>NC_090924.1:1229400555-1231900555 GCF_040938575.1 Ambystoma mexicanum | reverse complement strand
TAGATTAGGTGTTTTTCCAACCATCACACCACTTTCATTGTTCAATAAACACCCTTGAACTGTGATCACTTGTGTTCTGTCTTAATTGTTGTCACCATGAGTTCTTCACAGTACATAACTCAAAAGAGAGAGAGAGAGAGAGAATCCTATGCAGAGGTAATCCTACGATGAGAAGATGTCATGGAGGGGCAGAGCCAAACTAAACGCGGACCCGGCGTTAGCGCGGGACGTGAGATGATCTCTAGCAAGATACTAGAAGACTGGCGTCCTGAATGGAAATTAGGCCAAAGTAGTGAGAGTGAGACGGAGATGCTAAAGCAAAGGCCCGCTCGGTGCAGCATCCACACAGAAGTCGTGGTGGCCCTGGGGCCCGTTACAAAAACGGAGTCCAGACCGCAGCAGTGATTGGTTCCCCTATCGGCGCATGAAAGGCGCATCAGCTGACGAGCAGGGTTGAAAAAGTAGAGAAGATACTCCCGAAGAGGTAATGCCGCTGAGAGGGCCAAACAGATGTATGCACATCTGTGAGAGCCTAAAAGGTTATGGAAGACATGAACAAATTGAACAGACAGACATCCACCAGAGACAATGATAAAGCAGGTGTTTTGGAGAAAAAAAAGGGCTTTGGGGAAAACCCGGAAAGCGAGACATTGTTTAGTACTATCAGGCATAGAGGTCTGATTGTCCTAAAACACTCTCTTTGGGAGATGGGTGGCCCATTATGCATGTATGGTATGACTATTTTGGACAGTTGTATGACAAAGGTGCTGAGAAAGTTGCTGTCATACCAATATTGGGAGAATCTATTAAGGGTGCAGGATAGTGGTGGGATAGGGCATTAGATACACTACACACCTCTTACATACTAAGTATCCATAGCAGGAGTGGTCACTTGGCACCTGTGGCTACCTCACAATACCCTCCTAGACTTACCATTGGACTTCATGACATAGAGAAGAGCATATTGTGATATAAAAATACACAAACAGCAATAATGAAGAAAACACCTTGATGTGTTATGCTATTTATAGTTTTGTTACTAATGGGATAACAATGGTAAGGGTTGCCTCAGGAATGGCGCACTGCGACCAAGTGTGGAATCTACAGACCTTAGTCTCCAGGGGGGTGGAAAATGAGACAGATCAGAGGAGGGATAAAGATGGATCTGTTTTATTTTAAAAAATATTACAGAGAGTGAATAATGTGTGATGTCAAAACAGACCCACAATAAATGTTATGAAAATGTAATCTGTTGCAATACTATACCTTCTGAACCATTGGTAAAGAGCACTGCTAATTTCCAATGTTGAGTAATTAGATGTTGCTCAGTACATTGTACTTTCTTCTTGCAAAATGTGCAGATGTCGCTTTTGCTGCAGATGAAGATGAAATCATGTTGGTCTGAAAATCCAAACTTCATGTTTCTTTTTTTATCTGTTGATCTGTGAATGACATGCAATATTTAAAATATAATTAAATAACAAAAAGAAAACACCATGAATACAAATCTAAATAAAATTAAACCTATAATTCATGTACATTGCCAATGCAGCATTTCCTTTTAACTTTGCAAAAGCACCTCTATAAGGCCTAAAAGGAACACACTAGAACCCTTGCCTTATTAACTACAATCCGCCTTCTGAAGACTGATGGAGGCATTGATGATGTTTTAGGCCTTTGGCATGCAAAGAAAGACAAAAGTAGTAAATATAGCATGAGATATTTAGTGGCATCTATCCTTCTATGAGAGCCGTTCTTTAATAATTTGTTTTGGACAAATAATTAAGCGTGGTGTCAAATTCAAAGCTTAGCCTTGAAAAACGATGTGACTCTTCCTCTATAATCTTAACAACACATTTGGAATGAGTTATTTAAAGCTATCCATTCTTTCAGATGCACTACAGAAATAATCTAGTCACATATGTTCTGTATAACAAATAGATGATTTAGGAAAAACGGAGCAAGGCATGTGTAACATCCACAACACCTGCTTGGAGGGGATAAGCATTTTCTAAGAAAGAGGGAGAGTACCTTTTTCCTTTTGGTGGTGTTCCTTTGTCACGTGCTAGCAACACTACTTTGTATCTGCACAGATCCCGGAAAAAGGTTTGAATCTTAAATACCAAATGGATTGTGCCATAAAACCTGTTTTTGTAATTAATTGTAGTACTACGTTCCTAGCCATTTAGCATTGTGGACAAATGCTAGTTAAAATTATGAGTAAATATTACTAAGAATACTTCAGCCAGTACACAATATATGTGTAGCCCTAGAAAACACTTTGTTAAAATGTGATCATGTTTCAAATCATACAGAATGCAACGTGGGACATCTAGTACAGCGGTGTATTATATTTACGAACTAAAAGACTGTTTTCTTTTCATTGCTTTTCAAGCACATTATGGGATTTAATGTATAAATAGAGCAAATGAGTGATTGATAAAAGTTTTTGAATTAATCGTAACCTCTGGCATTGCTCGAGGAAACACTCTAGGCAATCATTCTTCGGTTTGCCAAGCCTTTACAGAAGGGGAGAAAAACATGTACAAATAAAATATTTTTCCTCAAAAAAGGGGAAGTCTATCCAGGACACATTTTTAAAATCCATTGACAACAAGCAACCACAGACATATTTCAGACTCATTCTGCGTCATCAGCAAGGTATTACATGGGTCTCTAGGCACAACATGTTCTGGACCCACATCTGGGCTGAAACATGTGTGGGATTGATTACATTTCTGTGCAGAGGGGTGGTCTGCAATTCAGGCTGCACCGCTTACATTAATGGTAGGACCAAAGCAAATGTAAATATAGCTGGTTCCTTTTTGCAACAGTGAACACATGCTTAATATATGGTGTGGAAAGTTGCACAGAGCAATGTCAGTGGTTAACATCATTTCATAATGCCCCACCCCTCACATGTTTTGGTTAAAGTATGTATGATATATCAACATTTGGGGAAACAATTGCAATCAATCATTGCTTCACTGCACACTTAATTTTAGGGAACACGTATAAAGAAATATTCATTAAATAATAACATAAAGGTAACAGAGTAATTAGGCACTGAGTGGGAATTACTATATTTAGGATGACTTCAAAAAACACTCACTCAATGGATTACTGTAGGTACTTGGAAATAATTACTTGGTGTAGTCACCTGAAAAGTGCTAATAAGATCATTATACTGATTGATGATGTCTGTTCCTCTGTGCGATAGAAATCCTAACTGACCAAAAGTGCAAAAATATTTAAGAACTGTTAGGTAGTAGAAGTAGAAGCGGGACAAAAAGGTGGCATGTTTGTTGGCCTAAACTCATATTTACCAAAAGAATTACAAAAAACCCTAACTGTCCCTAAAACTAAGAGGGGTTTGTTTCCCTGTATCAAATAACAATAAGGATGATGTTAGAATGTCAATCAAAAGCAAATAGTTAAATGTCCTGTGCCCAAATCCTATTTCCGACCTTTACACTCCAAAGAAAACTGTAACATAAGTGATACACTGTTTTCAGAAGGATGGATCCACCCTCCACAAATTTCATACCCTGCTCCTTTATTTTCTCTGCACCCACCCACCCCTACTGGGGCACAACCAGGGTATTCCCTTCCCTGCCCTCCACACCCACCCACACAGGCCCTATTTGGCCCACATCTCCGGGGCAAACACCACTTGTCCCCTGCTTACTTTCATGCATACTCATTAACACAAAATCTGCTGGCAAAAAGAAACACATCATATACAACTTAATTCCCTCGGAAAGTCCAGACTTCACTTTCATCACAGAAACCTGGTTCTCTGATGTCTTCTCATCCATCGCACACGAGGCATTCCCCCAGGCTACACACAGCAGCCATAACAGAACTAGCAGAGCAGGCTGGATTGCATCCTCCACAAACCAAACCTCTTCATTTCACACTCCACAAAACAAGCCTGGAACACAGACTGCAAATCCTTCCTTGTGACATTTCCCATCAACCCATATCTTACACACAGTTTTTACTCATCTACATACATCCAGCAAACACCTCCTACTCAAGGCAGGAAAAACAGATATCATAATTTGCGGGAAGATAGCTTTCTTCCCCCAAACCACCCCTTGGTCATCCCCCAAAACACTGCAGCTACGCTCCTACTGGACCTTGGCCAAAGAGAGCACATGACGCCCACCGACCGTGCCCTCCCTGGCTTTCTATAGGTGACAAGCCACTTTAAAACAATGAGCATCACCCACCATGCCCTCCTCAAGACAGGCCCAGAATACCTCCAAAAGAACCTCATCAATTACCAACCCAAAAAAAACTTGCAATCAGGCAACAAGTCCATGATTCACATTGGGTTAGTGTTAGGAGAGGATCCAACCTATGTGGATCTCTCCATGTAAACATGCCGTATATAGTTCTTTTACATTGATTTCTATTGTAAGCCTCATCTCAGGGGCCTGTTTGTTCTTAGAATACTTGGTGCCTAACTATGGTCTCCATGTATACTTGTTGTGATTCGGAATGTGGAATGGTGGGGGGTTGGAGGTTGAAGCTCTGCAGGGAGTTTGTGTCTGGCTTCCAGGCTGGGGTTTGTCTTACCCTGTCTCTTGAACTAAACCTCCTCGAAGTTTCTTCTTGGTGTGGCGTACTTTATTGGTGGGGCCCTCCACAACAGTTATTCAACCACCTCTGAGGTAAGCCAGGGCAGCAATGAACCTGCAAATAAATTGTAACAGGCGACAGAGAAAATAAAGTCCAGCAGAAAACAGGACAGAATGCACGCAACATTTGCGAAACCAGGAAAACAGCCGAAACACAAGCGTAGGTATCACATTCCATGCTCATGGAAAATAACCGATGGCAACGCCACCAACTCACACACATCTGCCAACACACAACACTCTTAAGATACAACACACAGCATATCTGCCATAAAAATACAGCTTTCACTTATGACAAAAATTCAGTCTAGATGGACACATAATGAATCTGCCGCGCCTGCATACTATACCGATGATCGTACCCATCCACATGCCACCATTGATATTGATAGGTAGTAGGGACTTGACTACCCCTATCCTACTTTGTATTGACCATAATACACAAAACCATTCTAAAATCATCAGAACAAATGTCTCATACCTTGGACTCTGCTCCATCAGGGGCGTTCACCATTTGCGAAAAGGCAGGGCTATACAAATGACAAATTACATCACATTATATGACCTTTCGAGAGGCTCTGAAAACTTTCATGGGGCAAGCTTGAATGTGTTATATCTAAGGGCTGTTTAAACTAGATCTGAATATTTAGCAACATTTGTAAATGATGCTTTCATGATCATGCATATACTCAGAAATAAAAGTTATAAATATTATCAGTAGGATATGGTTGTTTTGTATTTATCATAGTTCGTACAGTCAAGTGTGAAATGCATGAATTAATGTACAACAACACACACTTTAATATTGCTACCATACTGTTTTTGAAAAAATGTACACAATACAATTGACATTTAAAGCATTAAACAATAACAGATTTAGGATTGAACTGCTTTTTAAGTTTAGTACTATTCAAGAAAAGCACAAGATGCAAATACTTACATTAAATTGTTTCGATCCTGCAAACTTTCAGAATAGCACGTGCAGTTTGTTTAAAGATGTAACTCAAAATAGAAAAGGGACCATCACTGAACCATGTGACCGTTCACGTTAGAGGAAGAATTTGAAGGACTCATAATTGCATGTGCAGTTTACGAATCCAACTCAAACTAGAAAAGGGACCATCACTAAAACACATGAAAGTTCACACTAGCGTCTGAACAACTGATTTCCATGGGATGTGTTGGTCTGGTGGTTAAGGAGCTAGCCCCAACATCGGGAAGGCTTGTGATCCAATCCGCTTAAGAACTTTCTATTTTTATTTTTAAAATAGGATTATAATTAATTGGAGCTTCCCATTTTTATTTTGAAAACAGAGGATTACATTTTAAAAACGAAGCGACATCGGGACATCTATTTGTTTTGCTGTGGAAGCGACAGGCGGGACATATATTTGTTTTGCCCGGCATGTGACACCTGTTAATTACTTTAAGTTAGAGGAAATAAACTCCTGCCACGAGCGTGATAGTCTAGTGGAGAAAGAGCTAGTTTCAACACCACGAGGTGTTCTGATCAAATTCAACAAAGAGCTTCTCATTTTTTTTTTTTTTAAATTGGAGGTTCACGTTTTTATTTTTAAAAAAGAGGATTATAATTTGAAAAACAAACAAATATGAGGTACATCTGATATTTGTGGGGCCTGGCATGTGGCACCTGCCAGTAGCACGTGTCACTTGCCAGTGGCACGTGTCACTTGTAGTAGTGACATGCAGTGGCACGTGTCACTGGCACATGACACATGCCATATTCTGCTCCAACCCCTACTGTGAATGACTAAACAATATTAGCGTTGGTTTACCAATGCAATCGATAAAATGCGCCTTGAAATAAATGCAATATTCGATGCACTTGGATATAAATTGCCTCAGTTCAAAGCCAGAAAATGACTGTGTTATCATAAAAATAGTTTGCGTTTTGGTTACTCTCTCTGGATCGTATTTATAACAACTCTATAATTTTGGTTAGGTAATGCCATTCGCCAGCAACCCACTCATAAAATAGTTTCAGCGCCGCTATGGTGTGTAGTGATTTGTGCTGTTATGATGTAAACATGTTATGCCCAGAAATATGTTTTAAAGCAGATGAGACCGTCCGGTTCTGTGCCCTCAGCATGTTTCTCAAACCAGTTGTAGTGTTCAATTATTCACTAGAAGGTCCTATCTTGAAAGCAAACTTTCATTGTCAAAAATAATGTTTTCCGACTTGACAATGCCGGTACTCAGCTGTGTCATATTTTATCCCTTTAATTGTTTGCCTGTTCACACAGAGGATGTAACACAATTAGAGAGCGGCTCCACGAGAGAGAACATGAAAGAGCAGGAAGGTGAGGAGGTCATGCTCCTTTCAGTAATTACCTAGAAGATGACACTTAAGTAAAAGGATTACTTCGATAACACGTTTGGCCGCTGATTATCAGGCGCGCAGTTGCGCTGCTCCTAGCGAGCAAGGCGTGCATCGTGTTTCCGTATGCGCTGCATTGATATTTTTGTCACTCAAATTAGGACATAATGACTTTCTCCTCTGGTCACTGTAAGGGTCTAATATATTGGAGAGTTTAGCATTGATGTTTCAGAGTGCAGATCAATAGCATATTTTAATGGCCGTTTTTTGTGTTTAAACAGATCGAGGTATGTAATTGTGTGCATAAATCTTCTTTATTTGGCAGAATGCATGCGGTATAATGGCGAGGGCTGTAATACTCTTCCAAATCCAATTAGACACTCGTCAATGGGCAAACTCTACAAATTATATTATGCACATTTTAAAATAATAATTACTTAAACAATTGATTTCAATCTGCCTCTTTACATGCAAACACGTGATTTCAATTTTACTGAGTCAAACATAATTTCCTGCTTTTCATGTGCTGGCTTTTCACCCCCATCGTTCCCTTTTCACTGATAAATACGACAATACAGAAAAAAAATTGCCATTTAGCCACAAAAAACAATCTGATAGATATTGGTGTCCTTGGAATATTCTTTTAAAATGTGTTACACTGAGGGCTCAATTTTGATGCAGCATTTTCCACTTCTCTGAGCTTAGTTGTGGGCATGTGGCACTTTACACAGAGTTACAGGGAGTACAGCCAGGAAATGCCTACTACCTACCAGGCATTGCAGAGCCACATCTCGCCACATCTCTTTTTAGGTTTGAAAAATTAAATGCAATCTGAGTAGATCATGGTAAAAGGTGGGGAAAACCGAGACCCAGAGACTTCCCAAGTGTTGCATGTCACCCCTGTAGGGAGACATGGTATCTCCCAGTGTGTGTGCCTTGGTCACATGGTTCGCCATGTGACCAAGTTAATAAAACGTACAAGCTGTTTCCGGCTCGTCTGTCTGACCAGCAAGAGGCTCCGGTGTCGTTTATTGTCCTGCGCCCTGCCGGCGCGGTGTCGTTTATTGTCCTGCGCCCTGCCGGCGCCACACCGTGTGCTGTAGGCCCAAAGACAGGGCCCAGCACCAGGACGGGGCCCCTGCTGGGCAACGCTGTCCCATGGGGTACATACGCCATGTGATCATGGCTATTGGGACGACCCCGGCCTGAGTGCCCCCAGAGCTGGGGCCGCCCTGTGCTGGGTGCCCCCAGCTATGTGGAGAGCTCCAGTGATCTGGAGCGAGTGGGGTGAGCCCCACTCCATTGTTCGCGGCGTGATCGCCGCCCTGCCAGACTGTGTCGGGTGCTCCAGACATGTGCATGGGGCCTGCCCGGTGACCCAGAGAAGGCCCCCAACACCCAAGCTGTTGGAAATTGGAAATCGAAATCGGCAGAAATTAGGTATAGGCATTCACAGAAGCACTGCAATGAAGTAATTTATAAGGAGTCGAGATAAAAATCAAAATCCCACTCACGAAGGGGAACCTGGTCCTGATAGCGGACACTAAGATTCGAAGGGAAGAGTCTAAGAACACCACGTGTGCTCTATAACTCCAGAAATAACTGTTGGCACACAGACAATACATATAGTGCCAGTAAAACCTGCCAGCATGTTACAATTCAAGTGAGACTGGTGACAAGTGTACAGTAATACAGTTGAGACTGAGTCCAATTTTGAACGTGAATTGGTGCACCTTTCCTAGAAATGCTCCCAAAAGTTGAATTAACCCAATCCCGAATCCTGTTGCAATAATACTGCTGTAAGAATCTGTACCAGGGCCTAATCAAAAGCCTCATGTGCCACCTACAACTGATCTAAAATAAAGCAGCCATACTTATCCGTGTCCTCGTTCAGCATGCCCCCATCACCTCCAGGTTAAAAGCTCTGAACTGGTTACCCCCCAGTCCCCCCAAAAGAGAACGATTTTCAAATCAGCGTGCATCATCCATTGAAATCAGAAAAAAAAGCAAAATCAAAAAACATAAATTAGGGAGCGGGGAGCACCAACAAATAAACACCTTTTTCCAAAAACGCATTCAATGGCCTATCTTGACTTTCTCTGATTATCACACTGATGGAGGGAGTGTATTGCTTGGGCTGATGCCATATTGCTTTTGTCAATGTTAATACATAAGTGGTGACAGGAGACTCTATATGCCTATGTGCCTCTATATGCTTTCATCGCGGTTATGTCATCACATGCGCCCTGTTACCATGTTCTTCCATATTGGGGTTGCTGTTTACATTAATATGTACCGTGCAATAACATCTATCTAAGGAAGATATGTATTTGTTTTATGGTTATTGTTATGGCACCATGTTACTGATGTAATATTCTCACAATGCAATAATCATACTCAACAATTTAGGACAAGAAATAGGCCGTTGAAATCTTAATATTTTATTTTATTTGAAATAATAGTAAATCGATTAATTAAAAGTGATTTAACTTTCAATGCTGGGGAAGTCACCCACAATATATATATTTATTTATTCTAACATTTTTATAGCACACCTAACCCAAAGGCATCTGGGAGTTTAAGAAATCGGTTACATTGCTTTCTCAGTCGAGTTACAGGGATTGCAGACATAGGTTAAGCAGTTCAGAAGTATGTTACTAGCTAGGTCAGATTGCAGTCATTGCATTCATAGGTTAACATTAATATATCACATAAATACAGGGAGCTTGTCGACAAAAAGGAAAACACAACCTGTCACTATTATCTGACACACGTTTTCACTCAATTTTGCACAAACATCCATAAATGGAAAATAAATTAGAATGCCTATTCTAGATATTAAGGTAATACTCTGCAATGTAAACACCCAAATGTACAGAGATGCTATGAGTCAAAAGTCAAAACAGTTCTTCAAATCAAGTTTGAAACATAACAATTCACTTAGATTTGTCCCAAGCATTGGCTTCAGAGAAAAAGTTTTTGCTTAAAATGCAGGCCTGATTTACAAAGCGTTTTTCAATGGGATTGTGTCATTGAAAAATGTTTTACAAAAATCAAGTCCACAGTCTTCTGATTCGTGGGATTATTATAATCTAACATTTTGGACACTATCAGTCCCTAACTTTGGCACAGATACTGTTACAGTGGTTTTCTAATCTCTGCTCTGGTGAACAGGAGTTGAGGGGGCTACCTTTGTGATTGAAACAGGGAACACTTCTGGGAAGATAGCCAGACCAATTCACTTTAGCTTGCAGAGCAGTCAAGGCTAAGGCCCTCATTACATCTTTGCAGGTCCGGAAACAACGGTGCCGGTAAGCTTACAGACACTGCTGTTTCCGGACCGGTAAAGTACAAGTCTGGTGGGTGCCCGGCAGGTCTGACTTGCCTGGTGGACCTGCACCCCCCCAGAGACTTTCACAGAAGCATCGGCACTGTTATAACTGGTGCTGGTGTTTCTGTGGTCCCCATTCCCATAGTCCAATGGGACTTTATAGGAATGGGGAAGAACATATTACCGGCACCTACCTCCCAGTCCGCCGGGACTTGTAATGTCCTGGCGTTACCAGAAAGCTAGGTGCCAGTACCTGTTTACAAGTCCGGCGGCAACCTGGCAGTTTTACCGACACGGTTACCGCTGAACTTGTAATGAGGCCCTAAGTGTGAGGAGGAGTGAGGGTGATCAGAGGTGAAACACCAAGAATTACCATTAGACACTAGTAAACGAAAATATACAATTAATTAGGCCCAAGAATAAACACAAGTGAATAATTTAAATGCAGTAGTAAAAACCCCACTCAAACCTTGTAAAATATATAAAGTCACTGGAGTCAATGCGATGAAGTTCTAAACTCTGCCAATACCTGTAAGGGAAAAGGGAAGGCAATCTTAATAGCATAGACAATTTTCTGAAATAGAAAACACTACTTCTATAAATCCAGCCCTACGATGAATGGCTCCTTGTGCTCAATGTTTGATGCGTTCATAAATACGCTTGGTCGTACATACAAGTCACAAAGTACCTTTCTAAGGAGCTGACACAGTTGGGACAGGATTTTAAAGGGTGAAAACAGGTTCCAAGAGTCAGGGGAGGATCTGCTGTGAAGAATAATACTATTCCCAACTTTTGGAGGGTTTTTGGAATTTTGGAAGTGGGGGCTACCCAAGCCAAAGACAGGGCCACAAGGGATCCTCATTGAGTAAAATGCAATAGATGAAAAAGGGGTCACCAGAAGTGGTTTCAGTACTCACCCCCCTTAGCTCAGTTCTGGTCTAAATTTGGCAAGCTTGGAGAGGGTCGTCAGAGGTTTGATTTCCCGCCCTCATTTGGCTTCAATGTGTACAGGCACTGCTGGTGCAGATGCAGGTCGGATTTGCAACAGGAGCTGTATCTCTTGACTCAGTTGAAGAAGAAAATACTGATGCAACTGCTCTCAGGGTACAAGAAGGAACGCAGGAAAACCACCTTCATTGACTGTCGCTATTGCACAGTGACGATGGGGCAACTAACTCTCATGATCTGACAGAACCTTCTCTGTCGCAGCCCAAAGCAGCTAGGATGACGGAATTCAGTGAAAAGGTGCTTTGCAGTGCAAGCTAGGACTCCCCAAGTTTCAGGGGAAAACGATGTTCCTGCATGGGTGCAAAGGTTCGAACTGGACAGTCCACTGTGTAACGATATCTATTGAGGACCACCATCAACACAGGAAGGACCTTCTCCCCCAAGTTAAAGTGCCAAACCAAATACCATTATTCCTGTAATATATGGTTTGCTTAGCCCTGTTTGAACCACGTACAATATAACCAAGGATTTCTCCCTCTGTACCACACTACGATAAGAACCAGGTTGGGGTATTGAGATAAAAGATATTTTTATTAACAAATGGTTTTAATAGATATCTAGAAAACAATTAATTGGCACACACCACCTTCTTTGTTCCATCCAAATGTACAAAATCACACAATGCGTTGCAATACTATTGTACAATAGGGCAAATTATCATTTGGTTATTGGCTTAGAAAGTTCACAGGCATTTATTTATGCATTCAATTTGAACGTGGGCTTAATGTCTCTGCACCCAAAATACATACATTTGAGAATACACAAAGTTTATTTCAAATCAGCACCTTTGTTCCTTCTTTACCCCAAAGCAGTCTCAAGCCTTTGTACTATGAGTATCCCTTGCTCTCTCCCAGGAGAGAGAGGATATTTCTTTCACTGGAGATTCACACCTGGCTTATTTTGAAAAGCAGGGTTTGGGACCATGGAATGGATAGGGATTTTCGTTTTTGGGACAATGGCACATTTTGTAACACAGCACATTCAATGAAAGGCAGGGTTTTGGGAAGTGGAATAAATGGGAAAACACATTTTTGAACACAGCACATTTAACTGAAAGTGAGGGTTTTGGGAAATGGAATCAATGGGAACATTCATAAAATTTCACTTTCAAAGCGGATGCAGGGTATTGGGATTCTCGGTTTGGGCCAGGATACACACAACTACTTTATAGGCTATAGGGACTGTAACACACTGGGAATGAGATTTGTTAGTTTTAAATTCTAACGCAACTCATCTCGTGATCTTTTCTATAGGGGAATTCATTGAATTATTTTTTATGAAATATGCTAAGGGTCTACACAGTTTTACCACCCTCCCACTAATGGAAGATAACCCACTAATGGAAAGCAATGGATTAAAATAGACAGATTCCCCTCACACTTCAGTTAACAATGGAGGTGGTGTTTTTCTATAGGGGAATTAATTTAGATATATGTAGTTAAATATGTCCAGGGTCTACACAGTGTTACCCCCAACCCACTATGCAGGAAGGCGTTTAAGGCTGGCAGAACCCCCCCACTTTTGTTGTCATCTAGATCAATCTACTTACATGGGAGACCTTGGTTATTGGGCACTCAGAGACAACAGGGCTCATCAGTGGAAAGCACAGATCTCGTCAAAGGCTTCTGACAAGGATAGTCACCAGCACCCAGAGCTCGCCTGGCTCCTCAAATGTCAGGCCCGGTCAGCTTTTAGGTTTCCGAGTCTCTGCCAAACCATGCAAGATTTAAGGCCTCTCAATGTAGGCAGCTGTCAACTTCCCAGATGGTTTTTAGCCAGCTTTTCTCCTGGCAAGGTGGTTCCCTGATGGTTTTGGCAGCTCCCGCTTTCCCAAAGAGAATTTAAGTTTTTGCAGTACCTGTGACATACTCCAAATTATTAATATTCCAGTGCATTGAACTGGACACTCATTTTCTCCCCACCTCTCTAGTCCAGCCTCTGCCAGCTAATAACGCAAGGGGTTTAGGAGGTCTGCATTATGGATGATGAGGGGATGAACGAAATACATCAATTCAAAATGACATTTAAGTAACATTTTGGTTTTCTCCAAAAATCACAACATGATAACTTTCTTCAATTTACAGATAACCACCATAAACTATATATTTTCAGATTCAGCTACTCCGGCCAGGGCTAATAATATTAGTTTGATCTTGGCATGACCTTCCTGGAGATTTCTATAATTGTTCACAGTTTATTCATACACCTAAATAGTTATGAACATCAAACTTCCCAGAAAACACATTAATTTTACTTTATATCAGCACACCAAGTTTCAAATTTCCATCATTTATGGGAGGGCCACAATCATACTTTTACCTATAACTTAAATTACACACATTGCATGATGTTGATGCTTACAGAGAACTGACAGGCCTTTTGTGATCTTTAATATGAGTCCTGGATAAGCTTATTGTGACGCACAATTCTCCTGTTATTAAGGAAAAAGGAGGCCAATGTATATCAATAGCAATGCATAATATGGAAGTCTTCAGTTTCAAATTTCAGAAAACCCAGGCAGTTTTGTGTTTCCAAAGTCACATGGCTTTGACATCTGCTTTTCTATGTCGACTGTTTATACACAGTCTTTGAAGTCCCATTAGGATTATCTGAGAGCCATTTTATTGGGGCTATGACAGTCCTGAAAGGTCAATTCTTTTGGCTGCCTTATCTGACCCTTACACAATTTTGACCTAAAAACGGTTTTATTTCTTTGGATTTACTTGAAACAGACCTGTTTTCCTGGTAGGCCTCAGCCAAAGGTCTCTGAGGTCAGAATTCCAAATACACAGCCTTGTAGTTCAGTGGAGGAAGCTGCAAAAGCAAACTACAATCACATTTCCAATCTGAATGCAGTGGGCCTCATTTCGAGTATGGAGGTAGCCATGGTGCTATTAGCGCCATGGCTGCCTCCATACCGGGCTCCAATACCAGGTTCCTGCAATGAGGAATTACCATTCCGACAATGGAGGACCCAGTAATTCCTCCTTGCAGGAACCCATCCCCATTCCCATTTGAGCCCCCATAGGACTCAATGGGAATGGGGAAGGAGCTAATAACGGCGCCATTAATAACGGCCCATTATTAGCTCCCTCTTCCTCTCGCAAGACCCGCTTAGGATGCCTGGTTTTACCAGGCGTCCTTAGCGGGTCCCGTAAAGGGAACCTCGTAATTGGCGCTCCCGTAATGAAGGGTGCCGGTCCCCTACCGGCACCCTTCATTACGCCAGTGTTATAATGAGGCCCAGTGTCTTTTTAATTAAAAAGATGTTTTACATGTCATGCATTTTATTTCAATACATTGCATTTGTGCCTGCTTTGCATGGGTTAAAATATTTCTTTAATCTGATGGTTGAAAGAACATGAGTGTTCCTTTTGAATTGTCCACACATAGGCTACTATTTAACTGGGAAAACAGTGAACATTTTAAAACAAAGTAGGCTTTTCCATTTTACCTAATGTCAATTTGCATGATGGAAGGTACATATTTTTGTTTGTGTCAAATGAAATATGTCACTTGGCTTCACGTTTAGGTGTAATGCACAGTCCCTTCTTTATTTTCCAAATGCACAGCATTTTATTGAATGGCAGTTTCATGTTTCATGCTGCTGTTTGTTTCTCTCAGACAAAATGTGAATTTTCCATTGTACATAAAGTCAGCATTTTCAGCAGACATGTCTTTTGGAATCCATTGGGCACACTCTTCTGTATCAATGTTTTAAGGCATGTTTTCCTTCACCTGAATGCCTTCCCATTTTGGTAATGTTGAGTGTTGCGTGAGGTCCCTTTTTCGCGCTAGGCCTCGTGTTGCAAAGTAAGGGTTTTGGATTGGCCTGCATGGTCCAATGGGTTGCATACATCAGCCAGCTTTAATCTTGCAGTAGTGGCCTTGCTTGTTTTTTTTATTTTTGTCATTCTGGGGCTTAAGTTATACCCTAAAGATTCCCCCTCTGACTCTTAGACTTGGAAAGAGCAAGGGAAATAGTTTTTTTTTTCTTTTCATCCTTTTTTAAAATTTCTGTTGGGGCATGTTTGCCCCTTTTTCCATCCTGAGGGAGTAGGCACTCTGGCCTCCACCCCTGTCTTTTGGGGTATGCTCCTGGAACCCCTCTCTTTTTGGGACCTCCTTCGGTCAGGCTGTGAAGGTAATGGGGTTACTGAGTCTGCAGAGAGGAGTAAAAGAATGGTTACCTATATTATACAGTACCCCTTTCCCTGTAAATAGGCTTACAATTTGAAAATAAACAACATCACCTAATGATACAACCAAACCACACATGGACATTTATTTGACTTAGCGGAAAATTTCCCACACAAACATTATTATTTTCAATCCTGAAGAGTATTAATTACTTTACTCTCTTTATATATGTGATCTTCTCCATCCAATTTTCTATTATTTCCTTTCATTTTTCAGATGGTTCCTGAGCTCTACCCTCACTGGGCCCCTCAATCGGTCATAAAGCTTGTCTGGGCTGACAGTTCGTTAACTGATTGATATGGACAAATTTCTCTTCTGTAGGTTCTCCCTTAGGGATGTGGATCTTATAGGCAACAGGTGAAATTATATTGACAATTTCAAAAGCCCTGCTCCAAGAGAAAAAAACATCCGCTCCTTTCTCTGGTTCCTTTGAAGATTGTACAGGTAGAACCTGTTACCTACTTCATACTCCTTCTTGGTGGTCTTTGGGTCATAGTAGATTTTGTTTCCTTCCGCTGACTTTTCTAAGTTGTGCTGAGCATACACAAAGGTGTTTCCTTATATTTTCAATGTACTCATGGGTAGTGGACGCATTTATCAATGTCTGCACAATGTTTTGTCCAGTCATGAGCTGAAATTGAGACATTTCTGTTGCAGAAGATGGTGTAGACCTAATATCCATCAGGACAAGTGGTAATCGAATGTCCCAACTGGGTCCAGAGTCTTGTTGTACCACTCAACCCCACTGGTTGAGTCTGGGTGGTAGGCAAGGTGGAGTTTTCTTTTTACCCCCAGAATCTCCCACATCTTGGTCATCACTTCACTGGTAAAATGACTTCCTCTGTCTGACTCAATCTTTTGAGGGAGGCCGAAACGAGAGAAGGTGTGGTTTATCTTTATTGTGGCAGCTGTCTCCGCCTTACAATTTGGGGCTGGAAGACATTCGACCCACTTGGTAAACAAGCATGTTACAGTCAACATGTACTTATTTCCTCTAGATGAGCGAATCACTGGCATGATGAAATCGACTTGCAAGTCTGACCAAGGCACTGTCAGTCATTTTTTCTGTAGTGGAGCTCAGTGCTTGAGAGTTACTGGCTGGAATTGAGCACACACAAGACACCCCTTTAAGTAGATATCAAGGTCCTGACCAATGTGTGGCCAGTATGTGACTTTGTGCAAGATTTCTAATGTCGTATCAAACCTCTTATAACCGGCAGTGGGCGAGTCATGAACGTGACTCAACATCAGGCTTTGGAATGAGGTAGATACCACCCACTACTCACATCCAGATGGGGATCTACATATCAACAAACTATCTTGGATTCAGAACATTTTGAAAATTTCATTAATACCCAGAGGTCCTCTTCCCACTATCAACAGATTCTGTCAGAGTAAAATTCAAGGGGTCTTCAATATGTTGATAACATTTCCCAATAATCAGGTGCTCTTTTTGTGCAGTAATCAAATTTGCATCTGGGGTTTCTTTACTCCACTGAGCAGTTGAGAGTTCATTGTTGGCATGGATTTGGCATCTGGTGACAGCAGTGACTTGTATTTAAGTCAACAGGGAACCAGTTTCTATGAAATCACTGCAAAGGGCTCTGGTTTTAGCCAGCTGATTAGCCAGGCCATTTGCTGTCTTATCTGGTACCTCTAATTTCTGCAAAAAGATGGTCATCTCATTAGAGGTTACACGATTATCAATTGATTGGAAAAATGTAGCATGATTTAGCAGTTTATTGTTTGCACACAGCATGCCTCATTTCCAGTTAATCAGGTGTTCCACAAACGTATTCCTAACATAATCAGAGTCAGTGATTATGTCCAGCTCTTTGAGCTAGTTGTGTGCTGCAGTGAGGATGGCTTGATGTACTACCATCAACTCTGTCACCGGACTACTTTGGGGACCTATTTTGTAACCAGCAGAGGGCTCTGGGGTATGATTCACCCAGGCATTCCCAATGGCAGTCACTAATTTCTTTTCGCTGTTATTGTCAATGTGGTAGGAGCACCCATCCACATAAACTGTGGGTATCCCCTGACACATGACTTCTTCATAGACTGTGTGCAGAGATCTAAGGTATGCCTCCATATGGTCATTAGTCCTAAGTCTTTCATCCTCGAGACAGTTTTCTTGAGACAGTCATGCAAGTCAGTCAATCCTTGCACTTGAGACTTTTCTTATTTTGGTGATATCTTACCTCCACAGGAAAGTCTTGCATGGACAGAATCATCCAAGAAGTAATTCTGGATTTACTTGCGTTCCCTGCCCGGATTCAGTCACTTTGGAGATATTGCAAGGGCTGATGAGGACTCTCCACAATGATGTGCCCTCTCTGGATAAACGGGTGGTCATTTTTCAATGCCTACACCATTGTCAGGCGTGCCTTTTCACAATCATTGAATTTTTCTTCCACAGAGGACAAATGATTGCAAACATATGAAATTAAAGTGTTGACCTTGTGTGTTTTTGATATAATAGTGCTGTTATGCAGGTATCTGAAAACCCTGTCTCCAAGAAGAACTCCTTATTCTTGATTTGGTAAGCCAAACAAGGAGCCTGACAAGGATCCTGGGAAAGGCTTATTGTCAGTTGTCTAACTACCTCGTTTTTTTTCACTTGACTCCGGCCTTTAATAAATGGACCAAAGGTTGAGTGACCTCTGCGTAGTCTTCAATGAACTTTTTACTATAATTAGTAAGTGCAAGAAGGCTTCTTAATTCTTGCAGAGTAGTAAGGTATTTTAACTTCAACAATGCTTCCACCTTCTTCAACTGGGGACTAAGACCTTCAGAGGTGATCTCATGCCCTAAGACGTTCACACAGTTCTTATAGCTCTGTGCCTTCTGAGAGGACAGTTTTGCTCCAGCTTTCTGCAACTGGGTCAGAACAGATTGCTGCTATGTATTCCTCCACAATTGAGCTCTTGATTAAGACATCATCTACATAGGCCAGGTTTTCCCTTTTGATCAAATCGGGCAGGGCCTTATGTAGGAAGATGTTAAAGTCATTGCCAGAGTTTATTTATCCCAAGGGGGTTTGGGTCCACATGTATTCCTGACCCCCGAAGGTAAAGGCCAGCTTGTATTAGTCTCACGGGTTCAGTCCAGTAGCCATTAGTCAAATCAATGGCTGTGTACACTTTTAATTCTTGGATCTGTGCTAGCCCTTAATCAATGTAGGAAAGTGGGCATCTTAACATGTGGACCTATTTGTTTAGCTCCCTCATGTCTGCACATAGTCTCCACTGGCTGTTGGGTTTGAGTATATCCCAGGTAGGAGTATCCCGTGTTCCGGGTTGTTAAAGGTACTGTGGATTGGAGGAATTATCCCACAGGATTCTAGATTTGTACTAATCTCTGTGAGTGACTCCATGGATGCAAGAGGTAACCAGTATTGTTTCCCAAATGCTGGAGCCATCTTGGGGTCCTTGGATATGGTGGTTGAATGTATATATGTGTTTCCACAGCCATATGAGTCCACTGAAAAGATATCCTGAAAATCCAGAAACACTGCTTCTAGCTTCTGTTTTTGCTCCTCGGTCTCACAGGCATCAGAATGATTGATCCGTTCTTCGACCATCTGGTTGAAAGCTGGGAAGAACTTTGGCAATTTCAGCAGTATCCAGCAGTTGGGTGGAGAGATCTCTTGTTATGGTGTTGACCTGGACATAAGGTTGCAAGATTGCAAGGTAGTAATTGTTGACTCGGAATACCATCTCATCCTTCCTGATTTCACAGGTAGTCACCTCTTCCACACCATATGTGCAGGAAAAGTACACCAAGAAATGTCCCCCTTTTCTGGTGAAAATCTGTTCTGGAGGGATACCGTCATTGATATTGAAGCAGTCATTTGGGATTGGCCCATTGATTTCATTACCTAAATCCATAAAATAATGTTGGGCATCAACCGCCATTCCAATAAAGGTGTCTGCGCTCAAAGTGATACTTCGAGGGTCCCTGTTATCCACCAATATTCGAAAGGTGTCGTGTTCTAGTTTGACTAGGTGTGTTGGATGTAAATACAAACCTTGTTATTTGGAGATAATAATTCAAATGTATATAGGCGTCAGGACTTTTGAGGTTCTGTCCTCACTTAATTTTGAGAGGAAGTGTACGTTGTCGCACCTGTCCTGGGATGGAAACCTCTTCTTGCACTTGAACTTCAACTGCATAAGGCAGCAATTGAGCTGACCTGAATGCTTTTTCAGTGTTGTCAAATCTGATGGGGATACCCCCTTTCAGGACCAGGCTTTATTATTAATTAGGTCCAAATTTATTGCGATTGAGAATGTCACTGCCTAAGTAAAAGGCAGAAGGGACATCTCTCATGGCCCAACAATTATGTTCTATGCTTTTGCCACCAATTTGGTCTGATCTTTTGGGAGTTTCCTGAATAATGCTCTACTGATTAAACTTCTTCCATTATTCAGGCATACTCTGGCAAGAACAGGCTCTCCCGCTCATTTATCTGAATGGGGAAAACAGCTGGTCACCCTTTATCTGGATGTCAGTCAGGCTTTGAGCCGGTTTTTCATCGTCCCTTCTTATGGGACTCAGGTTTTCTTCTGGTTTTGGACTATTATAACATTTCAGCGTATTTCCTTCCAGTGTGGAATGCCACTTAAATCTGGAAGGAAGGTTGATGTTCAAGAATTGAGAAGAGTTCCCATCACCAGTCTGTACTCCTATAGAGATGGCAGTGATGTCTGGCACCTGATTGTTCTGGAAATTAAATTCCACTTTCTCTGAACGTTGTTTAATTAAATGGCATGTGCCATTCAAACTCACATAATTTGTGCTTTGTTTTAATTTAATTGGCCAGTTAGTCTGAGTCTAGAGGACCTTGTTCACATAGTCAATCAGGGGTGATAATCTCCTAAGTAGGTAATTCCCCAGTAGACAATGTGTGCACTCAGGAATCACGACTATCACTGGGTGTCTCACTCTGTCATCCAATTTTTATTTCCAGATCCACTGTCCCTTCAGCTGAGATATCATTCCGATCTAAGTTTTGGAGTTGTCCAGGAAGAAGTGTGAGGGGAATTTGGTGACTCTCCCCCTTCCTGAATTTAGTTGGTCGAAGGCCTTTTTGAACAGGAAGGTGGCTTGTGATCCAGTATCTAACAGTGCTGATAATGAACACTGACCCTGTACCTTGACCGGAGCATAGCTGTCATGATGCCTACCCCCGGGCATCTGGACCAAGCCCATCCGCCCCGGAAGCAGGCATCCAGACATTTTGTAAAATCTCAGAAGCCCCGGCTAGGGGCTATCTGGGTTCAGTCCTGGCGCCTAAGGCGCCAGGCTCATAGTCATTACTTACCGCAGGCAGACCATGCTGCACATGCATCCAGGCCAACGTGAGACCTGGAAGGGACTATTTTTCTGCAACGACTATTTTTTTACTCGGGTGTGGTTCTAGGGACTTCTTACCTGGGACTACTTTTGAGGCTATTTAAACCACGCCCAATCTACAACACACGCTTCGCGTTATTCTGCATTCTGCAGCGTAACGCTCACCGTGCCTGTGAACCTGCATCCAGTCTTCTGCCACACCCGCCTCGCATCCGGAGCTCCTAGAAGAAAGGGGAAAGTAGGAGAAGAGGTTAGGTTACGGACATTAATCTGATTCCTTACCTGATTCAGGATCTTGCACCATTCCGAGCCTGAAGGGACATACTTCGACACGCTTCGCTTCGCAGCTGCAGCTCCGCTCCATTCTCACCAGTCCACAGCATCTTCGACTCGGCGCTGCCTCCATCATTTTCTTCGGCGATCCTCAACACCTGGGGGAAAAAAGACAAAGGAATAGCAAGGTGAGCCTAGAGAGACTACAAAGACAAACATTTACCACAAGGCTTACCTGATTTACCACCGGAGGCATTATCCTTCAATACGCCGCATCTTCTTACACCGCACCTATGAAAGAAGGACAAAACAACAAGTTAAACTCACGCAACTTTACCGGATAGTGTTGGGTAATACAGACTCTTACCTGAACGCCACCAGCAACCTCCAGACAGTATTTGTTGCCGCAAAATCAACAAGGGGTACAAGAGTGAGCATAGGACATAATGAACTCTTTAAACTTGGTAAACTCTGCAGTCAATAATCTTCCAGAACTCCAATACCCCAAACCAGTGAAGTAACTGGTATCTACCCTCCCCTGCATGCTACACAGGATGGAGAGCTCCTCCATTAAAAACATAAGGTGAGGACACTAAGTGGGAATATCGGAGGTGGCCAGCGGGGAGAGCGGGAGCAGCGGGGAAGGGTCTGCACTCAAATCCACGGGACTAAATCCCTTTCTCCATCTACAGGAGAATATTCCTACGAGTCAGGCACACGAGACTAGGCGGGTCCGTCCAGACAGCCATCTTTGCCCTACGCTTCACATTGGTGGAGGCCGCTGCTGTCCGGGTTTGATCGACGCCCCTGTGGGAACCAGGTGAGCGTAACAGAACGCGAAGCCTACCTATAAATCCCCACCCGGGCGTAATGGAAACCTCTGAAAACGACTAACTAGCCCAATTGTTAGGGGAATTTAGGGGAGAGGTGCACTCGGCACACCAAGAAAATAATGCCTTCAGGAGATAACTGATTATGTCAAAAGAAAGCACTGATGATCTTTCTAGGCAACTGCTGCAAAGCCAAGCTGGCCAAACACCACTACCTGGACTTGGGGGGAATCCAACTCCTGTCTCATCGAGCAATCCTGTGCAAGTGGTGCTACCAGGGAGCATTCCTTTAGCTCCACCCGAACGTTTTGCTGGGGACCCGAAAAGGTTTGCAGTGTTCATGAACCAGTGCCGCTTGCACTTTCTATGCAGACCTGGGGCTTTCCCAAAAGACCAAGCCAAAGTAGCCTTTGTACTATCATGCCTTAGTGGCAGCGCAGCAGATTGGTCCATCCCACTGGTCAACCAGGATGACCCTCTTCTTTAGGATTTTCAAGGTTTTCAACTGAGTATGGAAAAACTATTCGCCAGACATTCACAGGGTCAGGCCCTGGATAACGAACTTGTATCCCTGCGACAAGGCACTCAGGATCTGCTGACCTATATGGCAACCTTTAATAGGTTAGTGGTGGAAACCGGCTGGCCAGAGGAAAAACAAATTACATTATTTCATTGTGGGCTGCGGGGTGAGCTCAAAGATGTTTTGGCCCAGGTTGTGAACCCACCCCAGGATTGCGCAGAATATATAGACTTAGTAGTCCAGTTAGACCACCAACTTCAGAATAGAAAGGCTGATCGAGCTAAATTCGAGAATCGAGAATTGGTTAAACCAAATGTTACCCCAAAGGAACAGACGCATCAGAACCTATGCAGATCGGGGGGTTAAGGGACCCTTAACGCAAAAGGAAAGAGAAAGAAGACGACAGATGCAATTGTGTCTTTACTGTGGGGCTTCAGGACATTTTCTACCGTATTTTCCCATAAAACCATCCAAGAAGGTGGCTGGAGTAGCTGTTAAAAATCAAACAGAGCCTGAATCGGGAAACGACCATGCCCGACAAGCGTAGAGGTCCGCTTGCCGAGCTTGAAGAAGGACACTCAGACCTCACATTTAATCATACCAAAGGTCCTTATTGACCCAAGGCTCACATCACGTATGCACGCAGCAAGGGCATACATCGATAGCTGGGCCGTAGGAAACTATATGGACCATAAATTGGCTTCTAGATTGAATCTACCTCTCTGCAAAAAGACCACTTCGGATGTCATCACCACTGTCGACGGAACTGAAATTGCCTCTGTGCCTGTAACTCATTCCACTACAGAGATGACACTGCTGGGTCAGGATGGGCATCGAGAGACTATTGTGTTTGATTTAATCAAAGCACCGCAGTTCCAAATAATACTGGGGATACCTTGGTTAGAAACACATAATCCTTGTATTGATTGGCGAGAGAAGAGAATAACCTTCCCGGAGTGTGCACACACCTGCTACCCGGAAAAGACTTTGAACAAAGGCCTGGCCACAGTCACTAATCCTGTTGTGCAGTTACCTCAGGAATACCAAGAATTCCACGACGTTTTCCAAAAAGAACAGGCAAACACCTTACCGCCACACAGATCATACGATTGTCAAATCGACCTCATACCCGGTGCACAACCTCCATGCAGCAGGATCTACGCCCTTACGGAACACGAAAACCTGCACCTACGACAATACTTAGACCAATACCTTGTTAATGGCTTCATTCGTCCATCCAAGTCCCCTGCTTCCTCAGCTTTGTTCTTCGTACCTAAAAAGGAAGGCGACCTTAGAACATGTATAGACTACCGCACATTAAATCAGATTTCTGTGAAGAACCGATACCCATTGCCTTTGATCCCCGAGTTACTGGACCAAGTAAAGGATGCTTGCATCTACACTAAATTAGATCTCAGAGGGGCGTATCATTTGGTACGGGTAAAGAAAGGCGACGAATGGAAGACTGCCTTTCGTACCAAATACGGATTGTTCGAATATCAGGTGATGCCCTTCGGGTTGTGCAATGCACCAGCAGCCTTCCAGTATTTGATGAACAATGTCCTTTGTGAACTCATCGACATCTGTGTCATCGTATACATCGATGATATTCTAGTGTACTCTTCCTCAGAATCAGATCATGTTAAGCACGTTCGTGCAGTCCTTCAGAAACTACGTCAGCACAAGTTATATGCGAAATTGGAAAAATGCGTTTTTCATACTACTGAAGTTGAATTCCTTGGATTTATCCTGACTCCAAAAGGAGTCTGAATGGACTCTCAAAAAGTGGATGCAATTCTCAAATGGCCATCACCCAATTCAGTTAAAGGAGTACAAAGCATGCTCGGATTTGCTAATTTCTACCGTAGATTTATTCCAGACTTCTCACAGGTCATACACCCGATCACTGCACTTTTGCGAAAAAACAAATGCTTCTTGTGGACCGAAGAGGCCGAAAAGGCCTTCCAAGAGCTGAAGTTGAAATTTACATCAGCACCTGTCTTGAAGCATCCACGTCCTGAGCTCCCATACATAGTCGAAACCGATGCATCCAGTTTAGCCATGGGAGCTGTCCTGTCCCAGAAGGATCCGGAAACCGGTCAACTTCATCCTGTAGCCTTTTGGTCCAGAAAGAATCACCCTCTAATATGCGGATCCATCCCGTCTTCCATGTTTCACTTCTAAAACCAGTTCAACCCGGAACAAGATTAACGAAACCACCTGACCCTATCCCAATAGATGGAGAACCTGAATTCGAGGTAAAAAATATCCTAGACTCTAAAATGGTTAAATCTAAACTTTTTTATTTAATCGATTGGAAAGGTTACGGACCGCAGGAAAGGTCATGGGAACCCAGTGACCACGTCCATGCACCCTGGTTAGTGAAGAAATTCCATCGGAACTTCCCCGACAAACCAGGGCCCAGAGGAAGAACGACCTTAGGAGGGGCCTTAGGGGGGAGTGCTGTCATGATGCCTACCCCCGGGCATCTGGACCAAGCCCATCCGCCCCGTAAGCAGGCATCCAGACATTTTGTAAAACCTCAGAAGCCCCGGCTAGGGGCTATCTGGGTTCAGTCCTGGTGCCTTAGGCGCCAGGCTCATAGTAGGAATCAGTCCTGGCGCCTAAGGCGCCAGGCTCATAGTCATCACTTACCTCAGGCAGACCATGCTGCACATGCATCCAGGCCAACGTGAGACCTGGAAAGGATTATTTTTCTGCAAGGACTATTTCTTTACTCGGGTGTGGTTCTAGGGACTTCTTACCTGGGACTACTTTTGAGGCTATTTAAACCACGCCCGATCTACAACACACGCTTCGCGTCATTCTGCATTCTGCAGCGTAACGCTCACCCTGCCTGCGAACCTGCATCCAGTCTTCTGCCACGCCCGCCTCGCATCCGGAGCACCTAGAAGAAAGGGGAAAGTAAAGAGGTTAGGTTACGGACATTAATCTGATTCCTTACCTGATTCAGGATCTTGCATCATTCCCAAGCCTGAAGGGACATACTTCAACACGCTTCCAAAAACTAAATTGGTAGCCTAGAAAAAGACCTTTTTAGGTCGAAACACGTGTCGGCACCACTTGTTATACCCTGAATGGATGGACTCAGGAGAATAAACTTTTGAAAAAATGAAAACCAAAAGTTTTGTGGACCTGAAATAAAAATCAAAAGAGTAAACCAAAGTATACCAAACAGCACACGCGCCAAATGAGTGGACACTAATACAAATCTCTCTTGATACACACAATAGGCACCACGAGCACAGGCCTTTTTTGAGTTTCCACCGACTGGCTGGCAGTGTACCCTTAAAACAGAGATGGAAGGCGCAGCGACCCATGGTTCCTGGTGCTCCTAACAAAAGGGGTATTTTTACCTCTGCCACCTTCGCAGAAGCAGGTGTGTTGAATGGTTTAGGAGTTTTGAGTTTATTTTTACTTTCAGAGGGCTTTTGGACCTCATAGATCCTGGTGGCCTGTTCAATCACCAAATCCATGGCCCTATACTCATGAAAGTCTCTCACTAATTGAGTCATTGTATATTTAGGGAACACATTAAAATATGTAGTTATGAACTCCCTCCTACAGGCGCGTTATAAATTCCATATCATATCATATCATACTACTGGTGTTCACCCACCTAGAAGTCTGGACAAATGTTTGATTCAAATTTGCTCAAACACTCTAGGTGCCTGGTCTTCCCCACACTGCAGGGCCTCCTGTGGGTTTCTGATTCAAGATGGCTGTCTTGTAGGTGGACAATTTATAGAGATCTTGATCCTCCCGCCCAGCAAAGAAGCTGGAGTATTCCGGGGAGAATGTCCACTTGACAAACTGCATGCAATTCCCATCTTTTTTTATTCCAAATTATGTCATCATTTGTTCATAAAGCTTCAAATGCTCCCATACCAAACATTTTGCATTCTTGTGGTTGGGAGTCATGAAGCTCGTTATGGCCTTTTTCTTTCGAATTGGGTGTTTCACAAGACCTTTCTTCTCTTTGGCAGACTTCCTTTTCCACTGAACCTGAATCCACTCAACCTCTGACTCAAAGCTGCTACTGTTTGTGGTCCATTTCCTGTCCTCTGGGCGCTCTCTACCACTATGCGACTGGGAAAAACTCAGCTAGTTACAGGGTCTGGATTCTTCTCTCCTATGGTGCTGTGAACTCACAGGGTAATTTCCCCTGTAGTCTCCTTTCTGCAGAGGAGAGTACTCATTCCTTTCATCCCTCCTTCCAGGTAGGCTGGGGAAATCTCCCCTTCCCCTGAATGGTGCAGAGGTTTTTAAGATGCTTTGTCTAGGCCGCAACTCTTTTTTCCTCTTTCTGCAAAGTAGACAAAGTGGTCCCTTTGTGATTTCATTTTCTGCCTGTCCAACTCCCTGATCTTTTCATCATAGGAGTCCTCATGGTCAGAAGTGCTCACTACAGTATTATTGATTTCCCAGGACTCCCTGGTCTGGCCACATTCCCTTCTGCTGGGTGACAGTGAGTACTCATCGTAGTTAGATAAGGACTGGCCTTCTGGATCAGTTGGACTAGGCCGGGTGAGTCCATCTGATTCATGTTTCCCTGTTCTTGATAAGTAGTACGCATGAGGTCAGCTCCACTCTGGACATATGAAGTGGTGGTTAATTGGCTTGAGGTCCCTGGTAGAGAAGTCTCTGCTCCTTGATCAAAGACTGTTTATATCTCTCCATTTTGTTTGTCAATATCCCATACCTGTTTCCTCAGTCTCTATCTCTTGCTGGGATGCAGAGACCTGAGTTTTTAATTCTGACACAAGTGCTTGAGTGGCTTCGAACACTTACTTTGGGCCATCTTTAAATTATATTAATTGCATTCTTACAACAAAATCAACACAAACCCCCAAAAACTCCCCCCTTCCCCATTTGCCTGAAGATCCCTTTGTTTTTAATCCATGCACGTTTCTTTGCTCTCAGAAAAGGTCCATGATCTGTATACTGTGGGGGCACCGTTGTTTCATTTAGTCTTTCTGGAGATAAGTCAGCACACCGTCCCAGTCTTGCTTAAAGGTGGCTTGTTCTCCCTGGGTTACATACGAAGCCCATTCTATCGATAAAAAGTCCCATATTTTACAAAGCCAGTCCTGATCTGTTGTTCTTGGTGCTTTTTTCCACCTTCGTGCCACCTCTAACCATGCTGCAATAAACTGAATCATGAACAATCGTTTCTGCCTTTTAGTATAGGACTTGAATTTAGGATCCCAAAGACCACATAGCCACACCTCCATTTGCAGGGGACTCAAATCCTGAAACATAACCTCCATATGCACTCTAATCTCATCGCAAAACAGTTGCAAAACTGGACAGTCCCACCATATTTGTTTCCAATCCGCCTTTGTCGAACAACCCCTCCAGCAGAAAATTGATGTGTTCGGGTACATAGAATTCAGCCTTTTGGGAGTGTAGTACCATTGTACCACATTTCCCTTACTTGAATGGATTGGGTTATTTGTGGTATGATATCCCAAAGGTTTTCTCATTGTTCTCTTAACATAACCTTACCTATTGTATTCTCCCACCTCTTTATACATTTCTATTGAACCTGGGTCGTGTCATTGGTTAAAAATGTGTTTAGTACCAAAATTAGTTTACTTTAACTCGTGTGAGTCGTGATGTATATTTCAAAAGGTGTCCGTTGTCTCTGGGCCACAGATGTAATTCCTGCACTAGTTAGCCAATGTTTCAGTTGGACGTATCACATCCTATCTACCTCTAAAATACCAATATTAATTATACAATCCTTAATCTAATTGTCTGGCCTTGGAACATATCTCTTATCTTTACACAGCCCGCTTCCTTCCATTTCATAAAGGCCCCACTTTCCATACCTGGAGGGAAATTTGGGATTATAAAACATCGGGTGGAAAGGAGACGGTCCCGGGGGTAGGGTCCACTCTTTCATCACTGAGTCCCTCACTTCTGTTCCTAAGCCCACTATCTTGCTAATATATACATTGGGTGGTTGGTGTTTCCCCTTAAGCCATAATAGACTGGCCAGGGGTATCCCAGCTTTCCTGTCTTGCCTACACTTTCTGACCATCCGCTACGAACCATTCCCTTATTACTCTTAATTGAGCCGCCTCATAATATCTATAAAAATGCGGTGATGCCTGCCCTCCACTTTGTTTTGGAGCCGTCAAGGTTATTTTGCCATATATATGATGAAATAAGTTTAGTAAGGGGTTTAAAAAATGTTTTTGTTGCACTGAAACGGAGTGCCTGAAAATAATACAATATTCTAGGAAGGGTCACCATTTGTATCACTGTTATCCTCCCTAACCATGAAACCTATAAAGGGTTCCATCTTTGCAAAATCTTTTTTAACTTTTGTAATTAATTGGGGATAATTTTCTATATATATTTGATCCAATGTTTTTGTCAGAACTACTCCAAATAAGTAATACCCTTTTCCACTACTTTCAATTGAGAAGGAGTCCTCATCCTCTCGATACCGGATGGGTTTACTGATAAGTTCAGTATTTCAGATTTCTGTCTGTGCGATTTTAGACCTGATACACCACCATTTTTTTTAGTTCCGCCCACAATGATGGTAATGACTTTTCTGGGTCCTATATTGCAATTTACATATCATCAGTGAATGCCATCACCTTGTGTTCTTCTCCATCCATATACCTCAGATCCTTGCTAGCAGAGGTTCCAAATAGATAGCCTACAAAAGGGTGACGGTGCAACCTTGTTTCGTTCCACGGGACCACGCTATCACCCAGATACAGCTTTGTTAATTGCCACTCGGATCAGAGGAGCCTGATAATTAGCTCGAACCATTCTCAAGTACCTTGGCCCAAACCCCATATTTTCCATCGTTCAAAATAATAGTGACGACTTAACTCTATCAAACGCTTTATCTGCATAAATCAATAAAGCAGTGTCTTTGTAATAGCTGTCTTTTCTATCAGGTGGCAAACCCTGCAAATATTATCACTGGTCTGTCTCCTCGGTATGAACCCCGATTGGTCTGCCCCAATAAGCTTAGGTAGGAGATCCATCAATTAATTTGCCAATATTTTAGTATACATCTTAGCGTCCGTATTAATCAACGCTATGGGCCTGTATGACCCCAGAAGTGTCAGAACTCTCCCTGGTTTTAAAAGCACAATCATTCTGGCCGTATTCATTGAGTCTGTGATCTTACCCTTTTGTCCAAATGAATTGAAAAGGTTTGTTAGTCGTGGAGTTAGAGTATCAAGGAATGTTTTATAGATAGTCGGTCCTGTGCCTTATTTCTCAGGAGAGTTCAAATGACCTTCCTCACCTCCTCCTCCTGATTATATCTCCTCAATTTCTATCTTACTGATTGATTCTTGGCAATATGACCTTTTGCAAATATGTTTCTTGTCTCTCACCCTCTGGGTTTTCAGATGTATATAGGGACCCATAAAAGTTCTGGAAAACTCCTGGGATAGACTTGTTAGTTGTCACTATTCCCCATCTTTCCTTTTTTAAATTAAAAATTGTACGGGCGCATATGTCCCCTTTGAGCTGTCTTGCGAAGAGTTTATCTGCTTTATTCGCTTTTGTATAATAATACTGCCTTGTAAACAGCAAAGCTTTTTCAGCCTGTTTCATTCAAAACACCTCCAAGTGGCCCTGTGCATGTTTTAGTGCCATATGCAACATCCTGCTTGAGCCCTTCTCCATTTCCACTTGTATTTCTCTCACTATATTCACTAGCTCTGATTCTTGTACCCTTCTTTACTTATCCCTTGCCGCTTTTGTCACTATAAGATTCCCTCTCATTATTATCTTAAAGGCATCCCACACCACTTCTTGTGCTATATCTCATTGATACATGTCTCAATTTTATCCTTTAATAATCCAGCTAAAACCAGGTCTTATATAATGTCAGTTGGAAATGTTCACCTCCATAACAGCCCCGGATATGTTCCCCATCTCTATCTTCATTAGCAATGGAGCATGTTTTGCCCCCCCCACCAACTATGCATGAAGGTGTTTAAGGCTGGCAGATTCCCCCACTTTTGTTGTCATTTTGATAAATATACTTACAAGAGAGACCTTGGTTATTGGGCACTCAGGGAAATAGCAGGGTTCATCTTTGGAAAGCACATATCTGGTCAAAGGCTTCTGCCAAGTATAGTCACCAGCACCCAGCCCTCATCTGGCTCCTCAAATGTCAGGCTCAATCAACGTTAAAGTTTCCCTGTCTCTTACTCCCACGCAAGGTTTAAGGCCTCTCAATGTAGACAGCTCTCTCCCTCCAAGATGGTTTTTAGTCAGCTTTTCTCCTGGCAAGTTATTACCCCGATGGTTTTGGCAGCTCTCCCTTTCACATGGAGAATTTAAGTTTATATAGTACCTGTGACACACTCCAGATTATGAATATTCCCATGCATTGGATTGGACACTCATGTTCTCCCTCACCTCTCTAGTCCAGCCTCTGCCAGCTGATAGGGCAAGGGGTTTAGGAGGTCTTGATTATGGATGATGAGGGGAGGAGAGAAATGCATCTTTTCAAAATGACATTTAAGTGACATTTTAGTTTTCTCAGAAAATCACAACATGACAACGTTCTTCAATTTACAGATAACCAGTGCAAACTATATATTTTCAGATTCAGCGACTCCTGCTAAGCATATTCAAATTAGTTTGGTCTCTGCACAACCTTCCTGGAGCATGCTATCATTTTTTGCAGTCTATTCATACACCCAAATAGTTATGAAAATCAAATTTCACAAAATACATATTCATGTTACTGTCTATCAGCTCACCAAGATTCAAATTTCCATCATTTATCAGAGGACCATAATCATACTTTTACTTATAACTCAAATTACATACATTGCATGATGTTGATATTTACATAGGACTGGTGGTCTTTTTGTGATCTTTAATATGAGTCCCGGAGGAGCTTAGGAATCCAATGTTAATCAATAGCAATACATAATACAGACGTTTTCAGTTTCACTTTTCAGAAAACCCAGGTAGTTTAGTTTTTCCAAAGTCACATGACTTGGACATTTATATATATATATTATTTTTTTATTGTATTTGTTTTACAACAAATCTTTACAAAACGGTATATTTACATAATAGTTATTTTAAAATAATACATAAAAAAGACTAACACCAAAATGTGTATGTCAGAATAGAACAGTGAAACCATTCAAAATAAAGAACAGATAGATCAAATTGATGTATCAAAATAGAATGTTAAATTAGATACACATTAAAACAGGCAAGCAAAACAATACAGTCACAAAATAGATGTCTCCAATAATCACATTTAACAGTCTGAGATCATTACAAAATGCACAACTAATTAACATATGTGATATATTGCATTTTTTGTGAGAAGATTGTCACTTATAAATTCCAGAATCACTGCAAGTTTGAGAATCAAAGTTGGGCTATTGGCCCACATACACCTACTCCACGTAGCTTCTCTTGAAAGCTCTGATCCTGATACAAGATAGGTGTTGAATGTCCTAATCCTAATATCCTCAAAACACTTGCAGTACATAACAAGATGTTTAAGGGTTTCTTTCTCAAACAATCTGGTACAAAACCGGCATACGCCTGTGACCATTGATTGTTTTTTTGTCCCAGGATTGGAGCTTTTCGTTAATAGGAAATAAAATGAATTTGTAGCGCATATACGGTTTTCTTACTTTTGCGCATGGAAATTTGAGAATATACATTGCTCTCTCACCCCATTTTCTGGGATATTTGCAATATTCTATAAACATCTTGTATCCACAAACTTTATCTGTTAGAATACACCATTGGTATATTTGATGTTTATGTTTACAAGAGGCAACCTTGCACAAATCCCTTCTTTTGATACCAAAATAGCCTTGAGAATTGATCTGACTTTTTGTGTAATTTTTTTGATAGAAGGCGATTTAGCTTCCATGTACATAAGGTGCAGCTCCTCATAGATAGAGTTTCTCGGCGGCTGTATGATTTTGGCATGGTTATTCATTAAATGCCAGTTCCATTTAGCAGAGAGAGGAAGAAGTTCAAACTCATAGTATATAATGGCATTTGGAATTGAGGAAGACAATCCCAATACCAATTTCCATAGCCTACCTTGCAACATATATAGGTAAGTATCCATGTCAGATAGGCAAACATGAAGCCCATAAAGAATGATAGGTTCTTTTAACAAATAGAATTGTATAAGGGGTAGTAGCAACAACTTACAATAACTGTGAAAAATTATTTTCATTTGGGAGGTCAGAGGTTTGATTTTATTATTTAAGATAGTCTTCCACATTTCTGCAGAGTAATTATCTGTTAACGTATAAACGAAGTATCAGATTGTAGGCGTGTAGATGATTGGTGTTTCATCCAATTTCCAGACAAACCTTGGGGTTTTACGCTTCCCATCTGCAAAAATTGATATGAAACATTTAGAGGGATTAGCTTGAAGGTTATGCTGTTGTGCAAAACATGTATAAAGCTTTAACTTGTTTTGGAGCCCAAATGGCGTCTAGTCAAAAAACAAGAAGTCATCTGCAAAGCCAATCCAGTTTAAAAAAAGAGAGCCCAATTTTGCAGGGTACATGGCAAGATCTTTCCATGAATAGTCATGGTCTGATATGTAAAGATTGAAAAGTACCACTTCCAGATTGCAGCCTTGTTTAAGCCCAATACATGTGGAGATCGGATCCGTGATCGCCGCTTCCTGATTGAGTCTAATCCTGTCGGATGTGTTATAAAGTAATAAGGTGATAATAGAAACAAGATGTGACGGAAAACCCAATTTAAGCATTTTTAACCAGAGTACTTCTCTTATGACTCTATCAAAAGCAGCGGTTAAGTCTAATGCTGCCTTGTAAATTGGGTCTGTTTTCGAGTGTTTTGTTTGATACTGCAGATGTGCTACAATGGCTGCATTGAGAGGGCATCACATGGATTTGCAAAATTCCATCTGATTTCGGGGGAAGATTTTGTTTTGAGTAATAAACAATTGCACCGAATCTAATAGAAGTATAGAAAAGATTTTAGAGGATGAGTCCATTAGTGCTGTTGGTCTCAAATTTTGAGGGTCACCTGATGGGCCTTTTGTGTAAACAGGAATGATGTTAGCAGAATACCACGATGAAGGCAGCACCCCGGATTGATAGATGCCATCAAATTTCATCTTTAATATCTTGGCCCAAAAGACAGGATCAGATTTCAACATGCAAGGGGGGATACCATCGGGACCCACAGCTTTTGAGTTTTTAGTATGATTTATCACATCTTTAATATCCTCCTGAGACCAGGGCGAGTGCCCAGCAAGAAATGATTTATCGTTTTCCCAGTCAGTTGAACAAAAGCTCAGGGGTTAGTGATATTTCTGGGAAATATAGGTTGACCATACTTCTCAGATATCAAGGGTTCTGTATAAGTTACAGCATCAGTGGTGAGTGTTCGTAATGTGGCCCAAATATGCCTATTATCATGTTTTAATATTTTATACAAAATGTGTTGATTGTCCACAGTATGTAAAGTACACTTTAAGTACTTTATTTTATTTTTATAGTTCTGTCTAGTGCGCTTCAGTTGTTTAAAAAATTCAGTCTGAGAGATATTAGATCTATGTAACTGTCTTACATGTCGGTTTTTATCTTTTTTTTAAATCAGCATTAGTCACATTGTACTGATATTGATGCTTTACAAGTGGCAAATAATGTCTAATTTCAGAAGCTATGCTGATAACATTATAGTGAATTCGTTTGTGATGCAGCTCCTCTGCCAGGTTAAAATATTGAGTGGGTGCGCTAAGCTTAATAGCTGGATCAGCTTGGATTTGCTTGAGTAATAAACAACAGAGTTTAGGATTCCATCTGACTGAAAGCTTATCCCGATCATGTTCTAATAACGCAAAGCCTGTTCCGCTAGAATATGGAGTGAGTGAAATTGGCAGCCTCAATTGAATGATCACGTGGTCACCACATGAAGGATTTAAAATAAGTATTTGTTCTGACAATGCATATAAAGGGGAAGATACAACACAATTATCTATAAGGGATAATTTGCTCATACCCAAGTGTAATTATATTTTGTGGTATCATGCTGGACCATTTGGAGATCCCAATCTAAAAAGAAATCTACCCATCTCTGGCCATTTAGTAATGATAGCGACAAATAGTTACCACAAATGCTGCCATTGTCGATAGGGACACCAGATGAAATGATATAGGCATTGTTGATTAATATCACCATGCCTCCATAAGGTCTGCCCATAATGCCTTTCTTTGCCACTTGCATATAGGAGGTTTATCCTTCAACATAAATAGGGGAGGTATGCATTGTCTCCTGCAATAACATAACTGCCAGTTTCTCATAGGTTTTTAGAGCTTTGAACCAGAGAAGGAAGTTTTTATACCCACATACATTCCAAGAGCAAATCACCAATGTTTTGTGGCTACCATTGCAGGGGCAGGTCTTTCATTCCTGGTGGTTTATTCATGATTGACTCTATCCAATGGATGTCTTTAATGGCCGATGCCAGTGCCGTAAATTGTCTCAGCAAACCTTGATTGAGCTAGACTGGTGCTCCATTGGTTGAGACCCCTATCGCCGTCTCTAAAGTTTGCATGGGAGTTTCTAAGAAAATAATCACCTCTTCCAGCGAATTAAACACGTGAGGAGTCAAACCTATGTATGCAAAATCATCACGTTGGTCCCATATTAGTTTGAAAATAATATGGGAATAGAAATTGCATATCATTCTGTTATGATTATTTGAATTGAGCTTTATCCAATTGATGTCATTCTGATCTGAGTGTTCGGAGCGAGGATATTCTCTGGGATGTGTTCAGCATATGAGATCGATTAAGGCAGATTTTACCTTCTGAAGCCGTATTGATCTCCCACCCCATTATAGTTGGTATATCTTGGGTGAATACTGTCGGAGGTACAGGAGAGTCAGATTTAATCGTCAGTATTACATCTTCCCCCAAGATTGCAAAATCTTTTTGAGAGATGGAATTCATTAACCCACCCTCCTCTTTTTTGGCATCTTTCAGGGATAGGGTGGGGGTTGAAATAATCATCCCCTGCCCCATCAACCAGGGTATTGTGGGCTGCTTATTGGCGGTAACCTTCTGATCAGCACAACTGGACCCCCGGCCTGCGGGTTGTGTGTCCTTCTTGCCTAGCCCAGTTCCCTTATCAGAACCTAATATCACATTACTAGTTCTTTTGAGCCCTATTACTGGAAAAAATGAAGCTAAATCAGGTTGTTTAAAGTTGATTACCAGGGAAAGTGGCAGATCTGCTGTCTCAACTTTTACCAGAGCTTTGATACTAAGGCTGGGCACATTACTGGCAGCTGGTGGGATGGGATAATCCTGTGTTTTATATTTGTGTGCAGGTATTTTCTTTATCTGTGGACATTGCGTATGTTTGTCAGTTTCGAAATTCAATAGCGTCGTCGTTTGACATGTTAGAAGCATGGGCGGGCACAAAGGCATGGTCCACATTTTAATTTTTGATTAATTCTTTCAGTTTTTTTTCTGTGTTAGCTTGCACTTTCTCTTGGAATATATTTCTTTTCTTAGCACGCTTAGCACATTGTTTTCTGTTTACGTGTGGGTGCCTGGACCTGGGGTACATCAATATGGGAGTCATTGAGATCATCCTGTATTTGGTTTTGCAGCAATTGGTGATCTTCAAGAACAATTAGATCTGCAATGCTGCACCATAGCTCTCAATAACATCTTCTGCAGTTTGGTTATCCAAACACTGGTTTTTAATCAATTTTAGTTCTTCTATTACATTACCAAGTTTGGCTATCTGGGCGTTACTAATAGCAATGTTTTTGAATATAGCCTCCTCATGCTAGCTTCAAATAAGCTTTGCGTGAAATTAATAAAGGCAGGATTCTTGACATGTAATTATCAAGCATGCTCCAGGGGACAAGCCCATTCAGATGTTTGTGGAGCTATCGACACACCTCTGACAGCCTTTTGGGGGTTGGCAGTTAGTACGGCTATTGCGTCACATGTAAATAAGAGCCCCTCAATTTTACTTAATCTGCTGATGATCTCAATCAGAGTGTTCCTCATGACACTGATCTCCCAGTACGTTTGCTCGTGGCCCCTATCGAGCAGGTTAAGTATACGGGTCATAACTGGGAAATGTGTTTCAGTGAGGGAGTCTTCATGAGTGGGAGGAATAGCTATAGACTCTGAGCCCGAACCTCTTATCTCTACCTTGGGTAATTGCTGTTCTATTTCCTGTTCCATGAGCTTCATTTTTTCAAATGATTTAGAGGTCCATAAATCTATTACAGAGGAGGTTGCCCTTAGAGGGAAACTGTCTCCAAGTGAGATCTGCTCAGTTTGTGATGTATTAATAGCTTCTACTTGGATAGATAGTTGAGCTTCCACGACTTGGAGCTCTAATGGATTTACACCTGGATGGTTAAATAAAAAAACATTTTCTATACCCGATCTAGTTGAATAACGGGTGTAGATGGACCCAAAGATAACCTAATACGTCTTCCTAACTCAGCCTGGATTGCTGGAGCCAGCATGGAACAATTGGCAATATGGTTGTTAAAGTATTTGGCCTCAATCATGGATTTCACCCCTTTATTGATTGTTGAGTCTGCAAGATCAGCAGATTCCATGCTTTTGTAATGCACATCATTTACCTCGTGTAATGTGAAAGTGGTTGGATTGTTAGGTAGACTATGTTAGGAAAGATTTCATAATTGTAGGTAATTTTTCTTCCATGTGGCAACCCCCAAACCTTTTGCTGTTGTTTTACATCCTGATCTAGACTTTGCCAGAGAAGCGCAGCCTTCCGCCGCACTCCTCTGGGCTTTCGCTCCATTCTTACGGGGACACTGACATGCCCTTAAAACAGTCAGTACCGGGAGACTCGTTTCGCTTAGTCCTTTCCTCATGTTGCAGCTTTTGAGCAACATGAAACACGAGTGTACCGTAACTTACATTACCGCGCTCTTGGGTCTCTAGTCATTACAATGGCCTTAGAAACTCTTGTTGGACTTATCATGAAATGTGCAAGTGTGTCACGGACGGGACTGGTGGCAGCTATCGTTTCTTTGCATTTTGAACCGCTTTTTGCCATGGTAACCGCGCTTCCCGCGTTTGGCCAAAATGGTTGGTCTGGCCTCCAAAATGGCCATGCCACAAGGTTCTTTGTCCTGTCCGCTGACCGTCTTGCCCCTTCACCTTCCCCCAGGTCGAGCCGACCCGGGGCAGTCCTTATTTGGTCATGCACTTTCCCGTGAAACACAACGTTTTCGCAGGCTTCTGCATGCCTTGTGTGTGCCTGCAGGATGTGGGCTGGGATGTCTGTTCCCAATACACATCCTGGGTGCCAGAGAGTCTAGTGTGTCTTGAATGCCTGGGACCACCGTGGTCCGTGATAGGTCCACGTATGGTGTGAGTGTTTTGTGAGCAGATCTCCCATTGGGTCCTCTCTGTTTTGGCGCGAAGGAAACTCTGGATAAGAGGAGGCTGGAAACACCACTACCATGTCGATCTCCTGAGTTCTCACGAACAAAGGATAAGGAGCCAAGTATCCTGCAACTAAGAAGCTGAGTCAAGGAATCGCTGGCGACTCCCGGAAGGTTTGGCACCCTGCACTGCTGTCATCCTGTGAGACCCCTCTGCCTCTGATCGAACGAGAAGGCCTGTACTGGCGCTTCGACGCTTTAGAATAGTGGGAACAACTTTTCTCGGCATCTTCACCAAATCCTGTACGTAAGCCTTCGGAAGCGTCCCTGGGCCATCCAATGGACTGACCAGCCTACACAGGAACCTTGCTCTGTCATCGCCGTCTGGCTTACTGCTAATCCCGTGTCCTCGGCACTCTCACACGATTCGTACACTTGGCATTCCCAGGTCTGAAGTGAGACGTGTGCTTTGGGACCGGAATACCTGCGGTTGCCGAGTTGCCCTGCTGTGGTAACAAACCTGTGCGTGTTCGCTGCATTTTGGGACACCCTCGACCCTGACTCCTGCTGTCGCGGAATCTACACGGCGTCAAGACATCCTGCTGATCGCATCTGAACCTGCCAGTACCGAAACGGAACTGGAGAAGCCTGGGTCTGCCTGCATCGGGGACTGGTGAGTAGTCAATACCCTAACCGGTCGCCCTCCCGCAGGAGCCTGTGGTTCTCCACCGCTGTCGTAAACAGCAACCCTTTTCCACACTTGCGCCCTGCTTCTGCCCACAAGTGGAGGCCGCGCTTGAGTAGCGGGGAACTGTTCATCATCGTTTTGTTCACCTCTCTGAATTGCCTGATCTCCCTGAAGAGACTCTCCTTTGCCCGTTGGCACCCGCGTGTGCAGGTACTTTTGAGCTCAAGGCTCCACTCTTCGTAGGGCTCGGACTTCCTTCTAGTTAGGTGGCCTCTGATGTCGAACTGGGTCTAACGATTACTTGCACTGCCTATTTTCCTCCCCATCTAGGTGGTCTGCATATTTCGTGCTTCTAACTCTTTAGACCCCTTGGTCTTGTATATATATTGTATTGCTTGTGATGTGTTGGTTTATTGGAGTTTTACCGTGATTCTTTACTATGGTCGATGTTACAAGGGCCTGGTAATAAATGTGTCTATATTTTTAATATAACACCTGTCTGAAGTAATTTGTAAGCGTCCTTGCTTTGTGTGCTCATTGCGGGCTTTCAGTCACCCTCACCCCTCTTGAGACCTAGTCTTGACCGCCGCCACCGCTACCCTGATTGGTCTGGTTGTCCAGAGGTTACCCTGTTCCAAGAAACTAGGCTGGCCTTCTGAACCTCTGCCCCTCCAGGACAGAGTTCAGAAATCCATCTTAACAGACTACAAGGGCTAGATCCATTCATATAAGGGGCATGATTACATAACACCTGTTGGGCATTTACAGACACAAGATATGATGAAGGAATCAGAGAATTAAATTTTCCTTTGTGCAAAACCCCTACCTCCATTACATAACTGTCAGTGAAATAAGTGAGTCCAAGTTTTCCAGTTCCACATTAGTACTAACAGTAGTTGTGAATTTAGTTGATGCCAAATCCCTGTGGAGTTTACGGCCACTTCTTAAACCGTCAGCCATGTTTAGCCAATATTGAGCTATAACACAAGCGTGTGAATCTAAACAGCAGAGATACAATGGTTCCTCGACCTAAGCGTTTGCCAGATGCACTACTTTATGTCCTTGCTCCATCAATCATTCAGGTAATGTGTTAGAAAATACCATACCCTAAACAGTTCTCAAAGGCAAAGCAGAAATCAAACCAACGTCTATAAAGTAAGCAGGGTAGACGGATTAGCTAACGATCCCGGTCTTTAAAGGGGAAAACACTTTTTTTTTCAATTTTTTGTTCCCATTTAAAAAAAAAATATTTACAAGGGTATGGACATAGTGCAATATATTCAATATTTGCCAGTCCTATCGATTCAGTAGCCCTCCTTACCTTGAATACTAGTTATGCGCATAGCCACCAACGCCCCACATCCCCACACCCTAAGAGGCCAACAGTCAACACACTTCCTACACTCTTCAATGCGCACGTGAAATGCACAAACCCAAAACACTAGATAGGGGTGCTGGGAGCACATGGGTCGTGACCAAAGCACGCAAAGGATATGCAATGGAGCGTGAGAAAACAAACCTAAGTCTCACGCTCGCAATCACCAAAGCTGCAAGTACAGTTCAACCCACTCCCAGCCCAGTCACAGCCCACTCCCAGCACTGCTCTGTCCACCACAGCCCAACCCACACCCCACCCAAAACATTCAGCGTCGTTGAATGCAGTAAAGTTAAAAGAAATGATTACTTTGGTTAATGGAGTTCCAATAGTTCAAGAGGCGTTTCGCCTCAGTTGAAATGGCAGACCATCCTCTCCTCCATACAGCATCTCAGTGCAGTGAAAAGGATAGTTCAGCAGCGGCGAGCAGGCTCCACAGCCCAACAGTCAACACACTTCCTCCACACTTCAATGCTTGCGCAAAATGCGCGTACCCCCTTCTCTATGTAGGGATGCTGGGAGCACATGGGGCGTGACCAAAGCATGTAAAGGATTTTGGTTAATGGAGTCCCAATAGTCCCAGAGGTGTTTCACCTCAGTTGAAATGGCAGAGCTTCCTCTCCTCCATACAGCGTCTCAGTGCAGGGATAAGGACAGTTCAGCAGCAGCGAGTAGGGTCCACTGCCCAACAGTAAACACACATCCTCCACATTTCAATGCGCGCGCAAAATGCACGTACCCCCTACACTATGTAGGGATGCTGGGAACACCTGGGGCGTGACCAAAGCACGCAAAGGAGTTTGGTTAATGGAGTCCCAATAGTCCAAGAGGCATTTCGCCTCAGTTGAAATGGCAGACCTTCCTCTCCTCCATACAGCTTGCCAGTGCAGGGAAAAGGACAGTTCAGCAGCGGCGAGCAGGTCCACAGCCCAACAGTCAACACACTTCCTCCAAACTTCAATGCGCGCCAAAAACATATTTGTCACCTTGAGATAGTGACTGTGCAGTCTCTACACTGTTTCTACTGATTATTGGGATACGATTGTCCTTCCTTCATCCATTCCGTTTCCCTTGGACATTTGCTTATCTATGTTGTCTATTTATACACAGACTTTGAAGTACCATTAGGATTCTCTGCGAGGCATTTTGTTGCAGCCATGACAGTCCTGAAAGGTAAATTCTGTTGGGTGCCTTATCTGACCCTTCCACAATTTTGATCTAAAAACGGTTGTATTTCTTTAGGTTTACATGAAACAGACCTGTTTTCAAGGTGGGCCTCAGCTAAAGGTCTCTGAGGTCAGAACTCCAGATACACAGGTCGGTAGTTCAGTGGGGGAAGCTGCAAAAGCAAACTACAATCACACTTGCAAGCTGAACGCAGTTTCTTTTTAAATCAAAAGATGTGTTTAGCATGTCATACATTTTATTTCAATGCATTGCATTTGTGCCTGCTTTCCATGGGTTAATATATTTCTTTAATCTGACCATTGAAAAGACATGAGTATTCCCCTTGAATTGTCCACACATGGGCTATTATTTAACCTGGGAAACCAGCGTTCATTATAAAACAAAGAAGTCCTTTCTATTTTACCTAAAGTCACTTTGCATGCTGGAACGTAAGTATTTTTGTTAGTGTCAAATGAAATATGTCAATTGGCTTCATTTTTAGGTGCAATGCACAATTCCTTCTTTATTTTCCACATGCACAGAATTTTAATGTATGGCAGTCTCATGTATCATGCTGCTGTTTGTTTCTCTCAGACAAAATGTGCCTTTTCCGTTTTACATAACATCATCATTTTCAGAACACATGTCTTTTGGAATCCATTGGGCACACTCTGCTCTATCAATGTTTTAAGCATGTTTTTCTTCACCTGAATGCCTTCCCATTTTGGTAATGTTTGGTAATGTTGAGAGTTGAGTGAGGCCCCCTTTCCACACTCGTTAGGCCTTGTGTTGTAAAGTAAGTGATTTGGACTGGCCTGCATGTTTGCATCCATCAGTCAGCTTTAACCTTGCAGTAGTGGCCTTGCTTGGCCTTTTATTTTGTCATTCTGGGGCTTAAGTTATACCCCACAGATCCCCCCGGACTCTTAGACTCGGGTCACTCATAGGAAAGAGCAAGGAAAAGTGGGTGTTTTCTTTTCTCTCCTTTTATTTTATTTTTTCTGTTGGAGAACATCTGCTCCTTTTTCCATCCTGAGGGAGTAGGCACTCTAGCCTCCACCACAGTCTTTGGATTTTGGGGTATGGTTCTGGAAAACCTCCCTTTTTTGGACCTCCTTCCCACAGGCTGTGAAGGTAATGGGGCTATTGGGCCTGCAGAGAGGAGTAAAAGAGAGGTTCAGTATGGTATACAGTACACCCTTTCCCCGGTACATAGGCTTACAATTTAAAAATAAACAACATCACATAAAGATTCAACCAAACCACACATGGACATTTATTTGACTTACTGGAAAATTTCCCATAGAAACATGATTATTTTCAATCCTGAAGAGTATTAATTACTTTACTCCCTTCGTATATTTGATCTCCTCCATCTGGGTTTCCATTCTTTCCTTTCCCTTCAGATGGTTCCTGAGATCTACCCTCACTGGGCCCCTGAATCGGTCGTAAAGCTTGGGGTGACAGCTCTTTAACTGACTCAGGTCACTCATAGGAAAGAGCAAGGGAAAGTGGGTTTTTTCTTTTCTCCCAGTTTTTATTTCCATTGGCGCACGTCTGCTCCTTTTTCAATCCTGATGGAGGATGCGCTCTGGCCTCCGCCCCTGTCTTTGGATTTTGAAGTATGGTCATGAAACCCCTCCCTTTTGGGAACTCCTCCCACCGGAGTGTGAAGGTAATGTGATTATTGAGTATGCATCAAGGAGTAAAAGAGAGGTTAAGCATATTATACAATAGCCCATTCCCTGGTACATAGGCTTCCAATTTGAAAGTAAACAACATCATACAATGATACAACCAAACTGCACATGGAAATGTATTTGACTTACCAGAACATTTCCCACACAAACATTATTATTTTCAATCCTGAAGAGTATTAATTACTTTACTCCCTTTATATATGTGATCTCTTCCATTCGGGTTTCCATTCTTTCCTTTCATCCTTCAGATGGTTCCTGAGCTCTACCCTCACTGGGCCCCTCAATCGGTCATAAAGCTTGTCTGGTGTGACAGCCCTTTAACTGATTGATAAAGACCCATTTCTCTTCCGTATGTTCTCCTTTAGGCATGCGCCCATTATAGGCAACAGGTGAAATTTGATCAACAATTTCAAAAGCCCTGCTCGGAGAGGGAAGGATCTACGGCTCCTTGGTCTGGTTCTGTAACGCTCACCTGGTATCCACAGGGACATCACTCAGCCTGTTCTGACCTATTACGACCTCAAACCCTTCCCTGGAGGCTATTCGACTGGAGACTGGGCCTGAAACACAGGATTGGTAGAGTTTAACTCCCTATTGTCTCTGTGTGCTTGAACCCATTCTTCCTCGGGGTCCAACCCTTCCCTTTGATGCACAGCTCACCTTGTTTTCTTGGATAGTGTGCTCTCCGTCCTGCCTTCAGCGCAGGGGCGCGTTGATTGATGCAGGCTCGTTGCTGCCTAGTTACTTCACTGGCAAGAGTCTGACAGGTAAGTATAATGGGTCTTTTGAACAGTTCTCTAACTTTGTTCCTTTCCTTCCTTAGATGATGGCCGGCGTCCGGGGATGGCGGCGTGCTGCTGAGATGAGTAGTGCTGAAGGTGAGTGAGAGCGCGATGCACGATGCACCCCTTTCGTATTTGTATTGAACTGAGTTCTTATTCTGTGTCTTTTAGGTGCCGCGACGTTTTCAGCTTGGATGCCGGTTATGAAGAACAAATGCGGTGGGTAAGCGCGGTATGCTTACCCACCTCTAGATGTTTCCACGCTAACCTGGAGTGTCTTTTCCCTCTTGCAGATGGATGAGAAGTTCCAGAGAACAAGTTCCCCCAGAGTGGCTGGGATTCAGGTAAGTGTTTGAAGCTTGTACAGTATTTAAAAATAAGCAAAGATTTGCAGAATGCTTACTAATGCCTTTTTTCTGTTCTTTTCCCTTTTTGTTAGGAAGCGGCGTGCCGGGATGGGAATGACACCACTGAAGATGTCTGCAGAACAGAAGGAGTGATGAATGATGAGCAGAAGCGCCACAAGGTAAGGCTGCTCCTAACGGTGTTCATGTTCTTGCAGGAGCTGAGCGCAGAAGAAAGATGCAGGCCTACTGGAGACCGATCCAAACACGGTGAGAGTCACGCTGCAGGTGTAGAAGACGCAAAGCATGTTTCTCAGCCTGTGTGTAGCTTAAATAGTCTCTGGGTATCCCAGGTGCCTCTGGGCTGCACCACACCTAAAAGACTAGACCGCACATGCAGTTCGGGGAACCGAAATATATGGGGGCATCCATCTTGTCCCCATCAATGCACTACAAGTCCAATCCCCAATGTTATCCTATGGGAGTGAGTGAGTCTGGTGCCACAAGCGCCAAATCTGACTCCAAGTGGGTCTTTGGAGGGATGGAGAGGCCCTTGAAGGCCATGTAGGTGATTGTGGCCTGGCTCCAGCCTGACATCTTGGAGGGCTGGGGACATGAGAGGCAGGAATCATGACAGCACTCCCCCCAAGGCCCCTCTCAAGGTGGTTCTTCTGTCTGGTCCCGGTTTGGTTGGATGGCTTTGATGAAATCGTCTAAGCAAGCGAGGTGCATGGATGTACTCACAAGGCTCCCATGTCTTGTCTTGAGGACCATACCCCTTCTAGTCTACTAATTAGTATAATTTGGATCTGACGTACTTTGAATCTAGGATGTCCTTGACTTTGAATGCTGGCTCCCCGGCGACTATTACTGGCTGCGGTGGCGTTGCAACCCGGGTCCCAGGTTGAACAGGTTTAAGAAGAGACACGTGGAACACAGGATGAATTCGCCTGTTTGACGGAAAATCTAGTCTAACCGCCACAGGATTTATCACGGAGGTGACGGTGAATGGACCCAGGTATCTTGGACGGAAGGTTTGGGCTCCTTTAATCGACACGTGTTTAGACGCCAGCTAGACTTTGTCTCCCACTTGGTAGTTGGGGGCCTTTGCTCGGCATTGATCAGCAAACTTCTTTTGGCGATTCTTAGCTTGAATTAGGTTTTCAGCTGCCCTTTTAAAGGTTTGAGAAATGGTTGATTGCAAGGTTTTGACTGCTGGCATTTCCAGGGTTGTCGGAACGTCCAAAACAGAAGTACGTGGGTGCCTGCCATACATGGTATAAAAGGGTGTCTGCCCAGTAGTTGTCGTGAGGATTGGGCGTTTGCTGTTTTTAGGTACTGGAGGTTCCGATGGTCAGTTATTACGGTGATTGTGTGTCTGGCGCCCAAGAGGTAGTGCCGCCGTGACTTAAAGGCTGACTTAATGGCCAGAAGTTCTTTGTCTGTGATAGCGTAATTGAGTTCAGGGGGTGTAAATTTACATGACCAGAAGGCAACAGGGTGTAACTGGCACGTTTCAAGGTCCTTTTGTGAGAGGACGGCTCCCATAGCCATGCTTGAGGCGTCCGTTTCCCCCAGGTATCGGAGATCAGGGCGAGGGTGGCCTAAGATTGGGGCAGATGTTAATCTTGCTTTGAGTTCCTGGAAAGCCTCCTCGGCTTCTGTTGTCCACTGGAACTTTTTGTTGCTTTTCCTTAGTAATGACATGATGGGATGCACGATTTGCGAAAATCCTGGGATGAACCGCTGGTAGAAGTTTGCAAAACCCAGCATACTTTGAACCCCCTTGAATGAATTTGGGTATGGCCAGTTCAGGATAGCATCTATCTTGTGTACATCAATTCGGATTCCATTCGGGCTGAGAATAAAGCCCAGGAATTCCACCTCTGAGACGTGGAATGAGCACTTTTCGAGCTTGGCGTAGAGCTGGTGTTGACGGAGTTTCTCCAATACGGATCGCACGTGTTTAACGTGGTCCTGCTTTGATGCGGAATATACTAGGATATCGTTGATGCACAATAGAGCACAGACATCAATCAATCCCCGTTGGACATCGTTCATGAAGTATTGAACGATTGCAGGCGCGTTGCAAAGGCCAAAGGGCATTACTTGATATTCATACAAGCCGTATTTGGTGCGAAAAGCGGTTTTCCATTCGTCCCCATGTTTTACGCGAACAAGGTGATATGCCCCCCTCAGGTCTAGTTTTGTGTAGATTTGGGCATCTTTGATTGATCAAGCAATTCAGGGATCAGTGGCAGGGGGTAGCGATTTTTTACGGTAATCTGGTTCAGTGCGCGATAGTCGATGCACGTTCTCAAGTCTGCCTCCTTTTTCGGTACGAAGAATAGAGGACTGGCTGCTGGAGACTTCGAGGGACGGATGAACCCGTTGGCCCGGTATTGGTCAAGATAGGCCGTCAGGTGCTGGTTTTCTGGTTCCGTAAGTGTGTAAAATCGCCCAAAAGGGATTTGTGCACCGGGTATCAGGTCGATTTGGCAATCGTATGGTCTATGCGGTGGCAGGGTATTAGCCTGTTCTTTCTGAAAGACATCTTGAAAGTTCTGGTATTCACTTGGTAGGGTGCCGATTGCCACAGTCACAAGCGTGGAGGTTCTGGTGTCTATTGGTTGTTTCTCTTGGCGATAACATGTGTGGGCACAAGTCTCGGGAAAGGCCAATTCTTTTGCTCGCCAATCAATTTGAGGATTGTGAGCTACCAACCATGGCATTCCCAAAATCAACCGGAACTGTGGTGCCTTAATGAGGTTGAAAACGATAGATTATTCGTGTCCATCCTGGCACAGAAGGGTTAAAGCTGCAGTGCATTGGGATATTGGACCAGAAGCTGTTTCTGTGCCGTCGACTGTGGTAACAGTGTCGGTGGTTGATTTAGGACGTAATGGAAGCCCCATCTTTGCCGCATGATCCTGGTCGATGTAATTCCAACGGCTCCACTGTCCATTTATGCTTTTACTGCGTGCATCCGAGATGGTTATTGGTGATTGATCAAGACCACAGAAAAATGGGAGGTCTGTAGTTCACGTTCTTCGCTCGACAAGTGGACCCCTACACTTTGTCGGGCTGGGGAGTTTTCCGATTCCTTGATGGTATCTTCCTTGTCCGTGGCCCCTACCGTCCTCCTCGGTGGCTTCACAGGGCACTCTTTAAGGAAATGACCTGACCTTCCACAGTACAGACATAACTGCTGCTGTCTCCTTTTATCCCTTTCCGCTTTATCAAAGGGGGATCTGACCTTCCCGATTTGCATTGGTTCTCCTGAACCTTCCGTTGTTCGGGCAGTATTGTCCTTTGAACGCACATACATAGGGCGAGGGTACGGTCTGGTTCGATCTGCTCTTCGGTCCTGCAACCTTTGATCCAGTTGAACAACAAGATCAATGAATTCTGAGCAGTCTTTCGGGCGGTTCACTATTTGTACGCGAACATCCTTGAGCTCCCCCCGCAAGCCCTGATGAAATAACGTGGTTCTCTTCTCCACTGGCCATTCTGCTTCAACTACGAGTCTATTGAACATGGCTATGTATGTTAATAGGTCTTGATCCCCTTGGCGTAGGGACAGAAGTTCGTTGTCTAATGCCTGCCCATGAGTACGACGGGCGAACAGCTTTTCCATCTCCTGCTGAAAGCCCCTGAAGTCATGCAGCAAAGGATTGTCTTGGGCCACAAAGGGTACAGACCATTCTGCGGCGCTACCACTCAGGTAGGATAGCACAAAAGCGACCCGTGATTGGTCATTCGGAAAGGCCCCTGGCCTACAAAAGAAGTGCAGGCGGCACTGGTTCATGAACGTTGCAAACCTCTTGGGATCCCCCGTAAATCGTTTGGGCGGGGCCAAGGGAACTGCCCCAGGAAGGGTTATCTGAACGGGATTGGCTGATGGCGCTGGCATCGAGGGCACGCTTCCCGGCAATGGTGCATGCCCTGCTTGTGACTGGAGAAGTTGCCGGCTTAAATCATCAGTGCGTTCTTTGGCTACTATCAGCTCTCTCCTCAGGGTGTTGGTCTCCTGCCTGGCTGCATGTACTTCAGAACGTAGCTGCCCCAACATGTGGGCTAACTGGTCGGTTTCTGACGTTTCCATGACGCCCAGGTGGATTTTGATGTGAGGCTTTGCGTTCTGTGACGCTCACCTGGTATCCACGGGGACGTCACTCAGCCTGTTCTGACCTCTTACGACCTCAAACCCTTCCCTGGAGGCTATTCGACTGGAGACTGGGCCTGAAACACAGGATTTGTAGAGTTTAACTCCCTATTGTCTCTGGGCGCTTGAACCCATTTTTCCCCGGGGTCCAATCCTTCCCTTTGATCCACAGCTCACCTTGTTTTCTTGGATAGTGTGCTCTCCGTCCTGCCTTCAGCGCAGGGGCGCATTGATTGATGTGGGCTCGTTGCTGCCTAGTTACTTCACTGTCAAGAGTCTGACAGGTAAGTATAATGAGTCTTTTGAACAGTTCTCTAACTTCGTTCCTTTGCTTCCTAGATGATGGCTGGCGTCCGGGGATGGCGGCGTGCAGCTGAGATGAGTAGCGCTGCAGGTGAGTGAGAGCGCGATGCGCGATGCACCCCTTTCGTATTTGCATTGAACTGAATTCTTATTCTGTGTCTTTTAGGTGCCACAACATTTTCAGCGTGGATGCCTGTTATGAAGAACAAATGCGGTGGGTAAGCGCGGTATTCAGCGCCTCTAGATGTTTCCACACTAACCTGGAGTGTCTTTTCCCTCTTGCAGATGGATGAGAAGTTCCAGAGACAGAGTTCCCCCAGAGTGGCTGGGATTCAGGTAAGTGTTTGAAGCTCGTACAGTATTTAAAAATAAGCGAAGATTTGCAGAATGCTTACTAATGCCTTTTTTCTGTTTTTTTCCCTTTTCCTTAGGAAGCGGCGTGCTGGGATGGGAATGACACCGCCGAAGATGCCCGCAGAACAGAAGGAGCGATGAATGATGGGCAGAAGCGCCACAGTGTAAGGCTGTTCCTAACAGTGTTCTTGTTGTTGCAGGAGCTGAGCGCAGAAGAAAGATGCAGGCCTACTGGAGACCGATCCGACGACGGTGAGTGTCACGCTGCAGGTGCAGAAAATGAAAAGCATGTTTCTCAGCCTGGGTGTGGATTAAATAGTCTCTGGGTATCCCAGGTGCCTCTGGGCTGAACCACACCCAAAAGACTAGACTGCACATGCAGTTCTGGGAACCGAAATATGTGGGGGCATCCATCTTGTCCCCATCAATGCACTACAAGTCCAATCCCCAATGTTATCCTATGGGAGTGAGTGAGTCTGGTGCCACAAGCGCCAAGTCTGACTCCAAATGGGTCTTTGGAGGGATGGAGAGGCCCTTGAGGGCCATGTAGGTGATTGTGGCCTGGCTCCAGCCTGACATCTTGGAAGGCTGGGGACATGAGGGGCAGGAATCATGACAGGTTCCTTTGGAAATTGTACAGGTAGACCCTGTTACCTACTTCATACTCCTTGTTGGTGGTCTTTAGGTTCTTAGTAGATTTTCATTCCTTCTGATGGCATTTCTAGGTTGTGCTGAGCAGACGCAAAAACATGCTGGAGGTGTTTCCTTAAATGTTCAATGTACTCATGGGTAGTGGACACATTTATCAGTGTCTGCTCCTGTGTTCTGTAGAGCAGATGTTGAGGTAGCACCTTCAGCCAGATTTAATCTTGCAGTAGTGGTCTTGCTTGGCCTTTTAATTTGTCATTCTGGGGCTGAAATGATACCCCACAACTGGATGGCCCAGGAATACTTCCAAACAAGCGTGTTTGCTGTGCAACCATGAGGCATTGAAATTGATTTCTCCCACCTTCACATGTCTTCTGAGATTGAGCACAAAGCAGGACCCTACTGGGACAACAGTGGGCTCAGGGTGACAACCTTCTTTGGTGCATCTCTGGATAGTCCTCTGTTCTGCTTGGCTCTCCCGGATACTTGCCTCTGTCCACAGGTCAATTCAGACCTGTTGCTGATCTGCAGGTCTGCATTCAGTACCGCTCCTCATATCCACAGGTCCGGCAAGTGCTTGCACCCAACTGGCCAATGAGATCTGCCCCACTCATGCACGTCAGCAGTGGTCCAATCAGGGACTACTGTGGCTTTCATGTTGTCAGTGTAGATTGGGACCAGACAGTCCCAACCCACTTCCTGGGTACCCACACACGTAAGGAATACAATGAAGAGAGCCCAAAATCCACGATTGTGGAGTCCTATCTTGTATTTGGGATTTAAAGTTATACAAGTCTCGAAAAGATAGGACTTAGTCCTTTATCAACAGTTATCCATTCATTTGAATGCCATTGGTTAATTCAAAAAGTACAAATTTTAATGGAGATAGCAAAATAGTCTAAAATACATGATAAAACCCTCTAAAAAGATACAAGTGTATCGTGTTGACAAAGACAAACATTAAGAACATACAATTCTAAAAGATCTTAGAGATAATGACTTTCTAATCTCTAATTCTTCTATTCTAATTCTATTCAATAATTAGGATTAGATTGTCCCTTCATTGGAATTTTCAATTCATTCAGACAGTTTAACTAATTAGACTGACAAAAAACTCTCGACATGTTTCAGTCCTCTGTGTAGGTCTTGGGACTTTCTTCAGGAGTGGTCAATAAGGGGGGTTTAGAATGGGCTTCAGCTAAGTATGAATTCTTCTGGCCTCTTCTTTAAGATGATAATAACTGTTGATAAAGAAACATTAAAAAAGAATCAATTTATGTTTCTTTAGACACGTTTAGAGGTGTCAAAAAAGACTACAGGGTCCATTTGGTTACCTGGTCTTCTTAGTGTGGGGGCTTTCTTGATTAGCAGGCGAAAAAATGTCCACATGTGTTGGGCATCATTTTCTTTGGAGGAAGGATATTCCTACCGAATCTGCAAACAACAAATTATTTTATTTACAAGAAAGTCTATTCCAGCCTTCAGCTTAGAAAACACACAGCATTCTGGTAATTGCAGTTCCTCTGCGAGGTTGTTTGATTTGGAGAGGAATGGTGTCCTTTCTTTAGTAATTGGTTATGGTTTCTATATATTTTAAACATAATGGCGAGATCATAATAGCTTATCCCTTATGCATGGGTTCTTAAAAAGGTCGCATTTTAGTCAGCTTACCAGTAGTTTAGTCAGCAAACTCTCTCTATTCTTTTCCTTGCCGCGATGTTTTGCGGATGTGTTAATGCAGTTTTAGCTTCTTTGTAGAGGCTTCTACAATTGGTTTCTGAAATAAACCACACGGGTTGTATCCGTTAGTTCTAAATGGATTCCTGTTTCCCATTGCTGAAAACAGTTCGAAAAAAGTTCTCCAGCTATTCTTAAAGCTAGAAAAGTGCTAAAACAATGCTAAAAGGATGTTAAAAAATGCAAGTCAAATGCTGAGTTTAAATCTAAGTGCTATCTTACTTCTCAGTATTTCAATACTTTGCACAGGCTACCGTGTATATCATGATTTACCTGTTTCTTGGTCTCTAGTCATTCCCAAAGGTGCCACTACAGGGTGAAGTGGTATCCCTGTGGGCTGGTGTCTTATATGGGCTGATTTTAGCTCCTTCTGTAAGATCCTCCTTCATTGATGCCTGCGCCTGTTCTGGTTAGTATCTATGTTTGGGCCGCCATTTTGAGAGGTCTATATATAGCTCTCTAGTAGTCCTTTTTTAGTGTTTATGTCATTAAAGGGCCTCTACTTAAATTGTGTTCTCTGGCTCTGCTATTAACAGTCAAAAAGAAGGTTGTGCCGATGATTATAAATTATACATTAGGGCGATCAGATTTTTAACCAATCTATAGACTCGTTGAGTCCTATTTTGTCACTTTTAGTTAAAAAAATTAATCTCTGTTCTTTTTCAAGTAGGATTCTATTTTTAGTATTGTGATCTCTCCCTTGTACCATTAGTAAAACAGTCCAGCTAAAGTTTTCATAACCATGTTGTGCTTCCTCAAAATGTTTTACTAGAGGTGCGTTAGTGACTTTATTTTTCAAACAGCTTTTATGTTCAAACATCCTGGTTTTTACCTTCCGGTTTGTTTTCCCTATGTAGTGTTTATTACACAGACATGTGATCATGTATACTACATATTCAGAGTTGCAATTAGTCATTAGTTTTTGTTTCCAAGGGGTGAGTAACCCTATGTCTATTTCTTTGTTTTTTTGGGTTAATTTACACATTGCACAATTAGTGCATGGGTAATGTCCAATTATAGGTTTAAGTCCCCAGGATTCAGTCAGGCTCAGGGTTTTTGTTGGTTTTTCTTTGAGTTTGTTACTACTCACTCTGTTCCCAATCGTCTTGGATTTTTTGTATGCAAAAAGAGGAACAGGAATCCCTATTTCACTCTTCTCAAAGATTTTCCATTGGGTTTTTATTATTTGGCTAATTTTCAGACTCAAATTAGAGAAAGTGTTAACACATACTAGCATATCTTGTTGCGGTTGTTTAATTTTTGCTTCTAGGAGGGCTTCCCTGTTGTTGTTCGCCGCTCTTTTGGCTGACTTTTTGATCAGTTTTTTAGGCTATCCTCTTTGTTTTAATTTGGCCGTCAGATTTTTTGCTTCTGTTTCAAAGTCTACATTTTGGCTGCTATTTCTCTTGAGTCTTAAAAATTGGCCGTATGGAAGGTTATCTCTCAGGTGTTTAACATGATGACTGGTGTAATGTAAGAGTGAATTTTTTTCTGTTTTTTTATGGTAGAGTTTAACCAACAGGCGCCCGTGCTCATGAAAAATGGTGAGGTCGAGGAAATCGATGGAGGTTTTTTGAATATTAATGGTAAATTGAAGGTGTTGGTTACAATTGTTAAGCCAAATTAAGAATTCCTCTGCTTTTTCTACTGTCCCTGTCCAGATTAACAGGACATCATCGATATACCTCGCCCATGACTGTATATGTGCTTCAAAAGGATTTGTTGTGTAAAGGTATTTTTTCTCAAAAAATTCTACAAATAGATTAGCTAGGCTCGGGGCCATCGTAGCCCCCATCGCTGTTCCTTCTATTTGTTGAAAGTATGAGCCTTGAAACGCGAAATAATTTCGTGTAAGAGCTATTTCTATACACCACATAATAAACGAGCTGGGTACTGGGTCGTTGTCAAGTCTATTGAGTAGAATTTCGCTGATGGTTTCGAGTGTAGCTTGTTGAGGGATGTTAGTATATAGGGATACAATATCTAGAACTATAAGGAGTGTTTTCGCGGGATCGTATGGGAGATTTTCATATTTATTGATCACATCTTTGGTATCTTTTAGGTAAGAACTCATTTTCTCTACATATCCTTTCAGGTAGTGATCTGCATACTTAGATAACGGTTCTAAAATAGAATTAATCCCTGAAACTATGGGTCTACCCGGTGGTTTAGTCAGCGTTTTATGGATTTTGGGTAGGCAGTAGAACTTGGGTGTTGCTGGTTCCTTTTTATTCAGAAAAACCCATTCCTGTTTGCTAATCCATCTTCTATCACAAGCTTTGGTAGTTTTAGTTTCAATTAGGTTTTCCAATTCTTTTGTGGGATCTGTAGGTAATCTCTTGTAATAGTTCTCATTTTCTAGTTGTCTGTGGCATTCTTCTATGTATTCTGTCTTATTTAGCAACACTATAGCTCCCCCCTTATCTGCTCTTTTAATAATGATCTTATCATTGGAAGCTAATGATTCGATCGCTGTTCTCTCATTAGTGGTCAAGTTATGATACATAGGGATGTTTTGTTGTCCCAACTTGGCTTCTTCCGCCAGAACTCTTTTTTCAAAGATTATTGATTCTGGCGAATAAGTGTATGAGGGGGGACAGAAAGTAGAGGGATTTTTGAGCCCTGAGTGGTTCAGAGTGTTGGGTTCTCTATTTGTTTTGTCACGTGTAGCAAAGAATTCTTTGAGTCTTATTTTCCGCATGAATTTAAAAAAATCTGTGCGGAACAGAAAAGGATGATGTTTTTTTCGAAATAACGAATCCTAGGCCCTTTTCCAGAACTTGTTTTTCCATGTTAGTAGGCGTATACGTGGATAAATTCACTAGAATTGATTTCCGCTCCTCAGGTATCTCTGGTCCCCGTTCCATTGTCCCCGGTTGGGCCCTTGGCATAAAAAAGGCCGTGTCCCTTGATTCCTGTGGGAGAGATTGGCTGATATTAATAATAGATACAGCCAAAGAAACATCTAGCAAAATAGAAATCGACCTAAAAAAACTGGAAGATGACATTAAAAAACGAATTGCACTAGACGTAGTCAAAAAGAGACTGGAGGAGATAGAGAAAGAAATGAAAGACTTCAAACAAACTAACACACTAGAAAGAATTCAAAGATTAAAAAAAGATCTGAGTAAATACTCACATGAAAAGGCATATCCCTACACTAAAGAAGGATATAAAACACAGATGGCCCAGATACAAGGACTACCACGAAACAACAGACGAGTTAGATTCAGAGCGACATCATATAGCTCAAGCAATTCAAGTAGCGATCCAGATAATACTAACCCAGGTCAAAATCCACCAAATCGGGGAAGAGGAAACCCCAAACAAAGACAAAAAAGAGGAAACAGGAATCAAGGGACACAGCCTTTTTTATACCAAGGGCCCAACCGGGGCCAATGGAACGGGGACCAGAGATACCTGAGGAGCGGAAATCAATTCTAGTGAATTTATCCACATATACGCCTACTAACATGGAAAAACAAGTTCTGGAAAAGGGCCTAGGATTCTTTATTTCGAACAAACATGATCCTTTTCTGTTCCGCACAGATTTTTTTAAATTCATGCGGAAAATAAGACTCAAAGAATTCTTTGCTACACGTGACGAAACAAATAGAGAACCCAACACTCTGAACCACTCAGGGCTCAAAAATCCCTCTACTTTCTGTCCCCCCTCATACACTTATTCGCCAGAATCAATAATCTTTGAAAAAAGAGTTCTGGCGGAAGTAGCCAAGTTGGAACAACAAAACATCCCTATGTATCATAACTTGGCCACTAATGATAGAACAGCGATCGAATCATTAGCTTCCAATGATAAGATCATTATTAAAAGAGCAGATAAGGGGGGAGCTATAGTGTTGCTAAATAAGACAGAATAGATAGAAGAATGCCACAGACAACTAGAAAATGAGAACTATTACAAGAGATTACCTACAGATCCCACAAAATAACTGGAAAACCTAATTGAAACTAAAACTACCAAAGCTTGTGATAGAGGATGGATTAGCAAAAAGGAATGGGTTTTTCTGAATAAAAAGGAACCAGCAACACCCAAGTTCTACTGCCTACCCAAAATCCATAAAACGCTGACTAAACCACCGGGTAGACCCATAGTTTCAGGGATTAATTCTATTTTAGAACCGTTATCTAAGTATGCAGATCACTACCTGAAAGGATATGTAGAGAAAATGAGATCTTACCTAAAAGATACCAAAGATGTGATCAATAAATATGAAAATCTCCCATACGATCCAGCGAAAACAATCCTTATAGGTCTAGATATTGTATCCCTATATACTAACATCCCTCAACAAGCTACACTCGAAACCATCAGCGAAATTCTACTCAATAGACTTGACAACGACCCAGTACCCAGCTCGTTTATTATGTGGTGTATAGAAATAGCTCTTACACGAAATTATTTCGAGTTTCAAGGCTCATACTTTCAACAAATAGAAGGAACAGCGATGGGGGCTACGATGGCCCCGAGCCTAGCTAATCTATTTGTAGAATTTTTTGAGAAAAAATACCTTTACACAACAAATCCTTTTGAAGCACATATACAGTCATGGGCGAGGGTATATCGATGATGTCCTGTTAATCTGGACAGGGACAGTAGAAAAAGCAGAGGAATTCTTAATTTGGCTTAACAATTGTAACCCACATCTTCAATTTACCATTAATATTCAAAAAACCTCCATCGATTTCCTCGACCTCACCATTTTTCATGAGCACGGGCGCCTGTTGGTTAAACCCTACCATAAAAAAACAGAAAAAAATTCACTCTTACATTACACCAGTCATCATGTTAAACACCTGAGAGATAACCTTCCATACGGCCAATTTTTAAGACTCAAGAGAAATAGCAGCCAAAATGCAGACTTTGAAACAGAAGCAAAAAATCTGACGGCCAAATTAAAACAAAGAGGATACCCTAAAAAACTGATCAAAAAGTCAGCCAAAAGAGCGGCGAACAACAACAGGGAAGCCCTCCTAGAAGCAAAAATTAAACAACCGCAACAAGATATGCTAGTATGTGTTAACACTTTCTCTAATTTGAGTCTGAAAATTAGCCAAATAATAAAAACCCAATGGAAAATCTTTGAGAAGAGTGAAATAGGGATTCCTGTTCCTCTTTTTGCATACAAAAAATCCAAGACGATTGGGAACAGAGTGAGTAGTAACAAACTCAAAGAAAAACCAACAAAAACCCTGAGCCTGACTGAATCCTGGGGACTTAAACCTATAATTGGACATTACCCATGCACTAATTGTGCAATGTGTAAATTAACCCAAAAAACCAAAGAAATAGACATAGGGTTACTCACCCCTTGGAAACAAAAACTAATGACTAATTGCAACTCTGAATATGTAGTATACATGATCACATGTCCGTGTAATAAACACTACATAGGGAAAACAAACCGGAAGGTAAAAACCAGGATGCTTGAACATAAAAGCTGTTTGAAAAATAAAGTCACTAACGCACCTCTAGTAAAACATTTTGAGGAAGCACAACATGGTTATGAAAACTTTAGCTGGACTGTTTTACTAATGGTACAAGGGAGAGATCACAATACTAAAAATAGAATCCTACTTGAAAAAGAACAGAGATTAATTTTTTTAACTAAAAGTGACAAAATAGGACTCAACGAGTCTATAGATTGGTTAAAAATCTGATCGCCCTAATGTATAATTTATAATCATCGGCACAACCTTCTTTTTGACTGTTAATAGCAGAGCCAGAGAACACAATTTAAGTAGAGGCCCTTTAATGACATAAACACTAAAAAAGGACTACTAGAGAGCTATATATAGACCTCTCAAAATGGCGGCCCAAACATAGATACTAACCAGAACAGGCGCTGGCACCCATGAAGGAGGATCTTACAGAAGGAGCTAAAATCAGCCCATATAAGACACCAGCCCACAGGGATACCACTTCACCCTGTAGTGGCACCTTTGGGAATGACTAGAGACCAAGAAACAGGTAAATCATGATATACACGGTAGCCTGTGCAAAGTATTGAAATACAGAGAAGTAAGATAGCACTTAGATTTAAAGTCAGCATTTGACTTGCATTTTTTAACATCCTTTTAGCATTGTCTTAGCACTTTTCTAGCTTTAAGAATAGCTGGAGAACTTTTTACGAACTGTTTTCAGCAATGGGAAACAGGAATCCATTTAGAACTAACGGATACAACCCGTGTCGTTTATTTCAGAAACCAATTGTAGAAGCCTCTACAAAGAAGCTAAAACTGCATTAACACATCCGCAAAACATCGCGGCAAGGAAAAGAATAGAGAGAGTTTGCTGACTAAACTACTGGTAAACTGACTAAAATGCGACCTTTTTAAGAACCCATGCATAAGGGATAAGCTATTATGATCTCGCCATTATGTTTAAAATATATAGAAACCATAACCAATTACTAAAGAAAGGACACCATTCCTCTCCAAATCAAACGACCTCGCAGAGGAACTGCAATTACCAGAATGCTGTGTGTTTTCTAAGCTGAAGGCTGGAGTAGACTTTCTTGTAAATAAAATAATTTGTTGTTTGCAGATTCGGTAGGAATATCCTTCCTCCCAAGAAAATGATGCCCAACACATGTGGACATTTTTTCGCCTGCTAATCAAGAAAGCCCCCACACTAAGAAGACCAGGTAACCAAATGGACCCTGTAGTCTTTTTTGACACCTCTAAACATAAATTGATTCTTTTTTAATGTTTCTTTATCAACAGTTATTATCATCTTAAAGAAGAGGCCAGAAGAATTCATACTTAGCTGAAGCCCATTCTAAACCCCCCTTATTGACCACTCCTGAAGAAAGTCCCAAGACCTACACAGAGGACTGAAACATGTCGAGAATTTTTTGTCAGTCTAATTAGTTAAACTGTCTGAATGAATTGAAAATTCCAATGAAGGGACAATCTAATCCTAATTATTGAATAGAATTAGAATAGAAGAATTAGAGATTAGAATGTCATTATCTCTAAGATCTTTTAGAATTGTATGTTCTTAATGTTTGTCTTTGTCAACACGATACACTTGTATCTTTTTACAGGGTTTAATCATGTATTTTAGACTATTTTGCTATCTCCATTAAAATTTGTACTTTTTGAATTAACCAATGGCATTCAGATGAATGGATAACTGTTGATAAAGGACTAAGTCCTATCTTTTCGAGTCTTGTATACCCACACACGTAACCTGCAGTAGCCCACGAAAGAAGCGAGAAATGTTCCCTAACAGATACAAATGGATATCTTTGTTTTGTTGAATTATTTGCATGTTGTTGTTTTATTTAAATGCTTGTATTCAGGAGATCTGCTTCATTTTGGAGTGCAGGGACAGTATTGCCTAGCTCTCTCACTATTCTCAAGTAGTCAGGTTCACCCTCACAACACCCCAGTTACATGTGTTCATAGGGGAATACATTTAAATTCCTTAATTAACATTGATTGACATCAATCACAAAGGCTCTTAGTTTCACATTTCAATTTGGAATGCCTAAGTAAGGTCTTTAGAGATTACAGATTGCTGTTGAAAAGCTTTTCTATAGTGACATTAGCTAGGGTTCAGTTTTAATTATTAGTGGCATAGCTTGATAACAGGGTTGCCAAACAGATACATGTACTTGCTATCTGTGTTTTAATTAATTCTTGGACAATTGATCTAAATACTCTGGGATCATTTTACTGACTTTTGGTTTTTCATTCAATGGACCAAGATAGGTAGGGACATCAACCGGCATCAGGCAGTACTGCTAGATAAGCTCTTTCTTCAGTCTATCGAGCTACTCCCAAAATCCCTCTCGGATATAACTTAGACCATCGCCAGTGGTCACAGCCTTTGGTCGTGTCTACTGGACATGTTCCCCCAATATGTTTATTTTAGACACCTTTGGTCATGGCCATCTACATGTCTTTCCCGCCCACCGCTAGGGCCTTTGGCCTCAGCCAGAGAGCACAGCCTTCGGCCGTGCCCAATGTATCCATTAAAATACTAGCTTTTTTTCCTGCTCACTTGCCATGGCCTTCACACTTAACATATTTCTCCAATAGCTTTCTTCCAGTCCCACTAGATATAGATTTCGGCCATGGCCACCCTACATATTGCTTTGATAGGCTTCCTAAATGGGCCCACTAATCATGGCCTTTGGCAATGGCCCCATCACAGCCTTTCACTATGGTCCCTTGACATGTTGCCCCAATCAGTTTTATTGGGGCTCACTAGCCATGGCCTTTATCCATGTCCACCTTCCATTTTGCACACATCATTTCCTTAAAGTAACCCAGTAGTCGATGGGCCTCATTACACGGTAGGCGGTAACTATGGCGCTATTAGCGCCATGGTTGCCGCTGGTATTTTACCGTGTCCGCCTTGGTGGATGGCAGAATTACCGCCCTACTCCAAGGTGAGCGGGGGCGGTAATTCCCCATTCACCAAGGCCCGTCCCCATTCCCATTTTTGCCCCCATAGGGCATAATGGGAAAGGGGAAGGCGCTAATTACGGTACTGCAAATTGCGGTACCGTAATTAGCACCAAGGTCCCTTTGCGGCACCCTACTTTAACGGCTGGTAAAACCAGCCGTTAAAGTCGGGTCCCGCAAAGGGAATTCGTAGTAAGGCGGTAAGGGTTAACGGTCACCGGTAGCATTACCGGTGACCGTTAACCCTTACCGCCTTCCATGTAATGAGGCCCATAGTCTTCCGCCACACCCTTTATACCCCCACCTCACTGTAGCTGTAACATTCCACTTTTTTTTGTATTAATACCATTTTTTTTAACTCTCCTTTTCTGTAAAACCTTTCCCCATAACCGTGGTTAGCATAACCCTGATTATAGTATTAACACACACTTTCATTCACAATCCCTTTTTCTACTATAACCCTGGTTATGCAAAAATGACCCTGGTATTGAGAAAACATTGGAGCAACCAAATCCACCCCATCCTGAGAATTTTTGTTTCTCAGGATGATGTGCTTGATCTTTATGAATTGTAGGTAATGCATTTATTATTGGATACATAATAATATTCATATTTAGGTATTCAAATTAATTCTGTGAAAGATAGCTATCTTCCAAAGTTCATAGAGTAGATATCTAATTTAAAATTTGACTATCTGGATTTAAGACTGGATTAACTTGTCAATATTGTGGGTTCTTATTAATCTGGTAATTTTCCTCTATATCCATTACCACGATCCCAACCCCCTTACCATGGTGCTTAATAAGTAAGGATGCATTGTTCTTAAGAGTTCATAATGCAATCTACTCATCCGTAGTAAGATTATCCTGGTGAGTGCCAGATTTAGAGAATATTATTCTGTCTGATGAACTTTCTCAAATGGCAAAATCTAAACTGGCATAGTGTGTTTGGTGCAAGAAATGTGGAAGGAGTCCACAGACTAGCTGTGCCCCAATCTATATCACTAGAATGTTCTTCTAAGTAGGCTTTAGTCAAATTGTGTGTACAAATGTACACAATTCCAATTGGATATCATTCAAAGTATGATCTTTTGCTGAAACAGAATATACGGCCTTAGTTTAAAGATACATTTTTTTTTAACGTAAGCAGTCATGGCTTAAATTAAATATTGGAATGTCTACCATCGATAGTCTCAACTTAGGGTCTGAAACACCCCTGGATTCCCCTGAATTGAACAAATGTATTTTTGATATTGTTGTCAAAACACCTAGGTGTATCTACCTAAAAAAGGCTGGCTTTGATTGAAACTTGATTGATATCTGCCACTCATGTGCTTCTCGTCCTCGCCCCCTGGCTCACTGCTGCCCAAGATATCAGAAAAGGTTACCCATTTCATATTATCTGATTTTCCACTTTGAGTATTTATTTTTGCATCCAAATTCTAATTTCTTGTGTTGTTAGGTTGATAATCTTTTACAAATTGATATGACTCTTTTTTGTTCTTACTTAATTTAGGGTTGTCTCGATGTTAAAAGTCTTACATTCTTCCATCTCCTTGTTTATTGTGCCCAATCTTATGGCAGCAAATTATATAACAATACTGGTTGCAAACAGTGTCTCCATATTCAAATGCACGTCTGCTAATTTAGTATGTAATATCTGTGCAGTATTAAAAGTATAGATCATGCGATCTCGGCTGAATTTGTTAGCTATTTGGCTAAAACTAATATTATATGTGTTATCTCCAAACAGACACATAGATCAATTTTGACTTGTAGCTTTAAAGATATCTCATTAGCTTTAAGATAAAGTGCTCATGGAGTTCTTCTCTAAATTTCTTCTATTTTATTCTAACAAGAGTATCAACATATGCCTGATAATCATCATTTGGCAAATCACTTACTTGATTGAATAATAATGGTATGGTAAAGACTGCTGCCAAATATTCATCATTGCATCGAACAGTGCTTACCTCCTTTGAAAGGCACATCATCCTGTTGTCTTTCTTCTTTTTCCCCAGTCCTTACATCAGAGACATCATCATTACCTTTGTGACAAGGTCACTTATCTGACTTTGTCACAAGGGGATGGGAATCCCTCATGGCCTGGGGTGGGAGCCAGAATCACCTACCTCAGGGTGGGGGGTGAAAAGGAATTGGTGCCCTTACAACTGTCACCACCCCCCTCTAGCCAATAGGGTCGGTGACTCTGGTTTTCACTTTGATGGTCCTCCCACCCCAGGCCAGGAGGGTTTCCCATCCCTGTGACAAGGTGACAGTTGAGAGAGCCCCAATCCCTAGCCTCTCCCCAAGTGCCTGTATGCATATGAATGGTACCATGCTCTATCACTGCATCCCTCTGTAAACAAATGTTCGCCAGTCCTTTTCTTATCATTCCAGGTAGCCCAGACATCAGAAGCCTGGCCAGACCACCTGCAAAATTGTAACCCACCAGAGCTTTTCACAATGATCATTCCAGTTAGCAGAGTTCACTGTTCAGCAGAAAGAGAAATTGCCCTGCCAATAAGAGAATCAGAAGATCCATGCTACTGCGGGAAATGTCAAAAGCATGCACTGCACTCTGGCTACAAACATAGAGCCACAAAAGAGAGACTTTCACTGCAATGCGGCCCTCTAACACAAATTGGGACACTCACCAAAGGTGGTGCCCTTGTTGCAGCATAGTAGTCCCATGAAGAAGAAATGGGTAGGGTTTATTTGCAAATGTTGGCCACTGTAACACCTCCCAGATAGGGGAAGTAAGGATTAGATTGGTTAAGTGCAGATGTCCAATTGGAGAATTATAGGAAGGATAAATACAGAAACAAGGAGTTGTGGTTGAGGTCAGAGCAGGAGGTGACCGACCAATAGACCAGCAAGGGAACTGATGGTGGACTGGAGTGTGGAGGGGTTTTGGAGAAAAGGTGAGCTATTGGTTGGTGAGAGCAAGTGTTGCTGTGTTGAGAATGTGTGTGCAAGGTACTGTGAGTGAGAGCAGTAGAGAAAGTATAGAGAGTGAATAGAAAGTTGTGAGAGTGAAATAGGGGACTTAGTAGAAGTTATGTTTGAGTAGTAGTAGTAGTAGTAGTGGTGTGGTGAGGAGATAGTAGCAGTGTGGAGGGGAGAGATTAGTAATAGTTTGGAGAGAGGAAAGTAGTAGTGTGTAGAAGTGAGAGTAGTAGCGTGGAGAGGGGATGAGTAGTAGTAGTGTGGATAAGTACTAAGAGTAGTAGTGTTGGGTGGGAATAGTAGTAGTGATGTGACAGGTGAGACTAGTAGTGTGGAAGTTGAAGTGGTGTGGAAAGGGGAAAGAAGAAGTAGAGTTGCGAAGGAACAGAGTGAAGGAGGGGGAGTAACATTGGAGGGTGGGGTGGGTGCTAGAAGGAGAGAGACATCAGAAGGATATAGGAGGAAAGGACAGGAGAGAATATGGATGGAGAGATGATATTAGCAGAAGGAAGGGAAAGTAATAGGGAGACACAGGGAGAGAACATCAGGGTATGAAAGGATGACCACGTGGGGATTGAATGCCTGGAAGGCAAGACCCTACAACCTCTTAGAACTAACTTGAACACTACAGTGGGTTTGGTCTATGAATCCAGGAGGGAAATGGGCAGATACTTTGATTACCTTTAGGCCCTAATTTACAGTAAGATATAACCTACACAGTAGGGGACAATTAGAGCTATATATTTTAAACTGCGAAGTAGGAAAGCGTGGGCAAAGTTGCAAACTGCATGTTGCAGACAAGAGAGTGAGGGACGGCCCTTAAATTCCTGCATAACATTTTAACAAAAACTCTTAAACCATCTCTGTGAGTTGGTGTTTTCTTTATGCATTCTGTGACAGCTTGCAGAAAGGCAAACCACCTCTTGCAAGAAAAAACATTGCTCTTGAATCCCCTTCTTTCCTATGCTCACCCAAACTACCTGACAATGAATTAAAAAAATAGTCTATGATATAATATGATATTTCATTTGTATCGCCCTCATACACAAGTGTTTCAGAGCGTGACGAGGCAAGGGATGGAAACAAAGGGAAAACAAAACAACGATTTTACTAGCCCAAGTGACATTGAGAACGCGCAAGTGCAGGGCAGATGGAAGGGGGAAAGTTCAGGGTGGAAGGGAGAAGTGGATGGTGTAGAGCAAAGGATAAAAAAAACAAGTGGTAGTGCAGCCAATAGGTGGCAAGTGCTAGGTTTAAGGCGGCAAGTGCTAGGTTTAAGGCACAAACAGGGGGTGTCTGATAAGTGCAGAAGAGGGGGGACTGTAGGGTTAGAGATACAGACCCAAGTGCAAGAGTTGCCCAGAGGCAGTGCGGGTGCGTGGCAAGGTGGGCAAGTACCTGGGCCTGAGGGTAACCAGGTGCACAGTGCCAAAGCTGAACAGATCAGCAGGGGAGAGGAGGAGAGAAGGCAGAAGCAAAGAGGAAGGTCTTGAGGTGCTTCTGGAACCGGAGATGGTTCTCCTCAAGTTTCAGAGTGGCAGGGAGGCTGTTCCAGAAGGAGGCCCAGCTGAAGACAGAGATCTACCCCCAGCTTGTTTCTTTGAGAAACAACTGACCCTGAGGGAGTTGGAGGTGGAGGAGCGAAGAGCTCTAGTAGGTAGGAATTTACGGTTTATGGTCTTTCCATCTAAAGGGTTTCCATCGAATCCCTTTCCAACAATAGTTTTCCATCAAATTTTTTTGCATCAAATGCATTTTTTACTCTTAGGACCCCACCCCAACAAAAAATAACCCTTTACCCTATCCATGTGTATTTGATGCAAAATAAATTGATGCAAAATTTACATTTTCATTTTCATTGGAAAGGGTTTCAATGGAAACCCTTTCGATGGAAAGACCAGACACCATATTTACAGAGGGAGAGTTGAAAGTATTTTGGACCCAGGCCCCAGAAAGCCTTGAGGACAATGCAAATGGTCTTGAATTTAATCTTTGCAGCCACTGGGGGCCAATGAAGAGATTTCAGGGCTGGAGTGATATGATCCCAGGGCTTGAGGCCAAGGACAGGTCTTGCAGTCCTGTTCTGGATGAGTTGCAAAGGGTGGAGTGTAGAAGCAGGTAGATTTAGAAATAGGCTGTTGCAGTAATCCAACCTAGAGAGAACCAGAGCTCGAGAGACAGTGAGATTCTGGTGGAAGGAGAGGAAAGGCAGAATACCTCTAAGGAGGTGCAGTTGGAAGTTTGACTTTTTAGAGACATCAGAGATGTGGCCAGAAAAGGAAAGCGTGGAGTCGAAGATGCCCCCTAGGTTCTTAGCCTCGCAGGTGACGGTAGGAAAAGGGCCAAGGGAGGCCGGCCAGAGAGTGAGAGGAAAGGAGGGTGAAGGTGTGCTGATGAAGGGAATCTCCATCTTGCTGGTATTAAGGCAGAGATCGTTGGCGGCACACCACTCCTGAATAGCAGACAGACAATCTGAGATGATAGAAGGAGAAGAGGTGGCCGAGGGAAGCCTGAAAATGAGTCGAGTGTTATCCACATAGCACTGAAAATTGTAGCAGAGAGCAGCAATGTGATGGGCGAGAGTTGCCAGGCATTGGTTGAAAAGCCAGGGTAAGAGGTTAGACCCCTGGGGGAACATCGCAGGTAGAGAGAGAGATAGAGCAAAGGAAGGACCCAAGTTGGACCTGGGAGAGTCGATCAGAGAGGAAAGATGTCAGCAAGGCCAGAGCCTGATCAGTGATACCCAGGTTGTCACGGAGATGGTTGAGCAGGATGGTATACTTGACGGTGTCAAAGGCAGAAGGGAGATCGAGTAGGATGAGGAGAGAAGGGATGTTAGAGTCAAGGTTGGAAAGCAGGTCTTCACAGATGTTCAGCAGAGCAGTTTCCGTGCTTTCGACTGACTGTTCTAAAGCCAGACTGATGGTCATAGAGACAACCAACAGACCAGTGTGAAGGTTAAGCTATGCGATGGCCAGCTTTTCCAGGAGCTTGTCCAGGAAAGGAGTGATGGAGATCAGGAGATAGTTAGCCGGGCAAGAAGGGTCAGCTGTGGGTTTGTTTAGAAGATGGTACACAAGGGAGTGCTGCAGAGGTGAGGGGAAGGCTCCTGAGGGGAAGGAGAGGTTGCAGACATCGGCCAGGGCAGGAGCAAGGGTGTCGATATGGTCCTTGATGGTTTTAGAAGAACAAGGAAGAACCTGTTTTGATGAGACTTTCATAGATCTGACTCGTCTAAAAACCTCGACCTGGGAGAAAAGAGGAAAGGAAGAGAAAGAGGTGGGGGCGGCTGCAGGAGGGTCAGAGTTGGAAGAGGGAGAGGGGACGAGAGGATGGACAGGATGTCCTGGGTTTTTTAGATGAAGTGAGAGGCAAGGGCCGTGCAAAGGGCCTGGGAGGCGACAGGAGAGGTAGAGACTGCAGCAGGGTTGGCCAGCTCCTTGCAGATTTTGAAGAGTTCAGCCAAGTTATTAGATGCCGCAGAGACATGGGCTAGGATGTGGGCTCTTTTCTTAGTATGGACAAGGAGCTGGTATTGCCTTTGGAGCAGACAGCAGGGCAGTTTGCTAGTAGATGAACAAGAAGCGCTCCATTTCCTCTCAACCACCCTGCACTTACGTTTAAGGGTAGCTAGGTCAGAGTCATACCAAGAATTACGCTTGACTTTGGGCTTCAAGTGGATCCTCATGAAAGAGGCAAGAGCATCAAGATTATCAGAAATAGAAGAGTAGAGCTTGGAAAGGGCTGTGTCAAAATGTGAGTCAGCCAGAGACGGAGGGGGGTAGAGAAGGTGGTGACGAAAGCCTCAACTGACACACGCTTCATGGGCCGGATGTCCAAGAAGGTAGATGGCAGTGTTGGGGTTGGCTTGACCTGGGAGGTAGAGAGGGAGAGATGGGAGGAAAAGAGGAAGTGATCACTCCAGGAGAGAGGAGTGGTCAGAGGGATGGAGAGGGGGAAGTCAGAGGAGATCAAAACATCAAGCATGTGCCCTGCAGGGTGAGCCGGGCCAGGGGGGAGAATGGAAAGGGAGAGAGAATCACAGAGCTCACAAAAGAGTACAGAGGATGAACAGGGAACATCTAGATGGATATTGAGGTCACCAAGAAGGAGGAGTTGAGTGGTTGAGGACAGGAGGGAGGAGCAGCAGTCTGCCCACTCAGAGAGGAATGAGGTGATCTGACCAGGAGGCCGATAGATGGTTGCCACGGTAAGAGAGTGACCAGGAGAGATAGAAAGCCTGCAGACATGGCATTTAAAAGAGGAGTAGGTCTGCATGGGAATGATAGAGGCAGTAATCTACTCAGGGAAGATCAGTGCTACAACCCCTCCGGACCTGGTTGATCTGGGTGCGGTGAAGATCTTGTAGCTATCAAGGAGGAGAGTGTCAAAGCTTCTGATAAAGCTGCCCATGAACCATGTCTCAGTGAGACTGAGCACTTTGAGGTTGAGTTCTTCCAGGAGGCAGCAGATGTCAGAGGAGTGTTTGACGGCAGAGCGAGAGTTCAAAATGGCAAGATGAAGAAGGTTGCCAGCCTGAAAGGAATTCCGGGGAGAGGTAAAAATCAGACCTATGCCATGCAGAGGTGAAGAAGGAGCCCGAGGGGGGGGTCAGAAGGAGAAGGAAGAGAGGGCAAGGTAGCCAGAGACATTTTGTATTGGAGGGCAAAAGGGGCCTTGATCAATTCATCATATATAGCTTTCTGTGTTCACTGTGGTACACATAGTTTGTGTGTTCCTTACGGCACAACTCTATAGCATTCTTTCCTTCCTGTGGGAATTATGTTGATCATGTGCATTAGGCAATGGTGAAATGCACAAATGGAGTGTTACAATGGTTGAGAGGTTAGCTCAGTGTGTGAAGCACCCATTGCAGAAATATGTGTTCATATGCAAAATTAGAATATCACATTCTAGCAAGGCTCGCTGAGCCTTTCCTATGTCTGAAGTTTATAAACCAACCTGCATATGTACTTGATTTTGCATAACAACATCTGCTATTAGCATCAATGTGCCTGCACCAGATCGGGGTTGCTATAAAAGCTAACATATCGTCCGTATGGTGAAGGTCTAGAAATTAGTTTGTTCAGATGGGGTGTTGTAAAACATAGGCAATCGCCTCCAACGATGGCATAAACTGTTAGTCCAAGAGGTGACTTAGTATCCAAATTCAAGACTATGGATCAAAAAGGTTCATGCTTCTATCCTGGATTTGCCAGCAGACGATACAGTGATCCTGGTCAAATAATCTAACATATCTTACATTACTGTGCTGTCTTCTATGAGGTTTGTCTTCTTTCATGCTGCTGGTATCGTTTAGCCCATTACTTGATCTTTCTTCTTATGTAGGCCATTTGGGTGGAAGGAATGGTAGCAGAAGAGACCGGACCTTGTGTTGTAGGCCTTATTTTAAGGTCTGCTTGTTTGACACAAAAAACGGTTTGCTTTTTGGTAAAAGTCAAAGGTGTAATGCGCGTTTATAAATGAAAATGTCACAAGCCATTGTTTGGAAGTATTTAAAGTTTTAAAATACAAAAGACAAACTCAGATTACATTTGTTAAATCACATCGATCGGTATGCTGGTTCTTACCTACTTCCCTTGATGATGGAGAGAATGAAGCTAGAATCATTCCCATTTTGCATAACACACTTCTATAATATTTTCTTTAAAAATGGTCATGTTTGGTAATGTGATTTGTGTACTTTCCAAGTCCGTTTTTTTTAAATAAAATGAGATTGTTTTAGTTCATGATTAGAACTGGAAAAGAAAGTGTTCAAATGCAGAAATTGCAGAGTTGGCACAAATTCCAGCTTCACCCTTTCAACCCTTTCCAATATGTGATCCTGGCCATCTCATTTAATCTTGTATTGCTTAAACCTCTTAATTTTGCCAGTCCCTAAACCTTTCAAAATTGTCAGCCCTTCAGAGTGATTTCCTTCTCATGGTATATATGATGTTCATAAAAGCCTAATTCATGGTTTCACTGTGTCAGAACAATGTGCATTTCAAAACTCAAGGCCCCACGCTGCAGCCTCACAAAACCTAACTGGCAAATGCAGTTTTCACTCTTTGCTGGCAAGCTGAAACTGGCAAGCCACAGACTGTGTATTTGTTCATCAACATGACACAATGTTAAAATGTTAAGGCCTGCAGTCCATAAAATCCAGCCCATACATCAGCTGTTTCAAATCAACCCCATTTCAGTTCCTAATGCTACAGTCCCCCCTTGTTAGTAACTCAAGTTAGTAGTTCATGTTATAAACCCATGTATTACACCACAGAGTACATAGCATGTGCTGCATGTCGAAATCATTGGCAAAAAACTTCCCTACAGCTCACAACCTAAATATCCTCTTTGTCACAGCCATTTTCATCTCCAACAGTTCATATAATTTATTTGTTCTTGTGCAGACCCCTGCCTTAGGCCCATGTTCATATTGTGCAGTCCCTCCCTGTCAATATAATCAGGCTACATCTCTGGCAGTGAGGGTACTAGCCATACGCAGTTAGCTGCAGAAGCCTGAATACAATAAGGGAATCCAGGCAGTGACAGCAACGTCACGCTTTATTTACATAGAGCTGTGCAGAAATAGATAAAATGGCACAGTATCTCCATCTCAACGAAAGACCCCTGAACACAGAATGTATACGTAGAACATAATGTAGTGTTGATTTTGATATGGTAAAACACGGGGTGAAAAGAGCAATGCAGTTCATGGCCTAAAGGATCACAATGGGAAGGCAAACATGAATGTAACAGGGTAATCATCGCTCTAGCAACCATGTCCCTCATGCTGATGAGGGCATAAACCTCACAAACATGGTTTGGGATAGTGAAGGATATCCCTCATTCTCTCCAGTCATATTTGCCTCGTCATGTTAAGCAACTTGAAAAGCCTTAAGGTGCTAGCCAACGACAGCAGGGTTATTGCAAGTTATTTGTCTCATCTGGACTTGGGGCACATAATCCTCTAATTACAATGCTTTCGAAATTGTACTTTGTGCATGATCATTCATGAATTAAATGCAGTCTTCAAAGCTTCTATGAGGAGTTTCTACGACAGCATGATTGGGCAAGCAAGCCGAGGGAGCAGGTAAAGAGGTCCGCTTAATACACATGAATGTCTTTATATTTCGTCCAGACCCCTTTGTATAGCGGTCTGTGTTTTTCTAATTAATAATTACAAACAGAAATGGAGTGTTCTATCAGTTGCAATTTCCAAATGACTAAACATAAAAACTGTTCCTGGTAAGATCTTCAGGGTAACATGCGCTGCCTGCGCAGAAACACCTATTTCTTGAAAGGTGCAACAAGGGCTCCTTTTAAATAGACCATTCATGCTTTGCCTTAATGGTGTAGGCACGAGTGGCATATCTGTCACCAGTGAGCACTGAATATCTCCACTGCCCCAAAAGGAACCTAGTGGCCTGTGTGTATTCACACATCTTAATCAGTTTACCAATACTCTGACCTTGAAATCCGCTATTGATCGTCACTTGTATACATCAATACTAAACTCTCTGACAACCAGCCACCACGCTCACCTCTACTACACAAAGTCATTATGTGCCCATTTATGTGACAAATCATTAATGTAGCACAAGCAGTAACCCAATAAGCGCGCACCTCACTAACGGATAATGATATCTCCGATTTGAATAATCACTGGCCACACTTGTAATGTAAGTCATCCTTTTAAATAAGTGTCATCCGCAAGGTAAATATTTAAAGGAGGCTGACCTCCGCACCTCTGTCCTTTTCATCACTTCTGCCACATAGAAGAAGTGAAAGGTCACTAATGCATGTCATTTCCGTGAAGACGCAATAAGCAAAGCAATAAAATGCAGACGGTCTGCTTTAAAAAATAAAGAAACACATCAGAAAACTAGCACAGAACATGGTTCTCCAGATGCGCGAGAAATGTGCATTCTATCAAATTCACAAAGGGGACATGCACCTTTTCTGAGTGCCAACCCATGGTTTAAATAATGTTCAACCCACCCTCGTGAGCACATTGCTGTGAGTGCTTATTCAACACTAATCTATTCATAGGCGCACAGCACTCCTGTTGGAGGCAATGGTGCAATTTACTAGAACAACCCTTGAAGGTATTAGCATTCTGGCATGTTTAAAAGGGAAATAATTAACACATTTCAACCCCTAGAAACGTTTGCAGTCAAGGCTGATGCTATCCTGAGTAAATAAAATGCAAAGAATGCTCTTAATGCATCCTTCAGGCCCTGGTTCACACAGATACAGGTGATGCATTTGTTTTCACGCCTTGAAGACCAAATCTCGTTTGTGAAAATGGAAATTATGTGATTATGTGTGTGCTTTCGAACTGCCCACTTCTTGTGAAGGTCATGTTTATATGTATTCATTGTTAAGGTCAGGGTCTATTGAGGGCTCAGGGGCTGGTTGTATGCCACTACTCTGTACTTTCCATACCTAATTAACATGTGTCCCAGAGGATTGCTGAACTACTCTTTGCTCAACCACAGTGCATGCAGTGTTGCGTTAATAATCCAAGATGGTAGCCAAGCAGCGTGCATAGGCTGAGCCGGTGATGGTCCTGATGCTGAGGTTATCGGGTATAGTTGATGTATTAGGTCGGGATTCCTACATCCAGTTGATGAATGTTCTTACTGTACCTTTCACAACTCCATGTCGTTATCTTCTCTATAACCATACAGCTCACTACCCCATCACCTGTCTCAGCAGAAGGTACACATGTGCGGTATACTCAATCCAGACACTTTATCACCCATTACCAGCCCCCAACCTCAGCGCCACATTATTCTACCGGCTCACATAACACATATCCACGCTTCTAAATGCAGTACTACCATGCCTTGCATTAACCCCTATCTAAATGACCCAGCCTTGTGGCTCAAACACTTTGCAACTAAACCAACCCCTAACCAACCTTGCACACTCGCCTTGAGGAATGCAAGATTAGACACCAAATTATGCGCAAAACCTCACACATACATCATCTTGCAGAGACCAAACCATCTCCCAAGACAAACGTCCTACACTCCATGACACTGACTTGCCAACACGTAATGGTGACATAGGCACGCCCTCCACCACCACTACACAAGCTACTAGCTCCCCCATAATTAAAATCCCACAGATTAAAGGCACCCTGATTAACGTTAGTTCCATATCAGCTCATGCCCTTGACATAGCACACTTTATCATAAATGAAAATCTAGACATCCTAGCTATTACGGAAACCTGGCTACACGCTACTGGCGGGCCCAAACTGTCACTGGCTATACCTGTCAATTATGATATTATCAGATGCGACAGAGACGCCAACCACTCTAAGGGTGGAGGCCTTGCATTTATCTTTAAAAAATCCATTGAATGTAGAGCAACTCCCAATTCACAGATCCCCTCGGCTGAGCTATTCTCAGTCAAACTGCCAATATCACCCAACCAAACTGCCACGGTGCACCTTATCTATAGACCACCTGGACCCATCACTACATTTATTGAGGACATATCATCTCTCCTCGCTGACAATACTAAGTGCAAGTCTCAAATTATATTACTTGGAGACCTTAATCTAGGTTATCTGGACCCTAATGACCGCAAAGCCTCTGCCTTGGCTAACTCCTTAATGGATCTAGGTTTCACCCACCATATTCATGAACTCACACACAACAAAGGGAGAACCCTTGACTGGCTTACCGACCTGAATTGTACTATCGGTCAAGTAACTGTGTCACCTTGTATTTGGTCCGACCACTACAAGATTACCTTCACTATCCAAGCCAAAACCTCTAGTCAAAAACCTAACATAGCACCAGCCATACATACCCGTAATAAGAAGGGCATAACAAAGGAAAAACAGCTCCCTCAAATCCTCCCCCTTCTCAACAACACTACAATTCTCTGCTCTGACCCCACAGTCCTAGTAGACATATATAACCAATCTTTACTAAAAGCACTGGACGCCATTGCCCCGCTCAAACTATGCAAACCTAAACCGCAAGCACACCTAAACTCCTGATTTACACCTCATCTATGTAATGTACATAAAATCAAAAGAAATTCTGAAGCACACTGGAAATGCTCCCCACTGAAGCCAATAAAAACACATTGATCATTGCTTCATCCAACTACAAAGAAGCAATTTCCTCAGCTAAAAGAGAGGTTTATAACAGACTCATCCTGCAAGCTCAATCCAAGACCAAAGAGCTCTTTAAATTCTGAAAGAGCTTGAATCGCCTATTGGACCAACCAACAAGTGCAACACTGATGCTCTATGGTGCAACAATATCCAAAAAAGCACTCCTTGATAAGTTCTCTATATTACAAACCAAAATTAGCAACAAAAAAAGTAGTCTCCCACTAGACCTACCAGGCTATTTCTTTGATAAACAACCACCAGCACCCAATAACCCCCTCAAACCTTTCTGTTTTTTCTCACTTATCCATCCAGGAAGTGGAAAAAATCATAAACAAGATTAAACCTTCCTATTTTCAAGGTGACTCCTCCCCCGCGCCTATCATCAAAGAGGCAGACCATGATCTTGCCCCGTTCATCACCACATTCATTAATGCCTCCTTAAAATACGGTATTGTCCCCGACAATCTGAAAGACGCGTGGGTCATCCCTTTCATTATAAAACCCAACCTCGATCCGAATAACCCCTCAAACTACAGGCCCATTACCACAGTGCCATTTTTCCTGAAATTTCTGGACCGTGCCACCTATCTACAAATTCAGGCTGATCTTGAAGATAATAAACTCCTGGGATTCCGTCAATCAGGCTTCCGACCAAGACACAGGACGGAAACTGCTTTGATCTACTTAAAAACGCAAATGGAGGACCTAAAAGACAAGGGCAATCTGGCACTCCTCCTCCTGCTTTTGACTTGGTTAACCACCAAATTCTGTGCCATCACATCAAAATTTCTGCCCACTTTTCAGAAGAGGCCACATCGTGGATTAGATCCTTCCTTAAAAACCGAATAATGAGGGTCTTCTCACCATCTGCTACTGCCGTGCCATCTCCAGTTAGTTGCGGGGTCCCGCAAGGGTCCTGTGTTTCCTCTACATTATATAATATATTTACAAAGCCGCTCTTTGATATTCTGGACTCACTGGGTGTTACCTACACGAATTACGGAGATGACACCCAGATAATGATCCCTATCACTGGCGACTATTTAACCGACTTAAAAGCGCCTAATGATGTCTATACCATCATTCAAGCTTGGATGGCGCATCATGGGATCTGCTTAACGATGATAAGACCGAGTTACTTATCCTAGGCTTACAGACCAGATTAAATATACTTGACACAGTATTCCAATCATTCATCATCGATGGGAACACCACTAAGGTGTTGAATGATACTAATACCCTTGGTATTTATTTAGATTCCACCCTATCACTTAATCAACAAACCAACGCAGTCGAATCTGCAGCAGCCTACACATGTAAGCTAATAACAGCTTGCAGACCCTTTATATCTACGAATAACTGCATCATCCTAGCCAGAACACTCATCCTGTCTAAGATCGATTATTGCAATGCGCTTTAGCTTGGGACTAGCCAAAGAAACATCAACAAACTTCAGGTTACCCAGAAAAATGCCATCACCCACAAGTGCAAAGCTAACCTGGCCCCTGAATACCTGGCCAACCGTGTTACCATACACACTGCCGTTTGCCCACTGAGATCCATGTTGACTCACTCATTGTTCATCCCTAGATTCAAACTACAAATAGCAGGAGGAACAAGCTTCCCCATCCTCGCTGCCAAACTCTGGAACACCCTTCCCACCCAACTCAGAGAGGAGCCTTCCTTCCCTGCCTTCAAATACAAAACAAAAAAATGGCTTGCTGACCTGGACACAGTGACATCCCGCTCATAATGCTTGTTTGTCTATGATCTGTATCACTGCCTACTGTATCCTGAGTACCTGCACTTTTATTGTAACAAATGTCTCACCTGTAATGTGTAAGAAATACTTTGTTGTGGAACTTTAACCTTGTAAGATATGCGCCCAGATGCCTACGGGCCAGGCGCACAATATAAATAAATAAACTAAACTTAGCTTCACGGTGTTGATCTGCTGTCCAAATCCTCAAACTGAACATCCGAGCAGACGTTGCATTCCAACCACTAAGTTCGATGGCCATTCATATGTCCTCTCCACTTGAATTTATTTTATTGCTTTTTTATAACTCTTTTAATACCTCGGTTGGTTTTGGTCTTGTTTCCAAGACACCCTGCCTGGTGCCCCTGTGCTATCCTTCGTTCACAATCCAAATCAGCTCAGCGGTCAAGCATGTGGGTACTTGTAAAGTGTGGCTGTTTCTGATCACAGCTGGGAAATGTTTCGCTGCTGTTGTGGTGAGAGGCTACAGCGCTCATGTTCTCTAAACCTCTGGGCTATCATTCCATTGAGTTCCATTGAGTTCAAGTGTGGGTAAGGCCTTGAAGTGAAGAAGCACAACTGCAGACTGAAGCCGAACTTTCTGGTGCAGCCGAGGGGATGCATATTGTTTAAAAGAAAGGGGAACGAGACAGGGGCACTCGGAGTGCATAGACCCTGTTATTAGGGGGTTACTCAGGGTTACTGGTCAAGGAGAATCCTCAGAAGTGGGCAGCTGCAGGCCTATAGGTCTGTCCGCTGCTTGAACACTTAACTTGTTTTTACTCTCGTATTTCTTGTATACTCACCTATTTGTCATGCCTGTGTCCACATGGCAACCTGTTTGGATTCGGCTCTTGCTTATCATGAAGGTTACGGCATACATCAACGATGTTCCTGCCAAAAAAAGGGGAGCGAGCACCATATTGGTTTAACCCTTGTAGTTGAACGTATTTGTCCTATGTTGCTGAAAGAAAGGATTTAGAGATTTGAAGATTCAAGCAGGGGTTTTGTAACATCGTCTTTTTGAGTCTGCATAGTTTGATTATTCTACAAGGTAGTATTAGCAAACTCTTCACATTCCTCGGCAGTAAGGGTTCTTAGCCCCAACAGGAGAATTGCATACATTCAGACAGGCTGGCTGACGTGTGCTCATTGGTCACAGGATCCTGCACAGGCAAGCATAGATTCAGCCTTGAATCAAGAAAGCCCATTCATACATGTCATATTTATCTTTGGCCTAGACATCCTATTGGATTAGAAGCCCCACGTTGGCAGGGCCATGAGCATATATGGCCATATCTGTGTAACTCTTCCTTTAATTTGCAGGCACTATATGTTTGGTCCTAACTATGAAATTGGGAAAGAGAGCAACCTGTACGTGAAAAGTGGAGATGGGCTGCACACCAAATGAGTTGCTGAATTGTTACCCCAGTCGCAATGGAGCCCAAGAGATCAGTAAAGCCTGCCCATACCTGTTTGGATATAGTGGGCCTCATTTACAAAGGGAAGTGCAAAGTCTGTGCTAAGTTATTAGCGCGAGAAAGAACATTGCGTGGACGAAATGAACTGCTCTGGGACCCAATTAATGGAATTAAATGCATGCAGAAACCTACAGTGCAAACAAAAGCAAGCATTGACAATGCCAACAGTCTGGGCTTCTGTGTAGGCATCGAAAAGGCACCTGCCAGGCACAGCCTTAGTGGTATTAACTAGCCATTGATGGTAGCAGGTGCAAAATGGTGCGAGTACCTGGCCATCTAATAGCAGTGCCTGACAAATCATCATCATCACCGTTTGTATAGTGCCTTTCAACATTCGTATGGTCCCAACGCGCTGTAGGTTGATCACGCTCAGGGGACCAGAGTCCAGGTATGAGATAATTTGTCAGAGGAGTTTAGAGTACGTGTGTGCATTTTAGCCAAAGTGAAGTTAGGTATGGGTGACCCGATCCCTACTAACAACCCATGTCAAGCAGGCACGTGGATGGGTGCTTGGAAAATGACAGGTGAGCATGCAAGAGTAGTAGAAATACATTATGTGTCCATCTAGACCCATTTTTTGTCACGGGGATAGCTGCATTAAAATGGCAGAGGTGTTGTGCATGGCGTTGGGTGAGGCGTATGGTTGCAGATGTGTGCAGGTGAGTGGCCTTGCCTTCGGCTAACTTCTATGATATATGACATATGATATGGCATTTATAACGCGCCTATACACAAGTGTTTCAAGGTGCGACGAGGCAAGGGGTGGGACAGAGGGAAGACAGAGACAACGATCTTACTAGGCCAGATGACATTGAGATCGCGCAAGGGGGAAGGGGAAAAGTGCGGGGGCTAGGGACAGTGCAGTATATGGGATCGACAGTAAAAAATAAATAGAATAAATTATTTATAAAGCAATAAGTAAAAAGTGCAGCCAGCTGGTGGCAAGCACAAGGGAAAGTACAGACACCAGGTGTCAAGTGCTGGTAGGGGACTCTAGGGATACAGAAAACAGTCCCCAAGTGCGGGGGTTGCGAGGGAGGCAGTGCAGTTGTGCAGCTGGTGGGGGATGGGACCTGGGCCCAAGATCAGAGGGTTGGCCAGGTGATCAGTGCAGTTTCAGTTTCAGCTAGGAGTTCAGCAGGAGAGAGGAGGCGAGAAAGCAAAAGCAAAGAGGAAGGTTTTGCAGTGCTTTCAGAACCGGAGATGGTTCTCCTCAAGTTTCAGGGAGGCAGGGAGGCTGTTCCCCAGCCGAAGAAAGAGATCTACCACCAAATTGTTGCTTGGAGAAGAGACTGACCCTGAGGGAGTTGGAGGCGGATGAGCAAAGAGCTTGAGAAGGAAGATATTTAGGAAGAGAGAGTTGAAGGTATTGAGGCCCCAGGCCCCTGAAGGCTTTGTGGACAATGCAGAGGGTTTTGAAGTTAATCCTCGCAGCCAATGGGAGCCAGCACAGAGATTTCAGTCCCGGAGAGATACGATCCCTGGGCTTGAGGCGAAGGACAAGTCTTGCAGTGCCCACCTTTTTATCCCTTGAATGGCCATCAAGGCACCAAACCATTATGTAGCTCCTCCCACATTTTTCCCGCTTTTTTCTGAGTTTGTCCAATGGAGATTTTGAAAGCACAGAGATATGGTTTGCGTCATGGATTATTGCAACAATTGCTCACCTAACATGGAAGCACTTACTAACTAAAGAATACTATAAGTATGGAGTGAGATACATACCCATCTGCTGCTGCTGGCTTCAAATCTGTGGTGTGGACTCCCGCCTGTTGTTTACTGGATATTGTGAACCAGGTTAATTCTAAATGCCTAATACTTATACACAAGCCAGAACTTTTGGCTATGCTTAACAGGACTTTGGTGGAGGACAGCCGAGTGCTGATAAATCAAATGTCCGAAAGAATACCTGTAAGACACTTTTATTACATCAGTAGATAGTTCACAACCCCAAGATTAATTCTAAACCTTCCAGCCATCACCTCTTGGGTAAAGCCAGCCCGAGTGGGACGGGTACACCCAGACATGGGTCCCGTACCTGCTGCCCCTCACAAATGGGCCCAACAGAGCTGAAACATGTCTGAGGATGCTAGTGGTCTCGTGCAGAAGGGATGTGACCTAACAGTTTCGGCTGGACTGCCCATTTTGGGGTGGGACCAAACCTGATTTGCATATGGTCTTTCCCCTTTTGTAATGGCTTGGCAGGCAAAGAGCAATGGCCTGGAGGATTGCCCAGAGCAATGGCAGAGGTTAAGATTAATTCTAAGCCTTCCAGCCATTACCTCTTGTGTTTTGCTTAAATTACCCGAGTGGGATGGATATGTCCAGGCGTGGGTCTGGTGCCTGCTGGGCATATCAACCCAAGCTGCTCCTCAATGATGAGGCCCAACAATGCTGAAACATATCTGGAGATGCTTGTGGTCTCGTGCAGAAGGGATGTGACCTAGAAGTTTGGGCTGGACTGCCCATTTTGGGGTGGGACTAAGCCTGATTTGCATATGGTCTTTCCCCTTCTGCAATGGAGAGTTTCCCAGAGCAATGCCAAAGGTTACAATTAATTCTAAACCTTCCAGCCATTACCTCTTGTGTATTACCACTCCAATTACGTCATTAACTCTCAGAAGACTGCTTTGAAAAAACACTAGCAGGCAGTTTGAGTGTAAAGTTTGATGGTAAGGCTTGAATAAAGAGAGCTGAAAGAGTTCCCATGAGGAGGTGTTTTGGGCAGGGAGGGGCAAGAACTGGGTGGGAATGGCTGTAGGGATTAGCATGGCCATGTGCAGTCAATTTGTGAGCACATTTCCAAACAACACTTACAGGCTGTGTGTCCATCCACATACGCCTTTCCTCCATACCTGTACACTAATTCAAACGTTTTGGCTTATAGGTTTTGCAAGCAACCTCTTATATCCCAAACTACCAAGCACTGCTTTGCATTTAGCACTTATGGGCACCAGGGCACCAGGGTACAAGGAGGCGTGTGCACAATTTAAAGGAAGATGTGATAAGGAGTGCAGGTGTGCAAAAGAATGAGAAGGGGAATAGAGCTAGGGAGGAAGCCATTGATAGAGCGTGCTTCGATGATGAGCAAGAGGAAATAAGAGCGAGAATATGTGAGAGTAAGGGGGTAAGAAATAAAGCAAGAGTGTGAGAGGAAGGATGAGAGGGGCTAGGAGTGGGGATAAGATGGGTGGGGGAATATAGAAGGTAGGCTGGCAAAGGGTGAGTGGGGTACTAAAGGTTCTTGGGTGGGTGGTGGGGGTAAAGCGAAACATGGTGGGATGGGTTGGTGGGATAGACAGGGTGAGGGTAGGGTGGGTGGGCATAGACAGAGTTGGTAGGGTGAATGACATGGGTAGAGAGTGGGGTAGGGTGGGTGGGGGTGTAGAGAGTTGGGTAGGATGGGTAGATAAGGTAGAAAGGTTGGGATCAGGGTGGGTAATGAGCTAGGGTGGGAAAGGGTAGAGAGATTTGGGGTTGGGGAGGAGGTGGTACTAAGAGTGGGGGCGGGGTGGGTGGGAGTAGAAAGAGTGTGGTTAGGGTGAGTGGGGGTAGAAAGAATGGGGATGGGGTGGGTGGATGTGGGTAGAGAGAGTGGGGCTAGGGTGCGTGGATGGGGTAGAGAGAGAGTAGGTGTGGTGGGTTGGTGCTGGTAGAGAGAGTGAGTGGAGGGTGGGTGGGGCTAGAGAGAGTTTGTAGGGTGAGTGCGGGTAGAGAGAGTTGCTAGGGTGGGTGGGGTAGAGAGTTGGGTAGGATGGGTGAGGGGGTAGGGTGGGTGAGGGTAGAGAGAGTTAGGGTTGTGTGGGTGGTGGTAGAGAGAATGGGGATAGGGTGGATGGGGTAGAGAGAGCAGGGGTTGGTGGGTGGATTAGAGATTGCGGGTTTGGTGGGTGGTTAGAGAGAGTTGGGGTAGGCTCGGTGGTGGTGGTAGAGACAGTGGGGGTAGGCTGGGTGAGTGAGGGTAAAGAGAATGGGGGTAAGGGGTGGGTGGGGATAGATAGAGTGGGGGTAGGGTGGGTGTTGGTAGAGAGAGTGGGGCAGGGTAGGGACTAGAGTGGGTTGGGGTAGAGAGAGTGGGTGTTAGGTGGGGCTAGAGAGAGTGGAGGTAGGGTGGGTGGTGGTAGAGAGGATGGCATCAGGATCAGTAGTTGGGGTAGAGATAGTGGGATGTAGGGTGGGTTGGGGTAGGGAGAGTGGGGTGGGGTGGGTAGTGGTAGAGAGAATGTGGGTAGGGTGGGTGGCAGTAGGATCAGGGGTGGGGGTATAGAGAGTGGGATGTAGGGTGGGTGAGGGTAAGTATAATGAGTTTGTGGGTAGGGTGGTGAGGGTATGTATGGTGGGTGAGATCATAGTGGAGATACGGTGGGTGGGGGTAGAGAGAGTGCTAGTAGGGTGGTTGGGGGTACAGAGGGCGGCGGTCAGGGCTGGCCTGAGTCATGGGCAGTCTGGGTGGCTGACTAGGGCCTCATGTACATAGAGGCCCCGCAGGCACCAGCTGCCTGTCTCCAGCATATAAAGGAATAATGTTTTCAAAAGGGGCTGTGCTGCTTCCATGTACGAGGCTCCCGTGTTGTCCTAGTGAGGCAACCTGTCACCTCTCAACATTCTGTTGTGATGCTCTCGAGACAAATATCACCCCTCTCAGCAGTCCACTAGATGCTGTAGGCCCCCGCAAGCATTGCCTATCACTCACTTTCTTCAAGCAAAGCATTTAAATTGGGAGTGATTTAGAATTGATTTTCTCATTTAAGAGACCATTGTTTTTGAAAAGACATTTTTAACGTTTCCATGTTAAAAACTGCAACGGGACATTTTAATTTTGAAAGCACATGCAAAGCATTATTTAGCTAAGTAAAATCTGTGCCCTCCTCCAGTGCAATTAAACATATCTCACAAAATAATTTTCAATGATCTGCCTTATTTTCACCTGAACATATTTAGCACATTAAAAATAATGTATTTCAGGTAGAATGTAACATTTTCCTCGCATTATATATGAAGCATGACTTTGCCAAATATTGAAACACAAACAGGTAACATTTTCACACATTACCTTTAATCTTTAAGTCTTGAAAGTACATGTTCAAAATTCACAGGACAATGTTTTCCTTCTGCTGAATTTCATTCTGGTATTAGTAGTCTTCCATTCAAGGTGGGGCAATAGTGCCACAATTGTAAACTTTTTGCCTGGTATATTTCTTTAAGGATTTATATATTTATTTGTTTCATGTATAAAGTGTACATACATTGAGGCACTGTTACAGACCAGTTACTTGCAGGCAAACAGAGCAGATATAGGTAGTGTAATACAGTATAAAGATAAGGAACAGGTAAGCAAAATACTAGGTAAACAACCAGGTTTTGACAGCTTTTCGGAAAAGCCACTAAGAGGGTTCAGCTCTTAGAGCGGGAGGCAGTGAGTTCCACTGTGTGGCTGCAATATAGGGAAAGTATAGAGCCTCCGCTTTGGCTCTTCTGACCTTAGGGTGTGAATACTTCACAATGGTTTGTGTACTTTTCAAGTTATCTTTGTAAAAACAGTATTGTTGAAAGCCAAATGTGGAGATGAGAGGGGGAAGGATGAGGGGGCAGGCGCGTCATGAATATTTACCCAGGATGTGGCGCGAGAGGTTACCGGAGCGAAGGGGTTATTTTCTCTGGTTCTGGCCCTATGCTGATTTTCAGGCCAAAAGTCAAGGATACATGTGGGTGGACAGCATCTTCCCACTTTTTTCAGAGGGCGGACGCAACCCCCGTTGAGTGTTTTTGAGGCCAGCATTAAAAGAAATAGTTTGCTTGCTCAAATGTTCAGCTTCTAGGATTTCACTGAGGTTGTCATGTTTCCAGCGTAGACGCTTACCCACAAGAACACATAAATGTGTTATTAAAGTACACATCGCCAGTTTGGATTTAGTTTTCCTTGGAATATTTCATGATAAATTGTTGGGTTTGAAAAGTGGGCACCTTTTATACATTTCCAATAGTTATTGGAAATTCTCCTTCCTCTGATTTTCTTTCCAGGTTGATTATATTTTTTGAAAGGCCAGTGCTCATATGTCTGGTGCATTTTCTTCTAAGGGTAAAGATCAATTCAACTAAATGTGTACATTTCACTTTAATATATTTTAACTTACTGTGCATACATTAATGGGTGGCAGCTTTTGATTTTCAGTATGGGGGCAGAGATTCCCACACTTGAATGACGTGAGGGAGTTGTACCCATCTCCAGGTTGAAAACATCACATTTTGCAGCACATTGTGGAGCAGAAATGGGAAAGAAAGCATTGGCTTTGTCAACAATGTTTAGGCTTGGGAAAAGCTCTTGCCAGGCACAGCCCTAGTGCTATTAACTACGCATTGCTGGTAGCATGTGCAAAAAACATAAACAGGAATTCTGTGCCTTTGCCATTGCTTGTTTTTAACAGTGCTTCATTGAAGGGCACAGAGTCCTTATAAATCGAATGGCTGAAGGCAGGCCTGGTTGACATTTGTATTGCAACTGTAACATGTCTGCAACTACAATTAAGTCATTAACTCTCAAGAAACTCCCTTGAACAAACACTGGCAAGCACAATACAAAGCCTGCTGTTAAGTCTTGATTTAAGCAAGCTCAAAGAGTTCCCATGAGGAGATGTTTTGGGTGAGAAGAGGCAGCAATTGGTGGGAATGGCATTAGCATGGCCATGGGCAGGAAATGGGTGGACTCATAACAAAACAACACCTATAGACTGTGTATCCCTCCTCATATGTCATTCTGTACAGGGCCTCTTTTGGTTCTCAGTCCACCCATGTTCCTCCCTATCTGTACTCCAATGCAATAGTTTTGATTTACAGGTGTCGCAAGCAACACGTAATAGACCATACTAAAGAGTAGCAACCGGAACGCCCAAAACAAGGACTCATGGCAAACAGAACATAGCGCTGTCGAACAACTTTTGTGCCAGACCCATGTAAAAAAGTTATTAAGGAAGTGAAGAGGGAGTCGGGATCCTGGGTTCACCCCCCATCAAGTTCATGACAAGACAGAAGGTCAGAAAACACTGCAACCAACCATTCTATTTCAGATGAATCACAAATGCACTAATGATTGACAAATACACTGAGAGGTATCCTCTCAGACAGCCATACAGACCAGGTGTGGTAGAAATCTATCCATGTGTGAATGAAGAGGTGCAGGCGATGGTCAGAGACACCTATGTGGACAGCCTGGACTAAGCACCAAGAAGCCATGTTGTTCACATCATTAGAGACAACAAGACATAGCAGTGTTAGACATGAAGCACATGTGCAATCCGCACTGCGTGGCACACTCGGGCACATTCGAATACATGAAGAACACAAGCATACAGTTCTATAATTAGAGGACAGATACATATACATACTGTCATTGCTTTTATTATTTTTAGCCAAATGCACTAACGCAGAAACTGCAAGGCACAAGAGATCCTGAGCGGGCTTGCTGATGCTTAAAGCCAATAGTCACGTGGACATAAAGTAGAGCATATGGAACCTGATCAAACCACATACAACTAACCCATTGGCAATGTAGTATAACATGGACAATGTAGAAACCACATCATAAGGTTTATGAAAATTACAGCAGGCCTCAAATCATGGAGCAGGAGACGAGCTGAGCCGATTCAGGCTTGACAGGGAGCAAGATGCATGAGACAGAACCCACAGCCACGGTTATGAGATATGAAGACAATCCAATCCCCAGACGACAAAGGGACCAGCTGCAGAGAAATGGAATAAATCCTCATAATTCAGAGCTGCAGAAGCTCAATTTTGCAGTCTCTAGACACGTGATGCAGCTGAAGCAGAGAATGGACAGTGATCGGTGGTGAGAAAGGGCAGCCAATCCGAAGCAGCCAGACACAGGCTGCAACAAGTTTGCAGCAAGTGTTGTGATGAGCAGGACATGGGCCAGACCCATGTAAAAAAGTTATTAAGGAAGTGAAGAGGGATTCGGGATCCTGGGACCACCCTCCCCATCAAGTTCATGACAAGACAGAAGGCCAGAAAACACTGCAACCACCCATTCTATTTTGGACGAATCACAAATGCACTAATGATTGACAAATACACAGAGAGTTAAATCCTGTTGAGGAATCTTTCTCCAAAGAACACTTATCATAAAGTGGACCTCAGCGCCCTTATATCTGTTGTCGAGATATTGTGTGTCGCATGGGTTGCACAACAGCGGAGAAAAAGTGGTTCCTCCACTCCGCTTTACAACTCAAAGAAAAAGAACGTCGTTGCACACTCTCTTTCATGCACCACTTAAATCAAGAAAACTCCACTCAACTGATATATGAAAATATAATTGCTGTATTGGTGCGGGTAGGTGCCCTTTGTGATGACACGTGTTTCGACAGACCACGCCATCTTTTTCAATCAGGGCCAATATATAAAGTTGCTTGATTTGGAACGTTGCTTTTCAATTACACATAATGATTCACGGGATCAATCCCAGCCTGCCAAACAATGTTCGGGTTGTTACATGCTGTATTGATACATTTGTTCGCTTATGTTTATCAGTTAGTATTCTGAGCGGTATGATTAAATTCATAGTGAGTGTATTTGACCAGTTAAGTGGATCTTTTCAATTATAATTTCCTGTGAATAGAGATAGCGCACCTCTTACGTGCTCTTAAACAATCGAAAGGATAACCGCGTTTCTAGGAGTCGAGAAAAGTAGTTGTGTCATTCAGTCTAACATCGGGCTGCCACGAGAGTATGCTTAAATGTCACCTAGTACTACGTTGCTCATTAAAACAGTCTTAGGGCAGCAAAATAATCTATTGAGCATGTCTTACCTCTGCAATAAGGCAATAGCACCTCCGTACGATTCTGTCCGCGTTCGCGGAAGAATCCAAAATGGCAGCTTTATAAAGTTGTTGATGTGGTTGTCACAGCAACTTCAATAGTCCTTTGTTAATTACTAATGTGAGCGCCATCTTTTAGTGTTGTGTAAAACGTACTGCCTTTTGGCCAAGATTAGGTGTGATTTTACTTCAGAATAATACGGATTACGAAAAAGTATCGTACAAATGTACATGAAATCTAAGTCGGAAATGTCACCCAAATGCAAAGCAAAAATAATTAAGTTTGAGGAACGATTGTCCCGGGCATTGATGTTATGGATGTATACAGTAGACTTGAAAATACGAACAATCATATAAAGCACATTACCTTGAATGCAATCGAGTCTAATCATATAGACTAAAAAGAAATTAAAGAATATGCAGTATGTAAATCTTGCACAATAAAAAAGGGGTGAACTCATATTGATAAATGGACCTTCCTGTCCATATATGAAATTGACAATTGGGTTTGAAATATTAACATTCTAAGCTATTGGTTGGAATGCAGGGTAAGCTTATTATGCGTTGACTTTCAAATACATAACTGACAGAAAATACATAGTTTGTGCAAAATACAAGATTCAAATGTCTCATAAGAAGGAGAACTTCTCATTGTCTGAGTTAAGACCCCTGTCTATCGTCTGAAATCTACATATTAATTTCGACTCCTCTTGTCTCAATCTCTTCTCTTGATCACCTCCTCTCGGTCCTAGTGTTACTTTTTTGAGACCCAAGTATGTAATGTCTTGTTTGTTACTTAATTGGTGTTTTCTTTGCCAGTGAGCTGCCAATGGTAAATTGGTATTTTGACTGCCAATGCTGGACATATGTTCACGAATTCTGATTCTCATTTCTCTAATAGTGCTCCCAATGTACATCTTTTTACATTGACAAATAATTGCGTACACAACAAATTTCGTTTTACAATTGATAAAGTCAGTGATTTTGTACTTGGTGCCATTAGAATCTTCAAAAATCTCAGTGTTACGCATTGCTTATTGGCACATGGAACATGAACTGCATTTCTGAAACCCTACAGGTAATTGTGGTAACCAGGAAGTTGACTCTACATGTTTTTCTTCAAGTAAAAATGAAGGACTGAGGATATTTCTCAAAGTTCTTGCTCTTTTGTATGTTATAGATGGATTTCCATTAATATAGTTTACGATATGTGGATCCAATTTCAAAAGTTCCCAATTCTTTTTGAGAATTTTCCTTATTACGAAATTGTTGGCACAATAGGTTGTAATAAATCTGATCTGTTCTGGCTTGTTTTGATTTCGTCTGCTAGAGATCAGTGTGTTTTCTCTATTGAGTCCCCTTCTTGTGCGCATGCTTTAGCAATGTTTTTTGTGGCATATCCTCTGGCTAAAAAACGGGTGGTAAGTAGTTTGCACTCCTGATCAAAGGTTGTTTTTGCCAAACAGTTTCTTCGAGCTTGTTTAAATTCCCCTTTCGGGATGTTTTTAATTACGGGATTATGGTGACAACTCGTCGCAAACAGAGTTGAGTTTGCCTCTGTTGGTTTCCTATATGTTTTGGTCATAATCTTGTTTTCTTCTTTATAAATTGTTAGGTCTAGGAAATTAACTTCTGATGTGTTTGATGTTCCCGTAAACTCTATTCCTAAAGTGTTTTGGTTTGCTCGTAGTTTAAATTCTTGCAGCTGGTCGTCATTGCCCTTCCAGATGAAAAAGACATAATCTATATATCGGTTCCATAAAACACCATTTTCTTCCTAATTGGGATCCGAGTAAATATGTTGATCTTCGTACATAGCCATTACTAGGTTAGCAAGTGCCGGAGCATATTTTACTCCCATACGAAATACAAATTTGACAACCTGTCACGAACAGAAATAAAAGCTCTTCAAGACCTGCAACAAGATTCCACAATTACGATCAAATCAGCTTACAAAGCTGGTAAAATTGTGGTGATGAACCGCGAAGATTATATAACAATAGCCTATAATCATTTAAAAATACCATTCTGTTATGAGAAGTTAACATCAAATCCTAAATCAAACATTATTGAAGAACTCATGGGATCAATTACGTGCTGGCACCGCCAAGGTCTTTTATCAGATGAGGAAAAACAAGCATTGGAAATCAGACATCCCACATTACCGACCATTTACTTTTTACCTAAAGTTCACAAACCATTTGAGAAAATTCCAGAAGGGAGACCTATCCTTAGTGAAATAGGTTGGGCCACAGTCAATATGGCAGAATACATTGATAACATTCTTAGGCCCAAAGTAAATCTAACAAAGTCTTTTTTAAAAGACACAACAGCAATTATTAACAAATTAACAAGTTTCATTTGGCAACCCGGTTACATCCTAGTCACATGGGATGTTACAGCACTCTACATTTCAATCAAGCACAACACAGCTTTGGAAGCTATAGTCTACGTTTTCTCACAAGACACAGCGTCAAGTTACCAATCAATAGAGATGCTCAAAGAAATGCTGCTCTTGACTTTGAAAAACAACATTTTTCTTTTTAACAAAGAATATTATAGACAGACCTGTGGTGTAGCTATGGCAGTAAAATATGCTCCAGCACTTGCTAACCTAGTAATGGCTATGTATGAAGAGCAACATATTTACTCGGATCCCAATTATGAAGGAAATGTTGTTTTATGGAACCGATATATAGATGACGTCTTTTTCATATGGAAGGGCAATGACGACCAGCTGCAAGAATTTAAACTACGAGCAAACCAAAACACTTTAGGAATAGAATGTACGGGAACATCAAGCACATCAGAAGTTAATTTCCTAGACCTAACGATTTATATAGAAGAAAACAAGATTATGACCAAAACATATAGGAAACCAACAGAGGCAAACTCAACTCTGTTTGGGACGAGTTGTCACCATAATCCCGTAAATAAAAACATCCCGAAAGGGGAATTTAAACGAGCTCAAAGAAACTGTTCGGCAAAAACAACCTTTGATCAGGAGTGCAAACTACTTACCACCCGTTTTTTAGCCAGAGGATATGCCACAAAAAACATTGCTAAAGCACGCGCACAAGCAGGGGGACTCAATAGAGAAAACACACTGATCTCTAGCAGACGAAATCAAAACAAGCCAGAACGGATCAGATTTATTACAACCTATTGTGCCAACAATTTCGTAATAAGGAAAATTCTCAAAAAGAATTGGGAACTTTTGAAATTGGATCCACATATCGTAAACTATATTGATGGAAATCCTTCTATAACATACAAAAGAGCAAGAACTTGGAGAAATATCCTCAGTCCTTCATTTTTACCTGAAGAAAAACATGTAGAATCAACTTCCTGGTTACCACAATTACCTGTAGGGTTTCGGAAATGCAGTTCATGTTCCATGTGCCAATAAGCAATGCGTAACACTGAGATTTTTGAGGATTCTTATGGCACCAAGTATAAAATCACTGACTTTATCAATTGTAAAACGAAATTTGTTGTGTACGCAATTATTTGTCAATGTAAAAAGATCTACATTGGGAGCACTATTAGAGAAATGAGAATCAGAATTCGTTAACATATGTCCAGCATTGGCAGTCAAAATACCAATTTACCATTGGCAGCTCACTGGCAAAGAAAACACCAATTAAGTAACAAACAAGACATTACATACTTGGGTCTCAAAAAAGTAACACTAGGACCGAGAGGAGGTAATCAAGAGAAGAGATTGAGACAAGAGGAGGCGAAATTAATATGTAGATTTCTGATGATAGACAGGGGTCTTAACTCAGACAATGAGATGTCCTCCTTCTTATGAGACATTTGAATCTTGTATTTTGCACAAACTATGTATTTTCTGTCAGTTATGTATTTGAAAGTCAACGCATAATAAGCTTACCCTGCATACCAACCAATAGCTTAGAATGTTAATATTTCAAACCCAATTGTCAATTTCATATATGGACAGGAAGGTCCATTTATCAATATGAGTTCACCCCTTTTTTATTGTGCAAGACTTACATACTGCATATTCTTTAATTTCTTTTTAGTCTATATGATTAGACTCGATTGCATTCAAGTTAATGTGCTTTATATGATTGTTCGTATTTTCAAGTCTACTTTATACATCCATAACATCAATGCCCGGGACAATCGTTTCTCAAACTTAATTATTTTTGCTTTGCATTTGGGTGACATTTCCGAATTAGACTTCATGTACATTTGTAAGATAGTTTTTCGTAATCCGTATTATTCTAAAGTAAAATCACACCTAATCTTGGCCAAAAGGCAGTACGTTTTACACAACACTAAAAGATGGCGCTCACATTAGTAATTAACAAAGGACTATTGAAGTTGCTGTGACAACCACATCAACAACTTTATAAAGCTGCCATTTTGGATTCTTCGCGAACGCGGACATAGTCGTACGGAGGTGCTATTGCCTTATTGCAGAGGTAAGACATGCTCAATAGATTATTTTGCTGCCATAAAACCGTTTTAATGAGCAACGTAGTACTAGGTGACATTTAAGCATACTCTCGTAGCAGCCCGATGTTAGACTGAATGACACAACTACTTTTCTCGACTCCTAGAAAAGCGGTTATCCTTTCGATTGTTTAAGAGCACGTAAGAGGTGCACTATCTCTATTCACAGGAAATTATAATTGAAAAAATCCACTTAACTGGTCAAATACACTCACTATGAATTTAATCATACCGCTCAGAATACTAACTGATAAACATAAGCGAACAAATGTATCAATACAGCATGTAACAACCCGAACATTGTTTGGCAGGCTGGGATTGATCCCGTGAATAATTATGTGTAGCTGAAAAGCAACGTTCCAAATCAAGCAACTTTAAATATTGGCCCTGATTTGAAAAAGACGGCGTGGTCTGTCGAAACACGTGTCATCACAAAGGGCACCTACCCGCACCAATACAGCAATTATATTTTCATATTCCAAGTGAGTGGAGTTTTCTTGATTTAAGTGGTGCATGAAAGAGAGTGTGAAACGACGTTCTTTTCCTTTGAGTTCTTTGAGTTGTAAAGCGGAGTGGAGGAACCACTCAGAATACTAACTGATAATCATAAGCGAACAAATGTATCAATACAGCATGTAACAACCTGAACATTGTTTGGCAGGCTGGGATTGATCCCGTGAATCATTATGTGTAGCTGAAAAGCAACGTTCCAAATACACAGAGAGTTATCTCCCAGTCAGCCATACAGACCAGGTGCGGTACAAATCTATCCATGTGTGAATGAAGAGGTGCAGGCGATGGTCAGAGACACCTATATGGACAGCTTGGACTAAGCACCAAGAAGCCATGTTGTTGACATAATTAGAGACACCAAGACATAGCAGATTTAGACATGAGGCACATGTGCAATCAGCACTGCGCGGCACAATCACGCACTCGAATACATGAAGAACACAAACGTACAATTCTATAGTTAGAGGACAGATACATATACATACTGTCATTGCTTTTATTATTTTTGCCATTAGCCAAATGCACTAACGCAGATACTGCAAGGCACAAGAGATCCTGAACGTGCTTGCTGATGCTTAAAGCCAATAGTCACGTGGACAAACAGGAGAGCATATGAAACCTGATCAAACCACATATAACCAACCCATAGGCAATGTAGTATAACATGGACAATGTAGAAACCGCATTATAAGGTTTAGGAACATTACAGCAGACCTCAAATCATGGAGCAGGAGAGGAGCTGAGCCGATTCAGGCTGGACAGGGAGCAAGACGCATGAGACAGAACCCACAGCCACGGTTAAGAGATATGAACACATTCCAATCCCCAGACGACAAAGGGACCAGCAGCACAGAAATGGAATAAATCCTCATAATTTGGAGCTGCAGAAAATAAATTTTGCGGTCTCTAGACACTTGCTGCAGCTGAAGCAGAGAATGGACAGTGATCGGTGGTGAGAAAGTGGAGCCAATCCGAAGCAGCCAGACGCAGGCTGCAACAAGTTTGCAACAAGTGTTGCGATGAGCGGGACATGGCCTCATAGGGAGAAGTGGTGTATACAAGTTAAAATACAGACACATAATCATTTACCTCACGTTGAAGAGATGCACAGTGAGCTGGGAACAATTTTTGGTCCCAGGCCTGGGGTCATCAGCTCTAGCCAATCACAGTTTAGCACTCTAGGGGTGGGTAGCAACAGACAAGAACCAATGGCTAGTCCATAACTCTGCAACAATGTTATAGTTAGATTTTGGGGAAACGACAGGCCAGCCATCTGACATGTAACAGCCAGTAGAAAAACATGTATATATACCATATAGGTTATTATACTCCTGACGGCCAATCCAAAACAACGATATGTTTTTGGAGAGCGAGCAAGTAATGACAGAGTAGTGATGTGTTTTATGACAAAACTGGCCTGTGCGCCATTTACTGGGTGACATGCTGGAATTTTTCTGAGTTCTTGCATCGATCCCTGTTGGTTTTGGCTGTAAAAAACCACAGTTTGGACTTCCCGTTGACTGAGTCCTCCGAGTATACTGGGGGAGGGAGTTGGGCCCTCCACGTTCACAGACTTCAAGCATCACTCTGGCATACTTGGGAGTCTATCCCAACAGAGTACTTACCAGCAACCACCATTACTTCAAGTCCCATCCCAATACCCCCACTAATATGTGTCCCAACCCCCTAACGTAAGGCAGCACACACAAGTTATACCTCCTCCCAGTATCCCCACTAATATGTGCCCCAACCCCTAATGTAAGGCAGCAACCAAAAGTCTGCCCAGATTCCAGTACCCCCACTAATCTGCGCCCCAACGCCCTAACGTAAGGCAGCACCCACAAATCTGCCCTCATACCAGTACCCCTACTAATTTGTGCCCCAACCCCTTAATGTTAGGCATCACTCACAATTCCACCCTCATCCCAGTGCGCCCACAAAACTGTGCCCAAACCTCCTAATGTAAGTCAGCAGCCATAAATCTGCCCTGGTTCCAGTACCCCCACTAATCTATGCGCCAAACCCCTAACGTAAGGCAGCACACACAAGTTCTCCCTCTTCCCAGTACCCCTACTAATACCCCCAACTCCTAATGTAAGCCAGGACCCACAAGTCTGTCCACATTCCAGTACCCCACTAATCTACACCCCAATGCCCTAACATAAGCCAGCACCCGCAAGACTGCCCTTGTCCCAGTATCCCCACTAATTTGCACCCTGACCCCCTAACATAAGGCAGCACCAACAAGTCTGCCCTCATCCCAGTCTAATGTGGAGCACTTACATACCTCAACCATCTGTCTCTACCATGAAGTACACCTGCCAGACATCCTCCTCCAACATGATCACTTGGAAGCTGGGCCATTGAATCCAGGACGGTCCCCTTTACCATGTCTCTCTGTTGGATCACACTTAGCTGCTCAACAGCAGCCAACCATTCTGTCACTGCAGCTACATTTTTGTTCTTTGATGTACAGGTGACATAGTCCACATGTGGTGTGTATAGGCCAGTGATCCAGAGTGAGGCCACGTCCCTTCTTGCTATGCCCAATGCCAGTAAACCATACCTGTTTACGAAGTGTGAGCACATCCACATGGACAAGCAAGTTCCAAAGGGACACTTAAACATCAGTGGCACCAGAAAGGAACACAGCGTACAATAAACTAAACTTTGAGAAGTGAATTGGCAGACGTGAATGAGATGCCACCAGATAGTCCAAACATTTCTACTCCATGTAACATCTGGCAGTACAAATGAAGAAATTAGTACAAATACCAATAAGAGACCCAAAACACCATCATTGTCATGACCCGGCGAAATTGCCCCTTCTGGACCTCATGGTAATTGTCACGAAGGGCTTGTACTCCTTGCTCCTCCCAACATGGCCGTACCAAGCTCTGTGCTACGCACTAGCTTACACGTCATAGCACGTACTATAAATTGGTCACCCCCCTGCGGGTCCGCGCGTCTCAACGCTATCTTCGATAGTGACCTTGCCTTTTTTCCTGTTCCTGGACTTCCCCCCTACATTGCATGTATCGCTAATCCTGGACACCCTGGAACCACGAACTTCCCGGAACTCTGAACGCGCTCTGCAACCTGACGAGGCTCGGGCGAGCCTATTCAAGACCCGAACCACCCACAGGAAGAGTCCTGCGGCCGAACAAGGGAGATCCCGATCACAGGTGAGACGGGGGAGATTAATGACAGTTTGAGACGCCGAACGATCAATACGGATTCTACCATGGAGAATGCTATTCAGGACCTGATGCGCGGAATGCAAGAACTTTCCACAGAGATGCAGAATATAAAAGCTGAGAATGCGGCGCTAAGACAGCTCGTCTTGTCACGCGACTCCGCGAACAAGGACAGCGTATTATTGGGAGGAGTGGTTGATAAATACGACGGTTCAACAAAGACCTTACGTGGATTCCTGGATTCTTGTTTGGTACATTTTACCTTTAAGCCCTACTATTTCACAACTCCTAGGGCTAAGGTGGGCTTCATAATATCACATCTTTCCGGTAATGCCCTTACATGGGCCACTCCATTACTCAATTCAGGGGATGCTCTCCTGGATGATTATGAAGGGTTCATCGCGGAACTCAAGACCATGTTCGAATGACCAGAGCTGGTTTACAGTGCTCAAGAAAAGCTACTTGACTTCCAACAAGGATCCCAAGACATGTTGACCTATGTTACCAGATTCAAACAGCTAGCCAAAGAGGCGGACTGGCCCCTGGAAGCCAGTTTTACTTTGTTTCACAGAGGTCTAAATGAAGAGATTAAGGATGAGCTAGCCAGGGTGGCACGTCCTATTTCATTCCAGGCCCTCCTGGACTTGTCTATGCAAATAGACTTTAGAATCCAAGAAAGAAAGGCCGAAAAGAAAAAGAATAAAGTATCAATTCAAAGATACTCCCTAGAGAATACTACAAGGACAGAATCTGCCAAGAGTCCGAGCACTGATTCTGAACCCATGCAACTTGGAGCCATTCGTGGACCAATTTCCCCACAGGAAAGGTTAAGAAGAATACACACAGGCTTATGCATGTATTGTGCCTCGGATAAACATCTAGTTAAAGAATGCCTCTGGCTCCTCCCCGACGCTCGGGAAACGCCAGCTCCCGATCCTAAATGGAGCAAGGTTTCGGGAGAGTGATGTTTGCTCCACATCAATTCCATCCTTGAACTCTCCTGGACAAAACAAATTGGTGATATTACAGGCCTTTTTATCGCCATCCAAGGACAAGGTCTACCCCATACTGGCCTTGGTGGATTGCGGAGCAATGGGAGTCTTCATTGATCAAGATTGGGTCAGAAGTCATAACATTCCGTATGAAGCAAGAAGTTTTTCACAGCCAGTGGAAGCGATCGACGGAAGACCTCTTTCCTCAGGACCCATAAGTCTGCAAACAAGGGAAATCCATCTTTCCATAAATCATCATCAAGAAAGAATTGTGTTTGACATTATAAAATCAGCCCATTACCCCTTGGTTTTGGGCATGCCCTGGTTACAAAGGCACAATCCATATATCAACTGGACAGCCGGATCCTTATTCCTGGGCTCGGAGTTCTATATGAACCATTGTTTAAACCTGGATACCTCAGTCACAGCCCCTAAAGGTCCACCAAGGTGTCCGGAGACATCACTCATGGTTTCCAATATTGTACAAGTTCCAGAGATATATCAAGGGTATGCTGATGTATTCTCTACTGCCATCGTTCAAGCCTTACCTCCACATAGACCCGAAGACTGTGCCATAGATACTGAACCCTCAGCAGTGATTCCCTTTGGCAGGATGTTTATCCTTTCAGAACCAGAAAAGAGAGCCCTCCGGGAATACCTAGACACTAATCTTGAGAATGGCACCATAAAACCTTCAAAATCACCAGCTGGTGCTTCATTGTTCTTCGTTCCTAAAAAGGATACCAAAGAGCTCAGACCTTGCCTGGACTATCGGGGCCTAAATCAACACACCCTGATAGACAGATACCCACTACCCCTGATCTCGGATATCCTTGAAGCTGTGAGAGGTGCAGTGATATTCACGAAACTGGATCTCCGAGGTGCTTACCATTTGATCCGTATCCGGGAAGGAGACGAATGGAAAACAGCCTTTAGAACACCCTTTGGTCACTTTGAATACGTAGTCATGCCCTTTGGTCTGACTAATGCTCCCGCAGTCTTCCAGCATTTTATGGATAGGGTGTTCTCTGACATGTTATTTCTTAATGTTATCATCTACCTGGATGACATATTGATCTTCTCAAAGGATTCCTTGAAACATGAAGAGCATGTAAAGGCAGTACTTCAACGTCTCCGTGAAAATCAACTCTTAGCCAAACCAGAAAAATGTTTGTTTCATGCTACATCAGTTCACTATCTGGGGTTTGTCCTTAGTTCAGAAGGAATTAGTATGGATCCTTCAAAGGTGAAGGCCATACTGGCTTGGCCCGCCCCAACATCTGTAAAGCAAATACAGTCCTTCCTGGGGCTTGCCAACTTCTACCGGAAATTCATTCCCACCTTTTCCGAGATTGTTCAACCCATTGTTAATCTCCTGAAGAAAGACATTCCATTCAACTGGTTTATACCACAAGACAAGGCATTCCAACGCTTGAAAAAAGAATTCACTCAGGCCCCCATCCTGGCCCACCCTGACATAAATCGTCCTTTTCTAGTGGAAACAGATGCCTCCAATTACGCCATAGGAGCAGTTTTAAAACAAGAATCCGATGATAAGTTAGAACATCCCATTGCTTACCTTTCACGGACCCTGACTACCAGTGAGACTCACTACTCAGTTCTGGAGAAGGAGTTATTGGCCATTCGTCATGCCTTCACTGAATGGAGACATCTACTCCTGGGTGCTAAATATTCAGTTCAAGTCCGTACTGATCATCGAAATCTTCAGGTCCTACAATCCATGGAGTGCAGGAACAGTAGACAAGCTTGATGGGCCTACTTCTTTGCTCAATATCAATTTCAAATCTCACATGTTCCTGTACCGCAAAACATGATTGCCGATGCCCTTTCTCGGCATCCCGACTACGTTCCCTTGGAGGATAAGATCTATCCTAAAATGTTTCCACCTACAATCTTTGTAGCTCAAGCGATCAATCTCCTGGAAGAAATCAGAGTACAGACTCAATCATCTGAACTCTGGAAGGACATATCCGAGAAAGATCCCTGGCGTTTGACAATCAAGGAAGGATATTTATTCAAGAACAATTCAGTGGTCATTCCGACAAAAGAACTTCAACAGAAGGTAATGAATCTATGCCATGATACTCTTCACTCTGGCCATCGAGGGGTAACCAACACCTTCCGTCTTATACAAAGACAGTTCTGGTGGCCAGGGATGAAGTCGAGTGTAGTTCAATACATCAAGACCTGTGCAATTTGTAGTCAGAACAAATACGATAATCAGAGGCCGGCGGGTCTGCTTCTACAAACTACGTTGCCAACCAGACCCTGGGAAGTTATTGCCACTGACTTGATTGTTGAATTACCACCTTCCCGAGGATATACAACCATCATGGTAACCATTGACTTGTTCACTCATCTAGCTCATTTTACACCATTGTATAAACTACCATCTTCCTCAGAACTTGCTGGAATTTTCCTGGAACATATTTTTCGTCTTCATGGCCTCCCTTCCAAGATTATTTCGGATCGGGGACCTCAATATATTTCACAATTCTAGAAACATCTCTGTCGTGTTCTAGGAATCCAACGTGCCCTTTCTTCAGGCTATCATCCACAAACCAATGGGGCAACGGAACGAGTAAATCAAACCCTGGAACAATATCTTCGTTGTTTTGCCACCAAGGTTCAAGACGATTGGTCTCTCCTTATACCTTTAGCCGAATTCTCCTACAATAACTCAGATCATTCAGCTCTCAAGATCAGCCCTTTCTATTGCAGTCAAGGTTATCATCCGTCTGTTTTACCATCAGTTCTTCCAGAATCTACTCCGGTACCTACCCTTGACTCTTGGATTCAGACGCTGATCGACTTACAAAGAGAGGCCAAGGATCAGTTAGAACAGGCCCAGACTCGAAACAAAAGATATGCAGACTCTAAGAGAAGACCATCACCTTCCTATTCAGTTGCCGATCAAGTCTGGCTAGCCTCGAAACTGTTACCTCGACATCTACGACCAAACAAATTGGCTCCTCGCTATTATGGTCCATTTTCTATAAAGGAGATCATCAATCCTGTCTCCTTCCGACTTAATCTCCCGGATTCCTGGAAGAAGATACATCCAGTCTTCCATACTTCCCTGTTGAAACCCTACGTTAGTTCTACTCGAAAACCCTTCAAACCCACACCTGTTGTTGTGGACGACCAGTTGGAATATGAGGTGTCCAGGATATGTGATTCCAGGTATAGAAGGGGTCGATTACAATATCTGGTCGAGTGGAAAGGCTACCCCCCTAGCGAGAGAACATGGGAACCAGTTTCTAATTTAAAGACCCCTCGTTTGCTTAGAAGATTCCATCTTATTCACCCAGGCAAGCCTGGAGGAACCAGTCTTCGGAGGGGGCATGCTGTCATGACCCGGCGAAATTGCCCCTTCTGGACCTCATGGTCATTGTCACGAAGGGCTTGTACTCCTTGTTCCTCCCAACATGGCCGTACCAAGCTCTGTGCTACGCACTAGCTTTCACGTCGTAGCACGTACTATAAATTGGTCATGCCCCTGCGGGTCCACGCGTCTCAACGCTATCTTCGATAGTGACCCGACGTGTGTTTGCTCTCTACATTTGCTTCCTTGATCCTCCTCCTTCCTTGCCTTTTTTCCTGTTCCTGGACTTCCCCCCTACATTGCTTGTATCGCTAATCCTGGACACCCTGGAACCACGAACTTCCCGGAACTCTGAACGCGCTCTGCAACCTGACGAGGCTCGGGCGAGCCTATTCAAGATCCGAACCACCCACGAACCACCCACAGGAAGAGTCCTGCAGCCAAACAAGGGAGATCCCGATCACAGGTGAGACGGGGGGAGATTTATGACAATCATAAAACACCACACTCATGACCAAATACACTCCCACATTGACACCATTAGACACACAATCAAAAACGTACTCTACCAACACTAAGACACCAACATAAAACATGCAGTGCCCCTGCCTTGCAATGGTTCTTCCACTACATGTGAAACACATGTCCACATGGCCAAGTCTTGATAGCATCATTCCTACCTCAAACTGCCCCCAACATCACGTTTCACCCAAGAACAAGTCCTCAAATGAAGTGCCATGTCAACCATAGCACATATGTACCACAGACCCATGCACACCATGTACACTCTTCACCAACATGCCAGTATTGCAAAACATGGAAGTAGGCAAGCAACAGATGCGCAAGACAAAGATGTGAAACACGTGATTACCAAAACATGTCAGCTTCCAACATCCACAATAGTCCACATATATATGTAATCTAGTCTGTCTGTTTGTGTATTTGTGTGTTGAAAAAAAGGTATGTGTAAGAAAATTGAGAGCTAGTCAAGAAGTCACATTGACTATCTAGGGATATTGTCGGTACCGACCCAGACGTAGATTGAAATTATTAAAAAATAGCGGTTTAGAGCAGCGATTGCGTGAGCGCGCTCATATTTGTTGTTTTGGTGAAGATATTTTTATATGTATTAACAGTCAATTGAGACTTGTCACAATGGGAGATATTATGCCATTATTGCATTTATGCAAGACATTGCCAAAGCACATGCCCAAGCTTAAACAGTATAGTGCAGAATGGGTGAACAGGATGAAACTTCTTTAGTTATAAAAACCATTGAACATTAGTTAAACAATGTTTTTTAAAGGGCCATTATGGTTATTTTAAAACTAATAGAAACCTATGAAAATCAATGAAAACATGGTGTTAAAAGGACGTTGTGGTTAAGTTGCTCCAAAGAAAACATTGAAATTCAATGATTTTATTTTTTAATTAATGGATGCTATGGTTAGGTTTCTCTAATAAAAACCTCTGAAAGTCAAAGAATAAATGTTAAAGGGAGGTGATAGTTGCAGTGCAAAATTGAAAAACCAAACAAATTCGCCAGTTGTGAGCTGTGCCTCCATAACTCGTGCCCCCTCCATGCACTGCTCAAACTAACACCCAGAACATCAAAGATGACCTCACAAATGGCATCATCGACTTCAATAGTTGACTTAACAAAACACTCTATTTCTAGGAGGATTATTTTTACACTGCATCATCCAATTTACCACACCAAAGAGAAAGCTAAAACATGTGAAAAACGTTCACTTTCTTATAGAGAAACCATTTCTTTTTACATTACACCTAATGCATGCTTATGGTAAAACCTTTCCAATTCCACCAACTGTGCAATTAACATGCATAACTTATGAAGAAGCCCCAATTGTTTAATATTACAAAATAAAAGCACATTTAATTTGTTAAAACGGTTTGAGTATTGATGTGTGTAACTATTAAGCATATTCTACTTACAACCACAACTGTAAAACCTATATTGCTATTACCAGTATATGCTAATAGCCTTATAGACATCACCTAAAGTATGGCCTTCTGATTTGCCTCAGGCTATAACTTGTGGGTTAATCATTATCCCACAATAATGACCCCTCCTGCAGCCTACTAGGCTATTATATGTCAATACCGTACTAATTGTGGTACTTCCAGCACACATGATGGCATGTAGCAGTATGTGTCAATGTCCAGCAGTCATTGTGCCTGGGTTTGGCCCGCTCTCAAATACTGGGCACAGCGAACCTCACTACACTGTCTTCTGAACATATCAGGCAGCCTTGGCCAACAGACACTGCACTGTGCCTCTTTCATCAAACCCAGAATAGGTACTGTGTCCATTGCATGATGTTGGCCATGTTCATGTTTAATGAACCCCCCTGACCTGGCAGCAGAGGCTGGCCTGTCCCTAAACCCTGCAGTCGCTGTGCCAAGAACATGGACTTCAGACATGCCCCAAAGCACAGTCAACCATAAACTTGACCCCATCCGTTCTCCCAGCTCGGCATTCATAGCTATTTAATTGTGTCAATGTAGGATGTATTTTTACTGTTACTGCACATATCTTCTGGAAACTCAACATGGTTTAATATAACCATTAAATATATGGATGTCTTTTATTTCCATGAAATTGTAGCAATAAAAAGAGGCATACAAGCATTTTCGGATGTACTTTTTCTTGAATGACAGGAATTAAGAGATCTCCACCCTCCCTACTACTCTCTTCACTCCCTTTTCTCTCTCCCTTTTCTCCTTCCCCTCCTCCTCCTTTTCTTTACCTTCTTAAATGCAAATTGTTCCAAATGCTGTTTTTCTGGTTCCATTCATGTATATTATTATTGCTTCTATGTTTGATGTTTTCTTGTTGTTGAACTGTAAAGCGCTTTGGATTAAAGCGTTATCTAAACAATAAAATACAAATAGAGAAAGCTTGTGCTAGCTGTGGAGGATAAGAGTCTTAAAGACCACAGAAAGTGGGCTCCTTTTTTTAAAAAGAAATATGACTAGAGACGTGGGGCCTGATTTACAAACACTGTTAACATGTGAAAGTCCCATTGAAAACATGTTTGTAAATCAGGCCATTTTTTGCCTGATTCACAAAATCAATTTATAATGGTACAATCCCTTTGGACAATGCTCATCATGCCCTTGGTGTCTGTAATCAGTGTATGTAATACATACTGTATTGGGAGTTATCCTGAATATGTGCAATGCACACTGTACTCAGAGCTAGCACCTGTATAAATAAGCAATAAGAAAAAAACATGTTGAATAAATGGCACTCTCAAGTCCATCAATAATGTATGATCAATGCATTACCTTCAGGTGGTGAAGAAGGGATCCCAGCAACCACTAGGAAAAGATAATGTTGAAAAATGTGAAAATCTGTTTGATACATGTTGCATCTATTATAGCCTAGCATTGAGTACTAATGTTGTGAAGAGGCCTGCATGCATTTTTCTTTATCTGTTTCAATAATATTCGGCCACTATTATCACATTATTTTGCCAGCATAGTTTAGACCGCAGCATTATAGAAAAGAAGATACCGGTTAGAATTCTCCTTTGTCCTGTCACAAACCAACCATAATTTATCAATACATCATTACCACAACCAGGGTGTCGCAGTGGGACGCTAATTAGCCCTGTGACCCCTGAAGAAAATGGGAACATCCACCGCAGGCTAACGGGGGCGGGGACATGAAGGGAAACTGCTGAATGATGTGTGTGCCCTGTTAAGGCGATGCTGTTAGCAGCGGCAACGTGAACCTCTGTATTACACCAATTACACATAACAGTCCCTTCCTGACACACCACATCCAACTAGAGGGAGATCAAAATAAAGGCACAAATACAGCCTGGAAAGGAGAACTTGTGGAATCTATCGGTGAGACCCCGAATTTAATTATTGATTTAACGGGTTCTGCATCTTTAGCAAAGGGAAGTGGCCACTGTTTAGAGTTCTACGACTGTAACCAACCATTAACAATTTGCAAAGCGGTGGCTAAAAGAAATATTCTGCGAAATTGGAAGTCTACCTTCTTCCCGACTACTCCCTTTCAAATATTGTGAGACTTGCTGTTAGGAGCCAGAGGAGTTACGGGCTATATAGAGCAGATTCTCGAGATGGACTTGGAGGGATTCATGGCTGGCGTTTCAGCAGAAAGTTCTGGAGTGTTTACTGATGTGTGCTTTTTTAGTTTTCTTCTCTTTTTCTTTCACCTCTTTTCCCCATTTCTCTTGCACCTTCTGATTATGAAATTGTGTAATCCTTGTATGTGCTGCTATTGATAACATTTTTTAAAAATACATTTTCACTTTGTTTCAGCACACTTATTATTGACGTTGTCGTGGTTACAATGGACATTGCACCAAGGGGGCAACGTGCACAGAAGGGCACTCGTTTCCAGTCACGTCCGAGCACCTTACACAGATTTCACTAATGAGTTCCAAAGTGTGTGTGATGTAAAATTCACACGAAGCTCTTGCGTAAACGTATCTGTTTATCAGCATGGTAAACTCTCCAGGTGGAATCTCAGTTCTGGAACTGGGTGCCCTTTAATAACGAAGGTAAGGATTGACACTGACAATGAATTGTGAGGTCTTTAGCACTCAATTCTATCAACATTTGTCTCATTCATTTACGTCTCTCTTCATGTGGAAGACGTAATCTAGGAAGTACTGCAATGGTGTTCATGGCTGTTGTTTAAATGTATTGCAGCGTTTTAGAATTACATTTTTATTACGGCCTCTCACTTTATTTTTTAAAGCGCCTATTCACAACGTTTGCTAAGTAGAGTCACCTGGGAGCTGTAGTCACCGACATATATCTGAAATTACTGTGAGCAGTAGTCCACGTAAGTGGGGCCTTCATATTTATTTTACTGTATGGCAATTCTTTTCTGTCCTTCTCAACCTGGTTTGCTTCCGGTTTCAACACATATTTCTACATACTTTCTCTTCTTGGGTGTTTTTGCTGTCTCTCTGTAATTGAATGCAGTAGATCAAGCCGTTTATTTTTCAAAATACTTGGTTGTTGATTACAAGCTGTCCCTATATCTGTCAAAGACGCTCTATGGTGATGACGAATCTTTCCTGAGACCTCACCTCACTGCAGTAATTTGCAGAAAACCTGAGAATCAGACGAGGGCTAACTGGTAAAACAGGTATGTATACTGGCCCTAACCTTATTTTCCCTATATTTTGATGGGATGGTTAATGGTTCCCGCGGCTCGCTGGCAGCTTATGTTTATAGCACCGCTTTGGCTGAAGGAAATATAGGGATTTTAATGTTTGTGGATGATGTCGTTTTGAATCCTTGTGCTCCCATAGTGCTGACAAAGTTACAAAATAAGTTTAAACATTTTTGCCTAGAAAATTGGCTGGAAATCAATTCTGCAAAAATAAAGAATATTTGGTGTGGGAAAAGGATTAATCTGGGAATAAGGAGCAGCCACAAAAATCTAACCGGATCCTAGATAAAAGATGCATTGATAAACTGAGATTCTCAAATACATATGAGAGTAAAGTCCTGTCTCCCGCATTTGATGTCTATAGAGCACAGGCTGTAGATGAGTCATTATATGGTGCAGAGATCCGGAGCTATCACACACGAGTAAAACTAGCAGTGAGAATAAATGGATCAAAAAAATCCTACAATTCCCACCGAGAGCCCCAAACGCACCACTCCAACTTGAATTTGGCTGGTTGTCCATTGGTGAGGGAGTTGTTTTAAAACCACTGATGTATTGGCTGTGCATTTGGTAAAATGACACCCTTAGAAAATGCAAAATACAAAGACGCCATGCTAGATGTTATGGGTGACCATGGGGGGGCTTGACTTACTATGGCTCTGCCACAGATGTGGATGGTTTAAGCGTCTTAGATTAGAAAACCTCTGGTCTAACCCAACAATCATTACAGCCGCAATTAAAAAAGGGATGTGCAAGCTATATGATGAGTGGATACTGTGAAGGCTTCTGGAAACAGACATTTATTAAAATCACAATGAGGTTGGGATAAAGCATAACTTGACCTATGCTAAGGAGGGATACTCTGTGTCAGGAAGTCCAAAGTGTATGGCTGTCTGTGTTCAAAACCTATGCTTGCCATTACATCTATTTGTTCAAACTGTGTAGGGATAGATATCAGCATCAAATTAAAAAGTGTTCAAACACACGTTCACAGCTTCTTCCATCTCTTGGTCAGAAAAAGGGTTCCCCCTTTCCAAGGATTCCAAATAGTTCACTTTCAATCACAAGGGGTTCCCTTCCCCAAGCTTTCAAGTCTCTAGTGTTTTCACAACATCCCACTTCCTAGATTTCAGGATTTCTTTCTTTCATCAATATCACAAAGTTCAGCTGTTTAAGTCCACCATGTACAACTTTTCTTTTCCTTTTTTTATAGTATGTACAAGCTTTTCTTGATAGTCAACCATAAACGTATAGATAAGTCTAGTGGCTTCTTTTTAGTTGGGTGTATTCGGTCTAGGCGCAGTTGTCGTAGCACACGGTACACCTGTGGAGGAATGGTATTACGGTTCTTGGAGGCAGATATTGGAAAGCTGGTCCCACCAGATCAGGTTCTTCTGAATCTCTCGATGGTTAACCGGTGTGAGTAGGTGAGCAAATGGTTCTGGTGGATTGCGCCTTGGAAAATGTTTGTTCAAGATATCTTGGTGCATTGTTTAAAAGGCATTTGTGTGCGATGGCACAGGATTTAAAGATGATGTGGTCCCGGATAGGGAGCCAGTGCGCCACTCTTCTTGCTGCGGAGATGTACTCACGCTTTAGGATATTGAGAGCTGCTATGAGGGCTTTATGAAAAGTGTGCATGTTCTTGATGTTGCATGAAGACGTCCCTGCAAATAAGACATTACAGTAGTCTAACCTTGAGCCTATGAGGGCTTTGGCATGTGTGATACATTTACCAGTCCAACAGAAATCCCTGCATCACAAAAGTGCATTTAGCAGTTACAAAAATAATGGCTGGGCTCTGTCTGCTGAGCACATATTCCCCTACATCACAAAACTGCGTTTTAGCAGTTACAGAAGAATGGCTGCATTTATTTTCTTCATGTGAATCCAAAGAGAGGAATTCAAAGGCAGAATGACTCAGCGCTACTGTGTTGTGATTTACAAAAACCTAAAACTGCAAAAGAAAATATTCTGTGTTTAAAATGACTGTGCACTGGTGCTATTTTCATCTTTAAACATCCCTCAGTTTGGTTCCAGTAAAACACAGCTATGTCTACCTATATTCAGGTGGAACACCATCAAATGAGGGCCTTCACTCCCTAAACAAGATTGTTTTATCAAAATGAAGTCTGTGAAGGGCAGGGGATGCCATTTTAGGCCGCACGGCTAAGACTTACTTTGGAAACAAATGAACTCATGCAAAATACTTCAAAAGAAGCCCTCTCCCTCACTTGCTATGTGTCGGTTTCAAAGAACCCATTTGCCAAGCATATCCCTGTGTCCAGAAACTGAGTAGGTCTTTAAGGAGCCTTTCAGAAAGTTAATGCCGGTTAATGGGTGCTACAGAAACCTCATTGGGAATCTCAAAATGAGCAGAAATATACACACATATGAAATCTGATCTTGCAAAGCTAGGAAACTGCTCTTTTGAAAGCTAAATGGGAAATCATCCCAATACTCAAACAGAAACAGTATTATATGTGTGGGACTGGGGTGGTTTAAGTGTATATTATATTTTTGTTACAAAAATACTTTGTTTCTGTGCAAGAAAGAAGGAAAGAAGGAAAGAAGGAAAGAAAACAAATGTATTTGAAAACAGGAGAATGAGTTGGCCTGGGCAGGCAATTCAAAGCAAAGGCACCAAACCTTCCTGGGAAAGGAATCTCCTCCAGAAATTATGAAAGGACCAAGGATTGGGAATTTGTAACCTCGTCAGACTGAACAACATTTCCCCAGCAAGGAACAATGGACCAAGGGGAGTCAGCAATTCACAGAGAAGTGTGAATTCCTGTTGACACCCCTCCTCGGCTGCATCTGCCAGAATCAAAGGGTGCTATGGTTACCCTGTTGTTCAGAACTGACACAGTGGGGCAGGCTAGCTTTGGACACTTTAAGGACCGCCCTAAAGTGACAGATGCCATCCATTTGATTTAAAATACTTTTTATATTACGGTCTTTATTTTAGTAACCTAAAGAAGCATTAATGTTAAATTATGAAAATGTTAAAGTTACTTTTTTACCATTAAAATAAGACCATGTGGGTCTTCTTGACATATGGTGGGCACAAACAACAGTAAAACAGCATTTATGGTGAAAGGGTACATGACACAGTTATGAAACTTGATAGAAATGTGCCCAATACGGTTAGGGTTACGTGTATCCATTTGTAGGATGTTTGATCAAATATTTTCCATAGAAATTGCGAAAGAATGCCAGGAGAACAAATCAATATAAACTTGGGGTTTGGACAGGCATGTTCGTTGGGAAATATGGGATCTGACTATCTAATTTTCCTGATGATGACATTTGTAAATATAAGGGTTTTGCTCCATAACTGATTTTGGCAAAAGTAGCTTTGGTAGAACAAAGCACATCGTAAAAAAACACACTAAAACTGAGTCACTTCATTCAGTCCAATCAGCTTAGAGGGAAGTAGTGACAGGAAGAGCCTGACCTATCCCATCCAAAAGGTATGTCCAGGTCATTTCCACCCACGTAATAAAAATCCTCTGATGTCATCTGCCTATAAAAGGAGGAAGCATAGAGAGAGTCAGGACATTCAAAATTCAAGAGCCACAGGATCCAGACCCTTCACATTCACCCTGCAAGACTCCAGAAGCCAGGTCAGAGCTAGCTGATCCAGATCAGGGCAAAATCACCTATCCAGAATTAAACCCTACAAAAATCTGAGTAATTCAGGGAGAAAGGGGGAAAGGCTGCTGACCCTTTTGGCAGAATCCAGTGACCAGACCTGTCCTTGCCCAGCTGATGCATTGCACAGTCCACAGAGACCAGACCCCAGTTGCCCTGCTGTTCCCCTAAAGGAGAGCCCACCGCTGTGCAGTTAGTAGATTTTGTCCCGCTGTCCAGAGACCCGGTTAGCTGTCCTAACTACCAAATCCAAGTGCATTTTGTAAGTATCATTGTCCCCACTAACCAAAACGCTGCATACATTGCTCTGTTACCTTGCCTTCTGTCCAACCCTATAAAAATCCTATAAAATATCCTAGTAACTTCCTAAATTGTCAGATTCCTGTGTGTATCTGGTCCTTAGAAGAATCTGTGTTAGTCTCCATTTGTTAGCGTAATTCTTTCCAAATCATTTCAGTCTGTTGAATAAGTCCTTAGTAATATTTTGAATTAATAAATGAATTTCCCATTTTGATGAATGCGGCGTGGATAGGTTAACCTTGCAAATTAACCTCCCCACGTACCGTGTCTTTCTTTAATCGTTTAGCCAATAGAATATAGTTGCAGTAGAACAAATAATTTTGCTATCAAAACCGAGTTTGCCTGTGAAAGTGTTTCCCTTTTAAAATCCGATTTTCCCTTTCCTATAAAGAATCCCATACTGTAACCCATCAAGAGTCACGCTTTCACTTTAGTATCATACCTGCTATGTGCCTTTGTACTTCTTCAGTAAAACCAATTACTGATTTTGACTGTTAGCTCATTTTCTGAGTTGTTTGCTTGTTTTAAACCTGTGAGAACCAAGAAATTGCAATTCCGCCATGTGTGATTTTTCTGCACTGATTTCCTTTGCGAAGTCGATGTTCTGACCTGTATTTATGTAGTATTAGTTCCCTGCCTTGGAGCTGGGAGGTTTTCTTGCCTCTTTAGCCCAGCCACACAAATTCCTGTCTTAGCTATTCAACCGCACATGTAAAATAACTATTTAGTGAATTCCGAGTTCCATTTTGCTTGTTTTTCAAGGGTTTTCAATCCGATTTTGGCCGCCCATTCAGGTGTGATAGGTCGGATTTACAATGCGATTTTTGTCTATTATACCTGGCTCCTTGCTACTCCTCCCCATCCACATGAAACCTGTTTAACAGGGGTTTGTGGGAGTGTTGTAGGGAGAATGCATAACAAGGGTGCCATCTAAAGGCATTGCCAAAATGTTATCTTGCTTTCATCCAGTTCTGCATTGATTTGTCTGATGTTAGAAAGTTAAATTAAGGGTATTCTATAATGTTGGTGTGTAATTATCACCAAATTGGTGATTTCTGCCCTATTTTGAATCTGTTTTGATTGTATTCCTATTTAAAAATAAATAAATATTTCATTTACCACCGGCCTGATTCATGGTCCATTGCGACACAGGGTGTTCGTTAAGGGGGTGTGTGAGACGGGAGGGCTGCCTTCTCAAAACAGAGTCAAGTTAATACATTTAAAACATGTTTTATTGTATGCTGCATCCCTCACCAGTGGAAAGAGTCCTGGTCTGGAGTGTACCATGCCTTTATATCGATGACAGGCTATGGTGACTCAACTTTCAGAATTAAGGAAGGGTCGGTAGGAAGTGTTATTTGGAATGCCAGATGAGGTGGTGTATCCAAGGTACAGATTTCCTCACCATGTCAGTCTTGACCTGGTCAGAGAGTGGGAGAATGACCTTGCATCACCCACCATCTGTTCACTGACAGCCCTGGAGAAGTTACAAACAGCCGTACATTTCCTGGCAACAGGATTATTCCAGCACACCTCAGCCATTGTGGTTGGCATATCACAGCCCACGCAGTCCCAGTACCCACACCAGAATTTACGCTGCATAATAGCACATGTGCTTAGACACATATACATGAAACACACACTGCAGGCAGGGCAGAGAGTGTGCCAGGAGGTCTATGCCATTGAACTGTTTCCACAGGTCCTGGCTGCCATTGACTGTACCCATATAGTGCTCTATTGTAAAGGAAACTCTGCAACACATAATAGTGTCATGCCCAAATTTAATAGCCATTCGCCATACATATTTTACCAAGATATTATTCATGTATATGGAGAAGAACGAAAATGACATATGGAGTATTTTATTTAAGAATGTCAGATTCTCAGTAATGAAGGCCATAATTCACTTTTTAGAAGCAGTTTTACCTGACGAGATATCAATCTAAAAAAAAAAAAAAAAAAAAAAAAAAGCCTTGTGAGTATTTTACTTTTATACATGAGTATTAGTATCGCTATAATTACTGTTACTAATATGGCCCTGATTCCCTATAGATCTAAGTGTACTTTTTATATTGTACTCAAATTTTAGTCTATAGGCCTAATTTTAACTTTGTTTCCTCTAGCCATTCTTCTCCATTATGTACCTTGTTGATATCGTATGTATGTCTATACTATTTTAACAATGTATATTGTAATTCTATATTGTAAAGATTCTTTTTATATGCTAATCGTTTTTGAAAAGCTGATGTCTTCAGCTATATCAAAATAAAAAAAAAAAAAAACATAGTGCTCTATTAATGTGCAGGTCATCTGTGATGCCAAGGGCTGCATCATGCATGTGAATGCCAATTACCCAGGAATCATGCATACTAGCTACATTTACAGACGGTCTCCCCTCTACCAGGCACTGGCATCAGGAACCTTTGGGAACACCAGGCTCATTGGTGAGTATCAACTATCACATACATGGAGGCAGTCACATGACACACAGAAAAACAAGCCATGACAATCAATGCTAACAACAGCCATTTCAAATGAGTAGGGCACAATGCCTACCCACTCTCACCATTACTGCTCACACCCTTCATGAATCCTGACTACCCAGATGAGGTAAGGTATAACACAGCACATATAGCCACTAGGGGCATAGTGGAGAACACGTTTGGGGTGCTTAAGTAATGCTTCCACTCACTTGACCACCCAGGTGGCGTACTGCTGTATGCCCACCAGTAGTATGCCATATCATTGTAGCATGTTGTGTCCTGCACAATATTGCCACACATCATGGCATGGCAGTAGAGCTGCTGGAGGGACAACACCCTCATCCAGAGGCACCTCACATCCCCTTGGCAGGAAAAAGGGCACAGGGACAGGAGACATGCAATCAGGTTATACAAGCATGCTTCATCTGAATTGCAGCCCATGTGGAGCACACACAGTGAAGCCACATCCATAATCCCCTTCAATGATGAAATAGGGCTAATCCACCATGACCATAAAAACACCATGAGAATGTACATCTGAGAGAGGCAAACTGTCCACATACATCAAATCAAGTGCACACATTACTGACACAGGAATTGCAAGAGGAAACAACAGTATCCTTGTCGCTGACACAAAATCACACAACACAATCAAAACATCCTGTTGCCAGTTCACCCTGCTCCATACCAATAATTGTGCACTCAGACACCTAATAAGACACAGGAGACAAGAAGTAGAAAGGCACAGTATATAATGGAAACAGGACCCAACACCTGGGAAGACTGCTTTTGCCATTCTAGGCATGTCTCACCCTGACATACAGGTGGAGTGGCCACTCCATTCTCTGCCAATAATACATCTCATAAAACATATCTCCATATAAGGAGCGATACAGACAGAGAAAAGTGCAAGTTGCAATTAACAAGAATGTCCTTGTCAGGTGAAAGCTTTTGCCCTGGAGAGCCTGCTCTAGCTGTCCTCCATCATGTAGCAATGTACTTCTCTGTACTTCTCTGGAGGGGCCGTAAGCAGCCCAGACTGCCTGCAGGCATTCCACAGCCATGTGACCTTGTGCAGCAGCAACTGTCTCCCCATCTAGAATGCCTCAGAAGAAAGGTAAACACAAGGTTAGAGCAGGTAACACATCCCTGCACCCAATTGCACCATACAGCGTGCTCCCCTGAGTTCCATGCAACAAGTGGAAGAAATGACTCACCTTCATCAAGTCACCCTCCAAACCATTGCAGCTGGCCTGCTCACCTCAGGCAAATGCACTGAAAAATGCCACACACAGTGACTACAGCACTGCCCACAACATCACCATATGGTGTGCTCCCCTGAGTGCTATGCAACAAGCCAAAGAAATGACTCACCTGGCTCACATCTTCATCAAGTCACCCTCTGCACCATTGCAGCTGGACCCGCTCACATAAGGCCAATGCACTGAAAAATACCCCACATAATGACTACACTCCTGCCCACAACATTACCATACCGTGTGCTCCCCTGTGTGCCAGGCAACAAGTCGAAGAAATGATCACATGTCTAAGATCTGCATCAGGGCTAACTAAATCACCTTGTAAGCTTGCATAGACGCATTGCATGAATCAAAAACAACTAGGGAGCCAGCTTTGAGGTGTCTCATATGAGAACACTTGACAGCCACGATCTACCCAGTGGCACCCAATGGTGGGATAGCAGCCCTGGCTCTCTGGGGCCCTGTCCTGATGCCTTTGAGCTCTGCCCTCCAGAGCAGGCTGGGGCCCCTGTGAGGAACACAGCTGAGTAAGTACAATGGCTGGTTCAAAACCTTTGGACACCTGGGACACTGGCTGGGACACCTTTGAGCCATGCTCCCTGGAGGGGCCTGAGGCTCCTGACTGCCTGGCCCAGTGCCAGTAGCACTTCCTTGGGACACCTACCAGATCTTAGCTCCCACTTGGGCCTTCAGATGCATTGCTTGCTTAGCCTTTCCCTCTGTGGCCAGGCCAGTTGGTCCACACCTACTCTGGGGACCCAGACCGAGAATGGAACAACTCCTGTGACATACATATGTCCCACAGGGAGAACCTACCCACCTACTATCATGGACCCCGGCCGCAGACAAATGTGTTTTGCCAACTGTGACTCAGGCTATCTAGTCCGACCGCTGCAGCCAAATATCAAGTTGGTCCTAGTCGAAGCCCCAGATGGGCCGGGATGGTCCTCCCCGACCCCAGGGCGACGTGGCCATGAGGTCATGCCTGCCTTAAGGCCACCGTCCAGGGTCTGGGGCTTAAGCTGCCATCCACAACCAAGGCCCAGCCTCTCTTCCCTGACTCCCATGGGCTTGTTCTGGGGCCAAGGCCATCTGGTCTGCTAGGCTCACCGGAAAAGGAGAAGAGCACTCACCACCCAACCTGCACCCCTGCAGGTGTACCGAAGGTAAGTGGGAGTTTTCCATGCACACTGTGGTACAGCAGGAGGAGCATGGATACATACCCTGTCGCGAAGTAGGAGGAGAAAGGATACAGATCCTTATAGCACAGCAGCAGCACATTTGAGAAAACTGTGTCTCATAGAATGACTCCCAATAGATTGCAGCAAGGTAACTGCTCTTCTACTTACAAACCCCTGGCCCAGAATGATGTCATCTACAAATGATTATGAACCACATTCCCCACAAACATGTGGTGTACTATGGGGGTGAAAAGTTGTCGCCACTAGAATCCTGAGACAAGCAGCTCAAAGCAATGGCAGAACAGGCTGGCTATCTTTTGCCAAGGAAGGCTCCTCAGCTCTGTGTTGCCGTCACAGTTTAGGGGGGGATACAGACTTAACTGCATTCAGTCATAATACCACAGTTGGGCGATTCCAATTGGCTCGTCAGCCATATGTTATATTATGTTATGTACATTTACAGAGCACAGCCTTCACCAGCTGGGGCATCATGGGGCTAAGGAGGTAGAGCTTTGAAGGAACCAGATGAAAAAACAAAACAGGCTGGACTCAGGCTGACAATAGGAAAGTCTTCAAGGAGCGTTGAAAGGACAGATGGTGAGAGATTTCATTGAGGGGAAGCGGGGTGGAGTTCCATAGCTGGGTAACAGCCACTGTAAAAGAGCAACCTCCCACCTGAGAGTACTTAAAACGTGAAACAAAAATATGCAGTGCAATAGAGGAATGCAAGGGACGGGAAGGGAGCTACTGATGAAATTTGACTTGGAGATATTGAGGCCCAGTTTTGTAAAAGGTTTGATGGACGATACAAAGCACCTTAAACTTAACCCATTTGGCCACAGGCAACCAATGCAAGGTGTTCATAATGGGAGATGCTGATGAATAGTGGGCAGCACCAGTGGCGAACCTGGCAGCTGAATATTGGAGGATTTGAAGTTGATAGAGAAGAGAAACAGTTTGAGCAAGAAAAAGAGAGTTGCAATAGTCCATTGATCCTGACGTCAAAGAAGATACAACCAAGGGATGGAGTAAAGGGGGAACACAGGGTAGAATATGTGCAGAATTCACAGTGCACAGTGGACAGACTGGCACAATGCACTAACCTGGGCCTGCATGGGCAGCAAGCTGGTAAGCTTAACACTCAGGTTCAGAACCACAGCAGAGTGTGAGGGTACAGGACCTAGCTCGATAGGCCAGAAGGCTGATGACCACACTGATGTCTCAGGAGGGGAGCCAGCGATTAGGACCTCCATGTTATTGCCATTAAAGCAAAACAAGTTGTTGCCCATCCAATGATGGACAGCTGAGAGACAGGAAAGACACCGCCCTGCAGTGGCAGGGGGAGAAAGATCAAGCCGCACCAAGATCTGAGTTTAATTCGCTTAAGAATAACACTTAAACCCAAAACAGTGAATCAGTTTAGCAAGAGGCTGAATACAGACATTAAAGAGCAGAGGCGAAAGAGCAGAACCTTGGAGAACACCACAAGTGAGGGGTCTAGGAGATGAAATGAATGAAGAAAGAGAAAGAGATTGAGAGCGCTCCAAGAGAAAAGACCGAAACCAGTCCAGGACCAAGCCGGAGATACCTGCCATTAACAACCTCTCAATGAGGATGCTGTGATCCACGGTGTCAAATGTGGTGGAGAGATCTAGCAGGATCAGGGCACTGATGCCACTCTGATCCACAATCTGGGCCAGATCATCAACCGCGGACACCAAGACAGATTCTTCCCTGGCAAGGTCGAAAGCCAGACAGGTAGGGGTCCAGGAAAATGTATTTTCAAAAAAAGGACGGAGAAGAGAGGTGACCAAAGTTTCCAAAAGTTTCATGGGAACGGAAAGCAGAGAAATAGGGCAAAACCTAGAGGAGATAGGAGGATCAAGATTATGCTTTTTAAGAAGGGGGATAATCAGAGCATGCTTAAGTGAAGCAGGAATGTGGGAATTGACGAAAGACAAGTTAACCACAGTGGATCCTAGAGGTACCATAGCGGGCATAATAGTTTTAAGGATGCTGAGTGGAATTGGGTTTAAAGGAGAGGCCGATTTCATGCTTTGAGTGGCTCTAATAAACAGAAACAAGAAGGCCAGATAGCTAGCGATCTTCTGCCTAAGAATAATCATTTTATTATCAAAGAATGTGGAAAGAGAATCACACAGCCTTTGCAACAGGATTACCTGATTTATGGAAGGAAGGGAAGAAAGGCACTGCACCACCTCCAACATTTTCTTAGGAGACTTGACTGCAACTTTCACCAAGGAATCAAAGTGGGAACATTTAGCTTTCACACCAGGCATGCTATGGGGCAATAAGATATGTGCCACTTCCGCTCAGCTTGCCTCCATGCTAAATGGAGGCTGACCAGTTTGGGCGCGAACCAAGGCTCTGAAGGACGGCCGTGAGGTCTGGAGGCATTAGGCTAAGGAGAGAGCCAAGAAATCACAATACGTGTTGAGAGTGCATTGGTGATGCCAGCAGAGATATCTGCACCAACAATGTTGTGCCAGTGCCGCAATGGAGGGCAGAGAAAGGCCTGCACCAACTTTGCAGGAGACATATGAACAGCAAAAGGGATGACAACATGGTCAGACCAGATAACTGGTAAGTAAGATAAAGCGTGACCAGAGAAGACAGGGAAAATAAGATATCTAAAGTATTGCCCAACATATGGGTTGAGCTCATGACCAGCTAAAGAAAACGAGGTCTGAAAGGGACGAAACCAGGCGATGAGCATGCAGATTCCTGGGATTATTAGGATGCAGAATAAGGGTCTCAAGTTGAAGTCTTAAATCTATCACCATTTCAAGGAATGCCAAATTGAATCCTGAATCATGGCCTCAAGGCCTATATACTAGGAGAACATGGACGGTACATGACGGAGAGACCACAACACTCTGAAGGGAAGAATGGACCATTTAAGAGTACAGCAATGTTTTAGGGCAATCCCTCCATATAAAGATATTTAAAGAATGAGAACAGTTTGAGATTGATTTGGCTCCAAGACCGGTAATCATTTGCCCCACCAGATTCAACTCGGGGAACTCGATCGCCAGCTATCCTGAGTGAAACATTAGAGGGAACCAGGCACTATATGGTCACGATTGGTCATCAAGCCCTACAGCCAGGTCGGGCAAATGATTAGCCAGTCAGAAAGTCAAACATACTTTTATTTGGTTTTGACATTCAAATTCCAAGATACAATTAATATATAACAACATAATATTTCATACAAAGGCATCCATTTAACAGCGTTTGGGGTAGAAGAATACACAGAATTACATGGTAGAATAACACCGGAATGAAAAATAAAACATAAGCAAACAATACAAAACAGTGCATAACAGTTAAACTATTAAAAACTGTTAAAAATGTAGGTGCACAAGGACCAAGGAGAGATCATTCTCACAGCCTTGGGCACTTATTCATCAATTACCAAATTACTAGGTCAAAGCTTCAAAGCCCGATTTCTCAGTAACCATGCCCTGTGAATAAAGCATGCAGTCCCATAAACCACATGCAGATGCACACATTCTCTTAAGCTTCTTTGGAGTAGAGAGAGCAGTCAGAAGTGCAGATATGGTGCCATAGTAGTACCCAGTAAGTCCAAAGAAGGCTCTCACTTGGTTTTGTGTAGTGGGGGTAGGCCAGTCTTGTACTGTTTGTACTTTACTGGGTAGAGGCTAAAACCTTCCTCCACCTACTTCATGCCCAAGGTAGACCAATGGTCCTTGTTAATCTGGAACTTGTTGGCTTTTATGGTCAAATGGGCCTTTTTGAAGAGCCTGCAACACAATCCTGAGGTGCTCCACATGTAACTCCCAAGTGGCATGGAAGACTGCTATATCACCCATATATGCTAAGCAGAAACCAGCCATCCTATTTAGAACCTGGTTCACAAGCCTCTGAAACGTTACAGGTTCATTTTTCAACCCAAATGGCATTGCCCTGAACTGGTTGGTAATGTTGTCTTCTCTTTGGCATGCTCTGCTAAGGCTATTTGCCAATAGCCATCAGTGAGATACAATGTGCTGAGGTACTTGGAGGCACCCAAAGTATCCACCAGCTCATAGGTTCTTGGCAAGGGGTGATCATCTGTCCTTGTGACCACATTTAGAGCCCTATAATCCACACAGAAGTTCAGAGGTACCTGCCTTTGGCACAAAAACCACAGGGCTGGACCAGGGTCTATTGGAATGCTCAATCACTCCTACATCCAATATCTTGTTGACCTAAGCCTTGATGTAGGATCTTACCTTGTCTGACATTCTCTAACCCTTGCCTTTGGTAGGTACACTATCTCCAGTGTCAATCTCATGTTTTCACCAAGGTGTCAACCCTGGAGTTAGTGAGAACAAGAACGAGAACTTGCCCTTGTTGGTCAGAAGTCAGGTGAGGGGCCACATGGGCACACTCAATGGAGCCATCTGAAGGACCATTCTGGAACAGGTCAGGTAGAGGTTCTGATTCCTGCTCTTCCATATCTGATGCCAGTAGCAGTGCAACTATTTCAATTGTAGGGATGAAAGCCTTCAGTCTATTTATGTGAAACACTTTTGGGGCCTGTCCAGACCTTCTAAGGTCCACCAAATAGCTGACCTCACCTAGCTGCTCCACAACTGTGTAAGGGCCTGACCATTTATCCTATAGGGCACAAGGCCTTATTGGATTAATGATCAGGACTTCTTGTCCTGGGGTAAAGTGCACAGGTTAAGCTTTCTGGTTATACCAATGTTTGACCAATGCCTGACCAGCCTTAGCCTTGTCACGTGCCTGAGCCATCATGAGGACCACCCCCTTCCTTAACCCCGGCACATACTACACTACATTGGTAGAGACAGGAGGAGTGGGGAGCTCCTAGCCTTCCTTTACTATGTCCAGTGGTCCCCTTACCGGGTGAACAAACAGAAGCTCGAAGGCGCTAAAGCCAACCCACTCTTGAGCTACCTCTCTGTAGTCAAAGAGTAAGTATGGCAACAGGAGATCACATTTTCTCATTTGAAGTTCTTCCAGAGCCTCAATCATGCTTTTGAGAGTTATATTAAATCTGTCAACTAAGCCATTTATCTGTGGATGATAATCTGATGAAAATGTATAAGTGACCCCACACTTCTTCCACATGGCTTGCATATACTTGGACATAAAGTTGCTGCCTCTGTCAGACACAACCTCTTTAGGGAAGCCAACCCTATTAAATATGCCAAGTAAAGTTTAGCAACTGACTTGGCATTCGCAGTCTTCAATGGGATGGCTTCAGGATATCTGGTGGCATAGTCGACCAGCACCAATATAAACCAATTGCCAGAGGAGGTCTGAGGTTCAAGGGGACCGACAATGTCAATCCCTACCCCCTCAAATAGCACTCCCACCACAGGGAGTGGCACCAATGGAGGCTGGATTGTTGGTCCACTTTTTCCAGAAATCTGGCAAGTGGCACAACTCCTGCAATGATATTCTACTTGCACCCCCATCGTGGGCCAGTAGAGGTGCATGGATAACCTTTGCTTGGTTCTCTTGATCCCTAGGTGACCAGCAAGGGGGACTTCATGCACCAGTTACAGGAGGAAGGGTCTTACTTGAAGGGGAACCACCAACCTCCAATGGTCTCCTTCAGTAGACTCTGTGGGATCACTGTACAGGAGCCCACATTTTCAATAAATCCTATGCTTCCCATGAGGGTCACCCTCAAGCTGGGAGCAGGCCTGTCTCTTTAGGCCTTCCAAAGACGGGCACTCATGTTGGCCTCTACTGAACTCTTCCCTATCAGGACCATCTTCAGCCAATACACTTTGCAGTTCAGGAAGGTCATGTGGGTTAAGCATTTCAGACTGCACCTCTTCCTCGTCAGGTTCAGGTGCTTGGCCAACTACCCCACCTCATTGGTAGGTGAGTGTGGGGGAATATTTTATTTCCCTCTTTTTGATTTTCTGACACCCTTAGCCTTGGGTTTCCCCTTTGGCTTTGTCTCAGCCTTGGACTTGGCCAGGGCAGCTCTTGCATGTGACCTTGTGTATGGTCTTTCCCGCTGTATCCCCCACAAGACCTAAGTCTGTGAGGTCATTTCCCAGCAGAACATTTCCAGAGACTTGCATTTGAACACTCACAGGAATCCTTACTACTGTACCATGAATAGTCAGTTTAACAGGCATTACTGGGAACCTGAGAGGGGGCCATCAGCTAACTTGGTGGGCATCAGGGGAGCTCTGGCAAGCTCCTCCTGGTTGACTAGAGTGGCATCCACCACAGTTCTGCTGGCTCCACTATCCCTAAGGGCTGGAGTGTCAACTCCATTGATCAGCACACTGTATTTAAAGTAGTGCTTGGTATTATCAGGTATCTTAGCGTAAGCCTCTGAAACTCTTGTCTCCCAGGATCCCAGGGAAACTAAGACTACCTCAGATTCTATCCCTCTGGGGAAAGGATCTGAGGAGAAGGATGTCCCTGTGATAATTTCTTCCTGCTCATAGGAGGGGAAGGCCAGACTCACAGAGTGAACCCCCAAGGTTTTGACCTGACATCTAGGCTCCCCCGTCACATGGCCACTTATTCCACAAGCCACACAAGATCCAATGGGTCTGTGGACATAGGGAGGCTTACTGTAACCTGAGTTATTCTTGGCAAGGTTACTCCCACTACTATTCTCAGGTGACTTACCCTTTTTAAACCTTTTGTGGACTTTTGGGAAGAAGATGTTTCAGATCCTCCACCCTCCACTCTCTTTATCGTTGTTCTTTTTTCCCTCCCCTGCTTACTAGAAACAGCCTTTTCCTTATGGGACACTTTATGTGACACCCATAAATCTGCTGCAATGGCTAGCTTCTTAGGATCTATCTCCTTAGAGTTAGCCAAATGCTGCTTAAACTCAGGGGAACAAGAAGCAAAAATATGTTCAAGCATGACTGAATACATCATACCCTCAAAGGTCGTGACCTTGTATCCTTCAACCCAACCAGTCAAATGTTTAAAAGAATCAGCAACTTAAGAAACCCACGTTTTTTACCTTCTTTCTTTTTGTATTCTCTGAAACGTTTCAAGCATTGCGCAGGAGTCTTCCCAAACTTTAAAACCAGAGTTTGCTTCAATTTTGCAAAGTCTTTTCTGTCAGCCTTTGACATATGCATAATAGCACTGCAGCCAGAATGGTGTAGTCAACAGAACAACCAAGCAATATTGTCAGCATCCACTACTCCTTGCACCTCACATGCATACTCAAATGCAGTCAATCAGTCCACGATGTAATGTTTATCATCATACACACTAAGCAGATCTTTTGGAAATCCAGCTTAGCCATGCGTAAATCAAGATCCTTCTACTTAAACAGAAGCTCTTGCTTCTTGAATTCCAGCATGGCCTCAGCTCCACAGCTGGTCACTGGAACAGAGGACACATCTTCACCAACATCATCATCCTGGTCCCTCTATACGGTAGCACTAGTAAACACATTACCGGTACTTGGGATAGCCCCAGTACCTTTGGTTCTATCATTAGAAGGCAGGCTCAGACTTTGCATTTCCTGCCAATCTGTGACCCTCTGGATCATTTCGGATTCAGTATGAGTGGCTGAGAGGCCCCTTTCAATACAAATCTTTCTTAGTGTCTCAGACTCAGAGGCACTTAAAGCAATATCTGTAATTGAGTCCTTCTATAAGATAGGGTAGGTGACTTAGAGTTAACCTAGGTTAAAAACACAGGCCCTCCTTATGGGTCTTGCGGTAACCCTGCCGGTATAACTGTCAGGTAGCCGCCAGACCTGTAATGATTTACTGCTGCCTGACTTCCGGGAAACACTGGGGCATTACAGCCCCGGTGGTCCGTTAAGTCAAGCCACAATAATTGTTAATCCCCATTCCCATTTGAGTCCCATGGGAATGGGGACCACAGAAGCACCGGCACTGTTAATAAAGGTGTGCAATACTGGGTATCCCCGATCTTATGCCACCGCTGTACACCAATTTGTTAAGATGGATTTCTAAACTCTGACCTGGTGGGCAGAAGTTTAGGAGGCCACCCTAGTTTAGTGAAACAGGGGAACCTTCTGGACAAGCCAGACCAATCTAGGTAGCTTGGCAGGCAGTCAGGACTTTGGGCCTCATTACAAGCTTGCCGGTCCGGATACAACAGTACCGGTAAACTTGCCGGTACCGTTGTATCCGGACCGGAAAACTCTGAGTTGTGCTTGCGGGTGCCTGTCATTCTGCCAGGTCTGACCTGGCGGAATGAAAGGCACCCGCGAGCACAGCATTTCGGATGCACAGAAACTGTTGATAACGTAGGTTTGAGTCCTGCAGTTCCCGGCACTCCGGCTCTCAGCGGCTGCATTGGTGAATGATCATCCGTGAAGGGACAGTTGCCTTTTCTCAGCCTCCAAAGGAGGTATGAAAAAAATTCTTAGTGCAGCTGGCTTCAGGGCAATGTAGAGCAGAACAGCAGGGGAACAATAGTGACCGTCACCACGGGTAGTTACAAGGGAATCAGGGATGTGGGCCCTGTTATGCACTCTCCTAATTTGGGACCCAGCGGAGCAAGGCCTGCGAAACGTGGAGGGAGAATACACGGGACCACAAGTACGTGATGTCACAATTCTTGGGTCTGCACTCAAGACAGTGGTGGAGCTGCCGAATACCCTGAGGGAGAGCTGGACAGTTCACTGGATGGCCCAGGAATGCTTCCGAAGTGGCTCGTCTGGTGGGTAAGCAGAGGGTACCAAGTGTAGTTGTACACACTGCTCAAAAGGGGTGAAGTGCCTTGGCAGGCCTTCTTGATCAAAGAAGAAAGCAGGGATCCGACGGGACAGCAAAGGGCAAAGGGTGCCAAAACCTTCTAAAGCATCTCTGTAATGACTGCATAGCCCCTTCTCTTCTCCAAGATTAGCTTTGCACAAAAATCGAGGACTTCCAATAGGAGATCTGCTTTTTTGCAGTCATCCCAGATGTGGACCAATCATAGCTCCACGGAGGTGTCAGTCTTTCAGGCCCTCCAGACATCCTGGCTCCAGTAGTGTGGATTGCAACTAGTCAGTTCCAGCCCTCTTCCCGGACACACATATGTGACAGGCAGAAGCACCCAAAAGAGATTGTTTTTCGCGGGAGACTGCATGCCCAAATAAGGAAAAACAGGGTTATTTGACCTGGATGAAGGCAAGGGACAAAATGGACATGGAACAGAACAAAAGACTTTGAGGTTCGGCCATTTTCGGGCCTGGACACAGTCTTGAGCCAAACACGGTAAACGCGATTTAACTAGATAAAAAAAAGTAAAACATTATAAAAAGTAACTGTTGCCACCTCGTCCCAGGCACACTTGTACAATCACCAAAAATCCTTTCAGGGTGTCTAGGGCCATGCAACAAAAAGGGACCCCAGTGCACGGTACTGGAAGGTACATTGTGCACTGTTCAAATGTTACCAGGAAATGGCAACATAGTTAAAGACTAAGGGAAACATAGTTTCCCAGTACTGACAGTCTGAAGGACATGTCACTTTACCCATAACAAGTGAGCAAAAGCCCAGGGGAGTTCAGCTGAAGACTGGGCTCCACTGGAAAAAGTCAGGTTAGGATAGCCAAACAAAAGCAAAAAGTTTGAGGGTCCATAAATGGAGGTAAAATTGCACAAGAATGAAATCTTTCCTAACAGGGGTTCACTACACATTAACAAAAAATGCAGCATAGTTTCCAAATAGAATCCACACATTGGGCAAATGTCTGACTGTGTCCCCTGCCATCTCTTGGTTTTACAAGCTACTGATAAAAAATCCAAGCCTAAATCGTACATATAAAGATTTCTCAAACGGTAATAGGGTATCATCCATAAAACCCATTGTACTTTCGAGATGTTCGACACCGGATGTTTAACTTTGTAGCATCAGCTATCAAATTCCCATACATTATCATCTTCATCTTGGTTTTTTCAGGATACTCACATCCCTTGTGTTGGTATTCTGGGGCTTGTTCCACAAATCAGTCATTTCCATCTGAAGAAGTGTAAGCAAGGCATGGTATCAACAGTAAGACAGACACAAATGACTACAGTTCAAGGGTGTTTATTGAGCTTCAACAATTGTGTGATGAATGTCAATCCTATCCTAAATCTACAGATGGGAGCAAGGTATGACCATCAAATAATAATAATGCAGTCCTAGTGGAGTATCAACAAAATATAAAAGCCTAAACTGAAAATCATGTTTGCCAATTTGTACCACTAAATACAAGTAGTGTGGGGTAGTTATATGTCAGGATGTTCAGGCCATTGGCCTCCCTTCTCCACGTTTTCAGCATGGGACAAGGCGGTTCACTCGAGCAAAGCACACACTCTGGCTTCTTCGAGCACGAGCATACAGTTTGGTTAACAGCATCAGAGCCTTCTGTGCCCAAGTCTCTTTACTTCAAAGTCTCTTGATTCAGAGCGCCTGATGTACCAAAACAAAACACAAAGTTCCTTTCCTTTGATAAGTACTCAATTCAGGTGATTCATTCTGGATCACCCTCAGCCGGTCTCAGATCCCTTTTGTATCATGGTTGTTACTGTGTTACCGTGGATCCCCGTCTTTCGGGCTCAGATCCCCCTTTCTACAATTTTCGGAGAATATTCTTTCTCGGGTGACTCATGGTTCACCCTGGATCTCCCTAAACCGGGCTCATCCTTCATCTTACACAATTAGTCTCCCTCAGCCGGGCTCGAAGCAATTTCAGTTTGCATTCAAACATCAAATACTTTTGAATGTGCAGAGGTTTTACCTTGACCCGTTGCAGGACGCCTTTAATCTCAAAATTCCCTTTTAACAGTTTCCAACCAGTTGGATACCTAACAGAGACTTTCAAATGAGCATCCATGTGGTGCCAGATCACTCTGTCTACAGTATCTTTCTTGGCATCCAAAGTTCAGTCACTCATCTGGTTTTCAATTATATTCGCAATCCTTGTCACATACGTTTCACACACTGTTCTGATTTCTTCATACATTGTTGCCGGTTGCAACCTTGGTCTTAACACAGGCTGGTCTGATATCAGTCTCTCTGACTCACCACTGTGCTGTCTTTACGGGTGCAGCTTTGTTGTAGGTGCCAAGGAGAGTACCACAGTGGAAAACACTCCACCCCGCCTTGGTCATCGATGCGGGAGAGACCCAGATGCCTCCAACACACAATGCAGGTTTCTTCTTTTTTTTAAAAAATATATATATATAAAAATATATATATATATTTTTTTTTTAAACGTATTTTATTGGCATTTGGTGTTAACATCGTAACAATACAAACATAGAAATAAAACAGGTGAACAAAAACTACAACTACAGTCTTTACATAGTACAGTGCTTAAGGTGGGTGAGGTGGAGCAAAATACAGAAGTTACGGGAAAGGAAGGGGGACAAGAACAAGAATCTCATTCTCTGTAGTGATGTGGAGGGCTCATTTCAGCGGGGTGTTGGGGACCTTCATGGGGGTTTGTGGTCTGCACTGAAGCGCATGTCTCTCAGGATGGCCTTCCAGGAGTCCAAAGTGCCACTCGCCTCGTCTCCCCTAGAGTTGACTCCTTTCTGCCAGGCCCTGGTTTCGGCAGCTGTCCATCTCTCCATGTCCCACAGCCAGCGATCATGTCTGGGGCCTGTTGGTGCCTTCCAAGCCATTGCTATGGTTCTTTTTACTAAAATGCACAAAATGTCCATCACCTTTACAACATGTTTGAGTTTGCACGGTCTGGGGTATATTCTTAATAAACATTCACCGGGGGTCCATTTGTATCTTCCCATGCCGGCCTCTGTGCAGGTCTGTTTGGCCTTAGACCACAAAGCCATCACTCTAGTGCAGGTCCAAAACATATGGATCAAATCGGCTTTGTCATTCCACACCATGGGCATGCTGAGGAGGACTCTTTATTAAAGGAGGCCACCCTATGAGGGGTCATATACGTCCGATAGAGGACGTTTAGCTGGATCTGGCCAAATCTGGAGTTCCTCGACACTTTCTTGGGGAATATTAGTGCTCTCTCCCATTCTTTGTCTGTGAGCATGATTTCTAGATCTGCTTCCCATTTCGCCTTCAGTGCCGCTCCTTTGGGATTAGGCTTGTCAATGAGCTTGTTGTAAAGCCTGCATACTGGTCTCCAGCCGTCAGTGAGGTCGTGCATTTCTTGTAGCAGTGGGTTTGGGGTGGGCTCCTCTGGCCAACTACTCCACTGCTTCTTGGCGGTCTGCTTAAGCCGGTGATACCAGAGGAACTGGCCGCTCGGTAGTCCCTCATTGTCCTGTATGGACTCAAAGTCTCTGAACTCCCCTGCTTCAAACATGTCTCCCCATGAGTAGATGCCGGCTTCTTCCCATCTCCTTGCTGTGGATAGGTCTGCCACTGTTTTGCACACATCGACCAGAATGGGATTGTCTGGGGAGTACGGGTATTTCTCTTGTGTGATGTAGCAGGTCCTGGCCCATATTTGCCTGCCAAGACCAACGATTTGGGGGATTTCTGTAAGTTGTCGGAGAGGGTTCCATATAGTTTCTTTGGGAGTTATTTTAGTAGCATTTTGTTGCAGGAGCCCCAGTTCAGCCGAATGTTCATCTGAAAGCCACTTCGTCATGTGGCTGAGTTGGGCCGCTAGATAGTATAATTGGAAGTCCGGAAGTTTTATTCCTCCCTCTTTGTGTGGGAGGGATTAGAGTAGTCAATGATATTCTATGCCTATTAGGTCCCCACAGAAAGTCATTGACGATTGCCTCCTACTTCTTAAAAAAATGTGGTCTAATATAATGGCTAATATTCACAATAAAATACAGAAATCGGGGAAGAACTATCATCTTGACAATCGCTGCTCTTCCTACCATCGCCAGTGGGAGTCTGGACCAAAATTGTATTGATCGGTGAATGCCGGATATTGCAACTTCCGTGTTATGTTCGTGTGTGAGCATTGGAGAGTGGCTCACATTGATGCCCAAATACCGGAACTTGTCGAGTTGCCACTTTATCCCTATGTCTGGGAGATCAGTCACTGTCGTGTCTCTCAGACCGGCCACAGGGAATGCAGAGGATTTGTGTCTGCTGAATTGTATCCCTGAGAATTTTGCGTAGTTGTCTAGTATTTCTAGTGTGATCGGTGCATTGGCCTTGGGTCTCTCAAGTATAAGAGGACATTGTCAGCGTATAGTGATATTATATTATAGGCATTGCCCACCATGATGCCAGCGTCGAAGAACTGTTGCCTAAAGAATATAGCGAGTGGCTCAAGGCCCAGTATATATAACATGGGCGAGAGAGGGCACCCTTGTCTTGTGCCTCTCTGTATTTCCCAGGATCTCGATATTGTTTTGCCTGTCTTCACTCAGGCCATTGGAGAGTTATAGAGTACCTTGATCCATCTGATGAAGCCCTCGCCAAAACCAAATCCCCTCAGAGCCTCTATGAGCCATTCCCAGTAGATGGAGTCATAGGCCTTGATGGCATCAAGTGACAGTACCGCCAAGTCTTCTTCACTCTCATATGTTTCGCCCATGATATGTTGGAGCCTTCTCAGGTTGGTTGTGGTGTTGCGCCCTGGAACAAACCCATTCTGACCCTCGTGAATTATGGATCCCACCACTCTAGCGAGTCTGCTGGCCAGTATGGAGTTGAGAATATTGCTGTCAGAATTTAGCATGGCCAGAGGGCGGTAGGAGTCACATTCAGTAGGGGGTTTGTGTGGCTTAAGCATGGGTATGATTATTGTTTCTTTAATGGTGCTAGGCAAGACCACGTTTTGTGTAGGCCTCCTGGTAGACTTCGTGTAGGATTGGGGTAAGTATGGGTTCGTATGTTTTATAGAACTCAGGCGGAAGGCCATCGCTTCCAGGGGTCTTATCGGTGGGGAGCGTTCTGATTGCCCCTTTCACATCTTCGGCAGTGATCTCCATCTCCAGCTCGTCTCTCTGTTCAGTAGTTATTTTGGGGAGGCCTATCTTATTCAGTGTTTCAATTATGTCGTTCTTGGGTATTGGGACATCATGGGTGTACAATTTAGAGTAGAATTTGGCGAATGCCTCATTGGTCCCTAATTGTTTCTTGTGTGATATCCCTTCCTCGTCCAGTATCTCTGTTGGGAGATGCTTGGGATGTTCTCGCTTGCACAGCCAGGCCAGCAGTCTACCTGGTTTGTCAGATTCTTTATGGGATCTGACAGTGTGTGTTGCAAAGTCAAATTTCTCCAGCCTGTCCCAAGATGATTGACACTTCTCATGGGCTTCTTTCAGCTTCTGTTCGATCTCTGGAGAAATGTTGGAGGTGGACTCTAGGTGAGAGATCTCTGCTTCTTGTTCCTCAAGTGAAGTCTTTAACCTCCTGCGGGTGCCACCGGCTTTCGATATTATTTCTCCTCTGATCACCACCTTCATGGCTTCCCACAATGTGCTCCAGGTAGACACTGAGCCTTTGTTGATTTCAATGTATTCCTCTAATTTCTCGGCAAGGTCCTCTCTGAACTCTGGATCATCAAGTGCCGCGGTGGGCATCCTCCATGTGGGGATTGGGGGTCTGGGCCCTTTTGGTTGCCATTGCATGAGCGGTCAGAAACTGATCTCCCCAAGTATTGAGTGTTTGCCGCCAATGGAACTTGTTCCTTATCAATGAACACATAATCAATTCTAGTGTGGACTCCGTGTGGGGCTGAGTAATGAGAATATATCCTTTCATCTGGGTGTTGTTCTCTCCAGATGTCCACCAAGTCGAGTTGCTCAAGTGTGTCTGTCAGGGCACACGTTGCGGGATTACGTGGCTGGGCAGGTGGGGTTGATCTGTCCATAGTTACATCCTTAACGCAATTGAAGTCCCAACCCCATATAAAGGTACTGTTACGGTGGTGTGCTAGTTTTGGACTCATTGCCTTAAGGTAGGACGGTATTCCGTGTTGTGGAAAGTATGAGTTAACCAGGCAGATCTGGGTTTGCTCGATGAAGCCCCATATTATTCCATATCTTCCTTCCTTGTCAGACTCGCACCCCTGTAGCCGGAAAGGCACATTCGGGTTGACCCACGTGAGCACCCCCCTCGCATATGTGGAGTAAGGGGAGCCCCTCACGGTCCCATCCCATCGGTCTGCTAGTTTGGACATAGTGTCCTTCGTAAGGTGAGTCTCTTGTAGCATAGCAATCGAGACTTTTTTCCTTCGTATGTAGTATTGTATGCGATTCAGTCTGAGATATGAGCCCATTCCCCTCACATTCCATGTCATCACGATGAGTGGTGACGCCATCTGATCGCTGTGTCGGGCCAAGCTGGAGAGTCCACCCCCGGGGGCTGGAATAGTGTCGATCTGCAATAAGCGGATTGCGGGCAAGAATACACTGGTTCCCCAATTTCTAGGTCGTTTCCTGTATCCATCTCTTCTTTGTGCAGAAGGAGTAACGCGAAGACTGTGTAATGAATGAAACTAATAACGTAACATAAACTGGTGCGCCCAGCGACTACAACACTGTCGTGGTGCTCAGGCGCTCTCGCGCCGTCCAAACCAATCCGGGTATCTGGCGCGAGGTGGGTCAGGGGGTAACTGGCCCGACTGGGTTTTTCGCTGGGGGTGGTGTTGGTGCTCGGCGGCGAGGCCGAACGAGGGCCATTTCTTAGTAGCATACTGTAAGTTGGATTACCTTCTGGGATCCGGCTTCTTGCATTTTCTTAATTTCATCGTGGTTGCATGTGGCTTGTCCGAAAGTTCTGATGGGATTAGTTCTCCGTATGTGGAGCGTCCCTGCCGTCAGCAAAATTATTATCTTCCAGCCACATGTTGGCGGCCTCTGAATTGTCCAGGAATATCGCACGCCCATTGTGAATGGCTTTCAGGCGCGAAGGGTAGAGGAGCCTGTATTTCAGATTCAATTGGCGCAGCCTTGCTTTTATTGGTACAAAAGAATTCCTCTCTCTCTGCACCTTCTGAGTGTAGTCTGGGTAAATGGTTATCGTAGAGTCCCCCCTGGCCCCCTAATAGGGCCTTCTTCCCTGGAATGTCTTAGAATAGGATCCCTATCCTGAAAGTTTAATATCGTGGCTATTATTGGCCGTGGATGCGAGCCAGCGGGGGGGTGCTTCCGGAGGGAACTATGAGCCCTCTCGACCGCGAAGCCCTGTGTCAGTTTCCCAGCCCCGATCTCTTGTAACAGGAGGGTTTCTACATAGGATGTGGTTTTGGGACCTTCACTTCCCTCGGGGATTCCCAGGATCCTAATGTTGCCCCGTCTAGCCCGGCCTTCGGCTTCTTCTGCCCTGTCTTCTAGGGCAGCGACTTTCCTCCTTAAGTTAGCGACTTCAGACTGTAGGGCTGCGGTGGCCCCGGCCGTTTCTTCTGTCGAGTTCTCAATGTTTGACACCCTCTCGGTTAAGTTTTGTGCATCTTGGCAAATAAGTTGGATGTCTATTTTAAACTCATCAATCTTGGAGTGTATGTGTGTCCTTAATGAAGCGATAGCGTCCAATATTTGGGAGTGGTTGTCTGTAGCTTCCCCTTCGGATGTCCGGGTGATTTCGGAGGGGCTAGGCCCAGCTTGATTGGGGGTTTTCGTTTTGGCAGAAACAAAGGAGTCCATGGTGGTTGCTTTAGCTTTATTTCTGGCGGCCATATTGGGGTGGCGGTAGTGTTGTCCGTGGGACTTAGGAGCTGGAGCGCTGGTGAGGGTGATTGCTGGGGTCTCCATCTTTAGTGGGGCCTTAATTAGAATTCCCAAGGTAGTTATGTCCGAGAAGTTCACTGTGGGTGTATGAGGATGATTGCGGGTATTCAGTGCTGGTGTGCGAGCTCACACGCTCCCAATCATGCAGCCCTATGGAGCCCCTGTTAGTGTGACACCATCATCCCCACTTTCCGGCCCATGGCTTGCTGGTGATGGCCCCTAATGTCTCTGCAGCAGGACTATTATCAAGGGGTGGTGATAATCACCACTTGTCTTGGGGTCCCTGTTGGGGTGCCCAGGGTATTTGTAGTCAATAAGCAGATGCAGGAGGTTGGGGGGGTCAGGGGTCTCACTCACCTGTGTTGCCTGGACACTCTTGCGTTAACTTGTGGGCTTGTGCAGGGATTGCTGCGACGCTGCACTCACCTCTTAGCATCCGAGTTGCTGAGGGGTCCAGAGGCCAGAAGTGTCACTGTGCTCACTTCCCCGTTCTCCCCACTCCGGGAGGGTTGCAGCACAGCAGTCAGGAGCGGCGCGGGGAGCCAAGAGCTGGGGATGTCGCTGTGGCCGCCTTCCCGCTTCCCCAGCTACGCGAAGGATGTGGTTCAGTGATCGGGTGCAGCTTCAGGTATCCAGTTGTTGGAATGCCGCGATTGCCTCTTTCCTGCACTCCCGTCCTCGGGTTAGTCGCCGTGGAGCGGTCGGGTGCGGCTCTGGTGCTCGTTTCCTCCCTCCTCGGGCTGTTCGAGACCGCGGCGATGTCAGCGTGTCCTGGTCTCGCGGAGGTGCTCAGGTCCCGCTACGGCGGTCCTCAGACAGTGAAGGGGGTGCAGGGCGAGGGTGAGGGCTGTGGGTCTGTTGCTGGCTCCGGTCTGGGTCGCTCAGGAGTCCGCTCCTGATGCGAGGGCTTCTCCCCGCTCCGCTCTGCTGCGAAGTTCCCAGGGCTCAGCTGGTGGAGGAGCTCTGCACTGGGCTCCACTAAGTGGCGCGTGTCGCCATCTTGGAATCACTCAGGAGGGGGAGTGCGATCAGGAGCTGTTGCCGCTGTCCAGGGAGCGCGATTACTCGGACAAGCAGGCGAGTTGTGGCAGGGTCCTCTTCCCCCACTGTCACGTTCTTTTCCGCAAGCCAGTGTAACACATACTCCGGAGAAAAGGATTACGAAACAGCGTCTCGGCCGGAGCTCGGCAGTTCAGCTTCTGCACACCATTGGCTCCAGGCCATGCCCCCTTAAATATATTTTATTAGTTTCATAACATAAGATAACAAAACTGGCATCAGTGGTGATAGGTCAGGCATATCTAAAAGTAAAGTCCCCAACTCCCCACCACCTATCCCTCCCCCCCTTCCAAGACCACGGTTAGTCCTTTGTTCATCATGAGTCCATGCCCGGGCCTGGGTCGTCTTCCCCGATTGTCTCAGCTTCCAGTGACTCTGGATGGAGCAGAGGTACTGTTAAGGCCACCCAACGGTGTAGCTCCTCGCTAGAATCAAGTCTCTGTACTTGGATCGCCGTATCCCATGCTTCGGTTTCGGCTGTGATCCACTTCGCAAGATCTCCCCACCATAAGCGGGCCTCTGGGGCTTTTCCACCCCATGGCTATGCGCCTTTTGCCCATTATATACATAAGGTCTCTGAGCTTGTTGAGGGATTTATTCTTCCTGCTGCGCCTATACCCGCCCAGGATACATGCTGAGGGTTCGTCCACTTCGATGTCAATGTCTGCACCAGTCACTCTTTCCTTCACTTGTGTCCAGAACTCTCTAATCACTGGGCATCCCCAGAACATGTGGGTCATACCAACCTTGGGCTCACTGCATTTGGGACATGATTGGGTGCCTGCGCGTTAAACCTTGATATAGCTTCCGGGGTGAGGTACGCTCTGTTCATAATATACAGTTGTATGAGCTGTAAGCGGGCGTTTCGGGAGATTGTTTTGTGGTAGTGGGTCATATCACCCCAGGCTTTGTCTTCAAAAAACAAGGTTTAATTCGGTCTCCCATTTGTCCCGGCATTTGAGGTCATCTTTGGTGGAGCCCCATAGTAGGGCCTCGTAGATGCGTGAGTTTTCGTGGCCCCCCACCAACGTTCAGTATTGTTTCGATGCATTCGTTTTCATCAGTCTTGTCGATAGCGACCGGCCATCTGCTATTTAAGGCCTGTATGACCGCTCTGTGCAACAGGAATTGCCCGGCCGGGAGGCCCGTGGCATCGCAGAGATCTGGGAAGGCTAAAACCGCCTGTTCTTGGATCAGGTCCCCCAGTGTGGCCACCCCAAAGGGCTCCCATTGTGTACGAGTCTCGAGTTGCCCCCAGGAATTATTGGACATGAGTGCTGCAATGGGGATCTGTGGGGAGTACGGATCCTCGGACCCGACTACCTTGCAGGCCCTTTTCCAGAGTCGGACCCCCAACTTGACAAGGTAAGGGCAATGTTCGATGGCACTCTTTCTGGTCCACAGCAAATCCCTAAGTAACAGCTGGGGGAGGGCCGGCTGGAGGAGGCGAGTGTCTGTTGTGCTTTCATCGGCCATCCACCGCACAATGTGTCTTAACTGGCTAGCAAGGAAGTAGAGTTCGAAATTGGGAATGTTCAGCCCACCACTCTCGTAAGGTCTCTGGAGAGTTTCCAATGCCACCCTCTGCCTGCCTCCCTGCCAGAGGAAGCCCCTACAGAGTTTGTTGAGGTCTTTAAAGAACGCGGGGGGGATGTAGAAGAGAATGTTAGTGAAGTTATGCAATAGGCGGGGTAGGGCGACCATCTTAAGGAGGCCCGCCCTCCCGACCACCGAAAGCGGGAGCCGCCCAGAAAACTCCATGGATTTTAAGAGGGAGTCTTTGGCCCTTACGGTGTTAAGAATATGTTCCGTGCCTGGACGATGTCACCTGCCATTCGGGGTCTAGGGAAGGGAGAGATCCATAATCTTCACTGTGTAGTGCAGCCAGGGGGTAGAGGCAAGATTTACTCTTATTAATCTGGATCCCGGTGTGCTAGTGAAAGCTGTCCAGGGTTTCAAGTATGTAGGGTAGGAGGTGTTCAGGATGTTGTAATTACAAGAGGGTGTCATCAGCATACATAGAGACGAGGTGAGTCGTTCCATCTATTTCAATGCCCCCATCTCCATATTCCTGTCTCAGGTAGGCTGCTACAGGCTCAGCGGCAATAATGTACAACATGGGGGACAGAGGGCAACCCTGACGGGTGCCTCTGTGTAGGGACCATTTCGCGGAAAAGGTTCTATTGGTTCGTACCCTTGCAGTGGGGTTAGCATAAACCAGCTGCGTCCATTTCAGAAATACAGGGCCTATTCCCATCTTTGCCATGGTAGCAAATAGCCATTCCCATCTCACGGAATCAAAAGCTTTGGTGGCGTCCAGTGACGCCACTGCAAGTTTCGGTGGTCTTCCGTCAGTACTATAAATGACGTGATGTAGCCTACGCAGGTTCTCAGTGATGGATCGTCCGGGGACATATCCGGTTTGGTCTTGGTGAATCAACAGTGGGATCAGTCTGCGTAGTCTGTTAGCGAGCAGTGCTGTGAGGATCTTGCAGTCTACGTTTAGCATAGAGAGGGGCCTGTATGAGCCACAATCTGCCCCGTCCTTCCCTGGTTTGAGTAGGGGTATTATCACGGCCTCGCTCAGGGAATCTGGGAGGGCGCATTGCTCGAAGGCCTCATTATAGACCTGAGCTAATATAGGGGAGAGTGTTTCCTCATAGGTTTTATAGAACTCCCCGGGGAGGCCATCCGAGCCCGGGGTTTTCCCCGCTGATAGCGATCTAATTGCCACCTTGACCTCGTCGGAAGTGATGGGCTCGTCAAGGGTCTCAGCCATATGCAAGTCTAGTTTAGGCAAGTTGATGACGTCGAGGGCGTCTTCGATCCCTGTGTCAGAAGGGAGGCGTTCTCGTAGTACAAGTTGCGATAGAAGTTAGAGAAAACCGAATTAATTTCCTGTTGGCTATGCACGGCAGTGCCATCTGGTGTGAGTATGTGGCAAATGGCTGGCCTGTGGGTTTCCCTTTTATAGAGCCAAGCTAAGAGTCTCCCGGGTTTGTCCCCCAGGGCATGGACTCTTCCCGTGTGTTTGGCGTAGCTTAGTTTACCTAGGGCTTCCCAGTGCTTTAGGCAGGTTTGTCTAAGTTCGGTAATTTTAAGTAAATGATCAGGGGATGGGTCTGCCCTGCCCTCGAGTGCACACAGGTCTCTCTCAGCTCGTTCCAACAGGGTTGTGATGGATCTCTGGGCACCCCCAACTGCGCGATCATCTCCCCCCTCATGACCACCTTATATGCCTCCCAGGCGGTGCTTATGTATTTAACGCTATATAGGTTGTTCTGCCAGTTAAAGTGGGTGCCGCAAAGGAACCTTGGCGATAATTACGGCAACCGCCATTAGCGGTGCCGTAATTATCGCCTTCCCCATTCCCATTATGCCCTATGGGGCAAAATGGGAATGGGGAAGGGCAAATGGTGAATGGGGAATTATCGCCCCTGCCAACCTTGTGATGGGGGCGGTAATTCCGCCATCCACCATGGCGGATACCGGCATGGACCATGGTGCTAAAAGCACCATGGTCCAACGCCAGGGTCGTAATGAGGGCCATAATCTAGCCTGGTATGCATGGCATGTGGCGGAGAGTAGAAGGAGTACTCACGTTGCTCCAGGTGCTGGTCCCTCCAAATATCACTGAGTTGTAATTGTTGGACTAGATTGGAGAGTATTTTGGCCGGGGGGGAGGGGCGATCGTGTTTATTGTCGGATCTATCCAGTAGAGGGTTAAGGGTGCAGTCATGGTCACTTCCCCATATCATAATTCTGTCCATATGTGGGGTGAGCCGTGTATAGAGGGAGTGGAATAAGACAGTTGCGTCGTGGTTGGGTGCGTAAGTACTAACCAGGCATAGATCTTTGCCCTCGATAGAGCCACAAACCACAACCATCCTCCCCTCGTTGTCCGATTTAGTACTAGTAAGCCCAAAGGGGACCGTGGGGGCAATCCAGATCAAGACCCCTCTGGCATAGGAGGAGTAAGCAGAACCCACTAGGGTGCCACGCCAGGTTTTGGCCAGGGCATCTAGCTTTTTGGCAGTTAGGTCAGTCTCTCGGAGCATGGCGATTCCGACCCTGCATCTGTTTTCTAAGGTTCACGAAAGTAACAGTTTGAGAAGGTAAAAGGCAGTTCCCTCCTTGCAACCCTTTCTGGTCTCGCTGTGTTTCTCCTCATATTAAACTGCCATCTTGGAACCTCTGCTTCCTCGTGTGCTTTCATGCTCCACATTTTATCCATGTGGGGAAGTGTGATGGAATTCAGGTGTGTGTAATGATCAGTAATTGCCTGACCTTGCCTGAGCATTGTATTGAGACATGTCAGGTATATGCTCTTGGTGAAATGCCTGTGAGAAAGTGTTCATGTCGTAAAAGGGGGACTGTTGAGTTCCTAACTATCCTACCTGGTAGGATGGGGAAAAGGTGTTACAGGGAAGGGAATATTGTGTCTCATCATCCAGTTTCCCACTCCCACTCCCCGAAGACCCCTCATCCAGGTATCCTCCTGCACTGGTCCACCCCCAGGAACTGGATCCAAAGGCAATGGCCTTGTCCTAGCCACCTGGATGACAGATCCCCGGGGACTAGCGGGTGAGACACCTTTAGGTTTCTTACAGAAGACATGACTTTATGTGTGTGAGCCAATTTAAGCTTCTCCCCCTGTTTAAACTCATAACATGGTACAGAGCATGGCAGGACTGCTATGGACCTCCACCAAAGTACCCTCTGGCTGCACCCTGGCCAGGCATACTGCACCATCTTGCGGGTCCTATCACACATGCACAAGCAACACCTCCCCAACATAATGGATAAGAAGTGCTAGTGGTGTACATGGTGGAAAGGACTCACACCTCAACTGGTGTACCCCAGCCGTAACCTCCATAGTGCCATAGGCTTTGGTTTGGCTCTTCAACTCGTACACATTGGTCTGTGTCATAGTATGGTTATCAGGGTTAACTGACAGCACAACAGACCCTTGGCACCCTTTGTGGGTCTCCATGCCTAGTGGTTCAACATGGTTGGGGTACATGGAGGACAATCCACCCCAGTTCACAGTTGCAGTGGGAGCAGGGGGTCTCTGTCCCCTGTCTCTGCCATGGTGACCCCCGAGAAACACAGGGATGGTTGACAGAGCAGGGCGCTGTGAGAAACCTGAAGGTGTCTCCTTAGTTAGATCCCTGGATCTGTCATCCAGGTGGCCAAGACACGGCCATCACTATTGGATCCAGTTCCTGGGGGTGGACCAGTGAGGGAGGATCACCTGGATTGGGGTCCTTGGGGAGTGGGACACTGATGGATGAGATGTGGTATCTACCTCCTTTCAACCCCTTTCCCCCATCCTACCACAGAGGATATTCAAAGCACTGCCCCCCTTTCCTGACACGAACACTTTCACACAACACAGAGTACAACGGACTAGCACCAGAGCTATTTACCTGACATGTCCCAATACAAGGGGCAGAACATGTCAGGCAATTGACCAGAATCACACACAGCTGATGGCTCTTTCCCTTTCCCACAGGGATAAAAGGTGGAGTACCAGAGCACAAGACGAACAATGCAGACCGCACGACGTGAGAGCTAACTCAGCATGGACGGCGAATACAGAGACGGTAACAAGGAGAGAAGTAACCTTGTGCTTTCCGATCATGGCCTGTGAATCCTCCACAGATGGAAACATAAGGCTGTGAACAATAGCCAGCGGGTGTTACAGCAGATGTCTACAGTATGCAAGACCCTCCTCTACTGATAACCAAGCCAGGGAAGGACGCTGGTCTCAGTGGTAACAACCTTGACTCGAAAGATAAAGAAAGGCATGCAGTTCATCACAGCCAGTGTGTCGGGGGGAGAATCGATAAGAAACTGAACTGTGTAGAACGAAAAGTAGCAAAGGGCTAATTTGAACTTTGAAAGACTTAAAGAGAATGAATGAGGAAAGAGGAAGAAAACCAGAAAGAGAGTGGGTGCTTAGGCAGGAAACTCTAGGCAAGTACCCGATGGTAGAAACTACTTGAACCAAAAACTCTTGGGAAGAGGCAAAAAGAGGTCAAAGTGATTATACAGAGGTCTTGTAAAATCCTCTGTACCATTGAAAGTCTTTGACCTACAGATGATTGAGTAGCAAAGGGAAATGAATTCCACTTGGTGAAATGAGTAGTGTGTTGTAAAAGTGAGCGAGAGTGAACCTGGAAGAGGGAAGCTGACAATCAGGAAGGAAGCCTGAAGTGCTGTTTAAAAATATTTGTAAAAGCAAGAAGTATTGCAAGACAAGTTGAAGGCAAGCGCCCCCTTGTCATTTAGTATCCGAGCCCGGCCAAGGGAGATCCAGAGGTGAAAAGTCATTACCCAAAGTTCATTGAGAAAGGAACTGTTCAATTGATTGGTAGAATAAAATAAGTGAGGGGTTGGTGCCCAGAAGAGGGGGTCTCAGGGGTGAAGCCATCACCCAACGGAAACTGTGTAACAGAACCTTTTGTTTTTTGTTTGTTGAATACCTCAGGCCTTGAAGGAAAGAGACTTTTTAATGCAAAGGGACTTTATCCTCGAAGAACCTGATAGCAGGAATGGAACTGTCAGCTCGTGCTGAGAAAGCTCATCTGTGTACTGTGCTAAGCTGTCGGTTCGTACTGAGAAAACTTGAGTATGTGCTGTAATCCAAAGTTCCACCTTATCCCATGCTCAAAAGGTGGGGAAGGGAGACCTCAAGGCAATCACATCCTGACTTAGTATTTGAACACAGTTTCCTTTATTTGGATACCCTATCCCAGGCACTTTCTGTAATTAGTTGGAATTGGCAATAGGTTTTTCTTAGTATAGCCCCTTTTATTTTGACATAACGCCACTAAGAATGCCTTATTTTTCATTTGATGGTCGACGCTTGCTCCCTTAGATTTAGGTATAGTTTAGGTGGTTTCCCACCCTGTATTTATTGTTCAATAAACACCCTGAAATTGAGGTCACTTGTGTATGACTTTACTGTTGCCACCATGAGTGCCTTGCAGCGTGCTGGTGGTCAATCTCCCTCGGCCACGTGGATATGTTGAAACTGTAGCAAGGGGGCAGGAACCCTTTTCACCAGAGTGTAGGGCCACCTGCCCCCCCAGAGCATTCACAGCCGACCCTTGTGGAAAGGGGTTTACGCCGGCGTAATGCATGGCGTACCTTTCCGCCTGACTACGAGTTCCCGTAGCGCCATGGTGATTTTTACACCTGCTTTTTGCAGGCGGAAAAATCCATGGCGCTACGGGACTTGTTGTTAATTACGCCACCGTAATTTACGGTGGCGTAATTAACGCCTTCCCCACTCCCATTATACCCTATGGGGCAAAAATGGGAATGGGGAAGGGTAAATGGGGATTGGGGACTTACCGCCCCGCCAAGGTCGGAATGGTGCGGTAAGTCCGCCAACCACCATGGCGGAGTTGGCAGCTTAGCGCCATGGACCATGGTGCAAATTGCACCATGGTTCTCCGCCAGGGTCGTAATGTGGGCCAAGGTGTTGAAAAGTGACAAAAGTTGTGAAGGAACTGAAACTAAATTAAGGAGCCAAAACGACTATCTAGGGAAGTGGTTGGTACCAATCCTGAGATAGACAGAGATAATTGGAAAAGTAAGGGGCTTGAGCAGCAATTGTTGGAGCTCGCTCATATATGTTGTTATAAGAATATTGAAAAGTGGTGAAAGTATTTTACAAAACATGTCAATTGAGACTTGTCACAAAGGGAGACACTCCTCTGATGCATCTATGTAAGACATTGCCAAAGCACATGCCCAAGCTCAAACAGTATAGTGTGGAAAGGGTGAAATGCACGGGAGATAAGATGTTCATGCTGTGGCCACAGTGGATCACTGTAAAAAGCAGTATTGCAACACATGACCACATACTTGCACGCTGCGAACACAGGGAAGAACTTGGAGAAAAGATTAGCATTCCTAGAACTCTGGAAGATGCACCCGGAAGAAAGGGAAGATCTGCTACCTGAGGAGTGGATGATTAACCAATATAAGGAGTAAGGTATTGAGCCCTCAGCTTCCCTCACCTCGCCTGAAGTAAAAGGCACTAGTGCAGAAGAAATAGGGTTGTGCCCTCTAAAGGAACTGAAAGCAGTGACGGGGTATAATAATCTGATATACGAACCGGCTACTTATAGCATTGATGATAGTCCAGAGGAAAGTAAGAGAAAAGAGATCTTTAAGATCATACAAACATATCGACAGAATAAGAAAGGCAGATTAAGAGATGGAAAGGGGGAAAGGACAAAGCTGATGATGTAATGTTCGTGCAGAATGAATGAATGGGAGACAGATATTACTCAAGCTAGATGGGAAATGCATTAAGGAAGTAAGGCAAAGAGAAGGTAAGGATGAAGAGGATAGAAAAAACAGAGAAAAGAGGTTGAAGGAAGACAAGCATAAAAGAAAGAGCAAGGAGCGACTAAGAGATGTATCAGGTGGAGCAAGAGTAGAAAGAGGAGTGGGCAGAAGAGCAAAGAAAGTACGACAATAGGCAAAGAGCAATAGAAGATAGGGATAGAAAAGAAAGGAAGAGAGAGGAGGAGGAAGCACAGAAATTAAGGGACAAAAGGATACAAAGATGAAGAGAAGAGGAGGAAAGGAGAGGAGAGAAGAGAGAAGAAAAGAAGAGGAGAGAATTAGAAGGCAGGTGAGAAAACAAAGAGAATTAGATGAATTGTTAGAATGAAGAAGGAGACAGCAGGACTTTGATATTAGCATTGTTTGTAAGGAACCAGTAGATCCAAGCCCAGCAATACGATGAGACAGAATAGAAGAGTTCCTTCCAATAAAGGGAGCAATGTCAAGGGCATCTAGAGTAGCATTTGAAGAATAATACTTTGATATAGGAAGTATCGGAGACAGGATCGATAAACCTATCAAGAATTAATGGAAGGAAGAAAATTTGGAAAACGAGGGACGGGAGATCAGTCCCTAGTATCCCAATCATGAAGCGAAGAAGAAAATCCATTTAGCCTTGAGCACAGAGCCTTATCCTTAAGAAGACTGAGCTTAGATAATGGTGAAGGGGATGAGAATCACATTAGTTGGGAACTAGACATTTCAGATGTTGAAATAGAATCCTTCCTTGGGGAAGAGAGACGGAGTGTGTGTGCCGCAGAGGGAAGCCTGCAGGCGGACAAAGAAGTGAGATGCTCCTATCTAGAGCAACCTAAGGATAGGACGCCAGATTCCATAGCATATCCAGAGGATGACAGAGGACGATTGTGTAGCAAAAAAGGAGAATCACTGCCATATGTGAGCAGGTTATGATTGCTACCAGTAAGGAGATGGACAGGGATGATTGTCCCTGCCATGGATATACAGATGATGGGAGCCAACTGAGTGTTAGGGTTTACGCACTTTCCCTTATTGAAAAAAGGGGGAGCAAGACCACAGTATATTCCATGGCCGCAGATGGATACGAATGTGCTGGGAAGTGGATTTATGAGTTTAAAAAAAGGACAGGAGGAAACACACTGGCCATAGGGGGCATTAAGGGTTTCTTGGCCGCTATTCCTGGGGAGAGAGCTGATGAAATATGGAGCTAAGCAGGCTATTCAAGTGTGACAGCACAAAACACAGTGCACGATGTCGCGTCATTCAATAATTGTAGAGCAGATGTTTCGAGGGCCCTTAGGGTGCAATATCCCGACACATCAGATATGGGTGCAATCATGACACGTAAGATGAAGGAAAATGAAGACCCTATTGCTTACATTCAGGACATTCAAGAGCATTGGCAACTTGAAATGCGCGAGCTGTGGGAAAAACGGTGGCATTATTTTACCACATTTTATTTCAATGGTTTCCTGAGCACATACAGAGGCAAATGAAGAAACAAGTGTGAATGGAAGTGAAACCATGGGCTGAAATACAGTTGGTGATAGTGCATCACTATCGGCTATTGCAGGAGAAATCAGAAGCGCAAGATGGATGCCCCCACATATTTCGGTTCCCAGAACTGCATGTGCGGTCTAGTCTTTTGGGTGTGGTTCAGCCCAGAGGCACCTGTGATACCCAGAGACTATTTAAGCCACACCCAGGCTGAGAAACATGCTTTGCGTTTTCTGCACCTGCAGTGTGACACTCACTGTGTTCGGATCGGTCTCCAGTAGGCCTACATCTTTCTTCTGCGCTCAGCTCCTGCAAGAACAAGAACACTGTTAGGAACAGCCTTACGTTGTGGCACTTCTGCCCATCAGTTATTGCTCCTTCTGTTCTGTGGGTATCTTCAGCGGAGTCATTCCCATCCCGGCACGCCGCTTCCTAATGAAAAGGGAAAACAACAGAAAAAAGGCATTAGTAAGCATTCTGCAAATCTTTGCTTATGTTTAAATACTGTACGAGCTTCAAACGCTTACCTGAATCCCAGCCGCTCTGGGGGAACTCTGTCTCCAGAACTTCTCATCCATCTGCAAGAGGGAAAAGACACTGCAGGTTAGCGTGGAAACATCTAGAGGTGCCGCATACCACGCTTACCCACCGCATTTGTTCTTCATAACCGGCATCCACGCTGAAAACATCGCAGCACCTAAAAGACACAGAAAAAGAACTCAGTTCAATGCAAATACGAAAGGGGTGCATCGCGCATCACGCTCTCACTCACCTTCAGTGCTACTCATCTCAGCAGCACGCCGCCATCCCCGGACGCCGGCCATCATCTAAGGAAGGAAAGGAACGAAGTTAGAGAAATGTTCAAAAGACTCATTATACTTACCTGTCGGACTCTTGCCAGTGAAGTAACTAGGAAGCCCGTATCAATCAACGCGCCCCTGCGCTGAAAGCAGGACGGAGAGCACACTATACAAGAAAACTAGTTGAGCTGTGGATAAAAGGGAAGGGTTGGACCCCGGGGAAGAAGGGGTTCAAGCACACAGAGACAATAGGGAGTTAAAATCTACCAATCCTGTGTTTCAGGCCCAGTCTCCAGTCGAATAGCCTCCAGGGAAGGGTTCGAGGTCGTAAGAGGTCAGAACAGGCTGAGTGACATCCCCGTGGATACCATGTGAGTGTTACAGAACGCAAAGCCTCACATCAAAATCCACCTGGGCGTCATGGAAACATCAGAAATCCACCAGTTAGCCCACATGTTGGGGCAGCTACGTTCCGAAGTACATGCAGCCAGGCAGGAGACCAACACCCTGAGGAGAGAGCTGATAGTAGCCAAAGAAAGCACTGATAATTTAAGCCGGCAACTTCTCCAGTCACAACATTCATGAACCAGTGCCGCCTGCACTTCCTTTGTAGGCCAGGGGCCTTTCCGAATGACCAATCACAGGTCGCTTTTGTGCTATCCTACCTGAGTGGTAGCGCCGCTGACTGGTCTGTACCCTTTGTGGCCCAAGACGATCCTTTGCTGTATGACTGCAGGGGCTTTCAGCAGGAGATGGAAAAGCTGTTCGCCCGTCGTACTCATGAGCAGGCATTAGACAACAAACTTCTGTCCCTAGGCCAAGGGAATCAAGAACTATTAACATACATAGCCACGTTCAATAGACTCGTAGTTGAAGCAGAATGGCCAGTGGAGGAGAGAACCACGTTATTTCATCGCGGGTTGTGGGGGGGAGCTCAAGGATGTTCTCGCACAAGTAGTGAACCCCCTTAAAGACTGCTCAGAATTCATTGACCTTGTTGTTCAACTGGATCATAGGTTGCAGGACCGAAGAGCAGATCAAACCAGACCGGACCCTCACCCTATGTATGTGCATTCAAAGGACAATACTGCCCGAACAACAGAAGGTTCAGGAGAACCAATGCAAATCGGGGGGGTCAGATCCCCCTTGACTAAAGCGGAAAAGGATAAAAGGAGACAGCAGCAGTTATGTCTGTACTGCGGAAGGTCAGGTCATTTCCTTAAAGAGTGCCCTGCGAAGCCACCAAGGAGGACGGTAGGGGCCACAGACAAGGAAGATACCATCAAGGAATCAGAAACGCCCCAGCCCGGCAAGTGTAGGGGTCCACTTGTCGGGCGAAGAAAGTGAACTACAGACCTCCCATTTTGCATCTGTGGTCTTGATCAATCACCAACAACCATCTTGGATGCACGCAGTAAGAGTGTACATAGACAGTGGAGCCGTTGGGAATTACATCTACGAGGATCTTGTGGCAAAGATGGGGCTTCTGTTACCCCCTAAATCAACCATCGACACTGTTACCACAGTCGACGGCATGGAAGTAGCTTCTGGTCCAGTATCCCAATGCTATGCAGCTTTAACCCTTCTGTGCCAGGATGGACACCAAGAATCATTTGTTTTCGACCTCATTAAGGCACCACAGTTCCGGTTGATTTTGGGAATGCCATGGTTGGTAGCTCACAATCCTCAAATTGATTGGTGAGCAAAAGAATTGGCCTTTCCCGAGACTTGTGCCGACACATGTTATCGCCAAGAGAAACAACCAATAGACACCAGAACCTCCATGCTTGCGACTGTGGCAATCGGCACCCTACCAAGTGAATACCAGGACTTTCAAGATGTCTTTCAGAAAGAACTGGCTAATACCCTGCCACCGCATAGACCATACGATTGCCAAATCGAGCTGATACCCGGCGCACAAATCCCTTGTGAGCGAATTTACACTCTCACAGGACCAGAAAACCAGCACCTGAAGGCCTATCTTGACCAATACCGAGGTGGGGCGCGGCCAGCGCGCATGTAGTGAAGGCGGCTTTCCAAGGAGCTCCTGCCCATGATCCTGCAGCACAAGTAATAGCGGCGAAAATATTGAAGCTCCAGGGCTGAAATTTGACCGAGCCATAATAGAACCTTTCAAGCGTACCCGACCGAAATACCGGAGATAATCGGTGCAGGCAAAGCCGAAAACGAAGCACCCTGAGACTCCCCCCCTGCGACATCCAAGATGGCAGCCCGCAACGGAGAGACCCACTAGGCGATGCGGGACAGAAACGAGATCCGCAGGCCTCCGCTGAACACCACAACAACCTGCCTCCCCTCGGCCGGAAGCACCACCATCGGACTCCCACAGCTCCATCCCAAGGCAAGGAGGAGCGGGGACGCTTGAGGCGACCCAGGAGAGGCAGCGGACAGTAGGACCCGGGGGGCCCCGGACGAGGAGGCCGAACAAAGCTCACCGCCGTCCCTGCCGAGCCTTCCAGCGGGAGCGCTCCCAAGGGAGACCTGCCCTTACGTGACCGGGAGACCCGGTTGGGGAACCGCAGGCCTTGTGGAGCAGAAATCAAACAGAGCCACAAAGGAACCGGCTCACCAAGCGTCTGAAACGAAACGCCCTAAGACTCCCCCCTTGCGGCACCTAAGATGGCGATCACACCAAGCGGCCTGTAACGGAGCGACTCGCGGAGGCCAACAGAGATTGCAAACCTCCGCGGACAGCTTGACCCAGCAACGGAAGCGGACAGTACCCCCATCAGGCTCCCACTACCCCATTCTGCGGTGGGAAAGGGGAAGGATCCTTGCGGTGGCCCGTGAGTGGCGGAAGGCAGCCTGACCCGCCGGCTCTCCTGAGGAGCTGAGGAGCGAGCCCCCTGAAGCAACCCACCTCGGTGTGACCGGGGTCCCCGACTGGAGCCCTGTGGGCCCCCATCCTGGCCCACTTGCGGAGGGTGCCCCCCAACACGTGGGACAGGCCAAGTAACAAGAGCGGGAAGATCCAAACGAGGGAGCAGCCAGGAACCCACGCAGCGTTCCAGACGGCCACCACGAGGCACCCGTACCCAAGTAAGTGAATCCCGACGACAACTGTGGACCCACCCAACCCAAAATGAAGCGGCTGCCCCATTTAAGAACTCACTACCCCACACTGTCACCAGTTGTACGGGGGCAACTATCCTCCTTGCACAGGCCGTGGACAGCGAACTAGGTATTGTGCTAGGGGAAGCGCCTTGTACCAGCCTCCGCTTAACTACCACATAACCACCGACCAAAACTGCCAAAGCTAACATTACACTACACGAAAACCCCGACACCCCGTATGGTGCGATGTCTCCTCCCAAAAACAGGTCAAGAACCGTAACAATGGACTCGTTCACCACAGCTCGACCAAAGACACATATGCCACAAGAAGGGGACACCATGACCGAGCCACCGACCCTGCCGAGGACCCCCGCGACTCTCAGATCCTTCAGGCGATTGCAGCACTGAAAACAACTTTTGAAGACATGAGAGGAGAAATAAAATCGGAACTACAACTAATAAGGCAAGATTCCCGTAACCTGGCCGAGAGAGTCACTGCCACAGAAGCCACTCTACAGGAAACCACAGAGACCACACAGGAGCTAAAAGCGAAAGTTAAAGAGCTGGAAACAACAGTGGCTCGTTTGGAAGCACGCTTCGAAGATGCGGAAGGCCGGGCCCGACGAAATAACGTCCGAATACTAGGAGTTCCGGAAGACATGGAGGGCTCAAACCCCACAGAGTTCATAGAAACACTGCTGATGCAGGAAATTGGAGCGGGCAATCTCACCCAAGGGTTCTCTGTGGAGCGGGCCCATAGGACTCTTCAGAAGCGACCACCCCCCGGGTCTTACCCAAGACCAATGATCTCGATATTGAACTTCAGAGACCGAGAGACTATACTGAGGTTCTCGAGGGAGGGAGGTGAGATCAAAAGAAGCAATGCATCAATAGTCATGTATCCTGACTATACCCCTGCGGTACAGCGGGCAAGGAACTCCTACATACCCATAAAGGCCATATTACGAAAACTGAACCTTAAATATATGCTGCTGTACCCAGCAAGACTTAAAATACTATACAAGGGAAAGGCCATTTTCCTAGAGACCCCGGCCGCAGCAAACCTATGGCTCGAACACAATAACCTTGCAGAAGACACTGAGGAATTGATGGAACACAACAAAAGATGAAACCACACAAAGGCCCCACGTGCACCTAAATATTGAGACCAAATCTACTGCCGCATCAAGGAAATATCACAACTGGGCAGGAAACTGGAAGCCCAATCACAAGACTGCTGATGACCCCCCCAAACCGGAAAGGTGTAGGCAAAAAACCTACACACTGCGTGAGCCGAAAGACCTGGACAAGACTGGAAGGCCCGGGAGCCCCCGAGCGTTGTCAGTTCGAAACGACTGCTGGGGGCAGTTCCTTGTTGTTTTTCCTAGTTAATCCATTCCACGGAATGATAGTTAAAACAGTTAGTAAGTCTCCATACAGTAAAATACAACCGGCGATCTGGCGGGCTGGAACAGCGGTCGAGGAGGGCTGGAATCCACGAGTTGGCGAGGACCCTGGGGCACTAGACGAGACCACAAACACTTTGGGGGGAAGCGAGCGTCTCCTGAACCCTCCACCGACACCAAGATGGCGGTGCACATTAAGATATTAACTTGGAATGTGAGGGGCCTGGGAACTTATCTTCGTAGAAATAGGATTAAATCCTACTTACGCAGGAAAAAAGTGGACATTGCCCTACTGCAGGAAACACACTGCACCACAGAAGCCATTGGAAAACTGAAGGAACACTGGGGGGGACAGGGTTTCGGAGCACCCTACTCCAAATACGCCAGAGGGGTTTACACCTGGATCAACCCCCAAGTGCCATTCCACTTGACTAATATGGAAAAAGACCCAGAGGGCAGATACCTAATAATATGGGGCACTTTCGAGCAAAGGGAGATTTGCATAGTAAACTCATATTTCCCCAACAATAACATCCCTGCCCATTTGAAAACACTGAGTGCCAAGATGGTGCAATTTAGAGAGGGCTTTTTCCTGTGGGGAGGAGATTTCAATTGTGTCCACGATTCTGTGCTGGACAGGTCCTGACCTCCAGCGAAGGGTCCCTCCACAGCCACCATGTCCCTAGCCACCCTGGTCAAGGAACTAGACCTGACAAATGCATGGCGAGAATTACATCCAGACGAGAGAGCCTATTCATACTACTCATCCCCCAAAAACTCGACACTAGGCTGGACTACCTTTTCATAAGCAAGGAGCACCTGCCACAAGTAGGGGGCATGCAATATTTGGGAAGGTCTATCTCTGACCATTCCCCACTTCTGATGGACTGGCATCACAACAGTCCCAGACCACCCATCCACATGTGGAGGATGCCTACCGATGCCCTGAAGAACCCAGCCTTCAGGGAGGAATTGCAAGAATCCATAGAGAATTACATAACAGAAAATTCAGGTAGCGTAGAACACATCAGCATGGTTTGGGAAGCCTTAAAAGTAGTCACCCGAGGGGAAGTTATTGCGAAAGCGGGAGGCATCAGAAAAACACTAAGAGCTGAACTTGAACAGAGAGAAGGCGAGATCCCGAAACTGGAGGCCAAACCCAATAGAAACCCCCAGGAGGGAAGACGACCTTAGAACCCTTAGAGATGCCTGCTCCGGCACATGGAATAGACTAGCCAAATTTGATTTTAGCACCAGGACTGACAGAACACACGCAGAAGCAGATAAACCGGGCCGGTTATTGGCCTGGCTGTGTAAACGAGAACACCCCAGACAGATAACCACAATATTAAGGGACGAACACGACACAGAGCACAGAACCCAACAGAGTATCAACAACACTTTTAAACTTTACTACGCAGATCTATACTCCCATGCGGACAAGATCCCACCAGAACAAATTGCGGATACACTGGAGGAAATAGGCCTACCTAAGCTATCACCAGCACAATCCGACACCTTGGACTCCGACATCACACTAGAAGACATAACAGATGCTATTCGGTCCCTAGCCACGTGTAAAACCCCGGGAAGTGATGGGCTCCCCCCTGAGTTCTATAAAGCATTCGAACCCTCCCTAACGCCACTACTACACCAAGTCTTTTCAGAGGCATATGAAAGAGGTGTCCTTCCAGACAGTATGAGAGAGACCCTAGTGATCCCAATGCTCAAGCCCGATAGGCCTCCCGACAAATGCGACTCTTATCGCCCGCTCGCCATGCTTAACTACGATGTTAAAATATTAACGACGATCCTAGCAAAGCGACCATCCAAAGTGATAGGAGAAATAGTACATACAGACCAAAACGGCTTCATACCCGGCCGCAACACATCCCTAAATTTGCGCAGGCTCCAACATATCATAACCCAGACTGACACATGCGATGAACAACTAGCACTACTATCCTTAGACGCCATTAAGGCTTTCGACTCCATATACTGGGAGTGGCTAATAGCAGTCCTGGAGGGATTCGGAATCGGCCAGGGATTCATCAGATGGGTCAAGATCCTGTATAACAAACCTAAGGCCAGGCTGAAATCTGGGAAATATGTGTCTGAAGCATGGGACATTCAGAGGGGTACTAGTCAGGGCTGCCCACTCTCCCCCATGCTCTATGTTTTAGGATTGGAACCTATAGCAATTTATTTCAGACAGCAATTTTTCGATGCAGGGATCAGGTTGGCAGGAATCGACCATATCATCTCATTATATGCAGATGATGTTCTAATATATGTTAACAATCCCCATCTAAATGTGCCGACAATACTGGAAGTCCTCGACAATTTCGCCAAATACTCTGGCATTAAGTTTAGCAAAACTAAATCCTGCTTGTTCCCTCTAGCAGAACTGAAAAACAGAAGCAGTGAAGATCTCCCCAAGGTGGGCGTCAAATGGCAGACGACCTCCTTCCGTTACCTAGGGATCCAAATAATGCACATCCCAGAGTTAATGCACATACACAATACGAAGGCTACAGTACCCGCACTACGCAAATCCATCAGATTCTGGGCGAAGCTTCCATTATCCATGCTAGGGAGAGCCTCGATAGCCAAGATGATTATTCTCCCCAGATTCCTGTATGGATTCCAAAATGTCCACTTCTATATCACAAAACCCTTTTTCCAACTTCTTGACACAATAATCAAGGAATTTCTATGGGGAAAGGGCAGACACCGGGTAGCCCTATCCACGCTAGTCCTACCATACGATCAAGGTGGCATCCAACTACCAAATCTAGAAAAGTACTATCTGGCAGCCCAACTGAGCCATGTGTCCAAATGGCTGGTGGATGATGCCACATCTGAGACCCCCCTGCTACAGGCCATGATTGCCCCGATCCAGTTGAAAGAATGGCTTTGGGCCCCACAGAGACTAATACATAGACCACCATTACTGGAAACTCTAGGCAAGAAGATATGGCACAGAACCATAATGGTCTTGCGCCTGAAACACCCATACTCCCGAGAAGTGCCAATCATCTCAGGGCTCGACAAAACAGACACCAACCTATACAACATCAGGCTATGGGAAAAGAAAGGGATATATACTTGGGGTGACCTATACACCGTCGGTACATTCAGAGAATTCCCAAGCTGCAGGCGGTAGAAGATATCCAGGCCGTTCAATTCCTGTGGTATCAAAAGATCCGCAGCATAGCCCGCACGAGATGGACCACCTGGCCAGAAGAACCCGAAGAGGACCCCTTCTTGACACTGATGTACAACTTGAACGAAGGAGGAAAAGCGATATCTCAAATATATAGTCTTCTAAGGGACACCCCCAACCCTCGCAGTGCTGCACTAAAGACCCGCTGGGAAACGGACATGGGACACGAAATGACAGAAAGTGAATGGCTCAGAGCACTGTCCTTCCCAAAAGAGGTCTCCAGGATCCAGAGATTTCGATCAATACAAATCAATGTATTAGACCGCACTTACTTGACCCCGAGTAAGATAGCGAAGTTCAGCAGAACCGCTGAGACACAATGCACCTGGTGCGGGACAGATGGGGCAGACTTGATTCACATGTTATGGAACTGCACCAAGGCACAGAACCTCTGGTTGAAAGTAAAACAAACCTGCGAAGAAGCAGAAGTCACAAGATACAAATGGACTCCAGCTGAGTGCCTCCTAGGCAGCTACCCTAGGCTAGCCAAACTTAAACATGCTGTAAAATTAATGGACTTGCTGTGCATAACGGCCAAAAGAACTATCGCCATGGCCTGGAAAAAGCCCACAGGACCAAACCACAAAGTATGGCGCAAAGAACTGGAAAGATGGGCGAACGCCGAAACCAGAGCCTGGGAGGACAGTGTAACCAGATCCACTGAAGACTCAAGCATGGCATTAGAGACATGGAAAGACACCTTATCTAAACTTTTCCGATCCTCTGATGATAAACCTCCCTGAACGACGCAAATGTTTATTCCACTGATATACATGAAGGCATAGAACACTAAGCACCAGACCCCCCAAACCCTGAACTACTCCAGAAAGTACTCCTCCCGCTCCTCTGTGGAAAGTACACTCGCCCTCCCCGACAATACCAACCATCATTCGCCCATTGTAAGGAGACAGTTAATGTTAAGTTTGTTGTATGAATGTTGTTATTTTGTTTTATAAACAAGGCATAACTGCAATAAGCCTGTCAAGTATCCTGAATAAAGGCCCTGACCAGTAATAATGTAAAACGCTTTTAACCATAAATGCCAATAAACAAATTTTAAAATAAATCTTGACCAATACCTGGCCAACGGGTTCATCCGTTCCTGGATGTCTCCAGCAGCCAGTCCTCTATTCTTCGTACCGAAAAAGGAGGGGGACTTGAGAACATGAATCGACTATTGCGCACTGAACCAGATTACCGTAAAGAATCGCTACCCCCTGCCATTGATCGCTGAATTGCTTGATCAAGTAAAAGATGCCCAAATCTACACAAAACTAGACCTGAGGGGGGCCTATGACCTTGTTCACGTAAAACAGTGGGACAAATGGAAAACCGCTTTTCGCACCAAATACGGCTTGTACGAATATCAAGTAATGCCCTTTGGCCTTTGCAACGCGCCTGCTGCATTTCAATACTTCATGAACGATGTCCTATGGGAATTGATTGATGCCTCTGCTCTAGTGTACATCGACGATATCCTAGTATATTACGCATCAAAGCAGGACCACGTTATACACGTCCGATCCGTATTGGAGAAACTCTGTCAACACCAGCTCTACGCCAAGCTCGAAAAGTGCTCATTCTACATCTCTGAGGTGGAATTCCTGGGCTTTATTCTCAGCCCGAATGGAATCCGAATGGATGTACACAAGGTAGATGCTATCCTGAAGTGGCCATCCCCAAATTCATTCAAGGGGGTTCAAAGTATGCTGGGTTTTGCAAACTTCTACCGCCGGTTCGTCCCAGGATTTTCGCAAATCGTGCATCCCATCACGTCATTACTAAGGAAAAGCAACAAAAGGTTCCAGTGGACAACAGAAGCCGAGGAGGCTTTCCAGGAACTCAAAGCAAGATTCACATCTGCCCCAATCTTACGCCACCCTCGCCCTGATCTCCCATACCTGGTGGAAACAGACGCTTCAAGCATGGCTATGGGAGCCGTCCTCTCACAAAAGGACCCCGAAACGGGCCAGAAACACCCTGTTGCCTTCTGGTCACGTAAATTCACACCTCCTGAAATCAATTACGCTATCACAGACAAAGAACTCCTGGCCATTAAGTCAGCCTTTAAGGCATGGTGGCACTACCTCTTGGGCGCCAGACACACAATCACTGTAATAACTGACCACCGGAACTTCCAGTACCTAAAAACGGCAAAGGCCCAATCCTCACGACAACTACGTTGGGCTCTTTTTTCTGCTGAATATGACTACGTGATTACATTTCGACCAGGGGTGAAAAACGGGAAGGCCGATGCCCTTTCCCATATGGGAGTGGAAGAGCAAGGGTATCAGACCCCTGACCCAATAGCAATCATCCCGAGTGACAAGCTCCTAGGAATCACAGCAACCATAACTCAGGAAGAATTACATGAAGAAATCGAAAACCTGATGAGTCCAGAGCAATTACAAGCGTGGAGTGCACAAGGAGAACATCACATGATAAAAGATCAGTTGCCCTACTTCAGGAATCGTTTATTCTTACCAAACCAAGAACTACGAGAACAAGTCATGTTATCATGATTCCTTGATCAAGGGCAACCCCGGAATCGCTAAAACCCTAGCCAAGGTAAAACGAAATTATTGGTGGCCCACGAGGCATAAAGACATTATCCAATTCATCCTATCTTGTGGAGTGTGTGCTCAAAACAAGTCATCCAAGCAAAACCGCTCGGCTATTACAAACATTGGAAATCCCACCAGCACCCTGGCACACGTTGTCCCTCGATTTTATTACTGACTTACCACCCAGTCAAGGGTTTAACACTATTCTTGTGATTGTGGACCTATTTTCAAAAATGGCACATTTCATTTCTCTTAAGGGGGTCCCAAGGGGGTCCCAAAGGCTTCCACTCTGGCAAAGGTATTTCTTGAAGGCATCGTACGACTCCATGGGTTTCCTTCTCAGACCGAGGTACTCAATTCGTATCTAACTTCTGGAGAAAATGCTGCTCTATGGCCCAGATCAACATCCGGCTATCCACCAGTCACCATCCGCAAACGGATGGTCAAACTGAGAGGACTAAACAGACGCTCGAGCGGTATCTGCGTCGCGTGTTACACCAAGCTTAAGGAAGCTGGTTCGACCTATTATGGAAAGCTGAATATGCTTATAATAATTCCCTACACACCAGCACTGGGCAGACACCCTTTTATACCATGTATGGCAGGCACCCCTGTACTTCTGAGTTGGACATTCCTACAACCCTGGAAATGCCAGCAGTCAAAACCTTGCACACGACCATTTCACAAACCTTTTAAAGGGCAGCTGAAGATCTACTTCAATCTAAGAATCGGCAAAAGAAGTTTGCTGATCAACACCGAGCAAAGGCCCCCAACTACCAAGTGGGAGACAAAGTCTGGCTGGCGTCTAAACACGTTTCCATTAAAGGAGCCCGGACTGTCCGTCCAAGATACCTGGGTCCATTAACCATCACCTCCGTGATAAATCCTGTGGCAGTCAGACTAGCTTTGCTGTCAAACATGCAAATTCATCATGTGTTCCACGTATCTCTCCTTAAACCTGTTCAACCTGGGACCCAGGTAGCAACGCCACGTCAGCCAGTAGTAGTCGCCAGGGAGCCAGAATTCGAAGTCAAGGACATCCTAGATTCAATGTACGTCAGATCCAAATTATACTACTTAGTAGACTGGAAGGAGTATGGTCCACATGGGAGCCTTGTGATTACATCCATACACCTTGCTTGCTTAGACGATTTCATCAAAACCATCCAACCAAACCAGGACCAGACAGAAGAGCCACCTTGAGAGGGGCCTTGGGGGGGAGTGCTGTCATGATTCCTGTCCCTCATGTCCCCAGCCCTCCAAGATGTCAGGCTGGAGCCAGGCCACGATCACCAACATGGCCCTCAAGGGCCTCTCCATCCCTCCAAAGACCCACTTGGAGTCAGACTTGGCGCTTGTGGCACCAGACTCACTCACTCCCATAGGATAACAATGGGGATTGGACTTGTAGTGCATTGATGGGGACACGATGGATGCCCCCACATATTTCGGTTCCCAGAACGGCATGTGCGGTCTAGTCTTTTGGGTGTTGTTCAGCCCAGAGGCACCTGCGATACCCAGAGACTATTTAAGCCACACCCAGGCTGAGAAACATGCTTTGCGTTATCTGCACCTGCAGTGTGACACTCACGATGTTCGGATAGTTCGCCAGTAGGCCTGCATCTTTCTTCTGCACTCAGCTCCTGCAAGAACAAGAACACCGTTAGGAACAGCCTTACCTTGCGGCGCTTCTGCCCATCAGTCATCGCTCCTTCTGTTCTGCGGGCTTCTTCGGCGGAGTCATTCCCATCCCGGCACGCCGCTTCCTAAGGAAAAGGGAAAAGAACAGGAAAAAGGCATTAGTAAGCATTCTGCAAATCTTCTGTTATTGTTAAATACTGTACGAGCTTCAAACGCTTACCTGAATCCCAGCTGCTCTGGGGGAACTCTGTCTCCGGAACTTCTCATCCATGTGCAAGAGGGAAAAGACACTCCAGGTTAGCGTGGAAACATCTAGAGGCGCCGCATACCGCACTTACCCACCGCATTTGTTCTTCATAACCGGCTTCCACGCTGAAAACATTGCAGCACCGAAAAGACACAGAAAAAGAACTCAGTTCAATGCAAATATGAAAGGGGTGCATCGCGCATCGCGCTCTCACTCACCTTCAGCGCTACTCATCTCAGCAGCACGCCGCCATCCCGGACGCCGGCCATCATCTAAGGAAGGAAAGGAATGAAGTTAGAGAACTGTTCAAAAGACTCATTATACTTACCTGTCAGACTCTTGCCAGTGAAGTGACTAGGCATTAATGAGCCTGCATCAATCAACGCGCCCCTGTGCTGAAGGCAGGCCGGAGAGCACACTATCCAAGAAAACAAGGTGAGCTCTGCATCAAAGGGAAGGGTTGGACCCCAGGGAAGAAGGGGTTCAAGCACACAGAGACAATAGGGAGTTAAACTCTATCAATCCTGTGTTTCAGGCCCAGTCTTCAGTCGAATAGCCTCCAGTGAAGGGTTAGAGGCCGTAAGAGGTCAGAACAGGCTGAGTGACGTCCCCGTGGATTCCAGGTGAGCGTTACAGTATACAAGACCCCTTTTGCAGGCTTTAAAAAAAGCACAGGTGAATGAGGTTAAAATATAATGGACTGAGGAGATAGACGAAGAGTTTGAGGAATTGAAGAAAGTGATTTGTACAGCCCCTGTTTTAGGAATTCCCAATTATGCTGAGGAATTTTATTTGTTTTTGCTCACAAACAGGACAGTCATGACAGCAGTGCACAGTACACAGAGGACTACATTAGGGTACAAGCCTCTAGCATATTACAGTAGAATTTTAGACCCAGTTATGGAAGGACACTTTCCTTGTGAACAGGCATTGGCACCCGCTGTGTTCGCAATTGAGAAGTCTTCAAGTATTGTTATGGGCTGCTCTATGACTTTCTTCGGGATCATGCTCTGTTTGTCATTTTAAAGAAACCCAAATGTACATTGACATCTCAGAGTGCCTCCGCCTATGAAGTAATGATTTCACACTCCAAACGACAAAGAGAAAGTAGTCACCATTGTGTTAATGCAAGAAGGGTTTAATAATTTCCAAATTAATGGAGATTCAAGGGAGTGCACCGCAGGAAGAGCCAGAGTTTTGGAAACAAAGTGTGTGTTCTTTATCCCCCATTGAAGCATTGTGGCGTTAGGATAGCACTGGAAAGCTGGTGATGACAGTAGCATTGTTAAAAGTAGTGCTTGAACAGCTGCATTATGCCGGACATGTAACTAGGGAAAGTCTTGCTGCAACAATTGCGGAAGACTGGTTCGTTCCAAATTTGTTAGAACATGTTGCATTCTTCATAGTGAATTGCATTGTGTGTCAAAATATACGGCTGGGCATACACTGAGAACTATTAGAGGAGTAATACCTCGACCAAATGGTCCTTTTCAGTTTTTACATATTGATTATGTTGACAAGACACAAGTATGTAATGGATATAGGTATCTGATAGTGGTGGTGTGTCCCTTCTCTAGGTGGATCAAGGCAGGTCTGTGTATGCACTCTGACGCCACTTGCGATGTCTTTCCAAGATGGGGTGTGTGTGAAGTGCTGAGATCCGATAATGGGCCACATTTATTAATGAAGTGTTTCAACTGATAGTCTTCTGCTTATCACCCACAAGCAAACAGGAAATGTGAGAGACTCAACGGCCTCCTTAAAGAAAGGATTGCCACAATCAAGCTAACTTTGAAATAGGGATGGCTATATTGCCTGCCCTTAGGTTTATATGTCCTAAGGAATCAGCCTGGTTCGGAACACCACCTCACCCCACATGAACCAGTGACAGGGAGATGAATGAGAATACCTCTTACACCACCAGCGAGGAGTAGAAGTGATGCCCAGAGTACAGCGAAACTGTTAGGTGGTGAGCTGCATAACATTTTGACATGTATGACCTCTAGCATCTCTCTCATTTCAGATCAACTTTGGTGTCAGGGGATTGGTCTCAAAACACAGATGAAGACAATCTAGAAACCGAATGTCCTGAGCTTTTATCGGCACCTAAATTGTTTGTTGGTGACACCGTTCTGAATAAAAATGTCACCCTAAGTGGTTCAAGACACGTTTCAATGGCCCCTTTTGCATTGAAAATACAACCCCCTCAGCAGTAAAAGTCCAAGGCAGGCAAGCCTGACTTTACTTGAATGACGTGAAATTGTACAACGGTGAGACCGCCCCTCCTACTGTTGCCGATCCAGAAGCAAGACAAGAAAAAGGATTTCAACGTGTGCAGACTTGATCGATAATGAAGAAGGAGGACAAACCAAATAGCTGTTGAATGCAGGTTTTGCATTTGGAATGTGACTCATTCAGACACGCCTTATAGATATTATAGCGGGACTACAAAACTTTGCTGGGAGTCACAGGAATCTTTGAAAATGAACTTAAGAAAAATATGTATGTATCAAGGTTATGCCTGAATGTTATTTCCAATTTGTAGCTTGGAAGCGAGAGCAATGTCCAGATTCCTTTCGCACTGAGTAACTATTTGGTTAGCCCTATGGTCCTAATTGACAGGGATGCCCATAGGATCATGTTTGCTGTTTTTGTATTTGTTCTTCAAGCTTATCCTGCTCTTGTCAGAAGAAGAACAAGTTACTTTCTTACCTGGTAACGTTCTTTCGATGGGATGGTCCGACGACGTATTCCATATCTATGACAGGTAATGTCCACAGCTGTGCTGCTGCGGAAAATCTTTGGCGTCTGCATCCTGCATCGATGACGTCGATGCGCCGTCCCCGAGGACCTCCTCCGATAGCCGACGTCACCCAATGTGATTAGTAGGACGCACGACGCCCATAGCCTCAGTTATAGTTTTTTACCAGGACGTGTGCCACCAGTTTTCTGCCAGTCAAACACAAAAGGCCTTGCGGAACGCAAGCTGCAATCGCAAAAGAAATTCTGCAGCGGGGAAGGCAGGGAGGGAGCGATATGGAATATGTCGTCGGACCATCCCATCGAAAGAACGTTACCAGGTAAGAAAGTAACTTGTTCTTCGAGGGGATTGGGTCCGCTGACGTATTCCATATCTATGACAGACTCCCAAAGCAGTACCAAACAAGGAGGTGGGAAAGAATTTAGAATACAAATTTAGCATGCCCAATCAAATCGCGGAATAGAGAACTGCCTTGCCAAAGGCCAGATCTTGCCCTCTAATGGAATCGAGGGAGTAGTGACGTACAAAAGTATGTACTGAAGCCCAGGTGGCTGCATCACAGATGTGACGAATTGGAACTCCCCTCTACAGGGCAGTAGGCGCAGCCACTCCACTGGTAGAATGGGCCCGCAAGCCAGCCGGAGGATCCTTACCCGCCAAGCGGTAACACTGGGAGATAGCTAAAATAATCCAACGAGACAAAGTCTGTTTCATCACAGCTTGTCCCAAACGCTTTCCAGCGTAACCAATGAAAAGTTGATCGTCCACTCTGACCCGGGACATGCGCGAAATATAAAAGCTCAACGCTCTCCTAGGATCAAACCTATGGAGCCGCTCCTCTTCCTTACCAGGATGTGGAGGAGGATAGAACGCCGGAAGAACCACCTTCTGGCTCAAATGAAATTCCGAAACCACCTCCGGAAGAAAAGAAGGATGAACTTTAAGGACAACCCTGTCCTTATGAAACACAGTGAAGGGTGGCTTAACTTAAAGTGTCTGTAACTCACTCACTCTGCGAGCGGAAGTAACCGCAACCAAAAACACAGTTTTCAGAGTTAACAGCCTCAAAGGGCAAGAATGTAAAGGCTCAAACGGAGCACCCATAAGAAACTTAAGAACAAGGTTCAAATCCCAACCGGGCACCAGAAAAGGTGACGGAGGGAACACATTAGTGAGCCCTTTCAAAAACTGCGAAATTTAAGGAATCTTAAAATAGGAACACTCTTCAGACGAGCGCTTAAATATGGACAGCGCCGCCAGGTGACCTTTAATGGTCCCCACTTGCGAGCCCCTGTGGGCCAAGGAAAGTAAAAAAGACAGAACCATGGGAGGGAATGTCACAGTCAAAATGATCGACATTCTTAACTCTGCACAAGTCACAGAACTTTCTCCAACGGCAACGGTGCAGAGACTTTGTTGCCAGGCGCCTGGCCGAGAGCAACATCTCCATCACGTCTTCCGGGAGGTCCCAATCCTTATACCTCAACCTTTCAGAAGCCAAGCGTGAAGGTTGAGGGATCTGACCTCTGGATGGAGAGCCTGACCCCCCCCCCCGTGAGAGCAGATCGTCTCGGTAGGGAAGACGACGTGGAGGGCAGATGGACAAGTCGAGAAGGTCCGGGTAACACATCCTCCGGGCCCACGCCGGAGCAATGAGGATCATCCGGGAACCGAACCTCCGTAACCTCCGCAGCACTTGCGGGATGACAGGGACTGGAGGAAACGCGTACAGCAGTGGGAATGACCACTCCACCATGAACGCGTCTCCTAAGGCTCCTTATGGAGGAAATTCCCGCAAGCAAAACTTTTCGCACTTCCGGTTGACACTGAAGGCGAAGAGATCCACTTGAGGGGTCCCCCAAAGGGCGAAGATCTCCAAGAGAATCTCCTGAGCCAGCTCCCACTCGTGAGAGATCGTGCTCTGCCTGCTCAGAGCGTCCGCCGTCTCGTTGTCGTCTCCGGTCAGATGAACAGCCGAGATCGAAACTTCCTGCTGGATGGCCCAGAACTCGAGCTGCATCGCCTCCCTGCACAGCGGAATTGACCCTGCCCCCCCCTTTTTGTTGAGGTAGTGCATGGCCACCGTGCTGTCTGTTAGAATCAGGACACTCTTTCCACGCACAGTCGGCAGAAAAGCCTTCAGGGCTAGCCTGACGGCCCTCAGCTCCAACAGATTGATATGGAGTATGGACTCCGACGGAGACCAACGACCGCTGACTGTCAACTCGTTGGCATGAGCTCCCCATCCCATGAGGGATGCACCCGCCACGATCGTCGCCTCCGGCCAGGGCAGCCAAAATGGGGCCCCCTTCATCAGATTGCCCTCGACGGCCCACCACCGAAGGTCCCGGGCTACCGAGGGCGGCACCTGAACAGGGTCCGACAGCCTGCCGGAGGACTGAGACCACTGGAGCTTGAGTGCCCACTGCAAAGATCTCATCCGCAGACGAGCCTCTGGCACCAGAAGAATGCAGGATGCCATAAGGCCGAGCAGTCTCAAGACCTTGGACGCTGGGAGATCCTCGGCAAATTGAAACTTGTTCACCATCTGCTGAATGTGAAGAGCCCTCACCTGAGGAGGAAAACACTGCCCCAAGGACATGTCGAGCACTGCTCTGATGTACTGGAGCCGCTGCGTTGGTGTCAAATGGGACTTCTTTAAATTGAGGGAGAAGCCCAGCCTGTGAAGGGAGTGGCAGGTGACAGACAGATGATCCAGGACTTGCTCGGGAGAGCTCCCCCTGATCAACCAATCGTCCAGGTAGGGGTAGACGTGAATCCCCCCTTTCCTGAGATGCGCTGCCACCACCACCATGAGCTTGGTGAAAACCCTCGGGTGGAGGTCAATCCGAACGGCAGGACCCGAAACTGAAAGTGCGAGTCGCCAACCGCGAACCTCAGGTACTTCTTGTGCTTGGGATGGATCAGCACATGGAAGTAAGCATCCTTGAGGTCGAGAGACACCAAACAGTCCTGAAGTTGAAGGGCCTGGAGGACTTGAGAAAGAGTCACCATCTTGAACTTGTACTTCCTGAGGAGTTTGTTCAAACCGCGCAAGTCCATGATGGGTCTCAATCCCCCGTCTTTCTTCGAAATCAAAAAATAAGGGGAATACCATCCCTTGTTCCTCTCCGCTACAGGCACCAGTTCTATGGCGCCTTTCTCCAGCAGGGCTTGAATTTCCTGCGCAAGGAGTGGATCCGGACACTTCAAAGAGAGGTTCCCTGGTGGATTGTTGTGAGGCCTCTGCCGAAAAGGAAGACAGTAGCCGTGGGTTATGATCTCCAGAACCCACACATCCGAAGTACCTTGGCACCTCGAGTACCTTTGTTTCCACCTCTGGCACTCTTACGATGGCCTCTTTGACTGCTAGCTCCCCTCGCTTTACTGAAGGACGAGTAATAGCGAAAGGAACCTCCCCTCCATTGCTGTCCCCTAGGACGAAAAGGCAGAGGTTGGCGAACTGCAGTGCCCAACGACTTTGCTGCAGCTTCTCAAGGCTCTCGTCAGCCTTGCTGCCAAAAAGGTGTTCACCGTCAAAGGGCATGTTGAGGAGCCAGGACTGCACATCAGGAGTGAACCCAGACTTCCGCAACCACGCAAACCTGCGCATTACGGTGTTCACCGCCATGGACCGGCTGACACAATCTGCCAAGTCCAAACCCGACTGAACGGCCTCACACATGGCATCCTTGCCATCCTGAACCATAGCAAGGAAACCATCCCGTTCGTCCCCTTCGGGAATATGTTCAGCTGCTAATGCAACACAGTTCCACAGAGTGTGTGTGAAACGGACAAAGCACATATGGAGTTGGCCGCCTGAAGCGCCATACCCCCCGAGGAAAAGACTTCCTTCGCCCAGCCGTCAAAACGTTTGTCGTCCCTATCCGGAGGGATGGTAGGATGCGACACCTGCTTTGCCGGGGCCCTAGCCACCTGCACCACCAAACTCTCCGGAGTGGGGTGGCTGGACAAGTAGCAGGGGTCACTACTGGCTGGACGGTATTTTCGCGACAAAGACTTGCCCACTGCTGGGAGACTCTCCGGAGCAGTCCAAGCCGCCGCCACCCTTCTCTGCAGAGCCATATGAAACGGCAAAACCGGGTCAGTGGGGGGACTGAGATCAAGGATGCCCATGAGATCATCCTGAACGAACTCCCCTGGGGGAGCTGACCAACCCAAATACTCGGTGACCCGAGACATAAGGCGCCGATATGAAGAATTGGCATGAGTGCCAGGCTGCGGCCTACAAAACTTCACCTCCGGAGAGGTGTCCAATCCACTGGCATCATGCAGTGACTGCCTCAGGTCATCAAACTGGCTATGGCCCGAGATAAGCTCATCTGGAACCACAAGCGGAACCAAGCCGACATCACAGCCTTCATCACCCTCTGAAATGTACTCCAGGCGTGGAGAGGAAGACCTCTGGGGACCAAAGCAGTGCCTGACCTTAGCCAGAGCCTTTCTAGGGGCAAACCCCGTGCCACGGGGCCCCTCCGACACGACCGCCTCGAAAGGCGTTGAGGGCGCCAAACGAGGCGGCCCCGGCGTCGACAGAAAAGGCGTCGACGTCGAGCGAATTGGCGTCGACGTCAGCTGCAGCGCCGCCAGCATTGGCGGCGTCGACACAGGCCTCGAAGCCGGAGCTCCGAGCGTGTCTCTCGACGACCTAGGCGCCGACGGCGTCGATGACCCCCTCGGAGGCAGAGCCTCGAGAGAAACCATCGACGACCTCGAAGCCACTGGCATCGACGTCTTCTTCGAAGACAGCACAGGACCTGGACCAGGACCTGGAACGGGCATGGCGAGAACGGCTACCCTTGTCCGAGCGGGACCTCTCCCGCGAGCCGTGCCGACCACCCTAGCCTGAAGGCGTACGAGCGGTCTCTCTCGACTGGTGCCGACCGACCCCACTCGGAGTCGCGGACGGACCGGTGCCCTGCGATTCAAGAATTGCTAGCATCTGCTTCCCGAAGGAAGCCCATTCCTCCGGTGTCGCTTGCATGGAGGGATAATCGACCCGCTGACGGGCGGAGTCCTTGGAAGAGGACGGGTAAGGCGACCTATGCCGGCGCTTCCGGGAATGCCTCGAAGAGGCGGAGGAGTGGCGAGACCAACTCCTGGAAGGAGACCCACTGGACTTCCGACGATGACGCAGAGAGTCGCCCCTCGAGTCATCTGTCGAAAGCCCGCAGGCCTCGACTTGCGGGGCTTGGACACCCGGCCTACCGACAGCTTCTTCTTGTGTTCCCACAAGGCCTTTGCCGTGAGCGACTGGCAGACGACACAGTTGTCTGTATCGTGGGCCTCCCCGAGGCACCAGAGGCAGGCGTCGTGCGAGTCCGTGACCTACATCTTGGACCCACAGTCCCTGCATTTCTTGAAGCCCGGACGCGGGGTTGAAGACGAAGTGGACATCGCCACGAACAGGTCTTCACAAAAAACCGAACAGGTTCTACGAACTGAGAATTCGAAAACAGCAAACTCCAACGAGTCGAGGCGTACTGAGATTCACGAAGCGAACACGTTCGCGGAAAATACAGAACTGAGGCTATGGGCGTCATGCGTCCTACTTATCACATCGGGTGACGTCGGCCGTCGGAGGAGGTCCTCGGGGACGGCGCATCGGCATCATCGACGCAGGACGCAGACGCCAAAGATTTTCCGGAGCAGCACAGCTGTGGACATTACCTGTCATAGATATGGAATACGTCGGAGGACCCAATATGTTGATATTCACACTTTTGTACAGGATCCTGAAAATGGCTCTGTAATTAGGAGGCTGTTAATTGCAATCATTGAGCATATATTGCAACTCCAGGAGTATAAGCATTTTCTTATGATCGTATTAGAAATGAGGAATGATAAGGCAACACGATTTTAGGGAATTAACAAGTATGACCAGCACCAGGATGGCGACAGGGGTGGATGTCAATGGTCTTATGCATAATATATGCCTATATGATTTATCTTGTCTTTCTGTTTCTCCTGTTTCACACTCTTAATCACATTAGTCCAAATAACGCAGACGTCCTTTTGGTTCTTACCACTATGAAAACCACTTTTGATTCACTTATTGGCCAATACACAAACTTTGCATATGGGAGTTAGGAGAAATGCAGAGGAAGTTAATGAAGGGATAAACACTTATCGAGATAATGTGGCACACCTGGATAATAACCTGGGGTATCAGCACATGAGAAATGTGGGAGATAGAATATCTAAGCTGCTACATCTGTTCTCTCATACTCTATGCCATGAATACAGTGAAAACTTTCATAGCCACAGAATTATCAGTGGAAAAGCACATTGCCTGACACATCTCGCACTTTTCCTCACAAGTGGACAGTTCCAAGACAGAATAGCATCCATAGTGTGGATGAATAAAGAGACATCTCAAAGAGAAGACAATTATGTGCAAGATTTAAAGAGAAGAGAGAAGCCAGAAACAAAGCATCAACTGATAACATATGAACAGCCTGGAATAAATGGAGCAGGAATCAAGATTGAAGAAAACAAGATTCTGCAATGCAAAGATAAGAATGGGAAGGAAATACGAGAATGTTGGGAAAGAGCTCCACTACAAATCAAAGGAACAGTGCTTACTCACAAAGGATGGGCTGCTGGACTGGTTGTGTGCAAAGCAACAGAATTAACCAGACAGTGGGAAACAGTGGTGGCAAATGCAGAAAACAAATGCAAAGATCAATGGCCGGAGGTTTCAAGATTGTTGACATGGGTCGACTGTAAAGGAAGACCATTGCAGATACTAAACCTGAAGAATGTGTCCTTATGTTTCAGAAATAATGGTATGAGGAAAGTTGGAAAGATTCACCAATGTGGCCAAATTTCTGATGTAACAGGCATGAAGGAAGGAACAGCTGTTCTGATGGATCATTGTTGGGCTTGTGGGTCCAGAGACTACATGAAGCTGCCCAAGGACTGGGGAGGGACATGTTTCTTAGTGCTCATCCATGTTCCAGCATTAGTGATTCCTCAGAGTGATCTGAACATTGGAGAATTTACAAAAGAAGATGCCCATTTAAGAAGAAGAAGATCGCTCAAATTTCTCAATCAGACAAAGAGGGAGAATTATTTCTCAGCAAAATCAATAGAAGCCTTTGATGCTATTCCATATGAGCACAGGTTGTTTAGCAAGACTGTCTCAAGAGGATAGCTTAGGGGCAACATTCTCGCCTTGGAAGCAAGACAACACAGAGCAACACAGGTTTGATCCCCTGGCGTGTGCTTAGAAACCTCTGGTTATTAAGAAAGTTATAAATAACCTATCATATATCATTTTATATATCAAGACTGCCTCAATATTCATGATTATCTTTATGCCTGGGATCCAGACGATGGCCAACAACAAATGGTTACAGACGGGTACTTCTGCAGACCATCACTACCACCATAAAGGAATTCAAAGCTATCAGGGAAGAATTGAGGGCCATAAGATCAATGATCCAGCAGAACAGAAATGTCCTTGACATGATCATAGTGATGGAAGGAAGAGATTGCACCAAAATTGAGCCATCATGTTGCACGTCCATACCATCTCACGATGACGAGAATGGGACCTTGACAGAGGCCATAACGTTACTGACAAACCTGCACAACAAGATGGAAGATGAGACAGCATACATCACAGATGACGGATGGTTTGCGTCTATTTTTTCATCGGGTCCACAGTGGATGGCAAACATCTTCAAGGTTCATGGAACAATTCTAGTGATGGTGATGTTTGTATTTTCTGTGATCAGGATAATAATTACACAGTGCAAGAAGACAGCAAAGAAAGTAGTAGGAATGAAGTTAATGATCGATGTCGAATTAGAGTTTGGACCCAAGGTGTTGACAGATGAAGATATCAGAAAATACGTAGATGCCAGCATCGTAGCACCTGAGAGAACCTGAGAGAACCAAGTTCCTGCATCCAAGGAATCACCAATAATACATAGACGTAGAATGATGGTTTTATTGTAATCCGAATGGAAAGTGCAGCTACATGATCTGGAATGTGGATGAACATGTGAAATCAGCAGAATCCCTAAAAGGAATGATACAGATTTGGACCCCGAAGAAGCACTTCTTTAAAAAAGCTATCAGAATGTGGAGATTAATGAAGGTGTGGTTGTTGAATCAACCTGAAGGGGAGTGTAGAGGAGTAGCTACTGCCCCAGCAGGAATTCCCACCCCATACTACCTGTATGCTGGCAGCCTGAAATTGTGCCATGCTTGACACCAGCAGTTGTGACTATTCTGCGTTGAATCTTTGAGAAAAGGTATCCACTATGAAAACCCTATCAGATGTATTCCCAAAGAGATGACAATCTCTTGGAGGAGAACCCCGTAGGAATATGAAAAAGAGAGAATGAGAAGTTGGCGACATCACAAGAAACTAGCGTGACGCAATGAGATGACTGGATGAAGAAGAGAATGTATGGACCTTATAGAAACTGATGATGAAGTAAAGAATCAAGTAAACTTTCATATGTGAAACAAAGATTACATGTGTGAGGAGCACTGCAGAAAATGCAAATCATTCAATAACTGTACAGATGCCGCAACACAAGTAGACAAAGTAATAGAAGTTAGCTATACGTAGTGAATAGACTGCAGGCAGAGCCGCAATTATTTAGAAGCTGGATATCAGTGTCACAATTTTAGTAAGTTTCAACCCATGAAAAGAAGGGCTGAAAGCTGTGTCACAGTAGAGAAATAGGTGGGAGCATGGAAGAATCGAGAATGACCGGAGGATGAAGGCAGCCAAGAGTGGTTATCTATTCTTGAAGGCAGAGAACAGGAGACGATGAATAATCCCTTGATAAGGTGCAAAGAAAGTTTTCTTCATTTGAGACAATTAAATGCTGCAAAATGGGCTGAATTGGGGTTTCGTGTCACGTTAGCTTAGGATGAAAATAGAGTTGGACATACAGTTTCAGAACTATGATAAGCATGTGCCCGCACTCTCTTATATACTCAGAGATGAGAATATATTGGAAGGCCAAGTTCAAAGACAATCTTCATGGAAGAAGGCCAGGGTGATGAGAGATGTTGGCCTAATTGGGTTGGGAGGTACAGTCCAGTCCACCTCCTTACACTTGGGGTATGAGCTTACGTGCTGCTAGTGAGACGAATGGTCCAGCAGGGCACGAGCGTGCCAATTGCAGAGTGCCATATGACGAAGGGACTTATGGTTTAAGAGCCAATGATGTACCGTGTTTCCAATAACTGTTGAAGATGACTTGCACTAGGGGTGGGCATGAGTTGTCCACCTGACTGTAGAGACCCAATCACAACCCGACCCCTTATAGAAAGTATACTTAGATGTTCCCCTTGAACCAACCATAACCGCCCATAGGTTTTTCTTATTTGCCACGTAGTAGGATGTCACGTATGATGAATTTGTACTATAAAAGTATTGTTTTTTTATGAAATGCTTTCAGAGAACACTGTGTGACATGTGTTGATGTCCGTTGTAACGCCCTGTTTTAGACAATTGATAATTAAACAATAAAAGGACTTGGCCATCTTCCTGAGTTGGTTTGATTATTAGGTGTAAAGAGTTACTCTCTGTTTCCCATCCAACTGCATGACGCGCTACCCGCCAATGGCCCTAAGTTCAAATAGTTAAAAAAGATGCCAGATCTGTTTGGTGGGGCTGAATAGGAGAAAAAGACCCAAATTAACTCACAGTTGGCATGCGTGGCAGAAGGAGATTGGGTAAGGCACTTCTAGTCTATATTTGGAAATAAAGAAGGTGGTTGTGTCAAAAGTTTGTGTATAAACATTGACTCAGGGCTTAAATGATCATTACAATTTGACAAAGAGTATATCACAAATATCATTGATAAATTGAAAAACTCAAGGGCAGGCAGCCCTGATGCAATGTCTAATTCTATATTGAAAAACAGCTCGGACGTATGGTCTGACATTTTATTTAGACTCTTTACTCAGATGGTCAGATCTGAAACTATTCCAGCATCATGGAACCAGGCAATAATTGTCCATATTTTTAAACAAGGTAAGGGGGATACCCCGGCAAGTTACAGACCAATTTCACTAATAGATCCCTCCTCTACGATCCTAGCAAGCGTAGTATTAAGAGATCTGACTAAATGGGCTGGGAATATACATAGGTTCAACCATTTTCAGACTGGATATAGGAAGGGAATGGGAACAGCACTGAGCAGGATGAGACTCGGACAGGTGGAGATACAGGGAAAATGCTATACATGGCATCCTTGATCTCTCCTCTGCCTTTGCCAACTTGGATAGGTCCAAATGGTGGCGTAAATTGTCACGGTGGGGGAAGGAACATGGACTGCTTTGCATGCTTCAGCTTTTCTATTCCAAGAATGAAGCAAGGGTCACACTGAATACTGAGGATGATGTCTTAAGGGTAATAGCAGTGAGTTAAGGGGTCTGACAGGGCTTTGTGTTTGCACCAACCCTGGTTAACCTGTACATAGCTCACCTCTGTGAGAAAAGTATTGGTTGGGGTGGATGTCCACTGAAATGGGGAGGATTAATGGTTAATTGCATTGCATATGCAGATGTTCTGATTTAATGGATTTTAACACCAGCAATAATTCAACGGTCACTGAACGGTGTGGTGTATTTAAATCAGAACAAATTTATTTTTATTAAACTGAAATCACAGATTATGACCATAAATGTCAAGAGAAAGAGAAATTAAATACATATGGGAAATTAAAAATGTTAAAATTGTGGAGGTGGAATCCTTATGTTACCTGGGCTACTTGTTCTCTAAGAAAAAAGTGTTACACAAGCATAAAATGAAAATGCAGGTGAAAGTAAAACATGTATTTTGCTAATGAAGTCTATTAAATATAGGCTGTTTGTATTTTCAATGGTCCCCTTAGTTGATTTTCATCATGCAATGGTTACCACAATGGTTCTTTATGGGACAAAATGGGTCACCTTCACCAATCAGAAATACTTGGACTGCCTTGAACGAAGTATCTTGAAGGAATTTCTTGGTCTGCCAAAATCTGTACCAATCAGTTTCATTAGATTGGAATTGGGTCTACAATCTCGGTTGTCCTGAAGTGGGAGAATGGAACAAAAGGCTCCCACCAATCCCCTCTCACCCCTGGCCTAGAATATCACGGCCCAGGCACCCGCCACAAGAGGAGTTTGCCCATTTACCAGACGACCAAATACCCTGGTACAGGAACATACGGATGTGCCCACCCGCCTGCCCACCAGCCTGCCCTGCCCGTGCCGACACCTGCAGCATGGATGGACTCGACTGATCCATCCAGCACTAAATCAACACATCGTTAGAGATGCCATGACGACCTAGCCAATGGTCAGCACACCCGTGCAAACATGCACACTGGACACTCCCACACAAATCCACACGAAGAACATACTCAGTGCTATGAGGTAGGTGACGGCCACACCCACGGAAGTGCATCTTTATTATTTTTCACATAGGCTTTTCAAAATGCAGAAACGCAAGACGCACAATGAACTCATCTAAAAAGCTTGCTCACGCTTCTCCTAAACCCATGCGCCATAATGAGAACTATAACGAAGACACGATACTGGGGATAAAGCAATATGATACCATAACCTAAAGCGCCTGTGTATCAAACGGCTCCACCTATGCACCAGGCCCAAGTAGGCCGCAAGCAAGAGCTTCCATGAACATTGAATGAGCCAGGGTTCAGTTGCTGACCCTGCAGAATGAGCCCGGCGAAAGCAGACAGTCAAGGGCACAATGTTGCAAACTCGCATGCCGCAAGCCGACGCCAAGGTCACACCTGCAAATTAAGCCAGGCACACAGTGGCAAATGCAATATTAATTGTGCAGAATTCTGCCTCAACCACGGTCCCACCTCACGTGACCAAGCAGAACCTGACAGGGTGCCAGGCCCAGGAGGAGGGAGGCGCCTGGATCCCCCGTTTCAAGACACAGGCAGATACAATTAAGCGACTCAATGGACATCTGCGGCGGTGGGAGTAGTCGGCCTTCCAGCATATGAATAAATCCTCACATTGTCTGCACATACCCATAGTGAAACATTGTTGCAAATGACAGGTGCACCGCGAGCTGGGAACAGCAATGGTCCCAGACTGGGGGGCTCGCGAGTGGACCAATCAGAACATGGGGCTCTTATCACTGACGCCATTAACATTGACCAATCCTCAGGGGTCTTCATGTAACAATTTTCATGTATCAAATTGAAGGGACAACCCAAGTATACCACCTGACTAACCCTCGACCACTAATAATGCTCTCTATAAGTATGCTATACTAACCCTACCACTCGAGGAACCAATCCAGAGTGGCAATAGGTTTTTTGCTAACTTTCCCAGGTGACGCAAGTAGCGCGTCATACTAAGGTAAAAAGGGCCTGCGAGCCCCACGATTGAGAGAGAGTGTCAGGACGGACGCGTACGATCCTTGACCCATCCCTGCCGTTTTGTTTAATAAACAGCAGAACCACCTTGTGTCTCATACTCAATTTTTTGGGATATACGGGAGGAGTTGGGGCCTCCCTGCCCGGAGGTCTGCGGACGGCCCAGCCGACCCCGGGAGAATTTCCCCCCGACAAGTTGGAGGCACTGCTGAGATCTGTTTGCGGTCTGCTTTTTATTTTATTTTTCTGAGTACTCCCGTTGCGAGGAGGCCCGGCGGCGCGGCCCCCTCTGCCGCTGCCCCCTTTTGAGGACTACAGGACCATCGCGGAACTGCGAGAAGACCGGACAGCGCAATCCGGATATTGGCCTTCGTGAGCCGGTTGAGAAGTATCCCGCCCGCGGTTGGCGAGTGTCCAGACGTGGTCCAGACGAGGGGAGGTGGCGAGCGGCTTAGAGGGGTGCACGCAGTCGAGCGGCCCCGCATCAAGAGCACTTGGTGAGTATGCCACGCACAACAAGCAATGTGAAATTGTGAGGGAGGGGGGAGGAATTGAATACGGGAGGTGGGAGGTGTTGCACAGGTGCGCGGCGAAGGTTTGATAATTTAGTGTTGGCAATGAAATGAATGGTAGCCGGACGAGTGCGAGAGCAGTCCGCTACATTACGGGAGAGAAGGGGGCGGAGCACGAAAACATCACGTGCGGCCGCTCGTAGACACTGATTGTGTGTGTGCGCGGTTTCCTACGATTTGGTAATTATTGATCAATGAGTAGATGAGGATCCCTATTGATCGAGCAGGAAACTCGATAGATAGATGACGTTTCCCTGTAGACGGTAGCTAGCTGGTTGCCCAATACGGAAGATAATTGGCTGGTTAAGCCCTCCTGTCGAGGGGCGTATCACACGCGAGGCGACGCAGTGTGCGCAGTCCAATTATATTGTTGATTACCTTGTTCCAGGCGTGACAGGAAGACAGCTGTGGGTTTAACGGGGGTAGATTGCAAGTGTATTTTGAACTTTAAAAACATATGAAGAACTTACCAGTAGTTTGAAGAGATCGGTGACGTCACCAGTAGGGCTTTCATAGGATATCTCGAGCACAATGCATCTTTATTTTTGAGAGTGGTAGGGAGGCGAGTTGTGGTAAGGGAGTGGAAACGGAGGTAAACGGTAATGAGTTAATCGGGGGGAAGGAGAAAAGGGGGATGTGGATGCGCACGGAGAACGCCGGCCACGGCAAGTGTAGAAGAGGGAGGAGGAGCAAGTGAAAGTGGGACGGCTGTATAAGAACGTCACAAGGGGCATGCAGCCGCAGGGGGCTACGTGCGCCTCGGCCGCAGGGGGCCGTAAGGGTGTTCTATAAAGGAAGAAAAGAAAGAAAAGAATATACAAATGTAAATGCTATATTTTACTAATTTTCCTTAGCGGACTATCGCAAGTCCCCAAACTTACGGGGCCAGGTAAAGATATAAGGCTGTATATTGTAAACTGTCAGTAAGATAATCGCTACCAAATAGGGGAAGGATAACAAGTGGAGCGCTACTATGTCATACGGGGCAGGACCGGGAGGGTGGGGGAACACCCTCACTACCCCGCTACAACACATATGTAAAACACTGTCACCCCATAGGGAGAAACTGATCAAGTATAGCATAGAATGGACACAGGGGACGGACAACAAAATGACGACACCATGGCCGCCTAATGGTAGCTTCGATCCATATACCCAACATTCACTATTAAACCATCTGCATAACACATACAAGGGAAAGAAGTTGACGCACCACGTGGAGGTGTTTAACTTATGGAGGATGTTCCAAGGGTCCCGACCAGGACCAAACGGAATGTTTATTATGGGGGGAACAACGGAGGAAGAGAAGATTAAGGAGGAAGGAGAGAATGGGGAGAAAGAGAGTGAAGGCACACAGAACACGGGGAATGGAGAAGAGGGAGGAGAGAAGAGTAACAACATAAGCGAAAAGGAAATACAAAAGGGACAGAACGGCGATATACCCCTAGCGAAGGTAGTGAAAAAGGAGGAAGGGGGGTTATATCCTTTAACAGAACTACGAGACATGGTTCAATTAAGGGCGGCTGAGGGGTACTCGAACCCGGCATACAGCCCGCCACCATATACAGCCACAGGTAGCCACCCAGGAGGGATCATAGTAGCACGACGGGATCAGCCTGCTCGAAAATGCCCGCAGGGGAAGGGGGGATTGGCGAGGAACGGATCGCAGGAATAGGACAGGATGAGTGGGTAGCTGCGCAGGTATTATTAAAATTACGAGGATCATTAACAGAAGAAGAGGAGGAGGTAGTAAGGAAAATGGACGAGGACGACACCAGGAAGAGTGAAAGGAAAGGGGAGGAGGGGAAAAGAAAGGGAGAAGAGCTGTTACGACAGAAGGAAGAGATTTTGGAAGAACGATTAGCAGAAATAAGGGATGAGCAGAATACACTGATCAAGCAGCTCGAGAGAGAGGAAAAAGAGAGAGCACTGAAAAAGAAAGAAAGCAAGGATGAGTTGGACAAAATGAGGGAACGAACCGAGGAGAAAAAGAGAGAAGCAGAAAGGGTGAAGGCAGTAGCAGAAAGGGTATCCAGAGCAGCACTGCGTGACAAGAAAAGGGAAGAAGAAGAGAAAGAAAAGGAACTGGAAATATGGAGAGGGAGATTACTATCAGAAATGACAAGGAAATACGAAGAAAGAAGGATGATAGAGGGTATATTAGAGCGGGAAAGAGCGAAATGGGAAAGGAAGAAAGAAGAAGAAAGGATAATGGAAAAGATGAGTATTGAAGTAATGGAGGAATTGAAAAAGAAAAGAGAGGAAATTGGTAGAGAAATAGCGGAGAAAAATGAAGGGGAAAGAGAAGAAAGGAGAGGGGGGAGTGAAGTAAGGAGGTATGTATACAGGGACACAGAAGTAGCAACCACATCAGCACAAAGGGGAGCAATTGGCAAAGAAGATAATGGAGGAACGGATCTAATAGACTTAAAAACAGTAACGATTAGGGGGAAAAAGACAGATTGGGGGTTGCCATTAATGGAGGTCTTTTGCAGTGAGGAAGGAGAAGGGATAGAGAAGGAAGGGAGAGACAGTGAAAGGGAAAGCTTAGATAAATTATATATCACCCGGACAAACGGAGAATCACCATGGATCTTCAGGAGAAAGGAAGAACTGGAGGGAAGTGAGAAGGAAGAGCAAGGAATAGCGGAAAGGCAGACACGTGCAGCCACACCGTCACCATCCTGTCCTACATGCTCCACCACCTCACGCTCATTACGTGCAACATGCCCATCTAAACTCGCGCCCTTCCCAAACGAACTGACACCCTATGCAGGTAGGCTTAGAGACCTCCTGGACGCAGGCAGGGAGAACGAATACACACGCCCACATTAAATAGAGGAAATGATAAAAGAAAGGGAAGAGAGGGAGGAGAAAAGGTTACGAGCAATGTGGACCCCATTGACGACGTAGAAGACAGGGAAGAAGAGGAGGGGTGTACGGATTCGATTGTGTGGGACCCAAAGGGCCAACAAGGACACAACCTAATGCCACTTCTGGAGAGGGGAGGGGTTAGACCACAATACGTCCCCTGGAAGCATGCAGACAAGGATAATATAAAGTGCAGGCTCCCATCATTAAGTGGAGATGCGGGTTAATGGATATATGAAATGGAAAAACACACCACAGGACAGAAATTGGCAGTGGGGGATGTAAAGGGCCTTCTAATATCAATATTAGGGGATGCAGCGGATGACATCTGGAAGAGAGCGGGCTTCCCCGGGGTCACAATAACAAACACATCACACGATGGGGCACCATTCGCAAACTGCAGACATGCATTATGGCAGGCACTGAAGGTACAGTATGCAGACACATCAGACATAGGAGCAATTACCTCGCGCAAGATGCGTGAGAACGAAGATCCTGTTGATTATATCCAGGAAATTCAAGAGAAGTGGCGCATGGAAACTAGAGAACAATGGGACAAGACACCAGCAATATTCTACCATATACTAGTACAAGGGCTCCCAGAAGCAGTTCAGAAACAACTGAAGAAAGTAGTGGGGATGGAAGCAAAAGCATGGCCAGAAATACAACTGACACTAGTGGATCATTGTAGGACATGGCAAGAAAAAATGAAACAAAAGGAAGAGGATAGAAAAACGGAAGAGGCTAAACTAGTACAGAAAAAACTTACTAAATACACAATGTAAGGTGCACTAATAACTACACCTGCAACAATGACCCAAAGCCCCACACAAGTAGTGGCTGCACAAGATCCCTCCCAAATACAATCATCACAGACTGTAACACAACAGCTGCCGCCACTCCAACTATACACGACTAACATGGGAGGAGGATACTCAACGCCAGGAGCTGGGTATTATAATTACAACAGAGGAAGGGGAGGAATAATGAGAGGGAAAGGATATGGATATAAGACACAACAGCAGGTGGGAGGACTTAGAAATTCCTACCCTACCGGGCAACCAGTATACCAGGACAACACAGGAAGCTTTCCATGGCAGAACAGGGAACCACCGGTGTGTTGGATTTGTGGATTAGTAGGGCACATGTCACGCACATGTAGAGTGAGACCAGGCACACCATCATGGAGTGAACAGGGACAACACGGGCCCACACAGGAACAGCAGGGCATCCAGCAACAGCAGACATTGCAACAGGGAAATGGACAGCAACAACTGTTAACACAACAACAGCCACAGACATATTCAATGCCACAACAACAGGAAGCGATAACACAACAACCCCAAGCACAGCAAGTACAGCAACCTGCACAAATCCAAGACCATAACATAACCTCTACCAATACACACCTACAGCAAACACAACTGGGTATGGTGATGGTCCTGGGACACAACCCTTACACAGGAAGTGGTCAATCATTATACCCTCAATAGGACAGCCCACAGATGGCCTTGGTGTGTCCCATCCTGTCGGTAACACCTAATAGTGCAGAGGAACCACGCATAGAGGTAACGATAGGTGACAAAAAATTATCATTCCTTGTTGACACCGGGGCGACCCGGTCTTGCATAAGGGAAGGTAAATTTAAGATGTCAGGTGAAGCCATGAACACCCAAGGATTCCCTGGGGCTAGGGGGTTGGTTCCCTTTACTGATAACATTCCCTTATCAATAGGGGACTATGACATGTCAGTCCCACTTTTATATTCTAGGGCCTCACCAGTAAATATACTGGGGAGAGACATAATGAGCAGGATGAATATGACAATCTCCTTTACGGAGGACGGCATCATTTTCTGCACTCCAGGAATTAACATGCTCACTGCACGACAAATTATGCAAGCATACTGAGGACAGAGAGTGATTAGGGCTGAGCCAGTAGATGGTGAACTGTTCCAGTACGGGACAGACATGGCATTTGCATGGATGCCAGGGATAGAAGGAAAGATCTGGAGGAGGCCAGCAGCCTATTTGTTTAGACCAGAAACACCAGCCAATAAACCAGAAGGAAAGGTGATTTCAGTGAACATAGAGAGCATTATAGCAACCGCTGATTACATTGCAGTACATGCCCAAGACAGAGAAGGAAGAGCATGGAGGGCAGTGATAGCACTAGCAGAGGGATGTAGACTCACCCAGGTGTCAGATGAGGAGCTCTTCTCAGAAGAAAAGGAAGAGGGTGAAATGGTGTTTATGATGAGTGTGGAAATATGGCTAAGAGTGACGTAAAAACAAGTGGCACAGAAAATTGCAATGGCACTTGAGGCACCCACATCCACCCCAGTTCCCTTCTTTGAGGAGGATATGGCAAAAGTACCCACATCATTATGGACTACTAGCCCCTATGACGTGGGGTGCATAAAAAGCATAGGGGAAGTAAGAATAAAATTGAAAAAGGGTGCAATACTCCCCAGAGTGAAACAGTACCCACTATCAAAAGAGGCAGATGAGGGCATATATGAAACAATAACGGCCCTTATAAATAATGGCATATTGGTCCCATCAGAATCACCATGCAACACAGCTGTATACCCAGTGCGCAAGGCTAAAGGGGGGTCTTGGCGCTTCATAGAAGACCTCAGGCCTTTGAACAACATAGTGGAAGCAGAATACCCCATAGCAGCAAAACCGGCCACAATATTGTGCGGCATTCCAGCAGAGGCATCACGATTTACAGTGATAGACCTCAAAAATGCCTTTTTCTCAATACCCCTGCACCCAGACTCACAAGATCTGACAAGCTTCACTTACAGAAACACAAAGTGGAAACACACCAGATTGCCACAAGGGTACTGCAAGTCACCCTCAATCTTCAACAGAGTAATACAGATGGATTTGGGTAACATTGAAGTGGAAAGCACAGTGTTGCAGTATGTTGATGACATAATAATTTGCAGCACAAACGAAAGAAGATGCAGAGAGGACTCATTAAAGATGCTGACAATATTGGCTGAAAAAGGTTACAAGGTAGACAAGGAAAAGTTACAGTACTGTCAGGAACAGGTACTTTACATTGGTCAGCTCATATCCCAATATGGAAGAAAGATTGCACCACAAAGAGCACAGGCCATTTCAAAAACGCCATTGCCACAAACAGTGAGGGAACTGCAGCAGTTCCTGGGTCTGTACAACTACTGTAGAGCATGGGTATTTGATTACAGCTCATACATAGGACCCCTACTTGAGGCGTTAAAAGAAGCTAACAAAGGGGAGAAAAAGTTGGGGTGGACAATGGAAATGAAAGAGGCTTTTGAGGAACTGAAAGATGCAATATCAACTACTCCGGTACTGGTGACCCCAGATTATGAACGACAATTCTTTATATTTTCACATTGCGACTCAGCAGTAATGAAAGCAGTGTTGGCTCAAAAAACACGCATGGGCTACAAACCAGTAGCGTTTTACAGCGGCCACTTGGATCCTGTGATGTTAGGTCATTTCCCTTGCAAACAAGGTCTCGCCGCAGCTGCCTTTGTGGTAGAGAAAGCATCAGCAATCACCATGGGGTGCCCAACCACACTATTTGTGGAACATGCACTATTTGCAATATTGAACAAGCCTAAGTCCACACTAACCACGCAGAGGGCGTCAGGTTATGAGATCATTTTATCTAGACCAGAACTATCAATTGTTAGATGCAGCACGGTTAACCCTGCAAGGTTTATAGCAGAAGTAATTGAGGAAGGAGACTATGCACACGATTGTACGCAGACTACTGAAATGTACTCATGTACTAGAAAGGTTGAAGAGAAAGCACTAGATGGAGGTGAGCTCTTGTTCATTGATGGGTCATCAACAATTGACCAAAGTGATGGGATAAGGAGAACTGGGGCAGCAGTGGTAAAAATTACGGAGGTACCAGTGTGTGTGGCGATGAAATGCGTACAATTACCACAGCATTACTCTGCTCAAGCAGCTGAATTAGTTGCACTGATCTTGGCATTGAAGGAAAGCTTTGACAAACGAGTGACCATATATTCTGACAGCGCATATGTCACGTCTACTGTCCACTCAGGGTGGTCCAAATGGAGGATAAGAGGGTTTAGGAGAGCTGACGGCACTCCAGTGCAACATGCTCTATTGTTGGCTGAACTAATTGAAGTAATAAATGACCCCCAAGAATTAGCCTTGGTCAAATGTACCGCACACACTAATGGAGAAGATCATATCCCAAAAGGGAATGCAGCAGCAGACGCACATGCAAAGTACACCCATCTCCCAGCCACACAGATAATGGAGCTACAAGCGGCTGCACCAATGGCAGAAAAAGAAATATGGGTAAAAAGAGGATGTACAATGTCACCAACTGACGCACTATGGCGCCAGGGTAACACTGGAAAGATGGTAATGCCACTGGCACTATTGAACACCGCCCTGAGCCAACTACACCACCCAGCCCACACAGGCAAGGAAGTCATTGCAGCACGAATTAGGGAAGATTGGTTCTTTCCCGAGTTAAATTCCCATGTGACAAATTTTATCAGCAATTGTCTCACATGTCAACAGTTCACGGCCGGTCACACGCTGAAGGTGATAAAAGGTACTATACCCCGGCAAGAGGGACCCTTCCTACACATCCATATTGACTATGTTGATATGATCAATGTATGTCAAGGAAATAGGTATATGATTGTAGTAGTATGCCCATTCTCCAGGTGGATTGAGGCAGGGCCCTGCTCACACCCAGATGCATTCAGAGCAGCTAAATTTCTAGTGAGGGAGGTCTTCCCCAGGTGGGGAGTGTGTGAGGTACTGCGGTCAGATAATGGTCCGCATTTCGCCAATGAAATGTTCCAGCACATCACATCCTTACTGAACATCAAGCATAAATTTGCATGTGCATATCACCCGCAGGCCAACGGTATATGCGAACGCCTGAATGGCCTACTAAAGGAGGCAATTGCAAAAATACAGCAAACAACAAAGAAGAGTTGGTTGTATTGCCTTCCGCTAGCCCTATTTGAGCTAAGGAATAGACCAGGCTCCGACCACCACCTCACCCCTCACGAGGTGGTGACCGGACGTCAAATGCGCCTTCCTCTGACGTCAACATCAAGAGCATTCACTGATTATGAAAACACTGCAACTGTTCTTGGTGATGAAATGTACCAATATGTGTCTTCTTTGATTACTAGTGTAGTGTTCGTGTCTCAACAGCTCGAGCGCACGCGGGGCGGGTCTAAGAGTGATCAACAAGAAGACGCGGATAAAGAATTGGAAAAAGGAAAACTGTGCAAAATTGCTAAAGGTGACCACGTACTACTCCGCAATTTCAACAGAAAGTGGAACAGCCCACGCTTCACTGGCCCCCACCTGGTAGAGGAAGTATCAACGAGAGCAGTAAAGCTACAGGACAAACGTGCCTGGAATCACCTACACAACGTAAAGATCTGCAAACTCCAGACCCGCCCTAGCGTCACCGACAGGGCCATTGGAAGAACAGCAACAGCGTCACCAACGGAGGAAGATGCTTCTACCACAGCTAACGGCCTAAGTGACTGCCTACCCTACCACCCCCCAGATTCCCCAGAGACAACTACTGAAATAGAGAAGGGTAATTCCCATACCGCCCACCCCATGGTCACACGATCAAAGAGTAAAGAGACTTCCGCCAGTTGAGCCCTAAACCCTCTGCCTATCGACGTCCCTCCCACTGCAGTAATAACCCAACTGAAGGACATTATCTTGCACACATACACATGTAAACACTTGAATGTTCTCCTTTTTTCTCTCGCACATGCAGGTACCGTGTATTATTGTACTGCTAAGAAAACAGATAACTAACAAGGTTCACTGCCCAGGAGTAGATGCTACCTTCAGACGATAACTACCCTGAAGAATTATCACACCAATTTGTCTATCACATTAAAAGGCCAAAGTACCTGAAAAGGAGGAGGGTACGTGTCTACTACACAGCATTTCTCTTGGCCATAGAACAATCAATGCCCCACCTCCACCCATACTTGCCTGTCCTAAGAGATAGATCGCTTAGATTGGCGTGGGAACAGCTCTTCGCCTGGGCACTGAACAACTACTTGATAGGGAGAGCTTGAAAACAACAACTAACACTAATAACAAGCATATTGAGAATTTTCAGGCAGGCAACTTTAACGTCGCAAGAATTAGCTGCCGGACTGCAGCAAGGTAAGAGCAAAAATGCCGGTGAGATTAGCCTCTGTAATAAAGATGATAGGGATTTTGATGATCACCGGGTTCTTGGCTGCCTCTGTATGGCAGAACAGTTATGCTATCAATATTTTGGCTGTACCCAAACCTAATATACCCCCACCCCCGGCTGCAACAGGTGTTACGTCAGGTGGTACTAGCAAAATTCCACACAAGGGAAATAGAGTTAAACGCAGCACATACTCAGACAATAAAGGTATTGACAACTACATACAAGATTCAGCACACGTCTCGAACAACATGTGGTACCAACACATGACTCAAATAGGTAAGCAAACAACAGAAGACAGCTGCTATGTCTGCTCATTGATCCCATACGCCATGAGCGCTTCCCGAACTTTCGTTGCCACGGAAATAGATGAAAAGACAGCACGATGTATAATATACCTGGCACTGTTCCAAACGAAAGGGAGATTTCAAGGGAACACGGTGCACCTGGTATGGAAAACACGAGACACATACCCGTACGAAAATAACTTCCTCAAGGTTTATTTGAGTTACCACAAGGCCAGTTTGCATGCTGAAGCATTCAGATACATAACAAGTGGCCCTGAAAAAGGAGAAACAAAGAAAGTAACACTAGAGTACCTACCATGTGATTGGTACGCCACTGAAGTTCCTGGTAAACAAGGATGTTGGGAAAGACCACTGATAATATCAGGGAAGGTGTACCTGGGTGACAAATGGGACATAGGAGTGGTTGGCAGCAACATGGTAACGAGAGAGGATACTACAACTATTGCTGAACACAACAACAGATGTTGGATGACTTGGGTCAAGTACGTACCCATGCTAACGTGGATAGAGAAGGATGAAGACCCAATAACAATACTGCCGCTGACTGCACCTAAGGTATGCTACCAACATAAAGGAGAAGTGGACGTGGGATACAACACCAACTGTGCAAGCGTGACGGAGTTACCTGAGGGGGAGCAGGAACAGCAGTAGTAATGGACCATTACTGGGCCTGCGGAGACAAGGCATACCTCACACTGCCCCCTCTGTGGAATGGTATATGCACAATGGTACACGTTAATTTACCATCACTAGTGGTGCCCCAGAAACATGTGAATGTGGCGAACTTCCCCAAAATGGATGAAGGAAACAAGAGGAAGAAGAGATCTGTACAACTTCAGAAGGGGCCAGAGAACCAAAACAACAGCAACAACACTGTCCTGAATAGAAAGAAAAGACAAGGAGAACCTCTGATGGGAAATTACCTATGGGGAAGGTCGGAAACAGCACTCACTTCAATCCGCCAGAACACAGACTATTCAGCAGAGCAGCAATGTTCTTCTCCTCAATAATACATCCGGGACTACAGGCTTACGCAAACGCAAAATGGCTCCAGATAACTAGATGGGAACTAATGATGACAATTAATTCTACAGTAAATGGATTCAACGCAATAAAAGAGGAACTGCGAGCAGTGAGGATGGTAGCACTACAGAACAGATATGTACTGGACCTCCTCACAGCAATGGAAGGAGGGGTTTGCGCAAAGATAGGACAATCATGCTGCACATTCATTCCTGCTAACGATGCTGACAATGGTACACTGACAGAAGCAGTGTCACAATTGGACCAGATGCACTCCAAAATGATGGATGAAAGTAAATGTGTGAAAAAGGATGAGAGCTGGTTTTTCGATATTATGGTCATGGGTGCCATCTTGGCTGTCAGATGGACTGAAGATTATAGTTGGATGCTTTATTTTGGCTGGAGCTGCACTGATCATAATAAGATTTTGGAAGGCCCGGAAGGCACGCACCACAGACGAGATGATCGAAATGGTTGGTATGCACCCCTTGATGCCAGCAGATGACGGCCAACACACAGGCACAATAATAAAAGAGAGAGAGAAGTTGCGCAACCAGATCATCACCAACCACCTGGACCCACCATCTGTGAAGCTCGAAAACCCAAGAAACCCAAGGAGCTACATAGGGAAATGGGTATACTGCACACCTGGAGGAACCTGTGTATATATGTATTGGTCATTTGAAGACCATGTTAACCACTATGGACATTTGGGAGGAGTAACTAAAATATGGAGAGTGAGAGGAGATAAGGAAAAGGATATGTTTGTGGTCGACAAGTCGACCAGAGGGGGGACTGAAGTGGGAGAATGGAACAAAAGGCTCCCACCAATCCCCTCTCACCCCTGGCCTAGAGGATCACGGCCCAGGCACCCGCCATGAGAGGAGTTTGCCCATTTGCCAGACGACCAAATACCCTGGTACAGGAACATACGGATGTGCCCACCCGCCTGCCCACCAGCCTGCCCTGCCCATGCCGACACCTGCGGCATGGATGGACTCGACTGAACCATCCAGCACTAATTCAACACATCGTTAGAGATGCCATGACGACCTAGCCAATGGTCAGCACACCCGTGCAAACATGCACACTGGACACTCCCACACCAATCCACACGAAGAACATACTCAGTGCTATGACGTAGGTGACGGACACACCCACAGACGTGCATCTTTATTATTTTTCACATAGGCTTTTCAAAATGCAGAAACGCAATACGCACAATGAACTTATCTAAAAAGCTTGCTCACGCTTCTCCTAAACCCATGCGCCATAATGAGAACTATAATGAAGACACGATACTGGGGATAAAGCAATATGATACCATAACCTAAAGCGCCTGTGTATCAAACGGCTCCACCTATGCACCAGGCCCAAGTAGGCCGCAAGCAAGAGCTTCCATGAACATTGAATGAGCCAGAGTTCAGTTGCTGACCCTGCAGAATGAGCCCGGCGAAAGCAGACAGTCAAGGGCACAATGTTGCAAACTCGCATGCCGCAAGCCGACGCCAAGGTCACACCTGCAAATTAAGCCAGGCACACAGTGGAAAATGCAATATTAATTGTGCAGAATTCTGCCTCAACCACGGTCCCACCTCACGTGACCAAGCCGAACCTGACAGGGTGCCAGGCCCAGGAGGAGGGAGGCGCCTGGATCCCCCGTTTCAAGACACAGGCAGATACAATGAAGCGACTCAATGGACATCTGCGGCGGTGGGAGTAGTCGGCCTTCCAGCATATGAATAAATCCTCACATTGTCTGCACATACCCATAGTGAAACATTGTTGCAAATGACAGGTGCACCGCGAGCTGGGAACAGCGATGGTCCCAGACTGGGGGGCTCGCGAGTGGACCAATCAGAACATGGGGCTCTTATCACTGACGCCATTAACATTGACCAATCCTCAGGGGTCTTCATGTAACAATTTTCATGTATCAAATTGAAGGGACAACCCAAGTATACCACCTGACTAACCCTCGACCACTAATAATGCTCTCTATACATATGCTATACTAACCCTACCACTCGAGGAACCAATCCAGAGTGGCGATAGGTTTTTTGCTAACTTTCCCAGGTGACGCAAGTAGCGCGTCATACTAAGGTAAAAAGGGCCTGCGAGCCCCACTATTGAGAGAGAGTGTCAGGACGGACGCGTACGATTCTTGACCCATCCCTGCCGTTTTGTTTAATAAACAGCAGAACCACCTTGCTTCTTGCGTGTGTCTCATACTCAATTTTTTGGGATATACGGGAGGAGTTGGGGCCTCCCTGCCCGGAGGTCCGCGGACGGCCCAGCCGACCCCGGGAGAATTTCCCCCCGACAGTCCCAACATATGAATAAATGCATTTCTATGTATAAGAAGATCATGAACATGGAGAATCTGAGCTTGGCATCATATTTGGAAGAAATGTTGTACATAAGGGCTAACACTTTTCTTCACAATTTTTTAAAAACGATGCATGGGTTTTATGGAAACACCCAACCTAACAATCCTTGATTCTCAGTGGTGTATAACAACAAAATCAAACAGTGGGATAAATCATCCGATATAGAGGACTTGTGTAGGTTGAAACTTTATCGAAATAAAGGTCTTCTATATGCACCATCAATTGAAACTAGATTGTAACCGAGGAAATGTCCATCCCAGAAGTTCTGTATTTGGTACTTGAAGTTTAGATTGAACTGTGTTCCCACGCTGCAGGTCACAGGCTCGAGATTACAAATTCCCAAGGAACTCCGAATGTGTAGGCTCTGTAAATTGGATTGCGTGGAGACACTATTTCATGTCGTGATGGAATGTTTGCTGATGGTGAAGCTTACGATAAAGTTCCTTCGACCATTTGTACACTTACCTCAGTGGTAATAATGGAAATGATGGGAACACAAGTGACTCTTTTATTGCCTTTAGTGAAATGGTTAATGAAAAAATTTGAGGAACTGCAACGGGTAGTTGTGGAGGGTATTGAAATTCTACAGAGTATTTTAGAACCATGAAGTTATAAGTTAGTATAAAAGTTCTTATAGACCTTTAATTGTGATATGGTTGGGGTAAGGTTTGCTAGGTTACAAGGTCTTAAGTATTCGTGTGCGGTTTTATTTCGTGATGAGTGTTTTATATTGTTGTGGTCAACCGTTTATAGTAATGAAAAATGTGTAATTATGAATATGAAGGCTTGTTAAGATTTTAAATTGTAAATATACTTGTTTTGTTTGTGTAAGGAATCAAGTATTCTCTAAACACAATAAAACATTGAAAATGAATCACTGTAAGCATTAACTGTGAATGCAAAAACAATGTATCTTTTTTTAAACAAAATATATTGTCAGCAAAACATTTCTTAGACTTAAACCTTTTGCTCTCGCTCTTAGAGTGAGATATATTTCAAAACAAGCAGTTAAAAATGTGAATGCAATTTTCTATAATGGTGTACAAGTGAAATATAATTTGAGGGAATAATTGCATTGGTCTAAGCAGAGATTTCTATTCAAAACACATGAAAAGAGCATTTAATAATCGGTTTGGTTATCAAGTTACGAATGTATGAAAGGAACATTTTACATTGTTGCTTTTCTGAATCTCCTTAATTGGATTTCCTTGATAGTGCTCCATCCTCCACATATTTACACACTTGGACATGTATGTATAATATCTTCCACAGAGCACTGATCTGTTTAATTCCTTTGCCAACTCAGTGAAAGGCATCGAATGAAGATTTCACAGATTTCAGGACGCTATCTGCTTTCCAAATCAAGCCTAAGATATATATATAGAGAGAAATGAACCCTCCTTTCCTTGGATATAATTGCTACGAAATTGAATATATTAACTACACAACAATCCATGGGTTCACTTACATTTTTAGAAAGCACAAATAATCAAAAGCCAGAAGGTTGCATGATGGGAAGGTGCCAGATATACAGCTCATCCATCTGTTTCACTTCCTCAGCAATTCAGATCCAGTTTACAAGGTGTCCCCAGGCTCTGGTCCCATTCTGGCTCAAATTGTAAAACACTCCTGGGTACGGTGGCTAAACCCCTTCTGAATTTTTAATGGAGGTTTTTTCAGTCAAATTGTGTTGGTTAGCAGGTAGCAAGAAAATTATCCAGTCCTCCATTCTCTCATAGAGGTTTGCCATGTTATATTGGGCTGGGTCCCGTCTGTCTGTGTATCCTGGAAGACTCTAAGTTGGATTTAAAGGGACCATTGTATGGTTTCCTTCCAACCTTACGCCCACAAAAAACCTTGCTTCTTTTGAAGACACAGTTGAACTGTTATGTAGTCCGGGAGTTGTGTGGGCTTCAAACTGCCCCGCTCCCTTGGAAGAGGATACTTGCAAAGGCTGAAATATTCATTTTTGATACAGCTGTTAGAGAGTTGGCAAAATGACATCTAATTTGTAAGAATATGTTGCATTCAATGGTATAACTTTATTTTCTGTTACTTAAAGCATAGTTGTAATATTGATATATACAATTAGGCAAATATTTAGATATTTTTTCAGCCGATTCAGACAAATGCAGAATTGGATAAAGTTTTTCAGTGAAATAAATAAATCAACAGATACAGAAGAATATGTACTTTATATAGACAATTCCCATGCATATCACATTTGGCTCCTGCAGATCTGAACATAGAACACTGTGGGCCTGATTCACAGAAGCTGTTTATAATGGTGCAATCGCACTGAAAAACAAGTTATGTGAATCAGGCCCTGTATCTTCATGTGTGAGCCTGAAAACGTAACAGTTACCAGTAATTTGCCCCTGGAGGCTCATTTAACTTGGCAGATGACTGATTAATGGGTTCAGCTGTGTATTAGTTTGTAAAATAATACTTTTAAGCTTTATGTATACAGCACAATCTTTGAACACAATGTTTCAAAGACTAAGGTATTTTCTGGACAACTACACAATAACAACATTTAACATGATTTAGTATAGATTGAAGGTGAAACCATGCATCAACACATATGTTTTAGCGTTATTGAAGCAGACACTTCCCATTAGCAAGCATAGCTGTTCAATGTATCTTCCAGGCCCCATTGTAAATAACAGATTAATGGGTGCATGGTAAGTCAAGTGAATTCAGTTCATCAACACTTTCATAAAATGTAATACAGCACAAAGTGTTCTATGTTACATTACTTCTTATAAATCAACCATGTTTAGTAATTATAAATGACAGTTGGCAATTAATTTCTTTTTTTAATTTATTTACTTGTATTTGATCACAAATGATTTTTATAAGATTCTTTGTCGATCAGTAGAACACTTCTAAAAAAGAAAAAAGAACATCCAAGTCAATAAATGACAGATGGCAATGCATTTCTCAAAAAACGAATACATTCATCATACAAACAGTAAACTCCATTGAGATGCTGTGAATTAGAATATGTAGAATATTTATGTTCGTTTAATAAATAATTGCAGTGTTTAATTTCCTTGTTGTTAGAACACTGGAAACCGAATGACACAGTTATTTAGCTTGAATCTTTATTGGGGTGGAGCACATACTAATATATTCGAACAATATATTTATTTCACAAACCCACCTCTCTCTTTTTGTCCCAAGTTCTGCAGATAAAATAAAAGGGACACAGACTGTTTCCTTTTTCAATCAGGAGATATCAGAACACATATGCCCTTGGAAGTTGATTACAATTATGTTTTCAATACAGTGTCAGAAGGTTCTAAACAACCATGCATATCAGGAAACAAGGTTTTTAAAATCTTCTCTTTGTCTTAGTATTTTCCTTGAATTGGTGGCTCCTACTTGCTCTGGCACCTTTGGCTCTTTCCTTTGGGGATTGGTGTCATTCTTGCATGCTCTTCAGACATTTGCTGGAAGAAGTGTTTGGTTAGTGTTACCTTGAGGATGGCTAGAAAGTCAGATATGGTATAACGTATTGTCATGGAGGATATGTGAACTTCCTACTTTACATTTTACTGTGAGATGCTGCCATCTGGCAAGGATGTAGGAGCACTTGCCAAAAGCATAGTGTGTACTTGTGGTCACAGGTGGCCTCTTAACAGCTTCAGTGACGCCAAGTCTCTGCTGCACAGGGGCTGCATTTAAGACATGCACCCCAGTTCTAGAAACTGCATAACTCTGAGAATCCTGGCCCGGTGGCACGGTAAACTGTAAATATAAGCCATACCAGAGTTAGGGTATGGTGGCCACCATTTCTCATAGTTTTCCCAGCCACATTAAATTGATATCACAAATGTGTCAGCCCTGTGGGCCCAGTTCAGCTGTGGAGATGTTATGTGCATTTCTTTCATTTAATTTAATTTATTGAATGGATAAAGCACTTTAACCAAAGCGATGACTAAGTAAATACAGTACAATATAATAAGCATTTGAAGTATTACACTGCCATAACGTTATGACACCAAAAGATGAGATTTAAGGGAGGAGAAGAAAGGGTTACACAGAAGCGGACAGAAAAGCAGCACAGGGTGGTTTAGGGGTAGCCACAAGACAGAGAAATTGGGAACGAAGAGCATAAGCAGGAGTATGGAATGAAACCGAAGAAGCCAAATAAGGAGGAGCGAGACCATTGTACTGTTGAAAACAATAGATAAGAAGTGAAATAAAAGGCAGGATTCAAATGAGAGCCAAGCAATAAAATGCAAAGCTGCAGAAATACAAGCACCAGGAGGAAGATGAAACAAAATATGGATATCTGAATTAAAGCTAGAGCCAAGGGAGAAAGATGGTAAGCAGGTAGACCAAGGAGGGCAGAACAATAATCTAACCTAGAGAAACCCATAGAAGGAATAGGGAGTTTGGTATCAGAAAAGAATAAAAAAGAGTTAATTTTCTGAAAGTGACAAGATTTAGCAGTAGCTGAGATTTGGGATACAAAAGTCAGTTTTGAATCAAAGATAACGCCAAGATTGCGAGCTGAGGAAGACAGGGGGATCTCAGAAGGAGAGAAGAGAATGGAAGCGGGCTTGGGTAAATGCTTTGCAGAAGAAGACAGAGACAAACTTTTCCATTTTTGTTGGATTACGATGAAGAAACTACGAGTGCATCCACACTTTAACAGCCTGGAAACATTCTGAGATATTGTTATGGAAGGAATCAAAAGAAGCAGAAAAAGAGAGAAAAATCTGAGTGTCACCAGCATAAAAATGAAAAGATAGGCCAAAGGGTTTTATTATGTGGGCAAGTGGGGCAATGTAAAGGGAGAACAAGAGAGGGCCAAGAAAAGAACATTATAAACACAGTGCTGAATAAGGGCTGATGTGCAAATGTGTCCAGCCCAAGAGACAGCCGAAGTATTCACTCCAGACAAGGCTCCCCCTGTCCATCGGCAGGACTTTACCCTTGGGGATTGCCTCTCTTTGTTCATCTATAAGGGCAGGTAACACCTTTTCCCCAGAGACAGCCACTTTGCATGAAGCTGGCATGAGAACAGGACTCCAAGGACATACCCATTTCCCAAGGGCTAAACCTCACATCACAGTGCTACATTTCTAAAGGCCTTTTTATTCTATTGAGAAGGGAAGGGACAGGTATATTGTAGCCAGAGGTTGATCTGTACAGTGTTGGCAAACTTCTGTCATCTTGTTTCTCTCTGCCTTTCTTCCTCTTTATTGTCCCCTCCACTTCCTGTACCACAAAGCAGTTTGGGTGTGATGTCCACTTATTTCACAGATTGGAGCCCTAAAGCAAGCTAGTTTTAGTCCAAACACCTGTGGGCATTTACCTTTAAAAGAAGGGTCTCACATCATTTCTTTGAATTATCCTTTGGACTCCAGTGCTGAAAGAAGATTTCATTGGACGCTGGCAAGATCTGTCCCCTAACAATCCCCAGGAACCTTTGGGGTGACATCTAGTGCTGGACTAAGACCACATCTCTGACAGCAACCCTGTTATCTGAGACAACCTTGGCCCTTGAGACCCTAGAGTGGGACTCACATCACCTGAAAGCCAGAGCAGCTGAGTTCCCTGTTTTCAACATCAACCAACTGCGAGCCATGACTAGAGCATGTTCAAAACCAAGTGAACTAGAAGGACCCTTTGACACTGCTTTTGATGTTCTTTGTTCGTTGATCCACCATTTGCCTTTTTAACTCTGTTCGCCACTGCACCGTGCCAGCTGAAGCACATTGTTGCCTAGGCTCGAACCAACGAATTACTGCTGCCTTGCATTACTTGACTCTTCATCTAAAGCAACAGCCCTGTCTGTGCCGTAGCTGTAATTCAATCAAACCCACCGTAGTGTCTCGCAAACAGTACCCACAGAGCCTCCACACAGAATCAACTTGCCTGACCATCCTGGTACTAGGTCACTGCCATGGAACTTTGACCTTCAACTGAACCTGTTGACCGCCCATTCTGTACAGCTCGAGTAGACAATTCGGGAACACAGCCGCCTTCGGCTTGACACTGACTCAGCGCCAGCTTGCCACTGGACTACCTTGCCTGCCGCCTCTTCAAAATGAGAGACCCTGCAATCGATGGCAAGAAACATGGTTCGACTCAGTCCAACCACCAAGATCTTTGCAAAGGTATTTTCAACTAGAATCTGCCACCCAGGTCCAACTTTGGGCCCTAGAGACTGCTTAGGTCATTGTAAACCCCTTTGCATCCTCAGGAATACATAGTTTGAACACTGTTGTCTTTTATTGCCTTATCTCCCCCTAGCTCATTAACCAGAGTGTTGCATCTTTTCTATCTTTGCATATTCTGCGTGCTTTCCACTGGAAGGGTTTTTGCAGTGTTTTCTTGTTAATTATTATTGTACATGGAGTGTTTGATTAAAGTATATATTTGTACAGAACCTTATTTTAACATTCCTTTTTTTGACTATGATACTGTTTTGTTGCCACTGAACCACATTCACGCCCCTCTTGAGATTATAGCCTTCCCTCGGCCCACGTTACCACAAAAGGCAAAGGAGTTATATCTCTTGACGGTGTCTGTTTTACCTTTGTGATTGTATTGGCTCTTGGCTTATAGAAGTGTGGGGCTGAGTGGGCATTTTAGCATCTATTCATCCTTGTACACCTGCAGGGCAGAAGTCAATTTCTCACATTTACAGATATACGTATTCATCTTAATTACCTAACATTACAATTCAAGAACTACGTCTTTCATATAAACATACTTACTTACCATTCTAATACATACATATTTCAGTTTATTATTTCTTCTGGTCTTAATCTTGGTCAGTGGTCAACTGAACATTGGGTTCAATATGGGTCCAGATGATCTGTCTATTTGTGTAACAGGTGATTGTGGATGACAACTTCTCAGCTACTTAATATGTACCCAGTGATCTTCCCCATGTTCGCTTTTCGGGAGTCTTAGTTTGTATGCAACCATGATATCTTGTCTGTAATTCCAAAGGCTCCTTTCCAAGATGGCAAAAACGTCCTTTTCTTAAATTGGTACCTCTGAAATGTTCAGAGATAGACTCAGTCACCTACTTAATACACCCTTTTTGAGTTTTCATAAGGCATTGGCAAGTGTGTGCTGCAGTTCCTCTACCAGTTACAAGTTTAAAAGTGGACATTTGGATTTCTGAAGTAGGGGTAGATATCAGAGCCATCAGTTGTAATCATAAGTCCAACCTAGGTCCAGAATCCACCTCAAATATCTTCAGAATCTCCCACAATCGTCTTGGAATATCCATCACCCATCCTGCCAGATGACATGCTGTATGCAAGATGCAGATTTAGAATTCATTTTAAGATTTCCCACATTTTAGTCATTGCCTTGGGTCTGTGTTGTGTGCCACAGTACACATACTACCTGCATTTAGCCCTGCACCCTGACCCTCATCTTACTTTGGAGTGCCACCATAAGACTATCACCTGTAGTGACCTACGTTGTAAACTGGGAAACCACCTGTTGTTACATGATTCTAAGTGTGTCACTAAGCTTTTTCTTATCACCTGCTTACTGTATTAAACCTGTATTTGACTTACCATGGGTGGGTTGCATTCAACCTATACTCACTTTGCCACCTAAGGATTGTACCAAACTATACACTAACCTATATCTGCCGGCTACATGCGCTCTGTATTAGCCCTCACCCACCCTGCTTTTCCACATGCTTTTTTAGAGTACCGCCTCAACCTATCTTGCCCTTACCATTTAAATGTTGTATTCTGCACAATACTTGCCTAGCCTTGTGAGCGCAGTAACAGCCTACACTCACTAGCACATACTGGCCTTATTAAAAGAATGTTACAACTCGCATACTCCTGCATCTTGAGCGTAGCAACAGCCTATACTTACCTGTTATCGGATTGCTGCATCTAATACATGCCAAGACGCTGCTATGCGATATCTACACGCAAGCACACCCTCATAGCAAATCAAATAGTCATACATGCAGTACTAGTGCTGCATTTGCCACACACACTAATGCTATAACTATTCTGGATATCTTGCTATAGGTTATTCATTGACCTGCAAAGTACTCTATCTACCAATTGCCTTTAGTAAATGTTGATTAGCCTAAATACTGCATTTAGAAAAAGTTGCACTATCTGTGCCTTCTACCAAATGCCCTTAGTAAATGTTGATTAGCCTAAATACTGCATTTAGATAATAGGCGCACCAATTGTGCTATCTACCAAATACATCCAGAATTGCTTGACCAGCCTAACATTGGCGCTTTGGATACACTAGACTAAGCCTGTAATGCCCAGCGCCATTGTCTGAAACATGACATACAGCAAAGTTCTGCATACGCTAGGGACTGACCTCCCATACCTCGAACTGCTAGAGCCTCACATGCTACCCTTACCTGGAACTCACTGCACTTATTATTCAATCGTGCATATCCTCAGCACATCTCTTACAAGTGTAGCCCTGTGTTGCCTACACCTAGCCATTGTGTTGCCTATACTTAGCCATTGTGTTGCCTGTGCTTAGCATGTGTAGCCCTTTGTTGCCTACACCTAGCCATTGTGTTGCCTATACTTAGCCATTGTGTTGCCTATGCTTAGCATGTGTAGCCCTGTGTTGCCTACACCCAGCCATTGTGTTGCCTATACTTAGCCATTGTGTAGCCCTGTGTTTCCTATACCTAGCCATTGTGTTGCCTATACTTAGCCATTGTGTTGCCTATGCTTAGCATGTGTAGCCCTGTGTTGCCTACACCCAGCCATTGTGTTGCCTATACTTAGCCATTGTGTTGCTTATGCTTAGCATGTGTAGCCCTGTGTTGCCTACACCTAGCCATTGTGTTGCCTATACTTGGCCATTGTGTTGCCTATGCTTAGCATGTGTAGCACTGTGTTGCCTACACCTAACCACTGTGTTGCCAATACTTAGCCATTGTATTGCCTATACCTAGACATTGTGTTGCCTATACTTAGCATGTGTAGCCCTGTGTTGCCTACACCTAGTCATTGTGTTGCCTACACCAAGCCATTGTGTGGCCTATACTTAGCCATTGTATTGCCTACACCTAGCCATTGTGTTGCCTATTGTTAGCATCTGCAGCCTATTGTGCCTATACCTGGCATTTGCGGTCATTGTGCACAACTCAAACCTAGCAACTGCTATCCACTTGCACCCTGCAACTACCTAGGAATACAGCCAAATCCCAGCCAGCCATTCATTATGTGCCTATTCTTCCTACCATATAACACCACATGGCTACTTCCTCTACTCACCACCATAGCCATCACCAGTGTATGCAGCCCCCCCAGCCAACACACACCTTGCATGACACCCATGTTCTTCATGGCACACCCTGCTAACACGCCGACTCACCCCCGCCCCCACTTAATCCCTATTTGAACTCACCTGCGCTGTGGCTGGAACATTTCGCCACTAGGCTAACGCCCAACCAACCTTGCTCAGCGACCCTCATGAATGCAAGATTGGGCTCAAGATTACTGCACCGCACCCGTGCTCCCCAGAGGCTCTCTCACCCCCCTCAGAGCCCTCCACCTACACAATCTCCCTGGAGCAGCATCATCTCACATTCACCAACACCGAACAACCCACCTAAAGTACCTCTAATCAAAGGTGCCTTTATTAATGCCAGGTCACTCCCTGTGCATGCCCTAGACATTACTGATCTCATTACAACATTGATTTCATGGCTATAACTGAGACCTGGCTACATAGCGCCTAAGGACCTCTACACGCGCTCGCCATTCCCGCCGGTTACACTATTATCAGATGCGACCGCAATACCAACCAATCTATAGGGGGTGGTGTGGCATTCATCCATAAAATCTCCATCGGTATCAGAAGCATTAACAGCCAACAAATCCCATCCGCAGAACCTCTCACGGTCAAACTCCCCATCTCCCCCAATCAAACGGCCACACTCCACCTCATATATCGACCACCCGGACCCATATCCACCTTCTCAGATGACATCATGTCCATCATAGCCGATAAAGCCAAAACCAAATCACAAATCATCCTACTTGGTGACTTCAATCTTGGATTCCAAGACCCTAATGACCCTTCAGGGCTAGATCTGGCTAACACATTAACTGACCAAGGCTTCACCCATCACATCACAAAACCCACCCATTCCAAAGGGCGAACCCTCGACTGGCTAGCTGAATCTAACTGTTGCATCAACCTCAAGGACAACACTTCTTGCGCATGGTCAGACCATCACACAATCCTCTTGGAAATCAAAACCACTGACCTCTGCCCCAAACAAGAACCTGCCCCCGCCACCCAGACCAGAAACAAAAGAGACATCACCAAGGCTAAACTACTCCCCCTCGTCCTCCCGCTTTTAAACTAACTTTCCCTCACATGCACGGATCCCACAGTACTAGTTGTACACATACAACCAGTCCATGCTTAAAGCCCTGAACGCTATTGCCCCCATCAAATTGAGGCGACCCAAACCCTGAGCCCACCTTAACTCGTGGTTCACCCCTCACCTAAGAGAACTCGGCAAAGCCAAACGCTCTGCTGAATCTCGCTGGAAAAGTCACCCCTTCAACACCAACAAAGACCACCTAACCATTGCCTCAATTAACAACAAAGAAGCCATCTTCCAGGCAAAGAAAGACACATACAACGGCCGCATCATGGAAGCCAAATCCAACACTAAAGAGCTCTTCAAGATCCTCAAGGAACTTGAATCTTCTGCAACCCCCCCAGATACATGTATCAAAAACAGCTTGTGGTGTACAAACATTCAAGATGCCCTACTTGGTAAAATCACCACGCTCCAAGCCAAAATGAACACCAAACAATCGTGCCTCCAAACCGTCACCCAACCCCATCCCACTCGCATCACCTCCCCCGACTCTACTCACAAGCCTTTCAGCTTCACAGCTCTCAATACATCTGAAGTTGAAAACATCATCAACAAGCTTAAGCCAACCAACTGACAAGGTGACCTATGTCCCACCTCAGCCATCAAGGATGCGGCTCACAAACTAGCCCCCTTCATCACCACCTTCAACAACACATCCTTTGAAAAAGGCACTGTCCCTAACAATCTAAAAGATGCACTCTCGACCCGAGCACACCCACCAATTACAGGTCCATTACCATGGTCCCATTCTTGCTTAAAATCCTTGATCGTCCGCTTACCTTCAGATCCAGGAATACCTCGGATCCAATAAACTCCTCGGCCTCAGGCAATCAGGTTTCAGACCCAGGTATGGGACAGAAACGGCCCTTATTGATCTGAAAACACAAATTGAGGACCTCATAGACAAATGGAAACTCACAATGCTGCTACTAATAGACCTATCTGCAGCCTTTGACCTTGTTAACCACGCAATCTTTTTCAGCGCCTCTCATCAACCGCCAACTTCCACCTCTTGGATCAGATCATTCCTTGACAATAGATCCATACGAGTCTTCTCCATGTCAGCGGCCGCTGAACCTTCACCTGTCCCCTGCGGCGTGCCTCAGGGCTCCTGCGCATCCCCTACACTATACAACGTGTTCACCAAACCTCTCTTTGATACTCTTGACTATCTGGGCATCACCTACCCAAATTATGCCAATGACACCCAGATAACTATCCCTAGCACTGGAGACTACTTGGCTGACACCAAATCACTGAATGACGTCTACCTGGTCATACAAGCCTGGATGGCTCAACATGAGCTATGTCTTAACGACGATAAGACTGAGCTCCTCATCCTCGGCTCACACTACCACCTCAGTAAACTGGGTCCTGCTTTCAAGTCTTTCACCATTGACGGCAACATCATCAAGGTTTCTAAAGACACCAAAACCCTTGGGATCTACCTTGATTCCACCCTGTCCCTCTTTAGACAAACCAATTCAGTTACATCTGCCTCTGCCTACACGTGCAAACTGACCACCGCGTGTCGCCCCTTTTTCTTCACGGCTAACTGCATCATCTTAGCCAGAACTCTTGTCATGTCCAAGATCGACTACTTCAAAGTGCTCTACCTGGGTACCAGCCAAAGGAACCTAAATAAGCTCCAGGTCACCCAGAACCACGCCATCTGAGCATCTCTCAACATTCCTAGAAACAACCACATCTCAGCCACCAGACGCAACATGGGTTGGCTCTCAGTAACCCAAAGAATCTCCCTCAAAACCCTGACACTTACCCACAAGTGTCTCCAACCAGGCTCCAACATATCTCTCCAATCGATTTGCACCTTGCATCTCCATTCAACCGCAGAGATCTGCACAAGCCAATTGTTTTACCCTCCCCAAATTCAAGCGACAGAAAGCGGGCGGCTGAAGCTTCCCTGTTCTAGCAACCAAACTATGGAACACACTGCCTCCCACACTCAGGTCCGGACCCTGCCCGTATGCCTCAAAACACAATACTAAATTATGGCTCCAGAACAGTGACAACTAACACCTTTCCTGCTCCATCTTTGCACTGCTAACTTAGCCACCCTGCATGCGACATGTGTATACTTACCTCTGTAAATATTGTAAATATTTTAAATAGAGACTATACTTTCCTTTATATGATGTGATCAATGCCGCCATTTATATGTCTGCTGTAACCATAAAATATGCGCCCAGATGCCTGAGGGCAAGGCGCGCTTTACAAATAAAGAAATTGAAATTGAAATTACTTGAAAGTGACAACGCAAGTTGGACTCAATCCTTTGAAGATGACAAAAATGAAAAAAGATGTGGTTGATCAATAAAGTGGAATCCGTTTCTGCCTTAGAATTTGGTGCTGGGAGACATTCAATCCACATTGCAAAGCAAGTAACAGTCAACTTAAATGGATTTCCACAAGTGTAATGTAAATCAGATAATGTTGTTCCTTTTTTCTGAGGGGAGCTGGCTCTGTGCGAGTACTTGACTGAAATTGTGCATGCACTAGACAACCCTTTAAATAGGTACTTACGTTGTCGGAGAGAAAATTCTGCCGGGGTCGGCCGGGCCGTCCGCAAACCTCCAGGCAGGGAGGCCCCAACTCCTCCCGTATATCCCAGAAGAGATAGAGTGTGAGACACACACAAGAAGCAAGGTGACTCTGCTGTTTATTATACAAAAACGGCAGGGATGGGTCAAGGATCGTATGCGTCCGTCCTGACACACACACAATCGTGGGGCTCGCAGGCCCTTTTTACCTTAGTATGACGCGCTACTTGCGTCACCTTAGAAAGTTAGCAAAAAACCTATCGCCACTCTTAATTGGTTGCTCGAGTAGTAGGGTTAGTATAGCATACGTATAGAGAACAATATTAGTGGACAAGGGTTAGTCAGGTGATATATCTGGGTTGTCCCTACAATTAGATACATGGGAATTGTTACATGAAGACTCCTGATGATTGGTTAATGTTAATGGCGTCAGTGATAAGAGCCCCATGTTTTCATTGGTGCGCCCGCGAGCTTCCCAGCCTGGGACCATCGCTGTTCCCAGCTCTCGGTGTACCTGTCATTTGCAACAATGTTTTACTATGAGTACGTGCAGACAATGTGAGGACTTATTCATGAGCTGGAAAGCCGACTACTCCCACTGTCGCAGATGTCCATTGAGCCTTTTAAGTGTATCTGCCTGTGTCTTGTAACGAGGGATCCAGACGCCTTCTTTCTCCTGGGCTTGGCATCCTGTCAGGTTCGGCTTGGTCACGTGAGGTGGGACCGTGTTTGAGGCAGAATTCTGCACAATTAATATTGTTTTTCCACTGTGTGCCTGGTTTAATTTGCAGGTGTGACTTTAACGTTGGTGCGCGGCGTGCGAGGTTGCAACATCGTGCCCTTGATGGTCTGCTTTTGGAATGTGGGTTTGCAACATTACGACCTTGGCTGTCTGCTTTCGCCAGACTCATTCTGCAGGATCAGCAACCTGACTCTTGTTCTTTTAATGTCCATGGGAGCTCTTGCTTGCGGCCTACTTAGGCCTGGTGTATAGGTGGAACCGTTTGGTGCACAGGCGCTTTAGGTTATAGTATCATATTGTCTTATGATCAGTATCGTGTCTTCGTTATACTTTTCATTATGGCACCTGGGTTTAGGAGAAGCGTAAGCAAGCTCTTTAGATGAGTTCATGATGCATCTTGCGTTTCTGCATTTTGAGAGCCTATGTGGAAAATAATAAAGATGCACGTCCGTGAGTATGTCTGTCGCCTACGTCATAGCACTGAGTATATTCTTTGTGTAGATTGGTGCGGGAGTGTCCAGTGTGTATATTGGCACAGGTGTGCTGACCGTTGGCTAGGTCGTCATGGCATCTCTAACGACGTGTAGGTTTTAGTCTAGTTGATCCGTGCCGCAGGTATCGGCATGGGTAGGGCGGGCTGCTGGGCAGGCAGATGGACACATCCGTATGTTCCTGTACCAGGGTATTTGGTCGTCTGGTAGATGGGCAAACTCTTCTCGTGGCGGGTGTCTGGGCCGTGATCCTTTAGGCCAGGCGTGAGAGGGGAAGGACGGGAGCCTGTTTTTCCATTCTCCCACTTCAGTCCCCCCTCTGGTCGACTTGTCGACCACAAACATATCCTTTTCGTTATCTCCTCTTACTCTCCATATCTTAGTTATTCCTCCTAAATGTCCATAGTGGTTAACATGATCTTCAAATGACCAATACATATATTCACATGTTCCTCCAGGAGTACAGTATACCCATTTCCCTATGTAACTCCTGGGATTTCTTGGGTTCTCGATCTTCACTGATGGTGGGTCCAGGTGGTTGGTGATGATCTGGTTGCGCAATTTCTCTCTCTCTTGTATTATTATGCCTGTGTGCTGGCCGTCATCTGCTGGCATCAATGGGTGCATACCAACCATTTCAAGCAACTCGTCAGTGGTGCGTGCGTTCCGGGCCTTCCAAAATCTTATTATGATCAGTGTAGCTCCAGCCAAAATAGTACAACCAACTATATTTTCTGTCCATCTGACAGCCAAGATGGCATCCATGACCATAATAGCGAAAACCAGCTCTCATCCTTTTTCACGCCTTTACTTTCATCCATCATTTTGGAGTGCATCTGGGCCAATTGTGAAACTCCTTCTGTCAGTGTACCGTTGTCAGCATCGTTGGCAGGAATGAACGTGCAGCATGATTGTCCTATCTTTGCGCAGACTCCTCCTTCCATGGCTGTGAGGAGGTCCAATACATATCTGTTCTGAAGTGCTACCATCCTTATAGCTCGCAGCTCCTCTTTTATTGCGTTGAATCCATTTACTGTAGAATTGATGGTCATCATTAGTTCCCATCTAGTTATCTGGATCCATTTTGCGTTTGCGTAAGCCTGCAGTCCCGGATGGATTATTGAGGAGAAGAACATTGCTGCTCTGCTGAATAGTCTGTGTTCTGGCGGAATTGAAGTGAGTGCCGTTTCCGACCTTCCCCATAGGTAATTTCCTGTCAGAGGTTCTCCTTGTCTTTTCCTTCTATTTAGGACAGTATTATTGCCGTTGGTCCTGTTTCCTGGCTCCTCCTGAGGTGGTGCAGATCTCTTCTTTCTCTTGTCCCCTTCATCCATTTCGGGAAAGTTCGCCACATTCACATGCTTCTGGGGTACCACTAGTGATGGTACATTGACGTGCACCATCGTGCATACACCATTCCACAGAGGGGGCAGTGTGTGGTATGCCTTTTCTCCACAGGCCCAGTAATGGTCCATTATTACTGCTGTTCCTGCTCCCCCCTCAGGTAACTCCATCACGCTTGCACAGTTGGTGTTGTATCCTACGTCCACCTCTCCTTTATGTTGGTAGAATACCTTAGGCGCAGTCAGCGGCAGTATGGTTATTGGGTCTTCATCCGTCTCTATCCACGTGAGCATGGGCACGTACTTGATCCAAGTCGTCCAACATCTGTGGTTGTGTGCATCGATAGTTGAAATAGTTTCTTTTGTTACCATGTTGCTGCCAATCACTCCTATCTCCCATTTGTTGTCCAAGTACACCTTCCCCGTTATCGTCACCAGTGGCCTCTCCCAGCATCCTAGTTTACCAGGAACTTCAGTGGCATACCAATCACATGGTAAATACTGCAGTGTTACTTTCTTTGTTTCCCCTTTTGCAGGACCACTTGTTATGTATCTGAATGCTTCAGCATGTAAACTGCTTTTGTGGTAACTCAAATAAGTCTTGAGGAAGTTGTTTTCGTATGGGTATGAGTCTCGTGTTTTCCACACCATATGCACCACTGTCCCTTGAAATCTTCCTTTCGTTTGGAACAATGCCAAGTATATTATGCATCGTGCTGTCTTTTCATCTATTTCTGTGGCAACAAATGTTCGAGAAGCGCTCATGGCGTATGGTATTAATGAGCAAACGTAGCAGCTGTCTTCTGTTGTCTGCTTACCAATGCGGGTCATGTGTTGGTACCATATGTTGTTTGAGACGTGTGCTGAATCTTGTATATAATTGTCAATACCTTTATTATCTGAGTATGTGCTGCGTTAAACTCTATTTTGTTTGTGCGCAATTTTACTAGTATCACCTGACGTAACACCTGTTGCAGCTGGGGATGGGGGTGGGTTAGGTTTGGGTACAGCAATAATATTGATAGCACAGCTGTACTGCCATACAGAGGCAGCCAGGAACCCGGTGATCATGAAAATCCCTATTATTTTTATTACACATGCTAATTTCACCGGCATTTTGCTCTTACCTTGCTGCAGTCCGGCAGCGTATTCTTGCGACGTTAGAGTTGCCCGCCTGAAAATTCTCAATATGCTGGTTATTAAATGTTAGTTGTTGTTTTTTAAGCTCTCCCTATCAAGTAGTCATTCAGTGCCCAGGCAAAGAGCTGTTCCCACGCTAATCTAAGCGATCTATCTCTTAGGGCAGGCAAGTATGGGTGGAGGTGGGGCATTGAGTATTCTATGGCCAAGAGGAATGCTGTGTAGTAGACACGTACCCTTTTCCTTTTCAGGTACGTTGGCCTTTTTATTTCATATACAAATTGGTGTGACAATTCTTCTGGGTAGTTATCGTCTGAGGGTACCATCTACTCCTGGGCAATGAATTTGTTAGTTATCTATTTTCTTAGCAATACAATAATACGCAGTTCCTGCATGAGCGAGAGAAAAGAAAAGAGAGCATTCACGTGTTTACATGTGTACGTGTGCGAGACAATGTCCTTCAATTCAGGTATTACTGCAATGGGGCTAGGGTCAGTGGGTGGTGGGCAGGGGGTTTGGGCTCAACTGGCGGAAGTATCTTTACTCTTTGAGCGTGTGACCATGGGGTGGGCAGTATGGGGATCACCCCTTTCTTCTTCAGTTATTGTCTCTGGGGAGTCTGGGGAGTGACAGGGTATGGGAACACTTGGGCCGTTGGCTGTGGTAGAACTTTCTTCCTCCGTTGGTCATGTCGTTGCTGTTCTCCCAATGGACCTGTCGGTGGCGCTGGGGCGGGTCTGAGGTTTGTAGATCTTTACATCGTGTAGGTGGTTCCAGGCACGCTTGTCCTGTAGCTTTACTGCTCTCGTTGATACCTCCTCTACCAGATGGGGGCCAGTGAATCGTGGACTATTCCACTTCCTGTTGAAATTGCGAAGTAGTACGTGGTCACCTTTAGCAATTTTACACAGTCCTTCCTTTTCCAGTTCTTTATCCGCGTCTTCTTGTTGATTGCTGTTAGACCCGCCCCGTGTGCGCTCGAGCTGTTGAGACACAAACACTACACTAGTAATCAAAGAAGGCACATATTGGTACATTTCATCACCAAGAACACTCGCTGTGCTTTCGTGGTCGGTAAATGCTCTTGACGTTGGCGTTAGGGGAAGGCGCATTTGACGTCCGGTAACCACCTCGTGAGGGGTGAGGTGGTGGTCAGACCCTGGTCTATTCCTTAGCTCAAATAGTGCTAATGGAAGGCAATATAACCAACTCTTCTTTGTTGTTTGCTGTATCTTTGCAATTGCCTCCTTTAATAGGCCATTCAGGCGTTCACATACAGCGTTGGCCTGTGGGTGGTATGCACATGCAAATTTATGCTTGATGTTCAGCAAGGATGTGATGTGCTGGAACATTTCGTTTGCGAAATGTGGGCCATTGTCTGACCTTAACACCTCGCACACTCCCCACCTTGGGAAGACCTCCCTCACTAGGAATTTAGCTGCTCTAAATGCATCTGGGTGTGAACAGGGCCCTGCCTCAATCCACCTAGAGAATGGGCATACTACTACAATCATATACCTATTTCCTTGACATATGTTGATCATATCAACATAGTCAATATGGAGATGCCGGAAAGGTCCCTCTGGCCGGGGTATAGTACCTCTTATCACCTTTAGAGTATGGCCAGCCGTAAACTGTTGGCATGTGAGACAATTACTGATAAAAGTTGACACATGAGAATTTAACTCGGGGCAGAACCAGTCTTCCCTAATTCGTGCTGCAATTACTTCCTTGCCTGTGTGGGCTGGATGATGTAGTTGGCTCAGGGCGGTGTTCAAAAGTGCCAATGGTATAACAACCTTTCCAGTGCCACCCTGGTGCCATAGTGCGTCGGTCGGTGACATTGTACATCCTCTTTTTACCCATATTTCTTTTTCGGCCATTGGTGCAGCCGCTTGTAGCTCCATAATCTGTGTGGCTGGGAGATGGGTGTACCCTTCTCTTATCAACATCTCCTTAGCCATTCCCCTCCCTCTCCCTCTCTGTGACTCTGGGGGGTTCCATATCTCACCAAAGTATGCAGCATACTTCGCATGTGCGTCTGCTGCTGCATTCCCCTTCGAGACGTGGTCCTCACCATTGGTGTGTGCGGTGCATTTTACTAAAGCTAATTCTTGGGGGTCATTTATTACTTCAATTAGTTCAGCCAATAAGAGGGCATGTTGCACTGGAGTGCCATCAGCTCTCCTAAACCCTCTTCTTCTCCATTTTGACAGCCCTGAGTGGACAGTGGATGTAACATATGCGCTGTCGGAGTATATGGTCACCCGTTTGTCAAAGCTTTCCTTCAACGCCAAGATCAGTGCAACTAGTTCCGCCGCTTGAGCAGAGTAATGCTGTGGTAATTGTACACATTTCATTGCCACACACACCGGTACCTCCATCATTTTTACCACTGCAGCCCCAGTCCTCCTTACACTATCCCTTTGATCGATAGTTGATGACCCATCAATAAACAAGAGCTCACCTCCCTCTAGTGCGTTTTCTTCAACCTTTCTAGTACATGAGTACATTTCAGTTATTTGCGTACAGTCATGGGCATAATCTCCCTCCTCAATTACTTCTGCTAGGAACCTTGCAGGTTTGACCGTGCTACATCTAACAATTGATAGTTCAGCTCTGGATAAAATGATCTCATAACCTGATGCTCTTTGCGTGGTTAGGGTGGATTTTGGTTTATTCAATATCGCAAATAGTGCATGTTCCACAAATAGTGTAGTTGGGCACCCCATGGTGATTGCTGATGCTTTTTCCACCGCAAAAGCAGCTGCGGCGAGACCATGTTCGCAAGGGAAGTGGCCTAACATCACAGGATCTAAGTGGCCGCTGTAAAATGCTACTGGTTTGTAACCCATGCTTGTTTTTTGAGCCAACACTGCTTTCATTACTGCTGAATCGCAATGTGAGAATATAAAAAATTGTCGCTCATAGTCTGGGGATGCCAGTACCGGAGCAGTTGATATCGCATCTTTCAATTCATCAAAGGCCTCTTTCATTTCCATCGTCCACCCCAGCTTTTTCTCCCCTTTATTAGCTTCCCTTAACGCCTCAAGCAGGGGTCCTATGTACGAGCTGTAATCAAATACCCATGCTCTACAGTAGTTGCACAGCCCTAGGAACTGCTGCAGTTCCCTCACAGTTTGTGGCATTGGAGTGTTTGAAATGGCCTGTGCTCTTCGTGGTGCAATCTTTCTTCCATGTTGGGATATAAGTTGACCAATGTAAAGTACCTGTTCTTGACAGTACTTTATCTTTTCCATGTCTACCTTGTAACCTTTTTCAGCCAATATTGTCTACATCTTTAAGGAGTCCTCTCTGCATGTTCTTTCGTTTGTACTGCAAATTATTATGTCATCCACATACTGCAACACTGTGCTTTCCACTTCAATGTTACCCAAATCCATCTGTATCACTCTATTGAAAATTGAGGGTGATTCGCAATACCCTTGTGGCAATCTGGTGTGCTTCCACTTTGTGTTTCTGTAAGTGAAGCTCGTCAGATCTTTTGAGTCTGGGTGTAGTGGTATTGAGAAAAAAGCATTTTTAAGGTCGATCACTGTAAATCGTGATGCTTCTGCTGGAATGCCACACAATATTGTGGCCGGGTTTGCTGCTACGGGATATTCCGCTTCTACTATGTTGTTCAAGGGCCTGAGATCCTGTATGAAGCGCCAAGACCCCCCTTTAGCCTTGCGCACTGGGTACACAGCCGTGTTACATGGTGATTCTGAGGGGACCAATATACCATTATTTATAAGTGCCGTTATGGTTTCATATATGCCCTCATCTGCCTCTTTTGATAGTGGGTACTGTTTTACTCTGGGGAGTATCGCACCTTTTTTCAATTTTATTCTTACTCCCCCTATACTTTTTATGCACCCCACGTCATAGGGGCCAGTAGTCCACAATGATTTGGGTACCTTTGACATATCCTCCTTAAAGAAGGGGACTGGGGTGCATGCGGGTGCCTCAAGTGCCATTGCAATTTTCTGTGCTACTTGTTTGTAAGCCACTCTTAGCCATATTTCCACACTCATCATAAACACCATTTCACCTTCCTCCTTTTCATCTGAGAACAGCTCCTCATCTGACACCTGGGTGAGCCTACATCCTTCTGCTAATGCTATCACGGCCCTCCATGCTCTTCCTTCTCTGTCTTGGGCATGTACAGCAATGTAATCAGCTGTTGCAATAATGCTCTCAATGTCCATTAGAACCACCTTTCCTTCTGGTTCATTAACAGGTGTTTCTGGTCTGAACAGATAGGCTGCTGGCCTCCTCCATATTTTCCCTTCTATCCCTGGCATCCATGCAATTGCCATATCTGTTCCATACTGAAATAGTTCGCCATCTACTGGCTCCGCCCTAATCGCTGTCTGTCCGCAGTATGCTTGCATAATCTGTCGTGCTGTGAGTATGTTAATCCCTGGAGTAGAGCAAATTATGCCGTCCTCAGTAAAGAAGATCGTCATATTCAACCTGTTCATTATGTCTCTCCCCAGTATATTTACTGGTGAGGCAATATAATATAGAAGTGGAACTGACAGATCATAATCTCCAATAGATAAGGGAATGTTATCAGTAAAGGGAACCAACCCTCTAGCCCCAGAGAATCCTTGGGTGTTCATGGCTTCGCCTGACATCTTGAATTTACCTTCCCTTATGCAAGACCGGGTCGCCCCGGTGTCAACAAGGAATGATAATTTTTTGTCACCTATCGTTACCTCTATGCGTGGTTCCTCCGCACTATTAGTTGTTACTGACAGGATGGGACACACCAAGGCCGTCTGTGGGCTGTCCTATTGAGGGTACAACGACTGGCCATTTCCGGTATAAGGGTTGTGTCCCAAAACTGTCACCCTACCCAGTTGTGTTTGTGGTGCTTGGGGTTGTTGTGTCATCGCTACCTGTTGTTGTGGCAGTGAATATGTTTGTGGCTGTTGTTGTGTTAATTGTTGTTGTTGTTCATTTCCCTGTTGCAACGTCTGCTGTTGTGGTAGGCCCTGCTGTTCCTGTGAGGGCCTTGGTTGTCCCTGATCACTCCATGATGGTGTTCCTGGTCTAACTCTACACGTGCGTGACATGTGCCCTAATAGTCCACAGCTCCAACACACCAAGGGTTCCCTACTCTGCCATGGAAAGCTCCCTGTGTTGTCCTGGTATACTGGTTGTCCTGTGGGGTAGGAATTTCTAAGTCCTCCCACCTGCTGTTGGGTGCTATATCCGTATCCTCTCCCTCTCATACTTGTGTGGGGCTTTGGGTCATTGTTGGAGGTGTAGTTATTAGTGCCCCTTCCATTGTATATTTAGTGAGCTTTTTCTGTACTAGTTTAGCCTCTTCCGTTTTCCTGTCCTCTTCCTTTTGTTTCATTTTTCCTTGCCATGTCCTGCAATGATGCACTATAGTCAGTTGTATTTCTGGCCATGGTTTTGCTTCCATTCCCAATACTTTCTTTAGTTGTTTCTGAACTCCTTCTGGGAGCCCTTGTACCAGTATATGGTAAAATATTGCTGGTGTTTTATCCCATTGTTCTCTAGTTTCCATGCGCCACTTCTCTTGGATTTCCTGGATATAATCAACAGGATCTTCGTTCTCACGCATCTTGCGGGAGGTAATTGCTCCTATGTCTGATGTGTCTGGGTACTGTACCCTCAGTGCCTGCAATAGTGCATGTCTGCAGTTTGCGAATGGTTCCCCATCATGTGATGTGTTTGTTATTGTTACCCCATGGAATCCCGCTCTCTTCCAAATGTCATCCGCTCTATCCCCTAATATTGATATTAAAAGGCCCTTTACATCTCCTACTGCCAGTTTCTGTCCTGCGGTGTGTTTTTCCATTTCATATATCCATTTACCCGCACCTCCACTTAATGATGGGAGCCTGCATTTTATATTTTCTTTATCGGTATGCTTCCAAGGGACATACTGTGGTCTAACCCCTCCTCTCTCCAAAAGTGGCATTAAGTTATGTCTTGTTTCACCCTTTGTGTTCCATAATATCGAGTCCTCACACCCTTCCTCCTCTTCTCTTTCTTCTACATCTTCAACTTCGTCCATATTTCCCCTGCTTGTAACTCTTTCCTCTCCATCTTTTCCCCTTCTTCCATCATTTCCTGTATTTAATGTGGGCATGTGTATTCGTCTTTCCTGCCTGCGACTAGGGAGGTCTCTAAGCCGACATGCATAGGGAGTCAGTTCGTCTGTGAAGGGCGCTAGTTTTATTTTGCGTAACGAGCGTGAGGTGGTTGAACATGTAGGGTGCGATGGGGGAGGGCGTGATGGGGATGGTGTGGCCTCATGTGCCTGTCTTTCCGCTGTTCCTTGCTCTCCCTCCTCACTTCTCCCCAGCTCCTCCTTTCTCCTACTGATCCATGGTGAGTCTGTGTTGGTCCGGGTGATGTATAGTTTATCTAAGCTTTCCCTTTCACTGTTTCTTCCTTCCTTTTCCACTCCTTCTTCTTCCTCACTACAAAAGCTAGTCATAAACGGCACCCCCCACTCGGTCTTTTTCCCCTTGATCGTTAGTCTAGTCTATTAGGTCCAGTTCTCCTTTTCCTCCTTCATCAACCGCTCCCCTTTGTGCTGATGTTGTTGCTACTTCTGTGTTTTTTTACATACATTCCCCCATGCTCCACTCTCCCTTCTCCTATCTTCTCTTTCTTCTTCATTTCTCTCCTCCATCTCCCTAATATTTTCCTCCCTTTTCCTTTTTAATTCCTCCATCACTTCACTTCTCATCTGTTCCAATATCCTTTCATCCTCTTTCTTCCTTTCCCATTTCACCCTTTCTCTTTCTACTATACTCTCTAACACCCTCCCTTCTTCGTATTTCTTAGTTGTTTCTGATAGTAGCCTCCTCTTCCACATTGCCATTTCTTTTTCCTTTTCTTCTTCTTCACTTTTCTTTTCTCGCAGCACTACTCTTGATACCCTTTCTGCTGCTGCTTTTACCCTTTCAGCTTCTCTCCTTTGCTCCTCAGTTCGTTCCCTTATTTTTTCCAATTCATTCTTACCTTCTTTCCTTTTCCTCGCTCTCTCTCTCTCTTCTTTCTCGAGCTGCTTGATCAATTCATTCTGCTCATCCCTTAATTTTGCTAGGCGTTCCTCCAAAATCTCTTCCTTTTGTCTTAACAGCTCTTCCCCCCTCATTTCACTCTCCCTAGCATTATCCTCCTCTGTTTTCTTTACTACCTCCTTCTCTTCTCCTGTTAATGAACCTCGTAATTTTAATAATATCTGTGCAGCTACCCATTTGTCATTTCCTATTTTCGTCATTTTCGTCATTTCCACAGTCTGGTCTTCTCCGGTCCACCCCTCCCCTGCTGGCACCTTCCTATGAGCTACATATGGTGGAGGGCTGTATGCCGGGTTCGAGTATCCCTCAGCCGCCCTTAACTGTCCTCTTTCTATTTCTCCCAATTCTCTTAAAGGGTACAACCCCCTTCCCTCTGTTTTCACTCCCTTTGCTAGGGGTATATCGTTGCTGGGTTCCTGCTTCATTTCATCTGTTTTATTATTCTTTTCTCCTCCCTCTCCTCTGTTTCCCGTGTTCTTTTGGTCCCCACTCCCCTGTTTCCCATCCTCTTCTTCCTCCTTAATCTCTTTGTCTTCCGGTATTTCCCCCATAGTGAACATTCCATTTGGTCCTAGTCGGGACCCCTGGAACATCCTCCATAAGTTAAACACCTCCACGTGGTTTGCCAACTTCTTCCCTTTATATGTATTGTGCAGATGGTTTAATAATGAATGTTGGACATATGGATCGAAGCTACCATTAGGCGGCCACGGTGTCAGCATTTTGTTATCCGTCCCCTGGGTCCATGTGTTGTAGTGGGGTAGTGAGGGTGTTCCCCCACCCTCCCGATCTTGTCCCGTATGACATAGTAGCGCTCCACTTGCTACCCTTCCCCTATCTGGTAGCAGTTTATCTCACTAGTAGTTTACAATACACAGCCTTATATCGTTACCTGGCCCCGTAAGTTTGGGGACTTACGATAGTCCGCTAAGGAAAATTATATAAAAAATATAGTATGTTACATTTGTATATTTTCTCCTGTCTTTCTTTCTTTATACAACACCCTTACGGCCCCCTGCGGCCGAGGCGCACGTAGCCCCCTGCGGCTGCGTACCCCTTATGACGTTCTTATACAGTCGTCCTAATTTCACGTGCTCCTCCCCCTTCTACACTTGCCGTGGCCGGCGTTCTCCGTGCGCAGCCACGTTCCCTGTTTCGCCTTTCCCCGATCAACTCATTTACCGTTTATCTCCGTTTCCACTCCTTACCACACTTCTCTTCCCCATCACTCTCAAAACGGAGATGCCTTGTGTTCGCGATATCCTATGAAAGCCCTACTGGTGACGTCACTGATCTCTTCGAACTACTGGTAAGTTCTTCATATTTTCTTTAAGTTCAAAATACACTTGCAATCTACCCCCGTTACCCCTACAGCTGTCTTCCTGTCACTCCTGGAACAAGGTAATCAAATCAATAATATAATCGGACTGCGCACGCTGCGTCGCCTCGCGTGTGATATGCCCCTCGACAGGAGGGCTTAACCAACCAATTATCTTCCGTATTGAGCATCTAACTAGCTACCGCCTACAGGGAAACGTCATCTACCTATCGAGTGTCTTGCTCGAACAATAGGGATCCTCATCTACTCATTGATCAATAAATGCCAAATCGTAGGAAACCACACACACACACACCCTTACACGTAGTCGCGACCTAGGCAAATCAGGGTCTACGAGCGGCCGCACGTGATGTTTTCGTGCACCGCCCCCTCCCTTCGCGTAATGTAGCCGACTGCCCTCGCACTTGTTCGGCTACCATTTATTCCATTTCCAACACTAAATTGTCAAACCTTCGCCGCGCACCTGTGCAACACCTCCCACCTCCCGTATTTAAATCCTCCCCCCTCCCTCACAATTTCACATTGCTTGTTGTGCGTGGCATGCTCACCACGTTCTCTTGATGCGGGGCCGCTCGACTGCGTGCACCCCTCCAAGCGGCTCGTCACCTCCCCTCGTCTGGACCACGTGTGGACACTCACCAACCGCGGGCGGGATACTTCTCAACCGGCTCCCAAGGGCCAATATCCGGATTGCGCTGTCCGGTCTTCTCGCAGCTCCGCGATGGTCCTGTAGTCCTCAGAAGGGGGCGACGGCAGAGGGGGCCGCGCCGCCGGGCCTCCTCGCAACTGGAGTGCCTGGAAAAAGCAAAAATAAAAAAAATGCCGATCTTAAACAGATCTCAGCAGTGCCTCCAACTTGTTGGGGGGAAAATTCTGCCGGGGTCGGCCGGGCCGTCCGCAGACCTCCGGGCAGGGAGGCCCCAACTCCTCCCATATATCCCAGAAGAGATAGAGTATGAGACACACACAAGAAGCAAGGTGACTCTGCTGTTTATTATACAAAAACAGCAGGGATGGGTCAAGGATCGTACGCGTCCGTCCTGACACACACACAATCGTGGGGCTCGCAGGCCCTTTTTACCTTAGTATGACGCGCTACTTGCGTCACCTTAGAAAGTTATCAAAAAACCTATCGCCACTCTTAATTGGTTGCTCGAGTAGTAGGGTTAGTATAGCATACGTATAGAGAACAATATTAGTGGACAAGGGTTAGTCAGGTGATATATCTGGGTTGTCCCTACAATTAGATACATGAGAATTGTTACATGAAGACTCCTGATGATTGGTTAATGTTAATGGCGTCAGTGATAAGAGCCCCATGTTTTGATTGGTGCGCCCACGAGCTTCCCAGCCTGGGACCATCGCTGTTCCCAGCTCTCGGTGTACCTGTCATTTGCAACAATGTTTCGCTATGAGTACGTGCAGACAATGTGAGGACTTATTCATGAGCTGGAAAGCCGACTACTCCCACTGTCGCAGATGTCCATTGAGCCTTTTAAGTGTATCTGCCTGTGTCTTGTAACGAGGGATCCAGACGCCTTCTTTCTCCTGGGCTTGGCATCCTGTCAGGTTCGGCTTGGTCACGTGAGGTGGGACCGTGTTTGAGGCAGAATTCTGCACAATTAATATTGTTTTTCCACTGTGTGCCTGGTTTAATTTGCAGGTGTGACTTTAACGTTGGTGCGCGGCGTGCGAGGTTGCAACATCGTGCCCTTGATGGTCTGCTTTTGGAATGCGGGTTTGCAACATTACGACCTTGGCTGTCTGCTTTCGCCAGGCTCATTCTGCAGGATCATCAACCTGACTCTTGTTCTTTTAATGTCCATGGGAGCTCTTGCTTGCGGCCTACTTAGGCCTGGTGTATAGGTGGAACCGTTTGGTGCACAGGCGCTTTAGGTTATAGTATCATATTGTCTTATGATCAGTATCGTGTCTTCGTTATACTTTTCATTATGGCACCTGGGTTTAGGAGAAGCGTAAGCAAGCTCTTTAGATGAGTTCATGATGCGTCTTGCGTTTCTGCATTTTGAGAGCCTATGTGGAAAATAATAAAGATGCACGTCCGTGAGTATGTCTGTCGCCTACGTCATAGCACTGAGTATATTCTTCGTGTAGATTGGTGCGGGAGTGTCCAGTGTGTATATTGGCACAGGTGTGCTGACCGTTGGCTAGGTCGTCATGGCATCTCTAACGACGTGTAGGTTTTAGTCTAGTTGATCCGTGCTGCAGGTATCGGCATGGGCAGGGCGGGCTGCTGGGCAGGCAGATGGACACATCCGTATGTTCCTGTACCAGGGTATTTGGTCGTCTGGTAGATGGGCAAACTCTTCTCGTGGCGGGTGTCTGGGCCGTGATCCTTTAGGCCAGGCGCGAGAGGGGAAGGACGGGAGCCTGTTTTTCCATTCTCCCACTTCAAGGTCATGACCTATGAGTTGCAAATAATTAACCTCACATAGGATCTCTGTTGTCTTTTAAAACACCCTTTGATGGGTGGTAATTGATTCCTGGGCATGGTTTAGCATAATATTTCTATATGGATGGGTGCCAAACATTGGTCTTAACAATTGGTCCTAACCAGATTGAGGTTTACTAACCAACAATCATTCTTATATCTGAAATGTAATTAATACACTTATATCTTCATTTACTTGGTTATCTTGTTCAGACAGGAGGAAAGTTTCTGGGTATTGCAGATGTCAAAATGTCCTATAATGTGATACTCTTTCGGAGCAGTGATAAAATCGGTATATGAAGCATTGCTCTTCCATTGAACAATGGAAAGTTCACTTATGTATGAGATTGTGATTCAGTCCATGCTGCTATTTGTATTTCTCCAATGAGGTGTTCCATTTCAGTGAATTCTACTGAAGAGCTCCAGTTTTCCCTATTTGGCGTTAGACTATTTCCTGATTTGTCTTTAACTTTAAAACGTTCCCAATGTATTGCCTTTCAGTTTGATATAACTAAATGATCTATGGTTTGGACCAGTTTGCCATATTTAAATAGTTTGTTGTTAGCACACGGCAAACCCATGGCTTTGCAATTGATCAAATGTCAATTTCACACATAATCTGAATCAGTATTTTTCAGCAGTTCCTGTAGTTGATGATTTATGGGAATGGCATGATATATGGCCATCAGCTCTGCCACCTGAATTCTCCATGGATCATTTTTATAACCAGCTGAGGTGTGGGCTGTATTGACCCACTCCGCTATGCTATATGCATTACACTGATAATATGGTGCAAGGAACTGCAACAAGAGCGGCACAATTCTTGCGTGTGCCAAAAACCTACAATAACCTACAAAAACCTACGAAAACCGTGTGCTACAACACAACAAAAAGACGGATGCACAACCGGTCACCCTTGGTGCATGTGTGGTGAAATAGAGCACACCCTGCAGAAAATGTGACAGAGAGCTCCATGACCAGCCAACAGAGGGCAGAGAAAGAAGCAGCGCTTTGCAAATGAAACTTCAAAAAGGTGCCTATAAATGACATTTGCTTTGTGCTAAAAACTCCAAAATGTCTATAACACAACACTTCTCAACATTCAAAATCTTGCTTGACGCTAAAATTCATGTAATCTAAGGAAGCATTGTGAACATACAAAGTCCTAATGTGAAGAGCAAAACATTCATCAGACAAACTGGATTGTCTGTAAACTGACAGCCCCTGTCACAATCTGGGTGCAGTACCCTGTGCCACCTGAATGACAGCTGTCAGATGAGTTACTGATGAAACTTTAAAGTGATCTAAACTAAAAATCTGCATGATTAGCAAACATAAAAAGGATTGTGGCTAAAAAGAATACAGATCTCAGTTGCTTTTTATCCCACAGAGTTAAAGCTAAGGAAGTAATGCATTTATGTTTGATGCAATAGGTGTGGTTTTTCCTGGATCTTTAATTAAGAATAAAGTAGCTTGGCTGAGCTGCAACCCTTTGGAAGTGGACAAACAGGTTGCTTCCAAGGGGAGGGATATCCTCTCAGCTGAAACTCACGGGGAGATAATTGTGGGGTAACACAGACTTTTGTTTACAGAAAGAGAATGGACAATAGCAGGCCCTTTAGCCCAGGAAACGAGGGTGTGAAGGTGGTCGTAAACTGCTCCTGGAAGGGACTCACAAAGGAGGGGCCTGTTCCTAGACTGCAGGGAGACACAAATGGGCAGACCATTTGCTGTTAGGCATGAACAAAGAACAATTTTTAAAAGACTCATGACTGGTGATTCAAAATGGTGAAAAATATACCAAGGACATATCTGTTAGTCTAATTTTTGGCTGCCCATTTTAAGAGGTGGCAGAACCCTTTAGCATGTTCTGGACAGGAATGGCAATATATGTGGTTTTATGTGAAATGTATGAATCCTAGAATTGTGAAAGTTTACACACACACCCCTATGTTAAACACACACATTTGTGGAAATTTGCATAAAGTCTGGAAATCATGTTCATAGCAAAAAGGACAACATTCTGTAGAAAGTTGAAACAAGATCCTAGAGCTGCGAGATTTTGATGAACAGCTACTACATAAAATATGGCATATTTGTGTGTGATTTGTGTAAAAGTGACCAATGTAGAAATGTGTATTTAGTAGAAAATCCAATTTTGGGACAAGTAGCTAATGGGAGGTCTCTGAGAACTGTAAAGCAAACCATAAAATGTAACATCATCCGGCCTTGATCCAATCACTCAAAGGCAAGGCGGAGATGAATTTCTGATCCAATCCCAGCACACAAGGGCAAGTTTAGCTAATCTGGCCCATACACCCACTTTGTGATGTCATTTTAAAGCATAAATAGAGACAGCTGACAACACATAGGGACTCACCGATCCACTCACCATGCTGATTCAGGCGAAGCACTCTGATCCAGCATTCTACATCCAGCATTAACATCCTTCCAGATCCAGATGCAAGCAGTAGAGAACTATTGACTTTCTGCACGGCCTAAATGTTCAAACGTATTCTTGCAACTCAGTAAAGCGCTGTGGTGTGAGAAGGCTTTTTGAACTAAGATCCTGAAATTCTCTGGCTTGCTACCACTAGGCTTGCCTGAGGAACTCGCTATCCAGCTGATTGAACTACCCCCAAACAAGAAGGGCAGATCCTGCGCAAATCCAGTGACCGGCCTAGCTGATCCAATCTTGTGCCTGATGTGCTGTTCTTCCTAGACCAGATCCAATCCATGACCAGAACTGACGGTCCAATTTAATAACTTATTTTGTGAGTATTAATAGGAAGAAAAGTGTTAGGCAGAAACCTGTACAGTTCCCTTAGGGAAGACTGCAAAAGATTTAGGACTACAGGTGTTAGCAGTAAACCCACTTGGTAGCAGTCTGTACCACCCAGATTTACCTGGTAGCTGTGGCTGAGCAGTCAGACTTCCCTCAAGAAGAGTTAGGCAGTATGCAAAGTATACACAATAGGCACTCAGATACAATAATACAAGCAAACACTGACCAGAGCTTTGGTATCAAAGTATATAATGATTTATTTAAAAACACACTGTTTGAAACACTCCAGCATTCTTATTGTAAAATATTCTAAACACAGTTACTATTGTAACATATACACCCCTTTTTCCTTATCAGATAAGTCACTGTAAAACACCACTTATTTTCATACAGAGGTGAGCGCTTAACTAGATGGCACTCCAATAAGTTTGTTAGAAAGGGAGGGAAAAAGACAGAATATGGAAAGGTACACCACTCTAAGATTCAGGAACACTGTTAGCAAGGCAGAAGAGCAAAAGTCACTGGTGAGCCAAAGTCCAAAGGCTGGGCCCACTCTTAGAGAGAGCAGAGCACAAATGCGCCCAAGATCACACAGTTACACTAGGCTTAGAAAGTCTTGCAGAGGGTTCAAAAAGAGTTTAGAGAGGCTTTGGAAAGTTTAGCCAGGGTGTCCCAGGCTAACCCAGGTTCGAAAGCCGGGGACTAAATCTACCTCGTACAGTCGGTAGCAAGGGAAGCCAGGCGGGACACAGTACCTTAAGTGGGAAGGATCCTCCAGCGGTGGCAGTTGTTCCTGGTAGTGAGTGCAAGTTGTGTCATCGTCCAGGGGAAGAGAAGATCTCGAATTGGAGGAAAGAGGAAGGTCGTTGCACTACCAGGGAAGAAACCAGCCGCTGAGTTTTCCGGTTAAAGGTGGTACCTTTGTTTTGCGGTCGTGGTAAAACGTGGTATCCCGGTTGCCGGGGTGCTTGGCACAGGCAAGGCGGCTACCAGGTACGTCGGGAAGGCGAAAAGACGGTGAAACTGGTTATCCCCACCAGTCAAAGGAAGAAGACTCTCCGGCGGGAGATCTCCTCTGTCGTTGGGAAAAGTGGTGAGACGGTCTAGCAGGGCTCCACCGGTGGTGGTGTCGTGGCAGGTCGGCTCGGCTTCTCCCTCGTCGGATTCTTAGGTCCTGTGGCGACTTCTGAAGTTCCAGTCCCCAAAGCCCTGCTTTTATGCAGCAAACCCCCATTCACTCAGCCTAGCTGCCACTCAAACATGCTAAGTGGTAAGCCGACCGGCTCACCACCTGGGCCAATCAGGATGGAGTGCGACTTGAGTTGCCTAGGCAACTCAGTCCAGGGTGCCTAAATTCCCCTCCACCCCTCCTAAGTACCCCAGAAAGAGTGGCACCACTTTGGAGGGCTTCTGTGGAGAAGCCCGCCAAAAATTGGAACAAAGGGCTCGACTTGGGTTGGAGTCACAGGAGAGAACACAAACACCATTTTAGAATCAAGTTTTGGCAAAAAATACCAACCGGAGAATTAATATTAATTAAATAAACCGGCGGTATGTTCGAGGCTACCGTAAATAATTAAATAAAGATAGTAGCCTAAAACAATGGGAAATCCCATAGGAAAATATTTGCGGTTGAATATAAAAAGTAGTATCCACTGCCACCAGCCAAAACTCGATCAGGGGGGACGGAGACGTGCCCCCTCGACTAACAGACCCTGGGGCAATCGAATTGCCCCAGCCAGTACGTCCACAATATGATGGTTTGTACTGGTTCTGTTCAGAATTTAAGACTAGTAAAGTCAATGGTGACTTTACATGCCCTGGGAGACAGTAGTCAGTCCCACGGTGTGGAGTCTATACTGGGGGGTCACTATGACACCCCTGTGTCACTGCACTGAGGGTGCTGTGTAACACACATCACAAAAACACATGAAGCCCTATGGAGTAAAAGACCCCATAGCCCATCAAACACATCTAGATTCAAAGAAACACACTAAAATGTCCAAGAGTGAGGGTAAAAGAGTCTCACTCTTGGCAGGAGAAAAAATAAACCCCACAAATCCAGCAAAGCTGCTGGGGGACTCACTAGGTTAGGAAATTCAGCCTAAACAGAGAATTCTCCTTAACAAAAAGTGACCCTAATATTTCTGCATTGTATGATCCAAATCTCAAACCCATCCAATCTGTAATTCAGAACCATCGTATTGCTAGAACTATCTTTGCGCTGACTCTTCTCTCATCTGTGTTCCTAAACCCTAACTTCTTATTGATTAAGAAAAGTAATTCCCAAAACAAACGGAAACTAGAGTATCACACATGAATTGTTATGATGAATTGTGAATGACCTTCCTGTGTGGCATTCACCTTTTTGTAGTCCTTAAAATATCATAAGAAAACCTATGTGTCATTTCTGAACCCGAATTTCTGTTTCCCATTCTCGCGCCTATTTTATAAAAAGGATCTTCACTAAAACCTCTATAACTCCCTCCGTTTTTTTGACAGAAACGAAATTTCAACTCTTACTTGTACCTAACATCATTAGCTATCCATAGAACCCAAGTGCGATTCTCCCTTTATCGCAAATATCATGCAAGGAAAAGTTTGCCGCGATTTTATATTCTGAGAAATTTTACACGTGTGAAATAGCTGTAATTTGTTTCCGACTTGGACTTTGAGATTTCAAATGTTTTCTTCTGACTCAATCATTGCTCGTGATTATGTGCAACTGTCCCAAGCGGCTTCCATAGGAATTTGTAACAATTTAGGTATTTTTGACCACATTTGGTGTTTTTGCTCAGCCAATTCCAAAGACAATTCAAAGCCAATCTGACAGCTGAAAAGTCAATTCCGTTTTTCTCTTGTGTTTGAAGGGGGAAGGTGGGACTGATATTCTGTTTGATTTGTGCTCTTCCTGAACACCTGCTATTTCCTCCCATCTCTTTACATTGCCAATTGGGAGGTTGAGGGGGGTTGCAGGGGGAACCTCTAACCATAGTGCTATCTGTTTCAAACCAAACGAAAAGTATTCTTTTCTGTGCTGCATTTGTTTCGCGCTCATTGCTGATTCCTAGTGTATTAAAGATACTATTCAGTGTTCTGTCACCCCATTGGTGATTGTTGTTCCCTATTAAAATATATTGTGAATAAATCCTAAATACATAAATAAATATTTACCTTTGCAAACTAGCCTGATTCCTGGTTCAGTGTGATGGGGGTGTTCCAGGAGAAGGCTGTGATACGAGTGGTATATCGTTCAGAATATTGAACTTCTAGATAAAAATAAATAAGGGTTTCAATTGCGCATTGCATGCTGGGCTTGACTTGGGTGTGTGCCGGATTGAAATCACTTACAGCGGGTTCAGGGGTTTCATTCTGCAAAGCATTTATGATGCAAGCTACCAATCCCTTCTCATCATAGTACAGTAAGATCATCCATCCACATAAACTCTGGACATACCCAGGCAGGTGTTTTGTGGATACACCTTGTGATGGGAAGCTAAATATGATCCCATACTGAAAGTTGTTTTTAAGTGTTCATCTTCTAGACAGCGATCTTTTACACAGTCATGCAGGTCTGCTAAACCTTGTGTAATTGAACCCTTTTTATGTTGGTAATATCTCATTTCTGTGTAGTAGCCTTTCATATCAAGAATCCAGGATATAATCCTTGAATTAGAGAAATGTAAACATTAGCAACATGTCAACAGAGTTAACATGTCAAGAGATCTGTGCAAAGGTATCCTTCAGTTCTAAACCAACCTCCCTAGGAGATTGATCTTCAGCATACATTACATTGTATGCTACCTTGTGGGCTTCTCAGTGGTTTCTCTTTGTTGAAAAATACTTCAAAATTGATGGCTATTTTATAAGAGGAGAATTTAGAGAGGCTTCTGTCTTCCAGTCCAGCAAAGAAACCATAAAACTCTTGGGAGAAAGTCCATTTTTTGTATGCAGTATTGTTTTGGTCATTTTGCAATCCAAATTATCCTCTTATCTTTTAGGAAAATTGTTATTATTCAAAAACATATTTTGCATGTTAGTCATACGGCTTTTCATGGCTTTGATTTGCTTGATAGTGTCATTTATGAAATGCAATGGTGGTTTCCTTTTTTATGGACCTGCACGTGTATCTAACTGCCCACATCAGAGCGGGAGCCACTACTTGAATCACCATCTCTGTTTACATACCTACTCTCTCTATCATGATGACTGTAGGAAGCCTTCTCTTCTGCATGTTATAAGAAGTCCTCTCTTTACTATTTTTTCCATTACTCTTCCTGTTTGGGGAGCTGGAATTCCTTCTCAGGGTTTGGATACCGTGGAATTTCTTTGAGTAGTTGTTCAAGGTCCATGTTTCCCTCTCGTCTTAAGAATTCTGTGTTTCCCTCAGGGTCCCTTGTATGGGCATCATTGTGAAAGTGACCTTTCTCTGTAGTATTCCTTGTTTCTCAAGATTAGCTAGATTGGCTGAATATTCTATTTGGTTAATCAGGAGTTCTGACATCCTGGTACTCATTTTGATAATTTCTTTTCACTGATTGGATGATTGGGATTTTATTCATTTCTTCGCCTGCCGACACCCTATATGCTAAGTATGCTAGTTTAGCCGCGGCGCCCGGGACCGATCGCGTATATTGAGATATTTAAAGGATATCTATCCACCACTAGAGCATTGTTATAATCCATTAGACATCGAGAATTACTAGAAATTACATGTAGAGCACAATACTTAGACACAATAATCAGCACTTTAGAGCCTTCATAACGACCGGAGGGTCGAAAAACGTGTCGACTGATCATCTGAATAAATCAGTGCATAATTTATCGGACATTTCAACAGTATTAATTTCTCGTTGGGCAGTGCGCTGATTTGCAATACTAACCCTTCTTACAAAACTATATCACTTAGTGGTAGTTGGAATTCCACCACCCATTACTGCTATGCAGCCAGCCATTAGGTGGGAATTTAGGGTGACAGCGCCCCCACCTATACGGATAATTCCACTTTGTCTTTAATCTATATACTAAGTGGTTCCCATTATCTTTTAATCTAAAGGCCTAGGTATTCCTCTGTCTTACAGGGAACCCATCTCTTCTTGTCTCATGGGATGCCTCTGTGAAGGGTAAATGGCTGAAACCTGATGTACCATGTGCACTAATATTTCTAAGGAAATGCCTGGTCAGTATGCAGGGTGTCTCATGAATAGGGGAGCTTCTCCCCCATTCCATGAAACATATCTGTCTCTGAATTCTAACTACTGATTCAGAACTCAACCTGTTTGTGTTCATTTCTTGAGTTAGCCTGGCATTATTATCCATTTCAACAATCATCTGCTGTTTGCACATGGGCCAGTGTGGTATCATCAGCAATAGATCTGGTAACAATAACATCAGAACCTTCTCGCATAATGCATTTTAATAAGGAAAAATTAGGTGAAGGGTTTTCACCGTGTAAGTTGGAATTTACTGTAATGCTCTCTGGATAGGTCTGGCTTCGGTCTGTGCTTCATCTCCCTTTTACGTATGTCAGAGACAACAAAGCTATGAATGTATAGAAATATATAGAATGCAACGTGCACCAATCAAAAACACCTGCTGGCACAAACATAAAAGATGCCCTGCCAGCGAAACCAAGAAAGTATGAAAATAAATAAAATGCAGAACAAGTCCAACTGTTTACTGCGAACAGACCAGAAATTGTAAACACTACTGAAGGTCCATTCAACGTTGCACTAAACACAAATTTCAATGAATCTGTCTCCCTTTTATGCAGATCTATGACAATACCAACAATGGCACCAGATAAACTACTATTCCAAAAGTATGAGACCATGACACAGCTTTAAACAACCTCTGATCGAAGCGAGCAGGAGCTGTCAGGAGTGGAGTACCACTACTTTTATAAAATGGTTCTTTTTTAAGTTTCAACATACCTCTTCGTGTTACCTCTCTGCAGCAGTTACAGCTAAAGTGAAATCTGTTTCACCATACATTCACAAAGCATGAATGGCATCTCAGCAGGGATGAACTTTATCTGGCTTCCTATTCAATTTCAGAAGCTGGGTGAGGTTCTGCTAACACAGAGAAAATATGTCTCGCAACAGCCTTCTCCCCCTGATTTTTGAAAAACTTGCCAAGTTGTTATCTCAGTTTAAATATTAAGATGTCACAGATGATAAAGGTATAGGCCATTTACACAGGATTTATTTTTGACATTAGGTGGCTACATGTCATTTGCCCCTTCATGCCACTCGGCAAGTGGGCAGTTATAGGAAGAGCTGTAGTCACTTGGACTACTGTAAGGTACTCCCGTGGGATACTTCAAACTTATTAATCTCTGACTCTGTTAGACCAGAGGAGATAAACGATTTTCAGGCTTGGGGTGCAAGCTTTGGAATACATCACCAAATCTATTCATGAAAGCACACATTTTTCTAGTGGCAAGTCACTGTTGAAGCAGCTATTGTTCAGGTAGGTGTCAAGTAAGGGTTCCAGCAGAGTTATGATCAGCGCGTAAAGGTGATTCATTTCACAAAGCCAAATATAAATGTTACAGATGCCTGACCAACCGAGAGAAATGAATGAGGGACAATACAGAGTACCTCCTTACTTTGCCTGTTTCACCCACCTGGCCGTCAACCTGGCCCATTCACAGCCACTTGAAACATGTGTTGCACTTTGCTCCCTCCCTCCCATACCCTGCTCCCTGTCGATGTCACAGTTCCACTACTTTTTTGGCACACTTTTACCACTGCAAACAACAAAGACACACATACATCCAAGCAATGAACAACTATTCAACAATATCTGAAAAGAGGCATAGAAACATTTCAAAAGACTACACATTCATAATCTTCTACCAATCAGCCACTCCTCTAATATCTTAGCCCGAGTATTGAATACTGTTAAACTATTCCACCAACAAACTTTAATCCAACAGAAATAGAAATGTGTGTCGCACAATATATTCAATGCACCAATAAGCATGTATCCAAAAAACATCTTTTCAAGAATCGAAAACAGGTGCTACGTTATCTACTCAGGTCTAGAATCAGCACAAGCTGAAATGACTAAATATATAGAATATTAAAACAAACATTCTTACAAAAACTGTTTGCTGAACCATTTGAAAACAAATTAAAACGTGATTTCATGCAAACGTGTCAATACAGAAATACGCATTTCACCAAAACCACTAATTGTATTCAAGGGAGTCCATATGAAACATAAAATTAAAGATATGTGGCTATCAACAAATTGGATTAATTCCATCTCCAGGCTCTGAGTGACATCGCAGACATCGCAAGCTTCACTCTCGTCGTTTGCCGGAGGAACGTAGCCCCGTCGTTGATAGCTACCGTCTAAAATTCAACAATACTATCGTTAGCGTAATAAGCGTGTCAAAGTCACATGACATCAGTCCTGAATGTCCAAAGCAAGCTTAGAGGCACATCCACAAAAGCTGCGAATTAAAACAGTGGTTCTGCATTTGGAGAAACGAGGGATGTGGAGACATAACAGTCAATGTAGGATGCGTGTTTAATGATGGGTTGTGGGACTTCAATTGTATCTGGAAGCACATGCATGTGAATAGTTGGCAGCGAGTGAAACGCGCTGACTGCATTTCGAACTGCTGGGCGCAGACGGAACTAATATGGCTCGCAAATGAGAAACAATGGGTAAACAAAATATGGCGTATGCGGGAAGCGTATTGTAAACAGAGCCTTGGCTTGGATTGTGGCTGACCCAGACCGAGTCAGTCAATTCATCATATTATTTTTCGGCGGTGTTTTAGTAACAACCTGGTCAGGTCGGAGAGGCAGCTGGTCTACTCGCCCACATTCGTCATTTAAGGGTAATGCGTCTGCTCGGTACTTGCACGTGTCAGACAGGAGGCATGAATCAGAGCGGGAACTCGCCACCTGCTACCATCTGAATTCTGCTTGTACATTTCGATTTTTAATTATCCTACCATTTATTTCTCTCTTAACGCTTCAAAGCAAGGCGACCGTTTTGTCTCTGCTGTAGTACTTGTCAGCATGTTTGAAAGCTGGTGTATGCTTCTCCACAGCAAAAACCTCTAAACTAATAGAGGTGGCATCTCAATGCAATAAGAAAATATGTCCCCACCATAATCGAGCAGAGCCAATTAGACTGTATTTTAACCCTCCAATCTTTATCAAAATACCTCATAATTGTGTTCCTGAATTCTAATAAATACAGCAGTAATGGATGGAACCTGATGGGGTAGCGGGATGCTGGGCACACATATTTACTTGATGTGTAACAATGGAGGTAAATAGGGCACAGCTGGTATTGTTTTAAAACATATCCCCCACAGAGCTGATCAATTTAAAGGTTCAGTTCTGCAGCCATCCCATTGCAATAAATCATGTTAGTATTTTATCCTAAAGTATTGCGGCTCCTCCGTCCTAAATACTTATATTGACCAAATCCATTCACACATTGGTTGAAAGACGACCTGGAATAATAACCGATGCCCTTATCAGTACAGCCCTGCACAACAACAGTCCTATTGGTGGCAATTGTCTATACTGCAGTGTGACGAAATAACTTCTGCCCTGTAGGAGTACAAGGATTTGTAGCGGTTAAACTGCCTACGCAGCCCTCACACTTATACAAAACAAGAGTGATCCCAATCATAAAGGTAAAACAGGCACAGTTAAGAGATATATCATCTTTGGCTTTTGTGGCAATGTGGACCGAGGAAGGCCATTCTCTCTAGAGGGGTGTGAATGTGATCCAGTCGCAAACCAAAGTGTAACAGTCCAGAATAAAGGGAGTGTCCAATCAAGGTTCTATAAAAAGAAGACATCTCTATATATCAAAGAGAATGTGTGGATTTGTGTGTGGGTCTGTTCGAAATGTTCAACATACTTCCCAACATGCTACAAACCTGAAATTTGTCATGTGGTTAGGTTCCATGTTGTAGACAATGTAAAATGTATCTCTCTATATATAAAAGGGAAATGTGCGGATATGTGTGTGTGACTTTTCAAAAATGTTCGGCATACTTCCCAACATGCTATAAACCTGAAATTAGGCACATGAGTATGATCCATGGCGTAGACAGTGTAAAAAGTATGACATATAAATATACCTTTGTCTATTTGGGGGGGGGGGAATTTGTAGATGTGTGTGTGTGTATCTGTTTGAAATGGTTAGCATACTTCCCAACATGCTACAAACCTGAAATTAGGCATGTGGGTAGGATCCATTGTTACGCTCACCTGGCTCCCACAGAGGCGTCGATCGGAACTGGACAGCTTCGGTCTCCACCAATGTGACGCGTAGGGCCGAGATGACGGACTGGACTGGCACACCTAGCTTCGTTTGCTTGGCCTGTAGGAATATTCTTCTGCAAATGGAGAAAGGGAATTAACGACCTGTGGAGTTGAGCGTAAATCTCCCCACCCCCGCTGTTCTCCCCACAGATCACCTTTGATGTCCCCTCTTATAGTCTCACCTGATGGTTTGAAAAGATGAGCTCTCCATCCTGCTTTGAGCGCAGGGGTGCGTTGATAACCAGTTGCTTCACTGGCTCGAAGGAATTGGTGAGTTCCAGAAGAATATTGACTCCGAGATTCCCGGCAAGACGCCGTAAGTATAAAGTTCGTAAGAGTTCAAATGCCAGACTTTCACTCTTGTCCGATTCCTTGCAGGTTGCAGCTTGACCCTAATGAAGAGTTCCTCGTGGCAACCGGTAGTATTCTGGTAAGGATTTGTATTTTCCAACACAGTTTGATAAAATAATGTCAATATGTAACCTGTTGCTTTCTCCCTTATTCAGGCGCTGAGAGAAAGTATGAAGTCTTAGGGAATAATACCTCCGGTGGTAAAATCAGGTAAGTCTATTGTGGTGAGGAGGGTTCCCCTTGTTAGTCCATTTGTTTCACCTTGCTGTCCTTTTGTTTCCCCTTAGGGGCCGGGGTTCGGCGAAGATGCAGTGGAAGCTGCGCCGACCTGTGAAGAGGAATAGTACCCCCGGCGGTAAAATCAGGTAAGTCTATGGGGGGGTAACTAATATTCCTCTGTGTATTCCCATGGCTCACCTTGCTGTTCTTGTCTTCTCCTTAGGTGCCGGAGTGCGGCGGGAACATGCAGGAGGATGCGGTGGAATGTGAAGATGCTGCGAAGGCTGTTGAGTTCAGCGCGGCACTGTAGCAGGCGAGGCAACGCGCATAAAATAACTTCTTTCTTCCAGCTCGAAGGCACGATGGATCGGGAATTCAGGTAAGGATTAAAGGTATTGCTCTTGTTCCAACCTTTTCTACTTCTTTCTCCCTTTTTCTAGGAGCTCCAAACTTGAGGTGGGCATGGCAGAAGGCTGGATGCAGACTTGCAGGCACGGTGAGCGTTACGCTGCTGTATGCAGAATAATGCGAAGCGTGTGCTGCTCTTCGGGTGTGGTTTAAATAGGCTTCAAAGTAGTCCCAGGTAAGTATTCCTCCCCAGCCCCGCCCGAGTATAAAATAGTCCCTAAGTAAAGTAGTCCCTTCCAAGCCTCTTTTGGCTTGGAGCTCTTGCAGCATGGTCTGCATCAGGTAAGTTTGCAGCATGGCCTGCATCAGGTAAGTTTTAATCTATGAGCCTGGCGCCATAGGCACCAGGACTGGACCCAAAAAGCCCCTAACAGGGGTGTTGGGCTTGCTTAGGATCACTTGATGCCTGCTTCCGGGGTTGCCGGACGTGGACTGGGTCCCCGGGGGGAGGCATCATGACATCCATGGCGTAGACAATGTAAAAAGTATAGTATAATTTTTGGGGGGCATTTGTTGATCTGTGTGTCTGTCTGTTTGTAAAGTTTAGGATACTTCCCAACATGCTTCAAACCTGAAATTCGGCATGTGGGTAGGTTCCATGGTGTAGACAATGTAAACATGTATACAATGTATGCATGGTTATGTATGTGTGACTGTTTGAAATGTTCAGCATTGTAAGCGATATTCAATCAACACTACAGCTAAGTCAATGCCTAGTCTGGGATGCTGAGGAAAACCCTTATTGATGTATTTTTATATCCAGTTCAGTACTGTGGATGACAACCCTTGTATAACACCCCCTCTTAGAATCCCCCTGACCCCACTGAGCCAAGAAGTAGGTTTGTTTTGCAAATTAAAAGGTTTATTTGAAAATTTAAACAATATATATATATCACACTTCTATAAATAAATTGATAATGGATATTACACTTTTGAATATGAGCAGTAGTCAGCAAGAGGTAACTTATTAATAGGAACAGAAGAATAAGGTGGGAAAGAATGCTTTATATGGTTCAAGGAAACGCAAGGTGGAATAAAATGCAGTACAGAAATAACTTGTTATGATTTTAGCAAAAGATAATATGATCACTTTTTCTTTTGACAATTCACTCCCCCCCTATGCAATACAAGAAATGGAAGGAGAGCACACAGTCTTCAAGGATCCCAACAAATCACACTATAATGCAATACACAGTTCCAGTTCCCCCAGCAAGCTTAGAGAAAACAGGGATGAGTTTTAAACACAGGCAAATTACTTTAATGTGGTTTGCAAGGAATTGAAAAGATGCTAAATTGCTTTTAATTCCCTCTAGAGGTTCAGGGTAGGTGATGGCTACTTTATGTTAGTTCAGGCTCACTTTACAATACTCTATGAATGATTAGCAGATTGCAAACAAATTTTAGCAAGAGAAGCAAAAAGCTGCTTTCCACAGATGAAGAAATCGGGCCAAATCACAAATCGCGGTAAATTTCGCGAGTGCGTGTCTCGCGATTACGGAAAAAGGAAGTCGGTTCTAGGTTCGTTGGAAAGCCTAGATTCTAAGCTTTCCGGAGAGACGGATGATTTAATAAAGGTAGATTTTCGGATTTAAAGTAAAACTCAAAATGACAGGTGACAGCTTGCAGCTGCAGAATTGACAGGTGACAGTTGTGCAGCTTTAAAAATGACAGATGACACGATTTCTAGGAGGCTGTTCTAATTAGGTTAAAATAGTTTGGATTAGATTATTTTAACTAAGAGATTGGGTTCTGCACAGTTCTGGCGGATACTCACTCCTAATTTTGAAATGAATGGGCCTCGTCACGGATCTGGTCAACTGGACTGGACTGGTTCTCTCTGCTCGCCGGGTCAATCAGGCACCGGTTCGCGGTCTTGGTCTGGTGTGCGGTTCCGGCAACAGTTCTTGACAGAGAATTCAAACAGCTCGCCCGGCTGTTGAATAGTTTGGTTAGGTTTCCTGGATTCTGAAGGCCTGCTGAGAATACCTTTGCTTGCAGTGGGCCTTCTAGGTTCAAAGTTCTGTAGTCTATGTTTAGCTTGGAAGTCTAAGTGTTGGATCTCTGGATGTGAAGTCGTCGGTCAGCATGCTCCGCAGCAAATGGAATTGAATGTCTCTACCTGTCCCAGCAGTCTCTTTTTATGTGTTTTGGAAGTGGGTGTGTGCGTGGCATAACTGAGCCTGCCCCTCTCTACTTTCATCATTGGCCCAATACTCCCCTCTCCCATGATTGGGGGGAAGAAATGGAGTGTCAGAGTGATGCTGTAGGTTTTATGGTCAGAGAAACCTCCCCTTGTCAAATTGCACACAAATCTATTTCTTATCCAAATACATATTTATGTATGTACCATTTTTCTCATATTATAGGTCAGTTTACATATTTTCTGTAGCACCAAACCATCCGATCCCTGTCTTTGTACGATGTTGTGTCCACTGATGACAGAATTCTCCCCTTTTCATCCAGATAACGACCTCTAAACCTTTCCAGATTTTACACAAATGTGCACCAGGGATATGGGTTTCAGATGATAAAGTGTCAGATTTTTAACATGCATACATTTGGAGTGAGACCCTATTTTCCGCTAGCAACCCCCCAGAATACACCACAGGGTCCTAACGCCTCTTAAAACGTGCACAGAAAAATCACAAGAACAATGATATTAATTATATAATTTTGACCAGTCCGCACTATCCGTTATCTATCTTTTTAAAATTATGCTCTGGTCAAAAAGGGGTGTGGCTTCCCACATCACAGGGTGGAATAACTGGTTTATCCACTTCCCCCAAGTTCAGCTGCTAGCAGAGGCACTGCCCCTCCCAGTTTCCCCCAAGAGGAAGCCACTTTACGGCCCCCCCAATATAACATTTGCCTGAGCCAAAGAAGGCCCATTGTTCAGTGTCCTGCAGTCCCCAGCTGCCACTCCCCTTTCAATCAACAGGGCCATGTGACCTCCTTTTTGTGGGAACCCAGCTGTTGATCCAGTTTCAACTCCTGTTGGGGGTAGTTGTCAGGCAGAATCCAGTTTCATTAAGCCAGGTTTCAGCTAAATGTCACTTTTTGTTCCCAGTTTTCTACATTCAAATCAAACTGACAATTTTTACACATGCAGCTAGAGTGCTGATTCTAAGTTCAAAACTATGACATTTCAACAGTTACAAACTATGTGACACTCAAAAGTAGGTTCCTCATTTAATTTAAACATTTAGATTTTAGTGGTTTTCAGTTCAGTTTAACTTAAGCTGCTGACCTCCACAGCTCAGCCAGTTTTGTTATGAACATGGTTTTGGGCTCTTTTTTTTTCCAGATTTTGTATGCACACAAAACTTCATTCTGCCAAATGTCTGCTGGTGTTCAGTGAGATTTTTGAATATCCTGCAATGTTTGAAAGCTTGCATTCAGAGAAACCAAGGTGATTTCAAAGGGCTTTTTAAGCTAACAGGCACTGCTGTTTTTCCTTTGGCACACATTCCACTCATGGCACCCCTGGCCCATCACGCTCGCACTGGTGGGTGGAAGGTTAGGCGACCATTTTGGTGTGCGCACAAACTGCGCGGTTCTCCTGGATTCTGGCGCACATGTGGGCTTTTTGGCCATCTTGGATTTTCTAAGCCCACAGCACCAAATGTTGCAGCTTAATGACTCAAACGTGGGTCAATACACCTGACAAAGCCCCCCCACCTGACTGCACGTTGAATTTGAGTCGAGGGGGAGTCGGGTGCGAAGAATGTTTTGACCCACGCACTGGTATGTCCGCATCATCTTCTTCCAATTCCGCAAATGGCACAGTTCAGCATCTTTTCCTCCATCCGGTTGGATCGATCGGTTCTCCTCGCCGGTCCTGAAGGTAATATTGGGCGGTACCCCGGGCCCCTTGGGTCTCTGCTCCGGGTCCCCGGTCGTCCTCCTTGGTCAGTCTCCAGGTTTTCTTTCTCCTAGGACGACAAAGGAAAGCAGCAATACCTACTCGTAGACATTTCTTCCCCACCATTGATATAGTGGGGTGGCATATACATTTTATAGTCAAAACATTTGCGTTCTTATTTTAACAAAAACAAGATACAGTTATAAGACATTTTTTTTTCCAAATCATAATATTTTAGAGACTATATGTGGGATATTTTAGGGTTGGAATTGAATTACTCTGGAGCGGTCTATTGCAGAGGACTCCTCCAGTTGTTGCAGAGTGTGCCTGGGATGGCAACACTTTAGCTGATTTATATGTACCCACTTTTCTTCCCCTTCCGTCAAACCGCCTTTGGGGATGCAGATCTTGTAGGCAACAGGGGAGATCTTGTCTATAATTTCAAAGGGTCCCTTCCATGTAGGCAAACATTTTCGCTGTTTGGCCTGGTTCCTTTGGAAATTGTATAGATAGACCCGGTCCCCCACAGTATATTCCTTCCTGGTGGTCTTCAGGTCGTAGTGGGTTTTCATGCTATCAGCTGATCTTTCTAGATTCCGCTGAGCATAGGCAAAAGCATGCTGAAGGTGTTTCCTTAAATTCTCCACATACTCATGAGTTGTGGAGGCATTTATCAGTGTATGCTCTTGAGTCCTGTAGAGCAGATTCTGGGGAAGCACCATCTTGCGTCCGGTCATCAACTCAAATGTTGACATTTTAGTTGCAGATGAAGGGGTAGATCTGATGGCCATTAGGACCAGAGGTAATCGGATATCCCAACTTGGCCCAGAATCTGCCACAAACTTTTTTAATATGCTCACAATGGTTCGGTTATATCTCTCCACTGCTCCAGAAGAAGCTGGCCTGTAAGCAATGTGTAGCTTCCTTTTCACCCCCAGTATCTCCCACATCTTTGTCATTACTTCACTGTAGAAGTGGCTACCACTGTCTGACTCAATCCTTTGAGGTAGACCTAAACGGGAAAAGATGTGGTTAATCATCAGGGCAGCTGCTGTTTCTGTCTTGCAGTTTGGGGCTGGGAGACATTCCACCCACTTGGTAAACAAGCAAGTAGCGGTCAACGTGTACTTGTTTCCTCTAGACGAGCGAATCATGGGGCCTACAAAGTCGATTTGCAAATCTGACCATGGCAGTGTCATCCCCCTCTTTTGGAGAGGCGCACCGTGTGTGAGGGATGATGGCTGAAATTGTGAACACACAAGACACCCCTTCAAGTATTGGTCAAGGTCCTGCCCCATGTGTGGCCAGTATGCAACCTCTCTTAAGATTTCCAGTGTTGTTTGAAACCCCCTATGACCGGCGGTGGCTGCGTCATGGGCGTGACTTAACATCAGGCTTCGGAATGAGGTAGGGACCACCCACTGATCGTGGCCAGCTTTGGATTTCCTTACCAGCAAACCGTCTTGGATTCTGGACATTTTTGGACATTTCATCAACACTCTTAGGTGCTCTTTCCCAATGTAATCGGTATCCGTCAGGGGAAAGTTCTCAGGGTCCTCAAGGTGTTGGTAAAACTTACCAATAATTGTATCCCCCTTCTGAGCTGTAATTAAATCAGCATCAAGGGTCTCCTTACTCCATTGTGCAGTTGAACGATCATTGTGAGCATTTGTCTGGGACCTAGTGATAGCAGTGACCTGGATTGCCCCCAATAGGGACTCTATTTCTATTAGATCCCCTCGGATGGCCCCGGTTTTGGCCAGCTGATCAGCTAAGTCATTTCCAGTTTTGTCTGGTCCCTCTACTTTGGAATGACTCTTGATCTTTTTCCAGTAGATGGTCATCCCATTCGATGTGACCAGATCATCAATATTTTGGATTAGCTTCCCATGTTTCAGGGGTTTGTTATTAGCACATAACATGCCTCTGGTTTTCCAGTTGACCAGTTGCTCCACGAACCCGTTCCGCACATAATCCGAATCTTTGATTATGACTAGTTCGTGGAGTTGATGTTGGACGGCAGTGAGGATGGCCTGATGCACAGCCATCAACTCTGCCACCTGACTACTTCGGAGACCAATTTTGTATCCAGCAGAGGGTTCTGGGGACTCATTCACCCATGCATTCCCTATGCCGGCCACCAGTTCTTTCTCCCCGTTGTTGTCAACATGGTAAGAGCATCCATCTACATAGACAGTGGGCATTCCCTCACACTTGTCTTCTTCAAAGACTTTGTGTGGGGAATTAAGGTATGCCCGGATTCTGTCACTTTGGAGGTATTGCAGAGGCTGGTGTGGAGTCTCCACTATGATGTGTTCCCCCTGGATAAACGGGCGGTAATTCTTCAATGCCCACACCGTTGCCAGGAGTGCCTTCTCACAATCGTTGAATTTTTCCTTCACCGAGAATAAAGATTTGCTCGCATAGGAGATTACTTTATTGACCTTGTCATGCTTTTGGTATAATACTGCCGTCAAGCACGTATTAGAGAACCCTGTCTCCAAGAAGAACTCCTTGTTTCTGACAGGGTAAGCTAGGCAAGGCGCTTGTGAGAGGCTTCTCTTGAGTTGTCTTACTGCCTCGGATTGTTCTGGACCCCATTCCCACTTGACCCCCCATTTAGGAGATGAATCAGGGATCTGGTGATCTCTGCGTAGCCCTCAATGAACTTTCTGCTGTAATTAGTCAGTCCAAGGAGGCTCCTTAGTTCCCGCAGAGTTGTGGGGTCCTTCAGTTTCTGAAGTGCTTCCACTTTCTTTTCTTGGGGACAGAGACCCTGAGGAGTAATCTCATGCCCCAAGAAATTAACACGGGTTCTACACCACTGTGCTTTCTGAAAGGAAAGTTTTGCTCCGGCGGCCCTCAACTGTGTCAGAACATAATGGATCTCCGCTATGTGTTCCTCCACAGATGAACTTTTGATGAGGACATCATCTACATAAGCCAGGTTACCCCTCGCACCCGGTCGGGCATGGCCTTATGTAAGAAAATGTTGAATTCATTGCCGGAGTTGAGGTATCCGAAGGGAGTCTGGGTCCAGGTGTACTGCTGGCCCCCAAAGGTAAATGCCAGTTTGTATTGGTCCTCCCTACTGACAGGCACGGTCCAGTATCCATTGGTCAGGTCTATTGCAGTGAATACTTGTGACCCTTGAATCTGGGCCAGCCCTTGGTCAATGTAGGGCAGAGGCCACCGGGAAGTACGGACCCGTTTGTTGAGCTCCCTAAGGTCGGCGCAGAGTCTCCACTGGCCGTTTGGCTTCAATAATCCCAGCACCGGATTATTGAAGGTGCTGTGTACTGGACGTATTATTCCCCAGGACTCAATGTTCTTAATTATTTCAGTAAGGGACTCCATGGATGCGAGAGGCAAATAATATTGCTTCACAAACACTGGAGTCATTCCAGGGTCCATTGGAATTGTTGTGTGGATGTCGGTGCGACCACAGTCATATGAGTCTACCGCAAAGAGATCTTGGAAATCCAAGAAAACTTGTTTCAGCTTTTGCTTCTGTTCCAGAGTCACACAGGCATCAGCTAGGTTGACTCTCTCTTCCACCATCTGCCTGAAGCCTGGAAAGACTTCTGGTTTGGCTATCTCAGCGGCCTCCTCCAGCTGGGTGGAGAAGTCCCTGGTCAGAGTGCTGATTTGGACTGGAGGCTTCAGGTGGGAAAGGCAGCCCGCATGGACCTGGAAAATCACCTCATCCCCTCTGAAGTCACAAGTCACATCTTCCTTACTATAAGGGCAAGAAGTGTACACCAGGAACTTCCCCCCATGCCGGGTGAAAATCCTGTCTGGTGTTGTATTGTCCTCACTGTCACTGTCAAAACAGTCCTTGGGGATCGGTCCTAACAGTTCATTTCCTAAATCAATGGAGAAATGTCGGTCATCAACCGCCATTCCAATGATGGTGCCTGCGGCTAGAGTAATACTCTGTAAGTCGCTGTTATCCACCTCTATTGGAATGATGTCATGTTCTATGTTGACTAATGGTGTTGGGTTTACCCCTAACCCTTGTTGTTTGAGAGAAGCATTTAGATGAATATAAGCATCACGGTTTTTCAATTTTTGTCCTCTTTTAACTTTCACTTCCAGGGAGAATTGTTGGGTCCTTTCTGGGATGGTGACTTCCTCTTTAATCTGAATTTCAACTGCATAAGGTAGCAATTGAGCTGACCTAAATGCTTTTTCTGAATCATCAAAGCCCATGGGATTATCCGCTAATCGGGACCAAGCTTTGCAGTTTATTAGGTCCAAACTAATGGCAAAGCGATTGAGAATGTCACTGCCTAAATAAAAGGCGGCAGTGATGTCTCGCACGACCCAACAATTATGGACTATGCTCTTGTTGCCAATGAAGATTTTGAGCATACACCTGCTTGGCAGGAGATGTTTGGAATTAGGTGCTTCCAGGTCCATTTCCCATTTGTCTATCAGTTTGAATGTGGGAATGGCTGGATCTTTTGGGAGTTTCAGATTGTGGATTAGTAAAGAATTTCAGGGTGTTTCCTTCCAGTGTGGAATACCACCTTAAACTGGAAGGAAGGTTGATTTTCAGAAATAGAGAGGACCCCCCATCACCAGTCTGTTGTCCTACTGCTATTACTGTCACGTCTGGAATTTGGTTGTTCTACTTGGTCCGATTTTTGTTCAACCATGTGGCAGGTGCGGTTTAAACTAACATGGTTGACACTCTGTTTTAATTTCATCGGTCGGCTAGTCTGGGTCCAGAGGACCTTGTTTATGCAATCTATTACAAGGTCATTCCCTAGTAAACAAGGGGTGCCCTCTGGAGTCACTACTATGACCGGGTGTTTCACCTTATGTCGCCCAATTTTGATTTCCAAATCCACAGTCCCCTTGACAGGAATTTCCTTCCCGTCAAAGTTCTTCAGTTGTCCAGGAAGAGAGGTGAGAGGAATACGGTAATTCTCCCCCCCTTCCTGCATTTAGTTCATCAAAGGCCTTTTGGACAGAAGGGTAGTTTGGGATACAGTGTCCACCAGTGCCAAAATTGTACCCTGCCCCTGTTCTTGTACCGGGGCATAATATCTTCCCTCCTTCTCCTCAAGGGGGCACAGATAATGCACATTTTTGGACAACTGGTGGGCTAACTTTCTGGTTTTGGACATTGCTAGCAAAGAGATTTGGGCAGAATTCTGTGGAGAGCCTGGGGAATCTGAAAGAAAAAGTTGGCAACTGGAAATCAGAGCCATTGTGTGTTCCCCTGGTTCCGGTTCTGGGCCGCCCCCCCCCCTTTTTGGAGGCAGTCACCAGGATGGGTTTGAACCATTGGATTTTGGTATTGTCGGTTCTGGGATGAGATGATGGGCGGAGGTAACTCAGTCTCCACATCTCCCCAGTCTGAATTGGCATCCCTTGGGACCCATTTTTCCTTGGGAGGAGTTCCCCCATCTCTGAAGGAGAAGATCCTTTCCCCAGGATCCTCTTGGGATCCCTCTCCCTCAAATTGGAAGACCTGTACCTCCTCCACGAAGTGGGTCTGTTTGGGTCCTTTGTTTCTCTAACCCCCCCCTCTGCTCCTTGGGAGGCAGGCTTTCAGGGGCAGGAGATTTTGTTTCTGGTTCCTCGTTTTCCAGGGGCTGTTTACAAGTTGGGAAGGAAGCTTCCTCCAAGGCTTTACACCCCGCTTCCCCTTGTGCCTCCTCCCTGGGAACCGGTGGGTTATCGGGGTGCTGCCCCTGTCATTGTTCTGGAGCACCAGGCTCAGAGTTTGGGGCATTCTCTGGTGGCATGCTCATCTGAGGGTTCTGTTGAGCCCTCAGTATGTGACCCAGATCCCATGCCATATTTTGGACCTGGCACTCAAGTTGTGAAACCAGCTCAGGCTGATACGGGGCTCTATTTTCTCCCCTGGGCTGATCCCGGGAAGGGTAGCTATCCCTTCTCTGGTAATACCCCGGATTGGGAAGATTTGGGTACCCCTCCACCCTTGGCCTCCCCTCTCCCGGATTAGGTTGTCTGGGCTCAGGGAATTGGGGCAAGGAGGATGGATGATTTTTGGGCTGGAAATTGGGTGGATACCTGGGGAAAAAGTTCTGCCCAGGATTTGGTGAATTTCTGCCCTCCTGGGGGACGTTAGGAGGGAAGTTCCCTGGGCCAGGTGCTTGGCTGGATCCCCCCCCTTGGGCTGGAGGAGTCCACACATAACCCAGGATGGGTTGGTTTCCCTTGTAGTGGGGACTTACATAATGAGGGGAGCGAGGGACCCCATTTGTGGGACTACCTCCTCGACTCCCTGTCTGTGACTGGCCCGAGGGCCTTCTGGGCTGTGAATTATTCGTGCAGGCAGGTTTTTAGGCCCCCCCATCTCCAAATCTAAAACGGGAGCAACCTTTACCTCTGCCACCTTGGCAGCAGCAGGGGTGCTGTTGGTTTTGGGGTTTTTCGGCGCATTATTTTTATTTTCGATGGGCTTCTGCACCTCATAGATCCGGGTAGCCTGTTCAATGACCCAGTCTAAAGATCTTTTCTCATGAAAATCTCTCACTAGCTGGGTCATGATGTATTTGGGCAAGGCATGAAAAAAAGTATTGACAAATTCTCTGCTGTCCGTGCGCACCCTTCTGGTGGTCTGCGCAAAGGCACGCTTCAATTCTTGTACGAATTCTTGTGGGGCCTGATCCTCCCCACATTGCAAATTGTAGGCTGCCTTGCGAGCCTCTTGAGGATTTCTGTGCACAGAAATATGTTTCAAGATGGCCGCCCTGTATTTGAATCACCTTGAATGGTTTTCATCCTCCAGCCCTGCAAAGAAACTGGAGTATTCTGGTGAGAAGGTCCATTAGACGTACTGGATGCAGCTACTGCTGTCCTTCAAATGGAAAGTCTCCATCATTTGTTCATAGAGCTCCAAGTGTTCCCAAACAGAATACTTGGCGTTCTTATGATAAGGCATGATGACACTCCTTATTGCCTTTATTTGTTTCAATGGGTCCTTAAGCAAGGCCCTTTTTGCCTTATTGGCCTTTTTGGTTCGGGTAACCCTGGTCCATTCATCCTCTGACTCAGAAGCACTGCTCCCAGAGGTGCCCGTCTGATCTTCCAGGTTTTCCCGGATTCTGCGAGCCTGGGAAGGGCTGACAGAATGTGGGGACCTGGTCTCCTGTGTCCTGTAATGCTCAGAGGAGTCTTCAGATCCCTCCTTGCTGCCAGGATATGATGGGTACCCTCCCACTGACCTAACTGGGCAGAGGTTTTCAGGATGCCCTTAATGGGCCTACTCTCCTGGGGTTCCCCACTAAATTGCACTGTGCTTGGGTGCCCATACCTGGATTCCCGCCCATCCATTCCTGGGAGGTACTGGCCTATGAGCTCCATACTTGTAGCTGGATAGTAATCTGCCATCCCCGTGGCCCTGGGCTCATGTGCGCGAGGGGACATGGGGGTGGCAGAGTCCAGGGACTGGGAGAGATGAAGGCCTCTGGTACTAGGGCTCCTGAGGTTATGCTCAGGAGTTTCTCTTTCCCAGTGAACCTCATCTCTATCCGCCCCTGCTTCTTGTTGCAAAGCAAGAGCCTGCGCTTTCAGTTCCTCAGTTAAGGCCTTACTAGACTCTATCAGTCTCTCCTGCATGGCTACCTGTTGCTGGAGCCTATCATTGTGCTGGCAGAGAGCGTCATTCTCTCTCTGTGCCTCCTGATTGGTCCTGGAGTACTGGGCCAGTCTCTGCTGCAGGAGGGTTACCTCCTCAGTCCCATCCCTACTGGCCTGCTCCTTTCTTGCCAGAGCCTCCTCCACCCTCCTGGTGTGATCTAGCAAGCCCTGATGCTCTTTTTGGAGGTCACCCAGCCCCTGGAGGGCCACGTGATTGTCTTCAATTTTTCTTTTTAAATGGCAGACTTCCTGGCCTAAGGTATCCCTTTCCTGACCAAGAGCCTGCATTTGTGATGCCAGGTCGTCACTCTGCCTTTGAAAGGCACCAGCTTTCTGGCGTTCTTCATCAAACTCCGCCTGGGTATCCAGGTCTTTCAAAATCAATTTATTGCTTTCCTCTTTCTCTCTGTCTAGTTGGATTTGCAGGGTGGCTACCTGCTCTGTGCATGCCCTGTTGAAATTGATCTGTTGCTCCAGCTTTTTCTGGCTCTGCAGTAAGGAGTCCAAACTGTCTTGGTGCTCCTTCTGCAAAGCCAGAATTCTGGTATCCTGGTCTGTCTTTTCCTGTTGCAGTATATCCATGTCCTCTTTTATTTTAATGATATACTGCCTACTATCATTTTCTGACTCCTGGATCCTCTGCAGCCTCTGCTCAGAAGAGACCAGGTCAGATTGGGCCTTTCCTAACGCCATCTGTTGCCTATTTGCCAGATCTTGGCCTTCAGCACATTTGTCCTGCATGGCTCCCATATATAGATACAAATATTCCGCTATCCTAACCATCTTGTCGTGTTCATCTTTAACTTTAGGAGCCATGTATAATTCACTCAGGGCCACATGTAATGGACCCTGATCTCTGCATATATCTGACCCTGTTTCAGTGACCTGTTGCGCGATTGCCTGCAACCAGACCGTTTGGTCCTGATGAGTCCACTCACCTCTCACAAATAGCTTATGTAAGAAGTGCTCTCTGGCTATTTTCAAATCTACCAAGGTCGTCATTCTGGAATTTGAGTTCCTTCCTGACTTACAGAAGTTTGTATTTTATTTTGCAAAACAGACCGTTTCCTTAGAGCGTTCCTTTGAGGGATGCTTTCACAGTATAAAACAGCGTGGTGATCTAACCGGATATGTGTATCTGGTCAGTTGGCACACTGTAATAATCTGCACAAGTGGTAATTCTAACCCAGAATATCCCGGACAAGCCCCCACTTTTGTAAGCGATATTCAATCAACACTACAGCTAAGTCAATGCCTAGTCTGGGATGCTGAGGAAAACCCTTATTGATGTATTTTTATATCCATTTCAGTACTCTGGATGACAACCCTTGTTTAACACCCCCCTCTTAGAATCCCCCTGACCCCACTGAGCCAAGAAGTAGGTTTGTTTTGCAAATTAAAAGGTTTATTTGAAAATGTAAACAATATATATATATATCACACTTCTATAAATAAATTGATAATGGATAATACACTTGTGAATATGAGCAGTAGTCAGCAAGAGGTAACTTATGAATAGGAACAGAAGAATAAGGTGGGAAAGAATGCTTTATATGGTTCAAGGAAACGCAAGGTGGAAAAAAATGCAGTACAGAAATAACTTGTTATGATTTTAGCAAAAGGTAATATGATCACTTTTTCTTGTGACAATTCACTCCCCCCGTATGCAATACAAGAAATGGAAGGAGAGCACACAGTCTTCAAGAATCCCAACAAATCACACTTTATAATGCAATACACAGTTCCAGTTCCCCCAGCAAGCTTAGAGACAACAGGGATGAGTTTTAAACTCAGGCGAATTACTTTAATGTGGTTTGCAAGGAAGTGAAAAGGTGCTAAAATTGCTTTTAATTCCCTCTAGAGGTTCAGGGTAGGTGATGGCTACTTTATATTAGTTCAGGCTCACTTTAACAATACTCTATGAATGATTAGCAGATTGCAAACAAATTTTAGCAAGAGAAGCAAAAATCTGCTGATTTCCACAGATGAGAAATCGGGCCAAATCGAAAATCACGATCAATTTCGCGAGTGCGTGTCTCGCGATTATGGAAGAAGTATAGGGAGTAGGAAGTCGGTTCTAGGTTCGTTGGAAAGCCTAGATTCTAAGCTTTCAGATGAAAGTTAAATCTCGTTCCTAGAACGGTTCCGGAGATACAGATGATTTAATAAAGGTAGATTTTCGGATTTAAAGTAAAACTCAAAATGACAGGTGACAGCTTGCAGCTGCAGAATTGACAGGTGACAGTTGTGCAGCTTTAAAAATGACAGATGACACGATTTCTAGGAGGCTGTTCTAATTAGGTTAAAATAGTTTGGATTAGATTATTTTAACTAAGAGATTGGGTTCTGCACAGTTCTGGCGGATACTCACTCCTAATTTTGAAATGAATGGGCCTCGTCAAGGATCTGGTCAACTGGACTGGACTGGTTCTCTCTGCTCGGCGGGTCAATCAGGCAGCGGTTCTGCACACAGCGGTCTGGGTCTGGTCTGTGGTTCCGGCAACAGTTCTTGGCAAAGAATTCAAACAGCTCGCCCGGCTGTTGAATAGTTTGGTTAGGTTTGCTGGATTCTGAAGGCCTGCTGAGAATACCTTTGCTTGCAGTGGGCCTTCTAGGTTCAAAGTTCTGTAGTCTATGTTTAGCTTGGAAGTCTAAGTGTTGGATCTCTGGATGTGAAGTGGTCGGTCAGCATGCTCCGCAGCAAATGGAATTGAATGTCTCTACCTGTCCCAGCAGTCTCTTTTTATGTGTTTTGGAAGTGGGTGTGTGCGTGGCATAACTGAGCCTGCCCCTCTCTACTTGTCATTGGCCCAATTCTCCCCTCTCCCATGATTGGGGGGAAGAAATGGAGTGTCAGAGTGATGCTGTAGGTTTTATGGTCCGAGGAACCTCCCCTTGTCAAATTGCACACAAATCTATTTCTGATCCAAATACTTATTTATCTATGTACCATTTTTCTCATATCATAGGTCCAGTTTACATATTTTCTGTAGCACCAAACCATCCTATCCCTGTCTTTGTACGATGTTTTGTCCACTGATGACAGAATTCTCCCCTTTTCATCCAGATAACGACCTCTAAACCTTTCCAGATTTTACACAAATGTGCACCAGGGAGATGGGTTTCAGATGATAAAGTGTCAGATTTTTAACATGCATACATTTGGAGTGAGACCCTATTTTCCTCTAGCAACCCCCCAGAATACACCACAGGGTCCTAACGCCTCTTAAAACGTGCACAGGAAAATCACAAGAACAATGATATTAATTATATAATTTTGACCAGTCCGCACTATGTGTTATCTATCTTTTTAAAATTATGCTCTGGTCAAAAAGGGGTGTGGCTTCCCACATCACAGGGTGGAATAACTGGTTTATCCACTTCCCCCAAGCTCAGCTGCTAGCAGAGGCACTGCCCCTCCCAGTTTCCCCCAAGAGGAAGCCACTTTACGGCCCCCCCAATATAACATTTGCCTGAGCCAAAGAAGGCCCATTGTTCAGTTTCCTGCAGTCCCCAGCTGCGACTCCCCTTTCAATCAACAGGGCCATGTGACCTCCTTTTTGTGGGGCAGCAGAATGCAGCCAGGCCTGGGAACACAGCTTTTGATCCAGTTTCAACTCCTGTTGGGGGTAGTTGTCAGGCAGAATCCAGTTTCATTAAGCCAGGTTTCAGCTAAATGTCACTTTTTGTTCCCCGTTTTCTACATTCAAATCAAACTGACAATTTTTACACATGCAGCTAGAGTGCTGATTCTAAGTTCAAAACTATGACATTTCAACAGTTACAAACTATGTGACACTCAAAAGTAGGTCCCTCATTTAATTTAAACATTTCGATTTTAGTGGTTTTCAGTTCAGTTTAACTTAAGCTGCTGACCTCCACAGCTCTGCCAGTTTTGTTATGAACATGGTTTTGGGCTCTTTTTCTTTCCAGATTTTGTATGCACACAAAACTTCATTCTGCCAAATGTCTGCTGGTGTTCAGTGAGATTTTTGAATATCCTGCAATGTTTGAAAGCTTGCATTCAGAGAAACCAAGGTGATTTCAAAGGGCTTTTTAAGCTAACAGGCACTGCTGTTTTTCCTTTGGCACACATTCCACTCATGGCACCCCTGGCCCATCACGCTCGCACTGGTGGGTGGAAGGTTAGGCGATCATTTTGGTGTGCGCACAAACTGCGCGGTTCTCCTGGATTCTGGCGCACATGTGGGCTTTTTGGCCATCTTGGATTTTCTAAGCCCACAGCACCAAATGTTGCAGCTTAATGACTCAAACGTGGGTCAATACACCTGACAGCATACTTCACAGCATGCTACAAACCTGAAATTGGTGTAGACAATGGACAAAGTATGAATATATACATGTTTCTAATTTATTTTTTAAGCTGTTTTTTTTAAGCGGTCTGTAATGTCGGGTATGTGTTTGTCTGTTTGAAATGTTCAGCATACATCCCAACATGCTACAAACCTGAAATGTGGCATGTGGGTAGGTTCCATAGTGTAAACAATGTAAAAAGTATAACATATAAATGTTTCTATTATTTGTTTTGTAAGGGTTATTTAAAGTGGTCTGCAATCTTAGATGTGTGTGTGTGTCTTTTTGAAATGTTCGGCATACTTCTCAACATCCTACAAACCAGAAATTTGGCGTGTGGGTAGGTTCCATGGTGTAGACAATGGTAAAAGTATAAAATATAAATATATCTTTGTCTATTCTTTTTCTTTTAGTAGGTATGAGCGTGCAAAGCATAGGTACAACTGCTAGTATATATATACAAGGAAAAAACTTTAGTTGCAGAGACATTAAGGTGATAACTTAACACAACACCCCCCCTGAAATTCAGCTAAAGCCACCTTAACTTCACACCCATGTTGTGCAGCCTGGGACCACAATGATGACATCACAGATGATGTCACCAATGACATCACTAATTGCATGTTGTATGAGAAAACCAATTACATCACAAATTGCATCACTGATGACATCACTGGTGACAACACGAATTACATTGTATATACAAGAGTACATCAATAATGACATTAGACATAACACCATTAATAAATTAGCTCATAAAAACAGATTATTTTAATAGAAATGTAGGTTGTCTGCTTGGCATGATGAAGGCTGTGGTAACTGGCCATCACCAAACTGCATAGCAAGTGGTCAGTTAGTGTTTTAAAATATACAATGGGCATGGCGAAAGCTGTAGTCAGTGGCCATGGCTAAAGGCCATAGTTATTGCCCATCAATATGTTAGACTATACAGTCGGCATGGCCAAAGGCCATGGCCACTGGCTAGTATTGTGTTGACGGCCATGACTAGTGGCTGGTTAGTGTATATAATATACAGTGGGCACAGCTAAAGGCCATATCTAGTGGCTAGTTAGTGTTGTATAATACTCAGTGTAAAAGTCGGAAGGTCATATTTATGGCATGTTAATATTTTAAAATGTACACTGGGCATAGCCAAAATATGTACACACTGCTTATGGTCAAAGGCCATGGCTAGTGGCCTATTTATATGTTAGAATATATAGTGGGAACAGCCAAACGCTATGGGCACTGACTAGTATTGTGCTAAAGCCCATGGCTAGTGGCTGCCTAGTGTATATAGTGCACAGTGGACATGGCTGAAGGCTCTAGCCACTGGTAAAGGACGAAGTCTATGGTTTGTGATCTTTTAGTGTTTTAAAATATACAGTGCACATGGCTGAAGGTTGTGGACAGTGTCCATGACTGAAGGCCATGATTAGTCCCCAATAATACATTAAAATATATTTAGCCATTCACACTAACCATGGCTGAAGACAATGTTTAGTGCCAGATACTGTGGTAAATGTTATTAGTGATGTCATCAGTGATGTTCTCTCTGATGTAATCATTGTGGTCATAGGCTGCCTAACAGGGGGCATGACGTTAACATTTCTGAATTGTTGCGTTAAGTTCTCACCTTAATGTCTCTGCAACTGAAATATTTTCCTTGAATTTCAAGGGTTTTGTTATTCCATAAAATTTTCTGACAATAGCCATGGCTCTTAGCTATGGCCAATAACCATGCCCTTCGGCCGTGCCTTCTATATATTTTAGAACACTACCACACCACTAGCTATAGTAATTGTTCATTTTATACAAATATATGTTTGCCACAATGGCTTTCCTTATATGTTTATTTGATGTCTCATCTTCTCTGCTCAGTCACTTTTACATTCCCCCTCAAATCAATAGTTTTACAAAAAACTTTATTTGCATAGTTATTTAACTTTTAAAAATGTTACAGTTATATGCATGATTCATGAAATAAAAACTCATTAAAATGTTACAGTAACTTTGCACAAACAATGCACTCAATATATCTAAAAATAGAACTTTACAGGACTACCTAGAACACTTATGAATACAATTGTTTAAACAAATACTTTCTTCAAAGCCCCGGCTATGACAATTTGCACTCATGGCTACTGCAGAGCTGTCATTGTACCTGTGGCTATCACAAATTCAGTTACTGGACGGATTGTAGTCGCGGTCACACACACCAGCCTTTGTCGCTTTTAAACAGATGTGTGGTTTGACCAATCACATCACTATACACGTAGCCGTGGCTATACATAAAATGTTTGAACATAATTAGAAATGTGTATATGTGTGTATTTAGTACTCCTATGTTGTATTTTGAGACATGTACAATATAAGAGAAAATGGCAGAACAATACAGAAACATGAATACCTTATTTCTATATGAATGTCTCAAATTCTCTGTTTAATCAGTTGTACATCTGTAAAAGACAATGTAATACATTTCATAATAGAATATAAATAAAATACAAGTATTGTTTTTTGCATAATAGTACTATTTGAATACTGAATGTAGTCCTGGTACTCAACCAAGGTTGTACATATCATTATGTATATTAAAAAAAGAAATCTCATTGGAGAGAAAATAACCTCTACTCACTTACCTAAAATATCTAAAAATAAGATAAATATCTGCATACAAATTAAATAGTATTTAAATGTGTTCATGGGTACAACACCAACACTTGCACTAAGCACTTAAGTCACTACAAACCTACTTTTGCATGAGCAAATTCTAAATGTTTATTGACTCCAAGGTTGCATCTTGGTATTACTCTGCAGTTTAGACAGAGTTAATACCTTTTCCAATCTAGCTGAGTTTCATACACATTTGTGTAACATATTAAGACTTGCAGTTGCGTGTTAACACATAGGGAGTGCCATGCCACACACGTCTAGATTTTCTTTGCAATTGATGTGGACTATGACTTGTATTTCCTTTATGAACAGTGTGTCATTATATTGACAATGTTTTCATGGAATGTAATTAAACACACACACTATGATTTTGTTCTCTTAAGTTTTGCATTACAGCAGGGCCTGATGTATTTTGTCCTCACAGTTAACTTGACAGTCTACTTTTTAAAGATGATTTTACATGATCAGTAAATACACCAATGTTTTTGCTCTTTAGAATGTAAGCATATGTTGGATGTCCATACTAATACATGTATTGAACAAGTTATTTCTAGCAAAACTGATACCATATATTAGCATTCCCTATGATGCTGAGGGAGTTATATCATTTTTTTAAAACATTTTGAATATGGAATAGCATTTCACAGGTGTTAACTGTCGAACATCTCCAAACACAATGACATGTTTTCCTGCAAACTGTTCTACATATACAGACTCAATGACTTCATGTATTCTTAGGTGATTTAAAACAGAAACTGTGCTTTATTCAACTATTAAATAGGCATTCATGTTATATTTAAATATGCTAATTAGCTCTAAATGAGGTAATAAAGATATTGAGGCAATATGACCTCCAGTATAATTGAGACATATAAACATCTCTCAAAAAATGACAGTGGGCCTCATTATGACATCGGCGGTAGCCATGCCTGTAATACAGGCACGGCTGCCGCCGGTGTCATTTTACTTCCAGTGCCCGTGAATGGGCAATTACCGGGTCATTACGGCCCTGCCGGACCCGGTAGTTGCCCATTTGCTGGCGCCGGAAAAAAGATGCTCCCCATTCCCATTCGGCCCGATAGGGCCGAGTGGGAATGGGGAGGTTGGATGCACCGGCACCGTTTATAACGGTGCTGGAGCATCCCAAGCTGGCGGGCAGAAAGGCACCCGCGAGCACAACTTCTAGTTTGCTGGTCTGGACCGGCAAAGTTATAATGAGGCCCAATGTCTTACAGGTTCAGTACCTAACCAGCACCTCACATACTTCACATTCTATTGGCAACTGCCCACCATAGAAACAATATAGACCTAGTCAGAAAGTAAAGGCAGAGAATCTCACCTTCTTCCATCAGGTAATGTTCTTCCATTGTTCATTGTGAAAGTGAGGTGACAGACAGTATTATTTACTCTCATCCTACAATGGACAACTACATGGATTGGCTAGAAAATTATCCCACATAGGAAGATATATGTAAGGAAGATGCTGAAGAGAATCAGCCACAAGAAAGTACAAGAATAAATCAGTTACTTGGATGGACTAGCAGGAAACTACACCGGGCAACATACATTATCCCATCTCAGAGAAAACTACAGACAGCTAGAGGTACGTCACGGTGGAGGTGCATGAACGTTTATGACAAATATAAGCAAAAAAAGTTTTACCCTCAGAAACCTGTATACAAAAATGGAAATAGTTGCATATAAATACTGTTGATTTAAAAATGTCTTTTTTAATACATAAATACATCAAGAATTAACTGCCACTTAGCCTGAATAGGTGGATGCCATCTGACAACAATGGTAAACAAAGTTAACACTCACAACACTGCAAATAAACCTTTAATATCTAAATATTTACTGACACTTTAATATTAGACACACACTCAACATGTGCACAGTGTGAATTCTGCAAGCAAAATGACATAAATTTGAAGAAATTGTGGCTTTTATACTTTCCAGAATCAGAGGACTATATAGTAAGCAAACTACTAAAATGGCTGACACATTTTTACTGCAACCAAACAGAGACAAGTACTCACTTCCAACATTAACACCAACCAATTGCAAGCACGAAAACACACACATCATACATGCCCTACACTTACTATTACTAACAATTCAAACTAGGAGTTTCTTTTCCTGGAAACAGAGAAGGACTGCAGATATCAAGTCTGGTTTTAAAACTGTGTGGCTGATTTGGTTATTGGCGTTTTGTGAAAAAATGTATATTAAAATGAAGCTAGGTTTGACTGATTTTAGAATTAAATTGTTTGGATTTCGGGGAATGTGTTGGTTCCAAGTATTTCCTAAATTGTTCAGTCTAAGGAGTACAGGGCAGCCAAATGTCATATTGATTCATTGTGGAGACAATGATTTGGGTAATGTACAATGTGTGTCCCTTGCTTTAATGATTTAACAAGAATTGCTAAAACTAATAGAACGTTTTCCTCACACCATCTTTATCTTTTCCAAACTGAGTCAGAGTCAAAAGTGGAAGTGGGCCACCAGATTTAATGCTCAAATTGAAAAACCACAGAGAAATGTTAATAAGGTAGTTTAAGCTTTCATGAGAGACCAAAAACAACTATGGATATCAAACAACAACATAGCGTTCTAGAGGACTCATTTCTTTAGACATGATGCAGTACAAGTAACTGAGGAAGGAAAATTCACTATTCCTTCATAACATCAAATCAGAACTCCAGATGTCTTAAATTACTACACTCAGTGTACCCCAAAACAGTTGTTTTAAGGACTATGTTTTACATATGTATACAGAAATACAATGAAATATCAACTAAAAACATTTTCTTTTATAAATCATAATTCATATCTATGGCTATGCTACCCCACGCTATCAACAAAGCAATTATAGCCGCGGTTATGCTTAAACCTATTTCATTAATTCGAAAACACATATTACAAAGGTTTCAAAGTGAAATTACACATGACTGAAGGTGAGGACATCGAATCAGGAAGACATGTACAATTCTGTGCTGTAACATCTATAAAATAATATGATTACTGCACAAAATATATACACATATGGCCGCGGCTAATAGGGGCATTTATACTCGCATCCAGGCAAACCTGCCAAAATTCATGGCGTTCAATTGGAATGAAAGTAGCCACGGGTATGACCGCTCCATTGCAGCCACGGGTAACCATAGATGTTAATGTTTAAATGACACAAAGGTACAGCTGAGGGCATGGAATCAAAAAGACATGTAAAATTGTGTACTGTGCAATCCATGAAATAAGGTTATTGACAAAATAAATTGTATTACAATAGCCGCAGCTCTGGCGACAATCATTACTGCAGTTACACACCCTGCCAAAATACACAACATCACATTGGTTTGCTGATACCCAGGGATATAAAGGCCCCTGAAAATGCACAACGTTTCAATGGCTGGTTCATAACTGCGTCTATTTAAAACAAAGAAAGCATCAACATTTATTTTTCCATAATATTTCAAAACTTCCATGGGTGGCTCTTAAAAGAGCCTTTGTGTTTTTATATGAAAATTGTTCCCAAGAATATACATTTTTTATTCTGACTGTCAAACTCTGCAATTCCCTTATGAGGTCCATTTGAAAGTTTCAAAACAAAGTCTATGTGTCTCTGTGCACTTTCTTTAGATGCTGTATCAAATGCCATTTCCTGAAAATAAAACATCTTTTACTACCCACCAAAAATCTTTCTCCACAAATCATACACCCAGCTAACCTTCCCACATCACCATCCTCAAACCAAAAACATGAAATTAGCAAATGCTTCTCAAAATATATCCCAATGTCTTCCACATCACTGTTTGTTTTAAAGTCAAAATCACCTATTTCACCACAATCTTCTGAAAAAACACAGGACCTGAGAAATCAGTGGAAGAGTTGTCAACACCTTCTTCACTATTTCTGTCCAGTTTCCAGCCTATGTAAATGTGCCACAAAAACAATATCCATAGCCCCTTCAGCTGCACAGCGTCCTAAAACACACCTCCCTCTCACACAATACCAATTTATCATACATAAAAACCCTTTACATTATGAAGCAATATAATCTCCAGATGAATTGGTATATAAAAACATCACTCAAAAAATGATATTGGGCCTCATTACGGGTCGGGCAGTAACCCTGCCGGTGCGACCGGCGGGTTGGCGCTGTAACCGTCAATATTTACCAGCGCCCGACTTCCCGGTGCCACCAGCTCATTACGAGTGTGGTGGCTGGGAAGTCAGGCGGAGATACATTTGTAAATCCCCATTCGCATAGAGGACTCTATGGGAGTGGGGACACAGAAACACGGACACCATTGCTAACAGTGGCAGTGTTTCCGGGACGGGTTTGCTACCATGGTAGCTGCGCCCGGCAGTATCAGACCTGTCAGGCAGACCGGCGCCTGCAGGCAAACACGTAGTTTGCCAGTCCGGAAACAAGGGTGTCGGTGAGCTTACCAGCACCCTTGTTTCCGAACCGGCAAATTTGTCATGAGGCTCATTGCCTTATAGACTCAATAGCTGAAGAACACCTGAGGTACTTGACATACTATTGGCAGAAGCTCATCATAGAAACAAAAACACCTAATCAAAAAATAAACATTGAGAAGCCCACCTTCTCTTCTCGTGTAATCTTCTTCCATTGTTCATTCTAACAAGTGAGGTGACAGTGTTTTTACTATCACAGTAGAATGGATAATTACATGGTCTGGCTAGACGGAAATTATCCCAGAGAGGAGGACATATTAAAGCAAGATACTGAAGAGAAACAGCCACAAGAAAGTACAAAACACTCAGGATTTTGTAAGTTTATTCTTCATATTCTTTATATTGATTTAAAATCTTACTAACAATAACATATATAAGTAACACATATCATTCACCATATAGATATACTTTAGCTTACTGTTTTTAAATGTCTGTGCAAACAGAAAACATATTTTAAAGTGCATTAGCAACCAGACAGGGCGCAATCAGAATGAAACAAGCATTCTGATTGGCCCTCGCCGGGGCACTACCCGGACGGGAATCCCTCTGCCGGGATTCCACAGCCATTGTTCCCGGTGTGGGCGTGGCAGCCCCTCAGCCAATGAGAAGGCTTGAAACGGGGCTATCCCCACTCTGAGCCTCCACGTGGCTGTGAAGCTGCCTTCGCCCCCTGCGGGGGACTCGGGTATGTGTTTTTTTTTTGTTTTGGTCCCTTTGCTCCCACCTCCCTGCCCTCTCCAGCCCACTTACCTTCTGCCTCCTTTGTCCCCGGTGGGGGACGAGGGCGGCCTTTAATCGTATGGAGGCTCGAAGCAGGGCCATCCCCACCTGGAGCCTCCACACAGCTGGAGGCTTCAATCGTCCACCGTCGGGGACCCACGTACATTTTCTGTTTTCCTTTTTTTTTTCTCCCTCCCAACCCCACTTACCTTTTTTCTCTTTATTTTTTCTGGAGCGGACGCGCTGGGAACAGAAGTGTTTGCAGCGCGTCCGCTCCCGATGGCGCCATGGATAGGGAAAATGGACTCTGTTTTCCCTTTCCCGGCAGCCATTTTCTTGTTCATTTTATATTTATTTTTTTCATCCCGTAATGCTGCAGCGTTTCGGGACAGAAAAAAGGGCTTTTAGTGACCCGGTCACGCAATGGCAATATGCCCCTTGCGGAAAGGGCATTAGCGAGGCAGGTAATGCCTTGGGGCCTTCGTTAAGGCCCTCGCGAATGCCCCCGCCGCTCGGGGCATATTGCTTAATTATAACTTCAATTGTTTAAAAATATTTCAAATATTTTCAAACAGATGAAGAAGAAATACAAGTATCGAGAAGGATTAAATAACAGTAACCTTGGGAATTCCCTAGAAATACATTTGTGGATACTTTAAAAGAAAATAAAAGAATGTTCATCAATATTCCTAATGATATGGATCAATGAATAAGGACATAAAATACCTCAGACAAATAGTAGACAATAGAAGTTCAGACATTTAGGCTAATGAAGAAGATGTATCGTGTAAATACTAAAAGAAAAAGAAACCCCACAACCATGTTCCCCCTCAAATAAATAGGTTTACAAAAAACTTGATTTGCATACTTATTTATAGTTATATTTATTGTTGATCAATAGTAAGACATTAAAGCATTACAGTAACTTTGCAGAAAGTCTACACTCAATATATCTTAAACTGGAACTTTACAGGACTACCTGCTACACATATAATTACATTTGTATTTTTTTTAACCATTTTTCATAACCGCGGCTACAAGAGATGCTATGGAATAGGCATTCCGTGCCAATAGGCAATCATTGTAGGAGTGGCTACAGCCATCGGCCCATGCATATCCACAAATAGGTGTACCACGCTACAATTGGTTATCTTGTAGCTGCGCATATGAGCCCCAGCCATTGCTGAGAAGACCCATGTCTAAAATATTGCCAAAGGATTGGCTGATGCCTTAGCCATGGCCATTCAGAAAACAATGAAAATAAATTTGATCCTATACTACCAAGCCCTCAACAAGTCACCCCATCATCTCTACCAGCTCCCCCACTTTCCTAATGTCCTTCTCACCTCCCCTGCCCTCTCCCAATCCCCCTATAACTTTTGTTTCTGTGACGCATTTACGCTCAAAATGTTGGGTAGCTACAGCTATAAAACAAGAGCAAATACATAACATGCCATTGGCCTGTATTTAGCTGCAGTAACACAGGGCACCAATACAGCTGCATGTATATGTGCCGTGCAGTTACAGGTGCTTCCGTAACTGTGGGTATTCACTCCAGTCGTTGCTGTGATTAGCCACGCCTCAAACTATGTCATTTTATTGGCTGTTATGGTAGCCACAATTATGGATTCATGTTTTAAAAAGTAATATGTAGACTGTAACAGATGATGGGAGTACACTGTAGTACCATGAATACATTATATAGCAAAAGGATGAGAATGGTTCAATAAGGTAGACATAACCTGAATACAAATTCAGAAGCTGTAGATGGAATGCATAGAGTGTGCATAGACTGTAAACAGGCTGAGTTGGTGGAAGTAGTCAGACTTAGGTAAAGTGAGTGGATTTCATACTAGGTAGGGAGACTTAGGCCCTGATTCACAGAAACATTTTACAATCATGAAATCCCATTGGAAAAAGCTCTGTCAATCAAGCTCCTAATACATATGATGAGATAGGTATAGAAAACATAATTAGTTAGAGAACATACTTTATGAAATGCAATTACATGCAGTTGTACAAACGTTTAATTTGTTTGACCCTCATATGTAGTTCACAATGCGTGATACATTTGTGCATAGGACAAAAAATCCAATTTGGATTTAAAAAACATATACTAACAAATAAATAAGGTAAATGGGTGGAGATACACTGAATAGGTACAGATACACAGGATACAGTAGGGTAGGTGACAGCACTTGAGTCTGGAAATACGGTGGGTGGGGGGATCTAAAACTAGGGTAGGGTGGCAGAGGTTCAATAAGAGGGGGTAGGATGGAGTGAGAGTATGGTGCACAGCGGTACAGGGAGTAAGAGTACAATGCATAGGCAAGGTTACAGGGGATGAAGAAAACTGTGGATAGCTGGAGATAATTCTCTCAGAACCATTTGGTTGTTGAGAAACAAAAAACAAGGTGGATTGAATAAAACCATAGTTTAACACAAAACGCCTTTACTTTTCCTCTTTGCCCTTTCTTCTCACTACTGCCAACAGTTGCTGTGGCATCAACCTTTACACTAGAAACCACCACGGCAGCATCTATACCAGCCACCTCCAGCACCATATAGTCCACGACCTCCACCAGCAAACAGCAAAGTGTTGTTCTTCAAATGTCACAATTGTTTCAGGGTGGGAGATTCAATTTCCTGCCTCTGAAATATTTAATATATTTTTTATTTCCACACGCATGATAGAATTTCTAAACTCCTGCTTCGAAAAAAACAAATAGTTGCATATACATGCGATTGATTTAAAAATGTATATTTTATACATCATTTTAGTGAATGTTAAAAAAAATGCATGGAGCATTAGGGGCCCTCACCATTTGTACCTTATTTGCAAGTATGGACAAAGCAATAGAAAAACATTTCCACAATACTGGTAAGTAGAACTTTGTGAGAGCAGATGTATTATATTAGCACTACATGTTATCCCATAGCAGTGCTTATAACATAGTGTTACTTTATATATAGAAAAAAATCTTAGGCATGCCTACGAGTATTAGAATCTAAGACAACTAATGCATAGGTGTATCAACAGAGATGGATTTAATAGCATCTCAGTAAAACAATGACAATGCACATGTTTATGAGCAGTACTAATATTTTTCTAATGCTACAAAGTAATAAATAATTCATTTTCTAAATGCTTTCATGGTACAGTAAACTGCCACTTAGTGTGAGAAGGTGTAAAACAGTGACAATAGATGGCATTGTATAGCAGATACTTTCACATCAGCCACACACTCAACATGTGTACAGTAGGACTTCGGCAATCATGAGAAAACTGCACAAAATGGCAGCTTTTATACTACTTAAAACCACGAAAAGAGGACTATATAAGTATTAAAATGCCGACACATTTTAACTGCATCCTATCACAGACAAGTGCAACAGTAACAACAACCAATCATAAACACTGAAACAGACAGACATCTTTTTTTACCCAATATCTATGATAACAGGGGCTATTGAAATGCAGCTATAAGCATCACCTTGTAGCCGCCGATACACATAATTTTTTTTACTAAGATTCATATTCTAGCAAACACAAGGAAAGAAGGCTGAATCGAAACTCAGCAGAGGCAGCTCATGCCAGGGAAGCCAAGGTCATATCAATAGAAGCTATGAACAGTAGTTACTTTTAATTGAAGCTAAGAACAAAATATCCTGCGTCTGAAGGATCGGGATAAGAAGGCAAAGGCAGGTGGCGGGTGAAACGAAAATCAAATACACAAATTGAGAGAAACAAGGCAAATTCACGGTGTAGTAGCATGTAACCATCCAAGCGAGAAGAGGCACGGGTTCACACCTACGCTTGGCAGCCGCCCAGACAGAGATGTAACTTTTCCTGACAAGAAGACAAAGTTTCGAGGCCGACCACAGCCAACTAATTTACATAGCCACTAAAGTAATGGATTGAGGGAAGGCAGGGTGAATCTTAGGGCCCCCTGTAACTGGTTGACCATTCTGGGTGCTGCTAAGTAAAGATTTATGCATGGGGTGGAAACCAACCCAATCACAATGGACCAAATAATCTAGGGTTCTATAGATAGTAGAACCAAGGGGACGTCGTACTCATAGTGATGTCTACTTGAGTAATGTTAGAAGGAAGGGCTTAGACACCCACCTGATAGTGTTTATCAATCCTCTTACTCCGTTACCATATATAGATATAGTACCTGTAGTAAAGTTTTCCTAACCAATAGAATTGCATGTTAACTTTTGAGTGTTACACGTCAATGATGACGAGTTTCGGGTAATGTTACTATTTGTATAAGTTCGAGGGAGTTGAAGTAGGACGGACTATCGCATCACTGTTGATTTCCATGTTTCCCTGTTTTTTGTACTTGTCATTACGGGGACTCCCTTTTGCCAAACCATTGAGTTATCCTTATTGATTGGTGTTGGAGTATGAAAACCTGCACCCCCATTCATCTCAAGGTGCAGCTATCTTGTCTTAAAGTACTCTGGAGCAAACCCTGACTCTATGGGCTGGCCCGGCGTCTCTCCAGTACACTTGGTAGCAAGATCGGATGGTTTATCGACTATGGATTGTGGATTAAAATAAGACACTCATTGAACGTCGACAAAAAGTAACTCTAGGTCCTCTGCAACATCACGAGTCCTTTGCCTTTCGGCTGAGTACAGCGTGAAGCTCCCCGTAGACAGTGGTAGATAAAGAAGAGTCTGCAGTCAGGGCCTGAAGGGTCCCGTGTTCCCCACACTTCCTTTCCCATTCCTACGGGCAGCTGAGCGGGCGAAAAGCTGAAGAAGGCAGTAACAAATGCTGTGATCCAGAGGGTCCGGAGACGAACCATGCGAACGGTGAGTAAAGCAAAAAATGGAATGCTTTGGCAAATAGTGCATGTCTTAGAACAGGTAAAGGGAAAAGGTAATGGAGGGAGAAAGGAAAAAACAAAAAAAGTCAGAAGTAGGGAAGACTGTATATATATATATACATATATATATATATATACATATATATATATATATATATATATATACGGGGATAATTACTCGAGAATAATAAAAGTAAATGAGAGGTTACCGGGGTAGACACCCGAGAAGAGAGAGGTTACCGGGGCAGACACCTGAGAAGAGAGAGGATTTGCCTTATTCCTACGCTTTAATATAGCGGCTAGAAGAAACGTATTCCCAAAGTCCCACATAATGGGGAATGAATAGGCTACCACAACGTTTAAAGACGTCATGAAAGGGTACGTTTACACTCCATGAAGGGGTAATGATTAGAGGCAGAGATATTTGTATCTAGCTGGTGTCCGTCTAGTCTGTCAAGCGTCTGTCTTATATGTTTGTTTGTTGTGATGTCATATGTATGAACATTTTTGAAGAGAACTGTTTTAACATTTTTGCAATTTAATACAGGAGATAAAATCGCACACAAATTGTTGGGTTTTGAGTACAATACATAACATTTTGTGAAAATTTGGATTGGACCTTGCAGTGTTTGGTGCTCGCTCGTATTGTGAGAAGTTGTTTAAACCACACGAAAACATTGACAAGTGTTTTATAAGAGGAAAGGGGACAGATTTAAGCATGAAGGACATGACTCCATTAGCACACTTATGCAAGCAATTGCCAAAACACACACTCAAACTACGGAATTATAGTACCGAGTGGGTTAAAGGTACCGCCCACAAGATGTTTATGCCAAGACCACAAAATGGGTCTTTAGCTAAAGCCGTCTTACAGCATATGACGACATATTTGCATGCCACATATACAGGCAAGAAGTTAGAAAAACGACTTGCTGTTCTCAAGTTGTGGAAAAAGTACGAACAGGGAAAGGAAGAATAGCCACCAACAGATTGGATACTTAATGTATGCACAGAGGGGGATGTGACGCCTACCACTCTACCTGCCCCACCCAAAACGAGAGTTGAAGAAAATAAGGACGAGGGATTGTACCCACTAATAGAACTTAAAGCAGCCATGGGGTACAGCAACCCTGCATGTGAGACCCCTACACATAGTAGTGACGAAAATCAAGGGAAAGATAAGGACAAAACTATTACCTCCGTAGTCCCAAGGGACAAGGAGAGACGTGATGACGAAAGAAGAGATCAGGCACAGAAAAGTGCGTATCTCGACAAGGAAAGAGAAGGAAAGAGATGGAAGGGAATCGAAGGTAGAACTGATGAGATACCATTTGCAACAGATGAATGGATGGGAGGACAAATCTTATTGAACTCGATGGCAAAGGCATTGATGACGCGAAACAAAAGGAGAGGTTAGATGAGACACAGAGAAAGGGGAAGAAGGAGTTAAGAGATGAAAGAATGAGAAGGAAAGACAGACAAAGGCGAGAACAGCTATATTGCAAAGAGCAAGATAGACAGCTCGATCGCAACCCAAGAGCAGCCAATGATCAAGACAGACAAAAGCAGCAAAGGTTAGATGAAGAGCAAAGAATATGTGATAAAAGAATAAGAAGACGAAGAGATGAGGAAATTCGAAGGGCAGATGAACATAGAAATGAAAAGAGAAAGGAAGAAGATAGGGTCAGAGAGGAGGTGAGGAAGCGCAAAGAATTTGATGACGATATCGAACGTAAGCGAAGACAGAGAGCACGCGATCTTAAGTATTTGGATAGGGAGGTTAAAAAACCTGATCCAGTTGTGGACTGAGATGACATCAAAGCATTATTTCCTGTGTATGATTCAGTACCAGGCAAGTCTGGGGCAAATATTGAATATGACTTCGACACCAGAAGCATCGGAGAAATGATCGATAAAATATATGATGAAATGGGACTAGAACAAATACCCCAGGGAGAGGGGGAAGACGAGCGCTTGGAAAGCACTCAGCTGTATGACATTTGAGGATGTCACCCGAAGTATTGGGAATAGGGAACTATCCCTGGACAGATTAGAAATCAGTAGAAACAATGAAGACACAAGAAGTTGCGTGAATTGGGGACAAACAATGTCTGACTCCGAAAGGGAGGAGCGCGAGGAAAACGAAGTAGGAATGCGGAGTGAAAGATGACTCCCAAGGGAAAAAGGGATACGATGATCAGACACTAGCGAGTCTGCACCGAGGGCATCAGAGTCAGCCACGCAGTCTGACTGACATGAAGGAGTACCTCATGGTCAGAGGGGGGTGTCTTCACCGCCCTTTGTAGACAGACTAAGGACATTGCCAGGTAGACAGCGATGCGGGAATATTACCCCTGCAATAGACAGGAGAACAATGAGAAAAGAGAAAGAGGGCTACGCATTCCAAGTTCCGCTACTAGAGAAGGGGGGGAATAAGACCACGATATATTCCATGGCCACACATGGATCAAGAAAACTTGAAAAACAAGCTTCCAATGCTGACATCGGGAGCCGGAAATTGGATACATGAGTTAGAAAAAATGACAGGAAGAAACACGTTAGCTATAGGGGACATTAAGGCCTTCCTAATCGCCATATTTGTTGAGAGAGCAGACCATGTGTGTGCACGAGTATGCTACCATGGTGTAACCACAATTAATACTGTGCATGAGGGAGTGTCATTTAACAATTGTAGAGCAGCAGCATGGAAAGCGCTACGAGTACTTTACCCAGATACTTCCGATATGGGAGCTATAATGACTCAAAAAATGAAGGATTCTGAGGATCCGTTAATTTATATACAGAATTTCCAAGACACATGGGTACTCGAGACTCATGAATCATGGACGAAATCAATACCTGTGTTTTACCATATATTGTGCCAAGGGTTGCCAGAACCGGTGCAGAAACAACTCAAGAAATTGGTAGGAATTGAGGCTAAACCTTGGCCTGAAATACAGTTGACTATCGCACATTATTGTAGACTGCTGCAGGAAAAGAATCGCAAAAAGGAAGCAACTCGAAAGGGTGAGGAAGTGAAATTGGTGCATAAGAAATTTTCAAAGTATGCCCTTGAAGGAGCCATGATAACTAGCCCTGCTGAATCAAGCATGCAACAGGTGGCTAGTCCACAACAAAATAATCAGGGTAATGTAGGGTTTTACCCACGGGCAAGAGGATTTAGGGGAAGAGGATTGAAGAGCAATCAGGGAGGTTTCCAAAATAATCAAGGAGGCTTCCAAAACATGCAAAATGGAAACCCGGATATGTCAAATGGGCAAATAATCCAACCACCGCCAGTATGTTGGCTGTGTGGAATTACAGGGCATTTGGCACGCACATGCAGAAATCAAGGCATGATACAGAATGGCCAAGGAATGGGAGCAGGCATGGTGAATCGACCTGCAGTTTTACAACAGGGTGTTGCACAGAATCACACAGTGCAACAACAAGCGCCAGGAGCGCAACAAGGAGTGCAATCTCAGAGCATGGGCAATTTTCCACAAAGACAAACCCAACAGGCACTGTTGCAAGTATCACAAACGATGAGCACAGGGCAGACCCAGAACCCTGGAAGGGGAAGTAACAATGGGAATGGGGAGAATCAACAAGTGCACAGTGGGCCAAACTTGTATATGAACTAGGACAGCTCACTGGGAACGCTGATGTTCTCTAGCCTATCAGTGACACCAGACCCTCACAGGGAACCTAGAGTGGATGTCGTTATAGGGGGTTAAGAATATTCCTTTGTAGTGGAAATGGGTGCAACACGCTCGTGCATACGTGAAGACAAGTTTTCATTGTCTGGCGAGGCCATAGATACTCAGAGTTTTACAGGAGCTCACAGTCGAACTCCCTTTACAAACGTACTGCCAGTCTCCATAGGAGAGTGCGAAATGAATGTACCTTTATTATATTCACGTCAGACCCCAGTAAACATTTTGGGTCGAGGCTTGATGACAAAGTTGAACATGACAATTTTGTTCACGGAGGAGGGCATAGTATGCTCCACTCCAGGAATGCACTACTCAAATGTATGTGAAATGATTAGAGCATACTCAGAACACATAGCCATGAGGGCCATACCATTAGAGCCAGAAATGTTCGCATATGGCATGCGTGTGCTTATGGCGGGATTGCCAGGCCTTGCAGACAAAACCCTGAGAGCCCCTGATGAGTTTCTATTCAGACCAAGAATACCTATTCATGAGGAAGAGGGACAAGAATTTCCCTTGATGATAGACATGGCAGCAATGTGAGGGAAAGTGGTTTTGGTTGACGGTTATGATAACAAGGGAAGACAATGGTGCGTGATTATTGCCATAGAAGAAAGATATCGAGTGACTGACCGATGACGATCTGTTTGAAGAACAAGCAGAAATAGGAGAGACAATGGTAGAAGTAAGTCTCTACCATGATCAAGAGGGAGGTACCTCAGAGAATGATGCTGGCATTGAACCTTCCTGAATATTTTGATGCCGACATGGCCTAGGTGCCTGTCCCAGTAGGGATTACAGGACCCTATGACGTAGGCCTCTTGAAGGGGGTGGGAGAAGTCAAAATTAAGCTAAAACCAGAAGCAATTCTACCCAAGGAACGAAAATATCCCATGTCCAGAGAGGCAGATGAAGGGATTTTTAAGACAATTTCTGCCATGATGGACCAGGGCATATTAGTGACGTCAGAGTCACCAAGTAATACGTCAGTGTATCTTGTGAAGAAAAGTAAAGGGGGGTCTTGTAGGCTATTGCAAGACCTTAGACCCATAAACGATATTGTCGAGGCCGAGTTCCCTCTAGTCCCTAACCCATCTACAATATTATGCAATATACCCGTTGAGGCAAAATATTTCATGGTGATTGACTTGAAAAATGCATTTTTCTCAATCCTGTTGCACCGTGACTCACAAGATCTGATGTCATTCATGTTCAGACAAATGTGTCTGAAAAGCACAAGGCTGCGACAGGGGTACTGTGAAGCTCTGTCTATTTTCAACAGAGATGGATCTGAGCAATATTGCACTAGAAAGTGTTGTCTTACAATATGTGGATGACAGTCTAATTTGCAGCACCGCAGAAGAGCAATGCATCCACAATTCTGTTCAGCTATTGACTATACTGGCTGAGAAAGGATATATGGTTGACAAGGAAAAGTTACAATATTGTCAACAGGAAGTGCTGTACATAGGCCAGCTGATCTCACATGAAGGAAAGAAAGTGACCCCAGAAAGGGCTGAAGCCATATTGAACACGGCTAAGTCACACACGATAAAGCAAATGCAGAGCTTTCTAGGCAAGAGCAACTATGTTAGGGCATGGGTCTTCGATTACAGCTCTTATACTAAGCCTTTACTTCAGGCCCTAAAGAAGGCTCAAGTGATGAAAGAAAAGATTGAATGGTCTGAGGCCATGGAGAAAGGGTTTGCTGAACTCAAGAGAGCGATTTGTACAGCTCCAGTTCTCAGAATTCCCAATTATGCAGAGGAATTTTACCTGTATTCACACACAAATGGCAGCGTCATGACGGCAGTGCTCACTCAAAGAACCTCCTTGGGGTACAAGCCGCTGGCATACTACAGTGGGAATCTGCACCCAGTAATGAGAGGCCACTTCCCATGTGAACAAAGATTAGCTGCCGCAGCGTTGCCCATAGAGAAGGCCACAACCATCGTAATGGGATGCTCCATGACGTTGTACGTCAAGCACTCATTATTTGCCATTCTACAGAAACCAAAGGTCACATTGACAACTCAGAGAGCTTCTGCTTATGAAGTGATCATATCAAACCCATCGATTAAAATAGTCCGATGTAAGATAGTAAATCCAGCTATGTTCATCGCAGAGCCAGTCACTGAGGGAGAGCCGATAAATGACTGCGCAAATAATGAAGAATTCTATATGAAATTCTCAAGGTAAAAGAAAATGCCTTTGCAGGAGGAGAGATCGTTTTTATTGATGGGTCTTCTAGAATTGTAGAATTGACCAAAGTGATGGGCATAGATACAAAGCGTTGCTGTGATAAAGCACAAATCGAACAGAGAGTTTCAAGTGCTTCTTAGTGCTTGAATACCATCTCATTATTCAGCACAGGCTGCAGAATTATTGGCGTTGATACTCGCCATTGAGAATCACGCAGACCAGGAAGTAACGGTGTAAAGTAACTCTGCCTATGTGACGTCAACAGTGCACGCAGGCTTAGCGTGCTGGAAAAGGAGGGGTTACCTCCGAGCAGACGGCACACCAGTGCAGCACGCAGCCTTATTGGACAGGCTGATTAAGGCACTACAGCTCCTGGAAATGTGCCGCCCACACCAAAGGGACAGATTTTATCTCACGCGGAAATCAAGCAGCAGACACAGAAGCCAAGCATATGGCATCAAAAAGTGAGACGGTTATGGCAGTGAAAGCTATCCATGCCAATGGACTAATGATGCTTACACGAACCGCACCTGAGGGGTAGAACAATTTGGGGCAAACACAGTTAATGGAACTCCAAGGGGAGGCACCGCAGGAAGAGAAGAACCTATGGAAACATTGAGGCTGTTCTTTAAACCTCTCTGACAGCTTGTGGTGACAAGACAGTTGGTAAACCAGTAATGCCTGTAGCCCTATTAAAAATAGCGCTGGAGCAGTTACATTACCCGGCGCATGTGACAAAGGAGAATCTAGCAGCAACGCTCGCGGAAAACTGGTTCATACCGAATTTAGCTGAGCATGTTGCATTCTTTATGGTGAACTGCATAATCTGCCAGCAATTCACCGCTGGGCACACACTAAAAGTAATGAGAGGAGTCCTCCCCAGGGCAAATGGGCCTTTTCAGCCCTTGCATATCGATTATGTCGACATGATTCAAGTATTTAACGGGTACAGATACTTAATTGTTGTGGTGTGTCCATTCTTTAGATGGATAGAGGCAGGTCCATGTAGACACCCAGACTCTACCAGTGCGGCCACATATTTAGTGAGGGAAGTGTTTCACAGGTGGGGGGTGTGCAAAGTCATGAGATCAGATAATGGCCCTCACTTTGTTAATTTAATATTTGAGCAGATTAGCTTGCTGCTTGGTATAAAGCACAAGTTCTCATCAGCGTATCATCCACAAAGTAATGGGATCTGTGAGAAGCTCAACAGCTTGTTAAAGGAAAGGATAGCCAAGTTGAAACTTACTCTAAAGAAGGGATGGTTGCACTGCCTTCCACTGGCACTGTATGCTCTTCGGAACCAACCTGGCTCCGACCATCATTTTACGCCACACGAGATAGCCACAGGAAGAAGAATGAGAACTCCCCAAGATATAGCTAGATGAGATGCCCAGTCAACAGGAGAGGTTTTAGGATCTGAAATGCAAAACTATCTGAACTGTATGACATCTTGCTTACTATAATTTCAGACAAGCTGCAGCAACGACGAAAAGGGTGCAGCGCAGCACAGAATACAGAAGGAGACACTATATCAGACTCAGTTCAAGGTCTACATGTTCCACTCGCCTTCCCTGGAGACGCTGTCCTTGTGAGAAACCATACAAGGAAAAGGTGGGACGAGCCAAGATTCAATGGTCCTTTTATCATAGAGGATTGCACTCCGTCTGCTGTGAAGCTATAGGGTAGGAGAGCATGGAATTTTCTCAGTGATATCAAACCCTACATCTGAGAAGGCACCCTGCCTGCACCCCAGCGAGAGGAATCGATGAGCAATGGGGAAGAACCACAGCACGTGCAGACAAGATCCATGACGAGGAAGAGGATGTATGACCAGCTAGACAAAGACAAAGAACTTTTGTGCAAAAAGTTGTGGCTTCATTCTGGACATTCCTCTAAGCAAAAAAGGGGATAAGGACATAATAACTGACACTCTGTGCATCCTAGTGGCAGGGTGAAGAAGAAAATTGCACGTGTAAGACACAACATAGTCTGTTGACTTTGAACTTTGGACTCAGGCATGCTGAAGCCTTGATGAGAAAAAGACTATGCCACATTTTGACTGAGGACATTTACATTGTAAACAAATACAGTATCCCAATTCATTCAGCATCGCAACCTTATTCTCAATCACTTATGATGTCCCACAGGAGAGACATCACAAAGGACGTGGACACCTATTTCAACCTAGTGCTAAGATCATACCCGTCATTGGTAGGGAGGCTCACAAGTGTCACAGACTTTCTCCAGGATCCTGAAAACAAAAAAATAATAAGACAAATGCTTACTGTCATTGCCGAACAATTTATTATACTCCCTGAGTACAGTAAGGAAGAATCAAATGTTCCCAACACAGTCGGAAATAAATGAGCTTGTCAACACACTGTTCTTTCACATAATCAAAGACTGTCCAACTATTGTCGGGAGAACAACAGATACACTAACATTTCTTCGAGACCCAGCAAACACTGAACATTTAAGACATCTTTTGAATAAGATCGTCATTTTGGTCGCACTCCACGCGACCGGACAGTGCAGACATTGTTTATATCAAGGAAAAAACATATAATCCTGAACCCAGCAAGACAGGACAGATGTCCCTATCACCAGAAGAGAGCAGATTGGCACACAATGTCCTCTTTCGCCTAGTCACTGACTTTCCAGAGCTGGTGGGGAGACCTATCGATGTTGACGTCCTCACCTTCATCAGAAATCGAGCTAATGTCACAAAGATGGGAATACTCCTGCATGGAATCATACTCCAAGTTGAACTTTCCAATCATCAGAGAGATTATTTCAGAAGATTTTAAGAAAACCTTCCACTGAGGGACAGATTGAGAACTCCATTTGCTATATTTGTTGTTATTTTTTCCCTATTTCTTCACACTGACCAGTGTCCAACATGTCCTCAGGACTGAAGCAGGTGGGGTGGACTGGGAGCTTACCCACTTTGAACATGCACAGTAAAGGGACTCACTGAAGTATTACTTAATTTGATTTTTCCCATAGTCTAGCAAAAGAACTGTATCCTGAAATAAGAAACAATTGTCACTCTAAGAGGGGGGACACCTTTGGAGCGCCAGCCACTCCTAAACAGAGAACTCGAAAGACGATATTGGTTAAGGGAATAATAACATTGACATTTGGCGAATGATCAAGATGGGGGTCCAGAGCAGCAACATGGTCCTCCCACAAGCAAAGAGGCACCACCGCATCTAACATACAAAACTATCATGAACCTATGTATCGTATTTATCATTATTTTACTGTCATTAACTATCAGAACTGCATTCTTTATTGGTGCACAAAGCGTTCCAATTTCAGTGCACCCACCTGATGATACATGCATGAAAGCCACAAGAGTACCCAGAATTTATCCAGTCCCTAGAAGATCTGATGGTGGAGTGAATGAACTTGAAATGGATGTAATTAGCAACAATACGCACACACTTGTGGTAACGAATGAAAAGAAAAGTGGGAGACAGGGTCGGCAAGAGATGAATGCCGTAACATCACTGATAACTACACTCATGCAAACACTGAATGTACACGAAGCAGGCTTAGCATCAATGACTGCAAAACCGCAAACGAAAGCAGCAGAAAGGAAGAGACTGCCTGCCATAAGGAACAACACAGAAACTGTCATGAGAGAACAAGAAGAGTTAAGATAAAAGCCAACAAAAGCAGTCATATCAGAAACTCTTGAGAAAACAAGGGCCAACTCAGAAAAACTCTCTGCAAGGGCACGAATGTTAGTAGACTTACTATTCCCACACATAGCCCGAGTGAGGAAACTGCATGAGGAATGAAAAACAAAACCACAGAGACTGCATTACCCAGCATATATGTTCCAACACAAGGGACAAGTACCAGTTCCACAATAAAGCCATATACCGGACCAGTGTCAGGCTGGTTGGCATGGGTATTTGCATGCAGCAGAGAAAAGATGCATGAGGACCAGGAAAGAGCTGCCAGACTCCTGTCCACTCAAATGACGCAGATGAAGAGACCTGCACCATGGACCAGGATACCTGAGAACCCTCCAGCAAGAAAGAGCCATACAGATGCATTCAGAGATGTAGTAATAGCAAACTACATGAAAACCTTAAGAATCAAGAGAAGCATGCATGAAGATGACAATGAACTGAACGATTACCTGGATAGCACAGCACACTTAGGTATCAACATTTGGTACCAGCACATGAAGGAAGCTGGAAGACGAAAATACAAAGGGGAATGCTTTGTTTGCGCACTCCTACCGTACAGCATGGGGAAGTGCAAGACCTTTGTGGCTGTAGAAATTGATGTCCCAACAGCACCGTCTCTCACACATAGCAATGTGCAATAACAGAGGCCAGTTCATGGGAAGTGATGCCTCATTGATATGGGCAACTGAAACAGATTATCCCGATGAAGATGATTATGTCCAGGACATTAAGACGAGAAACAGAGCCCATACTAGGAATCATGCGATCAGGTACGAGAAGCCTGTAGTTAAAGGAACAGGACTAAGATGGTAAGTGAACCCAAAACTAAATGTCCAAGGAAAAACTCCAGAAGAGGCTCAAAATTCACAAAACAGAGGCTTAAAGCAGATTTGGGGAACAGTGCTTTGACCAGACGGTTGGGAAAAAGGACTAGTGATCTGCAGAGCATGGATGGTCCTCAGAGCCTGCAAGGAGGCAATTGAAAACTCACAAAGACTGTGCAAACCACTATGCCTTAAACTTACAAAATTACTGACATCGGTCAAAGACAGAGGAGGACCCCTGTAGAGTGCCACTAGAAAGTCCAAAATTATTCTTCAGGAACAATGGCACAAGAAAAATGGGGGAGAATCAAAACTATGTACTAATTTTTGAGGCTCCATGAATGACTCATGGGACTGCAGTGATCATGGATCATTATTGGGGATGTGGACCCAAAGCATACATCAGACTGCCGAAAATATCTGGGGAGGGATATGCACAATAGTGAATGTCCACGTTCCAGCATTGGTGATCCCGAGAAGTAACCTGAATATTGACAGTTTCCCGAAAGTAGATGCTCACCTGAGGAAGAAGAGATCTGTGGAACTGATAACCCGAATGAAGAGAGAGAATTACTTCTCTGCTAAATCAGAAGAAGCATTTCATGCAATCCCTTCTGAACACATGCTGTTCAGCCTCACCTCATCAGTGTTCACAACGATTTTCATGCCACGAATCCAAGTTAGAATAAATACTAAATGGTTGCAGATAACCAGATGGGAGTTACTGCAAACCACCAACACAACAATAAAAGGATTCAATGCAATCAAGGAAGAGTTAAGAGCCATCCGACTGATGACTCTCCAGAACAGATATGTATTTGACATGATCACAGCTATGGATGGAGGAGTTTGTGCAAAAATAGGAGAATCATGTTGCACTTTTATACCTTCTCACAACGAGGAAAATGGAACTTTAACAGAAGCTATAAGTATGCTGACAAACCTGCAGAACCAGATTATCAATTAAACCGACTAAGTTGATGATGAGAGCTGGTTTGGATCACTGTTTTCATGGATTCCACAATTGATGGCGGATGCATTCAAATTCTTGGGAGCCCTGCTACTGATGAAATTACTAGGAATTTGCACTATCAAGATAATAATCTCGCAATGCCAGAAAACCGCGAAGAAAGCCATAGGGATGAAGCTCATGATTGATGTCAAACCAGGATGGAAGCCCAGAGATCTGACTGTTGAAGGAATAAGAAACTTTGTGAAGGCTAGCAAGCACGCACCTGAAGATACAAAGTTTCTCTATCCCAGAAAATGCAGAAATTATGAAGGGAAATTGATTTACTGCAGCCCAAATGGACAATGTCAGCTGATATCATGGAACAAAGACGAACGTGTAAGGACAGCCGGAAGCCTGAGAGGAGTGATAAAAATATGGACTCCAAAGAGACAATTCTTCAATCCATCATGTACAAACCCAGAAGATGAAGAGGGAATGAACCCAGAAGATGAAGTGAAGATGAATACAGAGGAACCAAGTGAGATGAATCCAAAGGAGGAAGTGAAAGTGGTTGATGAATCGCCCAGAGGGGGGAGTGTAGAGGAGGTCCCAAATAAAGCCTGCACTCCAGTCGCCCATTTTGAAGTACCAGGAACATTCACACCGAAATATGTGACGTATGATGAGCAAATAAACCAGCAGAGAGCCGCAGTAGGGCTCTGCCCAGTACCTATCAGAAGAACAATACCTATTGAAGTACCAATAACCAGACAACCATGGACAGTAAGGTACCCATTAAGAAAACCCTACCAGCAAATGAAACGAAATGAAGATTGCTTAAGTACTGTCCAGGAAGAAACCAAAAAGTCCTTAATGGAAGACAAATGGTGACGTCACGAGGGTCTGGACTAATGCACCCATAGAAGATATGACGACCCTAGAATGACACAAAGAGATGAAATGCCATGAATAAAGATATTGTGAAAATGAAAGAAGAGAACGTTGATGAAAGACAAAGGAGCTTAAACTGTAAGCAGGTTGAAGATATTCAACCAGCTACCGCCTGTTCTTATGCTTGTAACCGCAAGAAAGCTAAGAAAAAAGGGCAGCTTACTATGCTAAGTAGTCCACTTTGCACTAATAGCAGAACCAACCCAGGTTATTATAGGCCAAACGTAAGAAGATTCATATTCTAGAAAACACGAGGAAAGAAGGCTGAATCGAAACTTGGCAGAGGCAGCTCGTGCCAGGGAAGCCAAGGTCATATCAATAGAAGCTATGAACAGTAGTTACTTTAATTGAAGCTAAGAACAGAATATCCTGCCTCTGAAGGATCGAGGTAAGAATGCGAAGGCAGGTGGCGGGTGAAACGCAAATCAAATATACAAATTGAGAGAAACGAGGCAAATTCATGGTGTAGTAGCACGTGACCATCCAAGCGAGAAGAGGCACGGGTTCACACCTACCCTTGGCAGCCGACCAGATAGAGATATCATAACATTTCCTGACAAGAAGACACAGTTTCAAGGCCGACCACAGCCAACTAATTGACACATATCCACTAAAGTAATGATGGATTGAGGGAAGGCAGGGTGAATCTTAGGGCACTCTGCACCTGGTTGACCATTCTGTGTGCTGCTAAGTAAAGTGGAGATTTATGCATGGGGTTGAAACCAACCCAATCACAATGGACCAAATAATCTAGGGTTCTATAGATAGTAGAACCAATGGGACGTCATACTCATAGTGACATCTACTAGAGTAATGTTAGAAGGAAAGACTTAGACGCCCACCTCATAGTGTTTATCCAATCATCTTTCTCTGTTACAATATACAGATACAGTACCTATAGAAAAGTTACCTTTTCCTAACCAATAGAATTGCATGTTAACTTCTGAATGTTACACGTCAATGATGACAAATTTTGGGTGTAAATGTTACTGTTTGTATCAAGTTCGAGGGAGTTGAAGCGAGACGGACTATCGCATCACTGTTGATTTCCATGTTTCCCCGTTTTTTGTACTTGTCATTAAACTGACTCCCCTTTGCCAAACCATTGAGTTGTCCTTATTGATTGGTGTTGGAGTAAGAAACCTGCACCCCCATCCATCTCAAGGTGCAGCTATCTTGTTTTTTACGCACTCTCGAGAAAACTCTGACTCTATGGGCCAGCCGGGTGTCGCCCCAGTACAGTGTATTACACATAAATGCCTATATGGACTGAGCCCTGCCTATCTCTGTAATCACCTTGCATGGCTGCCATCTAGGAGGACATTAAGATCAAACAATGTGGTGCTACTCCGCACACCATGGTCCAATCGGTCTCTACGTCAAGAAGGACTTGAAAACCAGACTGTTTCGATGAATTCCAGCTCAACCTCAGCACTGCTCTTGGGCCGGACTTGGCCTAAGGGCCTATCCTTTTTCCTAGGGACAGTCTCTTCTGTATATCTGTTATGATTGTATGTTGTACATCCTGTTAGCGCTATTATGCCTTCAGGCCTGTGACTAGTGCTTTATAAGCATAAATAAAATAAATATATATATATATAGATAGATAGATAGATAGATAGATAGATAGATAGATAGATAGATAGATAGATAGATAGATAGATAGAGAGAGCAAGAGAGAGAGAGATTACACAGCCTGCGGTGTAGTTATGGTTAGTTGCTCAACTCATATTTTATGTGATGTTATGTTATGTTATGTATATATTTCTAAAGCACACATACACCCTGAGGCATCTTGGCGCTAGGTGATGCAGGAAGCAGCAGTAAATTCTGAAAACCTAATAGAGATAAGTCTTTAGGGCGTGGTGGAAGGACAAATGGTTTTCAACGCGCAAATTGTATATTCTTGTAACTGTTGCGCCCTGATACCCCCGGGTCTGGTGCGCATTAAAAATAATAAAACAAACAAACAAACAAGCAAAGCGACAGTGGGAGACTGCTCCATGTTTTTGCAGCAATAACGGAAAAGGCGTGGCCGCCAATACGAGAGAGCCTGACTGATGAAAATCAGAAGAGCAGACTGAGAGCGCAAAGGGAGAGACGGCACATAACAGGAAAATTTGGTTTGAATGTATTCGGCACCCTGCTTGAAGAAGGCGCTGTGCACAATATACAAAGATTTAAAAGGAATGCGCTTCTCAATATGCAGCCAATGCTGTTGCTTGAGGAGCAGTGTCATGTGGGCTTGAAAAGGAGTATGAATGACTGCCCGGGCAGCAGCATTTTTGCAGCAGCTGGAGGCGGTTGGTACGGTAGACTGGCTGACCCTAGTGCAGGGTGTTACAATCTATTAAAGGGGCATGGTATTTTGTCGGGACAAAAGGGAGCACCTTGCGCAATATACACAGTTTGAAATGTCCAGACATGCATACGCCACCCACTTAGGGTGCCATGGATAGGGAGGATGAGAGTGTCACACCAAGATTTTTAGCTGAAGCAGCAAGCGTGGGCCAGATGCCTAGAGAAACTGGCCAGAACTCAGGGGTCCAAAAGTAAAGGGGGTTAGGGATGCCAACCATCAGCACCTCTGTCTTGGACCCATTGAGCTTCAGCCAGTTTGCAGCCATCCATGTGCCGAGATCTTCCTGACAGCGCCTTAGCCGAGTCGTGGTGTCTGCTCTAGTGAGATCAAGCCGGACTAAAATCTATTTATCATCGGCGTATGAGTAATATCTGAGCCCGTGTGACAAAATAAGAAGCAAAAGAGGACAGATATACATATTGAATACAATGGGGGAGAGAGTCAATCCCTGGGGGACTCTGCAGGAGAGCAAACTAGGAAGAGAACAGAAAGGGGGCAGAAATACTGACTGGGTCCGATTTGATAAGAAAGCCTGGAACCAGTCCAGGACTTGACCTGAAATACCAGCATCGGACAGTCGAGCCAGGGGGGTGGGGTGGTCAACCGTGTCAAACGCGGCGACAGGTCTAACAGCAGTACAGCTCCAACCCCACCTTAATCAACTAGCTGAGAAAGATTGTCCATTACAGAAAGAGCAGTTTTTGTGCTTTTGTATTTAGTTGTAAGGATTGGCAATTGGTTCTTTTTAGTATAGGCCCTTTTATTTGTCAAGACACCACTAGAACTGCCTTATTATTATTTGATGCTTGTAGCTTGCTCCCATCTTAGATTTAGGGTTAGATGAGGTGTTTTCCAACCTACGTTTAGAGTTTAATTAACACACTTTGAACAAGCCTCACTGTACTTAGAGAGGCAGAGTTCCAGCTCACTGATGAGGCCCAACAAGGCTGAAACAGATGTCTGTGGTTGCTGGTGGCACTCTTGTTCAAAGGAGGTTTGCCTGGCATTTTGTTGCTGGACTGCCCCTGTGGGTGGGACAAAGAATGATATGCAAATGGTTATTCCACCTTTGTGAAAGGTACACTGACAAAAAGCGATGGCTGCGGACTCTCAAAGTGGGAAAAAACCATAGGACAGGCTATCGTGCCATGTTCTTTCTAGAGAGGTGTGCCTGCTACCTTTTTTGTATTTTTGCAAAGAAACTTGGGGTTGATCACCCTAAGTTACCTGGGGGAACCCAGGCATGCACCCCTTGCTCACTGTACTCAGAGAGGCACTGCTCCGCCTCACTGATGAGACCCAACAAGGCTGAAACATGTGTATGGGGTTTCTGTTGGTACTCTTGTTCAAAGGAGGTTTGCCTGGCATTTCCTGCTGGACTGCCCTTGTGGGTGGGACAAAGACTGATATGCAAATGGATATTCCTCCTTTGTGAAAAGTATAGTGAGCAAAAAGCGATGGCTGCAGACTCTCAACGTGTGAAAAAATGGCAAGACAGGTTATCATGGCATTTTCTTTCTAGAAAGGGGCGCCTGCTACCTTGTATGTACTACTGTTATTAAGTGCAAGTTTCCCTCCTCAAACTCCCTGACTACAACTCTCTCTCCTCCTATGCTGAACTTACCTTTACATCAATGGAAGAAGCCTTTACTAACTTTAACACTGCTCCCCATGCTGCCTTCTCCTATTGCTACCCTCTTTCCACATGTACTTCTAAGACCGCCCCTCCATGTCCCTGGATTTTAACACACCTTGAGAAAAATAATGCAGAAAAAGCTTTGCTCTTGGAGAAGGTCAAAACACTCCTCAGATTTCCAAATCTACTTCACTGCTCATCAAAACTGCTACTTGGCTCTTGACTCTGCCAAATGTAACTTCTACCTCTCTCTCATTTTAGCTCAATCCTCCCAATCCAGGTGCCTCCAAATATTCCTCAACTCAATTCTCTGACCGTCTAAACCCTCCTCCATCTCCTCCATTCTTTCTGCAAATGGCCTTGCTCTTTACTTTGCTTCTAAACTGTTTCTATTCACATTACCCTTGCTACTTACCTTCTATCCTCTCCTCTTGCTAATTTTTCTCCATCACTCCTACACTCCTCTCTGGCTACTAGGTCTTCCTTTGCACCCACTAACCATGATACGATTCTTGCCTTACTCCTCATTGCTAACCCTTCCTGGGCTCCCAATGACCCAATTCCCCTTACATTTGAAAGCAAATAGCTCCTGGTGCTGCTGTACAACTTTCTTCCCTCTTTAATTCTTCTCTTATTAATGCAACTTTTTTTTGTGCTACTTTTCCCTCATTCTATAAGTCAGCTTCTGTCAGCCCTCTTCTTAAGAAACCTGGTCTCTATCCTAACATTCCTGCCGAATTGTGTCATCTCTCTCTTCTAACACACTATTCCAAAATCCTACGGTGAGTAGTATTACATTGACTCACTGAGTTCCACATATTCACAACCTGTGTCCCTCTTCAATTTGGCTTTCAACCTCTGCATTTTACCGAGACAATTCTCCTCAATGTCAGCAACTTCATCTCTTCTGCACATCATGTAACCTGTTCATCTATTCTTATTCTCTTCAACATCTCTACTGCCTCTGATACTGTCGACCATTCTGACCTTCTCTTTTAACATTATCTCTCCTTCGCATCAGAGATAAGGCCGTTACTTGATTTACTTTATACCTTACCCTATGACACTTTCAGGTGTCCGGGAACAGTACCGCCCCACTTAGCCCCTTACTGTTGGAGTTCCCCAAGGGTCTGTACTTGGTGCACTTCTCTTCAATCTCTATGCTCCAGCCCTTGGTGCTCCGATCTCCTCTTGCAGCTTATCCTATCAACACTTTGCCGATGTCAGTCAGATCTTCTTCTGCTTTCCCTCCTTATCCAATGAAATGTCATCAAAAATGTCAAACTGTCTCTACTCCATCCAATATAGGATGGCGTCTCCCTCGCTCATGTTCAGTTCCACTAAGACTGAAGTTCTTTACTTCCCAGCCAGATTATCTCTTCCTCTTCTTCTCTCCCCTCCTGACTACCTTCCTTACTCTGCTTATACTCATAACCTTGGTGTCATCTTCGACCCATCTCAAAAATTCTGCTTCTTTTTCTCCAAATCTGCACTGCAGCCAGACTCAGCCGCCTCAATATCAGAAACATCTGTCATCTTCTTCCTTTAAATACTGCTAAATAGCTAATGTCCTCTTTTGTAATTTCTTGATCTGACTACCGTGTAAGTCTCCTCGTTGGCCCGCCAAACTGTGCTTTTTCTACTCTGGACAAAGTCCTCAACTTCATGGTCTGCACACTTTATAACCTTTTTCGCTTTACCTCTAGCCAGGGATGTGATTTCACCAAAATGCTAGGGGTAGTGGAAGTGACATTTGGCACCACCCTGAAGTGACATCACAGGAGGTGATTTAACACGACCTGTCACCCCTTGACAAAACAGGAAGTGGCATCACATAGCATTGTTCCTAAGTACACTATGCAAAATATGGTTACGATATCACTGTAATGTGATATACATTTCATCACCATATGTATCGTTAATATCAGTGTGTATAGGTAAAAATTACCAAATTACTGTCAATGCAATCAGACATCCAAGGCCAAATGATAATGATGTGTTATCACATAGGACTTACGCTTAAGCGCTTTATATAGAACAAATATACATGCAATATCACCCAACCTGTGTTGGTACTCATTTATCAACTTCAGAAGGATGAAAGTCTGAGTTGGCATTTCCGGGAATCGAACCTGCAAATCACACACAAATCACTGCAGCGAGCGCTCAACCCAATGAGCTATCTTACCGGCTATAGCTATTTTACCAGCTATACTAAAATTAGCAATTACATGTCTCAATGTTCTCAACGTCAGAAAGCAAATTAAACTCTTTAGTGGATACCATTAAAGTGGTAACTGAGATTTAACAGCAGGCCGGTTCATCTACAGGTCTGGTCCAAAGTTGGCCACATGTCAAACCTGGGTGGATCTAATATCAGGCTTCAGAGGCTAGCAAAATCCATACCATTTGGAGGGTTAATTACTGTGTATTAAAGAATTTAGAGTAGTGCAGGGGAAGCAGCGCCCTCACACAGCATCCGGTACTCAAACATCGAGAACCACATGCCATGGAGATAGGAAAGATAGACACATTACAGTAAAACATTAATTGTGGCACAATGAAATCAAGGGATACTTTATGTGCTATGATCAAACATTTCTACCCTTTTCACAAGCTTTTAGTTAGAAGAATTATGTCAAGTGACCAAGGACACCGAGATGGAATGTCTTGTGATAATCGTAACAGAGACAACGGCAGAAAAATACATACTATAACGTGACTGCAACTTGCAAAAAACAATATAAATATGGATGCTTATTCTACTCTAAATGCTTTTGCGAAGTTTTTGCCTGCATTGTAAATTTTAGATGTTTAAGAACAGACTAAATCAGTGACTCACCCCCTGAAGTGTGCCTGACACAAACGTTTAATGAGTCTAGCAATTATTACATAGAATTCCAGAAAGACAAATTATTTGTTATTCGTATTCTTTCTTATTTAGGGTAACTGCTCAAAGTGTTATACTTGTGGAACCCCCTGTTGTGGCGTGAACAAGAAAGCCAGCCACTCTAGAAACAAAGAGCCACACAGCGCAACCCACAGCCCAGGAGCTTCCATTAAAAGGAATATGTGTGACCCCTGGAGACCCTCAAATGACATCCCTGCATCTACCTCCTCTGCCCGTCGCCAGATTTGCTGGGTACTATGAAACAATGAGCTGTAGGGAAGTCTGACTCAAAAGAAAAGATGCAGAGCAAGGTTTCATTTTAAATACAACACATTAGCTGCAGCCTGTGCACAGTGGTTGGAAAAGACATGTGAAAACACATGTGAAATGTTTTGTAGTCACCCAACTAAAACTCTAACTGGCAAATAATAACCTGAGGAGCAGTACCTCTGGTAAAAGCCCAGGCCCTTTCAAAGTTATATTTGAAAGGGGATTGGACCACCACAGACATTTACCTTTTAGAAGACAGAAAGGTCCATTCCCATTCAGTGGGAATGGACATTTGAGATGAGCACGGGCCATTACACCGATCCCTACAGAGGCTTTACATGACTTCTATTGTCAAGAAGAGAAAATTAAACTAATCTGCCTCTCTGCACACTTGTATATTCACCTCCAAATGGTGGAGGGCAGGTTAGCACACAGGGATGCTCAGATTAAAAGGTGCCAAGAAGCGTCCCAGACATTTTCTGAAGAGCTGCTGAGCACCAAGCAATTGTGTAGCGACCAACTGAAAGACATTATGCGGCTGCAAGAATCATTGAAAGAAGGCCAGGTTTCCATTTTGCAACAGCACAATGCCATGGATCAAAAGCAAGCTGAAATTAAGACATCTTGTGATGAACTGCAGTATCAGATGACACCATGTTTGAATCTCTGGGACACTTATAATCAATGTATGGAGGCCAAAACTAAGCTACATGAAAGAAAACAATAATCTGTGCATAATAATGTTAGACAACATTGTTACCATAAAACAGCATTTAGCAGAATTAAAACAAGAACATTAATCATGATTTAAGTGGCACACTACGACAGAGAGATCTGCTTGCAAAAGAGTGAGATGCTCTAGCTCATAAGAAGCAGCAACTGATCCAAAAACTCGAACAGGCACATGAAAATGAAGGCCTGAGTCAAGTCTCTTCCCAAGAAGTAGCCAATGAGAAAGATGCTAATTTGCCTCTGGAGGGCAAATTGCAACAAATAGAAACTGGCCTGAAACAGGCAGTACAATTAAAAGCATACTTTGAAAATTAAATGCTGCACTGGCAAGAGAAAAGTCAAGAAAGGTCTAGAGTAATTCAATATTTGCAGCGTGAGAATGAATGTTTACAGCAGGAATTACAAAATTAGAAGGACTTATTAACTTTCTATAGCATAATGTGGGACGATAATCAGGCCAGCATATGTGAAATGAGGGAGCAATTAGCCCAGTGTAAGCAGAAAATGATTATGGAAATGGAAAAAATTGACAATTATGCCAAGAAGTAAGGGATTCAAAAATGGCCCTACCATTACCCAGTAGACAACCACCAGAAGCAAGTACTTTGGACAGAGCAGATCGTCCCCTTTTGTCAGAGGTCCCATTCTACCCACCTACAACTTCCTATAGACAGGCTGATAGGTGTCTAACATCTCCTCTCACAAATATCTGATATAGATGACTTCTCGCTGTTACCAGCAAGAAGTGGGGATGGACATTCAGCACGTCAGGAGTGGAGATGAAGATACATCTGGGCCTGACAAAAATATAATGAAGGATTGAGGGATCTGGCACTGCAGAAAATTATCCTGCATAGAAATCATTTAGCCCACTTAGATGACATGGAAAGACAAATGCTTCAACCAAGGAAGGGCATTTTAAAACTCTCTTCCTAGCAGGGAGACTGGGATGCTATTTCTAGTCCCTCCAGGAGAAGAGGAGGCAGTGTCTATTTTCAGTCCTCAGAGGAATAAACCCAATATTAACCAACATCTGAAAAGGGATCCTGAGAAAATAACCCTGAGAAATTCAAGCAAACAGTCCTGTGCATCTAGAAGGCATTCCCAAAATCAAAACAGTACAGAGGGCCGAGATGTCAATAGGGTGTGGGGTTCCCGCAGTAGTTCTGACGCTGAGGGAGATTCCAAAAGAATTTCATCAAAGATCCTATCAAACAACTCATAGCCATCAAAAGTTGTATGACCCTCTTATCATAAAATGCGAAATATTCTGTATGGGAACATCTAGAGTTGTTTGAGCAAATTATGTCCTCATTTGGAATAAGTAGTGATTTTAACAATATGGAGTATAGCAAATGGATGCTCTTTCCTGAGTTTTACAGCTTCTTTGCAGGGCTGGGGGAGCAAAATCACAATGAAAAGTGTCAAACAATCCAAGTAATAGTACCCTAGTGAAAAAAGGAAAAAGGGGTAGGGATGAAAGATGTGCTAAGCCTTAGAGGAAGTTTCCTTTCTGAACCATACAATGACCCCTGAATTAAATAAAGAAATACAAGAAAATAATTGTGACAATTCTTTCCACTAGGAGGTAGAACCAAAAGAACAGAGCAAAAGAGTGACATTTCAACAAAATCAAAATAGAAAAGTCACTATTGTGACAGAGGAGTACACCAAAAATCCAGAAAAGAAAGTATTCTCTTTCAGAGATGGAGGGACAAGTGGGTAAAAATAGAAGACCCTGAATATGACAATGTAGAAAAAGAGACTAACAAGTGCAAAGAAACTCCTAGATACGAAAGCCAATTAGATTAAAAAGAGACGGTAAGCCCAGAAAATCCAGAAATTGTAGCAGTACATTCTCTTCAAAACGGTTTTGAAGATTGTCCTCAGAAAAGAGAAGACAACAAAGAGTCTGTGGATTAGGGAACACACCTAATCCTATATCTTATCTCCAATTGTGCGTTCATTCCGAATCGCTTGAACTTGACCTCTAGGAAGGTAGTGCATACATGGTGGCTAACCAAGTATGAGAAACCTGACAGTATTCTCCCACATACACCCCTGGTATCTTCCAATCAGGTGGCCAGCAAAGGGCCATCACTTTTGGATCCTTACCCTGGTGGTGGACAAGCGAGGGAGGATCACCTGAGTGGAGGGTCACAGAGGACTGGGAGGAGTATACACCAGGGCGACACATCGGATTCCCTATTCCGGATTGCCCACCAACCCACTATCCCTCAGTCTTCATGGGAAATTTCCACTCTCACCCCATCTCTCCCTCCCCATTTCCAATAAATAGTGGGATGATGAAGAGGCGAGCAGAGGCGATTAAGATAGATACAACATAGAGATGCAAAGGGAGGCCTACCATCCATAACCTTTGAATTGTATCACTAATAGAGTTAGGCAAGTTCAGCAAGATTACCCCAATTCTGCACACCTGACCGCAATTGACTCTGACCTGCAGTATAAAAAGGGTGGTTCTGCCAGAGTCAGAGAGTAAGCTGGGGATGCTGACTGGACCAGAAGAGCCAAGGAGTAGAAGGCTGCAGGAAGAGGAGCCCAGAAGGACCGGTGGAGTGCGGGACGCCGAGATGCTGACCCAGAGTTTGAAAGGGGCTGCAGAGTGGCGAGGGAGATGTGTCTTAAGGAAGCCAGAGTGGGACTGAAGGCAGTCTGTTATCCTTGTTCAGACCAGTACTCATTCGCCTGGGATGTGTGCCTGTCTGAGAGATACCCGAGGGGCAGGTGGTGAGACGCTGACCTTGACCCAAGAACCTTTTGACCTGCTTGCCAGTGCCGTGCTATTATTGGTGAGTTTTGTGAGCCAGAAACAAATTCAGTAGCATGCGGGTGGCTGGAGCAGGAGCGTTGTGAAAGGTGAACAGCCAGGTAAGCGAAAGTGGGGGAAAAAAGCAAAGTGAAGCATGAAAATGGGAAAAAGGCAAAGCGAAGTAAGAGAAAGCAAAGCAAACGAAGCAAAAGCAAAGTGAATCGAGCGAAAGCTGAGAAGCGGGAAGAAAGCAAAGCAGAGTAATAGAAAAAGGTGCTATAGGCGCAGAAATAAAGAGAAACAGAGCAAGTGCACTGGCGGTGCAGAAAACAGCCAAGAATTGGGGCAAGTGGCTCGAAACAGAGAAAGACATTAAAGACACTGAGAGAAGGAAAACGAACAGCCAAGAGAGGGTACAAGCGACCCAAAAGTGGAAAAGAGGGTGTAATCAACCTAAAATAAAGGTAGAGAGTGCAAGAGGCACGTAAGTAGGAACATTAAAGTGCAAGATAGCATGGTGAGAAAGTGAAGGTGCAAAAGAGCATGATGAAGAACAAAGAGAAGTGTGCAAGAGGCACGGACAGGTGGAAAGAAGTTGTGCAGGAAGCGCAGTAAAGAGGAAAGAGGACACAGTGAAAGAAGCAAGAGGAAGAAGAGGTGCCAGAAAATAAGGAGAGGATTAGAGGTCAGAGTGGTTGTGCCTGGGAGGAGCAAAAAATCTGGCATTCTCGAAAGTCTCTGATACTACCCTATGAAAGAACTTTACAGCGAAAGGCACATCCTGACAAGAGGAACTTTTTGTTTGTTTGCTGAACTGCATAAAGAGGGGCCTATCCGTGGGGAAGTGAACCCTAAAAGGCCCACTTAAGATATTTTTTAACTTGGTGAAAAGAGGCCTAGACTTAGGGAAGGGAACCCTGAGAGGACTAATAGGAATTTCATATTTTGTTGTTTGGAACTGGAAAGATCAAAGCTTGGGGAAGTGTACCCCAAGAGACCCAGAGACATTGTGAACTCTATTGACTTGCTACAAGAGCTCTATGAGGAAGGTTCCAAGGGCAACCCTGTTGAATTGAACTACTTTGAACTTGCAGAACTACACCTATGGGTAAGACTAACTTCCTTTTGAATCCTTTTGAATCACCATTTTTTCTTTAAGAATATCCCTATCATATTTGACTTACGAGTGAGGGCAAGCATAGGTTTGGGCACAGAGAAAAATTTGGTTTTGGACTTACCGACATTGACGGCCCTTAGAAGCATCAGTTGAGGGAACAATCCTCTTTGAGTTAGGGCCAGGTAGGCAATACACCAACCCCACAAACTTTGATAATAAAGCTTTTCAAACTGTTACTTTTGATTCTGTGTCTCTCTTGATACCATGCCTGTCCCACACTAGGTTATGCCCTAGAAACAAATGACATCGAGAAAATGAATGCCGAGCTGTCTAACAACACACACTTTCTTTGTAAACTAGAATCAAAGGAATGTATATTCTATGCTCCTGTCCAGATACAAGGTCAGTGTGATTTATCCACTCTGGGAGACATAGGGTCACAGCGACCTTGATTTCAAAACAAACCTTTGATAAGCTCAACAGATCTATGTGGATACTGCGACAAAATCACTCTGAATCCCAAAAATGTCCGAAAGATATTTCTTGCATTTTTATACTTTTTCTCACAAATAAATGTGGAGGTAGATACCCCCACAGCCACCCAGCCCCTCTTCTCATCTCATCACATATGCCCACTTGCCATCTATTTTTATGAGAAAAAGTGCACAAATTCTATGAAAAAACCCCTTCATTTTCAGATTTGCAGTGATTGCATTCGATGTTTTGGGCCGATACCAACTCAATCTAGCAAGGTGGAGAGTCAAACAATTCCCCTCAAACCTCTTCACATTCAAACCTCTTCACATTCAACTCCAACATTTTGACAGAAAGGATATTTCTGTTAATGGGATTGCGGACCTGGAAATCAAAATTGGGCAACATCGTCTGAAACATCTGGTGATCATCGTAGTTGCAAAGAGCACACCCTGTTTACTGGGGAACAGTTTTCTTCAGAGGCTGTCTCCTCTGATTGATTGCATGAACGTGGTTCTCTGGACCCAACAAACCATTCCATCAAGCTCAAGAGAAGTACCAAATATGGCAGCCTGAATGGTACGTCTCACTTGATTTAACAACATCCCAATCAAATCTAATTTAATTTCAAACAAATTAGCTACCTGAAATTATCATCATCTCAGTGGGAGAACAGAATAGTGAGGGGACCTCATCTCCCTCCTAAACACAAATGGTTTTCCACAATGGAAGGAGATACCTTGAAGTACTATATCCGGGAAGACCCCAAATAATTTCAAAGTGCTCATGAAAACAGTTCAGAAAAACATAGTTATAATTTGATGGACATCCAGAAAAAAAGGCAAACACACATTCTTCACCATTCGAATAAACAGAGAGAACACTGGGAAAAGCTTTATACCTGAAGCACTGTTTCAGCAACTCTAAACATTTCAGACAACTCCCTGTTTTTATTTGGCAAATAAATGGGAATTCGGTCTGGAAACCCAACCTTCAAAAAGGTACTACCTCGCAAGTGCATATAAAAATGTCTGATTAGCAATAAAACTGTTGACCATAATTGTTAGATCGTTAGAGATGTCTCTTCGGAATTATATCTGATTAGTGATATTCTCCATTAATTTCCAATTAATTTAGTTTTTATTAATGGCAAACTTTGGTTAATATTGGGTGTAACCCAATGGGCTTTGACAATGCTGAGAGAGTGTTTCGGTCAGCTCATCAGTTGCCTTATGCTTTTGAAGTTCAAGCAAACAAAGAGGTTATTATACCAGGACATGATCGAAAATCTACAGTGCCAATCAAAATAAAAAGAGGAGAAACCCTGAAAATCAGGAAGCGTGTGTATATTTGAGGCAAACCCTCAAAAATTAAGGATTTTTTCTACATCCAACACCATCTAAAACATAACACCATTTGAATATTGGTGAATAACAGTGACCATCGAAGTGTCACTTTGGGTGCAGACGCCTCTATTAGAATGGTGGTCGATTCACAATGCTAATCAGTGGATTTAGAAAATGAAACCATGGAACCACGGGCCCAATTCCAGAAGATTCCTACAAGAATACAGACAGTATACTACCAGAAAGGAACAACACTGACATGGGGTCATTTCTTGGTGTAACCTTCATGCCTTTACAGGGTAGAAGAGGTTCCTTACCTGTGACATCTTGGAAGATGAGGTAGTATTTAGAGTTCACAAAAACTATCTTGAATCCATGGAAACCTCTGTCCAGGTAAATGCATTTAAAAGAGATCTATCCACCTATTTGGAGGACACTTCTGAAATATCAAAACCAGAGATATTCCTGGGTTTCTAGCAGATGATCAAGGAACAGATCTGTCTGGCCGTTGCCTGTGAGACCGATGAACAGTGACAACAACTGAGACAGGTATTTCTGGATTTCAGAGTGTCTTTTCAGCTGACTCCTATGATTGCGGGCATACAACAATCCATTGTATGATGATATCAACAGACCCTGAAATGGCTCCCATGTTTGAAAAGCAATACTAGTTGCTGCTCGAGTCAATGGAATCACTCACTGAGATCATCAGAAATCTGGAATCCTGAGGCACAATTTGTCCTATCCACAGCACCCTTAACAATCCAGCACTCAGAATTCTAAAACCTAATGGACAATGGAGATTGTGTCCTGATCTGAGAGTTGAATAAATTGGTAAACATGTCAAGGTGGCCTCTTCCATATATTGGTCAGGGGCCGGCACAGATCCAAGGATTCAAAGTGTACTCAGCCCTTGACTTGACAAACGGTTACTGGAGAGTACCCATGAATAGGGAAGATCAGTATAAGCTTGCCTTTTCCTTTCAGGGGGCAACAATATACTTGGACCTGTACGCCCGTCATATACATCCATTCAGGAAATGCGTTCAACATTTTTCTTCCTAAGGCCAAGCGTCATCTGACTGAAAGAGGAAACCTGGCCTATGTGTAAGATATGTTTATAAAAAAGTCAACTGTGGAAGAACATCCAGCAGAAATCAAATATGTTCTTATTGAGTATGCAAAAATCTGGTGCAAAATTGTCTTTCCAGAAAGCACAATGGTGCAAAACCAGAGTAAACCTAGAAAACATGAAATTACAGTTGAGGGTCTCAATCCCCAGAAAAAGAACATAGAGCCCCTACTCAAATTAAAGAATCCCACAAGTCTGAATGAGTTGCAAAGCCTCCTTGGACTAACTAATTACAGTCGAAAATCCATTGAGGATTATGCAGAGATCACTCAACCTTTGGTCCACTTATTGAAGGCCAGGGTAAAGGGGGAGTGGGAAGCACAATCTGCTGCAGTGAAGCAATTGAAAAAAAGCCTGTCACAAGATCCTTATTTGGTTTACCCCAACGAAAGGCTGGTTTTTCAGACACCTGCTTGATGACAGTGTTATACCGAAAACATGACAAAGTCAAAAAGGTAATCTCCTACTTGAGCAAAACATTATCCTCCATAGAGGAAAAATTCAATGATTGTGAAAAAGCACTACAAGCATTATTGTGAGCGTTGAAAAACTACAGCCCATTTATCCATGAACACATCATAGTAGATACCTCCCACCAACCGTTACAAGATATACAAAGTGATAGAATACAGTCTGGGACTGTGTCTAGTTCAAGAATCACTTCTTGGAGTCTGTTAATGCAGGGCTTTCCTGTGGAGGTCAGGTATGGCTAAAATAAGAAGAGCCCTCTAGCTCAAGTATTGGCAAACTGTGCTGAAGAACACTGTCTCAAGGATGAAAGTCTAATCATCAATAGTAATATGGAGGCATACCTGGCATCCCTGCACACAGTATATGAAGAAAACACTTGCCAGGGGATAAACACAGTTTATGTGGATGGGTGTTCCTACCATATTGCAAAAGATGAGGAGAAAAATATGGGTTGCCGGCATTGGGAACGGCTGGGCAAATGATCTCCCTGAACCCTCTGCTGGTTACAAAATAGGTCCCCGAAGTAGTCAGGTCACAGTGCTGATGGCAATTTTTCAAGCCATCCGTACTGCAATAAACCAGCAACTCGCAGAAATGGTGATTATCACTGATTCGGATTATGTGCAAAATGGGTTTGTGGAACACCTGATAAATTGGAAAAACAGAGACATGCTGTGTGAAAAGAATAAACCATTAAAACATGGTAGATTGATCCAGACTATTGATGCTGTATAATAAAATGACTATTGGAAGAAGATCCAAGGTCATTCCAAGATAGAGGGTCTTGATAAAACTAGAAATAACAATGCCAATCAAGTGGCCTAAACAGGAGCTCTACGGGGTGAATTCATAGATATGGAACACCTCCTGTAAGAAATCCAGGTCACAGCAGTGACCAGATCATAATCTCACACTGACAGTGAACTTACCGCTGCTGGAGTAGAGATGCTCCTGATGCAGACTTGATCAATGCTCAAAAAGTGGATTGCATTTATGAAAAATTCTATAAATACTTAAAAGATCCAAGCATATTTCCTCTGGCAGAATCAGACTATAAAAGAAAGTAAGATCTTCATATTATGATGAAATTTCAGAATATGTTTCTAAGATTCAAGATGAGCTGTTGGTAATGAAACCCCAATCTAGTTATGACAAGTGGGTGGTCCCTACCTCCTTCCGAAGTCTGGCACTTAACCATGTCCATGACGCCACTACTGCCAGTCATAGGGTATTTCAAAAGACACCTGAGATACTGCAAGAAGTCACTTACTGGCCACACATGGGCCAAAATCTCACCACATATTTAAAAGAATGTCTTGTGTTCACTCAGTTCTCCCACACACAGTGCTCCTTTGCAAAAAAGAAGAATGATGTTGCCATGGTCTGATTTGAAAGTCGACTTCATTGGACCAATGACCCGTTCTTCCAGAGGAAACAAATACATGTTGATGGTGACATGCATCTTGACAAAGTGGAGTGAGTGCCTTCTTGCCCAAAGTTGTAAGGCAGAGTTAGATGCCACTTTGATGATTAACCACATCTTTTCTTGATTCGGTCTTCAACAAAGGATTCAGTCTGATAGTAGTAGTGTAGCTCAGTGGCAACACGCTGGTCTTTGAAGCAAGATGATGCAGAGCAACACAGGTTCGAATCCCGGGTCCGAGCTCAGAAACATCTTCAGTATTAAGTTTGTTGTAAATAAACAATTCTACAATTATAGAGGCAGTCATTTTACCAGTGAGGTGATGACAACGATGTGGGAAATTTAAGGAGTGAAAAGAAAAATCCACATTGCCTACCACCTAGTGTCAAGCAGGGGTGTGGAGAGATACAACAAAACAATTGTATCTTTAAAAGTCTTGTGGTTGACTCTGGACCTAGTTGGGACATCGGATTCACACTTGTCATGATAGTCATTCGATCTACCCCTTCTTCTGCCACCAAGATGTTTTCATTTGTATTAATGGCAGGACAAAAATGGTATTACCAAAACATTTGCTTTACCAAACGCAGGAACACATGTTGATAAAGGCCTCAACTCATGAGTACATTGTGAACTGGTGAAAGGATCAATAGCATGCTTTTGCATATGCCAATGCAATCCGGAGAAGTCTTCTGAATGGTTGCCTTATTACAATCTCAAAACAACAAAATGGAGGTACAAGGTAGGTGACTGGTTTTATCTATATAATTTTCAAAGAAACTGAGTCAAGGAGAAGTTTTTACATTCTTGGTGATGGGATTTTGTTAATATCAATAACATTTCTTCAGTCACCTGTAAGAGCCAAATCACAAAAGGAGATCTCTGGGTACATATCAATCAATTGAAAAGCTGTCACCATAGGAGAGATTTGACAATAAGTGAGGAGCCATCTGAATTTAGGCCTGAAGAAAATTATGAAGAGTGAAATGGAAAGACCAGAAAAAGGAGTATCAGGTAAATAATCAACTTAGAGTGCGTGAACATGAATGGATGAAAATATTAATATAACTTAAATACAACAATTCCATTTTATGGGGTATTGTGTCCGTAGAAATATGTGTTCCTATGTGTCACTAAACTAGCCTGTGTACCCCTCTCTGTAGACAGCAAATGAAGGAGTCTTTCCTCAACCTGTGGCCAGAAAAGTGGATCCCAACCAGAAAAAAAAAACACAGAGCATGGAGAAGATCTGGTTGGAAAACAAAACTTCTATCATTCCTCGAGTGGAAGATGAAAACACCAGAAACGAATAATCAAAGATTAACCTGAAATGAAAACATAATTAAAAACATTTGAATCAAGTCCCCTGTCCTCCCCTTTTGCTTCCTCAAAATGTAAGAGCGGGGGGGATTTGTAGGGTGATATAATTCATAAGAAAAGATACAGAGCAAAGCGTCATTGTAAAAACACATACTCTACAACCTATGCACAGTCGTTCGAAAACACACATGAAAACACATCAGAAAGGTTTTGTAGTCACCCAAATAAAGCTCTAACTGACAAGGCCTAAGATGAATATTTCAAGTACCAGCAAATAACCTGCACCTATTTTTGTTTAAATAGGGATCTGGTTAACCTGAGAAAGGGAACAGCAGTTTCAAGAAAGAAAAATAAATTGCTGTGTTTTGGGGGGCATATGTAAAATCAAGGGGAACAGGAAAATGTACATTTTAAAAGCTGAAAGTTTGAATGAGACCACATTAAAGGAAGCCAGAACTAAACTTTGACATTCGTATTCTGCCCATGCCACCTCTCACAAGTAGACACCATGCTTTCTCACACGGATGAACGGTGGAAAGCCGGCATGTAGGGGTTGCATCTGTGTATAATGGGTTTCAGAAAAGGAGCAATTAATGGGGGTTCAGCGTGACAAGCCGATCTGTTTTGCCTAATCTGATCTCCAAGACCCTCATACGAGTCGGGCAGTCAGGTAAAAAAGTTCTCTTATTCATGAATATCAGCACTTTTTTTATTGCTGGTGCTGGTGATGATGGGAAACTCGATTCACACCGTCATTCCGGCACTCGGAACCCAGCGGCAATGCTGCCAGACCTTGTGCCGAAAAACAGTATCTTCATTTGCTTGTATTCTGGCAGCTCTACCGTAGTAATGTAGTAATGAGGCCCATAATATCTGGAAAAACAAAGGTTAATCTAAAGGCTCTAAAGACCAGGGAACTATTCAAAGGGGGGAATTAACTGTTTATAGGGGAATCAACAAAAGTCATGCAGCTCTGAAGAACCAAACTTCAAAGAACTTATCACCGCCAGGCCTTTGGGTCGTTAAGATTAGCCCTTAACCAACAGCTAAAGAACTGAATACTCCAGGTGCTCTGTGGATGAGAGACCCAACTGCAGATGCTTTTTAATGTTTTGTATTTGAAAAATGCGTTTTTGCACAGTGGGATTCACTGTTTTGCCCATAATTCTTGAACAATTCATTTTTCTTTTTAAGTTGTCTGCTAGAAATGTAATATTGGGTTGTAGAAAAATGAAGTTTGTGTGTGTGTGTGTTTTCAGTATGCAAATTGGCAAATTGTCATATATCATAGCATCTGTAGGGATGAGTCTGTCACTTTGAGATGTAAAAATAATTTGTACCGAAAAGTATCAATAAGTCATAAGCAAAAATCTGTACGTAATTAACCATTGGTCCTGATATGAGAGTTCCATCAATTGATTTGTGCCAGAGAGCGGAATCTGGTGAGCAAATTAGTAAAGTGGTAATATGTGTGGAGTATATTATATGAGAATTTGGCATTATGTGTGCGAGAAATCCTTGAAATGACATCACATTAAATGGGAGGGAAAATTGGTTTAGAAGTTACTCCCATAAGTAACTCCCATAACACTGCCTCCTTCATTAATATGCCCATTGACTATGGAGGGGTACGTGTACCGTGTTGTCACTTTTGGAACACTGTCCAATCACATACATTGAACATTTAGATTGAGGCAATTATACACACCTCAAAAAGGTGGGGTTACTGTTCTATATAAGATTAAACACAAACTCACTCGGAGAGACACTGACAGACTCAGTTGCTCAATCACTGACTGAGAAAGAACGAGTGATAAAACAGGAAGGAGAAGGAATAGATGCTTTCCTTTTGGACCCATTTTGGATAAATACCAACACCTGAAAGTAAGGCCTAGTAAGAGTTAAAGCCACATGCCTTCTACAGTGGAAGAAATAGCAGACAGGCTGTGGAGGAAAAATTATCACATCTTGCTGACTTATGCCGACCTGTTCCTAGAGGTTGATAATTGAACCAGTCCTTAAGAGAGTACCCATCTGTCTTCGATATTACCAAAAAGAAATTCACATGTGAGTATAATCTAAAGAGGGGCCATCCTGAGGGGAGTGGTACTATAAATGGAATCAGAGTAATTATTGTCCCTGTTATTTGTAAATACTGAGGGGGATGTAGAAACTGACTGTAGATCCTGGGAAAAAGTAAATATTTCATAGGCATATGTGCTTCTGGAATTATAGATCAATTAAATAGTACCTATGGTCTGTATATAGTCAGATCCCCTGACTTCTTATCTGTGCCTTGTGCAAGCACAGCAGAGCAAATGATATCTTACTGTGTGCACATCTAGAACAATAATATAAATGAAGTATTTCCTGGGTATATCATCAAGCAGAATACTGTTGTTAAAGCTTAATGATCCAGACCAAAGGGAGTGATAATTTGTTACCTATTCTGTTGTTTAAAGGTTCCCATGAACTTGACACAGATACACTTTTATACGATAATTAAATAGAAACATCACGGAAGGGAATCTAGCCAACATAAATTTTCATTTTTATAAGTCATTTACATACCTGAAGTTCCAGTAGTATGTTGCAACTGAGTTTAAAATGCTGTTGAAATTCTGAAATGTCTGTTGTGTAAGGGGGTGGTTTTTGAAAAGGGGGAAGTAATAAGAATTGGATAGGCAGGGGTATTTTAAACTAATTTGTTGTTTTTCACGAATGAAAAATTCTTCCAGGACACTCATGCATTCAGTCCATGGTGCCTGCATGATCAGGGTCAAATAAATGCATAGATACCTATGGTGAAGTGTGTGCTTCAAAAGTCTCTATTTCCATATCGATAGCATTGAAAATTGAAGTGACAAGTGTGTTGATTATTACTTATCATTAGCTTTTTATGAAGAAACAATTTGTTTATCTTTAATATGACCCACTTATTAATATTATCTTAACAAATAGACTGTCTGTGCAACCCTGTGTGTTTCTTGACAGAAAAGGGATGGGAAGCTGTAAGGAACCAATGTTATTGAATTGGGTGTCCCAGATTCATAAAAAGAACTTGATCAAATAAAGGAAAATGATGTATGCCTGGTTTGGGCTGGGTGGAAAGCTCCCCTGAATTAGATGTAACCCAATTATAACATCCTTCATAGCTAAGTATAAACTTCTTCTCATTATCTTGAAAACTATTCAGGGACTTTCCCCAACCTATCTATCTACTCATCTCACTCCCTCCTCTGCCCTCGCCTCATCTCCCTGACAATACTTGAGCCCCTGTGCTACCTCTCACTTCTGCTTGCTCTCCTTGCTCCCTTACTCTGGAATGCTCTTCCTCTCCCTCTCCATAGTACTCCAACTCTAACACTATTTAAATCCAACCTCAAAGCCCTACTCTTTTGTGAAGAACCTGCTTCCTAGCACTATACTTTACTTCATCACTCTGCTTCTCTCTCCCACTGCCCTCACGGACAACATTACAGCACTTTTCCATCACCCCTTCATCCTTAATTTAGCACTTTCATCCACCATCCTGTTCCTATGTTATCCTGTGTTCTCCTCATCCCTACTTTATATTTCCACCTTCCCCTGCAACATACCATTTTTAAATCACATCCTCTCACCTCATTGCCAAGGAACCATGTCTTCCAATCTGTCATCAATGTTACATTTTTGTGACAAACAATGCATTGCTGTCCTGTGATTTTTATAAATAAATATAAATAAATATGTTATTTAGACAAACCATCAGCAATAATAACTAAAGAGAAGAACACCTCTATGTAAAAAACAAAGAATATGTAAAGATCGCAAGATGCAGGAAGTGAAACAGGGGTGAAAGGCAATCAAAACCAAAATGTGGTTAAAATAGGATATGTTTGTGTGAAAAGGCATTGACGTTTTTGAGGAATTGCCATCTGGTAAGGGTCTAGAAGCCTGGCTTTTTTTCAATTTGTATTAATTAATTAAAATGATGTTGGAAATTCCATCACTGAAAGGGTAATCTGCTAATCAGATTCACCTTCCATAAACTCAATGCAAACATCATGGTGTACACCTGTGGCCTTCATCAGTAGCCTGATCTGCAGTTCCTGCTATCTAGTAGCACAGAGCAGGTTCAGAGGTGATGGGTGTCCATCTGACAGTTGCAGTGAAAGGCTACATTTAAGATATGCACTTCTGTTTCCAAAAACTACATAACGATGAAATGCTATCCTAGTGGCACATTAAACTGTAAAAATAAGACACACCTGAGTTTAATGTATGGTGACTAGCCTCTCTCATAATGATCCCGGACACAGCAATTTGATATCACAGATGTGTCAGCCCTGTTAGACCAGCTTAGCTGTGAAAGGATTATGTGTATTCCCCCCAGTTAGGCAGTAAACTGTTGTGAGCAAGACAGTAATCTTGGGGTTTGCTGCTCATTGTTCCTTTGTGATGACATGTAACAACCTCCCCCATGAGACAGTCACTCAACAGGAACCTGTCCTGGGAACAGAAATCAGATGTCACACCTATTGACAACAGGAGTAGCCTCACACCAGGTTGCTGCATACCAAAAGGGCCTTTGATTCTATTGAGAAGGGAATGGTGATGTTAGTGTAGTCCAGATTAGCTTCTTACAGCTGGTATTTCTTTCTTCCTCTATCTTTCCATCTTGTCCTCTCGACTTCCTGTAGCAGAAAGCACTTTAAGTGTGATGTCAGAAAGACTTTGTTTTCCTTCTCCCTACCTAACCTGCCAAAATCAGCCCATGGCCCAGCACACACACACAAGCATGCACATTCACAGAGCAATCACTCGATCATTCACACACAGCATTCACACATGCACCCAAACATCATACACTCACTAATTACTTTTTAAAAATATCCTGCCTGCTCCACTTACTATCCAGCCAGTGTCATTGGTGGCGCCCATCATTTTTGGAAGGCAGGATCTCTGAAACTCAAACAACATGTAATGCGTTTGCTTAGCTAATCCAACACCTAGAGGCTGTTAAGAATTATGTGTCCTGCTTCCCCTTAGGTATATATAGGCATGAACACATTCCTCTGGCACAACTCCAACTTTACTGGATAGAAATGTATAAATGCTTCCCCTTTAAATTCCTTTAAATAGCCTTTTATGGCCTTCTATGGCAATTATCTCCCTTTGAATTGCAATATTCTCTTATATCCAATACATTCTTCTTGTTAATGTGGGATGTATTGACCCACTAGGCTCTGCCCTGCAACATCACTGTGCGCTGCTTTCACTGGAACCAACAGAATGGCTGCAAAAAGCCCTATGCGCGCTCAAACCACTGACAAGTGCACAGAGAAACCGGAAAAAGTGGATGCCAGTCTACTTTGTCTGTGTCAGTGGTAGAACAGGAGACCACACTGCCAAAACCTGTCATTGGGCTGCCCATAGAGGGACATGGAACTACCTGAAAGGGCAGTGTTTCCTTGCAAGGAAACCCAGAAGTGCTCTAAAACCCGTTGTTCCTTGGCTGTTGAAATTGCAAAATAATGGTTCCCAAACATCAGAAAAGATCCAACATCCTTGCTGGGTGTTAACCATCACCTTATTTAAAGAATCCACCTAGGCGCACAATGTCAGGAGAAGCAGATTTCATCACAAGAATATCCACATTAAAAAAGGTGCTTGCCTGGGAATATGTGTCAGATATGGGAGCAGTACCACTGCCCGCCTGTATCAAAGCTGTCATTTACTTACACTGGGAGTTTAAACTTGTACATTAAAATCAAATTGTGGAAAAGAAGTGACTTGCCAGCAAAAGCAAGATAGGTTGCCACTATTCAATCTCTACGTTGTAAAAAGACTGGAATTAAAGATCTGTGTGTCTATTTTTGAAAATGTAAAGTTTATTTTAGCAAAATCAATTTTAAACAAAATGTGTTAAAGTAACCTCTGATGCCAGCCACAGAACTTCAAAGGCAAATTCCACAGCGTGCCCCAAACAAAGGTGCCTTCCTTTTGCTCTCTGCCCCAGGAACTCTCAGTCAGATGCTAATGAAAAGGGGACAGGATTTTGCTCTGCTGCTCTGGGGATAGACAATAGATTTCCTGGATTGAAAGGGTATGCAAATTCAAGTGTCAACAAAAACCCCTGCCAGCAGGAAGAGAGGCCTGGATTGCTCTTGGGACACCAAAACTTTGCGGGCCGGACAGACAGATATGTGTATCTTTAAAACACAAGAAAGTATATGTTTTAAAAAGACTGACAGAGACTGTTCAAAATTGAGAAAATCTGTAAAATATAGTGTTGTTAACATGAAAATCATGGTCACATTTTGAAACTACTCAGAACTCTGTGCTATGTTCAGAGACATGACTATGGAAATTGGGGTTTTGTAGCAGTTGTGAGGAAACTTTGCAATATTATACCCACATGTCATGCGCATATATGTATATAAATGTGGAAAAATCTGATATTGGGTACCCAACCAAAAGCGCAAAAAACTGTCAAATTAGAACCAAAGCCTTCACTAAGATGGGACTCGGACGGATACTTGCTCCCTTAAATCTGTGATGTAAATATGTATTGCTAGCAAGTTGGTAATATTGTAAATATGCTTTATATGAAAAACAAATTTACTGTGCAGAAACAAAGGGGGGATCCTTCCTGGATTGTAAAATACAGCATCATCATGACACCAGATTTCCTTCTCAAATCAGGGGAGAGGACAGACCCTAACCAATAGGATTCCTAGAGGGTGTGCCTAGTATAACTCTGCCTACCCACCCCTTTGGGAAATACGTAAATAGAGATAGCTTAGGACCTACAGACACACATTCACCCATCAACTGATTGCTGGCGAAGCACTCTGCAGGGGAAACCCATATCCAAGACTACAGAACTTTGAAAGCAGAAAGGCCCAATTCCAAATTTGAACCCTTCTCAGCTTGGCCTGTTAAAATCCTGAAACCAGATTTTACCCCCAGACTTCCAAGGGGAACACCAAAAAGAACAGCCTGGCTGTGCTGTTTCTGCTTTCTTGCTAAGAATTCCTGCTAGAATCCAGAGATCCAAACCAGTAGAGCAGAGCTGTAACCAGATAGCTGTGAACCAGAACCAACCCATCAGATCCAGTCCAGAGTGCCATGCAGTGTCCAGAGTGCCATGCTGAGTGCATAACCAGAGTGCCCTGAATCCTGTCCTGTGGGCTAGCCGAATTTCAGTCCAGACATCTTTGACCAGATCCCTTACGGGCCCATTCCAAACAGTAGCAGTGATATCTATAGCATAGAATTGTCCCTAGCCAATATCTTATTCATAAGAAATCCTATCCAAACCCTCCTATCATATCCAGAACTGCATTGTAGAAAATGTTTTGTCTTTCCTGAATCTTTCTCTCATCCCTATAGTCCTTTGATAATAGTAGTATTAAATCATCTTTGTGCTAATATATTTGCTGAAGAAAGACAAGTGTCTCGGCAGGCAAAAGCCAGACAGAGGCGTCACTGATCTGGTGGCTGTACCGTTGGGTATCTTGCATCTTCATAGACTCCCTAGTGTTAAGAAAATCCTGGTTGTACATTAAACAGTGCATCTTTCATTTGAACATTTTGACTCTTTCTGAGAAAAACTGACCTCTACTAAAACATTCATAACCTCTACATTAAAAAGCGCATCTTTCATTTGAACATTTTGACTCTTTCTGAGAAAAACAGACCTCTACTAAAACCTTCATAACTTCCGTACCGTGTATGTTAGAAACGAACCCAAAACCACCTTCCAACTCCTTCTAGTTTTCCCGCAAATGCACTTCTCGCGCGCGGAAACGTTTGGCGCAAATTCTTCATTTTGCTCAATTTCATCACGTGTAAAACAGCTGTTCTTTGCATCCGACCTCAAGATTACGTGTTCAATCTGCTAGCAACTCAATAATCATTGCTAGTGTTTATCTGAAACCAAACAAAGCGGCTCCCACTAGTTTTGAATCCAATTTAGTGAATTAAATACATTTTTCAGTGTTTTTAACCATTCATTCAAAGCCACATTCAAAAGCATTTGACCCGTTTGCAATCATTCCTGTTTCTCTCTGAGTTTGCTGGGGGAAGTTGGGATTGAGATTGTGTTTATTGAGTGTGTATTCCTGAAACCTGTTTTCTCTCTTTCCATCTCTTTATACTGCATATTGGGGGTTTGAGTAGTGTGCAGGGGGAAAAGAATAACCACATTGCATTTTGATTGAACCCACACAAAGTCTTATTCTATGCTGCATTATTTTTTCCTATCCATACTCCTTCTGATTAAAGAGATTGTTGATTGTAACATCACCCCTTGGTGATCATTGTATAAATATTAAATAGTGTGATCTATGTTGTGAAATCCATAAATAAATCTTTTAACTTTGCAAAACAGCCTGCTTTCTGGTTCAGTGAGACCGGGGGTTATTCAAAGAGACGGGCGTGATATAAGGGTACATCATTCAGAAATAAAAGAACTTATAGACAAAAATATATAATTAAGGGTTTCAATTGTGCATCCCACACTAGGAATTGACTTAGGTGAAGTGCTAGGTTGAAATCACTTACAAGATTGGGGGCTCGTCGCGTGATTTCAGAATTAGATATACCACTTGTGACAGTCTAATACAGTGTGCTATCTAGCCGGGTAGATAAACCCGGTTGGCCCACCACACTGTGTTACACTGTGAAAAGCACCCCTCAATAGGAACACTCTAAGGAATTGGTCTGTTTTGCAAAAATAAAATAAACTTCTGTAAGTCAGGAAGGAAATTAATATTTCCAGTATGGCGACTTTGGTAGAAATGAATATGGCTAAAGAACACCTATTGCATAAATTATTTGTAAGCGGTGAATGGACAGAGCATGATCAGAATGTGCGGTTGCAGGCAATCACAGAACAGATCACTGCAACAGGGTTAGACAAATGGCAAGACCAGGATCCATTACATGTGGCCCTGAGTGAATTATAATGGCTCCTAAGGCAACGGAAGAGCAAAGCAAGATTGCCAAAATAGCGGCATATCTATACCTACATATTGGAGCAATACAGGACAAATATGCCGAGGGCCAAGTCTACAGAGGAGCCAGAAATCAGAAAATGAAAGTAGGCAGTATCTAACCAAAATAAAAGAAGACATGGGTATTCTGCAGCAGGAGAAGGTAGAACAAGATGCCAGAATGCTGGCCTTGTAGAAGGAGTACCAAGAAAGTTTGGACTCTCTACTGCAGAGCCAGAAAAAGCTGGAACAGCAAATAAATTTCAACAGGGCATGCGCAGAGCAGGTAATCACCCTGCAGAGCCACCTAGACAAAGAGAAAGAAGAGAGTAATAAATTAATCCTGAAAGACCTGGATACCCAGGCAGAATTTGATGAAGAGCGCCAGAAAGCTGGTGCGCTCCAAAGACAGAGGGACTGCACAGAGGCATACTCTTGCTCAGGACACCTTAGGCCAGGAAGTCTGTTATTTAAAAGAGAAGATATAAGAAAATCACCTGGCCCTTCAGGGACTGGGTAACCTCCAAAAAGACCATGAAAAATTGTTAGAGCACACCTGGAGGGTGGAAGATGCTCTAGCAAAGAAGGACAGGCCAGTATGGACAGGACTCGGGAGGTTACCCTCCTGCAGCAAAGACTGGCCCAGTACTCTAAAACAACACAGGAAGCACAGAGAGAAAATGAGGCTCTCTGTAAGGACAATGACAGGTTCCACAGACAGGTAGCCATGCAAGAGAAATTGATAGAAACCAGCACGGCTTTGATAGAGGAACAGAAAGCTCAGATTCTTGCATGGCAACAGGGAGCAGGTGCTGAGAGGGTTGAGGTTCACTGGGAAAGGGAAACACCTGAGCATAACCTCAGGAACCCTAGTACCAGAGGCCTTCATCTCTTCCAATCCCTGGACTCTGCCACCCCCATGTCCACTGGCGCACATGTGCCAAGGGCCACGGGGATAGCAGATTTCAATCCAATCAGGAATATGGGGCTCATGGATCAGCACCTCCCAGGAATGGATGGGCGGGCATCTGGGTATGGGTTCCCAAGTACTGTCAAATTTAGTGGGGAACTCCATGAGAGTAGGCCCACTAAGGGCATCCTGAAAACCTCTGCCCATATAGGACGGTGGGGGGGTACTCATCAAATCCTGGGAGCAAGGAATAATCAGAAGACTCCTCTGAGCACACCAGGACACAGGGGACTAGGTCCCCACATTCTGCCAGCCATTCTCAGGCTCGCAGAATCCGGGAGAGCCTAGAAGATCAGACGGGCACCTCTGGGAGCTGTGTCTCTGAGTCAGCGGAGGAGTGGACCAGGGTCACCCGAACCAAAAAGGCCAATCAGGTTAAAAGGGCCTTGCTCAAGGATCCCCTAAAGCAAATCAAAGTGATAAGGAGCGTCATCACGCACTATCATAAGAACGCAAATTATTCTGTTTGGGAGCACCGAGAGCTCTTTGAACAAATGATGGAAACTTTCCATTTGAAGGACAGCAAAAGCTGTATTCAGTATGTGAAATGGACCTTTTCTCCAGAGTACTACAGCTTCTATGCGGGGCTGGAGGACCAAAATCATTCTAGATGGTCCACCTACAAGGCGGCCATATTGAAATATTTTTCTGTGCACAGAAATCCTCAGGAGGCTCGTAAGGCACCCTACAACTTGCAATGTGGGGAAGATCAGGCCCCACAAGAATGTATTCAGGAATTAAAGTGTGCCTTTGCGCAGACCACCAGAAGGGTGCGCACCGACAGTAGAGAGTTTGTGAATACTTTTTTCCACACTCTCCCCAAGTACATCATGACCCAGCTAGTGAGAGATTTTCACGAGAAAAGATCACTAGACTGGGTCATTGAACAGGCCACACAAATTTATGAGGTGCAAAAGCCAGTAGAAAACAAAAATAACCCAAAAAGCCCCAAACCAACCAACACCCCTGCTGCTGCTAAGGTGGCAGAGGTGAAGGTTTCCCCCATTTTAGATTTGGAGATGGGGGGGGCTCAAAACCTGCCTGCACAGAATCAGAATAATCCCAGACCAGAAGGCACTCGGGCCAGTCACAAACTGGGAACCAAGGAGGTAGTCCCAAAAATGGGACCCCTCACTCCCCTGACTACATCAGTCCCTGCTACAAGGGGAACAGACCCATCCTGGGTTATGTGTGGACTCCTCCAGCCCAAGGGGGGGATCCAACCAAACAGCAGCTAACCCAGGAATCTTCCCTCCTCACTTTTCCCAGGAGGGCAGTAATTCCCCAAATCCTGGACAGAACTTCTTACCCAGGTACCCACCAAACTTTCAACCCCAAAACAATCCCTCCTTCTTTCCCCACTCTCCTGAGCCCAGACAACCCAATCCGGGAGAGGGGAGGCCAAGGGTGGAGGGGTTCCCAAATTTTCCAAACCCGGGGTATTTTCAGAGAAGGGATAGCTACACTTCCCGGGATCAGCCCAGGGGAGACAACAGGACCCCGTATCAGCCTGAGGGGGTGTCACAACTAGAGCGCCAGGTCCAAAACATGACACAGGATCTGGGTTGCATGCTGAGGGCACAACAGAACCCTCAGATGAGCATGCTGGTGCAGAATGCCTCCAACTCCGGAACTGGTGCTCCAAAGCAATGACGGGGGAAGAACCCCGATAACCCACCGGTTTCCAGGGAGGAGGCACAAGGGGGAGGGGGGTGTAAAGAGGAGGAAGCTTCCTTCCCCACTGGGAACCCAGGAACCAGAACCAAAATCTCCTGCCCCTGAAAGTCTGCAACCCAAGGAGCAGAGGGGGGTAGGAGAAACAAAGAACCCAAAAAGACCCATTTGGAGAAGGAGGTAAAAATCTTCCAATTTGAAGGAGAGGGATCCTCAGAGGATCCTGGGAAAAGGATCTTCTCCTTCAGAGATGAGGGAACTACTCCCAAAGAAAAATGGGTCCCAAGGATCCAAATCCAGACTGGATAGATATGGGGACAGAGCTAGTGCCGCCCATCATCCAACCCCAGAATCATCAGCAAGAAAATCGCCTGGTTCAAACCCATCCTGGCTGCACAGAATCCCAAAACTTCCCCCATATCTAGTTGTCACCTTTTCTTTTCAGATTCCCTAGACTCCAAACTGAATTCTGCCCAAATCTCTTCTCTGTCAGTGTCCAAAACCAAGAAATTAGCCCACCAGTTGTCCAAAAATGTATATTATCTGCTTCCCTCCTTATCCTTGAGGAGAAGGAGGGAAGTTCTGTGCCCCGTTCCAAATACAGGGGCAGTGTACAATTTTGGCACTGGTGGACACTGGATCCCAAGCTACCCTTCTGTCAAAAAGGGCCTTTGATAAACTGAATTCGGGAAGGGGGGAGAAATACCAAATTCCTCTCACCCCTCTTCCTGGACAACTTCAGAACTTTGACAAGAAGGAAATTCCCGTCGAGGGGACTGTGGATTTGGATATTAAAAATGGACGACACAAGGTGAAGCACCCGGTGGTAGTTGTAACTCCAGAGGGCACCCCTTGTTTAATATGGAATGACCTCCTGTGAAGGTTGTCACCCCTAATAGATTGTGTAAACAAGGTCCTCTGGACCCAGACATAACCGACCGATAAAATTAAAACAGAGTGTCAAAAATCTGACCAAGTAGAACTTCCAGAACAATCAAATCCCTGACGTGACAATAATAGCAGTAGGACAACAAACTGGTGATGGGGGGTCATCTCTATTTCTGAAAATCAACCTTCCTTCCAGTCTAAGGTGGCATTCCACACTAGAAGGAAATACTCTGAAATTCTTTACAACTTCACAATCAGACATTCCCACTCCTATAGTCAAGAAAGATGAGAAATCAGCTCAAGGCCTGGCTGATATTCAGCAAATTGGAGAGCAGTTATTCATCCCTGTTCAGTTAAATGAAGGGAAGGACTCTGTTCTTACCCGAGTGTGTGTGAACAACAGTAAGAGCTTCATCAGCAAAGCCATGTTCCGCAAACTACCAAAAGATCCAGCCATTCCCACATTTAATCTGATAGACAAATGGGAAATGGATCTGGAAACCACCAATTCCAAACATCTCCTGCCAAGCAGGTGTATGCTCAAAATCTCCATAGGCAACAAGAGCATAGTCCATAATTGTTGGATCGTGCGAGACGTCACTGCCGCCTTTTACTTAAGCAGTGACATTCTCAATCGCCTTGCCATTAGTTTGGACCTAATAAACTTCAAAGCTTGGTCCTGATTAAAGGATAATCCCATGGGCTTTGATGACTCAGAGAAAGCATTTAGGTCAGCTCAACTGCTGCCTTATGCAGTTGAAATTCAGATTGGAGAGGAAGTCACCATCCCAGAAAGGACCCGACAATTCTCCCTGAAAGTGAAAGTTAAAAGAGGACAGAAATTGAAAATCCCTGATGCCTATATTCTACTAAATGCTTACTTCCAACAGCAAGGGTTGTCAATATAGTCAATATAGAACATTACACCATTCCAATAGAGGTGGATAATAGCGACTTGAAGAGTATCACTCTAGCCGCAGGCACCATTATTGGAATGGCGGTTGATGACTGACATTTTTCCATAGATTTAGGTAATGAACTGTTAGGACCATTTCCCAAGGACTGTTTTGACATTGATAGTGATGGCAACACAACACCAAACAGGATCTTTACCCGGCGTGGGGGGAACTTCCTGGTTTACACTTCCTGCCCTTATGGTAAGGAAGATGTGACCTGTGACTTCAGGAGGGATGAGGTGATTTTCCAGGTCCGCGAGGACTGCCTTCCCCACCTGAAGCCACCAGTCCAAATCAGCACTCTGACCAGGGACTTCTCCATCCAGCTGGAGGAGGCCGCTGAGATAGCAAAACCGGAAATCTTTCCAGGCTTCATGCAGATGGTTGAAGAGAGAGTCAGCCTAGTTGATGCCTGTGAGACTCTGGAGCAGAAGCAAAAATTGAAACAAGTTTTCTTGGATTTTCAAGATCCTTTGCGGTGGACTCATATGACGGTAGTTGCACCGACATCCACACAATAACAATTCCCACGGTTCCTGGTATGTCTCCAGTGTTTGTGAAGCAATATCGCTTGCCTCTCGCATCAATGGAGTCCCTTACTGAAATAGTTAAGAACCTTGAGTCCTGTGGGATAATCCGTTCAGTCCACAGCACCTTCAATAATCCGGTGCTGGGAATTTTGAAGCCAAATGGCCAGTGGAGACTCGGTGCCGACCTTAGGGAGCCCAACAAACAGGTCCATACTTCCTGATGGCCTCTTCCCTACATTGACCAAGGGCTGGCCCAGATCCAGGGGTCACAGGTATTCACTGCAATGGACATGACAAATGGGTACTGGACTGTACCTGTCAGTAGGGAGGACCAATACACGCGGATTTCACCTTCGGGGGGCAGCAGTACACATGGACCTGGACTCCCGTCGGATACACCAACTTCGGCAATGAATTTAACATTTTTCTACATAAGGCCATGCCCGACCTGGGTGAGAGGGGTAACCTGGCTTATGTAGATGATGCTCTAGTCAAAAGCTTGACTGTGGAGGAACACATAGCGGAGATCCGTTATGTTCTGACACAGTTGAGGGCTGCCGGAGCAAAACTCTCCTTTCAAAAGGCACGGTGGTGTAAAACCCGTGTCAATTTCTTGGGGCATGAAATTACTCCTCAGGGTCTCTGTCCCCAGGAAAAGAAAGTGGAAGCACTCCAGAAAATGAAAGACCCCACAACTCTGCGGGAACTAAGGAGCCTCCTTGGACTGACTAATTAAAGTAGAAAGTTCATTGAGGACTACACAGAGATCACAAGACCCCTGATCCGTCTTTTGAAGGAGGGATCAAGTGGGAGTGTGGTTCAGAAGAAGCCGAGGCAGTAAGACAACTCAAAAGAAGCCTCTCACAATCGCCTTGCCTAGCTTACCCTGTCAAAAACAAGGAGTTCTTCTTGGAGACAGGGTTCTCTAATACATGCTTGACTGCAGTATTATACCAAAAGCATGACAAGGTCAATAAAGTAATCTCCTATGCGAGTAAAACTTTATCCTCCGTGGAAGAAAAATTCAACGATTGTGAGAAGGCACTCCTGGCAACGGTGTGGGCATTGAAGAATTACCACCTGTTCATCCAGGTGGAACACATCATAGTGGAGACTCCACAGCAGCCTCTGCAATATCTCCAAAGTGACATAATCCGTTCCGGAAATGTAAGTAATTCCCAAATTACTTCCGGGATTCTGTCAATGCAAGGCTTTCATGTGGAGTTCAGATATGGCCAAAACAAGAAGAGTCCCCTCGCGCAAGTTCTGGCTGACTTGCATGATTTGCCAGAGAAAACTGTCTCGAGGACGAAAGTCTTAAAATCAAGGACAACATGGAGGCATACCTCAATTCCCCAAACAAAGTCTTTGAAGAAGACAAGTGTGAGGGAATGCCCACTGTCTATGTGGATGGATGCCCTTATCATGTTGACAACGTGGAAAAAGAACTTGTGGCCGGCGTAAGGAATGCATGTGTGAATGAGGCCCCAGAACCCTCCACTGGGTACAAGATTGGTCCCCGAAGTAGTCAAGTGGCAGAGTTGATGGCTGTGCATCAAGCCATCCTCACTGCTGTCCAACACCAACTCCACAAACTGGTCATAATCACAGACTCGGATTATGTACGGAACGGGTTCGTGGAGCACCTGGTTAACTGGAAAACCAGGGGCATGTTATGTGTTAATAACAAACCATTGAAACATGGAAAATGTATTCAAAATATTGATTACCTGGTCACCTCGAATGGGATGACCATCTACTGGAAAAAGATCAAGGGTCATTCCAAAGTAGAGGGACCAGACAAAACTGGAAATTACCTGGCTGATCAGCTGGCCAAAACTGAAGCCATCCAAGAGGATCTACTAGAGATCGAGCCTCTGTTGGGGGAAATCTAGGTCACTGCTATCACTAGGTCCCAGACAAATGCTCACAATGAACTCTCAACTGCACAATGGAGTAAGGAGACCCCAGATGCTGATTTTATTACGGCTCAAAAAGGGGATCCAATAATTGGTAAGTTTTATCAACACATTGAGGACCCTGAGAACTTTCCCTTGATGGATACCGATTACATAGGGAAAGAGGACCTCAGAGTGTTGATGAGCTGCCCAAAAATGTTCCGAATCCAAGACGGTTTGTTGGTGAGGAGCTCCCTAGCTGGCCATGATCAGTGGGTGGTCCCTACCTCATTCCAAATCCTGATGTTAAGTCACGCCCATGATGCAGCCACAGCCGGTCATAGGGGGTTTCATACAACACTTGAAATCTTAAGAGAGTTTGTATACTGGCCATACATAGGGCAGGACCTCGACCAATACTTGAAGGGGTGTCTTGTGTGTGCACAATTTCAGCCGACATCCATCACACACTGTGCACCTCTCCAAAAGAGGGGGATGACACTGCCATGGTCAGATTTGCAAGTCGATTTTATCGGGCCCGTGATTCGCTCCGCTAGGGGGAATAGGTACATGTTGACCGTGACATGCTTGTTTACCAAATGGGTGGAATGTCTCCCGGCCCCAAATTGCAAGGCAGAAACAGCAGCTACCCTGATGATCAACCACATCTTCTCGCGTTTTGGACTACCCCAAAGGATCGAGTCAGACCGAAGTAGCCACTTCACTAGCGAAGTAATGACAAAGATGTGGGAGATACTTGGGGTCAAAAGGAAATTACACTTTGCCTACCGGTTAGCCTCTAGTGGTGCCATAGTGAGATACGACAAAACAATTGTGAGCATATTAAAAATGTTTGTGGCAGATTCTGGGCCAAGTTGGGATATTCGATTACCTCTTGTCCTAATGGCCATCAGATCTACTCCTTCATCTGCAGCTAAAATGTCACAGTTTGAGCTGATGACTGGATGGAGGATGGTGCTTCCCCAGCATCTGCTCTACAGAACCCAAGAGCAGACATTGATCAATGCCTCCACAACTCATGGGTATGTTGAAAATCTAAGAAAACACCTTCAACATGCTTTTGCCTATGCTCAGCGAAATCTAGAGAGATCTGCAGACAGCATGAAGACAATAAATTGCAAATAGAAAAATGTGTCCTGACATGGCAAATGTATGTGTTCATCACACTACATAAATAGCGGTGGGGAAATGTCTGCACATATGTTTTTGCTTTGCCATCCTAGAGTTGGAAACCATGGAGACTAAAACCCAAGGAGGACCACCCAGGGACCGGAAGGAAAGATCCAAGGGGCCTCGGGTATCGCTCCATACTCACATCAGGACTTGGAGAGGAGAACCGCTCGATCAACCACTGATGGGAGAAGCTGAGGAATTTTGCCCTTTGAACCAAAGAGAAGAAACTGAACATCCCAGTCTCATGACTTCTCTTGACAGATGGTCAACGCCAAATCACGAGGGGGCGCCTCTGGGATGTATTGACCCACTAGGCTCTGCCCTGCAACATCACTGTGCGCTGCTTTCACCAGAACTAACAGAATGGCCGCAAAAAGCCCTATGCGCGCTCAAACCGCTGAGAAGTGCACAGAGAAACCGGAAAAAGTAGATGCCAATCTACTGTGCCTGTGTCAGTGATAGAACAGGAGACCACACTGCCAAAACCTGTCATTGGGCTGCCCACAGAGGGAAATGGAACTACCTGAAAGGGCAGTGCTTCATTGCAAGGAAACCCAGAAGTGCTCTAAAATCAGTTTTTCCTTGGCTGTTGAAGTTGAAAAATAATGGTTCCCAAACATCAGAAAAGATCCAACATCCTTGCTGGGTGTTAACTATCACCTTATTTAAAGAATCCACCTAGGCAAACAATGTCAGGAGAAGCAGATTTCATCACAAGAATATCCACATTAAAAAAGGCGCTTGCCTCGGAAAATCTGTCAGATATGGCCGCAGTACCGCTGGCCACCTATATCAAAGCTGTCATTTACTTACACTGGGAGTTTAAACTTGTACATTAAAATCAAATTGTGGAAAAGAAGTGACTTGTCATCAAAAGAAATATAGGTTGCCACTATTCAATCTCTACGTTGTAAAACAACTGGAATTAAAGATCTGTGTGTCTATTTTTGAAAATGTAAAGTTTATTTTAGCAAAGACAATTTTACACAAAGTCTGTTAAAGTAACCTCTTATGCCATCCACAGAACTTCAAAGGCAAATTCCACAGCGTGCCCCAAACAAAGGTGCCTTCCTTTTGCTCTCTGCCCCAGGAACTCTTAGTCAGATACTAATGAAAAGGGGAGAGGATTTTGCTCTCTTGCTCTGGGGATAGAGAATAGACTTCCTGGATTGAAAGGGTATGCAAATTCAAGTGTCAACAAAAACCCCTGCCAGCAGGAAGAGAGGCCTGGATTGCTCTTGGCACACCAAAACTTTGGGGGCGGGACAGACAGATATGTGTATATTTAAAACACAAGAAAGTATATGTTTTAAAAGGACTGACAGAGAACTGAGCAAAATGTAAAAATCTGTAAAATATAGTGTTGTTAACATGAAAATCCTGGTCACATTTTGAAACTACTCAGAACTCTGTGCTGTGTTCAGAGACATGACTACGGAAATTGGGGTTTTGGTGAAGTTGTGAGGATGCTAGAAATATGAAACTTCACAGGATTATGGCCACATTTCATGCGCATAGATGTATAACAATGTGGACAAATTTGACATTGGGTACCCAACCAAAAGCACAAAATATTGTAAATATGCTTTATATGAAAAACAGATTTACTGTGCAGAAACAAAGGGGAGGTCCTCCCTTGATTATAAAATCCAGCATCATCATGACACCAGATGTCCTTCTCAAATCAGGGGAGAGGACAGACCCTAACCAATAGGATTCCTAGAGGGTGTGCCTAGTATAACTCAACCTACCCACCCCTTTGGGAAATACATAAATAGAGATAGCTTAGGACCTACAGGCACACATTCACCCATCAACTGATTGCTGGTGAAGCACTCTGCAGGAGAAACCCATATCCAAGAATACAGACTTTTAAAGCAGAAAGGCCCAATTCCAAAGCGGAACCCTTCTCAGCTTGGCCTTTTAAAATCCTGAAACCAGATTTTACCCCCAGACTTCTAAGAGGGGAACACCAAAACGAACAGCCTGGCTGTGCTGTTTCTGCTTTCTTGCTACAAATTCTTGCTAGAATCCAGAGATCCAAACCAGTAGAGCAGAGCTGTAACCAGATAGCTGTGAACCAGAACCAACCCATCAGATCCAATCCAGAGTGCTGTGCAGTGTCCAGAGTGCCGTGCTGAGTGCAGAACCTGAGCGGCCTCAATCCTGTCTGGTGGGCTAGCCGAATTCCAGTCCAGACATCTTTGACCAGATCCCTTACGGGCCCATTCCAAACAGTTGTAGTGAGTATCTATAACATAGAATTGTCCCTAGCCAATATCTTATTCATAATAAATCCTATCCAAACCCTCCTATCATATCCAGAACTGCATTGTAGAAAATCTTTTTTGTCTTTCCTGAATCTTTCTCTCATCCCTATAGTCCTTTGGTAATAGTAGTGTTAAATCATCTTTGCGCTAATATATTTGCTGAAGAAAGACAAGTGTCACGGCAGGCAAAAGCCAGATGAGGCGTCACTGATCTGGTGGCTGTACCGTTGGGTATCTTGTGTCTTCATAGACTCCCTAGTGTAAAGAAAATCTTGGTTGTGCATTAAAAAGCGCATCTTTTATTTGAACATTTTGACTCTTTCTGAGAAAAACCGACCTCTACTAAAACCTTCATAACTTCCGTACCGTGTATGCTAGAAACGAAATTTAAGTGTTACATTGAAGCTACCATCCTCCTTCCAGCTCCTTCTAGTTTTCCCGCAATCGTGCTTCTCGCGCATGGAAAGGTTTGCCGCATATTGTTCGTTTGGCTCAATTTCATCCCATGTAAAACAGCTGTTCTTTGCATCCGACCTCAGAATTATGTGTTCAATCAGCTAGCGACGCAATAATCATTGCTAGTGTTTATCTGAAACCATACAAAGTGGCTCCCACTAGTTGTGAATCCAATTTAGTGAATTAAATCCATTTTTCAGTGTTTTTAACCATTCATTCAAAGCCACATTCAAAAGCATTTGACCGGTTTCCATCTCTTTATACTGCATATTGGGAGGATTGAGTAGTGTGCAGGAGGGAAAGAATAGCCACATTGCATTTTGATTGAACCCACACAAAGTTTTATTCTATACTGCATTATTTTTTCCTATTCATACTCCTTCTGATTAAAGAGATTTGTTGATTGTAACATCACCCCTTGGTGATTATTGTATAAATATTAAATAGTGTGATATATATTGTGAAATCCATAAATAAATCTTTTAACGTTGCAAAACAGCCTGCTTCCTGGTTCAGTGAGACCGGGGGGATTCAAAGACAGGGGCGTGATATAAGGGTACATCATTCAGAAAAAAAGAATTTATAGACAAAAATATATAATTAAGGGTTTCAATTGTGCATCCCACGCTAGGCATTGCTGGGTTGAAATCACTTACATTAAAGGTGTCCCACTTCTGCAGGAATAGAAAAGGTTCCGGAGCATTCTCACGCAAAGAACCATTTGAAATGCCTTTTCACTTAAATAGCATCACAATGAATAACATTACAATGAAAAAATATTGTTTATTGCATTGAAAAAAATGATGGACTGGTGAGAATGTCAGTGAGAAGGCTATTGGCAGCATCAAATAAGGAATTTCACCCATCCATTGCATCTGGCTATGCTTCTTCATAGTATCAGCTAAATCCAAAACTTTATTTGGATTTTTTGACCCAGTGAAATACTCTCAAGTGCTTGTGTGCATTCCACATGCCATGTAATTTTGCTGGCTTCCTAACTTTTGGCTGAAGCAATACATGAACCCTGTTTCTCTCAACCAGATCTTTGCTTTGCATGTTCTAGGTCCTCATCAGTAGTGTCTGGTTGACTCCTGACAGAAGCAGCACACCTGGTTTGATTCTCTGGCTCAGATGTCATGGCTCCCTCTGCAGTGCGAAAAGGCAAGACCCTGGTGCTCCTTCCTTGATGACTCCCGCGGCATCTCAGGGACACTGGATAACCCACAGAAACTATATCCCCCAGGTCACTGAGCAGCAGTCATGTCAGTGGCCTTGACGAATGTGGAGATAGGTAGCTGTTTCCCAAAACTATTGCACTTCTCAATTAGGTTTCCAGCATTCAGCCACATTTTTTGAATGTCCGTACTTTGTGGTTAACTCAATCCCGGCCTGTTACCTTGGATTACTTCTTGCCCTCCCTAACTGTTGTAAAATAGAACCTTCTTATGCACTCCTCCTGGTTTCTTGACATGGCTTTTCATCTTCCTGGAACTGCTTCTGAATCTCCCTATTTATTGTAATGTGCAGACTAATTTTGGTTAGTTGACACAGAACAAATTACGAGTTCGGGCCTGCAGTGGAGTACTTGCCTCCAGGAAAATCCTGGAGGTAAATCCCTCGACTCAGCGCCGAAAAATCGGCAGAATTGGCAGAATTACTGTGGTGGAAATTCTGCCTCGGTAATTCTGGCAAAAAAGCCCTACTGAATTCAAAGGACTCAAAATAAATGGGGAATTAAACTGTCACCACCACTTGGAATCTGATGGAAATTCTGCCTGACCAAGTGGCGGTAATGGTAATTCGTTTGGGCGTAGTCTGGTGAATTTACGGTCAGTATACTGCCCATCTCGTAATGAGGCCTTTTGTCTTCATGGAATTTCTTCTTGATCTCCCCATCGGATGTGATGCTCAAACCACTTCTAGCTAAATCATCTGCCTGATTCTTGACCCGCATTTCTGACCTCTTGAGAATTCTCATCCTCTCTGGATATCGTCACCTATCATCTTCGTTTAGTAAACCATCCTCGTGCACTTTGGGTCAGGCCCACTGGGATTTTTCTCTTGTGACCTCATCCCTGCACCAAGAAAGAAGTGTTTTCACTTAATTGTATTTGGTGTTCTGTGTCATCCTACATACAGAGCTAATTGCTTCCAAGATTTGGGAGGGAACATGAAAAAAGGGAGTACGTTTAGTAAGAATGGGAAATGGTGATACAGAGTGAGAGGGCTTAGGGTTCAGTTTTCACAGACATACAATTAGCATATACTGTTCAAATGAACAAAGACAAGATAATTACATGTCTGTAAAGGTCAATTGGGGACATTTCAAGTAAATCACTTGGGATATAATGTCTCAGCTGGTCATGGCTATCAGATGGAACAGAGAGAGGGCCTGAGTGGCTATGCAAGGGAAGGAGATTGGAGAGTAAAAATAGAATTTGGCTCCTGAAGCAGATCCCTCAAGCATTAGATTTGAGTAGAGTGGGAAGGTGTGTAAAATTGATGTCTTTTAAGGATTTTCGAAATGGGGATAGATATTTTCTTGGATTAGGTCCAGGTCCAAAGGGAATGAAATCCACAATTAAAAGGCTAGGTGTTTGACCATGCTACCTCCACATTGACTTTTTCTTTGTTTGAAGTCACACATTTTTGCTGAGGTTGCTGACCTGAGGTACTTTGATGAGTTGTGGGGTAGAAGGAGGTTCAGTATATGTATGGGCACTGTGTTCCAATAGGACCTGTGACTGATGCATAGAGTTTTGATGTTCACCCTTTCTTTAAGCAGAAGTCACTATTAGGAATAGGGTGTTAGGTAACATTAAACAATTTCATCTTCATTTGGGAGAGTCATCAACCTGTCTGTTCTGTGGTTTATGGAATTTATGGTTAACACTTCTTAGGATACATTTTAGTAGTGCACACTGGATATCATGATGGCTTTTACAATTTGTATCTTGTCTCAAAATTCAAGCAGGGTCAGTTTTTTTCCTGAGGACAATGAACTGAAAGAGAGCAGTGCTGGCCACTACATCTATTTGCTGTTTGAAGGTTAATTTTGCATCAAATATGATGGCCAAATTCCTTATGATCCCAGGATGAGTGGGTGTTTGACCCATGTTTACGGACAAGCGAATGGGAAGCATATGCAGGTTTTGTACTCAGAGAAGGAATATGTCAATTGAAAACACTTTTAAACAAAGTTTAATAATGATTGTTGAGACAAATACAGATGTCCGTCCATATCCCAAACCATTGTGAGAACTCTTTAACCCAGTAAAGCTGTTCTATTAGGGTATTGTTAGTAGAGCCATGAGCTACCTGGGGACAATACAAGATGAGAGCTCAGAAATAGCAGTGCTAATCCGAGCATCCTCCCCCAATCTTGATCAACTGGCTTCTACTGTGGTTAGATATGTTGTTCCTGCTCCCAAAGACCAGTGGCCAATTCATATATGAGGTAAGAGGAAGATGATCGGCACCCCAGCAAGATCACTACAACTCCACGTCAGATAAGCAGCAGGCTAACTGAAAATCCCTCCATGTGGTGTCTCATTGGCCATTGGGGAAGCCCACATATACAACACCCATCAAGAATCAAGAAAGAGGCAAAGACACCTGAAATATTTAAGGTTGCATCCTAGCACTTCAGGTAAGTATCACACAGAGCAGGACCACCGGGATACTCAGTGAGAATAAAAGGAAACTTCTTTACTTCATGTTACAGAGTTAAATGAGGAGGTTAGGCAGGAGAGTACAGATCACACATCTATTATGTTCAAATGTATATCCTGAAGTCCTGTCCAATGTACTTCACTGGAATCTGGGCTTCCCAGATTCCACATTCCAATGGACCTTCAATTATACACAAATACAGTCACTCGGGAGGTTACACATCTCCCTTCTCTACACAACATTGCCACACAACAATAACACAACTCAGGATGCTACACACCTCCCTTCGTAGCACCAATGTGAAACACACTCAAAATGACAGGATGTTACACGTCTCCCTTCTCAAAACAAAGGTGCAACATAACAGGAGAAATGTGGAAGAGGAAATTACTAGAATGGGGTGTGCTCAAACTTGCTTGTAATATGAGAAGTCTGCTACTGCAAATACTACACAGGAGATACCCCTATATACCTCCAGTGGTTGTAAGCATAGAATTGGTGGGTGTGTAGTAATACTGCGCAAAGGACACCAAGTTCAAAGTATCAAGTCACAATGTTATTCAGTATTCAAAAGAACAGCCCTCCAGATTTGCGAATGGAGATTTTAATTGTGTTTTCAGCCGACACGTGTTTCGACCCAAGAGGTCGTTCTCAAGGCTAGAAGTATTGGGGATGAATCCCTCAACAGAAACAGTTGTATAGTTCCAGGAATACAACTGTGTGTCTCCTAGACTGATACCAAATGGGTGCACTGTGTGGCCCCCATGGATGCGATGAATTGGTCTTTCAGTAGGGTTCAGTGAGATATTTCAATTGTAGAATCATTTGAAGGTATCAATACCTGTGGTAGCCTATATATGGGCTAAATGCCCAAGATGTGCAGGAGTGTGAGGTCCTAGCCGCTGCTGCAATGTGTGACAAACATTGAAGATAAACAACATCTATTATAAAGCAACAAACACCACAAAGAAAGTACACAAAATATACAAAAAGACTGTAAGAACACAGCATGTCGTCCATCACACAAACAAAGGGTAATTCATGGAAATCCCCCTCATTTGCATAACAATCCACACACACCAGACATAAGTTGAAAAATCTGCCTCATGTGCATGAAAGATGGAAAAAACTATTTCTTACGTTATGCACACCAAATTCTTCCTTGCTAGAATTCTCCTTTATGCATGATAGCTCTAGCATTCTCTTTAAACATATGTCCTTTATTTAAAATGTCATAGTCTCACTCTAACTAACTCAATGTGTGCATAACAACATCATATCCTGTCCTTATGAACGCTTCAACTACTTCTTCACATTGTGCCCGAAGTATAAACATCATTTAAACAACCTCTGCACCCTTAGTGCCAGAGGTCTGTCTGTCCTCACGTGTAAATAATGAATTTCAACCCACCAGCCTCTGCATCCTTAATGCCACAAGTGAGTGTCAACCCCTCATATATACAATTGGTGAACATATGCCCTCATACAATACACCATAAGCACAAAAATGTGCACCACTGGTGGCAAACTACAATACTCTCACTCGCACTTATGGATTTAGTACACTTAAGGCCTCATTACAAGTGTGGAGGAGCGGTAAAAATGGAATTATGCCAATTTTCCTGCTCCTCCATACTATGAGAATGGCCCTAGATATCAGCGCTGGAGTGCAGGATTTACCTCCAGCATCATGCCGAAATATCAGCAAAATTGGCTGAATTACCGTGGCAGAATTACCGCTGCAATAATTCCACCAAACAAGCCCCATAGAGTCCTATGGATTTATACGAAATTGGGATTTACAATTCCACTGCCACTTGTAATCCAGCGGTAATTCCACCGGATCAAGTGGCGGTAAAAGTAATTCTGTTGGGCACTATTCCGGCAGATTGACCACAGGAATACCGCCCAACTCTTAATGAGGCCTTTAGTACACTAATTCATTTGTATTACAATCAGATTTATAGATTTAGTACACTTAAGACACTAATTAATTTGTATTAGATTCCTAAACTTCATCCACCCTTTAATCAACTTCATCATAGCTGTGGGATATTTAATCAAACATGACACATTCTTCAACTTCATCTTCAACTTCATCAAACTACAGCTCTTAACTTCATCCACACAAATTCATCCCACAAATGTATCAACTACATCTGACCTGCGAATATCTGCACTGTGAATCACACACTCCAGTTACAGTGAATTGCATGCAAAGAAGGCAACATTTAACAGTATATACGTCAATACACTGTACGTTTCTTTTAAAACTCAGACAGTATGGCAGCAGTTTACTTCTTGTAAAATCTCTAATACAATGTCCAAAACTCGGTAAAAGGAGTAGTACATTCCTCATCCTGCATTTTCTTGTAGAGATATCGATTTAACCTTATATCATGGCACTTTGTAGCCGTAGTCGTTTTCTCAGGATTGTCATAAGATGTGCTGTATTATCAAAATCAGCAGAAAACATACCTTAACCAGCTAAGGTAAATGGTTCACACTGCATTCTCAGTCCCAGTACACGACTGCCTTGTGTGCATTATCTGAACGCTGTGCACATTGTCTACAGATGGTCACTTGCAAGCACAGAACACAGAATTGAACCTCCATGAACGTAGGTGTATGCCCGCAAGCACGCAGATGTCCTTATCTTCTGTTCACCCAACAGCACATCATGAGTAGGAGAGAATGCCAGCTGATCCAATTCACGCCCAGCCAGCATGCCGACATCATCATTCTGGATATGCTTGGGAAGGGAGCAGAGTTCTGTTCTTGCCAACTGCTCAGGCTGGAACTCAAGAACAAGCTCCAGGGCCTTCCTTGCTGCTTGTTGGGGGCTGCTCCGGATCACAGGGCAGCCCCATACTTAGGTCCCGTCCTTGGGCCCAGCACACGTGGTGGGGCACCCGCATGGTGCTACCCAAGACACACACACACACAGAGTCAGGTTGGTCTTGACTGACAAGCCCGGAAACAGCCCGTCCTCTTTATTAACTTGGTCACGTGGTTCCCCACGTGACCAAGACAACACACAGGAAGATACCATGTCCCCTTGCAGGGGTGACATGCAACACTCCTCCTTTTTCATAACGACACAAAACAAAAACCCCAGAGCCCCAACATAACCCCCACTACTACTACTTGAGTCACTCTTCTACTTTGCACACACTTTATTAACCTGGGTGAGTGGCTCTCATGTCGCTAAAAGGCACCACTGAGAGATACTGGCACAACATAAAGCACTCCACGTCTACAGGTGTGCACCACACTACATTGCCCACCAACTGGGACATTTTAAGCAAGTCCGTGTCTGCAGGCTCACAGCCTTCGGGGGGAATGTCAAATTGTGATGTCCATCTTCCGCACTTGTGGAGTCACCAGAAACCAGCTCGCATCCTCACCAGAGTTCGTTTAGGACAGCCACAACAGTCCCCACAAACCGGCAAAGCCGCACCTGGGGAGGCCCAGGGGCCACATCGGCCAAGTCCCTCAATGACGAAGGCAGATCGCATGGCCGGCTGCTGGCATGGCCATCTCCACGCTCAGGGCGGGGAGCGCTGCATTCCCCCTTTCACCCGAGGCTTGTTGGTGTTCCTCGGCCATGTCCACTGGCCGCACGCCCCTGGGTTAGTTCAGAATCAAGATTCCTTAAGGGCGCACAAGCACTCCTTTGGGGAGCCGCTACCCTTCGGCCATGCGATGAATTTGGCCCTCTGCGGGCGGGATGTTCTGCCCTCCATGCCATCTTTTCCGATCCCTTGCCCCCCTTCTGTTTTTAACCGGGGTCGATGTGCACACAGGACAGTGCTCCCCGAGCCACCCACGGGCGCCTGCTCTTCCAGGCCTCACCAGCCACACCACGCCCCCATTATTTCTTCCCCTTTTTTTTTTTTTCCACGGGCCCAGGCAGTGATGGGCCCGCCTCATTGGTTCCCTTGTGGGGGGGGTGCCATGGGGGCAGCAGCACCGCGGTGGGTGGCCAGCGGTGCCGGCAGGCATACCGGGGGAGGGGCTGGCAGCCACCCATTCTCATTCACCTTGCGGGCCCAGTTGTTATTGGGCCCGCCTTTATTATGTGGCGGCCGATGCGTGGGGGGCGCGGGGTACTGCGTTGCTGCCCCGCCCGCCATCATCTCCGCGTCCCTCGCCGCCCACCGTCTCGGCGAAATGTGCCACTCTACCCCTTCCGCGGACCGCGGGCGGGGAGGGGCCGCACCTCGTCATTGCGGCCGATGCAGCGGGCAGTCCCCCGTTAAAGGAGGAGGGGGGAAACACACGCGGCCACCGCCGCCATCGTGTTCGGGGCCGCCTCAGCTGAACGGCGGCCCCCTTTCCAGCTAACTCCTTCGCGGCTCACTGGCCCCGACGGGGGTGATCCCGCCTTCACTTGGTGGGGGGGCAGACTCACCTCGCCTCGGCCGACGCCGCCATCTCCTCTGCCTTTCCCCACGCAGTCCGGGCAGTACTTTTGCGGGCCCAGTTGAAGTTGGGCCCGCATCCATCCTCCTGCGGCGATGTTAGCCGCTCCTCTTTGCGGCCGACGCCGCCATCCGTTTCACCCCTCCCTCGCTGCTGCAGCGTCCGCTATCCAGGCGGGGGAGGAGAGCAGCCACCCATGCGGCCGATGCCGTGGGCCTTCTCCATCTCCCTCAGGGGACAGGCAGGCAGCTCGCCCCCCATGTGCACTTCGCAGGCCCAGTTGGAGGTGGGCCTGCCACGCCACTTCTTCTCGGCAGGCCCAGGTGTAGATGGACCCGCCACACCATGACATCCTCCGGGCACACGGGGCCCGTTCCTTCGTCGCCATTGTTGGGGGCTGCTCCGGATCACCGGGCAGCCCCATGCTTAAGTCGGGTGGCAGCCGACCAGGCACACACGGGCAGCGCTCACGCTGCATTCACAAAAGGGTGGGGGTTCATCCCACCCGCTCCGGGGACACCGGAGCTCCGCACATGAGCCGGGTGGCAACCGGCCTACCGCGGCCCCGGCTCTGGGGGCACCCAGGCCGGGGTCGGCACTCTGGCCCGACTCACAGGGCCAGGGGAACACATGGGGACGGCGTTGCCCGGCAGGGGCACCGTCCGGACGGCGTTGCCCGGCAGGGGCACCGTCCCGGAGCTGGGCCCCCTCCTTGGGCCCAGCACACGTGGTGGGGCACCCGCATGGTGCTACCCAAGACACACACACACGCGGAGTCAGGTTGGTCTTGACTGACGAGCCCGGAAACAGCCCGTCCTCTTTATTAACTTGGTCACGTGGTTCCCCACGTGACCAAGACAACACACAGGAAGATACCATGTCCCCTTGCAGGGGTGGCATGCAACACTGCTCCCTGTGGCATTCCAGCTACACTTCAGGTCACCAAGACAGGTGAACCGAGCTCAGCATGTAAAACAATCACATGACTAAAGCTGGAAAGATCGCGTCAGAGGCGCAAATAGTTGTTGTTAACATTATCCTGTGTGGCTGTCCTTCTTGCGTGCTGCTGCGCTGTGCCTGCTTTGCATGTGCCTACCCTAAGATACAACACTGTCGACAAGGTGGTAAACCCACGGCCGCCCACACCAGTGTCCATCATGTTGCAGGCTACTTTTGCCCTGGTCTTCCTAGTCCGACATTAAAGGCCGGCTGGTGCTCAAGAAGAGGCAGAGCCTCGCTCGTGGAACTGATCGGACAGCACAAAGGCGCGGCTACGGCATCAGGAAGCCCAGCTGCAGTTAGCCCACATTCCACCAACTACAGAGGTGAGCCCCTGCCCTGCAGGCACGCATTGTTAAAGGGACACTGCAGAGGGTGTTCAGCATCACGTGTGGACCTGAATCGCCCCGGGGAAAACAACAGCACCTACCCAAGTACAAATAAAGACAACAGGCTGCGAACCCAAGGGCAGTGCCATATTGAATGATCATTTTGCCATACACAAAAATGTACACATGAAAGGCATGTTTTACACACCATGAAACAACTCCCAGGCGAGAGCATGGACGAATTCATGACACGCCTTCGGTCTAAGGTGAAACACTGTGAATTCCACCACTATACCAATGACGAGGCCCTCAAATTGCAGTTTATTGCTGGTTGTGAATCCATTCCTCTTAAAAGAAATTACTGCAGGTTCTCACACACTGGATGAGATCCTCATCCTGGCAAGGACAATCTCACCACTGGACTTCCAAATATCTTCTTTGAGCAAGGTCCCCATATCACCAGCACCGACAATAAAGGAAGAGGCCATATATAAACTCATTAAACAGAAGCATGCATCCCGGACTCCAGGACGGAGAAACGCCAGTGCTTCCAGTGTGGCTATGAGCTCCCACATGACAGACCATGCCCGGCGATCGGTAAATAGTTTCGGCCTGCGGTGAGGAAGTCCATTTTTGCATCATGTGCACAAGTCTTCCAGAGAATATCGAGTGGAGCCGAGGACACACCAACCTAAATCTCCCCGTGTTACCATCGAGAGGAAAGGTCCAAACATGCAGAAGGATGATAAAACGAAGGCAGACGCCATACCCGATCAAGGCACTCGACCTCACCGTAAGGCCGCCGGAAAAGGAGAAGACAAATTCACCACCTGTGCACAAGCACAACCTCCACAAGTGGTTCAGAGTCTCAGTCAAGCACGGAGTGAAGGAAGAGGGGGTATTTGTATGCCCTGGTCAACCCAGCCGCCTCAGAACACAGCCCCGTGTTGCCTACCACCTTGCAAGGCAAGGAGTTCAGCTTCCTTGTTGACTCAGGCACCATGATCAATGCAATGCAAGAAGATGAATACCGCACACTGGAGTGACCCTCCGAAGCTGCAGAAAGCTCACGTGAACATATACGCATATGGGGCCAAACAACCTCTCACATGGCTAGGGACCTTTACAACCACTTCCCACTACGAAGACAAACAGGACCACATTCTCATCCATGTCCTAGACCCCGAAGAATCCAGTGGCTACGTCCTAATCTTCAAATCAGCCATGCAGATGTTCCTCATTCACATACTATACCAAATAATGGCAGAAAAGTACATCTCGCCTGCAGCCAAACTAGCGACACAATTCCCCAACCTCTTCAATGGCCTAGGTAAACTGAAGAGATGGAAAATCAAACTACATATAGATGAAACAGTGACAACTGTATCTTAATGCTACTGGGGAATTCCTTTTAACATCCAACACTTTGTGGAAAAGGATCTGCTCGCCCTAGTGGAAGACAGCATAATTGAATCTGCATCAGGCCTGACCAGAAGGACATATAAGGCTATGCATCGGCATGCGCACACCAAACCAAGCCATTTTAAGGGAACACCACCAGTCCCCGCACATCACAGGTATGATGCATCCCCTCAACAGGGCGAATATCTTCTCCCGCCTAGACCTCAACAAAGGCTATCACCAAATAGAGCTTAGCGAGGAGTCCTGGTACATCACTACTTTCAGCACCCATCTGGGGCTTTTTTGCTGCGAGCGATTAAACTTCAGGATATTCTCCGCTGTGGATATATTCCAGGAGGAGATCCATAAAATAATCTGACACAAACTGCAATGCATACATTACAACATTGACATTTTCTTCTTCCGCCACTCACAAGAGGCCCATAATGCCACATTGATGAAAGTACACTCTGTGCTCAGTGACGTCCGACTAACACTCAGCAAGGAGAAATGTGCGTTTATCATGACAACATTGACATTTTTCAGGCATGTATTCTCTGAAAAGGGCCTCCAACCAGACCCAGACAAAATCCAAGCACTGACAGAGAACCCCCACCCAACAAACATTGCACAAGTGAGATCATTGCTGGGATTAGCAAGCTACTGCACCTATTACCTGCTGGACTTCACATCCACAAGCGCTCCGCTTAGAACCCTAACAAGGAAAGACCACACCTTTTTGTGGGAGGAGGCGCAGAAAAAAGCATTCAACAGGATTCGTAAAGACATTGCAACAGGCGTCTGCATGTTGTACTTCGACCCCAACCCACACACCGAAATCACAGTTGATGCCAGCCCATTGGGGTTGGGAGCCATTCTTGCTCTACATTCAGGCAGCAAACATGCACAGAGACAAATAGCGTTGCATGCCAGAAAAAGCATCACGGAGGCAGAACAGTGGTATTCTCCGTCCAAAAAGGAGGAACTTGGGTAGTATGGGCATGTGAACATTTCCACCTCTTTCTGTATGGTAAACTGTTTACCATCATCACAGACCATCAGGCCCGCATCACCATATATGGGAAGCCCATGGCACAGATTCCTCCCCAGATAGCCAGACGGGGACTCCAACTGCAAGATTACAGACACAATATCATCCACAATCCCGAAATGGAAAAGAATCCGGTGGACTTCCTGACACTCCCCCCTCTCCCAGGAGTCCCTAACACCATTGACCAGGCTGATGGATATATTAATTACATCATCCATCATGTGGTGCACCGAGCAATACCCAAAGTGGAACTGGCAAAGTGCACAGCCGAAGACGCAACATTGGGCCTCGCGACTAACTGCATCCTCAACAGCAAGTAGAAGTTGGTAGAGGACTCAGTTCAAAACATTCCATCACTGGAAATACAACTATTCCAGACCCTAGTCAAGTCTAAAGACAAACTATCTCTGTCACCATCATCCCTAGTGCTAAAAGGAGATCGATTAGTGCTGCCAGCCTCCCTAGACCAGAGGGCAGTAGACATTGTGCATGAAAATTACAGAGGGATCGCGTTGACGAAATGCATGCTCAGAAGAAAAGTGTGGTTCCCCAGCAAGGACCGGCTCATTGAAAGCATGTTAAAGGCGTGCCACACATGTTTTAGCCTACAACCTCAAACATGTTCGGAACCCTTACACATGACAACCCTCCCAGAGGGTGTCTGGGAAGAGATAGCGATCTACTTCTACGGCCCTTTGTGATCCAGAGAGTACGTATTAATGGTCCTCAACAAACACTCCAGGTACACCGAGACCGCAATACTGCCATCCACAGCTGCATACGGCCAAATATTCTCAGCCTATGGCATCACCAAATTGGTAAAATCGGACAAAGGCCCTCCATTAACACAGAAAGACTTCTCCAACTTTGCCACATACATGGGATTCTGCCACAGAAAAGTCACGCCACTTTGGCCACAAGCAAATGGGACCATAGAACGGTTCATGGCACAAGTTAAGAGAGTAGTCAGGATAGCAAACATCACCCACATGCCCATTGAACATTCCCTATGTCAGCTCCTGAGGGAGTATAGCAATACGCCCCATGACTCGACCTGAATGTGCCCAGCAGAATGAATGTTCGGTCGGCCAGTGCGAATGCGAAAACCCCACAAACTACCACCACAGAAAGATGACCCTAGATCACAGTTCATGAGGAACATGGACCATCAGGCAAAAGAGAAAATGAAAGACTAGGCAGACCTGAGAGTCTAGCCTACAAGTGGGCAATGATGTCCTAATACGACAAACCCAATTCCACAAAGATACACCACTGTTTGACCCACAGCCAATGGCCATCACAGGAATTAATGGGTCCATAGCAACAGCCGCAAGAGATGGTTGCCAAGTGACCCGTAACAGCTACCTCTTCAGGAGAACGTGAGGCACGCTGACACAGACCTTTCAGGAATGGAGCGATGATGAGCCCTGCATCAGGGAAGAATCTGGATACTTAGGGGACGAAGATGAGTCCGGAACCGAAGTGCAGATCAATCAAGAAGATGGCTTAATGTACGATCCGACCCACCTCTCAGATGGAAAGAGGCCCTGTTGGACCATCCAATGGATCTATGAGATTGTCATGGTCATTAAGTCAGGGGCACAGGCATGCAGGGGTCGCATGCACAGGAGACCTGTGTGGACACTGTCCTGGCGCCTTTGGCTCAAGGCTCATGAACAAAAGTAAACAAGAACATCCATTTAACACCAAAAGGCTTTTATTATGGACATAGCACTTCAGATGCATTAACCTTGAACATTCCATCCATTAAGCAGGATGCATTAACCTTGAACATTCAAACCATTATGCAGCCCCAAGTGTATTCTTGGGTGTGGCTGCTAATGGATTGCCTTTACATGTGCTCACTCTCTAGGAGTGGCAGGGTGTGGCTGGTAAGCCGGCCCTAATGGGCATGCCCACAATCTCAGCTATATAAGCTGCCCCAATCCTCAAGACAAAAGCTATGTGTTATTCTGCACTTGCACGCAGCACAACACTCACTGTCGCTTGAGTTCAGACTTACCTTTGAAGATCCTGCTTCCTGGACATCCTGCCAGAATACTTACCAACTGGGGGAAGCTGTTCTTACCTGTATATCTCTTCAAGTATTCATCTTTACACTTTCTGGTATGCCGAAATCTGCATCTTGGCACCGTAGCACAACATGCTCCATCGTTGACAACAGCGCCTGCAAGGAAAAACAGAAGACAAGGTTAGACATCGAAAACACAGTCAGTTTAAGGTTGCGCTTTGCCATACTTGGCGCTTTTCCTTAAACCATCACTTACCTGCTGTCGAACATTGCGGTAGCATCCATTTTCCATCCGGCCACGTCTTGCATCTCACAGCTGCATTGAGGCCGCATTTCCATCTAAGGGAAGAAAACAGAAGAGAGACATCAGGTGAGCTTTGTGGGCCAGCGTATGCTCACAGAAATCGTATTTTGGTGTGAAGGGTTTGAGTGGTACAACAATCACAGATTGGCACACTCACACACTCTTATCTCCGCACAGGAGCAGTATCAGCACGTACCACCGCTCACTGCTTTTCTACTAAGGGAGAGGCCTGAATGGGGTGATTCAAGTTCAAGGAGGGATGCAACCATGCCCCAACGCCTCAGCAGAGACCAGGCGAGAGCAACAGAGATGGGGTAGGAAAATGTTACTTTGGGGGGCCGTGTTGCATTTCAGCTTCACTTCAGGTCACCGAGTCAGGTGATCTGATCTCAGCGTGTAGAACGGTCACATGACCGAAGTTGTAAAGAACGTCCCGACGGCACGAATAAATCAGAGTTGTCAACATTATCCTGTGTGGCTGTCATTCTTGTGGGCTGCTGCGCCGCGCCTGATTTGTGTGTGCCCGCCCTAAATCATGATAATCCCCACAGCAGTATACCGCTCATTCGGTAATCTACTCCACAGATGATACCCAGTGATACCTTCCACATTTGAATGCTTTGATACTTTTCACACACTGTGATGCCACTACACATGGAAGGCACTCCTCCTTTCTGATTACTCTGCACACTGCCTCTTCACAGTTGAATGCTCCAATCAATTGCCCAAAGTATTATGCTGTCCTTTGACAGCTGGTTGCTTACTCCAGTCATATGCTGTCCTTTGACATCTGGTGCCGGCACTGCCATCTTCATTTCTGCAACTGCCTGGCACAGGGATCACACTGTCCCTTGATTCTTCAGCTCATCTCCTGAGGATCGAGCTGTCCCTTGATTTTCATCTAATCGCCTGAGCACTTGGACAACTCCTGCACCTCAATCAGTATCTCTCGTCATCCTGCACATTCAGTCAGCACCAGGGGATCATTTGAAAACGTGTTGCCAGTGAAATATTCAAGGATGCATCCTGGTAATTATCACACAGAGCAGGAACACCAGAATACCCAGTCAGCATAAAAGGAAACTTCTTTATTTCATGTTACAGAGGTAAGTTAGGATAATAGGCAGGAGTGTACACATTACACATTTATCATGCTCAAGCTGATATCCTGAAGTTATGTCCAACAGACTTAACTGGAATCTGGGGCTTCCCAGATTCCACATTCCAAGGCACCTTCAATTGTACTCATATACAGTCAGTCAGGATGCTACAACACTACATTCAGACTGCTGACCAGTTTGGTCACATGCCCAAGAATTGCTCTTCATAGTAATGGGAAGAGAAGAACAGTAAGCTCAGAACAATGATGTAGAGAAATGTATGCTGAGCCACTTTGCAGGATTTTGAATTGGAGGAGGAATCCCAGCAAGCACACATGAGAAGCAGCAAAGATGCTATGATATGGAGAACAGCAGGGTGACTGAAGACAAGAATGCCACTGAAGGACTGCTATTCATCCAGAGTGGTTGGGACCCTGACCCTCGGGAGGACTGAATAGATTTCTCCTGATACTTTTGAAGCCCAATGAAGCAACTGACCCACATAAGCTGTGGTAAATGGACCACTATGAAGCAGACCCCATGCAGAGGCTCTAACACAAACAAAAAGCTCAACCAAACACTCCTCCTGGCCTTAACACATATGGCCATAAGGAGTGAGGCCATTATGAAGTCAGTGGACACAAGGACTAGTATAGAATAAGGATGGCAAACATCACTAGACTCCAGAAAAACAGAAGGGCCTAAGAGACTGTGGGGCCTGGCAGGACCCTGGCAGAAGACTAGGGTCAGGGATTTAATCAAGCTGAAGGGCCTAGAGAAACACGGAAGCCTGATTAAGCTGTAAGTAGGTAAGAATCCTAAATATCTGGAAAGGAGGACCTGCCATAGAAAAGCATCAGAATGATGAAGTGTAATCTAGGTACTATATTCCTGGATACTGAGCTTGGAACTTTCCTTGAGAGAGTCAGTGTAAAGACCGGAGGGGGGTGTCTGTACTTTTGCTCTCTATATGGCAGAGGAGAGGCATAGAGGACCCCAGCCAAGATTCTCTATTATTGGTACGTGGTTGAGCAATCAAGGCCTAGCTTCTCAGGAGGTGATGCTGGCTGGTTCTTAAGTACAGTGTAGCCCCAAAGCCCCGACAAAGGAATGTCTGCACACTGTATTAGTTAAAACACAGTCTTTATATAATTAATATTCAAGGTTATGTACAATATCGCGAAAACTCACTTTGTACTCGGTTATCTATAATGGCAAATATACAGTTCTATGTGATACACTATTACTATTAGATCTCATTAAAGTGCATAAATGGTACGGTTAAATGTCACACAAATCAGTTCGTAAAGGAATCCAACAATAGATATAAGAGGAAAGCAGTTGGTTAGAACAATAGGCAGAATACTGGTCCTGTTTACCTAGCCACAGTTCTGTGTGGAGATCCCCCCACCTGGGAAACCTGTAAAATAAAGATATATCACATGCCCAGTACATATATTGTTTACAAGAGCCTTTCCAATAGTTCAGCAATCCCAAAGTACCTGGTGTTGTCGAGTTCCTCATCGGGAAATTGATGGCCCTTCTTGGGTGCACTCCCTGGTTGTCGAACGTCCGGCGAGAGGAAGGGTGAACCACAGCAGCTTCGTTCCTGGCAGTGCTTGTCGAAGACGGAGCATAGGTGTCCTGCAAGGAAAAGGCATGCGGGGCACCTCGGTGACAATAGTTCTGGACCGCAAAGAGTTTGAAGAACTGTGGCCCAGCAAGGGTGTCAAATTATCAGCGTCTCTGTGGTCGTCGGGTGGTGGGAAACCCACCGGTGGATGTTCCTCGGTGTGTCGACGGCCTTCAACTTTCTCCGGCGGGAAAAGGTGGTCGACGGTGCGGACGAGATCGTCCTTGGATCAAATGAAGTTCTTAGGCAAACGGGAGCGCTGCGGCTCCGGTCGGCACGGCGGTCGTCGATGGTGATGGACAAATGTCCAGGCGCTTCTCTTTGGGATTCCGCGCCGGTCGGCAGCCTGTCATAGGTCTGTCTACCAGAGAGCTTTGGCAAAGATCTGCTGGTGCACGATGATCCCTCGTAGCTCGGGAAAATGGCACCTAACCAGGTCCTCTCTGGCTCAGTTCTTGGAGACACAGCAGCTTTCAGATTAATGAAGTAGAGCAGCAGCAAGACTTCTCTTCCAGCAGGTCTTCAAGGTAAAGCTTCAGTTTCAACTCCAGTTTCTCTTCAGCTTCTGAACACAAATTCTAGCAGTGAGAGACCCCAAGATATATTAGTTGATCTCCCATTCATTCTGCTGGGTCACACTCAGGCAACCAATCGTTCAGAAGAGCATTCATGCAGGCAGGCATCCAATCAGGTGCATAGTGTATTCAGGCCATTCACCTCTCTCTAGACACTCACAACAATGTATGTGTATTGGGACAAGCAACCAGCCATCCAACACTCCACACTGCATTCATACCAGTTTCATACCATACCAGTTTCGGGCAGGGCTGTCTCAGTCATTGGGCCTCATCACGACTTTGGCAGTAACCCTTAAATCCGGCAGTAGTGCTATTACCGCCGGATTTAAGGGTCCGCCGAATCAGGGCTTTGGCGGATTTTGCTGGGCTGGGGGGAAATCCGCCGAAAATTCGTGCTATTACCGCCGGCGGGAAATCCGCCGGCGGTATTAGCGTGAAGATTCCCCATTGAGCCCAATGGGGAATGGGGCATTCCCGAATGGGCTCAGTGGGGAATGGGAATTTACATTACCGCCAAACACGTGATCCGGCGCTATTAGCGCCGGGGAGTTCGGCGGTAGGGCTAATACCGCCCGCGCTAATAGCATTACCGTTACCGCCCAAGTCGTGATGAGACCCATTGTGTCAAACACCGGACACGGGACATCCACAACACAGAATGCGTATTTGTCACACACTCCATTCACCCAGGTCCCACCCACAGGGTGTACCCACAACATACAGTCACTGGGAAGGCTCCAACCAGTCTGGCCTGGACTTCACAACAACACCATATATGGAACTTCCATCCAACATCCAGTCATGGGGAAGGGGCATGTTCAGGACTTCCCAGGACTTTGGGAAAACAAGGTAACTGGCAATAGAAAGCAAGAGGCCACAGGGGCCATCTTGTTTCCTATCAGGAATCAACTGGTTCCAATGGCAGGGCCTGGGTATCCCAAAATGGAGGATACTCAGACCACCTGTCAAATTCCGCATGGAGCTGCCACCAGCCCATACCCTGCTCTGTGGGCCACAACACACAGGTGTCCAAAAACATACACTAGGGGCACAGGGTTGTACCCCCACCCATGGGTGTCATAAGGGTATCCCATGGGTCTGTACACCAAACCAAAAGAGAGAGCTGCACCGCTAGGTCTCCCACATGAACTCCTGCACGGAAATCACGACAGAACTCAAGATAAAAGGCAGTAAAGGACAAGGATACGGAGGCCCTGTCCCTCCGATGCATTTCCAGCATCACAGTCAGCTTGGCCCTCTATCCCCAGAGAGTGAGCTAGGAGCTATATCCATGCAGAGTGAGATGTGCATTATATCTCTGAACAGTGAACTGGGCAGTATACCCATAAACAATTACTTTGAGTCTATATCCATGGAGAGTGTGCTGTGATCGATGAGAGAGGCACAATATACGTTGAAGAAGAAGTGAACAATCTACAATAAACCTGGGTGGATGAGAAATATTGAGGTGGGCACTATTTTCCTCTGCTTGTTTTGTGGCAAACAAGAAATCTGGGCATGGCATGCCTCTGACTTTAATGTTGGCAAATATGTGACTTGAGCACTATACACAATATTCCTCAGATGAAGATTTGGGTATGGACGCTAGCTGGGTGCTAACCCCCAAGACTGTATGCAGTGTAGAGATCCATAAAGTGACCAGTACCCTTCTTAGAGTGATTAGGGTGTACACCCAGAGAAGCAATAGATAAACCTACCCTGACACATTTTGCATAGTTATTTCCAAGACAGGAGTTCCTAGTTCCCATTGGTGTTTATGTCAACCTCACACTGACAAGAAATACATTTGTGAAGCTTATGTTACATGTGTGTTGCTAGTCCTCCATATCATTCAGTCTTGTATTCTCCTGAAGTGTTTTTTTTATTGGTGATGGTATATTTTTTGCAGGGTCTTGAACTATTCTATGAGTATTGTTAGTCATCTCACGTAAACATTAAAAAGCTGGTTGAATGCATTGGCCTTTGTGAGGATGCAGCCCCCTCTCTATGCAGATACCCTTTAAAGGACCCTGCACTATTTGCACTCTTGATCTGTCCAAGGTAATCCTTCTCTCACTGGCTCTGGTATAAGTTAAATGTTAAAGGTATTTGTACCGCGCACCGTCAACAACGGAATTGGTCCCCAGGCACTCAGGCGGATCTGTGAACGATAAAGGTGGGATGGGTTAGTAAGGTGAAGAAGGGAGCAGGATAGTGAGAGGAGTGGTGTTCTGTTGGCAGCTTCAACTCGGTATACACCGGGTGCTGAGCTTTGGTGCGGGTATCGTATCAGAGTCAGTCAGCGTGTGCTGTTGTTCCGGCTTATGTGTTGTTGCAGTGTTGTGAAGTGTGTGCGGCTTGTTGTGCGAGAGATGGTTGTGTGAGTTTTTTGAGTGAGATAACTATGCAGAGTTTGAGCTTATATTGGTTAGTGGGTAACCTGACCTTTACCATGCTAACATTTACAGTTCTGTCCGAGTGCGGCATTTGTTGGCCCTCACATTCCCATCTAGACGCGGGGCAGGCCAACACCCAGGACTCCATCCAGGTGTGGTCATGCCAACATTCACACTCCCACCCAGATGCGGCACAGGCTAGTGTCTAGAGACCCGTCCAGGTGTGGGCATGCTAACATTCACGACTCCATCCGAGCGTCACGCAGGCCGGTGTTCACAACTCTAGGTTTGGCACATGTTAGCATTCACGTTTTTCTACGTGCGGGCATGTTATCCTTCAATCGATCCTATCCAGATGCGACGCAGGCCAAAGTCTATCTAGATGCGTCTGCCGGTCTGGATATGTTCGTCCGGTACGTACCAGTGGGAGAGTCAATTGGGCTTTCGTGTGGGTCTAGGTATGTGGTCAGTCTCTGCAGCCTTCCTTTGTGGCTATTTTCCATGATGTCTTATGCTCTGTCGAGTGGTTGGTTCTTTGGTTTGAGTGTTTGTCCACTTTGACAGTGGTCGAGGTTGGAGTTATTTTCATCATTGTTTTAATGTCTGTGCATTCTAGTGCATCTCTGTTGTGGTTACGCTTTGAAGAGTCATGATTTGAGGAGTTTCCTGAATGCTAGGTGGTTTGTTGTATTCCGTATATTCTTAGGTAGGTCATTCCAGGTTTTGGGTGCCTGGTGATCACTGAACATTCCATGCACCCTACATGATGTACAGGTCCCACACTGCGCACATTACCCACCCACATTCAATAAAGAGCCATCCAATGCACCAATGGATATGACAATGTAATATTGCCCTCTGCCAGGTCAATGATCCTGAAGAAGAAAAGATAAGATGCTTCCAAGGAAGATCAAACATCATCTTATTATCCAGCAGTTTTGATTGATGTACTTTGATTGATGTACTATCCATGCATTCACAGGGAACACTATCCCTTTGTGATTCTTAATTGTTCCTATTAAAACTGAATCCAATCAGTTGGGAAATGACTACATTGCCTACACAACTCTCTGGCCTAATAGGTGCTCATCACATATATTTCCATGGCGCTATGCTGCTACCTGATGTGCTAAGGAACATGATGTCACAGGCGGCAGTGAAACCCATCAATGTTCCTATTTCTAGCCTCCCCAGATTAAGTCGGGAGCTATGCCCGATAAATGATAAAGGATCGAGCTAGGCGTAGAATCTCTTCAAGGTTTCGATGTTTTTGCAGAAGTCGTTTTCTGAAATCACCGCTTTCACACCCTACTATTATCTGTGAGCGAAGTGCTTCCTCATTTGAGTAATTGTTAAAATTGCAGTGTTTCATTTTTATTCTTAGTCTCATCACAAACGCATCCATTGTTTCACCTTTTAGTTGTTTTGTGGTGTGAAAGATGTGTCGCTCATAGTCCACATTTGTGTGTGGTGTGAAATAATCGGTAAGGGTTGTCTTTAATTTGGTGTAGGTGTCTATATCATCTTCAGGAATTTCATCTAGAATGTCTCTCACATTTGATCCTATGGCATGGGTGAGTAAGCTGTGTTTCCTTTCATCCTCCAAAGGACCTACCGCCTTGAGACACACTTCAAAATCTCTCACCCATTTCTTCCACCTTGGCCCCAGTGTGCTGGAGTCACTCAGGTCAAAATTGGGGGGTAGCTGTGTTATTAGGCCGTCCGTCATGCTTGTGCGTGTTGCTCTAGCAGGAGTTACTTGTACTGTTAGTGATTCCTCAGACGAGTCATCAAGCATGACAAATGTTATACAACTGTGCACTTACTGAGTGTGGTGGTAGATGACAACAGCTATTTTTCTCTTGTTGCTTGACTTGAAAATGGTGGATGTTCTGTGCTCACTCCTTTTTCTGCAATGAGCAGGAGCATGGGTGGTTGTCTTGTGTGTGACGTAAAAGGTGTGTGGGGAGCCGATGTGCTCCACCCACGTGGCTTCCTCAATTATTTGGAAAGGTTCCTCAATGTTTCACAAGGAGAAGAGAGAGAAAAAAAAAAAAAAAAAATCTCTGTGGGGCGCCGATGTGCTCCACTCGCGTGTGCTCCGCTGGTAGCGAGCGTACCTTCTATAAGTGTGGGGAGCCGATGCGCTCCACCCACTGGTGGTACTTCCTTTTGGCAGGAAACGCTGTGAGGAGCCGACACGCTCCACTCACGCGCTTCTGCGTGAGGAGCCAATGCGCTCTACTCACGGGCAAATCCACCTCGCAGGACGCGAGCAGTCACAGGGAGCCGATGCGCTCCACCCGCGAAATGGACTGGTGCCACTTCCTTTCGGCGGGAACGCTGTGAGGAGCCGACACGCTCCACTCACACGCTGCTGCGTGAGGAGCCAATGCTCTCTACTCACGGGCAAATCCACCTCTCGGGACACGAACAGTCGCAGGGAGCCGATGCGCTCCACCCGCGAAAACGGATGTGAAGAACTGCAGGGAGCCGATGCGCTCCACCCGCAAATCTTCTAGTCGCCGTTGACGGGTACTCGTGATACCCCGCCCGGAGTCCTGATGAGAATTTCAGCTGGCGGGGAGTATACTCACTCCCACCCGCCGTACACTGCCGTTGCTCCTGAAGCGCCGGGAAAGTAGCTGTAGTGTGTGAATTCGTTCGTCGCCAGTGTCGAGGTGTGAAAAGATCTCTATGCACGCAGCTCACATTCAAAATAACGGACAGACGCAGAGTCTTCACTTAACACATCTTTATTCCTATCTTCCTACTCAGGAACTGCCTCACACACGTCATATCCTATCCCTCCCCTTCCTGCGGCCCCGTGTTCCTCTCCACGTGACCAGGGAGCTATGTGACGACATCACAGGAGGTCCCCATCAACTTAGAATTCCCCATAGATTCCTTAAGAATATGCGCTGAAATGGAGGCGTAGTGAAAGCCATGTTGCATACATTGAGAGCACATCTGTTATGAAGATGCTGGTAAAAGCATGTTTAAATATGCATTCAAACGAGACATAAATGACTCACAGTGGTTTGTGTGCGAGATTGCAATCAAGAGAGGTGCCAAGGTCCGCTCCGTAACAAGAACAGAAAAATATTAAAGAAGAGAGAAATTAACAGGCCGATTCATGGAATAAATGTGCGCCGAAAATCCCGGCGCAGAGGGGCCAATACGTGCGCTGTGCCGAAAATCAGCGCAAAGCGCAGGGAAACCAGCGCACGTCGATTCATGGAAGTCCCTGCGCAAGAAAAGCAGAGGACGTGCACGGAAAAAACGCGCGGCGCAGGCCGGCGCACAGGTCAACCAACGTCGTGCGCCACGGCCACTGCGCCATCACTCCGAGCGCAGCGCACAGCTCTAAAGTAGGCGGGACACAGGGCGGGACACTCGGAATGGGGAATAAAATGGGGCACAACACTCGGAATGGGGAAGAATGTGGGCGGCACGGGGAAAGTTAAGGAGGCAAGTGCGCGGAACGCCCACACGCTCGCATACAACACGTATTCATGGAATAGAATAGGGCAAAAAAGCGCACGCTCAAAGCAGCGCACAGGCACAAACAGGCACAAACACGACCGCCACAAGAAAGCAGGCGGTAGCGTCTCTGCGCCTGCAAGAAATGTGCGCTAAAAGGTGCGCCAACAAATAGCACCTATATACAGACATGATCAATGTCCAATACTGTGGCCCTCCAGGACAAATGACGTACAAAGGGGTACCCACAAACACAGACACGCGCAGAGAGAAAAAATAAACGTGTGCTTGCATACCGGGGTGCGCGGTAAGTTGCACATGCGATATGGCCGGGTACGTGGATTTCAGGGGTGCGCGGGAAGTTCCACACGCGATATGGCAGGGTACGTGGATTCCAGGGGTGCGCGGGAAGTTCCACACGCGACATGGCAGGGAACGTGGATTTCAGGGGTGCGCGGGAAGTTCCACACGCGATATGGCCGGCTACGTGGATTTCAGGGGTGCGCGGGAAGTTCCACACGCGATATGGCAGGGTACGTGGATTGCAGGGGTGCGCGGGAAGTTCCACACGCGATATGGCAGGGTACGTGGATTGCAGGGGTGCGCGGGAAGTTCCACACGCGATATGGCCGGGTACGTGGATTTCAGGGGTGCGCGGGAAGTTACACACGCGATATGGCAGGGTACGTGGATTCCAGGGGTGCGCGGGAAGTTCCACACGCGAAATGGCCGGCTACGTGGATTTCAGGGGTGCGCGGTAAGTTCCACACGCGATATGGCCGGCTACGTGGATTGCAGGGGTGCGCGGGAAGTTCCACACGCGATATGGCAGGGTACGTGGATTCCAGGGGTGCGCGGGAAGTTCCACACGCGATATGGCAGGGTACGTGGATTGCAGGGGTGCGCGGGAAGTTCCACACGCGAAATGGCAGGGAACGTGGATTTCAGGGGTGCGCGGTAAGTTGCACACGCGATATGGCCGGGTACGTGGATTTCAGGGGTGCGAGGGAAGTTCCACACGCGATATGGCAGGGTACGTGGATTGCAGGGGTGCGCCGGAAGTTCCACACGCGAAATGGCAGGGAACGTGGATTTCAGGGGTGCGCGGGAAGTTGCACACGCGATATGGCCGGGTACGTGGATTTCAGGGGTGCGCGGGAAGTTCCACACGCGATATGGCAGGGTACGTGGATTGCAGGGGTGCGCGGGAAGTTCCACACGCGAAATGGCAGGGAACGTGGATTTCAGGGGTGCGCGGGAAGTTCCACACGCGATATGGCCGGCTACGTGGATTGCAGGGGTGCGCGGGAAGTTACACACGCGATATGGCAGGGTACGTGGATTTCAGGGGTGCGCGGGAAGTTGCACACGCGAAATGGCCGGCTACGTAGATTTCAGGGGTGCGCGGGAAGTTCCACACGCGAAATGGCAGGGAACGTGGATTTCAGGGGTGCGGGGTAAGTTGCACACGCGATATGGCCGGGTACGTGGATTTCAGGGGTGCGCGGGAAGTTCCACACGCGATATGGCAGGGTACGTGGATTGCAGGGGTGCGCGGGAAGTTCCACACGCGAAATGGCAGGGAACGTGGATTTCAGGGGTGCGCGGGAAGTTCCACACGCGATATGGCCGGCTACGTGGATTGCAGGGGTGCGCGGGAAGTTACACACGCGATATGGCAGGGTACGTGGATTTCAGGGGTGCGCGGGAAGTTGCACACGCGAAATGGCCGGCTACGTGGATTTCAGGGGTGCGCGGGAAGTTCCACACGCGATATGGCCGGCTACGTGGATTCCAGGGGTGCGCGGGAAGTTCCACACGCGATATGGCAGGGTACGTGGATTCCAGGGGTGCGCGGGAAGTTCCACACGCGAAATGGCCGGCTACGTGGATTTCAGGGGTGCGCGGGAAGTTCCACACGCGATATGGCAGGGTACGTGGATTTCAGGGGTGCGCGGGAAGTTGCACACGCGAAATGGCCGGCTACGTGGATTTCAGGGGTGCGCGGGAAGTTCCACACGCGATATGGCCGGCTACGTGGATTCCAGGGGTGCGCGGGAAGTTACACACGCGATATGGCAGGGTACGTGGATTCCAAGGGTGCGCGGGAAGTTCCACACGCGAAATGGCCGGCTACGTGGATTTCAGGGGTGCGCGGGAAGTTCAACACGCGATATGGCAGGGTACGTGGATTCCAGGGGTGCGCGGGAAGTTCCACACGCGAAATGGCCGGCTACGTGGATTTCAGGGGTGCGCGGGAAGTTCAACACGCGATATGGCAGGGAACGTGGATTCCAGGGGTGCGCGGGAAGTTCCACACGCGAAATGGCCGGCTACGTGGATTTCAGGGGTGCGCGGGAAGTTCAACACGCGATATGGCAGGGAACGTGGATTTCAGGGGTGCGCGGGAAGTTCCACACGCGATATGGCCGGCTACGTGGATTCCAGGGGTGCGCGGGAAGTTCCACACGCGATATGGCAGGGTACGTGGATTGCAGGGGTGCGCGGGAAGTTCCACACGCGAATTGGCTGTGTGCTCCCAGGCATTACCTGTACACCCTCCACGGCCCCTGCAGGCAGCACACACAACAGGGAACTACCCTGCACACCTGCTCACGTCTCCCACCACCCCCACCCCCCATCCACCAGGGACACCCTCCACCAGGCCCCCACCCATGTCTCCCACCACCCCCAACCCCCCATCCACCAGGGACACCCTCCACCAGGCCCCCACCCATGTCTCCCACCACCCCCACCACTGTGGGGAACCTGTCAGCAGGCCCCCACCCATGTCCAACCCATGTCTCCCACCACCCCCAACACCCCATCCACCAGGGGCACCCTCCACCAGGCCCCCACCCATGTCTCCCACCACCCCCACCCCCAGCACTGTGGGGAACCTGCCAGCAGGCCCCCACCCATGTCCAACCCATGTCTCCCACCACCCCCAACCCCCATCCACCAGGGACACCCTCCACCAGGCCCCCACCCATGTCTCCCACCACCCCCAACCCCCCATCCACCAGGGACACCCTCCACCAGGCCCCCACCCATGTCTCCCACCACCCCCACCACTGTGGGGAACCTGTCAGCAGGCCCCCACCCATGTCCAACCCATGTCTCCCACCACCCCCAACCCCCATCCACCAGGGACACCCTCCACCAGGCCCCCACCCATGTCTCCCACCACCCCCACCCCCAGCACTGTGGGGAACCTGCCAGCAGGCCCCCACCCATGTCCAACCCATGTCTCCCACCACCCCCAACCCCCATCCACCAGGGACACCCTCCACCAGGCCCCCACCCATGTCTCCCACCACCCCCAACCCCCCATCCACCAGGGACACCCTCCACCAGGCCCCCACCCATGTCTCCCACCACCCCCACCACTGTGGGGAACCTGTCAGCAGGCCCCCACCCATGTCCAACCCATGTCTCCCACCACCCCCAACCCCCATCCACCAGGGACACCCTCCACCAGGCCCCCACCCATGTCTCCCACCACCCCCACCCCCAGGACTGTGGGGAACCTGCCAGCAGGCCCCCACCCATGTCCAACCCATGTCTCCCACCACCCCCAACCCCCATCCACCAGGGACACCCTCCACCAGGCCCCCACCCATGTCTCCCACCACCCCCAACCACCCATCCACCAGGGACACCCTCCACCAGGCCCCCACCCATGTCTCCCAACACCCCCACCCCCAGCACTGTGGGGAACCTGCCAGCAGGCCCCCACCCATGTCCAACCCATGTCTCCCACCACCCCCACCCCCCACCCACCAGGGACACCCTCCACCAGGCCCCCACCCATGTCCTCCTGGCCCCTGGTCCTGACAATACACAATAATGGCAGTAATGGCCAGCATACCCAGCACAAACACCCAGGCAAGGATTGCATGCACCCACATAGTGAATGCAATCACATGACACAACCCCAAAGGCAAGTATGCAAAAGAACACATGTCCGCCACACACACATACACAATGGGTGCAAGTGAATGTCAAAACCCATATCATGACATGTAAGAAACCAAAGAAAAAATGACACAAGTGTAAGATAATATAAAAATGTATTAAATAAAAAAATAAGTAAACTAATACAACTATCTGGCAAAGCAAATAAAAGGTCCATGTCCGGGAACAAAAATGAGAAACCAAAAAACAAAGGATAGAAAAATCAATAGATTATGTCCAAAGCAAACACATGTAGCATGAAATCAAAGAAAAACCATTACGACATGGTGTAAACAATATGAAATTAAAAAAATGTATCTCCCAAAAAATAACAATATATACAGGAATGTTCAAGGGTCCATGAGCCCAACACCACTAATGAAACCTAATACTAACTAAGTTAAAAAATATGTACAAAAAAGTGGCCATTGTCCAAGCGGTCCAAAATAATAAAAAGAAATAAAGGAAACCTAGCACTAACTAACTAAAAAACTATATACAAAGGCAGCGGGCTAGTCCTGCGGCTCACTTGGTGATGCTGGCCAGGGCATCCTCGAACTCCATGTCAATGTCCTGGAGGCGGGACTCAGTCCTGGCCCCGAGGTCTCGCAGGGACAACCCCATGTGCTCACCAAATTCCCTGCGAGCCTCCTCGAGGCACTCAGCCCGCCTCAATGCCCGATGCATGGAGATCTCCGCCCTGGCCATGGCGAGCCGCTCCTCTTCCGCCCGCTGCCGCTCCGCACCTATCCGCTGGCCAAACTCCTCCCACACGGAACACACCGCCATGCCAGGGTTGCCCTGCCCTCCGGCCGATGCCTGCCCCTCTGATCTTGATGGCCCTGAGCCATGATGCCTCCCACGTCGAGCCCGCTGCTGCCTCCGACGCCACTGCCTCTGCCAGCACGACGGCATCCAGGCTGATGGTAACCACCGACGCCGTCGTGCACGTGCCCTGCCCGATGATGCCGGCACATCTTCCATCTGCTGGGGTCCACTTGCTGTGTCGTCCACCCCTGCTGGACCTCCGACTCCCAACTGCGGCAGGGATGGGATCCCCACCGAGCTGGCTGCATTGGTCGGGGCAGGTCCACAGGGGGCCATGGTGGCATCTGGGCCGGAAGACGGCAAGGAGAACGACCGGTGGATAGCCTGCACAGAGGAGGAGAGGGCCGTCAGATTGGCCAACACATGCAGGAACCCCCCAAACATGGCCGATCCCAATTGGGCCACGTCGGCACGGTGCACTTCGTGATGACGTGCGTGCTCCTCCCGGGAAGCACGCACGGCATCACGAATCACAGCCGTGCGCATCGCGACCCCAATCAGGACCTGCTCCACGCGGCCAGGGGTTCCCACGGCCGCAGGTGGAGGGGAGTCAGTTGACATGGACATCCCCTCTACCTGCGGACGGGCCTGGGACGGGGCATCCCTGCTGGTGCATGGTGGTGCACTCACAGGGTCAGGGACAGCGACATGCACAGGCACCTCCACGGTGACCTGTGCTGCCTCCTGCCCCTGGCCCTGGACTGCACCACTTGCACCAGCAGGGATGCTCCCACCAGGCCCCATGTGTGCACCAGTGTCGGCCTCCTCCTCCTCTGTGCAAACCACCAACCTGGATGGCTCCTCACCGTCTCCCGCCGTAGCAGGCCCCTGTGGGGGCTCACCCACCCCTTCCGCTGCAGCCGTGGGGGCATCCCCGCCGCCTTGCTCCACAGCGCCGTCTCCGCCCTCTTCTTCACTAGCCGCTGCGTAGAGGGAGACAAAGGACACAAGCATCAGGCTACTGTACAATGGTCCCCTAGACAGGAAGCAATAGCAGATGAGCACCCCTGTCAAAGTACACTTCCATCATGTCCCTCCACAACACATGGGTCAGTCCAGGCAAAACACACACAGTAACAGGCATGGTGCATGCCATGCACATTTCCATGCATGTCCAATTGACTCTTGAAACATTCAATGATATGTAACTCACATGCATCATGGCTCAGGCATATCACATGCACACACTTCACCTCAGTCACATCCATCTGGCCCCAATCACACCGAACACAGGCAAAACAAGGGGAAGTTGGGTGCGTCACTGAATCTGTGCATTGTCACACACATGTGTCATGCATCCATGGCATGCACAAGTCACAGACATGCAGGTCAGGCACACAGACATGACTACCATATATGTACCTGGCATCAGCACCCATCCTTCACCCCCATCCATGTCCAGGTACAGAGACTGGCATGCTCTCATGTCCCAAATCTGCATAGTGCTCCCCATGCCGCATTTCAACACATTCAACAACCATGTGGGTCACACATCACTGGTTGCACATGCATTACCATGATGTCCCAGCACACATACATGCATACATGGCCCATGGCACACATACAGGCAAGTATCATAGAACCAGCACACCGCAACATGCACTGTCTCACACAGTGATGCTTGGACACTTACCGCTCAACTCCAGACAGGTCTCCCTCTCAAGGATCTGGGCGTGGAGCGCTGGGCGTGCGCGTTCCAGGACCCTCTTCTGGATGGAACTCATGTGGCCCCGGCCCCCCTCCACGAGGCGCCGGGCCTTCACAAGGGTCCTGGACCTCAAGTCCTCCCAGCGCTTCTTGATCTTCAAGACGTTGCGGGTTGCCACCCCCTCCGCGTTGATGGCAACCACACAGTCGGCCCAGATCCTCTCCCGTCCTTCCTTGCTGGCGCGGGACGATCCAAAGAGGGCATCATACTGCCCCAGGACATGCTCCACCAGGACACCAACTTCGGTGGCAGTGAAGCTGGTGCCCCTCTGCCCCTCTGGCCTGGGGTTGCCACTGGTGCCAGATGTAGAAGTGCCCGACATGGCAACCCCAGAGGCAGGTGTGGGTGGGCAACTGGATCCTGGGGCTGGGCTGTGGAGCGATGAAATCCCAGTTGGGAGTCTTCAGTTCCAGCAGGGGTGGACACAGCAACTGGACCCCTGCAGATGGCTGATGTGCAGGCACCAAATGGCAGGGCACGGTGGCAGCAGGCAGGCAGGCAGGCAGGCAGCAGCAGATAGCACGTGGGAGGCTGCTCAGGGCACTGGGGGGGGCAGTAACTCGGCCTTCGGGGCAGGAGCGTGGTGTTCCGTGTGTTTTCGGGTGGCCAGCTTGATACGGAGTGATTTGGCACGTGAAATTCCTGCACGTCAGCGTGAAATCCGAGGAAAGGCCCTTAGCGCGTAAGTGCGTCAGCACGCATACGCGATTCTATTGGACCAGAGTCCCTCATCGCGTAAGCGCGTCTGACGTGATCCGCACGGGCGTTCCCCACTCAGCACGTGAAGACGGAGCACACGCGGAAATACTGCACGTCAGAGTGTCATCGCGTGTAATTGGCCAAAAGTGCGCGTACACGCCATTGGCCTATGTACGTGTATTTCATCGCGTGTAATTGGGCAAAAGTGCGCGTACACGCCATTGGCCTATGTACGTGTATTTCAGGGGTGCGCGGCCACTTACACAAGCAAGTACGTCAGCGCACCTGTATGCCTGCTGCGTGGGAATTTCCACACGCGATTGGAGTGGGAACTCGATTCCAGGGGTGCGAGGCTCACACGCTCGCCTACAACACGCGCAAGGCATTAATTTGCGCACTTTTCAATAAACAAGCCAGATGCCAGGATGAACATACCGTTCCTAGCAGCAGTGGCAGTGGGCTACCAAAGGAGGAGGAGGAGGAGAGTCAGGGCCAGAATATTCACACCCAGAACCAGCCTATTCGGGATGCCTGATGACCAGGTGTATGGGAGGTACAGGTTTCCAGCACACATCATACTGGACCTGGTCAGTGAGTGGGAGGATGACCTCACATCACCCACCCTGTGCTCCCAAGCACTCAGCCCCTTGCAGAAGGTCCTGAATGTACTGCACTTCTTGGCCACTGGATCCTTTCAGCGGACAAGTGCCATAGTGGGTGGGGTGTCACAGGCCACGCAGTCACGCTGCCTACACCAGGTCTTGAACATCATCACTGCACGGCCATCAGTCCGCAGGCACATATATCTCCCCAGGACTCATGCAGAAAGGCGGACGTGCATCCAGGAATTCTATGGTGTGGCTCAATTCCCCAAAGTGCTTGGTGCAATTGACTGCACACATGTGGCTCTACGTCCACCCAGGGCAACAGAGCACATCTATAGAAACCGCAAGCACTGGCATTCCATCAACGTGCAAGTTGTATGCAATGCCAAGGGAATAATCACATCAGTATATGCCAACTATCCAGGGTCCACCCACGACAGCTTCATCTACAGAATGTCTACCCTATGCCGGGACCTAGAGGCTGGACAGCATGGAGATACATGGCTGCTTGGTGAGCATGAATGCCACTGCACATGCATGCATGTCAGATACTGGGTCATGACACAACACCACTAATGATACCCATCACCACCTCCACAGGGGACAGTGCCTACCCTATCAGCCCCCACATGATGACCCCAATCCGGAACCCCACCACGCCACCCCAGGTAAGGTACAACACAGCCCACATTGCAACACGGGGCATAGTGGAGCGCACATTCGGAGTGCTCAAGTCACGCTTTCGCTCCCTTGACCGTTCTGGCGGGCAGCTGTTATATGCTCCCCGAATAGTGTGCAGGATCATAGTGGCAGCATGTGTCCTGCACAACGTTGCAACACGCCGGGGCCTGCCCGTGGACATGGTGGTGGCCCCACATCCACAACCACATGCACGCCCGCTGCGCATGGGAGGGGAAAGGGCACGGGGGGAGGCAGCCCGTACGCAACTGGTGGCCAACTTCTTCACCTAGGAATCACAGTGCTGGCTAGTGCACACTGCTCTGGCACATACCATCTGACAATCAATGATGACACTACCTGACAATGTCTGAAATTTACTTGACAATAAACTGTCAGATACACATCAGCCTGAGATTGTTAACATGGAAGTGTCAATATGTGTGCACCCCTAGCTACACATACACCAGCAATGCATCACAACGCAAAGACACAACTCCATCAATCTAATATGCATTGCCACAGGCGATTCACTACATGACAACATTGCCATGTCACCCATTCCCTTCACAGTCCCGCCACTGAGGACACCATGTCATGGTATGTGACAGCAAACAAACTGGCCATCACAACATGACACCAGTGTCACAAATAGCAGTGCCCCAAATGGAACATAGCCGCACTTGAGCAGCTAACGGACCTGGAGCCACTACTACACACCTGTGTAAGAGTAATTTCAATCAAATTACACACCAACCCACCCTGAAGCCCACCCAAACAAGACACAATGCATGTAATCAATGGTAGTCTCATTACCTGATTCTGCTGGTATGTCCTCACCGTCCAGATGTACAGTGATGGCGCCATGCAAAAGTGTCAGTGCACATCTACCGACATGTAGTCTGACTCCAGAGAGTATGCCCTTGTGAAGATCTGTGTGAAATACCTGCAAAACATGAGCAACATATGTAAGTAGAGGCACATATCAAACCATCATGCATAGTTAGGTGCAACAACAATGAACACTATGAATGTCTACACAGTATTGACTATGGACTGGCCAACAGCTCATGGGAGTCCAATGTCACCGTGTAATTTGATGTCACTTGGGCACACCCTTTGCAAGCCCATGGAAACGGAAGCAGGAGGGGTGTGGATGTCTGCTACCCAAGCATCGAAACCAAACTCAGGACAAGCCTGCATGTGCCCAGCCACAATACAGTGTATGCCCAGGTACCCACACAAGGCAACACTCTTGCAAAATAAAAATAAAATAGAGAAAAAATGGCCATGAAAGGGCCGGCGGGGGGGGGGGCCACCTATGAGGTCCGAGGACAGGATGCACGCCACAATCCACCTGTGTGGATCATGGGAAACGAAAACACCCCATAGGCTCGTGGCCCACACGGCTACTCTGTTGTGGGAGATGAGTCGCTATGGCTCTGGCCAGACCCTGCAGCTGACTCTGGAGGTGGGGGAGCTGCCTCAGAAGATGGTGTGACAATGGGAGGCAGCCCACGCAAAGCACGAGTTTGCTCCTCCATGGCTGCAAGCAGGCGGGTCTGGTAGTTCTGGTTCTGGGTTATAATCATGCGGAGGTCCCCATGCAGTAACTCCCGGGATGACCTGACCTCCGCACGAGTTGCCTGCATCTCGGCCGAGAGTGTCCGTGTCAGACGCTCCAGCTGCTCCTCTGTCCTTCTATGGGATGAAGCCTCAAGCTCTAACAGGGTCGACCTGAGGTGACGGAGTTCTTCCCTCAGGCCTTCCCTGTGGCGCTGGGACTCCATGGAAAGTGATTCCCGCAGAGTCGCCAGTGCCGCCCGCCTGTCCATGTTGGACGCCAACATATCCTCCCTGTGTGCCTGGCAGATGGACTCTGTAGCCTGCTCCAGTCGCTCCATCAGCCTTTCTGGGGGGACAATGGAAGTGGCCACCCTATCCATGGCCTGTGCAATCATCTCGGATGATGCTGCCTGTTGGGTGGCCATACCGTAGATGGACTGCTCCCAAACGGTATTGCCAGGTGGCATACGGCCACCACGTTGACGGGCACCACACCTGCCTGGGGCAAGGCGGACTGCGCCTTGCTGTGCCGGCAAGGCCTCAGGCTGCAGGACTGCATTCCCTCTCTGATCTGCAGCCCCAGGAACAGGATCAGAGATTGGGTGGTGTGGCCCTGCATCCGTAACCACCGGAGGCTGATCTGCCGACACTGACATCCCCATTGAGGGCAATGGCCCGGCTGCAGGTGGGTCGGACAGAGGAGATTCTCTCCCAAGAACACTCACCTGCGACTGCACATAGGTGTCATCCTCCGAGTCTACACCTGAATACTGCTCGGGGGAGGAACCCCCAGAGACACCCCTCGACAGCACGGCCTGCAGCACTTGTGGGTTTTCACCCACAAACACACCACGTCCCTCACTTGTGGTAGGTCGGCCCGGGTTGCCCTCCTGGGACGGCTCAACCACCACATCCCCAGCATCAACAAGTGCTTCGTCCCCTGCAAAGACATGAAAGAGAAAAATGGAAACAGGCATTAGCACCATGGCATGCAACAAGGGCTGATGAACAACAGAGGCAGTAGTTCTACGACACATGTCCCACATGACTGGGAGACCTCCTATGCATTCACCATCACTGGGTCTGTAGGGGAGGCTCAGGGCATACAATGTACAGATTGGAGAGCAACGCCTGCTCACCATGCTGCCTAGCACTGCCATCACACATTGGCCGGTGATTGCCATGTCAAAGGCACATGCCATCACACACATGGCATGTGACATAGCCACCACGTGAAGTTTTTTGGATTTCAACCACTCTGGTCCTGACATTGCATCGTCACTTCAATAAGTATACATGTTGTACATGGATCTGCTAGTCCAAATAGGCCACGATGCACAGTGCCTTGTCTACATCAACAAAATGCAGTAAACAATGTGATTCCACCTCCCCATCACCTGTAAAGGATTCATATTGCATTCGTGAAGCACCGGTCCAGAAATGTATGAAGGTACAGCGGAGCACTGAGGGGTGGTGGGGCAGAAGGGGATGCCAGTCAACAATCCTACTGGTGCTGGTGTCATTCATGTCACGCAAGTGCAGGGGTGGGTGGCACAATGAAGTGCAAGGGGAAGTGGCGGCTGGAAGTGCTGTACAAGGTAAGTAGGACTTGACGTCAAGGGCAGATGGTGTTAGGCGCAGACAAGTGCTGGGGGGGTGGCCTATAGGGGTACAGAGTCAATCATGCAGTGCTGTGGGCTCGGAGGGGACAGGGGAGGTACACACTGCATCTGGCTCGGCAAGGTCCTTGCAGATTTCTATGTGTCCTGCAGAGTTGTCACATGCCGCAGATATGTGCCCTTGGATTGGGGATCTCATCTTGGTGAAAAGGGTGAGGCGCTATTGCCTTTGGAGCATGTGGCAGGCCAGTTTGCCAGAGGATGGCCATGATGCAGGACATTCCCTCTCTGCCACCCGGCACCTGTGGTTTGGGTTCACAAGATCCGAGTCATGCCAGGACTCTGCATTGGCATGGGGCTTCAGACAGGTGGTCATGACCGTGGCAAAGACATCCAGTGTACCTGACATGGAGTGGAGCATGGAGTGTGCCCTGTCAGGATGGGAGTGAGCCTAAGGGGGAGCTGGATGGGGGGGAGATTTTGGCAGCATGAGCCTCGACTGACACACACTTCATGGGTCGGAATACCAAGAAGGTGTGTGACAGTGGTGAGGGTGGCTTTGCCTGTGGGGTGGTGAGGGTGAGCTGGGAGGAGAGGAGAATGTGATCACTCCAGGAGAGAGGAGTGCAGAGATGGACGGAGAGGGGAAAGTCAGATGAGATCAGAGCATCAAGAGTGTGCCCTGCAGAATGAGTAGGGACAGACGGGAGTCTAGAGGGTGAGAGGGAGTTGCTGAGGTCACAGAAAGGTCACGTGGGGGCGTCAACAAGCATGCAGGTGGATGCGTACAGCACCAAGGATGAGGATTTCTGTGTCTGGGGACATGAGTGAGGAGGAGAGGTGAGGACACTCAGAAAGGAAGTAGTACATTTGACCAGTTTTCCCAGACACAGTACGCACTGTTTGAGAATGTCAAGGTGTGGTGGAGAGAGACGTCACACAAGCCATTCCAGAGTGGAGTAGGTCTAAGTAGGAGTGACAGTGGCAGGAATACCCTCAGGGAAGCCAAGGGCACACCCCCCCTGCACAGTAGTGGCGGGCCAAGGAGAGGGTCTCCTGAACATCAGGTAGGAGTGTGTGAAGGATGCAGACAGAGCTGGCCGTCAGACATGTTTCCATGAGACCAAGGATGTCAAGGTGCATAACCTCATGTAAGTGACAGATATCGGAGGAATGCCTGATGCAGCCGCAGTGAAAGGAGTGTAATTGTGGAGGAGGTTGACAGCCTTGTAGGACTTACGGGGAGTGCTAGAGATCAGGGGTGCAGCATGTGTAGGAGTTGGAGTGGGAGGCGGAGAAGGTTCATGGGAGGGTGCAGGGAGGCAGTGCAGGATTGATGAGGAGAGAGGAGGGGGGACAGCAGGAGAGGTAAGGAAGTTGGTGAGATGTGGGTAGCATTTCTCAAGGAGATTGAGGTTGGCCTAAGGGCCTTGGACTGGGACGCTCCCATTACCATGCACATCAATAGTGGCCTCTGAGGATTGGAAGGAGGCCAGGAGTACACCCCAACGGGTCCCACCATTGATGGTGGAAGAGGAGCAAGGAGAGAGGACAGGGACCATGTGAAGGGTCTATGGGACAGGCAAAGGCATGTATGAGCAGATGTCAGTGAGAGTTAGCTTTGAGTAGGCTCAGATGCACTGGTCAGCAATAGGGTGGGTCGCATTGGAGGGCAGGGTGCCCTCATTTGACTTTTGGCAAGCAGGTGTCGTGAGTAGGGCACGATGGTCTGAACTGTAGAAGTCATGGAAGATAGACCATGAAGAGCAGCATGGAGTGTGAGGGAATGGGGCTCGAAACCAGACGGTACCAAAGCCCACAGGTAGGAGGTGGATGTCAAGGCAACATCCACAGTATGACAGCATGTTGGTTGGCATTTATATACAGAGGACGCATTAGCATGTGGTATCATTGCATGTCAGGCATGTGAAGATGAAACTTGAATGGCTGGGGGAAAGTATAGGAATGGTATGTAAGACATCAGATGAATAGACAGGGGAGTATGAGCAACAATGTAGTGACAAAATGACAATTCAAGGGCAACTTCCATGGTGTCGGGCCATATGTGCACTGTTGCCAGTAGGGATAGTGCTGTGGGCAGATGGTGTTGCACTGAACATACTGGATGGGGCACATGGGTGCCACTATCAACTCTGCCACACACCCCCTTGACAGGCACCCAACATGAATGCTTCACACACACACCATGCACATGGATAATACACACATGCATGTGCACTCACCGGATGATGCCTCGTAATCAGGGAGGTCTCCCACACCTTGGAGTTGTCCCTCGGTGACGTAGGATCCAGCTACGGACTCGTGTGGTGTGAGTTCTATTTCCTGTGCTGGGGACCCACCTCCAGTCACCAAGGTTGCGGCATGACTTGAGGCCAGCTTATCCTTTGCCCTGCGCTTAAGGTCATTCCAGCGCTTCTGGCAATCACTAGCTGTGCGCCTCACTACTCCAAGGGCACTTATTCTGTCAGCAATGGTCTGCCAGTGTGCCTGGCGTCTGGCATGTGTGGTCTTGGACCCTGCAACGATGACCATTTCCCTATCATGATCTGACACATACTGAACAAGTGCATTCAGTTCGGCGTCTGTGAAGCTTGGCTTCCTTGATGGGCCGGACTGTGCAGCCGTGCCTGGTGCATCAGCCTGTGCCGGACGTGCACTCTTCCTCTTGCGCTTGGAAGGGGGTGGGGATCCAGAGTGTCCTACGCCGCTGTGGACACTAGGGGCAGGAGCCGTGGTGGACTCAGTACTGGGTGTGTGGGATTGCCCACTCAGCATGGGAGTAGGTGCAGGCATTGGGGGTAGTGGGATGGGGTCAGGCCTGATCTGAGGTGCATGAACTAGGACCGACACAGTCTTGGCAGGGTGTATGAGAGGTGGGGTGGATGGAGCCACACCCTGGCTACGGGGGCCAGCAGATGACCTATCTGGCATAGATGCGCGTGCCCTGATGACACCAATGTGCACCGGTGCACGTGCAGTGGACCTGCTGACCTGGGTGTCAGCGATGGGATCACCCTCGGACAGGTCTGGTGCCACAATGGCCTGGTCCGACAAGGGCTGATCAGGGTTGGTATCAGCCACATGACTCTCAACTGGGGGGGGGGGGGCATGGGTGTCCCTGACTGGTCCTCCAGACTGGGGGGGACAGGGGCACCCTGCAAGTCACAACCACGTCCCCTAGTGGATCCTCCACGGCCACCACGTGTGGCTCGGCCACCTTTGCCACCCTTACGGCTTGCACGCCTCCCAACCATGGCACTGATGGTATTGTGCGTATGGGAGTCGGTGTGCACAATTGTCCTGGGCAATTGGGTGTCAAAGGGGTTGGGTACCAGATGGTATTTGTACCCTAGTGCAGTGGCAAGGCTATATGACACCCCTGGGGAAAGATGACGGGTCACGCAACGCACAGGCACCCCAAAAAAGTTAAGGAACGTGCACAATACCCCTCCTAGACCACGTGTGCTGATGGAAAACCCTGCACTACGCTGTGGCATCCAGTAACACAATGAACGTATGCGTGTCACACGCAGCCTAGAATGACCTCTGAAGGGGTAGGCTACACACGGGGCAAGCACAGAAGTTAGATACGTGCGTGACTCACCATCTGCCAGGTAAAAGAGCGTGAAAAATGAGCGCGTTTGGTTGGCAACACCCCCGCCAAAAGAAGATGTGTACGCTGTCTGAGGAGACAGGACAACAGTAGAAGGGGACACTGTTTGAGGGAACAGGCCCAGGTAAACCAGTACTAGAGGAAAAAGAGAAAAAGCTGTCAGAGGTAACAGGGAGTACGAACTGGAAACGCCGTGAAGTCAATCGCGTGTGAAACGACAAGAAGTACAGAATTCACCCACTCGCTCTCCACGAAAAGCACGTACAAGGAAATGGTGTTCAACACTACCTTTTATACAGGCCCACACGTACAGCGTCACTTACGGCGTGTACGTGCTTGGCCCATGTTCACCAATCACACGCTTTGTCACTTCTGCGTGTGGATCCTTTTTCACCAATCACACGCTTTGACACTCCTGCGTGTAGCTCACTTTTCACCAATCACACGCTTTGTCACTCCTGCGTGTGGATCCGTTTTCACCAATCACACGCTTTGACACTCCTGCGTGTAGCTCACTTTTTACCAATCACACGCTTTGTCACTCCTGCGTGTAGATCCTTTTTCACCAATCACACGCTTTGACACTGCACGTGCAGGTAACTATTGACGCACATATGCTGGGGACGGCTTTTAACGCGATTCGCTGAGTGTGGGGTTTTCACGTGCAAAATCACTCCCTATCAGGCTGTCCACGCGTTCAAACACGAAAGTCCACGCTCCTGGCCAGGAGGCCAAATTAAAGTCCCCCAGAGCCCTGAGCACGCTGCCACCTGCCATCTGCTGCTGCCTGACTGCCTGCTGGCCACGTGCCCCACAGTGCTGGTGGGTGGGGGTGGTGGGAGACATGGGTGGGGGCCTGGTGGAGGGTGCCCCTGGTGGATGGGGGGTGGGGGTGGTGGGAGACATGGGTGGGGGCCTGATGGCAGGTGCCCCTGCACTGCTGGGGGGTGGGGGTGGTGGGAGACATGGGTGGGGGCCTGGTGGAGGGTGCCCCTGGTGGATGGGGGTGCAGGGGGACATGATCAGGTGTGCAGGGTAGTCCACTGTTTTGTGGGCTGCCTGCAGGGGCCGTGGAGGGTGTACAGGGTACACCTGTGAGGGCCCACCCAGCCTATTCGCGTGTGATGATTCCCGCGTACCCCTGTGATACACGTTCCCTGGCCTATCGCGTGTTCTACTTCACGCGTCCCCCTGTAATACACGTTCCCTGGCCAATCGCGTGTTGAACTTCCCGCTACCCCTGTAATACACGCACCCTGGCTGTTCGCGTGTGATAATTCCCGCGTACCCCTGTCATACACGTTCCCTGGCCTATCGCGTGTTCTACTTCACGCGTACCCCTGTCATACACGTACCTTGGCCAATCGCGTGTTGGACTTCCCGCTACCCCTGTGATACACGCACCCTGGCTGTTCGCGTGTGATAATTCCCGCGTACCCCTGTAATACACGTTCCCTGGCCTATCGCGTGTTCTACTTCACGCGTACCCCTGTAATACACGTACCCTGGCTGTTCGCGTGTGGTGATTCCCGCGTACCCCTGTAATACACGTTCCCTGGCCTATCGCGTGTTCTACTTCACGCGTACCCCTGTAATACACGCACCCTGGCTGTTCGCGTGTGGTGATTCCCGCGTACCCCTGTAATACACGTTCCCTGGCCTATCGCGTGTTCTACTTCACGCGTACCCCTGTAATACACGCACCCTGGCTGTTCGCGTGTGGTGATTCCCGCGTACCCCTGTAATTCACGTTCCCTGCCTAGTCGCGTGTAGTACTTCCCGCGTACTCATGATTTGAAGATTGCCCGCTTTGCTTTCCTTGTTTGCCTGCCCTGTGAAGTGGTCCAGGGTTAGCGCAGCCCTTAGCGATGATTTAGCGATTTTGATGGCTTTTCCTTGCGCGAGGGCGTTCTTGGGGGCGTTACTGGCGCTGCTGCAGGCTCGCTGCGATTCTCTGCGCCACGGCTGGTTTGGGAGCTTGAAATCCATGAATACGCTGTGCGCGGAAATCTGTTTTAGCGCACGTGCCTGGCGCAGACTATCGCAGGCGCACGCTGTGCGCCAGCCGCGTGCGCTACTTGTGCGCTGGATTCTATGAATTAGCCTGTAAATGTCTTTTGCGCGCCGCGGCGGCGTTATATGTTTGGGGCTGCCTGCAATTAACATGTAAGTGCCAACGTGTTTTTCTGAGTAGGACTGCAAGCAACAGGTAGAGGATTCCTATCGTGGTTGGCGCAGTATTGCTGGAGTGGCAGTTTGCATCGGAGGTCACAGGAGATCCGACCTTTTTGCAGTCGAACTGAGAGTGATGACGTATTGCCGTGAGATGGGGAATGGCAGCACGGCGCGTGGAGCAGAGTTCTGCATAGCCTGGAATGACGCTACGAGGAAAGGGCTTTGCAAGCGTCATCTTACGTGACGGCCATATTACTTTCAAAGGAGTTGCTCTGACAATGAGGAAATGGTTTGTTTAGATACGACCTACGTAGGTCAGGGCGGATGTGTTTCTTAGAATGAAATTGAATGCAACATTAAGTTCTCAGTAGTATACTGGGGATTTGAACTGAAGTGGATTTATACACATCCAGTTTCAAACACGTCTGTGTGTACAATGGAATGCGATTAACAGATTTGGCCTCCGGTGCCACAACAACTGCTAGAACTAAATGCTGCATTAACAACGTGCATTATAAAGCATGATGAGAGTAATGCAGCGCACATTTCACGTAAAGAGGAAAGTTACGGATTTTGTTTTTAAATAACTTGCCAGGAACAAATATATTTATTTTTACAGGCCATATATGTGATGTTTGCATTTGAACTGGATCTTGCTGGTATAGGGGTGAAACTTAATAATGTTTTCTTTGTAGGTGGACATTTATTTAGTTATAGGAAATACATGAATATTTGAATTACTAACGGACGTATTATGGGATTTAAGTATTGTACAATTAAGTATTATTAACATACAAAGAGAAACGTTCTTACATGGTGACTAAAGCAAAATAATGCAAAATGGTTTTTGATGAAGTGCATGTATATTGAGTGATGTTCAAAGGTGTTTTTAAATGTGTGAGATGTATCAATGGACACAATGTGCATTGGTATATTAATACAAAGGGGGTTATATAAATACATGGTGATTAAAATATATTGTGAGGCAATGAATTATGATAATACCCTGAAGTATATGGGGGCCATTGTCCTGTGTCCTGTGTTGTATTGTGTTGTGGCCCTAGAGTTTATAGTGGTGCAGTATATTATTCACAGTGACAAATGTAAAGTGTCAAAATGGTGACTGCTGGAAAAGGTAAAGTGGAATTCATATATATTAAATACAGGACATTGTTTTATTTATTTTTTTTTTTTGACGACCACACTGCATGTTTATGCGAGTGTGGTTGGTGTGTCATGTTTAGAGGGGGCATCCAGTGCAGCAATTGTCATAAGTTGCACACATTTAGGTTAAATGGGGACATCCACCATTTATTTTGGGGTGGATGGTGCAGCAAGAGTTAGGAGTTGCACACATATAAGTTAAATGGGGACATCCACCATTTTTAGGTTGGGTGGTGCAGCACTACTTGCACACTAAGATAGTGGAAATGTATGGTGTGAGGATTTTAAGCCATTTACCATGGTTTTGGGGAATGCAAATATAAAGAATATTCTGAGTATATATTGTATAGGTTGATAGGGTACCCAATGTTTTTGAGTTGTCATAGGTTAATGTTATGATAGTTATATAGTTATGCTTTTAAAAAGTAAATTGATGCTACCAGGAGCATTTCATTTGTTATATGGTGACCTGGCATGGGTCTGGTGGTGTTTGGAATGGATGATGGGTGTGGTAAGCGAGGTGTGTGTGTTCACTTTTGGCTGGTTGGAGTTTGCTTGAAGTTGGGTGGTAGCTTAAGTTAGTGGGTTTTATTCTGTGGGATGTCTGAGGGAGTGAAATAGGAGTGATTTGTGTCTGGATGAGACGTGAGGGTGTAGAGCGGAAGAGGTGTGGTCCAAGTTATTACCTCTGCAAAAGTTGTCCTGTCATAGCAACACCTCTTTTTGTTTGTTAGATGGTTGGACTTGGACTATGTTCCGTTGGATGTCATGGCTGTGGTGATACCAGGTCCGTGGCGGGGCAAATGCATGGTCCCCCCCTGTTTTTCCCCACCCGGGTGTATGTTTGATGTCCTTGGTTGTTTATGGTTGGTGCCAGAGTGTGGCAGGCTCTGTGTTTGGATGTGGCAGGTCCAAATGTAAATTGTTTGTTTTGGTTAGATGGTTTTGGCGATAGGGAGATGGTGTGGTAAGTCTGTGGTGAGAGTCTGTGGTGAGTCTGGTATGAAAGGGAGATGTTGTAGTGTAGTCTTGTCTTGCCACTTGCTTGGGTGCTTGCTGTAGAATGTTGGTGCATGAATGTAGCTCAGGAGAATGTTGGGTGGATCTGTGTGTGAATGTTCTGTGAGTGTCAGATGGGGGCCTGAGCTGGGTTGAATGGATGGTCGGTGGGTCAGCTCCTTTATAAGTAATGTTATACCTTCCCATGTTCCTTTCTATGTCTACCCGTGTTGTAAATACAACAAGAGTAACTGGAGTATAGTACAGATTGTACATATGTGAAATAAAGCTTACCTGGAACCATTCTAGACTACAGCTGGTCTGTGATTCAGAAGTGCACTCTGAAGGTCTAGCATAAGGCTTTACAGCAGTCAACTGTATCAAAAGCCAAACAGATTCGATCTATTTGGTACAATATTTTCTGTCAAAAAGCATATGTGTGCACTAACCGTGTTTCTGACAATGTCCCTGCGCTCTAGGCATTCTAAAAACATGAACAGCTTAATAAATCCAAATAAAGTTCATATTCAAAGCTATGTCACACGATCTTCGAGCTCGCTATGCCAATGTGGTCAGATAGGATGGCTCAGATCATTGTTGTGTGCTTGATGATATGTTATATTTGCAGCTATGTGTGATATACTGCAATGGAATAAGTCGTGTTGTGCCCTTTCTGTCTTTTATTTTAAAATGGTTTTGTGTATTTTGTATTCTTCCTCACTTCTACAGTACTCTGCCACTTGTGGCAAGTGCCCCACTAGATTAAATTCCGCAAATAGAAATGGTATCTCCTGGGCTACCGTTCAATTAAATGGGCAAATGATCAATATTCACGATATAGCAACTCACTATTTCCTATTAGGTGACAACTGCATTTCATATGCCTTTTGGAATAGACAATGGCTAATAGACACTACATAAAAATCACACACGCACCGCAGATTTGAAGTGCCGGCTACAAGCAAATAGAATTGCCACCTATTGATTTTCATGTGTCACTGGGCCATAACATTTAGAGATTGATGGGGATAGAACAGCCAATAAAAACATTACATTTGCACATCTGGTGTCTCCTCTGAGACTATTGAATTTTACACCATTGCTGTTAAGAAAAGATTTTAGCTCATTATTAAAAAAATAGTAACATTTCTAAGTGAATTGATTCAAAATAACATGAATAGAGAAGCCCTGTAGTAAGAAATATTTATTTTAACCGGGTAAATACAAAACACATTTAGCTTTACTCCTGTATCAATGCGTTTCACTGATTCAAGTCAATCACAAATGTTTGAAAATGACCATTTTGAATATCAGTAAATTATTCTAATTAAATACAACTCTGCAACTTTAAAGCTACTTCAATTAACTCATATTAATAGGGATATAATATCATATGTCTAGAGGTTAAAATGATGAGAATTACATTTTAATTTAAAACATATGAGCCAATCCAAATCTGCAGCACAGATTTGTCTTCAGAAAGCACAGGTTTGTTCCCTGCAGATTTTAGAAATTATCTGCATATTGTCAACGTTTCATGGGGCTGTCACTGTGTTTGGCTACACATGCAGAATCATAAGGGAACGAGGACTGACTAGAACCAATGTCCCTGGGTAGAAACTAAACATGGGTGGGCCAGTTTATGCAAATCCTGAAAATGTCCAGGGGTTCGACCAGATGGAACATCACAAGTTTTTCACAAAGTTCTATATATGAAATTCTACTGGGTTTGACCTTACATCCATATAATGGGAGGTGAGTAGAAGCTCAAGAAAGTCGGTGGATGTCATTTAAGAAATCAGGTGCAGCTCAGGGCTTATTATTAATAAAGGGAATTGTAGATAGGAATGTACAGGTTAGAGTAGAATGACATATATTTGAGTAGACTGGCTAGTAGAGGGACTAGCTAGCATTAGAAAATTAGGTTTGATTTTTTGGGAGCGTTTTGAGGGCACATGGTTTGTGGATGAGTGCAGGTGTAAATTGTAGGTGGGGAGCAGTACAGCCCACATTGATTTTCAAGTCAGAGGAGAATGCCAAACACCAAACCCTCCATGTACATTTAGTGGGTATAGGTGAAGGTCAAACCACTGAGAAACCCATGTGAATTTACTTAGGGAAGGAGAAGACCAAAGCACTGAGAACCCATGTGGTTTAACAGGCAGAGGAGAATGACAAAGCACTGAGGAATCCAAATGCATTCAACAGGCAGAGGAGAAGGTCCCATGGGCTTTCAGTAGAGAGAGAAGGAAAAATCAATGAGAACCCCACTATGCATAGATAGTGAAAGTACTAAGAAACCTGTGCGCATTAAGTAGTTGGAGGAGAAAGCCCAAGTGCAAACAAAAATCTGTATTTAGTAGGTGGAGGAGAAGACAAACCACTAAGAACCCATGTGAACCTAGTAAGCAGAGGAGAAGATCAAAGCATGGAGTAGGAGGCGGCCAAAGCATTGAGAATCCCATTTGCATTTAGTAGGCATTCAAGACCAGAGCACGGAGAACCCCATGCAGACTTATTGAAAGGACAAGGTAATGTCTTTAATCTTTATGCCTACTCCCGCAGTCATCACCACCTTACTATCTCGGTCCCTGCACTCCTAACCTGTTCCTGGCTTCAAAACCGTTGTGCCCCTAAGCCCCTCTCATTGTGGGCATTACATTTATGTTCCAACTCTGTGGCATTTTGCTTCTCATTCATTTATGAGTTATTTTTTCAATTTCCTTTCCTTGCTTTCTTTTTCCTCTCTTTTTGTTAATTTCTTGGACTGTCACCTGCAAGTTCTTCTATCTACACCTCCCACCTCCCCCTTTTCCATGCCTCCTTCTGGAATATTGAACATCTTACTTACCTCGCTCTCTCTCTGCTGGGCCCTGTCCTCTTAATATTGGACTCTGGAATTTACGCTCCATATGTAACAAAGCATACTCTGTCTTGGACACTTTTTGGCAACTGAATGTTCATATTCGTTTTCTTTGTATTACAGAAGACTGGCTTTCTCCTAGGAATTGATTTACTCCTTTCTTCCTCTATCTCTTTTCATACCCCGTCCTTCTGGTCATAGGGGTAGCATTGGTATTATCTACCAACACTTGTAGATGGTTTTTATGTTGAAATGGGATGCTGTGGATGTGGCTGGATTTGTCAATGGCAGCCTGATGCAGTGAGTTTGCAAATTCATTCTTGGCTTCGTAACTGGTAAATCATTCCCACTCAGACCTCACTGGTTGGCCCCCTTTCAAATAAAGCAAGTCTCCAAATGTGCGGCTCATATCAAACTAAGGTGAGTAAATATCCACCACTAGTATTAAAAAATAAAATTGGCCATAAAATCCAGAGCATCAATCTAAACAAATAAAATATTTCCACTTCGGTTGTCTATAGGTGATGTGTTCGGTAAAATAAACCTAGTACCCTTGTCAGGAGAAGTAAATATGAAGTTGCCAGTCCGCTGTAGGTGTCAATCATTGAATACCACAGGTGATTGAAAAGAAACATGTTAAGTATGTGATACGTACAAAAGAAACATTAGTAAAAACAAAAATACAAATCAACATTTATTTTCCCTTTGTTTGTAGGCAGCCTGAACAGCCCTAAAGAAAGATAAGAGATCAATATAAAAGTCTGTTTTTTCAGAAGCTCAAGTTTCTCAGTGTTTGTTTTAGAGTTCAGTTCATTTTATAGGGCTACAGTAATCTCTCATGGCTCACTAGCCAAATCCACAAAAAAGTAGCACATTTGTGCACTTTGTAAACAAAAATCATTTGTTCTGATACAAATTTTGTGTATGTTTATCTTGTAGTGAAGCAATAACTGTATGATCTTATGGGTTAGAACTAATTGCCAGCATAGATGCAATCTACCTGTCCTGAAGAAGTCCTTGTGAACATCGCGAGCCGACAGCACTAGTGCAGTACGGATCATACAGGCCGAAACATATGTCGACTATATATGGAACTGTAGTGCATGCTCCATTTATCTGATATTGTGGAAAACCTAACACCGTTTTGCTCAGAGAAATGTCTTTTGTGACTCACCCCAATGATAACAGCGATAGATATAACAATGTTGTGTCAATATGTTGATATGTTTTCTTGCCCAATTAAAATGGTGTCACGATTAATTGTCATTGTGATAGATTGATTTGTATAATGTTTGCAAATCACGTAGTGACCCCTCTGTTATCTTTTGTTGTTACACACATTTTTCATGTTTTTTTTAGTAGAAATGTGTTTTTATAAATGTTGTAAATCAATAAATGACATATATTCTGTAGCGATCTAGTATCAGTGTTGTGGATTTGGCTGTGCACTTTCAATAATAGTGGCAGCCCCTCCCTTTTGTGCATCATCCTCTACTACAAAGAAGGAACTTAGAGTGGGGTAGTAATTTTTGGGTCTTTTGTTATATATCTTTTTTCACTCCTAGAATACAAACGTGACCCCCCATTAACAAAAAATAGCGAGTTCCCACTTTTCTCTTTGCCTCTATTCTTCCCTACAGGAAAAGTTGGAAGATATTCTGAAAGATGCACACAAATAACAGCATCAGAATATCGCTCTTTACGCATGTATTCTGAAGACCCCAGATTCAGACAAAATGTTGAATACATATTCTGTGTCCAGTTCGAAAGTGAACTAGCAACTCTGAATTGCACAAACATTGAAAACAGGCTCCAATTTTTTAAACATGTCTGCTACCCAACTACTTCGAAAGAAAAAAGACAAATATTAAGTTTTGCAGTCAAGCATCACAAATCTCTTGCCAAACATGCATGTTACAAAAGAATACTGATTCCAATGTCATGCTGATGTACGGTGTATGCTAAAGAACCTTGGCCCACCCACATGGTTTGTGACTTTAAGTTTTGAAGAATATGCATGGTTTGAATTGCACGACTTCCTACACATAGCAAACAAAAATAAAGAAGGCATAGACATAAAAACACCAGGAGAACGCTGCTCTCTCGACACTGTAAATGTATCAAGATACTTTCACTACCACTTTATTGCCATGCTGCACTTCATCTGTAATAAAAATATTCCTCCCCTCAGAGAAGTGGAACACGTCTTTTGGAGACAAGAATATCAATCCAGAGGAGCACCACACATCCACATGCTTTTGTGGATAAAAGATGCTCCTAAATTTGGTCATGACAATGATGCCACTGTTTTGCAGTTTATTGACAAATACATAACCTGCAGCATCCCTTCAAAAACCACACATAGTGAGCTATGAACACAAATGTTATGCTTCCAAAAATATGAGTGTGGCAAATACTGCCACTGCAGATATAAAAACAAAGGTAAATGCTGCTTTAGTTTCCCTAGACCAGTTTCAGCAAAAGGACAAGTAAACAGCTTCATGTCTTCTTTAGAAACAGTGTGAAAGGCAAATTGCCTAAAATACATACCGCATTAAAAGAAATGAAGCTTCAAAGTGCATCAATGATTACAATACAATAATTGACCCTCTTGTGGAATGCCAACACAGATATACAATATATTTCAGACAATTACACTGCTTTTGCAAGATATGTCACAGTCTACCTAACCAAAGCTAAGAAAATACCTCTGGGATGACATATCATCTGACAAAACACTGTCCTAAAAATTGTACAGCTTTGGCATAACAATTTTCTCCCATAGAGAATGTGGATGCTACGAAGCTGCAGACTGTTTAACAGGCACAACCTTGTATGGCAAATCTGAACACATAGTATGGCTAAGCCTTGGTCCAGCTGCATCCAGATAAAGACTGCTGAAATAATACAACGACAAGAAACAATAGCCACAAATAATCCCAAAAGCCAGAACATTTGGAAAAACTATTTATTAGACACATACTACCCAAACCAAAGTACTGCTTGGGAAAACGTGTGCCTATACCACATAGCCCAACATTTCTCCTACAAGTATAATGTTAAACCAGATTAAAAATGTGGAAAATGTATGGTCTCAGCATGTAAAGGGAGCCTTGTCAAACTTACCAAACCCAGCCTAATTAATCATATGAAGCTATCATTTAAAACACCTCAACATAAATAACTTTGCTACATGGCCCTAATGCAACTTTTTAAACCAGGGAGAAAAGAAGAACATTTATTAGACACACATGGCTCATTTGAAGCTGCATTCAATGCAAATAAAAGCAGTATAATAAATGTCAATTTCAAGCAATCAAAAAACATGTTGGACAATGAACGCAACAAGAGGAAGAAGTGCAAGCACAATTAAATGAAGACACTCCCGAGGGCAGTCAACCTTCTGTTACAGGAAGCCAAGAACCGCTTGGAGAGCCAATCATACTAAATGAAGCAGTATTAGCCATGACTGAAGTAAGGAACACCATGTATCAATATGAACAATCAGAAGAAAACTTGGCACTGCTCAAATCACAACTAAATGATGAGCCGCTTAGCATTTTCCTAGAAGTGACTAAAGAAATTGAACATGGTTTGAAGTATGAAAGTAAAACTTATACCTGTCAACATTATAAACCTCTACTCCTCTATGTAAATGGTGAAGTTGGTACTGGAAAAACATTCTTAATAAAAAATCATCAGCAAATTCCTACAAAAGTTAGCAAACAACAACCTTTCAGCCGTTGTAATAGCTCCCACAGGTTGAGCTCCCTAAAACATAGGAGGTGTTACTTTACACCTACTACTGCTCCTTCCAGTAGAATACCAAAACAAATTAGAGTACTACAAACTAGCAACAGAAGCTGTTACGGAAGTACGCAGAATTCTGGAACAAATGAAGATGCTCCTAATAGATGCGGTAAGTATGGTCTCCAACCTAATGTTGGCTTTAATTTACCTCAGATTGCAAGGAGTCCTTTAAACAAACTACAAAGAGCTCTTTTGGAAGAAAACACGTTATTGTTTTTGGAGATCTCCTATAATTAACACCAGTGAAATGTGAACCTATTTTTAAAACCTTAGAGCACAAACAGTGCTGCAACACACTTGGCAGCATAGGAAATGTAAATCTCTGGCAACATTTCCAATACAGTGAACTAACTAAAAACATGCATCATTCTGCAAACCTCACCTATGCTAACATTTTAAAAAGCATTAGGATTGGTCTTCTTTCTAAAGATACACAATCTATCTTAAATAGTAGACTCGTCCATGAGCTATATGGGCATGACACATCTGCTCCTGATGTTATGGAACAATTAGCACAAAAAATGCAAAATGTATGTTCTTAATGCCAACCCTAGCAAGCTGTACGCAATTTAATGAGACAATGTTAAAAAAAGAAATGCAACCAATATTGCATATTAACTCCACAGACAAACTGGAAGTGCACGGAGTAACACTCTCTATACGTCAACAAGCAACAGCACGACTAAATAGCTTAGAAAATGTATCTCCAACACAGCCATTTTGGAGAAAATGTTAACATTGTGTTTAAACTACAGAGTAATCCTGAAACGTAACCTTGACATGGAGCAAGGTTTAGTCAATGGAGCAATTGGTACAGTTGTTGGCATCCAGAAGTATCCACATGACAGCAACATTCAGTTTGTCAACATCCAATTTGACAAACTTTCAGAAGTTCAAAGGATAGGACGCTCAACAGCACAATTCCTTCTTTTCAAAGACATGTATGTATGTAGAGTACAATTCTCTCTGTCTCTTGTATATGCTGTCACTATTCACAAATCACAGGGTATATGCTTAGATCAGGCATTGGTTGACATTGGCAGCCAATTTTTTAAAGAAGGTATGAGTTATGTAGCACTTTCATGTCTAAGTACACTCAAAAGACTATTTCTAGTAAATTTTAATGCAAACAAAGTCAAGGCTGACATTCCTTGCATCGTAGAGTACAACACACTACATGCACTCTGCACACCCCACCTTGATATGTACCCTGTTCCTGAAATATTTAAACTTTTTAAAAGAACATTAATCCAAACAGAACATATACGAGATCTCCAAACAATACAACCAAAGAAACTAAAAACAACTGCAACTCCATCAAGTAGTAAAACCACAAAACTATCTACTGCAAACACACGTGCATATCCATCAGCAGAAAAAAAGAGAAATATTTCTTCTAAACAAAGTGAAGGTCTAGCAAATGACACAGAGACAGAACTCACTAGTCCATTTAAATTTCTCAACACAACTGTTGTAAATTGCTGTGCAAATGTACAATCAATCTTCTGTTCCAATTGCCACCAATTGTTCAAAACATCTACTTGAACGGCTCAGACCAGTTGTCTTTTCAAATGCTTGACCTTCATAGAAATGCTGCAAACAATCCTGACAACACTTACAGTGACTCAGGAATAAGGCATGAATTGGACTACTGTGCAGGAATGGTAAAACTCACCATAAACACACAGGAAGATCCACGGGAATTTCTAATGTACTTACTGCAAGTACTGGAAAGCCAAAACATGCCTATAAATGAAATCTTCCACATTTCATACACGTGGAACATACATGCACTCTCTGCATCCATGTTGCACAAGAGGACGTCCCTAATGAACAATTTGTGTATGTATCTATACCAAACTGTGAATCCATTGCAATGTGTACATTGTTTCCAATTCAGACAATCGGTCCACCTTACACATGCACTCACAGTGCCAATATGTAATACCAATGCTTAACAACTACAAGCTTACTAGCTTCACACATGGGCAAATATCTCTTTGCAAGAAAACCTTCACAACAGTAGGCATAATCTACCACACTGGTGCCACAACCACTGCAGGTCACAATACTGCATACATTAAAAAAAATAAGTGGTTGGTTTGAGTGCAATGACACTTCCATTACTCTAAAACAGTCATTACAAGCAGATCTAACAAATGCCTACTTAATATTCCTTAAACCTAAATGTAGTCACTGACCTGTGAAACTATCAACAGTTACTGCACTTCAGACATTCCCTTAAGTACAGCACAATTCAAACAAACATACTCTGAAAGTTACATTCACATAAATATACTACTTTTTTAATGCTGTATCTTTTTTCCCAATGACCCAGTCATTATGCAAACAGAAACAACAATTCTGCAAAACACACACTAATGTTGTTTCAACCATAATGCTTAGAATATACTGATTATGAGGGTCTACAAAGTTTAGTCACTGACCTGTAGAACTATCAGCAGTTATAATACACCACCTGGTATCTAACTGGTATCTAACTGGTATCTAACTGCAGCTGTGCTACTCCAATGCTACTTTTGAATAGCAAAATAGCTGCAATACACCACAAGGTATGAAGCTGCTTCAAAAAATACCCTTCAGAACTATAATACTATCAACAGTTAGAATACGCCAACTGGTATCAAACTGCACCCATAAGACTGCAATGGTTCTTTTCAATAGTAAAATAGTTAGAATACACCAACAGGAAGGAAACTGCTTCAAAACATACCGGTCAGAACTTTAAAAACTATCAACAGTTGCAATACGCCAACTGGTATCCAAGTGCACCCTTAATACTGCAATGTTACTTTTCAATAGTAAAATAGTTAGAATAAACCAACAGGAATGAAACTGCTTCAAAGCATACCCTTCAAAACTGTAAAACTATCAACAGTTAGAATACACCAACTGGTATGTAACTGCATTCATAATACTGCATTGTTACTTTTCAATAGTAAAATGGATAGAATACACCAGCAGGAATGAAACTGCTTCAAAACATACCCTTCAGAACTGGAAAACTATCAACAGTTAGAATGTGCCAACTAGTATCTACCTGCAGACATACTACTGCAATGCTACTTTTGAGTAGCAAAATAGTTTGAATAAACCAAAAGTATCAAACTGCTTCAAAAAATACACCTTCGGAACCAGAAAAGTATCAACAGTTAGAATACACCAACTGTTATCTAACTACATCTATATTACTGCAAACAGTTGCAATACCCGAACAGATAACTAAAAAATGTCTTTAGAAAAAAGAGTCCACCAGCACTTTTGAGAAGCAAAACACTTACAGCATTACGATTCCTCCTACTGCGACTCTGCTGGTAACAACAAATACACTTATATGTGCACCTTAAACTTTCCTGCACACTTCAAACAAACATACTGTGACACGTAACGTCAAATAAATGTAGTATTTTTTTTAATCCTGTATGGATTTTTTTTCCCAATGACCCAATGATTATAGAAAGAAAAACAGCAACTGTGCAAAACACAGAGTAATGTTGTTTCCAACATAGTACTTGCAATATACTAATTATGAAGGTCTAAAAAGTACATGAATATGTGAGATTGTATGCAATGCAACATTGAGAACTTTCCTACCTAACATATAATGCTATGTTTTTTCACAGAAAAGAAGCAAAGATTTCTCCTGCATTACCATGTCCAACACAGTCAGCCTGTACCTCCAATGGTACAGCAATCATAAGTACAATTTACTCTTCAATTGTATTGTGTAACATAGTACACATACTATACACTGCCCACACACTATGTATAATTATTATGCACATATTATTATAACTGTGGTTTCCAATGACCGCATTCCATTTCTGTACACATATTATTACAATGGTTGGTGCCAGATTCTTGGGTGCTTGGCCATATTATGCTGTGGAGGTTGTGGCCAGTGCTGTGGAGCTAAAAGAAGGGGATATTATCACAAACTTGTTCAATAAACCTACAGACGTTAATAATAGTCTACACTACTCCAGCCCTCATCCGAAGCACCTTAGGGACAACTTGCCCTACAGCCAATTTCTCTGAGCAAAACACATCATTCACAAGATTCTATACCGTCAGTTGAAATGGACAAAATGGTTCTGAAATATACAGACAGGGGATACCCAGAAAAAGTACCCATAAAAAGTGATAAAAGCAACAAGAAGCAAGGAACAGATCAGTACAAACTTCCCGAGAAGACTTATTGAAAAACAGAACCAAGAATAAAGAGATTCCCTTTTTGTGCAAGCCAAAGCAACCAAATCACACGGCTAATCAAGAAAAATTGGAGGATAATACAATTGTATCCTCAACTACAAAAGCTATTCCCAGAACCCCCGCTAATTGGTTACAAAAGGGGTAAAAACCTAACGGACCAACTAGTCAAAGCAGAACGTGTAGGGACCATAAGCAAATGACATTACAAACTAAGAAACTAGGCACCGTTGCCTGTTAACATTGCAGCAATTGCAATAATATAACTAAAGGAGATTACGTCAGACATCCACGCACAGGCGCAAAAATGAGATTAAGAGATTTTGCCACCTGCGACACAAAGTCAGTCAAATACGCATTAATCTGTCCTTGTGGAATATACTATGTGGGACAAACTGCTCGAAAGATGAAAGAATGTTGTAATGAACACAAAAGCAACATCAGCACAAAGAACATCCGCTCACCTGTGTCCAGACATTTTAAGGAAAAGAAGCACACAGTTGTTAAGACGGATTTCTGAACTCTGTTCTGGAGGAGCAGAGGTTCAGAAGGCCAGCCTAGTTTCTTGGAACAGGGTAACCTTTGGACAATCCAGACCAATCAGGGTGACTATGGCAGGCGGTCAAGACTAAGGGCCTCATTACGAGTCAGGCGGAATGGGTTAATGGGGTCCCCTAATGGATGTGGACCCGTTATTCCCATTCCGCCTGATTACGAGGTCCCCTCGCGGGACCCAGTAAGGATGCCTGGTAAAACCAGGTGTCGTTACCGGGTCCCGCGAGGGGATCAGGGACCTAACAACGGACCGGTCGTAATCGGCCCATTGTTAGCTACCACTCCCATTCCCATTGAGCTCTATGGGGGATCAAATGGGAATGGGGAAAGTCTGGGCCCGGGTTCCCTGAGGGAGAAATTACTGGGCCCTCCGAACTCGGAATGGCCCGGTAATTCCCCATTCAGGGAACCCGGGCCCGGTTTTGGAGGCATGGCTACCGCCAAACCTGTAATGAGGCCCTAAGTTTCAGGAGGGGTGAGGGTGACTGACGGACCTCAATGAGCATATAAAGCAAGGACACTTATAAATTACTCTAAACTGGTGTTATATTAAAAATATAGACACATTTATTACAAGGCCTTTGTAACATAGACCATAGCAAAGAATCACAGTAACACTAAGTCAACCAATACATCAAACTCAGTATAATATATATACAAGACCAATGGGGTCTAAGGGTTAAACACACGAAATATGTTGACAACCTAGAGGGGAAGAAAACAGGCAGTGCAGGTAATCTTTAGACCCAGTTCTACTTCAATAATATCCCTAACTGAGAGGTAGTCCAAGCCCTACGAAGAGAGGAGCCTTGTGCTCAATAGTACATGCACGCGCTTGTGCCAATGGGCAGGATAGCGTCTCTTCAAGAGTCTCTAGCAGCTCAGGAAGGTGGATGAGACGATGCAGAACAAGTTCCACTATTCAAGAAGGACCTACACTTGAGGGCAGAGGCAGTTTGAGAGTGCGGGATGCAGTCGCTATTTCGCCAAAGCTGTGGAAAGGAAAGGGGCCTTCAGGGGCCACTTGTATGTAAAAATGGGCTCCTACGCTAGGAGCCACTGGTTGGTGTAAGGACTACTCACCGGTCCCCGATGCAGGCAGACCCAAACTTCGCCAGTACAGTCCACTTCGCTGGCAGGTTGAAATACAGCAAAATGGACACCTCGGCACCTTGTAGTTCCCAAGATACAGTGATGATTCACAAACGGGACAGTGGTGATACCTCCACTCCGGGAGGAGGATTCGACCCCGGGTCACTGCAGCAGGCTGCAGGGGCAAGAGAGTCACCAATGCAGCGAACTTGCACAGGTCGTTGCCGCGACAGTGCAACACGGTAACCGCGTTTACTCTGGTCCTGGCACACTTGTCTCACTTCAGACCTGGGAATGCCAAGTGTACGAAATTCAGTGTGACGGTGCCGTGGACACAGAGCAAGCAGTATACCAAGTTTCGAGGGCCACCTCGAAACGACGGCGGAGACAGTGCAAAGGTCCTGCGTAAGCTGGTCAGCCCACTGGTTGGCTCAGGGACACTTCCAAAAGGTTTACTTGCAGGGTTTGATGAAGGTGCCGAGAATAGTTGGTCTCAGTATTCTAATGGGTCGAAGTGTCTTCACAGACCTTCTAGGATGATCAGATGCAGAGGGGTCCCACGGGACGACAGCGGGCTCTGGGTGCCAAACCTCCCAGCGGGTTACGAGCGGTTCCTCGACTCGACTTCTTGTTGCAGGATACTTGGCTCCTATCCTTTGTTCGGTGTGAACTCAGGAGATTGGCATGGTAGTGGTGTTTTCAGCCTCCTCTTATCCAAAGTTCCCTTCGTGCCAAAACAGAGAGGACCCAATGGGAGATCTGCTCACAAACACACACTCCATACATGGACCAATCACAGACCACGGTGATCCCTGCATTCAGGGCATCCCAGACTCTCTGGCACCCAGGATGTGTATTGGAATCAGACATCCCAGCCCACATCCTAGAGGCACACACACAAGGCATGCAGAAGCCTGCAAAAGCATTGGGATTCGCGGGAAAGTGCATGACCAAATATGGATTGACCCGGGTCGACTCGACCTGGGGAAGGTGAAGGGGCAAGATGGCCAAACGACAGGTCAAAGAACCTGGTGGCATGGCCATTTTGGAGCCAGGCCACCTATTTGTGCCAAACGTGGTTAACGCAGTTAACATGGCAGGAAAGGTTAAAAAATAATGCAAAAAGATAGCTGCCACCAGTCCTGTCAATGACACACCTGCATAGTTCATAAAAAGTCCAGTGAGAGTTTCTGGGGCCTCTCCCCCTCCTCTGTCTACTCCCTGCTCTTCCTCTGGCCCTTCGTCGACCAACACTCCTACCTCCTTCTCTGCTTTTCCCCTGTTCTACCCAGGCAAGGTTTCCAGACAAGTCTGATCTATGAAAGTCTTGTCAAAATAGGTTCACCCCTGTTCCGCCAAAACCATCAAGGTGTTACGCTCACCTGGTCTCCACAGAGGCGCCGAACGGAGCTGGACGGCCCAGTGTTGAGTGGTTCCTTGTGTCCCCCTCTGATTCCCCTTTTCGTCACAAAAGCAGGTTTCCTAAAATGTTAAATCAAATGTTACCCAACCATAACGACGAGGGCAACTCCCGCCTCCCGTGACCTCTTCTTGCACCCCTCTACTATGTCTCACCTTTATGTTATGAATGGCGGACTCTCCATCCTGCGACTGTATGCAGGGCTGCGTAGTAGTTCAATAATCTACTTACTTCACTGATCCTACAGAGTTCCAGACAACTGTGACTCAATGGGTAAGTCTTTATTCCAAGGTATGGATTGCTTAAGAGTTCAAGTTGCCAAAAGTTCACTCCTGTGCCTCTTCCTTACAGGTTTCTCCTCGGTGCTTAATATGGAGCGGGGTCCCTTCTGGAAGCTTCTGGTAGCTGGCTTCCAAGGTAGGTTTAGCACCAGCGTTATGCAATAGTCTTTCCACACAGTGGGCCTCATTACAACTCAGGCGTTAAGGGTTAACGCCGTCGTTAACCCTTAACGCCTGATTCCAATTTGAACGGCTGCTTTTAGCAGCCGTTAAAATCCATGGCGCTAAACCGCCTTGGTGCTAATTACGGCACCGTAATTTATGGTGCCGTAATTAGCGCCTTCCCCACTCCCATTATGCCCTATGGGGCAAAAATGGGAATGGGGAAGGGTAAATGGGAAATGGGGATTTACCGCCCCACTCACCTTGGAATGGGGCGGTAAATCTGCCATCCACCATGGTGTAAACTTAGTTTACACCATGGTGGTAAAGTTGGTGTACTTACCGCCTGGGTCGTAATGACCCCAAGTATTGTTCTCTGCAACTAACCGGCTGTTCTTGTGTTCTGCAGGTGCGGTATATCCAAGACAGAGATGGTGTGGTGATGTCTTGCGGGACCACGAGGAAGTGCTGCCTTCAGGTGAGTAGCGGCGCTGCGCAAGATTTAAAAGTCTGAATGAGGCCTTTCCACACTGCGCGACAAACCTGATGTCTTCTTTTGTGTTCTACAGATGCGGCAGCTCCGTAGCCGCAATCAGGTGACGGAGCGGCAATCGAGTGATGGTGCTTCGATGGATCGCTGGTATGAGCAGCCTTCTGGTAAGTATTAGCATTACGCAGCTAACCTGGTGTCTTTTCCTTTCCAGCTCAGCAGAAGCAGAGACTCCAGAGTGACCAAGATGGAGCATCAGGTAAGAGTCTTGTTCTATTCTCTTATCTCACTTTCTTCCTTGCAGGTAGCTCGAGAGAACTGGACAGGTGTGGCTGAAGACTGGCCTGGAGTTTGCAGACACGGTGAGCGTTATGCTGCAGCAGTGCAGAATAACGCAAAGCGTGTTCTGTACTGAAGGCGTGGTTTATATAGCCTTCAAGAAGTAGTCCCCAGGTAAAGTAGTCCCTCCAGGCACACCCTAGCAAGTAGGTCCTTGGTAAAGTAGGCCCTTCAGCCTGCCTCAGACTGGTCTGCACGTGGTTCTCTCCCTTTAAAACCTGCCTTACTTGAGATGGCAGCATGAGCCTGGCGCCAACGGTGCCAGGACCGAGTCCAGGAAGCCCTTAGGGAATCCTTTGGGGCCTTGAAGGTGCCTCATGGGTGCCAATACCCTGGGCTGGTTGGTCTATTCCTGATGTCTGGGGGTAGGTACCGTGACAGCACTCCCCCCCCCAAGGCCCCTCCCAAGGTGGTTTGTCCTGCTGGTCTGGGTTTGGTTGGGTAGTTTTGATGAAAACGGTTTACTGGGCGTGGTGCATGAACAAAGTCACTTGGCTCCCAGGACCTTTCTTGGGGACCATAGCCTTTCCAATCAACTAGATAGAAAAGTTTTGATTTGACCCACTTTGAGTCCAGAATGTCTTTCACCTCGAATTCTGTTTCACCATCCACCAAAATGGGTCTTGGTGGTTTTGTTATCCGAGTTCGTGGTTGCACTGGTTTCAAAAGGGAAACGTGGAATACGGGGTGGACTCATATGTTTGGAGGTTGCTCTAGTTTTACTGCCACAGGGTTGATGATGGCCTTGGTGGTGTATGGTCCTAAATACCTGGGATTAAATGTGTGGGTTCCTTTTAGTGGTATATGTCTTGAGGCTAAATAAACCTCATCTCCAATCTGGTATTTTGGAGCTTCACTCCTTTGTTGATCTGCAGATTTCTTGTATCTTTCTTTAGCTTGTTTTAAATGTTCTGTTGCCCTCTTGAAGGCTTGGGTAATGGTTGTGTGCAAACTGCTTACGGCAGGCATTTCCAAATGTTGAGATGGGTCGAGTTCTGAGGTTCGTGGATGTATTCCATATATTGTATAGAATGGAGTTTGCCCCGTGCTGGAATGCAAAGAGTTATTGTAGGCATACTCAGTTATCCATAAAATTTCCTTCCAATTGCTTTCAGTTTGATGCAACATGCATCTTAGGTATTGCTCCAAAGTTTGGTTGGTTCTCTCGGTTTGACCATCCTTTTGAAGATGGTGGCTGGTCAAAAGTCATACGTCAATTTGGGCCAACTGACAACATTTTCTCCGAAACTGTGAGATAAACTGACTGCCCCGATCTGAGACTAAGACGGAGGGAAATCCATGTATTCGGACAATTTGTTCTAGGAGGGCAAACCTTTTATCGGAATGAAATGGGCCATTTTAGAGAATAAGTCTACCACCACTAGTATGGTGTTGAAGCCGTTACATGGGAGGTAAATCTGTGATAAAATCAAGGGATAATGTATGCCAGGGTGTAGGTGGAACATCTAGAGGCTGAAGTAGATCTAATGGTTTCTTTTTCTGGGCCTTGTTCTGAGTACAAATGCCACATGAAAGCACAAATTCTTTGATGTCCTTACGCCATGTCGGCCACCAAAAATGTCTCTTGAACTTGGCTTTGGTTTTTGCAATTCCAGGATGGCCTTCCACCAATGACTCATGGTAATTTGAGATGACCTGTTTTTGAAGTTCCTTACTAGGTAAGCAGAGACGTCCTTGGGAATAAGTTAAATGATCAGCAACCAAATGATATTTGCTTTTGGTTGACCAGTCTTGTAAGGCCTTGGAATCTAGGAGATGTGAAATTTCCTTGTGGATGTCGTCCAGGGTCAGTGTAGTAGTGATTCCAAGGATTCTCCCCCCTGGGATGATGGGTACAGGGTTCGGATTTGAGTATGCTTCTTCCATTCCTATGCAGGACAGCGCATCAGCCTTGCCGTTCTGGCAACCAGGTCAGTAAGTAATCACAAAATCATATTCTGCAAAAAATAATGCCCATGAGAGCTGACGAGAGGACTGAGCCTTGGCCGACTTTAGGTATTGTAAATTTCGGTGATCTGTAATCACAGTAATGGTGTGTCTGGCTCCTAGGAGATTATGTCGCCAAGCTTTGAATGCTGCCTTGATGGCCAGAAGCTCTTTGTTGGTTACGCCATAGTTCAGGTCTGGTGCTGTGAATTTTGTGACCAAAAGGCCACTGGGTGAAGTTGACCTGTCCCGGGGTCTTTCTGAGAAAGAACCGCCCCCATCGCCAAACTGGAAGCATCAGATTCTACGACATACGGGAGATCTGGGCGAGGATGTTTCAGGACTGGAGCTGAGGTTAATTTTCTTTTTGAAACTTGGAAGGCCTTTTCTGCTTCATCCGACCACTCAAAGCATTTGTTCTTTCGTAATAAGGATGCAATGGGATGCACCAAATGCGAAAAGCCTGGGATGAATCTGCGATAGAAGTTTGCAAATCCAAGCATGCTCTGAACTCCTTTCATTGAAGTTGGTGAGGGCCATTTGAGGATAGCGTTCACCTTCCTCGAATCCATACGAACACCACATGGAGTTAGAACGAAACCAAGAAACTCGACCTCTGTAACGTGGAAGAAACATTTTTCCAACTTAGCATACAGCTTATGTTGTTGAAGTTTTCAAGGACGGCGCGGACGTGTTTCACATGATCCTGCTCGGAAGCTGAGTACACCAGGATATTGTCAATATATACGACGACACAAACATCTATTAGCTCTCGAAGGACATCGTTCATAAAATATTGAAATGCTGCCGCGGCGTTACAAAGCCCAAAGGGCATCACTTGATATTCGAAGAGCCCATACTTAGTGTGAGAGGCGGTCTTCCATTCGTCCCCCTTTTTAACTCGTACGAGGATGGTATGCCCCTCTGTGATCCAACTTCGTGTAAATTCTGGCTTCTTTTACTTGATCCAGCAGTTCCGGGATTAGAGGCAGGAGGTACGTTTTTTTTACTGTTACCTGGTTTAACGCGTGGTAGTCGATACAAGTCCTTAGGTCTCCTTCCTTCTTAGGGATGAAGAATAAGGGTGAGGCCGCCGGAGATTTGGATGGACGAATGAAGCCGTTAGCCAGGTACTGATATAAGTATTGTTTTAGATGAAGATTTTCAGGTTCCATGAGGGCATAGATTCTACTGCATGGGATCTGAGATCCAGGTATTAGGTTGATCTGGCAATCATATGGTCTATGGGGTGGTAAGGTACCACGTATGGGTGTAGGTACCGTGACACAAGGACCACATTGACACCCTGGTTCCTGCTATGGCGGTCATCTGCAACCAATCCTTTGCCACTGGAGTCTTCCCTTCCCCCTGAAGCACTCCCTTTTGCACCCACTTCTTAAGAAACCCTCTGTCGAACCGTCCTGCCTGGCTAACTATCACCCAATCTCCATCACTCCTTTCTTGGGCAAACTCCTGGAAAAGCTGGCCATCTCCCAGCTTCATCTTCGCACTGAATCTGTTGGTAGTCTCCATGACCATCCATCTGGCTTCAGAGCTGGCAGAAGCACAGAAACTGCTCTCCTGAACATCTGTGAAGATCTGCTCTCTAACCTTGATTCCAACACCCCCTGTGTCCTCATCTTACTTGATCTCTCTTCTGCCTTTGACACGGTCAACTATGCCATCCTGCACAACTGTCTCTGTGATAACCTGGGTATCACCGATCAGGCCTGGCTTGACTGACTTCTTTCCTCTCTGATCGACCCTCCAAGGTCCAACTTGGGTCCTTCCTCTCCTCTATCTCTAGATCTACCTGTGGTGTTCCCCAGGGGTCTAACTTCTCTCCCTGGCTGTTCAGCCAATACCTGGCACTTCTTGCCCACCGCATTGCCACTCTCTGCCCCAACTTTCAGTGCTATGCGGATGACACCCAACTCATTTTCAGGCTCCCTTCCACCACTTCTTCTCCTTCTCTCATCTCTGACTGCCTTTCTTCTATGCAGAAGTGGTGTGCCACCAATGATCTCTGCCTTAATGCCAGTAAGGCACACCTGTTCCCTCCTTTCCTGTCACTCTCTGTCCGGCATCTCTGGGCCCTCTTCCTTCTCCTGTGAATCTAAAAACCTTGGGGTCATCGACTCCACAATCTCCTTCTCGCCTCACATCTCTGACGTCTCTAAGAAGTCACACTACCAGCTGCACCTCCTCAGAGGTATCCTTCCTTTCCTCTCCTCCCCCCAGAAGTTCAATGTCTCCAGAACTCTTGTTCTCTCTAGGCTGGATTACTGCAATAGTCTCATTCTATATCTGCCTGCTGCTACTCTCACCCTCTACAACTCATCCAAAACAGGACTGCAAGATATGTCCTTGGCCTCAAGCCCAGGGATCGTATCTCTCCAGGACTGAAATCCCTGCACTGGATCCCAGTGGCTGCGAGGATTTAGTTCAAAACCCTCTGCAATGTCCACCAGGCCTTCTGGGTCCTGGTGCCTCAATACCTTCAAATCTCTCTTCCTAAATATCTTCCTTCTCGAGCTCTTCGCTCATCCACCTCCAACTCTCTCAAGGTCAGTCGCTTCTCCAAGCAGCAAGTTGATGCTAGATCTCTTTCTTCGGCTGGGGCCTCTCTCTGGAACAGCCTCCCTGCCTCTCTGAAAATGGAGGAGAACCCTCTCTGGTTCCGGAAGCACCTCAAGACCTTCCTCTTTGCTTCTGCTTTCTCTCCTCCTTTCCCCTGCTGAACTCCTGGCTGCAACTGAAACTGCACTGGTCGCCTGCCTACCCTCTGTTCTTGGGCCAAGGTCCCCCCTCCCCCACCAGTTGCACACCTGCACTGCCCTCCTGGCAACCCTTGTACTCTGGGGCTGTTTCTGTATCCCTACAGCCCACCTACCAGCACTTGACACCCGATGTCTGCATTTACCCTTGCACCTGCCATCAGCTGGTCGCAATTCTTATTTATTGTTTTTATTTGTATTATTTATTTACTGTTATCCTATATACTGCACTTTCCCTTGCACTTTTTCCCTTCCCCCTTCCCTGCACTTGCACGCTCTCAGTGTCATCTGGCCTAGTAAGAGTGTTGTCTCTATCTTCTCTCTATTCCCCTCCCTTGCCTCGTCGCACCTTGAAACATTTGTGTATAGGCACATTATAAATGCCATATCATATCATAACCCACAGAAAGATTTTTTTTATGTGTTTCATAACATCATGCAATAAAGCATAAACCTACATGTGACAATACCAACACATAACTACATGCCTTATGAGGGCATTCACATTACTTATTCATCTCTTTGCTTATCAGGTTTTTTCTTGGTTTCAAGCACTCTAAATGTTGTGATGTTACATTCATGAATACACAAGGGTTTGCTAAAATATGGAAATGTAAAAAATCTTGACACATTGGGCCTCATTATGAGTCTGGGGGTAGCCATGCTGGTAAAACTGGCAGGATGCTGTCGGACTCGTGGGGATTTACCGGCGCCGGTGGTCTGGTAAATCCGGCGCCGGCATTCCGTTCCTCCTCATAGGACTCCATGAGAATGGGGACCGCAGAAACACTGGCACCATGCAGTAATGGTTCTGGTGTTTCCGCATCCATCTGTGGCCGGTGGCGTCACACCCACCAGGTCAAACCTGGCGGGTGTGATGCAACACGGCCACAGAAAACGTAGTTATCAGGTCCGGAAAACGGTGCCGGTATGGTTTTACCAGCACCATTAAATCTAGACTGGCTAACTTGTGATGAGGCCCATTGAGTATGAAAATCACCCCATGCACTTGGACATGGGCCTTCTAGACCCATGTCTCTACTAACCCCAAGGAGAGAAAACCCTTTTCCAATACATGTACATGTAAAAACCACATGAGATCATGCATATACAGTATATGCCTTCATATGCCTTCATCAGACTCTATTCCCACAATGCATGTGCCATTTTCATTGGCCTACAACTGACTATGCCCACGAGGCCGCATGTGTGCATGTGTGTAGGATGAACATACATCATGTGGCATGAGTGTCTTGCTAACCCCCATACAAGCAATAATAATGACAGCATTTCATTGTCCACCCAACAGGTTCACAGTCAACACAGGGAGAAGAGGCAAAGCCATAAACATCCTAGGGCACATCCACTGCTGCAAGCACCTCATCCTCCAACCTGCACTGCTCAGCCATGATAAGAGCAAGAGGATAGCAGGAGTGACACACCTGTCTGAGGATACAGTAGCAGCATGGCAGCCGTGCCATGTGGACAAGCTGCTCCCACAAGTGTGGAAAGTGGCCCCTCCAACAGCAGTGCAAATGCCATTGCTGCGACACCATGTGATGGCAGCACAGCACACACAGCTGAAGGAGCAGCACCCTGGAAGCTGCAAACGCCAATCCACAGCCGGCCCATGTGGAGATTTATGAGGAGCCATATATGTCCGCTGCCACCCATGACTCAACACTTGTACCCACCCATCTGCCCCTTGACTCCACCTTGTCATGGGAGGTATCCATCCAATGCCATCAGCACCATGACACTGACACAGGGAGAAGTGAGAGTACCATTGGACCACTTGACGCAGTGACAGGGGCTTAGTCCCCCTGCTTCAGGCCCAGCCCTGTACCTTGCCCTCGCTTTTCACTTGATGCAATCTGGAGGAGGCTGTGCACAATAAAACAGGGCCAAGTACGCATTGAGTACATTGCTGAAATGCAGGTGCAGCATCAGCAGGCCATTTGCAGGGCTCATAGCGCAGGATTATCCGGTCCCTGGAATGCCAGTGCCTCTGCCATTACTGTTGTGGGCCAGAGGATGAGGGAGCACACCAATGGCATTTCAGTATTTGCTGAATCAATGCACAGCAGCATGTTCCTGACCCTACAGCACACCCGGGGCCAGGCGTCTGACCCATCCGCCTCAGTCACCCCATGGACAAGTAATTGTGTGGGAGCCCACATTGCCGCTCCCTGCAAAATGTGGCCTATTCACTGCCAGAACAGACTGGCAAGAATTCACTGAAATTACATTAATTTTGATGACACTATTTCAACGGGCACAAGGGAGGTTGGTGGGAATGGGTGTTGGGGATTGAGGGAGGTGGGTGGGAATGGGTGTTAGTGATTGAGGAAGGTAGGTGGTGTAAGGGGTCAGAAATGAAAGCCGGACACAAAGTTCGCATGTTTTTGGTTAAAGACTTTTATTCAACTTAAATGCCTCTCTAATCCTATTCTAAAGAGGAGTTTCCCTACCTAAAACTAAAAACTAAGGATCTGACTTTGTCAGGATGTTGTAAATCAAAAGCAGTCCTTATGCCCAAACATTCTATCCTGACACTCACAAAAAAATGGACAAGTTAAATGTCTTTAACCTGGTAGTTGCCAAACGTGTTTTTAAATAAAAATAGAATAGCTCCAGCATAAATGTTCTCCAAAAATGGAAAAGACTTTAGTTCCAGGGGGTGATTCCCTTCCTCTGGATTCTTTACTTGTATCACACTTGTATTTGGGTCTAACAGTTTCTTATGCCTTCCTTGGCCCACAACAAACATCTTAGATGAAAACTGTTCAACCTTGTAAGTTCTTCTTTAACAAAAGTTCCTTCTTTTAACATAAGTTCTTTTTTTGTTTAACAAACACTGTTTCTGCTTGGCACCCCTTGTACATATGCACCCCTTGTACATTTGCAATTTGCCTGTTAAACCCCCCTGCTAGGACTCTTTATGCATGTCCTACTGCCTGATGTACTCTCCTGCCAGGACCTCTCTTCACAATTGCCTGGTGTGCTCTCCTGACAGGACTTCTCTTGTATTCACAACTACAGAGTGTACTCCCCTGCCAGGACTTCTCTTGTATTCAATATTGCCTGGTGTACTCCACTGCCAGGACTTCTCCTGTATTCACAACTGCCTGGTGTACTCCCCTGCCAGGACTTCTCATATCTAGTTCATCTTTACATTCAAGTAACACATGCCCCCTATGGGGGCTCAAATGGGAATGGGGATGTACCGGGTCCGGGTTCCTTGAATGGGGAAATACCGGGCCCTCCATGGTCGGAATGGCCCGGTATTTCTCTATTCAAGGAACGCAGACCCAGTACCCGGTACCCGGTATGGGGTTAGCCATGCCGCTAAAATCAGCATGGCTACCTCCATACTCATAATGAGGCCCCATGTCTCTGAGAGGAATTTAGATTGACGTTATGGACCTCTGGAGAATGGTGAGGTCCCGATGGTGGTCTCTGCAGATAACAAGAGGAAATCAGCAAGGTCTTTCAGAAACAAGAAATGTAATGCTGGCAAGGAACAGACTTGAGATGAGAAGGCTGAAGGAGGCAGGTAGGTGCAGAGAGAAACCAAGAAGTCTGAACTGAAGAACAGAAGGAGGCAAGAGGGAGCAGGGGAGAACCACAGGGCAAGGGGCATGAAGGGGCTCTCAGCAATAACTAGGAAAAGGAATGCAGGGTCTCAGAAGGAAGGCAAGGAGATCAAGGCAAACAACGCAAGATGCCTGGAGCATAATATGGGGTCAAGAACCAAATGCGTTAAGATGCGAGGAACAGGCATTGCAGGAAATCTTAAAGCATTGTCACCACAACGAGGCTTGAACCGCAAGCCGTCGTTGCCAAACTATGCGTACACCGTGCATGCACAGAGCACAGAAATCGGCAGTCCATGCATGCGTCTTGGGACCACAATGGTTGCGCCCAAGGAATGCTGCGACCTTGCAGAACGAAGCCGGGGAAAGCACCAGTGTGGGTAGAGGTGCCGCAATTCAGTCGGGGAGCGAAGGGGCCCGAAAGCTCAAGAAGGGAGACCCCCCCAAGGTAAGTGGAGTCAGGTGTCAGGCACTTTGCAGTGTGAGCCGTGTGACAGTATGCCCCCTCCAAGGAAGACCAGGCGCACCAGGTTTCCATGGATGTTGAGGAAAGAACTCCTGCACCAGACTTGGGGCATGTATATGCGAGCGAGGTTCCCAACTGCGATCGCTAGCCGGGTAGCCTTTCCAATCCACCAGAAACTGGAGAACCCCATGCCTGATAAGTGAGTCACAAATCTCATGCACCTCATACTCAGGAGAACAATGAAGCAATAAGGGAGTCAGGCGAGACAGGCTCTCTCAAAGGAATCGGGCACGTAGGGCTTCAAAAGAGAGACATGAAAAACAGGATGTACGTGCTAGTAGGGGAAGCTGCAGCCGGTAAGCCACAGAGGACAGCTGTTTGGTGATCTTGAATGGACCCAAGAAATGGGGAGACAACTTCATGGGCAACTTGCAGAGAGGCATATTCTTAGATGGCAACCACACCATAGATGCAACAGCGATTTCTGGTTCCGAAGTGCGATGTCTGTCAGCCTGGTCCTTCAGATGTTTCTTTGCCTACTCTAGGGTTTCCATGGCGTGCCAGTGTTGAGACTGGATCCTGGCAACCAAGCCATCTGCAGACAGAACAGGACTGGGCATAACTGGTCGATACAGGACCACTTTGGGATGTATCTATTAGGTACAATAGAAAGGGCAACAACCATTGGTTGAATTAGAGGAGTTGTTGTAGGCCACCTTTGCCACGTCCACATTTGGAAACAAGTTGTCCTGGAAAGCGTTGGCATAACAACGTTCAAGTGTTTGATTAGCCCTCTCTGTTTGGTCGTTGGTCTGCGAGTGATATCCAGAGCTTAGAGCACGATGTATCCTCAAATGCTTCCAGTCTTGGAACCAGAAAAAAAAGGAACTGAGACTTGCGGTCTGAAAAAATCTTCTTGGGAATGCCATGTAGATGATATATTTCATAGAGAAAAACCTGTTCAATCTGGATAGTCGAGGGTATCTTGGAAAAAGGAACAAAGTGTGCCATCTTTGTGAAACAGTTGACCATAACCACTGTACACTGTGGCCCTCCACTTCGAGGGTGGTAACACTACAATGAAATCCATGGCTAAGTATGCCAAGGAAAATGAGGCAATTCAGTGGGTTGTAACAGCCCCAAGGGTTTCCTGCATGTGGTCTTAGTTTGAACACAGATTTGGCACATCTTCAAATGGTACTGGACTTGACAAGTCCATCCCGGCCACCATAATTGTTGTGTAATCAGTTCCTGGGTCAGTTTCACACCATGGTGTCCCCCTGTTTTTGAATCATGAAACCCTTGCATTATTGCCACACAAAGGTCAGTCCTTGGTTCATACAAACGCTCCAAGTAGAATAGGAGACCATCTCTCTCACTGATGCCATTCCTCCCCAACAGAGTAGTCCTAGCGGGATCAGGCAAGGTATCACGAAGCAGGGTTCCCAGATGTGCCGCAAAGCCAATAGGAATAATTTGGGAGCAATAACGGGTGTGTCCAAGTTGTTGGGTGTCTTCTCATATTCCAAAGACCGGGACATTGCATCTGCTTTCCTATTCTGGACACCCGGAAATAGCGGATGGTAAAATTAAAATGGGAAAAGATAAAGGCCCACCAAGCCTGTCTGGTGTTCCGGCATTGAAACGAGTAAAAAAACTGGAGATTCCTGTGATTGGTAAGGACTTCCACAGAGAACCGACCACCTAGGAGATGATGCCTCCATTCCTCAAAGCCAGCCTTGATTGCCAGCAGTTCCTTCTGAATGACAGTATAATTCCATTCATTCAGTGTCAGTTTTTGAGACAAACAGGTGACAGGATGCTCAATTCCAGAAGTTGGCTCCTTCTGCAGTAGAACCGCTTTGATAGCAAAATCGGAACCATCAGCTTCAACAATAAAGGCCAAGTCCTCAGAAGGTTGTTGTAAGATGGGTGTGGAAATGAAAGCTTTCTTCAATTCCTTGAATGCTTCTTTAGCGTCGGAATCCCAAACATATGGCACCTTGATACTGGTGTGTCAAGTCAGGATGGTGACAAGATGAAAAAAACAGGGATAAATCGACAGTAGAAATTGGTGAAACCCAAAATATGCTGTAATGCCTTGAGATCTTGAGGTTGCATCCATTAACAGATCACTTTCCCCTTGGCAGGATCAATTTGTATCCCTGAACCACTAAGCAAGTATACAAGGAACTTAATGTTATCTTGGTGGAAAAGTTACTTCTCGACTTTAGCGTAGAGATGGTTGTTGGCCAACCGAGACAACTCCTCCCGCACGTGTTGTACATGATCCTCTTTGGTGGTGGAAATAATGAGGATATCATCCAGATATATACAAATATGGAGGCCTATCAGTTCGGAAAAGATGGAGTCCATGTAGCGTTTGAAGACTGAGGGGGCATTGGAAAGGCGGAACGGCACATCCCAGTATTCGTAGTGCCCACTGGGTGTCTTGAATGCCATCTTCCATTCATCACCTGCCTTGATTCATACCAGATGATACACCCCTCTTAGGTGCAGCTTGTTGAAGTACTTGGCGGCCTGCAGTGAATCAATGATGTCACGAATCAAAGGTAGAGGATATCGATCCTTGCGTGTTATTTCATTTCATTGATGTTAGTCGATGCAGGGATGAAGAGTTCCATCCTTCTTGCATACTAAGAACAGAGGAAAACCCGCTGGTGACTTGGAGGGAACAATATAAACTTTAGCCAAAACATTTTCAATGTAGGTCTGCAAAGCTTTTTTTTCTGCCTGGGTTAGAGAATAGATCTTACTATGTGGTATGATTTTGTCTGGGAACATTTCGATAGAACAGTCAAAATCTCTGTGAGGAGGTAGGTTCAGGGTCTGAAAACACATTTATTTTGTACATTTGTAGGAGTGCACAAAACCCATGGGCATCTAGGCACAGGTTGCAGGGGAGGTAGGAGGGAAAGAAAGGATTCAAGGGGGTGTTCGGAACATAGTTGAAGAGGAAGGTTTTGAGGTGCTTCCTGAAGGTGTAGTACAAAGGTTCATTATGCAGGTGTGGTGGGAGATCGTTCCAGAGAGCAGGGGATCAAGCTAAGAAGCTTGCCTCTCCTGCTCTTTTCTTGTTGAAGCATGGTGTGATCAGACATCCTTACATAGTTGCCGGTCCGGGAACAAGGGTGCCAGTAAGCTCACTGGCACCCTTGTTTCTGGACCAGCAAAGTATGTGTTTGCCTGCCGGAGCCGCAGTGCCCAACAGGTCTGCCGGGAGAAGCGGTTACAGTAGGCAAACCCTTCACAGAAACACTGGCATCAGTATCAACCAGTTTCAGAAAAACCAACACACTCGGCAAAGCCTTTCACACCAAAGCTGCAACCTTATGGAATAACCTCCCACCACAAATAAGACTAGAGCTCTCATACCTTACCTTCTGAAAGAAACTCAAGACCCACTTGTTTAGATAACTCTCTTAATCTAATACAAAGCCTGCCTGAAAATCTATAGACTAATGTTGTCCTGTGAACTGTGGGTCTAATGTGAGTCTGTGTGTACATGTGGCGCCCTGATGCCTGGGGGCTCTGGTGTGGTATAAATATATAAATAAATATAAATAAATAAATAAATAAATAAGTAAGTAAGTAAAATAGAGTGCTATGGGACTCTATGGGAATGGTGATTAACACATATACCGGCGCCTGATTTCCCAGCAGTCAAACTCGTAATGAGCTGGTTGCACCGGGAAGTAAGGTGCCTATACATTTATACAGGTTCCGCAGAAACCCGCTGGTAGCACCGGCAGGGTTACCGGCAGACCCGTAATGAGGACCAGTGTTTGTAGGCAGATCTGATCGGTCTGGACAAGGAATGTTTTTTGATTGTGTCAGTTAGGTATTGGGGGGCCTCAGTGGTGATGCATTTGTCAGTGAGTGATAGCGTCTTTAATTTGATTCTGTCATTAACTGGCAACCAGTGGGAATGTCTTTCATTTTCAAGAGCATCTCAGAGAGCATTGTTTTGAATAGTTTGGAGTTTGTGCAGGCTTTTTTCTAATGTTACGCAGAGTAGGGCATTGCATTAGTCCAGTTTGGACCCTATGAATGCTGGGGCAATTCTTAAGACAATTCTAAGCCAAGAGGAAGGGTGTGTTAGCGTTGATGAGTTTGGTTGCGAATTCTGTGGAGGAAGCTTTGTGGTTGACCTGGCGGGTCATGGTGAGTGCAGCATCAAGGTTAACAGCGAGTGACTTGACAGATGCTGCTACCGGTATCTTATGACCATCTACTGTGAAAGATTTGTAGGCATACTCCAACTTGGCTAGGTGTGCTGGTGGATCGGTGAAGAGGCACTCTGTTCTGTCATCGTTGAGGAATAGGCTTTTTGCGGCCTCCAAGATTGGATGGTTTTGTAGATAGTGTTGATGCAGCGTGATTCTGTGGGTTAGTCACCCGAGAGGGGCACAAGGATTTGTGTGTCGTCCACAAAGTTCATATATGAGATACCGAGGACATCTATTTGGTCGAATAGGGGTTTGATATACACATTGTATAGTGTGGGTGACACACAAGAGCCTTGAGGGACACCCCAATAAGTAGGTGTGGGGGTGGTAGTGGTAATACCAACAGTAACACAAATGGTATTCACTTGGTATGGTATCCTGGGAACATAAACAGTCAATGTTGTCGGCCTTGGAGAACTCCAGAGAAGTGGGGAAACATAGGAAACAGGTGAGGCACAGAATTTCTGGGTAAATTGATTGAAAGCAAATAATAATGTCTGTGTTTCCCAGTTAAATAGAGGATTGTGAAACAGTAACCAGCGTAGGCCCATGACCACTGGGTAAGACAGTGTCTAGATTACGCAAAAGGAGATCTGTTCCATGTGGTCCTTGATGCAAAACTAAGACATCCAGTCTGTACAGGTCCAGAAGACAATGGTGTCCTGATGAATACTTGGTTCATAGTGATAAAATCGAATGACATTATGTCGAAAGTCATAATGTCAACAAAAAAAAGTCAAAAGAAAAACAATTTGTTTAAAAAAAATGGATTTTTGTTCCAAATGGGGGGGTTCACCCCCAAGGCCCCTTTTTAAGTGTGTTTTACCCTTTGTTTTACTCCCGGAACCCAAAATAAACATATAATTTAAAAAATAAAACATTCAATTTTTTTCGACTTTTTTTTTCGACATTATGTCTTTCAACGTAATGTTTTCGACTTTTTGACTGCACACCTGAAGGCTTCCACAAGAGTCTCTGTCTCCTTCTGGTGTAAGGGCATCCAGGTTTTTGCAAGGAATGCTACATCAATGTAATTTCCGGATGCACCACAACACAATAAAGCAGGGCTATGGTTTCTTCATGCCTGTTGTCCCAAGTGATCTGGACCTTCAAAACCAGAAGGGTTCCTGTTTGCATGGGTGCAAAAGGTAGAAGGACTGAAGGTGTTTGTGGGCTTCTCGTTGCCATCTTCACCAACGACAAGCCTTCTAGTTTTCTGACCATCAGGGAGGGCGTAAAGTACAGGAACCCAGGTAATATCCAGCTGCACCACAGTAAAGGAAGAGACAATTAGTGTGCTGACAATCCTTTTCTGGCTCAATCAGTGGACCTCCAACTGCCCCCAGATGCATGCATCCCGGGACAGGGTTTGCTGGATTTATCAGAACTATAGGGGTTGTCATGGCCCTTGGGTACATTCGTTCGATTTTCCATCTCTCACCTCTTCTTTCAGTGAGACGATGATCAATCTTCAGAACGTATTCAATTAAAGCTGTCAAAGTTCCGGATTCTGGTATATGTAACAACTCAAACTTGTCTCTCAATCCCCGACGAAACAAAGTCTTCCGAGTTTCTTCGGCCCACTATGAATCTATTGCTTACTGTTTGAATCGACTCAAATAGGTTATGATATCCCTGCTACCACGACGGATCTCGACCAACTGGTCCAGGGCTGCAGAAGCAAAATTAGACAACTGAAACACCTCCAGAAATGTCCGCTCGTATACAATCTTCCAAGATAGGGCTGTTGGAGGCGAATGCTGCCTAGGCCAAGGCACTTCCCGTTAGGTTCCCAGGGATGATCCCAACGTGGCTTTCTCCTGAGTGAAATGGGATGGTCGGAAAATAAATGTATTTTTCAATGGTTACAAAATTACGCCCGACGTCTGGGATCTCCATCAGACTTCATGGGAGTCGTACGTGCCATGGCGTTCTCAGTTTGGGGTATGTCCGGAGCTCCTTGAGTGACAATCATTTGTCTTAAGGCACCATCTTCTGTCTGAGGAAAGACATTTTTTGGCAGAGGGCTTGGAGTTCTTCCTGTATTTCCTGAGTTGGGTTCATATCAGAGCTGGTGGAAAGACATCTCGATCTGCTAAGCAATGCGCCTCGCTGGCACTGCGTACCTGATTTTCCTGATGGTTGTGCTGTTGAGGCTAGACTTTCTTGTGTTGATAAGTTAGTGCAATGCGAGAAAACAACCCAGGACCTACCAGGGTGCGACTGGGGATTCCTGAATCAGCTCACCATGCCACTGGACGGCTGTTCCCAGGTTTTTGTGGCACAGGAACAGTGCAAGGACTGACTTGGAAGGCCAATGTCTTCTGGAGAATCCAGAGGTCCCAATAGAAGTCTCCGAAGATAACAAGAGAAAATCAGCAAGGTATTTCAGAGATAAGTAATGTAATGCTGGCAGGGAACAAACTAGTGATGAAGAGGCTAAAGGAGACAGGTAGGTGCAGAGAGGAACCAAGAAGGCTGAAGAGAAGAACAGAAGGAGGAAGGAGGTAGCAGGGCAGAACCACAGGGCAAGGAGAACCAAGTAGCCCTCAGTGAGAACTGGGGGAAGGAAGGCAGGGTCTCAGAAAGAAGGCCAGGAGAGTAAGGCAAAGAATGCAAGATTCCTGGATTGCAACACAAGGTCGAAAACAAAACGTGTTAAGATGCAAAGAACCAGGCATTGCAGGAAGTTCTGAAAGTGCCGGCACCACATTGAGGCTTGGACCGCAAGCCGTGGTTGCCAAGCGCTCTGTACACTGTGCATGCACAGAGCGAGGAACATGGCAGCCCGCACACGCATGGTGGGATCACAATGGCTGCACCCAAGGAATGCCATGACCACACAAAGCCAGGGAAAGCGCGAGTGTGGGTAGAAGCACCACAATGCAGTCGGGGAGCGAAGGCGTCAGAAAGCACGAGAAGGGAGACCCCTCAAGGTAAGTGGAGCCTGGTACGAGGCACCTTGCAGGGTCAGCGGTGTGACAAGTTCGTGGAGATTTGTTGTCATGGTCTGGTTGGAAGACCTAGCTGTACCAATAACCCAAACGGACAATTACCAAGATTTTTCGTTTGAAGGGAGATGGTACACAAAACTTCATAATCTCTGAAATCTTGTGATAAGCTTGGCCACCAAAAATGATGGTTCAGGAATTCTTGAATGGCTCGAGTTCCTCGGTATCGTGCAATAAGTGTGTCATGTGCCATTCTTAGCGCTTCTTTTCTCACAGCTTCTGTGAGAATAAACACTTGTCCTTCACAGAAATAGAGACTGTTTTCAAAGGCCAAATCATGAACTTTTGCTTGTTCTTGTAAGTTATCATGATTGATTTGTGTGTCTTTGTGAAGAAGAAAGAGGAAGTCAGTTAACAAAAAGATAAAGGAGGCTTCTGGAAAATTGTTCTCTGTTTGAAAGACAAAACCCTTCTCTCTTGGTTTGCGAGATAAAGCATCAGCCAAAACATTGTTCTTACCTGTAAAGAAAGTAAATGTTACCCCAAAAGAGGAAAAGAAATAGGCCTATTGGGACTGTCGGATGTTTTGAGTCTGTTTGGTGTAGAATTCTCGGGTTTTGGTGGTCCGTTCTGACATCCCCAGGATAAAGAGAGCCTAATAACAGATGATGCCATTCTTGAAGGGCTCTCTTTATAGCTAGTAATTCTTTTTCTAGAACTCTATAATGGAATTCTTATGATGTTAATGTCTTCGAAATGCAGGCAATAGGGTATTCTTTACCGTCCTTTCCAGCTTGTTTCATTACTGCCCCAGTGCACTGCTAGATTAATCGTACTCAACTATAAATGGTTTGCTTTGATTGGGTAATCTTAACACTGGGGCTGTGGTGAATGTGTGTTTTAAGGAGATAGGCTTGTTGGGTAATGGATTTCTTATTGAAGCCGCGATAGTCTATGCAAGGTTGTAATTCATGGCATTATTTTTAGGTATGAAAAATAATGAAACATCTGCCCACGAATGCGATTCTGTGATCAATCCATTCTGAAGATTACAGTCCAGGTAGTCCTTAATAGCCACCTTTTTGGATTCAAACAGGATATACATCTGTCAGAAGAGAATGGGCCTATCTGGTATCAAGTCAATAGCGCAGTCATCTCATTGGTGTGGAGGAAGTTCCTTAAACTCCTTGTCAGAAAATACATCTTGAAATGTGGTACATTGAGTAGGTAAAGCAACTACAAGATCCAAAGGAACTGGTTGAGAGATCTCCAAGATTGGCGTTGTAGGGGTATGTAGACCAACAGACCCTTCGGTCAAACAGTACTGTATGCAATGCTCAGACCCCAAAAAAAAAGACCCCGCTGTCCAGTTAATAAAACGATTACGGAGGAGTAGCCACTGAAGACCCATTGTGATGGGACAGTGGGTGGCTTTAATGAGGTTGAAACAAGTCTTTCCTTGGAGAGAGGCTATTGTCATCAATCAAGGTTGAGTTTGTTCCTTAATGGTGCCAGATGAAAGAGGGTTGCCATCCACTCCCTCCACAGGATCAATGATAGTTCTGTCGCAGTGAGGAATGGAATGTTTTAGGGTCCATTCCGCATCTAAAAACAAACCAGGAGCGCCACAATCTATCAATCCCAGAAGGATTTTTAGGATAGAATCAGATAAACATAGGGCAACTCGGACCACCAGGATTAAGGAATGATTGGGGGAACATAAAGCACCCTCTTACATTGTTGTTCCCTCTGATTAAGGAGGGGCTACATGGTATTCCTTTACTAGGTGGTCTTTAGAGGTGCAGTACATACATAACCCTTGATTACATCATCTTTCTCTTTCTTCTTTAGTTAAAGGCCCCCTGGCAGCCCCTACTCGCATTGATTCCTATTCTCAACTTGGTTTAGATGCCGTTCTGGTACTTTCCCAGCATTTTGATACTCTCCCCTTCCTCTTTTCTGCCTGTCTTTTTAGGATTGTGATAGTCCAACTGCATAACCAATGCTATCGTTTTGGCCAGGTTACCCAGACGTGGGACTCTGTATACCTTGTCCTTTAAATCCTCATTGAGACCCCGATGAAATAATGTTATTAAGGCATTTTCAGGCCATGCTGTATCGTGAGCCCTGTGTTTAAACCGCGTAATGTACGTGAGAGCATCCATATTGCCTTGTCTGAAGTCTAGCAGATCTTCCTGCACAGAGATGGTAATCTCCTTCCTTCCAAACATAGCCCTTGTTTGAAAACCCCTGATAAGAATCCAAATGGGATTATTGGTTGTTGCCAAAGGAGTGGCCCAAGCCACAAGCCAAGGCACCTCCAGTGAGGTTAGAAATCATAAGTCCCACCTTTGCTCTGTCTGTAGGGAAGTGGGCAGGTTTGAAGGAGAATTGCCTGCACAAGCTTCCAAGGATTCTTTCAGCATATGAGAATTAACATCATATTTCCCCCCAGGATGGGCTACAGGAGGTACTAATAAAGGAAGTTGTGGATGGGAAATCATTCATTTTAAAACAGTATTTTCAGCTGTCAAGTTTTGCATACCAGCAAGCAACTGCTGGATCTGCTGGTCCATTGTGCAAAATAGGCTTTGCTTTTTGTTATGACCTCAAGGTTTTTATACAGAAAAAACACAATGCACTCTTACCTGTCTTCCTCCGCCTAAGAAAATAAGAAAATGTAGACTATTGTGAGCCTTCCACATCCCAAAGTGGTACCTGAATGGTAAATTAACAGTGTCCAATTGGAAACATGGGAAAACCTCCTGGGGAACAACACCCATTTGTGGTGCTGGGGACTGCTTAGCAGAGACTAGTTTGTTGCAAAGAAGCCAGAACTTCTATGGTCCACGATAGCCTCCTGTTCCAGGTGAAGGCAGATGAAATTACTATGGCAACAAGAGTAATAAGGCAAATGCGTAGCCAAGCTTAGGATGAATATTATTCCAAAAAAGGAGCAGTTTGAAGCAGTTGTGTACACAGAAGAAGGAACACCGGCGTGTTGCAAAAATCAGAGGTGGGAAGCAGGTAACGGTATTGACCGTTGCAAGCGTATGCACAGTGCTGGAGAGTCAACGTCCATAATTCGGGTAGTTAGTACTGTGGTAAAAGTGGAAATCATTACTGAAGAGCAGGCAATGGGAAGACATGAGCGTGCAACAACTAATGTCTCCTGCTGCTAATGTGACTCCCACTGCCTGTTTATCAAGTGCATAAATTTACATCGCAGCTCCCACTGTAAGGGTAGAGAGTGCCTTTATCAAGTTATTTGTGCCCATATGTGGCCCGGGCACGTATTGTGATCTTCCTATCCCCTTCTGTATTAATGGAAATTGCGTCCCTTTATTTTCCTTTGTTGTTAATTGTTGCCCTTTTGTTTCCCCTTACTATGGAATTGATCATGGATATAGTCTAAGTCTTTCTCCCCATGGAGTTCTCTCCCTCTCTTCTCCCACTGTTTCCCATTATTCCTCATTTTCCTCTTGATTTCATCACGTTCTGTTGCTTCTGCCTCATAATCACAATTGTTTTTATTCTGTCCTCTATGTGACGTGCTTTCCTCATGTCTCCCTTCTGTCTTCATGTCATCTTCTGTTTCTATTTTCACATCCTTAATCACTGCTTTATTTATTTTCAACAATACCTCCCCTGCTGTCCACGTATCAGTGTTAATCACGGGGCATAGTCCCTCTCGTTCTCTCCTCTTCATTACCCTTTGAAGATCCTCTTCTGTTTTCCGGGTAGCTGATCCTAGGTCCCGGTTCTTTATTTTCTAGCTTTGTTATAATAGGGACACAGTCTCTGTTGCTTCCAGCGGGACCCAATGATGCTGTTGGTTCTGTTTCTGCTTGGGGTTGTACCAGGGATTTGTATATCTTGCAGCAGGTTTTACAGGATAAGTTCCAACTGTGGGTGGATCTGGTACCTTTTCTGAGTGTGGGCAGGACTGACGACTGTGCAGGCGTTACAGCCTGTGTCATGCTTGTGATGTGTCTGGTCAATTGAGGGGCAGAGGGAACAACAGGTATTTTCCCTTCTGCTACAGCCCCATCTTCAGACTCCCCTTCTAGCTCGTCATACAGCTTCCAAAGCTCTAATATACTCTGCCTCCTTTTCAGCTTTTTACCTTTGTAAATTGATAACAGTTGTGTTTACATGTGCTCGATGATTGCCTTATTAAGTGTGCCTTCTGCTGGCTGGCCATGTGTTAAACATTATCCCCTCGTTCCCTTCTCCAAACTCAGTATTATATTTCATTATATTATCCCTATTTGTTCCTTACACATACGTCTGACTGGTGTGCACCTTTTAAACAATGACAATATCACAGTGATGTACTGGCTAGCAACTAAGTAACCAAAAAAGCAATAAAATTAATAGTCAACAAAAAAGAGATATGCTGAGGTTAGCCCCTGCGGTGCAATGCTGTGTTACCACAAAATACACAAAATACAATGTTCAATTCACTGTGCGTCCCCGTACAATAACAAATTCAACAAAATGTCCCTCTCCCAATGTTTGCTTCTCACTCAGGCTCTATGGACATCTATCTATCTAGTTTTTTCTATTGTGCCTCCAACCCGAAGGCCTCAAGGCGCTTACAGGAGATCACATAAAAGACAGTTGAAGAGAGGCCAGAGCCTAAGAACCTAAGAGCAAACCACATATTAGAGAAGAAAAGGCATATGAGGAAGGCTTATCAGGGAATAGGAATTTCAGATAACATTGATCTCTCAAAACTCACACCCAAACTACTCTCACCTCTGATCAAATATCCCCTTTTCTATCTACACTTTATACAGCATGATGAAAAAATCTACACTTACATACAGAATGGTTTATTTTTCCTCCTCTTTAACTGTGGAATGGAAGGATACAGTCCTGGCTAGTGTAAAGCTTCCCACTATTATTTAAGCTTGGGCTGTCCTCCCTCCTCTTCGACGGACTTTACGCTTAAATATCTACTAATATACTATTATTAAAATGCATTTGTGCATTAAGTTTGTTTACAGAAAACGTTAAGCACATTTTTACTTTAAATAACAGTTTCAGAAAAGGCACTACAAAAATTTCTGTTTTTTTTCCCTATCTAATAACAAAGAATAAAGAATACATAGATATTTAATAAAAACTGAAAGATTAATAGCTAAACATTGCTAATCAGTCTACATTTCTGTGTTTTTGATGAATGTCTTCTCTACTTCCTTCCATATGTGCCCCAAGCAAAGTAGACCACAATGAATCCCTGCCGATATCCTCTATTCTAAGAGCAAAATTTGCATAGACCTTCCTATAGCATTCTTTCAATAATAAGCAGTTTGTTAGAATATGGTGACTGGTCTCAATTTCATTATGGCACAGTCTACACAGTCGGACCTCCACTGGAATGTTTTAGCATGCACCAATATATTACATAGTTGGGAGAATGGTCAGGCGTAGATGCAAATCATTTTAATTCCATAGAGGATATTTTAATCAAGTAATCATAAGGTCCATAACATGAGACACCCTGAGTTGAATATTTTGTATACCTACTTTTTCCTCATACCTTTTCTGCATTCATCGCCCTATCTGATCATTTTGCTTAGTTTTTTATCTTTAGTTTGTAATTTGGATCTGTGCTCAGGATATCTGACTCCAGGACTAGTGTTTTTATGAAGCAAACAACTGTGTTTTGTAATTCATTTCCAGAGGTATTGTTTTCTGTGGTTACTTCGCCACAGCCTAACAGCAATAGTAGTTAATTTGTATTTTGACTGGTCTTCAATAGTTTTGCATACAGTACAGTTCTTTGGACTCGCCAGGTTGTCATTAGTGAGCCTGTACCAAACTCCAATCTCAGGGTCTCAACCGGTACAGAACCTGGGACGTTTATGATAGTTTCTAACAGTTTTCTCTCAATTTCCCAAACCTTTTTTAACACCATATAAGATGCTTGGAATCATACTTAGCGATATATTTCAAGCAGGCCCTTGATGTTATATCCACCCCAATGGGTTATGTAGTGCCTAATAGTCAGCTATTTTCTCCATGTTTTGGCAGTAATTCTCTCCCAATAGCATATCAGCCTAGGATTGATTTTTATGGGGAAGCACAGGTATACATACTCAGTTACACTTTCCATAGAAGCTTTATGTATATGCTTGTTTGTTTGTTTGTTTATTTATTTATACAGCGCACTGAACCCTCAGGTATCTTGGCATAGTTAACATATATAACAGCAAGATTACACTATATATATATATATATATATATATATATATATATATATATATATATATATATATATATATATATATATATATATATATATATTACATGGCCACGGTAGTGGCCATGTAGTTATGGTTAAGCTGCTGTTTCCATAGGAAGAGCACTTTTTGGGTGGCTTATAACTTCGCTCTCCCTGGACGGATCCTCACCAAACTTTGCAAAAAAAGTATTTGGGTCACTCTGAATTTTCTTGCAAGGTTTGGTGAGGATTCGTCCAGGGGGGCAAAGTTATAGGGCGGGTCCCAAAACTTTTTTTTTTTCCATAGACTGAATGGGAAAATCTTTTTGCTCGCGCCTACAGCCCAAACCGCTGGACGGATTTCCACCAAATTTGGACCAGGAGCAGCGGCTTGGTCCCGAAAGCGTGCTTTTGCAAATTTGGTGAAAATCCGTCCAGTAGTTTTTTTTAAAATGACCAAAAAGTAGGTTAAAAAAATGAGTGATATCTGTGTTCGGTTCGCGGGCACACTTCCCTGTTCGCTCCGCGGACAGTGTCCTGATTGGCCAATCGTATTGCGTGATGTTCGCGGACATGCAACATGTTCGCTGATTGGACGGCGTGGAGCGTGAAGCGCGTCAGATTTTTCGGTAGCGCCCGCCATCTTAGATTCGCGGACGTCCGCGGACAGCGCGGTGAAACTTTGTCCAAAATGTGTATTTAGTAGAGTGTGTTGGTGTGTAGGAGTGTTTGGGGAGGGTGGGAGTGTATGAGATAGGATGAAAGTTGTGTTTTTTTATGTGTTAGATGTTCTTTTTGTGTTCGATTTGTTTGCGGACATCCTGGGTGTTCTGAAATGTTCCAAATAAACTGACTGGGGGGTGTTCTAAGGACTCAATATGTGTCCGTTTTGTTCGCAAGCAAAGTGAAACTGTTCTAAGAACACTCCCGGTGTCCGGGGAGTGTTCGTAGGGGGTGTCTTGAGGACGCTGTCCGTATTGTTCTCTGTCAAGTTGAATGTGTCCTAAGAACACTTGCGGTGTCTGAAATGTTCGCAAATAAACAAAATGGGGGTGTTCTGAAGATGCTTCTAAGAACACTCGCGGTGTCCGGGGAGTGTTCGTAGGGGGTGTCCTGAGGACGCTGTCCGTATTGTTCTCTGTCAAGTTGAATGTGTCCTAAGAACACTCACGGTGTCCTGAAATGTTCGCAAATAAACAAGATGGTGGTGTTCTGAAGACGCTTCTAAGAACACTCCCGGTGTCCTGGAATGTTCGTAGGGGGTGTCCTGAGGACGCTGTCTGTATTGTTCTCTGTCAAGTTGAATGTGTTCTAAGAACACCCGCGGTGTCCTGAAATGTTCGCAAATAAGCAAAATGGGGGTGTTCTGAAGACGCTTCTAAGAACACTCGCGGTGTCCGGGGAGTGTTCGTAGGGGGTGTCCTGAGGACGCTGTCCGTATTGTTCTCTGTCAAGTTGAATGTGTCCTAAGAACACTCGCGGTGTCTTGAAATGTTCGCAAATAAACAAGATGGTGGTGTTCTGAAGACGCTTCTAAGAACACTCGCGGTGTCCGGGGAGTGTTCGTAGGGGGTGTCCTGAGGACGCTGTCCGTATTGTTCTCTGTCAAGTTGAATGTGTCCTAAGAACACTCGCGGTGTCCTGAAATGTTCGCAAATAAACAAGATGGTGGTGTTCTGAAGAAGCTTCTAAGAACACTCGCGGTGTCCGGGGAGTGTTCGTAGGGGGTGTCCTGAGGACGCTGTCCGTATTGTTCTCTGTCAAGTTGAATGTGTTCTAAGAACACCCGCGGTGTCCTGAAATGTTCGCAAATAAACAAAATGGGGGTGTTCTGAAGACGTTTTTGAGAACACTCCCGGTGTCCTGGAATGTTCGTAGGGGGTGTCCTTAGGACGCTGTCCGTATTGTTAGTTATTAAGTTGAAAGTGTTCTAAGAACTATCGCGTTGTTCTGAAATGTTCGTAGGGGGTGTCCTGAAAACGGTGTCCGTATTGTTCGCTGGCAAGTTCAAAGTGTTCTAAGAACACTCACATTGTTCGCGGACATTAAAGGTTTCCAATGGATCATAGTTGAAATGTATGACTCTATGGATGTGATATGCTGCGGTGGTTGTTGCCAGGGCATAGAGTCTTGGATGCATGGCCATGCACCCAAGACTGTATGCCCTGGCAACAACCACCGCAGCATATCACATTCATATTTGCTTATAACTTTGGGTGAAAAACAAATGTATAAGGAACAAAGGTATTAGATACTATGGATGTGATATGCTGCTATGGTTGTCCTTATTATTGTATACTTACTGTTTGGTCTAGTAATGGGAGTCCATGTTTTTCTTCTTTATTTCTGTGATAAAAGAAAATAGCATGTTAGTATTAGTATTTTGTAATGACTTATTACATTGTATAAGCAATATACTTTTATTTTTTTTTGACCCTCATATTTAGTAGAGTACAAATCAGAGTACTGTGCAATTTGCTCAGTTTCTGTATTTGTTGCTAAAATCATTGGGTCTGTGGGAGAAAAAAAAATCCATGTTGGATTAAAAAAAAACCCTTTTTCTGTTATGCTACAGTTAATTTGTTTGTTTGTTTTCAGTGTTCACTTGTTGTTTCTGGCTAATGCTTTATACTTTGCTTTGTTGTATTTTTTTTGGAGCAGTAACAGATTCTTCATTTGTTTTGATATTATAAAATTTTGGAGCAGTTAGATACCAATTGGCGTATTCTAATTGTCTATTTTTTTAATATATTTTAGTGGTTTTGATTTATCTATTTGGATATTGTTAAATTTTGGGACAGTTAGATACCAATTGGCGTATTCTAACTGTGTATTTGTTGGCCTAATTTAGTGGTATTCATTTATCTGATTAGTTGTTGTAGAATCTTTGAGCTGTTAGATAGCTTTTTGAGTATTCTAACAGTTTATATTATTTTAACACAAATTTATAATTTTGGGACAGTTAGATACCAATTGGCGTATTCTAACTGTGTATTTTCTGGTCTAATTTAGTGGTATTCATTTATCTGATTAGTTGTTGTAGAATCTTTGAGCAGTTAGATAGCTTTTGGATTATTCTAACAGTTTATATTTTTTAACACAAATTTACTTAAAGGTTTAAATACAGTTTATTTATCAAATTTTGGTTTTAAGAACATCAAATAAGCGTTTGTAAGATTTGCTGGTAATCTCTGCTTTAGAGTAATGGTACTATCATTACATTCAAACCATCCACATTTCTTTTTTATATATGCCGTGTAGTGCCCTGAATTGGTTGTGGCTCCTGTGTTGTAGATTATACCTATTGTTGTGAAGGTTTTCTTACCAAGTGATATTTGACTATGTGTGAATCCAGTCAGCTTGCAGTTGTTTTTGGTACCATCTGCATTGTAACGTAGAAGCATTAGTATTACGTATTTACTATGTGTTTGTATTACTAACGTGGAGCGATTATCTGAATTGCAGGTAGAGCATAATCTACCATGGTTTGCATTTTGTACAAGTTGCTGAAATAGAATGGATTCACAATTTGGTATTGATATGTATATTAAGTGAAAAAACTTTGTTAAAGGGACGTTATGGTTAAGTTGCGCTACTAAAAACCTATGAAATTCGGTGAAAAAACTTTGTTAAAGGGACGTTATGGTTCCAAGTAAAACCGAGAAACCCTTGAAATTTGCCAGTTATGGTAAGCTAAGCAACCATAACTCGCGCCACCACCGTGCACTGCTAAGACTAACACCCAGGACATCAAAGATGACATCACAAATGTCATTGATGACATCACTGATGACATCACATGTCTGGCTCACTATTTTTTCTTTTGCTGACATATCTAGGCCACATGGTTTTCTTCAGTAACAGTCAGAAACTAAGAATTTTATTTTATTTGTAGACATATCCCTCTAGTAGGTTCTTACAGTAATTCCCTTAGAGTACAGTCACATCATATGAAACATATACATATGGGAAAACACAAGCTTGAAAGACAGCAATCCTTTTTGTGCATAAAGATAATCACTAGACTTATGAGCACTTTCTGATAGTTCTGTTGTTTTTTTTATGGCTGTACTTTCCCTGTATATGGTCATATTTGTATACATTGTACTCACACTACTTTCCTTAGGGTTCAATCACATCAAGTGATACATATACACAGGGTAAATAGCAGCTTTGAAACAGAGCAATCATTTATTTGCATGAAACTAATCAGTTAAGTTATGAATTGTTTCTGCTACTACTTGTGCTTTTTTGCTAACTTCACTTTCCCTGTATATACCCATATTGGTATGTGTTCTTGTGTCTTTGTGTTTTGTCTATAGTAATGCAATTATGTAATACATGGGTTTTATTAGCTACTTATTACATATTTCACAGTACACAAAAATCTATTAAGAAAACAATTATCCTTTCATTATTCAACATATTAACATTACGAATATCATACCTTCATCTTGTACGCTGCACACAATGTTATGTTTCTGTATGAGTAGCTTAGTATACTAGATAGAACCCCATAATAGGATGCTATTTATATCAATGCATCGTTCAATGCACTTATTAGGGTATATTTCTTGCAATGATTCTTGACACTTTTTTCGCAACATAATAAGAATCCCTTCTACACATATTTCATGAGAAGTACATACACATGTGATATCATCAATGACATTTGTGATGTCATCTTTGATGTCCTGGGTGTTAGTCTTAGCAGTGCACGGTGGTGGCGCGAGTTATGGTTGCTTAGCTTACCCTAACTGGTGAATTTCAAGGGTTTTTCGGTTTTACTTGGAACCATAACGTCTCTTTAACAAAGTTTTTTCACTGAATTTCATAGGTTTTTAGTAGCGCAACTTAACCATAACGTCCCTTTAACAAAGTTTTTTTCACTGAATATATATATATATATATATATATATATATATATATATATATATATATATATATATATATATATATATAATACCACATTTATTTTTAATATTGATCTGGTTGAAAAATGCAACCTTTTAGTTTTACAAAAATATACATTATTTTCTTTAACAAATAAAAAAAATCATTGAAGTAACATAAAATATTAAATCATTTTGTTTCAACATAAAATTAATTTTTCATATAAAAATACTGAAGTATAATCTTGCTATCTTTGCCATACATTTTTTAGATCTCAATTCATACAACACGGAGTCTAAATAGTTTGCTTCATCTCATTATGCCTCTTCGTTACTGTTCAGGCCCAGGACTTCCAGAAATGTCACTATTGCATTACCAAGATTACTCGTCCGTAAGTGAAATAAATGAGTCCATAATATCTGTTCATCCATGACATAATAACCTTTCATATGTTTCCAAAAGAAATGGAGTCTATTTGTTAATAATTTAGGACATTTATCATCAAATCTGGTAGAGTTTCAGAAGTTTGTTGGCAGTATCTACAAACAGTAGCTTGGTACTTAAAAGGATACCAACGGACAGGAATTTCTCTTGTTTGCCATAGATTTAGCCTGAAACGTAGAAGGCCTGCACGGTGATAACGATTTGGGGATTTTAGTAGATATGAGGTAATTAAACCATACCTTTCAGACACAAATGTTTTTTTAAATAAATTTGTTATGAGTCATACATTGTTCACATGTAGTGATCCAATCTGACTGCCAAAGTTTGATTTTAGCGTTTGTGGGATCTTTGAGAAGCAATTCTACAGAAATATCAGCACTGTGCAAGAATTCTAAATGCTTTTGTTTTCCAAACATCAATAACAGTATTTTTTGACAAATTCACATAATCTGTTAAAATTCGTAATAGACAATTATTATTGTTTCCTTCCAGACAATTCCGAGATATGGAACATACGTTCTACTTATAGTGAGCGTGCATTGAAATGAATACTAATTCATGCCTAATTAATAGTATCGGGACTGACATAGGCAGAGTCAGTATGGTTTTCCAAAATGTACCTTCATGTCTATCCCAATACAACTTAGTCTTAACACATTTGGTTTCAGAACCATACAGCTCTGTAGGAATTACTTTCTGCTTGTAGTATGTTACAGTTGGAGAAATCTAAAATGTACAATATTTGTTGTTGATAATCCGTGCCTGTGAGACAGCGGTTACTGTTTCATTTTTAAACTGCTATCATATGGTAGATCTGCGTGGTGATTTTTTATGTTCACACCTAAATATATATAATGTGAAACTATTTGTAATTCAGTGTCATATAACTTCCAACCATTTTTTGCCATCTTTTGTTTAGCATTTCCAAATTGGATTATTTGTGTTTTTTTAGTATTAATCGTAATCATATTATTGCTCGAGTATTCTTCCAAAGCAGATAACATGTTATGTAGTCCACACGCGGATTTTGATATTAACACAAGATCATCCGCATACAAAAGATATTTTACAACATGATTACCTAGTTTCGGTGAGTCACAAATACAATCCTCCATATCAGCACCTACATCCAAAATAAAGAAATTGAAGAGGGCTGAAGCAAGGATACAACCCTGCTTCAGCTCTCTTGATGTGCACATAGGATCTGATAGTATGCCATCCTGACTCAATCTAATTTGAATTGTTGTGCCTGTATGGAATTCCATTAACCATTTTAGGATATTCCACGGGCAGCCCCGATCCATGAATTTTTTAAACAAGCGCTCCCTCGGTACAGAATCAAACGCCATTTTGAAATCCACTAAGGCAACATATAGAGGTTGTTTTTCTGGTGATGATTCGAAATTACTGAATTTAACATAAGTAAGTTTATGCCTGTGCCAAGAACAGGAACAAACCCAGTCTTGTATGTGGGTCTTGGAGATTAGACCTGAATAGCCATTGATTAAGCTCACGTAATATTGTTCGCGCAAAAATCTTTACTGGACAATCCAAGAGGGCTAAAGGTATATAAGCACCTGAATCCATTATAACCCCCTTTTTAAACAGAGGGACTAATATTGATTGTTTTCCAGGACTCTGGCAAGACAACTCTCATGAATACATCCAAGAAGATTTTTTTTAAGATTGAAGCCCATAGTGACGGGTTTCCTTTGATCGTGCTATTATCTAGACCATCTGACCCCACAGCTCTATAAGTACTTTGTTTCGATTTATAATACATAATGTCCTCTTTGTCAAAGGGAATTACATGGTTCCAATTAGGCTTAGACAGATTCAAGGAGCAATAGGGGAAGCGTGAGGCGTAAATATTGTTAAAATGTTTGTAGCAATTGTTCTCCGAAATGGGATTTACTTGAACTGAAGCTTGCGTTTTATAAATTACTTCATTCACTAATTTCCATATTTTGGCCATTGATTTCGAGGTAATGCAGGATAACATGTTTTCGCGGTCATGTTGGAATTGTATAGCTCTTCTCCCTTGCAGCCAGTTCTTGTACACCAGTTTTAGATGTCTGATTTTACTCATTCTTTCCAAAAGTGGACGATGACTACAATTCCAAATTGACCGCCTTAAAATTGTTTTCTTATCTTTGATAGTATGATTGAAAACATGAGTGTGCTTGAAACTATATTTCTGAATATGCAAATAAGTTGGTACAAACCTTACACAATATTGCATAGGAAATACATGGGCATGGATAGGAATATACAGGGCAAGGATAGGAATATACAGGAGCTAGTTATTACAACCTTACAGATATATACACCACAGCTTATAATGCATTGATTATGCTTCTTGGCCAAAAGAGCCAGATTTTAGTATATTTTCTGAAGCCATAGTAGGATGCTTCAGATCTTAGGTCAACAGGCAGGGTATTCCAAAGTTTGGCTGCAAGCACGGGGAAGCTACTTCCGCCTGCTTTCTGAAGCTTGTATCTTGGAACTTTGAGGCAATGTGAGTATACGGTCCTAGTAGGTCGGTACGATGTGTGTCTGTCGAATTTGCAAGCCAAGGATTTGGGAGCCGCATTGGATAGGCATTTGTGGGTGAGGGTTAAAGTTTTCAATGTGATTCTATTTTTAACTGAGAGCCATTAGGTGTTGCGTCTAGCAGCTGAGATTTGCTGGGTTCTGGGAATATTGAGCGCAGATCTTAACGCATTATTTTTCAATATTGAGATTGTGCTTACCTGTCTCTAGATATAAGGTGTTGCAATAGTCTAATTTAGAAAGTATTAGAGCTCTTGCCAGTGTAATGCTGCTTGCTGTCAAGAGAAAAGGTGTGCAGGCATTGATTAATTTCCAAGTGTATGCCGAGGCTGTGGCATTGACTTGTCTACTCAAGGTTGAGGCTGAGTCAAGATAAAAGCCTAGAGTTTTTGCCTCCTTAGGTACTATGACGTCTATGGTAAAGGATTTAAATTGGTTACTGAGTTTGTTTAGTCTTACCGTGGTGCCAATGAGAAGTAGCTCTGTCTTTTCGTCATTAAGACTGTCAGTGGCCATCCATGCTTGAATAATGAGATAGATTTTGTTCAGCAGGGTTGAGTCAATGTCATAGTCACCTGTGATGGTAATGAGAATCTGCGCGTCATCCGCATAGTTAGAGTAGGTGACACCCAGTTTATCAAGATCATCAGAGAGTGGCTTGGTAACAATATTGTACATCGTTGGAGAGACACACAATCCCTTAGGTACTCTGCAGGAGACTGGTGCAGGCTCAGCTGATGCGGCTGGTGCAAAAACCCTCATGGTTCTGTTTTTCAAGAAGGATTGTATCCAGGCAGTGGCTTCGGGGGAGAAGTAGGCTGCTGTTATCAGGTGATGGCATAGTACTTTGTGATTGACTAAATCAAATGCGGCCGAAAGGTCCATAAGAAGAAGGAGAGCGAGTTTGCCTTTATCCTTTAAGTCATCCATTTGGTTTTTTAAATCTATTAGCGCTTATGCTGTGCCATGTTTAGGTCTAAAGCCTGGCTGTCGCAGACCAAGGAGATTGTTAGATTCGAGGTCAGCCTGAATTTGTAAGTAGGTAGCCCTATCTAGGATTCTCAGGAGGAACAGAACAGTGGTTATTGGCCTGTAGTTGTTTGTAATGTTGGGGTCAGAGCTGTTTTTTTTTAGCAGTAGGTGGACCCAGGCATCTTTTAGGTTGGTGGGGACTGTACAGGTTTCAAAGGATGCATTTATAAAATAGCGGTGAAAGGGCCTAGTTCCCTGGCGGCCTCTTTTATAATTGGAGCTGGGCAGTTGTCTCCCTGGTATTTGGACGGTTTCAGACTGGCTATTATATCCTTTACTTCATGGATGGATACTGGGGAGAATTTAAAGCTGTTGCAAGGTTTTACAGAAGTCACCTAAGACTCCTGCAAGGGTGGGTCCCCAGAGAGACTATGTTTTTTTTCTTTCGATTTTCTCTTGTAAGAGCGAAGTTTTTTTAAGGGGCACGGTTTGAATGTTCAAGCACCAGGTCAGGTCTTTAGTGCAGGTTTCCACTGGTGGTATGGGGGATTCTAATTCTCTCGGCATGATAAATAGTTCTCTGGTGCCTAATAGTCAGCCATTTTCTCCAGGTTTTGGCAGTGATCCTCTCCCAATACCATGTCAGCCTAGGATTGATTTTTATGGGGAAGCACAGGTATACATAATCGGTTACACTTTCCATAGAAGCTTTATATATATGCTTGTTTGTTTATTTATTTGTACAGCACACCAAACCCTCAGGTATCTGGGTGCACTACAGCGTTGCAAGAAGTACATAGGCATAGTTAACTTAACATATACAGCAGCTATATTACAAAATATTACATAATATTACATAGTTCTATGGTGCTTGAGTTGGCTGTATTGATCATATTGTTATAGTTTGTTTGTTTATTTGAGAATGAGAATGCACACCAGACGCTCAGGTAGCTGGGCGAAGCAGTTACAAGAATATTTGAAGCTTAGTTACAGAATAAAAGTTCAGTGCATAAGGTATCTTTTTGGTTTGAAGGATCTCAGATTTGCATCTTATATAGATTTTGGAGAGTTGTTCAGTGCTGTAGGATTGTTTTTCCATAAGGTCTCAGCGCTTCTTTTTTCATTACACAAGGCTTTAAGATTAGGGTTGAAGCAGCAGTTTAAGTGTGCTCGAGTTTTGGCATTGTGGATTTTTAGTGATGCTATTTTATCAATAGCTAGTTGTATTGTGTGGTTATATAGTTATATAGAGGGGTCTGTACTGGTGTGGGTGAGATTAGTAATCGGTTGGAGTAAAGGTAGTAGATTATCCATTGCTATGTTACGATTGTTTCTGGTGAGAACCGGAGTAGCCAGTGAGTTTGTTCCAGCATGTTGTATGCTGTCTTATATGCTGAAGCAAATGATGTGATGGTCAGTCCAGGATCAGGGTTCATTAGATAGGATCTTGATATAACAGTTGAGATCAGCCAACCAGTCTAAGGTTCTCACTTTGTTATGGCTGGGCAAGTTGATATGAATGGATGAAACCTAATTGCATGATATTATTGGCAAGTGATGAGGCATTGTCATCCTTCTTGTTATGTAAGCCCAGATTGAAGTCTCCTAGTAGTATAATTTGTGAAGCAGGTTTAGTGTTAGCGGTTACTAGAGAGGTGATATCATCCTCAAAAGTTGATATTGGGCCTGGTGGTCTGTATATGAGATGCATAGCTATAGTTTGTGATGTCGTGAGTGGTAATTTGACTGACAGAAGGACTCCTGAAGGGAACAGTAGGTGGGGTAGGACCCTTAGTCCCAGCTTGACTTTGGAGATAAAGGCGATGCTGCCACCTCTGGAAGTTCCTCTGTCTAACCTGAGGAAGGTTGTGATATAGCAGGTATGGCTTGTGATATCCTGCTGAAGCATGAAGTCAAGTCTCAGTTATAGCTAGGAAATCTATTTGATTTGAGATTATCAGGTCTGCAATATCTAGGGCAGGAGCTGACATGGATCTGACATTAATCAGCGCAGCCTTAATAGGAGATGTGTTGTTGCCCGGCGTGTTTGTAGGGGGGACCTGAGTTGTCTGTTTGGTTAGGTTCTTGGTGGATGTGCCATTGTCTGGTTTACATTTGAGTCTCCTCCTTGGCAGGGTTGAGATACTCAGTTTGGCTCTATCGTTAGATAAAGGTAGATGGTCATTGTTGAATCTGGAACCGAACCTATGGTTTCTAAGGTTGGTGAGGCAGGGTTGGTTGGAAGTGGGTCGGGTGACATATAGTTGAATCCATTGATCTGGGGAGAGTGGTCAACTGAGGTTATTGATTGTCCTGATGTTCGAGGTGGTATTATCATTGACAGATTGGCTGGGTGGCAGGAATTCGGTCGGTGCTATGTGAGTTGTTGGTGGTAGTGTGGTGGCCATGGTAAGAGAGATCCAAGGTTTGCAAGGCAAAGTGGGCATGGTATTGGCTGTCACCAAGATATTGGAAGACTTGGGGATATGGGTGGCAGTAGTGGAGTAAGGAAGTAATGTAAAAATAAGGAGCAAGCTGAGTATTGACAGCATGCGCAAGATCGCGGTAGTGAGCACATTCATGACTTAAGATACTGAGATGGAGAGCATATATCGTAAAATACTCAGTTTGTATGCTAAGGATAGTCTGAGCAAAAGATCAAAATAGGCAGACAAAGGTGGCTCAGGGTAGTTATGTCTAGGACAAGTGTTAGTTCGTCCCGGTAGTAATGCGGTCATAACTGGAGGCAAGAAATGAGTGAATCGGGCCGTGAGGCAAATGCAAATGCAAGGCCGTGGTGAGGTAAGACAGCATGGCACAACAGCATCTCAGTAGTCAGTGTTCTAGGCAATATTGCAGACATGAAGTGAGGCAGATATTGCCTGGTATTGAATTAACGCTCAAGGTATTATGCGATCGGGCAGCGAGGTGGTATGAAGTGGGTAATGCAGCTTGGTGCTACAGGGACCAAAGCACTGTTATCAAGCAACGTAAGAAGTGAGCAGCAGTATTGGGCGAGCAGTAAAAGGTGAGGCTGAGCGTGGATCAGTAAGGTGATATCTAGCGCAAGTGAGCAGCCTTCAGTGTCATGCATTAGGTGGACTTCTGAGGCTAAAGGGACAGAATGGCATTGGCCTGTGGGAGGAAGAGATACATTGATTACAATAGATACAATCATAAAGGTACAGTAGATGGCATACTGGCGAAATATGCAAGTTGATGCAAATGTTGCCGAAATTAGCTAAGGGATCGGTTAGAATCTACTAGGCAATGGCAGAGATTGGACATGTGTTGCTAGGTAGTAGATGCAGCAAATTAAAGACTCAGAGTTATGATCATACATATAGTGGCGGTAATCACTGAATCAGGCTTTTTCTAATGTGCGGGTAGACCTGCTGCAATAAAGGTCTGAAGATATGCTTACCACAGCTGTATAATCTGGTACAGGTAAATCAGCTTGATAGACAGCGATGGCAATAGTCCATAAAGAGGGATAATAGTTCAGGCAAGCTAAGAAAATTCAGGATGGATGATGGATGATGGCCTTGAGGCAAAAGGGGAGCGGGCAGCGTGTTTGGGCCTCGGCCGGTGGCACAGACAGGCAAAAACATGTGGACCTTGTGCTAGGGGGCTTAGGCATGGGGGCCAGCATCCGCCTTTGGACTGCCCTAGCAGCCTATTAGTACATTGTGTGGACTGGTTGCTAGGCAACCTAATATAAACAAAATAAGGACACTGGTGCAGCAGCCATCTTAAAGGTCAATTTGCATCAGGTCAGAGGACCACGAAGTTACAGCTCCACGTGGAACAGAGCAGCAATGCAAAATGAGACATCGGTCTCGGGCCAGGTAGGCCTTTTCAAATGTGGGTATATTTACGTCCGTCAGCAGATTCCTTGTTGCGGCGGTTTCAAGTAGACTCAGGATGAAGTGTAGCTGCTCCTGAAGCAGTCGCAGTGTCGTAGTGGGAGAGGTGTAGCTGCTCCTGCAGCTCCGGCATTGTTGGGCTCCAGCTCTTGCAGTGAAGTAGTTTGCATGAGGGCACAGACAGGGGGGCCTTGTGCTAGGGGAGCTTAGCCGTGGTGGCCAGCTTCCGCCTTCCGGCTGCCCTAGTAGCCTTTAAGCACGTTGTGTCGACTGGTTGCTAGGCAATCTAATATAAACAAAATAGGGTCATTGGTGCGCCGGCCATCTTAGAGGTCGATTTGCATCAGGTCGGGGGACTTCGAGGTTATAGCTCCACATGGAACAGAGAGGCAGGGAAAAATGAGACATCAGTCTCGGGGCAGGTAGGCCTTTACAAATGTGGGTATATTTACGGCCATCAGCAGATTACTTGTTGCAGCGGATTCAAGTAGACTCGGGATGAAAACTAGCTGCTCCTGCAGCAGTTGCGGTGCAATAGTGGGAGAGATGTAGCTGCTCCTGCAGCTCCGGCATTGTTGGGCTCCAGCTCTTGTAGCGAAGGCGTATGAATGAGGGCACAGACAGGGGGGGGCCTTGTGCTAAGGGGCCTTAGGAGTGGGGGCCAACGTCTGCCTTGCGGCTGCCCTAGTAGCCTATAAACATGTTGTGTGGACTGGTTGCTAGGAAAATTGATTTAAACAAAATTAAGACATCAGTGTGGCTGCCATTTCAGAGGTCAATTTGCATCAAACGGGGGACCACAGAGTTACAGCTACACATGGAATAGAGCAGCAGGGCAAAATGAAACATCAGTCACGGGAACGGTAGGCCTTTACAAATGTGGATATATTTACGGCCGTCAGCTGATTCCTCTTTGTAGCAGATTCAAGTAGACTTGGGATGAAATCTAGCTGCTCCTGCAGCAGTTGGGGCGTCATAGTGGGAGAGGTGTAGCTGCTCTGCAGCTCCTGCATTGTTGGGTCCAGCCATTGCAGCAAAGGAGTATGAATGAGGGCACATACAGGGGGGCCTTGTGCAAAAGGGCCTTAGGCATGGGGGCCAGCTTCTACCTTCCGGCTGCCCTAGTAGCCTATTAGCATTGTCGTGTGGACTGGTTGCTAGGAAATCTGATATAAACAAAATAGGAACATAGGTATGGCAGCCATCTTAGAGGTCGATTTTCATCAGGTGGGGGACCACAGAGTTACAGCTCCACGTGGAATAGAGCAGCACGGCAAAGTGAGACATTGGTATCTGTCCAGGTAGGCCTTTACAAATGTGGGTTTATTTACGGCCATCAGCTGATTCCTTGTTGCGGCGGATTCAAGTAGACTTGGGATGATGTCTAGCTGCTCCTGCAGCAGTTGTGGTGTTGTAGTGGGAGAGGTGTAGCTGCTCCTACAGCTCCGGCGTTGTTGAGCCCCAGCCCTTGCAGCAAAGGAGTATGAATGAGTGCACAGACAGTGGGCCTTGTGCTAGGGGGCCACACACAGGCATGGGGACCTGCTTCCCGCTTCCGACTGCCCTAGTAGCCTATAAGCACGTCATGTGGACTGGTTTGAAGGCAACCTGATATAAACAAAATAAGGACATCGGTGTGGCGGCCATCTTAGAAGTCAATTTGCATCTGACGGGGGACCACCGAGTTGCAGCTCCACGTGGAATAGAGCAGCAGGGCAAAATGAGACACCAGTCAGGCCCAGGCAGGCCATTACAAATGTGGGTATATTTACAGCTGTCAGCTGATTCCTTGGTGCAGCGGATACAAGTAGCATCAGTCTCGTGCCAGGTAGGCCTTTACAAATGTGAGTATATTTACGGGTGCCAGTTGATTCCTTGTTGCAGCGGATTCAAGTAGACTCGGGATGAAGTCTAGCTGCTCCTTCAGCAGTCATGGCATCGTAGTGGGAGAGGTGTAGCTGCTCCTGAAGCTACTGCATTGTTGGGCAAAGTCATTGCCGCGAAGGAGTATGAATGAGTGCACAGACGGGCAGGGCTTGTGCTAGGGGGCCTAAGGTGCGGGGGCTGTCTTCTGCCTTTCGGCTGCCCTAGTAGCCTATAAGCACGTTGTGTGGACTGGTTGCAAGGCAACCTGATATAAACAAAATAAGGACAACGGTGTGGCGGCCAACTTAGAGGTCCATTTGCATCAGGCGCGGGACCACAGAGTTACAGCTCCAGGTGGAAAAGAGCAGCATGGCAAAACGAGACATTGGTCTCGGGCCAGATAGACCTTTACAAATGTGGTTATATTTTTGGCCGTCAGCTCATTCCTTGTTGCAGCGGATTCAAGTAGACTCGGGATGAAGTCTAGCTGCTCCTGCAGCAGTCACAGCATCGTAATGGGAGAGGTGTAGCTGCTCCTGCCGCTCCAGCATTGCTGGGCTCCAGCCCTTGCAGCAAAGGAGTATAAATGAGGGCACAGCATTGGGCCTTGTGCTAGGGGGCCTTTTGCATGGGACCGGCTTCTGCATTCCAGCTGCCCTAGTAGCCTATAAGCACATTGTGTGGACTGGTTGCTAGACAACCTGATATAAACAAATAAGGAAATCAGTGCAGCGGCCATCTTAGAGGTCAATTTGCATCAGGCGGGGGACCATGAACTTACAACTCCCTGTGGAATAGAGCAGCAGGGCAAAACGAGACATCGGTCTTGGGCAAGGTAGGACTTTACAAATGTGGGTATATTTATGGCCATCACCTGATTCCTTGTTGCGGCAGATTCAAGTAGACTGTGGATTAAGTCTAGCTGCTCCGTCACAGTGTTGTAGTGGCAGAGGTGTAGTTGTTCATGCAGCTCCTGCATTGTTGGGCTCCAGCTCTTGCAGGAAAGGAGAATGAATGCCACGCATATTTTTTCTTTGTCAGTTTCTGTTTACCTAGAATCAGGGTTTTTGATTTGGTCCATGGCATTGTTTGCAGTGTACACACCTAGAGCACTCATTGAGCACTGTAGTCCGATTTGTGTGAGTTCAAAGATTATAATATCATTGGCGTATGAGAGCCATGGTAACCGCACGCTGTGTATTTTTGGTGGAAAATTTTGGATTTTGTTAAAGACCTGGTTTAAATCAGCCATCTATAAATTGTACAGAATAGGTGCCAGAACACACCCTTGTTTTAGGCCACAGTTTGTGTTTTGATATTTTGTACACAACCCTGCATGGTGTAAGCAAACGGAGATGGGTGTATTTGTGTATAGCTGCTGGATGTAGTACAGCAAGTTTTCATCTATACCCCCACGCTGTGAGTCTGCGCCACAGTAGGTGTCTTGGGATAAGATTGAAACCTTGCTAAAGTCTATGAAGCAGCAGTACAAATGTGGCATAGTTTCAGCGTTCACATATTGCAGTACAACCATATTTGTGGTTGCATTGTAGTTTTTCCTGAAACCATTCTGTAAAGGACTGAGTATTTTGATTTCCTTTGCCCAGTTGGTAAGTCTCATTAAGAGAATTGTGTCAAAGATCTTTTGGCCGGTGTCCATCATTGCTAGCAATCTGTAGTTGGGTGGGTCGAATCTGTCCCCTTTTTTAATTATGGGAACCAGCACCGATTTACACTATGACTCATGGATGCTGACTGATAAATCTATGAGCTTGATAGTTTTGTTAAAATGCTAGCCAATAAAGCTGGGTGCTCTTTCTTGATGATGTTTGGAATGCCATACGGGTCGGATGTGCAGGATCTTTTTAGTTTCATTATAATGTTCAGTATGTTCTCCTCTACCACATCCTGCAAAACCAGACATGATTCTGACAAGCCCAGTCAAACCAACGAAAAAGAAATCAACCAGGAACCTTACTTTTACTCACACAGGAAACACAGTAATTTTCTTTGCAAAAGTATCCAAAACTCAGCTGTTCAGAGAGAGACTAACTAGCTGAGCCATGCCTGCTTCAATGTATCTATGCTTCAGACCAACTCCAGCATTTCAAGAGAATAACTATAGCTGCAGACAGTGTGTGAATCTGCTGGAGATTAAAAGTTTAATAATGCAAAAAAATGGGCTTTTGCAAATTAAAGAAAAACAAATGCCTGTGTTTTGGAACAGTACACTGGTGAATGAAGGCCTGCCAGTCTTTAGCAATATGAAGGGGTTGGTTGATTGTGAGACTATATGACATGGGTTATTTTAGGCAACCGGCTTGCTTTAATTCTGGATCTAAGATCAGAAATTAAAAGAATAAAACTAACGTGGCTGGAGCTGCAAGTTAAAAAACAGGTTTTATGCTTGGAGGGGTGGCACCAAAAGGAGGGCTCTCTCTCAGCAGATACTAACAACTCCCTGATAATCACGGAGTTGAACAGACATTTGTCTCTGCTGGGACCCAAACAATGAAGCTCCCAGGGAAGGAAGCCTGAAGTGTGAAGGAGCAATATAACTTCAATCAAGGGAGAAACCCCCACCATGCTCTAAAGGAAATGACAGTTGGCAGCAGTGAAGGACAGATGAAAACAAAATTGCTCCAGGAACAAAGAGATTGCCATTTGGTCCCTAAGACTATTTCAGGAATAAACTTTAAAGACTTCTATCTCTGCAGCAAGACTTTGAAAAATTGTAAAAATGTTGCAGTTTAAACATGATTTTCTGTGCTTTCTTTAGAGACATGGTAGAACTCACTGACACCTCGGGGGCAGAAAGGGCAAAGTATTGAGTATAAATCGAAAAGTATCAATGTTGCAAACATGACATTTTGTACATACATCCCTGGGGATAATTCACATCTGTGCATACAATTATGGAATTTTAAGCTGAATCTTTCATGTTTAAAATTACCAAAATGTATCAGGAAGGGCGAAACAAGGTCCCACAGATTTGAGGATTGGATTGATATATGCTGCATATAATATGTAACCTGTGTATATAATTTACTAAGAGATTACAATTGTATAAATGTCTGTTTCTGGCAAAATCGGATTTTAAGTAAAGTAAATGTTGGAGTTTTTGGACATTGTAAAACTCACCTCATAAATCTGACATCATTCCCTTGGAAATCCAACCAGTTGAGAGCAAGGTGGAGATTAGCACCCCTGTCTAATCCAAGTAGTTTAGGGGCATGCTTAGTTAACCCTGCCCAGCCTATACTTTGATGATGTCATTATGCACTATAAATAAGGGTACTTGACAACACAGACACACTCTTCTTGATTTCCTGCGCTGCGTTCCTGTACCCATCATCTTCCTGATCCAGACTCCAACTACAAGGCCAAGCATTGCTGATCCTACTCCAGGGTCCACCACAAAACCCAAGCAGTGCTGATCCCATTCCCAGCAAGGCCTCCAATATAAAAACCCCACTAAATTTCCCATTAACAAGGGGAAAACTGTGGTAACTGGGAATACTGATCCAGCCTGGCTTGTAACCACTCACTTGCATGCTGCTGCAATCTTGCTACCCTGATGACCTATGGTATCCAGTGACCAGAATTGCCAGTCTAGAAGTGCTACCCAGTAACCAAAACTGCCCAGCTGTTTGCCAGGCGCCCTGCCGTGTAGTGACCAGAACCACTGTGTCCAAAATCCAAAAACTAAAATGTGGACTGTGAGTATCAATTGCCACCCCATCTAAACCCATAGTCTATCATGTCTTTCTTCTCACCCTACTCTCTAAATCAGCCTATCCTTATGCTGATACCTTGTTCAAACTGTCACAATCATTCTTGCAACCCTGCCCTTGATTTCTAGTGCTAGCTCCATCTCTTTAGTAGTTTTTCTTGTGAAATCCTAAACCATTAATCCTATTTTGAGTGATCGGACTGGTTCCGCCAGGGTGGGCGCAGAGGCGAGAGGATTGAACTCGCGAATCAACCCTGGAGCTTACTATGTCCCTTCTTGGTGGCCTAGCCTGAATACTCTAGTCTAGAGTAAAACTATTCTTGTCACAAATGATTTTCCTTCTTTTTCACACCTTCATTTACTCAAAGTGCACCTTCTTGGTTCTTGCATAACTCATTCAATTTACCAGCTAGAGACTTACTTTCACTTCCATAGTATACCTGTGATATATATCTATCTCCCTACCAATATTTCACCCGTTTTCCAAAGAAACCATTTTAGTAAATTTACACGGAAACAGAAATATTTGCAAAGTTTCCAATGTGTCATTTTGATTGTGAACTGTTTTAAATCTTCCATTCATTTTTCGAACTGTATGCTCTTGCTAATCCATTGCTTGTGATTGTTAATACCTTTAAATTGTTGCTTTAATGAAGAACTGTATTTATTCAAGATTTTTGCACACATTCATTATTCCATTCATCCATCTGCGAGCGTCCTTTTAACATTGCAAGGGTTCCAAATCCGTTTTTCACTCTTATTTGGGCTTGGAAGGTCAGATTTGGATTCCGTTTTCAGCTGCTTTATCCTGATCACCTGCTGCTTCCTTACATCCATTCAGAATTGATTATTTGTGGGATGAGGGAACATTTCAGGGGGAAATCCTAAGTGCTATCTGTCCTAAATTAACAGTGCTCCTATTCTGCTGTGCGTTGCATGTACTCCAGTAAAAAGGCAAACCCGGTGCATTGCTCACATTCTCATTTGTAACTATCACTCCATTGGTGATTGCTCCCCTATATTAAAAGTGTGTGATTTCCTTGGATTTTCAAATAAATAAATTAATCAATAAATATTGCATCTGACCAACTAGCCTGGTTCATGGTCCATTGTGACCTGGGGTATTTGAAAAGGGGGTGTTATATGAGTGGTGTACCATCCCAAAATTGAATCCACATAAATAAAGATAAAAGCACCTCAGTTAGACGCTAAATATAAGCCGAGACCATGGTGTGCGTGTTGCTTGATTGAAATCCTTAACATTAGGTCATTCCCCTTTTCCCATAGTGCATTGTTGATTTCTCTTATGTTTAGAGTTGTCCACCATAAGGCACTTCCCCTGCAGTTAGGAGTAACCGGCAACCCATGTACTCAGTCGCACATGGGGAGTCCGTGATTCACTACCATCTAAAAGTCGCATGATCACTCAGCTTGTTGAATTTGAGTGCAATGAGACTACACTTCCTTTGTGTGCTGGAGTCACTTAGGATGTAGGCTATGGGCCTCATTACACGTTGTGCAGTAAAAATTCCAAAATACCGGCATGACGCTATCAACGTGTCCCCCCTCGCAAGAGTGCGCTAATAACGCACCATTACGAGTATGCGGACACGAGCATAGTGCCATGCCGGTAAACCCCCTACCGCCATGGCGGTAAAGACCCAAAAAAGTCACCTACCGCCCTCGACGAAAGTGCAGATTGCACCTCCGCCCTCCTGCTGCATGCAAATAGCAGTCACCGCAAATAGCGGTGACCGTTAAATTGCGGAACCGGAAATAGCGTCATTGCACAGGAACGGGAAAGAGCACGGCGGCCATCTTTAAAAACACAATCCATTGCCATCCTCTGCCCCCTGGACCAGTTTTAAGTCGTTAGCAGTTCAAAATCATCCGGGACACCTGCATCATGCCCAAGGCATTAAAAAAAAGTACTGACAGGCAGCGCAAGGAGAAATGTACAGCAGAGGAATTGAATATGCTGACACAGACCCTGGCTGAGAATGCAGAGGTTGTTTTTGCGAATGACATGCGGCAGCCAACACTACTCCAAAAAAAAGCCATCCGGGAGCAAGTTGCAGTCAAAGTCAGTGCAGTGGGCACCAGCACCCGCACGGTGCGTGAGTGCAGGAAGAGGTGGGACGACCTCAGACTGCGGGTGCGGCGCATCTTTGTGGAAAATCACCGCATTGCCAGTGCAGGTGGAGCTGGTTCACCAATCATAGTAAAAGAATGGGAGGTGACCTGTGGAAACCTGATTGCTGTGGAATCCATTGAGGGAGTAGGCACCATGGAGCTCGGCGTGGGTACCACTTCGGATGGAGGTGAGTGTACACATGACAGGATGCGATGTGAATGTACTGTTCCCCCATATGTGAGCACAGACTCTTCTCATGCATGGACACACATCCACACATGCATCCATCCCTCACCACGTCAGTGTCAGACCCAAACACACACACATGCACACATCACCAGAGACAAGTTACAAACACAACCATGCATGGATGAGGCACTGAACTGGCACATCACCTGCATCCACAACTACTAAGTCCCAATGGCCACAACTGCATCATTCATGTAATCTGCATTAAGTATATTGAAACGCAACCAATGCCATCCCCCTTCTTGTCCCTGACAGGCTCACATACAGATGGTGAGGATGCCGCTAATGCATCCCAGGCACCAGCTACGAGTAAGAGGCCAAGGGCACAGGACTCGGAGGACACCCTCACAACATCCAGGGGCAAGGGGGGAAGGTCACACCTGATGAGCAGGAAACATCGTAGGAGTGCCACTACCAGGGCAGTTGTAGCTGAACCACAAACTGCAGCCCCACCACCGGAGGTGAACCCACAGGCACCAATACCAGCCACCGAGGGCCCACCATCAGCTGCGGCAAGCTCTGCTGGTGAGGCAGCCGCCACTGCCCCCCTATCTGATCCGGAGGACACCCTATTTGGGCCAATGGAGATGCACACCCCAAGTCCCCCTAGAACTCCAGAGCCAGCACCATTCCAGACACCTGGGTCTGATGTGACTGTTGAGGACAACAATCCAGCCATGATGTCCCCCATGGTGGCTTCACCTGCTGCAATGGATGCATCTGAGGGCACAGCATCCAGTACACCATCACCCAGCACTGCCCTCCAACTGACCACCATCCTGCAGCGTCAACATGAACTGACTGTGCTGGTTGGCCAGCATGTTGAGGAGGCTGCCCATCTCAGGGAGAATATTGTGGAGACGGCGAGGCACTCCACTGAGAGGATGGACGCAAACACTGACAGGCTGTGTAACGAGATATCCCGGCTCAGGGAGGTCCTTACTCGCATGGCCGACACAATGGACCGCCACTTCTCACAACCAGGCCAGTCTGCCCCATCGTCATCTTCCGGCTCTAGACAGACAAGCCCCCTCCGGCGCTCACCATGCACCACCAGGCGCACGTCTGCCCATCCTCCAAATGCTGCTACAGACAATGGCAAATAGGGGGTCAATGGAGATTCCTCTGCGTGCATGGGCCAACGCAAACATGGCAGACACATGAGGGACTGTTGTGGGGGGTGGGGGGAAGGCTGTTATGGGTCTGTTGTGGGGGGTGGGGGAAGGGTGTTATGGGTCTGTTGTGGGGGGTGGGGGCAAGGGTGTCATGGGTCTGTTGTGGGGGTTGGGGGAAGGGTGTTATGGGTCTGTTGTGGGGAGTGGGGGGAAGGGTGGTGGGATGTTTGGGGACTTGTACTTTTTCACCTTTCCGTTACTCAATACACTGGTTTCTGATCAAAACACAGGCTTGGACATCTTCATTGTGTTTGTGTACTTTATTGGCGACAGGGTCCATTGCGTGCTTCCAAACATACACCAGTGCATTAATACCCATATCCATGTGACAGTACGAAAACATGTTCCTCAGAATATTTGGTTGATCAGATGCTGTCTCACAGCATGTCCCTCCTGCCCATCCCCTCTTGCAAGACCTGCATCCCCTTCACCTCCGTCCTCATCACCATCATCATCCTCATCAGGTGCGTCTATTTCAACGTCAGGGGGCAATGGCACATTCCGTCTGATACACATGTTGTGCAGCATGACACATGCCATGGTGATCTTGGCCACCTTCTCATGCCCATACAGGAGAGCGCCACCAGACCTGCTAATGCACCTAAACCGTGACTTCAAAAGTCCAAAAGTCTGCTCGATCACGATGCGGGTATGGGTATGTGCACGATTGTATTCGTCCTCGTGCCTGTTCTTTGGGTTCCGTACAGGTGTGAGGAGCCAGGTCTTCAGGAGATAGCCCGCATCACCTGTATGGGGGAACGAACCGGGTCCTGTTACTGTTCACCTCAAGAGCGTCCTGTTCATATCACACAAATTGACATTGCATTGTGATTCAAGTACACAATTAACAGCATACATGCAGATGGTCTGTGTGACAGCAATGTGCAAGGGGGAGGTCGACCCTGCAAGTGGACATGCCCCATTAATGCCTCCAACAGTAATTGACATTTCCTGGGTGAGGCGAGGTCTTCGGTTTCCCTGGGCCCAGGCAGATTTGGTTCAACACTGCTGGTGTACTGCCATTCCAACATTGATGTTGCAATGCAGAGAGGCATCACTGCAGTGGTGCTATAGGTGCGTGGTGCAATGCTATGGCTAGGGGGGATCCTTTTGCATGCATTATAGGGCACATTGCATTATTGATGTTGTGCTGGACTAATTCAGGATGACTATCTTGATGGCATGTGTGAAATGTTTGTATTTTGTGGCCTGGAATGTTGTGCATTGTGTATGTGAATGGATGTTTAATGTTACTAGACCTGGAATGTCATCTGTGTTGTGTAGCTTATATTTGCATGTCGGTTCATCTCATGTACATTGCCGCCTTCCCAGATGGGCATTGGCGTACATCTGTATGTGCATTTTGCCGACAGCCGACAAGCTACACCCATTTCGGGTATGTATCTCCCCCCCCCAATCACACCCAGTTGTAGTATGTATCTCTCCCCCCAAACACACCCAGTAGGAGTATGTATCTCTCCCCCCCAATCACACCCAGTTGGAGTATGTATCCCCCCCAATCACGTTGCCATGTGCTTGCCCTGCTACTCACCAAGTAGCCACAAACATTGTGCGGTTTGTCGCTCCATGTAGCGTGGGATAGTTGAGTTCCGCAGGACCATGGAATCATGGGTTGATGCGGGAAATCGGGCTCAGCAATGTGTGATTATCTTGTTGGCGTCACATACCATTTGGACATTGATGGAGTGGAATTGCTTCATGTTTCGGTAGACTACTTCATTGTGATGTGGGACCACCAATTCCACATGGGTACAGTCGATGGCCCCGATGCAACTTGGGATGCCTGCCAGTGAATAGAAGCCAACTTTTGTGTTTGCAATATCCTGGGCAGTCCGTGGCATGTATATGTGTTCAGGTGCATGCTTCAGGAGGGCTTTGAGTACCTGGTTCAGTGTGCGTGAGAATACTGGTTGTGAGATTCCATGCATCTGTCCTACTGTAATCTGGTAGGTGCCTGTGGCCAGGAAGTGGAGCACACTCACCACCTTCAGTAGCGGGGGGATGGCAGTTCTGATGTCTATGAGGCTCACAATGTCGTCGTGTATCAGGTCCACGATGCTGGTGATGGTAACCCTGTCCAGACGGTACAGGGTGTGTATCTGCTCAGGGGTTCGGTTGAATGGACTGGCTCTGATCCTGGGGATTGGTGGGTGCCTCTGTGGTATGATTAGGTGCTGTGGTGGTGCTTGCTGTGCCTGTCTTGCCCTCCTCCTCCTCCTCCTCCTCCTGCGTCTCCTTTGTGCTGCCTGTTGTTGTTGCAGCTGCGCTGCAATGAGGTCCTCCAGGCCATGTAATGCTGCCAGTATTGGAACCATCTTGGTGTGGGAAGGGTTGTGGGAAGGGGTGTGGTGTGCTCCTTTTGAGCTGCCACAGTCTCCATTGCTTCCACCTGTGCTGATTGTGTCCACCTGTGGCAGGTGGGAACACTGCTCAGTTCTCTTAACGGGTGGTTCGCGATGCCGGTATTAGCACCATGGCGGTAAGGGGTTTGGGGGGCTTTACCATGCCGCTATTGGCATGTCCACTAGCCTTGTGATGCTGTGCTAATAGCGGCATGATGTAATTTACGGGATGGAGGGTCGCGCGCACGCGGCCTGTCCGCTATTAGTGGCACCGTACTTAGCGGTGCCGCTAATAGCGGTGAGCCGGGTCATAATCCGCATGGGGATTTAACGTTACCGGTAATCTGTCACCGGTAACGTTAAATCCATAACGCCTACCGTGTAATGAGGCCCTATGTGTGCACTAATTTTACTGTTTGACCATGTGAATGTCGGACACCCGTCTTTTGCTGTATCTAAAGGCAGAAAGAGTTGAGCGTGACTTCCTTTTCTCTCATTTTCAGGTGAGTGGACTAACGTGTGCACATTGTAACTAAATCTCCAGCTATAAGAATGTGGCCCCCTACTGATGTTTCTTGCCATGAATCTTGCCATTGAAAAATAGTGTCATCAATAACTGACATGTTACCTTTAGTTTGTGCACCCCCGGCGGATCATATACATTTATAATCAAGATTGTATCATTTTTGTCCTTAGTTATTTGCAATGTGACTGGTAAGGCGTATGAAGATTTCTTTGTTTATGGAAGGGTGGTGAGAGTATATTCCAGCCTAGCTGCTATCGCAAGTCCCCCACTTGCACAACCCATGGTCGAAGGAAGAGCCTAGTTGTGTACTATCTGGAAAGTGTCAATGAAGAACGGCTGGGTGCAGCACTTCTCCTGTAATAAGAAGATATTGCTTGAGGTTATTTGTTCAAGGCCTGCAGGGTGGCATAGGAAGGAGTGATATCCACGTGTGTTCCAAGATAACCAACTCAATGTCTTGTTAGTTACGCATTGTCAGTTTGCTCTATTTAGGATTCCTTCAGGGAGCCAACATTAGCCCACCAGTATTTTTTTTACAGCTTTATCCTTCTTAACTTGGATCGCATGCAAGGCTGATCTCTCTGATGTTTATTCCTCCAACTGCAGTCTTGCTTGCTGCAGTCCATATTTAGTTGTTTTGACAGTGATGAAATTCTTACTTTTGCAACAGAGGATGAGTGATAGTCCCATTTGAGTAAAAGTCTATGCATGGATTTTAAGTGCTGTCGCCAGTACAGATGGGAATTCAATTAGGGCTCAGTTTGTACTACTTCCCAAACTGGGCAGCTCCACTCATTTTAAGTCTGCAGACTGGATCTGATTTAGTTGTGGTATCTGTTGGAAAATTGCCAGAAGTTGAGTCCGGTTTAGAAACAAACTTTTGCATGTTGGGTTTGATTCCACCAATATGGCCCATGTGCCAAGGTCTTTTATCGCACTGATGTCCAGTAGGAATTTTTCGTCTACCGCAGGTATTTTTGTTGACTTTCTCCATTTCATGCTTGAAGGTTTAGTAGGTATTTTTTTCAGCTCATCATTGCTTTTTTGTTTTGTAACTTTTAGGAAATGTTGTGGCCTCTGCTTTGCCACTTGCTCTGTAGGTCCCTTTAGCACAACCTCTCCAATTGAGCCATTTGGATAAATGTTGGTGTTTGTCACCCTCTTTCTTTCATGGGTGGTCTCCTTAATGGTGTAGGTGCCTGTTTCCCTGTACGTTTTAGATTGTGTTGGGCATTCTTTTTTAGGCTTTATTTGGTCTTTGGGGGCAGGCATAAATTTGCTGGGAATTTTAGTTTTGTGTTGGTAGGTCGAGCTCGAATGTCGATGGAACGAAGATCTCCCCATAGTCTCAGTTTTCTTCCAGATCAGTCGGCTGAAGTGAGTGAATAAATGGACAAGGGACGCACTAGTACAGATGAAGTCCTAGATATTTTAGGTTGTTTAGTTTTCGAGTAACTTTGTGGCTTTTTGTGGAGGAGACCGACTTTTCTGTCAGGTCTGTGACCTTTGCGGGAGAGCTTTTGATCTCGACTTGGCCATTGCAACAATCAATAATAAAAGTGATTCAACCTTTGCCATTATTGTGTGGATCCCATTTAATATTTGCTTCTCTTGAGCATCCTGCTCATCCTCCTCCTCCATGTCTCTCGTACCATCGTCCTCACTGGTGGTGTCAAAGATGTCGGGAGTAATCGAGAGCGATATTCTGGCTTTTTCATCAGGTAAGTCTGATATGCCTATGTCAATCACAGTTTTAGGCATAGCAACCCTTTTCTGCACCTCAGACCCATGCATAATTTCAATAATGAGTTGTTGTTGTCTATAGTGTGTGAGCGTGGGAGCTCTGCCGTGTCTTCAGCCAAAGTCACATTTGTTTCTTCATCACCTGTAATGTCAGTTTGTGTCTGGTTGATTTTATAGAGTGTATCATCTGCAACAAGCATTTTTATTTCCCAATGGAATGAAACTTAGTTGTTTTTGTTCACGCTTTGAGACAGTCGCACTTCGAGGTGTTGTTCCATGGTTTGGTGGGGACTTAATTTGCAAAACCGACCTGTGTCAAATGTTTAAGGACACAGAGAAGATATCCTAGTATCTAGCACGTGAGAGTATTGCGTTTCTATCCCTAGCAGGGTAGGGACACGCTGCTTCTGCTTCTAATTTATCTTCCTATGATATGGCTGGTCCGAGGTAAGAGCACACAATATAAATGGCAGCAAACACCAGGTTAAAAGGTGTGGGCCCCAAACAGTCACCCAGTGGCAATACTATGACAATGTTTGAATGTGCTTTAGGTTTTCAGCATAGTCTTACTTTGACTAAATTGTGGCTTAAAGGGGCACGCCCCCGCAGTCACCTGACAAAAGATACTGGTATGAAAACAGAAGTTTGGGCAAGCTGGAAAATATACCCGAGTGGAAAGGAACCTTGGTAGTGGGTTTTGTTTAGTGTTTCCAAGTTTGTGCTGTCAAAAGCATTATTACAGCCCACAGAACAAACAGGAAAAACGTTCAAGGCTCTGTACTCATGTAGTGTTGGTCAGCAATTGTTCTGCCTCTGGTGATCGTAGGGTGCTGACTGCTGGCTGCACGCTTAATGGCCACTGGATCAGCTGAGAGTGAACGTGTGAGCCGCTGCAGCTGCTGTTCTGTCCTCAAGTTAGTGGAAGCCTCAAGCTCAACAAGAGTCTCCCCGAGGTGATGGAGTTCTACCATCAGGGCTTCCCTGTGGCCCTGGGACTCTATTGATATCGATTGGCGTAGAGTCTCCAGTGCCGCCTGTCTGTCCCTGTTGGATGCCAACATGTCCTCCTTGTGTGATTGGCAAATGGAGTCTGTTGCCTGATGTAGTTGCTCCATCTGCCTTTCAGGGGGGACAATGGAAGTGGACACCCTCTCCATTGCTTGAGCCATCATCTCAACTGATGCTGCCTGCTGGGTTGCCATACCGTACATGGATTGTTCCCATGCGGTATTGCCTGGTGAGCACCACACCTGTTTGGGGCAAGGCGATCTGCGCCTTGCTGTGCCGGCACTGCCTGAGGCTGCAGTACTGCATTCCCCCTCTGATCTGCTGGCCCAGGAACAGGATCAGATGTTGTGGAGTGTGACCCTGCATCCGTAACCGCCAAAGGCGGATTTACCAACACTGACATCCCCATAGAGGGTTCTACCCCTGGTGCAGGTGGGTTGGACAGAACAGAATCCCTGCCAGAAACACCTACCTGCGACGGCACATAGGTCTCATCATCCGAATCAACACCTGAATAGAGGTCTGGGAGGTGCACCCAGAGACACCCCTGGACAGAATGGTCTGCAGCAAGATTGGGTTCTCACCCACCACCACATCCCCCACTGGTGCCCGGTCGTGCCTAAGATCCCTCCTGGGTCTGCACCATCTCCTCAACCTCAACAGCCTCAAGTGCGTCATCCCCTGCAAAAACATGAAAGACAAAAAATGGAAACAGGCATTAGCACCATAGCACACAAATAGGCCTGACAAGCTACAGAACCAGTACATGATTTACACATGTCCCACATGACTATAACCCTCCGATGCATGCACTGTCACTGAGTTGGAAGGGGAGGCAAAAGACAGACACTGATGACACCAAGATGGAAGAGCAACACATTTGCTGCTTGCTGTGTAGCACTGCCATCACACATTGTGGCATGTCCAATACACATACATGATGTCCTATACACATACATGACACATGCCATCACACAGATGGCATGTACCATAGCCATGGTACATTCCACAAGTACATCCATATGTCAGTGAATGAGTACTGTCAGCCATCCATGTGAGATGGACATGATGAGATGAAAAATGCTACATAGTGTGACAAAATAGCCATGTGCCACACACTGCAACACATCCAGTGTACAAAAATACAGTGATTGCAGGCCGATGTACACATCAATGGATGTGCACTTCAACATGACAGGAAACAACTATCATGTTCCACATTCAAACAGGCCCCAAAAATGTATGTGATCAGGCCAATACTCAATCAGCCTGAATGGTTAAATCATTCACCTAACAAGGTAACACATGTGGGCCAATGTGGGGTTCATCAATGACAGAAGTATGTCACAAATGTGACAATAGGGCTGAGGAATGCGTAGCAAAAGTGGGAGAATTGAAAAAATTAGCCTGAACGAACACTGAAAAATACAAACAATGTTGTTGCAAGGTGCCACTTCAAGGGCAACTGCCGTAATGTTGCGCTAAATTACTACTGTGGGCAGAAGGGATACTGTCACACCCAAATCCAAGGCCGCTGAATGTTTTGGATGAAGCACATGGGTGACCCATACCACTCAGGCACACACACCCTCACCTGGCACTCAATCAGAACCCGTCACCCAAACAACATACACATGCATTACACACACATGCATGGGCACTCACCGGACAATGCATCATAATCAGGTAGTTCTCCCACACCTTGGATCTGTTCCTCTGTGACGAAGGCCCCAGCAACAGACTCATGTTCAGTGAGTTTGTTGTCCTCTTGTGGAGACCCACCGCCAGTCACCAGAGTAGTGGCATGATTAGAGGCCAGCTTGTTCTTTGCTCTGCGTTTCAGGTCATTCCACCGCTTGTAGCAATCATCAGCTGTGCACCTCACAAATCGAAGGGCACTTATGCGGTCGGCGATGATCTGCCAGTGTGCCTTACGTTGATCAGTTGTGGTCTTGGACCCTGCAGTCACCAGCATTTCGTGGCTACGTGCCGACACATAGGACACAAGTGCATCAAGTTCCGCCTCATTAAAGCAAGGCTTCCTTGAGGTACTGGAGTGTGTGGCCGTGTCTGGGGTCTCAGCCTGTCATGCCAGAGCAACCTTCTTCCTCTGCTTTAAAGGTGGAGCAGAGCCAGAGTGGCTTACGCCGCTCTGGTCAGTAGGGGCAGAATCACCGGTGGACTGGGTAGTAGGAGTGTGGGAATGCACAATGACCATAGGTCTTGATGCAGGCATTGGTTGCAGGGTAATGTTGGCAGGGGGAACATCAGTTTGATGGACCTGGACTGACACTGTCCTAGCTGGGAGAGTCAGAGCTGGGGCGGATGGAGCTGCAGCTGCCCATGCAGCCTCCCCACCCTGCATACTTGGGGCAGCAGATGACATAGCTGCCCCAGATCCACGTGGCTTGGTGACAACTTGCACTGCCACACGTGGCCTAGACTTGCTGACCTGGAAGTCAGCCAGGGAGTCATCCTGTGCCAGGTCAGGTGCCACAATGGGCTGGTCCAATAGAGGCTGAGCTGGGATGGTGTCAGCCACGTTTCCCTCAACCATGGAGGGGGGGTGGGTGTCCCTGATTGTTCCTCCACACATGGGGGTATAGGGGCACCCAGCAAATCCCGGCCACGTCCCCTACCACGCCCACCACGCCCACCTTTTGAAGGTCGGCCACCTTTGCCTCCCTTACCGCTTGGTCGCCTCCCAACCATGGCACTGATGTTGTTGTGCCTATGGAAGTTGCAGTAAACTATTGTCCTGGGCAATTGAGGGTCAATGGGGTAGGATACTAGATGGAATTCGTACCCTAGTGCTCTATCAAGGCTGTCTGTGACCCCTGGGGGAAGATGATGGGTCACGCAATGCACAGGCAGCCCAAAATCATAAATTAACGTGCACGCAACCCCTTGTAGACCACGTGCATGAAAAAATGAACCTGCACTAATCTGTGGCACCCAGAAACACAAAAATAAGCTTATGCGTAATATACGCAGCCTACAATGACCTCTGAAGGGGAACGCGACACACGGGGCAAGCACAGTTGCTAAGTACGTGCGGAACTCACCGTCTGCCTGGAAAAAGAATGTGAAAAATACGTGCCTGTGCGCGTTGGCAACACCCCCGCCAAAAGAAGAATTGTACGCTGTCTGAGGAGACAGGACAAAAGGAGAAGTGAACTCTGTTTGAGGAAATAGGCCCAACAAAAATTCAGAAAAGAGCTGTCAGAGGTAACAGGGAGTATGAACTAGAAACGCTGTGAAGTAATCGCGTGTGAACCGACAAGAAGTACAGATTTCACCCACTCGCTCTCCACGAAAAGCACGTACAAGGAAATGGCGTCCTACACAAAGCTTTTAAACCGGCCCACACGTACACGTCACATACGCGTGTACGCGGGCGCTTTCCTCCAATTACACGCAATGACACTCAGACGTGCAGTTTTTCCACGTGTGCTCTGTCATCACGTGCTATGTGGGAAACGCCCATGCGTGTAATGTAACTTACGCGCTTACGCGCTAAGGCGATTACCCTCGTACATGCAGTTTTTCCACGTGTGCTCTGTCATCACGTGCTATGAGGGAAACGGCCGTGTGCGTAATGTAACTTACGCGCTTACGCGCTAAGGGCCTTTGGTCCAATGAAATCGCGTGCGTGTGCTGACGTGCTTACGCGCTAAGGCCCTTTCCTCGAATTACACGCTGACATGCAATTTTTTCACGTGCCAAATCACTCCGTATCAAGCTGGCCACGCGAAAACACAGGGAAGACCACGCTCCTGCCCTGAAGGCCATTTTCCTGCCCCCCAGAGCCGTGCGCACCCTCCCACCTGCCATCTGCTGCTGCCTGACTGTCTGCTGCCCACGTGCCCTGCTATTTGGTGCCTGCACATCAGCCATCTGCAGGGGTCCAGTTGCTGTGTCCACCCCTGCTGGAACAGAAGACTCCCGACTGGGATACCATCGCTCCACAGCCCAGCCCCAGGACTCAGTTGCCCACCCACTCCTGCCTCTGGGGTTGCCATGTCGGGCACATCTCCATCTGGCACCACTGGCAACCCCCAGCCAGAGAGGCAGAGGGCCACCAGCTTCACTGCCACCGAAGTTGGTGTCCTGGTGGAGCATGTCTTGGGGCATTATGATGCCCTCTTCGGAACATCACGCGCCAACAAGGAAGGACGGGAGAGGATCTAGAACGACGTAGTGGTTGCCATCAATGCAGAGGGGGTGGCATCCCGCGACATCAAGCACGTCAAGAAGCGCTGGGAGGACTTCAGGTCCAGGACCCTCCACAAGGCCCGGCGCCTCGTGGAGGAGGGCCGGGCATGCATGAGTAACATCCAGATGAGGGTCCTGGAATGCGTAGGCCCAGTGCTCCACGCCCAGATCCTTCAGAGGCAGACCCGTCTGGAGTTGAGCGGTAAGTGGCCAAGCATTGCTGTGTGAGACAGGGCATGTTGCAGTGTGCTGGTAGTCTGATGCTTGCCTGTATGTGTGACATAGGCCATGTATGGATATGTGTGTGCAGGGACATCATGGTCATGCATGTGAGACCAGTTATGCATGAACCACATGGTTGGTGCATGTGTTTTAATGCAACATGGGGAGCTCTATGCGGAATGCACTCATGAAAGCATGGCTGTCTCTGTTCCTGGACATGGAGGGGGGTGAGGAATGGGTGCTGATGTCATGTGCATGTATGGTGCACATGTGTGTGTGTGTGCCTGAGAAGTGTTGTATGACTTTGAAACGCCATGGATGCATGTGACTTTGAAGGCAACATCTTGGTTTACAGTGGCCCTTCTACATGGATGTTGATGTTGTTTGCAGGCGCCAGGACTGTTTCTGCATGTGTGTTGTGTGCATTCACCCATGTGTTGTGGAATGACAGGATGGAAGTGACATTTGACATTGCCACTCATGTGTTATTGCTTCCTGTCTAGGGTATTTTGTACTGTACCCTGATGCTTGTGTTCTATGTCTCCCTCTACGCAGCGTCAAGTGAAGAAGAGGGTGGAGACGGCGCTGTGGAGCCAAGTGGGGGGATGCCTCCACTGGGCGGCGACGCAAGGCCCAGCCACCCTCCCAGGAATTACCATCATCCGGGAGCGAGGGGGCTGGTGCTGCATCTGCCACAACGGCTGTGGCGGAAGGGCCGGGTGAGCCCCCACAGGGACTTCCAATGGCGGAAGACAGTGTGGAGACATCCAGGTTGGTGGTCTCCACAGAGGAGGAGGAGCCCTCTACTGAGCTGCACATGGGGCCTGGTAGGGGTAGTACCACTGGTGCAAGTGGTGCAGTCCAGGTCCAGGGTCAGGAGGCAGCACAGGTCACCGCGGAGGGGCCTGTGCATGTCGCTGTCCCTGACCCTATGACTGCACCACCATGCACCAGCAGGGAGGCCCCGTCCCAGGCCCGTCCGCAGGTAGGGGAGAGTGCCATGTCATCTGCCTCTCCACTACCTGCGGACGAGGGGTCCCACGAATGTATGGGCTCCGTCCTGGTTGGTGTCGCGTTGCGCACGTGTGTCATTCGTGATGACGTGCGTTCTTCATTGGTGGAGAACGCACGCCATCACGGAGAGCAGCGTCGTGACGTGGCACTGCTGGGAGGAGCCCTGATTGGTGGGTTCCTACATGTGTCGCGCACTCTGGCGGACCTCTCCTCCTTTTTGGAACTATGCGCCAGTCGTTCTCCACATCGTCTTTCGGCCCAGATTCCACGAGTGCCCCCTGTGGACCTGTCCTGACCAACACAGCCAGCTTGGTGGAGCTCACATCCCTGCCACAGTCGGGAGTCAGCGGCCCAGCAGGGGTGGACACCACAACTGGAGACCAGCTGATGGAGGATGTGCAGGCACCATCTGACACGGCACATGGACAGCAGCAGCAGGCTCTAGGTGGGAGCAATGATGGCTCGGGCCATCAACATCGGAGGGGCAGACATCGGCCAGAGGGCAGGAGGACCCAGGAATGGGAGTGTCTTCCGTGTGGCACCGGTTGGGCCAGCAGATAGGTGCGGAGCGGCGGCGGGCGGAAGAGGCGCGGCTCACCATGGTCAGGGTGGAGTTCTCCATGTGTCGGGCTTTGAGGCGGGCAGAATGCCTCGAGGCAACTCGCAGGGAGTTGGAACAGGCCATGAGTGCCTCCCTGCGAGACCTCGGGGCCAGGACAGAGGCCCACCTCTGGCAAATAGACATGGAGTTCGAGGATACCCTGGCCGGGGACACCACGGAGTGAGCCGCTAGACTTGCCCTCCGCCATTGTATATATAGTTAGATAGTGTTAGGTTTCCTTTAGTTTTTTCTTTATTTTGGTTACGCTTGGACAATGCACCACGTTTTTGTATATAGTTTTTTATTAGGTAGTATTTTTGATAGGTTTCATTTCATCAGTTGGGCTAATGGACCCTGGATTGTTCATCTGTACATAGTTCACCATTGGATTATTCTCTTTTTTTTTATTTTCACCATGGAGCAATGGTTTTCACTTTCTTTTTTCCCTTGGATTTGCTTTGTTGGACTGTTACTTTGGACACCATTTCTTTTGGTTTTCTTGTTTTTTATCCTTTTACGGACATGCAGCATTTCTTTTATTATTCCCATTGTTGTGTGTTGGATTTTAATTACATTCATGTTGTGTTTAATACATTTATTTCTTCATACTTCGAAGTGTGGTATTATCTCATTGGTTTCATGCATGTCAAGATATGGCTTTTCACATTCACTTGCACCCATTGTGTGTGTGTGACGGACATGTGTTCATTTACATACTTGCCATTGGGGTTGTATCATGTAATTGCCTTTTCTATGTGGGTGGATGTAATACTTGGTTGGGTCTTTGGGCTGGGGAGGCTGGCCATAAGGGCCATGATTGAGGATTGTCATGACCTGGGGGCAGGGGGACATGAGCGGGACATGAGTGGGGGCCTGCTGGCAGGTGCCCTGCACTGCTGAGGTGTGGGGGTGCAGGGGGACATGAGTGGGGCCTGCTTGCAAGTGCCCTGCACTGCTGGGGGGTGGGGGTTCAGGGGGACATGAGCTGGTGATCAGTAGTGCAAGCTGACATGTTGCTTGGCTGGGGGGCATGTCCATGGTGGATGGGCTGCCTGCCGGACACGACCAGGGGTGCAGGGTAGTCCCCTGTGGTGTGGGCTGCCTGCAGGGGCCGTGGAGGGTATAGAGGGAACACCTGGGAGGACCCACACTGCCAGTTCATGTGTAGGACTCCCCGCACACCCCAAAATACACAACCCTGCTGAAATCACGTGTGAGACTTCCCGCAATCCCCAGTAATACACGTACCCCACTCGCACAGGCCCTTTCACGAGTGAAACTTCCCACGCACCCCCAAAATACACGTACCCTGCTGAAATCGCGTGTGAAACTTCCCGCGAACCCCAGTAATACTTGTACCCTGCTCGCACAAGGCCTATCGCGTGTGAAACTTCCTGTGACCTCAGTAATACACGTACCCCACTCTCACAGGGTCTATCGCGTGTGAAACTTCCCACGAACCCCAGTAATACACGTACCCCACTCACACAGGCCCTTTCGCGTGTGAATCTTCCCGCGCACCCCCGAAAAACACGTACCCTGCTGAAATCGCGTGTGAAACTTCCCGTGAACCCCAGTAATACACGTACCCCACTCGCACAGGGCCTATAGCGTGTGAAACTTCCCGCAAACCCCAGTAATACACGTACCCCACTCGCACAAGGCCTATCGCGTGTGAAACTTCCCGCGCACCCCCAAAATACTCGTACCCTGCTGAAATCACTTGTGAAACTTCCCGCGAACCCCAGTAATACACGTACCCCGCTTGCACAGGGCCTATAGCGTGTGAAACTTCCTGCGAACCCCAGTAATACATGTACACCACTCGCACAGGGCCTATCGCGTGTGAAACTTCCCGCGAACCCCAGTAATACACGTACCCCACTCGCACAGGGGCTATCGCGTGTGAAACTTCCTGCGAACCCCAGTAATACACGTACCCCACTCGCACAGGGCCTATCGCGTGTGAAACTTAATGTGAACCCTATTAATACACGTACCCCACTCGCACAGGACCTATCGCGTGTGAAACTTCCCACGAACCCCAGTAATACACGTACCCCACTCGCACAGGGCCTATCGCATGTGAAACTTCCCGCGAACCCCAGTAATACACGTTCACCACTTGCCGTGCTGGTACAGGGTTAGCGCAGCCGTTTGCGCTGGATTGGGGATTTTGATGGCTTTTCCCTGCGCAAGGGGCATTCTTGGGGGCGTAACTGGCACTGCTGCAGGGTCGCTGCGCCACTGTGCGCCACAGCTGGTTTTGGTAGCTAAAATCCATGAATACGCTGTGCGCAGAAATGGATTTTAGGGCACGCAGCTGGTGCAGAGATTTGCACGCACACACTGTGCGCCAGCCGCATGCGCCACTTGTGCGCTAAATTCTATGAATTTCCATGTCTTGCCCAAAAACCTTCTAAAGTTTCGAAACAGTCACTACTGCACCCAGTTTCTGCGATCCCAATTGAGTTTGTACCCAGCATGACAAATCCTGAGAGCAAGGTCAGGTCCACCTAAATCGAACCAAGATTGCAGATTGCAGACTGTGCAGCTCATGAGACTCCAAAGAAACCTTACAACATCTAGCGTTGTTCTGTCCTAGATTAACTAATCTTAGAACGAATATGCTGGGAAACTTTTTCCAAGACCAACAGTCGCTTTCCGCGGACGAATGGTGGACTAAATCAGTACAAGGAGAGAGATTATCATTCACTATAGAGATGATTAAATTCTTAAAATAAATGTTTATTCTAACAGAACAAAGTAATTGGATACTGTTTTTTTAACAGACATGGACATTTTTAAAGATCTGTAATTGTGAATTATTCATCGTCTGGAATGCCTGTATGCACAAGAATTTTGAAGATCATGAGCAAAAAGTTTAATAGAAGCCAAATGCTTAGTAAATAAAATAAAAAATAAAATAAAATGTCTCACAAAGGCTACACTATCAAATAATTGGTTCTCAACTGAAATCCAAAAACTAAACAAAAATCAAAAGAAGGGCGTTTCTGTCATGGAATAATAACCAGTCAGCAGATAATAAAAGTAAATATATCAGTGCGGCCAAAGACTACAACATAACTATTTGTGAGGCAACAAAAATTGTCATATGACAACAGAATCGATGGGGCTTCATCCAACAGCCAAGTATTATTTACATTTTTAAAAGAGCTTGAATCCCCATGCCCTGTTTCTACTGAGATCATCAAGGATTTCAAATGGTGTACCATCATATAGGAAGCAATGATACAAAAAGCTGAGAATATTAGAGAAAGTGGTAGGGCCAACTGTTCTGCTTTGGAATTCACTAGGATCACAGTTGAAAAAGCCCTTTCTCCTTCCTTGTTTCACCCATTTTCCTCAAATGAAGTGACAGAATCAGACATTTGCAGTCTTAAACCCACCGCTTGCAAGGGAGACACCTGCCCTGCCTAAGTCATTAAGGCCTGTGCAGCACAACTTTTACCCTCAATCACCAAGTTCATAAATAGCTCTTTGCAGGAAAAGAATGTTCCCAGCCTGATTAAATAGGCCTGGGTCATTATTTCATAAAAAAAAAACATCCTTGGATCCAGCCCAACCAGAGAATTATCACCCCATCACCAACATCCCGCTTTTGCTAAAGATTTATTTAATTATTCATTCATTTATTGTGCATTTGTAAGGTGCTAATACATCAAGTAAATTGTGTTTCAAAACGCCCAAAGGGCAACAAGAAGGGAACATGGGAACAAAAGGCAAATATAACAATGAAAGAGAGGGGCGGTCCTGCTAGGCATTGTGAGCTTTCTAAGTGTGCAAGTGAAGAGAGAAAGGGATGAGGGGTGGTGGGTGGGGGGTAAATGCTAGGAGTGACAAGGAGGGAAGTGACAGGGAGTAAGTTGCAAACTGTTAGGTGACTGGCAGAGATCACTTGGTAAGAGTGGTGAACTGCCAATAAATAAGTGAGTGCAGGCCTGTGATAGCACAGGCCAGTGGGCACCTAAGGCAAGTGCTGGGCATGGGGGAGGCTGAAGGCGATTGGGGGTGGAAGGCCATGACACGGGGGTACACATAAGGGCCCTGGTAAACAATCTCAAGAACTGTTGAGTTTACCAAAGGAGTGAGGGGTTAAGGTTGAAGTGAAAAGGAATTCCTGACTTTGAGTATATCCGGCTCAAGATGCAGAGGAAGAGGGAAGCTGTTCCAAAGGAGAGGGCCAGCTAAGGAAAGAGATCGTCCACCAACTTGCTGGCTAGCGAATCGCTTGACACGCAGATGGTTGGTGCTGGAGGAATGTAAAGATCTGGACGGAGTGTATTTACTGAGAGCCAGTTGTAGATAGCTTAGTCCCCGAACCCATACAACCTTATGGATGATGCAGAGGGATTTGAATTTGATCCTTGTGGAAACTGGAAGCCAGTTGTGAGGGAGGCATGGTATCACAAGTAGACACTGACACAAGAGCTGTACTTTTCAGAACCTTAATTGTTGGTTAAAAGGGATTGGAAAACTGCCCTTTAACTAAAACGGGAGTATTTTCAACAATCAAACAAAAAGATAATGCAGTCATAGTCAGTTCTTAGTAAAATAAATTGGCCTATACTAATAAACATAATGCCTGCCCTCTTTGTAATAAAATAAATGTGTAAAGGGTATGTGTAATGCAAAAAGGAAAATCTGTGTTCAAAAGAAATGTCAGCATGACTGAGTGAACTCCATTCCCCATGTTTTGTAGAATGGGGTAAAATGGCACACTTGGACCTTGCAACCCACTCTTGCTTGGACACAAGGATGCAGTAAGTTTTGTGGACCAGGGCCCACTTGACCTTTCATGAAAAGTCACTAGTTTATCCGCTGGAGCTCTCAGCTTTTTCTCACTCCTGCCCAGGTCACCTTTTCGCTTGTGATACAGTTAAAAAAAAGTTGGTTTCCTTCTGGTTACCAATTCAGTACAGGTTTCCCTCTGCCAGGCTCAAACCTTTCAATCATAATTTCTGGGGGTTCCCTTCCCCAAGCTTCAATCACACCTTCATATGCTTCCCTTCGTCGGGCTCAAGCCTCCTTTCACTTTCCCTCTGCTGTCAAAGACTTTCCAAAACTGCAAGGCTTTTGTTCTGACATTGGCATGGCGTCTTCCACCATCTTTCCTCATGCGTTACTTTTTCTCTCCTACACCAAGGCCTCTTGGTATATGTAGTTTCGAGCAGAGTACTTATTTTAAAGTTCAAAGATATCTCTCACATCCAGGTTTCCCTCTGGTGGGATCAAACCTAACAGTTCGAAGACATCTCTTACATCCAAGTTTTCCTCTACCGGGACCAAACCTAACAAAATTTCACATCTTGCATCTCAGTTTCTTTCTATTCCTGCCATTTCTACAGCATGGGAAATTTCACAGAGACATTTGATTGGGCAATCTTGTTTCGCCGGACACTCTGGTACTTTAAAACTTTAATTTACAGTTCTTTACAATGCTTTGCGTTCTCAAGCGTCTTGTCAGCACACGCGCATCCTTCATTCGTCAGATACTGTTGCCGTCAAGTTTCATTTAACAAAGACCAGACTTTCATTGCTTTGATCAACTCACCGGCTGTGTTAATTCATTTTCATCTTTCGCAGTTTTGAGTCTGAAGTCAAGGCTGATACCACAACTGACGCTGCACCGCCCCAACTCTGCCATTCACCCGAGAGGGTGGCTGATATCCTTGAGACACAAAAGAGGCTTAGCTCTTCTCTCTAACTGGGCTTCCTTGTGCAACCTTCAAGGCCCTTCAGAGGTAACAATCTCTCACTGGAGTGTCCAAGGTTTCTCCATACCTCAGCTGCATCCCTCGACCTGTCGCTCTGCTCTACCTGGTTCGGCGTCACCCTGGAAGAACTGCTCCTTGTCATGCATCACCTTGCTCAGAGTGTGTCTCAGTGTTCTACCTTTTAACAATGTGCAGAGAGCTAATAGGTACCAGGTGTTTGTAATTAAGATCAAGTGCCTGACCCTACCTGATCTTATTAGAGGGACATGTCCAATGTATTCCATGGGTGGTACTCCTTTCAGCCTCAGACTTCCTCTTCCTCGGCTCAGTGGAATAGGAAAGGTGGGGATCTGGGAATATCCTAAAACTAAACATAAACATATATTCTAAAACTAAACCTAAGCATTAACATATATCTTCTTGAGCTACAGCAGATACTGGTTAGCAGACACTTTCAGGTCTTCGATGGTCACTGATGAATCAGAGATGGGTAGATATTCTTCACACAAAGAGTTCCAAACAGTTCTTAACTGTTAGTCTGGATACAGCTTTGGTACACTGAACAAGTTCCTTATTACCTGTCATGATGGAATAATAAGATGATCAGTATCAGGATGAATACAGCTGAGAGGATATAGAACACAGGTGTGATCCCAGAGCCTGTGTTTCCAAAGTAGTCTAATATGCTTTTCAATGGTTTGAAAGAAAAGACTGTTTTCCTCAGCCAGATTCTGATGGATCCCAGGATGGAGCTCCCATTTGTTGGAGTGGAACCTTTCAGTAGGGCTTGACTCTGTTTTGGCCAGTCTAGTGTTCTCTCAATCAGGTTTCCGGCCATTTGCAGTGCTCTGTTTGATGCTTCCACAGAGGCTTCTGTGGTGCTGGTGATTTGTACCTTCAATATCAGTTTCAAGGATAACTGCAGAAACATCTGAGGTGATAACAATTTAATAGCACCATTTCAGTCTGCACTGGGGGATGAAGGATTATGTTTTGACAGTTAACCATTTTTGAGACAGTGATCAGACTGGCAATCCCCACAGTCATACCATGCATTGTCCATGTCTTCAGGTCTTTGGCCCACTCCAATAGTCCATACAATGTCTCTTGTATAACACTCAGAGTGTATGTGGACTCTGAAATGGCCTGCCTCTGAGCCTGTCGTGATAGGTTCAGTTCTGTCAGTTATTCTGGCCACGTGATGGTAGTCTGGTTTGGAACACCTTTAGATAGTGTGTCCATGGTGTCTGTGATCTTCAAAAGTTCAACAACTGCTTGTTGTTCATCCTGTAAGGTTTCCAAGTCCTCTTGGACAATCTGCACAATATCCACGATGGTATCAGACAATAATGTTGCCATACATAAAGTCCCCATACATAATGTGACTGGGAAAAGCCATTGGGGACATTATATATGGTGACATTATGCATGAGGACAGGTTGTAGGGATGTCCCCTGCTCCCCTTGTAAAAAAATTAAATAATTCAGGGGTTGCGGGGGTGGTCCCCACATGTTCAATGTAATAATGTCTCCGCAAAAAAACTGCAACTTTTTTGTCAGGAGACTTTTTTGCAGGGACATTATTGCATGGAACCATCCACGGCCCAATCTCTCAGCTTTTAGATTCTATGCTGCAATCTGCACCATATCCACGATGGTATCAGACAATAATGTTGCCATACATAATGTCCCCATACATAATGTGACTGGGAAAAGCCATCGGGGACATTATATATGGTGACATTATGCATGAGGACAGGTTGTGGGGATGTCCCCTGCTCGCTCCCCTTGTAAAAAAATTAAATAATTCAGGGGTTGCGGGGGTGGTCCCCACATGTTCAATGTAATAATGTCTCCGCAAAAAAACTGCAACTTTTTTGCAATGCAACAAAGTATCATCTCAATAATTTCCAGGACAGCTTTCTTCCAGGTAGGTTTTGCTTCTTTCGCCGGTCTTTTGCTTCTAGCCCTTTCTATTTGACCTATTCTGTCTAGGATTGCTAACCGATTTCTGGTTCTCCCCCATGTGTCTATCTCGCTGATGACCTCATTTAGAGGTGCTTTATTTGCCATTAGTTGGCATGCTTTACTTACAGAAATAGCATAGGTCTGTGAAATATTTAGTGTAGGTTGTGTAGGGGACTACGCTTAAAGCTTTATACCTTTTATACCTTTTATGGAACTCTTTGCCTCCAAGGTTTCAGTGTACTCGATTTCCTGAGGCAGTTGTAATATGTTCATATCTGTTTCAATGTATTGCTTTGTTAAGCTTTGTAGTTCGCCACAAAAATCCACCCTCTTCGGCTTGCCAATCTGGTTATTCGATTAGAGCGTATAAACTGCACATTGTTAAATAATGAGCATAGTTGACTAAATACATTAATAGTGGATATTTACATGCTAGATCTACTTGCAAAGGTTTAACCCCCATGCCATGTTAAGAGGGACTGTGTCTTGCCATGCTTTCTTTGTCATGGTGGCACAGAATGCTTTGTCATACACTATAGAACGAGTTGACCGCATAAACTGACTCTTTTCAGGTGGTGGGGGGAATGTATATTCATTTAGTGCTTTGGGTTCTTCCTCACTATGGGGTTTTGGTGTATATGGAAATTGTGTGTTAAACTCTGGTGGGGAATTCAAAAGAGGGACAGGACAATGTTCCCAACTGGTTTTTATTGGCCACCGGACTGGTTTTTGTTTGTAAAATGTCAAAATATTTCAAGACATACATTGTGTGCCATGTCATCTAATTTTTCAAGATCATCTTCAGGTTGTAACAGGGCTCTTTGTGCAAATATTCTATTTTGGTTCTCAACAGGTCTCTATAGGTGTCTGTGATGTACATTTTATGCGACATTAGCCTAGATCCATCTATCACTGATAGTATATATACCTGGAGTTTCATACTAGGCCCACTGTAGGATTTATACAGGTGTGTCCATAATTGCCCAAGATAGAGAGTCTTCTCCCTCAGGAACAGGGGCATAACCTTCTGGAGCTGACTTAAGGTAGTTGACAGACACTTGTTGAATACCTTTCTTATGGGGCTGGTAGGGCTGCTGTCCTTGAGCCAACGAGTTCCAGTATCTCCACCGGAGGACTGTAGTGCGGTCCAAGTGCTTCTTTGTTGTGGATTCTCAGACTTCAAGGTAACCTGTGACTTGTCTGTGTGCTGTGGTGCTTCATCACCATGGATGGAATCCGTAAGGGGATTTATGAGAAGCAGCTGGCCTGGCCTAGTGAGAGAACAGCAAAGATTGTATAAGTCAGGCATATACATGGGAGTGCCAGACAGCAATTAATAAGGTGTGTTACCCTCACATTGGGAAAGGTGCTTTACGTTATTTATGCTATGTTGCATTATAAGTACATGATTTGCCCAATTACCACCAGAAGATAGGAGGAATTTTAGTCAAGGCTTGCTTTATTATCCCATTGGATCTCTCTATGTTCCATTGGCCTTTGGGCAAAAATGGATTTAAGGAAGTGCAAAGTACAACCCCAGCAAGACAGGGCCGCTCTTAAGAATACGCCTGAAATGGCTGGCCCCCTGTCATCTTGGAGTAATTGATGCTGGCATAACTAATAATGACTGCAAGCCTTTTTATGACCTCCTTACAATCAGCTTTTTTCTGAAGAGTTAGCCTGGTGAACCTTGTGCACTAATCCACCATGACCAAACCATATATTTACTTGTCAGGTGTTATGGGACCTATGTGGTCCATATACATGCATTCAAACAGCACTTTCATCCTTGTTAGTGTGCTCAATGGTGGTTTACGGGAATTGTCCACTTTTATTTGCAAACATATGGGGTAATTTGCTATGTTCTTCTTTTACCAATCCCTGGCGACCAGTATCTCTCTCGCAAGAGTTGTGTAGTAGCCGATACCCCAAAGCGGGACATGGCTACAATTGCAGGTGCTGTAGAGATTCATTTTAATGTATCCTGCTTGATCGGTAATACCCTATAAGTAGGGCCTCCCTTTGACCTAGGTATAGTGACTATAACTGTATTCTCCTTTACCGTGTAGGCATATAAGTTAGGACTGTCCACATCTAAACATGCGTTTATGTCCTCATCTATGTGTGTGGAATGTGCTAATGCTGCTACCATCTTTTGTACAGTCCACTGTCTTGCAGACTGACCAGCAAGGGCATTGCCTACACTATGCACAGAATCTTTTCTGTGTGCTTTTGTATTTCCAAATTTGTTTGACAATATTGGTTTGCATTTTGAATGTCTGATGGATTTGGCTTGCCACCAATGGAGGTCAAAATTATGACCTTGTACTACATAGTCTTACTTAGACACAATACAAGTGGGCTGCTGTGGGTCAATTTGTCGCAGTGCATGGAGGAGGCATTATAACTCACCAACCTGAGCTGATATAGCCCCTAAATGTTTCGCTTGGGTATTCTGGAGTTTATTCAAGTCCTCACATATCCAGCATGACTACATGTTTTCTAAGCAGGATAGTATTCTACCTGGGAATAGCCCTGGACAGTTATGCAATCACTTGGTTGTCTAGTCACTGGTCTTATCCTATAAGTGTGGGTTAGTGTTTGTCTTATTGTACACTCTTAAGTTTGCTTCCTTTCTCCCTACTGCTCTCGCCTGGGTGCTGAGCCCTGTTTCTTCTCTTGTGTGAAGGTGAAGGAGAGGAAGTATAGTCTTCATCTCTATGAATTTGTTGTTGCCAAAGCTGTGCCCTATCCCTTAACTGATAGGTACTTTCCTCACTATGCCTGCCCTTATATAATCTTCTCCCCCAACCAGCGTCCTGCCTGGGGCTTGTACTATTCCTCTCTACAGATACTGTGTTTCTGACTGGTACCTGTCTGATACCAGTGGTGTTAATAGGTGGTGTCCTTTTAGTATGCTTATCCTCGCCAGATTCCATTCTTGGTCCCTCCCAGGGACTTCTACCAAGATGATATTTACCTAAGGACCTGTAAGCAGCTGGCACAATGTGACTTGACTGTATATCTCTTTCATGTTCACTGGGGAACATTGCTTCTCATCAGAAAGTTCTTAGTCTCACTGACTCAACCTTTATGAGGGGCATGATTCCTTCCTCTACCCTGGGATATTTGCCCCCAGCTATTGTCAGTCCTAAACTCATTGATACTTATGCTCCCTGTGAGTTCAGTATCTTCCCCAGAGTGAAGGCTAATGCTGTAATTGAAGGTGCCCCTATTACATGAAGGTACAACCAACTATACACTGAAACCCAACTATCACACTGTTGGCATTATGATTGCTAAAGCCCTCTACTTGTGCTGAGGAGTGACTTGAGGATATGCTGCCTCTAGCTGACTCAACCTTGAGGAATACCATCTAGGGATCTCCTCCTTCCTTGCAGGGAAGGTGCCCAATAAGGCTTTGGGGGTTCGGAAGGGAAGTGTTGCTTTCTCCCCTACTATTCCTGGTCTGCCAAAGCTCTGCATTCTATAGCTTGAGTACAGACAATGTCAAACTGTCTCACCAGAATGTCATAGTGCTCTCTGACATACGGGTCATTTGTCTCCCTATTTGGGAGGAACCTAAGGATGTGTTAACCCTTCCATTGCAAATGGGCCATGTCTTGCCCTTGTAGTGGGTTGTGTGAAGTCCCCTTGAATGCAGTTCTGGTGTTTAATATATTTGGTCTAGTTCCCTTCTAATGGTTCTAACCTGGTTACTGATCAGCAGAACTTTACAGGTGTGTGATGTTATGTTAAAGGATTTTTATAGAGTGCACTATCACCACCTGTATGGTCCCTTGGAGATCTGATAGATCTGCAAAGCAAGAGGGTATGGTGTGGGGGTTAAGTTAGTAGGACTGATAGGGAAAAAGAGCAAGAAAACTATGATGTGCTGTTGGCAGCTTCAATTTGTTTACACCGTTCACTGAGTGTAGGTGTGAATTTCCGGTCGGTAGCATCATATGCTGTTGTGTGAGGCTATGTGTGGTCCGTTTCTTTGTTGTGGCATAGCAAAGTGTGTGTGGGCTGTTGTGCTGTAGAGGTATGATGGTGTTCAGTTGAGAGTTTGAGAGCTGTAAGCAGAGGGAGGGTTGGTTAGTGGTGATACTTTATCGTACCCACTCAATTTTGGCTTCCTGTTGCACATATGCCTTCCAATGCCCTACATTGTGGTGTGCTATAATTCCCACTATATATGGTTAAAACTGAAGAAACAGAGACTCTTATATGGTTTTATATACTATAAAAATGAACCTGCACCACAGAGTATTGTTTTTATTCCAGATGCTACCAGTTTGACGTGGTTACGAGGACACTGATGAAGTTTCTTTGGCCAGGCAAAAAAGTAGCATATGACATCTTGGCTCGAAGCAAAGAGGGTGGGGGAGCGGTCCTACCTATCCTGGAAGACTATTATGAAGTAGCACAACAAAGAGAGTTGGTAGACCACTTCAGACACAATAATGAAAAAAGCAGTGGGTAACATTGAAAAAATATTTATTTACACTATTGTCAATAGAGGAATGGTTATAGGTGCAGAAGAAACAGCTTGCCGGAAAGATTTGCATCCTTCCCATGCTAGAGGTCCTCTAAGATATCTGGAAACAGTGTGGATGGGGTGATGTCATGGCTATCACCAGTAAGCTGTATATTGGCCCCCTGATTAGAGATTCGATACATGAACCACTGCGTTTCCAACTGTGGATTGGTAAGGGTGGGGCAACTGTGGAGAGAGGACTGATTCATTACAGTACATCAACTACAACTTGTTATAGGAATTCCAACACTATCACCTTTCGTGTACATGCAACTTAAAGGAATAGTGTGCTAAAAAATGTTATTGTCACGAGCGTTCGGGCATGTGGTTTTAAGCAAATTGTGATTGATCGTAAAAACATTTCCTATGCACCTTACCATAGTTTTCCGCACTTTTACACATGGAAAATCAACAAGTGGGGCATGTATATCTTGTGCTAATCTTATCTGTGGATCAATCACCCTTAGCTCAAGTGCCCCTGCTGCACTAAATCATATCACCCACCCCAGAAGCTGACATCACTATTACTAGTGATATTCTCCACCTACTTTCATGAAGTTAGTGGGCAGCGTAACCAAACGCGCCCAGTCATCACCTACGTCTTAAATGTCAGTTGCCTGGTAACTTTTGTTTTTGAGAAGGAAAGCGGCAAATCATAAACATACTGTACAAGACGGGTCAGTGAGAACTCCCAACAAGCTACATCAATCGAAGTGACATTCGCTCCATGGGAGCGATTAGCCCGCCGGCCGACCAACGTGGCATTTGAAATATGTTAGAAAAGTAAACAAATTGTTTGCGGGCATCCACCAATGCTGCGCTATCCTGAATACTTTTTTAACCATCAATAGTGCTAGTGATTTTGCTTTTTTTTGGAAAACAATCACAGTTAGGTTAAGTAAAACAGATAACGTCAAAACCGTTTTCAAATAGGCCCAATGACATCTTTCTACTATGCCCGAAAATCCATCTCTCTTTGTACAAATGCAACTCTCCCATCCCCAGCGCCTAGCTCAGCCAGCCCACACCATGTCTTTGCCACGTCTGTACGCACCCTGTTCTCGCAGAGGAATTCTGCTTTGCGGATAACATGAGACACTGACGAGTCATAAATCCAAGTGCCTATTCATCTCCACTGAACTTTCAGTGCAATAACAACCTACACTCTGCCAGGGCCTGATCCCACCAGCTCAGACCCCTCAGTTCCTTTCATGGTGATATCCATCTGACCCTCCTGTGCACTGATCAGTGAAGGAACCACAAGAGCGGGGCGAAAGCATGAGGGGTGCATAACACAGAGGTTACACTGTATGGCATCCTACAACAGGCACTTCTTGCAAAAAAAAAAGTTGACAAAGAGGATACATTTGAAAAGACAATTTGGACGCTTTGGCCACCTATGTCGAGCTTTGCAGACACCATGCAACCACAGACAGTCATGTTATTGTTCAAGATATAAATTAATGAATCATAAACCGGATTAAATGTGCATAATTAAATACTCTTTTAATAGCTTTGCAATTCAAGTTTAATAGCATTCCATTGTTCATGTACGAACACCGTTGCAAATCATTTATACTAGGAAGTCAACTGTTCAATGAGATCCGCTTTAGGAGGACAGGGTACGTTTGCAATGTTTTGTGGCAATGTATGTGTCCTAGGAACAAAATCAGGATCAATTCCGTGAGTATGCATGTTCAACACAGTCAAAGTGAGATCTTTCACAAAATAGAATTCCATTTCCTGGTATATTGGCTTGGCCACCCAGTTTTTGCTTCATTTTGCAAAGGTCATTGTGTAACAAAGCATCCAAAAGTTTCCTGCAGTTCTCGATTGTTCTCTCCCCCGGTTCTCATTATCCACTAAAACCGCTAGTAATGTCCAAGCTTGCATACCGTCTGTGCCGAAATGCAACCTTTACGGTCTGTACTTTAGGTGCATATTGTGGAACGCCTCCAAATCTCCAGTGTGACAGAATTCTGTGAGTCACTTTAGGTCTCTTGAAAGAGTTTTATCAAACACAATCTTCTCAAGAGCTTTGTGGGGAGGTGAAGATGGAACCAACCACTTTGTCTTGCATTGCTGCTCCTCTGATAAAGGTCCATATGCACATTGGTGAAAATGTTGATTTTCTGTCCATTAGTGAACCTTGGAACAGTGGTGCATTAATGAGCGCCATTTTTCAAGTAGAATTTCCACAGACCCATCACAAGTTTTGGAGCTCCACCAAAGATGGTTGCTGAAAGATTGAGACCACTGTAAAATATTTTCCAAACCCTTCTTTTTACCAGCAGCTGTAATTTTTTTATTGACTGATTTGGCATCGTGCCATACATCAAATTGATGACAAATGTTTGGAAACTGCTCTCACATGGCATTGGCTGTTGAAACATGTCTGTCCATGGTGATGAGCTCTATTTGCATTCCCCTCGATTGAAGATGTTCTAGGGATTTTACGAAACCATGTTTCTCCCTGGCCACAGAGAATTTACACTGGCACACCTGCACGATCTCCAAACTCACAATTGTTTTTGTTTCCATGTCTTGAAAGTGGTATGTGCAGTAGTTTGCTGAAAATCCAGGGCTGTCACACTGCCTGTCGCCAGCTAGCCTGAACTGTTTGCCTGAGAATGTGCTTTCAATTGACATTTGTTCAATTTTCCAGGCTTGATTAATAGCAGGGAATAAGATTTCTCTGTGATATTTGTAGTACTGCGTTTTAGTAAGGATCTGAACTACCAGAAATTGACAGAAACTGGACAACTTAAAATCGAGCCACTAAAAAGTAAAGCTGCTGAACACAGTAGATTTCCAGCTGGCACTTTGCCCAGCATCGGTTGAGCGGACCATGAAAATCTATCATGGAGGTGGACACAGCTGGCTTGGATTTTCAAGTTAGTGCCTTGTAATACACGAGACACATGCACCAATGGTTGCCCGCATATTTTCCCCCTCAATGTATGGACACATTTCAGCATCAGTATAATCTCTACCAGGCAGCTGTTGAATACAATGTATTTCTGCTCCTTTATTAACCAATCCTCCTGCATGATTGTGGTTTGTGACTCAACTGTGGTGGACAAATCGGCCAAACTAGACAAACTGTAGTCGAGATCTTTGGCAAGTCCCTCAGTCAATTGCGTAGAAGCTTCAGTCTCTGTTAGTTCAGCTTGTGTTATTTGCACACAAATTGGAGAAACCATCAACGTTGATTGTTTATTGGGTGGACCTTTTTTTGGGTGTAAACTGTGTCAAGTGGTCTGCAAGGAATTCCAAATCATTTTCAATATATTTAGTTTCATCTTGTAGAGTTCTCACATTGTAGCAATGGTCCAAGAACACTTTTCTGGCTTTGCCGGTCACATTGCATTTAGTTTCAGGCCATTGGGCATAAGCTTCACGAGTCTGCTTATTGAATGGTCCACGCTGCACCTCAAATAGTAGTTGCTCCATGGTGAAATCTATTGGTTTCATTTGTTGCCTGTGTCTTTATATTTCTTTTCCTTCTGGGCCTCTAAGAGATGGGTTGTAAAAACATGTGCAATGTATAGCACACAAACAGTAGATAGCACTTTAAATACATAAACATGTTATGTAGAAAACACCAGCCCAAACGACTTCTAGAAAACAAAATTGTTTGCTAGTTACCCTTGTTTTCTTGATTTTCTGTGAAACCGTGGTCTTCTCTGTAACGACCACACCAGCAAGCTGATCCACCACCTCTGATCCACGTGCCTCCTCTTCTAATTCCACACCATGTGTACATTCCTTGAATAAAATATTCATTAAAAAAACTAAAATCAGTCGTATTGGAAATTAAAATCTTTCATCGCACACATCGCTTACACACATACCATCGCAAACAGTACACGTCATTTCAAATTTCACCTGATTGATGGCAAGTGTACTTGATCAGAGAACACCCTGCAAAACCTACTGATTGTAATGTTGCCCTAAAACATTTTGCAATGTACTCTGTATTAGGGAGGAAGTGTAACATTAGAACTGAAATAAGAAAAGTGTGAAACACTGCACATTTATATGCATGTCACTGTCTAATAGTACCCTGCTAACTGCAACTTGCTAACTGTAAGCGACCATCACTGCATTCTATCCGAACCACAAGGGTTCCGAAAATACATTGTCTAAGATGGCCGCCACCTTTTTACACCTGGCTGTAATTTCCTGAAGAGCCTCAGCCGTCTCAAGCTGATTAGGCTCCCTCCAGCACCTTCTTATCCAACTACGACGAACCGGCAGGCGCAGCCGACCCACGCAGAAGGCACTGCAAAAGCTCCTGTCCTGAGCCTGTTACATCTCTCCTGCGTCCACGGGAAGCAGGAGCTCCTCAACACAGAGTACGCAGGAGCGACGTGATGCAGGCAAAGATCTACAAATATTGGTTGAGGTAAGCCCGTGGGCTCTGCATACCTCTCAGCTACTTGATTTCATAATCCTCAGCCTACTATATTGCCAGCAGCTTCTAATACTTGAATGAGCTGTGATTGCGGAAGTGACCCCCTGCTAACTGCAACTTGCTAACTGCAAGCGACCGTCACTATGTTCTACCCGAACCACGAGGGTTCAGAAAATACATTGTCTAAGATGGCCGCTCCCTTTTTACACCTGGCTGCGACTTCCTGACGAGCCTCAGCCACCTCCAGCTGATTGGGCTTGCTCCCTCCAGCACCTTCTTATTGTCATGATGCCTACACCTGGGGACCCAGACCAGGTCCAGCAACCACAGAAGCAGGCATCAAGTTATTTTGAGGAAGCCCAAAAACCCCTGCTAGGCACTGTTTGGGTGCGGTCCTGGTGCCTACGGCGCCAGGCTCATAGAGTAGAACTTACCTGATGCAGACCATGCTGTAAGAGCTCCAAGCCAAATGAGGCTTGGAAGGGACTATTTTACTTAGGGACTATTTTTTTTACTTGGGCGGGGCTGGGGAGGAATACGTACCTGGGACTACTGGGACACGCCCAAAGAGCAGCACACGCTTCCCGTTATTCTGCATCCAGCAGTGTAATGCTCACCGTGCCTGCAAGTCTGCATCCAGTCTTCTGCCACGCCTGCCTCGAGTTTGGAGCTCCTAGAAAAAAGGGAGAAAGAAGGAGAAAAGGGTAGAACAAGAGCAATACCTTTGATCCTTACCTGAATTCCCGATCCATCGCTCCTTCGAGCTGGAAGAAAGAAGTTATTTTATGCGCACCGCCTCGCCTGCTGCAGCACCGAGCTGAACTCACCGGCCTTCGCAGCATCTTCACATTCCACTGCATCTCCTGCATGTTCCCGCCTCATTCCGGCACCTAGGAGAAGACAAGAACAGCAAGGTGAGCCAAGGGAATACACAGAGGAATGTTAGTGACCCCCCCATAGACGTACCTGATTTTACCACCGGGGGTGCTATTCCTCTACACGGATCGGCGCAGCTTCCACTGTATCTTTGCCGAACCCCGGCCCCTAAGGAGAAACAAAAGGACAGTAAGGTGAAACAAAGGGACTATCAAGGGGAACCCTCCTCACCACAATAGACTTACCTGATTTTTCTGCCGGAGGTATTATTCCCAGAGACTTCATACTTTCTGGTACGTGTAAAAGAGGGCCGACGAATGTAAGACTGCTTTTTGCACTAAGTATGGGTTATTTGAATACCAGGTGATGCCTTTCGGGTTGTGCAATGCACCAGCAGCCTTCCAATACTTCATGAACGATGTCCTTCGTGAACTCATTGACGTTTGTGTTGTCATATATATCAATGATATTCTAGTATACTCCTCTTCAGAATCTGACCATGTGAAGCACGTCCGAGCAGTCCTTGAGAAATTGCGCCAGCACAAACTATATGCAAAACTAGAAAAATACGTTTTTCATGCCACAGAAGTTGAATTCCTTGGGTTTATCCTGACCCCAAAGGGAGTCCGAATGGACTCACGAAAGGTGGACACAATCCTTAAGTGGCCATCACCAAATTCAGTTAAAGGAGTACAAAGCATGCTCGGCTTTGCCAATTTATACCGCAGACTCATCCCAGATTTTTCACATGTCGTACATCCCATCTCAGCACTCTTGCGAAAAAATAAACGCTTTATGTGGACTGAAGAAGCTGAAAATGCCTTCCAAGAGCTGAAAGCGAAATTCACGTCTGCACCTGTATTAAAGCACCCGCGCCCTGACCTTCCATACATAGTGGAAACTGATGCATCCAGTCTAGCCATGGGAGCTGTCCTGTCTCAAAAGGACCCTGAAACTGGCCAGCTTCACCCAGTAGCATTTTGGTCCAGAAAGTTCTCGGCACCCGAGTTAAACTATGCGGTTACCGACAAGGAGTTATTAGCCAATAAATCCGCCTTCAAGACTTGGCGGCACTATCTTCTCGGTGCCAGGCATACCATTACTGTGATCACTGATCACCGGAACTTACAGTATTTAAGAACAGCCAAGGCCCAATCGTCACGTCAACTCCGATGGGCATTGCTCTTGGCCAAGTTCGATTTCGTGATAACCTATCGACCAGGTTGTAAGAATGGTAAAGCAGATGCCTTATCCCGAATAGGGATGGGAGAGGGAGAAGTGAACCCAGAACCAGTACCTATAATTTCTGAACAAAGGATTCATGGCATGACTACTCTACAGACACTAGAGGACATTCAGGTAAAGATCCAGCAACTCTTTGATCCTACAGCCCTGCAGGACTGGGTAAAGAAAGGCCCGGACTACTCTGTCACCAATGATCTGCCTTATTACCAAGGATGGCTATTTCTGCCACACAAGGAACAACAAGAGCTAGTCATTTCCCGTTATCATGATACCCTAATGGAGGGGCACCCAGGTATTGCAAAAACTGAAGCTAAAATTAAAAGACAATTCTGGTGGCCCACCTGGCGAAAGGATATTAAATCATTTGTGATGTCTTGTGGCATTTTCACCCAAAACAAAAGTCAAAAGAAAAAACCAGCTGGACTCTTACAACATTTAGCCATTCCGTCTACACCATGGCACACCTTGTCGTTAGACTTTATTACTGATCTACCTCCTTGTAATGGATTTAACACCATTCTAGTTATTGTGGATCATTTTTCCAAGATGACCCACTTTATTCCTTTAAAATAATTACCTTCAGCCTCAATCCTGGCCAAAGAATTCCTCGAAAACATTGTTTGTATACATGGATTTCCGTCCGTGTTGGTCTCTGACCGGGGCAGTCAATTCATTTCACATTTTTGGAAGAAATGTCAATTGGCGCAAATCGACGTGAGATTATCAAACAGTCACCACCCCCAGACCGATGGTCAAACGGAGAGGACCAACCAGACTCTTGAACAATACCAGCGTTGTATGTTACATCAGACAGAGTAATTGGAAAGACATTCTTTGGATCGCCCAATATGCATACAATAATTCAGTACATTCTGGAACTGGACAAAGCCCCTTTTATACCCTATATGGGCACCATCCTCGAACCTCAGACCTTGACTCACCCCAACACTTAGAAATGCCCGCAGTGGACCATCTACACGCTACGATTACACAAGCCTTTAAGAGGCAACTGCACATTTAAAACAAGCGAAGGAGAAATATAAGAAAGATGCTGATCGGCATAGAAGTGATACTCCACAGTACCAAATAGGGGATCAAGTATGGTTGGCCACAAAACACATACCTCTCAAGGGAACGCTGACCTTTAACACTAGATATTTGGGACCTTACTCTATTAAGGCCATTATCAACCCGGTGGCCGTCAAGTTGCACTTAACTTTTAATATGCAAATTTCTTCCCGTCTTTCATGTGTCACTTTTGAAGCCAGTGCAACCAGGGACAAGACTAACCAAGCCACCAGACCCCATCCTTGTAGACGGGGAACCCGAATTTGAGGTTAAGAACATCCTGGACTCCAAGATGGTGAAGTCAAAACTTTTTTATTTAATCGACTGGAAAGGTTACGGACCACAGGAAAGGTCTTGGGAACCTAGTGACCACGTGCATGCACCTCGATTGGTGAAAAGATTCCACCGAAATTTCCCACACAAACCAAAACCACGGGGAAGAATGACTTTAGGAGGGGCCTTGGGGGGTGGGAGGGGAGTGCTGACATGATGCCTACCCCCGGGGACCCAGACCAGGTCCAGCAACCCCGGAAGCAGGCATCAAGTTATTTTGAGCAAGCCCAAAAACCCCTGCTAGGGACTGTTTGGGTGCGGTCCTGGCGCCTATGGCGCCAGGCTCATATGGAGAGTCAGTCCTGGCGCCATAGGCGCCAGGCTCATAGAGTAGAACTTACCTGATGCAGACCATGCTGCAAGAGCTCCAAGCCAAATGAGGCTTGGAAGGGACTGTTTTACCTAGGGACTATTTTTTTACTCGGGCGGGACTGGGGAGGAATACGTACCTGGGACTACTTTGGAGACTATTTAAACCACGCCCGAAGAGTAGCACACGCTTTGCGTTATTCTGCAGCGTAACCCTCACCGTGCCTGCAAGTCTGCATCCAGTCTTCTGCCACGCCCGCCTCGAGTTTGGAGCTCCTAGAAAAAAGGGAGAAAGAAGGAGAAAAGGGTAGAACAAGAGCAATACCTTTGATCCTTACCTGAATTCCCGATCCATCTCGCCTTCGAGCTGGAAGAAAGAAGTTATTTTATGCGCGCCGCCCGCCTGCTGCAGCACCGCGCTGAACTCACCGGCCTTCGCAGCATCTTCACATTCCACTGTGTCCTCCTGCATGTTCCCGCCACATTCCAAACCTAGGAGAAGACAAGAACAGCAGGGTGACCCAAGGCAATACACAGAGGAATGTTAGTTACCCCCCCATAGACTTACCTGATTTTACCACCGGGGGTACTATTCCTCTTCACGGGTCGGCGCAGCTTCCACTGCATCTTCGCCGAACCCTGGCCCCTAAGGGGAAACAAAAGGACAGCAAGGTGAAACAAAGGGACTATCAAGGGGAACCCTCCTCACCACAATAGACTTACCTGATTTTACCGCCGGAGGTATTATTCCCCGAGACTTCATACTTTCTCTCAGCGCCTGAATAAGGGAGAAAGCAACAAGTTACATATTGACATTATTTTATCGAACAGTGTTGGAAAATACAAATCCTTACCAGAATATTACCGGTTGCCATGAGGAACTCTTCACTAGGGTCAAGCTGCAACCTGCAAGGAATAGGACAAGAGTGAAAGTCAGGCATTTGAACTCTTACAAACTACATACTTTTCGGAGTCAATATTGTTCTGGAACTCACCAATTCCTTCGAGCCAGTGAAGCAACTGGTTATCAACGCGCCCCTGCGCTCAATGCAGGATGGAGAGCTCATCTTTTCAAACCATCAGGTGAGACTATAAGAGGGGACATCAAAGGTGATCTGTGGGGAGAACAGCGGGGGTGGGAGTTTTACACTGAACTCCACGGGCGGTTAATTCCGTTTCTCCCTTTGCAGAAGAATATTCCTACGAGCCAAGCAAACAAAGCTAGGTGGGCCAGTCCAGTCCGTCATCTCGGCCCAAAGCGTCACATTGGTGGAGACCGCAACTGTCCAGCTCAGATCGACGCCTCTGTGGGAGCCAGGTGAGTGTAACACGTATCCAACCACGATGAACCGGCCGGTGCAGAAGGCACCGCAAAAGGCTTCTGTCCTGAGCCTGTCGTGGCCTGTTTGCCCAGAAACGCTGCATCTCGCACATCATATCAATGCGGTAAGACTCACCGCCCAATTGACCCCCACCGCCATCCGTACACATTGAACTTCCCAGTGGCCTTTTATCTCCCATCTACATTTGCACGGTTCACGTCTGTATAGCACAGATTGTATTTACTCTGGTGAACTCTATGTGTCTCTGTACACACCGCATGCTGCTAGTCCCCCAACCCTACTTGGACGGGCTCTGAGTCCGGACCAGTGCACTGGTACTCTCTTGCATCATCCTCATTAACAATATTGACATGATTGTATGTCTGCTTGCACCTGATTCCACCATATTGGCATACACACGTGTACTTTCTCCTTGGAAATTAATCACTGTGCCGTATAACCTGTTCCAAAAAATGTATCATGCCGCATCTTGTGCCGCTTAAAGTGTACGGTAAGGTGTGACTTATCCTGTGTTATCTGTAAAACGCTATTGCCAAATAATCTGTATAAGCTCTGTTGTACTACTATCACCTCTGAATTAACTGCTTTACTCATAACAGCCACTTGCGATCCTACTATACGCTACGCTTCACCATCACACTCCACACCATGAAGAAGAAGGCTCTTACAAAACAACACGCTACCTACTTTCTCATACTCCCTATATTTTTCACATGCTTAGCGTTCCTTCACACAATCTACCAACTACACAACAATACCCCCTTCATTCACACGCACAAACCATCATCTAACACCACAGCACTGCTCACTACGGAGTACAGCTTCGACCCACCTGGCGCTTCTCACACCACTATGGAACCAGTACACTCCTCTGAACGCTCACGCAACTGCCCCACCAGACACCACAGACTTAGAACACGCACTCAGCCGATGCACATTCTTTCCTTCCCCACAGCTACCACCTGCAGGAACTGCAGACTCGGTAACCATACTTTGATCAAACACCCCACACACTTCTCCAACCCATCTACTCGCAAAGCCAAGTCAACACAGCCCCAGGACTCTCAGCCTTCACCATCTCGTCCCAAGCCCCCTAAACCACCCCCCAAAGCTGTCTTATCTAAATTGTGACCAAACAACAACTCACAATCCTGTGATCTTAATTGCGCTCTGCTCAATGCTCACTCTCTTCCTGCCCACGCTCTGAAAATAAATAATCTCCTACTTAGTCAAGACGTAGGGCCTCATTCTGAGTGCGGCGGTAAGGGGTTAACGGCACCGGTAAGGATGCCGGTGCAGTTAACCCCTTACCGCCGCATTCCAAGGTCTTTTAGGTGGTCCCGCTAAGGGCGGCTGGTAAAACCATCCGGCCTTAGCGAGTGCCGCTAAAGGACCAGGGAGCTAATAATGGGCCCTAATTATTAGCTCCCTCCCCATTCCCATTGAGCTTAATGGGGGCTCGAATGGGAATGGGGATGGCTTCCCTGAATGGGGAAATACCATGTCCTCCAAGGTTGGAATGACCCGGTAAGTCCCGATTCAGGGAACCTGGATCCGGTATGCAGCTAATAGCACCATGGCTACCTCCAAACTCGGAATGAGGCCCCTAGACATTCTATGTATCACTGAAAGATGGCAACACAAGGCATCAGGCCCCTCTATCACGCTAGCCTTGCCAATAGGTTATGCCATTCTCAGACAGGACAGTATTACAAAAATAGGAGGGTGGGGGTTGCCATAATTTACAAAGATACCCTATCCATAAGGTCCACACCTAATCCATGGGAGGGTAGAGTAGATATATTATTGGTGAAACTATCCCTCTCACCGAACAACACCATCAATATCCATCTCCTCTACCAGCAAACAGGATCCCCGGCAGATTTCCAGGACACCTCACCCACATACTTAGTGACAACCTCAAATAATCCACTAAAACACTACTCCTAGGTGACCTAAATCTAGGCTTCAATGACACCAATGACAAAGCCGCCAACACTCTTTCCAAAGATCTCTCAAACTTAGGATTCACACAAAAAAATTCTTAGCCCAACCCACTCCAAAGGTCGCACCCTTGATTGGATTGTTGATCACAACTGTAATTCTTCCATCACGTCCAATTGTGCTTATCCATGGACAGACCACAATTGCATTCAATTTACTATCCCCACAGCTTCCAGCAAAAAAAACCACGATGAATGCCACTACCACTCTAGTAAGAAGCTCCAAAAAAAACTTACAGCAGATAACATCCGTCCACACCTAAACATCTATTGCCTAGCCCCTCCCTTCTCACAAGACCCTGTCATCCTAGTGGATATCTTTAGAAACACCCTCTCTAATAGATTCTAGAGGTTCTACGGCATTTACTGTAAGAAAGAAAAAAAGTTGTTTTTCTCGAACTCATGGTTCACAGATGAACTACAAAATTGTGCGTTCGAATAAATGGCTTGCTCTCAAAATGTGGCAAAATAACTCATATGAATCTACCAAAGATAGCTTTAAAATGGCTGCCTTGAAATATAAGGAAGCCATATTCTCTGCTAAATCCAATTCATTTAATCATCGTATATCTAATGCAAACTCACAAAACAAAGAACTGTTCACCATATTTAAGGTATTTAAGGAACTGACGGCTCCCCCTACCAGCACAGACGGAATCGTTAAGGGCGAAGCGTGGTGCACAAGTATCCAAGCGGCTATGCTTAGAAAAATAGACTTCCTCCAAAATAAAATCCAGGATCACTACAAAGCACTCCAATATCAAAATATGCCTACAGAGACTACACCTGATGATAAACTACAACTCCAACCCACATTCTACTTTAACGATGTGACAGAACTTGAAGTTATAGACATTGTCAAACACCTTAAACCATCACTTTGCAAAGGAGATACTTGCCCACCTAAGACCCTTGCACCTCTTCTCAAAGCCTTCATCAACTCCTCATTTGCAACAGGCATCGTCCCTGCCAACCTTAAAGAGGCTTGGGTGCACCCTCTTCTGAAAAAACCCACGTTAGATCCAGCTCAACCTAACAACTATCGGCCCATAACAACCGTCCCATTTCTTCTTAAAATACTGGACAAAGCAGCTCATAATCAGATCCAACTCCACTTGGAGAATAATTCTGTCCTAGGAAAAAGACAGTCATGATTCCGCAAAGGGCACGCCACCGAAACTGCACTATTAGACCTAAAAAATCAAATTACCCAAATCTTATACAAAGGTTAGCCTGCTCTCCTCCTCTTTTTAGACCTACCGGCGGCCTTCTACCTGGTCGTACAAAAATCTCTCACCGCTCACTCAAGCAGCACAATTCTCCAAACAAGCGACTTCATGGATCTTCTCCTTCTTAGAAGGAAGAGCAATGAAAGTTTTCTCAAACATAGCAAATGCAGCCCCCACTACCCTTCACTGTGGAGTCCCATAGGGATCATGTGCTGCTCCTACGGTCTACAATCTCTTCACAAAGCACCTTTGTGACAAGCTGGATGCACTTGGGATCGAATATACCAATTATGCGGATGATACCCAAGTTCTGCTACCACTAACCAGCTCATACGAGCTAGATGCGCCCGCTCTAAGTCAAATCTACGCCACCATCCAGGCTTGGATGGCGGAAAACGGTCCATGCCTCAATGGAGATAAAACAGAGATTCTCACCCTGGGGCAAAAAACTACATTAAACCAATTAGACTGTCTCTACTCCAATTTTAACATTGACAAATACGCCATTCCCGTCCTCACAGCCGTCAAAACATTAGGGGTTCACATTGATGCCACACTTTCCATGAATAAGCAAGTCAATGCCATAGCCGCGGCGTCTGACCTAAGCACCAAACTCATCAATGCCATTAAACCGTTCCTTACTAAGTCCAACTGCCTCTCAATAGCCAGAGCCACCATAGGTGCTAAGCTGGATTATTGCACCGCCCTCTTAGCAGGCACCTCCATATAAAATGTAAACAGACTCCAAATCACCCAAAACAATGTGCTAAGAGCAGCACTCAGCATTCCAAGAAGAGACCACATCTCTCAAGCCTGTCAGTCCACTGGCTTCCAGTCAAAGACCGCATTACGCTTAAAATCCTCACCACAGCCCACAAATGCATCAACTCCATGGCACCTTCCTATCTATCAGAAACTCTGAACAGAACCCCTTCAGCAAGACCCACTAGAACACGCTACATGAATCAACTCACTATCCCACTCATCAACAGGGCTAAAACAGGAGGATTATGCTTCCCCTATATAGCGTGTCTGTGTTGTTCACAGCCAAGTAAGAACCAAGGGAGGTCCAGTCGGCACAACCCAAATGACTGTGGTATGGACTACAATATCAGCTAATATCTAGCTCGAGAGCGAGAAAGATGTAAAAAAAAGGCTGTTGCAGAAGACAGAAGGATAGAACATGAAGTATACTATCCCTGCCTAACGTGCGCTCTCAACTAGGTTGCACTGTTACAACGCCTGTCTAAAAAGTGACAGAATAAGAGTCAAATTACCAACTTCTATGGTATGTAATACATTCAGCCTTGTAGGTCCTTTTAGGTCCTATACCACTTTCTTCCAAATCCGGTACAGATTTGGAGAAACTGTAATTTAAAAGAAAAAGAGCACCAGGGGTATTGTAGAGGATATATATCCCTCCAAAAACTCGTGTGGCAGCTAATGGGGTAAACAGTCCTTTAATAGCCCACAGATTTGACACACTGACCCTGGATTTCTAGGGTTAAAAAGACACAAAAACAATCGAAGAAGGAGAAAATCCTTATACTTTAAACACAAAGACAATACAGTCACAACTTCCCTTCCAAGGCTCGTTTTAATTAGAGGGGAGTCGGACAATGTAAAAAGGTTTGCTCAAACAATCACAAATAGGCTAACTGTTGCCTTTTTTAGATGTAGCAAACACCGTCGACCGGTTTCAGTGGCATGACTTCATTACAACCACATTCATCAGGCCAGTCTTAGCTTCCTCAGAACTGGTGTATTTTGTGATTTAACAGCAAGTGAATGAGGAACAAAAATACGGAAGATGGAATTGTACTTTACCACCTTGATGTAGGTGTCAATGGACTTGAACAGTCTAGGAGGGAGCCTGTAGGATCAAAACAAAATAATCCATAGTCACAACACGACTGCTAGGTTCCATGCATTGGATTATGAATAGACCACAAACTGAGTGTCATTCATCTATGCAAACAAAGTCTGTTAAAACCACACTACATCAGTCAATCTTAGTATATATCTCTCAATCTCCTTCGTATGTAGCCATCATGGTATGTAGGGTCAGAGTGTGGGCTACAGTATTCAAGGTATTAAATAAATAATCATGGGTACATGTGAATCATTCATAGACACGTCTTGAACAAGTGTTTTTTTAGGACAATGGAGATCAAACGTTGTAAATATGCATATATAGGGTTCAAAATATACATATAAAGGAAGGACTCACCCTCTATTTGCTTCCCTCAAGAGTCGAAGAAAAAAGGTTATTATGCCTTAGTTGGAGGCACAGTTCGACTACCCAGTCCCATGCTGTTAATCTGTGGGGTAATATAAAGATGTAACAGTGTTACTCATATTAAAGGTACCAGATTTTCTGTGCCTCTGCCTGCAGTGCCACTGATTAGGTTGCCGGCGAAATTTGGCACTTCTACTGCATTTTAGAAAACTTATAAAGGGGAGGGCCAGGAGTTACTGCTCCTAAAGGGGTGTGAGTACTCCCTCTCCAGCGTGACATAATCCCATGGCTCTAGAAAACTTTAAGTCAAGATTATATGAAACCTCAGAGGAGGTCCCAAAAGCTTACCAGCATACACCTTCCTCGGTGTGTGGTACGCAGTGCTTTAAGTGGGGCAAGGAATTGAGGGGGGACCCTCGTTTGGGGGCATGGCTTCCATTGTGGGCGTGGCCTAAAAGTGCACAAATCATAGTAAGGTGCGCAAACAAATATATAAATGTCTTTGAGCATTTATATATTTTTATGCGTACTACTATGGTTTGTGTATTTTTCAAGCCTTCTTTCATAAACATAGCAATGTTGCATATTTCTATGTTATAAAAGGTGGTTTGAAAGTGCACAAACCATAGTAAGTTACGCACACGTGTGTGCTTACCTTACTATGGTTTGTGTACTTTTCAAGCTACCTTTTATAAAACATAGACACTTGTAGCATGTGTCTATGTTTATAAAAGATGGCTGGCAACGTACACAATTTAAGCCATCTTTTATAAAGCTTTGAGGACGGACAAACCCAAGGTGGCTTTGTCCGTCGACAAAGCTTTATAAAAGATGCCTTGAATTGTGTACGTTTCAAGCCGTCTGTTATAAACATAGAAATACTTCTACGTTTCTAAAAGATGTCTTGAAACGTAGACAATTCAAGGCATCTTTTATAAAGCTTTGCCTACGGAGAAAGGTGCCTCGGGCTCCGTGATCTCTATCATAGAGCCCGAGGCGTCTTTCACCCTCTGTGAAACCGCGTGCTCCGTGATCTCATCTGCATATTAGATCATGGCGCCCGCGGGTTCACTGAGGGTCAGTGACCTGGCGAATGCAAACAAAGGGACTAACTTCTTCTGATCACCCCTCAGATGAGGGGTCATCAGAGGAAGTTACAGTGACTGACGGAAGTGCCAGCCAGTCACAGCATTACTGTGACTGGCTGGCACTTCTGTCAGCTCCCTAACGTTAAACTGGCGGGCGCATCTCCCGTCGCGGCTGCGGCCGCGGCGGGATAATGCGTCCTGATATGACATGGTGGGACCCGGGGGCCCCGGCAGGGCCCCAGCTCAGCCCCACTTTTTGGAGACTGCCGCGGCCCAGCCCTGTCAGGCCCCGGCCCACTTAAAGCACTGGTGGTACGGCTATAATGTCCGATGCGAGTGCGACCGCAAATCTATCGCATTCGCTGTTTTAAAAAAAGGGGGAGAGTGATGAGCCTTCCGTTTACTTCTGTGTCACGTGATAGTTGCAAACGAGTCACATGACATGCCACTGTATGTCACATGTTCTCACTCGTGTTGGCGTAATCAGCCCGGAAGTCAGGCTGATCGACTGAGACTAGGTCAGGCAATATGTATCAGGGTGGATCAACGTGAATATCCACCAATCCCAAACGGATCGAGGTCCCATTTTCTAAAGTAGGGCCAATAGATGTTACTGTCTAATTAGTAGCCGTATTGTTTTTGCTAGGATATTTTTTTTTTGTTAATTTGTTATAGCTGGTGAACCAACTTTTCAAATGTTTATATACATTATCATTTAACATACTTAAACATCTTATACTTTACAACGAATATTTACACCCCATTATAGGCAAATATAAAACAAGTAGACATAATAAAACCACATAAAACAGAATAAACAGAATGATACAAATTGAAAGTGACAGCCCTCCTTGAAGTTACTTAGAACTGACAATCACCATTCACTTTGAATTAATTTATGCAGAATTCAAGCCGGGGAAAATTAAATTAAGAAATTGCACAATTGCAAGTTGTATAGTCATTCTTGGATTAGAAAACAGACGATTCCATATTTGCACAGAACTGGTGCCACTCTGAACCGACAACTTTCCCCCAAAGCATTTCACTCTGATGTCATGTAATGTGGGGCATTCAATAATGAGATGTTGTAATGTTTCACATTGTCCATTAACTTTACAGTGATGACAGAAATTCTGATCCTTCGATATTACCTTTCTTCTAAACAAGATCTCATTTGTCTCATATTGATTGAATCTGAATCTTAGATATTTCTGTCGGCGTGCATGTGACGGGAATTTCAGCAGATAATCTGCTATTACCCCATACCTTTTGATGCCAAAAGCCTTGAGGTTAAATTCTTTAAGTTTTGTGCAAAGTTCCATGTTGAAAATCCAGTGTGCTTGATGAATTTTATTTTTGGCATGATCTGGATTAGTCAACAGAAGCTCGATCGATACTGAGGCATCAGCAGCCGCATTGAGCGTGTGACTTCTCCACTTCCTTGACATACCAACTTTTGCAGTTAATAGATTTTGGGCTAGTACATTTAGAAAGGTAGGCCTCCCTAAACCATCCAGAATTTTCCGTAGAAGCGCACACTGCTTCCATAATACATGGGCATATAAGGAGACCAGACCCAGTTCATATCGCAGCATGGCCAGTGGTGTACCTGGGGAGAGTAATAGCACTTCTTTCCAAAATCTAGCTTCTAAGCTATCCCAGAATTTGCGGTTTTGTGGTACCAAAGCCTCAACACCATATAGCAGAATTGGAATTACTTTGGCCTTATAAAAGAGCACAATGTGTTTCACGGTGAACTTCCCATATCTTCTTAACATGATTTTAGATTGTGAAATCAAAGAACTAAGTTTAACCCTAATTTCAGTTGTCATAGTACTTAGGGTTTTCTTGTGCTCAATATATACTCCGAGATACTTATATCTGGCAACTTTAGTTAGTACACAATTTTGGAGGGACCACTCCAGTTGATGTTTTTTTGTAAAATTATTATTACACACTAAAATTTGGGATGTGGCTGTGTTGATCACAAGGTTATTTGATGTTGCATATGAACCTAATTGGTTTAACATGTTTTGTAGACCTATGGGAGTGCGAGATAGTAATACCAAATCATCTGCGTATAGTAAGTAGGCAACCTTTTGAGATCCTATACGAGGCGCATCAACTACGCAGTTCATTAGTGCAGGGCCTAGATCAAAATAAAGAAGTTAAATAAGAATGAGGCAAGAGCACAGCCCTGCTTCACTCCTCTATATGTTTGGAAAGCTGGTGATAATCTTCCACCCATATTTAGTTTAACTCGCATAGAGGTAGAGGAGTGTAGTAAGATCACTAAGTTTATAAGGGACATTTGGCACTGATGTTGCCTTAGCTCAGATATAAGCATATCTCCATCAATGTAGTCGAAGGCGGATTTAAAGTCAATAAACCCCAAATATAAGGGGAGTCCACCATCAACTTGCTCTGATTGTATCATTGAGAGTGCTAAGATATTCGGTATTGTGCCCATGCCCCTTACAAAGCCTGACTGGAATGGGTCTCTCAGACTATTTTGATCTACCCAATCATTGAGCTCCTTAAATATTATTCTACAAAATATTTTCGCAGGTGCATCCAATAAAGAAATTGGTCGGTAACTCGTTGGTAATTGACGGTCACCGTTTTTATAAATCGGAATTGTAATTGCTTCCGTCCATGTATTTGGTAATTTTTGATGGTTGTTTACTGCAGAAAATATCTTGTAGAGAATTGAGCTCCAGACTTCAGGGTGTTTTTTCATTAGAGAGTTCGAAATCCCATCAGGTGCTACTGCACACGAGTTACTTGATGTCATAATTAGGTGTTTTATTTCCTTTTGGTCAGTATGCAGCCAGAACCTCAACACCTCTCGTGTATTTAATGTCGAGACCGTGTTTACGGGTGAAGCATATAGGGATTGCAAGTAATCTACCCACTGATGTACCTCAACTGTCGATGTCTGAAGGTCTAATTGGCGGGCGTTATTAGTTTGATTTATTATTGCCCACATTTTTGTGATATTTTTATCAGCCAAAGTCGACAACATAATTGTACCATCTTTTTGATATAGATTGGCTCGATGTCCTTTGACCCAATTATTGTAGTTCAGGCAGACTTTTTTATGAGAGTCAATCTAGTGGTGAGAGGAAGCTTTGCCAAACCTCTCACTTCAGCACGATATGCTCTCTTCCTAATGAATATAGAGCTATCAAAAACATGGATGTGCCTTTCTCTTTTGGAATTCACAGCCTTCTGTTGGCTATATCATTGCATTGTATTGGAATATGTTAAACCTATGTCAGATGCTTGTCAGTTAGTTGAGGTGTTTGAGTCATATAAAATTTGATTAAAATACCACAAGGCGTTCTCCGACCATCAGAGTCGCCATTTACCACAAAGCAACCACCTTCAATTAGCTTGTGTTTGATATCATTCGCATTTGCCATTACTTGCCAAGTGGCACACAACATGTTATGATTACTTGTTACAGATGGAGACACACAAAAGGAGCACATTTCTGACCATAAATCACAATTTACATAGATGAAATCAATTGTGGATGCAGAATTTCCTCTCTTCCAAGTTGGTGCAGGAGGGATGTCTGTTTTAAATGCTCCATTCAACATTTGCAAGTTCCTATGAGTGACCATTGTGTTCCATTGTAACAGCTTTTCACTCTTTTGTGCCCAATTTGTTGCTAAGCAATTCATATTCAAGTCACCTGCTAAAATGAAGTACAAAATCTTATCATCCGCAGATACTATGTCAAATAATTTATTCAAATCCCTAAAGAAACACTCAGTTGTGATGGTTACTGGGTTCCAGTATATATTCGAAATTGCATAGATGTCACCATTAATAACCGCCCTTACAAGTAGCATGTATGCATTCGGCATGGCCCACACCTGTGACGATGATCCCGGTTCGTCTTTCAGCGCCACCAGTAGACCCGTAGAAGGTCTGCCTATTTAGGGCTTCCGAGCTGCGTTCAAGTGTATTTGATAACCTGACCAGACTATGGGACTTAGCAACCAAGTCTCTTGCAGCAGAATTATATGGAATTTGCCTAGGCCACTCTCATCATTATTTAGCAAATGTTTGAAACCCTGCGAATTCCAGCTGACCAAGGTAAGAGGGGTTAACTTTGCCAGGTTAGATAGCTAGTTCGAATTACTGCTGCAGTTGCATGCACACGAAGCCCTATCCTTCAGTGGCTGCTTTAAATCTTGACAATTCGCTGTGACAATTTTTGACCTTGGCATAGATTCCATATTGCTTGACAACTCAGACTCCAAAACACTGTCGATTTCTAAGTCGAGCAGAAAGCCCAAATCAAATAATGAGTTTTTCGCTTGCCATACCAGATTACGAATTGCTCTAGATTACATCCACACCCGTACTGAATTTAAATTCTGATTGGATGTAAATTCTACCAAAGTGAAGTCAGCTGAAAATATATCTTCCAGCAATGGTATATCCGAAAAGATGGCTAATATTGCTCTTAGGTTCAGATCGTATTGAATACATGGAGCAGGTCTATATTTCAAAATCATGGAAAACAGTGCCACTCGAGGAGTAACCTTCCCCATTCCCACAGTCCCTTGTGTTTTAATGCCCTTGGTGGAGGTCACATTATTTCTTTTCTCTTTCAGGTTGGGAGCCAAATCCCCTAAAGCATCTTGAATCAGCGCCAGTACATCCTTTGTAAAGTCAATGGGTAGGCTCAGTTGTGGGGGTGAAGATAGATCAGATCCGGCCACAGGGGTGGGCACCCTAAGGGTGTTTACATCCAAACTTGCGGCTGGAGTCACAGATGTTACTGTTGCTTGAATCATAGGGACAGACCCTCCAATCTCCGGCCCCTTCTGGCCTTGTTTCACACTCGCCGTGATTTTGTCAACACCATTAAGTAGTTTGCAATGGGTGGTTGATGACGCTGGATCTATGAGTAGAGGAATAGAAAGGCCTTGCATGTAAGCATCTACTGCTCTCCTGATTTCAGATCTGTGGGCTCTTACATCCTCCCCACTATTCTAGCTCGCATCTATAATGTCACATGTGTTGCTCTTTTCAACTGCCAAATTTACCTCCAGACGCTGTGATCCCTGTAGCTCACTATGCGAGATTTCTTTTACCAGGGTGTCTAGAGGTGAATATGGTTGGACTCTGACTCGCTTGTTCACATTTGTATTGTCATTTGACTCACATTCGCTGGGTACTGTAAAGTTCTGTTGGGGGCTATTTTTTTTTCAAGAACATAGGAGCAATCTTAATGTTAAGATTCCTCAACACTGTAGGGTCATTGTTATTCAGTGACACATTTGCTCTCATCTTTTGTTTAGCTTTCAAAAAGATAGGGGCCAAAGGAATTGACTTCTTTGGATTAGACAGTGCTTGGGCCTTCTGTGGTTTGTCAGGGAACTTTTCTGTTTGGGATCCTTTCGTAAACATACTTTGATCGACCTTCGTTTTAATGATGCCTGTTTTTTTTGTGTTCAGCGGTGAGTTGAGAGGATTTTATATGATTGCAATTCCTCTGTGGGTCCCCCCCCTTAATAGATGAGCTGTTGGGGGATGTTAATTCCATAATTTCCATATCATCCTCTATCAGAGTCGGATGATTATTACCAACTTTCTTTAAGAATGAGTTAGTGGCCGAGTTATTTTGCTTTGTTCTACTCTGATTTTTTGACTTTTTCTCCAAGTTATCCTTTTTCCTTTGAGATTTATTTTCTTTGATTCTTTTGGCCAGTCTTGCTGCCCTCTTTCTCATTTTTTTCCTGTCTTGGTGTGGACTTGAGACACCCACTTCTTCTAATGGAGCCTCATGGGAGTCCAGCTGACTGCTGGTATTAGTTGCTGAATACTTCTCCATTGCGACTCCATGGAGAAATTCCACATTCACATTTGCCAGTCTCATGAATTCTTCCAGTGTGGACGCTGAAAGAGATGATTCACAGTCAATTGTAGGATCTGCCTCTATAGGCTCTTTTCCCAACTGTTCTTGTGAGTTATGATTGTACAATTGCAATTGGGCCAAAAGACCCTGTTTAAGGGATCTATCTGCCTCTTCAGATTTATGAATGTCTGCAATGGACCTCTGTATTGCAGAAATGTCCAAACCCTGTTTAGTGCACTCCAGTTGCATGAACTGTAATTTCGGCAATACACATGAATTAACAGCATTGCAGCAGCCTGCTACGGAGCTGTCCAGTGCAGCTACTTCTTTTGTTAATTCCATCATGGTTCCAGATTGAATTTGAACTTCAGATTTCAGAAGTTCAAAAACGGAGACCAGCGAATTCAACACATAACTGAGTGTGGTTAATGAGTTGACATTCGACTCCGGCTCCTCAACCAGAATTTCTTCCTGTGTTACGTTTGGACTGATAGCAACAGATATTTCGACCGGTTGGCGGACCTGCACCGGAGTTCTGAGATCTTGGTTGTCTTCTGGATTTGTAAGATTCAGATGACTCAGAGTTGGATCACCTGTGTCCAGAGCTGAGTGGCAATTAACACATTTGTCCGGTTGACAAACATCTTCTAGGGAGCTTGATGATATATTACTTGGTCCATATGTTAATTCAACAGGCACCACTTTGTTTGCCCCAAAATGCTCCTCTATTTTTTCTGAATTTTTGTCATTGTTGTGTATCCTAAACCTTTTTTCCACTTATCGGCTAGGGTGGGCTCAGGATCCAAGGCCCCCTTGCATCTGACAGGCATGGAGACAAGGTGGAGACATGGGTTTATATGCACTAGCGCTTGTATTTGTAACCGCGAGTCCCCCACCTCCATCGCTTGGCCCCTGCCAGGCTCATCTATAAGACAATTAGCGCCACTGTTCAGCTGAATCCTTCTCAGTTCTGGGTCCTCCCATTCTGGGGCTCTTGGATCATCCTGTAGTGGGATACTCCTCAATTTCATGAGTCTGCTTCACACTCAAAGACTGGAGCACTACAATATTCAGAGGTCCTCAGGCAGGAGGAATTACCAAGGAAGAGAGCAGCTGCGTCTTCCTACACGTATCAAAACGAACCCCACCTGTGAGCGCTAAAATGTATTTAGGACAGAGCAGCTCACAAGCTACACTGCTCAAATGCGCTGCTCAACCCTCCGCCCGTTTTTGCAGCAGAGAGGCAATTCACAATGGAGCCGACCAGCTCAGTTATTGTGAGCCCCAACAGACGCCAAATAGCGCCCCTCCCACAGCGGGTACGATGATGAGAAGCAACACTGCAGCTGAGCGGCTCAAAGGCTACAGAGCCTGCAGTCGCCGCTCAGCCCTTATCAGCCCTTCTCTAGCTGCCCACGCAGAGCTAGAATATGTGCTGAGAACGCGCGGCTAAAAAGGGCTATGAAGTACACCGTTGTTACGTGAGGTACTTCTTGCTCCTCACTCACGCCGGCTCCCCCAACTATAACTAGCGTGCAGAGGAAGCACCAAAGTATTCCAAGGCTTGCTCCAATTGTTACAAACAATGGCGAACAATGACGGTTCTCACAAGTTCCGTTATACTTGATTCAGATTTCAATCATGAATGTCAATGAAGCAGTCACAGTTCGAGTCAATGGGGGTTTACCTGATAAAACAGATGGATAATGTGGCAGGGTTCCCCGCCTTGCCTCAGCCGACAGCACATACTGCAATGACTGCTTCCACTTGCACACCACTTCGCGGTCCTGGGAGTTTTTAACCCCTGCACAGCCAGAAGTAGTAGACAGTGAAGTAGGACTCCAAACCAAGTTGTTGCAGAGTTTCAGTCAAAAAGGCTGGAGACTGCAATGACTGCTTGCACTTGCACACCATTTCGCTCCGCTTCGCGGTCCTGGGTGTTTTTAACCCCTGCACAGCCAGAAGTAGTAGACAGTGAAGTAGGACTCCAAACCAAGTTGTTGCACAGAGTTTCAGTCAAAAAGGCTGGAGACTGCAATGACTGCTTCCACTTGCACACCACTTCGCTCCGCTTCGCGGTCCTGGGAGTTTTTAACCCCTTCACAGCCAGAAGTAGTAGACAGTGAAGTAGGACTCCAAACCAAGTTGTTGCACAGAGTTTCAGTCAAAAGGCTGGAGACTGCAATGGCTGCTTCCACTTGCACACCACTTCACTTTGCTATGGGTATGTTTTCATTCAGACCAACCTTGTCGGTTTTTAAACGGAACACCCATTTTTGTTCACGTTTCAGTAGGAGGTGGCTCATGTCTCCTCCTCTTCTTGGGAATCTGACTTTTTCTATGATTGTCCACTCAATTTTAGTGGCCAAGTGATTCGACCTAATGAAATGGTCAACCATTGGTGCATTTTCCCGGTGGGTCCTAATACATGATAGGTGCTCTTGGATCCGTTTTTTGATTGGCCTGGTAGTCATGCCTACGTATTTATCACATGGGCGCTTTATCATGTAGATTGCATTGGATGTATTACAATTAGTTAAGAAGACCTGTTTCCACAGTGTCCTTAGGCCAAGGTCCAAAGTCTTGGTGCGTTTGGTAAATGTACATACATTGCACTGACCGCACGGTGTGTGTCCCTGTGGAGCTGAATTGTTCCACAAAGTGGTCTCCCCAGTGGCCTCCAAGGCTGGTGTATATGAGTGTATCAATGTGTCTCTTAAATGTTTTCTTTTTTTCATGGCAAAACGTGGTAATGGTAGCGGGACAGGGCCTACGTTAAGTATTGGCCACAGTTTGATGATTTCCCTTTTGATAAGGTTAATTTTGTTTGAATAGGTGAAGACTGCTGTAATGGTTTTTCCTCCTGCTGGTCTTGTTTTTTGTTGCAAAGTTATATCCCGAGGGATATTTCTTGCACGTTTCCTTGCTGTTCTCACAGTTCTCTTGGGATATCCGCGTTCTAATAAGTGGTCTGTGAGTCCATGTGCTTGTGCGTCATACTCCTGTGTAGTTGAACAATTACGCCTACATCGTAAAAACTGGCCAAATGGTAAGTTTTCACGAAGACTCCTTGGATGGAAGCTGGTGTAATCCAGTAGGGAGTTGCGATCAGTTGGTTTACGAAAGACTGTGCTGACCAAACAGCCTAATTTAGGTGTGATTTCCACATCAAGAAAATGGATGATTTCTTTCGAAATACTGTGTGTAAATTTGAGATATCTATCTCTTGAGTTAAGCCAAGTCATGAATTCTTTAAATCTTGATTCTGTTCCCGTAAAGATGGCCAAAACATTATCTATGTACCGCGTCCATAGAGTGACCTGTGTTCTGAAAGGATTAGATGGCTGGTATTTGTGAGTCTCCTCAAATTCAGCAACATATGCCGAATTTGAGGAGACTCAAATATACCAGCCATCTAATACGGGAACAGAATCAAGATTTAAAGAATTCATGACTTGGCTCAACTCAAGAGATAGATATCTCAAATTTACACACAGCATTTCGAAATTGGATATTCACGTTGATCCACCCTGATACATAGTGCCTGACCTAGTCTCAGTCGATCAGCCTGACTTCCGAGCTGATTATGCCAACATGAGTGAGAACACGTGACATACAATGGCATGTCATGTGACTCATTTGCAACTATCACCTGACACAGAAGTAAACGGAAGGCTCATCGCTCTCCCCCTTTTTTTAAAGCAGCGAATGCGATAGATTTGCGGTCGCATCGGACATTACAGCCGTACCACACAACGAGGAAGGTGCATGCTGGTAAGCTTTTGGGACCTCCTCTGAGGTTTCATATAATCTTGACTTAAAGTTTTCTAGAGCCATGGGATTATGTCACGCTTGAGAGGGAGTACTCGCCCCCCTTTGGGAGCAGTAACTCCTGGCCCTCCCCTTTATAAGTTTTCTAAAATGCATTAGAAGTGCCAAATTTCGCCGGCAACCTAATCAGTGGCACTGCAGGCAGAGGCACAGAAAATCTGGTACCTTTAATATGAGTAACACTGTTACATCTTTATATTACCCCACAGGTTAACAGCATGGGACTGGGTAGTCGAACTGTGCCTCCAACTAAGGCATAATAACCTTTTTTCTTCGACTCTTGAGGGAAGCAAATAGAGGGTGAGTCCTTCCTTTATATGTATATTTTGAACCCTATGTATGCATATTTACAACGTTTGATCTCCATTGTCCTAAAAAAAACACTTGTTCAAGACGTGTCTATGAATGATTCACATGTACCCATGATTATTTATTTAATACCTTGAATACTGTAGCCCACACTCTGACCCTACATGCCATGATGGCTACATACGAAGGAGATTGAGAGATATATACACTAAGATTGACTGATGTAGTGTGGTTTTAACAGACTTTGTTTGCATAGATGAATGACACTCAGTTTGTGGTCTATTCATAATCCAATGCATGGAACCTAGCAGCCGTGTTGTGACTATGGATTATTTTGTTTTGATCCTACAGGCTCCCTCCTAGACTGTTCCAGTCCATTGACACCTACATCAAGGTGGTAAAGTACAATTCCATCTTCCGTATTTTTGTTCCTCATTCACTTGCTGTTAAATCACAAAATACACCAGTTCTGAGGAAGCTAAGACTGGCCTGATGAATGTGGTTGTAATGAAGTCATGCCTCTGAAACCGGTCGACGGTGTTTGCTACATCTAAAAAAGGCAACAGTTAGCCTATTTGAGATTGTTTGAGCAAACCTTTTTACATTGTCCGACTCCCCTCTAATTAAAACGAGCCTTGGAAGGGAAGTTGTGACTGTATTGTCTTTGTGTTTAAAGTATAAGGATTTTCTCCTTCTTCGATTGTTTTTGTGTCTTTTTAACCCTAGCAATCCAGGGTCAGTGTGACAAATCTGTGGGCTATTAAAGGACTGTTTACCCCATTAGCTGCCACACAAGTTGTTGGAGGGATATATATCCTCTTCAATACCCCTTTTTCTTTTAAATTACAGTTTCTCCCAATCTGTACCAGATTTGGAAGAAAGTGGTATAGGACCTACAAGGACCTACACGGTTGGATGTATTACATACCATAGAAGTTGGTAATTTGACTCTTATTCTGTCACTTTTTAGACAGGCGTTGTAACACCGCAACCTAGTTGAGAACGCATGTTAGGCAGGGATAGTATATTTCTTGTTCTATCCTTCTGTCTTCTGCCACAGCCTTGTTTTTACATCTTGCTCGATCTCGAGCTAGATATTAGCTGATATTGTAATCCATACCACACTCATTTGGGTTGTGCCGACTGGACCTCCCTTGGTTCTTACTTGGCTGCAAACAACACAGATGTATATTGCCCATCTATTGTGTGAACATAATCTACTAAGGGTAATATCCTGTTAACTTTGTAGAATTTGCCCTCTTGTCTAATAACAATTCCCCTACATAGCACCTAAGCTCTGGATCTCACTTCCCACCGCTCTTCGAGCTGAAACCTGGCTCCTTGCCTTGAAGAGAAATCTGAAAACAGCACTTTTCTACTAACACTCCATCTTCATATCTCCACACCTACATCATACCCTCCACCGTCCCCTTCCCTTCATTCTTGTATATTATCAAAAAGTTGTCAAAATGTATATATGCTGCTACTGTAACTAAGCTTTGCTCACCTTATGTAACAAGCACCACAATGCCTAAGGGCTGATGTGTGCTCTATAAATGTGAATAAATAAATAAATAGATCCTATGTAGGATTTAACTTCTTTCAATCAATGTATCTGTTAGTACGCATACCTCATACTCTGGACCAGCTGCAAAGGACGATGTAATTGTAGTCGAAGTACCAGCAACCTCCTGCAACACAGTACTTGTTTTAGTACAGTTGAAAACAGCAAAATGGAACAGAGACAATGGTACATATAAAGAGAAACCCATAAAAGACCCCTAGTGTAAACAACCGACAGGTTACATAAACGTTTTCATATTATTGGAATTTCCAAGCATAATACATTCTCGTAAAGGAAAAGTAAAATAAAATTACCTGATAAGCGCTTGAAGTTGTAGTTGACTCGTGAAAATAATTGGATGCAGAATCTTGCTCCTTTATTTTCAGTGCATTGTCATGTAGTGGTAAAAGGGAAAATTAGATTTGCATCAGATATGTAGGTAAAATGCAACCGTCGAGAATATAAACTTCTGCAAGTCTGTAGGACTCACCATTGATATACTGGACATGTCGGTGGTTTCGTCACTTTCGAGGGTCTGTGCTTCCATCAGTATGCTTTCCTAAAAAAATAGACATGTCAAGCAACTGATTACAAAAACATTATGCTTCTTTTTAAGGGCACTATGGCTTTGTTTTCCATGGTCATAATTACTTCATTTGAGGCTCCATAAACCAGGGGCAGATGTGTAGTAAAATGTGGTATAATTAAAATGTAATACAATCTGGAAAATATGCAAACTTTGTTAAGACATATTTACACCGAAAGCACCTGTCCGTTCATGGTGTTACCTGTTCAGTACCCCACTGCCTACAGCTAATTCATAATCTGGGACTCACCAGAGGCAGCGTGTGTATCTATAGAGTTGGAATTTCCTTTGAAAGTAATTTACGAAACATTCTGGGTTGGCCCGTTTTTGTGTTTGTCGATTGGTCGTACATATCTTTGCTAAAGTGCAGGCTGCAGATGCAGAATTGATTGGCCCTCAAGTCTCAAAAGACAGCCTGGTCTCTACTTTGAATCTCGTCCACTGCAAAACCACAATGTCGAACCCATCTTCTTATTAAATGAATATTCTTCGGGAATGTATGCAGGATTGTGCCCTGAATTTTGACATGGCTCCTAGAATGGCAACTGAAAACCATACTAGCAGGCATTCTTGAAAATCAATAAGATCTGTATAAAAAGTATAAACAATTACAAAAAAAATGTACTGAATGCATGAGATGATGGAATTATATCACAGTTTTCTATGCAATGTTTGTTTTGTTCAAGGAAGCAAAACCTGTGTAGCGTAGTCGAATACTACATACATACAGAATTGATTGATATGATGCTAATCGTAACGTGTTACTTGTCCATTGAATGTATTTTCATGCATCAAAAGGAAACATGCTTATAGACATGGTCCGAGAAAGATGTCATTCTATTACAATTGACAATGATAAAATGTACTATATATTGAGATTAGAACACTTGAAACATTAGACAATGGTAAAGTCATTGAGATGAATGAACATTACACTACAGGGTACATTCATTCGAAATAGATAGACATTTTGAGATCAGAAAGAGATAAATATAGTAAAGTTAAAAGGTGACCTGACCTTACCTTGACTAACAAACAATTAGATTCAGCAAGCAGGGTAGTTTTTAGCAGGAGAACAGGTAGCACGATCAAGAGTTGACTTCCAGTGCTCACAGATGTTCCCAGGTAGCACGAGCAAGAGTTGACTTCTAGTGCTCAGAGATGTTCTCTAGATGAATATCAAGGGGTTTATAAAGGATTAGAAAAGTGGGTGTGTATGTGAATGTGTGACATGTTTCTGGCGCGGTCTGCTTCAGGGGAGCCTGCAGACACTGGGTATGGGAGGCCATGTGTACAATGGCCCCTGTGCGGTAGATACCTTTGAAGTGTACCTGGTGTTTGGTACCTTGGCCGTTCTCACCCTGCCAGACCCCTTAGGAGCGCACGACCACAGGTGCGAACTGCCATTGATAGTGTATGGGGGATGGATGGGCAAGAGGCATGCAGAAAAGGGCAGAAACACTGCTGAAAGGAGACACACTTATGTGGATTGCAGTGGCAGGGTCTGAAAGAGGGGGGCCTGAAGACAAAGACACACAGTGTTTTGGGAGCCTGTGTGTAAAATGGCACCTGTGCGGAAGATACCTTTGAAGCGTACATGGTGTTTGGCACCTTGGCCGTTCCCACCCTGCCAGCCCCCTTAGGAGGGCATGGCCAAAGGTGCGAACTGCCATTGATAGTGGAGGGGGGATGGATGGGCAAGAGGCATGCAGAAAAGGGCAGAAACACTGCTGAAAGGAGACACACTTATGTGGATTGCAGTGGCAGGGTCTGAAAGAGGGGGGCATGAAGACAAAGACACACAGTGTTTTGGGAGCCTGTGTGTAAAATGGCACCTGTGCGGAAGATACCTTTGAAGCGTACATGGTGTTTGGCACCTTGGCCGTTCCCACCCTGCCAGCCCCCTTGGGAGAGCATGGCCAAAGGTGCGAACTGCCATTGATAGTGGAGGGGGGATGGATGGGCAAGAGGCATGCAGAAAAGGGCCAGAACACTGCTGAAGGGAGACATACTTATGTGGATTGCAGGGGTGGGGTCTGCAAGAGAGGAGCCTGGAGACACAGGGTCTGGGCAGGCTGTGTGTACAATGACCCTTGTGCGGAAGATACCTTTGAAGTGTACATGGTATTTGGCACCTTGGCTGTTCTCACCCTGCCAGCCCCCTTTGGGAGCGCACAGACACAGGTGCGAACTGCCATTGATAGGGGATGGGGGATGGATGGGCAAGAGGCATGCAGAAAAGGGCCAGAACACTGCTGAAGGGAGACACACTTATGTGGATTGCAGGGGCACGGTCTGCTTCAGGGGAGCCTGGAGACACTAGGTATGGGGAAGCCATTTGAAGAATGGTCCCTGTGCGGAAGATACCTTTGAAGTGCTCATGGTGTTTGGCACCTTGGCCATTTATAATGGAGGGGGGATGGATTGTTGCAGAGGAGGTGAGCGTAAAAGGGCACCAACCATTATTTCATGTCCTCATAGTCAAGTGAGCATGTCTTTGATTCACTGAAAAAATGTAAACAACTATTCATTAAAGCTCTGTTGTGTTTTATTTTGTTGATGGCACAAATATACTACACATTGTATACTTTGGGTTGCAGCACTGTGTGGGAAAATCCCCTTTACTATCCGCTGTCACTGGGGAATTTGGCACAAACGGCTCCAACGACACAGGCATGTATTACTCGTCGAACGTGGTATCCAAGCCTCTCATGAAGTCAACATGTAAACAAACGATAGACCACCAGCCTGTACCACCTGTGGAAGAGAAACATACATACTGGGCCTCATTACGACCCTGACGGAATGGGTTTAACGGTGCCGGTGCCGTTAAACCCATTCCGCCCTATTACAAGGTTCCCTCGCGGGACCCGCTCTGGATGTCTGGTCAGACCAAACGTCCTTTGCTGGTCCGCGAGGGAAATAGCATGCTAACAACGGGCCCGTCATTAACAGGCCCGTTGTTTGCATGCACCTCATTCCCATTGAGCCTTGTAGGGGCTCAAATGGGAATGCGGATCGTCCAGGTCTGGGTTCCCTGAATGCCGAAATACTGGGCCCTCCAAAGTCGGAATGGCCCGGTAATTTCCCATTCAGGGACCAAGGACCCGGACCAGAGTTTGGAGGCAGCAGAGTTTATTAAGGGCATGGCTGCCTCCAAACTCGTAATGAGGCCCACTGTATTTAAATGAGCGTGATAAGTGTACAAACCTTAGTTGAAAATTCATCCTGTATCCTATGGCATAGTTGCCCGTACAAATGTTACTTCATGTATCAATCAGCTTGGGCTTTAAAGTGTAGAGACATTAAAAAAGTGAACACCGATGCAAGATTTGGTGCACAGAGAAATATTGTTAGTTGAAATTGAAAGACACATAAGATGACCACTATGATTTCCCCAAAGCGCTAGAGATGTATTGAATTAACAGACTACATTCATTTAGCAGGGATAGATCAAAGTTACGACAATATAGGAGACAAACAAGAAATGTTAGTGGCCTCAGTGGTCAAAGTGACATCAAATCTTGAGTACACTTACTCGTTACTTGGAATGCGAGGGCGAACTGTTGCGTGAAGTTCGTGCATAAGCACCATCATAATCCTCAACACGGACCTTGTGAGGCAGGCTGCCCTGAAGTCATGCAGCTCGGTAACGCATAGCGGCAGTGGCTTTTCTTCCGATATGTAGGCCAAGAATCCAGAGTTTTCTCTGCAGCAGCAGTTCTCCTCCTCGGTTGGCATGACCTTGCACCGAATGCAGGTACACCAGGTGGAAATGTCTTCCATGCGACTAGGCTGTGGCTCAGGATCCAGTGATTCGTCTTCCCAAATGTCGTCCAATGCACCATTGTTTCCGCATCTTTTTCTATCAACTAATTCTGCCTCTGAATACTCCGGCTCGTACTGGTAGGGCTGTATTGTTGCCATTATACAACAAAATTAAAATCGATAGTAAAGCTAGTACAAGTATCAGTTCACATGGGCTCTGAGCAATGAAGATAGCTGAACAGAGCAGAAATGGGTCACAGGCTATACAAAAAAACACTGAAACAATTGAAAAAGCAACTCTGATGTTGTCTGATGAGAAGCGGTCTGTTTATACTTATTGAGGAAAGAGGCCTCCTGCCATTTCCATGTAGAATCGTCATTAGCTGATGCACAGAGAAGGTTGACACGAGATGTTCATTCGCGTTGTGAAATGGGCCGTACGCGTCTAGTGATGTCAGCTTCAGGGGCTCGTGATATGATTTAGTGCCACAGGGGCACTTGAACTTAGTGCGATCGATCCACGGATAAGATTAGCACAAGATGGCCGCGCCCCGCTTGTTGATTTCGCATGTGTAAAAGTGTGGAAAACTAAGGTAATGTGTATAGAAAATGTTTTACGATCGATCACAGTTTGCTTAAAACCACATGCCCGAACGCTCGGGAGAATAACATTTTTGAGTGCACTATTCCTTTAAGGGAGTGTGATAAATCTAGGGAGATCCTCAGTAATACCCTGGTATGAGCCTCCCCTCATGTGGCCTGGGGAAGGCAGCTGCTAGCTGGAGGTGCTGGAGGATGCAGAGACCCAGTGGGGCCAGGGGGCCATCCAGGGGATTACAGGTAAGTAAGAGATGTCAATCAGATTACCGATCTGCCGAGGGTCTCCCACGCCAGCATGGAGCCACGCCGAGATGCCAGACAGAACCAGTGAGTTGGCCTACAAGAGATGGTAACCCCGGGCCCTCTGAGTGGAACCTTTGCTAAAATAAGACTATTTTGAATACCAAAACAGGAGAAGTAAGAGTGCAAAAAGGGCACAATTTTCCATTTATGGGATGTCAACTTGGGGAAATCTGTAACCCATATTGGCACTAACAGAAGAGACCAATGGTAGTAGTAGAAGTTAGGAGTTTTTCTTATTGGCTGGCGAGTAGACCAGGAAAGAAACAGTTGATTTGAAGAAATGTGGTCGTGGTAAAAAGGTGTTGTGGAAAGACATTGGTAACTTGATCATTTTGACAAACTGTTGATTCACCGAAAGAGTATTCCATTGGAAAAATGATTGTAATATGCTAATATTTGCTTTGAATCCTGAGAAAGACATTGGGCCTCATTATGACATGTCCGGTCCGGAAACAACGGTGGCAGTAGATCCGCCACCACCGTTGTTTCCGGACCGGCTGATTCAGAGTTCTGCATGCGAGAGGTGTCACTCCCACCAGGTCTGACCTGGCGGGAGTAACGCTGCCCGCCTGCAGGCGGAAATGGTAACACCGGCTCCATCATAGACGGAACAGGTGTTTCCATTGTCCCCGTCCCCATAGAGTCATATTGGACTCCATGGGAATGGGGATTTACGGAATTCCGCCTCTGGAATTACTGGGTCACCGGGGTTGTAATGTCGAAAATCATGGAGGCGTAATGGTATTCCGGGTCCAGCGGCATCCCGCCGGTTTTTGTGGCAACGCTACCGCCGGACTCGTAATGAGGCCCATTGTGTGGAGGAAAACAATTACTTTGGTTTATGAACTAATGTTTTGTGAAAGAGACATTTGCCTTACCAGGAAGTGTACTGTGGAAGAAAACAATTGCTTTGGTTTTTTTAACAGGTATTTGTGAAAGAGACATTTACTTTACCAAGTGGAAGGACACAGTGGATGGAACATACATTTTGTGTTGAAATTAACAGAAACTTGTTGAATCAGAACTTTTCCACTGGTATTCCTGAATTGATCCAGCGGAAGGATGCTCAACCCTATTCACAAGGAGTACTTTCTAAAAACTGTAAGTTTGAACCGTTGCACTGTTTTGTTGAACTGAAGACCGATAAATATTCCTTGCACACATTTATTGCATGTATTAGTGTGAATGTCAGAGACCTTTGGACACTAAGTCATCTTTCTTTAGTTTTAGTTGCTAGATAGTGATATTCTCAATATGAAATGGAAAGATAGGTGTTTATCTCACCCCTTTTTATCTTTATGAATGGCAAACATTGGGTAAACTATACCTTTGTGTCTGTCTCGCATTTCTGGCTTCTCACAGGAGTTTTACTGGACCCCAAATGAAAAGAAAATTTAAGTAGACCACTTACCAACTTCGATGAGGTGTTAGATAAACAAGTGACAATAAAAGGGTTGGTATCTAACTTATACAAAGCACTGGGGGGCTTCAAAACCAAAAAGAAAAACATAATCAAACTACGATGGGAAAAAGATCTGGGCAAAGATATAGATGAAAAGGATTGGAGACGTATGTGTGTAGAAACATGTACGACCTCACTATCCATGTAATATAAAATGCATAATTAGTGCCTACTTAAGAGATGTCAGTATGACCCCAAAAAAAATAGCTAAAATGTATAGTGGGGTTAACCCAAATTGCTTGAGGGGATGTGAGGCAGTGGGAACCTACAGCCATATGTAGTGGGGCTGTACCCTTGTTCATTTGTTCATTCGTACTGGAAATAAGTTCTTGGTGGATCAAAGAGGCGGATGGAGTGGAAAGGAACACAGAACCCCTGTTAAAACTGTTTGGATTGGAGGTGGATGAAAATCATTTAAGTAGGTTAGACCATATGCCCAGGAATCTAATGCTGGCAGCTAGGGCATGCTTAACCATACATTGGAAGAAACCACAATTAACCACGTACAAGAAATGGGTAGGGAAGGCAAGCTAGATATACGAGATGGACAATCTAACAGCCATGTTACAAGAATGCCCCTTACGCGTTAGGAAATGACCTTTCTTGAAAAGCACTTGGGAGAGGAATACATGAAAATTAGGGAAAATGGAAGTGATACGAAGGATGGTGATGGATATTAAGATGCAAAGGAACCAATGGAGAAGGTTGTTTCTGAAGGGGGTGAGAGAGAATGGAGGGTTTGGTGAGGGGAGGACAGAGAGGAATGGGTAAAGAGAGGAGATGTATATGGTTTTTCTTCCTTTTCTTTTTGCATATCACCAGGAATATGAGAAGAAGTGCTATTCGTATGCAGAAAATGCACCTTGTAATCGACAATAAGGACCGGTGAACACTGACTGTAAAGTAAACATAGCAGCTTCTAGAACCATTCAGAGTAGTTTTGGGATTCCATGAAACTTCCCAAGAGCCAGGATACCTGTGGCTCCTTAGGCGGCCAGATATTCTCTCACCACCAATGCTTGCTTGAAAGTCAGGTGCTCTTGTCACAAGGTATATATACCTCTAGCATCAGCTTTAGAACTGCTGTCATCAACTCCTGGAGCTGATGAATTAGCGCACTGGTTCTTTGGCAACCCAACCTGTCAGTGACTGGACTTACCACGAACTGTTGCTGGAGACTTTACATGCTTAGGAATGATCAATCCTTCCTCAAAGCCAATTTGTGTTCTCTGTGTAAAATTACCAAAATAGACCAGGAGCCACGGGAGCAATAGGATAAAAGCCTCTGGTGCAGAATTCCTTACTGCCACTTCCCAGAGGTACTGTGGGCTCAGGGAGGATGACCCACTCTTGCCAATATTGTTGGTGTAGATAATACTGACCCTACTAAATCAAATGTGGCAGATGGCGGTACTTGCTGCAAGATTTGGAGAGGGGTGAGCGAGAAGCTACAGAGACACAGAGAATAGCAGCAGACGTGTGGCAGAGACAAGGAAGGAAGCAGAAGACTTGCAGAAGAGACAGAGGGAAGCAGCAGGAGGTGTGATACATGGATGCAGGAACAGGGAGCACATACACAATGGAACAACAAAGGCCATATGATATATGAAATGATATGATATGATATGGCATTTATAACGCGCCTATACACAAGTGTTTCAAGGCGTGACGAGGCAAGGGAGGTGAAAGAGAGGGAAGACAGACAACAATCCTACTAGGCCAGGTGACATTGAGATTGCGTAAGTACAGGGGAGGAGGTACGGGAAAACGGTGGAGGGAAAGGGGAAAGTACATAAGCTAACAATAAAATAAATAAAAGCAATAAATAAAGTGTGGCCAGCTGGTGGCAAGTGCAGGGGTAAGAGCAGATGTCAGGGGTCAAGTGCTAGTAGGGGCTGTAAGGATACAGAAACAGTCCCCGAGTGCAAGGTTGCCAGGGGGCCAGTCAGGTGTGCAACTGGCGGGGAGGGGACCTGGGCCCGAGATGAGAGGGTAGCCAGGTAACCAGTGCAGTTTCAGATTCAGTCGGGAGATTAGCAGGGGAGAGGTGGAGAGAAAGCACCAGCAAAGAGGAATGCTTCCGAAACCGGAGATGGTTCTCCTCAAGTTTCAGAGAGGCAGGGAGGCTGTTCCAGAGGGAGGCCCCAGCAGAAGAAAGAGATCTACCACCAACTCACGTGTACGGAAGTCTGTATGGCCCTGATAGCCAGCTGCTGCTTCCTTATTTCCTCCTCCTAGTTGTCTTAGGTACCTGGAAGCAGGTCCAACCTTTGCAGGGCTGACTTGGCACACGTCTGGATTTTTTAGGGTTTTAGTAATGGGTGTTGTAACAGTTGTGGTCACGAGCTGGACGTCCTAAAACTGCACTGGTACTTCAGACCTTTGTTGCAATGTCCTCCGCAGCCAAGGCAGCTGCCTCAGGCTCAAACTGAGAAGCTCCTCTTCCATGTCACCCCTATCCAGATGTGGCATGTCTGCATCACAAGGAATGGTATTTGGTATCTGTATGGGTGTCCATAAGCCATGATCAGTCACAATATAAACATACACGTGTTTTCAAACAGTGATTTTGCGATTCACCACACTTACAGTTTGATAAATTATCGTGGGATTTTTGAAAAAGTTACATTCCATATATGACGCTATCTTTCCTACTCTAGATAAAAGATGCAAAATAAATGCATACATTTGAGCTAATGCAAAATATGTTTATCTGGTGGATACGTTTGTACGGAGTTGTAGAATCAACGTATCCACCAGAGTAAACATATTTCACACTAGCTGAAACGTATGCCTTTAGTTTGCATTCTTTATTTAGCGTTTGACTCATGTATTAAAATAAAAAATGCACCTTATTTAAAACTACTGAAAAAATAAATCAGAACTGTAAGTGCAATAGATGACAAAATAACTATTTTAAAAAACCGGTTCATGTATTACTCCAGGTGTGTATATATAGGTGTTTATCTTTTGTGAAAACGAGCAGCTTACATCTATGTATTCAAGATATACTAGTACCCGATCGCAATCACACATATACCCCCTTTTGTAAAGGTTTTTGCATAAATGCATGCACAGATGAAGCACTGAATCCCCACGTATTTTCTCATCGTTTTCTGTACAACATGTGCTCTCTTGTGCATAGCGCACTTTCATGTTTTGTTGTGCATTCACAATGAGGTGCGATGGCACACAGGTACTTGGTACAGTCGCATATGTCAAAGAGCCGTCCGTGCATGTTTTTGGGACTCTGCGCCTGTATTATTTCCAATTGGTTGTATGGTTTAGCGGGAAAAGTTGCTGATATACTGATATTCCACGAGGTGGCACTCAAGGCCTTCGTATTTCTTTCAGCATACACTTTCATAGATAACTCCGTCCTTTACACGTTCTATTTTCAATAATTGATCATAATTTAAAATGTTATTACTGATTTGTTATGCCATCAGATATTTTAGAAGGTATATCTTACTTTGTAATTAAATGTGCCTGCATTTCACAACAGGAAAGTGAGTTTATTTCTTAAAGTGAATAAGTGAAATCGTACTGTGGTCAATAAGCTGGCCGAAAGGATCAGGTCGGTATTCTCCGACATGCAGGTTATATTTTCTTTCTCTCAAATCACCCTTTCCTACTTAAACAATAAATGTCTAGGGCAGGGGCCGCCCAGAGTGGGTTATTGTTATTAGCATCCTGTAGTGATTAGGTTTCTTTGTTGCTTGTGCAGATGGAACAGAATGCTGAGTGAATGACACAGAATCTTGGTTATGAGAATGTCGATGTATGATTCAAGGGTTCTATGTTGGTCAGATGAGAGATGTAAGCCTACCTGGGAGGATGCAGGTGTATGTTTCCCTAAACCAGAACTTTACTCATCCCTGCATGTTGACCGGGATGCTAATTGATGGATGGTTGTTGTTTCTCAACTTGAAAAAACCTACAAACCAAGCTGGCGGCCATGGATTAGTGAGAAGAGGACTACACACAGTCCCTTCTCGCTTTCCTTGGAGGTTATTATAACGAAGGAGATGGGCTGGCTGAGAATATCGAGCGTTCCTGGGGCCAGCGAGGGACAAAGGAGTGCAATGTAAGTGGGTCAGGGGTGGGCGGGGGATGTGGATGTTGGGGTCTGGGTGAAGGATGGGAAATGGAACGCTGGGGCACAGATACCCTAATTACCAGTGGGGAAGATTGCAGTCTCCTGCTTCCAAGGAGGATCAGATTGATGGCTTTACCATGAAGTAAAGACCCCACTCCGAGCCTCGTGATTGTCTGGAAGGAAGCGGGGTGCTAATTCTTATTGTTAACCCTTTGGTCTTCATAATTAGTGTTCCTTCCACGTTAGATTTTGGCTCATAGGTGCAGTGGAACCAACGTGATTTTTATGGAAAGTGTTCTTTTCTTTTTTGTAAATCTCTATTTATTTTAAGATGATTACAATTAGGGTGCAAACAGGGGCGTCGCTAGTGGAGCTCGAGGCGCTATAGCCCTGGGTCTTTTGGTTGTATCCCGGGATAGAAGCTCAGGGGTTACAACCAACAGGCTAGCCCTGAGTCCCGAAAATCCCGTCAGCGGCTCTCCAGCTCTCGATCTATGTCCGGTATGGAATGCAGTTCCATGAACGCAGGAGGGTAGCCGGCAACTGGAGTGAGAGACTGAGGTGAGTATATCGTTACTGGGGATGGCAGGAGCGTCTTTCTCACTGTATCCTGGGTTTCTATTCTTTGCTGTTGTTGCAGTGTAGAAAGAGGCAATGGGCCTTTAGAAGAGAAAGGGGAGGGCTTGTGGGAGAGGGGAGGAAAGGGAGGGACAAGAAAGGAAGTTTGTTTTGGAGAGAGCACGAATAAAGAGGTTGGAACTAGCTGAGAGTCTCTGTGTCATTTATAGTGCCTATGAATCTGTAAAAGTGAAAACCTAAAACAACTGGTGATGAGGCGATCCCAGCAGGGTGACTGGGACGCACGGTTCACCCAGGGAGATTACAGCACAGTGGAGAGTGAGAGCGGGGAATGCGCTCTCTCCAACGTCGAAGTCATCGCACTCCACAGCAAAAGAGCTGCAAGCAAACTGGTGAGAGAGGCAACGCATGTGGGTCAGCGCTCTCAGTCCGGGCTGCAAAGACACGCGGAGTACAACGGACCTGCCCGGACACAGCCCAAAAAAGGGAAAGACTCACAGATTCACAGGAGAGGCTGGGAATGCTGTGTGCAGTACTTTGATATGGTGAAGTGCATCAGGAGTTGCCTGGGGGTGGTAGGAGCAGAGACGTATTTATAGGAGGGCAAAAGGGGCATGTGCCCCGGGCCCCCACTTTGAAGGGGATCCCCTATATAGCTGACTGATACAAAGACCTCAGTTGCCATTATTCATTAAGTATAAATAACAAATGTCAATATATTTTGGGACACATTGCAGAGGCTCACAACCTGATGCCTGATTGTTATTGAGAAGTATATTCTGCTCTGATCAATTAATCCTATAATGCTTTTTGTGTTCACTCCGCCATCAATAGTTTGTGCATTCACCATAGCAATGCTCCTGTAGCATTTTCACATTTCTATGAGGAATTTATCAATCAAATGCAATCACCAAATTTGAAATGCTAAATCTGAGTGCTGCTATGGTACCGAAGATAGCTCAGTGTGCAAAGCATTTGTTACAGAGATTTGCATTCATATGCCACATCACAGTACCATACACCAATAAGCCTGACTGAGCCTTTCCTACAAACGTGTTGTGCTACAAAACAACCATCTTGCAATACATTGTGGTAGCTTTCAAAACGAACATAGTGTCATGATCTCTGCTTCCAAAAGGTCAGGGTTTTCCCAACTCCCTTGGAAGCAGATCCATAACCCAGGTTCCGAGTGCCAACCAGTCCCAATTGGGACCTTTTGGACCCAGTCCTGGCGCCAGTGGCACCAGGCTCATAAATATGCCCAGTCCCAGCGCTGGAAGCGCCGGGCTCATAATGCTTGGGTGGACTTACCTTCAGCAGACCATGCTGCTTACTTGCCTGCCAGTTGAGCCTCTGATCCTCTTCTGTTTGGAACTACTTTTCCTGTTGGGTGGGGCTGGAGCCACTCCCTAGATTCAGAACACTGGAACTCTTCTGGAAGGCAGGAACTCTTTTCTTACCAGGAACTCTTTTCTTACTTAGGCGTGGCTGTGGAAGGAGACACCTAAGCACTACAGGAGGCTATTTAAACCACACCCGGTGGATGAATCTTGCTTTGCGTTATTCTGCAACCTCTGCAGCAGAACGCTCATCGTGTCTTCTGCATCCGGTCCTGGGCCTAAGGAAAAAGGCTTACCATCCTGAATCCAGTCTTCAGCAACACCTATAAAGACAAGAAAGAACAGGTTAGCATTCCGGCATCTGAAAGGCAAAGGCTTACCATCCTGAATCCAGTCTTCAGCAACACCTATAAAGACAAGAAAGAACAGGTTAGCATTCCGGCATCTGAAAGGCAAAAGCTTACCTACTCTTCGTGCGCTCCGGAGGTCTTCACTCTGCATTCCGGCATCTGAAAGACAAAAGCTTACCAACTCTTCGCACGCTCCGGAGGCCTTCGGCGCTGCATCCCGCATCTGAAAGACAAAACAAGGTGCGTTTAAATACATTGGGGAACTTTAATACTCACGTGCCATTACTCCTTTCCACATCTAATCCAGTGGGTATTCCGGCACCCTGCAGCCGCTCCGAACTCGTACCTGCAAAATAAAAAGACAGTTAGAGCGCATCGTGAAGCAGGCAACAAGCGCTTACTTACGTGCTTCCAGGCGCTTCTATTCATCACACGGGCTCCATCTTCAACTCACTTCAGCCCGTCATCCGCCATCGCCGGAACCCTGCAAAACAAGAGACATCATTACTAAAGACTTTAAAGACATTTGAATGACTCGAAACTTACCGTTCGTGCAGTAAACGACGGACAGCAGTCCTCTGAAGTCAAGAGGCCTGCGCCACCTATCCAGTGAAGAAACTGGTTACAGCACCCTGCCCCGAGGCAGATGGAGAGCTCGGCATTCACTTACCTAAGGTGAGAGCGTTAACCTTTGGGGGTCTACAGGAGAGGAGAAGAGGAAAGAGATAGGGACACCCCATTAACCCCATATTTTCTATCTGCAGACATCTTACTCTACACGTCAGGCATACAGTGCACAGAGGTCCAGCCCAAAGAGCCAACCAGGTGCTACACATCACCTTTGAGGATACGGTAGTCGCCCAGTCAAAACCGGCGCCTCTGCGAGAATCAGGTGAGCGTTACACATAGCCTCGGGATGATGCAAGTCCGGAATTCGATTCCTCCAGACAGGGGTTGGAAAACCTAGGCAGAAACCCGGAATGATGAGTATGAAGGGTTAGCTGGTGATTGGGTATTGAAGGCAAGCGTCCCCAGCCAGCACGATCCTCCCCGCAATGAGAGACAATGACGGACTCTCCCAAGTCGGGAATAAAGCCAAGACAGAGTGCGGGTGAGCTTAAATGGGAGTTTATCAATCAGAATAGGGCATGCAAAGAACTCTGCAAACTCCGAGAGCGCTCTGTCTGACAATAGCAAAGACAGGCGTATATATTTACAAAAAATGTCATAAGAACCTACATACAATAGGGGGCACAAGTTCGATGGGATTGGGTGGCGATGACTAACTATAGGTGCTGCTGCGATGCGGTTGGCTTCGGCTGGAGGACGTCACTGGTCAGCCTCGTGGGTTGGGCTGGGCCTGGCAGGTTGGCTGAGTTCATCCGGGCGGTGTTGTTGTGCCATCGCGGCCAGTGTCAGAGATGAATGTCTTTTCCTGACTTATTTGCCCTAGGCCATGCACACCGCAGTCATTCAGTCATTACAATATTACCTTCTTTAGTAAATCTTCCAATAGGTTATTCTACAGGTTAATGCATCACAGGAGGAATGCACCTTGTGAGGGGTCTGATGGTCATTCGTCAGGGCATGGTTACCAGTGTCCTGTTGACCGGAGCCATAGGTTGAGGGGCTAAGCTTCAGGGCATGGGACGGACGGTACATGCCTCCCTGTCTGGTTAGATGTGGTTATAAATGTGCCGCTGTGTGTTGCCACAGTGTTGGGTGTCCTGATTGCACAGGGCCATAAGTCTAAGATGATCCGGTGGGTTGTGGGGTTTACGAGGGGGCGCCTTTGGAAGTGTATGCTCAGGCAGAGGTTTACTGCTGTGCTGTAAATTATGCAGGTGGCGGGCCGTGGCCTTGGGTGCTGCGGAGGGGGCTACACATCTTTGAAGCGGCTCCAGTCTGGTTGGGGGAGGTGGAGAAGCGCGGCGCGGGCCTCTGCTCTCATGTTTGGCAGTCTCCGCAGGGTGGGAGGGGAAACGGCCTTGCACATATTCACAAAGGTATCTTCCTCATGTGTTGCCGGCTTTTAGAGGTGAAAACATCACAATCATTTGAACACTTTATAATATTTGTTTGAATCACTTGAAAACATACATTTCACTTTGCTGGATGTGTCTCAATTATATCCAATCTGAGCACCTTATTTGTACACTATGTTTTAACAATTACAGTATTTAGTTATATGCATATACATTTGCAGTAAGTGAGGTAGTATTGAGGTTGGTGGAGTACATAGAAAATGACCCGCCACCGTATGTGACGGTGGCGGCACATAAGGGGCTTAGACATACACGCATGACAAGTGCATGCACGGACAACCTTCACATGAGCCCTCTGCATGGTTACATTCGTCTTCTTGTGTACTCTAGCAGCATTAGTTCAGTTATGGCGCGGGACCGCGGGGTGTACGGTTTTCAATGATACATATAGAGAATAATCCCCCGGAATGCTTTTATCATTTGCACGCCCCTGCAGGGGTGTGGGTCCTTCATTGCTGGTGTCATGTAAACATGCGTTTCTTACAATCATTACACAATTTTATAGGTTTCTTTAGTAGAAGTAGTTTTATGGAAAGGATACACGTATTAAAAGCAGTTTTTGACATTCGTATTTGGGTATTTTTCTGCTTTCATCGGATAACCATTCTACAGATCTTCCCATCACCCAGGCCTCGCTGACCGGGTCTCTCTGGGAGCAGTGATACACTGTGGACGGTGAAATGTTACAGTGTTAGTATCTTATGCTAGCTCATGTCCGTCTTGTTCGTGGGAACGGGCTCATAGCGGATCTGCCAGGGTGCTGCGGCGACAGGGATAATTGAAACTCTCCGAGGGTGGGGGCCGCGCTACAGTGCGCTGGGCTCACACCATCTTTGATAGACAAAATGGTTTCTGGGCCCAGCTAAATTCAATACGTGTGGGCAATGTCTTCAGCAGGTGAACCCTCCAATCACCTGGGCCCGGGTGGTCTGAGGGGACGCCCAATGAGCCATGGCCCTCACCTGGGGAGGGGATGTAGGCAAGGAGGGTCTTTTGGACCACTCCTCCCCTACAGTATCCATTCAAGACTGTGGAATGAAAGTGCATCCTGCGGTTGCCAGCGGACAGCACTGTGATCTTCGATATATTATTTAATACCACTGTATTGTACTTTAAAGTCTTCCACAAAAAGGCTTGCCCACTCACTTGATGCCGGCATTCTTTAGCCCATTGCCTGACCTTTATGTTTATGTAGACCATTTGAGTAGAAGTGGTCAAAGACAGAAGAGAGCATACCAAATATACCTATATCATTTTGTTTTTAAACAGTGTTATGTTGGGTTATGTCATTTGTGTACTTTCCAAGTCAGTTCTACAAAATTGCATTATTTTAGTCCATAAAAGCCAAACATTCACAAACTTGCTGTACAATAAGAAATGGTAAACAAAGTGGCAAAATAAAGAAATTGCAGACTGGGTTAAACTTCCAGTTTGACGACTTAATAGATGTGTGTGATCCTGGGCAACTCAAAAATGCCCTGATCTAAATATTTTAAAATTATCATCCATTAAGAGTTATTTTTTTCTCAAGATATGCCTTTAAAAAAGTCCCAGGCTTGGTTTAACTGTCTGTATTGTTACTTCATATAAAATGATAGTGACCATTGATGTATTGCATGCCACAGCCATGTGTTTCTTTTCTCCCGAATTGCAATACAACTTTAAAACCATAGCCCTCTTCTTATCTCAGTCTATTTCCGGAAGTCCAGAAACCTGCATGTAAAGTTACTCACTTATCATTCTACTCCTTCAGCACAAGCAACAAAGAAACCTAATCACTACATATCTCTCTTCCTAACGCACAACAGACACAGCAGCCAAACATCACATACATGAAACACAATGCATCCACACACTCAAAATCCATGCGCGTACATCCCGACCGCTAACACTAAGACTACCTCCATAACCTGAAAGCATCCCCAATAAAAATGGTACCATGACACCAACTATAATGCCCCTTCCCTTTTCTACCAAGTAAGGGAAAGACGCTACCATAGGAAATTGCACCACTTACAATCTATACCTCAGGAAAATCAATAATCTCTCCTCCTCTACCACAGAACAAGCACAACCCATGCTAACTCACACCACATCCCTAACCTAGCTCCAAACTAATTCACTGAATCACGCACCAATGAACAAGGCTGGGTATTCCAACCACCCAAGTAAACAACAAAACAACATGTGCACAACAATTGCCTATGCCACCATCCCCAATTTGTCACCTGTATTCTAATGGTCCACCTGACAGATTTCAACCACTGAATGAGCAAGCATGGAAACACAACCCTCACAATCAGAACCATCACAGTCACCTGAACCACCACAACTACTAAAATCCCTGCAGCCAATAAAACACAACATTAAGATGTGCACCTCACACTAAAAGAACCAGGCTGGACGTTCCAAACAACCCAACTAACACCACTGCTGCGAGTAATCATTTACACAACACACTCTAAGACATCAAGTACACAACTATAAAATCAGCAAAAATGTTAAATATCTAGCATACCACCAATACTCACACACGTAAAATCCTCACACTGCAATCACAAAAACAGTGCTACCAAATTTAACATCAATGCTAAATACATTTCTATACTTTAACATTCTTAATATTTCTTCCAAATTCTAACCAAGTTTCTTGTTTCTCCTAAAATGGTATATATGTTCTATAGAAATAGGCACAAAAAAAACTTCCACAAAATCATGCATAAAAGTCCTTTGAACAGTCCCAACTTTGAAAAGAAATTATTGCAGGTAAAATTTTCCACAACCTATTTTTGAATTTTTGAAAATATGACCAAACCACTTACTATACTTCAAAGTCCATCTGTGGAAACAAATATTAGTTAAAGTATTAAACTACAACATTTCCTATTATAAAAAAATGTCAAACCTGAAAAGGAATTTGTTATTACAGCAAACACCTGTAATTAAGCAATATGACCCGAGCGGCGGGGGCATTACCGACTTAGGTAATGCCCCGGGGCCCATAGTTAACGAAGGCCCCGTGGCATTACCTGAGTCGGTAATGCCCCCGCCGCGAGGGTCATATTGCTATTAGTACCCCGGCCCGCATTATATGCGTGACCGGGGCACTAAAAGCATTTTTTTCTGTCCAGAAAAGCCGCTGTGTTTCGGGACAGAAAAAAAAAAAAAAAACGACCAAGAAAATAGCCGCCGGGAAACCGGGAAAGGGAAAACGGGAGTCGTTTTCTCTTTCCATGGCGGCCTTCGGGAGCAGACGCGCTGGGAACACAAGTGTTCCCAGCGCGTCTGCTCCCGAAAAAAAAGAAGCAGAAGGTAACTGGGTTGGGAGGGCGGGAGGGAGGGGAAGGGGGGAGAAAAAAATAAAATAAAAACGTACCTTCGTCCTTGCCAGGGGACGATGGAAGCCTCCAGCTGTGTGGAAGCGTGGAGTCTCCACACTGCTGGAGGCTGCCATCGTCCCCCACCAGGGACGCAGGAGCAAGAAGGAAAGTGGGGTGGGGCAGGGAGAAGGGGAAAAAAAAAAAAGCGTACCCGAGTCCCCAGCGGGGAACGGAGGCAGCCTCTCAGCCGTGGGGAGGCTCGGAGTGGGGATGGCCCCGCTTCGAGCCTCCTCATTGGCTGAGGGGCTGCCACACCTCCCCCACCCCCCGCCGAGGACAAGGCAGCTGGAGTCCCGGCCGAGAATCAAAGGATTCTCGGCCGGCTACTAATATCCATTAAACAACATTGCTGTAATATCTCAAAACTACCATGTAATTCACTTAAAATTGCATTTCAACTTGTATTTATCGAACAGAGGCTACGACATAACCACCACTTGAATTCAACCCAACTCAGCTACACACACAGGTATGTCAAAATCATATAACAAGCCTCACATGACATCTTTTCTCCATGCTAAACTTACGTTGATATTTTACAAAAAAACATTTCCTGAAAAGCAAAGTAAAACAACTAACTACAACTGCTAAAACATTTTATAGAAGCAACAACTAATCTGCTTCGTTCACTATTCCTCATAGCAGCAATATTTTTTTTTCTTTCTTTAAGCTCAAATATAGTTTCGATATATTCATTTCGGCATCAATTATTGTTCTTGTTTCTGCTGCCCACATCACAAATTGTATTCCTAATATGTCCCCATTTGGTGCCGCCTCCTTCACAAACTTGAATTCCTCATTGCCTGCTACTGCTAATGTCTGCATCCTAGAAATCTTTCCAATGTTGCTGCCGTCGCCACCGGACGCATCCATCAATACTCGCCACACAGTCCAATGCGCACAACTTTTCCCGATCGCTGCACTGTCGTAGCACATAACATTTCCCAAAGCGTTCATCCTCTCATTTCATAATAAGGAATTGTTCCTTTACCCTGATGTTGGGCCACGTTGGAAAGTCATTTTCTTTAACCACTCCGAAGTTCCTCTGCAGTAACTAGCATTATCGCCATACGAACGTATTTCACAAAACATTCTACACGATCACCAACTCCCTTCATCTCCCGCATGATATCATCATTTCAGGCTCTCTGCCGTCCAAGACGGAGCTCCTGCCCCAACGGTTGCAAACTCAGCTGGCAACTTGCCCTCCCAGAGTCCTCGCAGTAAACCTCTACTCCCATGCAACCACCACCGATGGACGGCTGCACCCATCACACACCAGTGCGTGCAGCCTGACATCACGGGGCACGGGAACCCATGCTCTCCACAAAATTCTATTTAGCAGTACAGCGCCTCCAGGTGCAGCTCTCAAAAAATGCTCACAGCTACACAGCATCCTCCAGCTCATCTCATGAATCCTGTGATCCCTTCAGGTACAGCTTTCTTACATTGTGTCATTAAAATACTTTTTAACTGTCAGCAAAAATCTCCTTTGGACTTGCTCTAAGCCCCTCCAATGTTGTACTCTGGGCTCCCAGCCCCTCCAGGCACTGCAAGTGTTGCTTTGGGCACTATTCCCCTCCAGCACTGCACATGGGCTCTAAGCCCCTAAGGTGCAGCCATGGGCTACAAGTCTCTTAGGTGCAGGTACGGGCTCCAAATCCCCTAAAATGCTGGAATGGTCCCCAGGACCCTTCTCTGCTCCAGGCGCTTTGCACATTAGCCACCAATCTTCCATTTTACATCTAGGCACAGCGTAGGTTCCCAACCTCTTCTGATGCCACTGCCCTGGGCTCCAAGCCCCCAGCTGCACAGCATGGCTTCCGCATTATCCAGGCGTAACTAGACCCCTGGCCTCTTCAAATTGCTACTGCCTTGAGCACCAAGCCCTCCATGCTGGAGCCTGGGTTTTTACACCCCTTATACCAGTCTCTGGGCCCTCAGCCCTTCCTCAGTCTATTGATTTCCTCTGTGCTTGATGTGTCTTACTAGTGACAGGCCAGCTGGCCCCTGGCTCTGGTGCAGCCCCTAACTTTCTGCACCTGTGCCCCTTGCACTAGGCCCTACTGTGCCTAAAATCATAAAGCGCTCGCCCTTCGTGGGAGGTCTTCTTCTTGGGTTGGGGGGAGGTGTATGTGCCATCTTCAATGCTGTACCCCCAGCACAGCCAGCATCATCGTCTCCAATGTAACGTTCTTGGGTTACCCACAGATGATTCTGACCTCAGGTGAAGTTCCAGCAACTTCTTTAATTAAGTTCCAGTACATTGTGATAATCATATAAGGTCAATTACATCTGGGTTCAGGGCAACATACACCTGCATCCTCCCAGGTATGCTTACATCTCTCAACTGACCAACATAGAAACCAACATTCTCACAACCAAGATTCTATGTCACTCACTTATCATTCTACTCCTTCAGCACAAGCAACAAAGAAACCTAATCACTACACTGTACCTTCCTTGTAGATTCTAATCTGTGTCTGCTATCTATTCTATGGCACGTGAACCTTTCTCGTTGCTTCCAGTTGGTCTGCTGTATCCATGCTTCGGAACATTTCCATTCTCGGAGGCTGCTAATAGAGTCCTATGTCTGGTCTGTGGTATGTACACCTTTTTCATATGACCACTTATCTGTGTCCTGCATTTATATTTGAGCCTGTAAACCTTTTTTGTGGGTGCCATTGTAAAAAAAAGTCTCTGTTCCTATGCTGGGACACAAATACCCTTGTCCCAGACTGCGAATGTTGCCCCTTGAAATGCCACTTGTTTTTTATTCTGATTCCAGCAAAGATGAAGAAGGTAAGGCGACTGGAAGGGAGTACTATACTTTTAATACCAACAAGGCAGCATACCAAGCTATTGGATGAGAGCACGACTTGGAGGCTTGGGGGCTGCAACATAATATTCTGGATTCCACAACTTATTTGGTTCTGTTGAGGGGGGGGGCCCAAAGTTGTCTGTGCCCCGGGCCCCGAAATTGCTTAAGATGGCCCTGGGTAGGAGACAGTGCGCTCAATATGAACGGCAAACCATCAGGAGAGACACAAGCGGCAGATAGCTAAAGGACCCCAAAACAAGAGTATCATACATAAAGGCTGCATCAATATAATAAAGGGACTCTGTTAAGGAAGAGGGAAAGAACGCATAATGCAGAGATAAACGACCCACAGGAAGACTGGGCACAAGGATATACAGGACAGGGGGATATGTGTCTACAGGAAGGAAGTGACACACCAGGTGGTACATCAGGACATGTAGCCATCAGGAAGGCTGAGAGAAAGGCAAGGACGGTGCAATACACACAGGCAAACAATACATTCAAGGAAGGAAGGAAGGTGCCTATGGCGCCAGGCTCATACACCATGAACAACAATGTGCTTTGGAACTACTTTATTGTATTGTAAGCCAACATGGAGGCATCCACATAGATTGGTTTCCTAAGAACCAAGCAATGCGGTCTATTGTTTTGGGTGTGGTAGCCTAGAGACTACTTTACCTGGACTATTTTATTGGGGCTATTTAAACCACAACCGAGCAAGACAACACACTTTGCGCTACTTTGCAGCTTGCAACGTGACGCTCACCGAGTCCAGCTATTCCCTCGAACCTCGGAGAAGCAGAACCTGCAAGGAGACAAAAGGATCATGATTAGCAGCAGCATCTTACCTGCAGGCTTCATCTTTAAACACTCGCAGCTACTGAGAACAGCTTCCTCGAATCTGCACGCCTCTGCACGCCTCCCGGACAGAACGACCTGAAAGAGGAAGATAGAGGCAACATTAAAGAAAGCAGTACAGACATTTACAAATTACGAACAGCTCAAAAGGCTTACCTGGCTGGTCGCCTCCCGGCTGGCACCACTCTGGACATTCCACTCGCGCTGAAGAACACTGCGACCTACAAGGAAGGAAAAGACAGGTTAGCAAAGGCAAGGCTTTGCAGCGCTGCGCACATCGCTTACTTACCGCATCATAGCGCTCTTAATGCGCCATCATTTACCAGCGGGGCTCAACCAAGCCAGTTCGCCGCGCTAAAGCTCCGCATACCTAAGGGAGAAAAAAGAAACATTTTAAACAAAGAAAGGCATGAAGGATAGCAACAAAACTAAAGAACAGCAATAAGACCTACCTGAACAATATCAAACAGGCCGGCGTCAGTGAAGTAACTGGACCGCACTCGCCCATTAAACACAACGCGCCCTTGCAAAGAAGGCAGGACGGAGAGCATGCCTAATTCTACCACAAGGTAAGGAGAGGGCACCAGAGGGACTGAAATCATACGGGGGTGGAGGGAGGATACTTACCCCAGTCGGTCAGTCTTGAACACAGTCCTCTGTATTTTCAGGCAGAACCTTCCCCGCAGACCACCTCAGGGCAAAGCTGAGAAGCTGAGAAGCATACCAGCGAGTAACCCGCTGGGTGGTGTCCCTGTGGATACCAGGTGAGTGTAACACCTTTTTCCACGAGCAAAGCACGAGCAAAACAATATCCCATGTCCAGAGAAGTGGATGGCAGTATATTTGAGACCATTTCCGCTTTGATGAAGCATGTAACACGGCTGTGTACCCCGTAAAGAAATCAAAGAGGGGTATTGGAGAATTATACAGGGCCTTTTCCCCCTAAACAATATAGTCAAAAGCTGAGTTTCCTTTAGTTTCTGTGACAACACTGTGTAACATCCCATCTATGTCCAAATATTTCACAGTTATAGATTTAAAAAATGCATTATTTTTGATTCCCCTTCATGAAGATTCATAATATTTGATTTCCTTTTCGTATAGAAATACCTGCCTGAAACATACTAATTTGCCTCAGGGGTACTCGGAGTCCCCATCGATCTTTAACAGAGTCCTCCAGATGGACCTAGGTAAGGTCCAATTCGAAAGTGCAATAATCCAGTATGTGGATGACATTTTGCAGTGCAGTGAGACAGAAGAAGACTCATTTAAACTCATAACTATACCCTCAGAGAAAGGATACAAGGTAGACGAGAGAAGTTACAATACTGACAGGAAGAGGGCTTGTATATAGTACAGTTGATCTCTCATGAAGGGCGATAGGTGAGAGAACAGAAGAAATCATGAAAACCGCAGCACCTAAATTAGTGAGGAAATGTTTCTAGGCGTATGTAACTACCTCAGGGCCTGGGTTTTCAATTACAGTACATATATGCAACCACTTTTGAAAGGACTTAAATAAGCACAGGTGGACCAGAGCACAATAACATGGACAAATGAGATGAATGAAGGATTTAAAGAATTAAAAAAAGGCAATCAATACAGCTCCCACATAATAATTTTATTTATTTTCCCATTCAAATAGAGAAGTTATGACAGCATTTCTCACACAGAAGATGACATTAGGACATGGACATAAGCCATTGGCTTATTACAGTGAGATTTTAGATCCAGTTATGAAGGGACACTATCCCTGTGAGCAATCTTTAGCTGCTGCTGAATTCACCATTGAAAAGGCTTCAAGCATAACAATGGGGTGTCCAGTAATATTATTTGTTGAACATGCATTATTTCCAATTTTAGAGAAACCCAAAAGTACATTAAATACACAAAGTACATCAGGGTATGATGTGATGTGATTATTTCCAACCCTGTGATGCGAGGATTATTATGTACATGATTGCACAACGTATACTGAATGTTATAATGACATACCTCAGGCTAGAGAAAATACCCTCAGGAAGTTGCCTTTATTGATGGGTCATCAATAAATGATCAGACAACTGGGGAAAGGCATACTGGAGCAGCACTAGTAAAGCTGAATCGAGAAGGTGAATTTGAGGTAGTGACAAGTGTGAGATCATCTTTGAATTATTCAGCACATGCTGCAGAATTAGTGGCACTCATCAAAGCACTGCAGAGATTTTAGGATGAGGAAGTGACAGTGTACTCTGACTCTGCCTATGTGATGTCAACTGCACATGCAGTTTTGTCACGTTGGAAAAGGAGGGTCCTCCTCCAAGCAGACGGCACTCCAGTGCAACATGCAATGCTATTGGATAGGCTTATAGTAGCATTAAGCTTCCCATTGACCCTAGAAGTTGTAAAATGCACCGCGCATTCCAATGGAACTGATTTAACCTCCTGCGGAAACAAATCTGCAGATCCAGAGACCAAAAAGCAGCCTATTATCCACCCATATCTAGTTTTGACGTAGAAAATGTTAAAACAAAGACATGCCGGTGCATTTTAGCAATTGAGGTCTTTATCATGCTGTCTATTGTCCAGTTAATCAAGATACAAGGTTGAGCCCCACAAAAAGAACAGCATTTATGGAGAAATCAGGGGTGTTTTATATCCCCGCCACTGAGGCAATTTGGAGACATGATAGCACTGGAATGCCAGTTATGCCTCTAGCATTATTGAGAGTAGTGTGGAGCAGCTTCACTACCCAGCACACACGACTCAAGACAGTCTTGCTGCTACAATTGCAGAAGAATGGTCCTCGCCCAATCTGTTAGATCATGTGGCATAGTTTACTGTAAATCGTATTGTGTGCCAGAAATGTACTGCAGGGCACACTTTTCAAACATTAAGAGGAACAATTCCAAGACCCAATGGCCATTTTAGCTTCTACACATAGTTTATGTGGCTATGTTACAGACATACACTGGCGACAAATATATGCTGGTTGTAGTTTGCCCTTTCTCTATATGGATCAAGGCAGGTAGATGCACATACCCTGATGCCTCGTGTGCCACCAAGTTGCTTGTATGCAAGTTGTTCCCCAGGTGGGGGGTGTGTGAGGTTTTGTGGTCTGACAATGGACCGCATTTTGTAATTGAGATGTTCAAACAAATAGCTCACCTATTAGGTATTAAGCACATGTTTTATTCCACTTATCAGCCACTGGCGAATGGCATCTGTGAGAGATTAAACAGATTATTAAAGGAAAGAATAACAGAACTCAAAATGACCTTAAAAAAGTGATGGCTACATTGCCTACCAATTGCCCTAAATGCCCAGAGAAATCAGCTTGGTTCAGATCATCATCTAACTCCTCACTAGTTGGTGACTGGACGCTGTATGTGTCATGATCTCTGCTTCCAAAAGGTCAGGGTTTTCCCAACTCCCTTGGAAGCAGATCCATAACCCAGGTTCCGAGTGCCAACCAGTCCCAATTGGGACCTTTTGGACCCAGTCCTGGTGCCAGTGGCACCAGGCTCATAAATATGCCCAGTCCCAGCGCTGGAAGCGCCGGGCTCATAATGCTTGGGTGGACTTACCTGCAGCAGACCATGCTGCTTATTTGCCTGCCAGTTGAGCCTCTGATCCTCTTCTGTTTGGAACTACTTTTCCTGTTGGGTGGGGCAGGAGCCACTCCCTAGATTCAGAACACTGGAACTCTTCTGGAAAGCAGGAACTCTTTTCTTACCTAGGCATGGCTGTGGAAGGAGACACCTAAGCACTACAGGAGGCTATTTAAACCACACCCGATGGATGAATCTTGCTTTGCGTTATTCTGCATCCTCTGCAGCAGAACGCTCATCGTGTCTTCTGCATCTGATCCTGGGCCTAAGGGAAAAGGCTTACCATCCTGAATCCAGTCTTCAGCAACACCTATAAAGACAAGAAAGAACAGGTTAGCATTACGGTCTTCAGTGACAGCTCTTCACTTACCTGGTCCATCGGCTGTCACCAACGCCTCGCGCTGCATTCCGGCATCTGAAAGACAAAGGCTTACCTACTCTTCGTGCGCTCCGGAGGTCTTCACACTGCATTCTGGCATCTGAAAGACAAAAGCTTACCAACTCTTCGCACGCACCGGAGGCCTTCGGCGCTGCATCCCGCATCTGAAAGACAAAACAAGGTGCGTTTAAAGACATTGGGGAACTTTAATACTCACGTGCCATTACTCCTTTCCACATCTAACCCAGTGGGTATTCCGGCACCCTGCAGCCGCTCCGAACTTGTACCTGCAAAATAAAAAGACAGTTAGAGCGCATCGTGAAGCAGGCAACAAGCGCGTGCTTCCAGGCGCTTCTATTCATCACACGGGCTCCATTTTCAACACACTTCAGCCCGTCATCCGCCATCGCCGGAACCCTGCAAAACAAGTGACATCATTACTAAAGACTTTAAAGACATTAGAATTACTCGAAACTTACCGTTCGTGCAGTAAACGACGGACAGCAGTCCTCTGAAGTCAAGAGGCCTGCTCCCCTTATCCAGTGAAGAAACTGGTTACAGCACCCTGCCCCGAGGCAGATGGAGAGCACAGCGTTCACTTACCTAAGGTGAGAGCGTTAACCTTTGGGGTTCTACAGGAGAAGAGAAAGGGAAGAAGAGAGAGACATTCAATAACCCAGTTCCTTAATCCCATATTTTCTATCTGCAGACATCTTACCCTTCGAGTCAGACATACAGTGCACAGAGGTCCAGCCCAAAGAGCCAGCGGTGTGTTACACATCACCTTTGAAGATACGGTATACGCCCAGTCAAGACCGGCGCCTCTACGGGAATCAGGTGAGCGTTACAGTATGAGAATCCAATTGCTCCTCCAACTAGGGTAAGAACTGATGCCCACAGTGTAGGCGAAGGCATTAGGCGATGAGGTGCATGATTACCTAACAACAATGACTGCAAGTATTTCTTTCATGTCTCAACAGGTAAAAAACAGATGGCAGGGGTAAAAAAGAAGCAACAAAGATAATAAACCCAATTGTTTAGAGGATTTACTGCAGCCACCTGTTTTGTATCCAGGGGACCAGATGCTAGTTCGGAAATGTGTGCGTAGCTGGAGCAGACCTTGTTTTGGAGGTCCTTACAAGGTGGAGGAAGTTAGTCCCACCAAAGTAAAGATCAAAGGGCTGTGAGCTTGGCTACATTCACATGATTTCAAGTCATACAAAGGAGAAACACTGATCCTCCCTGCAGCTGCCTGCAGTGAAGCAAGAGAAGTAGTTCTGTGCTTGCTGACTTGTTCGATGACCAAGAAACAAGCACAAGAAGAAAGATGAGCACATCAAAGCACTTTAATCAAGGGATACATCTTTTCAAATTTTACAAAGAATAACTAGACTTCCAGTTAACCTTGGAACTTTTCTTCTTTTCTAGATAGGGTCAATGAACAATGGGACAGAAGAACCAGAGCCAGAAGAAAAGAAGCACATTTCATCATTCATGATGGCTATTGTAGACACTATATGCACAATCTTGTATGTTGTTTTATCCGACATATTCCAGTCTTATCTAGCCCTAATAATATGATATGTGAATAGAATAATCATATAATTTTTTGAATAATAGTGGTATTCATCTTTCAGTTTTTTATAAACATGTGATCCAAAAGGAGATAATAGATGTGCATATTAAAATAAAAACAACATGGAGAGGTTTCAAAATATCAGAAATTCACTGCCATCCAGAAAGTCAATACGTTTTCATTGAGTAATAATTATGATACCATTTTGCATTATGATTTGTGTTTTCCTCTTTATTATGATGATATTTCAGAGCTATCTGTCACGATCCACGCCCCTGACCCCCTCAGGTATAACAGCCCTCTGGCAGCAGTGGGGCTAAAGGCCTGCACACTGGCCCCAAGGGCCTTAAAACTCCATCAGAAACATACATGGAGTCAGTCCTGGCGCCTTTGGTGCCAGGCTCATTATCAGGAATAAAGCAATACCAGTTTTAGACCTTAATCCAACATGGAGTATATTACACAGCTCAGTTCTTTAGAACCAAGCAATGCAGTCTAGTGTTTTGGGTGTGGCTGGGCCTGGAACTACTTGGCCTGGAACTACTTTACCTGAGCTATTTAAACCACACCCAAACAGCAGAACACGCTTTGCATTATTCTGCACTGCTGCAGCGTAACACTCACCGTGTCCAGCTCCTGCTCATCTGCTTCTCTGCGGCCCGATCCTGAAGCCCTATATCCGAATCCCATCAATGACCTGGAAGAACAAGAACAGCATTAGCGAGCAAGAACACTTACCTGTGAAGGAACCGGTCTTGAATCCATCCTGCGCTTCGCTTACCTCGCCCATCTCCGGAGCTCGCTGCAACCTAAGACATAAGGGCACACGGACCAGTGAAGCAACTAGGTCCAAGAAACGCCCGCACCAACCACGCACCCCAGCACAGAGATGCAGGACGGAGAGTTCAACGCACAAAAACCTAACATAACCCCAAGGGAGGGGATTTGGACCAGAGGGAGGTGGGAGTCCACCCATCACAGAACCAGTATCTTAACCCTCCATTCTCCTGTTATAGGCGCTACCCAACGTCTGGCACATAACCAAGCAGAGAGGGGTCTGGGAATAGCGCTTAGACCTCCATCCAGTATCATGTGGCACCCCCGTGGATACCAGGTGAGCGTAACAGAACGCGAAGCCTCAATTAAAACATCCACCTGGGCGTCATGGAAACATCAGAGACTGACCAACTAGCCCAGTTACTGGGAGAATTACAGGGCGAGGTGCACTCCACCCGGCAAGAAACCAACACCCTTAGGAGGGAGTTGATTGTCACCAAGGACCGCACCGAAGAATTAGCCAGACAATTGCTCCAAACACAGGCTGGGCAGGCTCCGTTGCCAGGAAGTATTCCGTCGGTTCCAGCCACATCCATCAATCCAGTGCAGGTAGTCCTCCCTGGGGCAGTTCCTTTGGCCCCACTAGAATGTTTTATGGGGGACCCAAGAAAATATGCAGTATTCATGAACTAGTGCCACCTCCATTTTCTTTGTAGACCCAGAGCCTTGCCTAACGATCAGTCGCGGGTTGCCTTCATTCTGTCATATCCGAGTGGCAGTGCTGCGCATTTGTCCATACCATTAGTAAGCCAGGATGACCCTGTCCTGCGGGATTTCAGGGGGTTTCAACAGGAGATGGAGAAGCTGTTCGCCCGACATACCCAGGGACAAGCTCTGGATAACGAACTTCTGACCCTCCGCCAAGGCAGCCAAGATTTGTTAACATAGATTTCCACTTTTAACAGACTTGTCGTTAAAACTGGGTGGCCTGAGGAGAAACGAACAACGTTATTCCATCGAAGATTACAGGGGGAATTGAAAGACCCATCACAGAAGCAATATCTCAACCCTCCATTCTCCTGTTATAGGCTCTACCCAACGTCTGGCACATAACCAAGCAGAGAGGGGTCCGGGATAGTGCTTAGACCTCCATCCAGTATTGTATGGTGCCCCCGTGGATACCAGGTGAGTGTAACACTATCGAAAAAGACAACACTGATATGGGGGATGTTCATGAAACAACTACTATTGTTCCCATTAGAAGCACAGACCGCTTTTTCTATAATATAACTAAACATCTACGGTCTCGAACTAAAAGGGATGTTGAGGAGAACCACAAAAATATAAATATGTGGGGCGTGGCTAACCGCCATGTAGGAAGGACGTGTTCGGCGCAGCTCCGCTCGATACGATTATGGATCCGCCACCAACTACCGCTTAAACTTGACTGCAGCCACTTGAAAACAGAATATAGGTCGTGTGAAGGAGTGTTCCGCCTGTTGACGAAGTTTGGGAGCCTCACGACCCTCTGAGGGCCCGCACCATCAAAAAGAAACGGAACGTCGTACGAGGACAGAAAATGGCGGCCATGACGATGCCCAGCCTGACGCTGTAGCGGAGCCCTGTGACCGACCGGGAGGAACCCGCAAGGGGCCAGCCTTTATGGAACTCGATCTGAAGTGGCAGAGATTGCCTAAGCTGAGACCTGTGCTCCTGTGTCCCGAAGAAGAGCAGCGAGGAGACGGAGGGGGGAGCGCCTGATGCGGCCTTAACTACACCCCCACCGGGCCCTGCTGAGCGGCCCACTGGTGCAGCCCGGCGGGCGGCCGACGCACAACCCCCCCCACGAAGCATCCCCAGCACGGCGCCATCGGACACAGACTGTGTAGTGCCTGCCGAGGCCTGACGGACCACGAAGATAGGACATGACCACTAAGGGCGCCCGAAGCAGACACCGCCAAACTACCATGGAGTCCTTCGCGGCCGCTGGAGCGATCGGACCCGCGGAGGCTTCTGCCCCTGTGGAGGTGCCGGGCGCCGCGAGACCCGAGCCAGCTAACTCCCAACTGCTAGAGGCCATCAAGACACTCCAGAAAACTATGGAGGACAAGATTGATGCGGTTGCGATCGACCTGAATTTACTGAGGCAGGATGTGCGCTCTATCACCGGCAGAACGGACGCTCTCGAGATCCAAGTCCGAGACAATACCGATGCCAAAACTCAACTTTTAAAGGATGTAGACATTTTGGCGCAGAAAGTGAAGAACCTAGAGGACAGGGCTGAGGAGGCCGAAGGAAGGGCCCGCAGAAACAATATCAGAATTATCGGCCTGCCCGAGGGCATCGAGGGCAACGACCCTACCAACTACGTCGAGAACCTGCTCATACAGGAAATTGGGGCCGGGAAACTGTCGCAGGGCTTCACTATTGAAAGAGCCCATCGCTCCTTAGCCAGGAGGCCCCCACCGGGGACCCCACCAAGACCCATAATAGCCAAAGTCCTCAACTATAGGGACAGGGAATCCATTTTGGCCTTCACCAGGATGGGCGGATCCATACAGAGGGACGCCGCAAAGATAGCAATCTACCCTGACTACACCCTGCAGGTTCAAAGGAGCAGGGCCCAGTTCCACCACACCAAGGCGAGACTCAAGGAAGCAGGCCTGCGCTATCTACTCCTCTACCCGGCTAGACTCAAGGTCCTGCGCAACAACAAGGCCCACTTGTTTGATAACCCAGCAGAGGCCTGCGAATGGATGGACAGAGAACAGATCCCGGACATCGAACGGAAGCAGCGCGGGCCCTAGCCGCCCGCAACATAGGAACTTCTCCACTCATTGACTGCAGTCGCCGATTGTACATTCATATGACAATAGTCGTGGCGACACTGATGGAACCGGAGCCGCGCCGGTCGTGGCGCACCTCCTGACAACACCTTCGGAGGCAGCCCCCTTCCTAACCCCAGGATACTTTGGGTGAGTTCACCCGCCCGTAGGGCACCGGAAGACCCTGGTCTGATGGGGCAGAAACGGGGATGTCAGAGCAAGGGCAACCTCGCTAGACGTGTTATGTTTGAAGTTGTGTTTTTTGTTAAGTTAGACGTTGTTGTTTGTGGGGGTTCGAACCCCAAGTTGGGATTGCAGTTTGAATTGGACACAAACCGGACCGGGACCAAGCGCAGCAGAATTGCAACCAGGACGACCAGGTTCGTCAAACCCCTCAACCTCACGCTTCCCACAGCCGCACGACCACACACAGACCATGGCTGAGAGGATCAGAGTCATGTCCTGGAACGTCAGGGGGCTAAACAGCTATATCAAACAGCGACGCATCCACGCCTACATGAAACGCCACAGGGTCGGAATCGCCCTCCTTCAGGAGACCCACTTATGTGGCCCTAAGCTTGCAGCGTTGGCCAAGGTCTGGCGGGGCACCCTAGTGGGCTCCCCCTACTCCACCTACGCCAGAGGCGTCTTGATATGGATCGCCCCCTCTGTCCCAGTCAAGCTGACCCACACCAAAACGGACAATGAAGGTAGGATGGCCCTGGTTCAGGGCACCATAGAGGGGAGGGACGTCCGCCTGATTTGCACCTATGCCCCGAATCATGATGCCACTGTTTTCTTTCGCTCGCTGTACGCTCGGCTGACCCCGAGTGATGAATGCATAACGATATGGGGAGGTGACAATAACTGTACCCTGAACCCTTGCATAGACAGGTCGGATGGTAAACACGGGGACCCCTCCCCACCCGCCAAGATATTGAACGCCCTCACGCAGCAATATGCCCTGAAAGACCTGTGGAGAGTGCAAAACCCCGAAACCAGAGGCTACTCCTTTTACTCCCCCCCACATAAGGTCCATACCAGGATAGACTGCCTGTTCATTAGCGAAGAGCATGTGGCGGGATTTGAGGACACGCAGTACCTAGCCAGGGTACTTTCAGACCATTCCCCTTTGATGACCTCGTGGGTGACCACGACGCCCAGGCCCCCCATCCCCACGTGGAAATTGAGAAGCGAAGCGCTGTTGGACAAAGCCTTCAGCGAACAAATCAGGGAGGGTTCCACACATTACTGGCAGACCAACATTGATAGCGTCAGATACTTAGGCACAGCCTGGGAAGCCTACAAGGTGGTAACTAGGGGGGAAATGATAGCCGCGGCTGGAGGGGCCCTAAAATCCGTCACGTCCCTGCTAGCGCACGCTGAGACTGAACTCCAAGATCTCGAAGCCACCCCGTCCCCTGATCCCGCCCACTTGCAAAAGATGATTGATCTTAAACAAACATGCCTAACACACTGGGAGACGCTGGGGAAGTTGAGCTATACTAAATTCACGGAGAGGAATCATGCCCTGGGCGATAAACCCGGGAAGCTTCTTGCATGGCTTTATAAACGAGAAACCCCCAGATACCCCATTTGCTCCATTCGTAATACAGACGGCCTGACCCTCCACACGCAAGTGGGTATCAATGCAGCGTTCAAACAATATTACCAAACCCTTTACTCCGATCCAGCCCCGCCCCCTGACCACGCGATCGAGGACGCCCTAGACGCCATCTGGCTCCCATGCCTGGAGGACCACTTGGCAGATCCCCTCGGAGCCCCCGTCACCCCCGACGAGGTCACAGCCACCATTAGGTCATTGCCCTCGGGTAAAACGCCGGGACCGGACGGTCTCCCGAGCGAATTTTATAAGGCCTATGAGGATATACTGGCCCCCCTGTTGTCCAAAGTATATAACGAGGCGTATGACATAGGCCACCTCCCCGACACCATGATTGAAGCCACCATCATCCCCCTACTTAAGCCCGACAAGGACAGCTCTGACTGCGGCTCATACCGCCCACTATCCATGTTGAATGTAGACAACAAAATCCTCACCGCATTACTGGCCAGAAGGCTTCGTGCAGCCGTCCCATACCTCATACACCAGGATCAGACGGGCTACATGCAGGGTCGCTCTATGTCCGAGAACCTGCGAAGGCTGCACCACGTGATACACAGCACAAACGGCATGCCCGGTAAATATGCAGTTGTGTCCCTCGACGCCTCTAAAGCCTTTGATTCGGTCCGATGGACATGGCTTTATGCCACCTTAGCAAAGATGGGGATCGGAACGGCTTTTTTGAACTGGGTAAAACTCATTTACACCAACCCCACCGCCAGAGTGCGTACCAACAACACTTTTTCTGAAAAATGGAGCCTGGCCAGGGGCACTCGACAAGGGTGCCCCCTATCCCCTCTACTTTACATCTTAGCGATTGAACCAGTGGCAGCATACCTTAGGCAGGAATACGGTGACGGGGGAATAACGATAAATGGTGTGAACCACCTTGTCTCCATGTATGCGGATGACATGCTCCTCTACCTGAGGGATCCCGAACACCTTCTCCCCTACATCCTGGAAACCCTAGACGGGTTCCACAGATGTACAGGGGTCCAGATTAACCACAGCAAGTCCTGCTTATTCCCCCTGGCTGCACTTAGTGGAACCAAGGAAGAACACCTCCCCCCTTTGGCCCTTAAATGGGAACCCACTACGTTCAAATATCTGGGCGTCGTGATCCACCGGGACCCTGAGACCGAACATGTTCTGAACACGGGCAGGGCTAAGGAGGGACTGGCTAAATCAATCGACCTATGGTGCAAACTGCCCCTTTCGATGGCTGGTAGGGCGGGACTCCTTAAAATGGTAGCACTCCCCCGTCTCCTACACTTCTTCACCAACGTCCCCTACAACATCCCCCAGCGTTTTTTCAAAGACCTGGCCATGCTATGTAGGAAACTCTTATGGCGGGAGGGGAGGCACAGAGTTGCCCTAGACATTACTCAAAGACCGTACGAGAGGGGAGGCCTGAACACACCTAACTTTGAGCTCTACTACATAGCGGCCCAGCTTAAGCACGTGATCCAGTGGATGGCTGATGATGCCATGACGGACACACGCCTATTGCAGCCCCCAGACGCACCATGGCTGCTCAGGGACCTCCTCTGGATCGGACCAATGCCCAAAACGCTGGACGCGCACCTCATCCGCCTAGGCACCCAAATTTGGAGTCGGGCCTGCAAGTTGGTCAAGCTGTCCGACCCTTACTCCCCACAGATCCCTATAGCCGCCATCATGTTCACTAGGCCGGAAGACCGGAGGGCGATCCGGAATATATGGGAGCCCTCTGGCGTCGCCACTCTGGGCGATCTGGTGGATGACCAGGGCACCCACACATTTCCCGAGCTGCACGAATTGACTGGGGTCCCACTGGGTCAGTTCCTTCTATACGGGGCGGTGCTGGACAGACTTAGGAGGCGATGGCCGGATGCAGAATCCCAATGCGCCGGACACGAGGCCATAGAGAACCTGATAGGTGTGGCAGAAGGGGGACACGAAACCTCTAGGCTTTATGAGATCCTAATTGACAACACCACACATAGCGAACTCACATGCAAGAGCAAATGGGAGGCCGAGCTGAACACACTATTTGGCGACACGGAGTGGGAAACAATAACACACTATCACAAAAAGGTCTCTAGGAATGCCCGATTTCAACTTATCCAATTTTACATCATCCATAGGGCCTACCTTACCCCAGCTGTCATCTCGAGATTCAATGGCGCTGGTGTGGTGCGGTGCCCCAAGTGCCAAGAACCTGCGGCCTCCCTGACCCACATGTTTTGGGCCTGCCCGAACATACGAACCTTCTGGTCGCAAATTCAGACCAAGGTAGCAGAGGAGGACATAACGCTAGACGTGCAATCCCCCAAGGCATGTCTATTGGGCTCGTACCCACGAGGGAAAAAAAACAAATCTCTCAACAGGCTCAAAGATTTGATGTACATCCTCGCTAAAAGGCGCATCGCAATGGCCTGGAAGTGTCCCAGAGCCCCTAAACTTGTAACATGGTGGGAGGACCTTCGCAGATGGACTGTGGCTGAAACCGGGGCCTGGGAGCTGGCGCAAAGACAGCAAAAAATAAATGACTCGGAGGACCTCCTGCAGTGGATTGCCCTCACGACGGCCCTGTTCAGTCCTAAGGAAGCCAGCACCTCAGGTGAGGACCCGGACAGCCCGGGCTCACCCTAATGCCAGCAGCAGACTGCGTAACCCCGGTCCGGGTTCACTTGGGGAGGGAGGGAATGGGAATTATTGCGGATATTTAATTGATTGTCGTGTTGATGATACTGGTTGTATGTTTCTTGAAAAAAACAATAAAAATATATTTAAAAAAAAAAAAAAAAAAAAAATATAAATATGTATCTTGACAATTCAGCTCATTTAAACAATAATATATGGTATCAGCACATGAAAAAGTCAGGAGAAGAACATCAGACGAAAGCTGTTATGTGTGTTCCATTATACCTTATTATTTGGGAACATCTAGAATATTCATAGCAACAAAAGTATCAGTTAACAAGACGCATTGCCTGATGCATCTTGCACTTTGCCTGACAAGAGGACAGTTCCAAGGCAGAACGGCATCCATAGTATGGGTGAATAAAAAGACGTCTCAAAGAGAAGACATTTATGTACAAGATATAAAGTCAAAAGAAAACCAAGAAACAAAGTATTGAATAATAAAATATGAACAGCATGGAATAAATGGAGCAGGAATCAAGATAGAAGAAAATAAGATGCTCCCATGTGAAGACAAGACTGGGAAGGAAAGACGAAAATTCTGGGATAGAGGCCAGCTACGAATTAAAGGAGCAGTGCTCACTCCTGAATGATGGGTTGATGGATTGGTTGTGTGCAAAAAACTAGCATTAACAGGACAATGGGAAGATGCTGTGATGAATGCAGATAATTAATGCAAAGTCCAATGGCCTAGGACTGCAAGATTGTTAACAGGGGTCAAAGATGAGGGGGGACATTTGCCAGTACTACCCCTGAAGAATGCATCCTTATGTTTCAGAAATAATGGCACAATTAAAGTTGGAAAAAATCTCAAGTGTGGCCAAGTTTTTGACATCCCAGGCACGAAGGAAGGAACAGCTGTCCTTCTGGACCACTATAAGGCCTATGGATCAATAGCATAGATGAAATTGTCACCAAAAAGAGGAGTGTGTTCATTGGTACTGATAGCTATGCCAGACTTGGTAGTACCACAAAGTGACTTGCAGATAGAACATTTTCCAAAGATGGGTACACACCTGAGGAAGAGAAGATTGTTCAGCAGACACCGACAAAAGAGAGAGAATTTGTTCTCAGCAAAATCAATAGAAGCATATCATGATAATCCAGATGAGCATAAGCTGTTCAGCAGAACAGCAGTGATATATACAGCTATTGTCATGGCAGGATTTCAGACTGCGATGAATGCCAAGTGGTTGTGCATCACTAGACGGAAGCTGCTGCTGACAATCAATACGACAATTAAAGGATTTAATGAAATCAGAGAAGAAATTAGGGCAATCAGGCTTATGACCTTCCAGAGCAGGTATGTCCTGGGCTTAATCATAGCAATGGAGGGAGGTGTGTGTGCCAAGATCGGGCCTTCTTGCTGTACATTTTAACCTGCTCATGATGAAGTAAATGGGACTCTTATAGAAGCAATAACGATGTTGTCAACCCTGCACACAAAGATGGCGGATGAAGTAGATGGGATTGAGGAGGATGATTGGTTTACATCTCTATTTTCATGGGTTTCTACCTAGCTGTGAAATGCCTTCAAGCTACTTGGAACAGTCTTGGTGTTTGTATTGCTAGGATTTTGTCTAATAAGGGTCATCTTTGGACAATGCCAGAAGACAGCCAAGAAACCCATTTGAATGAAGATAATGATTGATATAGGTATTGAAACTGGAGAGCAAATGCAGAATGAAGCCAGTACTTGTGAGAATATAAAGAAAAGTACACTTGCACGTCCAGGAACAAAGTTCCACCACCCCAAGGATCATAAAAAATGTATAGGACATTGGATATTTTGTCCACTGTCAGGAGATTTTGGCCATATGACCTGGAGTGTGGATGAACATATAAAGAATGAAGGTCACCTGAGGGGGGTTTCAAAGCTATGGATCCTAAAGAAATGACAGTTCAAAGAAAAGATGAAGAAATGAAGAAGGCTGAAGAAGAGAATTTGGTCAAAGATTCGACCAGAGGGGGGAATGTAGAGGAGCAGGTGAATTCTTTCTATCAAGTTCCAGGCCCCTCACCACCGACATATTAGAACAGCAGACAAAGGGCTATGGCTGGGCCCCTTTGTGCAATCCCATTACCGCATCCAGTGTTTGAGAGATATTATGCATTCAGACAGCCATTTCGAATGTACTCTTGTTAATTTACTTTAATATATTTGTAAAGTGCACCAAATGACGAGGAGGCTTGCGGGCAGGGACAGCATATAACAAACAATACATACAGTAAATGCTTCCAAAAATACAGGGAGATAATGAGACTTCTCAGTGAAAGAATGCGTTCTAATCAAGATCATCTGAACAACCAAGTCTTCAATTTTCTCCTGAACATTGCAGTGGATCCAATTTCCCCAAGATCTGGAGGGATGGTATTCTGGGTGCAGCCAGAGAGATGGCCCATTTCTTCACCTGCATCAATTTGCAGGCTGTTATTTTAAGTTGATTAGTATTGTTGCATATGAGAGTCCTTATGCTGGATTTATTAACCAGAGATTCACTCAGATATAAAGGGCCCCAATGTCCCTTGTCAGACATTTATGAGTGATCAATGAGAGGCAAATAATAAAGGGCCTCAATGTCCCTTGTCAGACATTTATGAGTGATCAATAAGAGGCAAAATTTAATTCTAGCCTCAATAGGAAGCCTGTGCAAACTTCATCTGGCCTCTGACACATGATCCCTTCTATTGAGGCCAGTGATCACTCTAACTGCACTATTTTGCAAAATGTGTAATCTAGCACAGTCAGATTTAGCGATGCCTACTAACACACTACTTCAATGGTCAATTTCTGACTCTGTGATAGCTCTCGATATAGTCTCACAACTGACTTGGGAAATGTATGGCAGCAGCTGCGCTAGCACTTAATATAGTGGGCATTAGATGAGACCAGGCTATTCACATGGCCCCGCCTGTTCAGATTCTTATCCAGCTAAACTCCCTTGGTTTTAATATTGCATCCTGCCATAAAAGAATGATTATAATCTGTAACCATCTCACGTAGTTTGGCCTCTGTGCCTATCACCACGACTTCTGTCTTTTCTTTGTTCGGTGCCAGACCATTACTTATCTTCCAAGATTGTATAAGATGGTATATTTCTGATTACCAGACAGTGGGATGACACATTGCATGTAATTTGCATAATTCAAGAACCCAACACTGTTTTCTTCCAAGAGATTGAAAAAAGCAACAGTAAAAATGTTATAAAGAGAGGGGGATTAACAGGCCCCCTGTGGCACTCCAAAGGCCAGGAGCATCAGTTCAGCTTCTGCCTCCTTACTGCACACTCTACACCAATGGTTGTTCAAAAAGGAACTAATCCAAAGTGTGGCACTGTCTGAAAAACCTGCAACATCCTTGAGCCTGGCGACCAGCAACCCGTGGTCCACCAGGTCAAAAGCTGCAGATAAAACAAGTAGCATGAGCATTGTAGTTCGCCCCTGACTAAAATATGTAAAAGTCGAGATTTAAAGTCAAGCAGGGCCAGAAACCTGACTTCCATTTATCAAGGATCCCCTGTGCATTCAAATGTGTCGAGATTTGAGTATAGGCTACATGGTCCAAAATGTTAAACAGTGTAATAGGCCGGTAGTCAGTTGGTGCTTCTGGGCACAAACCCGGCTCTTTTAGTAACAGCGTTATCCAAGCTTTTTTAAGGCTTGTGGGAATGTTATTTTCTCTAAAATATTTATTGACAAATTTACAAACAACACTTATCAATGTAGGGGGCCAAGCCTTTATGACCATTGCTGGACAGACATCCCCTGTGCAAGTAGTCGGTTTAAGACCATCAATGATTAAAACAAGTTCAGTTTCTAAAATAAGTTTAAAATTGAACTAATTACATGTTGTCTTTGGTATACATACTACCACATCAGAATTGTCTACTACTGATTTGCTGGTCTTCTCACTAATCTCAATGTTGTTTTTCTATTCGATTCAGCTTACCTGACAAGGCTCCCTGAATAGACAAACACCAAGCAACGTCTTTAACTATTGCGTCCACTTTATTTGGACATGGGTGTTCAAGTTCTCTCAAAATCTTTAAAGTTTGTTAGACTCAGATTGAGCTTTGTCAATCCAAGCGTCAAAAGAGGATTGTTTTGCTCCTATGACAGTTGTTTGAAATAACTTAGTCGCCCTTTTAAGAGCCTCCCTATCTTGAGTGTTATGGGAGACTCTCCAAGTGTAAAAGCACTTTGTTTTGATTGTTTTACGTTTTTAAAGATTTCTGTCGAACAGCTTGCTTAATGTTCAATGGAACCATAGTATTGGACGTGTGTATTGGTAGCCTCTTCAATATTATGTTGAAAGGTATCCAAGATATGTTCGGCCTGTGTGAGATCCTTGACCTGCTCCATCAATAGCCAAGGATCCAGAGCATCTTTTGTCTTTTTTTTAAGATTCCTGGATAATATAGTAACTTTTTTCACCCCCATTAATTTGAATAACTTTTCACAGACTAAAGTAAAATGAACAAAAAGATGGTCCGACCATGGACATGGAGACACCAACACATCAGCTGTTTCAATCTTGTGCATGGCCACTCAGACTAAGGTATTCCCTTTGATATGCGTGCGTAGTTTGAGGAGTTGCTGAAAACCCAATGACTCTTTGAGGAACCTCGCTTGAGGGTCAATTTTATTATCCAACCAGGAGTAAAAGTAACCTAGGACCATCGCTCTGGTATTGGGTTAAGGAAGAGGCAGCAAGATATTACACAATTGGGCAGCAAACTCTGGCATGGTGGATGGAGGTCTATAAATCAGTAACAAATTATAAGTCATTTCTGAATCCATTCTGATTTTTAATAGTACCATTTCACTCCCCACAATACCTGATGTCTCAATTTCCCATACATCCTGGCCTCCTTTTCCCTCTTGTCTGTCCTTGCACAAAATATTATGACCAGGGGGGATAGCCAGTGCAAGTGTTGGTCCTGCTGCTTCATGACATCACTGCTCAATGAGAACACAAATATCTATGTCCTGGTAAACAATATAGGAGGCTACATCCAGAGCATGTTTAAGAAAGGACCTACTATTAAGTTAAACTATTTTAAGCTGACCAGTACATTTAATTTTCAGAAACGTCCCTTTATTAGGTCACACAATCATGTTCTGTGCTTCTGGGGTATCAAGCTGAACACAGGCATCACTATTTGGTATCACTATATTTTGTAGAGTAGTAGTCGCAGCCTCTACATACTGCTCTCAGCAGTTCTCAGCAATCGTATTCATACAAGTGTTGATAGTCTCTGGAGTTATCAATATAACGGATTGCGCGATAGCAGTCCCACACAACACTGCTGCTGCTGATGGTCTATATATAGGGACTACCTTAGCTTGGGCAGTGCCTGTATTAACTTGCCTCATTAAGATAGATGCCTGATCAAGGTATCTATTAACTATAGCTGTCCTGCGTGAGGTTTACCAGCGCTTCCAACATGTCAGCTTTCGTACTCACATTATTAATCACAGTCTGAATATGCATTATGCGTAGATCAACTTACACGTCCTAGAGAGGAATGTACAGCGGGCAACTGGTACCACCGAGCCCCACGGACCGGTACAGGCCATGCTCGACATCACATGCCGGCGCTCACATGCCGGTCAGCAAATATACACGCACACAAAAGTACAGAACCGCTGGGTAGGGTCGGACTGGACCGTAAAATTGACATCAATGAAAAAGTGGTCCACAGTTGCAAATGGCTATTCATTCCTTTTGTGACACTTTTGGATAGTAACCCAATGGGAGCTTTTTGATAAAGTATGATGCAAATTGTGCATTTAAAAAATATGTATTCAGCAACACTGGTTAAAACTTCTAGCTGCAGAGTGAATTAACTCATCAAACTGGCCCAAATTGGCCAAAAAAGTGGCCCACTTAGAACAAAAAAAAGGGGCCTGTAACAAAGCAGCTCCCAGCTTTCTTAGGTTGACATGCTAGGTTTATTTCCAGCTTCATAGGCATCTTTATAGCAGTCAATAATGTTACATTTAAGTTACATATAGGACAATAGAACACTGGCAGCCCATCACCCAGGCAGGGGGCAGACCAACTGACCAGGTTAGCACATTCACCCATGTATTCCATCACTCAGGCATAAACACTCCACATGACATCACAACATTCCTTCTGCAAAGCCAAGCCATACACAACACATCTCCCCCCTTTACATTGCACATCACACACAGCAAAGCATTACACAACACATCTCCCCTCTTCCGACAACAGCGCAAGACATTACATAATACACCACCACACACACCAACATAAGACATTCACACTGACTCACATCATCAGGGCTAGCACGTAACACATGCTTTGACAAACTATCCTTCACCTCATACCCGATGCACTGGCCAGGCACACCGGGACCATCAACCAATATCACTGTCGCAGTCCGGACCCTGATGAGGGTGGAAAGAGTCATAGAAGCGCACACACTGCAGCTGAAAACAGCCGCACTGCATGTGCACAGAGAATATAAAATATTTGTGGTAAATAAACCACAAAGTCGGGGTAATGTGTGACCATGCAATGCCTAATACCATAGACACACCCATACCAAAACCGGGGGCGCTACCACCCGTACACACATACCCCTAACCATGCGTGACTTATACTGCAGTCACAGCCCTACACATACTGGGGGCACTACCACCCAGGTACCAAACTATTAACCTTGCATGACTAACCTCAGTCAAACCCCAACAACTGGTGGTGCTACCACCTCACACAGCCATACGTGGGATAAACATGCATAACCTCATTATAGTCATGCCCCAACATATCTGCTGGTGCTACCACCATAAACACACGTACACTGTTCAACCCTGCGCCACTCATCACAATCATGCCCATACTAAGCTGGAGGCGCTACCCCCAAATACCATACTATGTGGCACTACCTCTCAAATACCCTAGTGGCATACCCATCCACATCCATACTGAATATTAGGCTGAAGCCGCTACCCCCAGCCATCACATTGAGAGGTAAGACATGCTGACCTGCCACTCACACTATCAGCAACCATACTTATACATTTCATATAAGCTTTACCCAAAACCAAAAACATGGGAGGCTCTACCCCCTCAATCACCAGACAATCATATCAACACCCATAATAATAGAGATAATTGAAGGCGATACCCCCAAAATTACTAAATTCCCCTGATCAATACACATTTTCCATACTGTACACCATACATCACATAACACAATATGCAGTTTACATTGCATTGTTCTATACATTTGAACTGATGCATTTTAAAAACAACACATTTCATGAATCCTGAACCAGTCCAATCCTAATAGTCCATGTCGCAATTAAGCGACCTAAATGCTGAAAAACCTCAAAACGAATCTTCCTTTACATTACCACTAACATGCTCCTTTAAGCATTAACTCACACCAACCATCACAAATGTTCACATATATATATAGCCATTTACCCTCCATACTTCTGTGGCTTGTTGTATACTACATCAAGAGTTAACCACATTTAAATACCCATTCCTAACATCCCACATACTTAAGCGTATTCTCCTCGATTCCATCGTTAAGTATGCGTGCTGGCATGGCATGGGAAAAGGGGGAGGAGGAGCACCCCAGTATTGGAAGGATTACAGGTCCACAATCTGGTAGTGGCTCTGCTGGGAAGTTCCCCATAAGATTGGAGGAGGGAAGGAGCAGAAAAAGGGAAGGCACTGACCAGACGCAGTGGAGGGGGCAGTCCCTCTTTTGGTGGATAAGTGGAAACTGTGGTCTTAGTGCAGTGTCACCTGTGGAAAACGGTTTATACTGTTGTGACATAAGGCATGCAGATCCTGGTTATGGAGCTGGACAACGCCCCCCCCCATGGGATTGTGCGCCTGATTATGGATTCCAGGTCACCTCCCCACAGTGCTTGATGCACTGAGTTTGGAGCAGGGAAATGGTGGCGGTTGGGCTTGGATCGGGCCGCATTAGGCTTGGAGTAGTCTGCATTACCGTGTTGCTCACCTGTGAATGGTGACGTCATGCGGAGCTGGAGGGAGTTGGTGGAGGTGTGGAACTTCCCCAGCATTCAAGCTCTCCGGAATCTCTTACCCGCTGCGTTGAACACGGCTGGTGCTGCGTCGATCCTTGAAGTGCGATGCGTACTTTAAAGTAAAGGACCCAAGGATGTTCCCTGACATGGCTAGCGTGACCAGGAAGTGACTCATGCAGGTTTGCCAATCGTAACTTACATAGCAGTGCATACGTTTGTGAGCAGAGGTGTCCCTAAGTAATCGATCGGGTTGGCTGCTGTGACGTGTGGAGCAACGCAAGTTTTGGGACGGTATCGGATGGGCCATCCAGAGTGCAGTGACACCGGAGCCGTATGGTGGTCTTGAGGAGCAACAGGCTTGGTGTTCGACGTGGGACAGATCGGAATGTCCTGCTGGGGAGAACTCAGTACGGAGGCAGCAGGGATGACTTTCGTTGTGTCCCATCATATTTGGAAGCGCCTATTGAAATGTGAAACCAGGATTGTGTATCCTTTTTAAAAGACCTGCGTATAGAGATATCTGCCATGTAGTTGGTATGGAAACACTTGTTTAGACGCTTAAGACGTTTATTGAGTGTGCATGGTAAAGGTGGGGATAATGCGAAATAGCAGTTGGTGATGGCTGCATGGCTAGCATGAGAGTATATGGGAGTATGGAATGCTACCGAATACCAAAATCTTTTACCTGTTGTGAGTCAGTGCTGCAAGCGTTACACAGCTTTGGTGAACAAGTGCTGTGAAAGGAAACAAGGAAATGGGAACCTTAGAGCAAGGAACCTTACAACGTCCCCCGGCGTGATCAGGAAATGAGGCGGCGGTTAGGTTTTGGAATGTGCAGTATGGGTATCTTGTCTACACACTGTGGGGTAGTTCTATCATCGTCTGGACTTTGGAGTAATGTTTACAGAGAGGCGGCGGAGGCGCAGTGTCACAGGTGAAGTGCTGATGAAAACAACGGTCATTGCTCTACGAACCTGCTGGGGCCAATAAATGGACTTCGAGCATCCGGTTCGAACTGAGGTACTGTGCCAGCCTCTATTAGTCATCTGATCAGCAGGTAATACTAAGCAGGCAGTGAAGAAGATGCCCTGGAAATGGAGAGGGGGCATCAGGTGTTGCAACAGGAATTAAATTCTTTTATATATGCCATGGCGGTAATTAAGTTACTAGGAGAACATAAGATTCACTAATAAATATATAAGCATCTACATAACACCTACATCTACATTGCGCTATTTTTTATTGCCACCTAAGTTCAAATTTCCTGAAATCGCTGCATGAATGCATACAAGTATTCCTAGATGCCCCACTAAGAGCCCAGGCAGCCCTGCACCCGCCCTGCATCGATAAGAGCATGTTTTGCTCTGATTCCAGCATTGTGGTACACAAGGTACCCCTTTCTAAGATGGCTGCCGCATTTTAGGCTAGTTCCTATCGGTGCCTGACCAGGCACACAGCAGCAGTCTTGGCCCTACCTGATTGGCCATTGCAACTACAACTCCTGCCATTGGTCGCCGGCAGGCAAAGCCGGCCCCTCTCCTGCCGACTCTGCTGTCTGGCAGACCCCCTGCACCTCCAGACTCACATGTTAAGGGAACATTGCGCCCGCAGCATCAACGCTCCACTGAGCCCACAACCCATCTGCCTCTCACATATCACACCGGGACGTTATCTCATCTGACCTTTGCTTCAGTGTATCTTCATCCTGCCTCTAACCTAAAGATATACTGCTCTCCTAACCTATTGGCAGGCTCGTTTTTGTCCAGCAGACCCTCTGCGCTCAGGTACCACCACGGCACACTAGCACCGCCACTCTATGCAGTCCACCTAGCCCCACAGCAACTTGAGGCTGTGACATCTCTGCCCTTCTGCATTAGGGCTTGAGCCACGACATTGCACCACATTGCATGCTCCTTGTAAACTCTTATGATAAACAATGCTCGCTACTTAACTGTGTCACCTCAGTGTTCACTGCCTTATTCTGCATTTACTGTGCCACCTTTTTTGTCTCTATGCATGACCTCGGACCCTGTACCCTGATGCACTCCACTCAATGTGTGAGCTCAGTACATGTATGCCCCGTACTGTGATCTCGAATTTAGGCACCCTGATGCACCCTTTTCATTACACGGCCTCAGTTCATGTGTGCCCCCATTGTGATTTCGTACTCCGGTGCCTTGATGTACTCCAGTTAATGTGTGACCTCAGTGCATGTGAGCTGTGTTGTGCCCTATGTTCGCTTCCAGACCACATCTGATTTGTATTGTGCCTACCTTATGTCACGAATGCCCCTTATTCACCAATCCTCTGCACGTCACCCCAGCCCTAGCATGCTACTCTGCCTTACCGCGATCATGTTCCCCTTTTGTGTCATGCAAAGCAACATACTCTGCACTGGCAATAGTTACATAGCCCACAAAAATGGTCTAGCCAGACCTGCCTGCCCAAGACATTACACTATCATCTGCCCCACACCATTCTTGCCTACCACACCGGCCTTCCTCCCGGTCTCACAATCCACCTATCCTACATATGGCCACGCACACTCTTCTGATGTCCCAGCCAATAAGTACTCCTATATCTCCAACGGAACCCTACCGACACGAAAGCATCATGCCCTACCCTTAACTACAGCACTTCCATAACCGCTGACCTAACTGTCTCTCGAACCACTACCTTCATCCCTACCAATCGGAACAATAGACTTGGTGCCAGAACCCACCATAGAACTAGCAAACGCCCAGCTAAACTACCCAATAAGACTAGCAATAACACTGTAACACCTATCAATTCCACCCCTCCTACTCCAAAAGGAGCTCTTTTAAATGCTAGATCACTAGTCGCCCATTCAATAGAAGTCACCGACATTATTCTAACTAACAACCTGGACTTCCTCGCTGTAACCGAAACCTGGTTGCATGATGCTGCAGGACCATCTCTCACCCTAGCTATACCTGATAACTACACCATCCTCAGAGCAGATAGACCTAACGCTCGAGGAGGTGGTGTAGCTATCATCTTTAAGTCCTCGCTTGATATTAGACTCCCCTCCTCTCCTCCACTTAAATCATGTGAGCATCTCACAGCCAAATTACAAACTTCCCCTAAGAGCACTATCACGTTGCATTTAATTTACAGACCTCCGGGCCCACCTGGCTCATTTGAGGAAGACATCACCTCACTAGTTGCCGAAAGTTCCAAACGTCAGCACAAATGATTATACTTGGAGACTTCAATCTTGGGTTTAATGACCCTCTCGACACCCCAGCCATTGCCCTGGCCATGGCATTAGAGGAGCATGGCCTCCAACAACTCTGCTCCAAACCCACCCACTCGAAGGGCAGAATCCTTGACTGGGTAACCGCCCTTAACTGCAACATCCGTTGCAGTTAAGGGCAGTTAAAGATCCCGTACAGCTCATCTGGACTGATCACCACTTCCTCCCATTTGACATTAATACTAGCAATTTAGTGCATAAAAGGCCTGTTATTGCACCGGCCTGTCCAACTAGGAAAAAGAGTAACATCACAGCCGAAGCCTTAATTACCTTGGTGACCCCTACTCTGAACGCACTACCAGCTACAACTGACTTGAACCAACTGGTCACCGTCTATAATGATTCCATGGCCAAAGCCATCTACATCATTGCCCCACTAAAAATGCACAAAGTGAAACCAAAAGCGCACCTGAATACATGGTACACCTCAGAGCTCAAACTTCTCCGGCAACAAAAAAGTAAACTTGAAGCACTATGGAAATCAGTGCCTTCAGTAAATAACAGAACTAATCTCATCAATATCTCCACTCTCTACAAAAATGAGATTACACGTGCAAAGAAAGAATCTCTTAACTCCAGGATCTCTCAGGCACGCTCTAGCACAAAGGAGCTCTTTAACATCCTAAAGGAATTAGAAAACCCCATTCCTCCAACTGATACTTGCACTAAGGATACACCATGGTGCACAGGGATCCAGAATGCCCTTGCTAACAAAATTTCAGGGCTCCAAACTAAAATTGACAACAAACGACAACAACTCACTCATGGTCCTACTTCCAGTTCCACCCCTCCTCCACCTACCGCCACTAGCTCAGGCTTTACTTTCAAAAAGGTATCCATAGCTGAAGTACAAAAAATTATAGCGTCTTTGAAACCCTCAAATTGCAAGGGGGACAGTTGCCCCACACAGATCATAAAAGATGCAGCCAGGGATCTCTCCCCCTTCATTACCAAATTAATAAACCTGTCATTCTCCAATAACTCGGTCCCTAGTAATCTGAAACAATCCTGGGTCCTACCACTACTAAAAAAAACAACCCTCAACCCAGATATACCCACAAATTATAGACCCATTACCACCGTCCCATTCTTACTAAAAATTCTTGACAGAGTGGCCTATCTACAAATCCAGGATTACCTCGATGCAAACCATTTATTAGGAACTCGCCAATCTGGCTTTCGACCACAACACGGGACAGAAACGGCCGTTGTTGATCTTAAGTGCAGATAGACAAACTCAAAGATAAAGGTAAGGCTGCCATCCTTCTTCTCCTCGACCTCTCCGCTGCCTTTGACCTGGTTGACCACAAAATCCTGTGCAACCATTTGTCATCGGTAGCACACTTCTCCCACTCTGCGGTCACTTGGATCCAATCCTTCCTGGACAATAGGACCATGCGGGTCTTCTCACCCCTAGCAGCGGCCGACCCTATCCCCATTACTTGCGGTGTCCCACAAGGATCTTGTGTCTCACCTACTTTGTATAATATATTTACAAAGACCCTATTCAACAAGCTGGACCATCTGGGTGTCACCTACACTAATTACGCAGATGACACCCAGATACTCCTCACCCTTTCCGGCAATTACAACTCGGACGCCAACTGGATCAATGAAGTCTTCTCCATCATTCAGGCATGGATGGCCACACATGGCCTTTGCCTGAATGATGACAAGACCGAGCTGCTCCTTGTCGGCTCACCTAACACCATCCGGAAACTCTGTCCTAGCTACACCAGCTTCACCATTGACGGCAACACCATCCCCATCGCCAAAAGTGTAAAAACCCTTGGTTTCTACCTAACCACGAATACCAACCTAGCCAAACAAACAAATTAATATGACTGCCTCAGCCACTGCCTACACTGGTAAACTAATTAGGACCTGCAGACCGCTGATTTCCCCCAACAACTGCCTCACTTTAGCCAGAGCACTCATACAATCCAAACTGGATTACTGTAATAGCCTTTATGTAGGCGCCAACAAAACGGTAATCAATAAATTGCAAGTTCTACAAAACAACGCACTCCGTGCCGCCCTAAATATTCCAAGAAGAGAACATATCTCGGCTACAAGAATCTAATGCAAATGGCTCTCCATCCAACAAAAAATAGACCTAAAAACCATCTGCCTCACCTACAAAGCTCTTAACCACCTAGACCCGCCCTATCTCACTAACAAATTTACATTAAGACAGAATACCAGAACCACTAGATCCTCTAATACACTACAACTGACGGTGCCCAAATACTCCCTCAAAAGAGCAGGTGGATCCAGCTTCCCAGCTCTAGCCTCACAACTATGAAACACCATTCCACTGGATATCAAATCCACACCCACCTTCCAACCTTTCAGAACTAAGGTCATCACTTGGTTACTCAACAAATAACCAACCATGTATGTATGCATACCTAATGTAGGAATGTATCCTTTACTATGTCTGCCTATTATTATCTATGCACTAACTGCTTTCTTGTCAACTATACATATGCTTCACTACTGTACAATTGTTCCCTACCTTCGCCTGTAACTGAGGTTTAAGCGCCCATATACCCCTGGGTCAGGAGCGCTATACAAATAAACAAACAAACAAACTTCCCCCTCCCTTATCTAAAACAAAGAATATGAACCCTTCACAAACAAGAAGAAAAAAAAAATGGAAAATAAAATTCATACAATGGTATAAAAGTAAAACGTGAATATAACAGCGGTGGCAATAACACAAATTCTGCAAAGGCAAAAGATTAAACAATTACTGCAAAAGATGAGAAGCAAACAAGCTCAGAGATATGAATCGAGTTCACTTCCTTATTTGGGCAACACTTGACAGATTCCATATTTGACCACTTTCTAATCTCACAGCACCCTCAAATAATTAGGCAACCCTGAAAGGATCCGAATACAGAGGATCACCTTTCTTGGGAACCACAGCTCTCCTTGTCCTGATAAAATCACCCACTTCAACAGTTGTTCTCTTCCTGGGAAACTTGTCATTTGTTTTCTTTACCCATTTTTCTTTCCGCTCTTCCATCCTCTTCCTCACCTCATCCACTACATTATCAGTTTCTTTTGCTCTGCCTAGCCAAGACGGAGATAATGTGTTCCCCTTTCGTCCTCTCATTAGCTCAAAAGGACTAACTCCCGTTTCAACACACGGTGCCACCCGCAAAGCATACAACCGTTCTTTAACTGCAACCTTCCTATCCATGCCACAGGCATTCGCCCCTTTGTTTCCCTCCATTGTACACAATCATGCCATTCCCCTGGGGATAATATAGTGCAGTTCTCTTGTGCTTTATCCTGCACTTGTTTAAATATTCCTGAAACAATCTCCCAGTAAACTGTGGGTTGTTATCTGTGAGCACACTCCTAGGCAGTCCCTCTCTTTCAAAAACATCCTCTAAAAATCCCACAATTGTCTGGCAAGTTACTTCCCTCATCACCTTGAACTCCGTCCACCGCGAAAGCATGTCAATCAGGGCAAGCACAAACTTTCCTCGCCCTCTACCCATATCTACTGGGCCCAGAACATCTATCGCAAGGTCCTGCCAGACTCCTTTTGGTGCTTGCACTTTCTTCAACAGCTGCACCACAGCTGATAGGTTTTTCCCAGATTTGATACAATCAGCACAGTCTCCAACCACCCTTTCAACTTCACGATCAAGACCCGGCCACCAATAGTCGGCTTTTATTATTTCTTTAGTTTTGTAAATGCCAATATGACCTTGATGTGCAATCCTAATTAATCTTCCCCTCAAACACCCGTGGACAACCAGCTTGTCCCATCGGTACACCAGTCCATCCACTGATCTGGGAGAGCTCATGTCACAACTGCATGCTATGAAGAAATGATGACGCAATACAAAGCACGGTGGGAGTTGGTGATCTGATGGAACCCAAGTGGCATTCTGAGGAATGGCAGTGTTTCGTCTCTCGGAAGGGGTCCCAGTGTGTTCTCGTGCAGTGATTGGAAGCGTTTGGTTATCCTGATCAGGAAGTAGCCGGTGACGTGCGAGTAAAGCACCTGGCCGCATCAGAAACGTGATCAGGAAGTAGCAGATCCGACGCGCCTCACAGTTAATCTGAAGTGCTGGTGAACGCCATGAAAATCGATAGTTCGGTCAGCTGAGGAGGTGTATCTACATTAGTGAGCGATTCCTGCTTGCGTTAAATCCTTGTGGGCGTACATTCAGCTCAGAGTACAATGTGGATGGGAGCTGTTTAACGTGGATGGGAGCCTTTTAACATGGTGTAGTGGGCGTCCACTGTGCTATGGGCAAGGTACATGCTAGACTGCTGATGGAGACCGTGAAGCTGTTAATGGATTAACTGCTTAATTGTGGTTGTGAGTACAGAGTACGACGTGGGACAGATCCATGAGTTTGGAAACTGGGCAGGATGGTGACTCTTTGCATATTCCTAAATTCTGGCGGAAAATGAAAGTAACCTGATGTATCCTTTGGTGTTTTATCCGTGCTTCTGTTTACTCTTCTTGCCTGGGTGGCAGTCCCCTGGATGGCAGCCAGCAAGTATCTGGTGTTTGGAGTGTGGATGGTTTTGGGTATGGTTTGGATATGGTGTGAAGTCCCTAGTTTTAATTATTTTGAGGATTTTCAGCTTATGGCCACAGGAGTTGGCATGGATTTTTAGCATTTAAGCATAAGCACCATCAATAGTGTTGGGAAGTATGGTGAATTTGTTGCATGGATTCTTCTGGTTGGTTGATGTTGGGTGATGTGGGCATGTGACAAATCTAGAATTAACTTCTTGAGGGTTCTCTGCCTTTAGGTCGCTAATTTGCAACATGGAGTTTTAGGAGTGGGTTTGGTTTGGGCTCTATGATGTCTATTGTATCTTAGACAAATACATCAGCAGTAAACGAATGTCGGGTGTGGTGCAAGGAGTAATGTCAAGAGCATGCAGCATCAACGTACTATATACATGAGAATGTAACCTTTTTCAGGCTTTGAAGGCCCCGTGCAAGGATGCTACATGGACAATGTTCAGTTTATATCAACATGTATGGTATAGTTAAGGGTCAGTGATCTATATGTGAAACATGAATTGTCGATCTAGCTTGGGAGGTTGTTCAGTCTGGGGCTAGCACCTTCAGTTATTTATAGTATGGATGTGGATATACCATGAGTTTGTTGCGGGGGTAGCACCTCCTATGTGTTTGGCGAGCTTGCGTGAAGCTTTTACCACATTTTTAAGTATGGTTTTACTGACGGTGTTTCAGTGCCAGGTCAGTATGTTGTCTCTCAAGTGTGGTTGCTGGAAGTAGCACCTTCAGTCTTCTTTCAAGTATGGATGTGGATGTGTATGCCACAACAGTATTTGGGAGGTAGTGCCACATAGCGGGGTATCTGAGGGTAGCGCCTTCGGTATGGTATGGGCGTGATTGGGTAGAAGTCGTGAATGGTCAAGCAACGTACGCTTGTTTTTGGTGGTAGCGCCACCAGTTCAGTGTGGACTTGACTGTGGTAGTAGTCATGCATGCTTTGTTGTGCGTGATATGCCAATGTAAAGGGAGGAGATGTGTAGTGTATGGCTTGGCTTTGCAGAAGGAATGCTATGTCATGTGGAGTGTTTATACCTGAGTGTTGGAATGCATGTGTGAATGTTCTAACCTGGTCAGTTGGTCAGCCGGAGGCTTGGGTGTGGGATGCCAGTGTTACTTTATGTCCTAAATGTAACTTAAATGTAACCTATGGGTTACCCAGGAAGAGAACGACTTTTGAAGTGGGTGATTTCATCAGGATAAGGAGAGCTGTGGTTCCCAAGAAAGGTGATGCTCTATTCGGATCCTGTCAGGGTTGCGCAAGTATTTGAGGGTGCTGTGAGATTAGAAAGTGGTCAAATATGGAATCTGTCAAGAGTTGCCAAAATAAGGAAGTGAACTAGATTCATATGTCTGAGCTTGTTTGCTTCTCATCTTTTGCAGTAATTGTTTAATCTTTTGCCTTTGCAAAATGTGTGTCATTGCCACTGCAGTTATGTTCACATGTTACTTTTATACCATTGTATGAATTCTATTCATTTCCATTTGTCTTTGTTTTTTTTCTTGTTTGTGAAGGGTTCATATTCTTTGTTTTAGATAAGCGAGGGGCAGGGGGTGTTATGTAGATGCTTATATATTTATTAAGTGAATCTTATGTTCTCCTAGCAAGGCTTCCCATCCTGTGGCAAGTATAGAGGTAATGGGGTTCCAGAGTGTGGAATCCCCAGAGAATGTTCTTGTATAAGAATAAGCAGTTGGTTGTTGGTTGCGGTGTGGGTATTCCACACTCTGGAACCCCATTCTCAGATTCAGTCTGATCTTTGTTATCTCCGCCAACCCCCTCCTCACCTGAAGTCTTTAAGGCTGAGGTACCGTCTGAATCTGAGTCCCAGGATTCATCCGTTGGTATCTCCTTTCTTCCTCGTCTCCAAAAGTCACTGGGCTTCTTGTGCGTCCTTACCCCTGGTTTGGTGCGATGGGTATGGGCTCCACTAGAGGCCACTTTGCCTGAGATGCAATTTGCCTGGCAGTGGGGACCCCAGGGAACCCACCCCAGACCATGGAAAAAGCCTTGCCGAAAAAACCCTGGCAGGTTGTGATTTCTTGATGGAACTACTGATCCCAGAATGCACTGAGAAACTGAAGGAGTAGACAATGTTCACAATAGCTCCAAATGAATACCCCAGAAGGCAGCAGCTGGATGCAGGGAGACCGGAGGGGCTTGGTTGCAGAAGAGTAGCAGGTACCTCGCAAGTACTACGAGCAAGGAAAGAGGGAGTATCCAGGAAGGTAAGCCAGTAGAGAGCAAAATGAGGAACAGCCGTCCGAGAACGGCAGAAACGGAAAGGGGAAGCCGTTCGAAAGCGACAAAGAGGAAAAAAAGAAAAACACACGCGATCGCTGGGAAACACTTTCCAAAGTACTGGAAGTTGCAACGCGAGTGCGTTAGCAACTTCCGGGAACATAAGGTCAAAAGACTAGTATGCGCACAGCGAGTCCGGGGAAGGAGTCCTTCTTCTACCTCCTTTTCAGTCTCCATCTTAGGTATAGTCTCCACGGCAGGCGAGCTGTGACACCCATTACCTCATCATATTTGCCCCCTTTGACCAACTGTATACTGTCAGCAGGCTTGACTTCCTTCCGCAGATGGCACTGCATCTCCTTCATTGCGCGTGATGCCACTGCCTTGCAGTCTATAGGCCAGCTTACTGATCGGGCTCACAGAGTTAATGTTAATTCTTCAGCTTATGGTCCTCTATCCTTCTTCACCCCCAGGACCTAGCTCTCCCTCCATTCAATGGCCTGCTGAAGGTCCCGCCTGCTTTGGGGCTCTCCTCCTCCCTCCCTGCCTGTGCCCTGGGTGATGAGCCTTACTTCATATGGGGGCAGTGTTGTCCTTCTCATCCTGCCTGCACCCCCCGCAGCAGGCTCACCAGCTTTACCTCTGATTCTTGCGTAGTTTCTTATTTAAAAGACCAGCTCGTCGCCAATGTAACGAAGCAGCTCCCAGCCTTCTTAGGTTGACATGTTAGGTTTATTTCCAGCTTCATAGGCATCTTTATAGCAGTCAATAATGTTACATTTAAGTTACATATAGGACAATAAAACACTGGCAGCCCATCACCCAGGCAGGGGGCAGACCAACTGACCAGGTTAGAACATTCACACATGCATTCCATCACTCAGGCATAAACACTCCACATGACATCACAACATTACTTTTGCAAGGCCAAGCCATACACAACAGGGCCCCCACCAGCATTTTGTGTTTTTGGTTCGGCACGGGCCTATTGCCCTACAGGCCAGTCCAAACCTCCGCTGGGTGTTGTAGTTCTCACGTGTCACAGAAGAAAAAGATATTTTCTCAAATCAGCTGCCTAATACCTGAGCAATAATAAAACAGCCACGATAATACACGAAAGCTAGTCCAATCCTGCTAAAATCTCTTTTTAAAATAAATTTAAGTCTAGATGACACAGATTTTTAAAATGAAAAACCTGAGATAATCTAAAAGGACCTAGCAAAAGCGTGATCAGGAGATTCTCAATCTGCTGGCCTGACACAAATGGCTACAGTATAACTAGAATTAATGAATTGCAGTGCTTTCTATCGCGTACAATGATAACTGGCAGTGTGGAAAGGATATCAGCACGCCCTTATTGACATCATGGAGCATTAAGTGAAATCTGATGAGGACAGAGTTATGTCCTAAAGAAGATATATGAACCTATGCTGAAACTATATGAAAATACTTGATGATGTAAATAAAGCACTAAAAGAAATATGTACCTAAAGTTAAAGTAATCATGAATATAAAGAAGAATAAAGTAACTTACTGGTTAATAACTGTAAATACGCAGTAGTGCAAGATAGATGAGACATATAGAAGCTTGCTATAGAGGAATATATAATGTGGTAAGGGCTGCCATGATAGGAAAATGGGCGTTGGCTCATGTTGAATTCAACCAAGCTAACTCAGAGGCGGACCAAGGCTGCAGAATCTGGAAACGCTGGAATTACAGCTCATATGCAAAACAGCAATGAGTCGAGGTTGACCTAGGATCAAGGATATTATTTTAAGGAATAATTGCAAGGTAAAAGGAAAGTTATATGGATAAGCCCTGAATGTGAGACATTCCTCTTAGATTAAAGAAAAAGAAAAGATCTGCAACAGCCAAAGTATTGAACAATTAAATGTGTATGAAGTCTATGCAAGGTAGAGTGAGCAGGTCTCTAGGGACGAGGAGGAGCAACAGCATCCTGCATAATTGAATCAATTGAAGCCGGACTACGCAAAAGGCCCCCACTATAGGGCCCTGTCTCGAGCCAGCTCTGTTACTTCTCTTCCTTGTAAGGGCAGGAGCCCCAACACCCCTGGAGCCACTGAAGCGGTCCCCGCTAAGGGATGATCTTCCACACCGCAGCGAGGAGACATCAAAACATGAGGGATCAGCCATCATTGCCAGGTTTCGGCTTACCGTGCTTTCCATTCTGCACAAACCTCTGCATGCTCTACCGTACTTTTACCATCTCTATGCTCGGCCATACTTTGACCATCTCTAACGCCATGCCACGTGGAGCGCCTACTCTGTGAGTACCCAATTGCTTCCTGCTCTTCTGGCCTTTCTAAGATGGCCACCGCAATGCCCCTCGCATTACTGTTTAATCTGGTTGCCAGGCAACCAGCTCCTGCACATTCTATTTAAACCAATAGACGTCTGCCGGCACACAAAAGACAACCCCATGCAAACGGCCACCAGTATAAGGCCATATCTCGAACCAGCTCCGTTACTTCACTTCCTTGTAAAGGGCAGGAGCCCCAACTCCCTTGCAGCTGCTGAAGCGGTCCCTGCTAAGGGCTGATCTTCCACACTGCAGCGAGAAGACACCGATCTACGAGGGATCAGCCATCATTGCCAGGCTTCGCTTACAGTGCTTTCCTTTCTGCACAAACGTTGTATGCTCCACCGTACTTTTACCATCTCTATGTTCCGCCGTACTTTGATGATCTCTAACACCATGCGATGTGGAGCGCCTGCTCCGTGAGTAACCCGTTGCTTACTGCTCTTCTGCCCTTGCCTAAGATGGCCACTTCGATGCCCTTCGCCTTATTGTTTAATGTGGTTGCCAGGCAAGGAGCTCCCGCTCTGTCTATTTAAACCAATAGACATCCGTCAGCAGGCAGAAGCCAACCCCACAAAAGGCCACCAGTAGAATGCCCTGTCTCGAACCTGTCGGAGCTGGGCAGACCGAGGGACCGCCCCCTACTCGAAGAGTGCAACAACCATCACTACTCAACACAGCAACCTCTGTATCCTGGTAAGCGCCTGCCCTGTATTCACCTGACAACCAAGCCCTCACCCAGCCGCTAGCGGCCTACACATGCCTCACCTGTTGACTATCCCCTACTCGTACCTTGTGTATGTGGAGTAAGGGTACCTGCCTGGGACCCCGCCCCTTGCGCGAGTTTGTGCCCACTGTCCAAAAACATCACCTTACCCTGTGGCCTTGTGTCCCTTACTATCTATCCTGGATCTGCGCTCCCAACAAATTCCTTAGCAGTATTTTCTGCCAATTGACACTGAGCGAGTCTGCCCAGGGGTCCGTTCTGAGCCTATTCATCATAACCTATTCTACTGCCATGGTTCTCCCATCTGCTGTTGCTCTGACCCGCATTTTTGTACCTTATATTCGCACTGCCTAATCAGTTTGACACCTGCCAAGACCATTATTAGCACACGTGCAGTGCTTACTCCCACCACTACTTACAATGGGCCTCATTACGAGGAAGGCGCTAGAGGGATAACAGCGCGGTAGAGCTGCCAACCCCGTTATCCCTCTACCGCCTCATTACGAGGTCTGCTTGCGGGTCCCGCAAAGAACATCTGGTAAAACCAGGCATCCTTAGCGGGACCCGCTAGAAGTCCAGGATGCTAACAACGGGCCCATCATTAACTATGGGGGCTCAAATTGGAATGGGGGATGTACCGGGTCCGGGTTCCAGGAAAGGGAATTACCGGGCCCTCCAAGATTGGAATGGCCTGGTAATTCCTCATTCCTGGAACCCGGACCCGGTACCCGGTACGGGGGGTAGCCATGCCGCTAAAAGCGGCATGGCTACCTCCATACTCGTAATGAAGCACTATGGCCCTCATTACAACTCAGGCGTTAAGGGTTAACGCCACCGTTAACCCTTAACGCCTGATTCCCACCTTAACGCCTGCTTTTTGCAGGCGTTAAGTTCCATGGTGCTTAGGCACCTTGGTGCTAATTACGGCACCGTAATTTACGGTGCCGTAATTAGCGCCTTCCCCACTCCCATTATGCCCTGTGGGGCAAAAATGGGAATGGGGAAGGGAAAATGGGGATTTACCGCCCCACTCACCTTGTAATGGGGCGGTAAATCCACCATCCACCATGGTGTAAACATAGTTTACACCATGGTGGTAAAGTTGGTGCACTTAGCACCTCAGTTGTAATGAGGGCCTATGTCCTCTAAACAATGGAATTACATGACTGCCCTACTTTTGTACTGCCTTACTTCTTGTAATTACAAAACGATCTTACTCTTGTCTACTACCTATTTGTTGTGACCACATTATTGTTGTACAACTATTTTGCCACCTATTTGCTGTGACGGCTCAATTTCCATAACTCCTCGACAGATGTTGCCTCTTCGCCCGAGTCCTAGACAGCTTTTCATTCTGAGTTGATATGTACCTTTATTCTTATATTGTCAACAAATATATGTACCTTAATCTTATTGTGTTTACAAATTTATGCTAACTCATGAAAATAGTCTTAACCACACCATCTGCCCGTTCACTGCTATACCCTTGCTGCTTTACACCCTGACGCTTTTTTCAAATTAGCTAGTGGAACCAGCACAGCTCTGAACCTACTATGTAGATGTCCCCACGACTCTGTGTGCTGTTTTTGGATGTCTAACCATTGTTGTACGGTAGCTGCCGTACATCTTGACACTGTGCACTAATGAACTTGTGTGACTAGCACAGTGCGATACCTACTAGATTGATGCCTATGTGATGCAGCAGTCTCTGTTCGCTTGCCCGAGAGGCTTAGATCCTAGCGCTGCCCTGTATTTCCATTCAATTGAATTAGAACCTGCGCACGGCACAGCCTGTCTGCCATTGTACTGTTAAAATAACAAATCTCACAGAGCCCCAAACCACACTCAGTTCAGTTAGTACTAATCCCACCCTTTTGACAACTTTAGTCCTACTTACTACTTACCTTAGCTCACGCAGACTCTCTATCATCCTTTGCCACATATTTTGAATCCCGCTCTGCCACTACCTAACTGGACCACAGCCTAGCGCGGCCTCTTCCTATGACACACATGACAAACCTACGTAAGGTAACCTTAACCATGGCTACCTTCCTACCTTTACTTAACACCATAACACCTACCAGGTTCCTTCCCCTCTCAGGCCTAGCCTGCCCCTGTCAAACTTTGACTCTGAATTATCAGCTAGTAGCCAATTCCCCATCACTCCATTACAATGGATCCAACTTTACACCTCCCGGTCGACACCTGACCAACCTTTCCCATTAAGTATTACAAATGACAGAATAGGATCTTGCATCAAACTTAAAGGGATGGTTAATGCGCCCTGCGTAACTTCCATGAACCCTAAACTTATGCCCATCACGTCCACAGGGTTAACACTGAATACAACAACACCAACAACACCCTGCCATCACAAGGAACCAAACCCTTAGGCATAGGTGCACCTTCCTCAGAGGTACCTCACATCAAAGGAGCCCTAATTAATGCAAGATCACTGACTGCCCATGCCCTATATATAGCAGATCTCATCACATGTAAACACCTTGACTTCCAAGTGATCACGGAAACATGGTCACACCCAGCTGCAGGGCCATCACTGTCTCTAGACTTCCAGAAAGCTACACCATTATCAGAGCAGACAGAGATACCAGCAGAGGTGGTGGAGTCGCAAAAGAACAGCTATGACTCAGGGAATTTTCTAAAGAACCCTTTTCTTCAGGTGAACTTGTCTCAGTCAAACTCCCGTTGTCAGCTGCACATACACTTTAGTAACATCTCCTATATCAACCCCCTGGACCAATATCTTCCTTCAAGGAAGACCTCACTTACCTCCTCACATTGAATACCAAACCTGGCTCCAAACAATAGTGCTTGGAGACCTTAACTTCACGACACAAATGATATCAATGCAACAGCCCTAGAGAACACACTCTCACAGATCGGCTTTTAACATTGTATCAGTGGTCCAAAACATAGCAAGGGAAGAACCTTGGATTGGCTGGCTGACATAAACTGCACTACGAAGATCCTTGCCAACTCGCCCTGCACCTGGTCCGACCAACACTTCATCTCCTTTACCATGTGGGATAGCAAGTGTCCAAACTCAACTGTCGCTCAAGCCCCGCCGGCCCTATATAGAAACAATCGCAACATCACTGTGGATAACCTACTTCTCTTACTACAACCCATCACTGATCCCCCTAAGTGCTCAGCAAGGACCCGTCCCTTCTTGTGAACGTGTACAACCATACCTTACTACAGGCATTAAATAAAATCGCTCTACTAAAATGAGAAAAGCTAAGCCAATAGCCTGCCTAAACAAGTGGTCCTCTTCTGACTTGAAAGCCTTAAGTAGTTCTTAAAGAATCTCTGAAGCCACCTGGGAAAAAACACCTACTGATCTAAACAAGGAAAAGTTTACAATTGCTTCTACCGCCTACAAAGCAGCCATCCTAAAAACCAAAAGTGATAACTACAATGTTAGAATACAAAATGCTAAATCAGGCTCAAAAGAGATATTCATCATCCTCAGGGAGTTGGAGTCTACTGTTCCACCAACAGAATCCTGCATCAAAGATGCCTTTTGGTGTGCGAACATCCAAAAAGATTTACTTGACAAAATGGCCCTTTTACAAGCTAGAAAAAATAGTTTGACAATGGGCGCAAAATTCACCAAGCCTCATCACCCACCTTCCAAATCCTGCCACCCATTCCAGTTTTCCCTGGTCACCACAAAGGAGGTAGAAGACACCATAGCCAGCCTAAAACCCTCAAGATGCGAGGGGGATATCTGCCTAGCTACCATCATAAAGGAGGGTGCAAAGGAGCTTGCTCCTTTCATCACTTCCCTGATCAGCGATTCCTTTGAAACCTGCACAGCCCTAAATAATCTCAAAGAGGCATGGGCCATGCCTCTTCTCAAAAAAAGAAAACCTCGACCCAAACACCCCGACTATCTGCAGGCCCATAACTACAGTACCGTTCCTTCTAAAAAATCCTAGACAGAGCAGCATACCTCCAAATACAAAAGCCCCTGGAAGACAACAACCTCCTAGGTCTGCGTCAATCAGGATTTAGGCCAAGACATGGCATAGAAATGTCCCTCCTGGATCTAGAAATCCAAATGGATGAATTAAAAGATAAAGGGAATCTGGCCATCCTCCTTCTGCTCGACTTATCAGCAGCTTTTGATTTAGTCGACCATTATATCCTCACTAAACACTTGACCTCAGCAGCCTCCTTCTCCCTGAGTGACGCTGCCTGGAAACAATCCTTCTTAGCGAATAGGACTATGAGGGTCTTCACATCCACAGCCTCGGATGAACCAGTCCCTCGGCTGAACCAGTCCCAATCTCCTACAGAGTTTTTTTGTCCCTCCCATTTTATATAATTTCTTTACAGAGTTCTTGTTCGACCACCTAGACGGTTTGGGTATCACCTATACTAACTGTGCAGATGACACCAAATCCTCATCACTCTTACAGGCTCCTATGAAAAAGATACCAAACTGTTCAATGATATCTACCTTCAAATTCAGGCATGGATGGCCACCCATGGCTTCTGCCTGAACAATGGCAAGACCGAGTTACTTCTTATAAGATCACGGTTGCATCTAAACACGCTAGATACCCTTTGCAAATCCTTCAATATTGATGCGAATAACATCAAAGTCTCCAACGAGGTCAAAACTCTGGGCATTCACCTAAATCCGAACCTCTCCCTCACTAGGCAAGTCAATGCGACTGCTTCAACGACAGCTTACACCTCTAAGTTGATCAATGCCTGCAAACCCTTTCTCTCCACCAACAGTTGCATTACACTGGCCAGAGCACTAAGCTGGACTATTCTAACACCTTATACTTAGGTTCCAATAAACAAAACCTGAACAAACTACAATTGCTCCAAAATAATGCCCTTAGATCTGTCTTAAACAGCCCACAAACCAACCACATCTCATCAGTAAGACGCAACATTCAATCTCTCCCAGTGCAAGACAGAATTACACTCCGAACCGTAGTGATAACACATAAATGCCTTTCCATCACAGCCCCAAAATACCTGGTCAACAAATTCAACAGGAACCAATCTAACAGGCCCACCAGGTCTAACTGCTCTCACTGCCTAACATTCCTAAATACAAATTACAAAAAGCTGGCAAGCCTAGCTTCCCCATGCTAGCAGATAAGCTCTGGAACTCCTTGCCGACAGCACTAAGAGCTAAACCATCCTTTTGGTCCTTCCGAAAAGAAGTAATAGCTTGGCTCTTCACCCAGAAAAACTAAAGCCAACACATTTCCTCAGCTCTTCTCACTTGCACCGCATTGATTAATGCCTAGATCTGTAACACTAGACAATTTTCTATTTGTTTCACCTCAACTGTAACTATAGTGCACATTGTTAACTCGGCACCTTTCTGGCAGGTTTACTTGATATGTAACACAAGTAAGTCAACTGTTAAATGTATTTCCTTGTTTGTAACTACTGTTTCCTGCTCAAGCCAAAGCACCCAGATACCTAAGGGTTAGGCATGCTCTATAAAATGAACAAACTAAAGTAAACTAAACCAAACAGCAGTAAATAAGAGGCTGAAATGGACACATTTGTGGTCTCTTCACATGTGACTCAGAAGTTGAAGACAAGGACTATTCATTAGAGCCTCAGGCGAATACAGTGGTGTGCTCACACTCCCTCAAATGTTCCAAGACAGTGAGCAGGCTAAAAGGTCAACTACAGATGAAAGACTTTGGCTTAAGGCTGACTGATGAGGGATGATGGATTAATTGGGAAAACGAGATTAATCTGACATAATTCAAAGCACCTAGGTTTTTTTTCACGTGCATGCTGCTAAAGAGCTGAAAGTGCAACGTTGGGAGGGAATGCCAACCAAACAGTGGGTCTAAGGGGCAACCTAATATACACTGTTACATAGACCAATCTACTGCTATTTTGTTTGTTATAATCAGTACTATATGTATTTAGAGGTAGCTAAAGGTGTGTCCTACAGATAAGGGGCAGCCAATGATGTTTTCATTTGTATATGTTCTATAATTATATATGTTCCCCTAACCAATCCCTTTCTTTTGATAGGTTTTATGATTTGCCACTTAGGATGACATCATAGATGACACATATTGGGGTATAATACCTCTATGTAATCAAGTTAGTATGTGAGTCTGCATGCATCAGTCTGATGCCTGTCAGTTCTCCCTGCTTTAGCAAATGAGAATAAAGTTGTACTTTGCCATATTCCTTGACTCTGTCCGGTTATTTGGTCTGAGAACATTATTTGTAATTCCATCTATCACAAGAGAAGGTTCAAGGTGATAGAGCACAGTATGACCAATCGGAGGTGGTGCAGGGGCCCTCCACAGAAATGGAAGAAGTTAACATGGTAACGAACCAGGAGATGACACTCTAGAAGATTAAGATAACATTCCTGACACTGTTTGAAGGAGTGGGCATGGCTAAATACTCAATAATCACTCTCCATGTGGACCGACAGTGACCCTGGTGCCCAAACATCCACGGTGAGTAGATTTCCATCTGCAAGCCCAGATGTCTCAAGAGATCCAGCTGATTATCGACAAAGACATAATAGAGAGGGTGGGTGGCCTTCCGCCGTCGGAATCACCACTGGGGGCGGTGGTGGTGCAAAAGGAGAACAGACAACTACACCTCTGTGTCGACATGTGCATACCAAACACTGCAATCCAGAGAGAGAGGCACACTGATCCCAGTATTGAGGACATGATTATTAGACTGTATCAGTCCAAATGATTCTCGAAGCTCTGCCTCAACCAGGGTTACCACCAGCTTGTTATTTCCCCTGACTCCAGACCAATTATTACGTTTGTGTCTCATGAGGGGCTCTTCCGCTACAAATGGCTACATTTTGGAATATCATCCGCAGTGGAGATATTCCAGGAGACCATCCTGTAGAGGAACAGTTAAACATTTTCTTGCCAGCTCCCGCCCCTCACCTCTGTCATATTGGAATAGGTGAAGAAAAGCCATAGATGGGACCCCCTGTATCGTTCCTATATCGCATTGAATGTATGAGAGATGATATGCCCTCAGACAGCCATATCAAATGTACCCTTGCACTGAAAGTGTGGAAGGATGTCTCATGAAAGAAAGCTACATGGAATAATGTCACCTGCCAAGGAGTCACAATGCATCTGTGTACATCATGGACAGACAAAGTAAAATCTGATGAAGTAATGTCATGAAAAAGATACATGAACCTATGTTGAAACGATATGAAAATATTAAGTAACATTGTAACTGAAGCAGTTGAGAGTGACAGGAGCCTAAAACTAAAGTAATCATGGAGCTAAAGAAAATGAAGCAACTTACTGACCAACAACTGTAAATATGCAGTGACACAAGGTAGAAAGACACCATATAGAAGCTTGCTATAGAGGAATATATAACATGGCAAGGACGGCCATATTTGGAAAATGCAAAACAGCTCACATAAAATTTAACCAAGCTACCTCGGAGAGTGGCCAAGGCTGTAAGAATCAGAAGAAGCGGAAAGACAGCCCTGTGAGCTGAACCGATGTTAAGTCAAGGTTTGCCCAGAGCAAAGATGCTATTTTGGGGGATAAGCGCAAAGCACAAAGGGAGCACATGGATAATCTCTGAATGTGGAACATTCTTTAAAGATGGAAGAAGACAAAAACATCTGTGAGCACCAAACTGCTGGTCAATTAAAAGTGTATAAACTTCATAGAGTGAGCAAGTCTCTAGAGGCCAAGAGGAGCAACACCACCCTGCATAATTTAATCAAATAGCAGTAAATAAAAGGCTGAAATTGACAAATGTGTGGTCTTTTCGCTCGTGTCCCAGAAGTCGAAAACAAAGGCTATTCATTAGAGCCTTAATCTAAGATAGTGGTGTGCTCACACTCCTTTGAATGTTCCAGAACAGGGAGCAGCAACACGGTCAACTACAAATGGAATACATTGGCTGATGGACTAATGGGGAAAATAGGGATTGACAGGATTCAAACACCTAGGTTTCGTTTCATGTATGTGCTGCTAATGAGCTAAAAGTCCAAGGTTGGAATAGAATGCCAAACAATCAGTGGGGTTGGGGGAAAACCTAATATACAAAGTGGTAGGAGCCAATACACTGCTGTTTTGTCTGCTATAATCAGTACTATATGTGTTTAGAGGTAGTTCACAGACAAGGGGTAGCCAATGAAGCACTGATCCTTATATATTCTATACATAGATATGTTACCTTCACAATCCCTTCCTTCAATAGGTTTTGTATTTTGCCACGTAGAATAATGTCATAGATGATGCATATTGAGGTATAAGACTTTCCTCTAATCAGACTTGGTTGTGAGGGTGCAAGCATCAGTCCGATGTTTGCCAGTTGACCCTGCTTTATTAACCTGAGAATAAAGTAGTACTTTGCCATACTCTTTGAGTCTGTCCAATTATTTGGTATAAGATCTATTATTGTAATTCCATGTAGCACAAACAATGCTAGAAGGTGCTAGAACACATTTATTAGTGGTGGGATCGTTACGGTCTATTCAAACTATGCCAGATCCAAAACCCCAGACAATTGGCTACTCCCGCCATTAGCCAGACAGCAGCAGGGTTTCCTGTGGAGCGCGGCGTGCAGATTCACGTGTCAAGACGATTTGGTTGACAGGTCCTTCTTTGACGAAATTCATGTCTGGTCCCCGCAGGCACCCCGTGGATGAAAGGCGAGCTGGTTGGATGAGGGAGAGTCGATGCCGGAGGATTCAAACTGAGTCACAGATGTAAGCAGAACAACGAAAGAGGCAAAATAATGGGAAGGGTTTGTGGCATAAATAAATGTGTGTAAAAAGTAAGTTTTTTGGGAGATTACAAAAGAAAAAGATACCTTGATTCCTGACACCAAGAGGACAGAGGGTATGCACTGAATTATTTAAGATTCCATAGAAGAGTGCATATCAAACTCCGGAACGAGTAAAATAGAGAAGGGATACCTTTATTAATATAGATAAGGAAGGTGTACGCAGTAAAAATATGTCTTTTTTAAAGTGCACATGTGTGGGGTTATAAAATTGTCAATATCATTATTTTGTTGTGTCTAGACTGATGAATATAAAACAGTAAAAAACTTAAGAGATTATTGAATATTTTGACCAAGAGATTGACGTCAATCAGGAAGGAAGAAATCAAAGGAAAATAATATACAATTAAAGAAGGGACTTTTAACATACTAATATAAGAATGATATAAAAAAGATTAGTAGAAAAAGTAAATGAAGGAGGAAACAAAATATCATCACATACATTTAAAAATTAAAAATAAAAATATATATAAAGTGAGCAGTTGAAATATATTTTGAGTAGGATAATAAACAATGATTGATGGTGCCTGTGCCAATTGATCGGTGTGGTAGATTTGATCAAATAAAGAATCGAATAAAACAACGGGTAAGTATCGTCGATCAAAGCTGATCTGTCATCATGGGGGATATACCTCTTTTACATTCATGTAGGACACTACCTAGATACACAGAAAAAATAAGAATATATCAGTTGGAATGGGTTTGAGGCACAACCAATGAGACATTCATGCCATGCCATCAAGAAGGTTTGTTGTCAAAAGAATTATTGTGGCATATAACGACATATTTGCATGCCACATATAAGGGAAAGAAGCTGCAGAAAAGATTAGCCCTTTTAGAGCTTTGGAAATTGTACCAGAGAAGGAAGTTCCAGCTTATAGGGAGTGGATGCTCAATCAGCATAAAGGGGAGGATAAAACACCTGTGTCTCCCTTTTTCCCCTCTTGAGGAGAAGAGTGCAGGCACAGAGAAGAATTAATTTTACCCTCTGAAGGAATTAAATGCAGCAGCAGGGTATGTTAATCCAATGTATGCTCCCCCCGCTTATAATAGTGAGGATAACGTGGAAGAGGACAAGAGAAGAGAATGCACAAATATATCAGACAAACAAATGCATTAAGGTCGGCCTCGGCCTACACTTGCAAATTTATCACCACCTGCAGACCGTTTCTAAACTCGCACAATTGCATTACCCTGGCAAGAACACTCATTATGTCCAAAATCGACTACTGCAGTGCCCTTTACCTAGGGACCAGCCAGTCCAACCTAAACAAACTGCGAACAGTCCAGAATAACGCCATCAGAGCAGCCCTCAACATCCCTATGCGGTCCCACATCTCCAACGTCAGAGCTGGGCTACTTTGGCTCTGAGTAAAACATAGAATCGCCTTGAAAACACTAACCTTGACTCATAAATGCCTTGACAATAAAGCCCCACCCTACCTTGCCTCTCGTCTCACACTCCACACCTCCACACCACCGACTAGAACACCACATATTCATAGCCTCACCCTGCCTAGGTTTAAACTCCAAAAAGCTGGTGGTGTGAGCTTTCCTGTCCTAGCCTTTAAGCTTTGGAACTCATTGCCCACCCACATCAGAACTAAGCCTTCTTTCTTAGCCTTAAAGAATAAAACCAAATCTTGGTTGATCATGCAGAACGTATGAAGCACCACTTTCAAGATCTGGCACCTATTTTTGTAATACTGCAACTGTATATATTGCATTGTACTGTAAATAACCATATTGTATGTACTGTAACTGCTCCTAAGAAAATGCGCCCGGTTGCCTTCGGGCCTGGTTTGCGCTTTACAAATAAACTAAATTACAAATTACAAATCAGCACACGATGAACGCAAACAGTGTGAGGAGAGGAAGGACAGGCAAGACAGACGACTAGAGATAATGCTAATGCTAATGATAATGCTGTGTTATTTATAGAGCACCTTAATCCAAAGGGCTTTACAGAGTACATATTTACATACAATATCACCCAACCGAAATTGGTACTCATTTATCGACCTCGGAAGGATGAAAGGCTGAGTTGGCCTTGCTGGGATTCCAACCTGCGACCTGCAGATCACACTCATATCGGCTAAAAGATAGAGGAAGAAGCAGCGAACAGAAAGAAATAAAAGACAAAGCTGAGGAAATAATGAAAGGGAGGACGAATATCACTTAAGCTAGACAATAAAGGTATTGCTGCAGTGTGAGAAAGAGAGGAGAGAGAAGAGCGGGAATGGAAAGAATAGGAAGAAGAAAGGGCATGCAAAGAAGAGAGGGACAAAGAGTGGAAGCGAAGGGAAGAACGAAGAAGACATGAGGCAAGAAAAGAGAAGGAGGGGCTACAAGAGAAGAAACGGGAAGAGGTAGAGGGCCCAAGAATGAAAGTGCATAGGTTGCAACTAAGGATAGAGGAAGATGTATTGAGGGAGATGAGGAGAAGAGAAGAAGAAATGAATAAGAGTAGGAGATTAAAAGATGGTGAAATGGAACATTTATGCCATATGAACATGGTGCTGATTAATGCACAAGAACGAAGGGAGGAGACAAGAGGTTCACAACAGCCCCGTAGGGAGCTGCAAGGAATGTTGCGATCAGCATGGGCTGGTGGGCAGGATACAGAGGACATAGAGCAAAGGCTTCAGAAGCTATAAAGGGAAATCAGGGACAGAGGAAGGTATGAAACCTAAGAGAATATAGAAGGAGCCCTATTAAAAGGAATCAAAAGTAGATCAGGTGACGTCATAAAAGATGAGTATGGAGCATTGCCTTTGAATAGATTAGATCTTGATGACTCGAAAGGAGACAATAATCACACAAGCTGGGGTATAATGATGTCAGATGAGGAAATGGAGGAGAATGAAAGATCGCGAAGAGAGATGCAGGTTTTCAAAAGAATCGAGCATAGATAAAGGGGTAAAATGGTTAGATTTAGACGATCCTAAAGAGAGGACACCATAATCAATACCACATACAGAGCACCCGCCAGCACGATCACGTGATCTCTCTGCCATATGTAAGTAGGTTAAGATCATTACCTAGAAGGAAACACATGGCCGAGGCCAGTTCGGCTGTGAAGACAAGAGTGTAGATAAATATGATTATGAATCAGGGTTTTCCAAATTGCCATTATTAGAGAAGGGGGAGGATGACCATTATAAATACAATGGCCGCAGATGGATAAGGATAATTTAAGGTGTACATTTCTGAGTTTAACTTCCAGTGTAAGAAAATGGATTTATGAATTAGAAAGGATGACATCAGGAATGAGGTTAGCTATAAGTGACATAAAAGGGCTGCTTGCGGCTATTCTAGGGCAGAGAGCTGACGACATTTGGAAGCGAGCAGGATATGCAGGTGTGACTGCGCAAAACAGGACACACGATGGAGCGCCATTTAATAATTGCAGAGCAGATATATGGCGAGAGCTTAGAGTACAATATCCCGATACGTCAGATATGGGTACGATTATGACTAGGAAAATGGGAGTGGATGACGATACTATTGTTTATATTCAAGATACTCAGGACAGATGGAGGCAGGAGACACGTGAACCGTGGGATAAAACTGTAGCATTATTTTACCACATTTTGTGTTAGAGGCTGCCTAAGCCAGTGCAAAGGAAATTGGAAAAACAGGTGGGACTGAAAGTGAAGCCATGGCCAGAGATACAATTGACAATTGTGCCTCATTGCTGATAAATGCATGAATAAAATAAGAAGAAACCTGAGAACAGAAAGCAGGATGAAGCAAAGTTAGTTCAGAAGAAATTGTTAATATAGCTACTGAGGGAGCAGTATTGACAAGTAACTAAGGAGCAGGGACACAGGAGATACAGTCAGGGCAGCAAAAAAACACCGGATATCCGGCAGATCAGAGCGGGTACAATTTCTGGCCAACAGGAAGAGGTAATAGGGTTAGAGGAATAGGATGAGGTGGATTTCAAACCTCATAGGGAAGAGGAGCATTTAATGGTGTACAGCCATAGCAATGTTGGAATTGTGGGAGAATTGGACATCTAGCTAGCACATGCAGAGGAAGAGGAGGCATGCAACAGAATTGGCAAGCTCCAAGATAGGGGATGGGTTATACTCCACAATATTTTGCAGAATCACAGGAATATTATGTTCAAGATCACAAGCGTGCGCAGACATATGTGCCATAACTCCAACAAATACAGCCAGCGCCGCTGCAAATGCAATCGCCGCAAGCACAACCGCAGCAGGCAGCCATGCAAACACAAGCACAAACACAGCAAACACAGGTACAACAGGCTATGGTGCCAAAATGGAACATGACGTCAGGAGTGCTGCAGGCACCCGCACCTAAAATGAGAGTGTGAATGTGATAGGAGGAGGAAATCCTTTCACAGGTACAGGGATGATTTATATGTTATGTTATCTTATGTTACTTTGCATTTATATAGCGCCTTGTGTACCATTGGTATGGTCTGAAGGCGCTGGTAGGTTGAACGCCCTTGGGAACCCAAGTTCAAGTCAGTAGAGAGCGTCAAAGGTGCGTGTGAGCAGCGGATATGTGTGCAGCTGCTGTGGCATTCGTGAAACAGCTGCTTCTTAGCGGTAGGTGTGGTGGTTGAGAGGTCAATAGTATGTGTTCGTTCTGGCAGGTTTTATCCAGACCGATTGTAGCTGCGTTGGCCCGGAGGAGAACGCCTGGCTGGGGGGTGTGTAACCAGCAGTGGTTAGTTAAGAGTGATGGGAAGTTTTAGGCAGATGTTGGCATGAGAACAGCTATACCGAATGGTGTCATAGTATCGCTCTGTTCTATTTGAGTGGTGGTGTAAAGAAGAGAGTAATCGTGGAGATGTGAATATGGTGGTTAGCCCACAATAGGATAGCCCACAGAGTGACTTGATGCATTCAGTACTATCAGTGACACAAGACCTCCAAGAGGAATGAAGGGTCAAGGTGATGAAAGGAGGCAAGGCATTTTTATTTTTCGTAGACAGTGGAGCCACTCATTCCTGTATCCATGAGGGAAAATATCCAATGTCAGGTATTGCCATGAATGCTCATGGGTTCTCTGGGGTGACAATTTTAGCTCCTTTTACAGGAAAATTGCCAATGTCAGTGCCAATTAATATATTAGGCTGTGATTTAATGGAAAAGCTTAACATGACGATATCTGTTACTGACATACTAATAGTGTGCCCTACTCCAGGGATTCACTATATGAACATGAGAGAGTTTATATTAGCCTTTACAGGCCAGAAGGCATTACAAGGAGGGCCTGTAGATCCAGAAGTATTTTTGTATGGAGTGACTATTATATTATCTTGATTACCAACGTTGGAAGGTAAAATATTGAGAATACCTGATGAATTTTTGTTTAGGCAAGCAATTCCCATGGACGATGAGAATGGGCAGATCATTCCCTTAGAATTAGAAGCAGCAGTAGTTAGAGAAGAAAGGGTGATGCTGCATGGAACAGGTGATGAGGAAAGGGGATGGAGAACAGTGATATCCCTCAGTGAAGGATACAGGCTGGCCAATTTGACAAACGAAGAACTGTTTAGAGATGACTATTCAGATGATGAACTAGTGTTTTTTATAAGCATCACTTATTGGATTAAAGGGAAGAATATAGAAATATTGTAGAGAACGGCATTGGTAAACAGAAGACAGACATTTTCTCAGGAAGACTTAGAGAAAGTGCCAGACATTTTGTGGACCAAGAGCCCATATGATGTAGGTCTCTTAAAGGGGATAGGGGCAGTTAACATTAAATTAAACCCAGGAGCTCTTTAACCATGAGCAAAGCAATACCCTATGTGTAGAGAGGCAGATGAAGGTATATTTGAGACCATCTCTGCATTAATGAAGCAAGGCATATTAGTGCCATCAGATTCATGTAACACAGTTGTTTATCCTGTCAGAAAATCAAGGGGGCGGGTCATGGAGATTTATCAGGGAACTTCGCGCTTTAAACAATGTAGTCGAAGCTGAGTTTCCTTTAGTTCCAAATCCTCTGACGATATTGTGTAACATTCAATCTGCAGCCAAATATTTTACAGTTGTCAATTTAAAAATTTTAATTTTCACGATTCCCCTTCATGAAGACTCACAAGATTTGTTTTTCCTTTTCCTATAGAATGATCTGCCTGAAACACACTCGTATGCATCAAGGGTACTGTGAGTCCCCTTCAATTTTTAACAGAGTTCTCCAGATGGACTTGAGTAATGACCCACTCGAAAGTGCAATAATTCAGTATGTGGATAACATTCTGCTGTGTAGTGAGACAGAGGAAAGGTGCAGAGAAGATTAATTTATACTCCTGACTATACTCTCAGAGAAAAGATACATGATGGACAAGGAGCAATTACAATATTTTCAAGAAAATGTTTTCAATGTAGGAAAGTTAATCTCTCAAGATGGGAGAAAAGTTACACCTGAAAGATCAGAGGCAATTTATTAAAACTGTAGCGCCTAAAACAGTTAAGGAAATGCAGCAGTTTCTAGGCCTATGCAATTACTGCAGGGCCTGGGTTTTCGATTACAATTCATACATTCAACCACTTTTAAAAGGAATTAAAGAGGCACAAGCAGATAAGAGTACAATAACATGGACAGATGAGATGACTGAAGGATTTGAGGAATTGATAAAACTACCAGTACAGCTCCTGTTTTGGGGATTCCAAATTATAGTGAAGAATTGTATATATTCTCCCATTCAAATGGAGAAGTAATGACAGCAGTTCTTACACAGAAGACGTCATTAGGACATGGACATATACCATTGGCATATTATAGTGAGATTTTAGATCCAGTAATGAAGGGACACTATCCCTGTGAGCAATCCTTAGCTGCTGCTGTATTTGCAATAGAAAATGCTTCAAGTATAACAATGGGGTGTTCAGTAACGTTATTTGTATAGCATGCATTATTTGCATGCAGTGAAAAACCAAAAAGTGCATTGACTACACAAGAGCATCTGGTTACAAGGTTATAATTTCTAACCCGGCAATGAAAATTGTTAGATGTAAGACAGTAAACCCAGCCATATTAATTAGAGACCCACTAGGAGGGGATGGCCTTGTATATGATTGTACAACATATATTGAGAATTATACTGAAATCCCCAATGGTAGTAAAACTGAATAGAGAAGGTGATTTTGAGGTTGTGACAAGCATGAGGTTGCCTTTGATTTATTCAGCACATGCTGCAGAATTAGTGGCACTCATCGAAGTACTGCAGAGTTTTGAGGATGAGGACATGACAGTGTACTCTGACTCCGCTTATGAGACGTCAACTGGGCACACAGGTTTGCCACATTGGAAAAGGAGGGGCTTCCTCCACTCAGATGGCTCTCCAGTGAAAAATGCAGCCCTGTTGAATAGGCTTATAGAAGCATTGAGTCTTCCATTAACCCTAGCAATCGTAAAATGCTCAGCACATTCTAAATGAGCAGATTTAATTTCCCACGGAAATGAACTGCAGACATAGAGCCCAAAAAAGCAGCCATCCATATTCAGTTTAGAGAAAGAAGATGTTAAACAAATGACCGGACGATGGATGTTGGGCTTTAACATATTGTCTATTATCCAGTTAATTGAAATACAAGGTCGAGGGGGGGTGCTGTTGCGCACGTAGCCGGGTGGAGCTTAGTGTGTAAGCTCTGCGAACAAGCCAAGGCCCAGAGGCAATAAACTTGCAAATACAGCCCAGTTTTATCTTGAAAATGATGGAGTAGTGTGGGAAATGAATGTCCATACGCCCAGCAAGTTTGGAGTGAATTGATTTGGTAGTTCTGACGCTGCACCGTGTTTTCAGCACGACCCTGAGGAACCTCTTGGCGGCTCCAGCTTCCCGCATGAGACCACGAGAAGTGGCACCATCAGCACAGTAAAAGGAAACAGCCAGACTGCCAGCTACTAGTACGGTGCATCAGTTCATTGGGAGACCTCCAACCACGGAAGCACAGAGGCACTGGTACCCAAGACGTATGAGGCCATAGCATGCGGGTGCTCCGGTAACCTAAGTTGAGCGCATGCCCATGCACGGCTGCTTGAGAGGGCTCGTTGATGGGGGTGCGCCTCCTTCCAATGGACACCATCAACATGCAAGGTGAGGGAACCTGTCCCATCCCTCCACTCCAGAAGCGCTGCATTGAACTGTGGCTATGCGCGATGGCCCCTGAGGCCCAACCGTTGGGGACAGATGGCCTGTGCAAACCTGAGACTGCACGTTCCAAAACCCATATGGAGGCAATACTGTTCACTGCCCCTATTCTCAGAACCTACTGTGACCAGAAACTCTTCCCACTCCACTGGGTAATACCGGCTATTGGGTAACCGCCCCCAGACCAGCATTGCGCCTCAAGCTGCAAAGAAGGCGCAGCCACCACTGTTCATGTGCGGCTGACTGCCCACTCTGACAAAATCACTATAAGCGCCGTACAAACTATATACTGTGCGCAACCTGCTGCCACTGGAACTTGGGAAACGTACTCATTGCAAGCAATAATTCTGCCAGCACAGACCACACTATTGCAACCCCATATGTAGCATTTGCCACAAGGGGAGTCAGGAAGGACTAAACTATGCAGGGAATTTGGCCGAGGCACTGCAACATTACCACTAGAAGGTGAGGTGACATCCTCCCCCTCTCAACCACTTAACACAGCTCCCACTACAGATTATCAAGGAAACTAGAGCATGCACACAGAGTAACAAAAGGCCTGATGTAAGACCGCTGAGCTCCCTGACATAACTGACCCGAATGGACGCCCTGTGCCATGATATTAGCTCCAAGCGAGGGCCCGCACTGGAATGAGGAGGCAACAGCGGCAAACCACGCACCACGCTCCATCATTGGACTAACCGCGAAGAGGCCCAGTGCAAGGTGCACAACCTGGGAGCACCCCATCGCGCACTCCTACAGGTGATAGACTGATCAGCCAAGGCAGGGGGCGCAATAAGTTCAAGACTGAGTCAACCAGGCACCCTGACGCATTGCGATGATATAAACTCGGACAGTTACCAACAGAAGGAATCCAGCCAGTCACTCATAAATCCAAGGCATATTTGCTCATCACAATAAGGGGCGTTTGGATCCTGGAGTGAGGTCGAGCCCACAACACAACAGGCGGCTGAATATACGATCATCATCGGTGGGAGTAGGGTTAGTTACATTCTCAGAGCAGATCACAGCACCCAGTAATTACTCATGGTGGCATACTGCACATAGCACCCACGGCAATGAGTCAATGCTACATACTAGAGACAAGAACCGTGCATCCACACTCGCCAGAAGTGAAGCCCGCAAACATCCTGTGACAGGGATCCCCAGAGGCCACGGTCACTGGGACGCTAGCCTGGTCCCGCTGAGTGCACGGCCCGCCGCGGACTGCACCGTGGGGAGAAAAGACATACAATTCCCAAAGGGGCAGCGCCCAAAAGAGGGAAAGGCGCAATTGAGAAATATACTATGCAGACACCTAAAGTGAGCAAGAGCGATAATGCTGCCACAGGATCAACAATGCATGTTAAGACTGATTTCCTATACTCTGGCCTGGTGGTCAGATGTATAGAAGGCCAACCTATATTGTGACAGGGGCAACTCTGGGAAGCTGTAGCCAAACCAGTTTAAGGTAGCAGTGACAGGCGGACTAGGCTAAGATCATCAGAGGGGTGAGATTGTAAAGGGTCCACAATGAGGCCACACAATGGGAGTCACAAATTACCCTTAGACAGGATGTATAAAAATATAGTTATTTAATTATGGCCAAATACACTATAAGAAAAATGAATACAAGCATGTAGACTTATCAACCAATACCATCAGACTAAAATACATATATACAATCACAGGTTCAAGTGCATAATACAACTCAAGATACTCCTGCAAGGGAATGAATAGATGAGTATTAAACGCAAAAAGGTCCACAGAGAATGTACCCCTAACGAATATTGTCCAACCCTAAGTTGCCTGGGGCCTTGTGCCCGTTCAGGATACAAAGATACAGCACTGAGGAGGCAGGAGAAAATGTAGGTAGGGTCTCTGGGGTCCAGTGATGGATTCTTAGAGCCAGGGTTCAAGATAGACAGTGTCCAAAAATTCCCCCCAACAGTTAGAAGTCTTGCCAAGGCAAGTATTGGCAAAGCCAATAGGTTTAGGATAAAGGATATTATAAATCCATTGACTTACAATGGGAGTGTAGGGGTATGTTAAAATCTCAATAACTTACCCCCCTCATTCCGAATCTTCCCAAGACTTTCCAGAACAAAGGAAGGGTATCCTGGCTTCCTTTTCCCACTGAATTCCGGGGTCCACGATTTTCATGGGTTGCAGGTTCAAGTGATTCTCCGGAAAGGATCTTTTGCTGGTGCAAGGACTCTTGATGAAGAAATGCAGAAACAAACAATACAGCGCCCTTCTCAGGACTGGAGGCGGGTCAGAAAAGCAGGTTTCGGACCGTGCACACCGCGCACAGCAATGCAGCAGGACTCAGTAGCCGCTGTCAGTCTTTCCGCTATTTCTCGGGTCCCCTTGGTCCTAGGACACCGACATTTTGCAGATGGTGTCGTTGCAGTGGCAGCTGAGGGTGTGCCAAGTTCCAATTGAAAACTCTGAACGGCAACATATATAACTTGGTAGCCCAAAAACGAAGCTGGTCAGCCACAGGACGATACCCAGGCACTGCCGAAGGTGGTTTTTGTGCTGGGCACTGAGTAGGCTTCGGAAATGGATGGTTCCTCCAATCCAGGGGTCGTAGCACCTTCGCAGGCCTACTGGAGATCAAGAGACAGACAGGGCTCCACCAGGACTGCAGCAGAAGTTGGTTGCCAGGCCTCCTTCAGACAGGTTACAGGTTTCTTTGTGGGTCTTCTCAGCTGGACGGACTCTTGACTCCTTCAGGTTCTTCCAGGATCTCTGAGAATTGCATGCAGGGGCCCTCTTCTTATCCTAAAAGCCAGGTAGGAGTCGAAACTCCCACTAGCCAATGGCCAAACTAGCCCACACACACACCCCACAGTGGTCAAATCAGGTCCACTGGCAGAAACACTCATGTTTACCACTCACACACACAGAAACCAAGATGAGTATTGGGGTCAGAATGACCTAGCCCACATCCTGCCTGCAAACACACAAAGCCCTCCAGTAGCCCGCCAAAAGCTTCTGCTTTCCCGGGCACTGGAAGTCCTTATAAGGATCTTTCTGACCTCTGAGGCCAGGAAGAAGACTAACCAACACGATGCAAAAAGAATGGACGAAAAATCTTGTGGCACGACCATGTTTGGCCAGTAGACACAGTAAGTAGCCAGACGCAGTAAACACGGTAAAGCTAACACGAAATTCCCCAAAAAGTGGGGAAAAGTCACTGCTGCCACCAGCCCATCTTTTAAGCACCTCAGAATAACCAAACAATCCTTTGAGTGTTAGTCTAGGGCAAAACAAAAATGAACCTCACTGCACTGCAGTGTAAGCTGCTGTGTGCAATGATAAAAAGTTACCACAGGTGATACAAAAGTAACCACAAGTAGCAACACAGTCACAAGACTAAGGGAAACACTGTTTCCCAGTACTGATAGCCTTAAGGACATATCAGTTTCCCCATAACATGTGAGCAAAGGCCAGTACAGTGAAGCTTAAGGCTTCACTGTACTGCAAAAAGTACAGGTCAGATTGAAAAATAAAAGCAAAAAGTTTGGGGGTTCCATAAAGAGGGAAGGAAAGGTGCAGTAAAGAGAATCTTTCCTAACAATGCAGAACGCTCCCATGGCCGTGCCAGCCACCATGGACCCCCAGGCGGTCTTTACTCTGATGCAGCAGGGCTTCGCGGCATTAAATGATAGACTTGATGGAATCAATGCTATTGTAACCACAATCAGGAACCAGCACGAAAAAGCAACTAACTGCATCACGGAGGGCGAGAACCAGATCAGCAATGCCGAAGATGGGGTTGAGTCACTACGGAACACCGTGATAGAAATGGCTAAAGATTTAGGAACTTTAAGGCTTAAGTGCGAAGACTTAGAAGCCAGAACCCGGCGCACTAACATGCGCATAGTGGGTGTACCTGAGGATGGGCTGAAGGGCCCAATGGAAATAGCAGTGGAAGAATTGTTCAAAGACTTGCTGGGCGACCCGGGCGGGTCAGCAATATTTGTAGTCGAAATGGTGCCCAGATCCCTGGCACCTCGTCCCAAACCGGGCGCCTACCCTAGACCCATTATAGCCAGACTGATGAACTATAGGGACAGGGATCTGGTGCTCCGAGTTGCAAGAGACAAACAAGAACTGAAACAGGGCTCTAATGCCATACGGATATTACCAGACTACACATTGTTGGTCCAGCAAGAGCGATATTCATTTCCAAGTGTCTAGAGAATGCTGCGTGAGTGGGGTGTTCCTTACGCAATGCTGTACCCTGCCAGGCTTCACCTACAACACAATAACAAAACATATATCTTCACTTTTCCTGAAGAAGCTGCCAACTTCTTTGATCTAGTATCCCATTGCCATCTCAGCAACCACACGGATCTATTGGAAGAGGTGGTGACCCCCTATCATCGTCCAACTGAGATGTCCAGTGTGAACCCATACTACACTAGAGAAAATGAGCATAGAGCAACAGTGACCACTTAAGCTTTGAACCCTATTCTCATATATATTGATTGATTGCTATGCAACTTCACACCACTCAACTTTACTGTCCATTATGTGTACTAGGAACATTCAATTAAGTAACCTTTAGGGCAGTCATGTTGTATTTCCTGGCCTCGGTTGCTGCGGAAGCGCCCCCCCCCCAATGTGGGTGCAACAGATATATGAGTGAGGGAGGGTGGAGGATGGAGGGATGTGCACAGTTAAAGTTTGGGGAACTATGAGGGAAGTGGTGGGGGGATGCAGGAATGCAAAGAGTGTTAATGTTAAAAATGCACAGACACACACAAAATGGTCGAACGGTAACAGCGAACAGCTTTTTATCACTAAGAGACATACCAGAAACTGCACACGATATGGCTGAAAAGGATCCCAAAGGCCTTACACTTATTAGCTGGAATATACGGGGACTGGGGATGCCAATTAAGATGCAAAAATAATGGCATATATTATCAGAACTGATGCCCGGATTGTATTCCTTCAAAAGACACACTTACTGGTATGTCAGGCGGACAAAATAGCCTAAGTGGGGCAACCACTGCTTCTACACTCCTATTCAAGTAGAGCACGAGGAGTACTCATGTTGATACATAAGTCGTTACCTTATACACACTTATCCGCTGAATCTGACCCTGATGGCCGCTTCGTGATTGTGCACGGGATGCTCTCCAAGATGGAGATACTCCTCATTAATCTCTACGGCCCAAACATAGATGAACCAGAATACTACAACAAGATCTTTCAGATGTGTGCTAAATATCCCACTGCTTATATAATTGTAGGTAGAGATTTTAATCGATACTGGACACTCAGTTGGACCGTACATCTGACAGCCCTAGAACACTCACCCAGGCAGCTCGCACAAAACACATGCATATGACCGACCTAGACCTACGCGACGTCAGGCGTTCCCTACATGACATGCACTCCAGAATCGAAATGTGGCTGACATCCCAGAGGGTTTTGGGGTGGGTGCCTGAGGTGACAATTCTGCCCAGAACGCTATCTGACCACTCCCCAGTATTGTTGCATCTACACATCCCGAAGTTCTCTCCACCTAGACCCCCTTGGAGATTTAAGGCAGCAGCTCTGTCAGACCAAGTAAACAAGTACAGCCTAACCCTGCACATTGACGAATATTTTGAAAAGAATGAAGGTACGGTAGAGAAACAAGCGACTCTATGACAGGCCTTTAAGGTATATATACGGGGCAGTCACCATGTCAACCGAGATGGGAGTACTTGAAGACATCTGCAGGGAGCTCCGGCGACGCGAAGAGAATATAGCCCAACTGCAAGAACAATATGCCATCAACCCTACAGCCCAGATTAACTTAGATATTAAGACTCAGCTGGGGGAATACAAAGAGGCAGCAGAACGGGAACTCCATTATTTTGACAGACCACTGGCCGCTAGACAGTACGGCGAACAAGAGCGCCCTGGTAAACTTCTAGCTAGGATGGTGAGAGGGGAGCGGGGCAACTCCAACATCCCTTGCATAACATGGCCGAATGGGGAGGTCGTTACTGGAGAGGAGGAAATAGGGAAAAGTTTTAATGATTTTTATAAGGCCCTGTACTCTCCCCAGAGTGTCGCTACAGATGAGGAAATAGATAGATATCTGGCCCAGATACCCACCGCACTTTAATCCCCAGAGACAAGAGATGCATTAGAAACCCCCCTGAATCAGGCTGAGATAGCTGAAGCTATCAAGTGATTACCAAATGGGAAGGCACCTGGATCAGACGGGCTGAGCGACGAATTTTACAAATAATTTGCCACGACACTTGTGCCTAGACTCCTTGCGGTCTGAACCAAAGCTCTGAACACCGGCGAATTACCTGAAACAACTAGGGACGCGATTATTACTCTACTGTTAAAGCCTGGGAAATGACCAGAGGAATGCGGCTCCTACGGGCCTCTCTCCTTAATAAACACTGATGCAAAAAGTTTACTGAAATACTGGCCACACGATTGAACCCTCTAATGCTGCATATGGTCCATGAGGACCAGGCCTGCATTGTACTGGGCAGGTCCATGGCAAATAACATATGCCGCTGTTATAATATCATTGCATCAATACCCAGAGACACGCAGGGGGTGGCACTAGTACTGGACATGCAGAAAGCCATCGACACAGTCTATTGGCCCTTCCTATTTAGGGTACTCAACAATTATGGATTCGGGCCGAACTTTGTGCGTTGGATACGGATACTATACACAAAACCTTACGCCACAATCTGCATCAACGGGACCCTCACTGAGGTCCTGGAGCTGGCTGGGGGCACCAGACAAGGGTGCCCATTATGCCCTTTATTATTCGCCCTGGTCATAGAACCACTGCTGACCTACTTAGAGCTTGATACAGTAATATGGGTATTTCCCTGGCAGGCAAGACTGAAATCATCACATTATACGCCGACAACATAATGTTATATTTAAAAAACCCTGAAGCTAACCTTCCCAAGGTGATACAATTAGTCAAAGAATTCGGGGAGTATTCTGGGCTGAAACTGAATTCGACCAAATAAGAAACATTTCCCCCCACAGAGACCACCTCTAAGCCGACTGAGCTATACAGGCTCCAATGGGCCCCCATATGAGTAAAATACCTAGACGTTGAAATAGTGTGCAATGCACAAATCGCCCGCACCACAAACTACACTGTAATTGTGGACGCCCTGTGTACGAAGCTTGAACATTGGCAGAGTTTGCCAATCTCACTCATGGGTAGAATGGCCCTGATCAAAATGATCATTTTACCCAAACTATTTTATTTGTTCAGCACTGTCCCTATGTGGCCTGGGAGGTCATTCTTTGATAAAATCCAGGGAGAATGTACAGCATTTGTCTGGAATGGGCAACTCAGGGTGAGCTGGCGAAGACTCACCCAAACATACCCACAGGGCGACCAGTCCACCCCAGATTTTTAATTATATTATCTCACAGCACAGGCATACTACACTACATACTGGATAGAAGGGAATCCCTGAGCACCACACTCAGCAATTGAAACAAACACACTGGGCCCATTGAAACTCCTACATAAAGCGGCAGAAGCCAAATTTAAAAACGACAACACCATCAACCCAACTTTGGTCACATGCTCAGCCTGGACAAGAATAGCCGGGCATTCGGGACACGAGATCTTGTATCATCCTAACATGCCTTTATGGGAAGCCCACTAGCCACCCCACCCCACCCCCCAAGACAAAATCCTCTCCACACACAGGAAAGACAAGGGAATACACTGGTTTGGCGATTTGTTTCCAGATAAGCAGTTCATCTGCTGGGAGGAGATAAGCAAGACTATAGGGTGTACACCACTACAGAAATGACAATACCTAAGATTGAGATCGTCCATGGAAGAAATATGGGCCGTATTCCCTTGCGAACCACAGATACACGCTGGTTAGGGGTACATGTTTCTCGCCAGCACAACCAAGACATTTATCTCTACATTATATATGATTACACAATCCACCAGAGAAACTCTACCCCCCAGAGGATAAAAGGAAATGGGAGACAGACCTGGGCCACACTATCCCTCATCAGCAATGGGCAAAATTGTGTGCATTAACTAAGAAGGTCTTGCATAACTCTTGCTATAGGCTAATACACTACAAGGTACTGCACAGGGCCTACTATACCCCAGCCAGGATCAAAGCACTATAGCCTGTGGCTGCAGGGAAATGCCCCAGGTGTGGGAATGAAGAAACTGGCATGCTACACATGTTGTGGTCATGCGCACAGTTAACCAAATACTGGGCTGAAGTTTTGTGATGCGCTTGATGTAATGGCAGATCAACTTATTGTATGGGATCCAGGACTATGTATGTTGGGTTCCGTTGATAGAATGAATCCTACTTGCCGTAAACTGCTTAACCTAGGCCTGGTACTCGCAAAGCGAACAATACTGATGTGATGGAAAAGCTCAGAACCGCCCACGATAAACGATTGGGAAAGGGACATGACGTGGGCAAACGACTGTGAAGATACATATGCCAGCCTACTACCCTTACAAAGTCGCCCCCGAGACATATGGAGCAGATATAAGCAATATTTGTCAGATAAATGTGCAGAAGAGGGAGACTCAGAAACATCATAATACTGTATGTAAGTGTATCAAGATGCTACATAACAAAATGAGGACAATATCAATAACTGTAAGGTAAGTTATGATGATATGTCTGTGCAAGTTAAAATAAAGTTTAAAGAAAAAAGAAATACATGGTCGAACTTCACAAGAAGGACCGATGTATGGAGGAAGCAGAGGTGTTCTTTATCCCCCACTGAGGCAATTTGGAGGCAGGATAGTACTGGAAAGCCAGTTCTGCCTCTGCGAATTTTGAGAGTATCGCTGGTGCAGCTTCACTACCCAGCACACACGACTCGAGAGAGTCTAGCTGCAACTATTGTAGAAGAATGGTTCTCATCCAATCTCCTGGAGCATGTGTCAACGTTCATTGTGAATTGTGTTGTGTGTCAGAAATTTACTGAAGGACACACTTTACAAACAGTAAGAGGAGTAATCCCTAGACCGTATGGCCCATTTCAACATTTACACATAGATTATGTAGATATGTTGCAGATATGTAACGGCTATAGATATATTCTGGTCGTAGTATGTCCTTTATCTAGATGGATCGAGGCAAGTCCATGCATACACCCTGATGCATTGTCCACTGCCAAGTTTCTGGTACGCAAGGTGTTCCCCAGGTGGGGGGTGTGCAAAGCTTTGCCGTCTGACAATGGACCGCACTTTGTAAATGAACTTTTTTTAGCAGATATTACTTTGTTAGGTATAAAGCACACATTTTCGTCCAACGGAATCTGTGAGTAACTAAATTGACTTCTTAAGGAGATAATAGCCAAAATTAAAATTACTTAAAGTGATTGTTGCATTGTCTGCCCCTTGCTTTGTTTGCATTAAGAAACCAACGTGGTTTGGATCACCATTTGACTTCTCATGAGTTGGTGACTGGACTTTGAATGAGAACCTCATTGACTCCTCCAACTAGGGTAGAACTGATGCCGACAGCATAGGGAGTGCATTGGATGACGAGATGCATGATTATTTAACAACAATGATTGCAAGTGTTTCTTTCATGTCTGAACAGATCAGAAACTGGAGGGAGGGGTCAAATAGAAGCAATAGCAACAATCAATCCCAGGAAACAGAAAATCTGCTCAAACCTCCAAAACTGTATCCTGGAGACGAGGTGTTAGTGCAAAAATGAATATGCATCTGGAGTACTCCTCGTTTTGAAGGGCCCTATGAGGTAGAGGAAGAAAGCACCATTGCTGTGAAATTGAAGGGGCGAAGAGCGTGGCTACATCTGCATGAGATCAACCCATATAAAGGCAACACATCAGCCCCTTCCGAATACTCCACAAGATAAGCAAGACAAGACGTTCGGCATATGCTGACCCGTCAAACGGCTAGGAACAAGAATAAGGAGAATGAAGTGCACATAAGCATTTATTGCTTATGATTAAAAATCTTTTTCAATCAACAAAAGATCATTGGTTTACAGATTTGACAAGGATAAAAGAGACTTGTAGCTAGATACCTTGGAACACTCCCTTTAGACAGAATTTGAAAGACAATGAAGAAAGAGTTTGGTCCTTTAAATTACCGTTTATGATACCTGTAGTAACACCGGTATATACATTCTTATCTGTTTTTTTTTCCTACGTATTGCAGACTTATCCAGCTTTAGTTTGAAGAGGAATAAACATTATTACATTTTTGGAGGACCTAAAAAACTGCTGTATTTTCTGGAGAGTGATAATTGCCGTAATACTCCAGTTTTTGATATAGAGGTGATTAAAAAGGAGATAACAAATCTACACATTAAAGTGAATACAACATGGAGAGACTTCAACATTTTAGAGACTCATTGCCATCCAGAAAGTCAATACATTTGCATGGGATATTTATGATGTTTTTTATGGGTCTAATGATTTGTATTTTTCTTATTGTTATGATGGCAATTCGAAACATGGCAAATGGTAATACTGATATAAAAAGTATTAATGAAACAGCTTTTATTGTCTCCACAAAAGGCACAGAAAGCATGTTTTACAATATAACTAGGAGGTTGTTTCAATTTAAAAGGGATGTAAGACAACCAGGAAGACATAAACACATACCTTGACAATTTGGCTCATTTAAAAATATGCAAATGGTGGGAAGGAGGACATGACACGATAGTTGTTATGTGTGTTCCCGTAAACCTTACGCTTTGGGAGCATCTAAAATATTCATAGCTACAGAAGTTGCAGTGAAAAAGTTACATTACCTGATGCACCTTGCTCTATGCCTGACCAGAGGACAATTTCAAGGCAGGACAGCATCCATAGTGTTGGTGAATAAAGCAACATCGTCAAGAGAAGACAATTAGGTACAAGATATAAAGGCAAGAGAAAATCAAAAAACAAAGCACACAATAATAAAAAATTAACAATCTGGATTGAATGGAGAAGAAATTAAGACAGAAGGAAATAAGATTCTCAAAGGTGAAGACAAGACTTGGGAGGAAAGATGAGAATGCTGGAAAAGAGGCCAACTACGAATAAAAAAAACAATATTTACTCCTCAAGGATGGGTTGAAGGATTGATTGTGTGGAAAACATTGGCGTTAACCGGACAATGAGAAGCAGTCTTGATGAATGCTTAAAAGGAATGTAAAGCCCAGTGGCCTCAGACTGCAAGATGGCTGACATGGGTCGATGATGAGGGGGAACCCCTCCAAATAATACCTTGGAAAGAGGCGTCCTTATGTTTCAGAAACAATGGCACAGTGAAAGTAGGAATGAATCTCAAGTGTGGTTGAATTTCTGATGTTCCAGGCATGAAGGAAGGAACAGTAGTACCAATGGATCACTATTGGGCCTGCGGATCTAGATCATATATGAAGTTACAGCTGAAGTATGGAGGTGTGTGCTCATTGGTACTAATAAGTATAGCAGCCCTAGTAGTACCACAAAGTGTCTTGCAGACAATACATTTTCTGAAAATGGATACACAGTTCAGAAAGTAAAGATCGCTCAATCTCTATCGTGAAAAGAGAGAGAATTATTTTTCAACAAAATCAGACAATGTATATTATGACATTCCGGATGAACATAAACTGTTTAGCCAAACAGCCGTGATACTTACATCTATATTCATGCCAGGACTCCTGGCTGCAACAAATGCCAAGTGGTTGCAAATGACAAGATCACAAGATGGGAGCTGCTGCAAACAATACATTCGACAATAAAAGGATGCAATGTGATTCAAGAAGAAATTAGGGCTATCAGGCTTATGGCACATCTTCGGCCACCTCTCCTCCCTCCTTCTCTGCCTTTCCCCTGTTCTCCCCAGATAAGGTCTCTAGACAAGTCCGATCTATGAAGGTCTCATCAAAACAGGTTCATCCCTGTTCCTCCAAAACCATCAAGGACCACATTGACTCCCTAGGTTACTGACCTCGCTGACTTCTGCAACTACTCCTTCATGACTGGAGTCTTCCCATCCCCCCTGAAGCACTCCTTTGTGCACCCTCTTCTTAAGAAACCCTCTGCCGACCCTTCCTGCCCGGCTAACTATCGCCCAATCTGCATTACTCCCTTCCGGGGCAAACTGCTGGAAAAACTGGCCATCTCCAAGCTTAATCTTCACACTCAATCTGTTGGTTGTCTCCATGACCATCAGTCTGGCTTCAGAGCTTCCAGAAGCATGGAAACTGCTCTCTTCAACATCCGTGAAGACCGGTTCTCCAACTTGATTCCAACACCCCCTGTGTACTCATCTTACTTGATCTCTCTACTGCCTTTGACACAGTCAAGCATGCTGTCCTGCTCAACCGTCTCTGTGATAACCTAGGTATCACCGGTCAGACCATGGCATGGCTGACTTCCTTCCTCTCTGATTGACCCTCCCAGGTCCTTCCTTTCCTCTATCTCTATCTTTACCTGTAGTGTCCCCCAGTGCTGTAACCTCTCTCCCTGGCTGTTCAACCAATACCTGGCACTACTTGCCTTCTGCATTGCCACTCTCTGCCCCAACTTTCAGTGCAATGCGGATGACACTCAGCTCATTTTGAGGCTTCCTTCAGCCACCTCCTCTCCATCTCTCATCTCTGACTGTCTGTCTGCTATCCAGGACTGGTTTGCCGCCAATGATCTCTGCCTCAATGCCAGTAACAGACTGAGATTCTCCTCATCGGCACACCTGCTCCCTCCTTTCCTGTCACTCTCTGGCCGGCATCTCTTGGCCCTCTTCTGGCTCCCACCTGCGAGGCTGAAAACCTCAGGGTCATCTTTGACTCAATACTCTCCATCTCTCCTCACATCTCTGATGTCACTAAAAAGTCACACTACCAGCTGCACCTCCTCAGAGGTATTCTTCCCTTCCTCTCCTTCCTGCAGAAGCTTACTGTCTCCAGAGCTCTGGTTCTCTCTAGTCTGGACTATTGCAGCTGCATCTTTCTAAATCTGCCTGCTTCCACTCTCCGCCCTCTGTAACTCATCCAGAACAGGACTCTCAGACTTGTCCTTGGCCTCAAGCCTAGGGATCGTATCTCTCCAGGGCTGAAATCTCTACACTGGCTCCCAGTTGCTGCAAGGGTTAAGTTTAAAACCCTCTGCATTGCCCACAAGGTCTTCTGGGGCCTGGGGCCTCAATACCTTCAACTCTCTCTTCCAAAATATCTTCCTGCTCAAGCTACTCACTCATCCGCCTTCAACTCCCTCAGGGTCAGTCGCTTCTCCAAGTAGCGAGTTGGTGGTAGATCTCTTTCCTTGGCTGGGGCCTCCCTGTGGAAGAGCCTCCCTGCCTCCCTGAAACTTGAGGAGAGCCATCTCCGGTTCTGGAAGCATCTCAAGACCTTCTTCTTTGCTTCTGCTTTCTCTCCTCCTCTCCCCTGCTGAACTCCTGGTTCAAAATATACTGGTCACCTGGCCACCCTCTGATCTCGGGGCCAGGTCCCCTCCCCCGCTAGTTACACACCTGCACTGTTGCCCTGGCAACCCCGGCACTTGGGGACTGTTTCTGTATCCCTACAGTCCCCCACCAGTACTGGACACCTGTTGTCCTAAGTGCACTTACCCTTGCACTTGCCACCAACTGGCCCTACTTCTCGTATTGTTTTATTTTTTCTACTACACCTTGTACTGCATTGACCCCACCCCCTCCCACTCCGCACTTTTCCTCTTCCCACTTTCCCTGCACTTGCGCGATCTGAATGACACCTGGCCTAGTAGGATTGCTGTCTCTGTCTTCCCTGTGTTCCCCCTCCCTTGCCTCATCACACCTTGAAACACTTGTGTATAGGCGTGTTATAAATGCCATATCATATCATATCAGAACAGATATGTTCTGGACTTGATTACAGCAATGGAATGAGGCATGTGCGTAAAGATCGGGCCTTCTTGCTTTACATTTTATACCTGCCCATGATGATGAGACTGGAACTCTGACAGAAGCAATAACTATGTTGTCAACGTTGAATACAAAGATGGTGGAGGAAGCAGATGAAATTGAAGATGATGATTGGTTTATCTCTGTTCTCATGGATTCCAACTTGGCTAGCAAATGCTTTCAAAATACTTGGAGCAATACCAGTGTTCGTGCTGCTAGGATTCTGTCCCATAAGGATCATTGTGGGACAATGCAAGAAGACAGCAAAGAAAGCCATTGGGATGAAGATAATGATTGACATTGATGCTGGAATGGGTGAGCAGATGCAAAATGAAGGCAGTACCCACGGGAATATAAAGGAAAGCATTCTTGCACCTCCAAGAACCAAGTTCTATTTTCCTAAGAATTTAATTGGAAAACAAGATGTGGGATGTTGGATATTCTGCTCACCATCTGGAGGGTGCTGGCACATGATTTGGAGTGTGGATGAACACAAGGAAGGCAGGACACTTGAGCGGGGTGACAATGATTTGGATACCAAAAAAGAAGCAGAATGAAGATAAAATGCTGATAAATGATAAAGCAGAGATAAGGACAATGGAAGCAAAGAATTTGGCTGAAAATTTGACCAGTGAAAAAACACCTCTCATACACTCGATGAAGTATTATTCCTATATCATTAATCCTGGGGAAGGGAGAACCGACCTTGATTGTAAGGGTATTGCTAAACAAAACATTATGTGTGAACCTAACTATGTTTTGTTGAATTTGAATGCCCATATGATACCTGAATGATTTATTGCATGTATAAGTGTGAGGGACATGTTAGGTTAGGGAATAGCGAAGCGTTTTATCACCCCCCATATAAGTTAATAAAATGGCTACTTGTGAAGAACCTCTATCCAGTTGTCCATCTTGCATTGCTGACTCCTCACAGCTGTCATTGCAGCCGCGGTAATGCACATAATAGTTACCATGGTGGCTTCTTCCTTTCCTCTCTGTTTTTATTGTGTTTATCCTTTCTTTGTCCTTCTGCTCGCCAGGGTGAGGTAGGACTTTGTTATACTTTTGTCTGTTCGGTGGGAACCCTTTGAGTAGCCTGCCAAGGCTCCAGAGTGTCTGTGAAGGCAGGAAGTGAGGGGGGAGTTTGAGACTTCACTCACCTTTGTGTTCTGGTGTTCCCACACTGGGCAGTTGGCTGTCATGATTGGCCAGCCACCTGCCCCTTTCTGTAAACTGCAGGGACTGTTTGCAGAAGATGTGTGTGGGTTCCTGTATATCTGGCCTGGATCTGGGAGATGAAGCTAAGTTGACCACTGGAGCTAAATCCAATGACGAAGAGTAAAGGACTGCTGTAGCTACTTCCAGCGAATGGAGATGACTGCTGTGTAACCACTCACTGCGCTGAAACCTTCTTTAATGCAACAAAGGAGACTGAAAGACCATAGCTCTGAGCCATACTGTGGTGGGGCTAATCAGCCCTAAGAAGACCTGCATTTCACGCCATCCCACGACAAGCTGTGACCTTCCTTGGCTACAAACCGCCAGTACCCTGGGACCTCAAGCCCGAGTTCTGTGCAACATCTTCCGTGGAACAAATCTCATTGAAACATTGGTGGACTCCTTCTGGACCTCCAGAGGCACAAGTCCACTCCTTGAAGTCCCCTTACCAGAGTGCTGGACTGAGAATACGAGGCACAACCGATCGACAATGACCGTCCTTCCTCTGGTACCTTAAAAAGGGTGCCAAAACCACAGAGCCGCAAGAAGACATGTGGCTGTTCTTTTGTCACCACGACCAAGAATCCAGAGACTGTGTCCTGTGCTGCTGCATCGTGAGCAACTGTGTGGCTGGCTTAGGGTACTTACCTAAATTCTTGTGTCACTTCTATGTGGTTAAGGTGGTGATTCATGTAGTTGGGAGCTGAACCCTGAACACTTCCACTAACTCTAAAATCTGATACTGATCTGATGAGAAATCCTCTGGAACTCTGGCTTTCCTACTGTTCTGCCTTATCCTGACCTGCCTACAGCTGGCTACTGGACCACCAGGTTCCCCTTTCTGCCTCTGAGATCACTCTTGCCCTGGAATAGGGAAGGTCTTCTAAAGGATAGGCCTCTGCAGAAAAATTATAACAAGTGTTGCTATTTGATGTAACTTTGATTTCAGAAAGCAGAATAAGTTACAAAGCGTTACAAAGTTCTTACTTACCTATGAATTGCTTATCACTATTCTGAAAAGTATATAAAGTTATTTACTTGCCTTTGAATTGTGTTCCACTCGTCTAAAAAGTAACATTGGTGTGCCTAGATATTCTGGAAATAGAATAAGTGCAAAGGTTTAATACCAATTGGGTTTTACTCACCTTGAATAGCATATTACCATTCTAAATGTATAACATTAGGTGTTGCTTACCATGATCTTCTTACTGCTTTTCTGAAAAAGTCTTATAGAGGTCTTACTTTCCCTAGAATTGTCTTCCACTATTCTGAAAAGTAACATTGGTCTAAAAAGTAATTCCTAAGTTCTTGCTTACCTTAGAATTGTGTTCCACTATACTGAAAATTAATGTTGGTGTAACTATATTATTCTAGGAAATGAATATGTAATATAGTGCACTACCAATAGGGTTTCCTTACCTTGAATTGCCTTGGGTCATTTTAAAAGTCTAATCTGGTGTTACTCACCTTAAATAGCTTACTGCTATTCTAAATGAGTATCACTGGGTTTTACTCGCCTTGAACTGGATACTGCTATTCTAAATTTGGTTTATGCTTTGGTGTTGGTTTTTATAATGTGTTTATGACTTCTAATGGTACTTAGATTTTTGAAGAATTCTCTTTGCGTGTGTATATAAAATAAACCTCTATGTTACAATTAATCAGTGTATCAGTGTTTCTTTGGACCATATTCTATGCTACAAGATCTTTGCCCCTTCTTAAAGCCCTCCCACCCTCCTAAGATAAGCCTGACTGCTCTATCTGGGCTACCAAATAAGTAGTTCAGCTCTATACTAAGAGTTGGGGTTTACTATATTACCTAAGGTCTAGTTTTATGAATCCCATGGGTGGACTTTAGAAAAACGGCCCTAACAGGGAATTAAATGGACATCTCACTGTGTGCATACCTAGATAAATGATATAACTGAAGTAATACCATCAAGTAGAATATTGTTAAAACTAAGTTGTTTGAGACCAAAGGGAGAGGGTGATTATGTGCTACCCATTCTCTGGCTGTTTAAGTTGCCCATTGAAAGTGATAGGTACGCTTTTTTATGATAATTAAATAGAAACATCACTAAAGGGAATCAAGCCTATATACAAGGTGAATATGTATGGTCTTTTCGATAAGACATATACATACATGAAGGTCTAATAGTCTGTTGCAATTGAATTCGTAGAATGCTGCTGAAACTCTGGCATGTCTATTGAGTAAAGGGGTGGTATTTTATGATAATGGGTGTGTTACAAGGTTCTCTATCTCTATAACTGCAGGATTGGAAACTGAAATGACCAGTGTGTTGATCATTGCAATTGGATTTAATGGAAGTGTAAAGTATTTTTCTCGAAAACGAGTTCATTATTTCTGTTGGGTTAATACATATATCTTCTCTGCAACCCTCTGTGTTTCTTGTCCAAAAAGTGGAGGGAAGCTGTAAAGCATTGGTGTTATTAAATTGGGGGTCCCAGATTCATAAAAAGATCTTGATTAAATAAAGGAAAATTGTGCCCGCCTGGTTTGTGGTGGGTGTAAAGTTCCCCTGAATTAGATGTCGCCTGATTAAAACATTCTAAACACCACACTGCACTAGATAGCCATCAAGAGATTGGTGCCTGTGGTGCAGCCAGAGTACCCAGTGTAGCTTTCAAATTCAGCGGATAGGCAGGAATGTATGTGCGCTAGTATGACACTGTCGTTGCAGCACCTCTGCAGGTGGGGGCAATGAAGGGTCTTGCTAAGTATGGCACTTGACCCCTTTTCTTCTGGCTGCCAACTACATCTTAAACACACACTGGCACATGACCAGGGACGTCATTTGGGGGTCTCCAGGGTTAGCAACTGTGACCCCTGGGGTCCAAATTTGCAACCACTGGGACTCCCTTGCGACAGAAACTTTAAAAAATAAATTTGAAATTTGCCCAAAATAAACAGGTGTTCCTGGTGTAGGGGGCCCTCCCTCAGTGTAGGAGGACCCGCCACACCGGGTCCCCGTCCCAGTCCTCACCCATCAGGGTGAAGGCTGGGCTGGGGAGGCACTCAGTAGGGGTTGGAGGTTCCTGTTACATGTGGCACATGTCACATGCCACGTTCAGCTCCAACCCCTCCTCCCTCAGCTTCCTTGCAGCGCACACACAGGAACCAGGAAGCCCTCGTAGATTCCTGGTTCCTGTTTGTCAGTAGCACGGAAGAGCCGAGAGTGGACCGAAACTGCAAGAAAAAGGTAAGAAGGCTTTTTTTTTGTAATATGATGTGTGTTTTGCATGTGTGAAGTGCATGTCAGATATATGTATGTGAATGGTGGGTGAATGAGAAGTGATGTGATGTGTGTTATTGGATATTCTGGGTGGGTGGGTGTGTGCCTATGTAGAGAATGCAATGAGTGGGTGTAAGAGAAGGTGTGAGTGACTGGTGGGTTAGTGAATGAGCAGTGATGTGTGTTTTTCAGTGTTCTGGGTGGGTGTGTGCCTGTGTAGAGAATGGAATGTGTGGATGTAAGAGAAGGTGTGAGTGACTGGTGGGTGAACGGGAAGTGATGTGATGTGTGTTTTTGAGTGTTCTGGTTGGGTGTGTGTCTGTGTAAAGAATGCAATGAGTGGATGTAAGAGAAGGTGTGAGTGACTGGAGGGTGAATGATAAGTGAAGAGATGTGTGTTTTTGAATGTTCTGGGTGCGTGGGTGTGTGCCTTTGTAGAGAATGCAAAGAGTGGATGTAAGAGAAGGTATGAGTGACTGATGGGTAAATGAGAAGTGATGTGAGCTGTAAGTGATTTCAATCCGGCATACACCCAAGTCACCCCAGCGTGTAGTGCGCAATTGAAACCCTTATTTTTTTATCTATAAGTTCAATATTCTGAACGATATACCACTCATACCACACCCTTCTCCTGGAACCCACCCACCACCGCAGGAATCAAGCCAGTTTGCAAAGGTAAATATTTATTTATGTATTTAAAATGTAATCACAATATATTTTAATAGGTAACACCAATCACCAATGGGGTGACAGAACAGTGAATAATATCTTTTATACACTAGGAATCAAGTAATGAGCACAAAAACAAATGCAGCACAGAAAATAATACTTTTGTGTTGGTTGGATATAGATGGCACTATGGTTAGAGGTTCCCCCTGCAACACCCCTAAACCCACCAATAGGCAATGTAAAGAGATGGGAGGAGAGAGCAGGTATTCAGGAATAACACAAATCAAACAGAATATCACTCCCACCTTCCCCCTTCAAACACAAAAGAAAAACGGAATTGACTTTTCAGCTGTCAGGATGGCTTTGAAATTGTCTTTGGCATTGACTGGGCAAAAACACTAAATGTGGTCAAAAATACTTACATTGTTATACATTCCTACGGGAGCTGCTTTGAACAGTTGCAAACAATCACAAGCAATGATTTAGTGGAAAGAAAACTTTTGAAATCTCAAAGTCCAAGTGGGAAATAAATTAAATCTATTTCACACGTGTAAAGTTTCTCTGAATGTAAAATCGTGGCAAAATGTCCTTATGTGATATTGGCTATAATGGGAGAATCACACTGTTTGTAATGCGGTATTGGGTTTTATGGATAGCTAAGGATGTTAAGTACAAGTAGGAGTTGACATTTCATTTCTATCATAATAACTGAGGGAGTTCTAAAGGTTTTAGTGAGAGTCGTTTTTGAAAAATAGGCGCGAGAATGGAAAACAGAAATGCACTTTGAACATGAAAGATGGGTTTGATTACAATATATTATGACTATGAAAAACGAGGATGCCACACATGAATCTCCCAAGTTATGTGGCCAGCTTAACCCTTCACGTGGTGTATACTCAATTTCTTTCTGGGATTCACTTTAGTTACTCAAAACACTAATGATTTATGATTTTATAAAACAAATGAGAGAAAGTCAGCGCAAGAAAGGTTCTAACAATACTATGATTCTGAATTTAAAAACGGGATGGGTTGAGATTGGGGTAAGACAATGCAAATATACTATGGTCACTTTTCTTCCTATTAATACTTACAAAATAAGTTATTAAATTGGACTGTCAGTTCTGGTCATGGATTGGATCTGGTCTAGGAAAGACAGCACATCAGGCACGGGATCGGATCAGCTAGGCCGGTCACTGGATTTGCACAGGATCAACCCTCCTATTCTGTGGGTATTTCAATCAGCTGGGCAGTGGGTTCCTCAGGCAAGCCTTGTGGTAGCAGGATACTAGTTCAAAAGGCCTTCTCACACCACAGTTCTTCAGTGGGTTGCAAGAATAAGTTTGAGGATTAGGCCTTACAGAAAGTCAATAGTTCTCTACTGCTTGCAAGAGTCTTGGCATCTGGAAGGATGTTAAAGCTGGATGTAGAATGCTGGATCAGAGTGCTTCACCGGAATCAGGAAAGGGAGTGAATCAGTCATTCCCTATGTGTGTTGTCAGCTGTCTCTATTTATCCTTTCAAATTACATCACAAAGAGGGTGTATGGGCTGGCTTAGCTAAGCTTGCCCCTGTGAGCTGGGATTGGATCAAAACTTCATCTCCACCTTGCATTTGAGTGATTGGATCAACGCCGGATGATGTCACATTTTATGGTTTGCTTTACAGTTCTTAGAACCTCCCTTTAGCCACTGTTCTCAAAATCGAATTTTATACTAAATACACATTTCTACATTGGTCACCTTTACACAAATCACACACAAAGATTCCATATTTTGCTTAGCATCTGTTCCTCAAAACCCTGCAGCTGTGGGATCTTGTTTCAACTTTCTACAGAATTGTGTCCTTTTCGCTATGAACACAATTTCCAAATGTTATGCAAATTTCCACAAATGTGTGTGTTTAACATAGGGATGTGTGTGTACATTTTCACAATTCTAGGATTAATACATTTCACATAAAACCACATATATTGCCATTCCTGTCCAGAACATGTCACACAGTTCTATCACCTTTTAAAATGTGCAGCCAGAAATTAGACTAACAGATCTGTCCTTTGTATATTTTTCACCACTTTGAATCACAAGTTATGAGTCTCTGAAAATTGTCCATTGTTCATGTTTAACAGCAAATGGTACGCCCTTTTTTCTCTCGCCTGGAGTCCAGGAGCATCCCCCTCCTTGGGAAAGTTCCTTCCAGGAGCCATTTACGACCCTCTCACACCTCTGTTTCCTGGGCTGAAGGGTCTGCTATTCTTTATTCTCTTTCTGTAGACAAAAGTCTGGGGTAACCCACGATTATCATCTACCAGTGAGTTTCAGCTGAAAGAATTTCCCTCCCCCTGGGAGAAACCCATTTGTCCGCTTCCAAAGGGTTGCAGCTCAACCAAGCTAATTTATTCTTAATTAAAGATCCAGGAAAAATCCAACTTGTTGCATCAAACATAAATACATTACTTTCTTAGCTTTAACTCTGTGTGATAAAAAGCAACTGAGATCTATATTCTTTTTAGCCAGAATCCTTTTTATGTTTGCTAATCTGGCAGACTTTTTAGTTTAGATCTCTTTGAAGTTTCATCAGTAACTCATCTGACAGCTGTCGTTCAGGTAGCCCAGGTACTGTACCCAGATTTTGAAAGGGGCTGTCAGTTTACAGACAATCCAGTTTGTCTGATGAATGTTTTGCTCTTCACATTAGGACTTTGTATGTTCGCAATGCTTCATTAGATTACATGAATTTTAGCGCCAAGCAAGATTTTGAATGTTGATAATTGTTGTGTTATAGGCACATTTTGGAGTTTTTAGCCACAAAGCAAATGTCATTTATAGGCACATTTTGGAGTTTCATTTGCAAAGCGCTGCTTCTTTCTTTGCCCTCTGTTGGCTGGTTATGGGGCCCACTGGCACATTTTCTGCAGTGTGTGCTCTATTCCACCACACATGCACCATGGGCGTCCGGTTGTGCATCCATCTTTTTGTGTGCTTGAGACCATGGTTTTTGTAGTTTTTTGGCGCGCACAAGAGTTTTGCCGTCATTGTTGCAGTTTCTTGCGCCATAAGTATTAGAGTGATACATCATAGCACAGCAAAGTGGGTCCATACATCCCAAAGTGTTTTTGAATGTTCTGGGTGGGTAGGTGTGTGGCTGTGTATAGAATGAAATGAGTGTATGGATGTGTGCCTGTTTAGAAAATGCAAAGGGTGGAGGTAAGCAAAGGTGTATGATTGATTGACTGGTGGGTGAATGAGTATGAATGTGATGGTGTGCTTTTAAAATGTTTTGGGTGGGTGGGTGTTTGTGTAGAGAATTAAATGAGTGCATGTAGCAGAACGTGTGAGTGAGTGACTAGTGTGTGAATGAGCATACATGTGGTAGTGTGTGTTTGAATGTTCTGGGTGGGGTTTGGTGCGTGCCTGTGTGGTGAATCCATTGTGAGTAAGTGCAAGAGGAGATGTATGAGTCAGTGACCGGTGGGTGAAAGGGGATGCATGTGTGTGTAAGGCTTGGGAGAATGGGGATCACTGGAACATTTTTGCCACTTCCTTTACTGACTTTCCTTGTTTTACTGGTATTTTTGGGCAAAGGCAAGTTAATGTGTGCCATTGCCTGGCTAGACTGGCATTTTGGTGCAGTCAGTCTAGCCATTGCTTACTGTGGCATGACATTTGTTACTCGGCATCTTTAAAAAAGCAAGCATGAAAAGTAGTGTTACCTTGCTAGACTGCTGTTTTGGTGTAGCGGCCTGAATATTCTTCGCTGTAGTATGACATTTCTTTCACTGAGCATTTATGATGAATCAAGCAAGATAAGTGTTCTTATGGGTCTAGACTGGCCTACATTGGAAGCAGTTTGGGCAGGTTTTCCTATTGTGACATGTGGGAGTATGTACTTACATAAGACTACTGGCATATATTGGCAGAGTCAGTTTTGTGCCCAGTGCCAGTAATGATGCTATAGAAAAAACAACTTAAAGCAAACCTAACTATGGTCTTACAGAGGAATACTTGCATATGTTGGTGGAGCCAGCATGGAAATGTATGGGCACAGCCAGCATACACATGTTTTATATACTGGCATATATTGCGGGGACCAGCATGATAATGCACTGGAAAATGTCCTTTTGGTGACTTGCATCAATTGTACTTTTTTCATAATTTACCCTACACCCTACAAAACCTATTGTTGGCCTTTTACCCACCGGTTGGCCTTTTACCAAAATGTTCCCAGAAAGTGTGCTTTGTAATATACCATTTAAACCCATTATTCAAAACATTTACTCGGGGGAGAGAGAAGAATTCCCCCAGGTCCCCAACACATTTTCGTTAGTTCAGGCTCCATCGCCATGCTCAGTCACAATCACATACTTGTGGCAAAGATTAACACCCTCCAAAAAAACAATGTGTGGCCAGGCACAGCCTCCTTATCTCTATGTTAAGTTAAAGATGTAAGCTTTGATTGAAAAACAGATTTACTTCTTTCACTTGCATTGGTGCATGCCTCTGCAGCAGCATAATCATCATGGACTTCCACACACGTGGTGGTCCAGCCCGGGGTGTGGCGTGCCCTGTGCTTTGTTAAGGAGCTTGGGGGGTCCCCACAGCATAGCTTGCAGGGGAGCTGCCAAATTTTGTGCTACGCCATTGAGCACCACTAGGTGTGACATAGGGGTAGTGTACAGTGCTTGCCTTGAAGTCTGACAGTGAGTTCCCGGGTGAGAAGCCACTCAATTTTAAATAACTGTGTGGGGCTATGAATTTATGCGTGCAGCAATGACATTACAATAAATGGTATTTTTTTTAACGCCTAGATCGTAAAAACTATGGGGGTGTCTTGGGTATATTGAAAGAAACTTTCCCAGGTATTATACTCCAGCAAAGATAACATTATCAGGTGCACTCCCCTCTGTGCATGCAGAACAGTCTAATAGGTGTCTTCTATTGTAGTGATAGCTGAATCATAAATATATTATATATATATATATATCCAGGGAATTGTGTTGATACTAAATCCTGGTAAATGATTTAGGTTTCAGGCCTTGCTCGTTTAGCATTTTTCTCCTGGTTAAACAGCAGCGTACGCCTCCCGAGGTCAGTTCTTTTTTGGCTTCTTTAACACAGCAATGCCACAGATACCACATACTTCTGTGTACATTGATCTATAGATGTTTCATACACTAGCTGTAGCCTGCGTTACAGATTTCAGTTACCCTGTTAGAAATACTGCATTAGGTATGTTTTACATATAGACACCACAACAAATTTCGAAAATGGCATTTCCCAAATGTGTAATCGTGGACAAAGCATGCCACCCTCGGTTTTTATATTTGGCTGAATTTATATTCGTCTCAGGAGGATAGCTCAGCGGCAACGTGCTTGCCTTGGAAGCAAGACGACATGGAGCACCACAAGGTCGATCCCCGGGTCTGCGCTTAGAAACCACTGGTTATTAAGCATGTTATAAATAACCTATCGTATCACATCAAATGAGAGCACCTGGAAACACAGGTGCTAGATGCATCTAAAAAATCTCAAGGTGGTTTGCCATCACTTCCTGTGATGTCACTTGGGGGTGGGGTCAAATTAAATCACTTCCTGTGAGGTCATCAGGGGGTCAAGGGTCATGTGATGTCAAGTCCGCTATCCCTGGCATTTTGTTGAAATTACATCACTGCACATGACTGCGATTGGTGTTGCCAAAGCCATTAGTGGTGTCAAGGGGCACCCAAAACAGGGAGGACAAGAGGACAGTCACTAGTCAACAGAACAACTAAAGAAGCAGGGCCAGGGAAAGGCCAATGCCAAGGAGAAGTGCCTGTTTTGAGTGGCAATCAAAAGAAGACTAGGTCTGCAGAACTCTCCAATTTCCCCTAGCTATGCGTGAGACCATCCAGTTCTGTGTGTGCTTGGAATTTTGGGTCTTGTCGTTTTCAGAAATTTCAAATGAGAAAGATAAAAAAAACTACAAGTGCCACAACAAAAATAAAAGCAGAACCAGGGGTGTTATGTGTGGACCAGTGTTTCTTTAAGGGGAAGCGTCATGACATCGTCATGATGCTCGTCTAATAAAAGGAGCTCTGCTGGCACCTAAGATTCAGTGCAGCAGAGCCCCAGGAAGCGGCAACTTGTGTATGCGTATTCTTTTGTGTGACAGTTTTGCTGTGTGATCACGCCCTTTGAACTCCGTCTCTACTGGGTGCCCCCAGTGCGGCAGCAGCGTTGTGTTGGGTGCCCCCAGCAGCTGTCTTACAGTCTGGTGATCCAGTCTGTGCAGGGTGATCCCTGTTGCTAGTGTGATGCGTGATCGCAGCGTTTAAGTCCTTGTCTGGTGATCCCGACGTCTGGTGTGGCCCGCCCCGGTGACCGGAGGCAGGCCACCATATTGGCAACGTGGGCGGTCCGAGCTCCACACACTGGAGTGGTGTATGGGCTGCTGGTAGCATGTGGTGCGAGTCGATGTGTATCATCAGCCGCAGAGGAAGGAGGGTGTCTGCCGTGCTGCAGGCGGCCCAGGCACCTCGTGCTGCTGTGTGGGCATGGGTCGGCTGGTGCCTGCGTGTGTGGCTGTGGTCCTGGGGGGGCGCTGACCAACGGAGGCGGCCCGAATCGTCTGTGGCATCGGCTGCGTGGTGAGGGAGCTGCCGCGTCCCCGAACAAAGACAAGGGGGTGGAGCCTAGCGGTCCGGGCCCACGGCATGACACATTATAGTATTCCGCCCAGAGGGGAGAATGCGGCTGTGTGTCCCATTTAAACCCGGGCCCGCAGAGTGAAAAAAGAATATTAAAATATACTTTTGCCTGGCCGGTGGTGCAGCCCAGAAAGGGGGCGTGGCCTCCAGGGCACCGAGGCCTTGCGGCTGCCACAACCTAATAAGAGACAAAGGAAGGGGTGCGGCCCATTCTACTGGGTCGCGGCGTTAACAAAAAAAAAAGGAAAACTGCTGATCCCACAGAAGTTAGGGTGGGCGTGGCCCACCAACACCGGGACCCGGAAGGAAAATAAAGGACCGGAAGAAGGAAAGAACAATGTTGGGCCTGCAATGACCCAGAACAAGGAAGGAAGCCCACAGTTAATCAGGCAAACTCTTGCTGGTGCGGCAGCTCCCAAGGGGGATTGGCTGAGGGACTCTAGATTTTGGCAAGTGTAAAGAAAAGGCATCTTGACCCCTTGTGCCTGTTTGCCTCCAACACGGGTAGTGGCTCCCTGGGGAGCACTCATGCGCCTGTGGGGGACAGTGGTCAACCTGTCTGTGGCATCCCCATTACTGACAAAACCCCCTGAAGGGAAGCAGCTCCCCACAGAGTGCCTGTGCACCCTTCAGGACACCGAAAAGTGTGCAGCCCACTCAAGGGCCCAACACTAGTGAGCACAAGTGGCGACACCTCCACTCAACATCATGGGGGATGAGGAGAATGAGGGGGTGTGCAGACAGGGTGGCCAGCTGGCACCCCTATATCCGTTCGATGTGGTGGGGGCATCTGTCAGCCTGGGGCCCCAGTGGACGGCATGGGTAGAAAATCTGGAGCTATGATTTGAGGCAGTGGAGGTCAAGGATAGAGCGAAACACCCAACCCTACTGTACTCAGCCGGCCTGGGTATCCAGAGGCTGTTTAGGACCCTACGGGCCTAGAGACCAGTCATATGATGCAGCCATTGCAGCCCTGAATGAGTACTTCAGGCCCATGGTCAACAGGGACTATGAACGGTTTCGGATGAGGTCTGTGAGACAAGAGGAAGGGGAGAGCCTCAATGCATTTCATGGAAAGCTGCGTGGCATTGTGCTGTCCTGTGCGCTGGACAATTTTGAGGAGGATGAGATCAGGGCGCAGATCATCTATGGCTGCGGTTCATCAAAGCTGTGCAAACAAGTCCTGAGGGACCCAGCGCTAACCCCCGAACGCATATTAGAACTTGGCCGTGGCCAGGAATTGGTGGAGGTGCGGGCCTCTGCCATGGACCTATCCAGACAACTGAAGCTGGAGGCCCCCATGCAATGGGTCAAGTTGGAGGAGGTGTCAGCCGTTGGCAATTGGCAAGGGAGTAGGTCACCGAGGAGAGGGGATTGGCCATGGAGAGACCCCGGTGCCACCATATGCCATCAGTGCGGGTCGGATCTTCCACATCAGCAAGATTGCCCGGCTAAGGGACATATCTGTGGGAAGTACAGGAAAGTGGATCACTTTGCATGGGTGTGCCTCACCCCGATGCCGGCCAGCATGGTGGGGACGCCGGTGGGGAGTGGGTCAAAAGAGAGCGGGGGAGAAAAACCCCCAGAGTTGCATCGGTCCAAGTGGCTGAAGACCAAAGGAGGGGGCGGAAAGACCTTGCTGAAGAAGTAGATGAGGAAAATGTTTTCTTCCTGTCCTGCAGCAACGTCAGCAGCCACTTTGATCTGGGCATTTTCTGATTCCTAGAGCCCACTGTCGGGGCCCACCCCTGGGTGTGAGGACTGGAACACACCCGTCTGGTTGCAGTGTTTACATAGTTGGTTTGTTGGTGCCAGGACTGGAATGTACCCTTGTTTGCAGTGTTTGTGTAGGATAGTACGGGTGCATGGACTGGAATCCACCATACTTCTAGATACTGTATTGGGACACTGTTTGCAGTGTGTTGTGTTTTTTTTTGTTATAATAAAGGAGGCATGTTATGTGCAGACCAGTGTTTCTTTAAGGGGAAGCGTCATGACATTATCATGACGCACCTCTAATAAAAGGGGCTCTGCTGGCACGTAAGATTCAGTGCAGCAGAGCCCCAGGAAGTGGCAACTCATGTCTGCGTATTGTTTTGTTTGTGACTGTTTCGCTGTGTGATCACAGCTTTTGGACTCCGTCTCCACTGGGTGCCCCCAGAGCGGCAGCGGCCACTTGTTGGGTGCCCCCAGCTGCTGCCTTACAGTCCGGTGATCCGGTCTGTGAAGGATGATCCCTGCTGCTAGTGTGCTGCGTGATCGCAGTGTTTAAGTCCTAGTCGGGTGATCCCGACATCTGGTGTGGCCCACCTCAGTGACCGGAGGCGGGCTACCACAAGGGGTGGTTATCCATCTCACGCATTGCCACAGGAAATTTAAGAGCTCTGCGTATGATAGGCAAGTTTCAGTTAAATAATGTTTTTGTCTGCATTTGTCCATCTCTTTACTGCATTAAGAAAGCACTGACTTTTACTCTATTTTTTTTAGATAGCCTTTCAGAACACGCAAACTAGCAAATCAGTGGATAATGAGGAAGATTTGTTTAAAGAGCAGTAAAACAATTGGTTTCTCATTTCAAGACAATACTACTCTGTTATGTTATACATGCCAACATTCCGATGGACCTGGGAGGGAGAAGGGAGATTTCGTAAGGGAAATCGGGAGATGTACATTTCCGCATAGGAATACATTGGGGCTAGAATGAAAACAGGTGGGAGAACACGAAAAATAGCTACATTTTTCACCGAAAAGTCAGGAGTCTCCCACCTGCCTAACTTCTGGATTTTTCCTGTAGACTCAAGAATTTTAACCATTTCTCCGGGTCTCCGGTGTTGCATGTCACCCCTTCTGGGGGACATGGTACCTTCTGGTGTTGGTGTCATGGTCACATGGGGTAACCATGTGACCATGTTAATAAAAGAGACGAGCCACTTCCGACTGGACAGTCGATCCTACTCTGACTTCTGCGTCTCCTTTGGTGCACCATCAGCGGACCCATGGCAAGGTAAGGAGTCTCCTGACCCTTACCCCAAGAAGGCAAATTTAAAAATAAATACATGGCGCTTAAAAGCACCATCCATTGCGCACTCGGTGCATGGTTTGTCTCCCCGGGGCTGGCCGCTTCCTGGTTTCCCTTGTGCCCACCTCCCAACTCGCCCACTGCACCCGGATTGGGCCACACACCCCATATCAAGAACATCCCAAGGCAGCCCTCTGCCCGGCAGCCCCAGCGGCGAAGGACCATGAGGCAAAGGGGAGTTCCTACATTGGCGGCTCCAAGATGTGTCTGCAGGTGTCCGCAGGGGACGCCAAGGAAGCCAGCAGTCAACAGACACCGACATAAACTGTGAGTGTGGCATGGGTGGGCAGTAGAGCAATCACTCTACTCCAGAAAACCCCTGCCACTCTACCTTACCTCCAAATAACATAGGGTGCAATAATATTAGCATGTCCACACTTAGATAGAATTGTGAACATTAGCCTGCGTCGCATCTAGATAGGATTTTGACTGAAGGATAGCATGCCCGCACCTAGATGAAACTTGAATGTTAGCATGTGCCACACTCAGAACGGTGAACACCAGCCTGCACCGCATCTAGATAAGGCTGTGAATGTTAGCATGCCCACACCTAGAACTCTGAACATTGGCCTGCGCCGCACCTATAGGATTGTGAAGACCAACAAGTGCCACACTTAGACAATACTGTGAATGTTAGCATGCAAAAGGTCAGGTAACCCACTAACCAATATAACCTCAAACTCTGCATACTTATCTCACTCAAAAACTCACACAACCATCTCTCGCACCAAAAGCCGCACGCACTTTACAACACTGCAACAACACATAAGCCGGAGCAACAGCACACGCGGACTGACACCGATCCAATACCCGCACCAAAGCTCAGCACCCAGTGTATACCGAGTTGAAGCTGCCAACAGAACGCCACTCCTCTCACTATCCTACTCCTTCTTCACCTTACTAACCCATCCCACCTTATCGTTTGCAGATCTGCCAGAACGCCTGGGGACCATTTCCGTTGGTGACGGTGCGCGGTACAAATACCTTTAACATTTAACCATGCTAGTGCTGCGCAGCATGCCGTGGGCCTAGCCACGTGGCCCGGCCCTAGGACGGTGGCCCTGCTAGGCAACACTGTCCTCTCTGCGATGGTCCCAGCCATGTGACCATGGCCTGTTCACCATCCTCGGCCTGGGTGCCCCCAGAGCTGAGGCTGGTCCTCCCTGTCTCCTGCTGGTCACGTGATCACGGCCCTGATGGCCATGTCGGGTGATCCCTACATCGGGGTGGCCCGCTCCGGTGACCCGGGTGCGGGCCCTCAACATCCGGGAAAGATCCTGGAATCTCAGGAATTTTGGTGGGGGACAGCTTTCACTGATTGTTTTTTTTGTTGATTGTTTTTTGTTTTGTTTTGTTATACTTGCAGGACTGCGCCGCCTCGAACTCCCTGCCTGAGTGTGGCTTTGTCTCTGCAGCCATGACAGTAACGCTTCCAGCACATTGGCAAAAAGAATGCAGGTGAAGCAAAATAACGCGTTTTCATTCGTTTCTGCCGACTTTCAGTGCGAACGCGCGTTTCTTTTGCAAATCACACACTGCAATAGGTAGTGCATACATCACCACCAATGAGCCGGCAGGAGCTGCAGCAGTGCAAGAAAGGTGTGCGAGGAAATAGCTGTGCCCTGGCACCTATTTACACACTCATAGTCGCATTGTTAGCACATGAAATGCAATTGGCAGTTGGCACCATCCTTCCATTTGACTCTACACCATTTTACCTGCATTCACTTTTGTAAGGCTGGAAAATCTACACGCAAAAACATTCTTTCCAACGACGCCGATTGACAGACAGACTTAACTAACGATGTTAGTGGGCAATGAAGATTTGAATCCTGCTGCCAAACCACCCATGTTCCAGACAAGCGATCACAGATGTAAGCAGCTATAACCAAAAAAAAAAAAGAAAAAAATACACAATGATGTCATCACTGGGTGACGGGTTGTTTATATATTTTTTCGCATAAGGCAACGGAGGTCAGCTGACAGATTTGCACTTTTGCCCAGCACCGGCATTGTACAGGTGAGTAAAGTAAACAAGGAGAATACATTGTGTTCCTCCAGTTGCCGGATGCACTGGGCATGCTCAGAACGTCGCCCCACTCACTGCTGGGGCCCCGAGATTGGTAAACAGAGGCTGGGGAGAGAGCGTGACAGCTGAGCGAGCAGGAGCCGACACCCGCCCGCCCGCCCGCGCGCGACAGGCAAGCCTGCAAGAGGAAGCTGTCCTCGGCTGTTCTGTTGCCACAACCCGAGGAGGCTGCACACACCGGCTGCAGACGGCCTCCGCCGCAACTCCCAGGGACGGCGCCACTGGTGAGTTACAGACCCGGGAAGGCGGGCGGCGAGGGCACACGGTGCATGTGGGGAGATTACTGGCTCCGCCTATTGTGCGTCGGTCTCTAGGGGTCGCTGGGAAGAGGGAATCGGGCGACTTGGCCGGTTTTTGGGGAGGGGAGGGGTAATCTATTCCGTTTATTGGGGTCAGTGCTGCTGCACTTTGGTCGCAGGAACCCCTTCTCTGTGACGGAGTTTGGCTCTCCACATGTATCCATTTTCGATGGACAGTCCACACCAATTGTAAGGTTTGTGTCCGCACTCTTTTTCTTTACATTACCCGATTTCATAGACTTCACCTTGTTTTATTTACTCTCAAGTCCAGGGACGGCTTTTTCCTTTTGGTTAACGCTGCTAAAATCGCGCATTAGTCCGTGCACCAACGACCACCATCCCTTAGCTGCAGAGTCATTGTTTTTCTCCAGGCACGCGGATTAATTTTAGAAGTTGCTTTCTTCCCCGGAGGGGATGTAATGCCCAGGGGTTCTCCTCGGCTTCCCATCCATAAATGGATTATCAGATGTTGTGACGGTGTTTTTAGGACGTGCTTGGCTGGCTGTCGCTATGCAGATGCCACCGTGTCTGTTGCTCTCTGCATGCCAATGTTGCTTGCTGTGTGCCTGTCTCCATCAGATAATGTGTATGCCTTGCATACAATGGCTGCCCTGTGCTTCGGTGGGATAATAGTCTGCACAGGCAGAGTAAATGCGTAAGAAGTACATTTAAGATTGGGGGAAAGCAAATGGGCCTGACAGCGATTCTGCAGATTTAAGAGTGCAATTAAGGGGTGAAGACAAGGGAGAACAGACCTACGATCTTCGGTGCAGTGCGTATGGATCGAGCAAGTGCACGGATGGTCACTGGGAGGGGGAATGCACCCGGTCGGTTGGGACTGGGGTAAGTGCAGAGAGAGACACTCTCTTGGGTTAATTTCTCAAGTGCATTGAGTGGGGTAGGGTGTCGGGCGTCAGGCCCTGAGGCAAGTGTGAGGGAGGACTGGCGGGGGTGCCGGGGACCAGTGGGACTCTGAGGTACACCGGGCGGCCAGTTAGCATGCTGTACAGAGGAGGAGGGAGAGAGGGAAAAAGCTGAGAAGTAAGTTAGCAGGGTAGAGATTAGAAGAGGAAAGTCTTGCGGAGTTTCCAGAATTTAAGGTCTGGCTCAAGACAGAGGATGGCAGGGAGGTTACTCCAGAGGGAGACACCTGCTGAGGATAAGGATCTCCCTCCAAATCTCTGCTTGGAGAACCGTCTCACTTGCAGAATGTTGGAGGTAGACCGCGTTGCTGGTAGGTGGGTCCCAGGCCCCAGAAAGCCTTGTGAACAATGTAAAGGGTCTTGAATTTGATCCTTGCCGCCAGGTGACGGAGAGATGCAGTTCCTGAGATTGAGGCCAAGGATGAGGCTTGCAGTTCTGTTCTGGATGAGTTGCAAAGGGCACAGATGAGAAAGGAGATTCAAGAAGAGGCTGTTGCAATAGTCCATCCTGGAGAGCACCAGAGGTCTGGGGACAATGAGCTTCTGGGGGAAAGTGGGAAAAGGTAGAGTACCTCTGATGAGGTGTAGCTGATAGACTTTTTAGAGATATCTGAAATGTGAGAGGTTTCTTCCTTCGCAGGTGGGTGCGGACGCAGGGCCAAGTGAGGCCGACCAGAGCGAAAGTGGGAAAGCAGGAGCATGGGTCCCAATGCTAAAAATCTCAGTCTTAGCGGCGGTGAGGCAGAGGTCGTTTGCAGCACACTAAGACTGAATAGCGGACAGACAATCAGATATGAGTGAGGAGGAGGTGATGGCTGAGGGCAGCCTGAAAGATAAGAGTGTCATCCGCATAGCACTGGAAGTTAGAGGTGAAAGTGTTGATCAGAGGCGCTAGGGCAGCCATATAGACGTTGAAAACCAGGGGGATAGGTTATACCCCTGAGGAACGCCAAAGGTTGAGAGAGTGATAGTCGAGTGAAAGGCTCAGTGTTCCACCTGGGATGGCCGGTCGGAGAGGAAGGAGGTTAACCATGCCAGAGCCTGGCTTGTGATTCCCAGGGTGTCGCGGAGATGTGCGATCAGGATGTCGTGGTTAACTGTGTCGAAGGCAGAGAAGAGGTCCAGGAGAAAGAGGATAGAGGGGGTGTTAGTGTCAAGATTTGAGAGCAGGTCTTCACGGGTGTTCAGAAGAGCAGTTTCTCTGCCTATGGTTGCTCTAAAGCCAGATTGATGGTCGTGGAAGGAATCAATAGATTTGATGTGGAGGGTCAGCTGAGAGATGGCTAGTTTCTCCAGGAGTTTGCCCAAGAAAGGAGTGATGGAGATAGGCGGTAGATTGTTTGATGGAGGGGTCGGCAGAGGGTTGTTTGAGCAAAGGGTGCACAAGGGAGTGCTTCAGGGCAGTTGGGAAGGCTCCAGATGAAAAGGAGAGGTTGCAGAGATCAGCCAAAGCTGGGGCGATGGAGTCGATATTGTCTTTGATGGTTTTGGAGGGGCAGGGGTCCACCTGTTTCGATTTTCAAAGATCAGATTTGTCTGGTTACTTCATCCGGTGTGACGGGCAAAAGAGAAGAGGGGGTAAGAGGAGGGGGGGCAAGGGAGGCTCCAGTGTTGGTGTATGCTGTGGTGTTGAAGAGAGGGTGGAAAGGGTGTCTTGGGTTTTTGTGGTGAAGTGTGCAGCCAGAGCCGAGCAAAGGTCCTTGGTGGGTGTGACAGAAGAAGAGGCTGCTGCCAGATTGGCCAGTTCTTAGCAGACTTTGAAAGGTTCGGCCGTGTTGTTTGAGGCCACATAGATGCAGCCTTGAATAAAGACTCTTTTTTTCTTGGTGCGGATGGAAATTCGATAATTCCTTTTGCAGGAGGCAGCAGGCCAGTTTGTCAGATGGTTCGCCTGATGCATTCCATTTCCGCTCAGCTTCCCTAGAGTCGTACCAAGAGTTGCACTTTTTGGAAGGCTTTACTCAGACCCTCCTGACGGGGGCAAGAATGCCAAGAGTGTTGGTGATATAGAGATTGAGGTTAGCGAGGGCTGTGTCAGGGTGAGAGTCAACCGGAGGAATAGGCGGAGGAGAGTAGGTGGAGGCAAAAGCAGCCAGTGTCAATATTTTCACATGTCTGGTGACTCTGTAGCCAAGTGGCTGTGTCGTATGTATTGCTGCAAGAGGAGAGGAGAGCTTCAGGTGTGTGTTGGGCCAGAGGGAAGGATAGAAAGTGCGAGAGAGTCGCAGAGGTTGCAGAAAGTTCCTGAGGAGTCGGGAGAGGCCAGATTGGTGTTAAGATCACCCAAAAGGAGGAGTTGAGAGGAGGAGGAAAGTAGAGAGGAAGCCAGGTCAGCCCATGAAGAGAATGGACTGACCTGGTGGCCGATTGAATGTGGCCATAGTGAGAGAAGATTTTGGGGATAGTGAGAGTCTGCAGAGTAGGCACTCGAAGAAGGAGTAGGCCTGAGTAGGGATGATGGACACAGGTGTCCATTCTGGGAAGATACGTGCTACTCCCCAGCTGTCTTTTTAGGCCTGGGCACAGAGAGTACTTTGTAGCCTTCAGGGAGTAATGTGCCAAAGCTTGTGACGGAGCTATCCTTGAACCAGGTCTCCGAGATGGCGAGCACATCAAGATCCATCAGTTCAAGGAGGTTTGAGAGGTCAGATGAGTGTTTGATGGCAGAGTGGGTGTTGAGGGTGGCAATTCGGAGCAGCTTGCCATCTTTGAAGGTCTTTCTTCGGGGGGAGGGCACAGGGGATAGTGGTCACCCCAGAGGGTGGCATATGGATGGTGTCCAGTTATAATGTTGACTGCAAAAAGTCGAATGCAAAAATGTCACAAAAAAAATGTTGAACAAAAAAATTCAAATATGTTTTTTTTTATTTGTATGTTTTTTTGGGGTCTAGCTAGTAAAAATAAATGGGGGTTTAGGGGAAGCCCCATTTAAAAAAAAAAAAAAGACAGTTCGAAAAAAAATGTCTACATTTTTTTTTGCCTTTTTTGCAGTAGACATTTTCCCTATAAACCCATATGGACCAGGGGGATAGTGGAGGATGGCAAAGGAGCCAAGGCCGGCAAGGGAGCCGGGGCAGTTTAGCAGGGCACGGGCACTTGTACAGAGGACGAGGAAGGTACAGGAGGCAAGGGATCCTGTGTAGAGGAGGAGGAAGGCGCAGCCGGCAAGGGAGCCTGGCCAGAGGGAGAGGTGAGGTTAGAGAGGCGAGGGAGGAGCCTCTCTGTGAGAAGAAGGTTGGGTTGAGGACCCTGCACCATGATGGTGCCATTGAGATAAACATTAATGATGACTCTGGAAATGGTGATGAGGTCATTGAGAACCTCCCAGCGAGTACCAGAATTAATGGGAGAAGAGGCGATAGGAGAGACCAAGCCGACCATGTAGCGAGTCCATAGATCAGGTGAGTTAACGAAGAAGAGGATGTCAGTGATGGTCTCTCTGGCAGAAGCCGGGACATAGGTGTCTGCAATAGGAAGGCCTGGGTTGGAGCCCAGTATGTCCTTCTTAAGTTTCTTCCGGCCAGATTTAGTGATTGGAGAAGGATAGGAGATAGTGAAGCAATGTGATCATAAAACAAGGTCACACACATAACGCACTGGAATGTTAGATAAAGCCTTCCTTATAATTTATCAAATGCAATGGTCGATTTGTATGAAAAGAAGTAGTGGAACAATGGTCCCTGGCCTTCCGCGCTCTTCAAACTGCATCACCACACACAAACACCCAAACCAATTTGGCTGCTGTTTAAGAGAACGTTCAGTGCAGTGCACTGAAGTGCAAGTTTCAACGTCTTCCTAAACTTTTATTTTAAAACGAAACCATTCTGGAGCAGTTTCTTAGTATATGAACAGTAAAACTTCATTAAAAAAAGTAGAGGAGCACCGCTCCAGCCCACTTCGACCACTGCTCAAGCATCTCAAATCAATATGTAGACATATCAATATGATGCAAAATAACAGTTCGAAATGGGGCGTTATGGCATCTTCTTCAAACAGGATAGCGCATATAGATCAAGCAGATGTTGCCTAACTTAATATGTTACACAAACATCTACACTGTAGCAAAACGTGTGCCTGGATGGATGAGGACGACAAAGCAAATTCTGACAAGTATGCAGAAGTGTTTGCTTAGCTTAATCGCCGACATAAAAATGTTTGCTATACTTATTTTCCGAAATTCAAGGTTTGAATGTGTGCAGTGCTGCATACAATAGGAGATTTCAAATCGCAGAGATGATCGTTTTACAAACTATGCAATTTAAATTGGTATCATTGCATTAAGCAAACAACGTGCCTTGAAAAATTCCATATTTGAGTAAAAGGAAGCTGTTTTTTAAAACACATATGCACAACTCTATAAATTAATCTTGGAGCCAAACTTTTTTGCTCTTGTGTTATTCTGTGATAAATATTGTGGAAGAAAGAAATGTGCACAGTAGTCAGCACTGAGGTTGGGTGGGGGGATTCATTGTAGTGTCAGCTTGTTATCTTGGCCAAATAGTCCACCTGTAGCTTTTGTGTGGCAATCAAGTTGAGCAATTGGAAAGTGAATGTTTTGACACAGACCAGCATTGTGATCTTGAGAAAACACTATATTCTAAGAACAAATATTACGAAACATGACCTACAGTACTGTGCATGAGACATTCTTCCTGTATGAGGATTCCTCCCACCTCACTCAACATTGCCCAGAGACGGGTCTCTCTTAATCTACCCCTGCATTATCTCCTACATCCATAGTTTATAGCTTAACATTGCCCACTATACTCTCGAGCTACACTGTTCTACATTGTAGGGGCTTCATGTCAGAATGAAACACTTCTTTTAACCATACTACTCAAGTACTCTTTCCAAACCTACATTTTATAATGTTTACATTGGTTCATATTCAATATTTATCAGAAAACACATGAGCTCTGACTCAAATATATGATGTTGACGTTTAAAACAGAACAACGCAAATAGTAAGCATACATCAAATAACTTTTTTTTTAAAATAACATTTAGATTAAGGGATCTGACCACTCCTTGGATAGTCTGGCTCAGTGCAAAGGTCATTCATAAAACACCAGTGCACCACTGATGTCGTTGTTTCTTTGAAGTTTTTAAATAGCTGCTTCTTTGGTTAGGGTAGGGCAGGCCTGGTAAACCATGCAACACTTTTGGGGGGGGGGGGTGTGTGTGTGTGTGTGTGTGTGTGTGTGTGTGTGTGTGTCACAGTCACAGTCACACTTGGTGTTCATTTCTGTTGTCACTGCACTGTCCATCCAATTGACTCTCTCCACTTGGGCTTATGTAATTGTGAGGAATTCGACCATCCAGATAGGGAGAGTGCGCTAGCTTGGGCTTTTTTGATGTATGAAAATGAATGATGGGAGACCAACCTCAGAGAAATGAGTGTGGCCATTCTTTACCCATTTCATCTGCTTCCTGAACCTAACACATAGGCACCTGTACTCTTGGAAAAGGCAGCCTACAGGCGCTGTCTTTCCCTGTCATAGTCACATGGAATGTGACAGCCCTGGGTACATCATAATATTCCAAGAAGGGGGAAGGCACACCGTCCTCCAGCCATCAGCAGCCTAATTAAAATATCAAAGGCTCCATCTATCTGCATTCCTTTGTTCTCCAGTTGGTGGCAGTGCATACTTATTGGAGCTAATTAAGGCAAGCCTTCCGATTGGGCTTGGTTGCTGGAGAGACAACAGGAAGGCGGGACTAACACCCCTTTGGTGCGCAATGTGTCGCCTTGAAGCTAGTTCCCACCCCTCTGTATGAAAGGAAGTAACATTGTCTGGGTCCACTATATACCATAGGCAAGCCCCTGCAGAGCTGACCCCTTTCAGAGGGGAGAAGAATGTGGTTTGGGGAGACAGGAATTCTGCTCCCAGCACATACTTCAAAGGAAAACCTGTGCTTTAATCAAGAGTCAGAGGGCTCAGTTAACCAGAGAGACACTTTGATCTACAACAGACAGGAAGATGGGTGGGAGTTGGGTATATGTTGTCACCCCCTTGTCTGGCCTGTTGCAGAGCAAGATTGTTGGTGGGGACCCAGAATTGGTTCATTAAGGTAGGCCTAGCCTACACCAATCACTAGGGCCCATTTGGCTTTAAAAGAGGGCTGAAACCCTCACATAGCAGATCATCTGAAGACTTTGCAAGGAGTAAGAAGGACACATTTGGACTGGAGCTGAAGGTAGTCTACCTTACATCTTCCGCCAGTTAAGGAAGGCCAGGAGATCCAAGAGGGAAGAAAGATCCCTCCCCTAAACATCTCCCAGGGAACAGAGGGAGATCCCAGACTCAGAGGACCCATCCAGCTCCAGAACCGGTACCTAGCCAGCACACCGCTTGCCCTGCCAGGTTCTGACAGAAATCTTCCTAGGTGGGAAGTGGCCGTTGCCTGCGAACACCCTCCTGAGCTTTGGGCCATCTGCCTTGAAAGGACACAAGCCCTGCAAAGAACCTAGGAGAAGTGCCACACTAGCATCATCCAGCATCCATCTTGTTAAGGACAATTTCGAGACAGTGGAGTCATCAAACCGCATCCTGCTGCACCACTGACTGCTGTCATGCTGCAGTCGCCAGAGCCATCCGGGACGCCTCGACCAGCATTCCATATCTGCCAGCCAGCACAGAGACAATGATTCTTGGCCACGAGCCGCCGTGCCGGACAGTCTGCAAATGTCCGTCCAGCCTCGCTTGCCAAACTGCTGGCCGCTTGGTACCCACAGGGGTCTCCCACCACTAACTCTGTCTCAAGAGCTGAAAAGCACTCTGAAACCGCCTTGACGCTGCTGTGCACCAAGAACTTCTTCAGCACCAGATACATTGTGGTTCTGCCCCCCTGGGCCATCTCCGAAGGCCACTAGAGACAGTTGGGACCCTTTGCTGCTTTGGTGCTGGAACCAAGACATTACTTTACCAACTACCCTCCTATCAGTATCCAGAGTGTATGCCCTGGAAGGATAGCTCAGCGGAAACGTGTTTGCCTTGGAAACAAGACACAGAGCCACATAGGTTTGATCCCCTGATCTGCGCTTAGAAACCTCAGGTTATTTATAACACGCATAATACCCAATCATATCCCTTTCATTGTGAAACTGTCTATCCTCTGTGTTCATTTACAGTGTGGGTTGTAATTGTAGTGTGCTAGTACTGTCTGTTGTAGATATTTCTATACAACCTTGACTGGACAGTCCCTTTTATCATTGGGTAATAATGGTATTTTCACTGTGTTGAGGACCTTGTGGACATGAGCCTGCCGTTCCGGCCACGTTACCAAAATTGGACATGGAGGTCTTATAATTCACTTGTATTCCAATCTGTTTGGATCCCTTCTTGTGTACTAGCGGTGTGGGGTTGATTGATGGTTTAGAAACCGGTATTCATACCTAGGCCACTGGTGCCCCGGAAGTTGATTCGTTACAGTACCAAAGCCCACTGATTTCACTTTGTAAATGTTTTTTCTTTTTGGCACTTTACAGAAAAATGGTATCGACTACATTAAAGTGTTTTTGTTTTTTTTTGTTTTCAATTCTTGTTTTCGAAGGCACGTGGAAGATTTCGAAAGACAAATAAAAAAAAACGCTCTTTTGTTTGAAGAAACTGCAGAACGTGTATGTTTATGGTACTAATTTAGGAGCATTTCATACAGCTCTTAAGCAAGTTTCGACGTAGACTGTGTACAATTAGAATCCTGATGAAACTATTTTGGTTGAATTTGTTCGAGAGATTGCTTCATGTCCAACAGACAACAGAATGTGATCCTCAGACGATATCAACATGGATCCTCCAACCCCCAATCTGTGCGAAGGCCAGTGCGTACTGTTTTTACTCATCTTTCTCATGCATGTCCAACATTGGGATTTGCCATGGTTTACTTACCGTCTCAGGACTCTGTTCACGATAAGTTAAATACCACATGTCTACTGCCAGTAGATACCAGATTAACTCACAGGCAGCAAACTGGCCAATAGCTTGTAAGGAGTGCAGTAGTAACATGCCATTTTGCATGAGGCAGAAAAAATTCATGCCTGCTAAAAGTTGTTCGCATCTACTTCTTGTAATGTACCACAAGGTGTGTGGTGGGGTGCATAGTTATAATTTAACAGCCCATCTAAGCAAATTATCTACATTATGGTATTTGGATTTTGGCTACTGATGCATAGTGGGGCAAAAAGAATTGTTCTCTGAAGTCGCAGATGGCAAATGCTCAAATTACTCGCATGTAACCCTCATTACCCCTAGTCCTACTCTTTGCCTCCCTGACAGGATTTCTTTTCCCTTTCTTACTAGAGGTATAAACCCCCTACTTACACACAAATCCTTAATTATCCATTTACCAAGCCAGATCATCGGACCGTCCTCACCCAAGGCGGGAGGGAAGGGTCGTCAGTAATGTGACGAGGAAGAGTAGAACTAGGAGTAATGAATATTATTGGTAAGTAATCCAAGTATTACCTCCATGCCCCTCTTCCTCATCCAAGTACTTACTAAGGTATACCTAAGCAGAAGAATGGGGAAAGGTCCAGTGAGACACAACAAACCAGATGGAAGAACCACATCTTGAGAAGTGTAAAACTTGGAAACTATCTTGGGAACACATTTTGTGTCACAGCGCAATACCACAGCTTCAGGAAATATACAAAGAAAGAGAGGTTACAGAACAAAGCCCTAATTTCACCTAACTTTCGAGGTAATCACAATCCGAAACAATGTTTTTTTGTGTGAAGTTTGCTATTAATCATACTTGTAGGTCTAAAGAGGGGCCCTGGAGGAACCTGCTATGCAGCTCCTTTGAGATCTCGAAGACACTCCAACTGGGATTGAAGAGCAAAAACCTGCAAACCCCTGTCAAACCTCTTCTCAAGGAATTGCAGCACAGCTAGGATACCACAGAGCAGAGGTGACATTTTGGATCCTTCACACCACTTTACAAAGTTCCCCTAATTCCTCTCATAGACTTTCAAAGTGGAATGGTACTTCAAGTGGAGAATAGTGTTTACAATCTGATCTGAAAACCCCTAATTCCTTAGCCTCTCCCTTTTTAATTTCCAGGCTGAATATTGTTTTCCTAGCTACCTCAAGCCCTGACTGGCTTGTAGAGGGCATGGCCACATCGGAGGTTCCACTCTGTCTGTAACTGTATATTCAGGAGGGAAGGGAACCACCCCATCTGATGCCAAAAAGATAACCCCACGGTCACCAATGCCCTGTACTGTTTGATCTTCTGAATTACCCTTAGAATCAATCGGGATTGGAAGGAATGCATAAAGAACCCTTGATGCCACACCAGAATCGAAGGATCCATTTCACCCAGGCCCCTGCCATCTGGAACCTGAAGAAGAAGTGGGGAAGCTTTGCGAGGAAGGGGCGGCAAAGAGATCTATTGCTGGGCACCCAAATCTGAGACCGATCTCTGAAAATGTCCTGTCTGACACAATCTTGAGTGGCTAGAAACTCCCTGCTGAGGCGATCTGTCTTGAGATTCTCCACCCGCCTGATATGGGGTGCTTATAAGGACAGAAGGTGAGGTGAACATCTCCCCAGGACCCCATGCCCAGTCCAGGACCACAATCCAGAACCTCGCCCTGCGCAGTTAACGTAAGCCGTGGTGGTGTCTGTCCAGACTAGTACAGCCTTGCCCTTGATCAAAACAGCAAACCTCTTCAAGGACAAAACTATGGCTGACCATTCTTTCCGTTTGAGGATCTGAGAGACTACTCCGGACTCCATTTCTTCTGAACTACCAGGGACCCCAGCATGGGACACCATCCATAGCTGCTGTAGTAAGGATAGTCCTTATGGGGGCAATCCAATTCAATACCCCTTCTGAGGTCGCAACTGGTGAACCACAAGAACAAGCACCTCCTTAAGTCCTGGGAAACTGGAATCTGGGACTTAGGTTAGTATCCAGTGACCCAGAAGATACAATACCAGTGTTCTGTGGTGGAGATGAGCCCAAGGGACAAGAAAATTCAAGAGCCCATATGCCCCATGACCTGCAGGGCCTGAGAGACCAGAAGAAGATAGTCTTACACAAATCCCCTGAGATCTACTTTGATTGACCAGTCATGCAGATGAATGTGAGCCACCAGGGGAGCCCCATTTTCATGAATAACATTGGAGCTGTATTTATCCCAAGGAGGATAACCTGGAATTGGATGTGAGTGCCCCTACTGCAAACATGAGAAACATCCTCTGGCAGGGGTGTATGGCCACAAGGTAGTAGGCTCCTGAGATCGTTGCCCAGAAGGCTTTGAAATCCATAAGATAATTGAAAGGACATTGTTCTGCAAGTCAGAGAATGATCCTGAGACTTGGACCCCAAAAACTTCCACCCTGAATAGGAAGTAGCTTTACCTCTAGGATTCCCAGCATATTTATCAGCTCAAAAAATCTTTGTTATCTAAGGAGTCAGCAAAAACCATAAGTCCTTCATAGGGAATTTTCCGGGCAGTGGATTTGTGTGAGCCTTCACTCTTCCAATCCTGTATGTGACCATGGCTTCTAGCCGAAATGCCTGCTTCCATAGCCATAGGCTTTCCCTTAACTCCATCATATTATAAGTCTGACAAAGCGCACCCAATTTTTGCATGTCAGTAAGGATGGGTGCACAATCTGAACCGTCCTCCATGGCTTTGCACATTTTCTTGAATTCTCCAAGAACAGTCTCTGCCTTATAGACTCATAGATATTTGCTGTAAGGGCCAGGCGAGACCCAGAGTGCTGCCTCTTCAGCTGCCATTGACTACCTCCCCACCTGGCTGGCCAGGATATTGTCAACCTCCAGTTTCTGGGACAAAGGCTTCTGTGCTTTTGAGGGGATATCATTTTCTCATCAATCTGTGCATACTGCTATGCCCAGGATCCTTTACCTCTTTTAGTATTTGGTCTTTTATATCAGAAATTACTGGCACACCAAAAACGTCTGCTTGTAATGCTTCAATCTCTTCGGCTTGTCGTCTACTCCCCAACCATCTTCAAACCCTTGGGAATTCTCCTCCTGTTCCGGCCACTGTTGTCCATGGATGCCACAAAAGACTTTCCATCCAGCAGTACCCCGCAGTTCAGCAGCTGTTCATGGAATTGGCTTCTTTTGTGTCTGTGTCACCAAGAAAAGTCCTGTCATGACTGAAGCGGCCAGTAGTGGAGGGTGGAGTCTGCTTGTGATTGGTGTCCCCAATAGGCCTCCTCTAATGGCCAAATGCAAAACCATGCTGGGACCCGCCCACTTAAGTTCAGTTTGCTGACAGTTATGTATTATGTCCTCACTTCAACTTACTTTGACCAAGTTAGTGTCAAGCGATACAGGAATAGTGTTATTCTGGCTACCAATGTTTTGTTCTATGACTTGTACAGTGCTCTGTTGGTCCAGAGCTATCTTTGTGCCATACAAATATGTAATAATGTTGTTTCCTGTTGGTAAGAGAAAACTGCTTCAGAAGTTGGTGATTATGACTCATTGATCATTTATACAATGTTTGTAATATTTTCCAGAATTCTATGTGGCTACTACTTGATAGGGGAGGATGAGACAACCTTTCAATATTGATAACCTTTGCGACATTTCTTTTAAAGCTATTCCCGTAGTGAATTATTATTATTAATTCACTTTCACTAGTTTTCCGGTTAGTGATGAAAGTCCCTTTGATATAAAGAGAAACAAATGCATGCAGAATCTCCATGCTCAATCACATGTAAAATTAGTGACATATGTACCCGTCTGTTTGAAAACACTCATACCTGAGCTCCTGAATAGCATTAAAAGTATCTAGTACAATGCATCTCAGGTGTCTGATCAAAACTTGAATACAATTTTAGCACAACGTTTAAGAAACCTACCTTTGATCAAGCACTCATTCCTGCGGTTGCCAGTCAATTCGTCGAAAAAAATTGGTCGACCAGACAAATGGTCGAAGCAAATTGGTCGAAAACCATTTCGTCGAAATTTTTTTTTTTCTATTTTAACCCTTTTTTTTTTTTTTTTGGGGGGGTCCCCCCCAACACCCTTTTTTTCTCTAAAACCCCCTTTTTTAACTAAACGAAAACCCAAAAAAGAAATATATAAATAAAAAAAAATTTCGACGAAATGGTTTTCGACCAAATTGCGTCGACCAGTTTTTTTTCGACGAGTTGACTGGACACCATTCCTGCACCTCTGTTCTGAGAGATCATGCCCCCTTTCACTAACAGTCCAATGTCCAGTTTCATATCCTAATTGCCCAGATCCCTGTTCATGGTCTGTTTTACCAGGGTTCAGGAATTGCAGACAGAGATGTAGCTGTCTGATGTATCCTTGTAGTGCCAGCTGCTACCAGGAGCAATGTTTGATTGGGAATATGTATAAAGGAGCATAAGGCCACTTCTAGAACACATATGGCATAATGGGTCATATATAATGGCAGGGCAGAAAATCTCACTCCCTGCTAGTGATAATTGATTCTTGGCGAGTAAGAATTGGTATGCTTACTAGTCCTGTCTGCTTTCCACTTAGTTCTCGCTGTCCCATCCAGGCCCTGTGCCCCTACCAACCAGGCCAAGCACGGTTCACCCCCAGATGTCCCAGCAGACCCATCCTTCTGGGGCAGTCCAGGGGGCTGAGTGGTGGAGCCTTCCAAGAAGCCTATCTTTCTGCAGCTTGGGTGCTTCCCAGGTGCTGCCCTGCCCATGCCATTGGGCAGCTTGCCTCCCAGGAGTGTGGGGTACATTTCACCCCCTCCCCCAGCAGAATTCGCCTCATCACCAATCTGCACTTCAGCAGTTACCAGCAAAATGGCATTGTTGAGCACTATGGCCTTGCCTTAAAACTGCGTTCTGCTGTCACCATAATAATGTGCTGTTTTTGCCAAGCACCTGTCGGGCAAGATGAAACTGGGAGCGTACCGAGAAAGGCTGCCAGTGTGTTTGCTTATGCGCACCAAAGAAGAGAATTGAAAAGCAGTGCTGCGTTGCTTCTAGCTCAGAATTTTCCATTGAAAAAGGAAATATTTTACATTTAAAATGATGCAGCCCTGATGCCTTTTTTTTAATTTATTTTTTTATTTTTTATTTTTTCTCTATTCAACAATGCACAGTCCTGATCCAGTGAGACCCAGCTATGCCCAGCCATATTCAGGTTGTGCCCCAGCAAAAGAAAGCATTTTCCATTGAATGACGGGCTGTGGCAGGAAAAATCTGTGAAATCACAAACAACTTTTCTCCCAGCCGTATGGAAAAACGCTTGACTTTTTGCGTCAGAGTATCCCAGATAAACTCTTCAAAATAAACCCTATATCTAAGTGCATATGTCAGTTTCAAGGGATATTTATTTGGACAGATGCCTGTGTATTAGAAACATGACTGGGGCTTTGGAAAGATTCAGAAAATGGATGTAAGAATGCCGCATTTGAAAGTGACATCCTAGCAGAATTAACCATGTGTAACAATGGATGCTTTTTGCAAACAGGAAAAATGTCTGTTTTAAAAGTGTAATGTTGAATAATGTCCTGTCCTTGTCTAGAAATGTCAGGGGGGTTTTGTTTGAAATCTAATATGTTGTATTTCAACATCCTTGCTTATGGCTCAGAGGAAAAAAAAATGCATTTGCTGTACTGGGGAAGGCACGGAACCGGTTTTCCTGCTTGGCTTCAAAGAACATTTGCATGCTGGCAACAGGAGGGGCCTTCCCCTTGGAAACTCTGAATGGACTAAGAGGAAGCATGTTGCACGCTTGTCACACTTTATGTCTGGGCTCTAGCCTGTTAAAATAGATTCTGGGACACATACGTGTGAAATTCCAAGTAACACCTCCCTTCAACATTAAACTGGGGAGCCTCAAAGGCCACTCCAGAGCAACATTTGGATGTATTTCCTTATATGGGAGACAAAAGCTTGCCCATCTGGCTCAAAAGACTATTTTATTAATACACTTTTAAGACTTTTATCTCTGCAACCGCACCAAGCAGGAATGTAAAAGTTTAACAGTTTAAATGTAATTTTTGTGGTTTTAAAACAAGATATTGTGGCTGTCCATAGCATGTTGGGGACAGAAATGTCAGAAAATTGGATGGTCTGAGGAAAGTGTATATGGTGCCACTTTGAAATTCAGTACTCACATGCCTTATGATAGTATGTGGACATGTATAAAGTTATAGAATTTTAGGTAAAATATTTCCCACTGAAAATGACAAAAAAATATTAGAAGGCCGAAACAACGTCCTACAAACTTGGGAGTTGGACTACGATGCTCTGTGTGAATATGTAATCTGCCGATGTAAGTTTCAAAAGTGCCACAACTGTAAAAAGGTGCATGTTTTTGCCATAACTGGTTTTAGCCAAAGTGACTGTGATATGATCCTGTGCATTGTAAAGCACACATCATAAATCTGATGTCATGCCCTGGAACCCAACCGGCTGACAGCAAGGCGGTAACAATCGCCCCTGACCAATCCAGTTGTTAGAGGCATGCCCAGCCTAAGCATGCCCCACAGTATAATCCTGTGATGTCATCCGCCTTACAAGAAGGGGGGAGCTCACCGAGACAGGACACTCTTCTGAATTTTCCACCTCCTGTGTATCCAGACATTCCAGATTCACCTTGCAGATTCCGTACCCCACTGCCAGAAAAGGGGTAGTTGATCCAGGCCTTCCTATCCCGGCAGAACCACCCTTCAGAACTAAACCCCACACCAAAACCCCACTAACTCGGGGAGAAAAGGAGAAAAGCTGTGGTACCCTTTTGGAAAGTATCTTGTGACCAGACTGGCTTTTTGCCCCACTACCTGCATGCCGCTGTGTCGTGACCAGATAGGCCCAGCTGTTTTCTGCAAGGAGAGCCCCCCGGTGACCAGTGACCAGATATTGCCTTGAGTTCAGAAGCCCGTTTGGCTGTCCCTATATCGCCCCATCCCATAACACATAGCCTACCCTATCTTGATACCTTGTCTTGGTTCCACCCTCTAAGTAATCCCATCTATACCCTGATAACTTGTTTAGGATGGTCTGAATTCTCTGTGCATCCTGTCCTTGATTTTCTAATGTTAGTGCAATTCTTCTGTCTTGCATGAATCCTTAGTTATATTTTGAATAATTTAATTAATTTCCACATAAAGAGACACGCGGCGTGAAGGGGGTTAAGACGGCTGCTTAACCTGTTTCATGGGCAGCGTTCTCTTCTTGATAATCTAGTTTAAGTAAAACTTGTCCTTTCTTTCCAAACCGATTTTCTCTGTTAACTGCTTTCATTTTCCCAAAACCAAATCTCCTTCCAGATTGAAAATCTCATCCAGTTATTCAGCTAGAGTCACTCTTTCACTTTTATATTATCCCTGTGATGTGCATCTACCACCCAGCCTAAACACTGCATTCCAATTCTATCAATTTGACCCGTTTTTCTTTTTTTCAAAACCGTTTTGACATTTAAAACTGTAAAAAGCAGAAAATGCAACTTTCCAACGTGTAATTTTGGCTGCACTGTGTTCTTACTTTCAAGTTGATTTTTGAACTATATGCCCTTTGTTGATACCTTGCCTTGTAGTTGCTAGTGTTCTTACATAGCTGATGCTGTTAGAAATCATATTTACCCCATTTATTTAACCGCACATATAAATTAATTATTTAGCAATTCCGAGTGTCATTTATGCAATTGCAGAGGTTTTCAAACCCAAATTTTGCCTCCCATATTGTGAGGGAAGGTCGGATTTTAATTCTGTTTGCTGCCTAGTATCCCTGGCTCCTTGCTGCTCCTTTCTATCTGGGTTTGAGGGAGCATTGAAAGGGGAAATCTTAACTCGGGTGCTATCTACCCGAACAGTAGAATTGCTATTCATCTGTGCTTTGGATATGTTCTAGTAGAAGGTCAACCAACATAAACACTGGGAGGCAATTTTCTCCATCCGCGATGCAAGTCTGTCAGTCACGCTTTACCTCTGTCTACATAGACGTCGCCTTCCCAGAACTCATTTACCAGGCAAGCAAATGCAAGTCGCCGTGGGCTCTTCACAGGTGCTAAGATTGATGTTATTGCCCAATCATGTTGGCCTCTGTCTGTCTTTATTGTATTGTGTTGGTTTGTCTATGCTGTAATGCTTCTGCCTTTGTTTTTAATGTTTTATGCACAGCGGCTTGAACTCTCAGTATTTGTGTGCTTAAAAAGTGAAGTGCGTTCCCTTAAAATCTTGTAAACATGGGACAGAAGACAGCATCCGCGTGTCTCGGGAGTTTCTCAATCAATACGAATTAGAAAGAAAGAAAATAAATCGCTCTCTCTCGTTGCTTTAATGAAGGCATTGGTTGGGCTGACGACTCTGCTCCTCCTCTGAATCAAACGGGGTTTATGGAGCCCAACAAAATCTGCATTTCTGATTTTTCCGAAGCTACATAGATCTGTTCCAATTAGTCATGTCAACCTGTGCTTCAACGAGGTGACTGAGCAATGAAATGGCCTGGCCATGAATATTCAGAGCTGGCGCTGAGTGGTGCATTAGTGTTTTAGACTGATTTGTGGCTCACCATAATGGTTAAAAATGCGGGCAGCCGCCCCGAGATGGGTGGGGCTGCGGGGCTGTATGGTAGCATCCTCTGCCCCCCCTTGGAGAGCCGTGCAGGTGTGCACCACGGACTCCTGCCCGCCACATGTAAACCAACTATTAATGGTGCCACCTGTGGGCGCTTGGAGAGGAGCGCTCGAGCCACAGTGTTCCCGGAAATTTGATGGTTAAGGTTGCAGCTGTTCAGTGCGTAACTTGGTATGGAAGGAGGGTAGGGGCTGCCCAGACACTACGTACACAAACGGCACCGTCCACACCCTGCCAGCAGAAAGGCGTGTAGGGAATGGAGTCTGGAGCGAGGTGTGTGTGGAATGGTCGGAACCGGAGTGTGAGACGTGTGTAGTTGGCTGGCGAAAGAGGTGTTCCTACGATAGAGTTTGGAGACGTGTGGTGGGTTTTGTGCTTGTGCACAGGATTTCTATGGAGAGAGGGGTTCTGATAAGTAAGATCTTAAAGGGGCTTTAGCTTGCACGGGAAACAAAAAGGAAAATGCAGGTTTAAACGATTCAAGTCAGTGCTTCTAACCTGTAAATACTTTCTGGCAAAACATTTTAGGTGGTAATTACATGATTTCTTTCTTTTCAACAAAGTGTTTTATTCAGTCCAGCCAATTTCGTTTCAATTGTGTAATATCCAGAAAATGTAGATTCTAGCAACGTAACAACTGTTGAACATCTTCAAAATTAAACAGCTTCACCAAACCAAATGATAGACTTATGGAAACTTAACGTGTTTCTGTTGTAAGACTTCGATCAGAAGCATAAATGGCTAAGAAACATAAAAATGGCACATTTTAATGATTCAGAAAGTAGGGCTTAATTGGATATAATCAAAAGCACACTCCTCCACCACCTAGCTACATGGGCATTCTTGGAGTTGGAGTCATCGAGATTGGAGGCAATTGTGAGCACAGAACCAAATGTCAGTCATGTTTGAAAACCATTGGAATGCAAACATCTGGTTTTTCACAGATCTGGCCCATTTGCTTTTGGGTTTCCTTCACATGACCTAATTTTTTTTGGCCCATACAATTGCAAGGAGGTTGCAAAAATGTGAAGAGACAAACATTCTGGGTTTTCTGTTTCCTATGGACTCGCCATATGGAGCATGACACAGGGCAGGAAATGTGCTCGGGGAGTTTCCCTGCTCTTTTCAAGAGATATACGAATGCTTCCCAATGTTGGTGCGGTTGGAGAGGTAGGTATCCCTTCACTTATGCCTGCGCTTTTGTGTTTGATAGGGGCAGGCAGAGGCTGTGGTCCTCCATTGTCGTGATGGACTTGTTTTATCATGTTGGGCACTATTTTGATCTCTGCCGTTTTGGCCTGCATGCACGGCAAAGACCAGCAATTGATACCACCATGGTGCGACACGGTGGCTGTTGTCACAGTGGGCGCCTATGGATTTGGCCACCTATTTGTACATGGTTGAATTACTGACAGAGCCCATTGGATTCCTGTGCCCCATTGGCATCCAAGTCTGACCCACCTGACATGGGAATTCAGGTTCACAACTGTGGAGTAAGCGTTGCTACTAAGCGGCCGCCTGGCAGCGCCCACAGCCAGTCCTGGTATTTTAGATGACATGTATGTTAGAATTTGTAGCTTCACATTTACTACTAAAACCGTGAACCTCCCAAGTCCCAGCACACAGTTTTCACAAGTCACAACCAGTGCTGGCAAGCTGTTGTGAGTAGCATAGGGTCACTGGCAGCTGTCAACCAGCACGCTGTGCTTCCTGCCTTGCTGCCTAGCAGTTACATGAGCTGCTGGCCGCCCGGCGACTAATACACAATAAATAAATTTTAAAAAGTCCCAAGGTGTCCTGGTAAAAAGCAGGTTCCAGGCTTTTTAAGATTTCTTCAGGTAAGTTTATTTCCAAGTTCGTAATTACAAATCCACATGAAGACATAAGCTGGGACAACACCGGCTCCCATCACCCAGGGCCAGCCAGCTGTAACCGCCTCTACACAGAACACTCACTCAGAATATTCCATTATCCACACATAAACATTCCACATGACATCTCAAGCTACCTCACCTCAGACAGGCACAATACAACACACCTCCCTCCTTTACTAAACCATACATGCACAGAACAAGTCACATACCAGAACAACACAACTACCACATTCCAAGATATACGCACATGTAACACTCAACTGGCAGACAGACACTTCCACGGCCACACCCAACCATCAAAACATCACACCCTGACAAACTACATTCCATGTACCAATAACAAAATTACTGTCATCCATCTGCCTGTTCATGCCACAAACAAGCAACTGGGCTCTCACCCCAGGACCTGGCCAACCCTGAAACTGGGATACTTCATATACATTCCTGAACCACCACAAGACTGCTTTGCCTCCTACCACCTGCCCCCGCCTACAACAACGCGGGTGTCCAAGCTGCCACCCTGGAGCCCCAGCAGGCCTCCAGACTGCCACTCTAGAGAACTGAGACCTTAAATCCTCCAAAAAGACCACCTCAACCTCACTCCAACAGGGGTTCACAAAGTGGAAACATACAACATCACTGAGATCACAAACACCCATGGTCTTAAATCCATACTCATTACACCAGACCAGGATGTAAAAGCCTTCCAAACACATTTGGAGCGGTGGCCACGCACTCCCAATGCCAACATCAATGACTGGTAAAAACTAAACTGTCTTATAGCAAGGAAAACATCCTAACCCAAAACAAGCTGTTGAACCCATGGATACAACGAAATCCACAATAAATACCAAAAGTAACATAGAAAACAATTTACTCATCTCAGGGCTTACCACACTCAATACCGCCGGGTCATTACCAGGCGTCCCCAGCTACCCCTTTACCACCAGCTACCTACTGTCCAATGTGATGAGAAGGATAAAAAACCCCAGAGGAGGCGCTACCTCCCTCACAGAACAACCTCATCGCTGTTCAACTTTTACCGGAATCAGGTAACCCCTATAACCAGACCAATCCCCTCACATGAAATTAGAAAATTCTTACATCCTTAATTGAAAGAGTCGAGGCACTACCTCCCTCACAGAACAATCGCATGGCTGTTCAACTTTTACCATGACAGGTAACTGCGCAAACCAAAACAATGTAAGGAAAACTATATACCCCACTGACATTACCCAAACAATTCAAACCATGCATTTCACACTGCAACACTTCCATGCTGAATGTGAGTTCACCCAATACCCAACACTCACTGACTCTCTCCAACCTATCTGAGTCAGATTCATCATAACATACATTCCAAAATCGTAGAATGTTGCAACCATATGCTGTAAACAATACATAAACCGCATTGAAAGCATTTGCGCTGTGCACATTTGAATACAAAACCATGTTGCTCATAGTAAGTAAAATCCCCAAAACTAACACTTTTATGAACTAAAACGTCCATAGCCATTTGCAGGCTCTTAAGCGAACCTATGAGTCCATAGCCGTTTACACAGGCTCTACTGACATGTGCAATATAGCTGAAAATCCTCAAAATGATTAAAGCTATCACACTCATACACATACCACCCATTTTACACTAACGGCAATGATTTATGCACATTAGTGTCCATGTGCCATGGTGCTTGGCACTCGAAACCTGCAATTCTCTCACCCCGCTCTCACCCCGCCTTTCATGCCCTCCGAGGAGGATTGTAACAAGGTGTCACAGGCCTTTCAAGCAAAAATAGAAAAAGCAAGACAGAACATTATCAAAGCCAGACTTATTGCTAAACAAGACACTGATCCCCCACTAACGGAGACTCTTGTCAGAGGACAGTTCTTCAAATTTAGCTCCATCTCAGAGGCAGAGATGTTAGAGGTGTTGAACAACATGAAACCAACCACTTGTGCAGAAAATATCCTGCCTCCAAGCATCATTCTCCAACATAAAGCTACCTTTGCGCCCATTCTTCAGAGAATAGTAAACGCCTCATTTAAAGAGGGCACAGTGCCGAGAGACATTAAGAAAGTTACTATCACCCCTCTTGTCAAAAAAGCAGGTCTGGATCCTAAAGATCCTGCGAATCTTCGCCCAATAACCAATTCAAACTTTGTTCTCAAGCTATTGGACAAGGTTGCTACACAACAACTGCAACAATTCGTTGAAAACGAGGAAATCCTGCATCGGCAACAATCGGGATTTAGAGCCTCCCATAGTACGGAAACAGCCATGCTGGATCTGCAGAACCAGTTGCTTAGCTTAATAGATAAAGGCAAGTTAGGAGTGTTAATGCTTTTAGATTTAAGTGGTGCCTTTGACCTGGTGGATCACCCCCTTCTCATCAAGGCACTCAGAGAGAATGTGGGATGTTCAGAAGGAGCCATAGATTGGCTTCTGTCCTTCCTTTCGGATCGTCAAGCCAGAGTCCATTGGGGCAGTAGCTTCTCTGATCCCTGTGATATTTTATTTGGAGTCCCACAAGGGGCCAGCCTCTCCCCAATGCTGTTTAACATATACATGTGCACTCTGTGCAGCTTACTGGTGAAGGAGGGGGTGTTGTTTACAAATTACGCAGACGACACCCAACTCATATTGGAACTGGATGGCAGCCATCATGACGCAGACAGTGAAGTAATAGCCAGGGTCTATAAGATAATTAATGCTTGGATGCAGACAAATTGGATGTGTCTGAATGACTCCAAAACTGAGCTTATGCTGTTTGGATCTAGTCGTCAGCTTGCCAACTTGGGGGCAGAGTATAAGTCATTTAAAATCAAGAACGCCACTATCCAGGTAGTCCAGAAAGTGAAGACCCTGGGAATGATTGTTAAAGCAGTGGTAGACTCTCATGCTCAGACTAGCTATCTACAAAAAAACACGGCATATTACTTAAGGCTCATGAAAGCCATTAAGCCTTACCTTAATGAGGGCAACATGGCTACCATAGCCAGAGCCATTATATTATCAAGACTTGACTATGGTAATGCCCTGATGCTAGGGGCTTCCTCTAGCGATGTCTCTAGTTGTCAGGTGATTCAGAATAACGCGGTTAGGCTGGTCAAAAATTTGAGGAAAAGAGACCATGTCACTGAAGATAGAATGGCGTTACACTGGCTAAGAGTAGAGGATCGTATAAAATTTAAAGCTCTCTGCCTGGTTCATAAATGCCTTTATGGCTCTGCTCCAGAGTATTTAAAAAAGAGGTTAGTGCTTCACACCCCCAGTAGAAGTCTTCGCTCCGGGGGTAAATGCCTGTTGATCATTCCCAAGTTCAAGCTGAAATCGGGGTTGGGCAGCTCCTTTTTGGTTCAGGCGCCCAGCTTGTGGAATAGTGTTCCGGAAACACTCAGGTCTGAAACAAACCTTCTTGCTTTCAGGAAGGGTTTGAAAACATATCTCTTCAGATGATGAACCGGGATAAGTTGGATCAGGGACATCTTCAGGGTTCAGCTTTGGACTGGCCGCTTTCTGTGTTCTATGTGTGTCTCTGTTCGTTTAAAGTGCCCTGATGCGCTTGGGCTACCGGCGCCATATAAAAATGAAATGAAATGAAAAATTCCTCAAAAGAATTATGCTAAATACCCTTCAATACAACATATTACCACACTATATTGTCACTGTTTCACTTACCCATTTACATAACAGAACAGCGCCGTTTAAGATGCATGTAGATATTCTATAAACACAAACTCATTTGCATCCTTGCAGTACCCCCATTCTACAGATTCGCATCGCACCAAGGCACTCACAATCCTGCACATGCAAAATGCTCCGTCAGTTTTAAATAGGTATATTAAAGTTCCAAACTACCCAACATTATGGCTGTTACTCTCTGCACAAGCCTATACCTCACCATACTGTCATGACCTAAAAATGTCACCTTATTTGTTGGCCGCTACTTGTCGCCTCACTAACTGAGACGGAGCAGCATGCCAGCATCACAATCCGCCGAAGATGTCTCTTTTGCCAAGCAGAGACCACAGAATTTGGCACCTAAACAAACCATGTCTCTTGGATCAGATTCGTATCATAGGGTTCCCATGTTCTAAGCATTGTTCATTCCTGCCTTAATATAGCTGCACACATATTTTGCTTCCTTCCTTCCAAGACACATGTCTTGCCAAACGTCAGATTCCTTAAAGTACTTTCCCTTTTACATCCTCAGGGAAAACAGCACTTATAATACGAAGCTCTAACAATAGCACATTCCAAAGAACATTCTACGTTTCACCATCTCCCCCTGCTGCATGTGTGACATCATCAGTCACTACTGCTCAGCAGGGCTATGCAGAGCTTCATAGGCCAACGGTCGTTCACTTCCCAGGAGATCTCGCCACGAAAGGCTCATATATCATATATATCATAATCACCAGAGTTTCAGAGAGCCAAAAACATGATGTGCACGATAAGCACAGTACGGTGCTGCCAGGCTCCCATAACTACAAAGCCTGCAATTATCTTGTGAGAAGGACACCGTTTGAAACAGCTCCCCATTGCTATGAGTACACAAGACATGGGAGTGACGTGTATTCAGGCAAAAAGTCCTCCTTGTTCATGTCAAATTCACATTCATTTCCCAAACTCAGAGCAGCGTCTCTTTTCTTCTATTGCCATTCTAACTTAAAAAAAAAAGTAGAGTAGCATCACATTCCTCCCAGTGGGCTAGCTCTTCATTACATCTCACGAGGACCAGGGTACAGCGTTTGCTTTCAACATCAATTTCCCTGTATTGCCAGTATTATCTTTCACCTGCTGGTCCAGCGCCATTTCCAGCCCCCAGGGCAGAGCTCTGCCTCCTACTTAGGAGCTGCTCATCCAAAAAGGGGCCTCTTTCTCGGACTTCCCCAGAACCCCTTAACACAGTCCTCCTTCCTGCTCCTAGAGCTGATCCCTCTGCAATGGGGCCTTATTCCTGTTCCTGCCCCTGCGCTCTGGGGAGCCATGTCAGAGCTTCTCCCTGAAGACTCCCTGGGGCCCAGCTTGCCCACTACTTATGTGCGCCGGTCCCACCAAAGATGGGGATTTAATCATCCGGCTCCCCCGGCACCCTGGGTGATGGGACTTATAGTTTTTGGGGGCGGTGTTGTCCTTCTCCAGAAGCTTGTCCTTCCTGAACCCCCCGCAGCAGGGTCCTCAGTCCATCAGCTTGTGGCACGTAGGTTACCAAAGACCGATTTGTCGCCATTGTTAAAAAGCAGGTTCCAGGCTCTTTAAGATTTCTTCAGGTAAGTTTATTACCAAGTTCTTAGTTACAAATCCACATGAAGACATAAAGGACATAAGCTGTGACAACATCGGCTCCCATCACCCAGGGCCAGCCAGCTGTAACCGCCTCTACACAGAACACTCACTCAGAATATTCCATCATCCACACATAAACATTCCACATGACACCTCAAGCTACCTCACCTCAGACAGGCACAATACAACACGTCCCTTGTCTGCCCCAGATTTTATGGGTCTCTTACGCCCCTGGCTAGTAGTGTGGTAATCCTGTCAGCAGAATACCCAATCTGCAATTGATAAAGTCTCCCAGATGACCAGCCAACAGGGCTTTAAGTGGGGTAACAACTATATGTGTATTTGTACCGTAGTATGCATGCCACTAGAAAATGTTTACATATTTCTATGTTTATAAAATATGACTTAAAAACTACACAAACTATAGTACGGTACGCACATAAATATATAAATGTTTACATTTATATGTTTGTTTGCGTGCCTTACTATGGATTGTGTACTTCAAGATATCTTGAAAAGTACACAAACCATAGTAAGATACTCGCACAAATATATAAGATTTATATATTTGTGTGCATACCTTATGGGTTGCAAACTTTTCAAGCCATCCTTTTAAAACATTTCTATGTACAGGTGAGTGACCCGATGGAGTTCTACACATGGACCCCGAGTATTGCAGTTAATGTGCCTATTGTTATCCTTTGTGCAAGTAGCAGTCACTGACGGGCCGCTATCCCCCCACATGTGCGAATGAAAAACGCATTTGCAAATTCCAGAAATACCAGAGACGGACATGCGGCGCAAATCTATAAATGGCAATGCCGCGCATACAGGCGTAAATATAATTGAGCAGGCCTCCCAATGGAAGACTTGGGTATATAAGAAGGACAAGGATGGGAGTGTTGCATACAGGCATGCCGATCAAACGGACCCGACTAACCACTATTGACGAATATTAATGACACTCTTGGGCACTATAATGTCCTAGGCACCCAGTCCTGAACAAGTATATACCTGCTGAAGAATGACCTCCACACACAGAGGCTTGAACATGACAGCCACAGATACAGGCTGGCAAGTGACCCATGAAGGTGTACCCATGCTTGAGTGACAGAAACTTGTACTGTGTACATATACCATTGATGTGGCCTTGTAGGATTCATCTGACCCTGCATCGGCTTCAGTTAAACTTGGTCTGTTTTCATGTTTGCAGGGTGTGGGGTAGGCTGTGCCCAAGTTCGACTGTAAATGCAACGTCATGGTTGATGTTTTATCAGCAACACGTGGATTGCATGCGATTATTGTGTAAGCTTTTAAGCTACTTTTTAAAGTCTTCCTTTTCAGAAAGAGGAACCCGCTGGTTTCAAATTTAAAATGTGAGAGCACCCCGTTATAGAGAGATCATCCCAGAACGGCTATTTTTCTGCTTTGAGAACTTACGCAGCGTGAAAGGAACCTAGGTGAGTTTCAGTGCAGGTCTCCCAACCTGCTATATAATAAAACGCTATTACCAACTGGTGCTTTTATTGCAGTCTACATTGCAGCATCAAATGGCGCAGTGACAATGTGACAGATGCGCGTTTGCTGAGTTGAAGCACGCTATGGACTTGCCAGCACAAGTGCATCTAACTAAACTATTTGCCCCCAATTCGAATAGCTTTTAAACGTACTGATGTATTCCATGAAGTTTTACAAATTCGTATCGTGAGAGCTATGCCCTGGTTGGGGGAGAGTGGGGCGAGTTGTCCCATGCTTGGGGGCTTGTCTTTATGGCAGTGTGTGCTGTGTATACAGCCATACAGTACAACACAGCAGTACTAACATTGTAATCAATTTGGAAGTTCATAAAGCTCTGACATAATATATGGCCTATTAGACGACTGCAATTGTCGGCCCAGAACTGCTATACAGACCAAACAGACTTTTGCGTGCACCTTCTGCACACACTGCTCTAGGTCCTGCTTGTGCTTGCACGCTGCATGGATTCCTAGTAGCGTTTTGAACCCACCTTCTGCACACACTGCTCTAGGTACTGCTTGTGCTTACACGCTGCGTGGATTTGTGGTAGCATTTTGCACCCACCTTCTGCACACACCGCTCTAGGTCCTGCTTGTGCTTACATGCCTCGTTGCTTCCAGGAAGCTGTTTGCACGCACCTTCTGCGCACACTATACATGATTTATTGTGTGGCACCTTGATTGAGGCGGGGGGGCAGGAACTCGCCAGGTTAAGGGTGGTCTCTTAATATCTTGTTACACATCCCCACTCTTTCTACACCCACCCACCCACTCTACCCCCACCAACAACCCCATCCACCCACCCTACCCCCTTTCTCTACTCAACCCTACCACTTCTCGCTTTAACCCCACCCCCACCCAAACCCATCCTACCTACTTACCTCTCACTATCCCCCATCATCCTTCTTGTCACACTCTCGCTTTATTTCTTAACCTCTCACTCATACCCTTTTTTGCTCATATTTCCTCTTGATCATCATTGATGGCACCCTCTATGAATAGATTCCCCCCTTACTCTATTCCTCTTCTCGTTCTATTGCATAACTGCACCCCAGCAACTGGACCCCAGCAGATGGAGGATGTGCCAGCATCATCGGGCAGGGCACGTGCACGACGGCGCTGGTGGATTTCATCTGCCTGGATGCCGTCGTGCTGGCAAAGGCAGTTGCGTCAAAGGCAGCGGCAGGCTCAACGTGGGAGGATCATGGCTCCGGGCCATCAACTACAGAGGGGCAGGCATCGGCCAGCGCTCAGGAGGACCCTGGAATGGGAGTGTCTTCCGTGTGGCAGCGGTTGGGCCATTGGATAGATGCAAAGCGGCGGCGGGCGGAGGAGGCACGGCTCACTATGGTCAGAGCGGAGAACTACATGCGCAGGCCGCTGAGGCGGGCTGAGCGCCTGGAGGGAATTCGCAGGGAGTTGGAGGTGGACATGGCATTATCCCTGCGAGAACTCTGGGCCAGGGAACAGGCCCGCCTCCAGGACGTTGAACAGGAGTTCGATGATGCCCTGGCCCGGGAAATCAACTAGTGAGCCATAGGACTTTCGCGCCGTCATTGTATATAGTTAATTAGTGTTAGGTTTCATTTATGTTATTCTTTCATTTGGGGCGCTTGGACTATGCCCCACCTTTTTGTAGATGGTTCTTTATTAGGTAGGGTTTTTTGTAGGTTTCCTTTCAATAGTTGGGTTTATGGACCCTGGATTTGTTTTTTGTATATAGTTGAAGACTGCATTTCTCATCATTCTTTTTTTTGTTCACCATGGAGCAATGGATTATTCTTATATTTTTTCTTTGGATTTGGTTTGCTGGTCGGACACTTTGGGCCCATTTTCATTTGGATTCTGCTTTCATATTTATTTCATTTTTTTGGAACATGCTGCATTTTCTTTATTATTTCCATTATTGTGGGATTTGATTTAATCCCCTTGCTTTTGTGTTCAATACATTTTTTTTCATACTTCAATGTATGGTATTCTCTCATTGGTTTCATGCATATCACGATGTGGGTTTTCTCATTCACTGTGTGTGTGTGTGTGTGTGTGTGTGTGTGTGTGTGTGTGTGTGTGTGTGTGTGTGTGTGTGTAGGCCCATGATTGTGGATCGTGATGAGGGTTTGGGGGAGGGGGGGCATGAGTCGGGGCCTGCTGGCAGGTGCCGTCAATGCTGGCTGGGTGTACAGGGGGACATGTGTCGGGGCCTGCTGGCAGGTGCCCGTCAATGCTGGGTGGGTGGGGGCGCAGGGGGACATGAGTCAGGGTTCATTAGTGCACAGTGCCATGTGGGCTGGCTGCGGGGCATGCCCTGGGTGTATGGGCTGCCTGTGGGGCATGGCCAGGGGTGCAGGGTAGTCCCCTGTGGTGTGGGCTGCCTGCGGGCCATGGCCAGGGTGGATGGGCTGCCTGCGGGGCATGGCCAGGGGTGCAGGGTAGTCCCCTGTGGTGTGGGCTGCCTGCAGGGCCTGGGGAGGGGGGAGAGGGCACACCTGGGAGGACCCACACTGCCAATCCCGCGCACCCCAGAAATACACATACCCTACTCGCCAAGCGAAATCGCGTATTAAACTCCCCGTGCACCCCTCAGAATACATATACCCCTCTCGCGCTAGCGAAATCGCGTGTAAAACTCCCCGCGCACCCCTCAGAATACACGTACCCCGCTCGGCCAGCAAAATCGCATGTAAAAAAACTCCATGCGCACCCCTCAGAATACACGCATGCAGCCCATCCACCCTCAACATTCCCCACAGGCAGCCCATCACCCTAGTGCATGCCCCACAGGCTGCCCACACCACAGGGTGGAGTTTAACACACGATTTTGCTAGCGCGAGAGGGGTACGTGTATTCTGAGGGGTGCGCGTTTTCGTGGTTGGGGGGGGCTGTATGCTGGTCCACTGGCCTGTGCGCCATGTACAGGATTTGTGCGTTGTTCATGGCGTACGGGGCGGGCGTGGGGCCGTAACTGGCGCTGCTGCAGGGTCGCTGCGCCACGGCTGGTTATGGATGTTGAAATCTATGAATACGCTGTGTGCTGAAATGGGTTTTGGCGCACGCGGCTGGCGCAGACTGCCGCACGCGCACACTCTGTGCCAGCCGCATGCTCCACTTGTGCGCCGAATTCTATGAATTACCGCCTTTGCCTTTTAAGTCTAGCCCAATCTGTTTGGGAATGTAGCTGCAACAGCAATTCATTATCTTGTGGAAGTAGCCGCAGGGGGTGGAAACTCAGTGGACATCACACTATTAGCAGAAATATGTATAAAGTATAATGTTTTGACACCATTTTGTATCATGTTGTCTTAATGTTTCGTTCATAGAGCATCCATCTGTGAATCTGCATATCAAATTTTGTAATTGCAATAGTGTTTTGTACATTTTTGTTTTAATAACACCACAATTATATATTTTTGATTTAAGCATAAATCATGGGGAAATCCTTCTCTCACTTGTCGACACACACTTCAAAGGAGGAAGCGTATGATGGTTATACTCCCACTGGCAACTCGGACCGGAATGGACTGGTTTCATCCGATACACATGAAGATGGGCGGCATGGAGACGTGTCACAGTTCCCTTATGTGGAGTTTACAGGCAGAGACAGTGTCACATGTCCCACATGTCAAGGAACAGGACGAATTCCACGAGGTAGGACCTTTCACATTCGACTGTATGCTTTTCTGTCAGTTGTATGTTTTTTTCCCAAGGACTTTGTAACAACAGTATTCTCCCCTCCTCTTTCAACATGGCACATCTTGCTACTACTGTATTTCGTTTTTTTAAATAACTAAATCTGTTCCTCTACTATCCCCTTAGATGGCTCCGCTCTTGATAAATGTGTTCCTTTTAAAATGTGCATCTCCAATATGGTGTGACGATTCATGCGATCACCTCACTTCTCCCAAAGGGGAACCCTTCCCTGTGATCATAAAGTCTACTGAGACACATTCTGACAGCAATACTGGATCCTATTGTAATTTTCCTTCCTTTTTTCTTGTAAGTATTGATGTCACCAAAATCAGGAAGACTAAAATGGACATGCAGCCTGCTCTTAAGTCATCTTCCAGGAGTACTGTGAAGAAGAATAAGATTGATGGAGTTATAGAAATTACTTTTTGTCAAGTACATAAGGTTCTGCATAGAGGTGGCATAAAGGCGGCATGAAGAATACCCTATGGACACAAAGGACTGCGACAATCCGCTGGGGAGAAAGGACCCAATAAAAAGTGAAGCAGGTGTGAAGCCTGGCAGACCTGAGAAGTTCAAACTTAGGAGCAAGAAGCTACGTCGGAGAAGCGAACCTCCAGTCGGGAGGACATGGCTCCAACAAAGAAGAGGTAACGGGAGCCACAGGAGACTCAGTAGGGGATAGGGGAAGAGTGCTGAAGCTAAAGACATTGGGAGTAATCTCCCTCACTCAGTAACTATATCAAGAATATCGAATAGGATGAAAGCGTCAAGAGAAATCTCTCTCATCTCAGTAATTGCCTCAAAATTACCTAAGGTAGAGAAGACATCGGGAGTAATCTTCATCTCCGTACTTGTGCCAGAAGTATCAAATAGGATGAAGATATCCAGAGTAATCTTACTCGTCGCAGTAATTGTATCAAAAGTATTGAAAGAAAGAAAGCCTCTGGAGTAATCTCTCTTGTCTTCACTTTGTTTGTGTGAAAGAGACTGAAGGAGAACACCATATCCGGAGTATTCTCCCTCAACACTTTATCATCAAAAGAGACATTCAGGCAAGAAAGTGCCATGAGTACAATATCCTTTGTCAGAGTATTAGAAACAATCAAAGATACTATGGGAACTGTTCCCCTTGTTTTCAACGACAAGTGGCGGGGAAAGAACAAAGAAAAATAACTGTGTGTTGGAAACAGGAGTTTTTTTTTTCTTTTAAACGAGGCCTAAGAGAAACCTGGAAAGAAGTGCAAAGGTTGATAAAACTGTTGTATGAAATGATCGAAAAATTAAACAACGGTTAACCAACTTAACCAGGAGAAGGGAGTCCTTCTCTTGCTTTTCACCTATATTGTTGCATCAGAAACCAAGGAAAAAAGTCGACTTAAAAGCAGCTTGGAGGCTGACCAAGTTGACCAGGAGGAGATAGAAGTTGTTGAACGGTGGGATCAGGAGAAGGGAGTCATTCTCCTAGTACTATCTACAAGTGCAGAACTTGAACTATTATCAGAGACTAATAGAAATACCCCCCGAGGGCTGATCCTATTGTGCCAGGACAAGAGAGTTATTAGGCAACACAAAACATTAGATCCGTTGGGAATGTTTTGATCATTACTATTTCAACCTGCTTCATTGCCTTGAGTCTTGCAATTTGCACAAAGATCATTGGAGGAGCCAATAACATAATGGTGCCGTCAAGCTACGACTTATTGTGTAATGCCAAACCAAAAAGAGATCTAGCCCTTGGTGGTTTTTGTGCTTTTAATTAAATTGGTAACATAACCATCAAGTAGCAATGGCTCAGTAGACCAAGTTTCCTGCAGAAGTAGTCTATAAAAATTCCTCCGAAAATTTGTAGTGCCAGGATTATTCCATTTACTCTGAGCTCCTGATATGTTCCAGGACAGAATCATAAAATTACAGGTGCCAGTGATAGTTGGGGATGCAGAATTATTCAGTGTTGAAAATGACCATGAATCTGGAGCTCGGAAATGAATTTGTGGTTAATGAGCGTGTTGAGTATTTTAGGGTATGCTGGAACGTTGTGAATCTCTACTGACCTTTGATTGCTGATTTAGAATTCAATTTGTTCGGTTGACCCACATCTGATGTGTGAGGAGGTAAACCTGAAGAGGATATAGTAGTTATGTCTGAGGATTGTTGGGTAAGTTCAGATGAATGTCAAACAAGAAGAATATAAATATATAAAAACGCTTGGGTATATTTCTGTACTCAGTTAATGCAATTTATCAGTGTTCGGTTGCCCTCTGCTGTCCAAATGGCAAAGTGCACCTCTGTGTGCCCTTCCACTTCAACAACTGCTATCATTTTAACAAACCGAATGAGCATGGTTCTACGTGCTCACCTTCCACTATCGCAAACATTCTGAATAATTTCAAGTTACTTCTTTTCACCCCCACCTCTCTTCAGACAGGGCACAGCGGTTACAGTGTCAATTAACCGTTAATTACCAGCTCAATGTTGCAGTCTATAAAGGGCGAAAGGCTGTAGGTCGAATGCCTCCTCATGAGCTAAAACTAAAAGCAGGTGCTGTAATTATACTACTATGCAATCTTAAGGCATCACGGGGACTCTGCAATGGTAGAAGGTTGACAATTACAGGTCTACAAAGACACATTATATAGGCCTGTGTAATCGATGGATTAAATCTTGGATACTGTTCTTATACTACACATACCTCTCATTCCATATGTTCCAATTATGCTTTTCAAAGTCAGTCGTGTTTAGCCTTTTCAACGACCAGCAATAAGTCGCACGGACCTACACCCCCTCCCTGGAAGCTGTCAGTGGTAATTCCGATATTTAGCAAGCGGGACAGAATTACCCCTTCGAATTACTGACCGATATTGACCTTTAAGATATACTAGAACGCCGTATGTTACGCTGGGAAAAGCTAGTTGTTAGAATTTGGTAATTTATTTTTAAGTGCTCCAAATAAGATAATCAATGATGGTGAGTTAAAAACATTTTTTTTTTAAAAACAAATATTCCCTGATTAATTGAGTCTTTTCAGTGAGTTCCTGTAATGGCATTGCTAGACTCTCTCATAAAAAAAATGTTTAATTGCACGTTTAAGTTCCCATCTGGTGTAAAGCTAATTCTAGGCAAAATAATAGTTTTGTTTGCCAAAGAGGTGCCCTTAGGGACACGAATCAACATGTTATCAAACAAAAGTTCTGTTTATCCTCCATCAGGGGTGATTTCAGTTGTTCACTAGAAGCGGGTAATACGCTGTGTGCTGTTCATTAATTCCATTACTCCGTAGTCGTGGCAAAGTGTGGATATTGCCATAGCATGAACCCCACTTCGCAACGGTGAATTCACCAGGGTCCCCACCCGTTTCCCTTGTTCGGATCTCTTTGACACCTCCTGGGGGTTGGTGACTTTTTTTGTAGCTACGAGAGCACTTTCCACAGCTAGTATTTGTCTATCCAATTTACCTGCCACCTCTCTTAAATATTTGTCCAAAGAAGTTGGCGTCTATTCTATAGATTTATGTCCCCGTTTTTTTTTTTTTTCTTCTCCAGATTCTGGCTCTTGGAAATTAGATGCCTTGCATTTCCCCATTGGTCATGAATGGCCATACAACCATTGTTGGAATATGTATATTAATTTGTCAAATACAAAATGCGACAAAGCGTTAGTGTCAAGGTGTTCAAGTGCTAGAGTGTTTACTTGATGGATAAAATGATGATAAATAAATAACCACCCTAGCCAAACCTAAATAACCTGGCCAGATCTCTAGAAGACTAATTTCATTCGTTAAAATCTAAAACTCCCATAGAGCGTGCTGCAAAAGCACATCCATAGCAAGCCTAAAACAAATACACATTGAATATACGCTGGCTCGCTACAAACCTAGATGCAAACTATCTTTAGATATAACAGTAGGTAGTTGTAGAGACTCCCTAAAAAAGATAACCCAATCAAATCTCAGTAAAAGAAAAGACCCTGGAATACTATAACAAAATTAGACTTTACAAAGGAGGAGACAGCTCAAGGGCAACCAGGCCCGCTGTCATTGCCGTTCAGACATATTTTACCATTCCTCTGCGGTCGGAGGGGGTGGACCGCATACTGTAACCACCCTTCTTTCTGCTCGTCGCAAAGAAGACAGCTCAAAAGCATCCGCGTCCACAGTTACTGCTTCAGTTTTCTTTTAGCCAGAGCTGTTTAAATTGAGTCAATGTTTACTCACAAACTGCAAACGCAGGACATTCGGGGAGAATCCACTCATCCGCCTTCTCAGGGCTCTGGTGGGAGTCTACTGGGAGACTTGATTCCGACAATCTAAACCTCAATCAGATTGATGGCAAGGTCTGAGACCAGGGTTCAGCCGCAAACTTCTGACACCGGCCCGCAGCTCCCCAGTCCTGGAGAACTGTGTGCCCCAAAACTCCCACTCCGTACCAAGAAACAGGGATATGCCACAATGGAGTATCAAGACTGCAACACAAGTCCTTCTGGATGGGTGATCAGCTTACTGCTCACCTCTGTTCTTGTGCGGCTTCACCGTCCTCTGTCAGCATCGCAATGGGGAAATACAGTGACCAGTGGCCCACAGTGGGGATCTGCGGGAACCGCCCGCGCCGCTGCCCACTCCACTGCAATGGAGTTTTCAGAGCATGAGTGTGGCTAGTGGAGACCTCTCCTCTTCCACACACCGGCTCCCAGAACAGCAATAAGCAAAGAGTGAACAGCAATATGAAATTTAAAGTGCTGTACTAATGATGCAATTGGATGATTTTGAAGGTTTTTACAAACCAATAATACGAATAAATATAATAAAAGCAGATTTGCAAAGAGACATTGAAGTGTACAAGTACCATATTAAGGCATGCTATAAATCATATGACGTTTTTGGTCTTTATCTTTTATCTTTCTTGAGCTGGGGGTGGCTTCCACTCTGGCTCTTTGCCTATACCATACTGGCTATTAAGAGATTACTGCAGACAATACAGGCCATGTCTAATGATTTTCTAGACACTTAATGAATTGACTTGTGTACTCACCTCTGCAAAAAAGGACATTTATTATATTTTTGTCTTGTTAAACTTATGAATACGTCCACATATGGGATTGATAGATTGTTAATTGCGTTTTAGAATTGTTCATGTTCACCGGATGAAGGCATTGAAATCCTGAAATGTGTTGTGCTGATACCAACACACACAAGGAAACTTGTTTTTAACCCACTGGATTGTCATTGAATTGCTTTATTGGAATTGCATTTAGAAACTATTGTATGAAACTTATTATCAAAACAATTTGGCTTTTCTTTTGCTACTTGTTTTTCCAACCTCGTGTCAAGGTTGTGTTAACCTACTCTGCACCTAAACTGTCTTCACGTGTATAACCATTTAACTACATTTGCCCATTGCCCACACATACTACTTGCTATATACAAGGTTGTGCTCCTAAAGCATCAGGAGGAAGTGAACTCTAGTGACAAACTCAACCCTTAACAGCAAAACGCTTAAGAAATGTGTTAAACTGAAGTTTTGTTTAACTTGATTGCATTGCCAGGTAACACTTTGATGATCTGGTTGTAAAGCACATGAGGATAATTGCGTTTGACATTATTTGGTTGGGTTGTCCGAAGGTGTGAGCTGAATCCGCTTCGACCTGAAAGGTCGGTGCATGAGTCACTTTTGAAGTTAGAATGCACAGCATTCATTTAATGCTCTGTAGTAGAATGAGGCATTGTGTAATTGCCATAAGCTGGCGATGTTCTTTTATTTTTTTTAAACGAGTCTTGCATTCGCTTATTGCCCTTGTTCATTTAATTCATTGGGGGCTAAAATAAACTTTGCACATATTGAATATAGGGTACACAATTTCAAGTTGTAGGCCACTAGCCACACACAAAAGTCTATCACCTTATGGTGCTTAAAGAATACATTCCCTAGTTGATGGACAATTATAACGGTGTCTGTCGCTATTCGAGAGGAGCTGTCTAACAATGTTCTCTACATGGCTCCCAGTCCTTGTACGCTCCTCGATGCAAACGTGGCTAAGCGCTTGTATGGCAGAACTGGCATCTTGTCCAGATGAAAATTAGAAATCTGGAAGTGTTTTTTTTTTTTAAATTGAGTGGCTGAAGGTAGGCCTGGTTAAGACATTTTTATTACACCAGTAGCACACTTACAATTCAGTCATTAACTCGCGGACGATCGCTTTGAACAAACGCAAAGCCTGATGGTAAGGCTTGATTAAAGTGAGCTCAACGAGTTCCCATTAGGTGGTGTTTTGGGCGGGCAGAGTCAGGAATGGGAATTAATGGCCATATGGATTAGCATGGCCATAGTCAGGCGATGGGTGGGCACATAACCAAACACCACCTGCATACTGAGTCCCTTCTCATATGTCATTCCTCCTTAACTGTACTCCAATGCAATAGGCTTGGCTTATAGGTGTCGCAAGTGACACCTCATAGCCCAAACTAAAAATGAAAGAAAAATAAAAGGAATAGTGAAAAGAAAAACTAAAGAACAAACATAAAAACTATGAAATAAAACACACAATTCGTCATGAAAGTATCGCATGGAAATGCGTTTTCCTTTTTGAACGCAGCTTATAAAAACAAAAACACAAAGATATTAACTATATTTTTTTTAAAAGTCAAGCATTTTCCATTTTCAACAAACCCAATTGTCCCATGAACGTTACATACCTGAAGAGGCTGACGGCACAGGCTTTTGAAATGCCGAAAGACACTGCTGTTCACGTGGAGCTGCAGCAACGCAGGGCGTCCGATGTGACTGTGATGGTGTCACTGTCCATTGAAAGTCCCAGGGAGAGGGAGCCGCCCAGGCCTTCAGTGTGGGGTTCATCATGCCAGCGTTCGTTTGGCAGTGGACACTGGACACCAGGGTCAGGTAGGTGGCACAATGGCAGCCTATTTAGGTACAAGGCAGGTTTGAAAAATACAATAGTGCTCCCAGGCCAGCCTCCCCAAGTCAGCCAAGGGATTTGGGGTCGTCTGACTGCTTGGCGCCTGCGCGGCCTTACCTGACTTGAGCACTGCAACACTTCATAATTTTGCAAGATGCGTGCTAACACTTGGGCAAGCCTGAACGAAAGGAGCCAGAAAACCTACTGCCCATCCGTCTGTCCAGATTGATTTCGTATTTAGAAGTTGCAAATCGTGCCCTAATGTAAGGCGGTTTTAAATATGAAAGCGGCAGGACGGCTGCTCCCTCTCATCACTGTAGGGCATTGCTGCAGAGAGCACTGGAAGTCGGACTTCAGAAAGACTCGGGCAGATTCCTCTGCCCTGGGAGCGCAGAGAATTCTGCCTCTTCTGAGCGGGTGTGAGGCAGAAATTAGAAACTGATGCCTGGGCTAATGTCCTTGCTTCAGGTTACATCACATTGATCAATTGTTTGTCGGAGTTGCTACTGCTGGCCTGGTACTCGGATCTTGAGCAAGGGGGCAGCCTATGCAAATCATGATATAATATCAGTGACTTTAGGGCACTATTTGCACGTTTTAAATATGAAGGCAATGTGGACGCAAGGCTGGGCGGCAAGGTGGTTGTGAAGTGTTAACAGCATGCACGCATCTCTGGGTAGAGCGAGGCCAGCACCAACGAGAGCTCTTCAGCTGACATGGGAGGCTGTCCGATGCAGAACGGGTCCAAAAATACACTCGTGCATCCGTTATTAAAGCAATACTGGGGCAAGTGCCCCCCCCATGTACTCGCCGCCTATGGATTCTGGTGCTGTGATCCCAATTAAGTTGCAGCACTTTGTGTGGAACTGGGGCGGGCTCCCTCCTCCAATGGCAGCCTGGAAACTACAGTGCTTCAGAGAGCCCAGGAAACTGCTTATTTTCCATACTCGCCCAGTCCAATTTTCACTCGCCATTTGCGAATGGAAATGTTGCGCCTCGTATAATGTTGAGAATTCTTATGAAAGATCTCTTTCATGGTTAAATTAACCCGGTGTTTCATGTAGAAAAAGCATCACTGAATCAAATGAGAAATGTACCGCTATGGAAAGTGCATATTTTACGTCTTAGTTGCTTTACTGTAAAGTTATGTGAGTCTGCACTCAAGAAAATCTTTATTGCTGCCTAATTTGACCAGGTGGTGGATTTATTTGAGCAAGATAGGTCCTTAGTCTGTCTTTCAAAAATCCATTAATGCAGAACTTGCCCTGAAATTCATATGGCAGGGCTTGTGGTCCAGTTCGCCTGCATCCCCTGACATGAATGCAAATGACTATGGGCCTCGTTACACGGGTGGCGGTAAGGATTTACCGGTACCGGTAAAATACCGGTACCGGTAAATCCTTACCGCCTTACTACGAGGTCCCTTTGCGGGTTGGGGGATTTAACGCCTGCTTTTTGCAGGCGTTAAAAACCAACCCGCAAAGGGACCCAGGGAGCTAATTACGTTACCGCAATTTGCGGTACCGTAATTAGCGCCTTCCTCATTCCCATTGAGACCTATGGGCCAAAAATGGGAATGGGGGAAGGGCAATGGTGGAAGGGGGAATTACCGCCCCGCCAACCTTGGAATGGGGCGGTAATTCCCCTTTCCGCCAAGGCAGTGCTGGTATTTTACCGGCATGAACCATGGCGCTAATAGCGCCATGGTTCTCCGCCATCTGTGTAATGAGGCCCTATGTATCATTTATTAAAGGTGAATGTCGGTAGTGAAGAGAATCCCTGCTCAGTGAGCCCTTGCTTCCTCCTAACCTGCCCACGCAACCCCCCCCTTCTCGCTTGGATTCCCTGTGGGAGTTGCCCAGTTTGTGAACATGGCTTCATGTGCGTATGTTCACCATCGAGGAGGTTGTCCTCTACCTGTAGCAGTGCTATCCTTCATCCTTCTATAACCCATCATTCTTCAGTTCCCCCTCGCTTTATTAGTGGTTTAAAACTCCTGAAAGGTATATATTAAAGCTGCCTTTTTGAAAGGCTTTAAAAGACATCCTGAAATACTATTTCATGTCCTACTGGACTTAAAATGTAATTAATCTACAAAAGCAGCGTTTCATTTCTGAATCCTGCTACTGCATTTTTCTATTTCACATCAAGTCAATGTATCAGATGAATTTCTTCCTTTACTGATGTCCCACCATCTGAACACAAGGCTTTTAGTGATTTCAATTTCTCTTTCAAACTTAAGGATAGGAACCACATTTGAGCGGTTTCAATTGTTGGCAGTAGCCCACAGTAAATGTGACATCCGTTTCTTATTTCACTACATGAAAATAGATGCACATATCCACATGCTCATACAAATTGAACTCCATGTTTTGATTTGTTCTACTTGTCTATAAGCACTGCTTTGGCTGAAAGGCTATAACTGCTTTGGAAATCCTGCAATGCAGCAAGCTCAAATATACCATCACTTTACTTTTTGTTTTAGTATTGATGTATTCCGTACCACAGGATGGGATTGTCTTTTTTGAAAGGCAAACGTTCATTCAAGCTCACTCTTCCCATTTTCTTTTGCAATGTAGAACATGAAGCCTTGACAGTCTCTGTGTATAAAGCTCCCTTGCCATTTCCCACACTTCAACATCTCATGTGTATGTTGGTGCTTTTGTTGAATATCTCTTGGAAGACCAATTGGCTTCTCTCGCGTTTCCCAAGGCATCCCCACACCACCCGAATCAAAAGCTCGACCGTAATCTGCATACATTGAGCTCATTCTACTATATATTTCTCATCGACCTATGCCTATTTTTTTGTAAATTCATGAGTTGAGAAACTCATTCTGTAGCCTGCATGGGAATCTAGTATGCACCACTATTCATCAACCCCATTTAGGAGGGGCAGGGCTCAAATTTCTGAGGATCATTCCTGCTTTATGCACATTTTTAACTTGTTGGTTCTGGTTTATTGTTTCTTCTCTTTGACTCGGCACAGTAGTTTACTCTATGATTTGAGGTACAATTCAAATCATACTCTGTTTAGTAAACACTGGATCTACGATCACTAGCTGTCTTTTTTAATATCCAATATCCATCCAAGCTGGTCACTTCCCACGTATAATTCTCCCATTAGCAGTTAAGTAGATGTATCTTTTGATTGCCTTATTGCTGTTGTGAACCCAAAATAAGTTGCCAACATTACTACTTCATCTTATCAATTAGGGAAATGTATTCCTTATTTGGACCCCTATACAGTAATATGGGGTTACCTTCATTGCTATTAGATGTAACTCTTCCCAAAGTTATTCTCAAATTTATTTATTTGTAAAGTCTTACTCCTTTTTCTTAAAATAAGGCCTCCTGATTGTTCCTTCAACCCTTACCACTCTCACATCATTTTAACCAGCCACAAGCAGTTTAGGATTTAATGTTGTATACAAAGGCTCGTCCTTCTAACATCATCCTCTCACGTTTGCATACATCAAATTCCAGAAAATGTTTCAAGCACTGCTCTTCCACTGCAATAATGATCTGTAACTGTTTGTGTGTGTGTCACATCTCCTGGGTTGGTGTCCCCATAACCAAGGTTCCATGTAATAAAGTCACTTTAATAAATCCTGCGGTTAAAAAATGACGATTTTTGTAAAATATTTTTTTTTAAAAAGTTTCACATATATATGCTGGGGGAGACGCCCCGCAACCACCCCAACACTCCTCATAACATAAATACTGACCATTAGGCACCCATATATATATATATATATATATATATATATATATATATATATATATATATATATATATATATATATATATATATATATATATATATATATATATATATATATATATAGTGAAGAAAGTGCATTAAAAAATTGCCATTTCTTACCGCTGGATAATCTCCGCTACTTTATTACTGGATACCATAACCAATGTGTTGCTCTGAGGCAGTCTCCCTGTCCCGTAGACCAACACCAATAGCAATACCAAGATAATGAAGCAATACTGAACCAAGACACAGCGGCGTCCAGGCATAGACTATGAGAGAGAGAATAAAGGCTGCAGGAAAAAATACCAACAGCCCACATTTTGCCAGCTACATTGGGCATGTCAAGCTCATAGATGACTGTATTGTCCTAGACCTCTGATGAAAGCTTTTCTTATTCGAGCAGGTGAGGCCTACAAGGAGGAGAACTTGCTGGACATGCTTCTCAGTACATTGTGCATCTTGAATACAGGAGGGTCATTAATGGGAAAAGGCAGTGAATCGTCAGATGCGAGGTGCCTACTGCTACTAAAACACTATTGTAATAAAATGCTATAATGACGCAATACTACTGTTGTATTAGTATAGCAATACCAATATAAACAATTTAAAAATAGTACACAACAAACACATAGGAGGAAATGGGAAAGTGTAAGCAGATTTGTTTTACAGATACAAATAGTTGTGGAAACCTTTCTGGGGCTTTTTCTAAGGGGCCACATACACAAAAAGCCACTAACACAACTCACTGAGCAAACACCAAGACACAGGGGCACACAAATTAGCTGTGGAAACTTGCTAAAAACCAAGAAACTACTCGCAAGACCAACACCCAAAAAAAGATGGAACTCCTCCCAACTCAAAAGTTTTAAAATCCCTCCAAACACCCCCGGAAGTATGAGCCTGCCCTGTCCAATGCCTTCCCTCACAGCCTAGCAAAACACACAAAGGACCGAGAAATGAGCTAACTATTATATAGTGGGAAACTCTTCCTTTAGGAGATTTGAGGGCTGTGATTGGCTGAAAGAACTCAAACTAACCCAGCAAATCACATGAGAGCGCTCGGTTTAGCTACATATACCCATTATTCATCACATATCATTGCGATAGACACAATAGCCTCAATCCATACTGCTATAAATAGAGTTATTTTAATGGTCCAGTAGTTTGCCAGGACCTGGGGTTAGTTGTTGCCACATTTTCTTGGCAGTGCAGGGGTTTCAGGTCTTCGTAAAGAGCCAAGGATAGTCCCCTGATTCCGATTTGCTGTTGACCTATGGCATTTAAAGGAGCGAGGGAGACTGTGTTGTCCTTGATGGGCTTAGAGGGGCAAGGAAGTACATGCTTTGAAGATACTTCAATTTATTTGCGACCATTTGTATAAGATTGGTCTGGGAGGCTGGCTTGAAGGGTGAAAATATGGGTTCAGTTATTTTACTGAAAACTGCAAGAGGCTAAAGATAAGGTCCAACTAGAGATGGTCGCTTTGGATCTATTTTATCTTTTCATAAATGAAGGTAGTCTGTTTCCTTGGGATATTAAGAGAGAAGAATCGCATTCCGCAGCGGAATTTAGTTCTTTGTTGATCGGAAAAAGTTTGGTCACAGGATTGTTGGCTTGGGCAGTGCTGTTTTCCTATTCTCAATCTGATTGCATAGTATTCTTTGAATTTACAAAGACAAGATTTTTGCATGTGGAGTCTTTTTACTTTTGAGCATGTGGTGCTCAATGGCTCAAGTTTCAGATGACACGAGCAGTTTCGTGTGCCTAAAGCTGTGATGAACACTGTCCTTGATGTTGAAAACCTCCTTTTCATTTCATTAAATAGTAAAATCACACCAACCATTGAATCCTATGGGCAGAGGGTTCCAAGGACATTTTCGGAGGTAGGACTCTAACTTTTACGCCCAATCAACTTCCCTCCCTGCATCCTGCTGCTGCTTGGGGTTTATAAGGTTTAAACTCCGAACTGATGGGGAACAGGTGTGTGACTGATCTTCACAATCAGTAAACGTCCAATGAGGGGGGGGGGGATGGATTGGGGGGGGGGGGAGGGGGAGGGGAGTGTGTGTGTGTGTGTGTGTGTGTGTGTGTGTGTGGGCACGTGTGCGCACGAGCATTGAGAGGGGAGGTGCCTGAGACGATAGATACAGGTACCATCTTTAACATCATTGATACCATCCTTTGGGGTATATAGCGAACCCTATAAACGCCCCACTGGGAGTAAGATAGAAATGACTTGGGCTTTTTAGGTTATGCCATTGTAGAGAGGCTAGATTAGACAGTAGGGGTTTCCAGTCTTTAGGTTGTACACTAACCTTTGGCTATGGCTAAGCCTGGGTTAGGGTAGAGGGAGCCCACGGGATGTTGAAGCACCAGTCGGGGAAGCACATTAGTTGCAATTATTTTTAGTCTCAAAAATCCTAATAAAGTCAATAATAAGTGTTGTCAAGTCTATCAGACTACATATTTTATTTATTTATAACGCACCGAACCCCGACATTTCAGAGATGACTGGACAAAAGAACATCAGTGATCAGGGGGGACTTTGTTAAAATATGAATGTTTTCAGTAATAAATCAGAATGACTATTGACAATGTAAAACAAAAATATTAATTCATATATATTATATATAGCTCCTTTAAAGTGGCATTGCCACTTTGATTTAATTTTGAGGAGAGGAAGCTCTCTGTCGAGCCAGTAGTTGTTTTTTTTCAGATGGTTTGATTTACTTGTTGATGACTTGAGTGAGAATGCCCTCACTCAAGTTGAACTAGTTATACAGGTTATACAAACGCACAGACTTACATAAATGGTGGGTTTAATGAAGGGTCAGCAGAAAGTTAAGTGCTGACTAGCTTCATTGGTTTGACTTGGATGCTGCCGTATTCTGATAGGGCATGTACTTGTGTGACTGCTCTACTCGAGCAAGACTAGTTTTGATAGGTGAAAGACATAGCTTCTAGGATGTTGTCCACATTGTGACACCCTATGTGGCTAGGCCCAGATGGCAAGATTTTCGTCTTTGTTTTTTGTGGCTGGTGCACCATCAGACTGTTTTTTCTCCACAACATCCCCAAACCATAGGGTCACAGGAATACTGTAAATTTGTAGGTCAGTAACACTCTACAGGTAGTAGTAATATAGAAGTTTGCTATAGGCAGTGTATAGTTGAATCTGAGAACTTTCATTTTTGTTTTGCTTGTTAAGAGCAACGCATATCTGGGAAAAAGATGATTGTGAAACTGCTTGAGAATGCTTGAGACGCAGTGTCCGTAGAAAGAGAAAGCAAGGAGCCTATCGTAGTTTAGAGGCGGAGTGGGCGGGTGTCTTAAACCGGGGACAGGAGGTTGTATAACATTTAATCACTGGTGTGGCATGGATCACCCTAGTTCGACGTGTTCTGATGGTTGCTGTTCAAAACTGAAGCTGTCCGCTTTGTTTCTCCTCCTAATATCTAGGGCGAGGAAGAGGGATGTGGTGGTAATTCCATGATTAATTATGGGCAATCTTCACTCCTTCTAGTCTTTCTCCCCATAACAGTGGTCAAACCCCATCATCATTCCACTTCAAGGAACTGGCTTTGGCTGCTTCTGAGTTTCTAAATGGGACAGGCCATTGTATGGTGTCTTTATATAAAGCAGAGGGATTAAGTCCTTGCCCTAGTTAGGGCATCACGTGAAAAGTTTATTTATTGTGGATCAATTATGTTAAGCGATTAAACCGCAATATTTAGCAAGGGCTGTGACGGGTAGAACTCTAGAACATTACTGGTCAGTAATCAAGGCGGTCATTGGCATGTAGTAGTATTAAACGACTTGTGTTTTCCACCAAGAAAACCTCCACAACATTAGGAAACTCCACTCCAGAATCTGCTGTTCTGTGGTTATGGTAGATGTTAATGAGTTGTAGAATTGCAAAAGTGTAGCATAATTCTTACACTTGCCCGGGAATAGCTTGATGTAATCTAAAACGTCTTCCTTATCATTGCTGCAGAGATTCCGAGTAGGACTGGGGCATGTTATTGCCACAAACTCCTTACATCCGTGGAAGGCAATGTAACGATTCAACTTGCTCTGTCGTACAATGTTTGGAAGCTGTGGTTTCAAGGATTCTCTCAGTTGATAACTTTCAGCTGTTTCTAGTCTCTCTCTATGACTCAGTTTATTTCCGCATGTTGACTTCTGGCCTGTGCATGAAGCGCACGTGATCTGTGCACAGCCAGCTTCGAAAAATAGAGACTTGCTTAACCAGTTTGTTTTTTGCTGAATTAATGATGTGCTTATTGTAGTAAAAGCGAATGTATTGAAATAAATTCCATGTTTGTTCACCCAATTGATTTCGAAGTGGAGGACAGGTGGTTTTCTGAGACTCTTGGGTGTCCTTTTGGTCCCATTTGGCAAGTCTACTGATGTTTGCTATTTTTTTTTTTAATGTTTTTGAGCGTGTTATTTGACAGGTATTTGATTAAAAGAAAGCAGTTTTTGTGCTGAAAAGGGAATCTGTATCTTATTTTGCTATATCCTCTGCTTAAGCTACTGATGAAATAACTTATTATATGTTCCTCTTACTTTCTAAAATTACCTAGGCTTACAGCACAGGGTGTCTTGATTCTATTAAAGACATAGAGGCAAGCATTATGCGTCACTCCAGCAGCTCTTCAAAACGTGTGTTTTCTTTTTTTTCTATATTATTGGAAACTCAAACAGAAAACTGATATAAAAGCCTACTGTTTCCCATAAGTCTCTTCTTTATGTTTTCCAGTTTACAACTTTAACCAATCGAGACTCTCTCTTTCCCCTTAGTCACATCCTGCCTGGGTCCATTCCTCTACTTTTAGAGTTCCTGAAATGGACACTTCCAATTAAAAGTATGTCCTTGAACTGGAAAAAAACAACTGTCCCTAAAATATGTCTGCACTCCTCCCTTCGATTTATCATGCTCTCTGCCACTCACAAAGACATTGAACCCCATCCGAGCTGCCTCACTGGCCCTCCTACGCCCAAAATACTTTGCACATCCACATTCTGTTCTTCCCTGGAGTATGAAAACATACACTTAGGGGTGGGAATATGCTTAGTCGGAAGTTGCATGACCTCGCATCAAATCATCTCTTCTGCAATGCAGATTCAGGAGGGATAATGCTTTCTTCTGGGTCTATAATATAATCAATTTATATCCAAGGTTGAATCAGTAGAATGGGATGACACTCTTTTAATACATATTCAAATGTTATTCAATAAATTCATCACACGAAAAAATCCATCTAAATACCATACAAATTGATAAAAAGCACAATTTCATACCAACAATCATAGCCACATACAAAACTCATTAAGACATTCACACAATAAGAACACTCAAGGTGTTTCATGCATCAATAGATATTGGAAATATAGTATTTACCTTCATTTAATATATTAAACAATGACCCAGTCCCTAATATTCGGTGTCGTAGTATATCCGATGCCGAATTAAGGTCAGATATCTTTCACAAAAAGCGTCGACACGTGTTTCGGTCGGAGACCTTCTTAAGGACGTAGGGCAAAGAAAACTTTGCCCTGTTCTTAACAAGTATGGGCCCGTAACCAATCTAAAAACAATAATAAAAACAAAGTGTCATCCCTATTTCTTCACAAAAACGACTAATAATGTCACACTGTGTACCAAATCTCTTAACACACCAGTCCCTACTCACCCCCAGGTTCCAAGTCGAGGGTAGGTGAACGGGATAATGGACATTAATCCTCCACTGGAAACAGTGTAAGTACTGTGCCTGTGGAACCAACATAAACGCACATTTCAGTGTCCATGCCAATATTAGTATCACTGCAAGTAATACCGTGAAATTTAAAAACAATAACAAACACTAAAAAATAAAAAACACAGGCACCCGTGGTGCAGCTCAAGAATCTTCACCGAGATATTGTGAACAAATGGTCACTCACAGACCAGCGTAGAACTTGCTGGCTCAAAAGACCCTTCACAGTGCTATAGAGAAAAGACATGATAAGACCCATGTTATAGACTGGATGTCTTCTTCATATGTACCCCCAGTTAAAAAAGGGGGGAAGAACACTCCCCTAATGCCAATAAAACCACATTTTCCAAAGCCCATTTTACTGTGTCCGCATAACCATGCATGTGTCCCAGTGTGTACACAACCATGCAAAATCGCGAAGTGAAACCTCTTGTAAAAAGTACTCCACAGAAAGGGACCAACCTTCCTTCTTTTTATAGTTATTTCGGTACCCGTGACACCTATCCATCAATGCTACACTCGCAATTCAAGCTGCGTGCCTGTCCTCTGATTAACAAAACGTTTTTGCATGAAGACGAAAACGGAAACGGAAACGGCACGCCGTTAAATACACGGCGCTCGTTTCATTCTATAGTTAATCGATCACACCACCGACTATTCACGTGGTGCTCAGGTCTGCTATGGAGGGCTTGAAGCAGCCGACAAAGCTAAAACAAGGGTCAACGTACTGGTAGCTAAACGAAACACCGGCTGCTCGCGAGATACTCGGACATGCTATCGAGGGCAGGCTGACACTGATCAACAAAGCGTTTACCTTTAGTGCGCACAAGAGTTTCAAAAACGGCCGCAATCCATCATTCGGCTCAAACAAGCAAGTGAGCTAAACATAGGTAAAGGACTACCAACTATAAAGAGTGCTCCAGACACTAAAACGGGACCAACACGCCGTCTGCATTAGCCCGGGGACTCGGACCCAGGAAACGTTCGTACCTGTGTATCCTGAAATAACTTATTACACGGCCAAGAGGTCCGTGTGCCATATGTTCGAGCCTCACATTAGTGATCTACACCAAAGATAGAGCAAATTTTTACCTGACTCACTAATTTAAGGAACTGGGTCCATTTTTAAATATGAACATGTGGGTTATTGCACCAGAAAAGTTTTTGCGTGCACTTGATTACCATGATCTTTAGGATACCACGAGAATGGATCATTATATTCACATTATCACATTTATTTTTATAATAAAGACTCCCTGTGCTGTAAGCCTGGGTAATCTTCATTCACACAACTCACTGCTCACCATTTAGTCATCAGGCGAAGTAGGTGAGGCAAAAAGGTAGGTGACCCTCCTGGGCCCCGGCCAAAGACATTTAGTGTTTTTTTTTTTTTTTTTCTTTTCTCATTTTATTTTGTTAGTCCCCCTTGCCCCGTTTAACGCCCCCACCTGACCCATAGCCCATGCCCAAATTCCACTTCCATGTTTCCCGCCTCCCCCTGGCCCTGATTGGTGCAATATTGCATGGTTTTGTCTGTGCCGTAGCGCGGCACACCTCCCTGCTCGCCATTTAGTCATCAGGTGAAGCAGATGAGGCAAAAAGATAGGTGATCCTCCTGTGCCTCTGCCAAACACATTTAGTGTTTTATTTTCTTTTTTTTATTCCCCAGAGCCCCGTTTCGTGCCCCCACCCGACCTGGTTCCCCTGCCCAATCCCACTTCCTTGTTTCCCATCTCCCGCCCTCAGTACCCCCGGCCCTGATTGGCGAGATACTTGGTCTTGACTGGCCTTCTCAGCGCAGCCCTTTGCCCGGCAGCACCTTCGGCAAAGGTCCCAGAGGCAAAGGGCGGATCCTACATTGGCCACTCCAAAGTGTGTCTGCAGGTGTCAGCAGGGGAAGCCAGTGAAGCCAGACATCAACAAGAAGCAACTATCAAAGTAAGTGTGGCACGGGTGGGGAGTAGAGCAATCGCTCTAGTCCAGAAAGCCCTACCACTCTACATTACCTTTTTTTAAGAACATAGCTTCACAGTTGAATGTCACCTGCATCACTCTTGGAGAATACTGAACACTAGCCACCACCATTATAAATCCACTCTCAAGTATAGTGTCCCCTTCTGTGTCCCGATAAACCAAACCTGCCGCATGACAATTGTGATTATTAGCATGTTCCTTGCCTGGATAGTATTGTGAACACTTGCCTGCATCGCATTCAACCAGAACTCTGAATGTTAGCATGTCCCACACTTCGATAGAACTGTGAATGTTGGCATGCTCCACACTTGGATGGTATTGTGAATACTTGTCTGCGTCGCATTTAGCCAGAACCTTGAATATTAGTATGTTCCAAACCTGGATAGTATTGTAAACACTTGCCTGCGTTGCATTCAACCAGAACTTTGAATGTTAGCATGTTCCACACTTGGATGGTATTGTGAACACTTGCCTGCGTCGCATTTAGCCAGAACTTTGAATATTAGCATGTTCCACACTTAGATAGAATTGTGAATGTTAGCATGCCACGCACCTGGATCAAATTGTGAATGTAGGCATGCCCCTCACTTTAATCGAATTGTGAATATTGGCATGTTCCACACTTGGATAGAATTGTGAGTGTTGACATATCCCACACTTGGATAGAACTGTGATTATTAGAATGTCCCTTACCTAGATAGTACTGTGAACACTTGCCTGCGTCACATTTAGCCAGAACTTTGAATATTAGCATGTTCCACACTTAGATAGAATTGTGAATGTTAGCATGCCACGCACCTGAATCGAATTGTGAATATTGGCATGTTCCACACTTGGATAGAATTGGGAACACTAGCCTGGGCCGCATCCAGCCAAAATTGTGAAGGTTAGCAAGTGCCACCATTAGAATTGTGAATGTTAGCAAGCGCCACACTTGAATATAGTTATGGACATTGGCCTGCGCCACATTCAGGCAGAATTGTGAGTGTTGGCGAGTGTCGCACTTGGAATTGTGAATGTTAGCGAGTGCCGCACCTGGATTGAGTTATGAACATTATCTTATGCCGCATCTAGACAGAACTGTGACTGTTAGCAAATGCCTCACCTAGAGTTGTGAATGTTGGCAAGTGCCACACTTAGATAGAACTGTGAATGTTAGCCAATGCTGCACCTGGATGGAGTTATGAACATTAGCCTGCAACGCATCTAGTCGGAACTGGGAATGTTAGCAAGTACCACACTTAGAATTGTGAATGTTGGCCTGCAACGCATCCACTCTGCAAGACTCTCAAGTCTGGGCATAGCCTCCACCTTTGTCTATCTTATGATAATGTGTTGTGGGACCCTGGCCTTTTTCTCCCGCTGTGCAGGACTCTCAGGTCTAGGTGTGGCCTCCATATTTGTCTATTGTATGGGGAAATGTAGTGTATTGTGAGACCTGGGCCTCCCACCCACCCCTACCATGCAGGATTCTCAAATCTAGGCATCTAGCCAAACTGTGAAGGTCAGTTGCGAAACATATAACCCACTAACCAAAAAGCTCAAAATCTCTGCATACTTACAAAAACCCACACAACCACCACTCGCAAAGCAAACCGCATACACTTCACCACACGGCAACAGCAAACACATAAGCCACACAAACAGAACACAAGGTCTGGCATTGATACGATACTCTCACAAAAGCTCAGCGCACAGTGTTAATCAAATTGAAGCTGCCAACAGGACACCAGTTCTCTCAATATCCTACTCCCTCTTCGCCCTTACTAACCCAACCCACCGTCTCGTTTACAGATCTGCCCGAGCGCCTGGGGGCCAACTCTTTTGGTGATGGTGCGCAGTACAAATATCTTTTACATTAACATCTATGTCAAAACCGGACGCAAGCATTATGCTTGTTCAAAGCTCGCCATTACTTTTGCTCCCATAGTAGATACTGGCTTAAAGTAAAATGTTCTAAATGTGGAAACATTAGACCAGTGGGAGGACTTAATATATCTTGCAGTGAAACGCCTGGGGCAAATGCCTTGGAAGCTGTTGGCCTTCATGCAGTTGAAAGCTTTATGGAGATCGCTGATGATTGCACTCAGAAGATGCTTAAAATTGTAAACAGATGTCTCCGTACGAAAGCTTGACTATTGCAGTTAGAAGATGCATTAGGCCAGCATGTTCTGTCACACTTAGAGATCACACAGCCTTTTACAGGTGACCCTAGCAATCGACTACTTCGAATACAAGGCTCTGTCTGAGCCTCAAGGTATGTATGCACGCACCTCTCAGTGAATTTTGCGCACCGCACGGCTACCGACCTGCATGCTTCAGAATGCAGCAATGACCTATGACAAAAATGCAGGTCTAGCTGGAAACCTAACGCTCCACCAGGCATAAACATAGTGAACAACACTACTTCCATCAGAATGCAGTGACGACCTATGACAAAACCGGTCTAGCAAGACACTTAACTAAATGTTTCTTGGTACGGCACAATAGTTAGTTTTAGTATGCTGCACTAAATTAAACGCTATCGGATTTGCTTTTACGTCTGACAATCTCCTACAAGACATCAGACAGATCAACATGGTCAACTTACCTGGATAAACAATGTTAGGCGGAAACCTGTGCAGTTCCCTCTGGGACCACTGCAAAAGATTTAGGACTACAGGTGTTTGGCAGTAAACCCACTTGGTAGCAGTCTTTACCACACAGATTCACTTGGTAGCTGTGGCTGAGCAGTCAGACTTCTCTCAAGAAGAGTTAAGCAGTATGTGGAGTATACAATATAGGGCTATTCTTCACAGTAACACAAGCAAACACGCAACAAGGCTTCAGTGTAAAGATATACAGGTATTTATTAATAACGGAACATCTATAGAAAACACTCTGGCACTTTCACGGCAAACAATTCAATTACAATTACTCTACGAAGCAAAAGATCAATCCCCCTAACAATAGTTCGACAAGTCTAGGTTTTGCCAGCATCACTTATTTGCAGACAGAGGTGTATGCTGCCACCTAGATGGCACTCTAGTATTCGTTAGGACGGGAGAGAAAAATAGTAGGTTACAAAATCAACACAGTTCAATACTTCCCGGGAAAAATGCAAGGCAAGAAGACAAGAACCACAATAGATCATAAAGTTCAGAGGCCAGGCCCACTCGGTGAGAGGCAAGGCGATATGTCCCAAAAAGTCTCTTTGTGGAAATGCGTTCGAGTCTGTGTAGCAAATTGTTATTGGAAGATTGAACCAGTTTAGAACAACACGCTAGAGGAAGCTTGGAGGCGACCCTATGGAGAGGCGAGGATTAAGACACCTCACTCTATCCGGCAACAAGGGAAGCCAGGCGGACACAGTACCTTGATTGTGGAGAGGCAGTTCCGGCGGGGGCAGTTGTTCCTGGTGGTGGATGCACGTCGGGTCTTTGCCAAGAGTAGAGATGATCTTGTCGTCGAAGAAAAGTGAAGTCCGGTGCACCACCAGGCAAGAGACCAGCCGCGGAGTGCTCTGTCACAAGGCACCACCTTTTGGTTACGGTACAGGGGTAGTGGCTATCCGGTTGCCGAGGTGCTCTGCACGGGCAATTCGACCACTGCGTCCTGAGGCGAAGAAAAAGCAAAGGGGACTGGTTGTTCCCACCAGTCAGGGGAAGAGACTCTCCGGCAGGGAGATCTCCTCTGTCGTTGGGAAGTGGTGAGTCGGTTCAGCAGGGCTCCACCGGAGGTGTCGTCGTTGCAGGCCGGCTCAGCTTTACCCTCGTCGGATTCTTAGGTCCTGTGGCGACATCTGAAGATTTAGTCCCAAAAGCCCTGCTTTTATGCAGAAAACCCCCATTCATTCAGCCTAGCTGTCAATCAACACACGCTAAGTGGTGAGCGGGGAGGCTCACCACTTGGGCCAATCACACCAGAGTGCGACCGGAGTTGGCAAGGCAACTCGGTCCAGGGTGCCTAAACCCCCTCCCACACGCCTGTGGTAACCCAGATAGAATGGCACCACTTTGGAGGGTCTCTGTACAGAGGCCCGCCAAAAGTGGAACAAAGGGCTCAACCTTTGGTTTAGGAGTCACAGAGACGAACACAGACGCCATTTTAGAAACCCAAGTTCTGGCAGAAAATACAATCCGATAGACTTATTTAAGATAAGTAGACCGGGGGTATGTTCGAGACTAACGAGAAAAAGTATCAATCTCCAACAATGGGAAGAATCCCATAGAGTTATATTCAGGGTCGAACATAACAAGTAGTTTCCACTGCCACCAGCCAAAACTCGACAAGGGGGGATGGGACAGTGCCCACTCGAATAACAGATCCAGGAGTAATCGAATTACCCCTACTACTACGTCCACAATAGGATGGTTTGTACTAGTTCTGTTAGTAAATTTAGGTCTAGTAAAGCCAATGGTGACTTTACATGCCCGGGGAGACAGTAGTCAGTCCTCGGGTATGGAGTCTATGACGGGGGTCCGCTAGGACGCCCCAGTGTTACGGCACGTAGGGTGCGGTGTAACACACATAGAAAAACATATGAGACCCTATGGAGTAAAAGACCCCATAGCCCATAGAACACATTGACAGTCAAAGGAATTACATACATTCATATCCAAGAGTGGGAGAAAAAGAGTCTCACTCTTGGCAGGATGGAAAAAACAAACTCGAGAAATCCAGCAAAGCTGCTGGGGGACTCACTAGGTTAGGAAATTCAGCCTAAATAGAGAATTCTCCCTAACAAACAACCTGAACACTTTGTTGGCATCCCACAGCATTGACTACATTGGAACGGGGCCGGGGGTTGCTAATCTTTACTCATCCTCTACTGCCCGGTGCTCACCAACCGGTGCTCTGTTTGCTAAATCATGACTGGCTGAAATGTCCGATCTGTACCCCCCCACTACTAAAAGCCTTACCTTGTTCCAATAATGAAGCTAAGAAATTAAACACCTGCACTACAAGGACAGAAATGGGATGAACACTCCTTGGTTCACACCATATCTCCCAAATGTGCCATGTGAAAATATAGCTCTGGATTGTCGATGGGGCACAAGAGACCTTGATGTTTTCTGCAGACCCTTCTGAAATTCCTTCCATTGTCCATTTGCACCTGCAATTCTGCATGCCAGTAATGTAAGACTCTGAGCCTCCACCAGCGGATGTATGTTGCCCATTGGGTCCATCAGAGGATCCCTCTGGAACAGGATTATCTGTGGGAAATCTTTGGAAAGTTCCATCGGAACTGGAAACCATGCTTGCAATCTCTAGTCTGGCGTAACTATCACTATTTCTGCTTTCTCTCTGCGTACCTTCGTGAACGTCCTTGCCAGCATTACAAAGGGTTTCAACACATAGATCACCCCCTCCCAACTCTGAAGGAACGCATCTGTTCCCTGAGCTCTTCGGTCTAGCCTTCAGCTGAAGTATTTCACTAACTGTGCATTCAGCCTGGATGCAAATGTTTTGTGGGCCCCATATTAGTTGTAGTTTGGAGAATATTGTTATGTTCAGCATCCAATAGCTGGAATCTTGTAAGTAACATGAATTCCAGTTCGCCACCAAGTTCTGCTCCCCCAGTAGCTACTATTCTCTGATTGAGATCCCGTTTTGTAGACAGTAGTGCCAAGTCTTTTGCTAATTCCACCAATATTCTGGATTGCATTCCACCCAGTTTGTTGATGTAATGTTGTGGGATGTTTTTACCCATGCATCCAAGCCCTACAATAAAACTGTGCAGTACTGGCATGGAAAACATCATGATGGCCAGAACTCCCCAGAGAGTGCACAGGGAAAACATGAAGAATAGGCTGTCACCCCTTTTTGCCTATGTTGTGAGCACAGGAGGGCACTGCCTAAAACCACCATTGGGCTACACACACAGTAGCATGAAACCATTGGGAATGGCAATACTGATTGCCAAAAGAAACCCAGAACTGTGGGGAATTCATTTTCTTAATCCCAAAAATGGTGCATTACCAGTACTCGCCACTATCGGAAAGCCGGCGTTTTAAAACCACCAGACTTTTGTGTAAAACTGAACAAATGAAACAAAACCAGACCAAGGAAAGACTTGCTAAGAGGTGGAAGAATGTAAAACCATATTCTGAAATGACTTGAAGGAAGTAATTATTTAATGTATAGGTACAAATTGTCAGTTTGATTTGAATGTAGAAAACTGGGAACAAAAAGTGACTTTTAGCTGAAACCTGGGTTAGTGAAACTGGATTCTGCCTGACAACTACCCCCGACAGGAGAAACCTGTTCAGCCACTCTTCCCAGGCCTAGCTGCATCCTGCTGCCCCTAGCCAAAAGGAGTTGTCACCTCTCTGATTAGATTAGGGGTGTAGCAGCTGGGGACTACAGGGAGTTGAACAAAGGCCTGTCCTGGACTCGGGCAAATGTTATATTGGGGGCATCGTAAAAGTGGCTTCCTCTTAGGGGAAACTGGGAGGGGCAGTGCCTCTGCTAGCAGCTGAGCTTCGGGGAAGTGGATAAACCAGTTATTCCACCCTGTGATGTGGGAAGCCACACCCCTTTTTTGACCAGGGCATAATTTTAAAAAGATAGATAACTCATAGTGCGGACTTGTCAGAATTATATAAGTAATATCATTATTTTTGTGATTTTTCTGTGAACATTTTGAGAGGCGTTGGGACCCTGTGGTGTATTCTGGGGGGTTGCTAGCGGAAATAGGGTCTCACTTCAAATGTCTGCATGTTAAAAATCTGACACTTCATCAATTAATGTCCATACTCCTTGCGCACATGTGTGTAATTTTGGGTAAATGTCCGATATTGCAAAACCAGTTAAAAAGCGCAAAATGTTGTCATTTTTGAATGCAAGCCCCCAGGAAGATCAGAGGCGGACAAGCATGGACCATAAGGAATATATAATGTGCACATGTAATTTCAACAAATTGTATATCTGGGAAGGATGTATTTGAATCAAATATAGATTTGTGGGCAAACTGACCAGTAGAGGATCCTCTGACCCATAAACAGACTTCATCATGCTGACAATCCATTTCCCTCCCCCAATCATGGGAGAGGGGAGAATTGGGCCAATGACGAGTAGAGGGGGGCAGGCTTAGCTAGGCACAGGCACACACTCATTTTCAAAACACATAAAAAGAGACTGCTGGCACAGGTAGAGAGATTCAATTCCATTTGCTGCGGAGCATGCTGACCGACAACTTCACATCCAGAGATCCAGACTTCAAATCCATCAATCTCCAAAGACCAGAACTTTACTTCAGAACTTAAAGCAAGGGCCTAAACCCACAAACTGAGAACTCTTCTCAGCAGGCCTCAGCATCCTTAAAATCATTTGCAACTATTCCACAGCCGGGCAAGCTGTTTGAATTCTTTTGGCAAGAACGATTGCCACAGACCAGACTAGAGATCCAGAGTGACCCAGACCGCTGTGAGCAGAACCAGAGAGCTGACCCAGATCACTGTGAAGTGCCAAGACCAGAACCGGAGTCCACTCCAAAACCTGACCAGATCCGTGACGAGGCCTAGTTCAAATTTATATTGTGAGTACCTATCAGAACTGTGCAGAACCAATCTCTTAGTTAAAATAATCTAATCCAAACTATTTTAACCTAAGTAGAACTGCCTCCTATAAATCGTGTCATCTGTCATTTGTAAAGCTGCACAACTGTCACCTGTCAATTCTGAAGATGCAAGCTGTCGCCTGTCATTTTGAGGGGGTGAATTGCCAGAGAAAAAGTGATTATCTTATCTTTTGCTAAAATCATATCAAGTATTTCTGTACTGCATTTTATTCCTCATTGCTTTTCCCTTGAAATCATAAAAGTATTTTTGCTACTTTATCCATCCTATACTAACTCCTCATTGATTATAAAGAAGTGTGCTAGTGTCAGATTACCCATTATTGATCAACATTATATTTATAAGGGCGATATCGATTATTTATTTATTATAAAAGCGTGGTATCTATATTTAGTTTTATTTCTCAAATAAACCTTTTAAACTTGCAAAACGAACTACTTCTTGGCTCAGTGGGGTCAAGGGGATTCTAAGAGAGGGGTGTTATATAGGGGTAGTCATCCAGAACTCATGAACTGGATATAAAGATATATCAGTAAGGTTTCCATTCAGTATCCCAGACTAGGCATTGACTTAGCTGTAGTGTTGAATTGAATCCTCTTTCAATGTACTGCTGAAATATTGTCCATCCTGAGGAGTAGGCGGCATTGAGCGTACCTTCTCACAAACGTCTTCACTGCGAATGAACTTGCTAATAGTTCTAAACAGTTGATATGCAACTGTTACTCCTCTTGTGACCATGTGCCTCCTGTCTGCAGTTGGCTGCATCTCATGCCCCAGCCTGGCCTGCTCCTGTCTGACTCTATTACTAGGTCTGGTTTGTCTCTGAATATAGCCTTGCCATTTCATGCTGTCATGTTGTGCAACCACCACTGTAGTTCTGGCCTGCCCTTGTCGTCTATTAATATCAGTTGGTGATATTGAACTCCTCCCTGTAGATTTGTTATTGGTGGCCTCTTTAGGGCTCTGTAATGTAGTGGTCAGGGAAAGATTTGTTTGGATGGAAGATGCTAGCAGCCCCACTACTCTAGCTATACTCTGAAGACATATGACCCTCTTTTTGAGAACTGGGGCTGTTCCTTCCTTATCACTCATCTTCTGAGCTGGTAGTTCTAGGGTAGCCTACTTGGTATCTATCTTGTAGCCTAGGAACTATGCCCGCTTGCTGGGGGTAAGAGCCGACTTCTCTCTGTTTATTAGGAATTCGAGGGAGGAGACAGCTCCCTTGCCCAAGCTTTTTACACTTCAGGTCTCCCTCAGTCAGACTCGGACCGCTTTTTGGATGTTGAAGACTTTTTGAATGTGCAAGGTTTCCTTTACAGTTCATTTACTTTTATCGCCTCAAAAAATGCACCTTTCACAGAGACTTTCTAGTAGGCTACTTCTTTTCGCTGGACCACTCTGTTACTCAGTATCGCTGATCTCCCAGCTGTCTTTATCTTAAAGTTCATTCACAGGTCTGCCTTTCCTCACGTCTCATTTTCACACTTGCAACGTTCACTTGCAATATATTGTTGCAAACCTCAATCTATTTTAGCACACACCGGTCTCTCAGGTTGCTTGAAAACTCACTGGTTTTGTGTAGTTCTTTCTTGCTTTTTTCGATTTCCAATTCACGAGTCATGGTCAGTACCATTGGCTGGCCTCACCTCCCCAACACTGCCGTTCACTCGGGAGGGTCGCTGGCTCCCTTGAAACACAATGCAATCTTAGATATTGGGATCTGGCCTTCTCCATGTGTCTTTCACGGCTTTGTGGAGGCAGCAACCTCCTGTAAGGAACACTTGGGGTTTTCGACCCACTGCTCTCGTCCCTTGGTATGTCGCTCTGCTCCAGTAGGTTTGCTTTTCGCCCGAGAGGTTCTGCTGATACTAGTGTTCCACCTTGCTCAGAGTGTGTCTCTAGGTTCCTCCTTTTATCCGTGTGAGGAGATCTAATTGGAATCGGGTGTATGCACTTGAAGTCAAGTGGCTGAGTTTGCCTGACCCGATTAGCTGGACATGTCCAGTATGATGTATAAGTTAGTTAGTCTTGTTACTCTCTTGCCCTCTTCCTCAGCCTAGTTTTTTTGTGCAGAAAGGGGGCGAGGGAATTGGGACATCGGATCCTTAAAAATAGGAGTGGTTGGATGTATAAAAAATGGGGGAATACCGCATCTCACCATCGGCTGCTTCACCCCCACTCCCTGAAGATCCTCATCTAGGTGATCCTCCCGCACTGGTCCACCCCCAGGAACTGGATCCAAAAGCGATGGCCTTGTCCTTGCCACCTGGATGACAGGTCCCCAAGGGCTAAGGGCGTGTCTCACAGATAGTAGTGGTTAATATAGCTGACAAACGCATCACTGCAAATAAACCTTTAATAATGTAAATATTTACTGACCCTTTCACATCAGCCACACACTCGGCATGTGCAGTGTTCTGCAATCAGCATGAGAAAAGTGTACAAAATGGTGGCTTTTATACTTTCCAAAATCAATAGCACAAAAAGAGGATTATAGGAAGCACTAAAATGGCAGACCTATTTTCACTGCCACATATCAAAGGCAAGTACACAATTACAACAGTAAGACCAACCAAGTGCAAACATAGATAGAAAAGCTTTTTTATTTTTTTCAACCGTCCTTTTATAGCTGCGGCTATTCAACCAATGGCTATAAAGACCTTCTAGTAGCCGCAGGTAGACGTATATTTTTTTACTAACTAGAAAACAGACATTGCCAACCTTTAAAAGTTCAAATGAGGCAAGGGTAGAGGTGAGGACATGGAATCAGAAATACATGTAAAATTGTCTTGTCTATCATCCAAAACGATTATTGCACTGAAATGTATGGCTTAATACCTGCGGCTGTTCATATAGCCACGTGTACAGCAGCAACGAATTAACTGATGTGATACGTTAACACGCCTACGTACGCCTGGCTGCATGCAGTATACCCGCGGGTATAAAAATATGCAGTGAAGTTTGTTACATAGCCACGGCTATTGGGAAAAACTGTGAACAAAAATGCTTAACTGCTCTCCCAAGCTATGCCATCCCCACCCCAATCCCCTGATGTCCTGCCTACTCACCTCACCTCCCCTGCCCTCTCCCATTCCCCCATAACACTTTATGTGACAGTTTTGATCAAAAAGTAGGCTAGCCATGGGTGTACCCGAGGCTACAGCCGGTACGTTGTCCTATAAACACGCGTTTGAGAATACCCACTAAATGTCTGTTTCTGTTAGTTGCATTCATGGCTATCGAGGGTGGGGGGGGAGAAATTGCATAAAGAGAGACCTGCTTTCCTGCTCTCCCAAGCCGTCACCAAGTGCCACCAACAAATATACCAGCTCCCACCCACTCCTCTGAAGAAACTCCACATTGCCCCTGCCCTCTCCCTTCCCCCCCATATAACACTTGTCGTTTCTGTGATGCTGTTTTGTTTGAGATGTTGTGTAGCCACGGCTATGCAATCTGCCAAAATACATGGCATACCATACCGTACCATTGTCCTGTACATAGCAGCGCTTGCACATACCCCGATGGATAGCTGCATCTACGTATGCTGCACAGTGATTGGCGCAGTCATAGCTGTGGTTCACCCTTCAGTTGTTGCTGCGATTATCCACGTGTGTGGTTCACCAAATCAAAGGTCTTTGGGGTGAAAACATGTATGTACATGTGTGTGTATTCAGTAGTCCTTGTAGTCCAAATTCCGTAGCAATAGTGAATGGGTAGGGGTCAAGAGCGTGGGGGGGTAGGCTGGGTAGGGGGTTAGAGAGGGTGTGGATAAAGTGTATGGATGGGGAAAGACATGGTGGGGATACGATGGTGGTACAAAAGATGTAAGTAGGGTGAGTAGGAGGGGTAGTCCAGGTTAGGTATGTTGGGAGAGAATAAAGAGTGAAGGGAGTATGGTGGGTGGTTGTAGAGAAGGTGGGATACAGTAGGTGAGCAGAGATATAGATACTAGCCATGCCCACAGTAATATGTGCACAATGATTGTCATAATTTGCACTTTTCAGTTTGTAGACAAAAACATATATAATTAGAGAACAAAATCCAAGGGGTTGTGTCAGCCCTGTGAAAGAAGTTACGCTGTCCACCCACGTGTGTCAATTTCTTGTGCCCTGAAAAGCACCCAAAATCAGGGCAAAATAGCTGCACCAATGTTCAGGCTTGCACACTCTTGCCTCATCCTGGGCAAATACAAATGACCTACTTTCCCTCTCATCGTTTCCCCTTCTCACCCCTGTGTCTGGCGTTCAGCATAAAAAGATAACTTGAACAGTACACATACCATAGTGTCCCTCAAATATATAAAACCCTTTTGGAACTCTGTTAGGCAAAACAGTGTAAAATTGTTATTCCCCCCATCTTCGCTGGGAAACTACAAATCCCATAATGCAATTCTGCAAAAGGCAAGAAAATATTCTCTTGGGAACAAAGAAAATCTTTAAACCATGTCGTAGCATAATCTATATATTACACGGCCTGCTTTAGCGGCTGTGTAGTTATGGTTAAGTTGCTCAACTCATAGTGCACTTTTTGGGCGGCTTATAACTTTGCCCACCATGGATGACTCCTCATCTAATTTTGCAAAAATATGCCAAACAACCCCTCCACCCTCTCCCCCAGAATGATTGTGTGAAGTCTGGTGTGGTTTTGGTGGGGGGAAGGGATAAAACTATACGGTGGGGTCTGTGAGACACCAGAAGTTGTCTCACCTACTAGTCCCCAGGGATCTGTCATCCAGGTGGCCAGGACACGGCCATCACTTTTGCATCCAGTACCTGGGGTGGACCAGTGTGGGAGGATCACCTGGGTGAGGGTTCTTGTGGGAGTGGGACACCAGATGGTGAGATGGGATGGTGAGACGTATAATCCCCTTCCCTGTAACACCTTTACCACATCCTACCGGGTAGGATATTTAGGACCTCTACCCCCCTTTTTACAACACAAACACTTTTTCACTGACAGCCTGCTATGAGAGAAAACAGACTCACACCTGAGCAGTATACCTGACGTGTCCCAATACAATGGTCAGGCGAGGTCAGGCAATTACTGACCATCATGCACACCTGACCTCCATTAAGCTTCCCCACACTGATAAAAGGCGGCGCAGGAGAGCACACTCTGAGCAAGGCAAAGCACACGAAGAAACATCAGTTTGAAGACGGCAGTTGAACGAGAGAGAGAAGACGGCAAAACAGAAGTGGATCGCAAAAAGGGAAAGTTCCATTGACCTTTTCGACAAGTAACCATTACTTTCCAGAAACCTCAAGAATGGAAAGTGTAAGACTAGGAAACCAGGCCGATAAATCCTGCATTGCGTGTCAGAGATACCCGGGGCCCTCCCATGTCAATCAAGGTGGGGCCGATCACCAGCCTCTGTGGTATCGTCCTTTGCTCCAAGAACAAAGCAGCGTTGATGAAATCAACACAGGCAGTGAGTTGAGGAGACCGATACAAGACCGGTCTGTGTTGAAGCCAAGCTTGCAAGTGGCAACATTGTATGGTGAGCGCGGGAACAAACATTGTTAAAACACGTGTGATGAGAGACGCAAGTAAAATGGAACTGCTGATGAGTGACTGAACTTTAAAAGCAAGATGCAATACCTTGACGGAGATTTCCGGCACCGCGTGGGTGCTCAATCGAAGGTCTCTGTAAGGTATCCAGCTGAGAAGTGGCAAAAGTGAAAGTGAGAGAGAAAGTTCTATCGAGAAGAGAACGAGTAATTGTGGATCGAAGTGGTCGTGCAACGGGTCAAGCAAAACTCAGCGCACAGTTGAAAGTCTTAAATTTAGACGAAGAAGAGAAATTTGGTCGGAGCCTGGTGGACGGGAACCCAGGGTGAACAGTAAATCGCCATAGAAGTTGTACATGTAAAATCCTAGGAATAAAGGAACTTTTAATATTTGTCGTGTTGTATCAGGCCATCAGAAATAAGAGACTTTGGCACAGAAGGCCCTGATGCTGAAGTTTTGAACTGAATCCTCGTGCTAAAGAAGCCAGTGTGTGCTAAACTTGAGTGTGCCACCTTGTCCTGTGCTTTAGAGTTAGGATTAGATTGGCATTTTTCAAACCCAATTTTTAAGAAAAGGTTTGAATTTTATAGAGCATGCACATTTTACCTCATAAACCTTTGTTTCTCCCTGAGCTTGACAATGCTTAACATGGAAGTCTATACCAGTCCCCAATGTACACACAACACCCTGAAAGGCCTGGCTTCCTGGCACAAGCTGTCACACGCTACAGATGAAAGGTGCATGACAATACCCAAAGGCAATATAACCCTATGTAGACACTAATTTATTTTTGGGTAGAGGGCGTTTGAAAAGCTTTGCCTTCATCTCCGCACCTTTCAATGTCCACATATGTGTTTGGCAACATTAATGAGTTTGGTACATCTTTATTTCCACTTTGCAGAGGTTTCCTATGACTGTTTAACATATTTCAATGTTTAAAATGTGTTAGTAACGACTTGAATGAATGATTTAGCACGCAGGAACTATTTAATAAAGACGATTCAAACCTGCAACAGTGTTTTCTGTGGGAACGACATATGTATCATTTGTGATGGATTTTCAATGTTCTCATAAGATTTTAGAAACAACCCACTGATGTTCAGAAATTCCCTGCAGATTTTCTGTGCCCATGGACTTTCCAGGTCTGTATGCACCTCCAGCCAGAATGAAAGTCTGCAGAATCGAAAAGCAAATGGGAGGAACTACAGCCTTTAAGTTCATGCAGCAGCTAAAATATAGGCTGGCAACATAGCAACTACTGCTGTCTCAACATTTAGGAGTGCTGAAGTGAGTGCAGGATGATGTAGCTTGTTTCACTATAAAGTGCATGCACGAAATTCATTTCACTATGTTGCGTTTTAAATTGGGAAAACGTAATGGGTGTTTTTGCGTTCGTTTCTGCAGATATTTGGGTTTACTGTAAATATGTCACTTTTTTATTTTTTAGAATATCTGCATATGTTCACATATTTATCTGCAGATTAGGACTTCCTCTAATGTTCGGTCATTCCTTCCGCTTTAGATGGGGTCACAACATTTGCTTGTCTAGGGCTCGAATATTTCCTGAACTTGTGGAGGGGTTGTACTGCATGCTGTTCTATAGTTACTGTATTGTTACTTTATGCGCTTAGGAAAGTTCTAACTGGACGCACACATACGCAGCATTCTACGCATGGCAATTGCCTCTCTGTTACGAACTGCGAGATGGCGGTTGAGGAAACCCCCACACTCATCGGGTGAAGTCCGTAGGATTTTGCCGTGTGATCGTCCCTGCATTTGTGATGCACGGATTCTGTGCTTAGCAGTACTAGCTGCATGATCATGGGTCTGCAAGAACAGTGTTTGCGACATGGGGTTCATCAAGACTTTCATGAAGGCTGACGTGCATTTTGGCCAGTGCTGCTATTTGTATACTCCCTGATGAAGACGTGCAAAAATCAGATATCACACTGAAAGTGGTGCTGTTTTCCACGTAGGTTAAATACGCGATTAACCGCCATCTCACATGGTTAGGCCAGGTGTATGAGAAGTCTGAAAATCTCGTTAGTCAACCTGTGCATTATTTTTAGTACTGCGGTTTGGTGGATTGTTAGTTAATTTTGTATGTGTTACTTTTTTCATTTTTTGTCATGCTGTTTGATTTTTTTTGTCTGTTTCTGCATTATTGTATTGATGATTTGCTTTCCTTATTCACACTGTCTTTTTGTATACACAATATTTTAGATAGGATTTTTAGATTTATTTTTGATTCTATGAAATTAAAAAACAGGCTTGTTTGAAGACTTCCTCAGACTTCTTTTTCTGCGTAATACTATATTCGATTAGCACTGATTAGAGCCTGCTAACATTTACTCTGATGGATTGACAGATTGGGCCCTACGGAAATGTTGGTAGAGCTGGTGCAGCTGGCATTCAGACTCTGTCATTGCCCAACCACTCTTTTGGAGGCGGTGATCAGTTGGGAAATGTACTGTTTTCTCTGAGTCAGCCACCACTCTGCTTATTGGTAGAAGGTGTATTCTAGAGATTAACCCTGGGTGTTTTGGTTTCTAATCAGAACTCCTCCTTATTGTATAATCCTGGGTGAATCACTATAGATTGCAGCGCTCTCCATTTTGGGAGCACTCGCCACCTGGCTAAATGCCAGTGCATGAATGCAAGAAATGCAGCGCAATTATTAGGGCTTCTACTAGGTCCACATTTGGCATATGAAACATTTGTCATTGGATCTGCCTGCTGGCACTAGTCTAGAGCAAATAAGTAGCACGCGCTCCTATTCAATTTATAAGCTTTGTGCAAATTACCATAATGTATGAACATGAGAAAACACGTTGAATACTTGTGCAACAGTTCCCTTGTTCTTGACTAATAATTAGAAGCTCTTCGAAGCAAGCTAAATGTCAGTATAGCGTGTCGCATATAATCAATACCTTCATTGAATTTAAGTTCACTTGTTAATCTGTTATCGATAGTGGGTCTTCCTTTTTAGGAGTATTACAGCATTGCCAACTTTTGTTATATTTTTAGGCAACATGATGATCGAAGAACAAGATCTTTTTAAATGCGTTTTACGTTTTATTCCCCTTTTTATGGAAGCACATAATCTGTTTTTCATGAAGTGCACTCACAATAAGCAATGTCCTCCTTAATGGAAAAAAAAAGATATGCCCGTGTAAAGAAATATTAATCATTCTTTGAATGCCTTGTGGAGTTGATGCAGTCGGAGTTTAATGATAATGCGAATGGTTCCGCTTCGCATTGGTCAGATGCTGTGTGAAGTATTTTTATTTCCTGTCATAGAGTGAGGTGGCAAATTTAGTACAGCGCTTTTTACCAGAGAGGGACAAGTGAAAAGATGTGATTTTTTCCACCCCCAAACGCATTACATTTTTGCAAAGAGGCAAATGGGAGTTCAGTGTGGCTTTGCACAACAATCTATACCATACTACGTTTGCAGTTTTATTTCGAAGAATGTGTATGGTAATTGAGCGGGAGGGAGCGGGTGTGGGGAATTATGGGGACAGTGTTGTATTTCCCAGCAGCAGTGGTGGGGTGGGGGGCGGAGTGGGAAAGTGAATTTAGGGAATATGGAATCTTAATGTGTATAAATCTTTGTAAATATTATTTGACAATTCATTGACCCATTGAATTGGGATGTGTATCGACAACATATATAAATTTACCAAATTTTGGCTTCTTAGCATACGTTTACACAATCTAAATTCTCTGGTAAGAGGCAGCAGGTTTTGCTCCTATAGGCATTCATGGACCCCTGGCAAAATATTTTTTTTGCCCAGTCATTCTTAGTCCAGAAAAGGGGAACACTAAACTGTTTCAAGATAAATGCATACGTGTTCAATCTGTGTGTGTATGTATGTATATATATGTGTGTGTGTGTGTGTGTGTATATATATATATATATCATTTGAAAAATGTGGGCTCATAGTTTTAACTAGAATAATGTATGCCTAATGCCCACTTTACAATAACCAATATTATTTTGATACATTAAAAAATATGGATAAGACACCTATCTATATATATATATATATATATATATATATATATATATATATATATATATATATATATATAATTTCTAATAGGGTTAACCACTTCAAAAACTGGTTCCAGTAGCAGTCAGTTGACTAATCAACCAATCGAAGTCAGAACTTGTTCTGAAAAGAAGGAAATCGTGTCAACTATACGATCAGTGTCAAGAATTTCTTTTAAAACCTAGGAGACCTGTCATTTGCATGAAGTAATGGATTGCTGTTCTGGAATTAACATGAAACCTGCTATGATTGAACTGAGGTGTTTGCTAGACCGCCATTAAAATGTCTATGCATGCATGGTGTAGCATTGCTGTTTTCATGATGTTAACACAATAAGGAAGACACAAGGTTTAAAGCCCACAATTTGAATACATATCTTCTGTTTGTCCTTTGTCTTTTAGGTCAGGAAAATCAACTGGTTGCACTAATTCCATACAGCGATCAGAGATTGAGACCAAGAAGAACGTAAGTTATGACATCTATCCTATATGAGAGGTTGGGGTCCACCGTGAGTATGGAAGAAGAATGTTTTTTTTACTAGCGACCACAAATTGCATGTATGTTGGTGCTTCACTAACAATTCCCGACTGAGTGTTATTCATTTTATCAGTAGTTGATGGATTATTGTCCCTCAGGGGGTTCACACTTTTTGCTTTTAATCTCTACAGTGTGTGCCACATAACCTGATCCATCCTTCTCCCTTAATAGATACCCATGATAGAGGTTCTCCTAAGGGTTTGTTTGCCGTGGGACAACACTGGCATAAAGAACAAAAGTAAGGTGTACAAGCATTGCTAAATTGTGCGCTGGTTGGCCATATGTTTTCACCAAAATATACCCTGTGGTTTCAGATGGGAAAACCTTGAGTAGCTGTAGTGTTTGGATTATTCTGCAGAAAATGCATTGTTAATGCATTGTATGGCATATACAGCTCAAATGCTTTTAGCATGGACTAAGGATGTGCAGTTTGAGTAAGTTCACAAAGTAGACACACTATGACTTCTAAAAGCATAAGGCATTGGTTGTGAATTCGATGCAAAGCGGATGTAAAGTGATAGAGCTGGGTAAATGCATCTGCTACAGCAGGGTGCATCCGTACCGGCTAATGAATTAGCCAGTTAATGAATTTCGTGCATGCACTTTATAGATGGCACAAAGCCTTTGGGCCTCATTATGTCTTGTGGTATCCCGCCGGTAAATCCGGTGGGTTACCACCAGATGGTAATACCATTGCCAACACTTGCTCTGCTGGGATAACCGTCAGATTACAAGTGGCAGTAAATGGCATTAATCCCCATTTTATGGCGTCTCATAGGACTCCATGGAGGGATTTGCCAGAATTACCTGCATATTTTGGTGGTGGGGTGCTGGAAATTACCAGCAACTCAGATCTGCAGGTAAATCCGGCCACCCCACTGCATTGTGTGTCAAGAGCAGGCCAAGAAAAGTGAGGCATTCTCTTGGTCCAGAAATTGAAGTCAAATTGGTGACACCAAGGGAAGTGAGTCAGCCCCCCTGGCCTTATTGTGCCCTGCATCAAGATATACCAGGGGAAGGGAGTCAATCCCCTTGGCTCTATTGGAACTTGTACATTATCGCACCAGAAGAAGAATTAATTCCCCTGGAGAGAACATTTTGTAAAGACTGTTTTGAAACCTGAAAATCAGTGGAAGGGAGTCCTTGTCCCCTGCCCCCTAGTAGCCCCCACGCCCCGGTGTTTGTTAGAAGGAACATTTTGGTCATGCAACAATCCAGAAACAGGGGAAAGGAGCAACTCCCCTAAAGAAGGAACTTTGTGTTAGTTTTCTCTTTACTTGTTTAGTGTGAGGGATAGATTAGGTTTTGATAGGATGGTAGTTCATTCTTTGACAAACATCCTGACAGACCCTTTTGCTATTAGTTTTGAGCCAGCTTTTCACCAGTGAAAATCATTCATATATCCATTCCTAAACTTTCAAATGGATGCATGGTTAAAACTTGAAAATATTTTTGTCTTGTTGGGTAGCAGTCCCTAAAATGGATAGAATGATTCAGCTTACCAAAAACATTAACCATATATGCATCTCTCCATAGAGGCATGCATTCTTGAAACCGATGTGAATATGAAACATGAGAAACTAATTGATGTATACGTAGTCTAATATCAGCATTGTCTAACTTCTAACAGTCTCACTTGACCTGCCTGAAAAAACATGAATTGAATGTCTGAGAGAAAAGTGTACTTTTTCATGGTGATGGCTTTTTCTTTATAGTTCTATGGAAAAATATGAATGGTGCATTTTTGTACAGCTAATTCTTGTAAGAAAACGCAACTGGTAACAATTAACATTACACCAAGTTATCCTGCTCACTGGGAGATAATTACCTCTGTGGTATAAAATTACTGCTGACAAATGATACCAGTAGGATTAATTTCTGCAGAGGTAAAAAATTCAACCTATTTAAGAACATGCTTTTCGAGCATTCCAAAGAATGTTTGCAGAAAATGGGTAGTAACCATTGGCTTAACGTCTGTGAGTGAGATTGGGACAGAACCGGGGTACTCGCTTTATATTTCAAATGGGTAGTGTGGATCTGCCTTGGAAAGGGTCTGCTGAAATGTTATATGCCGCAAACTCTTTTGGTTCCCTTATCTTTAAGCATATTTGTGACCGAGATTAGGCATTGTGGAGGGCACACCATGGGATCACCTGTAGCTATCCCCTTGGTGTCCAAGACGACGCTTGTGGGTATCCCTATTTCCCAGATTTTCTCAAAGTATGCTGGTGGCCAACTTGGTGTTGTCACACAGTCCAGTTCCTGGAATGGTTTGACTTCCCCAATGGAAAATTACAGGCTAGTGATACATTTATTTAGAAAGCATTGAAATGAGAAAAAGGGGGACCAGCTCCACTCATCAGATGAAATGTCAGATGACATGGGTGCAATACCTCTTCCTCTCAGTTTATGGATTCAGGAAATTCGCATCTATGCACACTCTGGAGGAACGGAGGCAGGCTTATGTGAAGACTAATACCTGTATAGTGTGGTCTTCTAAGGCATTGCATATGGTGTTCAACTTGTGTACCGCCGATGGAGTGTTCACCCTGTCAAAATAAAAGTAGTGCTGGTCTATGTTTGATGGATGTCCTGGGAAACGGGCCCTTCAGAATGCATGATGTCATGTCAGGAAGGACGTCCCAGAGAACGTAGGCGTGCAATGGGCACATATGTTGCTAGTTAATTTTATAGTTACTTGGTGACAGTGATCGAGCAGAGTTTGGACCATTGTTTTTTATAGGCAAGGGCAAGCATCAAAGGGATGTTGTTCTTATTTACACAACTGACATGCGTCTTGTCACTGATGGCTGGGGGCAGCCTTGCCAGTGGTCCATAAAACATGATGAGGTGCAACAACAGTAACTGTTTTCAGGCACTGATAAGGTCTTCGAAGTACCAGATTGTAGAAATTGCTTCTGGCAGGGATTTCCAGTGGCTGGGCTATCATCTTCTTGTTGCACATTAGATTCATGCCTGGAGACTGCCATGAAGATATTCATGAGGGGTCAGGTGAGTACTGCCAAGTTGTTCAGACTTTCCCCTGTCTTTACGCTGCTATTATTGTACAGGATAATCATAGGTTGTAGTCTCTTGGCAGCTTTGAGTAAGGCTGTTTGAGACAGGCCACCCAGTTATCAGAGATGTGTGATGGAGTTTGTTTTCATGAAGATTTCCATTTAGGATGGGGTTTTGGGAGACCGAATGATATGCTCTGTTTTGTATTTCTTGAAGTGGGATGGATGGCATATATCAATTCAGATCTCATTATTGATACTAAGATTTGACTTCAATAATTTGCTGATGAGCACTTCATGGATAGCGTTCTAGGTAGAACATGGAACCCTTATTGGTGAATATGACAAATTGCCATTTGACAAGGGTGTAAGAGCCCTGGCTTTATTTTTTGTATTAAGCCCATCTCTGAAAAGGTAATATGCTGATCAGATTCCACTTTCATAAGTCCCATGCCAAAAGCATGGGTGTACCTGTGTCCTGCTGCACAAGTATCCTGATTTGCAACGCCTGCTCTACCAGTGGCTCAGAGCAGGTTCAGAGGTGATGTCTTCCCATTTGAAAGCTGCAGTAACGGCAAGGTCTCTGCAGTGCAGGGGTTGCTTTTAAGATAAACATCCCTGTTCCTAGACTATGCTGATCATAAATAGCCCATTATGGTGGCAGGGTAAACTCTAAGAATAAAGCACATGTGTCAGCTACAGTGTGCCAAGCTCCGCCGTGGAAGGTGGTGGGTATTCGTTCCAGACAAGGCTCCCGCTGCCCGCTGGTAGAACTGTGGACTTGGGGCAGGTGGGAGGGATTGCCTCTTGGTTCTTTTGTAAGGCCAGGTAGCATCCTTTCCCCATCGACAGTCCCTCCATAGGACACTGGCCTGTGAACAGGAATGAAAGGGTGCACCCATTCATAAAGGGCAAGGCCACACACCAAATTGCTTCATTTCAAAGGCCTTTGATTCCATTGAGAAGGGAAGGGGGTGCGTTAGTGTAGCGGGGGAGGACCTGTACAATTCTGTGAAGATTCTGCCATCCTGTTTCTCGCTGCCTCTTTTTCCTTCCTGTCCCTGCCACTTCCCCTAGAGCAAAGCAGTATCGGTGTGATGTCAGAAGGGCAAAGTTCACTTCTTTCAATAACAGAGATTGGACCACTAAGGCAGGTTAGCTGTATTCCAATCACCTACAGGCTTTCACCTTTTAAAGAAGGCATTGTCCACCACTTCTTTCATTCATATCTGGAATCCAACCCAAAAGAAGATTTGTGGACCCTGCTACGTGAGCAGTCCTTTCTAAAGCCCTCTAGTTGTGAGGTGAAGGCAGGTGTCGAAGGCAGAGGCGAGATCTGTCCGCTAACCATCCCCGGGGACCTTTGGGGGTGAACTCTGCTGCTGGACCAATACTGCATCTCTGTCAGCCACCCTGTTGCCTACCCCCAACTGTGTTGCAGGATCTCTGCAGGTATGTGCCAGCCTCCCCTGTGTTTGGGAGCCTGAGAAAAGTACCATGGCCCTTCAGATCCTGGAGTGGGACTCCCAGCTCTCCTGGAAGTACAACCAGCCAAAATCCCTGTTTTCCATGCCGACCAGCTGCGAGCTGTGACTTGATCAGTTTTCTATGTCGCACAAACCTCCATGGCCTTTCAAAGCTGCCTTTTAGCGTTCATCGCTCTCTGAACCGTGGTTTGTTGTTCGACTCATTTCGCTGCCACACCATGCCAGCCGAAGTGTCAGTTCCTCGTATGGAGGTTCAGAATATGGATGCAGACACTGTATTGACAGTTACATTTGTTTTTATGTTTCTTTAAATACGAGAAAGGCCTAACTATCCATGATGAATCGTGGGATTCTGTCACTTCTCCTCAGGGGAAGCCTTTCTCTGTGTGGCTAGGGAAGTGATCCTGCTATGCAGTACCCTTCCTGGGGCAGAGATACTCTCCCTCTGAGCACAAGGGCTCTAATTCTTCGAAGGAGCTCCCTAAGCCACCTCTCATGAAAGCTCTTTCAATGCCATACTTTGAAGAAAAAGATGAAGAGTCAATCAAAGTTTGCTATTGTCAATCAAACACATTACTGACATATACAATCGAAAACTCATATAGTACTGGGACGAACAAGCACAACAGAAAAATACAGAGCATGAATCCAAAAGCGATAACTGAGTTTGACTGTTTGCCGCGGAAGTCACCTGAACACAGGGCCTCCAAAAGGGAAACCCGGGAAGTTCGAATAAGCTGTAACACCTCCTTCACAAGATATAACCCCCATCCAGTGCGAATCCCAGTACAGTGACCCGGCATAATCAAGGTAACGGGGAAAACTGGAGTCCGGGAATGAGACCTGTAATAATTACTGGGACACTCGTGTCCCTGTAAAAGGCAAACAGTAAAAAATAAAAGAAATTGACAAATGTTACTGGAACGCTCACACTCATCCCATGCAACATAAAAGATTGGAAATACAGGATGAAAGGAAAAATCTTTACTGGAACACTCGTCCCTGTAAGGAGAGGATAGTAAGAAAAGTGGAAGAAAGTGATGAATATTGGGGCACTCCTGAAACTTTGAAAACCCATATCAAGTAGCTCTGTCAATCACCAAGAACTGTTATGAAATTACCTTTCGAATTGAGAACTGGTGGAAAAACCATACCACAGGAGAAGTGAGTCATTCTCCTGTTTATTAGTTGTTATAAAAAAGTGGTAGGGTCATACTAGGTTCGTTTTGGAACAGCGGACTGTGTGTATTTTTTGGACCAATCTTGCATGTATGATGAGCACCCTAGTTAGTTTTGTTACTTAGGGAATGCTTAATAGCATAGTGAAAGTCAGGAGTTGTCACCATTTCAGTTAATAAATATCAGCAAGATGGAAAATCGGAGTCTGTGTCCTTCCTCCGACTCTCCACATATCCCTATTGCTATGTGGGTGTTTGCTGCCTACGTAAATAACTAAGGTGCTAGTCTGTCGTCAGATAGTCATAAACGTCTGATGTCAAAAAACTAATCCTAACTGAATTTACCACTATACTTGCAAACTAAGGTCAGGGGAATGTCTACCATTCGTCTGATTCTTTTTTCACAATGTTTCTCCTTTGCTTCAGGCTCTTTATTAGTCTGTTAATTTCAAATAGTCTTGTCCTCTTCTGTACAAGTATGTGTAACTCTTTGACAAGTTATTTATGTTTTCCCTCCTCCTTAGCGATTGGATTCTAGGATTTAACTCAGTTTATCCTTTGGCCCACCGTGAAGTGTCTACTTCTGTAATCTATACTTGCTGTGATATGCTTTCTTGGCAGGTGATGTTTCTCCTCTCCTTGTCTTCCCTAAATAGAATTCTCTTTCTGGTTTACAGTCTCTGCCATCTTTTATTTATTTTATTTTATTTATTTCACATTTATAAAGCGCTCACACAGCCCGCAGGCATCGAGGCGCTGTTACAGGAATTGTCTTTTTTTGTTTTTCTTAGTTGCGTACTTGTGTGTGTTTTTTTTTTTTTTTTTTTCCTTAGTTACGTATTTATAACGCGCTTAAACACCCAAAGGTTTCTAAGCGCGGACCCGGGGATCGAACCTGTTGTTGCTACGTGTCGTCTTGCTTCCAAGACGCGCACGCTGCCGCTGAGCTATCCTCCCGGGACTGGTCTCTGTTCAGTTTTTATCATGAATTGTTCTTTCACATTACAGTTCCATCTCATTGACTTTAATTTTACTGACTCATCAATTCCACTGAGACAAGTTTCTTCTACTTCATAATGATTCCCCTGTGGCCTCCCGGTTCTCCTGTTCACCTCTTTAGCTCATGATCTGCAGGGGACCATTTGGGGTAGTTTGGGTTCTCTTCAGTTGTTCACTTCTCGGCCTTCTCATCTTCTCTGGCATCCTGCTCTCTGTCCTCTCTCTCAGTATGATCAGGTAACACAGCAGGTATCCGGACGGTTTGATGACTTTGTAGCATGCACTGCCACCACCAGGATTTGGGTTCCCTTTCTCTCTCTGTATAGACACTGGGCATCCAGCGTTTTGCTCTTGCTCTCAGTGAAATTCTGAAAATGGCAGACTCCGCAGCTCTCCTTGGCTCCACCTCAGGTGTTACGCTGCCAGGAGCTTCCCCTCTTTGCGTACATGCCTCTCTTCTTCACCTCGCCATGTGCTCGATTCTAACTCTCCTTGTCTCAATTAAATGGAGATCTCTGGTTAAAGAGACACTTTTTCTTGTTTGTAACAGTATATTTTAGTTTTGTCTTTAGCCAAATCGCTAGATTGTCTACTGTTCTTCACATCTGATAGCCCCATGAATTCCACCATGGGGAATGACTTGGGGAGTTCCCCATAGGAATGGGAGTCTATGTCCTCAAAGGGGAAAGCTCCCCCTGAGGGGTGGGGGAATGAATTTCCTCAATTCATCACATACCCTTCCCCTTAAGGTCGTGGCTTCCCCTTGTGGATTGACAGAAAAGCAGCGTAAAAAGTTGACATTGCCCTGTTTTACCTTCCGATGTTAGACGGTAAAACAACAAGGTTGTATGCCCAAGAACCATCTCATCACTCTTGTATTGGATTCCTTTCTTAAGCACATCCTGGTTAACAGTGAGTGATCTGTAACCAATTGAATGTTATCTCGGTCAAATAATACCTCAGATGCATTATAGCCCATTTTATAGCCAAGTCCTCAAGTCGACTGTAGCATAGAATTGCTTTCATGGAAAAAAGCTTCCTACTGGTGTATATAACATTGGGTGCCCAATTCCATCATGTTCTTGAGAGAGCACCACCCCTAAGGCCTCCGTTGATGCATCTATTTGTAATAAACTCTTCACCAAAGTCTAGCATTTTAAGGACAGATTTGTGATGCAGTATACTTTTCAGTCTGACAAAACTTGCTTCATCTTCTTTATCTCAGATTCATTTCTGTGGTTGAGAATCTGTTAGTGGCTATGGTGGAATCATTCAGAGTCATTCTCCTTTAATAGCCAAATAACCTGACTATGGCACAAAAAATATTTGGTTTTTAGGGTAGGTGTTTCCTGGACCGCCTTGACCTTTTGTGTTTGCGGTTGTATTGGCCATTTCCCCCTTCACTGTAGATTGGGCCAGATGGCATTTCTGGGGGGTTGCTTTTAAATCTGCTCTTCTCTGGTCTTCCCTGTCAGGGTTTGAATTTAGTGGTCTTCTCTGTCAGGGTTTGAATTTAGTCGAAGACATTAGTAACCCTGCTTGGTTGTTCTGAGAATAGTTTGAGCCCTTCGGTCCTCTGGCTCCAACTCTCTGAAGATTAGACGTTTCTCCAAGCAGAGAGTTGGGGGTAGATCTCTCTCTTCAGCAGGTGCCTCCCTCTGGAGTGGCCTACCTGACCCTCTCAGACTTGAGCCTGATCTCCTTAATTTTCGGAAACTTCTCAAGGCCCTGATTTTCTGTACCTCCTTCCCTTTCGACCTCCCTTTCGCCCTGCCTTTGCTAATGTTCACTTCTGCGGCTGTGACTGGTGGCCTGGTCCCTTATGATTCTTACAAGTTATCAGTCTTACCAGCACTCCCCCAATCCAGTAATGACCTAAAGTCCCCCCCTCCCCTGACTAGCCTCGTGGCTTGGGCATCCCTACCAAGTCTACCCACCATCCTTGCAATTAGACAGTGGCCTTCCCCCAGCATCCCCTGGCACTTACCCCACCCCTCACACTTTTTTTGCACTTCTTGTTACTGCACTTTCATGGTCCGAATGTTACAAGGATTAGTAGGACTGTTCTTGTTACCATCTCCCCTGTCCTCCCACCCCCTTGTTTTGTTTTGTGGTGTCAGGAAACCCCATTTGCTGTATAGGCACCTTATAATTATTCAATAAATAAAATATAGGCTTTAATATTTGTTGCATGGTGGGATATTGAGTGGCATATGCCATGACTAGGATGAAGCAATTTCCCAATTTAGAAGTTTCTAGTGGGTCTACCATGTCCATCGCTATCCTAGAAAACTGGATGTTGATGATTGGTAATGGTTGTAATGGGGCTAGTCTTCTGACAGATCTCACAAGTCAGAAAAAAGTTTTTGCCATCGGCAAATAGAACCTGTGTGTTATCTGACTTTGTGTGTTATCTTACTTTGGGTGTTTCCCAGCCGTTGATGAGTGTGCAAGCTCCAAAACAATTAGTCTATGGCTTTGGGGAACAACCAGTTGTGTCCACCATACTCCCTCTCCAGTTACATCCCTATGATACGACAATCTTTTTTTATAAAAAAGAAGGGACTTTCATGACTGCGTCCTGGTTCTTCAGTGGTTACCCTACTAAAGGCCTTGATCCTTCCTCTGAGCAAAGGCTAGATCAGTACTTAAATGAAAGAAGCAGACACTTTTGTCAGACGCTCCAAACAATTGTTTAATGTTGTTTTGAAATCGTTATCTCTGTTGACTTCACAGTTTTTTACAATTGTTCATTCTTGAACATTACATGTAAATTATGTGTTATGTCCTCGACACGTGTTTCCTCACCTTACTTCAGGTGATTCATCAGGAGGTAAAGTAAATCTTTCAATTTACTAGAAGTAAAATTTATGAACAAGAAAAAAGGTCATTTATATTCAACTTGAAAATATTTGGAGTTTTGAATCATTTTCTGCAAAATAGACAATCATATAATTATCCCTATTGCTATGTGGGTGTTACCAGCCTATGTAAATAACTGAGGTGCTCGGTCCATTGTCGGAAGTCATGAAGCAAAAAAGTGTGCTCTCCAAAAGCGAATCCTAACGGAGCCTACCACTATTCTAACAAACTAATGTCAGGAGAAGGTCTCCCGTCTCCTGATTCTTTTCTTGCAATGTCTCTCCTTTGCTAGAGGCTCTCTATTAGTAGATTAATTTCAAAAAGTCTCTTGTCACCTTCTGTACAAATTATTGTAACTCTTTCACAAGTTCTTTAGGTTTTCTTTCCTCCTTTGGGATTGGCTTCCGGGAATCCCGTTGAACTGTCTTGTCCTTTGCTCCACTGAACTGTTTTTGTACTTCGGTAATGTATACTTTCTTTGCTGTCATATGCTTTCTTGGTAAGTGATGTACGCCTCTCCTGGGGTGGCTTGGTTTGTGTATCTTTGCCCTTATGGCTTTCACTTGTCTTACCTTTACAGAATTCTCTTTTTGGTTTATATTTTCTGCCTCCTAACCTATGTGGTACTTCCCCTCTTCTGAGGGTATTTGGTGCCCACTCTTAATGGTCTCTGTTCCATGTGTATACCCACAATGCCTTGCTGATGTGGCGCGAACTGGAAGTAATATTTCACCAATGGCTATTAGGTGGTGTTGTGAAATGTTTGACTTGGCTCAAATCGATTATGCTACTTTTACATTTCAGGTGAAAATGTTTTTTTCAGTCCTTTTTAAAACCACTATAACTTTATTGGTGTTATATAGTTGTAGACATAATGAGCCTTGTTGGCTCATCCATGTTCAGCTACAATTAGAACTGTCTGCCATGTGGTGAGAATGTGAGAGGAAAGCTTTAGGGCTTGTATAAGAAAAGCAGCCCATCGCCCCCCCCCCTCCCCCAAAGTCCTATATCTTTCTATGCCTTTGTCCAGTCTTTGTAAACTATGCAAGTGTCAAAACAATATGATGGTCAAACTGCTACCTGATGGATCAAAAGACAGTCAAAGCTTTAGGTACCGACATTTTTTTAAAATTGAAAGCATATTGTATCTGCTTTGGCAGAGCTGCAAGGGATACTCTGGAATTAGACAGGCATGTTTATTCCCCTAAAAGAGACAGTATAGCAGAAAGATGAACCACATGAATGAATGTCGAGAGGGAGAGGGAGGAGAAGAAAAACATAATTATATAAATGAGAAATAAGACCAGAGGTCCACTAGGTTTCTGCAGGGAAGTAAACGCAAGAATTGTCTTAGCGTTATTAATCGTGCGAAATGCATAATTCATAATTCTTGGAAAATAGCATTACTTAGGACCCAATGGCATGTGATTTCTATGTATCGAACTTTAGTTTGATGTTACATGCGAGTACTAATTTCCTTTTCATTTTATTTCAGAAAGCTTTATGTGACAGTTTCTGTCATCCTTTGTTTACTTCTTTCGGGACTGGCTGTATTCTTCTTGTTTCCACGCTCCATTGATGTGCAGTATATCGGAGTGAAATCAGTCTATGTTACTTATGATGAAGCTCAGCACACTGTATTTTTAAATATTACGGTAATTTGATTTGCATGCATAAACTTACTTTTTTTTCTAAAGGTGTATTTATATTAATGATTGTAATTGGTGCACTATATTGTATTATGAGCACATTTAAAAAAGATGCAATTTCTTAATGGGAATATTAAGTATTTTAGGTACTCGTTAGTAACCTTTTCTTTTCTTTCTTTTTTAACCAAAAGCATCCACTATCAATCCTTGCAACTGATTCTTCGAAATATGTTGCCATTTGAGAATGATTATGGTATGTGGTTAAGGATAAGATGCGAGTCCTGCAGTCCCCTTGACACCTCACACCCACCGCCTTTGACATCTCAACCCCCCTAAACCTTATCCTACGCAGCATATCTTTACGATCCCTCTCCTAAGGACCATAACACACTCCCAACCCATAGGCCCATGGGCAATTATGGTGTGAAAGCTTAATCGCACAAGTGTATAAATAAGGCTTAGCCATTGTTTTCCCCATTCAATCTCTTCTCCCCTCCTCTCACTCTTGGAAGAAACATCCTGCTGTAGCACACTTTCCACACCCTTGCCTAGCAGCTGAAACACTTACGCAAAGCTGTGGTGTCTCAAGTTGAACAGGGCACACTAAATTGCTCTTTTCATAGGAACAACTGCCCTGCGCTCACACTGCCATTATACTAAAAAAAGCTTGATTTAATATATCCGACAATTCTCTCTAACATTAGCCTGAGAAGAACTCTTAATGGTGCCTCAAAGGGAGTTTAGAACAGGAGTCCAGACTATCATACCAGACCTTATTAAACACAAGCTAATCGGCACACTCTGCCTCACCGTTCTGAAGAAGCAGGCTCCTGGTAGTGAGTTCCTTACCTGCTGCTTTGATTTGGGTTTCATTTTGTTTTAAAAGCATATGTTTGCCTCTCCTCGTCTGCTGCCTTGGATTTTCGTTTGCGTGCATTATGGTTACATTTTGTTTTTAGAAGCATCTCTCCTCGGTCACCCGCCCTCCTCCCCTATCAAGCCATTACCCCCACCCTCTCTCCATTGGTCCGTGATCAGGTCAGGTCAAGAGGGAAATTCCCTCTTCTCTGACCCTCACAGGGCAGCTTTGCCCAGGCAGCCAGCAAAGGTTTACAGCAAAGAGCAGGTCCCTAGTACAGTGCCCATCCCCTGTTTGCCCATCAAGCCATTGTCAGGACCATAGAAGCTACAACAACTACAAGGTAAGATGCAACCACCACCTGTATAGCCCTGTTTTAGTGGTTCATGCCTTTTCACATTTGCCTATCTTCTTTGGACTTGTTTTGTACTGCTTATATTTGTAATCCTTTGAACCAGATATGCAATCTGCTTCCCCGTGAGCATCCCTGCTAGACCGAGTTGCTTAGCAGTCTTTCTGTTGTTGAATAAAATTATCACCTGCAGAAGAGAGACCCTCTTTTCATATCATCCCAGAGAAGGGAAGTTTTGTTTCCACAGAGGTGTCTGAAACCGGACTGGGTAGGATCAAGTGGAGTTCCATGCTGGGGTTGAGGGCATTGGTGATTCGGTTTACATAGGATGAACTGTGTGTCAAGGGGGGTGGGGCAATGGCCCACATTTGCGTTCCAGGCAGTGGTTGAGGGATTTGAGGGAGGCTGAGAATCAGTTGGAGAAGCACCCAATCTGCGAGAGGGGGCTATAGTAGGGGTGAGGGCATCGCAGAACCATCTGTTGAAGTGGTTGATAGACTGGATTCCCCCTTGGAGAGGGAGGTTAGGAATGGAGGAAAACATGGAGCCAGCCAGGCCAGGGGATACAATGATCTGGTTCCAAACTGGGACACGGGAAGGGAAGGTGCTCGTGATGCTGGGCAGAGGGTGTCGTAAGTGAGAAGGAGATGGCGCAGTGAACAGTCCATACTAGAGGGGAAGGGCGGGGAGGAGATCAAGTTAGTGGAGCTGAATATTGTGTCAAGGGTTTGCCCTAGGCATCAGGGACTTTGCTTTGAGATGGATCTCCTCCTTCCTCACCAGCTGCTCACAAATCCCCTTTTTCCCTCCTCCCCTGCCCTCTCTCCAATGGACTCCCACAGGGGGCCTCCCTCTACCTAAGTCATCCGCTCTCATGACCTTACCTGCTACAACTACGCCCACAAGACACAGATTCCCAAATCCCCTGGCCTCTCCCCACCAGACCTCGCCTCCTGCCTCACAGACATTGACCACTGAATGATGGCCAACCACCTCCTCCTCAATCCTGGTAAAACTAAAATCCTGATTTGCGGCAAGACAGAACTCCGGCCCCAACCCACCTCTTGCCTGCCCTCCCTAGGAGCCCCCATCCCACAGCATCCAACACAGTAAAGAACCTGGGATTCACCTTAAGCACAAACCTAACACTCTCTAACCACATAAACACCATCTACAGAGCATGCCATTTTCACCTCTATATTCTCAGTCGCATCTTCTCCTTTCTCTCCTACCCTCACAGAATCTCAGCAATTTTGGCTATCATCTTCTCCTGCCTGGAGTATGCCAACACCCTCTTTCACAGTGCCCCTGTGTTTCAACCCGGAAAGCACCAATGGATCCAAAATTCTGCAGCAAAGCTCCTTCTTGGCCCTCTCCCCAAGAGAATACATCTCCCCTGCAAAGTGCTCCACTGGCTTCCCATCAGCCATCGGACCACCCTCAAAGCCATGTGCATCACACACTGCACCCTCCACAAGAAAGGCCCTGTATTCCTCCAAACCAAACTCACTCACACAATACCAACTCTACAGATACCTCAGATATGGCTCTGCACACCTCCTTGTGAGCCCCCCCTTTCAATTTCACTACAATAAGGGATCCTCTTTCTCCATTCAAGCTCCCATACTCTGGAGTTCTTTTACACTGCACATCCGCCTCTTAGAGGATCACCTCTCTTTCAGGAAGTCCCTCAAAACTTGGCTTTTCCCTAAAACAACCTCATGAACCCTTTCCCATCACCCCATCTAGGCTTCAACTCTATGCCCGCCCTCCTTGGTCCCTTAGCTGGTTCACGTGACCAGAAGACACTCACTTCAGTGACTTGGCCAGAGCAGCCGACTAAGGAACACAGGCAAAGCACAGCTTCCTGGGGCAGTTCTCATCCCATGACGTTTTACCGTGATCTCTAGCAGCTGCTCATTCATTACCCTGTGTTTAATCTTAGTTGCATTGCCAACATAGCCATTGTTCTTAAACTATGATGATCTCCTAAGTATAGCCATTGCACTATACCTAGATGAACTCTTGATAGTAGCTATTGCCTCTCTCCTAGGTGATAGCTTACTAAGTAGATAGCCCTTGTATTAAATCTGGGTGAATGGTAATAAGGTAGTCATCCTATCGACTCTAGGTGACTCTTAAAGGGTAGACCACATATTAGCTTGGTGAATTTTAATGTGTGCCAATTACTTTTGTGTATTTGTATTTATTGCGATCATATAGCGCTTTAATCCAAAGCGCTTGATTACATCTAGCTGTATGGAAGTATGTAACCAGTGTATTGAATCTAGGTGAAGGTAGAATGTAGCCATGGCAATGGACCTAGTTGAATGTAGCCTTTGTATTAATTCTAGGTGAATGTAGAATACAGATATTGTATGTAGGTGAAGGTAGAATGTAGCCACTGTATTGAATCTAAGGGAATGTAGAAAGTAGCCAGTGTACTGAATCACGGGTGAATGTAGAATGTGGCCAATGTACTCGATCTAGGTGCATGCAGAATTTAGCCATTGCTGGAATTTTGGTACATGTAGAATATAGCCATTTAATTAAATCTAGGTGATTCCAGCGTGTAGCCTATATATTACATCTAGATAATCGTTAGAGTGTAACCAATGTATTGAACATATCACTCTCCACGCTTAGGGAAATTAACCGACCACCCCGCCACCGACCCGCATGCATCTGCTATCATACACTACTCTAAGACACTTTGCACAACACATCTGCCATAAGAATGCAGCTACCCATCTTCGTCTCCTCTCTCCTTCTTACCTCATATCGCTGACCTTGTCAAGAAATCTCATTTTCAGCTTCACCTCCTCAGAGGCATTCTCGCTTCCCTTCCCTTATCTTCTCTCTGAAACTCAATGTCTCCAGAGCTCTGGTTCTCTACAGGCTGCACTACTGTAACAACCTCTTCCTTAATCTGCCTCTTTCCTTCCTCCGCCCTCTTCAACTAATCCAGAATAGGACTGCAAGATTTATCCTTGGTCTCGAGCCCAGGCACTGCATCTCTCCAGCCCTAAAATCTCTCCACTGGCTCCCTGTGGTTGCAATAATTCAAGACCCTCTGCCTCATCCACAAGGCTTTCTGGGGCCTGGAATGTCAGTACATCCAACTGTATGTCCTTAAATACCTCCCTGCTATAGTCCTGCGGTCTTCTAGCTCTAACTCCCTGCAGGTCAGATGCTGCTGAAAGCAGAGCGTGGGAGGGGGGTAGACCTCTTTCTTCATCAGGAGCCTCCCTCTGGCACAGCCTGCCTGCCCCTCTTTGTCTTGAGGCAGATCTACTTTCCACCTGCCTCTGTCTGATTGCCTGTATCCCACATGAGCATGGCTGGGGCCAGGACCTCCTTCGACCAGTCATCCCCCTTACCACTTTTACCAGCACTTGACTTTTGGCACCCTTCCCGACTAGCCTACTGAGTCTGGTCCACTCCCTCCCTTGCACTAGTTGACCCCATCCATTTTTCCCTTAGCACCTGCCCTCCTGGTCCTCCCTTAGCACTTTCTCAGACCCTGGGCCCCCCCTTCCATGTGCAGCTGTTACTGCACTTGCGCGATCCGAATGTCACAAGGCCTAGTAAGACCATTACTGTTATTTTCTCCAGTTCCTCCCCCTTGTCTTGTGTCACCTGGAGCCACTTTTTGATGTATAGGCGCCATTCAAATGTTTAATAAATAAATACCCCTCACATAAAAAAAATTGAAACCCTCACACTAAAAATGAACAACAAAATGTGCAAGGAAAATGTCACTGCTTTGAATTCAATTAAAGGGGTGCGACAACCAAATATATACATCCAACAAAACAATCTGTGTATCCAGGGGATGGTGCCTTTCCTCTAAACTGTTTAAGGTAGAATGTTGAAAAGGTTCAGTTCTAACAATATTTCCGAGTGGTAGAAATGTTGCTTTCCCATAACACTTTCTTAAGATGATGAAACAGTAATGAAAGATGGTGGTTTAATGATGGCAAAGTATTTCTTGGCAATTTAAGAAATGATGATTTAACACTTTCTTGGAGATGATGAGAAAATTGTCTTTCCAAACAATGGCTCCCCAAGAATAGTAGAATTGTCTTACACAACACCTTAAGAATAGCAAGTAGTTGTGTTTTTTATAAGAATGCACAGATTGTCTCTTCTACTCAACAGTTTATTAAAGAAGGTCTCCTGGTGTACTCTCCTGCCAGGAACCCGCTTCACAAAGATGTATTTTCTGTTCACAAACTCTAGATGGATTACCTACTGTACTACCCTGCCAGGAACCCCCTTCCCCCACCTCACCTCCTGGGTTTGGTAGATCCCCTGATATACTCTCCTACCAGGTATCTTTCCCCCAAAGGCTTGCTGCCTGATGCACCTCTTTCACCAGTTCTTCAATTAATTTTTCAGTTCTCTTTAACTATAACACAGCTGCACTTGTTCATTGGTTGTACTTTATTGACTCCAGGTATCACTTGTTCCAATTTCCCCCATATTGCCATACCGTATATGGAGACTTGTTCAAGTTTGGACTGCCAACTTTATTGTTAACCCTCATTAGCTTGTGGCAATACTTGTTCCAGTCATCCTATAATGACTTTTCTTATATGAGGATTTATACAGATGTTGCCTCAATTGTTTCAAAGTTCATTTGCTCACAACAATATTTACTCTGGATTTCCCCATTTTGACATCTTGTATATGGAGACGCGTGCAAATTCAGTCTTTCTATGGTACTTGTTTAATTTTTAAAGTAACTCTGCAAATGTGCCTGCTTCTATGCCCCGGGGCTCCCAATGCTTATGGGCAGACTCCCCAGTGCTTGCTGGTGTGTTCAACCTGTCATGTAGAACAGCAGTACTGCCTGTGCCTCAGGAAAGCATTCCCAAATTTCAAACCCTCTTTTGACTGCTTCTCTGTCCTCTGCCGGTGAAACCTCAGACTTTAGCGCGCAACCTTAACATCTCCATGGCTGCCGGTCTGCAAACGGTCCTTCTGCAGCAACCGCGTTGCTTCTCCAGGACTCTCACCGTCTGGGGGAAGCACCTGTTTTCTTGCAGAGTTTGCTTGCGTCGGTCTGCTCTTGGGTCTGCTTCCTGCTGCGCCCACTCTACATCGCTCTTCCACTACTTCACTACAGCCATGAAAAGGCACACCATTTTTAAATATCCTGCACAGCCGAATAGCAATACAACTAGTCTGCACAATGGTGTTTGTTCTGCTCCACATTACTCCCTTCTCCTCTTTGTCCCACTACTGAAGGACTTTTGGTATTTGGAGTCCACTGAACATTTGACCCTTTTAAAGTTATTTGGCTTTAGGTTTGCGTTCATATAAAAACAAACATTAACACCAGAAGTTAAGTGAGCATTATGCGCATATGAGGTGTAACTGGTATCCTGCATAGGGTGTTTGGCAGTAAGGGGTTTTGGGGATATAACTTCGAAGGCTTAGTATAATGATAACATGCCGTCAGGAACTTGGGTATTATAGGGTCATCTTCAAAATGAATGGGAAAATACCACGTTCCTCCTGATGAGCCCGGCACATCTCACCAACAGCCATCTCCTCCTATGTAATCCTCCCTCAAAACACTGCCCCCAGGGTAAGGATCATGTAGCTGCTGCTGTCCCCTTTCCACATGAGAGGAGACTTTAGGCTGGGGTTCAGTAATGATGCCACAGGATTCATCGCATTCCTTTCATCTAAAGATCTGGCCTTCCGCTGTAGTGTTACTTGTGCAACATGGGAGATCCATTGATCAAAATGTGGTACTTCAATCCCCCCCAAAAAGTTGAGTTACTAAATTGTTGTTGCATCCACTAACAAGTATATTTCTTTTCTAGTATTGTCACAGGGATTTGAGTTTCTGGATGCGCTTTTGTATGGCCATGAATACATCCTACGGTCTTTCGTCCTGTAGGTTTCCACCCTTGAAGTAAATCTGCTTGTATTGCACATCCCTTGCTTCCTGTATCTAATTCGGACCAAATGATTTTTCCTTGCACTACAACTGGGATTTGATGCACATTTTTACCCCCAGTATATAGCATAACACTAGATTTCGCTATAGAAGTTGCTTCTTTAGAATGAAAACACACTGCTTTCACTGGAGAATCCAACATCAAATTTGTGTTACGCTTCTGGCAAATTAGAGATTTTTGAATGATGTAACAGACAAAGGTGTGTAAGATGTCTTAAACTCCCACATATACAACATTCCTTATCTAAGCAATGGTCATTTCCAAAAGACTTTTCCCAAGAAGGGTCTGATTCCTCAGAATATGAGACATCAGTTTCTTTATTTTCAGGTTGTATGGTTCCATGACAAGCCTATTCCAAGCATATTGTTATATGAAAAGGTTTGGCTTCTCTCTCCAAACATTTTTTTCCTTTAGTTAATTTGCAATCGGCCTCTTATCATAGAATTGGGAAAATTAAATATGGTAGATGGTGCCATCTACAGTTTTCCTAATGGGTAGAATGGCCTGACTGGACAACAATTGAAATACCACCCCTACATTATAGTGGAAAGAAGACATTTCACCATAGTAGTCTCTTAAATATTGCATTCCACTGGCAGAGAAAAGAGCTTGTTTAGATTTCCCTCCAGATATAGATGTTGGGGAAATTGAATTTGTTTCAATTTCTTACGCCTAGGACTCATTAGTCGGAGTACTTTGTATCAACTGAATCTGATCCCACTCTGACACCATATGGGAGGGGTAAGAAATGAGAGACGGACACAAAGTTGTAATGTTTTCAACATAGACATTTTATTAAAATTAAAGGGTTTGGATAAATGTTTTTCTGTCGCTATCCTAAAGAGTTGCCCTACCTATAAAACCAATACTAAAGATCATTCTGTGTCTCGTCAAAAGTAGGCAAACTGATCTTTTAAACTCAAACCAACAAACACTCTCTCTTTGAAGGGTTTTTACTCTCCAGCTGGTGGATTGGGAACACATGATAATCCTGGACACAGATCAGACATGGGTTACATGCAGGCACACCTTGGTTTATGTAATGTTTCATTTATGTGATTTGGTCTTCTACATTTTGTCTCACCATTTCTTCATCCAAGCTCTGCATCTGTTCAGCTTTCTTGCCCTCGAGAATCTTCATATTTTGATGCTAGCCCAAATCCTAGCTTTCTATCAAGGTGGCTTATTGCTCTATTCTATAACACTGCAACAGGTCTATTTTCACATCCCAATAAATGCATCAATTTCTCAGGTTGGTGGTAGGAATTCACCAATTCAAGTTCTAATTCAGTCTGAGATTTGTCATGCTTTTCTAGCCAAAATGGCTCTGGTGAAATCTTAGAGGAAGGAAGCTGATTACATGTATCTTTGTGAATAATGGGTTTATTTGGTCCTCCTCCTCCCAAGACTTCCCCAACAACTAATACAAAGTGACATGCTTCTTTCTTGATCTAGGCCTACCAAAGAATCTAGGAACATCTTTCAGTGCTACTTATAAACCACGATAAACTTCACTATCTAAAGGACTTTCCCTCATACATACAAAGAAGCTCTTATTCAGGAGGCAGACATTGGGGGTCATTACAAGGTTGGCGGTAGGGGTTTAACGGGGCCGGTAGAGCTGCCGGCCCTGTTAAACCCCCTACCGCCTCATTACAAGTCTGCTCGAGGGAACCCACTGAGGACGCCTGGTAAAAGCAGGCGTTCTTAGCGGCGTTCCACGAGCAGAACAACGGGCCCGTTGTTGGCATGCTCCCCATTCCCGTTGAGCCCTAATGGGGGGCTCAAATGGGAATGGGGATGTATCGGGCCCTCCAAGGTTGGAATGGCTCGATACTTCCCCATTCAGGGGACCCGGTACCCGATAAGGGGGTAGCCATGCCGCTAATAACGGCATGGCTACCTCCAAACTTATAATGACCCCCATTGTCTTTTAAGACCTTTCCCTTTTCCAGGGGCACTACATCTTTACAGATTCCTAATAGACTCTTGGGTATTCTCAAAGGTGATCCATCAAAGATGATCCTTTCATAGGCATTCATTTTCACACTCCTGAGCTAGAAGTCTCTCTTGGAGTAGAATGCTGAGGCGCAGGTTCCCCATTATTGTAATGTGTACCTAAAGCACTGAATGATGAATTTGTATATGGCTTTCTTCCCTTCTTGATTCTCAAAGTCCTTCACAGCTCCCATGTTGCATGACACTGTCAGCTTCACTATGGACCAACAGGTTCCAGTTCTCAGACTGTGTGGATGTGAGGACCTAGATTGGAAATCTTTCTTCCACCACCCAGAAAAAACTCTTCTGTCAGAACAGGGTGATACTATGTTTTTCGCAACCAAAAGTGGTTAAGAAAACCTCTTCATGAGAACAGTGAAGGAGCCAAGAGGCTCGGCTTTTGTCCTCGAAATCTGGAAAAGGTTAACCCAGCATGCTGGAGTTTGGCGCACAATTGCTCCTTTTTTTTTTTTGTCTAGAGTTGTGAATTAAGCGTAAATATACTTTTTTCCTACACTATGCAATGCCTGCATTCACCTCCATTTTAGTGCTACTTATTTTGAGGGCTAAGCAAACTGGGCCACAAGGAAATTAGTTTATTAGCCCATTATCATGTTGTGAGATGGGTGTTAATTTGCTCCCCAGTCCAGAATTTCACCATATCGTTTTTGTTGCACTCTTCGAGCTGACCTTCGTATCACACATTCAAATACGTTTGCTACCGCACCTCACCAGCTGAAGTATGTTGTTTCCTCTTCTCGAACATAGAAATCATTGCTTCACTTGCATTGCCCGAACTGCCCGAACCTCCAGCCTCCATCATCAATCGAGTTGACGATCGAAGCAACCGATTTTCTTCTTTCCAAATCATGTCCTTTGAGAAACACATCGACCGGACGTACTTTGCACACACTGACATCAGCCTGTTCACTGTCGAACTACACCCGATGATTTCCAAGATCTGCATCGTTTCAAACTTCAGCAACCTTCAGTTTGACCTTGACTCGACATCTGCTTGCAGCGTGGACTATCGTGACTGCCGCATTAGAGCCCAAATCGAACCGCCAGCACAACGCTAAGAAGACCGATTCAATGTTGTTGAACCACCAAGACACAGCAACGGCATTATTGCCTGATATCTGGCCCCCTGGTCCCTTTTGAGCCCTAAATACTGCCTAGGTCACTTTAACCACCTTTGCTAAAGAATGGATCCTTTTTTAAGAACATTGTAGTTATTGCCTCCCCCCCACCCCCTCCTTTCTCATTACCAAGAGTGCTGCATCTTGCTATCGTGCATATGCTGTTTTCTTTCTGCACGGGTGTGTTTTTGTAGAACCTTGATTGGAAATGCCTTTATTTTGGCCTGTTGTACTTTTCTGTTTGGTTTTCTAATTTTACTTATTCACACCCCGCTTGAGAGTATAGCCTTCCCTCGGCACACGTTACCACAAAAGGCAAAGGAGGCATTACCTTTAACTGTGCCTGTTCTAACTAAAGTGCGAGTGCTGAGCAGGTGCTTCACCCACTACTCCCCCATGTGCCCTTGCAGGGCAGAAGTCAGTTTGTTTTGTTACTTCTGTACATCATTGTGTTTTTCTGGAGTTCTTTCCACAGGTATTTTATAGTTTCATTATAGACTAATTCAAATGTATTGTATTACCCAGGCTGCAATGTGTAAATGTTTTATTTTCAATGATTTGGTAAAGTAATTTTTTCTTCTTTCAAGTGTTTTAATCATTTGATTCTTTTACAGAATACATTCAACATCACCAACAACAACTATTATTCAGTAGAGGTGGCAAATGTCATTGGCCAAGTTCAGTTTTCTAAAACGGTCATTGGGAAATCACGCTTAAACAATGTTACACGAATAGGACCGTTAGATATGAAACAGGTAACGCTATTTACAACGTTTTCTTTATTGCTCAAACAGATGTTGCATTATTTTGTTGCTTAACCTTGCAAATAATATTCAACTCATAAAGGGCATGAGTATGTTAACAAAGTTAACAATTTGAATAGTTTTTTTTATTGCCGAACCAATGCATACCAAAACCAAGCGTTTTCTTTTTAGTTTGACTAGCATACATGTGAATAACCTCAACGGAAATTCTATTTCTGTGATCTGATATATGGCATTTATAACGTTCCTATACACAAGTGTTTCAAGGCGCGACGAGGCCAGGCAGGCGAAACAAAGGGAAGACAAAGACAGCGATCCTACTAGACAAGGTGACATTGAGATCGCGAAGATGCGAGATGTGCATTTTTTCTTATACATTTTTATTTTCCACATCCCAAAAACCTGACTGTGATGAACCATTTGATGAGCTGCCATTTCATCCTTCATGATTTCACACGAAATGCCAATTTTTGCCACTGTGAAGGCATCATGAAGTAAGACGCACACATCAGATTCACCTTTTATATCTTTTAAATGTCCGAATGGAGTAAGCCCAACTTGCCCTATGCTAAGGTGGGATTGCCCTACCTAAAGAAAACTAAGGATAGTCGGTGTCTGTAAGTTCAAATGAAAAGTCTGTCTGTGTCCAAAACCTATACTTGCTCTCACACCAAATCTATACATTGTGTAAGGATGCCGGCAGCAAAATAAATAGTGTTCAAAAGTAAAGTTTTAAGCTTCTTCCAGCTCTTTGGCTTTCTCTGAGCTTCCCCTTTTCTCAATAGTTCCACAAAGACATCTGGGATCCCTTCCCCGAGCGTTCAACACAGTTTGACAGTTCCTCAAAGGGCCTCTGGGGTTTCCCATCCCCAAGATTCAACACAGTTCATAAAGTCTTGGGGCTCCTTCCCCAAGAAGCTGACTCTTGCAGCTGGCAAAAACTCAAAAGGCAGTTCAAATACACTGCCTCTCAAAATAGTATAAATTCAAGTTCTTGTTCATTCTCAGTGGGGCACTCGGTCTAGGTGCAATTGTCGGACAGCACAGTCCACCCACTACAGGTCACGTAACTGATAGTCCTGCTTTCTGTGGCTCTTTTCAAATGACGATTATCCGGTTTAGGCGCAGTTATCAGACCACACCGTCCACCCATCATAGGACACACAACTGGCAACCCTTTGCATTTGGCTTTATTTCTGTATTCTTCAGATTATGAACAACAGAGGTTTTCCTCTCTCAACCTGTAATCTTGTAGACTCTTGTATCTTGGCTCAATACTTAATTCCCATTCCTCTTGGCTATTTTGTTGGCTTTGCCACCAGTTGTATCTAATATACTTCACTCTGTGGTACTTTAGCCCTTCTCACCACCTTGCTTTCACTTCATCTTAAGTACACTTCATTCATAAATGTTCATAATGGTTCAGCACTTGTTTTGCTTTGTTCCCGTATTCAAAACATACTCAATATATCCCTTAGTTCAGTATTCAATGTGGATTGTTGCACCCTTCAAAAGTACTTGTTATACTTGGTAGCTTGTTCGTTATTCACAGTCATCTCATTTGCCCTTCTGTAACATGCACAATGAGATTGAGTTCATTTGGCATTCAGGTACGACCGTTCCACTGCCCCGGTATGAGTGTTCCCTTTTCTTCACTCAATGGTAAGCGTTGCGCCTCCGGGATTCTCAGTTTCCTCCTCTTTGCTCTGCTTTCCTGCAGGTTTCCCAGCAAGCATCGCTCACTGTCTTGGGCAGTTCACAGCCCTTCTCTTCCTGCTCAGGGGCTGTCGAGAGCCTCTCTCACTCTGAGCTCTCTGAGCGGCTGGTAGCACTTTGAAGGCATTTGTGCCCCATAGCTTCTGTTGTGGGCACCAGGGATGAGGAATGGCAGGAGTCTCGACCCTTCCATGGCCCGTCCTGGCCCCAGCGTCTCCCTTGCCCTTTTGCTTGTCCCGGCTTCCCTCTAGCCAGTTCCTCTATACGCTGCGTCCTTCGCCAGCTCCTTCTCACCATGCCTCTCTCCCTCTCACTCTTATACACATGAGGCTTGTTGACAAGCTGCAGGTGCAAGTCCTCCACATTGATTGCCTGACTTGGTGAAGCTGATCATTAGGACATGGCTGGCTATTGTAGTTAAGCTCCTCAAGAGCCTGCTTACTCGTCTCAGTACCAAGTGGTGTGAATGCAGAGGTGTGTGCATGAATCCTAGTTTCTTCCTCATCATCCCAGTCTTATGATAAAAGGACTATGGGTCATTTTGACCAGAATAAAGAGTCAAGGGCTGACATCATCATACAAAGGCAAGGGGAATATTGGATTTCCTTTGACAAGGGAAAGGGGGATACCATGTCTCACCCAAATGGAGATTGATTTTTCTTAGTTGATCTCTTCACCTTCTTTATATAACCATGACATCTGAGGGTCATTTTGACAGGATGACCAGGGGAGAGGTTGACGGTAAACCTATAAAAGATATTGGGACCTTCCATTTGTATGTACCCCCAAACATTTTGCTTTTATTTTTGATCCTGGCCTGTATATTTTACAGTGCAGTGAAGCCTTACGCTTCACTACGCTGCCCTTTGCTCATCTGTTATGGGGAAACTGACATGTCCTTATTGCTGTCCATACTGGGAAACCTTATTTTCCTTAGTCTAGATACTTTGTTACCAATTTTAGTAACTTTTTATCACTTGTGGTAACCTTTATCATTTTACAAGGCATTTTACAATGCAGCATAATGGGGTACACTTTGTTTTTGCCCTAGCCTAACACTCAAATCATTTTTGGTTACTCTAGGTGTTCTAAATGGACAAGCTGGTGGCAGCAGTGACTTTTTAGCAATTTGTGGTGCTTTTCGTTTTAGCCTTGCTGCGTTTGGCTACCTACTTTGGCTAGTGACCAAACCTGGCCATGACACAAGGTTTCTCGCTTGTTTTTTAGCCTTCATGGCCTGTGAGGCCAGGAAAATCCTTATATGCAGTGCTCGGGAAAGCAGAAGATTTTGGCGGGCTACTGAAGGGCTATGTGTGTTTGCTGACAGGATATGGGCTGGGATTGTCTGGTCCCAATCCGCAAACTGGTTTCAGTGTGTCTGAGTGTTATGCATGAGTGTTCCCGATTAGTTGCCATTGCTTCTTCGTGCAAACCTTCCAAAGGTTGGACACATTTGTTAGTTAGAATAAACTGTCATCTAACCCTTGGAACTGATCACTGGACCCCAGAGACCCTACCTTCATTTTTTCCAGCATTACAATCTGTGTCGGAACCTTTGGGCATAAGGGCACAGACAACTTGGGGAAGGACTTTTGAACTTAGGGTTAATTCTCTGTTGACTTGTAGTACACATACTAATCTGTACTTTTATAGGGGTTTGATTTGTATTATGCCATACTCTAGTGACTATATATATGTAATCTATTATTAGTGTTGTGAGATACTTCTACCTGTTAGTAGTCATCTTTCATAGTATTTGGCCATAAATAAGTAACTGTATTTTTATACATACTGTCCAAGTGTAATTTGTGATTTCAATTGTGTGCACCCCATATGGACCCGTTAAAAGCTCTCCACCTCTTGAGACTTAGCCTAGTCCTCTCGTCACTGCTACCTTGAACTGTTTCGGCTACAACTCCCAGAGTTGTCCCTGTCACAATATAGGTTGGCCTTCTGTACATCTGTCCCTCAGGACAGTATCAAAAATCAGTCCTAAAAAGGGTACATTGTGAAAAGGGGATGGGGAACCATGTCTCACACAAAGATGATGTAATATGGCATTTGTAACGCACCTATAAGCAAAAGTGTAATCCTCTCCCCATTCCCCAAGTTACCTCCACCCAGGTGATCTGCCTCGCATATCCACCCCGAGGCTCAAGATCCAAAAGCAATGTCCTTTCCCTGGCCACCTGAGCAGAGGATGTTGGGGTGCGGGGAGAAAAAAGTGAGGACTCCCTTTGCATTATGTCTGAAATTGTTTGCAAAATTGCTGCACTGGTCTTCTGTTGTATTATTCTCATTTGTATGCCCTGTTGTATTACTCCCATTTGCATGCCCTGAGTTGCAGAAATGTTGTGCGTTTTTACTCTTATGAATAAATAAATTCATTTATTTGCAGATCGATTACATGGTGCCAACAACACTTGGAGATGAACTGAGCTACATGTTGTAAGTTATTAATTTCCTATTTGACACAGCTTGTGTACCAATATGTTGAATCTGTCACTGTTGGGGAGATGTACCATGTGTATGCTTCATTCACTCTCCTAGTGAGAACCCCAGCACTTTTTGCTGGACTTCTGGACCTTTTTCTGAAAGCCTGAATGAGTGGAGCCTTTTTCCACTTATTCAGGCTTATGGGCTCTGTATTTTGGAACTCTGTTCTTTGTATTGTACCTATCCAATGGAGTCTATATTCCGCCATAACTCTTAAAGACACCTGTATTTTAGCTCCTTCTGGGCAGTGTTACTGGGGACCCCTGGAGTCATCCTTTGGGATTTCTTTCAGCCTCCTGCAGTAACTACCATTCTGGTGTTTGTTAATCTGCTTGGACTCGCATGCTATGCATATAGTCCGACATCTAGTGTTAATCGCAGAATATTGCATCTTTCTTTGAGGATCAAAAGGGGACGTTGACATGGGAGTGTCTGTAATTGTATCCCTAACGTGACGTGTAGTGTCCCAAAAATCCCTCGCGTGTCGAGGTCCTTCAGATTATTTCTTTCCGCCCAACTAGTTGGTCACCTTATGCAGAGTTCGAATGAGATATATTGCAAATTCATTATTTCTTTGTCCCACGACCGATGGTCGTCTAGTCTTCAACTTTCATCTTTGATGGCTGCTTCGTGGACCCCTTTTGCCGAAGACGTCTACGGCTTTCGCCAACTGGTGCATTGGTCGATGCTGTCGACCATATGGCTTCGGCTCTCCGGCCAGGCCTATACAGTAGGGAGAGTGGGGCCCCAGGGTTTGATTCTCTGAGAATACATTTCCTTTTCCTCTTTCCCTTCCTGGTCTGGCTGCCGCCCCTTACCTCTGCTATGAAGAGGACTCCTTTACATTTGGTCTGTCTTGTAATGGAAAAAATCCTTGGAAGGACACCCATTGCAAGTGCAATAGGTGCTTTCCTCGCAATCACGACGAGCAGTCCTGCAAGTCTTGCAAACCTTTCTGTCCAAAGATGCTAATGGATGAAACGGTGGCCGGTCTATGCAATGCAGGCCGAATGTGGTTCCCCTGTAGGCACTGTCGCCGACAGCAAGGATCCTATCGGCAGCCATGGATCCGATGTGGAGGCCATATACCTTTCCGCAGAACCATCCTGTTCCCAGCTGCCCATGCCCGGCCAAAACGGGGAGGCAGCTGGCACTGTTATGGGGAGATCACACCCCCGTGACAGGCACATACCCGCACCATTGAAAGCTAAACATACAACCCTGCACAAGCTCCCTCAACGGAGGCGTCGAAGCATCAGACTCCAACAGGCCTGAAAAGTTAGACGGCGCCTACCGATCCTCATGATCTTGCGGTCCTCCCCGCATTCGTTATCTCAATATGCGTCCGGGCATTCCATCCATAAGGGCGTCTCTTCCAAAAAAAAAACACGAAGAGCGGGTCAACCCCAAAGATTTCGGCAGGGCCGAGAGCCATGACTCCTCCTACAGGTGCGTCGAAATCTCCCTCTCATCCGCCGGAGCTACACGAGAATCTCGCAGCTATTGTTTCGGCGGTGAACACACTCTTGTCGAGAGGAGTATTCAGAAGGGTCCCAGAGCCTCTCTAAGACTTTCTGATAAGGCCCTTACTTCTAAAGACCCCTTTCCTCCTGGAGAGCCACCCCCGACCCCTCTGGTTCATCATTATGGACCAGAGTGAGGTCTGAGAGCTATATGGACAAACTGTCACAGTTTGTAGACTTCTCAGAAACATGTATTACCCAAAGAGACCTAGGGAGGATGATTCCTACCCTAGTATACCAGAGGCGCAGAAACTTTCCAGCCAAACTCCACAGGAAGAAGTTTTTTAATTCTCAGAATCTGAAGAGGTCCGAGGATCCCTTTGGGCAGGAAACGTGTGACCAGTGCCCAGTTTGGGGTCGAGATCAGCCTGTAGAGGAAGCACCTTGGCTTTCCCCAACTCCAACTCCTGACACAGGCGCCATTTGTCTGGATGCTCCCTCCTCACCTCCACAGCGGCAGACATTTCCTATTGATGATCAGATTGCTTTTAATGCAATCCTGAAAAAGGTTGGACCATTTCCAAATTGCCATGCAGGAACCTGTTCAAGACAGACTTTGTTGAGGACATTCTAAAGGAAAAGCCTCCCACCCCCTGCTAAATTCCATCAAAATAGCCTTGCTCCTTCTTTGCTGTCCCCTTCTCTTACAAGGGCTATCAACCCTTGGGATGAAAAACTGTTTCACCCCTTGCTGCTGTACATCCGAAGGCATGCCACCCAGACCCTAGTTGTCACTACCACCAGGAAGAGGGCTGGGGTGCCACTATCTACTGCAGAAGCGCCCCCCGACAAAGACTCCAAAAAATTGTACACCCTTGCCAAACGCAGCACCACTTCGGCAGCATTTTTGACAAGAATTGCTAATAATACAACCCTTTTTGCGAATTCTAGTGATGTGCAGTGGAACCTGCTTCAGGGGGGCCGCCAAGAAGTCCCTGAACAGGTTCAATCACGCCTACTGGCGATTGTCTCAGAAAGGAAACAGGTGGCCCACAACATCCTAAAGAATACATTAGATGCAGCAGAAATGGTGGGGCGAACTCTGGCACAGGGTAAGCTTCTCAAAGGGGACACCTGGATTAAGAACTCAGGGTTTAAACCAGAGACGTAGGCCTCCCTAATAAACAAACCGGTTGAAGACACAAATCTGTTTGGCAAGGCTGTAGACTATGCCTTGGAGACGGCAAAAAAGTGTCTGAATAAGATCACGTCTAGACCATATCAACAACGGGGAGGAAACTCTTGCCGTTCCTTTTGGGGCCAGTCTTTTTCCAGTTCTACACAGAACCAGTATGGCACGGGGGTACCTCATGGTCCTCCGGACAAGGCGCAGCTGGCAAAAACCTATACCAACAAAGTGGACAAAGAAGAGGCAAAGGTAGGGGCATAAACTCCACTCCAATAGGCTTCCCGGCCTCTGCTCTGAAATGACTCGCCAGTCCGGGTCCCCAGCCATGCCTCCCCGGTTGGGGGACGTTTAACATCTTTTCTTCATGCATGGAAGGGGATGACCTCAGACCAGTGGGTGCTCAAGACCGTTACCCACAGTTATTCAAGGCATAAATTAGTTTTGCAAAATTGATTAGCCAAAATTGCTAAGTAAAAACAATTGATTAGCAATCCAACCTAAATGATTAGCAATTTTGATAGCTTTATTTTTAAAGGGATGAACAGTTATTTGCAATATGGCAATTGCCTAAATAAGGCGCAGTTTCAACTAACACAATGTTTTATAAAGGTAATCTCTGGCCTTTTTAACCGTGCAGCGCAGGAACTATTCATTTATCACATGGATATTCAAACAACATTTAGAAGGCCTCATGCCTGCAGGTTGTTATCCGTGTGGGACGACGTCTAGCAAATGGCAGGGAATAATGCATCTCCAGCCAATCATCAGGCAGGAGAAAAATCATAGCACAGAGCACCACACTGAGAACACAGCCCGCAGGCATATGCCTTCTAAACGCTCTTTGAAGCGTGGGACGGCAGCAAATCACTGCAGTCCAGTGACGGCATCGGCTCCTTTCAACCTTTTCAGTTGAAAGGGGTCCAAGCTTGGGGGAGGGTCCACCAGCAATTGTCCCCATGTTGGTAGTCAGGAATCTTATGGCATTGCAACATACTTCTTATATTCCATACTTTAAATGCATACTTTGCAGTGCACAGATTACACACATAAACTGCATTTACTGGAGCCCTTCAGGCCATCACCTTCCTTGGGCCTCATCGGTTTCTAGAAGGGTAATCGCCTTGTTGTCTTTTAAGCCGGGTGGCTTTAGAATAGACCGTTGCTGCTAAAGAAGGATCAATAGCTTTTCAGTGGAAGTTTAGTGTTTCAGTTGCCCGCTGTTTGGCAGTCTTGTGATAATGTGGTATTAACCAGAATCCACCCCCTCCTCCCCCATCGCTCCCTGGCTGTCTTTCTTTGTCTTCATTAGAATGTGTATTTGGTTGTATTATTCTCTTTGAATGTATTTGTTCTAATTTAATTAAGTGTAAACGTTACTTGTGAACTGTAAAACACTTTAAAAAAATGTTAGCAGGATTTTTTTTCCACTCCAGGCTAAGTGGCCCCCAAACATCAGATTGAAATGGGCCTGCACGAGCCCTGTTGCAGTCCTGCGCTTCAAAGACATTTAGAAGGCCTCATGACTGTAGTTTGTATTTTCAGTGCTGGGATGACCATTAGCAAATGGCTTGGAAGAGTATATCTTCTTCCAATCATCGGGCCGGAGAAATATTATTTCCGGACACTTGATGACACACAACCGCTTGATAATACAACATGCAGTTGTCCCCATTTTCAATATAGGGAAACGCAAGGACTGAGTTTGCAGTCATTATAGAAGCTGGGCTGCAGAAGTCGCAGGGTTTTTGTTTTTCAAATGTAGGCAGATCTGCCTGCAGGCATATGACCTTGTAAGTGTTTGAAGTTGAAGCACGATGTGTAGACAAATCACTGCACTCCTATGTTTCAAAGAACATTAAGAAGGCAATGCCTTCAGGCAGAGGGGCACTTGTGCCCCCGCCCCCTCTCCGTTCTCTTTGAACAACGGGGCAGGAGTGTCATTTTGCAACCAAAAGGAATCTGGATTGATTGACATGATAGAATCACTCCGGCTGGCCTCCTCTCCTTGGCTCTGGCTTGGTGAAGTGTTAACATGCATCTAGAAAATTTAGCAAGTGCTTCTCACTTCAAAGAGGGGCGGGGAATGCCTTATTATGGTAAGCCTTGATTGGGGGTAGGTGGTGGACAGGTCAAACTGTTTGTGGACTGTTTGTGACCGAGCTGTCGGAAGTAGGATTACAAAAGCAGAAACTGCCTAGACAGCCCAGCAGTTTAGGCGACTGTTATAGGTTTAGTCCTGCCTATAAATGCTATGGCTTTTTTCTCCTCTGTTCCTGCTGGTAAATGGGATTTTAAAAGGTGGATGGATCCAGCCACCTTGCTTCACAGTATGGGAATTTCTGCCCACCATCGCGAAATTTGGTTCGGTCCCTGTAACTAAAATCAAAACTTGGCACCCATAACTACAGGCAGTGGCACACCGCGCGGAGGGGTAGGGGGCGGGGGAGCAAGCAGCCCCCACAGGCTCTTTTGAGAGCATGACCAGGATTTTTGTCACTGACTGGGACACCTCTCCCATTCGGCACTGCACCTGAATGAGGGTGCCGAATGGGAAAGGTGTCCTGCTGGGAGGGTAATGTGTGCTGAGCAATTACTACTCCGCATGGTCATTGTCCTGGCAGCAGGACACCTGACCTTTTCCAAATGAGACAGGTGTCCCTCTGCCAGCAGGACAATGTCCCAAGGTGCATGAGCTAATGTGAGCCATTAGGCACTGATGGGAGTGGGGGCTATTAGCAGCAGGGACCTTTGTCCCTTTAGAAATGTGCATGGGAGGGAGTGATCCGCATTGAGAAGAGTACATCATACTGCAGGCTTTATGAAATAATTACTATGCCTTTACCCAGTGGGGATTTGTTATGCTAACATGAATCTGCATGATGTTATTGTGACTTTGCATGAAGGATGTGGAGAATACAACAAACGCCATCCTCTTATTGCTCAATATATTTATATAATTATGTATATAGTGTAAAGTTAATTATGAAAGGGTAGTTTATTATTTAATGTGCTTTGCTTGAAAGGCATTGCTTCAAATGAAGTATTATTTAAGCACATGAAATGCAAAGGGAAACCTTAATGAATATCTATATCCACTAAACCTGTGAAAATGTGCTCAGTTGCTTAAATTGTCCACTTGCCGCTTTCAACATTTTACCAAACTCTGTGATCCTAGGTAGATCCTTTACTGTCTTATCTGCAGCTCTGTGATTCACTTCAGGGTGTATGTTAATATAACATGCTGTTATTTAAAAAATAAAAAATACCCCGATATAGAGTTGCTCCATAAATAACAATACTGCAATTTAGGTATTTTGCACCACAGTTATTTGACACTTGTCTTACTTATGCTAACTTAATCTAAAGTCGCTTCGTTGGTGCCTCAAAGTATCAAAGGCTGACGCTCCTTGCAATGTCCATTTCTGTGAAGTCATTTCTGCTGGTGCAATCCACATGCAAATTCAGAGGTTTGCATGTATTTTGCACGAGAGCGCTTGAACAGAGCTCTAATGGATGCGTTTCCTGCATCTCTAATGATTCTGCAGTTTTCTTTATTTTAGTATGTGTTAAAATGCCATTTACCACTAGCAGCGCTTTGTGGGCCCGAATGAGACCCTCTGGAATTGCACAGACTGCATTTGCGGGTAAAGTATCAGGACTTTTTTCATTGCTCGCATCCCCCACGCCTGTCATGATTCATGCCAGATGGAGGTGTCTGCTGTGGTTGCGGCGGGGCCGCCATTGGTTTATCCATCACGTTCGGTGAAGTTCGGTTGCAGCGGTCTAGTCTTTTCTTCTCAGACCGCTCCACGCGACCGCTGGGAGTACTTCCTTCCTGTGTTCCCAGCGGCCGGCGCGTTGCAACCGTTCTGCCAGCCGTTCGTTAGCTTTGCGGTGAGACGCTAGTTTTCCATGTTTCCGCTTCGCACCGAAGCACTCTCTTTTTCCATTTCGTTTTGGTTATTCTCTCTGTTTTCTCTTCGCCTCCTCTTTTCTCCCTTCCGGTTCGCCTTTTCCCCTGCAGCGTGTCTGATTTAACTTACCTGGAAGATTCTGTGATTTTTCCTGTTTGCCTCGCTCCTTCTCCTGGGTCTCTGTAGAGTCTCGGGCTATCTCCTGCACTCCTTGCTGTTAGTAACCACGCCTTCTTCCTCATTTACTGGGCAGCTGCTTACTTGTGTATTTCACATCAGTCCATGATAGCATCCAGCGCCCCCTCCTACGGCCAGCACCGCTAGAACATCTAGGAGGTTTTTTCCACATACAGGCTTTTTCCACATACAGGCTTTTTCCACATACAGGCTTTTTCCACATACAGGCTTTTTCCTCCTACATGGCCTGTTCCCGGGGCTGGGGCCGTGGTGTGGTCCTTAAGTGGTACATCACGGCTTCTACCCGTGTCAGGTCGCTGACTTCAAGAAAGGAGAACGATTATCTAGCCCATCGGCAAGGCATCGAATTAACGGACCCTGATTCTACAGGTGAGGAGAGTGGTGCTTATAGTTGTCAAGGGTTTTGACCCATGTTGAATTATTAGACTGGGTAGATGTGGGGATGAGCTGTCGCCACCCATCATTCTATCCCAGAACAAAACTAAATCAATAGACTGGGTGGATGTGGGGATGAGCTGTCGCCGGCCATCATTCCATCCCAGAACCAGGAAAACTGCGCGGTTGTGCGCACACCAAAATGATTGTCTAACCTGCCACCCACCAGTGCCAGCATGATGGACCGGAAGCGCCAGGGGTGAAAGGTGGTGTCAAAGGAAAAATAACAGTGTTGTTAGACCAAAAGCGCCTTAAAATCACCTTTGTTTTCCTGAATGCAAGCTCAAAGTGCCTATTTCGAACATTGCAGGATATTCAAAAATCTTACTGAACACCAGCAGACATCTGGCCGAATGAAGTGTTGTGTGCATACAAAATCTGGGAAGATGAAGAGCCCAAAACAATGTTTATAACAAAACTGGCTGAGCTGTGGATGTCAGCAGCTTGATTGAAATTGGATTTAAAACCACTAAAATCGAAATGTTTAAATTAAATGAGTGACCTACTTTTGAGTGTCACCTAGTTTGCAACTGTTAAATGTCATGGTTTTGAACTTAGAGTCAGCATTTTAGCTGCATGTGTAAAAATTGTAAGTTTGATTTAAACTGGGAACAAACAGGACATTTAGCTGAAGCTTGACTTAAAGAAATTGAATTCTGCCTGACAACTACCCCCGACGGGAGTTGAACTGGCTCAACAACTCTTCCCAGGCCTGACTGCATCCTGCTGCCCCCACCAAAAGGAGATCACACCTCTCTGATTGAATTAAGGGAGGGGTACCTGCAGACTGCAGGAAATTGAACAAAGCCCTGTCCTGGGCTCAGGCAAATGTTATATTGGGGGGTCATAAAATGGCTTCCTCTTGGGAGAAACTGGGAGGGGCAGTGCCTGTGAGAGCCAGCTGAGCTTGGGGGAAGTGGATAAACCAGTTATTACACCATGTGATGTGGGAAGCCACACCCCTTTTTGACCAGGGCATAATTTTAAAAAGACAGATAACTCGTAGTGCGGACTGGTCAAAATTATATAAATAATATCATTATTCTTGGGATTTTTCCGTGTACATTTAAGAGGTGTTGGGACCCTGCTGTATATTCTGGGGGGGTTGCTAGCAGAAAATAGGGTCTTACTCCAAATATCTGCATGTTCAAAATCTGACACTTCATCAATTAATGTCCATACTCCTTGCGCACATTTGTGTAATTTTTGGTAAATGTCCGATATTGGTAAACCGACCAAAAAGCGCAAAATGTTGTCATTTCTGAATCCCAGCTCGCAGGAACATGGGGCTTGAACAGAGACCTGTCTTAATTCATCTGTAATATGTACATGTAATGTCAACCACTTGTGTATCTGGGAAATATGTATTTGAATCAAATATAGATTTGTGGGCAAATTGACCAGGAGAGGATCCTCTGACCCATAAACAGACCTCATCATGATGACAATCCATTTCCTTCCCCCAATCATGAGAGAGGGGAGAACTGGGCCAATGACAAGTAGAGGGGGGCAGGCTCAGTTATGCCACGCACACACCCACTTTCTAAACACATAAAAGCAGACCGTGCAGGACAGGTAGGGAGATTCACTTTCCACTTTCTTGCGGGACGTTTTGCCGGGAGACTCCAGACTTCAAATCCAACAACCTCCAGAGATCCAGAGAGACCAGAAATCCAGAGAGACCAGAGATCCAGAGAGACCAGAGATCCAGAGAGACCCGAACTTTGCAGTGCTGAGAGCAGAACCAGAGACCAGATCACTGTGAAGAACCGCTAGCAGAAGTCCAGCCAATCCTGACCCGATCGGTGACGAAGCCATTCCTGTCCAAAAGATAGTGTGAGTACTCTAGGACTGTGCCAGACTAATCTCTTAGTTTAAAATAATCTAATTAAAACTATTTTAACCTATTTAGAACTACCTCATAGGAATCGTGTGTGTCATTCTGTCCTTTTTAAAGCTGAAAACTGTCACCTGTCATTTTGAACTTTTAAATTTCAAATCCGAAAAACTACCTTCACAAAATCGGCCGTATCTCCGGAACCGTTTGTGCTAGGACCGAAATTTCTAGGCTTTCCAACGAACCTAGAACCGACTTCCTACTCCTTATAGGGCCTCCGTAATTGCGCTCGACGCACGCGATTAAATTTGCCGCGATTTGACATTTTGCACCATTTCAGCCACGTGTAAAAATCAGCAGCTCCTTGCTTTCCTTTGCTAAAATTCGTTTTAACCTGCTAGTTACTCATAGAGCATTGCTAAAGTGAGCCTGAACTAATACCAACTAGCTATCACTCACCCTGAACCTCTACAGGGAATGAAAATCAATTTTAGCATCATTTCACTTCATTGCCACCACATTCAAAGCATTTTGGGCCTGTGTTTTAAAATCATACCTGTTTTTCTCTAAGCTTGCTAGGGGGGAACTGCGTTTCGTATAGCATTTTGTTGGGATTCTTGAAGACTGTGTGCTCTCCTTCCATTTCTTACATTGCAAAGGGGGGGGGGGGTGAATTGCCAGAGAAAAAGTGATTATATTATCTTTTGCTAAATCATATCAAGTTATTTCTGTACTGCATTTTATTCATCATTGCATTGTCCTTGAAGCCATAAAAGCATTCTCAGCTACTACATCCTCTCTATATCACTTCTAAGCCATCAAAAAGAGTGTACCACTGTAACATTATCCATTGTTGATCACTATCATCCTCACAAGTGTGCTATCAAATATTAATTTACTATAGAAGTGTGATATATATATATATATATATATATATATATATATATATATATATATATATATATATATATATACTTTAATTTTTCAAATAAACCTTTTAAATTTGCAAAACAAGCCTACTTCTTGGCTCAGTGGGGTCAAGGGGGATTCTAAGAGAGGGGTGTTGTACAAGGGTTCATCATCCAGATTATAACTTGGCATAAAAATATATAAATAAGGGCTTCCCTTGGGCATCCCAGACAAGGCACTGACGTAGTGGGATTGCTTGATTGGAGTCACTTACAAAGTGGGGAGGTTCAATCTCTTTGCCAGAGTTTACCAAGCAAGCATCGAGGGGATATAGGACAACGCCCCCCAACCCCGCTTGCAATGCTGGATATTCCCCTTCCTACAAGCAGTGTTATCATTGCCATGGCAGTGTGAGCACCGCACTAATAACAGCCATAGGCTTTCTAAATGTTTTTTGAAACACGTGACGGCACACGTGACTGTAGTACCGTGCTTCAAAGAACAGGCTGCTTTATCAGTGCACGGTCTGTGTGAGCCCCACACTGATAAAACAGCCTGATAAGACATTCTAAAATGTTTTCTGAAGTACTGGATGGCAACAAATCACTGCATGCCACGCTTCAAATAACATTAAGAAGACCAGCCCCCTGCACTGATAGCATAGCTTACAGGCCAGGGATCTTCATTAACAAATACTTACCCACGGCATTCATGATGGCTGGGCAACCGAGCTGTGACTTGAGCTGTTACTTCCGTTCTCTGGCCTCTGTGCATGTCTGGCAGTGCCGGAGCCTCTTCCCCTCTGCCTCGACTGTGCGCTCTGCACCACAAGCACAGCACAAGCCAGGCTAAGTAAACATGAACCCTCCCAGAAATCATGTCGCAGTTTGTGCGACATGATTATGGAAATAAAAAGCAAATCGGGAGTATTGTATCGCAAAATGCAATGCGATACCGCTTATTTTATGCCTTGTTATTGTTATTTTATGCCTTGTTATTGTACCAAGTTCCACAGACCACCAAGAAGTAGACACCTATCGCCAGCACACCTGCAGATACTGCTGGAAGAGGTGCAGATACTTCGGGAAAAGGGCGCCAAAGAGGTCACCCCTATTCATCAGGTAGGGGGCCATAGAAGTTGTCCCCATTCCTCCGGTAAACAAGGGTATTTATTCAGTGTACTTACTTGTACCCAAAAAGGATCTCGCCATGCGCTCTGTGTTAGACTTGCGCCCAGCGAACACATTTGTCAAGCCGCAAAAGTTTCAGAATGACAAAATTTCAGGAAGTAATCCCACTTTGATGCAGTGGGATTACATGGCAACACTGGATATGCAAGATGCATACTTCGATATTTCAATGTTGCCAGCGTACAAAAAGTACCTAAGGTTCATGATCGAGAACAAACACTATCGGTTCAAGGTTCTTCCCTTCAGCATTGCTTCAGCCCCAAGCGTTTTTACAAAGGTACTGGCAGTAGTAACAGCTCACCTGTGCAGGCAGTCCATTCCAGTCTATCCTTACCTCGACGACTGACTAATAACAGGAGATTCGTACGGAACATGCCTATCAAACACCCAGGAGGCGGTAGATCTCCTTCAGTCTGGGATTCTCGATCAATGAGACAAAGTCCAGCCTAGACCCCTGCCAAGTCAAGCAATTTCTGGGTGCTCTAATTCAGACAAAAGATGGGCTTGTCTTCCCCTCCAACGAGAGCGTCCAAAACTTGCTGTTCCAGAACCCCCACTATGTAGCCAATCGCGAGTTGACCATATGCAAAGCCATGCGACTGTTAGGGATGATGGTCTCTGCGTTTATCTAGTCCCAAATGGCACGTTTGCGCATGTGCCCCATGCAAGAGTGTTTCTCGAGCCAGTGGTGTCAGGCCAGCTAACAATGGGACAATCTAGCGGTTGCCTCACCAGCCCTCGTTCTCTCTCTGCAGTCGCGGTCGTGGGAAAACCTCTTCCAGGGGAAGACCTTCACCACCCCTGCAGTAGAAGCCACTCTCACCACGAACACATCTCTGACGGGGTGGTGGGGCTCACCTCCTTCAGCAGATTGCGCACAGCGTTTGGTCCCCAGCAGCAGCTTCCAACCACATAAACCTGTTGGAACTACTAGCAGTGTTCAAGGCTTCCTTGAAGGCCTTTCAAACACACCTCCAGGGAAAGATGTCCTAGTCCTCACAAACAGTACCACAGCAATGTACTACCTGAACAAGCAAGGGGGCACGCACTCTCCAGGGCTATCCAAACTGTCACAAAACATATGGAAATTGGCTCTCAAACACAAGATGTTCCTCCTGTCACAACACAGTCCAGGGGAACTCAATCTTCTGGCGGATGTGCTCAGCAGAGACTTCACTACCCGTAGAGTATGAATGGCGATTACATGAAGACATTGTTCTCAACGTCTCCACAGACTGGGGCTTCGCAGAGATTGACTTGTTCACAACTCTGGAGAACGCACAATGCCCAGATCACGCCTCGAGGTACCCGCAGAACTGCTCCAAGGGGAACGGACCCTTGATAACATGGTCACGGAAATTTGTCTGTTCTCCCCCCCCCCCCCCCCCGACTCCCCTGCTAAACAAGATAGTGCACAAGATGCACCAGGAACCAGTCACAATGATTTTGGTGGGCCCGCCAACCCTGGTTCTCTCATCTGATGGCAATATCAGTCTCCCTTGCGAGGAAACTTTCATGCCCATACAACATGCTGTCAGAAGACCAGCGGGGAAACACTTCATCCATGCCCGCAAACTCTCAATTTAGCAGCCTGGCTCCTGAGGTCATAGAGTTCGGACACCTCCATTGCCCTCAGAGATGCATGGACATACTTAGAGAAGCACAAAAACCTAACACCAGACATAGCTCTAACAAATGGAAACACTTTGCCATCTGTTGCAATACCAAGAGCATCAATCCGATTGACTGCTCACCAACACATATACTATATTGAGGCCTGGTGTTCAATTCCCTAAAGGTCCACTTAGTTGCACTTTCAGCTTACACCACATCCCAGAAAAAGGTTTGTGGTGGAAAATTCCAGTAATCAAGGCTTTTATGGAAGGGTTAAAACAACTTTATTCCCCCTATGTCCAACCCAGCTCCCGGATGGGACCTGAATGTTGTACTGACTAGACTAATGGGGCCTCCCTTTGAACCTATGCATAAGGATAGCCTTAAAGCACTCACTTGCAAGACAGTCTTCCTGGTGGCAGTCGCATCAATAAGGAGAGTTAGTGAACTGCAGGCCATTTCACTTCAAGACCCATTTGTCACGATTCACAAAGATAAGGTGGTGGTGCGCACGCACCCACAGTTTGCACCAAAATTTATTTTGAAGTTCCAATCAATAGAACTACCCACCTTTTTCCAGAAACCCAATAACGTGGCAGAAAGAAGCCTCCACACACTTCATGTGAGCAGAGTGGTGATACATTATCTGGAGAAACCAAAACCACTAAGAGTAACAAACCAGTTTTTCGTTTCAGTGGCAGCTGGTAGAGAAGGGGACCCTGTCTCTAAATCAGCCATTTCAAGGTGGATCGTAAACTGCATCACACTGTGCTATACTCTTGCCAAGAGAGATCTGCCCTTCAAGCCTAGAGCACCCTCTACTCTGGGCACTGGGGCTTCCACAGCATTAATAGCCAATGTTCCCCTTAAGTCCATTTTTGTAAAGCAGCAACCTGGAGTTCTGTACACACATTTACACAACACTACTGCCTAGATGCACACTTTAGGTCTGACTCTCAGGTGGGACAATCGGTGCTAAGACATCTCTTTGCTACTGTTCCTTCACACATCCCACCACCATCTTTGGGTACTGCTCGCTAGTCTATGCACAGCATGCGATACTAAGCAGATTAACAAGCATCAGAAGACATGCATTACTTACCGTAATAGCATTTCTGATTATAGCATTTCGGATGATTTTATCTGCTTAGTTTCACATGCGCCCTCCCTTCCTCCCCTCTTGGAATAGAAGGAACCCTCACGGCAGAAAAAACACAATGATATGATATGATATGATATGGTATTTGTAACGCGCCTATACACAGGTGTGACCTGTGATGCGTGAGGGATTTTGAGTACACTACACATCACGTTGTCGGCCATGTCGATGTCCCCTTTCGATCCTTGCAAGAAATACGCAATACTCAGCAATTACCACTAGATGTCGGACTATATGCACAGCAGATACAATCGTCAGAAATGCTATTATGGTAAGTAATGCATGTCTTCTTCAGGTTGGAGAGATACTTGATATCTCTCCAAAGCCTTGATAGTCTGGGAGAGCGGCACACATCACCATATGTGGAGTGCCAAAGGGATACCTAGTATCCCGTTCGCTCTGCTCCTGTGACTTTATGGTCACATAGACAATCTCCTAGCTATGGCTGGTGGCAGTGGATGTGTTCTACCAACTATTGTGTGATTTTTCCTACCCAAGGCTATGTCCATAGCCTCAGTAGTGCACAGTAGCAGCACTCAAGTACCAACTTGGAGCATCCCTTCTTTTTTGGCCATTGCTAGCGTGTTTGTTCTTTGATGCCCATCTTCTACCATTCTGGGAGTGGGAGCCCTGTGTGTGTCTTTTGTCTTTGTCAGGAACCCTTGGGTGTCCCCGCCTAGGCTCCAGAGTGTCAGGGCAGGCAGGACGTGGGTATCCAGTTTTCCACTCCCCTGTCCCTCGTCTGCCAGAGTGCCTGAATGGGACCAGCTCCCACTGGGGGTCTGGTCTCCTGATTGGACAGCCAAACGCCCCCTTTCTGTAAACTGTTGAGGAAGACTGCAGAGGAGTGAATGCTGGAACTGTATGAAAGGCGAGGCACCTGGAGTGAAAAGCAAGTCAACCACTGGAAGCTGAAGCAACCGAAGAAGACTACCAGACACACCTGCAGACCCTTTGCAACACCATGAAGAAACCACTGCTGTCCTCACCCCATTTTCTGTGCGACGGACGAACTACAAAGAGGATGCCTCCTTCCCAGTGACTGGTTGGAACAGCCAGTCCCAAGAGGAACTTTGATTTGAGCCATCTCCTAAGGTACTGTGGTTTCCAGAGCTGTGGAACCCCAATATCAGGAAAACTACTGCCCATTTTGAGTGCATCATCGTGGAAAGGCTGAATCTGCCAAATCTTTGCTGGGCCCTCAAGGACACTCCAGAGACCCAATCCAACTGGACCAGACCCCCTCATCAGAGTGTGGGGCTGCAGGATCCAAAGAAGATTAACCAGGCAAATCACATCAATGGTTGGTGCTGCATAAAAGGCACCAAAATACCGCTGAGTGATGAGAGAAGTTGCTGAAATCCGTGACGGTATCCTCCCTCGAGACTGCTGCTGAGACACTGTCCAATGTACTCCCTTTAGTCATCAGACCAAGGTATCCGGAGGTCGGGTCCAGAGCTACAACATTGCAGAGCATCCACCTCAAACGTTTTCTTCAAACCTATGGTACTGTGGTGGAAAAGGGCATTGCTAACCTTATTCCAGAAAGTCACTCCAGAGCGTTGGAGTGCATGAAGAGGTGTTCAGGGCAACCCCCTCTTACCTCTACTCAAACCGCTGCTTGTGTCCCTTTAGCGAGTCCTTTAACAGGGCCAACATTGGTTAAGCCTTCTTGTATCTTTCCTGAGGTGTAGAAAGTATCCACAGTATCTTTTGATTTCTGCTGCTTTTGAAGACTTTAAGCCTCTCCGAACTGCCTTTTAGCTAGGGTTGCGTTTTGTACTTTAAAAGACTTGCTGTGCAGGGAAACTGCCTCTAGAACCTGAAGCTCTGTTAGGATAACACTAACCAACTGTTTCCTTCACAAAATCACTATACTATGTATTCTGACTAAATACAATTACTGTATTACTTTGTGGGTGCGTGTTATTACCGATAGTATGGTAGACCTGTTAAACTCCTGTAACAATTGTGCGCGTTCAGCAACTATCCACTAAGAAGTGGTCTTTTGAAAGTATTGTAAAGTATACCTATGTGTGTTGGTTTATCGTTCTAAGTATTTAACAGTGACTCTTTTGTAAATATAATCTATATTTTAATATACATTTGTGTAAGTGTGTTTTTTAATGTGCATTACTAGCTAGGTTCAGTGTACTTGGCTATAGCTCACATCTTCCTCTTAAGATAAGCCTGACTGCTCTGCCACTCTACCAAGGTCCTTAAGTAGTAAAGACTGATACTAAGAGTTTGGGATCTACAAACCACTGGGATAGCATAGTAGTGTTACCTTCAAGTGGGACTTTAGGAAAATATCTCCTAACAGTCACTTTGCTTGCTGCATGCCATAATGTGAGCAACAGTCGGCATGTGTATGAAGGATTAACCCCTTTTTTCCTTTAGTGTCTTGGTTACTTGGGATAAAGCCCTCGGCTTACTCCACCAACTTGATGGAACACAGTGCCCACAACTCCTTACCAACTCCTATGGGTCTCTAAGACTGAACCCTTGTAACTCTCTGGGCCCAGGATCTCAACAGGTCGATTTCTTGCTCTCTTAATATTGTGTCTGATGGGCTAAGTGGTGCAATACTTTCTCTGATTTGCTAGCTTTTCCCATCTGAGTGTAGTTGGGTTCTCACTAACATGGACCACTCCCCTTGATTAAAAGCTCTCCATCTCCTTAACGGTAGCTGCAAATATTGGGACTTGTCTGGCCCCTGCACAGTTCTACCATATTAAAGTTATGCAGGGGATGCATGGTGGTATCTTGAGTTGTATTTCTACTGCAGAGTGTATGGGGAATTGATCCTCATCTCTGCATGTCCATTTAATGTGCACACGATCTGAGTGAGGGAAAATTGGTGAGCGTTGAGGGATCCCCCATTTACATAGAGATCCACAGCTTGCAACCAGTGGCACTGCCTGATTGAATTTGTAAAGACTCAAAATATCCAGGCATTCATGATACAAAATCTATTGCAAGTTTGGAGCCACCAACGAATCTGCAGGGTGATTGCAGGTTCTGATACAGCTGCAGAGAAAGCCTTGCGTTAGGGTGGCACAATGTCAGCAGAAGCAGCTCTTACAGCTCACAGGAAGCAAGATCATTCAGAAGCAAAGAATGGAGAAGACCCCACACCATAAGAGATGGCAGCCACTAGGGGTCACCAAGCGTGCCCAAAGCATTGCCCGGGTCATACTTAGGATGGAAATTGTATCCCTGCAGAAGCCCTAATTTGAGGGATTCGGGGCCTGGCATCAGCCTCTTTGTCATGCCTCGTCGGTCCCTGCAAGAGATGTTTTCACAAGTACAGCAAGCTGCTGTGCTTGAAGATGCGTGTGGTTCAGGTCGATGAAACACTGGGCGGCAGGAGCTGGGGATAGTTATTCTATTGCCTTGGCCTCTTTGGGAGAGAATGAATGAAGGAATGCATGGTTGAAAAAAAATGAACAAACAAAACAACTGATAGGCACCCCCTTACTGCTCTTTCTGACCGGAGGGGTGCCAGGTCAGTTTGTGGGTAGTTTTGAGCTTGTTGTTGAAGGTAAGGAGGTTACCTTCAGTGTTGATGCATGTGAGGAGGTACTCCTCTAGCGTCCCGAAAATCCAATACAACTCCCCCACCACCCCACCTATCAATGTGCAGTCTATTCTAAGATTCTGGAGCAGATTTTGATGGGTTAAGGAAAGGAAGTGCATAGAAGGGTGCCATATGTTTTCTTTTAGTTGTTTTGAGGCTAGTCTGTCTCTGCATTGGTGGACCAGGCAGATTTGCAGAGACGGATGACCTAGTTTCCCTCCAGCATGCCTGTGGCATTTTGAATGACCAAGTGATGGGAGATTTAAAATGTCAGCATCCAAGGGTGGAGTGGGGCTAATGCAGTGAAGTCTGGAGTTTGTGGCCCTCCCATTGCCATCTATTATTCATGTGTTTTCCATGCTTTGGAAGAGGTGTAGGTATCCTTGACAGGCACTGGCCATTGATCCTTACTAGGCACCGAGGGCACAATTCAGGAATATGTTCACTGCAGAAAATCTGAAGATGTGCTAGTCATCACAGGTGTGCTCCTGCTACCTTATAACTTATTCACAAGCCCTACAATTGAAGCAAATATGCAGCTGCCTGGAACATCTTTGACATGCTCACATCCAAATGAAACTTTGCTCAAAGGCATCTTAAAGATGCTCCTGGTAGTTGGGAATTTGCTCCAGCTATAGGCTTTGTGAATCAGGTAGGAAGTAGCAGGATGAATTTCTAGATGCTAAGGGCATTTCCTAATTTGCTCGAGTGCAAAGTTTTGTTAAACAGGCCCTGAGTGGCATGGGTGTATTGAACGTAGAGTCTTTTGGCTTTGTAGCTTGGCATAATAGCCCTCCTAGAATGGTGGCCTGTTGGTGCAATAAGAGGTTTTAAAAAACACGACTTCTATCCTATAGCCATCAAGTTTGATGAAGATTGTGGCCTTCCCAGGCTTCAATAAAGGACAGTCAAAGCAGCAACATCACAAACCAGGTCCCTCTACTCCTATAACATGACTTACTCAGAGGTACAAGCAAGATTTCCTCTTTCTTTGAAACCCCCATCCTTCCATTACAAGACACACAAGAGTCTCCTTGCCCCACACAAAAAAAGTAGCAACTTGCAGTTGGTAGAAAAAGGCGCAACTCCTTTATTGGGCAGGAGTCCACTTACAGGTGATCTGCATCTTAATGAGCTGGCCTTCTAGCTGTGGCCCACTGGAAGTAATTGTGATTTCCTCTCTTACCATGCACTCATAGTCCGATGACAAATCCAGAAATGCAAGATATGAAGGCATGTTGTTTGCTGCTGCATCCTTGTTAATCAAATGCCACAACACAAACATGTGGTCGAATGTGGAGAGCCCCGGTCTGAATCCTCCCTGCATTCAGTTCAGGATGACCTATTCCCCAATCCACTTGTTTAATTCCGACAGTATGAGATGACAACATATTTTTTCATCAATATATATCAGGCTGATTGGTGAATAAGAGGTAACCACATCAATGGTGCCTTTCATATAAAATGATATAATGATTGAGTAGGACCAAGATACAGGGGACACCCCTGTTCCCACAAATAATGGAGAAACCAACCGACACAAATGGACCCACCAATCTTGAGAGTGCTTAAATACTACAGCTGTTATCATATTTTTTATTGATGATATATGTAATTTAATAGGTACTGCTATTTTAATTTTGTGAAAAGGAGAGTTATTTGACTAAAACACAATAAATTATTTTAAAAAGCAATGTCCCCAAGGTGTCCCCTGTCCTCCCCAGATTGTATGCGTCACCTACGCCTCTTAGTAGGATAGTCTTTATTCTACACTACACATTGTGTGAAAACATTATTGGATTCTAGTACCAAAGAGAAAATACTGTCCTCATCAAGGGTTTCCTTTAAACCTGCTTGTTTACATTCTTTGATTTGTCTTTACTGCAACCACTTTTGTTTTTTTGGGTCTAGTAAAAATGCTAAGAATGAATGCTTTCGACTCCTACATCGTAGGCTTTTTTTAATATTACAAAGTCATGGGATCGCTCAACTAGAAGAGGGGAGTACTAAAAAGTTACTTACAGCTGAGGGTGAATGGGTAGTTCGGTAGTTTACAGAAATGTACTTGTTTACCAGTTCTACTCACCCAGAGTATAAAGTGATTGAGTGATTTACTTCAGTAGACAATTGAAATTAAATTATTTGTTTAAACATTTTATCTGGAGATTTGTTATCGGCTATACTACTAAGAAATCCTCATGACTTCAGTTTGTGGTCGCGCTTTGTCCTGGAAAGCTAGATTCCCAGTGGGCAGGTCTCCACTTTGCACAAAACTATTTATTGTAGTTTGGAAGTGGTGCCTCTGACATTGTCGCAAAAGAGCATACTAGCTTACAGATGTCGCATAGATTCAAAAGATGATTGTGTGCAGTTCATATTGGCGGGTTTTGAGTTCACTGTTTTTAGGACTCTCAATATCGCACCATTAACAGATAAAATTATTATCCAAAACGTATACAAGCTAGTACATTCAGTGTAGGATACATACATGCACTATTATATCTTACTTGGGTACCATGTGAGACTTTGATACACAGTTGCTATGCAGGCCTTCTAAAAATTGTGTACAGTGTCTACTAAATATATTTGTATAGGTTGTAGATTTAGTTTCTAGTGAATCACTTCAATCAGTAGCTTCTAATGCTATTGCTCTTTGGCAACATAGAGAATGAACTTTGGAAGTAGTTGTCAATGATTCTTTTAATTTTAGAAAATCTAATAGCTACTGTGAAAGGTCTATGCCATGAAAACATAGTAGATGATTGGAGCCTATTAGAGATTGTACATGGCCATCACGGAAAGACAATTCACAAAGAGGTTACTCATAGTAACTCTCGCCTGGAGAGTGAATAGCCAAATCGCAAAGAGGTGGCAACGTGCAACTCCCACTTACTCCTGACTTATTCTTCTCTTTTCAATAGTAAGTTAGGATTAAGTCCTGGTTAATTCTTGTAACATCTTTATGGATCAGTCCCATAATGTACAAACAAGCACTAAACTCTGGATCACGATGTATGTCATATTTTGTTTTTTTACATTGTGCTTCTTAGAATACGGCTACATCTTCAATGATTGCTCATTATACAGTGGTGCAAGCATCCTCATTAATTACTGTTTCTTTTCATGTGCATAGAAATAGGCATTACAGCGTTTGTTTTCTCATTTCAGTCAGTACTGCACCTTGCCATCTATAAAGGTCCATAATATGGTCGTCATGATGCAGTAAGTATGAGTTCTATTTTAGTGTAGAACTTCTTTGTCCAGAGTGAAGTCTAGGACTTATGCATGGCAATATAATGTTCATAGTTTTTGAAAACCTGTTTAGTTTCACTGTACATCATACTGAGGTCAACATGTATGAAATGTTTCTTTTATGGATTGTAGTTTCCGTAAATAAACATCTCATAAATGTCGACCTCCGTTGTGGGTAAACTAATGTTAAAACTTTGACTAAATACATGTAAATTCAGCATAACTTTAGAAATCAATAATTGTGGTTTATTTCCAGAAGTTGTTAACATCATTTATACTATTACAAAACTGTATTTCCCACTAAGGCTGTTTGGAGGTGCTCTTTCATGTTTTCTATTGTAAAATTGGTGATTGTTCCAGGTTTGTGTAAAGAATAACGTAATCTTACAATGTATTTAGGCACCTGTTGTCTGCTTTATAACAAGGGTTCTACTGATATTATAGAATTAGTTGATGTATTTTAGCATTAGTCACTGCAAATCGTGATAGGGTAGTACACGCTGTGATTTTTCAAAGGTTAGTCTTAAATATTTTACTGATTGCTTATATTTGTAAGTGATAGTGCCAGTTATCTCAATATTGCCAGTTATCTCAATATTGCCATCTAATTTACAGTAGCCATAAATATAAAGGCCATGTTGTCTTGTGATCTTTCCACTGTACTTATTTATCTTTTTTTTTCCTCCCATTTTGATCACTTTTAATTTCATAAAAGCAACTATTTATCTTATTAGAAAGTGACAGGAGAAAGTAAACTACTTCATAAAACCCACTAATAGACCTTTCAGCATGGGACTTGTATTTATTCATGTGACATGCATTCCTTCACCTTCTTGTGCCTACATTGGAAACGGTCTTGTCTTAATTTATAAAATGGCTTCCCTGGATGCACATCTATTATTCAAGTTTGACGCTGGTGCCCCAAGACTAGAATTCCTTTGGGTTTGGTGTCATCTTTAGATTTCTTGGACTGGTTTTTAGTGTCGGCTGAAAGATAAGCGAGAACTTTGCCCTTATGTCACTATTGTGGAGTTTCAGCTTTTGCATTTGTGTAATGATACACACACTTCAGTTTGCTGTTCCCTTCCTATAAGGCATGCGTTCAAACATGGTTTTGACCGACCCTTAGTTGGGCTTCTACGGTAGGCCAAAATTGGATGAATTCTCCTCTCACACCATTTATAACATTACCTCTAGCCCCTCCCAACCACATGCATGAAAGAAGTTGAATTTATACTAAATAATCACAGTTTCCAGATGTGTCTATTTTCCACACATTTGGGCTCCAAATACCTCATATTTGTATCCTGTATCTGACTCTAGTGATTATATAATGCAAACCTAGCTAGGAAGCAAAAGAGCTCTGTACATGTTGAGGGTAAGCAATGTGGTAAGGTAAAATTAACAATATGTGCATGAGGTCTTGAGTTCCTTCCTGGAATTGCCACCGGAATGATTTTCCATTTGGAAAGGGTGTATAGCAAGAGATGTGTTGGGGTTACTCTAGTGTTGTAAACATTGCCCTAATTGGTATCCTATTACAGTTTGAGGGTCCTTGCACCACAGTTCTCTGCGCTCATTGTGATGTCAGCTAGAATGTTGGAGGCAGACGTTCCAGCGAGGGCAGTAGGTCATTGTCCAGTTAAGAGCAGCCTTCTCAAGGTTGTCTCTGCATGGGCAGCTTACTTTTGTAACTCAATTTAAATAAATGGAGGACGCTGACGTGCTTGCTTGGGCCATTGTTACAACACTGGGGACGATCTGTGTAATAGTACTCACCGATGGTGCCCCTGCCAGCAACATACTGATGGATGGCATTGTAATGAAATCCAGCAAGCTAGGATTATAGAGGATACCCAATTCCTGGGATCCCAGGGAACCTTGCCATGAGGAACTGGTGCAAGTGCAGAGGAAAGTAGCACTTTCACATTAAAATACCTGTGATGTCCACGTGGAAGCTCTTGAGGGATTTCGAAGACTGGTCCTCCCGCGTCAGTGCATCATTTTCCCTAGTAAGGCAATGACTGGCATGTGTAACTTTAAAACATTGTTAGCTAGCAACATAATTGCAACTGAGCAGCAAAGAGTAAGAAACACGTAAAGGTGCATCCACTTGAATGTAGGAAACTATCATAAGTGATTGAAAAAGGTTATCCAGTATTAAAACACTGAGACTAATGAACATTGAGACATTTCGTGAGGCACAGCCACACGGCTGTGTCTAATGCCAAGTGCCAGCTAGATGAATGGAATTTGGTTTACCCTATGTCCGTGCCTGTTACCTGGTGTGGAACTGAGTACTATTGTGAAGTGGGAGAATGGGAGAAAAAGCTCCCCCCAATCTCCTCGCGACCATGGCCCAGAGGATCGCGGCCCAGACACCCACCACGAGATGAATTCGTCTATCTACCAGACGACCAAATACCCTTGTTCAAGAACATAGGGATATGCCCACCAGCCTGCCCTACTCAAGCCGACACCTGCGGCATGGATGAACTCGACTAAGACCTCAACAACAAGCACCCACATCGTTAGAGATGCCATGACGACCTAGCCAACTGCCAAGAACACACGTGCCACCATGCACACTGGACACTCACGCACCAACCCACACGAAGAATATATTCAGTGCTATGACGTAGGTGACGGATACACCCACTGATGCGCATCTTTATTATTTTTCACATAGGTTTTTCGTAATGCAGAAACGCAAGACGCATAAAGCACTCGCGTATACGCTTGCTGACGCTTCTCCCACCCCTTGCATCGTGATGAGAATATAACGAAGACGTAATACTGCCTATGAAGCCATGTCACACCGCAACACAGGTGCCGTGCATTACACATCCCCATCCATGAACCAGGCCCAAGTAGGCCGCAAGCAAGAGCCGCCATGAACACTGAATGAGTGAGAGTACAAGTGCTGATCCCGCAGAACGAGCTCAGCGAGAGCTCAGAGCCAAGGGGGCGATGTTGCAACTCATATGCTACCAGCCGGCGCCAAGGTCACACCTGTAAGCAAAGCCAAGCACACAGAAGCAAAATATAACTTTAAATGTGCAGAATTCTGCCCCAGCCACGGTCTCTCCACACGTGACCAAGCCAACCTGACGGGGTGCCAGACCCACGAGGGAGAAGTCGCCTGGGTCTCACGTCTGGGACACAGGTTGCAACAATGAAATGACCCGATGGACACCTACAGCAATGGGAATGGTCTGCTCTCAAGCCTATGAGCAAATCTGCACATTGTCTGCACGAACACATAGTTACATATTGTTGCTAGTGACAGGTACACCGCGAGCTGGGAACAACGATGGTCCCAGACTGGGGGGCTCGCGGGTGGACCAATCAGAACATGGGGGCACTCATCACTGACGCCACTAACATTAGCCAATCATTAGGGGTCTTTGTGTAACAATTTTCAAGTATCTAATAGAAGGGACAACCCAAGTATACCACCTGACTCATCCTCAACCACTAATACTGTTCTCTATATGTATGCTATACTAACCCTACCACTCGAGGAACCAATCCGGAGTGGCGATAGGTTTTTCGCTAACTTTCCCAGGTGACGCAAGTAGCGCGTCATACTGAGAGTCTGGACGGACGCGTACGATCCTAGACCCATCCCTGCCGTTGTTTTAATAAACAGCAGAACCACCTTGCTTCTTGTGTGTGTCTCATACTCCTTTTTGGGAACACAGGAGGAGTTGGGGCCTCCCAGCCCGGAGGTCCGCGGACGGCCCAGCCGACCCCGGGAGAATCACCCCGACAATTGACTGAGTTTTATTCACGTATTACCCGCGTCATAGACAATGCACCAAGCCCAATGGAAGGTATGCCCTGTCCTAGCCCTACCAAGCTGAAATTTGTGCAGTGCCAAAGGGATCTTTACACTACATCGGAGAAACATGTGCTTGTGGATTTGGAATTGACAACAAGTTTTCGTTGAGGCATTGCATTCTATGGCATGTGTTGCTCCCCTTAACAAGGCTCTCATAAGGATCCCCCCCAAAAAAGTGCTGGGAGTGGTGGACAAATTTAGTAAGGTGGGTTGTATTGCATTGCTTATTTATATAGCGCCTATACACAGGCAAGTGTTTCAAAGTGCTCAAGGAGGTTGGGAACATTGGGGGGGGGGGGAGAAACTGTTGCCCAGAGCCCTTTAAACTTGAAGACGATAATAGTCTGCACAGCAGAGTAAGTGAATACAATTTAACAGTGTGGGATATAGCAAATAGGCTTGACAGCGATTCTGCAGTTTTAACAGTAATTGGGAGTGAAGACAGGGGAGAAACGGACAAGACGATCTTCAGGCGTGGTGCGTACGGATCGAGAAGTGCACAGAGGGTCACAGGGAGGAGAAGGTCAAGTGCACCTGGTCAGTTGAGACTGGAGTAAGTGCACAGAGGGCCACTCTCTTGGGTTAATTTCTAAGTGTGTTGAGTGAGGGTTGGGTGTAGGGACCTGAGGCAAGTGTGAGAGGACTGGCGGGAGTCCCAATGACCAATGAGATTCTGAGGTACACTAGGCAGCCAGTCCGCATGCTGTAAGGAATAGGAATGAGAGCGGGAAAGGAGAGAGAACTAGGTTGGCAGGGTAGAGGGAGAGAGAAGGAAGAGGAGACGAGGAAGGTCTTGAGTTTCTGGAATCTCAGGAGATCCGGCTTAAGACGTAGGGCGGCAGGGAGGCTGTTCCAGAGGGAGGCACCTGCTGAGGATAAGGATCTCCCCCATATCTCTGCTTGGAGAACCGGCTCACTCGCAGAAGGTTGGAGGTAGATGAGCAGAGGGCTTGTGAGGTACAGTATTTAGATAGGCAGCATTGCAGGTAGGTAGGTCCCAAGCCCAAGAAAACCTTGTCGACAATGCAAAGGGTCTTGAATTTGATCTTGCATCCACGGGGATCAAACAGAGGGATTTCAGCACCAGAGAGATGCGGTCCCCGGTTTGAGGCCAAGAATAAGTCTTGCGGTTCTGTTCTGGATGAGTTGCAAAGGGCGCAGGGCAGAAGAAGGGAGGTTGACGAAGAGGCTATTACAATAGTCATGCCTGGAGAGAACCAGGGCTCTGGAGACAGTGAGCCTCTGGGGGAAGTGAGAAAGGGGAGAATACCTCTGAGGAGGTGTAGTTGATAGTTAGATTTTTTTTTTTTAGAGATGTCCGAAATGTGCGAGGAGAACGAGAGAGTGGAATCAAAGATGACCCAAAGGTTTCTTGGCAGACCAGCGTTGGGGCTTACGGGCTACTTGTTCTGAAGTAAAAAGCTGTGCTTTTGGTTATTTATTATTATTATTATTATTATTGTGGTATTTATTGAGCTGGGATCTAGCTTCGGGAAGTAACAGAGTGATTTACAATCATAGGGGAAGAACACAGTAAGGGAAGCAGAAAAAAAGGCAGGACGAAGCGAACAACAGGAGAGGGTGGGCAATTTGCACCAAGGAATCAACAACCAACCAGGGGAGGAAGCAGTGAGGAGCAGGTCAGTCTCTGGTAGGGTGGAAGGTGTATGAACCTAGGTGTAAGGTAGGAAATCCATTCCTTGAAGGTGGTCTTCAGTGCTTTTCTGTACTGTAGGTGTGTGGGGGAAGAACCCATTTGGAAAGCTCCAATGTGTGGGAAGAAGGTCAGGTGATAAGTGCAAAAGGTGGGGGCACCTCATGAACTATTTTAGTAACTTCAAAGTTGAGTCACTCCCACTCTAAGGAGTGATGATGGTGAATGATATGGTCCGCATGTCTATCAGATGATGAAGATTATGTTAACTTGGATGTGCTGCAGATATATTTGATGTGTCGGGGTGAAGAGGATAACTCAGTGACTGCCTGATTGTGGGGCTGTTGATAAATTTAACCGAGGTGCATATGATTGCTTATTCTGGGGCAACAATGGCACTCTTATCTTGGAGAGTGTGGGACAAAGTTCTCAAAGGGGGCATAACAAACCCAATACCTCCTGATGTCACTTCTGAAGGATATAACATGAATACGTTTGAGTTGTTATGGTATTTCACAGCATACCTGGGATTCAAGGGTCATGGGGAATTTGCATGGATTGAAAAAGGGGGCGTTGCTTTTGTGGTGTAAAGAACAGGAGAAACTTAGATGTGGTTAGAGCCAAATGCTGTTGAGCAAGTCATGCATGTTGCTTTTAAGAATGAGAATGTGTGCAAAATGCATACCTACTCCAGTCTTTACGGAGTCTGCCTGGAATCTCATAGGATTTGCTAACCACGTTACATCAAGAAGTGACAACGTGACTGTAGTGGCAAATCTACGACCAATGCCTATGGCACTATGGATTGAGAGAAACAGTTAAACAGGATTTAAAGAAATTGTGTGATGAAGGATAAAGGTGATGGTAAGTATGGTGGGATGGGTGTCGCCTTTGGTTGTGGCATGCAAACCAAAAGGGGAGGTAAGATTGTGCATTGACTTGACGCAGCTCAATTAGTGTGTAGTCCTAGAGGGGCACACTATAACCAACATGGGAGAAATGCCGTTTTATGTTGGGGACTGCAATATTTTTACAAAACTAGATCTAGCATCTACCTATGATCAATTGCACCTAGAATCACGCCCACATCAATTGTAATTCCAAAGGATGCCATTTGGGTTGGTATTGCCTACTCAGTTTTCCAGAGCTATATTCAAGCTATTTTGCGTGATAAAGAATGTACATTGCTGTCAGGAAGCTGTTCTGGTTTGTGGTCCCACCTTGGAGGAGCATGAGGTGGCATTGAATAGTGTACTGCAAGTGTTCAAGATCGGGGGCTCACCATGATGCATGATGAAAGACAAATAAGTACTTAAGGCCTGGGATTTCTGAAAAGGGAGTGCATCCAGAAAAGGACCTAGTTGATGCAATAAGAGGTTGCAACTCCCACAAACAAGGTCAAATTGCAGTTGTTCCCATGCTTGATTGAGTTTTTTCACAAGTTTGTAAGGAATTTTGCAGAAAACGTTTACAGTATGTGGTGCCTGTTAAGGAATGGGTTTGAGTTTGTGGAGTGAGTAGTGTGACCATGGGTTGAAGAGGATAATGAAGGATATGGATATTTCAATACCGTTTTAACCATTTGATACTAGGCGCAAGACGAGGTTGCTGCCAATGCATTGTCCCAGAACTGGGTGCACATTGAGGAGATCATGATAGTTCATGTTTCAAGGTTATTGAAGGTCTGTGATAAAAGGTACTCCGTGATTGAACAAAAAGCCTTAGGGTGTCACTAGACAGTGATATAATTCTGCACACATGTAGAGGCTGTATTTCATACTAAGAACATAGCAAAAACTATTGAAGGCCATTTATCGAGGCAAGGGGGCTTGACAAGTTAGCCTGGTGAATGGCAGAATGGTTGGTAGGGATGCAGTTCATTATTTATTTGGTGGAAGTACCATCAGGGGCGGATCAATAGCTCTGCTGATAACTTGTTGTGTTCCTTCCCTCAAGGATGGAAGGGAGTGAAAGCACAACAATAAGTATGTTTGGCTCCAAATACGCTCACTGACCACAATGAATGGGTGCTATAAGTGCTGAAAGATGGTGAAATGGAGGCTGTGATTGGATATGTGTAAGACCAGTGGCAAAATAAAGACTCTCTAACCTAAGAGCAAAGAAATTATTGGTTAGTCAAAGAAAGATTAAGTTTTTAGGTGGGTCTGCTGTATAGATATGAAAATGTGGTTGTACTCTGAGGTCTCAGAGAAAAGTTGCCACACTTGCCCACAGCGGTATAGGGATTTCATGAATGAAAGCTACTTTAAGGCAGGATTGCTGTATCTGATCTGGGTTGGCCATAAGTGTTCAGAGAGGGTTGTGTGAATGTCTTGGGTGTGCAAAGTCTTCCAAGAACTGATGTTGGTTCCGAAGGCACCAAGTTTGGCGTGAGAGGAGTTGCAATGGATAGTCTGGGCCCTGTAGAAATGGTCAGCAATCAAGGCAGATTTGTGTTGGTGGACTTGTTTTCTCAGTGGGTAGAGGTGAAGGTTGTGTGGAAGACGAGCTTGCGTACCATAATCGTATTTCTGAGTAGGGCATTTGCGTGAGAAGGGGAAGGGTGTCTGGGAAGTGTTAATAGATTTGGACCCAATTTATGGATAAGGTGATGGAGCACTATTGGGAGTGGCATGGTTCTATAAAGAACTGTTATAATTGAATGGGTGTCTAATAGATACCCTATAATTTGTGTGCGTCACAAGCAAGACACTGGTCAGTGTGAGATGGTCGACTGTGTTGAACACAGCATAGAGGTCAAGGAGTTCCAGTAAGCAAGTGTCTCCTTTGTCTGTGATTTGATGACGGTCCTCTATGACCTGAATGGTGGCTGATTTAGTGCTTCCAAACATGATTAGAGGAACCCGGATAGGGGATTATAACCTGGTACAGTATTTTACTTAAATCAAACAAAAAATCCCTACTTGATAAATCTAGCATCTCCGGGTTTTGAGAGTTGCCAACCTGGATGCTTACTACAATTTATTCTTTCAAAGACACAATTTATTGTAGAAAAATATTTTTTTGTGTAGCTGTACACATACCCTTGCAGCATCAAAAACATGATATAGTGCCTGATTGGTGATATCAAAACAACCGCATTACCACCCCATGTGTTTAGTGACAGTACAAAACATTAAAAAAAGTTTTGATTACTGTTTTGGAGTTTTCAAAAAAAGTCCACCAACCGATAAGACGTTAGAAGATTCACACTTGGGACACAGGGCTCCAACTCTTAGTATAGCTCTAAGCCACACAAGTATGTTGGTAGCAATGGCTGAGCATTGAGTCTTCTCTTAGGAGGGTAAAGGGCTGTTGGTGATACAACGAACTTGGAGTATACATATAGGCCAAAGAAACACTGACACACTAAAAGTTGTATAGGAATAATGGTTTATATTATATATACACAAAGGTATAAGGTAATGTGAGAAACCAGAAGGTGTCTCACCCAATAGTCCCTGGGTATCTGTCATCCATGTGGCCAGGACACGGCCATCACTTTTGGGTCCAGTTCCTGGGGGTGGACCAGTGCAGGAGGATCACCTGGGTGACGGGTCTTGTGGGAGGGGGACACAGGATGGTGAGACGTGGTATCCCCTTCCCTGTAACACCTTTACCCCATCCTACCAGGTAGGATATTTAGGAACTCAACCCCGCATCCCTTTCACAACATGAAAACTTTCTCATGGACAGTCTGCTATGAGAAAAAATTGACTAACACACGAGCCGTGTACCTGACGTGTCCCAATACAATGGTCAAATAGGGTCAGGCAATTACTGACCACCACGCACACCTGACTTCCATTACACTTCCCCTCACGGATAAAAGGCGGATCCTGAGAGCACATTCTGAGCGAGGCAAAGCACATGAGGAAACAGCAGGTCCAAGATGGCAGTTAAACACAAGGCGAAATACGACGGAACCAAAGGGGATCACAAGGAGAGAAGTTCCCTTGACATCGACAAGGAACCGTTACGCTTTCTATTCTCGAGGCTTCATGAAAGTAAGACCAAGAAACCAGGCTGAGGAATCCTGCATTGTGTGTCAGAGGTACCCGGGGCCCTCCCGCGTTGTTAATCAAGTCATAGAGAATAGCCAACTGCTGTCGGACTGTTCTTGGCTCAAACAACAAAGCAGCGTTAGTGACATCAACTCAGCCGGTGAGTTGGTGCGACAGATACAAGACCAATCTGTGTTAAAGCCAGGGTTGCAAGCAGCAATATTCTATGGCGAGCGCTGGAATGAATATTGTATGAAACGCGTGTGATAACCAGCATGAGTATAGTTGAACTGCATATGAATGATTGTCAAAGGTATCAGATATCTTGGTTCAAAGTTTAGAGTGGTTCGGCACTACGTGCATGCTCAATCGAAGGGGTGTCCAGCTGAGAGTTGACAAAATTGAAAGAATGGCAAAGAATTGTGAATCGAAGTGGTCCTGCAACGGGTCAAGCCAAATCCCGTGCCCAATTGAAAGTCTCGGATATTGATACAGTGAAGAAAGTTGATGACTAAGTAGAGGAAGTTGGTCCGAGCCCGACCGTGGGAGACTGATTGAAGGTTTTGTGTTAGAACGCACTGAGCCCGGCAGAGGGGGATCCGAGGTTAACCGTGAATCAGCTGAGAAATTGGATTCATGGAAATCCTAAGAAAATGGTGTATATGTGAAAATACTAACTTTGTGTTAAAGTGGATCTGAGCCCGGCAGAGGTATCTGAGGTGAACAGTAAATTACCTGAGAGAAGTGTGCGTGGGAGAATCCTGGAAGGAAAGGAACTTTATTATTTGTTTGGTGCATCATGTCATCTGAAAGAAGAGACTTTAAATGGCAAGGAGTCTTTGGCGCAGACAACCATGATGTTGAAGTTTTGGACTGCACCCTCATGCTAGAAAAGCCAGAGACTGTGCCAAGCTCGAGTGTGCCGCATTATCACTTTGTGAAAACATGGGAAAGGGAAGCAAACGGCTTGAATATCCCGACATATCCTTTCTTGAACACTTTTCTTTTGCATAACATTGTTTCCCATACTATTTGTATTTAGAGGTAAGGATTGGCTACAGGTTTATTAGTATAGGCCCTCTTATTTTGACAAGACAACACTAGGACTGCGTTATTGTTATTTGATGGTCGTAGCTTGCTCCCATCTTTTAGGATTAGATTGATGTTTTTTAAACCTAATTGAAGATCAGTAATAACCCTTGAACTGTGGTCACTTGCCTGACATACTGTTGATACCATGCCTTTGTTACAGTAAGTACAATAACACACAATAAGTAACTTTAGAAACTTAATTCACAGTAAATAAATCACTTTAGTAATACTTTTAGAATGGCAGTGTGCAATTCACAAGTACGTAAAATACTTTTGTAATAATTTTCTGGTAAAATAAATGAAACAAAACCAACGTAAGGCAAGTACATACTTTGTAATTATTTCACAGAGGCCTAACAGTTCAGATGTCCATCCTGATCTAATGAGTGTCTCAGTGTCAGACTGTAGGGCAATACAGGTAAGGCACAGCTGTAGAAAGCTCAAACGTTCCAGAGGAAGTCTTCTGTAGCAAGTAAGTAGCAATCTTTGTTGCAAAAAGGGACTTTGGAGAAAACTCCCCGAAAGCACACAGGCATAAGGCCTAGGAAAACGTGTATGGGCAAACACCAAAACACATGAATCAGCACTCCAGCAACACTGGAGCAGCAAAGCAACTCTAGGTAAGTTCCACCAGGGGTCCCACAGTACCTTAGCAGTGAAGAAGAGGATGCAGCACGACGCCCCCACAATGCAGTAGCGGCAGACCCCGTCACCGGATTTTTGGTCAGGCAGCCGAAAGAAGGAACACTCGTATGGATCTTATATCAGCAGTCAAGGGAAGAGGCTCTCAGCCATGTATTCTTCTTGGTTCTGTGATTCTGGTGCTGTTTTGGGAAGCACCAGTGAAGAATGATTACCACCTGTTCGATTAGTCTCGCTGTCTATGTCATGCACTCTGGTGAGGGGACTTCAAGGAGAGGAAGCCTACCTCTGGAGATCCAGAAGCAGTCCACCAATATTTCGGGAGGATTTTATCTTTGGTAGACAACCACAAGTCCCAGTGTGTTGGTGCTTTGCAGCCTGTGCAGGTCACAGCTTGTCGAGGGATGGCTCTAATTGCAGGTTGTCTCAAGCCTGATTGGTCCCACCATCTAAGGGAGGTTCATCCTCTTCAGAGACCTCCTGACGGTTGGAAGAAGTGGTTGACCAGCAGTGATTACACAGAAGGCATATGCGGTTGTCTGGAAGTGGCTGCAGACATCTCTTCTCTTGTTCCTCATAAATCCTTCTGTTCCAGGTGTCAGCTTGTCTTCTCCTGAGCCCAAGTTAGGCTTTTTTGTACAGGGCCCTCTGTAGAAGGCCCTAAAGATCCAGATGGGTCTCTATAATTGGACGCCCTAAACCTCACACGATTCCTATGCACCTCTCCTGCATGAGACGGCTATGTTGCAGGTTTCACTACTGGAGGTTTAGTGGGAAGGCATGGTTTAGGCTCCCTTTTCCTCATAGGTCTGTATTTTTCTTGTCTACGAGTTTCTCGCTTGACAATTTAATTATTAGAAGGAGAGTTTGCTCTCTTCTTGTCACATGGGGGAACTACCTCTACTAGTTTGTGGGTAGTCTGGGAGTGCAGACACCTCAACGGGTGCTGGATTTGGGGTCACTGGAGTAACTTGACACTTTCTGGGCATAGGGGCTTAGACCCTAGTGGATAATTTGGGCTTAAGGCCCTGCTGACCTCCAGAGAAGCAGAATTGGCTCTTAGTCTCTGGTGAGAGGTCCCTTAAGGTGGTCTCTCTGGCTTCCTTGGTAAGAGCTCTTATCCTTTGACAAGGGAGCTCAGCTGTGTAGGAGACGACACGTTAGTTGTAAGGTTGTTGCCTAACACAGTCCAGGCACGTCTGCCTGGACACAGACCGGGATCCTGACAAAAATCCTCATTTGATAAGAGGAACCAGTATAGGGGATTATGCTAGTTACAGTATTGCACTTAAAACAAACAGAAAATCCCCTCTTGATAAATCTAGCACCTCTGGGTTCTGATTTATTATAGAAATAAGTCTTTGTATATCTGTACACATACCCTTACAGCATCCAAAACATTACATAGTGCCTGATACCAATATGAAATGAGCAGCCAGGCTTATTTTAGGAGGGAGAGAGGGATGTGGATAGCCCAAAGAAACACTGATACACTATGTATTGTAAACATGTTTTATTTTAAATACATTTAAGCAAGTGTAGTGGCTGTGTAGTTATGGTTAAGTTGCTGTTTCCATAGGAAGAACACATTTTGGGCAGCTTATAACTCCGCTCTCCCTGGACGAATCCTCACCAAACTTTGCAAAGAAAAAGTATATGGGCCACTCTGAATTTGGTGTGGTTTGGTCCCAGGGGGGCAAAGTTATGGGGGGGTCCCAAAACTTCTTTTTTTCCAATAGACTGAATGGGGAAAAAACTTTGCTCACACCTACAGCCTAAACCGCTGGACGGATTTCACCAAATTTGCGGCAGGGGCAGCGGCTTGGTCCCGAAAGCGTGCTTTTATAAATTTGGTGAAAATGCGTCCAGTAGTTTTTAAAAAAATGACCAAAAAGTAGGTCACAGAAAATGAGTGATATTTATGTTCCGTCCGCGGACACAGTTCCCTGTTCGCTCAACGGACAATATCCTGAATGGCTAATCGGCTTTCGTCATGTCCGCGGACATGCGGCGTGCCCGCTGATTGGATGGCGGTGAGCGTGAAGTGCCTCGGATTTTTGTGAGCGCCCGTCATCTTGTATCCACGAACACCCGCGGACAGCACAGTGACAAATGGTGGAGAAATAAAATGTTGGTACGTGTGTTGGCCTGTAACAGTGTTTTGGGAGGGTGGGGGAGTAAGAGATGGTTAAAAAATTGTATATGTTTGGCGGTAGGCACTGCGGTTTGTATTTGTTGTGTCTGCGGACAATCGCGCTGACCTTGATGTCCGCAAAAAGACCCGGATGGGGTATTGTCCAAAGGACAATATACCTGTCCACATTATCGGCAGGCAAGTTGAAACTGTTCTAAGAACACACTCGGTGTCCGGGATGTCCGTAATAATCCATAATGGGGGTCCTAAGGACACTAAACCTGTCTGTATTGTTCGCAGGCAAGTTGGAACGGTTCTAAGAACACACGCAGTGTCCGGGATGTCCACAAATAAATGAAGGTGTCCTAAGGACACTATGCATGTCCGTATTGTTCGCAGACATGTTGAAACTGTTCTAAGAACACCCAAGGTGTCTGCGGACATATAAAATTGCTGCATAGTTAAAAATGTTTGATTCTATGGGTGTGATCTATGGATGTGATATGCTGCGTTGGTTGTGACCAGGGCCTAGACTCTTGGGTGAATAGCCGAACATGCATGTGCATGGCTGTACATAATCTGCCATGGTTTGCATTTTGTGCAAGTTGCTGAAATGGAACGGATTCACAATTAGGTATGGATACATACACAAAGCGCTCATTAGGGATTTGTTCTTGTGTAACATTGTTGCAGAGAGTGCAGGTATGTTTCCACATGTATGAAATCTGGAAGATTTAATTTATAGGTATGTTTTTGTTTTCCAGTATTTGTAGTAAGTACATTAGAAATTCTTGTGGATCTTCTTGTGAGTTTATAGTGAATTTCACCATTCCAGCACAGAAGTCCAATTCTTGTCTTATTCCGTGAACACTGTGTTGTCAGGATTGTTTGTTGCGTTTCTATGAAGGACTAACATTTGCAAACACAATTGGTCTGTACTGTGGAAGTAAATGTTGTCAACAATTGGTGGCAATTGAAATAGAATATTCATTGCTACATTTGCATAACAACTTACATCAGTTACATTTGAAAATTTGAATGGACCAGATAGTTCTGTGTCCAAGTCATTTTTTCGGAGCGTGTGTTGCTTCTCTGAAGAAATACCTGAATTACTTTGACTAATAGGTTCTTATTTAGTTATGGTAAATGATGAAATATTAGCTTCTTTTATTCTCTTTGGAGGTTTTGCAGTCAAATTCTGTTGCATTTTAGTTTGAATTAGTTTTCTTTTACAACGTTTTCCCTTTTGTGGAACAGGATATTGTTTTAGATGGGGGTTGTACAGTGAACGTAGTCTATTGTATTCTACAATGCAAGGAATATCAGCGTTGACTTTACTTGCATCAAAGTTGATTAGAAATAGACTGTCAAGTGTACCTAAGCGTGATAGTGCTACGTAGCTCATGCCTTCTTTAAAGCTTTGTCTAGGGTAAGACCATGGGATTCATGAATGGTGACTGCATATGCAAGAGTTAGAGAAAATTGTTCTCTACGTACATACATGTCTTTGAAGAGAAGGAATCAAGCTGTTGAGCACCCTATCCTTTTTACTTCTGAAAGTTTGTCATAGAATATTGACAAACTAAATGTTGTCACGTGGGTATGTTTGAAAGCCAACAACTGTACCCAGTGCTCCATTAACTAGTCCTTGCTCCACATCAAGGTTACATTTAAGCATTACTCTACAGTTTAAGGATAATTTTAAAATTTTCTCCAACGCAGCTGTGTTGGAGATTGAATTTTCTAAGGTATTTAGTCTTGTTGGGGCTTGCTGACACATGAGTAGTGTCATACCATGTACGTCTAGTTTGTCTGTAGAACAAATTTCAATTATTGGTTGCATTTCTTTTTTTAACATTTGGAACAGCTTGCAAGAGTTGGCATGAAGGCCATACAATTGACATTTTTGTGCACTAATTGTTCCATAACATCAGTAGCACATGTGTTATGGCCATAAAGTGCATGGATGTGCCGGGTTTTTAATATTGCTTGTGCTTCTTGAGATAATACACCAACTGTAATATTTTTTAGGATGTTGGCATAAGTGAGATCTGCAGATAGGCGCATGTTTTCTGTTAATTCTTTGTATTGGAAATGTTGCCAAAGGTTGACATTTCCTATACTGCCTATAGTTTTACGGCAGAGTTTGTGTCCTAAGGTTTTAAAAATCGGTTCACCTTTCACTGGTGTCAATTGAAGAAGATCTCCAAAAAGGATAATGTTTTTTTCCTCCAAACAGTTGTTCGTAGTTTGTTTTAAGTACTTCTTGCAGGGTAATTCCAGAGGTGAATCAAAGCCAACATTAGGTTGGAGACCATGCTCACTTCATCTATTAGTAGCATTTGCATTTGTTTGAAAACTCTGCGTAGTTCCATTGCAGCTTCTGTAGAAAGTTTGTAATAGTCTAATTTGTTTTGGTGTTCTACTGGAAGGAGTAGTAATCGGTGTAAAGTGACACCGACTATGTTGTAGGCAGCTAAAACTATGGGGGCAGTTACAACAGCTGACAGTTTGTTGTTTGTCAATTGTTGAATGAATTTGCTGATGATTTTGATTAAGAATGTTTTGCCTGAACCAGCTTCACCACTGGTGTATAGTAATATAGGTTTGTAATTTTGGCAAGTACATTTTTTTATTTTCATGTTGTACACCATGTGCAATTTCTTTTACTTCTTCAAAAATGGTGCGCTGCTCTTTGTTTAGTTTTAATTGTAGTGCAGTTAAGTTTTCTGTATCTTCTTCATAGTGACACATGGTGTTTTCTACTTCTGTGTTAGGCGGAAACCTGTGCAGTTCCCTCTGGGACCACTGCAAAAGATTTAGGACTACAGGTGTTTGGCAGTAAACCCACTTGGTAGCAGCCTGTACCACACAGATTCACTTGGTAGCTGTGGCTGAGCAGTCAGACTTCCCTCAAGAAGAGTTAAGCAGTATGTGGAGTATACAAGATAGGGCAATTCTTCACAGTAAGACAAGCAAACCCTCAACGAGACTCAGTGTAAAGATATTAAGGTATTTATAACGGAACATCTATGAAAAACACTATGGCACTATCACGGCAAACACTTCAATCACAATTACTCTACGAAGAAGAAACAATCAATCCCCCTAACAATATTTCGACAAGTCTAGGTTCTACCGGCATTACTTATTTGCAGACAGAGGTGTATGCCTCAACCTAGATGGCACTCTAATATTAATTAGGACGGGAGAGAAAACTAGGCAGGTTATGAAATCAACACAGTTCAATACTTCACGGGTAAAATGCAAGGCAAGAACCACAATAGATCATAAAGTTCAGAGGCCAGGCCCACTCGGAGAGAGGCAAGGCGATATGTCCCAAAAAGTCTCTAGTGGAAATGCGTTCGAGTCTTTGTAGCAAATTGTTATCGGCAGATTGAACCAGTTCAGAACAATACGTTAGAAAGCTTGGAGGTGACCCAACGGAAAGGAGGGGATTAAGACTCCTCACTCGAACCGATCGAAAGGGAAGCCAGGCGGACACGGTACCTTGTTTGTGGAGAGACAGCTCCGGCGGGGGCAGTTGTTCCTGGTAGTGGATGCACGTCGGGTCTTTGCCAAGAGTAGAGATGAACTCGTCGTCGAAGAAAAGTGAAGTCCGGTGCACCACCAGGGAAGAGACCAGCCGCGGAGTGCTCCGTCACAAGGCACCACCTTTTGGTCGCGGTACAGGGGTAGTGGCTATCCGGTTGCCGAGGTGCTCTGCACGGGCAATTCGACCACTGCGTCCTGAGGCAAAGAAAAAGAAAAGGGGACTGGTTGTTCCCACCAGTCAGGGGAAGAGACTCTCCGGCAGGGAGATCTCCTCTGTCGTCGGGAAGTGGTGAGTCGGTTCCGCAGGGCTGCACCGGAGGTGTCATCGTGCAGGTCGGCTCAGCGTTACCCCCGTCGGATTCTTAGGTCCTGTGACGACTTCTGAAGATCCAGTCCCAAAAGCCCTGCTTTTATGCAGAAAACCCCCATTCATTCAGCCTAGCTGTCAATCAACACATACTAAGTGGTGAGCGGGGAGGCTCACCACTAGGGGTGTCACGGTATTAGTTTTATGACGGTACAATAACCTTCTTGCCAAATGACTGTATATCATGGTTATCGCGGTATAGCAGGTGGAGTTACCTAATCTTAACAAATATTTTCTAAAAGGTCATAAATTGTCAGATTTATCATCACAAACAAAACCATGCACCCAGGGCCAGAATTGGGCTTTTCAACATACTTTCCACTGAAATGCCACCTCTTGCTTGCACCAAACACAAACGCACGTGTGGAGAGGAGGGGGAGGTGGGGCCCTGCTGCGACTGGCAAAGCAAACTGAATAGCTTTTCTTAAGTGGTCATTTAGGCTTTTAGCTCCCCCACTGGCTACTGGTGAAGATGAACATGTTGCCATATTGATAATCTGCATGCCACAGATCAATGGAGTCTGATGGTAGTATACGCTTGTGCGCACACACACGCACACGCAATTTCTCTTTACGTTACAGCCTTTAGTTTACTTCTGGGCTAAGAGGTGTTCAGTAATCACGGACATGTTACCCTTTGCTATGGCAGCAGGGAATACCCACAGAGATGATTAAATTTCGCAGTGTGACTTATTATATGTAAATTCAATGATAGAACCAGGGAAATCCGCCATTGTCATATGTTTAGAAAACATTATCCATTATAAATATATAAACCCCAAAGCCGCCAACCCAAAGTCCCGGGAGGATAGCCCAGCGGCAACGTGCGTGCCTTGGAAGCAAGACGACACGAAGCAGCACAGGTTCGATCCCTGGGTCCGCGCTTAGAAATCTCTGGGTGTTTAAGCACGTTATAAATACGCAACTAAGACAAAAACAATTACGCAACAAAATAAACAAAACCAATTTCTTTAACAGCGCCTCGATGCCCTGGGGCTGTGTGAGCGGTTTAAAAAAAAAATGTAAATAAAAAAAAGTAAACCCCTTTCCTTCTTGGCACTGTATTTATTCTTCCTATTGCTAACATGTTGATTTTGTGTCGGGCATGTGTGGTTTATGGGATGGCATTAAAAACTGCTCAAACTGAAACTACTTGGCAGACGGCACATCCAACAGTGCAAGACCAAAACTGCGCAGAACTTGCTTACTGCAGCCTTTCCAAATCAGATTGAAAAGCACACTTAACGGTATGAACGGTATACCGGTATAAACAATGTGACGGTTATTATTGTTCAATTAAGTGGTTCACGGTATCTTTAATGGTATACCGTAATACCGTTACATCCCTACTCACCACTTGGGCCAATCACACCAGAGTGCAACCGGAGTTGGCAAGGCAACTCGGTCCAGGGTGCCTAAACCCCCTCACACACTCCTGTGGTAACCCAGACAGAATGGCACCACTTTGGAGGGTCTCTGTACAGAGGCCCGCCAAAAGTGGAACAAAGGGGTCAACCTTTGGTTTAGGAGTCACAGAGACGAACACAGACGCCATTTTAAAAACCAAGTTCTGGCAGAAAATACCATCCGATAAACTTATTTAAGATAAGTGGACCGGTGGTACGTTAGAGATTAACGAGGAAAAGTATAAATCTCTAACAATGGGACGAATCCCATAGGGTTATGTTCGGGGTCGAACATAACAAGTAGTTTCCACTGCCACCAGCCAAAACTCGACGAGGGGGGACGGGACAGTGCCCCCTCAAATAACAGATCCAGGAGTAACCGAATTACCCCTACTAGTACGTCCACAATAAGATGGTTTGTACTAGTTCTGTTAGTAAATTTAGGTCTAGTAAAGCCAATGGTGACTTTACATGCCCGGGGAGACAGTAGTCAGTCTCCGGGTATGGAGTCTATGGTGGAGGTCCGCTAGGACGCCCCAGTGTTACGGCACGTAGGGTGCGGTGTAACACACATAGAAAAACATATGAGACCCTATGGAGTAAAAGACCCCATAGCCCATAGAACACATTGACATTCAAAGGAATTACACACATTCATGTCCAAGAGTGGGAGGAAAAGAGTCTCACTCTTGGCAGGATGGAAAAAAACAAACTCCGGAAATCCAGCAAAGCTGCTGGGGGACTCACTAGGTTAGGAAATTCAGCCTAAACAGAGAATTCTCCCTAACATTCTGTTAGCTAATTCTGCTTCATTTGCTATTAGTGGCTGTCCCAGTGGTTCCTGGCTTCCTATTACAGAAGGTTGACTACTGTCGCGAGTGTCTTTATCTAGTTGGGCCTGGAGTTCTTCTTCATGTTGCTGTTCATTGTGCAACATTGTTTTGTACTGCGTAAAGTTGATATCGGTGATAGTGCTTTTGTTTGCTTTGAAAGCGTCTTCATAGCTGTCATAGTTATCTAATATCTCTTCTTCTTTTCTCCATGGTTTAAGACGTTGTAGCAGGGACATGTAATATAGTTCTTTTTGTTGAGGAGTTTTTAATGCCAATTTGATATGATTAATTAAGCTTTGTTTGGTAAGTTTCACTAAGCTGCCTTCACAATCTGTCACTCTATATCTACCTTTGTTTTCATCGGGTTTTATATTATTTTTGTATGCAAAGTTTTGGGCTATGTGGTATAGACACATGTTTTCCAAAGTGGTACTCCTGTTCGAGTAGTATGTGTCTAGTAAATTGTTTTTCAAAATGTCTTGGCTGTTGGGATCATTTTTGGCTATTGTTTCTATGTTGTCATATGATTTGAGAACTCTTTTTCTAGATTTAGCAGGACCAAGACTTAGCCATACTATATTTTCAGATTTTCCATACAAAGCAATAAAAATACTGGTTAAACGATCTGCAGCTTCGCAGGCACCACATTCCCTATGCGAGAGCATTTTTATGCCCAAGCTGTACAATTTCTGAGATAGTGTTTTGTCTGATGATAGGTCATTCCAGAGGTCTTGAAGCTCTGTTTTTTCTGCTTTTGTTAAGTTGGCTGTAACATATCATGCAGCTGCAGTGGAATTGTCTGCAATGTACTGCACGTCTGTTTTCATTCCAGAAGTGCGCAATGATTGGGTTGTAATCCTTGATATATTTTGATTCTTCTGTTCTTTTTATGTAATATGTATTCTTAGGTGATTTACCTTTAACAGTATGTGTAACTGAAGACATTAAGTTGTTTACTTCACCTGTTTCTGTAACTGGTCTAGGGAAACCAAAGCGACATTTGGTGTAGTATTTCCCTTTGTTCTTGTATTTGCAATGACATTTGCCACATTTGTGTGTTTGAAATCGTACAATTTGTGCATGAAGGTTACTATGTGTCATTTGTGAAGGGATTTCACAAGTGACATATTTTTGTATGAACTGCAAAACTGGTATCACTGTCCTGACCAAATTTAGGAGCATCTTTAATCCATACAAGCATGTGGATATGTGGTGCTCCTCTGGCTTGGTATTATTTTCTCCAAAAGAAGTGTTGCACTTCTCCGAGGGGAGGAACAGTTTTATTACAAATAAAGTGTAGCATAGCAATGAAACAATGGTGGAAATATCTTGAAACATTAAGACAGGATCTAGAGAGCAAAGTTTTCCAGGTGTTAGTATATCTGTTTGTTTTGTTTTTAATAAAAATAATAATAATAATAATATTATTTTGTTTGATATGCGTAGGAAATCATGTAAATCTTCCCATGCATATTCTTAATGTAACAAACCAAATGGGTGGGCCAAGGTTTCTGATCATACAACGTACATCTCCGTGACGTCGGAACCAGTATTCTTTAGTACCACGCATGTTTGCAAACAGATTTGTAATACTTGATTGTAAAACCTCATATTTTTCTTGCACTTTTTGTACTAATTGCATAGCTGACCTGTTTTGAAAGTGAGTTCCCGATTTTAATGTGTGCAACTCCGTAACATAGAGTTGCTAGTTCACTTTCAAAGAGTAGGTGGAATATGTATTCTACATTTTGTCTAAATCTGGGATCTTCAGAATACATTCGTAGTGAGCGGTATTCTGATGCTCTTATCTGAGTGGGTCCATCATCGTACCTTCCTCCTTTGCCAGTAGGAAATAGTAGAGGAAAAGCACATGCTTCTATACTTTTTTCCCATATGCTCATTAGTGATCCTTTGGTTTGTTGCATTTGGTATGTTTCTAGTGCATCATCGATGCTGTCTTTAGAGTGCAATGGATGAATTGTATAATGGTCTAAAATAATAGATTCTGCAGTAGGATCCAGAAGTTGAAATTGACCAGTTTCTGGTGACTCTTGAATTATTTCAGTTGTTCCCCTTAAGTTTTCTTCAATATTTATTTCTTTGTAGTAATTTTTTTGTCTTTTGTAGATACACTATTTACTAAGATAATTAAATATTGCTCTATTGGACGTTGCACTCCTAGAGTGTGCACATTTCTGTCAGATCTAATGGTAAGTAAACTACTTGCCACGAATACCTTTCACCAATTCAGATGGAGGTAATTTTGCTGTTTTATTGCTTGAAATGGGTGCACTGTTTGAATTATGATCCTCTCATATAAATTGAGTTGTTGTAGGGGTTTTGGTAGTGGGAATAATTCCAAGTTATTTGTGATAGCACGTGAAGGAGTTTGGTTGTTGTCAGGTTTTCTAGTGCAGTAACTGCAAAGTATTAAGGGGTTGGTTATTTCGTATTTGTTTTCTTCTATAAGGTAGAGAGCTAATTCAAACCATTTAGAATCTTCATTGTCCTCTATTTTGTATGTTACGTCTATAGTTTTTGTGTTAGTTTTGTAAAAAGTTATGCGGCAACACACACGCATATGGTTTGGTACTTCAGCGGATGTACTTTTAAATTTTAGTATTTCTTTTTTGTATGTGTGTAGAATTGTTGTTAGTCTGTTGTAAAGCTATTGCATTTTGTAAGTGGCTTTCACTTCCAAAATATTCTGGATATGGTCGATTTCTTCAAGTAGTTTGGTTGTACCATGTAGAAGATTGTTATTTAAATTGGCTAGTGCAAAAGCAGGGCTTTTAGCATAGTACAGTTTATAGACTAGATTTCTTATAGTTGGATGATGTGTTGATATCATTTTGATATGATGCAACGTGCTTTTGCAAATAGGTCCTAAAATGCAGGCTAATAAATGTCCTTGTAGTCGTGTGTATTTATGCACTGAACAGGTATCCATATTTTGCAGCAGTTTCATTTTGATTTGGTCTTCGCCTTTCACATACTGATTGAGGAATTGGCGTAAAGATTTGAAAGATTTCTTGGGAATGTTACACATTGACATGCATGGCCATTTGTATACTGGATGTTCTGGTCCAATTGAATGGAGAGGTAATTCTGAGTTTTCTGGGGATCTTTTTGTAAGCAGTATTTCTTGTTCCATTATGGTATTGTTAAGTTTTTCATAACCTCGTCCTCTGCTATGTATAGCAATTGTATTTGTTTGCTTTTGTTTGTATGCTTCTTCATTAAAATATGGTTCTGTGCTTGTGGTGTGACTCCATTCACCTCCACAGATATTTAAGAAGTTATTTCTGTTTCGCTTATTGAAAAGTCTTTTTTGTAATTTAGTAATTAGTTTTGGTAGTGGTTTCATTCTGTTTAACACTAAAATAAATAACTTTCTTTGGAGAAGGATTGCACTGTCTATCAAAGCTTTTAAGATTAATTTTCTATTGTAGGTTTTATGGGTTGTGCATGATTTGTCTCCTGTTTTTGTAAGATTCTGAAGGACTCTGTGGCCGAACATTTTTGCTAAAATACTTTTTTTGGTATGCTTACTTGCCACTATATCAGGATTTATAGGAGCAGTTTTAGCAGTAGTGGTAGCTGAATTCTTGATAATCGTTTTCTGTTTTGTTTTACATTTTGATAGAGGAGGCAAAGTTTCTGTACTTGAAGCTTGTTTTGTTTCGCTAAATGAATGTATTAGCTGTTTTGTTTGAACTTTTTGTACAAATTCTGCTAGAGATGGATGCTTTTTTTGGACACTTCTTCTTTCATTTGCTCTACTTCCACGTTGTTTTCTACGGACTTGCTTTTTGGTAGGCATTCTTTGGGGTCTGTTGAAAAAAATAAAGAAGATATGGGGTGGGCTATTGGGCTATTCTGCTATGCATGTGTGTTGTGTGCATGAGTGTCTGAGTATGATGGTAGAGATGTTTGTGATGGTTTGTGATTGTGCATTGGGCAGCTACAACTAGTTGGGAAAGCTATTCTTGTATTTGTCTGTTACTATACTGGGGTTCAGATGACAGTAGAAAGTAAGCTAGTGGTGAGGAGAAGCACAAATACTAAATCTAATGGTATCGAATTAAAACAGTTCTTTGTTCTGCAATACTAACATTCTAGGGGCTGAGTTATGTCATGTCATTTGTGTGCTGAAAAAACAGGGATTTGTGCACTATTCTGTCTGCAAATCCCTGTTTAACAAATGGGGATTTGTGGGCAGAATGGGGCAATAATCTTTATTTATTTTTTTTTTTTTAGGTGCACAAATACCATGAATCAACTGCACAGTTTGTATGAGTAACAGTAAGAATATTGTGGCAGTACTTACTTTTTTGTGTGGAATGAGCAGCTTTCTTCTGAGTTGTTGTTTGTACTTCGGATGCTGCTGCTTTTCAGGAGAGTAGGCTTCACTGCAATTGTAAAGGAAAGAACTTAGTAATTGTTTTTGTATATAGCACTGATGTTAATTTAGACATTGATGTCCTTTGATTATGTGCAGTCTTTATATTTTGTTTTATAAATATGTTTAACATGCTTTGCAAATAAGTAGAATAGGAAGTGTATGAAACTCGCTTGGTTTCTAAAGGCTGTGTTATTGAATGTTAGGAGAAAGAAAAAATAATATTCTTATTTTGCTATTTTTATAAGGTAAATGGCAGATACTATATACAAAAGCATGGAATGTATGCATTTGTGAAGATGTGGGTCATAAATCAGAAGGATGTGATTTACAGGCAGTGGTGCTATTGCAGTTGGGAGTTTTTAGATGATAGTGGGCCTCATTACAACTTTTCTGGTCCAGACCGCGGTGATTCCGCAGCGGCGGTAACAAAGTTTCCGCGCGCGCAAGGTTGCGGAAAGACTGTCCGATTACGTGCTGTCGGTCGCACGCACCACACGGACGTAGAAACGTTGTAATCGCCGTCACGGAAAAACCCACGGAAAAGGACATAGCGGTGCCACAAGTTGCGCAAAGCCCGTGTCCGCCACTGTCGCCACAGACACGGAACCGGAATTACCATGATCGCCGGAAACAGAGCGGCGGCCATCATATAAAGCACAATCCATTGTCATCCAGAGTCAGCACAAGCAGAATCCACGCTGTGAGAAGCCAAAAGGGAACACCAGCATGTCAGCCAGGATTCCAGCCCAGAGGCAGCGCAAACAGCGCTTTAGTGAGGCGGAGCTAACTGTTCTGGTTGAGCACATAGTGCAGCATGCTGATATGCTGTTCAGTGCCGATCAACGGCATGCCACACAGCAGCAGAGGAAGGAAGTGTGGGCGGAAGCAGCAGTGTGACTGTAAGGAGTGTAAAGGACTGCCACAAGCGGTGGGACGACCTCAGGCTGAGGGTGCGGAACCTGATCTCCACACACCGCCAACGCAGCAGTGGGACAAGTGGAGGGACCCCCTTTCCCACTGAGGCTGCAAGCATGGGAGGTGCATTGCAGCAGTGTTCTCCACCAGGCATCCCTGGGATCGGGGAGGCTGAGGCAGGAGTGAGCCCACCTGCAGATGCTTGTAAGTGCGCAAACATGAATGCCATATGAGTATATGTTGAGGGCATGACTGGGCCAAAGGACCCATTAACAACCCACCCCCCGGCAGTGCATGACTGGGCCAAAGGACCCATTAACAACCCCCCCCCCCCCAGGCAGTGCATGACTGGGCCAAATGACCCATTAACAACCCCCCCCCACCCAGGCAGTGCATGACTGGGCCAAACGACCCATTAACAACCCCCTGCCACCCCCCCAGGCAGTGCATGACTGGGCCAAAGGACCCATTAACAACCCCCCCAGGCAGTGCATGACTGGGCCAAAGGACCCATCATGATCCATATGGTGACCAATATCACTACAATGCATTTCCGCCAGCAAGCAGATGCATGTTAATGCCACTATTAAATGATCAACCTGTATGATGCATGTGATGCACCCATCGGGCACCACCACATAACTAATTGCATGCCCTCTGTGTCCCCACACCCGTATCAAGTGACAGTGATACTGCACAACAGCCCAGGCAAACAGCTCCAGCACGGGTCCAAGCCAGCGGCCCTGCACAGGAGGAGTCTCTGCCCCCAGTAGCAACTGCAACACATGTGCCGGCCACCATCACCAACATCCCCACCGTCTCCACGCTGCGTGATGCAACACAGGTGCCACGGGCACCCATCATGCCCACCCAACCTACCACAGCTGCACTGCAGAGGAGGCAGCATGTAGTGACAACAGTGCCCCGGCAGTGCAGTCTGATACAGGGCCACAGGGGGAGATGCCCACATTGGATAACTTGGAATCCTTCCATCAGCTGGAGTTCAGCCCCACATCACTCCGAAGTCCCAAGAGGTCACCTACCCCCTCAATGACAGAGCTAAATTCCCGCATGCAGCGGATGGAGGAGCAGCAGGCTACCTTCAGCCAGCTGGTGGAGAGGCAGCTCGAGGCATCTAGGCTGCAGAGGGAGTGCTACAGCACATCAGTACGTCGCCTCTCAAGGTCCATTTTACGCTTTGCCAGCACTATAGTCGCCATGTGCGGGAGGGCAATGACAACACCTCCAGGCTCATTGCACATATGCCACATATTCCGGATTCTGTGCCATCCAATACCACCACCCCATCAGCTCCACCACTGCCAGTCCACGAGGCGCTAGAGTCGGCTAACAGGGCTCTCGGGCAAGGATGCACAAGCACAGAAGCGCACACGAACGTGGTGGCATGTGTGTCGGGCACTGCAGGACACATGTGGACTTGAAGCGTGTGAGGGGTGGGTACGTTTGGATGGTGGGGGAGGTCAATTAGGGGGTTTGAATATTGGGGCCTGGTTGGGGTGGGTACGTTTGGGTGGTGGGGGAGGTCAATTAGGGGGTTTGAATATTGGGGCCTGGTTGGGGTGGGTACGTTTGGGTGGTGGGGGAGGTCAATTGGGGGGTTTGAATATTGTGGCCTGGTCGGAGGTGGGTATGTTTGGGTGGTGGGTGGGCACGGGTGCACAGCTTCCCTAACCATTGCACCTCCTTCCCTGTTGTTAATTCATCAATATATCATCATTTCAAAAAAACATACATGAGGGGACATCCATCATTTCATTTGCAGTACAACAATTCATTTACTGGCATCACCATATCCATGCAATGCTGTGAATGTGCTGTCTCTCAAAAGTAAATGCAGTCCGAATGTCCTATCAATCATGCCACGTATACGGACATGTGCCCTGTTGTACGCCTCTTCATACCTGTTCCTTGGCCTCCGTACAGGCATCATCATCCATGGCGTGAGTGCATATCCAGCATCACCTACATGGGATGTAGATTGGGGGGGGGGGCATGTCAGTGTTTGTTGTATCATGTCTTCATCAGATGCAGTGCAATCTTGTGTCATTGTTCATTCATGCATATGTTGCATGCAGTGGCTGGATCGGTGGGTGGTTATGTTCTTTGGCCATCGTAGAGGACGTTGGCAACTGGACATTGACCAACGCATTGGTGTGCATGTGTACTCTGCCCTGCGGGTGACATTGGCTTGTGAGTATGGCATTGTGCAGTGATGTGCACACATGGCAGAGTAACTCCACCGTGATGAAGTAGTCGATGCAGGACGTCTCATGTACAGGCATCATGTTCATTGGGAGGGCAGTGTTGCATGTTCTGGGTGGGTATTTGCAGTGGCTCCAGGTTTATGGGACAGTAATGTTTCATGTGGCAGGGGGTGTACGGGCACACTGTGGTAACCTGTCATGTGTTGCTTTGTGATGTTTAGGTTCCGCTGTCTATTCAGTTGATGGCCGGGGGGGGTGATGCATGTGCAGTCATAGCAGCACACTCACATTGCTCATTGCCCTGGACACACACACACACACACACACACCACTTCCACAGGGTCGGTGCATTGGCAGCTGTGCTCGCCCAATAGCCATGTGCTTTGTTCGGCATAGCATTCCATGTACTGGGGCAATGTGGAATTCTGCAGTACCATTGAGTCATGGGTTGAGCCTGGGAAACGTGCGCAGCAATGTGTTATCAGTTGCGTGGCATCACATACCATCTGTACATTCAGTGAGTGGTACTGTTTCCTATTGTGGAACACAATCTCAATTGCACGTGGTACTGTCGGCTCAATGTGGGTGCAGTCGACTGCACCTATGCAATTTGGCATGCCTGCTATGGCATGGAAGGCCAACTTGGTAGCAATGACCTTGGGGAGGGTACGGGGTAGGGCTATCTGTTCCGACACATGGCGTAACAGGGCATCCAGTACCTGTACCAGGATTTTGGAGAAACTGGGTTGTGATAGGCCGTGCAGCTCACCAACTGTGTGTTGATAGGTGCCAGTGCCAAGGAAATGCAGAACAGACACAACCTTCAGGAGGGAGGGTGGCGGTGGGGGTGTCTATGTGGCTGCTGATGTCGTCCTCTATCATGGCGGTGATGTACAGGATTGTTGGACGGTCCAGCCGGTATAGTGTGGATCTGTCCTGGGGTAAGGTTCCAGGGTGAGGCCCTGATGCGTGGTATTGCAGGCTGCCTGTGGGGTGGTGCCGGCTGGACAATGGGGTTTGCCATAGGTACAGGGTTAGCTGGTTGCCGCCTGCGCCTCCTACACCTCCTCCTCTGCACCATTACTGCCATCATATGCAGTGCTGCCTGTTGGTTGAGTAGGCCCAGTCCCAATGCTACTAGAGCTGCTGCCTGCATGGTTCTGTTTTGTGTTGGGCTGGGTGTGGCCCTTTTGTAGGCTCCCAGTGGCCTGCTGGGTCCAGCTGGGCTGATTTGGTGCACCTGTGCCCTGATTCAGGTCAGCAGGCACTGTTTAACGTCATGTTCGCGGTGGCGGCGGTACCCCCACCGTGATCACGGTTTTAACGCGATTTTTCAGGCAGTGTTTCCATGTCCGCGCTAGCTGTGATGCTCGCTGTGTTTAGTATAGCCGGTAACGGAGTGTTTTCCGTGCAGGCGGAGTTTACGGGAGCCTAAACTTCGCGGTGGCGGTTGGAGGAGGTGCTATTTCCGGGTCCGCAGTTCATGATTGGGCGGACGCGGAAACGGTGCCGGTAAGGTTATACCGGCGGCGTTAAGTCCGGACCGATGTACTTGTAATGAGGCTGAGTGTCTTTCTGTGTGAGTGTATGAAGGTGCATGACCTTATCCTGGCTGTGTGTAATTTTATAATACACTAATAAGTGTTTTTCTACAATTATACAATTCTGTGTAAAAAGATCTTTAGATAGTAGATAGGTTTGAAAGTGATAGTTGATTATAGCAGATTGGAAAAATGACAAGAAGTTCATTTTATAGGCTATACAGGTTAAGTGGCGGTTAGTCTGTTTCTCCAGCATGGGGTCTGGCATGGATTCACATGCTCATGAATATTCCCCGTCGTCAGGCTGGGAATCCTCGGTAAAGAAAAATCATTATCAGTTTAGTTTCTGATCTGTCTTTCGTAGTAGTAACCAATCACTGATCTCTGCGTCATACTGACCACAGCCAATGACTGCCCTCTACCTAAGCCCCGCCTCTGGCAGCCATCTTCAGATTTTTACAGCACGTTCAAGTGTTGGGAGTCCTCGTGCTTAGCTCTGAAGCTTTTACTGCGTGTTTCATGCTTTTTCAGGTGAATTTTCACATTTTTTTTCGGTTAATCGAGCCTCAAGCTCCACCGTTTCTACTCCCGTTAAAGGCTACCCGTTACGGGATTTTCCTACGCCCCTCAAGGGTGAAGATTTCGTCGAATCAACTTCTTGGAGGATTCCAGAAGATTTGCAGCCTACTTCGAGATGGCCCAGGACGCGAGTTCGTCACCCGGACCCAAGCTGTTTCGCAGCTGCCCTGGATGCGGGCTGCAGAATGTGTTTAAGGAAGACGAACATTTGCGATTCCTCTACTGTCTTCATGGGGACAAGACTCATGTAGAGAAGGACTGCCAGTTCTGCAAGAACTTGTCGGAGTGGACCATGAGGGACCGTCGATCCCGTCTCGCCAGCTGGTTGGAGAAGGGTTCAACGGGTGAGAAGAAGAAGAAAGGGTCCGAGCGGGCTTCTAAGTCCTGTGCGGGCGCCCCGGCAACGGGAGCCCAACACCAGGCCAAGCGCCGCGAGTCCGCTGGCTCAAAGACCGTCGAAAGGTCGGGCTCTTCGGTCGCCAGGCAGGGCGCGCCTTCCCCGGTACTGTCAACCACGAGCCAGCGCTCCGGTTCGGGGAAGAGGAAGTCCGAGACCCCGGGTAAGCTTCGGGAGAAGCTCTGTCCGATCTCGGAAGAGGGGGAGCGAGGCGTCGCCCCTCCCCCTAAGGAGAAGGCTGGGACGCACCTAAGGTGGTGAAGGCCCCTACCCAGCAGGCAAAGGCCTCTATCGAGGCGATCGCAGCGACTTTGGCCAAGCCGGCAGAGACCCCGCCAGCGGAGACTGCCTCCGGGACTAGAGTTTCCCTGCCACCAAGGAGGGAATCCTCTTTTCAGCCCATCGTCATGGCCACCATGATGGAAGAAGCGAGGGGGGGGCACGGTAGCCTCCTCGAGTTCGGAGTCAGCCTCGGAGGAGGAACTGACCGAGGCCGTGAGGAACCTCGAAGTCCAATTCGAGAAGGTTCGATCCCGTAAGGAAGATCCTCGGGAGATAACCGAGGAAGATGACGAGGAAGAGCAGCATTCCCTTCCAGCGCAGCCGGAACCTAGTCCTCAGGATGGCTCGGCGGCCATTTTGTCTGCAATCCAGTCCTTATGCTCTGAGATAAGGACGAGATTCCCACGGCCCAGGCCGGAGGACCCGCAACCTGGCCCGTCGGGAAGTCCTCAGAACAAACGACAGAGGACCCAACCCTCTTCTCCACTCGCCCCAGTAAGGCCTAAAGTTCCCTCCTCATCCTCCCACGAGTCGGGAGATGGCGGTGCGATGGGCTCGACGACGGGTTCTGAGGGCGACGACGACGGAACACGTCTCCCGTCTCCCTTAGCACGGGCCTCGCCGCCCGACGCGATTGGCTCATTCCACGCCGTGATCGCCAGGGCGTCCGAATTGTTCCAGCTCTGCCCGGAGGAGCAGAAAAAGGAAGGTTTCCTCTATCAGCGCCGGGAGGCCAAGAGGAAGACTGTCATCGCGGTGCCTCTAATCGATGACATCTGGGAGGAGGGCCTGTCGGTTCTCAAGAACCCCTCCACAGCACCAGCCAAACGGGACCGGTACGAGAAGAAGTACCGGGTCCCCAACACCGCTCCCCTGTGCCTCAGGGCCCAGCCAACGCCAGACTCGGTTGTCTCGGCCGCGGCGAAGAAGAAAGCGGCGGGGTCAGGAGCCTCGACGTCGAATTCCCCGCCGGACGGCGAGGGAAAGAAGTTGGACGCCATGGGGCGGCGGGTCATTTCGTCGGCGGCGACGACGATCAAAGCGGCCAACGCCCTGGCGATTGTGGCCCGTTACGACAGGGAGCTCTGGTTTAAGCTGGCCCCCATATTGGACTTCCTACCGGACGACAAGAGGTCCGAGGCCCTGGAAATACTTCAAGAAGGTGAGGTGTCGTCGGACCACGCCATAACGGTGGCAACCGATATTGCGGATAGCGGGTTCCGCCAGCTGGGCAACGGTGTTTGCCTACGACGACGGGGTTGGCTCCGGGCGACCGACTTCCGTCAGGACGTCCAGACCAGGGTGTTGGACATGCCGTTCGACGGCAGCAACTTGTTCGTGAAGGCGGTGGACGAATCCCTCCAAGCCATAAAGACGGACACAGAGACGGCCAGCGCCCTAGGAGCCCTTCAGCAACGACGGCCCTTTCGGAGCTCCGGAGGCAGACAGGGTGCCTCCAAGGGATCCAGCGGTGGCCCGTCATCCTACCGCCAGGCGGCACCCTCCTCGTCTCAGGAGGCCTACAGGGGTCGCGGCAAGCAGGGAGCGCCTCGCCGCCGTCGGCAAGGTGGCCAGGGCGGCAAGGCCACCACCTCCGAGCAGGACTGAACCGGCCGTGGTCTCTGGCCCCCACCGAAGCACCCCGGTGGGAGGCCGGCTGACTAAGTTCGTCGGCGTGTGGAAGTCCATCTCCACCGACCGTTGGGTGCTGGATACCCTGGCAAGAGGACACTCTATCAAATTCCTGAAGAAGTGCCCTCACATTCCACCTGTGGCCAGGAAGGAAAATCACGTCCCGCAACTGCTGTTGGAAGTACGTGCGATGCTGAGGAAAGGCGCCATCGAGCTTGTCCCGAAGAGGCTCCGGGGTGTACTCAAGGTACTTCCTCGTCAGGAAGAAGACGGGCGGCTGACGCCCCATCCTGGACCTTCGTCGTTTGAACAAATACATCAGGTCACAAAAGTTCAGGATGGTCACCCTCCAGCACGTACTGGGACAGCTGGAGGAAGGCGACTTTCTATCATAGTTGGACCTGGAGGATGCATACTTCCACGTTCCCATCCTCAAAAGTCACCGAAAGTTCCTCAGGTTCGTCGTCCAGGGACGCCACTACCAATTCAGAGCACTGCTGTTCGGATTGAAGTCGGCCCCCAGGGTCTTTACCAAGTGCCTAGCACCTGTGGCGGCGCGGATGCGCCTGCAAGCGATCCACGTCTACCCCTACCTGGACGACTGGCTCATCTGCTCAAGGACGAGGGAACTCGCCATCGAACACACTGTGAGGACCGTCCAGCTACTCACAGACCTGGGATTCGCCATAAACTACCCACAGTCCCTCCTGGTACTGTTGCAGGTGGCCCTGTTTCTGGGAGCGAAGCTCGATACAGTGAGGCGCCTGGCGGCCCCGTCGGAAGCACGGACGAAGACTATTCTAGGCAAAGTGCAGCGTCTGCTAGCCACGGACGTGGCCAGGGTGAGGTCCATCAAGTCCCTCCTGGGGATGATGTCCTCTTGCATCTACCTGGTGCGCCTCTGCAGACTACGGATGCGCCCTCTTCAAGAATTTCTTGACGCCCGTTGGAGGCAGGCGACGGGCACCTTCGAAGACAGGGTCCCCCTCAACGAGGTGTTCCGGCGGGCGATTCGGTGGTGGGGCGTTCGAGCGCACCTCACGGCGGGCAAGGACTGTCAGACGCCGGCGTACCAGGAGACGGTGACGACGGACGCCTCCCTGGAAGGTTGTGGTGCCCACAACGGAGATCTCCACGCAAGAGGTCTCTGGCTCCCGGAGGAGAGGCTCCTGCACATCAACGTCCTGGAACTCCGAGCCGTGTTCTGGGCTCTCGAATCGTTCCTCCCGTCGCTCAAGGGCAAGGTGGTGCAGATCTTCACGGACAACACCACGACAATGTTTTACATACGGAAGCAGGGAGGCATCAGATCCCCAGCCCTATCCAAGGAGGCACAGGATCTGTGGCACTGCGCGGTCGCCCAGGGGATGTTCCTGGTTCCCTTCCACCTGGCAGGAGAAAGAAACGCCATTGCCGACTCGCTCAGCAGGGAGCTGCGCGCGTGTCACGAGTGGGAACTGTGCCAGGATCAGGTGGATCAACTCTTCCGACAATGGGGCAAACCGCAAATCGACCTGTTTGCAACAGCGACAAACTCGAAGTGCAAGATATTCACCAGCAGGTTTCCCCAGCCGAGAAGCATGGGCGATGCGTTCTCGTTCCCCTGGGACGGCCTATACCTGTATGCGTTCCCTCCGTTGCCGTTGCTGCTTCGACTCATCAACCAGCTCAAGAGGTCCCGGTGCAGGATGATCCTCGTCGCACCGGCGTGGCCGAGGCAGATCTGGTTCCCGGACCTTCTGGACTTGTCAACGTCCCCTCCCATCAAGCTGTCGGCGGACGCGGACCTTCTCTCCAGAGAAGGAGGCGCCATCTTCCACCACGACCCGGCGTCACTGAACCTGCAGGCTTGGCTCCTGCAGCGCTAGAGTTTGGAGGCTACGATATACCGGCCGATTGCAGAGAGGTTCTTGCAAAGGCCAGGGCGTCCTCGACTCTCAAATGCTACGGTCATAAGTGGAAGAGGTTCTCTATCTGGTGCCGAGCACAGAAGATCAACCCCCTACGGATTACGGCCCCTCAAGTGCTGCCGTACCTGCTATCGCTGGCAAAGGCTGGGCTAGCCCATGCCTCCATTAAGATTCATCTGGCGGGGATCTCCAGATGTACCAGAACCACAGGACAGACGTCCCTGTGGTCCCATCGACTGGTAAAAGAGTTTATGAAAGGACTGTTCCGGTTGTTCCCGCCGGTGAAGGCCCCAGCCCCGGCGTGGGAACTTAACGTGGTGCTGACCAGGCTCATGGGGCCCCCATTCGAGCCGATGCACTCCGCACCAATGAAGTTTGTGTCGTGGAAGACTGCATTCCTGGTGGCCATTACCTCCGCACGACGAGTGGGAGAGATCCAGGCCCTATCCTGCAAAGCACCGTACTTGACTTTCCATGCCTCGAGGGTGGTGCTTAGAACGCACCCCTCCTTTATGCCCAAGGTGCCGTCGGACTTCCATCTTAACGAGCCCCTGGTGTTACCTGTTTTCTTCCCGTCTCCTTCGTCGCCGGCCGAGAGGACTTTGCACTCGCTGGATGTGGCTAGAGCGCTGAAGTTCTACGTGGACCGCACGAAGAGTTTCCGGAGGACATCACAGCTGTTCGTGAACTTTGGACCTGTGAATCAAGGGAAGGCTCTCTCGAAGTCTTCTATTTCCAGATGGCTCTCCGGCTGCATCATGCACTGCCACCGGTTGGCTAACCGACCGCTGCCAGGCCGTCCGAGAGCCCATTCGACCAGAGCGATCGCTGCTACTACGGCGTTCTTATCTGGTGTGCCCCTGCTGGACATCTGCAGGGCTGCTACGTGGAGGTCGACGCACACCTTCACGAGATTTTACTGCGTCGATAGGGATTCCAGGGAGGAGTCCAGGGTCGGCCAAGCAGTGCTGCGCAACTTGTTCGCTTAAAGTGAGCCTGTTGAGGCGGTAAGAGATGCTTCATGTTGAGTTGTTGTATTGCTTAATGTTGAGCCTTTGCCACCTCCCGTGGTTGTGCATGTGTGTACTGCTTTGTATTCTTATATTCATGAGCATGTGAATCCATGCCAGACCCCATGCTGGAGAAGGAACAAGTTACTTACCTGTAACTGTTGTTCTCCAGCATGGGTCTGGCATGGATTCACATGCGAACCCTCCCGCCTACCCCTCTGCGGCTCTTCACTTGGTCATACTGCCACTTCACCACGTGCTACCAAATCTGAAGATGGCTGCCAGAGGCAGGGCTTAGGTAGAGAGCAGTCATTGGCTGTGGTCAGTATGACGCAGAGATCAGTGATTGGTTACTACTACGAAAGACAGATCAGAAACGAAACTGATACTGATTTTTCTTTACCGAGGATTCCCAGCCTGACGACGGGGAATATTCATGAGCATGTGAATCCATGCCAGACCCATGCTGGAGAACAACAGTTACAGGTAAGTAACTTGGTCCTTATATTCTTTTATAAGAGTTGTACATGTACTATGCAAAAATATGCATACCTGTAATTTGTATTCATGCATGTGGATATGCATGCAGCTGCAAGTAGAAATCTTGGAGACTTGTACAGTAGTTTTTGTAGTAGGTGCTTTCCAATGATATGAGACTTGTACTCAGAGTAATCTACAGTACATTTGAAGTGCTGAACTCTGATGATGGAGTTAGATGTAGATGAAGAGGTCTTGGATGTGATTGGTGGATGGTTGTGTAAATGGTAGAAGGGCTGCCCAAGTTACGATACATCGCGTATTACATACAGGGATTTTGGGGTGGAGAGGCATGCAAATGAGAATGAGCAGACCAATTGATTGGTCCGTAAAGTTTGGTGGGTGCGTGGTGTAAGGACAGAGTTTGTCAGAAGGTCTTTTTCCTGAGAGACGAACAGTTAGCTATGGCTGTGTGTTTCAGAAAACAGATTGTGTGGATTTTGGGAGACTCATGGATACATTGGTTGGAGGTGCATGCACAGCGCTGTGGAGTAGCTGGAGATCTTGGATTCCCTCATGTGGAAGTGCACTTGCATGGAGTGAGTGGAATGAGGTGGCTGGACTTGGTACCTCTCTGTGCTACTTTACAGAGCGTCATCCTGAATTATAATTCATTGTGGAGGGAACAGTTTAGGACATGTGCCAGGAATTTCTTTGCAATTTGTGATGAAAGAAGGAATTGGGAAGGTCATGGACATGTTTCCAAATTCTCAAGTAATATTTTCTCGTATTGCAGAGAGACAAATGTGGCTGCGTTCTTCTTCATTTGGTCCACAAATGGAGAAAGCAAGGCGGAATGTTAATAAGGCTGTTTGTGCCTTTCTAGGAGATGTTGGCATGTCCTCTTTTCACAATGAACATATTATGTTTTGTAGCACATATATTTTTCGCAGAGATTGAGTCCATTTTACTTATGCTGGTAATCAGATTTTTTGGAGAAATTTACAAAATGCATTGTGTCCTTTTGTGGAATTACAGCATTCATTTTGCAATAGGTGTTGACTATTTCAAGAAACACAAAAAAACACCACAAAAAAGGCTCTTTTCAGAGCCACCTCTCCTCCCAGAGAAAAGTCAATGATTTTAATAGGGCAGCACCCCAAAATGTTAGACGTCCGCAAACTTCTAAAAAAAAACGCACATGGCCCTGCTCCATTTATTGGTTACTTCTATTTTTGGACTGTGAAGGGTGGCTCTGAAAAGAGCCTTTCTTTGGGGATTTTTGTTGTTTTATATTTGTTTGGGTTTTTTATACAAGACACACTAGGAGAGGAGGGGAAAGGAGGGTAAGGGGGGCGGACACCAACCATGGAGATAAGAAAGGGCAGGTGGAGAGAGGAAGATGTAGGGTGGGCCTTACTTAGGTAGTGGGCAGGTCTTCTCATGCTCTGAGACCACAGTCTCAAAAGCACTTCGAAGTCTCTCCCCCCTGCAGAGTACTGCGTCACAGTACATACACAAAACTGTGACCCTCGAAAGGTAAGGATCATCAGCATTGTGAATGGCCTGTGAGGCAGCTGGAGGGATGCGCTCTCCCACAGTAGTTTCTCTTGTGGTGAGAGGAGCGGAAACAGAGGATGTAGTAGAGGAACTCAACCTACTATGCTCCTCGCAAGGTACAACCTTGCGAACGGCCCCACCGTGGAATGACCTTAGGTATCGCTTTATAGTAGTCGTACCAAAGCTGTACGAACCAAGTCTCCCGTGACTCAATACCATTTTGCACTGATTGCAGGTGACTTTGTTCGCACGCGCCTTGGATATGTTACCATGAATGGTAAATAACCGCCACACCCAAGACTCACAGCGAGTGCTGGTAGTAGGGACTTCCACTACCGCATCCTCCTCTACATCCTCACGCCTGTTCCCCTCTTCAGGCCCATGATATGATATGATATGATATGGCATTTGTAATGCGCCTATACACAAGTGTTTCAAGGCGCGACGAGGCGGGGGGGGAACAAGGGGAAGACAGACAACGATCCTACTAGGCCAGGTGTCATTCAGATTGCGCAAGTGCAGGGGTGGAGGGAAGGGAAAAGTGGTGGTGATGGTGGTGGAGGGGGTGGGGGTGGTGCTGAGGCAGATGTAGCACCAGGTGGCAGTAGAGGAGCCATGGATGCCATCATGTTTCAGAAGAAAATCTGAAAAATTGGCAGCAAAAATGCACTGTGTTCTGTAAAATAGCCAGAAACACAATGAGGATGAGCTCTGGTGTGTGGCCCTTTACAGGGGTGCTTGTGCGTGTCCCGCGGACACTAGAATTGTCCGCAGACAGATCGAACACCAGGAAAGGGCTCAGAAAGTTCCAAAAAGTATGTAGAAAGTCAGGGTTATTGTCTAGGACATGTACTATGTTGCATTTTTAGTATAAAATACTGTGGATTGCCCGATAAGGTACTTTTTAAATGTTCGGGGACCTGGGCAGTGTCCGCACTTCAGGACACACGCTGAGCGTGGGTGCGGTCACATGATGGCGTCGCGAACATGTCCGTGAAGGGAAAAGGCGTCCGCAGGACACCAAATGCACGGGAACGGTCGTGTGCTTGCGCGGGTATTCTACGGACAGTGTTCGGGTCCTTAACTTAATTAAAAGTGCGACACAAGCGATGCGAACAGTAACGGACAGGTGTGATGTTCGGAGGACTTACGGGTGTGGTGCGCATGTGCGTAGATGTTCTTTAGGCAGTAGGGACAGGTATAGTGTCCTTAGGACACCCCTATTTTGGATTATTACAGACATTCCGGACACCAAGTGTGTTCTTAGTACAGTTCCAACTTGCCTGCGACCAGTACGGACAGGTATAGTGTCCTTAGGACACCCCTATTTTGGTTTATTACGGACATCCCGGATACCGAGTGTGTTCTTAGAACAGTTCCAACTTGCCTGCAAACAGTACGCTCAGGTGTAGTGTCTTTAGGACACCCCCATTTCAGAACAAATACTGACATACTGGACACCCACGATGTCCGTGGACACCTCGACTGCCTTTTTAAAAAAAAACACAAAAAAGAACTAAATTGAGACACATATAATATTTTTGTTTTATTATATATAGATGTAAAATTTATGAAAGAGAATGGGAAGCAGAAACTGAGACAAACACAGGAGAATTGGGGGTTTCAAGAGGATTGGTAGGACGAGATGAAGGAATGGAAGTCTCATCAAAACGTTTTTGTTCATGAAGAGGGTTTGGGGATAATTGACTGGGATATGGAGAGGGGGGACAGGTACATGTGGGACAATGGTATCTAATTTTTTCTTTTATGTGTTCCTCCATAAAGTTTTTCAAATTGTTGAAATTTTCCATGAGCGTGTCCATTTTTTCTTCCATGTGCTGGAGAGTATTATCCAATATATCTTTGGGTGTACTATTTTCAATGTTTCTATGGTCTGTTAAAAAAAAAAAATATATATATATATATATATATATATATATATATATATATATATATATATGTGTACATAAAGTAATGCTTATAAATTTGGTTATATAGAGAATTGTCTACCATTAGGTTCACTATCTTCAGACATTTCCTCACGTGGGAATTTCTCCTCAAGCCACTCCAAAGTACAAGACATTTCTGTGAGAAAAGAAAAATATATTTCTAAAATTTCTGTATTAGATATAATAAAAGTGATATATCAGAAAAATGAAGTATGCTTACTAGCTTCTGGTAAATTATATTCTTACTGGTTTGTAGATCTGCTGTTGCTCTGTGTTGTGCAGTTTCTGTGAGGTAAATATGTTAAGCTGTGCTACTAAAAACCTATGAAATTTCAGTAAAAAAAAACTTAGAGATGTTTTTAGTAGCGCAACTTAACCATAACGTCCCTTTTACTGAATATTATATAAACACAATCATAAAAAACAACTGAATACTTATGGTATACGAACCAAAGTATAACCCTTTTTAGAAGAGCAGTCATCAAGTCAAGGTGAGTCAAACCTAAAGTTACACATTCAGAATGGCAGTCTGCTATTCTTGGGGAGTAAAAACAGGTTAGTTATACTTTTAGAATACAGTAAGTAATTCAAGGGCAGCAGACCCTATTGGTTATAAACTAGTGTTATTCAGTTTCAGAATCACCTAGTTAGACCAACACTGTTACAGGTAGATATCTTGTAACATATGTAACTTTCCTCTGCTAGCATAGTTCAGAGATAGTAAAATCACTCGTATTCTTTTTAGTGGCGGATACGTACGAACATAGTAAACTATTTTAGAAGTGCATACGCAATTTAGGCTCTGCATAACCCAATGTTACAGTTTTAGAAGAGCAGCAGCTATTCGAAGGTCAGTATGTTAAGCCATATTCGCATAATACCGTCTGATTATGAACATTGGCCTAAGCGCATTCGCATTGTACAAAAAACGCGGTTAAACAGATCTAAATAGAGTTGACTTCACCACCATCTTAGAAACATCCGCCATTTTGATTCTAACTCCTGCTTTCTGTCCTAAATTGAACTTTGAGCTATGTCAACAGTAAGGCGGCTGAGAGCAGATTGTTTGTTCTGCGCAAAGAGACCTTGTAGCTGAAATGAACTGCAATTTAAGTGTTGTCTGCGCCTACAGCCTTGTCCTCATTCAAACAACGGAACAGAATGCTAAACAACTAAAACCGTATGCTTTGGCAGAAACCTTTGTGTTCAATCTTGAAACTGGACTTACTTTAAGCTGGAGAACCAACATTGCCATTGAATCTTCATGGACAAATAAACATGTTAAATGTCATATTTGTCATGTGAACTGGGCATGAACCCTTGTATGTAACTTATTAGTTTGGAGAAGGGCTGGACAATGACCGGGATGGTGTATAAATAGAGCACGCTTTGGGATGTCCAGCACTCACTCCCCTCACGGTGTCTGCTGGTACACACTGCGAGGTGTTGGGAGCCCAGATAGCTATCTGATTTTGCCTTTGAATCTGTACAGAAATAAAGATACTTGTATCTTTGAACCTGTGATTGGCGTTTTTCATTTCATGGTACGAAGCCTCGATATTTTTTTGGTCTTTAAAGTATAACCTATTTGTATACAAACTGTTACACCATTCCTAATATAGGACTAGACCGTTTACCCAATGATACTTTTCAGAAGTGTCGGACACAATTCTAAGTTAAGTAGGAACACTAGCAGACTTTTAAGAGGCAATCATCAGAAGTTCAAGGTAAGTAAGGGCCTATATGCTTTTCAGAAGGACAGTATGCAATTCTAAGACAAGTCGAGGACTATTTTAGAGCTACACTAAAGCAGATCAGGGAAAGCAAAACCCAACACTATTCTTTTAGAAGGGCAAACAGCTGTTCAAGGTGAGTAAACCCTATTGGTAAGCTTTTGCACTCATTCATTTTAGAAATGACACAACAGTACCAATACCATTACTTTTTAGAAGAGTGAACACTATTTCAAAGTAAGCAAAACAACGTATAAGCAACTCAAAGGTTGGTAATAACTCAAGGTCACTTTGCAACTTATTCTGTTCAGAAATGCAAATTACACACTAGCAAATGTACAAGTAGTTACCTGTGACCATTTGTTCCAATTTCAAGACTAAAGTCTTGGCATGAGTGTTCTTGGAAGCAGAATAGATACCCTGGTGTCTAGGAGCCAGCGGTAGGCAAGTCGGGATAGGGTTTAGATGCAGGAAAGTCAGAGTTCCAGAGAATATCTCCCTGAACAAGTAAGTAACTCTTTCAGAGTTAGTGAAACGTGTTCAGGGACTTCACAGAAGGCTCACTATATGTGTTCAAGCATTGGGCCTCGGCGAATGGTATGGGCGAACTTCCACACTCACAAATCACCCATTTAGCCGTGAGGCAGCAGTACAGGACCCGGTCCCTGGAATCTCGGTCTGGATATGAAAGAAATTGACACTGGATGGGAACAGGCAACAGCAGTTGACAGGAAAGGCTTCTAGCAAAGGATTCTTAAGGCTTCTAACGACGGTGGATTTGGCACCCTTTTACAGATGCCTGATGAAGAACGAATATTGCTTTCAGATTCTCTTCACTCTCTCGGTCCAGCACTCTGGTGAGGTGACTTCAGGGATTCGAATTGTCTCTCCGGACGTCCAGAACAAGTCGGCCAAATATTTCAGGAAGAATCAAACTTCGGAAGACTGTGCCCTGCACACTGGCTCGAGGTCCCCTGGTATTGGCAGTTTGCAGCCCATAAAGGTTGCAGTTTGTCGAGGAATGGCTCTAAATGCAGGTCTTCTCAAGAATACAGAGTCTCACCAACCTCTGTGTAGGAGTCATCTTCGCGACCCCCTGGTCGATTGGAAGGAAGGGTTAAAACAGGCTCTGGTTTCACAGCAGGCTCGCGGGGCGCATGAATCAGTTACATCTGTCTTTTCTGCCTCTTCGGATTTGGTTCCAGTGATTGGATTGTCAGCAGCTTCCAGAATCGCACTATTTATCAGGAACCCCAGCACAACGTCTGCAAACTCTCTCAGCAGTTTACAGAAAGGGACGGGTGGCTGTCCAGTCAAGATATCCAGCTCCGCAGTAGGACGTGGTTCCTTTCATGTAGACTGGAAGACAAAGGGGTGCAGAGTTTTGGACTTCTCCATTGCTTCCTTCCTTCACAGACACTCTGGAGACTCAGCAGGAAACACAAAGGGTTCCCACTGAAGACAAAACTTCAACTAGGACCTCCCCCACGTACGACAGCAGAAGAAGATACAAGAAACAACAAGCATACTTAAAAATGGGGGAAAAAGAAGGAAGCCACCATTCTAGCAGAATGGTAACCCTCCTGTGCATTATCGCAGCTGATTTGATAGTCTGAAAGTAATATGACTAACAAGTAATTACGGTATAACCACTGCCACCAGCCATTAGAGGTAGCTTTTTATTGTAACAAAATGTTTACCAGGACAATGAGAAAGGGGATACCGTGCATCTCCCCAGCACTCCATATAAGGTGAGGTGTGCTGGTCTCACATATAAAATGTAAAGGGGATGGGAATCCCACTTTACCCGAGGGAACAGTAGTTCACCGAAGGTATAGTAAGAGAAATTAAAAAGGGATGCCCAAAGGCAACCCAGCAACACTGCACTTAAGATGTTGTGTACTGCCGTAATAAAATACATAAAGCCCAAAAGTTAATTTGAACTATAAATCCACACATACTCTATGGAGGGACATAAAAAGGTCACCCATAAAAAGAGTAATAGAAATGGTGAGAGGGGAAAAAGTTTCCCACTCACCCAGGAACAAGGGAAAATCGTCACCAAGCCCAGCAAAAAGTTCTGGGGTTGGCACAGGTAAGAAAGGGTTGGCACATCACAAATGTGAACATCTTACCCAACAGGCTGTCAAGGGTTTTGACCCATGTTGACTCAATAGACTGGGTAGATGTGGGGATGAGCGTTTGCCCCCCATTATTCTATCCCAGAACAAACTAAATCAATAGACTGGGTGGATGTGGGGATGAGTTGTCGCTGCCCACATTCACGCCAGAATCCAAGAGAACTGCGCAGTTTGCGCACACCAAAATGGTCACCTAATCGGCCACCCACCAGTGCAAAGAAAGGTGGTTCTGGGTTCTGTTCAAAATCCATTTTTTTAATGTAAAAAAGTTTCTAAAATCATGGGCACAAGACCACTCTAAAGATACAACCTTCTTGTGGGGGGTTCCATATCACCACTCTACTGTAAGGATGCCATCAAAACAATGTTAAGCAAGGGTCCTATACTATCAAGCAAAAGACCACTCTATTGAAATGCAGTAATTCAAGACAGATCCCAAAAATGGGTGCAGTACCAGCTTTGTCCACAAACCAGCACTAGCGGTCTACATTCTGACAGGGACACTGTATTTAGGAGTTGCAAGAGGGGCAGGGACTTCAAAGCCTGTTGGTTAATTAAAAATCTTAGCCACTTGCTGTTCCCAGAGGCTGAGAACTCTTAACACCCCAGAGACTCGCAACAGGAGGCAGGATATCACATGGCCCTTCTGAGTGAGAGGGAAGGGGTTTCCCCTTCAGCCTGGAGGAGAGAGACAATAGCCCCTTTCAGTAGAATGGGGTATGTTAATGTTTGGCTGTAAACAGAGAGCTGCCTGTGAGCAGAGACATGTGATCCCTGACCCACCCAGCTTCAAGGGGCGGGCCAGGCTTGAGTGTGGATTCCTATTGCAGCAAATATATATTTTATAGAAACATCAATAACTTATTGTAACCAAATGACAGGAATGTACAACTTTGAGATTCTTAGTATGAAAAATGCCCTCATGATTTGAGTCTAAACTCCAATTTCTACGGTGTTCTAGGGCGAAACCCCACTATTTATTGATATTACAGACACTGAGCTTATGCTAGAAACCTAGTAAATTACTGGAATGTGTGTAGAATGGGGGTGTACACTGGTGTAATTTTTGATACAGATTTAACATTGGTAAACCAATTAAAAACGAAATTAAGTTGTCATTTTTTAATGCAAGCCCCCAGGAAGATCAGGGTCGGACAAGCATGGACCATAAGGAATCTGTAATATGTACATGTAATTTCAACAAATTGTGTATCTAGGAAATATGTATTTGGATCAGAAATAGATTTGTGTGCAATTTGACAAGGGGAGGTTCCTCTGACCATAAAACCTACAGCATCACTCTGACACTCCATTTCTTCCCCCCAATGAAGGGAGAGAGGAAAGCTTGGCCAATGATAAGTGAGAGGGGCAGGCTTAGCTAGGCTAAGGCACATACCCATTTTCAAAACACATAAAAAGTGCCACTGAAACCCAGGTAGAGACATTCACTTTCCACTTTCTTGTGGGACGCTTTGCCGGGAGACTTCAGACTTCACATCCAGAGATCCAGACTTCAAATCCATCAATCTCCAGAGACCAAAAATTAACTCCAGATTTGTAGCAGAGAGGCCTGAATCCACAAGCTGAATCCTCTTCAGCAGGCCTCAAAACCAACCAAACTATTCAACAGCCGGGTGAGCTGTTTGAATTCTATGCCAAGAATTTTTGCAAGAACCTGTAGCAGTATCCAGAAAGCAGTGCTGTATCCGGAAACAGAGAGAACCAGAGACCAGACGCTGTGAGCAGAACCGCCAGAAGTCCCGTTCAACCTGTTGACCAGATCCGTGACAAGGCCCATTCCTGTCCAAAATCTAGTGTGAGTACCCAGCTAGCACTGTGCCAAAACCAATCTCTTAGTGTAAAATAATCTAATTTAAACTGTTTTAACCTATTTAGAACTACCACATAGGAATCGTGTGTCATTCTGTCCTTTTTAAAGCTGAAAACTGTCATCTGCCATTTTGAACTTTTAAATTTCAAATCCGAAAAACTACCTTCACAAAATCTTCCGTATCTCCGAGCGAGTTACAACTGTCATCTTAAAGCTAAGATCCTAGGCTTTCCAATGAACCTAGACCCGACTTGCTACTCCTTATAGGGCCACCGTAATTACGCTCGACGCACGCGATTAAGTTTGCCACGATTTGACATTTTGCACAATTTCAGCCACGTGTAAAAATCAGCAGCTCCTTGCTTTCCTTTGCTAAAATTCGTTTTAACCTGCTAGTTACTCATAGAGCATTGCTAAAGTGAGCCTGAACTAATATAAACTAGATATCACCCACCCTGAACCTCTAGAGGGAATTAAAAGCATGTTTAGCACATTTCTCACTTCATTGTTCTCACATTCAAAGCATTTTTGGCCTGTGTTTCAAACTTCTACCTGTTTTCCTCTAAGCTTGCTGGGGGGGGTACTGAATTTCGTATTGTATTTGATTACATTCCTGAGAACTGTGTGCTGTTCTTTCCATCTCCTTATATTGCATAAAGGGGGGGGGAGTGAATTGTCAAGGAAAAGTGATTACATTGTCTTTTGTTGAAGCTATATCAAGTTATTTTCTGTACTGCATTTTATTCATCATTGCGTTTCCTTGAACCATATAAAGCATTCTTTCCCACCTTATTCTTCTGTTCCTATTCATAAGTAACCAAGAACTGTGCTACTGTAGGATTACCTATTGCTGATTACTGCTCATATTCACAAGTGTGCTATCCATTATCAATTTATTTATAGAAGTGTGATGTATATATATATATTTCTGATGTTTGTTAATCTGCTTAGAATCACATGCTGTGCATAGGTCCGACATCCAGTGGTCACTGCGGAGTATTGCATTTTGTCTTTCGTAGTCGAAAAGGGACGTCGACAAGGCGTGTCTGAAATACTATCCCTATAGTGACGTGCGTTGTACCCACAATCCTTCACGCGTCGAGGTCCCTCAGATTGTTTTTTTCCGCCCAGCTACTGGTCGCCTTTACGCGGAGCTCCTCGAGAGACATTGCAAATTTCATCTCCTCGACCTTTGGTCGTTTCTCATTAATATTAAAACACATAATCCCTCCCTCGACGCAGTTGTGAAGCTGTTCTCCGCCGAGCAAGATCTTCGACGGAGGGTACGAGCGGAGGAAATCCTTCGGCGTTGCCGAACACGTGGCCTGGCCTCGCAGGCCATATACAGTAGGGAGAGTGGGGCCGTGGGACATCTCTGGTTCTTTCTGAGAATGCCTTTCCTTTTCCCCTTCCTTTCCCTAGGGGTGGTTATCGCGATTTATTGCCTCGGCTATGGAGAGGACACCCTTTAGATTTTGCCCGCTTTGCAAAGGCAAATTTACTTGGAAGGACAAGCACTCACGGTGTAACCGCTGCTTGCCCCTCGATCACAAAGAGGAAGGTTGCGCGGCTTGTCGGCTTCTTAAGCCTAAAACTCTAAAAGACCGTAGGGTTAAAAGGTGGGCGGCCTACGCAATGTCGAAGGCCGAAGGTTCACCCGCTGCTGCTACCACCGACAGTGACGAGGAACGCGATAACACGACCTCCGCTATGGAAGTCGAAAACCCCTCTAAGGAACGCTCGCGCGCTTCGTCGTCTGTCCCCGGCCCCGACGGGCTCGGCTCACGCCCTGCTTATGGGGATGAACACCCCGGCGACATTGACGCACACAAAAACTCACTTAAACACACAACCCACGGCTCTTCTTCGTCAAAGACGAAGAGAGCATTAGCGCCCAAGGAGACGCAGGTTCCACCGGCGGCCTCCTCGGACCGTTCGGGTTCGAAGCCCCTCTCGCAACCGCTTCCGCGACCAGCGACTGGGCTTTCGGCAAATAAAGGCGCATGCCGCCGTAGAGCGATCGACACCCGTAGCGTCGAAAACGCAGGCCTACGCCGACAAACGAGTCGCCGAGAGCTTGGCGAGGATCACTGTAGCCGAAGCCCAGAAGCGTACGCCGAAGGACACGTCGAGCGCTACGCAGAAGTCGAAAGACACGCCGAAAAAGCCCGAAGAAAGGCATGGACTACCCCCTTCAGTCGGGGGTCAGCCAGCACACCTGAAGGCTTTTCGGAGGGCGACAGGCACTTTCCTCGACGCTTTGGGAGAGGTCGAGCCATTTTCAGCTAGATGACTCTATTTTTCCCCCGCCAGACCGCTCAGTACCCCATGAAACCATGGAAAGACTCAACCTCTGTATGGAGAGGATGGAAAAGTTTATTAATACCCAGACCTCTCAAACTCTCAAGAGAACTAGAGAAGGGCCTCAGGAGAACCCCAAGGCCAAAAATCTGAGGCTAGTCAATCCCCAGCAGGACACAGCATCAGACTTCCATGATGTGTACGACCTCACTGGGGAGGAACAATACTTGGAGGAGGAGGAGGATTTTATGGACAATGAAGAGGACCAGTACCAGGAGGAAGGTCTGGAAGACAGACCGGACATTATAGGGGAAGGCTTCGGAGTAAACCCAGAAGAAGGTCCTTTACACCCCTGGCAATCCCCATCAGTATATTCCGACACTGATGTCCTAAACCTAAATCCTCCGGACAATTCACCGGTTAGGAACACGTCTCCAATTGACGATCAGCCCACTTTCAATGCCCTGTTGCGCAGAGCAGCAGCACATTTCGAACTGGACACTGGGGAGCTCTCTCCAGAATTAGACTTTGTGGAAAGAGTAATTAAAGAGAAACCCCCGGTCAGCCAGACCATTCCCCTCCTCGCTTCAGTGAAGAGAAGAATCATCCCTTCGCTGTCCTCTCCCGCGTTGATCAGAGGGGTCAATCCAAGAATTGAAAAACTTTTCACTCCTTCACCCTCAGACCCGCTCTACATTAGGGGACATTCCATTCCGGATTCCCTGGTAGTATCTAATACTAGAAAAAGGGCAGGGGTACCACTTTCCACCAGTGAGGCACCCCCTGACAAGGAGGGCAAGAGGCTATATGCCCTTGCTAAAAGAGTAACTTCCTCGGCTGCCTTCTCAGCAAGAATTGCGAACAACAACTCTTTGCTTGCTAGCTATGCAGACGCGCAGTGGGCCAAACTGCGCAAGGACGCCGAGGAAGCACCGGAGCCTTTACGTACACGCCTGCTTTCAACTATTGGCGAAGGAACCCAAGTGAACCAGAGCATTGTAAAAAACTCTCTGGACGCGGCAGAAACAGCGGGACGTTCCCTGGTGCAGGGAATACTCCTAAAACGCCATGTATGGCTGCGCAACTCAGGGTTTAAACCAGAGACACAGGCGTCTTTAATAAATAAACCTGTGGAAGACTCTAACCTCTTCGGAAAAGCGGTGGATGAAGCTCTAGAGATGGCTAAAAAAGAGTTCGATACTATCAGGACTCTTGACCAAATCTCTAAGCCCACTACCAGACGCGGCTATGGCAATAAACGCTTTTTTCGTGGCCAACGCCAACAACAACAAAGCCAACAACAACAGTACCCTGCCACCAATTACCAATCCAATAGTGGGCAGTACAGCCAAAGAGGCCAGCGCCGGGGTAAAGGGAGAGGTCGGGGGTCCACCCCCAGAGGCTCCCAAGCCCCCAACAACTCCAAGTGACGCATCCTTTCTTCCTGCATGGGAGGGTATAACGTCAGACCGTTGGGTACTTTCCACCGTAGCCCACGGATACTGTATCGAATTCAACAGTTCCCCATCCTACAGACCCCCGAGGGGACGTCGCATGACACCGGAACATCTTTCCATCCTTCTCCAAGAAGTACAACTACTGCTGGAAAAAGGAGCCATAGAGGTCGTGCCTCTATCTCAGGTAACGGAAGGTATTTATTCAGTGTACTTCCTTGTACCCAAAAAGGATCTAACCATGCGCCCTGTATTAGATCTGTGCCCAGCGAACAAGTTTATCAAACCCCAAAAGTTTCGTATGGTAACCTTACAGGAAGTAATCCCACTGCTTTCACAGGGAGATTACATGACAACATTGGACATGAAAGATGCATACTTTCATATTTTAATGTTGCCAGCGCACAGAAAATACCTCAGGTTCATGATAGAAGGCAAACACTACCAGTTCAGAGTGCTACCCTTCGGCATAGCATCAGCACCAAGGGTATTCACGAAGGTGCTGGCAGTGGCAGCGGCCCACCTGCGCAGGTTGTCCATCCCAGTTTACCCTTAACTCGACGACTGGCTCATAACAGGGGATTCTTACGAAACATGCTTCTCCAATACCCAAAAGACGGTCGACCTTTTGTTCCAGTTGGGCTTCTCCATCAACGAAAAGAAGTCCAGTTTAGACCCCAGTCAAATCAAGCAATTCCTAGGGGCTCTAATTCAAACAAGGGACGGCCTCGTCTTCCCCTCCAAAGAGAGGGTCCAAAACATGCTGTTTCAGATCCCTCAATATGTGACCGGTCGAGAGGTGACGGTACGCAAAGCAATGCGCTTGCTAGGCATGATAGCGTTGTGTATTTATTTGGTACCTCACGCGCGCCTGCGCATGCGCCCAATGCAAGAGTGGCTCAACAGCCAGTGGTGTCAGGCCAGCGGACTATGGGAGGATCTAGTGGTGGTCTCGCAAGCCTTGGTTCTCTCGCTACGGTGGTGGACAAAGGAAAACATGGGAAAAGGGAAACCCTTTGCCACACCCGCAGCAGAAGCCACTCTAACCACAGACGCATCCCTCACAGGATGGGGGGCGCACCTATCCCATCAGACTGCTCACGGAGTGTGGACTCCGAACGTAGCATCCAAACACATACATCTACTGGAGCTACTAGCTGTGTTCAAGGCGCTAAAAGCCTTCCAGGAACACCTACAAGGCAAGACAGTGATGGTCCTTACAGACAGCACCACAGCCATGTACTACATCAACAAGCAGGGGGGCACCCACTCTCCAGGCCTGTCCAAACTGGCCCAGAATATATGGAAGTGGGCTCTCAAACAAAACATGTTCCTACTGTCACTACATGTACCCGGGGAACTCAATCTGCTGGCAGACAGACTCAGCAGAGATTTCCCCCTGCCTGAAGAGTACGAATGGCGCCTGCACGACGTCTTCACACAATGGGGATTCCCAGAAATAGACCTGTTCGCAACCCTGGAGAACTCACAATGCCTAAGTTACGCCTCCAGGTACCCCCAGAACCAATCCAAGGGGAACGGTCTGTCGATGCAATGGTCAGGGAAATTTGTTTACGCTTTTCCCCCGACTCCCCTTCTCAACAGGGTGGTGCACAAGATGCACCAGGAACAAGTGACCATGATACTAGTGGCCCCAATGTGGGCCCGACAGCCATGGTTCGCTCACTTAATGGAGATGTCTCTATCTCCCCCCGTGAGACTCCCCTGCCCGTACAACATGCTGTCTCAGAACAAGGGCAGGACCCATCCATGCCCCCAGAACATGAACTTAGCAGCTTGGCTCCTGAAATCATAGAGTTCGGACATCTACAACTCCCGCAAAGATGCATGGACATCCTCAGGGAAGCCAGAAAACCTAACACTCGCCACTGCTATTCTAGCAAGTGGATGAGATTTCTCATCTGGTGCAGGAGTAAAAGCATCAACCCTATTGACTGCTCTCCCACACATGTTGTTCTATACCTGACCCATCTATTGGATTCAAGTCTAGTATTTAACTCCATTAAAGTCCACCTAGCGGCACTTTCTGCATACACCACTTCCCAACTCAAGGTGTCGTGGTGGAGGATCCCTGTTATAAAGGCCTTCATGGAGGGAGTAAAAAGAATACACCCCCCGATAGCTGACCCAGCTCCCTGATGGGACCTTAATGTGGTACTTACCAGACTCATGGGCTCACCTTTCGAACCTATGCATAAAGCATCTCTTAAACACCACACTCTTAAGACTGCTTTTTTAATAGCTATCACCTCCATCAGGAGAGTAGGTGAACTTCAGGCTCTTTCTATTCTAGACCCCTTCGTTACAGTTCACAGAGATAAGGTGGTTCTACGCACTCACCCTAGGTTTGCTCCGAAATTTATTTCTAAATTCCACGTAAACCAATCTATACAACTACCAACGTTCTTTCAAAATCCTTCCAACTTGGTAGAAAGGACTCTGCACACACTAGATGTACGCAGAGCGGTCATGTTCTACATGGAAAGAACCAGACCACTGAGGAAGACTAATCAGTTCTTCGTCTCGGTGGCAGCAGGAAGAGAAGGGGATGCAGTTTCAAAGTCCACTATTTCTAGATGGATTGTTCAATGCATCACTCTCTGCTATACTCTTGCTAAGAGAGAACTGCCCTTTAGGCCAAGAGCACACTCTACTCGAGGCACGGGGGCATCCATAGCATTCATTGCAAATGTTCCCCTTGAGTCCATCTGCAAAGCGGCTACCTGGAGTTCTGTGCACACCTTTACAAAACACTACTGTCTAGATGCACACTCTAGATCTGACTCCCAGGTGGGACAGGCAGTATTACGACACCTTTTCTCTACTGTTCCTTCTCATAACCCACCGCCAACTCCGGGTACTGCTCGCTCGTCTATGCACAGCATGTGATTCTAAGCAGATTAACAAACATCAGAAGACAATGCATTACTTACCGTAAAAGCATTTCTGATGGTTGTATCTGCTTAGATTCACATGCGCCCACCCTTCCTCCCCGCTCGGATGGAAGGAACATAGACTTCCTTTATATCTCTCACTTTTCTGTACTCACTCACGTCTAGAAGGCTCCCTCAGGGCAGAAAAATACAAACAGAGGACCTTGACGCGTGAAGGATTGTGGGTACAACGCACGTCACTATAGGGATAGTATTTCAGACACGCCTTGTCGACGTCCCTTTTCGACTACGAAAAACAAAATGCAATACTCCGCAGTGACCACTGGATGTCGGACCTATGCACAGCATGTGAATCTAAGCAGATACAACCATCAGAAATGCTTTTACGGTAAGTAATGCATTGTCATATATATATATATAGTCTAATTTTTCAAATAAACCTTTTAAATTTGCAAAACAAATCTACTTCTTGGCTCAGTGGGGTCAGGGGGATTCTAAGAGAGGGGTGTTATACAAGGGTTCATCATCCAGATTATAACTTCCCATAAAAATATATAAATAAGGGCTTCCCTTGGGCATCCCAGACAAGGCACTGACTTAGTGGGATTGCTTGATTGGAGTCACTCACAAGGCATTGTTACAGTTTGTGTCTATTATTTGGATAAAATATCTTTGACTGGAATTGGCACCACTGCCTGAGGTATTTCGGAAGATCTGACCAGTCTCAGGTCATTGAGAATGGTACTGCTCTTTCTAGTATACCTGGCAGTATTCCAGAAATACCACTGTCATTTGAGATCATTTTCCATTCTCTTATTCATGGTGTTAATGGGTAGTGTATATTAGGGGTTTGTGCCACTCCTTTCAATGTTTTTATTGCACAAATGGGTCTGTTCTGACCTTTTTATAACTTACATATGAAAGGTGGTGAGAGGTTAGTTGTGATCAATGCCCACTTCTGTACCTACTTCCTAGGTCCCTAAGACAACTTGCCATTTTATTGTTTCAGTCATTTGAAGGGAAGCACTTGCGATTCCCTTCTGAGCAGTAAGAAAACTTTATAACAATTCTCGCCACTTTAAAATGCAAATGCTGAAATATGTTGTGGCGACAGCATGAAACCTGTACTGCGGGCACCAACATAGTTGGAAGCATCTTTTAGAGGGAAAACTGGCATATGTTGTGTGCACAGACCTCATGGCAGTTTTACATTGGGAATGCTGTCATACGTAGTAGGTACATCATCATGAACATGTTGTGAAGTGCTCCTGTGCACTTCTGGTGACTTGGCAAGTATTGCATTATGTATTAGCCTACTAAACCAGTTGTACATTGTATGTCTTTTTAATCTCCCTTTTCTCAAACATTATGCTGTAAAATGGATATTTGTTTTAAAAAGTTTTTAGAACCACCACCAAAACTAGCTATATAACTTAATGATCCCTTGCTTTTCTCTGTCCATTGTGCTAATTTGGCTGAAATAATAATGCCCTTCACTGAAAAATTTTGCCCATCACAACTGACCTTTAATCATTTAAAATGCTGGTGCCCTCCACGGTCACCAAAAGCTGTCTCCACCACTGGGTGAGGTAGACCTGAATGTGTGAGACTACGAAAAACAAAATGCAATACTCCGCAGTGACCACTGGATGTCGGACCTATGCACAGCATGTGAATCTAAGCAGATACAACCATCAGAAATGCTTTTACGGTAAGTAATGCATTGTCATATATATATATATAGTCTAATTTTTCAAATAAACCTTTTAAATTTGCAAAACAAATCTACTTCTTGGCTCAGTGGGGTCAGGGGGATTCTAAGAGAGGGGTGTTATACAAGGGTTCATCATCCAGATTATAACTTCCCATAAAAATATATAAATAAGGGCTTCCCTTGGGCATCCCAGACAAGGCACTGACTTAGTGGGATTGCTTGATTGGAGTCACTCACAAGGCATTGTTACAGTTTGTGTCTATTATTTGGATAAAATATCTTTGACTGGAATTGGCACCACTGCCTGAGGTATTTCGGAAGATCTGACCAGTCTCAGGTCATTGAGAATGGTACTGCTCTTTCTAGTATACCTGGCAGTATTCCAGAAATACCACTGTCATTTGAGATCATTTTCCATTCTCTTATTCATGGTGTTAATGGGTAGTGTATATTAGGGGTTTGTGCCACTCCTTTCAATGTTTTTATTGCACAAATGGGTCTGTTCTGACCTTTTTATAACTTACATATGAAAGGTGGTGAGAGGTTAGTTGTGATCAATGCCCACTTCTGTACCTACTTCCTAGGTCCCTAAGACAACTTGCCATTTTATTGTTTCAGTCATTTGAAGGGAAGCACTTGCGATTCCCTTCTGAGCAGTAAGAAAACTTTATAACAATTCTCGCCACTTTAAAATGCAAATGCTGAAATATGTTGTGGCGACAGCATGAAACCTGTACTGCGGGCACCAACATAGTTGGAAGCATCTTTTAGAGGGAAAACTGGCATATGTTGTGTGCACAGACCTCATGGCAGTTTTACATTGGGAATGCTGTCATACGTAGTAGGTACATCATCATGAACATGTTGTGAAGTGCTCCTGTGCACTTCTGGTGACTTGGCAAGTATTGCATTATGTATTAGCCTACTAAACCAGTTGTACATTGTATGTCTTTTTAATCTCCCTTTTCTCAAACATTATGCTGTAAAATGGATATTTGTTTTAAAAAGTTTTTAGAACCACCACCAAAACTAGCTATATAACTTAATGATCCCTTGCTTTTCTCTGTCCATTGTGCTAATTTGGCTGAAATAATAATGCCCTTCACTGAAAAATTTTGCCCATCACAACTGACCTTTAATCATTTAAAATGCTGGTGCCCTCCACGGTCACCAAAAGCTGTCTCCACCACTGGGTGAGGTAGACCTGAATGTGTGAGGACCAATTTTTCACATCCCAGTCTCGCTTTTGGAAGGGCATTTAGGGGGAGCTGGCACAACTGAAATAAATGACAGCGCACACACTGAATTAAGCGCAATTGTTTGTTGTCCCATCTGCGTTGTATTCCTCAAAAAGCAAACCTATTGTTCAGGAGGAGAGGAAATTACTGACGGGCCCATTGGTCAGTACTCAACCCCCAAGAACTTGTATACAGGATAGCTGCACCATGTGAGGACAGGGTGCAGGATTCACATACTCCAGCACATCTCAAAAATCATGACTCAGTAAGTTGGCAAAGGGAAGTCCGTTTAATGATACATACATCAGCATATGGAAATCAGCAGCATTGCAAACACCTGCCTCGCTCCGACTTCCTCGAACTTCAGTCGAACAGCCATTTTTATAGGCTAAACTTGTCATCATTGACGTCTAATTCTACAAAAATCATTACGCAATCTAATTGGTTGGGAAAGGTAACTTAAGGATAGGTGTTATATTTGTATATGACAATAGAGCATGCGGATTGGTTAACTATTATCTGGTGGGCGTCTACGCCCAACCCTCTACATCACACGTGATTGACGTCACTATGCGTACAACGTCCTATTGGTTACAATGTCTATAGGACCCTAGATTCCATGGTCCATTGTGATTGGGCAAATTACACCCCAAAACATAAATCTCCACTTTAATTGGCAGCAAGCAGGCTGGACACCCAGGTGCCTAGTCTCCCAAGATTCACCCTGCCTCCCTTCCATCAATCAGTGGTTTTAGGGCGATGTTTCAATTAGTTGGCTAAGGAAGGCCTCGAAATTGTAGTCTCTTATCAGGAAAAGTTATGGCACCCTCGGATCTGGGTGACATCAGACGGTGGTACATCTTCGCACCTGGTTGGTCACTTGTTGGTTCACCGTGAATCTGCTTCAGTTTCCAGCTTTTCGTGTATTTAATTCTCCTTGTAGCCCCACCACCTGCCTGGGCCTCCTTATCTTGACCTTCGCAGGGCAGGCTGGTATGCTCTGAAGTTTAGCTTCTCCTTAGCTGAAGCTCGCCTCCCGATCTTGGGTTGACCTCGATTTCCCAGGCCTGAGCCATCCTGTTAAGTTTTGATTCTGCTATTTTCCTTGCCTTTGGCTGGGTTTCGAAACTTGGCCTGTCAGGCCTATGGCCGCCTGGGTACATTTTTGCTTTTACATAACGGAGTTGCACGTGTAGATTGTGCTGTATCGAGGTAGACGTATATGGTTGGCGCTTGTCGCTCTAATCTTCTACTAAGCATTGCAAGCAGTATCAATTTCTTTGTTTCTTGCGTTTCAACCCTATTTACACATATTTAACAGGTTTGATTCTTTCATCTTGGTTCTTTCGCTATGACGTTTCTTATGTTTTAACATTGTGTTGTCCTTCGTGTCTCTTGCATCTGTTTTCGTGGATTCACGCATTCGCGTGTTGCCTTTTCTCATGCGTTAGTCTACGCAGGCCCTCTTCTCATCATCGTTTGTCTTCCATCAGGGCTCTTTGTGTCTCCTTATGGACAGTTTGTAAATACTTATCGTTTCGTATCAGCAGCTGGTATGGTTGTCTGATGGGGTACCGTGCTGCCCATGGTTGTCTGGTTATAGGCACTTCAACGGGTATTGCTCTTCTGATGGGCACTGGGCATAGGCCCAGTGCAGCTCTCTGTTGGTTCAGTTGCTCCTCATACATCACATATTTTGGCGAGTATTTCACTGGCAACTCGCAATGGGGGCAGGGGTGCAGGCCATATCTGGGACCTCCTCTACACTATCCAATAACAAGCAACACGTGTAAATATTTCATCTCATGTTCTCTTTTCTTTGATCATTACCCATGTCTAGATACAACCTCAAGGTTTAAGATTCATCAGTTCTTGTGTGCAATTTATTACCTGGTGGAATCTTTGTATAGCCCTGCTTCTCAGGACACAAATGACCGTGGTTTGTTGACGCAGACACGCCTTCCTACCTTATCGCTTCCTTGACAAACAGACCCTCTCCCATCGCTCACAGGCAATCTCCCCCATGTTTATATGCAATGTGAAACTACATTCCCAACACAAATATTGTCCTAGTGAGTGTAGTTCTCCAACTTCCGCATCAAGCAAAATAGCTGTGCTTCTGCTATAATGATGAAGACAAAATGGCACCCAACAACTGTGTCAATAGGCATAGGATCCTAGGACAATTGTGCACAGTTCTGCAGATATGAGCAGTTGAAGTGCACCTGTGACTCTAGCCACACATTCAAATTGAAGAAACAGGATCAGTGGGTTGCATTTGAAGGACCTTTATGCGTTCTGTCCTGTTGCAGGATTTAATTAATTTTTAAGACCTGTGCCATCACTCTTATGCCTTCATACACTGGGTCATGAATGTTCAAACCTCCTAGCTGCATGATAAATGGTAGGGTCTTGTAATATAGCCTTACTATGGGCTTTGTCCTGCTGTTCTTATGCCCACTCATACTCACATTCTCATTGATTCGCCAAGCCTTATACTAATTTATTCATTGCTATATCGTTATGCAATAACTTTCATTCATACTCTGCTTATAACGTTATAGATCCACACAGCCTTATACTACAACATGCCCTTAAACATTCTGTCATGCATCTTCAAAATCTTTCACTCAAGCCATCCATCAACCCATTCATCTTTCCCCCTAATCGATCACATAGAGAACAATAATACAATGGACATCAGCAAGTGAGATTGGAGACTCTTATACAGACAACGTCAATGTTGCTAATATCACAAAATATATGTATTTACTTATACATAGTTTAGCAATTTTTGCTCATACATCATATTTCTTAATTGGTAACTGATTCAATACCCACACATGTATTCCACCATTCTCATCACTCTTCAATCATACACTCATAAATGTACATTTTACACACCATAGGCTATTCAAGAACCCTACAACATTCATATATTAAACCAATTCCTTGCACCTATAGCCACTCTCAATGGGTGTTCAAGAAAAACAACAATAAATCAAATAGCAATCTGCTTATTCAATGATATCGACATATGTTTTGGTTGTCAATTAGTGACTATTGATTGACAATGTTGGGTGACCACCTTCAGGATGTGGGTAGGTTGTTGATAAAATCTGCCCCAGTGCATCATCTGGTAGGAGATGTCATCTAGCAAATATCTAAAGACAAACAAATATTGCATCATATGATGACTCCAATCTCTAATTTCATCGACACATTTCACTTGTGTGTATATGTTCATTAATGCATATACTCGCTGGCACTCACCACCAAGCAGCAATAGTGGAGGTAGTGTCAGCGCTGGAATTTATCATCAGCCCTCCTGAAGGTTAATTAACGGTGGCCTGAAAAAATGAAGATCAGGCACAGAAGGAGCCCCACAATGCGTGTCTGACACTGTAAATTATTTGGTCAATCAAGAAGGTTCCCTTACCTGATCACGTAGTCAGGTGGGACCCTATGAGTCAAAATGCGCCATAAATCAGTCCCTGCTAAAGATCCAGAGCTGTGGGCTATTAACAGCCACCCCTTTTCTGCAAGAGAGGCAAGGTGGTGTATTAGAAGAGGGGTCCTCCCTTCTACTGTCCTATCAAGTTCCAAGGAATATATTGTAAAATTGAACACAAGACTCTTACTCCCCTCCTTCCATGTTTATGATCCCGGAGGTTGTAACGATGATCAGAATTAGAATTCTCGTCTGTTCATCTTTTCTTTAAATGCGCATCAAATGCTGTCTAGTTGATGACAGGATATCTACAACGAGTTCAGAAAAAGTCCCCATTAGTGGAAGTGTATAGATGGACACCTGTCTGAGTACATACTGGGAGGGTCACTAAATATGCGCAATCACTGTGTGTCTAATCTTTTAAACACAAGGCTACTGCCCCAGGGTCTAATCCGCAGCATTTACTGTGTTGCAAACTATGGAACACCATGTCGCAAGCACAGCCCAACGTGAGCTTGCTCGCGTGTCTCATGTTTTCAATGGGCCGGGTCCTTTTTAATAAATTTCCCCATACGTACACAATGAAACCATCTATAATGTATGCAGTACTTAGAGTGTAAAACATCGGACCAGCGCCTTGAATGCTTCCGTCCAGGGTGAGGGCAAACTCAATGGGGAGGTCGGATGCTTGGGCATGAGATCTCTGATCTTACTGGCCAAGTGGGTTCTGTATTGTTCTCACCCCCTTGTCAGGCATTGGACTCCACAGTTCTGCATGGGTGCTCTGTCCTTACTGACCGTGTGGGTTCCATGTTCTCCTTAGTCATCATAAAGGACTACTGAGCTTTTTCCGTCTTCCTTTGTGTTAGCCGCATACCTGGGTTTCAGCGTTGTTGCTCATCGGGGGGAGGCAGCTGCTGCGGTAGCTGCAGAACCGTGATTCTGTGGTCGTCAGTTTGTCTTCTTGGTGTCATTACTCTTAAACGCTGATGCTTGGTGTCTGTGGTGGCTCAGTCCCTCATTTTAGGGTATTTGTGGGATTACTCCACCCACCGCGTACTCTACTTGTGCCTCCAGGCTGGATTGGCTCGGCACTATATCACAGGCTTCTGCTGTGCAGGGCCTTGCTGAAGGTGGTTCTCTGCTCACGTGTATGGGTCTCTGCCCTTTTACATTCCTCTCTGAAACAAGAGATGTAACACCATTGTTTCTGTGTTTCTAGCATCAAGGTCAACTGTGTGGGGTCAGCAGCCAAACCATACACAGTTAAAGTTGCTTGTACATTATTAGCATGTTTAGCCCAATCGAACCAACAAACAGTTGGGACTATTGTGTTAAAGGGATGGTCTAGTAAAAATGTTTATTTAAAAAATAGATAGGCAACATAAAAAAAATACTAGCATTCTCCGTTTTAAAACTTCCTATGTAAAATTTTGAGCTATTCAAGCTCAAAATTCGCAAAAGCAAGCACATGGGCGCAGCCATTTTGTGAAATGGAGGCCCTCCTGTGCTGGATTTGCTTTGCGGCACTAATTAAGGAAAAGCCAGCCAGCTGTAGTAAACAAAGGCTACCGCTGGGTGGCTTTCCCTTCATTAGTGCTGTAGGCGGAGGACGGGGACCGGAGACCAGAGCAGGAAAGCTGCAGCTGAATCTCGGTAAGTGCGATTTATTTTTTTTACAAAAAATAAGCACTAGCTGCGGTTTTTTTTCTAAGTTTTCCGGGCTGGAGGAGCCCGGAAAACTTAGAAATAAAACCGCAGCTTTAAAAACGTTGTATTGATGTTTGCGGTCGCTTTTGAAGCGACCGCAAACATAAATACAACGTTATTGTGTTGGAAAACGCTGCAGTTTTTCTTTCCAAGTTTCTCGGGCTCCTCTGGCTCGGAGGAGCCTGAGAAACTTGGAAAGAAAAACCGCAGCGTTTTTCCAACACAACCGCGTTGTTTCTGCCTGAATCTGCTTTACCATTTGGGGCTCTCGGGCTCCCCACGGGGAGCCCGAGAGCCCCAAATGGGAAAGCAGATTCAGGTAGAAACAACGCGGCATTGCGGAAAACAACCGCGTTGTTTCTACCTGAATCTGCTTTCCCATTTGGGGCTCTCGGGCTCCCCACGGGGAGCCCGAGAGCCCCAAATGGGAAAGTAGATTTAGGCAGACAACGCAGCATTTAGCATTTCCCATTTGGGTCTCTCGGGCTCCCCACGGGGAGCCCGAGAGACCCAAATGGGAAATCAGCTGCAGGTAGAAACACTACGCGGCATGTAAACATAACCCAAAGTGATAGCCACAGCAGGCAGAAACACACGCGGTTGTGATGGAAAAACGCTGCGGTTTTTCTTTCCAAGTTTCTCAGGCTCCTCCGAGCCGGAGGAGCCTGAGAAACTTGGAAAGAAAAAACGCAGCGTTTTCCAACACAATAACGTTGTATTTATGTTTGCGGTCGCTTCAAAAGCGACCGCAAACATAAATACAACGTTTTTAAAGCTGCGGTTTTATTTCTAAGTTTTCCGGGCTCCTCCAGCCCGGAAAACTTAGAAAAAAAAACGCAGCTAGTGCTTATTTTTTGTAAAAAAAATAAATAGCACTTACCGAGATTCAGCTGCAGCTGTCCTGCTCTGGTCTCCGGTCCCCGTCCTCTGCCTACAGCACTAATGAAGGGAAAGCCACCCAGCGGTAGCCTTTGTTTACTACAGCTGGCTGGCTTTTCCTTCATTAGTGCCGCAAAAGCAAAGGCCAGCACAGGAGGGCCTCCATTTCACAAAATGGCTGCGCCCCTGTGCTTGCTTTTGCGAATTTTGAGCTTGAATAGCTCAAAATTTTACATAGGAAGTTTTCAAACGGAGAATGCTAGTATTTTTTTTATGTTGCCTATCTATTTTTTAAATAAACATTTTTACTAGACCATCCCTTTAAGGGAGATGTTGGAGAGTTTTTCCGGGCAGATTCATTGTCCCGTAAGGGGGTTCAATCCCAGTGAGATCCTGCTTGACCATGTTAGCACATGCACACTTAGATGGAAGTCTTAACCTTAGCTTGCGTCACATCTAGATAGAAATGTGAATGTTAGCATGTGCCACACTTAGATGGAATAGTGAATGATAGCAGGCATCACACCTAGACATAATTGCAAGGACAGCAATGCCAACTAACCAATCCACTAACAATTTCATACTTCTGCATACACCTCTCAAACCCTAACCAAACACAACCACAAGCTTTAAGCGCGTCAAACCGCACATACTTCACTACACTGCAACAACAAAACAAACCGCACATAGACCTGGACAACAGCACACGAAGACTACCGACCGTAAAACACCCCAAGCCCAGCCAACGGACCCACTGGGCTGAGGCTGCCAACAGCACATCATTGCTATCTTGCACTTTTCCAGCTCATTCCCACTAACTCACCCCCCGCCCCTCTCCCTTTTTCAGAGCCGCCAGAGCGCCAGGGGACCACTCCGGTTGTGATAGTGCGCGGTACAAATATCCTTTAACATTAACATGTCCCTGTGGAATTGTATTGCGTAGCGGGCCCAACTCCATAGTCCCAAAAGGGATGGCTCCCGCTTCAGGGGAAGGGATGAATTAACTGGATTCGCCACACATTACCACACCTAGAAAAAAGAGTAATTTGGCATTAAGCTCTGTATTAAAAGAAACATGCATTATGATCAACTCCTGATACTCTTTTCAATATACTGTAGTCCTGGTCACCAATAATGTGAGAAACGCATACTGGAAACTACCAGATCCAAATAGTGCATTCTATTGCATGTTGCCCACTCATTAATTAATGTTTTATAACACACCTCATACCAGAGACCAGTCTTAAGCACAGGGCCGGAATTCAAATCTGTGTTGCTCTGCATTGTCTTGCTTCCAAGACAAATGTTTTGCCCCTGAGCTATCCTGCTAACCTTAGGGTTCTATTTCAGGTTTTAGATCTGTACCATACTGGAGGGGACAACCACCACAGGCACATTGTGCCTTGTTAGGCATCAAATGTGAGGTAGCTCTCTCCAGGCTAAAGCAAGGGTTCCATGCCTGGATTACCCTTGCTAAGTTAGGGTCAGTGACCGCCATTCAATGAAACTTGTGACTTGGATTTGTTTATTCTCAGCAGAGTGTTTCAGACTACTTCCAAATGTTTAAACCATATTACTACCCAAATGTACCATCCCATTTTATTTGTGTCGGAACACATACTTGATTTGTGCAATTGTGTCAACACCTCAAGTTTTTCAGATCTGATCAGTCAATTATCTGAAGCATTACATATTTGCCACTTGTCATTGTATGGGCTAGTATATGAGTAAACATGTAAACACTGCTCACCATCCAAGTGGCCTGCTGGTACAACCCTAAAATATGCCTACTAATGGTAAATCACTTATATTGGTGTGTTTGGCAAAGACGAATGGTTTCTTGGTGTGGGAGGTGGGGTGCAATGCTGTTCTACAATTGTGTCACTGATGTTTGCCTATGCCCCATGGTGGAGAGCATCATGGGTAGAATGACCAGATGACACCTTGTTCCCGGGACAATGCTCCTCCAGTGCTGAACTTTCCCTTATATAGCCTTCTAGCCCTTTTCTCTGATGCTTGAGTCCAGTTTGTGTCATTGAAGTTACCCAAGACAAAAATGTAAGTTTGTTAAATCTAGTTCAAGCACTCGAAAATGATTGTCCTAGCTGATGGCATCTGGTACATGTAAGCAAATCAGCAATAATGATTCTCTTCATACCATCAGGTCTCCATATATGGGCAACATTCTGGTGTTTAAAATACAAGTGATGCATGAGGGTTGCTCCTATGGTTTGAGCAGGGTGCCAACTGTACTACTCCAAAACAGTCTGTGGTGCTAATACATTTTTTTGTGCTACCATCTATTGCAGAGTCACTGTGACAACAGTATACTTTGGCCACGCTGAACAAATTTCCCAGGAGGGGTACCAGTATGTAGACTGTGGAGGGAACACCACTTACCATCTTGGCCAGTCAGAGCTACTCACTGTTCTTCATCCACCGCAGTAAAAGAAGCAGTTCGAACAATATGTGGAGACATTATTTGTGACTTGGACATTCAAAAACATGAATCGATTAAAAATGGGTTTTCTTAGAGGATGTTTGGTAGGTGAGAGAAACATGGAGTGAGAGAAAGATTGTGTAAAATGTATATAGCAACCCGCCAGTTCTCTGTTAAAAAGCAACATGCAAATATGTCCTGTACAGAGAATATGGAATCCCAGAGGTTTTAAGAATATTTCCATCTTGTAAAGGTGGGAATTGTTTTTATTTGACAATGAATGCTTCTAATTCTAGGACCTCATTATCTTCAAGTGTTCATATCTCTTAGGCACCTCATTTTTGAGGGGTATGTTCCATTGCCGTAGTATTCTACAGCAATCCACATACGCTGAGTCAAGGCACCACTTCTTCCTATGATGTTTGCAATCATGTGTTGTGAATGGGGGTATATTGTAGAAAAGAAGTTAAATTTATATTCTTTGTAGCAATCATGTTTTTGGTGTAAATTCATAATCATCCAAGTGTGACATGTCTGACTTGTGCCCTGTGTGACATGTCTGACTTGTGCCCTGTGTGACATGTCTGACTTGTGCCCTGTGTGACATGTCTGACTTGTGCCCTGTGTGACATGTCTGACTTGTGCCCTGGCACAGTCTGTTTTAACAGACCATTATTTCAGTGAATTTGCTACTGACAAACACAGAAGATAATTTATTAATGCTTAGTGAAATGTCACAGTCCAAAGACTGTGCTTTGAATATTTTCTTAACTCTTAAATATAATCACAGTTGTATTTTTCCAATTTTATTTTATTTTCCTGAATACTGTTGTACTGTTACAAACAACTGTTCAACCTGTTGCATGGAAGGTTTTTATGGCGGCTACATTTTTTTGTTGTTTTTAAAAGTTTGGTAGATTAATTGGAGCCATATTTCACCTTTTTTTGAATTGCAGGACATTTATAATATGAGCTGTTACTGACCTGTGTAAAAAGCCAGTTGGGCACTTTTTGAACCTTAGTAGCCGCACAAATGGAAATGTATGAACAATTCTTACCAGTCATTCTTAACAAAATGTAGATTTGATGTTATCATTGCCATTGTTAGCAGACAAGGACGCATGAGGTTTATTTACAGTTATTACATTATCTTGTTTTTTGCTTGTGGACAATGACGTGGAGGTACAACCTGTGGTACACACACTTCCACCAAAGGAAGCTTTTGGAGTTAATTAAAGTTATTACTTCTATCTCACATTGTACTGTCATGCAAAATGCGTTTGTAGAACTGTCTTTCTCTTTCCAGCTTGCTAACAACCACTATAAACCAGCACAGTCATGAACACCGAAGTCTGTTAGATATGCCTTTTTTAGGCATAACCTAGAAATAGCTTATATGTTTTGTTGATGTTCTTTTGTTGAATAAACTGCCTTCTAGAAAGGTTAAATCATTTCACTAGCTCCGTTTCTAAAATGAACCCAATAATACATGCATATGTGTCATACTTTAGAGATTGCATGCATTTGTTTACAGTACACACCAATGGCATGGATGTTAAATTGTGAAAATGTTTGCTTGACCGTTATGCCTTATTACATATTTCAATTAATAAACATGTTTTGATGCAGTGGGATTTAGCATCCCTTAAACTATGGCGAGTTGAAGACTGTCTATCAGGTTTGTCTGTAAGAAAGGGCCTACTTTTGCTATTATGATGACATTTAACATGATGGAGGTTATTTCAATGTGAAGATATGATGGAATTGTCATAACTTTTTCATTTCCTCAGGAAAGGCTTATTGGTGAGGTCACAAGCTTTCTGCCAATTGCCTAGCGCAATTAACTCCCGCCTAATGTTTTCATAACTTCCGCCTTTGAATCCTAGAAAAAGTATGCAATGTTGCTGTAGCATTACTGGCTAGAGGTTGGACAGCAAAGCTACTTGGCCCTCACATGTTTTTGGGCTCAAGTCAAGATGAGTGAAAATTGCAGGTAATGTAAAGAAATGTATTTCGGCTCCATGTACGATAATGCTATTTGCACAATACGGTCCTACAATGCCACCTTGTTTCTCCCATTCCCCATTTTTCCACCCAAGTTTCCTCTACTGCTCCTAGCCAGTGCTTTGAACATGATTCCTGAGAAACTGAATTGATTAACACAAGTAGTTATTTCTCTTTTTGAGGACACTAGTAGTTCAAATTCATGTGATTGAGTAAAATGGAGGAGTAAAGAGGAAGAGGCAAGTGGAATGCTCTATTAATTTAATATGTAAACTGTAGCATACACTTACTTCTATTTCCCTTACTAATTTGAGCACTTTTGTCATATGTATTGAAGGTAAAACATGGGTGTGATTAGACCCAATATGTGGAATGCCCTATCACACAAACTCGGGCAACCATAAAACCGCTTACACTCCAGGAAAGCCATAAAACTTTCTGTTCCTGCAAGTGTACCCTGTCTAGCTGCAGACACATCACATGGTTATCATTCATCCAGTCCTGCCACCCTAAATGCTGAAATGCCCAACCTATGGCCTGTGACTTAAAGAAGTGACTGGGAACACACAAAAAAGCTCTGCGCCTCCACTAATGATAAACAGGTGGGCATTGACTTTCACTCTTCTATCCCTTACCAATAAAACCCATAGCTGGACCTTAAGGAATACTGGTAGGCATGCTGCGGGTGATATGGTCCATAGCTTCTCATTTCCTGCTGTCCACCATATCTCACTGCAAACGCACCTTTTACGCACCCTCGCACACTGAAGTTGTCCAGTATTCAGCGTGTAATGACTTCAATCTATGAAATATTTTTAGTTTTTAATAAATTATTATTTTTGGAGAAACCATCCTGATAATGCCTCGCTACACACAACCCCCACCACACAATCTGGAACAAGAAACGAGCTGTTTTTAATTTGAATATTATGATGTTTTTAAAATGATGAATTCAAAAATTAAAGGTCACCTAACTGTTACAGCTGGGCAAGGCACACACAATAATCCACATAAATACAGGAAGCTTGTGTACAAAAAGAAGACTCCACCTGCTTGCTGTTGGCTTACTTATATTTGCATTCACAGACCTTTCAATATCCAACTTATTCTTTGCATAATCACACCAGCATTCATATATATCGAGGGAGGCATGGGAAGTCTAAAACATTTTATCCCAAGTTGCCATGGCACCATTGCTCACAGAAACAAGTACCTAAGTGCATTCTACACTAAACCAACGACTCAAGAAGTTAACATTTGGGATAAGATTATGAAAAGGGATGAATTTGATTTAATGTATTGTGTTATATGATACTGCATGATATCTATGGCTTGATTTCCCAACATAATGATCTGTATGATGAAGAATATGTGGTAGTAGGCCTGATGAAATATTAACATTAAAAACAAGTAGAAAGGAACGATTAACAACATCCTATTATTGTGAAAAGCTGGAAGAGAAGTGTGGTATTATTGTATTACCATCTATTTTGTTAATATCAGTTTGTCACATTATTTATATGTAAGAAATGTATATTCTACTGTTTAGGGTGTTTTGTTATTAATGACTTTATATATACATAGTTGTATAAAAATAATTTAAGTGTGTGTGTGTGTATATATATATATATATATATATATATATATATATATATATATATATATATATATATATATATATATATATATATATATATATGGGATTGGTTCCTCCGATGTATTCCACATCTATGACAGGTAATCACCAAAGCTGTGCTGTTTCAGACATTTTTTGGCGTCTGCGTCAATGACGTCGATACGCTCTCTTTGAGGGCCTCCGTCGAGCCGACGTCAAAGGATGTTATAAGTAGGACGCACGACGCCTGTAGCCTCAGTTCCATTTTTTCCGCGAACGTGTTCGCTTCGGCGATCTCGGCACGCCTCGGTTCTTCTGAGTATTATTCTATCGGTTCTTCAAACCTGTTCGTTTGTGAAGATATCATGTCTTCGTCTTCTACCCCGCGGCCCGGTGTCAAGAAGTGTCGGGACTGCGGTTCCAAGATGTCACTGATGGACCCGCACGACGCGTGCCTCGGTGAGGACCACGCCACGGATGATTGTGACGATTGCCAGTCATTAACATCGAAGGCCTTGCGGGAGTGGAAGAAGAAGCTTTCTGTCGGTAGGGTTTCCAAGACCCGAAAGTCGAAATCCGCTGGGCTTTCGACCGACGATTCAAGAGGCGACTCTGTGTCGTCGGCTTAAGTCCAGGGGGCTCGGTCCCAGAGTGGTTCCCGCCATTCCTCTGCCTCTTCGAGGCACTCACAGAAGCGCCGTCAACGGTCGCCGTCCTCGTCTGAGGACTCTGCCCCTCTGTGGGTTGCTTGTCCCAAAAAGCACTCTTCTGCGGAATGGGATGCATTTCGTACGGAGATGATGGTGATTTTTCAGGCGCAGGGCTCCGTTCCATCCGCGCCTTTGAAAGGAGCCGGCAGGGAATGTGCTACGGCTACTGCTCGCATGCCTTCAGGCTCGGGTTTTCGGCACGATCATCGGGCGCCTTCGAGGTCCCGATCGGACAAGGTGGATCGCTCTAGTCATTCCCAGTCCTCGACGTCCTCGAGACCGTTGGAGCCTGTGAGGTCTTCGAAGAAGACGTCAACGCCATCGGCGCCCTGTCCGTCGAGGGACTCTCTCAAGGCTCCGCCTCAGAGAAAGTCATCGATGCCATCGGCGCCGAGGCCATCGAAGGACACGCTCGGGGCTCTGCCCTAAAGGCCTGTGTCGAAGCCATCGGCGCCACACTCGACGCCGATTCTGTCAACGCCCTCTACGCCTTTCGTGGATGCTTTATCAGAGGTACCCCGTGCATCGGTGGAAACCCTGAGGAAGGCCCTGAAGAAGTTAGTGAGACCTGTCTTTGAGCCTTTTTCTGTGCCCTCCTCCAGGAATTTATTCCAGCCTCTGCATTATATTTCTGAGGTGAAAGAAGGGTCTGAGGAAGGTTTGGTTTCGGATGAGGTTCCGGACGAAATATTGTCTGGTCATAGCCAGATTGAAGACCTGCGTCAGTCTTTTCACAACGCCAGTGGTCTTGATACCTCCCCGGAGGTCAAGTTTGGCAGGCCGGAGTCTGGTACGCATGCTGACTCTTCCTACAGGTGGCTGATGTCAAGGGTGGCGGAGTACTTTAGGTGGTCTGCGCCACCAGTAGATTTTCTGCAGGATGACCTGACAGATATCTTGGACCCAGGTCCACCAACTAACCCGGTACTGCCATTCCATATGGCCTTGCAAAGAAGGGTGGCAGCGGCCTGGACTGCTCCGGAGAGTCTCCCGGCAGTGGGTAAGTTGTTGCCAAAAAAGTACCGCCCAGCCAGTGGCGACCCGGCTACTTGTCCATGCACCCTACTCCGGAGAGTTTGGTGGTGCAGGCGGCTACGGCCCCAGCAAAACAGGCGTCGTACCCTCCCATCCCTCCTGATAGGGACGACAAACGTTTTGACGGTTGGGTGAAGAAAGTCTTTTCTTCAGGGGGTATGGCTTTGCAAGCAGCCAACTCTGTGTGTGCCTTAGCACGTTTCACTCACACTCTGTGGAATTGTGTTTCATTGGTGGCTGAACATATTCCCGAAGGGGAGGAACGGGATGGCTTTCTTGCCCTTGTACAGGATGGCAAGGATGCCATGTGTGAATCAGTTTAGTCGGGTCTGGACATGGCAGACTGCGTCAGCCGGTCCATGGCGTCGAGCACCGTAATGCGCAGATTTACGTGGTTGCGGAAGTCGGGGTTTACTCCGGATGTACAAGCCCGGCTTCTCAACATGCCCTTTGATGGTGAACATCTTTTTGACAGCAAGGCTGACGAGAGCCTTGAGAGGTTGCAGACCTCCAAAGCTGCAGCGAAGTCATTGAGAGCTGCAGTTTGCTAACCTCTGCCTTTTCTTCCTAGGGGGACAGCAATGGAGGGGAGGTTCCTTTCGATACTACTCTACCTTTGGTAGATCGAGGGGAGCTGCATGTCAAAGGGGCCAACGTAGGAGTACCAGAGGTGGAAAACAAGGTAATCGAGGTGCCAAGGCCGCTCGGCAGTTGCCTCTTTGCCCTCAGGCACTGCCGCAGCCGCTTCAGCTCAGTCATGAGGCCATGTCCCATGGTCTGCTGGTTGGGGGAAGGCTGGCGCAGCATCTTGTAGAATGGTGTGCCATTACTTCAGATGTGTGGGTTCTGGAGATCATAGCCCACGGCTACTGTCTTCCTTTCCGGCAGAGGCCTCGCGACAATCCACCACGGAATATCTCTTTGAAGAGTCCGGATCCGCTCCTTGCGCAGAAAATCAAATCTCTGCTGGAGAACTGGTGCCTGTAGCGTAGAGGAAAAAGGGATGGTATTGCCCTTATTTTTTGATTTCGAAAAAAGACGGGGGATTGAGAGCCATCATGGACTTGCGTGGTTTGAACAAGCTCCTTAGGAAGGACAAGTACAAGATGGTTACTCTCTTAAATCCTCCAGGCCCTTCAACTTCAGATCTGGTTGGTGTCTCTCGACCTCAAGGACGCTTACTTTCATGTGCTTATTCATCCCAAGCACAAGAAGTTCCTGAGGTTCGCGGTTGGCGACTCGCACTTTCAGTTTCGGGTCCTGCCTTTGGATTGACCTCCGCCGGCAGCGTATCTCAGGAAAAGGGGATTCCCCTACCTGGACGATTGGTTGATCAGGGCACGCTCTCCTGAGCAAGTCCTGAATCATCTGTCAGTCACCTGCCACTCCCTTCACAGACTGGGCTTCACCCTCAACTTAAAGAAGTCCCACTTGACGCCAACCCAGCGGCTCCAGTACATCGGAGCAGTGCTTGACACATCCCTGGGGCAGTGTTTCCCTCCCCAGGTGAGGGCTCCTCCGGCAGGATGTCGGTTCCCGTTCAGGTGCCGCCCTCGGTTGCCCAGGATCTTTTGTGGTGGGCCGTTGAAGGCAATCTGATGAAGGGGGCTCCATTTTGGCTACCCTTGCCGGAGGTAACGAACGTGATGGACGAATCCCCCACAGGATGGGGAGCCCATGCCAACGAGGTGACAGTCAGCGGTCATTGGTCTCCGTCGGAGTCCAGGCTCCATATCAATCGGTTGGAGCTGAGGGCCATTAGGCTAGCTCTGAAGGCTTTTCTGCCGACTGTGCGAGGGAAGAATGTCCTGATTCTGATGGACAACACAGTGGCCATGCACTACCTCAACAAAAAAAGGGGGGGGGGGTTCACTTCCTCTGTGCAGAGAGGTGATTCAGCTCTGGTTCTGGGCCATCCAGCAGGAAATTTCGATCTCGGCAGTTCATCTGGCCGGAGACGAAAACGAGGCGGTGGATGCTCTAAGCAGGCAGAGCACGGTCTCTCACAAGTGGGATCTGGCACAGGAGATTCTCCTGGAGGTCTTTGCCCTTTGGGGGACCCCTCAAGTGGATCTCTTCTCCACTAGTGTCAACCAGAAGTGCGAAAGATTCTGCTTGCAGGAATTTCCTCCAAGAGGAGCCTTAGGGGACGCGTTCGTAGTGGAGTGGTCCTTCCCACTGCTGTACGCGTTCCCCCCCCATCCACGTCATTCCGCACGTGCTGAGGAGGTTACGGAGGTTCGGTTCCCGAATGATCCTCATTGCTCCGGCATGGGCCCGGAGAACGTGGAAACCGGACCTTCTCGACATGTCCATCTGCCCTCCACGCCGTCTTCCCTATCGAGACGATCTGCTCTCATGGGAGGGGGGTCAGGTTCTCCATCCAGAGGTCAAGTCCCTCAACCTTCATGCTTGGCTTCTGAAAGGTTGAGGTATAAGGATTGGGACCTCCCTGAAGACTTGATGGAGGTGTTGCTTTCGGCCAGAAGGCCTGCAACAAAGTCCCTGTACCGTTGCCGTTTGAGAAAGTTCTGCGACTGGTGCAGGGTTAAGAATGTGGATCCTTTTTCATGTGCCATTCCTGTGGTTCTGTCCTTTTTGCTTTTGTGAGCCCACAAGGGCCTGCAAGTGGGTACCATTTAAAGGTTGCCTGGCGGCGCTGTCTATATTTAAGCGCTCGTCTGAGGAGTGTATTTATTTTAAGATTCCTTTAATATTGCATTTTCTGAAAGGGCTCACTAATGTGTTCCCACCGTCACCTTTCCAGGTGCCCGGTTGGGATTTGAACTTGGTTCTAAAATTCCTAATGGGTGCGCCATTTGAGCCTTTACATTCTTGTCCTTTGAGACTGTTGACCCTTAAAACTGTATTTTTAGTTGTGGTTACTTCCGCTCGCAGAGTGAGTGAGTTGCAGGCACTATCTGCTAAGCCACCCTTCACTGTGTTTTATAAGGACAGGGTTGTCCTTAGGGTTCATTCTTCTATTCTTCCGAAAGTTGTGTCGGAATTTCATTTAAGCCAGAAGGTCATTCTTCCGGTGTTCTATCCTCCTCCTATCCTCCTCCACATCCTGGTAAGGAAGAGGAGAGGCTCCATAGGTTGGATCCTAGGAGAGCTTTAAGTTACTACATCTCACGCGTGTCCTGGGTCAGAGTGGACGATCAACTCTTTGTAGGATACGCTGGAAGGCATTTGAGACAAGCTGTTACTAAGCAGACTTTGTCTAGATGGATTATCTTGACAATTTCTGAATGTTACCTCTACGGCTCTGCAGAGGGGTGTTCCCATTCGTAACATTTGTGAAGCAGCCACATGGGCCTCTGTCCATACTTTTGTCAAACACTACTCCTTGGACTCTATCCATGATCAAGATCTGGCCTTTGGCAAGGCGGTCTTTTATTCTGCAATTTAATTGGGCATTCTATTCTTTTCCCACCTCCATACGTTGGTACTGCTTTGGGAGTCTGTCATAGATGTGGAATACGTCGGAGGAACCAATCCCTTCGAAGAACAAGTTACTTTCTTACCTGGTAACGTTCTTTCGATGGGATGTTCCGACGACGTATTCCATATGGTACCCTCCCAACCTGCCCCGCTACAGAATTTCTTATGCGATTGCAGCTTACGTTTCCGCAAGGCTTTCTGTGGTCATACTGAACTGACCGAAGATTGATGCTACACGTTCTGGGGAAAAACTACAACTGAGGCTACGGGCATCGTGCGTCCTACTTCTAACATCCGGTGATGTCGGCTCGACGGAGGCCCTCGAGGACAGCGTATCGACTTCATCGATGCAGATGCCAAAAATTTTCCAAAGCAGCACAGCTGTGGTGATTACCTGTCCTAGATGTGGAATACGTCATTGGAACATCCCGTCGAAAGAACGTTACCAGGTAAGAAAGTAACTTGTTCTTCTGAGGCTTGTGGAATCTGCTTAGGTTACATGCTGTGCATAGGCCGACATCTAGTGGAAGCTGCAGAGTATTAGTTGTTTTCGAAACTCGAAAAGGGCCATCAACAGGGCATGCCAGTAATACTATCCTGAGTGTGATGTCCACTGTACCCATGATCCCTCGCGCATCTAGGTCCCTCAGATAGTTTTTTCCCGCCATTCTAGACGGATGCGTATAGCGGAGTTCCTTTCAGCGTAAAGCCATTGACTATTTACAATTAGCGATAGTATTTCTTTCTATACTTTCACCGACTCTTGAAATACCATGCTGGTGAAGACGGAGAAACTGCCTGTCGAAGACTACCACGACGGACCGTTCAGCCTTGGAAAGCCACCCCGGTCCTGGGCCCAGACAGTAGGGAGAGGGGGGAGGCTATATACCATACTACTCCCGTTCCTGCATTTTGTTCGCCCAGCTGCCATAACCTATAAAAATGGAAAATACACCTTTTAAATTCTGCCCCAAGTGTAATCGTAAATTCCTGTGGTTAGACAAACACTTAGTTTGTAACGTGTCTTCCCAAGAGACCACGTTGAAACGTCTTGTAGAGCGTGAAGGCTCTTCAAGCCAAAGACGTTAAAGGACCGCTCCACGAAACGCTTGGCCCACGACACCAAGCAGCTCAAGGCCATGGAAGTAGAAAGCGCCTTTAGCAATGGCAGCGACGCTGTCCTTTTGGACGTTGATGCCGACGGAGTAGCTCCAACTACTGAAGCGCAGGCCCCCGTCCCCGTAGGACAGGCCGGCGGCCATGTTGTGGGGACTACACCTGGCGGCGGTAGCGCTACAAAGACGTACACCACTAAGCACATAAGCCCAGGTCGAGACTCGACACATGGGTCGAGTTCTCGACAACGTTCGGCATCTAGTGAAAGGTCCGCAGAGTCCTGTTCCTCTATGCAATCTCGCTCGATCGCCACACGACAGTGCCTAACCGTCGAAAGATGGCAAGGGTGTCGCTTGCAAAACTCCCTCCGAATGTCGATCGTCCGCGGACGAGTCCTCGGCCTTACCCACATCCGAAATTGTTGGTCGGCGTCAGATAAGGTGGCAGGCCACAAAAAGTCAGTAAAACACTCCTCTGGGCCGCAGGGGGCAGGGGAGAACATCACAAAAAGACCTCAAAAACTCCTCAAAGGGACAAGATCCCTCCTCAGAAGGAGAAGCCTAAACAATCCAGGCACATAGAAAAACCTAGATATTCTAGGCCTAAGGTGGTACCTCCCACAGATGAGGATTTATGATTTCCCCTCAATCTGTGGTAATCCCAAATTCCAAAGAATGGTATTGACAGAGTGATGAGAAGAATGTCCTTTTTTCAAAAAAATATATTTTTGTAAAACTTCAGTTCAATAATCAATACAGAACTTCTGTTACATTAGTAAACCATTGTCATTTTACATGTTCATTCCCAAGTCGTTCTCAAAATCTAAGTCGAGGTCCACATTTGTTACATTTCCTTAGGCTATTTCATGACACTTATGCTTCCTTGCAGTAGGTCTTTTCTTTTCCTCTGATTTTCCTTCCGCCAGTCGCTGACTATTTGTCGCTCAGGATCATATCGAGGTAGTCAATTAGCCTGCATGATAGCTTGATGTTCCTGCCAGCACTTACATAGGCCCACCATTCGTCCATGTCATTGTTTTGTGGTTTCATGCTACTCAAATGCAGAATCCGCTGGCTGTTGGTGCCAGTACAAGCAGTTATCAGATGCTTTAAGGACTCAATTTCTCCAGTACCACAGAATCTGCATTTATCAGTCGTATCCTTATTCCGTCGTATCCAGAGCATTTCCCTATTATTCAAGCTGTTTAGCCTGAATCGTAGGAATTGGTTTCTGTGATGACTTGACAGACAGTCTAATAAGTACTTCGGTTGGTTATGTAGTTTGATTTCACCTAGTGCGAAAGGAAGAGCAGTTTTGAGTTTCATGCATTTTTCGGATTTCGAAATTCAGTCCCAGATCTCAAATTTTTTTTTTTGCATTTTGTGTGCGATCTAGTAACTTCGATCTGCTTATGCAAGCAGCTTCCATGATGGCATCTAACTTTAGCTTCCACATCTGTGTTAGTTTGGATTGCATCTCTTTGTTTCCAATCTCAAAGATTTTATATGCAGGAATCTTTGCACCAAGGTACATTTTCCTCAGAGTGGCGAGGGATTTCCATATAATTCTCATGTGGAGAGAGGAAAGTTAATGGCCAGTTCATGTCTCAGCGCAATTACTGAGATGTAATGCGGGAGCCTCAGGGCTCGTCTCCAAAACATGCCTTCTAATATTTGCCAAAGACGATGGTCAAGATTCTAACCTGCTTCGGCAGCAAACACGATACTTGGAATACATTTCTGAAGGTAGAACGTCATTATTGGGGCAATCGTGAATTTCCCATATTCGTTGTTGATCTTTGCTCCTTGTAGACCAAGTTTGATCATTCTATTAGTTAGGTCTTTAGTCCATGCTGCTTCGCAGATAGTCATTGAACATCACACCAAGGTATCTTATGGACTTTACAGTGCTTAATGCCTCATTTGCAATAGACCATCTGAATTTTTTGTCTTTTCTTGTAAGCACTTGTCCAATGCACATGATCTGTTTTTTCAGCGTTTATCATAAGCTCATTTGTTTCCATATACTCATATAAACGATTCAAGAGACGCTGCAGACCAATCTGAGTATAGTCAGCACCATGTCATCTGAATAGACAAGGCATTTGAGTAGTGTTCCGTTGATCTTGGGAGGAAGGAGTGGACTGTGTCTAGCCACACTGGCAAGTCAGCTATGAATAGTTTGAACAATTCAGCTGCCAAAGGGAAGCCTTGCTTGACACCTTTATGTGTGATTACTGGCAGGCTCAGATCACCTTGTTGATTCAACCTTATTTGCACTGTAGTTTTAGCATGAAGTGCTTTTAGTGGTTCCAGAATTGAAGGTGGACAATTCCACTTTGTTAGTTTAGACCACAATTTCTCACGATTTATTGTGTCAGAGGCCTGCCTCAGGTCTATGAATGCAAAGAACGTTTTTCTCTTTACCCTTTGGGCCTCCAGCTTTAAGACATTCAACAATAATAAGTTCACTTCGACTCCCACTCTGTCGGTGAAACCTGCTTGTCGAATGTCAGTTATCCCTGACTGTTGCCCATGCGGCAAGCATTTTACGAAGAAAAGAGCCAAAGATTTTCCCAATTGTGTCAAGAAGGGCAATAGGACGATAGTTCCCTGGATCGTCTCTATTGCCCTTCTTGTAAATTGGGAGCACGATTGCTTTTAGCCATGACTCTGGAATGATCTTGCCTTTGGACACTTTGCAGAGTAGACATTCAATACACTTTGCCCACTGTTCCTTATGTTTCATCAGCATAATGTTTGAGATTTGGTCTGGGCCGGCAGCTCTCGCGCTTTTTAGGTTTTGTATTGCCAGTTCAATTTCATCTCTTGATGGAGTTATGTCCCACATCGAGGATGGGTTGTGTGATTCGGATTGAGTTTCATCTTTTGGCTTTTTATAGATTCCCTCAAAATACTCGACCCATTTTGCACTGGTAATTGAATTAGTGGTTGTCAGTAGAGATTTTGTTTCCTTTGTTTAGGATAACCCAAATGTCATGCGTGTTTTTTGTAATCAATAGTTCCAACATATGTTTGGCACGATTTTGTTTGATTGACACAGCGTGAGACTTAAGCCAATGCAGATAGGCCTGGCGTCTTGCTTTCACTTTGGTGACTTTACATTCAGCTGGCATCTTCATTTCTCCAGCATGGGGTCTGGCATGGATTCACATGCTCAAGAATATTCCCCGTCGTCAGGCTGGGAATCCTCGGTAAAGAAAAATCAGTATCAGTTTCGTTTCTGATCTGTCTTTCGTAGTAGTAACCAATCACTGATCTCTGCGTCATACTGACCACAGCCAATGACTGCCCTCTACCTAAGCCCCGCCTCTGGCAGCCATCTTCAGATTTTTACCACACGTTCAAGTATTGGGAGTCCTCGTGCTTAGCTCTCGACCTTTTACTGCGTGTTTTGCGCTTTTTCAGGTGAATTTTCAAATTTTTTTGGTTAATCAAGCCTTCAAGCTCCACCGTTTCTACTCCCGTTAACGGCTACCCTTACGGGATTTTCCTACGCCCCTCAAGGGTGAAGATTTCGTCGAATCAACTTCTTGGAGGATTCCAGAAGATTCGCGGCCTACTTCGAGATGGCCCAGGGCGGGAGTTCGTCACCCGGACCCAAGCTGTTTCACAGCTGCCCTGGATGCGGGCTGCAGAATGTGTTTAAGGAAGACGAACATTCGCGATGCCTCTACTGTCTTCATGTGGACAAGACTCATGTAGAGAAGGACTGCCAGTTCTGCAAGAACTTGTCGGAGCGGACCATGAGGGACCATCGATCCCGTCTCGCCAGCTGGTTGGAGAAGGGCTCAACGGGTGAGAAGAAGAAGAAAGGGTACGAGCGGGCTTCAAAGTCCTGTGTGGGCGCCCCGGCGACGGGGGCCCAACACCAGGCCAAGCGCCGCGAGTCTGCTGGCTCCGGGAGCGCCGAAAGGTTGGGCTCTTCGGTCGCCAGGCAGGGCGCGCCTTCCCCGGTACCGTCAACCACGAGCCAGCGCTCCGGTTCGGGGAAGAGGAAGTCCGAGACCCCGGGTAAGCTTCGGGAGAAGCCCCGTCCGATCTCGGAAGAGGGGGAGCAAGGCGTCACCCCTCCCCCTAAGGAGAAGGCCCGGGACGCACCTAAGGTGGTGAAGGCCCCTACCCAGCAGGCAAAGGCCTCTATTGAGGCAATCGCGGTGACTCTGGCCAAGCCGGCAGAGACCCCGCCAGCGGAGACTGCCTCCGGGACTAGAGTTTCCCTGCCGCCAAGGAGGGAATCCTCTCTTCAGCCCATCGTCATGGCTACCATGATGGAAGAAGCGAGGGGGGGCACGATAGCCTCCTCGAGCTCGGAGTCAGCCTCGGAGGAGGAACTGACCGAGGCCGTGAGGAACCTCGAAGTCCAATTCGAGAAGGTTCGATCCCGTAAGGAAGATCCTCGGGAGATAACCGAGGAAGACGTCGATGGCGAGGAAGAGCAGCCTTCCCTCCGGCGCAGCCGGAACCTAGGCCTCAGGATGGCTCGGCGGCCAGTTTGTCTGCGATCCAGTCCTTATGCTCTGAGATAAGGACGAGATTCCCACGTCCCAGGCCGGAGGACCCGCAACCTGGCCCGTCGGGAAGTCCTCAGAACAAACGACAGAGGACCCAACCTTCTCCTCCACTCGCCCCCGTAAGGCCTACAGTTCCCTCCTCATCCTCCCACGAGTCGGGAGATGACGGTGCAATGGGCTCGACGACGGGTTCTGAGGGCGACGACGACGGAACGGGTCTCCCGTCGCACGGGCCTCGCCGCCCGATGAGATTGGCTCATTCCACGCCATGATTGCCAGGGCGTCCGAATTGTTCCAGCTCTGCCCGGAGGAGCAGAAAAAGGAAGGTTTCCTCTATCAGCGCCGGGAGGCCAAGAGGAAGACTGTCATCGCGGTGCCTCTAATCGATGACATCTGGGAGGAGGGCCTGTCGGTTCTCAAGAACCCCTCCACGGCACCAGCTAAACGGGACCGGTACGAGAAGAAGTACCGGGTCCCCGACACTGCTCCCCTGTGCCTCAGGGCCCAGCCAACGCCAGATTCGGTCGTCTCGGCGGCGGCGAAGAAGAAAGCGGCGGGGTCGGGAGTCTAGACGTCGAATTCCCCGCCGGACGGCGAGGGAAAGAAGTTGGACGCCATGGGGTGGCGGGTCATTTCGTCGACGACGATCAAAGCGCCCAACGCCCTGGCGATCGTGGCCCGTTACGACAGGGAGCTCTGGTTTAAGCTGGCCCCCATATTGGACTTCCTACCGGACGACAAGAGGTCCAAGGCCCTGGAAATACTTCAAGAAGGCGAGGTGGCGTCTGACCACGCCATAACGGTGGCAACCGATATTGCTGATACCGGGTTCCGCCAGCTGGACAACGGTGTTTGCCTACGACAGGGTTGGCTCCGGGCGACCGACTTCCTTCAGGACGTCCAGACCAGGGTGTTGGACATGCCGTTCGACGGCAGCAACTTGTTCGGGAAGGCGGTGGACGAATCCCTCCAAGCCATAAAGACGGACACGGAGACGGCCCGCACCCTAGGAGCCCTTCAGCAACGACGGCCCTTTCGGAGCTCCGGAGGCAGACAGGGTGCCTCTAAGGGATCCAGCGGTGGCTCGTCGTCCTACCGCCAGGCGGCACGCTCCTCGTCTCAGGAGGCCTACAGGGGTCGCGGCAAGCAGGGAGCGCTTCGCCGCCGTCCGCAAGGTGGCCAGGGTGGCAAGGCCACCACCTCCAAGCAGGACTGAACCGGCCGTGGTCTCGGGCCCCCACTGAAGCACCCCGGTGGGAGGCCGGCTGACGAAGTTCGTCGGCGTGTGGAAGTCCATCTCCACCGACCGTTGGGTGCTGGATACCCTGGCAAGAGGACACTCTATCAAATTCCTGAAGAAGTGCCCTCACGTTCCACCTGTGGCCAGGAAGGAAAATCACGTCCCGCAACTGCTGTTGGAAGTACGGGCGATGCTCAGGAAAGGCGCCATCGAGCTTGTCCTGAAGAGGCTCCGGGGTGTACTCAAGGTACTTCCTCGTCAGGAAGAAGACGGGCGGCTGGCGCCCCATCCTGGACCTTCGTCGTTTGAACAAATACATCAGGTCACAAAAGTTCAGGATGGTCACCCTCCAGCACGTACTGGGACAGCTGGAGGAAGGCGACTTTCTATCGTCGTTGGACCTGGAGGATGCATACTTCCACGTTCCCATCCTCAAAAGTCACCGAAAGTTCCTCAGGTTCATCGTCCAGGGACGCCACTACCAATTCAGAGCACTGCCGTTCGGATTGAAGTTGGCCCCCAGGGTCTTTACCAAGTGCCTAGCACCTGTGGCGGCGCGACTGCGCCTGCAGGGGATCCACGTCTACCCCTACCTGGACGACTGGCTCATCCGCTCAAGGACGAGGGAACTCACCGTCGAACACACTGCGAGGACCGTCCAGCTACTCAGACCTGGGATTCGCCATAAACTACCCAAAGTCCCACCTGGTGCCGTCGCAGGTGGCCCTGTTTCTCCGAGCGAAGCTCGATATAGTGAGGCGCCTAGCGGCCCCGTCGGAAGAACGGACGAAGACCATTCTAGGCAAAGTGCAGCGCCTGCTAGCCACGGACGTGGCCAGGGTGAGGTCCATCAAGTCCCTCCTGGGGATGATGTCCTCTTGTATCTACCTGGTGCGCCTCTGCAGACTACGGATGCGCCCTCTTCAAGAATTTCTTGACACCCGTTGGATGCAGGCGACGGGCACCTTCGAAGACAGGGTCCCCCTCAACGAGGTGTTCCGGCGGGCGATTCAGTGGTGGGGCGTTCGAGCGCACCTCACCGCGGGCAAGGACTTTGAGACGCCGGCGTACCAGGAGACGGTGACGACGGACGCCTCCCTGGAGGGTTGGGGCGCCCACACCGGAGATCTCCACGCAAGAGGCCTCTGGCTCCCGGAGGAGAGGCTCCTGCACATCAACGTCCTGGAACTCCGAGCCGTGTTCTGGGCTCTCAAATCGTTCCTCCCGTCGCTCAAGGGCAAGGTGGTGCGGATCTTCACAGACAACACCACGACAATGTTTTACATACGGAAGCAGGGAGGCACCAGATTCCCCAGCCCTATCCAAGGAGGCACAGGATCTGTGGCACTGGGCGGTCGCCCAGGGGATGTTCCTGGTTCCCTTCCACCTGGCAGGAGAAAGAAACGCCATTGCCGACTCGCTCAGCAGGGAGCTGTGCGCGTGTCACAAGTGGGAACTGCGCCAGGATCAGGTGGATCAACTCTTCCGACGATGGGGCAAACCCCAAATCGACCTGTTCGCAATAGAGAGGAACTCGAAGTGCAAGAGGTTCGCCAGCAGGTTTCCCCAGCCGAGAAGCATGGGCGATGCGTTATCGTTCCCCTGGGACGGCCTATACCGTTCCCGCCGTTGCCGTTGCTGCTTCGACTCATCAACCAGCTCAAGAGGTCCCGGTGCAGGATGATCCTCGTCGCACTGGCGTGGCCGAGGCAGATCTGGTTCCCGGACCTTCTGGACTTGTCAACGTCCCCTCCCATCAAGCTGTCGACGGACCAGAACCACAGGACGGACGTCCCTGTGATCCCATCGACTGGTAAAAGAGTTTATGAAAGGACTGTTCCGGTCGTTCCCGCCGGTGAAGGCCCCGGCCCCGGCATGGGAACTTAACGTGGTGCTGACCAGGCTCATGGGGCCCCCATTGAGCCGATGCACTCCGCACCGATGAAGTTTGTGTTGTGGAAGACTGCATTCCTGGTGGCCATTACCTCCGCACGACGAGTGGGAGAGATCCAGACCCTATCCTGCAAAGCACCGTACTTGACTTTCCATGCCTCGAGGGTGGTGCTTAGGACGCACCCCTCCTTTATGCCCAAGGTTCCGTTGGACTTCCATCTTAACGAGCCCCTGGTGTTACCTGTTTTCTTCCCGTCTCCTTCGTCGCCGGCCGAAAGGACTTTGCACTCGCTGGATGTGGCTAGAGCGCTGAAGTTCTACGTGGACCGCACGAAGAGTTTCCGGAGGACATCACAGCTGTTCGTGAACTTTGGACCTGTGAATCAAGGGAAGGCTCTCTCGAAGTCTTCTATTTCCAGATGGCTCTCCGGCTGCATCATGCACTGCCACCGGTTGGCTAACCAACTGCTGCCAGGCCGTCCGAGAGCCCATTCGACCAGAGCGATCGCTGCTACTACGGCGTTCTTATCTGGTGTGCCCCTGCTGGACATCTGCAGGGCTGCTACGTGGAGGTCGACGCACACCTTCACGAGATTCTACTGCGTCGATCGGGATTCCAGGGAGGAGTCCAGGGTCGGCCATGCAGTGCTGCGCAACCTGTTCGCTTAATGTGAGCCTGGTGAGGAGGTAAGAGATGCTTAATGTTGAGTTGTTGTATTGCTTAATGTTGAGCCTTTGCCACCTCCCGTGGTTGTGCATGTGTGTACTGCTATGTATTATTATATTCATGAGCATGTGAATCCATGCCAGACCCCATGCTGGAGAAGGAACAAGTTACTTACCTGTAACTGTTGTTCTCCAGCATGGGTCTGGCATGGATTCACATGCGAACCTTCCCGCCTACCCCTCTGCAGCTCTTCACTTGGTCATACTGCCACTTCACGTGCTACCAAATCTGAAGATGGCTGCCAGAGGCGGGGCTTAGGTAGAGGGCAGTCATTGGCTGTGGTCAGTATGACGCAGAGATCAGTGATTGGTTACTACTACGAAAGACAGATCAGAAACGAAACTGATACTGATTTTTCTTTACCGAGGATTCCCAGCCTGACGACGGGGAATATTCATGAGCATGTGAATCCATGCCAGACCCATGCTGGAGAACAACAGTTACAGGTAAGTAACTTGTTCCTTTCTTTATCTGTCTCAGGTCTTTCCTTAGTTCCTTTTTTGCTTGGACGATGTCTTTGCTGAACAGATGTTTATAAGTGTGACCGATTATTCTTGAAGTTGCCATTGTCATCTTGAAGTCTGTCAGCAAGGGGAATAGTCCAAGTTGTTCAATCGATTTAATTCGGATCGTAGTCTTTCAATTTGTGGCCCGTTGACCCTCAAACGGTTGTCCACCACATTTGAGGCAAGTTGCACATCATATATGACAGTTGGTTCTCACCAATCGACTACCAAGAAAAGACGGAGCAGGTCGTGATCACTGATAGACATTGGAATTACATTTAGGCAAGCCACTCTTTCGAAGACATTACGTGAGGCCCAGATGTAATCCAAAGTGTTTCGACTACACGATCCTCGCCACGTTGGGTTGCATGGCTGGTTGCCTTTGGTATTGCCCTTTACCATCGTGCAATTTCTTATTGCAAGAGCATCGGACCAAATTTGTCCTCTGTTTGCTAGCGCATTAGCTGGAATCTGCAGATTCGTCTTTTTTTCACGGTCATATTTGAACCAGCTGCAGTCCTTTATCGCCAAGTTTTTCGAAAATAACCCTGATTACCTTCAGAGCTTCAACTCCACTACCCCACCACAGCTCCATCTGGTTCTCAAGCCTCTGACTTACCTACTGATCCCCCTTCTAAGAGGTCTCGTCAGTGTTCCTTCACAGAGTACAGTCATAGATCTCTATGACCCTGAATCAGACCAAGAAGATCTCTCCTTTGTAGAGGCAGCTGACCCTCAGTTTATTGATGAGGATACAGAGGACCCTTATTATGGGGATGATGAGGACCAAGAGGCAGACCAAGAAGCCAATATGTACTCTATAGATTCCCCTCTTAACCAAGACACTCCAGTTGTCGATTCTCCTATTGATAATCAACCCTTCCTCAATGAAGTACTAGCTAAGGCAGCTGAGCACTTTCAGATTGACACCCAGGAGGTACAGGAAGATAAAGACTTTGCAGAACAAATCCTTGGAGACAAAAAGACAGTGGCCCAGTTTATCCCGCTACTGAGATCAGTGCAGCGCAGAATGCAGCCATCTTTAGAAGCCCCTAATCTCACACGGGCCGTAAACCCACATGTAGAGAAATTATTCAGACCCGCACCTTCAGACCCATTATATATTCGAGGGCAACTGAAACCTCCTTAGTTGTGACTACAACTGGAAAGAGAGCATTCACACCCCTGGCTTCCTCCAAGGCTCCACCCGATAAGGAGACCAAAAAGATTTACGCCATGGGCAGGAAGGTCACCTCCTCTGCGGCCTATCAGACCAGAATATCGAACAATGCAACTATCTTGGCTAGTTACAACTGCCACAAGTGGGATGTCTGCTTTACTTTCGTCTGCCCCAGAGCCACTCAAACCCCAACTAGCACAGGTGGCTGCAGATTAAAGGGCAGTGTCTGGCTGTCTCCTTAAAACAAGTTTGACGATGCGGACAATGCCAAGAGAGTCATTGCGCAAGGGACTGTTATCAAAAGACATGCATGGCTGTGCCAGTCAGGTTTTAGACCAGAAACGCAGGCCACTCTTATAAACATGCCTGTCGCACCTAATGTGCTCTTCGGTAAGGGCGCAGAAGACGCTCTTAAAACAGCAAAGGATGAGTATGACACTTAAATATTTAGGTCAACTCACTAACAAGCATTCTGGACAGAGGGGTAACGGACATTTTTGCCGTTTTCGAGGCCAAAACTCTCAACGAGGATCCAGCTGCAATCAAGGTCAGGGTTCCTCCTGTGGAAATAACCAAGGCCAATCCTCCCAGGGCTATCCTAGAGGACAACGCAGAGGTTGTGGTCTGGGCAGAGGCCCTGCTCGAGGTGGCACACCACTTCAGAGCAAGTGACGTTCCACTTCTGATGCCCTCCCATGCTTCTCCAGTAGGAGGACACACTTCCAGCTTCACCCACATACGGGAGGGAATCACCTCAGACAGATGGGTGCTGTCCACAGTAGCAGGCGGATACTGTATAGAACTACTCCAACATCCCCACGACAGAAGATCCTCTCAGAAGAACGCCAGCGTATCCTTCTCAAAGAGATAGCCAAGGAGATAGCCACACTTCTATTAAAGGACGCCATCAAAGTGGTCCCGGCCAACCAGGTTAACAGGGGTATTTATTCAACTTACCTCCTTGTGCCAAAGAAAGATCGGACAGTGCGCCCAGTATTAGATTTGTGCCCCGCAAACAAGTATGTTAAGCCACAAAGGTTACGCATGACTACGCTACAAGAGGTAATCCCTCTACTAAAAAGGGGGGATTACATGGCAACACTGGATACAAAAGATGCCTATTTTTATATTTCAATGTTCCCAGCGCACAGAAGATTCTTGCGTTTCAAGATAGCGAACTAGCACTACCAATTCAAGGTGCTGCCCTTCGGAATAGCCTTGGCTCCAAGGGTATTCACAAAGGTACTGGCGGTGTTGGCAGCACACCTGCACAGGGAGGCAATCCCAGTGTACCCTTACCTGGACGACTGGTTCATTACAGGGGAATCAACCCTGGTTTGCAGACAAAACATTCAGAGAACAATCAACCTCCTCTTTCAATTGGGCTTCTCCATCAACGAGAAAGAGTCAAGCCTATTACCAAACATTTCAAAACAGTTCCTAGGAGTTGTCTTAAACACAGAGGAGGGGTTGGTCTTTCCATCAGAGGAAAGAGTACAAAATGTGTTACCGCAAATATCACATTAGCTGGCCGGCCTCCAGATAAGGGTGTGCAAAGCTATGCGTTTAATAGGCATGATGGCATTTTGCATTTACCTGGTTCCTTACGCGCGCCTGCGACCCGTGCAGGATTGGTTGGCAAAACAGTGGTCTCAGGCAAGTGGTCAGTGGGACGATCTAGTGGTCATTTCGCTAACACTTGTACCAAATCTTCGCTGGTGGACAAATTAAAATGTAACGAAAGGGAAGCGTTTCTATGATCCGGAGGTACAGGCGGTTGTCATGACAGACGCATCACTGGCAGGGTGGGGGGCTCACTACCTTCACCACACAGTGTCTGTGGTCTCGCACTGCAGCTCAGAACCACATCCATCTGCTGGAACCTCTGGCAGTATTCAAAGCCCTTCAGGCATTCAAACCCCATTTAAAAACTTATCTGTGCAGATCCTAACAGAAAGCACTACAGCAATGTTTTATATCAGCAAATGGGGGTACACGTTCTCCAAATCTGTCCAAACTTGCATGCCAAATTTGGAAATGGGCACTCAAACGGAAGATGTTCCTGTTGTCACAACATGTTCCAGGGGAGCTCAACTCTCTAGCAGACTCGTTGAGCAGAGATCCCCTACCAGAGGAACATGAGTGCCGTCTACAGGAAGGAGTTGTAGAACACCCCTTCTCTCAATGGGTTTCCCAACTATAGACTTATTCACCATACTTCGCGTCCAGGTTCCCCTAGCCAGGCTCCAATGGGACTATGGATGAACTGGTCAGGAATATTTGCGTGCGATTTTCCCCCCAATGCCTCTCATGAGGAAAGTGTTGAACAAGATACACAAGGAACCAATGACGTTTATCCCAGTTGCTCCTATGTGGGCAAGACAACCATGGTATCCACATCTGCGCAAACTGGTGATGTGTGGTCCCATCAACCTCCCGTGCCAGTACGATCTACTCACCCAGCACGAGGGACTAACAGTGCACCCGCAGCCGCATTCAATGAATTTAGCAGCATGGCTCCTGAGGTCATAGAGTTTGGACATCTCAGCCTGCCACAGAGATACATGGCTATCTTGAAAGTATCAAGAAAACCAAACACTAGGCACTGTTACTTTGACAAATGGAGAAGATTCTTAATTTGGTGCCCAGCTAAACAGATCAACCCCATAGAATGTACTCCATCTCACATTCTAAGTTATATGCTCCATTTGCTGGATTCAGGGTTAGTATTTAACTCCCTAAAGGTCCACCTGGCGGCTTTGTCGGCCTACACAACGGCTCATAATAAGGTCTCATGGTGGAAAGTACTGGTCATCAAGGCATTTATGGATGGAGTAAAGAGACTTCACCCTCATATTTCAAATCCGCCGCCAGGTTGGGAACTCAATGTGGTACTCGCTAAGCTCATGGGGCCCCCTTACGAGCCTATGCACAAGTCTAGTCTCAAACACCTATCACTTCCATAAGAAGGGTTAATGAAATCCAAGCATTGTCAGTGCAGGATCCTTTATTTGTTTTACACAAATACAAGATGGTTTTACGTACTCACCCTAGGTTCTCACCTAAATTGATCTCCAAATTTCATGTAAACCAGTCAATTGAGCTACCGGCTTTCTTCCAGGAACCCAACAGCTCTGCTGAGGTAAAACTCCACACACTATATGTGAGGAGAGTGGTACTCTACTACGTAGACAAGACCAGACTGCTAAGGAAAAACAGATAAATTGTTTGTCTCCATAGCGCCAGGCAGAGAAGGTGACCGCATCTCTAAGAATGCCATCTCTAGGTGGATCGTCAGATGTATCCAACTGTGCTATTCCCTATCAGATAAAACACTGCCTTTTACGCCCAGGGCTCACTCCACAAGAGGTACTGGAGGCACTCTTGCTTTCATTGCAAATGTCCCCTTAGACAATATTTGCAAGGCAGCTATATGGAGCTCTGCACATACTTTTACTCAGCACTACTGCGTTGACACCCATTCCAAGACAGATACACAAGTGGGACAAGCGGTTCTAAGACATTTATTCGCTCATGAACCTTCTCACATCCCACCTCCTCCTCCTTCCACTGCTCGCTAATCTGTGCACAGCATGTGACCTAAGCAGATTCCACAAGCCTCAGAAGGGATACATTACTCACCATAATCTTATTTCTGATGCTTGTATCTGCTTCAATTCACATGCAACCCACCCTTCCTCCCCTTGGAGAGAAGACGTATTGGATGCCTATGAGCTTGTCTGATACGTGTCTGCTTGGATACAACTGTACCCATGCTACCTCGTGTCAGAAAAATAACAGTCAGAAAAATAACAATCTGAGGGACCTAGATGCTTGAAGGATCATGGGTACAGTGGACGTCTCACTATGGATGGTATTACTGGCACGCCCTGTCGACGTACCTTTTTGACTTTCAAAAACAACAACTGTAATACTCTGCAGCTTCCACTAGATGTTGGCCTATGCACAACATGTGAATCTAAGCAGATACAAGCACCAGAAATATGATTACAGTGAGTAATGTATCTATCCCATATATATCTCACAAGGCCTGCGGTAGTGGCCCTAGAGTTATGGTTAAGTTACTCAACCCATAGGAAGAGCAGTTTTTGGGTGGCGTATAACTTGCACCCCTCTCCCCCCAGACGAATCCTCGTGAAACTTTGCAAAAAAGGTATATGACCCCGTCAGATTGATTCTGTGAAGTTTGTTGAGGTTTCGTCCGGGGAGGCAACGTTATAGGGGTGGTCCCAAAATGGGTGGTTTTTCCCATACACGCGATTGGGGGAGGGAGGGGGGACATTCTTGCGCCTACAGGATTTTCACCACATTTGCGGCAGGAGCGGTTGCTTGGACCCGAAAGCGTGCTTTTGTAAACTTTGTGTAAATTCATCCAGTAGTTATTTTAAAAATGGCCAAAAAGTAGGTTACAGAAATAGTGATATCTGGGTTCGGCCCACAGATCCACTTCCCTGTCCATTTCGCAGACAGGCCTTCAATTGGCCCAGAGGGCGGCGTGATGTCCATGGACATCTGGCGCACCCGTCTGCTGATTGAATGATGAAAAGCGTGAGGTGCGTCAGATTTTTGGAAACCGCCACCAGGTTGGATTCGCCGATAGTGCCCGTTACCCGCGAACAGCGCAATATTAAACAACACTACATTGCACGTCTCAAACTAATGAAAGAATCACTGGAAAGGTGAGGGGTTATGAGGATGGTCTAGAATATGGCCTTAAAAAGCCCCAAAAACTGGTGTTTTTTTCAACTGACGTCCACGAACAGTCCGGATGTCCGAGCAGTTCTGTAGATGTTCGCGGACATCCATGCCTATTTATGAATTACAGGGTTGTTGAAAAGCAGTTTTTGGATGGCTTATTACTTTGGCACCACTCAATGAAGCTGGAATTTCATTTTAGACCTGACTGAATGTTTCTGCCAAGTGTGGTGCTGTTTTGCAAGAGGGAACAAAATTAGAAGGGGGGTCACAAAATATTTTGAAGGCTTATAAATGTGCACAAATGTTTGCTAAAAGATTTTAGACCTTGATATGAATGTTTTTGCAAAGTTTGGTGGGATTTTGGCAAGAGGGGGCAAAATTAGAGGGGGGTGTCTAAACATGTTTAGATGGAAGAAAGTGCAAAAAAGGTTTCAGAAAGATTATAGACCCAACCTTGAATGTTTGTGAAAGGTCTGAATGGATTTTGTCAAGTGGGGGCTAAGTTATATGACTATTTTACGTAAGTACATTACTTTACAAAAAATAAAACCTGGATGGATTTGCAGCAAACTTGTGCAAGGAGCATTGGCAAGGACCTGAAATCATGGTTTTGCAAATGTCTGTGTTTTCTTTTTTAAAAAGTGTCATAATGTAGGTACAAAAAAATAGTTATATACCTTTGGTGAATGGGAAAGAAAATTGTGCTTGTGGGTACAGGTTGAAGTGCTGGATGGGATTGCAGCAAATGTGCATGAGGAGGGTCAGCAACAACTTCAAAGCATGGTTTTGCAAATATGTCCTGTGATTTATTTTTTTTTAAGTGTGAAAATGTAAGCACACAACACAGTGATATAACATTGGTGTCTGGCCAATGGGTCTGGCCGTCAGCAAAGGAGAAATGTGTACTGTAATTTGCTTATTGGGGCATGCAGCATGGCTTAAGCGGTTGATTTGAATGGACACAAATATTCTGCTTGCGGTTTCAGCCTGAAATTGTGTAAGAAACCTGTGCAACGAGCATCAGCAAGGACCTGAAAGCATGTTTTTCGAAATGTGTCTTGTGTTTAATTTTTCCAAAGTGTAAGAATGCAAGTACAAAAACAAGTGATACCAATTTGGTGTCTGGGTAGTGGGCCTGACCCTCGGTAAATAGAAATGTGTACTCTGCTTATTGGGGAATGCGCCATGGCTGAAGCCCATGCCCCATGTATTTGGAGACTGGCCATGGCTGCAAGCTATGAGCACTGGCCATTGGTCACATTATTACGATAGAGTGGACACTGAGCTGGGATGCAGGGTAAGTGCAGTGGATAATAGGGGTGGTTTGCTGGGACTGGGGTGATGGTTGAGCCTTATGTCGTAGGCAGTTTAACAATATTTTGCATCCCCAGCATGCGCTGCTGATAACGACGGACATAAGTATGTGTTGCAAAAAATGTTTCTTAAAGGAGGTTTATAGTTCTTTGATATATATGAAAAGAGGAATTAACTTGTACACAGTGATGGAACATCATGGAACATTTTCACTTATAAAAACCTATTAAATTGACAGAAACAACTTTGTTAAAGGGATGTTATGGTTAAGATGCATCCCACCCTTGGGACTCTGCTCCAGTAGGTAGCCAGTGGCGTCTGACCTTGGCACTTCCCTCCTGGGTTCTCGTGAGCACTTGCCTATCCATACTGCCCCTTCTATCTATGCACTTATTTCACGGCACAATTCATATGTGCATTTATAGGAGCATTGTGTGCAATTATTTTGTTTAAGTAAGGGGAATGCAGATGCAAAAGATTTGTAGAAGATTGCGTGGCAGTTGGTGTGTGGCAGTATGTTCAAAGGGTTATATGTACAGTTTTTGGAAGTGATTGGTGGCTGGATGTATGACTGTTAGGAAGAAGGCATTGAGGGAGTGTTACAAATATAAAATTAAAAAGGGTGGGAGGGCGGCCCCGTGCGATGGGGTGCATGTGCGATCCGGGTCTTTTAATGATACATAGCCTGGAAAGGGGACAGTGTAGACTGTGGATAGTTATAAAGGTCCATCAATTATGGTCATTAGTGTATACTAGAGAAAGGTATTTGGGACAGAAAATTGTTTCGGTGCTGTTATATTTTTCTCTAGCATACAATGGTCCATTCTCCTGCATGGGGTCTGGCATGGATTCACATGCTTATGAATATTCCCTGTCGTCAGGCTGGGAATCCTCAGTAAAAGGAAAAACTGTTTCACTTTCACTTACAAACTGTATTTCTAATCTAAAGCAATCGCTATACTCTGTGTCCTACTGCCCCCAGCCAATGACTGCCCTCTCCCTGAGCCCCTCCTCTGGCAACCATCTTCAGATGTTGACCACACGTTCGAGTGTTGCGAGTCCTTGTGTTTCGCTCCATGAGCTATTCTACATTTTTTTGATATAAAGTCCTATTGTTGTCAAACAGAGACTGTGTGCTCTTTCACTCCATATGCCGACAAGAGGGGATCCGTTTGTTGGTGAATTTCAGCACCCCTCACCGTCAATAATCCTTGAAGTTTCATCAAAGATTCCAGAAGGCCATCCAGCCTACTGCGCACTCCGGACCACGTCTTAAGAGAAGAGGGAAGCTCCCTTTTCAAGCTCTGCTCCAGCTGCGCACTGCAGAACGTGTTTGTCAATGACAAACCTGTTCAGCGCCTCCGTCTCCATCCGGACCAGAGGGAAGCGCATTGTGAAATTTGTCTCTGGTTCTCCAAGTCAACCATGAAGGATCATCACAGTAGATTGGCGGCGTGGCTCAGCACCAAGGCCTCAACACCTGCGCCAAACAGGGGCATGTCTCGCCCAGGACGGGGCGATCCAAGGAGCAGGCTTCTCCTTTGAGGGTGCCCCATCCATGAGTGCCCAAGACAAGGCAAAGAACCCCGAGTCCATTTCCATCAGGGTTGCCACGCAAGCGGCTCCTGCAATGGGCAGGGTGTGCTCAACTTCACTATCTGCCACCATCTCCAGCCATCGATCCAGCACCTCCTCGGTGGAGATCGGCCAACCCGGTTAAGCTGCGGAAGAAGCCAGAGAATCCGAGGGTGCAAGAAAAGACTACGAACCTGCCTAGACAGCCCAAGAGAAGTCCTCGATGATCGAGATGGGGACGGCCACTCTCACGAAGGACAAAGGGGCTGACTCAGTCAAGATAGCCCCGACTGCACCCAGAGAATCCCTATCTCCGAGCCAGTAGGCCTTGGCCGGGGTGGTGGTAAAGACACCGGAAAAGAGGATGCTGTCACTAAACCCGAACCTGACCCCTCATGATGCAAAAAAAAGGGGGGGTGAGGAGGCCTCAGGACAGGCCGTACTCCAGGGCACGGTTATTTCTTCCTCAGACAAGGAGGACCAGGAGTCCATTCCCATGATCCAGGAGGACGTGGGGGGGACGATGGCAGAAATGCTGATGGGGATGACGGTGGAAATGTCGATGCCTGCGCAGGCCTAGTAGGCCCACCGCTCCAACTCTGCAGAGAGATTTATCGCTGGACATCCTTTCCACCCTGCCCACGCTGGTGTCGGAAATTCAGAAAAGGATGCCGATGACCCCGGTTCTGGCCCTGGATCAACCTCTGGCAAAAAAGAGGAAGCGGCACCCTACACCGCCGCATCAACCTCAACACAAGTGCCATGTGCCTTCCCACCCGAGACACCCGGACACAGGCAAGGTGACTACGGACGACTATGACATCACCACAGAGGGCAGCTCTACTCCAGAGGCTTCTTGTTAAAAAAAAAAAAAAAAAAAGAAGGCCGGGGGCCTCTCAACAAGTACCTCAAGTCCCAAAAATTCAGGATGGTCACATTGCAGCATGTGCTCGGCCAACTGGAGGGGGGAGACTTCTTGACATCGCTGGACCTGGAAGACACTTACTTCCACATCCAAATCTAAAAAAAGCATCGGAAGTTCCTGCGCTTTATAGTGCAGGTAAAAGACAACCAATTCAAAGCCCTCCCGGTCGGACTGAAGTCGGCGCCCAGGGATTTTACAAAGTGCCTGGTGCCAGTGGTGGCCCATCTAAGTCTCCAGGGGATACACATGTAAATGACCTCAATGACTGGCTCATCTGAGAGAAGTAGCCATCGACCACACAGAGAGGACCATTCAACTGCTGATGGATCTGCGGTTCTCCATCAATTATCCAAAGTCCTGCTTGATGCCATCGCGGAAAGTTCTGTTCCTGAGGGCCAGACTCAACACGGTCAACTGCCTAGCATCACCATCGATAAGAGGTAGCTGCTGTGCTGGGGAAAGTGCAATGGGCTGTTGTCACTCAAGACTGCCATGGTGCGACCATCAAGTCGCTGCTCGGCATGTTGTGCGGCTACCTGATCCATCTCTGCAGGTTACGGATGCAACCTCTTCAGGAGTTCCTGGGCGCTTGCTGGATTCAAGTGTCCAGAAGCTTTGCTCTCGATGAGGAGTTCTGTTGGGCGATAAGGTGGTGGGGCATACAATCCACCATCGGCAGGGGCACAGGGTTCTGAAACCCCCCCGTACCAGGAGACGGTCACCACGGACGCTTCCCTGGAGGGCTGGAGAGCCCACACCAGATGTCTTCATGCCAGACGCCTGTGGCTGCCAGAGGAGAAGAATCTCCACATCAATATCCTGGAGCTGCGGGCAATGTTCTGGGCCCTCAAGTCATTCCTTCCATCGCTGAAGGGCAAAGTGGTGAGGATCTTCACGGCCAACACAGCCACGATGTTCTGACCAGGAAACAGGGGGCACCCGATCCCCAGCGCTCTCCAAAGAGGTGCAGGAATTGTGGCACTCGGATGTCTGCCAAGAGATGTTCCTCATTCACTTTCACCTGGCGGAAGTCAAGAACATCATTGCCGACTCCCTCAGCAGGTAGTTGTGCTCCTTCCATGAGAACCAGGTGGACCGAATCTTCCTCCAGTGGGACAGACCATAGATCGATCTGATTGCGACGGGGATGAACTCCAAATGCCAGAAATTCGCCAGCGGGTTCCACCAGCCGAGGAGCATGGGGGATGCATTTTCCTTCCTGTGGGAAGGCCTGTTCCTGTATGCATTCCCTCCGTTGCCTCTCTTGATGCGAGTTATTGATCAACTCAAACAGTCTTGACCGAGGCAGTTTTGGTACCCAGACCTTCTCAACATCGCCTCTGGTCAAGCTGCCAGTGGTCGCAGTTCTGCTCACCGGAGAAGGAGGTGCAATCCTGCATCACAACCCAGGATCGCTGAACTGGAGGGCTTGGCTCCTGCAGCCTTAGAGTTCGGAGGGTACGAGATGCCGGCGGACTGCAGGTAGGTCCTTACCAGAGCGTCGTCCTCTCTTGAGTGCTACAAGCACAAGTGGAAGCGTTTTGCTGCGTGGTGCCGGTCACAGAAGATCATTCCTCTAAGGGTCTCAGCCCCACGGAATCTTCCATACTTGTCCTTGGCGAAGGCCATCGCTGGCGCACACCTCTATCAAGGTGCATCTGGTGGGTATCTCCCGCTACACCAGGTCTCCATGATGCTCTTCTTTTTGACTCCACCGTCACGTCAAGGAGTTCCTCAAAGGACTGTTCCAATCTTTCCTGCCAGTGAAGGCTCCTACCCTGGCATCGGAACTCAACGTGGTGCTGACGAGGCTCATGGGGGGGGGGCCTTTCGAGCCTATGCATCAGGCCCCTCTCTCGTTCCTCTCATGGAAAACTGCTTTCCTCTGGACCATCACCTCTGCTAGGAGGATGGGTGAGATCCAGGCCCTGTCTTGCAGACTTTTCACAAATCTAGGGTGGTGCTATGGATGCACCCCTCCTTCATGACAAACGTTCTGTCTGAATTCCACCTCAACAAGCCTTTGGTGTTGCCAGTATTCTTTCCAAAACCTTTGTCACCGGCTGAAAGGACTTTGCACTTGCTGGACGTTGCTCGTGCTCTGTTCTACGTGGCACACACAAAGTTTTCAGAGGACGTCTCATCTGTTTGTGAACTTTGGTCCTGTGAACCATGGGAAGGCCTTGTCCAAGACTTCCATCTCCAGGTAGATCTCCAGCTGTATCACACACTGCCATCGGTTGGTGAACCGACTGCTGCCTGGCCATCCCAGAGCCCATTCCACCAAAGCAATCGCTGCAACAAAGGCATTCCTGTCTGGTGTGCCCCTGCTGGACATCTGCAGGGCTGCTATTTTCGGGTCCACACACACCTTCACAAGAATTCCAGGGAGGAGTTCAGGGTCTGCCAAGCAGTGCTACGCAACCTGTTCGCTTGAAGTTCCGCCTGTTCCAGAGGTAAGAGTAATTGCTTATGTTGAGCCTTACAACCTCCCGTGGTTGTGTAAGGTTGTACTGCTATGTATTCTTTATTCATGAGCATGTGAATCCATGCCAGACACCGTTCTGGAGAAGGAACAAGTTACTTATCTGTAACTATTGTTCACCAGCATGGGTCTGACATGCATTCACATGCAAACCCTCCCTCCTACCCCTCTGCAGCTCTTCTTGGTCATACTGCCACTTTTTCGTGCTTACCAAATCTGAAGATGGCTGCTAGAGAAGGTGCTTAGGGAGAGGGCGGTTTTAGAGGAGAAATACAGTTTGTATGTTAAAGTAAAGCACTTTTTCCTTTTACTGAGGGTTCCCGGCCTGACGATGGGGAATATTCATGAGCATGTGAATCCATGTGAGACCCATGCTGGAGAACAATAGTTACAGGTAAGTAACTTGCTCCTTAATCCCTTTATTTTTCCAATATTCCAATATTTGTCCAAGTATGTGCTGTGTGCTAGATTGTTAATGGATAATGACAAAAAATAGGAGCTGTGCAAGGGTACGTTTTGAGTTTAAAGTTCCTAGGTGAGCTGAAAAATGCATTCCGAATTGTTCGCCAAGCACGGACGCGTTCGTGAACATGCAGTGCACGTGTGTTCACGTGACACTGTCCGGAAAGTCCACGTTGACGTCAGACCTTTGCAAATGTCCACGAACACAAAAATAGTTGAAAAAGTTGCAAAAAGTGTATAGAAGTGTTCAAAATGATACTAGAAGGTGGGGAAATGGCAGAGTTTTAAGGTGAAAATTTGTAAATTGGACACAAATGTTGCTTTATTGCATTAAGTATGATATTAGTAAATGCACTGGTAAAAGCCCCTGAAATTCACTAAAAAAACGCTAAACTTCCTGGTTACACATAAAACTGAAAAACTCAACAGTTATGGTATGTTAAGCAAACCTAACTCACGCCACCACCTTGCACTTCTAAGACTAACACCCAGGACATGAAAGATGATATCACACGTCATTGATGACATCACATTAAATTAATTTGAATAAACAGTCCCTACAAGGGGTTCAATTTATAATGTTGGTAAAAGATGTAAGGGGTGATTGGAAGAGCTTTCATGAACTACTTAATGTATTAAAAAATGTACTCATGTAAACAAATCCTTATATTCTAGTGTTGTTGTTAATAGAGGAACCTATCGTACATAAATATAGCAATGATTGCAGCATGCACCATAAAGTACATTATTTTTTAATCTGGTAATTTCCGGTAGCAAAATAATAAATGGTATTTTATGAGAGTTTTGAGGAGTGTTAAACATGGAATAAATGGGTCACAATTTGAAATTTACCTCACACTTGTGTTAGTAGAAAAATATACACATAAAAACGCACAATGCATACCAATTAGAGGCACATACAGGGAAACTAAAGCAAGGAAGAAAGCAACATTACCAAAAAAATGACAGTAACATTAGCACACAAATTAATTGTTTTTCAGGTGTGCTTATTACCCCATGTATGTGCACTACGAGCTCAGATGGAAAGTACTTTAAGAACATATAAAAAGGTTAATGTGTACATATTATAGCACCTTTTAAATTTTGGAAATTCTCATTATCCGTAAAAACAAAAAAACTAGCCTAATCATGTTAGTAAATAAACACAAGTGGCCCAGATATGTGATGTCATTTTCCATGTCCTGGGTGTTAGTCTTAGCAGTGCACGGTGGTGGCACAAGTTATGGTTGATTTGCTTTCCATAACTGGTAAATTTCTGGGGGTTTTCGCTTTTACTTGTAACCATAACATCCCTTTTAATAAAGTTTTTTCAGTGAAAATATATATATATATATATTATTTGAAAAATAAATTACATAAAGGATAAACCAGCAAACACAAAGTCTACAAACATCAGAAATAATGTTAAAGAAACAACATAAGCTCTTTTAATACTTTAAATCATATATCATGGTAACCTGAATACACCCTGTTTTTGTTTTGCAATATTTTGTTGTTGCTCTGAAATGCTTTATAGTCACAGTATTGTGTGCATATTTGTTTATTTTTAATAAACATGTTAAACTGTTTTAATTTGTTTTTAATATGCATTACATTTATTTTGCTTTGTTAGTATTTACAGTATGCATTGACTAAATGTAATCTAGTCCACATATTAAATGTTTGCATTATGTACAGTCTACTGACTATAAATGTTAATGTTATTTCTAGAAGTAAATGTTACTAAGCTTGTAGTGTGATATTTTAATATTTTTTGTATTGGTTTTGTATGTTTTATTTTTATAATGTTCTGTTTATTGTTTAGTACATTATATGTATTTACAATGACATGTACCTTAAGTAATATTTGTATTTTTATTAATTCATAACTTAATTTGATATTGTATATTTAAAGCATAAGACTTGAATGCTTATGTATATTGTGTAGATGTATTTTAGAAAACATGCTGTATATTTTGTAATGCATTTTCGGGATGCATTATGCTTCTGTATACTATAATTGAAGTTTAAAATGCAGTAGTTGTGTATTACAAAAATACTTTGAACTTTTAACATTCATCATAGCTGTACAGTTCATCATAGCTATACATTGGAATGATTTGACATTTTAAACAATTCTTTTATTTGTGAAATTGTTACAATTGTGTGGTAATAGTGTGTGCTTTTAAATGTGCGGGTGAGTTAAGGTTACCATGATATTTGATTTGCATATCATTTTTTAAAATGTATTAATAAAGTTTGTATTACTGTAACTTTATTATTTCTGATATTTGTAGACATTTAAGTTTTGTTGGTATAACCTTAACTATTTTTAGTTCTTCAAATAACTAACTTTTTGTTTTACTGTTACATGATTATTGATTTTGAGTGTTTGCGTTAATACTATCCTGCGCTGTAAGAGCATGTCATATAAATGTATTTGTTTCATAAGGACAAGTTGCAGAACAGTGTGTGGCTCAAGTATATGTTAAGTGCATGTGTTGTAAGACCATATGTTGTATGAATGTGTGTCATGTGTGTTGTAGGAGTGCATGGTGTAGGAGTGCATGTTATTGTATCGCTTGTCATAGGAGCATGTCATTACAATCTGTATCGTAGAAGTATGTCTCGTACATTCACGTAATGTATAGCAGGCACATATGTAGTAGGTTTGCATGTTATAAGAACATATAGGTGTGTGTGGTATAAGGACAGGACACTCGTACATACAGAGGACTTCTTTGTATCAGGAGGGATTCATCCCTGTGAACTTCAGCACCTTTATGCATTATGCAGTGACTTATGAGCTATCTATATAGCCTGGATTCGATAAAGGCAGCTCTGCCGAAACACGTGTCATCCACAAAGGCTCTAACATCACAAAAATAAACAGGAATTGATTAATCATCACTACTTGCCATTCCATTATTTTTCGGCGCACTATCAAGGGATAGCTCAACACAACCATTATATAGTGTGTGGTATAAGAGCTTGTGTCTTGTAGGTGCGCGTGTTGAAGGGGTGCTTGTTATAGCAGTGTGGGTCGTAGGAGCATGTTTCCAAGGAGCATGCGTCATAGGAGCGTGTTGTAGGACAATGTTGAATGTGCACATGAGAGCATGTGTCATACATGTTGTGTTGTAAGTGCATATGTAGTAGGCATGCGTGTTGTAAGAGTGTGTGTTGTAGGACCATGTGTTGTGGGATCACGTAGGAGCATGTGTTGTAGGAAAGAGTATTATAACACTGTGTGGTAAGTGTGCATTGTAAAAGTGTGTGTGGAGCAGGTGTTGTAAGAATATGCTGTATGCCCTCATGTTATGTTTAGTAAATGCCTTTGTAGTAGCTTGTTATAGGAACATCTATTACAGAATTGTCTTTCATACGAGTGCCTGTTGTAGGAGCACGTCTGCTAGCTGCATGTGTCATAGGAGCACATATAGGAATGCTTGTAATTATGTCGTAAAAGTGTGGTAAGTGTCCTTCGTAAAGTGTGTGGTTGGAACATGCATCGTAAGAGCATGTGTCGTACACCCTCATGTTGTGCGTAGTAGACGCATTTGCAATAGCATGTTATAGTAGAGGAACATTTGTTATAGGAGCTAGTTTTGTAGCAGCACATGTTGGAGTGTGTTTTATTAGATTGTGTCATAAGAGTGTGTATCATAGGAGCATGTGTGGTAGGAGCAGGTCATTGGTGTGTGTGTTGTAGGTGCATGTGAGAGCACACGTCATAGGTCCACATGTTATGTGCAGTAGGTGCATGTATCAACAGAACATGTATAATATGAGTGTGTGTTGTAGGAGTGCTTATTCTAGCAGTAGGAGTATGTGTTATAGGAGTGTGGGTGTCGGTGTGTGTGTGTGTGTAAGAGTGTGTGTCGTAGAATTGTGTGATAGGAGCATGTGTTGTAGGTGTACGCTGTGTACAGTTTGTATGAAAAGTGTACAGTAATTCCACCACCTTTAAAACTGCCTTCAAAGTCAATTGATGCACACAGTGGACAGTTCGTATTGAAAGTGGACATGTATTCCCTAACCATATAACTCACAACTAAGTCAGCTGAGACTTGCCTTTTAAAATGAGTTTTTAGGAGCTGTTAATTTTGTAAAGTACTAACTGTAAAACTCATATGCTATGCATACGTGATTGCAGTGCATGTTGTAGGTGCCTCTGTGGTAGGAGAATATGTTGTAAGTGTGTCTCTCCTAGGACCATGTGTTGCAAGAACGCATGTCATAGGATTGCATAATCAGAATGTGTATTTGTAGGTGTGGTAGTTGCACGTGTTGTAGGTGAATTATGAGAGCACATGGAATGCCATTTATAACGCGCCTGTACACAATTGTTTCTAGTCACGTACAAATGCTGTTATGTGCAATAGGCGCATGTGTAGTAGGTGCAATTACATTTGTGATGTCATCTTTGGTGTCCTGGGTGTTAGTCTTAGCAGTGCACCGTGGTGGCGTGAGTTATGGTTGCTTAGCTTACCATAACTGCTGAACTTCTGAGGTTTTATGATTTTACTTGTAAACATCACATCCCTTTAACCAAGTTTTTTTCATTGATTTTCATGGGTTTCTATCAGTGCATGCTATTTTCTACAACTTACTAATATCATACTTACCCAATATAGCAATATTTCTATTCAATTTACAAAGTTTCACCTTAAAACTCTGCCATTTCCCACCTACTAGCATCATTTTATTTTAATACTTCTATACCATTTCTGCAATTATTTTAAACTGATTTTGCGCCCGTAGACGTCCGCGAGTATCTGACCATCGCAGACCTTCCAGACAGTGCCACATGACCATACGCTCACGCTCGGCATGATGACGTGTCTGCGAACGTGTCCACACTTTGCGAAAGGATCCATGCTGCGAGGACAGTTCGGAACTGCATTTTCTACTGATCTAGGAACTTTCAACTTCCAAATTTCCCTTGCACAGCTCCTACACCTGTTCTTACTCATTATCCATTAACAATCTAGTACTCTGTACGTACTTGGAAGAATTTTAACAAAACTGCTATTTATCTTAAAAATGGCATCAGCCATCACCAGCTGGATAACCTTCACAACAAAGAAAGCGCAGTACTTCCAAAGACAATGACAATGAAGAGGACCAAGAAGATGTGGTAGAGGAAGTGCTTACCTCTAGCACCCAGAGAGAATAATGGGTGTGGCAGTTCTTTACCACTGTTAGGAATGTACCACATTCAAATGCACTGAGTGCAACTTTGTTCTCGGTCGCGGACTACCCGGATAGTACTCCTACGGGACCACCTCCATGTGCTGCCACACCAAATCCAATGACTGCAATGCTCCCAGAAAGGTTGTTCCTTTCTTAGCAAGTAGGAGCCTGTCTTCCACCACCTCATCTTCCTCAACGAAAACTGTAACCACACAGCCTACTTCTGTGGGACACAAAATCCCACCAGCTACCTTGCAAGCAATAAAATAGGCTGTTGATCCATATTTTTCGAAGACAACAGTCCTCTGTATATACTACAACACAACATTCTGAAGACGGAAGCAATTCCCACCAAACTTTACAAAAACATTTATATCTAGAGCTAAAATCTTTTTGCAAACTTTTATGTAGATTCGTCAAATTGCACCACATGTATAGGCCTTTACAATATTTTGGGACCGCCCTCTATTTTTGCCCCCATCTTGACAGAATCCTGTGAAACCATTGAGATTCAGGTCTAGAATATAAGTCCATGATTTCGTTTCGTAGCGCCAAAGTTATAAGCCATCCAAAAACTGCTCTTCACCAATCCTGTAATGCAGAAATAGGCATGATGCCCCCGAACATCTGAAGTGAAAAACACCCGTTTTTTTGGCTTCTTACAGCCATATCCCATCCTCCTCAACCCTCACCTCCCCAGAGATTGTTTGATAAGTTTGACAAGTGCCATATTGTGTTTTTTTATACGTTTTTACCGCAATGTCCGTGGACACCGGTGGCTGTCCGTGAATCCAACATGGCGGGTGTTTCGATGCACTTCACGCTTTTCACCATCCAATCAGTGGACGCGTCCGATGTCTGCGGACATCCTGTTGCCTTCTAAGCCAATCGGAGTCCTGCCCGCGGACTGAACAGGAAATGAGTCCACGGACCGAACCCAGATCACTTGTTTGTTTTTATCTATATTTTGCCTGTTTAAAAAAATAAACGACTGGATGGATTTACACCAAATTTACAAAAGCATGCTTTTGGGACCAAGCCGCCGTGCATGCCGCAAATTTGGTGAAAGTTCGTCCAGCGGTTTGGGCTGTAGGTGTGAGCAACATATTTTTCTGGTGTGTCTATTTTGGACCCTCCCCCTTATAACTTTGCCCCCCTTGATGAAACCTCACCAAACTTGCCAAAAGAATTCAGAGCGGGCCATATACTTTTTTATGTGCAAAGTTTGGTAAGGATTCATCCAGGGGGAGAGAAGTTATAAGCTGGCCCAAAAGTGTTCTTCCCCAGATGCCCGCTACTCGCCACTGCAGGCCATGATATCTATCTATCTTGGAGCTTGTGGATCTGCTTAGATCACATGCTATGCATAGGCCAGCATCTAGTGGTAGCCGTGGAGTATTCCATTTTTTTGTTTTCGACATTCAAAAAGGGTCATCGACAGGATGTGCCACTGATATTTACTATCCCTAGTGTGATGTCTCCTGTACCCATGGTCCTTCATCCATGGAGGTCCCTCAGATTTTTTTTCCTCCATCATAGTAGGATGCAAGTTGCAGAGTTCCTTCTAGCTAACGCCTTTACTTATGCAAAGTTTAAATGTATACTTTCTATCCTTTTGACGACCGTACACAGCAAGATCTCCGGCGACTGCCTTCAAGGAGAAGACAATTCGTCAACGACGACGACTCACCAGTCTTGACTAACTTTGTCTGCGGCCTACCTAGGCCCCAACCTGCTTCGGCACTGCACAGTAGGGACAGTGGGGGGAGTTCATAAATTCATCTAATTTAGAAAATGCCTATTTCCCTATTGATATATTTTATTTATATCGTGCTTGTACACAGGTGTTTTGTTTTTGAAACTCAAAAAGGGACATAAACAGGATGTGCCACTATTACTATCCCTAGTGTGATGTCTTCTGTACCCATGGTCCTTCATGCATTGAGGTCCCTCAGATTGTGTTTTTCAGCCACTGTTCCTTTGACATCACAGAGCTGCCATCTTTCCATACTATGGAAAACAAACTGTTTAAATTGTGTCCTTCCTGTAACAGGAAGTTTCCCTGGTAGAATTCACACAGGGTGTGTAATCTCTGCCTTCCTTGGGACCATTCTGAAAAACAGTGCAAGTCCTGCAAACTGTTTCGGCCCAAGACATTTAAGGACTGGAAGTCTAAACACTGGGCCCACCACGCCCTGTAGTCCAAGGCTGCCATGGACGTTGTTGGAGTCTCCAGCGATGGCAGCATCAGCATCCTAAGTGACGCTGAGGGGTATTGGGACCAGATGGTTTCCCACGTGCGAACCCCTGACTCCAACAGGCAGGCCGACGGTTCCGCTATGGAGACAACACTTGGCAGCTCAAGCACCCGCACTGCATGCCACACTAAATACACCCCATGTGGCCGACAGTCGACTGCGCCGTCGACCGATAATTCTGGACAGGAAAAACCTTTGTCCAATACAAAAATAGTTTGTGCTTGTTCCAAGTTATTGACCAATCACTCACCTTACAAATTGCATTAAAAATTGGCGGTCGAGCTCAAGACACCTACATCGAAAAATAAAAACGAAGGGTAGCATCCTAATTAAAAAATAAGTGCGGAACACTCGACTGCACTGCAGAAAGTTTGTTGGGGCAAAAGATGAACACCTGAAAACAAAAACAAAGGTAGCTCAACACCAAACCTATAACAAAGGTTTCTTCTTCAATGTCATTTGAAGGGGAAAGGACATTCACCTCCACTATGCAAAAGAAAGAGCTGATTGAATTTTCTGAGGATGAGTTGGAGGAAGGGCATATACCCCTTAAAACACCCTCCATTCCACAGAGTGAAAGCAGGGGGTAACACTGGTTTAAGGAGCATTTTAGCACTTAATATAAGTAAGATGGAATCCTTTATGTATTTTTACAAGCCTCTACCCAAGAATATAAACATTGATTTTTCTGAAGAAAGTACACCTTCACAAAAGGTGGGAGACTCTAGAATAGAGGATAAGGAGGACAACTAATGAAGAGGCAGTGATTGTTAGATGACAGGAATGATATTTTCCCAAATTATTACCCCATGCCTTCCCCTGACATTGTGGAACCACCAATAATCTCCTCACCTAATGGGGATCAATGCCTTGACAGTGACCAAGCACCAGCCATATGCAGTGTCCAAACTCTCGATTTGGGGGATGAAGCTAATTGCACTAAGGATGTACTGCAAGAGATAAAACAAGTCTCTCAATGCCCCTTTTAAAAAGATACAGAAAATGGTGACAACCTTCATAATTAATCCAGCTCAGACAAAACTTGCACATCCAAGAATAGAGAAAATATATAAGCCAGCACCCATTGTATGTTGGAGATCTTTTAAAAACAGATTCACTTGTCACTGCTTTAAGATAACATGGTGGTATCCCATAATCCACAAACGAATACCGTCCCGATGGAGAAAGCAGAAAGTAATACTTTTGGACATAAAGTCGCTTCTTCTTTGATTTACAAATTAAGAATTTCAAATGCCACAGCTCACATGGCAAGAGTAAATAACCACAATGGGACAAGATAGACAAGCTTATTTGAGAACTCCTAGAGCCACTCAAAACAGCCATGTCTAAAATAATTACTTATTAAACTATCGGCCAACAATGTCTTTGAAGATTTTATAGATGCAGCAGAAGCAGCTGGTAGACTGGTAGCACGGTTCATCATTGTTAAGACACATGGCTGGCTCAGCAGTTCAGGTTTTAAACCAGAGACTGAAGTTTATTCGATAAACCTGTTGAGGATCCCTGTTTATTCGGCAAATCAGTAGGTGAAGCTCCTGAGAAATGAAAAAAGTAGCAGGAAACCATCAAAAGCCTAGGCCAAAAAACAGGGAAATGGGGTGGCATCAACTAACAGATGTTCCTTTTGTGATCAGATTTTTAGCAAACCTACAAGCCACTACAGCTACCAATCAGTGAGTTATTTGTTCACAGGTTTGAAGGCACTACCCACATGATATACGTCAGCCCAACATTTGCAAAAATGAGGCAGGGCACCCAGCAGAGCCCAATCCACCCAAGGGGTGGCATCAGCTGCAGAAGAGCTTACCAATAATAGTCCCCACCAATGTTACCACCACATGGGTCAATTCACATATTGGGAGGACATAACCTCAGACAAATGGGTTTTGAGTATGGTCAGGGAGAGCAACTTTGTAGAACTGGTAGCCTAGCCATGCGACTACCAGGAACTGAAAGCCAAGCCGCCCAACCTGCCACCAAGAAACAGGAGGCTGCCTCAAGAACACCTGAGACTTCTAGAAGACATGGACACTCTCATTTTGAAAAGTATATCTCCTAGTTCCCAAAAACAACAAATCAAAAAGACCTGTCCTAGACAGCAATCCAATCTGCCAAACTACAAAAATGCACCAGGTCATAGAAAGAGAGAGATTATATGACATTGGATGTGTACTTGTTCCCAGGTCATTGCAAGTATCTTGGCTTCAAAATAGGTAATTATCAATTGAAAGTGCACCTTTTTGGAATTCCATCAGCGCTACGTGTATTCACTGAGGTGCTTTCTGTCATCGCAGCACATCTGCACAGCAAGTCCATACCAGGTTATCCTTATCTGGACAACTGGCTAATAACAGGGGAAAGTGCTGAAAAGTGTCAATGGCATACACTGGAAACGGTCAATCTGCTCCACAGTCTAGAATTGTCAATCAACATAAAAAAGTCCAGTCTTGTTCTAAGCCATATTAAAAGGTTTCTAGGAGCAGTTCTAGAGACTCAACAGGGAATGGCTTATCCATCTCTTGACAGAGTGCAAGCATTACAGGCACAAATCCCATGTTTCTCAGCAGCCCACCAGATAAGTGTCAGGGGTAATGAAGCGACTGGGCAGGATGGCATAGTACTTTTTAATCATCCTGCATGCCATTCTCAATTTGCACCCACTACAAATGTGGTTGGCAGAACAATGGCCTTGAAGAATAAGGCGAGTGGGACAATCTGGTGGTGGTCTCGCAGGGGCTAGTAAAAAGCCTTCAATGATGGACAGAAAATAATATGTTACAAGGAAGTCCCTTTGTAACACCACCAGCGCAATTTACAGTTACATTGGATGTATCACTGACAGGTTGGTGGAAGACTTTGCCAACAACTCATTGCCCAGGGAAAATGGTCAAGACAACACATCAACCACCACAAAAATTGGTTGAAATTATTAGCAATCAAGATGGCCCCATGCCAGCAGTAAAGAGCATCCTCATAAACACAGACAATACAATAGCGATATTTTGCAAACAAGCCTGAACACACTCAAAAACTCTGGCTGTGCTTCCACAGACAGTTTGTCATTGGGGCATCCAAAGAAACATTTACATTCAAGCACATGTTACAGGGGATCCTAATTTTGTATGCATAGAGCTGGAGGAGGGTAAAAATAAAAGAACATGAGTCGGACACTGAAATTGATTTTTGCAACATGGGGCCACCCTAAAGTGGACCTGCTCACAACTGCACAAAACAACACATTTCAACATTTTGCATCAGAGTACCCAGAACATGGGTTTCTAGGCAATGCTCTATGGATGAATTGGTCAGGGATATTTGCTCACACCTTTCCCTTGCTACTGCTCCTCTGCAAAATAGTGCACAAAGAGCCCCAAAATGAATGCTAATTGCCCAAATTTGGATGAGCCAGCCATGAAACTCCCATCTATTAAACATGTCTCTTTGCCCACCAATCAAAATACATAATTCTCAAAGTCTGCTCGCTCAGCATGTAATCCATCCAAACCCAAATACCGTAAACTAGCAGCCAGGTCATAGTGCTTGGATATTTACAGTGACCCACATGATGCACTGGCTTTTTGCATGAAGCAAGAAAACCAAATACCAGACATTGTTATTTCAATAAGTGGAAAGGGTTTGCAGTCTGCCGTTACCAGAAAACTTGACTCAGGCCATGTATACAGCTCCATGGGTGGCATTAACAGCATCCAAAACATAACATAAAGTATTCTTATGTTGATTTATAGCGTTCACCGCTACCACCAATGGGAAGTTTCTAGGTTGGTGGGAAGTCACAGTAGTTAAAGCTTTCATGGAAGGAGTCAAATGCATATGTTCACTGGCGGCACATCCACCCCCCATATAGGATCTTTATTATTCAAATAAATGGGAACACTGATGCATAAAAGCTCCTTTAAAATAAATGTTATATAAGGCTGCTTTCTCATTGCTGTCACATGAATCAGTAGAATAAGTAAATTACAGGTGCTGTCCACTTCTGAACCTTTTACCTCAATTCACAAATTTTACGTAACATTTGTTCTTTAATTTTATGTTATAGTTTTAACACATATAACTGGTTGTTTGAAACTTGATACATGAAAAGTCTTTACACTACCCACACTATTTCATAAACCCATTCATAATACACCTAAACACTTTCGGAGTAATTCATGGAATCATTGTGCGGCGAAATCTATAGCGCAAACATGAGAAACGCAGTGCACGCATGCGAAACGCACGCGTGCACCCGTTTACCGATTCATGGAAGGCACTGCGCGTGGCTTACCTAGGACCTGCACTGAATCCGTGCATGGTGCACACGTCACAGCGACATCCCGAAAGCTGTGCGCGTGCACAAACAACAAGCAAGCATATAAAGCTATGATGAATGACCCATTCCTCGCAGCAGTGATCGTGGGACACCGCAGGAGGAGAAGGATAGTCAGGCCCCGCATTTTCATACCCAGGACTAGCCTTTTTGGGATGCCGGAAGACCGGGTTTATGGCAGTTATAGGTTTCCACCTCATATCATCCTAGACCTGGTCACTGAGTGGGAGGATGACCTCACATCACCCACCTTGTGCTCCCAAGCACTGAGCCCCTTAAAAAAGGTGCTCAATGTCCTGCATTTTTTGGCCACTGGGTCATTTCAGCGGCCAACTGCCATAGTTAGGGGTGTCTCACAGGCCACGCAGTCACGCTGCCTACACCAGGTGTTGGCAATCATGACTACACGCCCCTCAGTCCGAAGGCACATGCACATGCCCAGAACACCTGCAGAAAGGCAGGCCCTGGTCCAGGACGTTTACAGGGTGGCACACTTCCCCAGAGTGCTCGGTGCCATTGATTGCACCCATGTGGCCCTACGTCCAACTAGGGCCACTGAGCACATCTATCGCAACCGCAAGCTCTGGCATTCCATCAACGTGCAGGTTGTATGCGATGCCAAGGGAATTATCACCACTGTCTATGCAATCTATCCTGGGTCCACACATGAAAGTTTCATATTCAGAATGTCAGCCCTACACAGGGACCTGGAAGCTGAAAGGCATGGCAACACATGGCTCTTTGGGGAGTACAAATGCCTTTGTACATGCATGCATGTCACACACAGACAAATAAACCCAACTAATGACAACCAACATCACCTCCCCAGGGGACAGTGCCTACCCTCTGAGCACCCACATGATGATGCCAATACGGAACTCCACCACACCACCCCAGGTAAGATACAACGTAGCCCATATTGCAACCCGGGGCATAGTGGAGCGCACATTCAGAGTGCTCAAGTCATGTTTCCGCTCCCTTGACCGCTCTGGTGGGCAGCTACTATATGTGCCCCCAGTAGTATGCAGGATCATTGTGGCAGCATGTGTCCAGCACAACGTTGCAACCCGGCGGGGCGTACCGATGGACATGTTGGTGCCCACACACACGGCTGCTGCACATGGGAGGGGAAAGGGAACGTGGTGAGGCAGCATGACCCAGCTTGTGGCTACATTTTTCACCTAAACCCCCACCCCTACGGATTGCACACAGGCCTGGCACATTCCAGCTGACAATCGATGATGACAAACGGACAGTCAACTGTCACAACCTTAACACCCTAAAAATGTGTCCATGGAATTGCAGCATTGTGTGCATCCCTAGCTACTTAAACAAAACCCTGTATGACCAAAAGGTACACACGCAAGCCACAGATTCCACCCCCCCCCATGCAAAATAGCACATACAAATGCTGGTATGTCATCTAAACCTCCCTCAACCCCAGGTCACCCACCCCACACACCATGCCATGGCATGCAATGTGAAAACCTCAATAAAAATATCAACACACATGACACATCTGTCACAAAGCGCACTGTTTCAAATGGAAACAGGCCACATACATTCCCCTCAGACACGCACTATGAAGAAAAGAGTGAGAAAAAACATCCAACCTATACTAAAAGTATGTAAATGCATGCCACCAATCGCCTGAACACCAAAACCTCGAACCTTTGGTGGCATGTATTTCAGGGAATCCCAAAAAAAGAAAAGAAAATGCAGGTGCTGCAGGGTTGTCCCCCGCAATGCCCCGCTCACTACACCACACAGTACAGTGAGTGGTGTCAGTGGCCTGGAAACCCCTTCAGCTGCATATAAAAACTAAGGAAAAACTGAGCCAGCGGCCCCAGTTCACGATCACAAAAGTCAATGTGAACATGTACAGCAGGGACACAGCATGTCTCAGAAGGCAAGTAGTATGTGGGTGAGTGGATGTTGGGGTGGCGGTGGGGGTGGGGGTGTGTTGTGTGTGTTGTGGGGGGGTGTTTTCAAGGTGATTCAATTCATGGTAGCGTGGGAAATGCATGAACACACAGTGTAGCATACATTTTCCATGTTAACCACTCTGTAGTGGACACATCTGCAATGGAAACATATTGCTGATCCTGTGACACATCATAAGCAAAGCCAACACAGGACTATCAATTTACCAGTATAACTCATCATGAACACAGGACCCAACAGTGACAATGTCAGAAAGTGAGTAAACAACATAGCACAAGTGCCTCAATGAGACTTTGCCACCACACGTCCCCCTACCATCATGGGAGTGGACTAGACAGCTAAAGTGGGCATGGGACTGCATACAGCATGAAGTGCATCAGCAATGTATACAGTAAAGGCAATACATGAATTAGCAGAATGAAATCATGCACAGTCAACAATATACTCACCAAAATGCTGTCCAACCATGCATTGGAGAAACCATCATGAATCCCCACTAGGGGTGTACACACAAGTTGGACTTCAGACTTCCCACAGATAGGACGGAAGTCCAATGCCTCTGTGTAAGTTACTGTCACACAGTGCCCTCCTTGCGAGCCCATGGAAAGGGCAAGCAGGAGTGGCATATGTGTCCGGTCCCCAAGCCACAAACACAAACACGAGACAAGCCTGTATGGGCCCAGCCGGAACACACAGTGGATGCCATCTGATGTCACAAAGCACCACACTGCAACATAAATGCACAATAGACAGAAAATAAGGGCCATAGAGGACCTGGAGGGTGGGGGGCACCTCAACACCCACATGTGTCGATGTTGAGACAAAAATAAACAAATTCCTCCATGGGCTCATGGTCTTCACGGCATGACCTGAGAGAAAGGTTGTCGTTGTTGTCACCCCATGGTTGTACATCAGGAGGTGCGTGTGGCACAGGTGCCTGACCACGCATAGCCCCAGCAAGCCCCTCCACAGCAGCAAGCATGCAGGCCTGGTGAGCTTGGTTCTGAATGACTATGGCATGGGGGTCCCCATGCACCACCTCATGTATAACAAAGAGTTCTGCCAGGGAGGCCTCACGTGCCAGATGGATCTCCTCCCCTCTTGCATGGAGTTCAGCCGAGAGTGTGAGTTCCAGCTGCACCATCCTCTGGTTTGCCCATGTATCCTGGGCCAGGATGAGAGCACCCAGAGTACTTCTGAGGGAAGAGTAGTCTTCCCTCAGGGCTTCCCTGTGCGTCAGCAGCAATAGCTGAGCACAGAGCCACCAGTTTAGCCCAGCTGGCCCTGTTGGACGCCACCGTGCCCAGCCTGAGTGAGCTTCACATGGACTGCATTGCCTGCTGCTGGAGTTCCACCTGCCTATCAGGGGGGAGAATGGAATCAGCCACACGTTCCATGCCTTGAGTCAACATCTCAATTGCTTACCCCTGTTGCTGTGCAATGGCATACATGGATTGTTCCCACCCGGTGTTCCCCGGTGGCGCACGGCCACCGCATTGCCGGGCAGCACGCCTGCGGGGCCTAAGGAGACGTGGTCCTTGCTGTGCCGGCACAGCCTGCGGCTGCAGGACTGCATTCCTCGGTAGATCTGCTGGCCAAGGAACAGGAGCAACTGGTGTGGAGTGTGACTCTGCACCCGTAACCCCCACAGGCCGACATACCAACACTCACTGGCCCCTTGAGGGGTCTACCCCCACTGCAGGTGTGGCGGACAGAACAGAATCCATTTCAGAATCACCCACCGTCAACGGCGTGTATTCATGAGCATCCGATTCAACATCAGAGTTGGAGAGATTCTCAGAGCTGTACCCAGAGGCAGGCCTGGACAGGATGGCCTGGAGCACCGAGGGATGTTCATGGCCTACCACCCCACAACCACCACTGGGGCATGGTTGGTGACCTGAACCCTCCACCCTGTCTGCCATATCCTCCACTGCTTCTGGTGCATCATCACCTGTAAAAAAGATAAAATAAACATGAGTACACATGTCGGCAGCACATAAGACACACATATGCAATTGAGGGCCAACACATGAGGCAGCCATGTCGCACACGGCACAAACTCTGGCATGCATGCAGTGGCAATGAAATGGAAGGGGACCATGAAAGCAGACATGGATGCGTGTCAAATGCGAAACTCACACATGTACTGCATGTTGCATAACAACTGCATCACACACAACCTTCTGACAGGCCTATATCTTTGCCAAAAATTACAGATGTCAACAAAGAGATGGCACATAGCATAGCCATGGCACAATTCCCAAATAGCCACAGCCGTAAGTCAAATAGAAGTGTCCATGACACATTCAAAATGCATGTCAACATGCACTACAAGAACATTAATATCAATAAAAGCACACGTGTCACAGGATGCAACACCGCAAGTGCCTTGAAATACAGTGAAGGGAGGCTAATGGATACAAACGTGCAAGGTCACTTTGACAACACACAAATGAATAGGCATGTTGAAGGGTGAAACATGGCTCAGAAGTGTGTTCGTGCAGTGCAGCACATGTGTACATCCTCAACTATCAACAGGACAAGAAATTTACTGATGTCCATATTGTGACATGACGGCACTGTAAGGGCAAGTGCAGTCATCATGTGCAAAGTATTGGCACTGGGTTGTAGGGATGCACTGCACCCCCCCACCACACCCCCGGGAATGGCAGGGAGCCAGTGCATGGCTCTGAATGGCTGACCACAGTACAGTGAAGTCGCAGACAGTGTTTGCAGGTGTCAATTGCATAATCTGAGACAACTGAAACTACAGCAGAAGAGAGGGGGAAAGAAAGCAGGACACATGAGGAACCAGCACAAGTACATCTATGCATGCAGAAGCCACAACACCAGTCGCCTGGAGGCTGGGTGGCTGTAACAGAGGGAGGCCGGTGCTTGACACAGACCAGACAAGGACACCATAAACCTGTGCATCTTCCCTGAGTGGATTCCTGCCTCTGTCACTCCTACGCAGGCCTACTCCTCCTTTGAATGCCTCGTCTGCAGGCTCTCTCTCTCCCCTAGCCATTCCCTTACTGTGGCTACTATCGGCCACCTGGTCAGATTTCTTCCTTCCTCTCTGAGTGGGCCGACCTCTCCTTCTCACTCCTGGCCTCAAACACTCAATTCCTCCTTCTTGTAGACTTCAACATCCACCTGGATGTCTCCTGTCCTCCCTCTGAACTCTTTCGTGACCTCTGCGACTCTCTCTCCCTCACCATTCTACCCTCCGGCCCGACTCACTCTGCAGGGCACACTCTCGATGTTCTGATCTCTTCAGACCTTCCCCTCTCTGTCCCTCTCTCCACTCCTCTCTCCTGGAGTGATCACTTTCTCCTATCCTCCCACCTCACCCTCCCTAACCCGCAGGCCAAGCCACCTCCCTCATTGCCACCCACCTTCTCGGTCATCCGACTCATGAAGCGCATGTCAGTTGAGGTTTTTGCCTCCACCTTCTCACCCCCGCCTCCCCCTCTAGCTGACTCGCACCCTGACACAGCCCTCTCCACGCTCCACTCTTCCATATCTGATACTCTTGGTATCCTTGCCCCTGTCACGAGAAACCGCCTGAAGCCCAAAGCCAAGTGCAACTCCTGGTATGACTCAGACCTCATCACCCTAAAACGCAAGTGCAGGGTGGCCGAGAGGAAATGGCGTGCTTCAGGTACATCCTCTGACCAACTGGCTTGCCGCCTGCTGCAAAGGCAATACCGGCTCTCTGTCCTCACCAAGAAGAGAGCACATATCCAAGCCCGTGTCTCGGCGGCATCTAACAACTCGACTGAACTCTTTAAAATCTGCAAGGAACTGGACAATCCTGCTGCAGTCTCTACCTCTCCTTTCCCTTCCCAGGACCTCTGCATGGCGCTGGCTTCCCATTTCACTTCTAAAATTCAGGACATCCTGTCCTCACTCTCCTCCTCATGCCTCCCTTCCGCTATTACCTGCTCTTCCTCTGACCCTTCTGTAGCCACCCCTCCTCCCTCCTTCTCTGCCTTTCCCCTTTTCTCTGCAGATGAGGTTTCTACACAAGTCCGTTCTATGAAAGCCTCGTCGAAACAGGTTCACCCCTGTTCCTCCAAAACTATCAAGGACCACATCGACTCCCTGGCTCCTGCCCTGGCTGATTTCTGCAATCACTCCTTCGCCACTGGAGTCTTCCCTTCCCCCGAAGCACTCCCTTGTGCACCCTCTTCTTAAGAAACCCTCTGCCGACCCCACCTGCCCGGCTAACTATCGCCCAATCTCCATCACTCCCTTCCTGGGCAAGCTCCGGGAGAAACTGGCCATCTCCCAACTCAATCTCCATACTGAAGCTGTTGGCTGTCTTCATGACCATCAGTCTGGCTTCAGAGCTCCAGAAGCACGGAAACTGCTCTCCTGAACATCTGTAAAGACCTGCTCACCAACCTCAACTCTAACACCCCTTGCGATCTCATCTTGCTTGATCTCTCTTCTGCCTATGACACTGTCAACCATGCCATCCTGCTCAACCGTCTCCGTGATAACCTGGGTATCACTGGTCAGGCTCTGACGTGGCTGACTTCTTTCCTCTCCAACCGACCCTCCCAGGTCAAACTTGGGTCCTTCCTCTCCGACATCTTTTTCTCTACCTGTGGTGTCTCCCAGGGATCTCCCCTCTCCCCCTGGCTGTTCAACCAATACATGGCACTCCTTGCCCACCGCATTGCCGCTCTCTGTCCCAACTTTCAGTGCTATGCGGATGATACCCAGCTCATTTTCAGGCTACCCTCAGCCTCTAACTCTCGTTCTCTCATCTCTGTCTGTCTGCCATCCAGGAGTGGTGTGCCGCCAACGACCTCTGCCTTAATGCCAACAAGACTGAGATTCTACTCATAGGCACACCCACTCCCTCCTTCCCTGCATTTCTCTGGCCGGCCTCCCTTGGCCCTCTTCCTACTCCCACCTGCAAGGCTAAAAACCTCAGGGTCGTCTTCGACTTTGCACTCTCCTTCTCCCCTCACATCTCAGACGTCTCCAAGAAGTCACACTACCAGCTGCACCTCCTTAGAGGTATTCTTCATTTCCTCTCCTTCCCCCAGAAGCTCACTGTCTCCAGAGCCCTGGTCCTCTCTAGGCTGGACTATTGTAACAGCCTCTTTCTAAATCTGCCTGCCTCTACTCTACGCCCTCTGCAACTTATCGAGAACAGGACTGCAAGACTTGTCCTTGGCCTCAAGCCCAGGGATCGTATCTCTAATGGACTGAAATCACTGCACTGGCTCCCAGTTGCTGCGAGGATTAAGTTTAAAACCCTCTGCATTGTACACAAGGCCTTCTGGGGTCTGCGGCCGCAATACCTTCAACTCTCTCTTCCTAAATATCTTCCTTCTCGAGCTCTTCGCTCATCCGCCTCCAACTCCCTCAGGGTCCGTCGCTTCTCCAAGAAACGAGTTGGTGGCAGATCACTCTCTTCGGCAGGGGCCTCTCTCTGGAACAGCCTTCCTGCCTCTCTGAAACTTGAGGAGAACCATCTCCAGTTCCGGAAGCTCCTCAAAACCTTCCTCTTTGCTTCTGCTTTCTCTCCCCCTCTCCCCTGCTGAACTCCTGACTGAAACTGCACTGGTTACCCTTTCTGATCCCTGGCCCAGGCCCAGCTGATTACCCACCTGCACTGCCTCCCTGGCAACCCTTGCACCTGGGGACCGCTGTTCTGTATCCCTACAGGCCCCTGCCAGCACTTATGTCTGCACTTCCTTGCACTTGCCACCAGCTGGCCGTCTTATTTATCTTATTTATTCTACTTTTCCCATGAACTGCACTCCCCTCTCCCTCCCACCCGCACTTTTCACTTTTCCTTCTTCCCCCCTTCCCATGCACTTGCACGATCTGAATGACACCTGGCCTAGTAGGATCGTTGTCTGTTTTTCCCTTTGTCCGCCCCCCTTTTGCCTCGTCACGCCTTGAAACACTTGTGTATAGGCGCGTTGTAAATGCCATATCATATCATGATGATGAAGGGACCCTGAGTGAGCATGATATGGATGACCAAATATCGCGAGACGGATAAATAGCCTGCCACAGACCCATAGGTGCTTGCAGGGAATGCAATGGTCCATGAATGAACACTCATGTGCACTCTGAGCCTGTGCCATCTGCACGGTCCAAGTGAGACACCCTGCATCAAGGACAAAGGATGTACCCCACAGCACAGGTATGGCAAGGTTGGACAGGAAAGTGTACATGTACATAGGAAAGGGGAACAGGCCATTGCAGTAGTCCAACATGGAAACCGCCAGTACCATGGAGACAGTGAGCTGCAGGGTGGTGGAGAGGCAAGGAAGCATGCCCGTGAGGAGGAGCAGCTTGCAGGGTGACCGCACATAGCTGTCAGTCATGTGACGACATAGGCTGAGTGTTGGGTGGAAGTACACCACAGGCTATATGCAAACATGTCAGTGAGCCTGTACGTGGACAGGAGAGGCTGCCAAGTGACTTGCATGTAAGTAGGGTGCATGTGTGGTGATGAGGACTGCCCCCATGTGCAACCCATGCCCTGCATGCAGACTGCATGATGACAAGCACACATCAGTAAAGAATTGCATGTGTCACACATGTCACTCATTAATACATAGCCTGAACTGGCAGTCAATCACAACACATCACACATGGGCTGGGCACACATGCATCAAGACTCACCGGATCTTGCGTCATAATCCTGCATCTCTCACACTCCCTAGATAAGTCCCTGATCAATGAACTCCACAGCGATTTCCTCGTGCGGATTGAGTTCACCCTCCTCTGGTGGAGGCTCACTGCCAGTCACCAGAGTCAGGGATTAATTAGAAGCCTGCTTTTGTTTTGCACAGCATCGGTGGTCATTCCAACACTTGTAGCATTCCTGAGCTGTGCGCCTCTCATATCCCATTGCATTCACACCATCCACAATTAACTGCCAGTGGACCTGACGCTGGGCAGGTGTAGAATGGCAACCTGAGACCACCAGCATATCGCGGTTGTGTGCAGACACGTAGTCCACAAGGAAGTCCAGCTCCTCTTAATTGAAGGGCTTCTTCCTTGCTGTTTTGGAGGCCGATGCTGTGTCTTGGGTTCCCAGCCGCATGTGCAGAAACACACTTCCTCCTCTTGGCCGGTTGTGCAGACCCTGAAGGGGCAAATGCTATCTGGTCAGTTGGGGCAGTGGCGATGTTGGACTGGCCAATGGGAGTAGGAATTGGCATGAGGACGGAAGGCCTGGATTATGTGATTGGCTGCTGGTTGCTGTTGCCAGGACCCAGAAGCACAACTGCCTCAGTGCCAAGGGCTGTGACCAACACAGTCCTGGCTGGCAGACACACTGCTGGGGTGGTGACGGCTGCATCTGCCCATGCAGCTCCCACCACCTGGCTGCTTGGGGCAGCATACGTCAAAACTGCCCCAGGAACATGTGTCGTGGTCACAGCTACCTTGGACACACATGGCTTGGCCTTCCTGCCTTGAAAATCTGCCTGCCTGTGGCAAAGAAGCCTGCGCTGGCTGACCCCGAGCCTGGGTGGTGGTTGCCACAGCTGTTGGCAGATGACATTGCCTGTGGGGTCAGATGTGCGCTGGGGATGACTGCAGCAGCAGCATCTCCCTGAGGCACTGGGGTGGTGGCATGGCTGTCCCAGCAAGTTGCTAGACATCCTGCCCCGGGGAGACACCCTGGTCACATCCCCCTCAGCGTCCACCTTGGCCTCCCTGCACTCCCTGGCCACCCCGGCCACATGCCCCACCATGCCCAGCCTTGGGATGTCGCCCAGCTTTGCCGCCCTTCCCTTTTGGTGGCCTCCCAACCATGGTACAGATGGTATGTTGCCAATGGGAGGTGCACACAACAATTGTCCTGGGCAATTGGAGTGAGGGGGCAGGGTATGTGATGTTAGATGCACCCCTCTGCTCCTGCAAGGCTGTCTGTGACCCTTGGAGATAAAAGACGGGTCACGCAACTCTCAGGCACCCTCGAAAATGATAATAAACGCGCATGCAAGCCCCGGTAGCCCACATGCGTGGAATAAACCTCCTGCAGTATGCTGTGGCACCCAGGGACACAGAAAATACATACGCGTGGAACACGCGGGCTACTCTGACCTCGGAAATGGGTGCGCGACAAACAAGGGCAACCACAGTGGGAAAAATAAGCGTGTGCAACTCACCGTCTGCCTTGCGTGGAAAAGAAAAACATGCGCGTGTGCGCGTAAGCAACTCCCCTGCCAGAAGTACGAACTTTAAGTGCTGTGAAGTAATCGCGTGTGAACTCACAAGAAGAAGAAATACACGCGGTCGGTCTCCACGAAAAGCATGTACAGCAAACTGCTTACCCGCGTGGTCCTTTAACCCCTGGCGAAGGCAATGCCTGCACGCGTCACGTCACTTATGCGCTAAGAACCTATCCTCAGATTACACGCTCACATGCTTTTTTTCACATGGGGACTCACGCTGCATCAAGCTGGCCACGTGACAACACACGGAAGACCACGCTCCTGCCCGAAGGCCATTTACCTGCCCCCCAGAGCCGCGGGCAGCCTCCTACAAGCCATCTGCTGCTGCCAGCCTGCCTGCTGCCAACGTGCCCTGCTATTTGGTGCCTGCACAGAAGCCATAGCCAGGGATCCTGTTCCTGAGACCACCTCTGCTGACCCAGAAGACTCCCGACTGGTGTACCATCGCTCCACAGCCCAGACCCAGGACGAAGTTGCCCACCCACACCTGCCTCGGGGGTTGGCATGTCCGACTCAACACCATCTGGGTCCAGTGGCAACCCCCAGTCAGAGAGGCAGAGGGCTGCCAGCTTCACTGAAAATGAAGTTGGCATCCTGGTCGAGCGAGTCCTGGAGAATTATGATGTCCTCTTCTCAAGTTCACGCCTCGACAGGGATGGACGGAGGAGGATCTGGAAGGACATTGTGGATGCCATCAACACGGAGGGGGTGGCATCCCGTGACTACCACTGTGTCCTGAAGTGCTAGGAGGACTTCAGGTCCAGGGCCCTCAGGATGGCCCGCCATCTCGCTGAAGCTTGTGGAGAAGTGGGGCACCGGGACCATCTGACCAACATCCAGATGAGGGTCCTGGAGTGCATAAACCTAGTGCTTCACCACCAGGTCCTTGAAATGCAGACCCGTCTGGAGTCGAGTGGTAAGTGTCCATGTGTTCATCTCCAGCGTAGTGCATGTTGAGGTGTCAGGTGCATGCACCTTGGACGTATGTCTGGCATGCCCCATGTATGGATGTCTGTGTGCAGGGACATGACAGTGAAGCATGCGAGTCCAGTCAAGCGTGTACAACGACAATGGTGTGTGTGTTGCTATGCATGATGTGCACCTGCATGTGATGACGCACACATGATTGCATGCCTGTGTCTGTACCTGGCCATGTCTGTTGTGTGAATCTGGATGCTGATGTTACCCTCATGGACATGCATGGTGTACATGTGCGTGTTACTGAGTGGTGAGTTTGTGACTGGGAAACGCCATGGATGCATGACACATGCACATCTCAATGCGTGCATTGACTGTTGTGGCCTGGCTGTCCATGATTGCATTGTGATGGGAGGTGGACACGGACGGATGCATGACTGTGCGGTGGTGTATGTGCATGTGTGTTGCTTGCAAGGACCTGTGTGTTGTGGAAGATGATGATGGCTATGACGTACGACAGTGCCACTCATGTGCATTTGCTTTGTGTCTAGCAGACTTACATTCAGTACCCTGATGCTTGTGTTCAATGTCTCCCTTTCCACAGCGGCGACTGAAGAATAGGGCGGAGACTGCACTGTGGAGCTAAGTGGCAGGGATGCCTCCGACGGCCGGAGACGCAAGGCCCAGTCACCCTCCTATGCCATCTTCTGGGAGCGAGGGGACTGGTGCCGCGTCTGACACTACGGCCGCAGCTGCCGAGGGGATGCCCAAGTGGCCAAGGTTGGAAGTGGGCTCCTTGGCAGCGGAATGGGCAGGTGTGCACCCACAGGTGCAGGACAATGCGGAAGACGGTGCAGAGGCATCCAGGTCGGAGGTGGGTGAGGAAGAAGCTGCATTAGACCCACACATGGGGCCTGGTGTGGGTGATGTCACTGGTGCAAGTGGTGCAGTCCAGGGGCAGGGGCAGGAGGCAACACAGGTCACAACGGAGGTGCCTGTGCATAATCCTGTCCCTGATTCAGCGACTGCATCACTCTGCACAAGCAGGGATGCCTCATTCGAGGCCCGTCCACAGGTAGGGGATGTGTTCACGTCAACTGACCTTCCTCTACCTGCTGACGAGGCAATCCGTGACAGGGTTGAGCCCGTCCTAGTCGGTGTGGTGATGCGCACACTCGTGATTCGTGATGATGTGCGTGATTCCAGGAAGGACAATGCACATCATCATGAACAGCTGCGTGCCACCCAGAACTGGCTAGGACGGCTCATTGTTGCAGGGTTCCTCCATGTGCTGGCCACTCTTTTGACCCTCTCCTCCTCTGCACCTACAATGTGCCAGTTGTCCTCAATGCCGTCTTCCGGCCCAGATGCCACCAGGGCACCCTGTGGACCTGCCTCATCCACCGCAGCCAGGCTGGTGGAGATCCCATCCCTGCCACAGTCGGGAGTCAGAGGTTCTATAACAAGGGGGTTGTCCTACCCCCTATGAATCTAAGGAGTGCACAAAATAAATCCAGTGCACACTGGTTTTTAGACGCTTTTGGGTGCCTATACAATTTGGGCACCTCTTGTTGGAAATAACATGCTTGCTTCCGACAAACACATATCTCAAACTCATATAAGAATTTCAGCTTTTAATTATTAGTTAGCTGATGCTTTTTTATTTTTGCAGAGCATTTAGGTTTTTATATATACATGACAGTACATGATGTCCATTGTGGTAAATAAACACATAGTTAGAAATTCACTGTAACATAATTACAAATGACATAGGGTGTGGATCGTCCACTTATACATTTAACAGGCAACTTGCTTGTAAGTGGAATGTCCCATGCCATTAGGTGTAGACAACACAGGATAAAAGTACAAATGGAGGAGACGTTGATAGTAGGTCTCCTATGCCCGGCTAAAGTCTGACCTCATATTTGGAGTCAGAGGTTCAGCAGAGGTGGTCACCCAAGCAACAGGATCCCTGGCAATGGAGGATTTGCAGGCACCTTCCAGCAGGGGACGTCCACGACAGCCCCGGGGGTCGTCAGTGTCCCGGAGCCAGTCGTGGTGGAACAGGCAGGTGACATCAAGGCAGCAGCACCAGGCTCCACGTAGGAGTTGTCCGGACTCGGGGCATACAGCATCACAGGGGCAGGCATCGGCCGAAGAGCAGGAGGACCCTGGACTATGTGTGTCTTCCATGTGGCAGCAGATGGGCCAGCAAATGGATGCAGAGCAGTGGCGGGAAGAGAGGGCATGGCTGACCATAGTCAGGGTGGAGAACTCCATGGGGTGGGAATCGAGGCTGGCACAGTTTCTCGAGGAGACTCGCAGGGAGTTGGTGGAGAGCATGTCGGCGTGCCTGCGAGCCCTCGTGGACAGAGCCCAGTCCTGCCTTCGGGACATAGACTCGGAGCTGTCACGGTTCCTGCCCCTCATGTCCCCAGCCCTCCAAGATCTCAGGCTGGGGCCAGGCCACGATCACCTACATGGCCCTCTAGGGCCTCTCCATCCCTCCAAAGACCCACTGGGAGTCAGACTTGGCGCTTGTGGCACCAGACTCACTCACTCCCATTGGATAACATTGTGGATTGGATTTGTAGTGCATTGATGGGGACAAGATGGATACCCCCACATATTTTGGTTCCCAGAACTGCATGTGCAGTCTAGTCTTTTGGGTGTGATTCAGCACCTGGGATACCCAGAGACTATTTAAGCCATGCCCAGGCTGAGAAACATGCTTTGTGTTTTCTGCACCTGCAGCGTGACACTCACTGTGTTAGGATCGGTCTCCAGTAGGCCTGCATCTTTCTTCTGCGCTCAGCTCCTGCAAGAACAAGAACACCGTTAGGAACAGCCTTACCCTGCGGCGCTTCTGCCCATCATTCATCGCTCCTTCTGTTCTGCGGGCATCTTCGGCAATGTCATTCGCATCCCGGCATGCCGCTTCCTAAGGAAAAAGGCAAAGAACAGAAAAAAGGCATTAGTAAACATTCTGCAAATCTTCGCTTATTTTTAAATACTGTACGAGCTTCAAACGCTTACCTGAATCCCAGCTGCTGTGGGGGAATTCTGTCTCCGGAACTTCTCATCCATCTGCAAGAGAGAAAAGACATTCCAGGTTAGCGTGGAAACATCTAGAGGCGCCGCATACCGTGCTTACTCACTGCATTTGTTCTTCATAACCGGCATCCACACTGAAAACGTTGCGGCATCTAAAAGACACAGGAAAAGAACTCAGTTCAATACAAATACAAAAGCGGTGCATCGCGCTCTCACTGACCTTCAGCGCTACTCATCTCAGCAGCATGCTGCTATCCACGGACGCCGGACATCATCTAAGGAAGGAAAGGAACGAAGTTAGAGAACTGTTCAAAAGACTCATTATACTTACCTGTCGGACTCTTGCCAGTGAAGTAACTAGGCAGCAACGAGTCCGCATCAATCAACGCGCCCCTGCGCTGATAGCAGGATGGAGAGCACACTATCCAAGAAAACAAGGTGAGCTGTGGATCAAAGGGAAGGGTTGGACCCCGGGGAAGAAGGGGTTCAAGCACACAGAGACAATAGGGAGTTAAACTCTACCAATCCTGTGTTTCAGGCCTAGTCCCCAGTCGAATAGCCTCCAGGGAACGGTTCGAGGTCGTAAGAGGTCAGAACAGGCTGAGTGACATCCCCGTGGATACCAGGTGAGCGTTACAGAGTTTGATGATGTCCTGGCCAAGACTCTTGGTAAGAACGGTGAGGCGTAGGACTAGCCTGCCACCATTGTATATCGTTATTTAGGCTTTGGTTTCCTTTGTTATTTCTTTTTATTTGGAGTCCACGGACATTGCTCCACTTTTTGTATACAGTTGTATTCTTGTAGGTTTTTTGGTAAGTTTCATTTTGTTTTGGGATCATGGACCCTCAGAGTTTCATTGTGAATAGTTCAGGGACTGTGGATTGTTTTCTTCTATTCATTTACACCCATGAAGGAATGTTTATTTTTTTTTCATTTGGATTCTGATTTTTTTATTCTGGACATGGACCCCTTTGAGAATTTGCTATTTTTTTTGGATCACATCTATTTTTTGGATTTTGCATTTCTGTTCAGTTCACATTCATTTAATTGTTGTTGTCATGGTTGCTTTTCATTTGGTAGATTTGTGTTTCTTAATACATTTTCATCAGTTCATATATTTGTGTTGTCTGCTCTCATTTGTTTGGTGCATGTGTCAGTCATCATTGCCTCAGTCATGTGTCGCTGCTGTGTGGCCATGTGGGGCATGTCTTTGGGTGCATGCATGTGTGCCTCTGTGAATGACATGCCATGGGGCCTGTACTGGGAAGTGGGGACAATGGATGGGTGTGGAGTTGCACTGTGGGGGGGGGGCAGCATGGGGTGGCATTTGGGTGGACATTTGCTACATGCATGTATATTGTGACAATTTTTTGGTTGGGAGGACCACAGTCGGGCCTGCTGGCAGGTGCCCATCACTGGTGGGGGTCATGAGTCGGGGCCTGCTGGCAGGTGCCCATCACTGGTGGGGGTCATGAGTTGGGGCCTGCTTGTTTCAGGTGCCCATCACTGGTGGGGGGGGGTCATGAGTCGCGGGTTGCATGTGTATAGTGCCATGGGGGCTGCCTGCTGGGCATGGCCTGAGGTGTTGGGTGGTCCCCTGTGGTGTGGGCTGCCTGTGGGTCATGGCCAGGGGTGTTGGGTGATCCCCTGTCATGTGGGCTGCCTTTGGGGGGGGGGGGCAGGGTTAGCACAGCCCTTTGTGCCTTATTGGGGATTTCTATGGCTTTTTCTGGTGCAAGGGGCGTTCTTGGGGGTGTAACTGGCACTGCTGGATGTTCGCTGCACCACAGCTGAAAATGGCTTGGGAAATCCATGAACACGTGGTGCACCTAAATGCTGTTTGGTGCATGCGACTGGTGCACGCTGGTGCACACTCACTCTACATCTGCGCCAGATTCTATGAATTGGCCCCATAGTTGTAAACTTCATTCAAGTCAGACATCACAATTATAATCCACCTACTTCAATGAATACCATTTTCTATCAACTATGTTTACCATAAAACTAGGGTTCCATATGTATACAATCTTGCCCAACACTATATGAATTCTTATTAAGACACCAACAAAAGCAATGTTCAGTGATGACGAATGATCACACATGAGCCTGGTACAAAATTGTTCCTTTCCGAGATCATTTTTGTTCATTGAAAATTTTGTAAATGCCATCTGTCATGATTCCCAGTGGAGGGTTAGGCAGGCTCCAGTGAAGGGCTCTGGGCCAGTCTCCACACGTCCCCAGTATTGGCAGGGGAAGGGTGTATAGAGTGGCTGGCTGGTGCAAACAATAGTACAGGCAACAGGAAGCCTGTTCCAAGATGGCCACCACCATCAGGTCAATCAATGGCATCCAACATGGCCCCCAAGCACATACAACAGACTCAACCATGGTGGTCAAGTGTTTCAGGGTGCAGCCCAGGGCTATATGACCATGCCATGGGCTGCACCCCGTGCTTAGCGTTTTTGCTGTTCCAAGTGCAAGCATGCGCGAGCAGTGTAACGTTTACCGTTACCCTTCTGTGCCTCGCGGAACTCTCCAGCTGATTCCTCTGTGCACCTCCAAGTGTAACGTTTACCGTTACCCTTCTGTGCCTCGCGGAACTCTCCAGCTGATTCCTCTGTGCACCTCCATATCATCGGAGATGCTCTGTTCCTGGATACTTGCCTGCAGAAAGCCGCCAAGGTCCCACTTGTAATTCTGGCGGTACGCAAAGCCATGGAACCTGTGAAACAACAAAGGACACATGAGAGAAGGTCAGCCTCCCTGTTCAGATTGGCCGCTTCATCCCAGCTTACCATCAGCTTGCCAGCATCATCTGGATAAGCAGTGTCCAACTCTGCAGTTCCTCGCCAGCATTCCGGATGTTGTGGGGACAAAAACAGAACGCAGTCAAGTGGCAACGCCACACAGCCACATGAAGCGGATAACGCACAGTTCCAAAAAACAGCTAGAGCAACATTATAGAGACTTCAAGCGTCGCTCCAAGACTTTTCAGCTTCTAAAGACTCGCGCCTGTCGGAGCTCACGTTTTCTTCCTCTACTGCTTCACCCCATGACTCTACCTACCTGAGACATTTGTACTAACCCTGAAAACTGTGCGTCCCAGCTGTTCTGGACCATGACACTCCAGTGAAGTAACTGGAGCCGGATTGCCGCATACCAAGGTGAGCCTGTGCCTTTGCCAGTCAGCAGCCTAGGGAGGGGTTCAAGGGAGGTTGCAAGAGGTGACAAGCATCAGGCACAATCTAAGCAATGTTAATTTACTGTCCCTAGGTTACGCAAGAAACCTGTCAGCAACTATTCCACAACTTCAGGCCAGAGGTGAACTCCAATCCCAAAACTCTCCTACCTACACCGTGTGCTGGGCCAAGGTGCCACTTGGTCAACTCAGTGGGGGACGGAGTGTGTTTGGGTCATCCTTCACTACAGCTCACGGGAGGGGTACCAGGACACACCAGTTACTCACTGAAGACAGGCGCACGCAATGGCCTCTGAAGGTAATCTTTACAGAGCGCTAAACCCACGTTGTTAAGTCCTGCCTGGGCATCATGTCAGAGGTAGAACAGTTAGCTGTCCTGTTAGGGGAGTTGAGGGCAAAGGTGCATGCCACCCCGTGTAGAGAAGGTGTGTGTAGGGTTTATGGATGAGGGAAGAGACAGTAGGGAAATGATGGTGGTAGAAACAGTGTCAATAGGGCAGGTAAGTGGTGGGGGGGTCATGGTTAAGTAAAGGGAGGGGATAGGTTGGGTGGATGTAGACAGGGTGAGATACAGTGGGGGAGCAGAGGTAGACATATACTAGCCATGGCCAAAGTAATATGTGCGCAGTGATTGTCCTAATTTGCGCTTTTCTATCTGTAAAAAAAGGAAATGTAATTAGTTGGAGAACATACTTTATGGCATACAATTACTTACAGTTGTACACATATGTTGAATGTGTTTAACCCCCATAATAAGTACATAGTATTTACTATCTTTCATGCAACATTGGTGTATAGTACACTGTTGTTGTCTTCACATGTAATAATCATAAGGTCATTGGGAAACAATCCTAGGTGGATTGAAAAAACCCTTGCAGTTTGTGAGACAACTCCTTTATTTTCCCTCATTTATTTTTCTTCTGACTACCGTCAACAGCTGCCACGGCATGAACCTTTACTCCAGCAACTACCGTGTCAACGTCCGCACCTACCACCTCCAACCCTGGAACTTCCATGGACTCCACCAGGACCCAACCTTCCCTACTGGTGCCAAGACCAGAACTGAAGCTTTGCAACTTTTTGTGCTGCAAATGTCACAATTGGAAGTTGAAGCAAATAAACCTTTCACCACAGAGGAAGTTGGCAAATCATTATTTTACTTAATTGTTTTCTTGTTTTACGAATATTTGTATTTACAGTGGCATAGTACTGTTTCTCAAATCTTTTTTGACGTTTGTTCCATTTTCCTCCAAGGACAAAACTGCAGATAGCTGAAGGTACTTTGTGGTGGAGATGCAGAGAGAATTTTGAATTGAATAAATGCAAGCAAAGAAACCTTTAAGCTCAGATCAACCTCAGCCCCTCCATAAGAGAAACACTCTACATCGATCAGTGAACTGAACCAGAATATTTGCAGTGGACCACAAGAAAGGAAAAACAACATCCGACAGTGCGAGATACTTCATGGTGACAAAACAGCATTCTCAAAAATAGATAGAAAAGGGGCAGTGCAAATTCTGCTAAAGAACAGCTACATCGCAGAGCTTGGGTACATCCAGCATCATACATCACTTAGACCAAGTCCACTGGGAGTGTAAACAGTTTAAAAAAAAAAAAGAAATCCCATTTTTATTGAAATATAACCTTCGTAGAAAAAGTGAAATAGTTGAATATGAATGTTGTTCTTATGTATTTTTAGCAGCATCTATCTATATAAAATGCTTAGGTATGTTTCCGCACTGAGCCGATGCAATTTATCAGTGTTAGATTGCCCTCTGTGTACCCTTCCACTTCAACAATAGCTATCATTTTAATAAACAGAAAGCACGATTCTATGCGGTCACCTTCACGTTCCACTATCCCAAACATTTGGAATAAAATCAAGTTACTTATACCCACCCCTACTCCTCTTCACACAGGGCACAGAGATTCCAGTGTCAATGAACACTTAATTACCGGCTCAACTTTGCAGCCTCCAAAGAGCGAAACACTATAGGTCGAACGCCTCCTCACGATCTAAAACTAGGTGCTGCAATTATGCTACTATGCAATCTTATGCTGTAAGAGGATTCAATTCAACACTACAGCTAAGTCAATGCCTAGTCTGGGATACTGAATGGAAACCCTTATTGATATATCTTTATGTCCAGTTCATGCGTTCTGGATGACTACCCCTATATAACACCCCTCTCTTGGAATCCCCCTGACCCCACTGAGCCAAGAAGTAGTTCTGTTTTGCAAGTTAAAAGGTTTATTTGAGAATTTAAACAATATAGATATATATCACACTTTATAATAAATTAATAATTGGATATCACACTTAATCTGAACAGTAATCAATAATGGATAGTCTGGCACTAGCACACTTGTGAATAGGAACAGAAGAATAAGGTGGTAGAGAATACTTTATATAAGTTCAGATGGATGTAATGTTGAATGAAAAATGCAATACAGAAAATACTCAATATGATTTCAACAAAACAATGTAATCACTTTTCTCTGGCAATCCCCTCCCCCCTTTATGCAATGCAAGGAAATGGAAGGAAAGCACACAGTTCTCAGAAATGCAATCAAATGTAATTCAGTTCACCCCAGCAAGCTTAGACTACAGAAGTTTGAAACACAGGCCCCAAAATGCTTTTATATGTGCTGGCAATGAAGTGAAAAATATGCTAAAATGCTTTTAATTCCCTCTAGAGGTTCAGGGTGAGTGAAATATACTTGGGATGAGTTCAGGCTCACTTTAGCAAGGATCTAGGATGGTTCTTAAGAGGCAAACGAATTTTTAGCAAGGAAAGCAAGAACTGCTGTTTTCACACGTGGAGAAATTTGCAAATTGCGGCAAATTCGCGAGTGCGTTTTTCGCGATTGCGGCAAAAGTGTAGGGGGTAGGAATGCGGTTATAGGTTCGTTGAAAAGCCAGGATTCCTAGCTTTCAGAGGAAAGTTACTGCAAGCCTCTAGGACAAACGGTCACGGAGATATGAGCGATATGGTAAAGGTCGTTTTTCAGATTTGAAATTTTAAAGTTCAAAAAGACAAGTGACAGCTAGCAACTAGAAAATGACAGGTGACAGTTGGAACTAGAAAATGACAGGTGACAGCTTTGCAAATGACAGGTGACAGTTCTACTCAAGTTAAAATAGATTGAATTATATTATTTTAACTAAGAGATTGGTTCTGCACAGTTCTGCTGGGTACTCACAATATATTTTTGAAATAGAATGGGCCTCGCCACGGATCTGGTCAGGTTTTAGACTGGACTCTGGTCTGGTCTCTGCACTTCACAGTGATCTGGGTCAGCTCTCTGGTATGGCTAACAGTGGTCTGGGTCAGCTCTGCTCTCTCTGGGTACAGCACTGCTTCTGGATCTTTCTGCACAGCTTTCTCTGGAGATTGATGGATTTGAAGTCTGGATCTCTGGATGTGGTATGGTCCGGCAGAGCGCGTTGCAGCAAATGGAATTGAATGTCTCTATCTGTCCTGACTGTCTGCTTTTATGTGTTTCGAAAGTGTGTGTGTGTGCAGCATCACTAGGCTCTACCCCTCTCCACTTGTCATTGGCCACTTCATCCTCTTCCCCTTGATTGGGGGAATGAAATGAAGTGTCATCATGATGAGGTCTGTTTATGGTACAGAGAACCCACCCCTGTCAAATTACACACAATCTATATTTTGACCCAAAAGACATATTTGCACAGGTACACATTTGTTTAAAATTACATGCACCCATCACATATCACAGGAGGTATACCCTGTCCAAATCTGCTCTTCCTGGGAGCTTGCATTCAGAAATGGCGACATTTGCACTTTTTAACTGGTTTCGCAATATCGGACATTACCCCAAATTTACACACATGTGCGCAAGGAGTATGGACATTAATTGATGAAGTGTCAGATTTTTAACATGCATACATTTTAAGTAATACCCTCTTAACTGCTAGCTTGCCCCCAGATCATGCCACCGGTTCTAAAAACCTCTTAAAATGTGGGCAGAAAAATCACAAGAATTATGGTATCATTTAAATAATTATGACAAGTCCGTACTATGAGTTATTCATCTTTTTCTAAAACCATATTCTGGCTACAGGGGTGTGGTTTCCCCCCAGCACAAGGTTGAATTTCTGGTTTTTCCAGTTCTGCCAAGCCAGCTTGCTCTCACAGGCAGTGCTCCTCCCCTTTACTTCCAGTAGGAAGCCACTTTTTACGGCCCCCATAATAAAACATTTGCCTGAGTGAGGACAGGGCTTTGTTCAATTTCCTGCAGAGCCAGAGAAGTGTCATATCCCTTTTGGTGGGAGCAGCAAAAGGGCAGCTAGGCCTGGGAACACAGCTGTTGTGCAAGTCTCATCTCCTGTCGGGGGTAGCTGGTGGGCAGAATTCAGTTCCTTAAGCCAGGCCCCAGCTAATGTCACTTTTAGTTACCCAGTTTTCTGCATTCAAATAAACTAACCATTTCTTACATATGCAGCTAAAATGCTGATTCTAAGTTTAAAACTATGACATTTAAACAATTGCAACCTATGTGACACTCAAAAGTAGGTCACTCATTTCTTTTAAACATTTAGATTTTTAGTGTCTTTCAGTCCAAATTTACTTAAACTGCTGAAATCCACAGCTCAGCCAGTCTTGTTATAAACCTTCAAGTCACTTCAGAATATAACTTTAGATTGTATCCACCTCTCAGTAAGTCTTTCTTTGGCCTGCTTTGGGTTCATTTATTCAGTTTTACAGAAAAAAAAAATCTGGTGTTGTTTTAAAACGCCGGCTTTCTGATAGTGGTGAGTACTGGTAATGCACCCCTTTTTGGGATTTAAGAAAATGAATTCCCCACAGTTCTAGGTTGCTTTTGGCAATCAGCATTGCCATTCCCAATGGTTTCAGGCTACTGTGTGGGTAGTCCAATGGTGGTTTTAGGCAGTGCCCTTCTGTGCCCATAACATCGGCAAAAATGAGTGGCAGCCTATTCTTCATGCATTTCCCTGTGCATTTTCTGGGAAGCTCTGGCCATCATGATGTTTTCCATGTCAGTACTGTACAGTTTTTGAGGTAGGGCTCGGATGCATGGGTAAAAACATCGCACAAGACCCCCTCTTGCGATGGCCATTCGGTTTCACTGATGGAACTCGCAAGATCTGGGATGTTTCCTCATCTTCTTCCAATAGATGGCACAGTTCAGCATCTTTTCCTCCATCCGGTACTGATCGATCGGTTCTCCTCGCCGGTCCTGATGGGAATATTGGGCGGTACACTGGGCCCCCTTGCGTCATCCTCCCAGTCTCCGGATCCTCCTCCTTGGCCCGTCTCCAGGTTTTCTTTCTCCTAGGACGACAAAGGAAGAGCGGCAATACCTATTCATAGACATTTTTCCCCCACCATTGATATAGTGGGGTGGCATATCAATTTATAGTCAAAACATATGAACATGCACATTTCTTTTTGCATTCAAAAACAAAAACACCCATATTGAGAAACTCAGAATTTGATAGGCGATATGTAGGATCTTTTAAGTTAGAACTGAATTAATCTGAGACAGTACCCTCTAGGATTCCAGAGGATTCCTCCAGTTGTTGCAGAGTGTGCCTTGGATGGCAACACTTCAACTGGTTAATGTGGACCCACTTGTCTTCCCCCTCTGCCAAACCACCTTTGGGTATGCCCACAGGAGAGATTTTGTCTATAATCTCAAAGGGTCCCTTCCATGTAGGCAAAAATTTTCGCTGTTTGGCCTGGTTCCTTTGGAAATTGTATAGATAGACCCGGTCCCCCACCTGATATTCCTTCCTGGAAGTTTTCCGGATCATAGTGGGTCTTCATGCTATCAGCTGATCTTTCTAGATTCCGCTGAGCATAAGCAAAAGCATGTTGAAGGTGTTTCCTTAAATTCTCTACATACTCGTGAGTTGTGGAGGCATTTATCAGTGTCTGCTCTTGGGTCCTGTAGAGCAAATGCTGCGGAAGCACCATCTTGCGTCCAGTCATCAACTCGAATGGTGACATTTTGGTTGCAGATGAAGGGGTAGATCTGATGGCCATTAGGACCAGAGGTAATCAGATATCCCAGAATCTGCCACAAACTTCTTTAATATGCTCACAATGGTTCGGTTATATCTCTCTACTGCCCCAGAAGAAGCTGGCCGGTAAGCAATATGCAACTTCCTTTTGACCCCCAGTATCTCCCACATCTTTGTCATTACTTCACAGGTGAAGTGGCTACCCCTGTCTGACTCAATCCTTTGAGGTAGACCAAAATGGGAAAAGATGTGGTTAATCATCAAGGCAGCTACGGTTTCTGCCTTGCAATTTGGGGCTGGGAGACATTCCTCCCACTTGGTAAACAAGCATGTCACAGTCAACATGTACTTATTTCCTCTAGACGAGCGAATCACAGGGGCTACAAAGTCGATTTGCAAATCTGACCATGGCAGTGTCATCCCCCTCTTTTGGAGAGGCGCACGGTGCGTGAGGGATGATGGCTGAAATTGTGCACACACAAGACACCCCTTCAAGTATTGGTCGAGGTCCTGCCCCATGTGTGGCCAGTATGCAACCTCTCTTAAGATTTCCAATGTTGTGTGAAACCCCCTATGACCGGCAGTGGCCGCATCATGGGCGTGACTTAATATCAGGCTTCGGAATGAGGTAGGAACCACCCACTGATCGTGGTCAGCTTTGGATTTCCTTACCAGCAAACCGTCTTGGATTCGGAACATTTTTGGACATTTCATCAACACTCTTAGGTCCTCTTTCCCAATGTAATCGGTATCCGTCAGGGGCAAGTTCTCAGGGTCCTCAAGGTGTTGGTAAAATTGACCAATAATTGGATCCCCCTTCTGAGCTGTAATCAAATCAGCATCAGGGGTCTCCTTACTCCATTGTGCAATTGAAAGATCATTGTGAGCATTTGTCTGGGACCTAGTGATAGCAGTGACCTGGATTTCCCCCAACAGGGACTCAATCTCAATTAGATCCCCTTGGATGGCCCCGGTTTTGGCCAGCTGATCAGCTAAGTCATTTCCAGTTTTGTCTGGTCCCTCTACTTTGGAATGACCCTTGATCTTTTTCCAATAGATGGTCATCTCATTCGAGGTGACCAGATCATCAATGTTTTGGATCAACTTCCCATGTTTCAAGGGTTTGTTATTAGCACATAACATGCCTCTGGTTTTCCAATTAACCAGGTGCTCCACGAACCCGTTCCGTACATAATCCGAATCTGTGATTATGACCAGTTCGTGGAGTTGATGCTGGACAGCAGTGAGGATGGCCTGATGCACAGCCATCAATTCTGCCACCTGACTACTTCGGGGACCAATTTTGTATCCAGCGGAGGGTTCTAGGGACTCATTCACCCATGCATTCCCTACGCCGGCCACCAGTTCTTTCTCCCCGTTGTTGTCAACATGGTAAGAGCATCCATCCACATAGACAGTGGGCATTCCCTCACACTTGTCCTCTTCAAAGACTTTGTGTGGGGAATTAAGGTATGCCTCCGTGTTGTCCTTGATTTTTAGACTTTCGTCCTCGAGACAGTTTTCTCTGGCACAATCATGCAAGTCAGCCAGACCTTGTGCGAGGGGACCCTTCTTGTTTTGGCCATATCTGACCTCCACAGGAAAGCCTTGCATTGACAGAATCCAGGAAGTAATTCGGGAATTACTCACATTTCCGGCCCGGATTCTGTCACTTTGGAGCTATTGCAGAGGCTGATGTTGAGTCTCCACTATGATGTGTTCCCCCTGGATGAACGGCCGGTAATTCTTCAATGCCCACACCGTTGCCAGGAGTGCCTTCTCACAATCGTTGAATTTTTCCTCCACAGAGGGTAAAATTTTGCTCGCATAGGAGATTACTTTATTGACCTTGTCATGCTTTTGGTATAATACCGCCGTCAAGCACGTATTAGAGAACCCCGTCTCCAGGAAGAACGCCTTGTTTCTGACAGGGTAAGCTAGGCAAGGCGCTTGTGAGAGGCTTCTTTTGAGTTGTCTTACTGCCTCGGCTTGTTCTGGACCCCATTCCCACTTGACCCCCCCCTTCAGGAGATGAATCAGGGGTCTGGTGATCTCTGCGTAGCCCTCAATGAACTTTCTGCTGTAATTAGTCAGTCCAAGGAGGCTCCTTAGTTCCCGCAGAGTTGTGGGGTCTTTCAGTTTCTGAAGTGCTTCCACTTTCTTTTCCTGGGGACAGAGACCCTGAGGAGTAATCTCATGCCCCAAGAAATTAACACGGGTTCTACACCACTGTGCTTTCTGAAAGGAAAGTTTTGCTCCGGCGGCCCTCAACTGGGTCAGAACATAACGGATCTCCGCTATGTGTTCCTCCACATATGAACTTTTGATGAGGACATCATCTACATAAGCCAGGTTACCCCTCGCACCCAGGTCGGGCATGGCCTTATGTAGGAAAATGTTGAGTTCATTGCCGGAGTTGAGGTATCCGAAGGGAGTCCGGGTCCATGTGTACTGCTGGCCCCCAAAGGTAAAAGCCAGCTTGTATTGGTCCTCCCTACTGACAGGCACAGTCCAGTATCCATTGGTCAGGTCTATTGCAGTGAATACCTGTGACCACTGGATCTGGGCCAGCCCTTGGTCAATGTAGTGCAGAGGCCATCGGGAAGTATGGACCCGTTTGTTGAGCTCCCTAAGGTCAGCGCAGAGTCTCCACTGGCCGTTTGGCTTCAATATTCCCAGCACCGGATTATTGAAGGTGCTGTGGACTGGACGGATTATTCCCCGGGACTCAAGGTTCTTAATTATTTCAGTAAGGGACTCCATTGATGCGAGAGGCAAACGATATTGCTTCACAAACACTGGAGTCATTCCAGGGTCCGTGGGGATTGTTGTTGTGTGGATGTCGGTGCGACCACAGTCATATGAGTCTACCGCAAAGAGATCTTGGAAATCCAAGAAGACTTGTTTCAACTTTTGCTTCTGTTCCAGAGTCACACAGGCATCAGCTAAGTTGACTCTCTCTTCCACCATCTGCCTGAAGCCTGGAAAGACTTCTGGTTTGGCTATCTCAGCGGCCTCCTCCAGCTGGGTGGAGAAGTCCCTGGTCAGAGTGCTGATTTGGACTGGAGGCTTCAGGTGGGAAAGGCAGCCCTCATGGACCTGGAAAATCACCTCATCCCTCCTGAAGTCACAAGTCACATCTTCCTTACCATAAGGGCAAGAAGTGTACACCAGGAAGTTCCCCCCATGCCGGGTAAAAATCCTGTCTGGTGTTGTATTGTCATCACTGTCACTGTCAAAGCAGTCCTTGGGGATTGGCCCTAACAGTTCATTACCTAAATCGATGGAAAAATGACGGTCATCAACCGCCATTCCAATAGTGGTGCCTGAGGCTAGAGTAATACTCTTTAAGTCGCTGTTATCCACCTCTATTAGAATGGTGTCATGTTCTATGTTGACTAATGGAGTTGGGTTTACCCCCAACCCTTGCTGTTGGAGAGAAGCGTTTAGATGTATGTAAGCATCAGGGTTTTTCAAATGTTGTCCTCTTTTAGCTTTCACTTCCAGGGGGAATTGTCGGGTCCTTTCTGGGATGGTGACTTCCTCTTTGATCTGAATTTCAACTGCATAAGGTAGCAATTGAGCTGACCTAAATGCTTTTTCTGGATCATCAAAGCCCATGGGATTATCCGCTAATCAGGACCAAGCTTTGAAGTTTATTAGGTCCAAACTAATGGCAAAGCGATTGAGAATGTCACTGCCTAAGTAAAAAGCGGCAGTGACGTCTCGCACGACCCAACAATTGTCGACTATGCTCTTGTTGCCAATGGAGATTTTGAGCATACACCTGCTTGGCAGGAGCTTTTTGGAATTAGGTGCTTCCAGGTCCATTTCCCATTTGTCTATCAGTTTGAATGTGGGAATGGCTGGATCTTTTGGGAGTTGGCGGAACATGGCTTCGCTGATGAAGCTCTTACCGTTGTTCACACACACTCGAGCGAGAACAGAGTCCTTCCCATCATTTAACTGAACAGGGATGAACAACTGCTCTCCAATTTGCTGAATATCAGCCAGGCTCTGAGCTGATTTCACATCTTTCTGGACTATAGGAGTGGGAGTTTCTGATTGTGGATTAGTATAGAATCTCAGAGTGTTTCCTTTCAGCGTGGAGTACCACTTTAGACTGGAAGGAAGGTTGATTTTCAGAAATAGAGAGGACCCTCCATCACCAGTCTGTTGTCCTACTGCTATTACTGTCACGTCTGGAATTTGGCTATTCTGGAAGTGAAATTCTACTTGGTCAGATTTTTGTTCAACCATGTGGCAGGTGCCGTTTAAACTAACATGGTTGACACTCTGTTTTAATTTTATTGGTCGGCTAGTCTGGGTCCAGAGGACCTTGTTTACGCAATCTATTAAGGGTGACAACCTCCTCAGGAGGTCATTCCCCAGTAAACAAGGGGTGCCCTCTGGAGTCACTACTATGACCGGGTGTTTCACCTTGTGTCGCCCGATCTTAATGTCCAAGTCTGCAGTCCCCTCAATGGGAATTTCCTTCCCGTCAAAGTTCTGCAGTTGTCCAGGAAGAGAGGTGAGAGGAATTTGGTAATTCTCTCCCCTTCCTGCATTCAGTTCGTCAAAGGCCCTTCTGGACAGAAGGGTAGCTTGAGATCCAGTGTCCACCAGTGCCAAAATTGTACCCTGCCCCTGTACTTGTACCGGGGCATAGTATCTTCCCTCCTTCTCCTCAAGGGGGCACAGATAATGCACATTTTTGGACAACTGGTGGGCTAACTTTCTGGTTTTGGACATCGCTAGCGAAGAGATTTGGGCAGAATTCTGTGGAGAGCCTTGGGAATCTGAAAGAAAAAGTTGGCAACTGGAGATCAGAGCCATTGTGGGTTCCCCTGGCTCCGGTTCTGGGCCGCCCCCCCCCTTTTTGGAGGCAGTCATCAGGATGGGTTTGAACCAGGGGATTTTCTGCTGTTGGTTCTGGGATGAGATGGTGGGCGGCGGGAGCTCAGTCTCCACATCTCCCCAGTCTGGATTTGCATCCCTAGGGACCCATTTTTCTTTGGGAGGAGTTCCCCCCTCTCTGAAGGAGAAGATCCTTTTCCCAGGATCCTCTGAGGATCCCTCTCCCTCAAATTGGAAGATCTGTACCTCCTCCTCAAACTGAGTCTGTTTGGGTCTTTTGTTTCTCCTACCCCCCCTCTGCTCCTTAGGAGGCAGACTTTCAGGGGCAAGAGATTTTGTTTCCGGTTCCTGGGTTTCCAGGGGCTGTTTACAAGTGAGGAAGGAAGCTTCCTCCAAGGCTTTACACCCCCCTTCCCTTTGTGCCTCCTCCCTGGGAACCGGTGAGTTATCGGGGTGCTGCCCCCGTCATTGTGCTGGAGCACCAGGTCCAGAGTTGGGTGCGTTCTGCGCCGGCATGCCGATCTGAGGGTTCTGCTGAGCCCTCAGTATGTGACCCAGATTCCGCACCATGTTTTGAACCTGGCGCTCTAACTGGGAAACCCGCTCAGGCTGATACGGGGCCCTGTTTTCTCCCCTGGGCTGATCCTGGGAAGGGTAGCTATCCCTTCTCTGGTAGTACCCCTGGTTGGGAAGATTTGGATACCCCTCCACCCTTGGCCTCCCCTCTCCCGGATTCGGTTGTCTGGGCTCAGGGAATTGGGGAAAGAAGGGTGGAGGATTTTGGGGTTGGAAGTTGGGTGGATACCTGGGGAAAAAGTTCTGCCCAGGATTTGGAGAATTTCTGCCCTCCGGTGGGAAGTTAGGAGGGAAGTTCCCTGGGTTAGGTGCTTGGCTGGATCCCCCCCCTTGGGCTGGAGGAGTCCACACATAACCCAGGATGGGTCGATTTCCCTTGTAACGGGGACTTACATAATCAGGAGAGCGAGGGACCCCATTTGTGGGGCTGGCTCCCTGTCTGTGACTGGCCCGAGGACCTTCTGGGCCTAGCATTATTAGGTGCAGGTAGGTTTTTAGGGCCCCCCATCTCCAAATCCAAAACAGGGGTGACCTTTACCTCTGCCACCTTGGCAGCAGCAGGGGTGCTGTTGGTTTTGGGATTTTTCTGGGTATTGCTTTTATTTTCTATGGGCTTCTGCTCCTCATAGATCCGGGTCGCCTGTTCAATGACCCAGTCTAAAGATCTTTTCTCGTGAAAATCCCTCACGAGCTGGGTCATTATGTATTTGGGCAAGGCATGGAAAAACTTATTAATAAATTCTCTGCTGTCTGTGCGCATCCTTCTTGTGGTCTGTGCAAAAGCACGCTTTAACTCCTGCACAAATTCTTGTGTGGCCTGATCCTCCCCACATTGTAAATTTTAGGCTGCCTTGCGAGCCTCTTGAGGATTTCTATGAGTAGAAAAATGTTTCAAGATGGCCGTCTTATAGGTGGACCATCTTAAATGATTTTGGTCCTCCAGCCCCGCAAAGAAACTGGAGTATTCCGGGGAGAAGGTCCACTTTACATATTGAATACAGCTTTGGCTGTCCTTCAAATGGAAAGTCTCCATCATTTGCTCAAACAACTCTAAGTGCTCCCAAACAGAATACTTGGCGTTCTTATGATAAGGCGTGATGACGCTCCTGATTGCCTTAATCTGCTTTAAGGGGTCCTTAAGCAAGGCCCTTTTTGTCTTATTGGCCCTTTTGGTCCAGGTAACCCTGGTCCATTCATCTTCTGACTCAGAGGCACTGCTCCCAGAGGTTCCCGTCTGTTCTTCCAGGTTTTCCCGGATTCTGCGAGCCTGGGAATGGCTGGCAGAATGTGGGGACCTGGTCTCCTGTGTCCTGTACCGCTCAGAGGAGTCTTCAGATCCCTCCTTGCTGCCAGGATTTGATGGGTACCCCCCCACTGACCTAACTGGGCAGAGGTTTTCAGGATGCCCTTAATGGGCCTACTCTCCTGGGGTTCCCCATCAAATTGCACTGTGCTTGGGTGCCCATACCCGGATGCCCGCCCCTCCATTCCTGGGTGGTACTGGCCTATGAGCCCCATGCTTCTGGCTGGATAGTAATCTGCCATCCCTGTGGCCCGGTGCTCATGTGCGCCAGGGGACATGGAGGTGGCTGAGTCCAGGGACTGAGAGAGATACAGGCCTCTGGTACTAGGGCTCCTGAGGTTATGCTCATGAGTCTCCCTCTCCCAGCGAACCTCATCTCTATCCGCCCCTGCTCCCTGTTGCAATGCAAGAGCCTGCGCCTTCAGTTCCTCAGTTAAGGCCTTACTAGACTCTATCAGTCTCTCCTGCATCGCTACCTGTTGTTGGAGTCTATCATTGTGCTGGCAGAGAGCCTCATTCTCTCTCTGTGCCTCCTGATTGGTCCTGGAGCACTGGGCCAGTCTTTGCTGCAGGAGGGTTACCTCCTGAGCTGTGTCCCTATTGGCCTGCTCCTTTCTTGGCAGAGCATCCTCCACCTTCCTGGTGTGCTCTAACAAGTTATGGTGTTCTTTCTGGAGGTCACCCAGTCCCTGCAGGGCCAGGTGATTTTCTTCCATTTTCCTTTTTAAGTGGCAGACTTCCTGGCCTAAAGTATCCCTTTCCTGACTAAGAGCCTGCATCTGTGCCGCCAGGTCGTCCCTTTGCCTTTGGAAGGCACCAGCTTTCTGGCGCTCATGATCAAACTCTGCCTGGGTATCCAGGTCTTTCAACATCAGTTTATTGCTCTCTGCCTTCTCCATATCTAGGTGGCTTTGCAGGGTGACTACCTGCTCAGCACATGCCCTATTGAAGTCTAACTGTTGCTCCAGCTTTTTCTGGCTCTGCAGTAGGGAGTCCAAACCTTCTTGGTACTCCTTCTGCAAGGCCAGAAACCTGGTATCCTGGTCCGCCTTTTCCTATTGCAGCACATCCATCTCCTCCTTTATTTTAATGATATACTGCCTACTATCATTTTCTGACTCCTGGCTCCTCTGCAGCCTCTGCTCAGAAGAGACCAGGTCAGATTGGACCTTCTCTAACGCCATCTGTCGCTTATTCGCCAGATCTTGGCTTTCAGTACATTTATCCTGCATGTCTCCCATATATAGGTACAGGTACGCCGCTATCCTAACCATCTTGTCTTGTTCACCCTTAGCTTTAGGAGCCCTGTATAGTTCACTCAGGGCCACATGTAAGGGACCCTGATCTCTCCATATATCTGACCCTGTTTCCGTGACCTGTTGCGTGATGGCCTGCAACCAGACCATGCGGTCCTGGTGAGTCCACTCACCTCTCACAAATAACTTGTGTAAGAAGTGCTCTCTGGCTATTTTCATATCTACCAAGGTCGTCATTCTGGAATTTGAGTTCCTTCCTGATTTACAGAAGTTTGTATTTTATTTTTGCAAAACAGACCTTTTCCTTAGAGCGTTCCTTTGAGGAGTGCTTTACAGCGTAACACAGCGTGGTGATCCGACCGGATATGTGTATCTGGTCAGCTGGCACACTGTATTAATCTGCACAAATGGTAGATCTAACCCAAACGTCCCGCTCGAGCCCCCAATTTGTAAGAGGATTCAATTCAACACTACAGCTAAGTCAATGCCTAGTCTGGGATACTGAATGGAAACCCTTATTGATATATCTTTATGTCCAGTTCATGCGTTCTGGATGACTACCCCTATATAACACCCCTCTCTTGGAATCCCCCTGACCCCACTGAGCCAAGAAGTAGTTCTGTTTTGCAAGTTAAAAGGTTTATTTGAGAATTTAAACAATATAGATATATATCACACTTTATAATAAATTAATAATTGGATATCACACTTAATCTGAGCAGTAATCAATAATGGATAGTCTGGCACTAGCACACTTGTGAATAGGAACAGAAGAATAAGGTGGTAGAGAATACTTTATATAAGTTCAGATGGATGTAATGTTGAATGAAAAATGCAATACAGAAAATACTAAATATGATTAGGTTAAGCCCTCGTGTGTGAAGGGCGAGTGCATTTTTACAGCGGCTGTTTGGCGTTTGCGTGACTAATTCCCAGTCACTGCTGTTCCTCGACGCTCTGCATTCCTGGTTGCCTGGTTGCCGTGGAGCAAGTCGGCGTGCGGCGTGGATCTAGCCCCGCACCCTCCAGGTGGAAACCTACAAAATCAAGACCCAAGCGCCCTCGCGGCGTTAAGCCCTCGTGTGTGAAGGGCGAGTGCATTTTTACAGCGGCTGTTTGGCGTTTGCGTGACTAATTCCCAGTCACTGCTGTTCCTCGACACTATGCATTCCTGGTTGCCTGGTTGCCGTGGAGCAAGTCGGCGTGCGGCGTGGATCTAGCCCCGCCCCCTCCAGGTGGAAACCTACAAAATCAAGACCCAAGCGCCCTCGCGGCGTTAAGCCCTCGTGTGTGAAGGGCGAGTGCATTTTTACAGCGGCTGTTTGGCGTTTGCGTGACTAATTCCCAGTCACTGCTGTTCCTCGACGCTCTGCATTCCTGGTTGCCTGGTTGCAAGTCGGCGTGCGGCGTGGATCTAGCCCCACCCCCTCCAGGTGGAAACCTACAAAATCAAGACCCAAGCGCCCTCGCGGCGTTAAGCCCTCGTGTGTGAAGAGCGAGTGCATTTTTACAGCGGCTGTTTGGCTGTTTGCTGGTTCGCTGGTACGCCGCTGGAACATGGTCGACATCCCAAAGGTAGCAGCGCCCTCTCCGGCTCGTGGCCCTCAGACAAGACTCAATACATTACAACAGCGACGAATGTTGAAACCCTGGACTGCCATGCCAGGCAAAATTAAGACTTGTGCAAAGGTAAGCAAGCAAGTTGTTGATCTAATTGCACCTGTTGTTTCTCACAATATAACCGCTCAAGTACATCTTGCAGCAAACCATGACTCTGTCCTCGGTGATTCAATTCCCTCAACTACCGATACCCCATTGAGTAATATGCACAGTGATGCAATCCAAGAAAAGGTATTACGCCTAATACCGCAACTCTCTCTCGCAAATTTAAATCCAGCCCCGCCTGTGGAGGAAGGCCCGGAAGATGCACTCCCCTCTATGCAAATTGTTTCTTGCGACATCCCCCTTTTTCCTTTCGACTTAACGGATGCGGAAATCATGTGTGCAGATACTTTAGTCCAGGAACAACCATCTACTGCTCCTTCTCTTGCCCCGTCTCGAGCTGTGAAATCGAACGAAGTTATCCTTCCGACAAAACATGCAGAAGATATTGAAGCGTCATCTTCCATCACGCTCTGTCCACAGAATTCTGCTCTTCACCTTGAAGGTCCACGTGCAAAAGACGACTCAACTCAAGAGTCGAGAATGCTCTCACAAGCTTCTGCCTCCAATATTCACTGGATGCCACAGCCAGATCCACGTCGTGACACAATTATTTCGATAAACTCTAACTGTGCAGACTCATTCACTGCCAGCTCTGGCTCTGCCCGCTCATCTCAATATGAGTGCCCGGAGAGGCCCAATGCTCCTCATATAAGCCACACTCCTAAAGTGCCTCCAAAAACCTTTCCTACCAACAGTTCTGATGCATCTCTGCAAGCTCCCCTGATGAAGGACACCTCCAGTCTAACAGTGCGGATCCCAGCACTGAACCTGAGTGGTCAGCCCTTAGATCCTGACATTAGTGCACTCTCAGTTCCGGCACGTCAGTCGACGCAGTTTTCGCCTCAGAAGGGTCAGCAAAAGAAATCTCATATACCGCAACAAGCGGGCACCTGTTTAGATGGGAAATTGAGTAAAAAAAGAGTGAGTGCTAGTACGCCTCCTGTGTCTTTACCTGCACTCCACACTCCAAGCAAGGACTTATCACATGACTCAAGCCTTGCCAATGAATCCTGCAAAACCCCAAGCTCAAAATCCAGTCTATCAGTTGCCGCTGCAATTCAAATTCACAATAACGTGCTTGCTGCTTCCTCGCAAGCAATGATTCCTTTTGTAAAACTGTATGAGTCTATAAATGAAACCATTCGCGATCAAGGAGCGATGCTATTGAACCTAATGTCAAAACTTGAAAGAATTGATAACTTCATCACATTTTCAAAAGATCAAATGCAAGCTGAAGAAGGCTTGAGAGTTCGTTGGCAATCACATATCAGCGAGGTCATCTCAACTAATCAAAAGAGGAATGAAACCCTGTTAACAGATCTTAAGGATTTAACTGCAGATATAGCCATAGCCTATCACCACCTACCACAATCGGAAAAGCTAATGTGTGTAAGCACACTTGTTCATTGGCTAAGAATATTCATTTGATGCCTCCTTCTTTGGCTGTAAGCTCACAGAACTCTGACTCAAAAGACGCAGCAAATACTTCTATATCCAGTGCACGTACAGCAAATTCAAGCACAAATGACTTGGCAAAGGTAATCCCACAACCTTCATTTGATGCAAGTCAACCTTTACTAGAAAGTGAGTCAACTGTAGTTATCGACGCAGGCCCTCTAAAGGACATTGACTCTTCAAAGCCTCCAGCGCTTCAATTAGCTCCACTTAATAATCCATTTTCATCATTCGGCATTTTCTCAGGTCCAGCCAAAACAGGTGATCTGGGTGTGGTGCCAAAAAGGAATGTTGGCACGCAGAATGCAAAATCCACAGTCCCTTTGAGAAAGGGAAAAACCATGACATCATGCCCTAATCCAAAGCAAGGCATACATTCAACCACCAAAAGCTTCATCAGGAACTTATCCACTCCACCTAGAGTAGGCCTATTTAAGCGTAACATGAAATCTTGCACTGAAAATGTACAGACACAACGCATTGGCCATCCCTCTTCCTTGAAACTTGGAGTGAAGCGGCGGCGTATAATTTCGGAGGACCGTTCTTCTGCCGCATCAGTTAATTCTCCTTCGATTGACCTATGTGACTTGTCAACTTATTCGATCTCAGGTGATGACGAAAGGTCTAAATTGTGCGGCGAGGCAAGCTTGCCTTCGCCTCAGCCTCCACGCCATAAGTCTTTTCCGGCTAAGAGTGTTATATCCAATCGGCGAAATGTTGAGCTTTCTTCTAGGCGGTGTGCGACGGAAGGAGGGCCTGCCGACTCTGCCCCAACGAGTCTTAGTCTCAACCCAAAACTAACGCTAAATCAGCGCAAACTGCAGCTCACTTCTAATTTCAAGGATGCTGAGAAAAGTTCCCGGCAAACATCAAAAAGTAATCATAAATTGAGATTACAAAACATTCTGGGTGATGACAACAAGTTAAATTTGAACCAGACTAATGTGCTAAGGTTGTTCAAACACATTCCTCCTCTGCGGCTGATTGTCACTGAGGACATCCAAATAGTTGAATATGTAACAGAGCAATGCTCTGATTCCGTTCTGTTACACATCGCTTCATGGGGAGTTCGTAATACTCTATTGAAAGCTGCAGACGACCTCTTGATGTTTGGCTTCGAAATTTCAAGTGAACCTTAGACTGACATCGTAAATAATTCCGATAAGAAGTCCGACAAGCAACTGCTCGCTAAACAAGTTGAAGACGTTGCAAACTTCCGAAAACATCTAACTACAGTAGGTACCCACGGCCACATAAAGCCCCAAATGAAGAACTATGTGAGCCGTTCGCGAGTACATGCTCAAGTTTAGCCATGATTGACAACAGCGGAGGCTCCTCATTCAATTCTCTCTTGGAACACTCGAGGGTTTTGCCACTTATTTAATGACTTTGAATTTCCTCTCGAAAAGGTGTTTGCCATCTGTTTACAGGAGACTTGGTTGTCTGAGGCCCCCCTGAGAGATGGCTTTACTACCTTAATCAATCCAGCCATCAAAAATGCCCATGGGCGCCCAAGCGCAGGACTTATAACTATGGTTCGCCTGTCACAAAACTGGTCCACACCAGAAGCATTTAATCCCAATCCTTTTGTTCAAGGTACACTTATGCACGCAATGTGCGACAATGCTGACTTAAGAAGGACATCGCTTCTAATCATAAACTGCTACTGGAATGTGGCTAATATCAGCTCGAAGGTACTCATAGATGCTGTATGCTCTCTAATGGATAACGCAATTTTAAAACACAGCAATTTAACAATTATTTGCTGCGGAGACTTAAATTGCACCTGGTTTAAATATGCTCCAAAGGACCAGACTTACCATCTGATTCCCAAAGATCAGATTGGAGTCAGAGCTCAACAATGGTCAAAGGCAATGAAAATACGTGATTGTATAATGGTTAATGGTGCAGTCAAAGGTGATAATCCTGCACAACCAACTTGGCATAGAGAGCACCTACATAGTATCATCGATTATTTTTGGATTTCAAGAGTGTTTGAGCCAAAGATCAACTCACTGCATGTCCATCACATGTCCAATAGCGACCATAGACTATTAAACCTTGAATGTCTCTTGTCAACTGCCATTCCTACAGATTTATACAACTTGCCCGTCGAAACAAACAGGAGCGGAAATCGGCTGCGGATTAGTCTTAACCAGATTGGCTGCTTAACTGAGAAGCTCATGAGATTGCCTATTGGGATAGATTACACACCCCTTCTATCGATACATACAACCGATCCTAATGGTTCGAAAACACAACAAAAAAGTCATAAACATCTATTCTGCAAGCTCTTGCATGAGAAAAAACAAGAGCTAAGAAGAGACTTGAGGTGTCTAAAAAAAAAAACAGAAACATATCAAAGCAAAAATTATCAGTGGAAGTGAGAAACAGACGCACGCTGTTTAGAAATTGGGTTACTTCCAATCGTATGATAATAGAGCAAGACCGCGCCAAATTAATGATGAAATATATGCTGACAAAAACACACGCGATATATGGCAAATTTTAAACATAGGCCAGGCAAACAGTATGAATTCGACACAGAACATCATTTCAGCTGACGTCTGGTGCGAACATTTCTCTAAAGTTTTTAACAGCCAAACATTTGAACCGGAACTACAGTCTAGGTCCAAAGGTGAGCCATGGAACACAGAAATGTCGCTTGATGACATAACCCACGCTATTAAATTACTAAAGAACTCGCGTGCAGCCGGCCCAGATTTGATCAGTAACGTAATGCTAAAAAAAAACATGCAGCAATGGGCGCCTTTCATTGAATGTCTGTTCAAGAATATCACCAAACATAAATCATTGCCTGAGTCTTGGTTAACTGCAATTGTTGTTCCCATCCACAAAAAGGGGCGTTGGGATTCTGCTGAAAACTATCGCCCGATCGCCCTACTTGATTCGATCAGTAAAATCTTCGGATCAAATCTGAGATCAAAATTGGCAACCTGGGCTTGTGAGGTTGGCATTCTAGATGACCGTCAAACTGGTTTCTCAAAGGGCGTTGGCGTCGATGTAAATATCTCAATATTAACCATCCTGAAATTAGAAGCCTTAAAAGCAAATACCAAGCTACATCTGGCCTTCATTGATATGAAGCAAGCCTTTGATGGTATAAATCGTAATCTGCTGTGGCTAAAATTATTAAGATGGAAATGTCCAGCTGGTATACTCAATCCTATCATGGCCCTACATTCTAATACTTCAATTCGAGTACGTCTAAATAAGGCTGGGGAACTATCCGATAAAATCACAACAACAAGAGGTGTAAAGCAAGGGTGCCCATTGGCAGCTGATCTGTTTAAATTATTTTTAGCAGATCTACAGCCCCACTTAGATCAAGCCCACTGCTTCCCTCCGAAATTACATAGGACTTCTGTACGATACATCGCCTATGCTGATGACCTGGTGCTGCTGGATCAAACATAAGTTGGACTGCAGCGACTACTTCATTGTCTGTACGATTACTTATCGTCTAATGAGCTTCAAATAAACACTGAAAAAACAAAATTCGTGACAATTGGCCATGTGAGAAGCAAGAAAGATAAAGCCTTTAACTGGGCGGTCGGTGGCCAGTCCTTGTCATCAGTAAACTCAATACGGTACCTTGGAGTGCAGTTCAATAATTTGCTCTGCGAAAAGTCATGGGTGGACGCCCTGAAAGTAAAATGTCTAGGACTGGCTCTTCAAGCGGCCAAAATAAACAAAAACTTCGGCAAATTTTCGCTAACTCCGATCATAATGTTCTACCTACAAAAGGTGGTACCGATTCTGACCTTTGGTGCAGAAGCTAGCTGGCACATAAATGAAAACACCTGGAACCAGCTTGAAGGTTGCTTATGGAAACGTGCATTAAACCTTCCGAAGTGTGTCCCTGTTATCACTTTAAGACATGAACTGTCCTTAAACTCTCTTTATAGCCATATGATCTGGAAATCAATTGCACTGATGCGAAAGATGAAAGAAAACAGCAAACCAGCGGCCTACTGTATCTTCTCAGGTGAGGACGACTCCACCAGGGCCTGCTTACTAGACCATTGGCGTTCAAGAGTCCAACATTGGGCTGATGTTGCGGAAATTGGCAATTACGATCTGTTCAAACGACCACAACATGCGAAATGAAAATTTGATATCTGGGCATGGACCATCAACCTGGAAGCACACGAGAAATTGGCCTCTTCAAAATGGCTGAGTCCTGACCACAAAAAATTAAACGTACAATCTTCCTATCTTTTGCGTTGCTACTCGAGACATTATCGCGAGCAATTCCTAAGATTTCGTTTAAATATTTTGAGAACAAAGGAAATTCTATGGCAAAGAAAGGATGCCTCGCTGAAGGACAATTTATGCCGTTTTTGTCGAGGGTCCACTGAAAGCTTAAAACATCTAATTCTTGATTGTCTAGCCACCTGCGATTTACGCTCAAAGCACCTGAGCCAATTTGCGCCTTTAGATGGAGATATGGAGGCTTGGTGGCGACTAATTTCCAGTGGCAATAACGTTAAACACGTATGTGCCATTGTAAATGACTTAAATATATTGCTTCAGTCTCCATGCTAACTGTGCTTGCAAGTTAGGCATGCCCCACGAGGGCCTGTGGTGTGACTTCGTCACTTTCTGACTTGAATCTGTTGAGAGCATTTGTGCTTAGATTTTTAATAGATCAGAAACCGATCTGTTGGCAGTTTGAGACAAAGCTTGTTTATGTTGCATTTGAATTCTGCTTTTTATCCTTGTATCTTCCTTCTGTCATCCTTAGTCTACTCAGGAATGAAGAATCGTGCTAGCTTTAGTTCTAGCTAATTCAAAAATTAATCACCTCAAAGAAATTTCTGAACCTTTGAACCTTGAACTAATTGTGATGAACCTTTGGGATGTTGTTTTGTTTTTTCTCAATCTTCGAAGTGACCATTTGAAACAAAAGTTTTCTCTATATGTCAAAACTGTAGCTTTCAAAAAAAAAAATAAAAAAAAAAATAAATAAATATGATTTCAACAAAACAATGTAATCACTTTTCTCTGGCAATCCCCTCCCCCCTTTATGCAATGCAAGGAAATGGATGGAAAGCACACAGTTCTCAGAAATGCAATCAAATGTAATTCAGTTCACCCCAGCAAGCTTAGACTACAGAAGTTTGAAACACAGGCACCAAAATGCTTTTATATGTGCTGGCAATGAAGTGAAAAATATGCTAAAATGCTTTTAATTCCCTCTAGAGGTTCAGGGTGAGTGAAATATACTTGGGATGAATTCAGGCTCACTTTAGCAAGGATCTAGGATGGTTCTTAAGAGGCAAACAAATTTTTAGCAAGGAAATCAAGAACTGCTGTTTTCACACGTTGAGAAATTTGCAAATCGTGGCAAATTCGCGAGTGCGTTTTTCGCGATTGCGGCGAAAGTGTAGGGGGTAGGAATGCGGTTCTAGGTTCGTTGAAAAGCCAATATTCCTAGCTTTCAGAGGAAAGTTACTGCAAGTCTCTAGGACAAACGGTCACGGAGATATGAGCGATATGGTCAAGGTCGTTTTTCAGATTTGAAATTCTAAAGTTCAAAAAGACAAGTGACAGCTAGCAACTAGAAAATGACAGGTGACAGCTTTGCAAATGACAGGTGACAGTTCTACCAAGTTAAAATAGATTGAATTATATTATTTTAACTAAGAGATTGGTTCTGCACAGTTCTGCTGGGTACTCACAATATATTTTCGAAATAGAATGGGCCTCGCCACGATCTGGTCAGGTTTTAGACTGGACTCTGGTCTGGTCTCTGCACTTCACAGTGATCTGGGTCACCTCTATGGTTCTGCTAACAGTGGTCTGGGTCAGCTCTGCTCTCTCTGGGTACAGCACTGCTTCTGGATCTTTCTGGACAGCTTTCTCTGGAGATTGATGGATTTGAAGTCTGGATCTCTGGATGTGGTATGGTCCGGCAGAGCGCGTTGCAGCAAATGGAATTGTATGTCTCTATCTGTCCTGACTGTCTGCTTTTATGTGTTTCGAAAGTGGGTGTGTGTGCAGCATCACTAGGCTCTACCCCTCTCCACTTGTCATTGGCCACTTCATCCTCTTCCCCTTGATTGGGGGAATGAAATGAAGTGTCATCATGATGAGGTCTGTTTATGGTACAGAGAACCCACCCCTGTCAAATTACACACAATCTATATTTTGACCCAAAAGACATATTTGCACAGGTACACATTTGTTTAAAATTACATGCACCCATCACATATCACAGGAGGTATACCCTGTCCAAATCTGCTCTTCCTGGGAGCTTGCATTCAGAAATGGCGACATTTGCACTTTTTAACTGGTTTCGCAATATCGGACATTACCCCAAATTTACACACATGTGCGCAAGGAGTATGGACATTAATTGATGAAGTGTCAGATTTTTAACATGCATACATTTTAAGTAATACCCTCTTAACTGCTAGCTTGCCCCCAGATCATGCCACCGGTTCTAAAAACCTCTTAAAATGTGGGCAGAAAAATCACAAGAATTATGGTATCATTTAAATAATTATGACAAGTCCGTACTATGAGTTATTCATCTTTTTCTAAAACCATATTCTGGCTACAGGGGTGTGGTTTCCCCCCAGCACAAGGTTGAATTTCTGGTTTTTCCAGTTCTGCCAAGCCAGCTTGCTCTCACAGGCAGTGCTCCTCCCCTTTACTTCCAGGAGGAAGCCACTTTTTACGGCCCCCATAATAAAACATTTGCCTGAGTCAGGACAGGGCTTTGTTCAATTTCCTGCAGAGCCCAGGTAATTCAATCAGAGAAGTGTCATATCCCTTTTGGTGGGAGCAGCAAAAGGGCAGCTAGGCCTGGGAACACAGCTGTTGTGCAAGTCTCATCTCCTGTCGGGGGTAGCTGGTGGGCAGAATTCAGTTCCTTAAGCCAGGCCCCAGCTAATGTCACTTTTAGTTACCCAGTTTTCTGCATTCAAATAAGCTAACCATTTCTTACATATGCAGCTAAAATGCTGATTCTAAGTTTAAAACTATGACATTTAAACAATTGCAACCTATGTGACACTCAAAAGTAGGTCACTCATTTCTTTTAAACATTTAGATTTTTAGTGTCTTTCAGTCCAAATTTACTTAAACTGCTGAAATCCACAGCTCAGCCAGTCTTGTTATAAACCTTCAAGTCACTTCAGAATATAACTTTAGATTGTATCCACCTCTCAGTAAGTCTTTCTTTGGCCTGCTTTGGGTTCATTTATTCAGTTTTACAGAAAAAAAAAATCTGGTGTTGTTTTAAAACGCCGGCTTTCTGATAGTGGTGAGTACTGGTAATGCACCCCTTTTTGGGATTTAAGAAAATGAATTCCCCACAATTCTAGGTTGCTTTTGGCAATCAGTATTGCCATTCCCAATGGTTTCAGGCTACTGTGTGGGTAGTCCAATGGTGGTTTTAGGCAGTGCCCTCTGTGCCCATAACATCGGCAAAAATGAGTGGCAGCCTATTCTTCATGCATTTCCCTGTGCATTTTCTGGGAAGCTCTGGCCATCATGATGTTTTCCATGTCAGTACTGTACAGTTTTTGAGGTAGGGCTCGGATGCATGGGTAAAAACATGCCATCACGGGGACTCTGCAGTGGAACAAGTTTGACAATTAGGTGTCTACAAAGACAAATTATAAAGGTCTGTGTAATTGGTGGAACTTAGATATTGTTCTTATAGCACACACACCTCTCATTACATCTGATAGAAATATGCCTTTCAAATTCACAATAAGACCGTTACCTATACTTTTAGCCTTTTCAATAACCAATAATAAGTCACAAGGACCTATACCTACGCCCAATTCCAGGAAGTGATCAGTGGTAATTCTGATATGTAAGAAGGGGGTTAGACGTGACCCTGTGAATTAATGGCTGATATTAACCTTTAAAATCTGTTAGAATGGAGTATGTTGCGCCGGGAACGTCAGATTCCAGTATTACCAATTTAGATAATATAGGCATATTCAAGTATGCCCTATCAGGACAAAAAGCATATATTACAGTGTGCTTATTTAGCACATTTAAAGGAGATTATGTATGCCCTGTCATTGTATTGAAGCATATTCCAATTGCCTGTGTTATCAGAATATAGGGAAATTCAGTCCAGGAAGTCGAGTTAGAATAGTAAGGACAGAAGCCATGGGTAGGTAGAAAAATCAGGCCAGATCCTAGTACTTCCCGTTTGCATAGTAAATGTAGGTAGTTTGCAGCATCACTAATTAGCAATGTAAGGGCACATTTCAGTATGCACATTTTGAACAGTACAGGCAAATATCAGTAGTCTCTGTTAGCAGAGTAAAACTGCATAGATCTAGTTAGCACATTAAGGTTGAATTCAAGAATGTACAGTTACCACGGTAAGGTACATTTCCAGTATGACCATTTAGCATGTTAAGTAATGAATCCAGATAACTCATTTATCACAGTGCTTGCAGATGTTAGTATGTATTTATGTATGCATGTGATTTATATAGCACAAGCCTACTATGCAAGGGGTGCTGTACACTTTGCAGTGGAACATAGTATGTGTGGGGGAGGACCATCTTGTTAGTCCATGATCCTCATTTGTTAGGGACGTGCTCCTTGAAGACCAGGGTCTTCAGATCTTTCCAGAGTCTCGGGAGGAAGGGGGACAGCCTGATATTAGCAGTGAGGTTGTTAGAGAGCATAGCAGGTGAATGCTTGCCTTCTACTTTTCTCCTACATGCACTTCTTGAATGTCAGTTTGGTGACGTCTTGGCTCCTGTTGTGACATTGATCTCCTGCTATGGTGATCTTTTCAGCAAAGTGTGATGATGTCTTGCACATTAAAGCTTTGTAGGTGATGCAGTAAGTGATGTAGGCTGTCTTGAAGGTGGTGCAAGCTTGATGGGATAACCAGTGTAGTTCATTGAGAATGTTGTCTATTGACTTCAGTTCAGCAACGAGATTTGCTGCAGAATGCTGTATAGTATTCAAGGGGGCGAGAGCAGTGGTTGGGACACCAGAAGGACATTGCAAGCATTAAGGCGGGAGATCACCAGGGCCTGGACGATGGATATGAAGTCTGAGGCTGGGATGAAAAATGCAATTTGGCACAGGAGTGAGAGCTGGTATCATGCTCTTTGTGTCTTCTTGGTGATATGTACTTTGAATGAGAGTTTGCAATCTATGGTGAAGCCGAGGGACATTCCATAGGGGCATTGTGGGGGCAATGCTGTCAAAATCCATCTATGTCAGCCAATTTGAACTTGGGTGTATTTCGGGGCACCCCCAAGGAAGAACTACTCTGTTTTGGTAAGGTTGATTTTCAGATAGTCACTGGATATCAAGGCTTGAATGGTGAAGAGGCAGTGTTTCAGTAGGGGGAGGAGTCGAGGAAGTTGACCAGGTATGGCTGTGTGTCATTAGAATACTGGTGGGCTCTTAAGTTAAATTTGGCCAAGAATGTCACCAGTTGCCCCATGTCAAGGTGACATGGGTGAGGATGGAGCCTTGTGGACTCTGAAGATCACTGGAAGTTGTTGGGATATGCCGGTGCCCATGTGGACGAGCTGGTGTCATTTGGTGGGACAAGAGTCAAATAATCAAAGGACGATGGCATAAATTCACAGGCAGATGGACAGGGTGTTGAGTAGAACTTTGTGATTGTCCATGTTGAATGCGGCAGAGAGATGAAGCAGAAACATCAGGAGGCATGGGTCACCTTTGTCCATCGTTGGTGACCTGGATGGTAGCAGGCTTAGTTCTGCATCCTCTTCAAAGGCTTTACTAGTTTTCCTAAAGTAGGTTGTGTTTTACTATCTCTAATAATTAACACTGGAGGTAAAAAAAAGACCAGGGCCCTAATTACAAGTTCAGCGGTAACCCGCTAGCACCAGGGTTTGCCGCTGAACTCCTAACACTGTTCCGCCGCCTGATATCATGGTGCCACTGGGACATTACAAATCCTGGCAGCCCGGGATGTCAGGTGGCGCAAATTGTAAGTCCCCATTCCCGGACTCCACAGGAATGGGGACAGGGAAGCACCAGCACCGTTGTTAACAAAAACCATGCCTGCAGGGGCCGGTGCCCATGGCACGTCAGACCTGTCAAGAGCAAAGGCCCCTGCAGGCATAGTTGCAGTCTGGCAGTCCGGAAAGGGTGCCGGTACGCTGCTACCGGCACCCTTATTTCTGGACCACCAGACTTGGAATGAGGGCCCAGGTCTGTAAAGAGGCTTTCAATGCATAGCCCAATATGTCCTTTAGCACAGTATGCCCAGACTTCTTTATTCCCTGTTAACACACCAGTGTCGCATTCTCGTGTTCACAACTAGAACCAAAACCGCAGATTTTTTATTTCCAGTGATCATGGTCAGGCCAGATGCAAGTATTTCCATTAGCACAATAGGCGCACGTTTTAGTATGGACAGTTAGCACAGTTTTGCAAATTACCACTGGTTTTCCTTCCATAGGATGGCATTCCAATTTTGTTTTAATCTTCTAAATGCTGTATCCTCCTACCATGCTGTTGTGGCAGCCTAATATGAACATCATATTCCGCTGTTGTGATATCACACTAAAGGAATAGAAACGTATTGCTGCACCCCACCAGCTAGACATAAAGAAGTTCTATGATGCTCCAAAGGCACCTGGTTCCCTGTGCAGTTCTCTTCGCCAAATGCTTGTGTGGGCTTAAGTGATTGGTGAATGATTTTTTAAAATTGTTTAGCATGGTTCAGCCTGCTGTACCCTGGAGATATGTAAAATCCAAATCTGGAGTTCAACAGCTTTTTATTTTTATTTTTTAACCTGTTTTTATTATAATTTTACCAACATACATCGCGCAAGAAGGCAAAAACAACGGTCAACTCCCCGATCTAGAGCCAGCACCCAGGTACCCCTAACCCCGACCGCCACCCCAAGGTCTCCATTGGTCACATACAGACTTGAATATCATTATTACTACAAATAATTGTTGCTGGTAGAAACAAAGGTACTACAATACCAGTTCAGGGCGCCGATAGTATGTCCATTCCCCCGCAGAGGCACAGTCCCATAGTTTCCTAGGGGTACCCGCTAGGCACGGCCGGGCCCCCTGTCACACCAAGCCAGAAGGGTCTAGCAGTCACTCATGCTCAACAACTCCACTCAAAGCGATGAGGGGGTCTCCTGGCGAGTCATCTGCACCCCACAAATGGGACCGAGTGTTTCCCTCTTCGGTCCTTTAAGTTCTGAAGGCTGTCCAGTAGTCTTTAGGCCTGCTGTGAGGAGGGCTTGTTAAATTGAAAACCAGTGCTGAAAAGTGGGGGGGCTAGCGGCGCCCCAGTACTGAGCTATTAGTGATCTAGCCACCACCAAGGCCATTCCCACAAGACGCTTCTCGCTGCCTGTGCTCTCCTCCAACAGGGCGAGCATCCAGATCTCGGGGGTTAGTGGTATGTGGGTGGCCACCATTCTGGACAGAGTCCCAGCTATCCTTGTCCACAAGGGCTGTATCTGGGGGCACAACCATGCCACATGGTAGAAGTCTGCATGCATCAGGGCACACCTCCTACAGTTCTATGGTCTATGTGAATAAATCGTATTTAACCGGATCGGGGAGTAGTATACTTGATGCAAGTACTTGAAATATATCAGGCGGAATCTATTACTTATGAAATAGATCTGGACTGTGCATAAATCTTGTTCCACTGCCCATCGGTCAGCGAGTATCCCAAGTTGGCCTCCCACCTATCCCTGTGGGGGTTTTGCGGTTGGGTCCACTGGACCGGCAATGCGGTACAGGGTTGATAACAATTTACCTCTGAGTATAGGCGTGGTGATGTATGTCATGATCAGGGATTTAGCAGATGTGCTTGGAAAATCTGGCCAGCTGGCGCGTAACGACTCCCACAGCCGGAAGTACAAGAATTGGGTTATCGAAATCTCCCTTGACTTTTAAATCCTGCCAGGAGATGAATCTACCCTGAGGAGCTATATCTCCTAGTGTCTCGATCTGCAAGCGGGTAAAATGTTAGATAAACATCGTCTCATGTGTAAGGTGAATACCCCGCACGTGGTAGAGGGCCATAGATAGGGAGAACCACTGTTCCTGTCCCACCAGGCTTGCCAACTGGTCCCATGCCCTCAGAATAATTGCCACCTGCTGTACTTCTGCTTTATCTTGGCATTCCCGTGCACCCCAGAGAAGTCCCTTCAGGTCATCCAGGTGGACGAAAGCTCTCTCCAGGGACGTGTGGCGTAGATCTGTTGTGGGGGTCCACCACCAGGTGGCGTATTGGGCCTATGCTACAAAGAAATACAGGAAGAGGTCCGGTACATCAAGGCCCCCCTGAAGAGCGGGTCGACATAGAACTAGAGCGAGGCGGGGGTGTTTACCGGCCCATATCAATGTATTCATCATAGCCTTCAATTTGCCCCAAAAGCTCGCTGGGGGCCATATCGGGACATTGTTAAAGACATATAGTAGTTTGGGTAAGATTACCATTTTAGCGAGCGAGATCCTAGCTGCCTGGGAGATGGGAAGGCCGGACCAAATGTCCACCTTGTGTCCCAGGGTTCGAAGGGCCGTTAAATAGTTCTCTTCATTTAGCCTGACCGGGGAAGTGGACACTCAAATGCCTAGTTATCGGATTCCCTGCGCACACCAGGAAAAATCGTTGCTGATGTCCCGGGGGCATACACACAGAGTGAGGGGGAAGACTTCTGACTTAGTCCAGGTGATCTGGAGTCCTGACGGTGTCCCGAATCTGGAGATTTCTTCCATCACTAGTTGTAGGTTTGTTTGAGGGTGTTTTGATATATATTAACATGTCAACCGCATATAGAGAGACAATGGTAGTGTGTGAATGAAGTGTTAACCCCTATGTGCATGGTACTCCCTCAGGGCACATGCCACTGGCTCAATCGCTAGGGCGAATAAAATAGGGGAAAAGGGGCAACCCTGCCTAGTGCCTTGGGATGGGAAGAGCGGACTGGACTGACTGTGGTAAGTGTAAACTAGGGCTCTAGGAGCCGTATACAGCAGGCAAACCCAATGTAGGTATTGAGTGCCTAAACCAGCGTGGCGGAGTACCTGAAACAGGAAGGGCCATTCGACCGAATCAAACACTTTTTCGGCGTCTAATGGGGCAACCTCCAGAGGGACTGATTGATTCACATAATGCATCAGTGAAAATAATCTGCAGAGGTTATTCTGCGTGGAGGGGCTGGGTATAAAGCCTGCCTGATTGGGAAGGACCAGGCTGGGCATATAGGACAGGAGTCTGTCCGCCAGTAGTTTCACTACCATTTTATTGTACGTATGTATCAAGGAGAGGGTTCTGTAAGATGAGCATCTACTTGGGTCTTTGTCTGGTTTAAGCAGGACAGTCACCAGGGCCGTTCTGGTGGACTCCGGGAGGACTCCTTCCGAGCAGGATAATTTTCAAACATACACTTCAGGTGGGGAATGAGGAGGGCAGGGAAAGATGTATATAGTTCGTTGGAATGCGGTTGGTTCAGGTGCCTTGTCGTTTGGTAGGGATCGGATGACTTTAAGAAGTTCTTCATCTAAGGGGGGCTATTTAGGGAGGAGCCATGCTCTAGGTCTAACCAACCCAGAGCGACCCTACCCAGGTATTGGACTATGTCGTCATGCCCGGCCCTTAGGTGTGTGGATTAAAGTTCCGTGCAGAATTCTTGGAATATGTGATTAATTTCCCCTGAGTCCCTAGTGAGTTTCCTGTCCCGGGTTTCTATTTCCACTATTGGGGTGTGCTGCCGGTCCTGCCTAATGGCCCAATCAAGGGTCTTACTGGGATGGTCTCCCTATACATGTCTGGCAGCAGCTGTAGGATCAGCTAGGAAACGTTCCTCGCTGGCTAACAGGTAATGGATCTCCTCCCGTTTGAGGTCTAGTTCGGTCCAGAGCTCCGGGGAGTCCTTGACTGCCTGTGTAATCTCCAAATCTTTTAGCTCTTTTTCCCTGGAGGCTAGAGATCTATGGATACACTTCAAAACCCCACCCTCTTGGGAGATGCACCAACCTCGTGCATAAACCTTGAAGGTCTCCCACACTATCCTAGAGTCTGGAACAGAGTCAGCATTAATTTGAAAAAACCTGATAATGGCTTTAAGTGTACCCTCTCGGAATGCTATGCCTTCTAATGCACTGGCTCTGAATCGCCAGTGAAGGTGTCTGGAGGGGAGTATCGGGCCTGTGAAGTGTGCGAGAACCGGGGAATGGTAGGATTGGGTTCAGGGCAGAATCTGCGCCCTGCGGGCTAACCGGGCAAGCTCTGGGGATAAATGTATGTGATCTATCCTAGATGAGCTCCCATGGACCCCGGAGTAGTATGTATATTCCCGACCATGGGGATGAAGAAAACGCCACACGTCTATAAGAGCATGGTCCGCTGCGATGGACCTCCACTTCTGGGCTGCCCTTGGAAGGGTAGTTTGTACCGAGGAGGATCTGTCCCACTGCAGCAAAATTGCCAAGTTATAGTCTCCCGCCCAGATGACCTCTTAGTCTGGGAAGGAGTGGAGATATGGAACAAGTTTGGAAAAATTCTGGGCAGTCGTAATTAGGACTGTATATATTGATAAAAAGGATGGACCATCCCGTTATCTCACCTGCAACCAGGATGAACCGGCCCTCAGTATACACCCTCTGTGCATGCAGTTTGAGATCCAGGGAGCCGTGAATGTAAATTGCTACTCCGTGGGAGTGGGAAGTATATGATGAACCATATCGGTGAATACCCCATCCAGCCAAGGGGGGAAGACTGAGATCTTTGTCATCGGGGTCTCCTGGAGAAACAAGACATTTACCGAGTGGTTCCTACCGTAGTTTGCGAGCAATCAGTATTTTTTACCATTCATAAAGCCCCGAATGTTCCAGGTCAGAAGTGTTATCTCAGTACTGGTGTGGGAACCTGACCCCTGTGGTCCGTCAAGTCAGAGCCCAAGTGAGGTGAGTGACAAATTTAAGATTTGAGCCTGGTGCGGATTCTTGAAAGTCGACCAGCCTTTCCAAGAGTGTTGGGTGCATCAGTTGTAATGAGACCTTGGTACCCTGTTATCCCCCCCACCCCACATCCTAACAAGCAATGAAATGTAAACTTTCTCCCCACTCCCACCCACGCCAGAAACCCCAATCTACCAGCTGACCCATCCTGCTCCCCACCCCCCCCAACATTGAACCCCAAATTTAAACATGATTTCTTTGCTGCTGGGCAAGGGGGAGCCGGTGGCTGATGAGACTCCTTTCGTCAAGATGCCTGTTACCACATGTAATGATTGGCATTTAAGATACTTATCATTCTTAGAGTGGTTTCAGTCATTACCAAGGGCTTAGCAGACCTTGGCTCTGGGGAAATTTCTGCAGCGAAATGTTCCGCTGCTTCTGATGTGGTGAAGAACAATGTCTTGCTATCGTGGATGACCTTAAAGTTTAGCAGGGTATAGCATTGTGTATTTGGCCTCCTTTTTCCGCAGGATGGTTTTGGCAGTTTGAAATGGTTTTCTCTGGTCCTGAACCTGTTGTCTGAAGTTGGGGAAAAAGCGGATCGTCGCCGACCCCCACCTCAGAGTCCTCTTCTCCCTCGCTGCTCTCAGCAGTGTATCGCGGTCACGGTAGCTGAATATGCAGGCAATAATGTCCATTTCGGGAGCCCCCGGGGGAAGCCTGGCCGCCAGCAAATGGTGGGCCCGCTCTACCATAAATAGGTTTTTGACTGGGGGGTTGTCAAGGACTTCCAGCAGGAGTTTTTTAACAAATTGTTCCATGTTATCTATTGGGGTGGTCTCGGAAACCCCCGTAATCCTAACATTATTTCTTCTTGACCTTCGTTCAACATCTTCATTTTTGGCCATGACTTTCTGCACCGTGTGTTTCAAGGTGGCGGCTTCCCTTTGTAGCTCTCCTATTTTGTCCTCACCATCCCCGATTCTGTGTTCCGCCTCCGTCATCCTGCCGCACAGCTTGTCAATCTGAATCGCAAATACATTGACTTTCCACGTCAGGGCATCAATCTTGGCCACTAAGTTGTCTGCACTGCTATTTAGCGTTAAGAGAGTTTGATTGAAGGCAGATATATCCATTTGGGAGGGGCTAGGTCTGTCCTGCTGGTGTGGAGGGTCTCGGGCCAGTCTGGCGAACTTTTCCATCTTGGATTGCCTCTGTTGTTTTCCCATTCCCAGTGTCCTGCCCAGCGGTGAGACGTCTGCCCTGTCCTCGTAGGGTGAGGTGGCAGGACCGATGTGTGTTGCTCTGTTTGGTCCCAGGCACGTCTGGCCCGCAGAGAGCCCGAATAATGTTACTATGAGATCTGGCAGCAGGGGTATGTAACTCCTGGGGGGTCAGAGGTGGAAAATATGGACAGACAGAACGCACAAATCAAACCCTTGAGCAATATCTTTGTTGCCTTTTACACCAGACAGACCAAGCGTGGGCAGAAATCCTATGGATGGCAGAATATGCCTATAACAACTCAATACACTCCTCCACACAGCTGAGTCCTTTTTATATACTACATGGTCGAAACCAGCGGACTTCAGTTTACGACCCACCAGAAACAATTGAGATGCCAGCAGTCAAGAACTTACATGAAAGTATCACCCAAGCCATGGAGAAGGCTACCATTCATTTGAAAGCAGCCAAAGAAACACAAAAGAGGTATGCTGATCATCACCATAGAGAAGCTCCCAATTACCAAGTGGGCGACTCTGTATGGTTAGATGCAAGATATATCACACTAAGGGGACACAGAAAATTCCAGCCCAAGTTTTTAGGGCCATTCACAATTGAGACTCTGATAACACTGGTAGCCATGAAACTGACTCTGCCATCCCATGTACGTATACATACGGTCTTTCAAGTTTCCCTGCTAAAGCCAGTACATCCAGGAACCCGATTGCAGACTCCCCCTGCTCCAGTGATAATAGGAGATGAACCAGAGTACTAAGTCAAAAGAATCCTAGATTGTAAAATGGTTAAAATTAGACTATACTATTTAGTGGACTGGAAGGGGTACAGGCCGCAAGATAGGTCTTGGGAAAACATCCACGCCCCTCGTTTGTTAAACAAGTATCACTGGGACAATCCCACTAAATCGGGAGCAGAAAGCACACCTTTGGGAGGGGCCTTGAGGCTGAGAACTGTCATGGGTACTGGACTCTCAGCTATTCCCTCCTTTTCCCTAGCCCATAGGGGAACATTATATAGTCAAACAGGGGCTGAATGGGTTAGGACCTGGCGTACCAAAATGCTGTCAGCAGCTTCATTTTAGCCTTAGACATCTTTTCCACAAACTCCTTAGCAGCTGTGGTTTTTGAATTGAAGAACAGGCACATTTACAAGTTAAGGGGGTTAGTACTTCCAGGGGTGTTGCTAGGTCTGGAAAAGATCTGGGGCAATGCTAATTTCGGGACTGTCAGGACTGGGGGCTAGCTAGCCTTTTTGGCTGTATCCCCTCAGCTTCTATCTGGGACTACAACCAAAAGACCCGGGGCTAGAGCCCCCTCAGCCCCCCCTAGCAACGCCTCTGCTTCTGGCCCATCCAACATGGATCCCTAATGTCAGTGTGAGAACTGTACATCACATTCTAGTCTCTGGGTGTGGTTGCCTATATAAGCCACGCCCAGAGATAGGTCTGTGCTTCATGTAGATTCTGTTCCACAAGCTCACTGTGGCTTTCCTGCAGCTCTCCAGAGCACCTACAAGAAGAAAAGTCAACATTAGCACTTTGCAGTTTACTTACCTGAATCTGCTGGTTAGAAACTCTGACTGGAATTGTCCAGAACTCACTCTGATTCCGCGGACCACCGCTCTCCAGACTTCCTCTAAGATCCACGCTCCAGTGCGGTAGCAGTATCGTCCACGCTCATTGCGCGAACCACATCAATGCCTGTAAAGGAAGACGAAGTGAGTTATTTACACTTCGTGCATCAGAGGTCTACGCGCCACAGCAGCAAAGATCATTCTCAGTGCAGCAAGTTTCTTCAGACTGTTGGCAAATTTGTGTAACAATTCCAGCGCTCGATCAGTGAGCTTATCACAACCCAGCAAACTTTTTAGTTGGAGACAGACTGATAGACAGGGTGGGAGTCTCCACGCTATATTCCTGCTTTCCTGCATTTTGGGACACATGTGAATACAAAAACACGTGCTCATCAAGTGATCTTCATATGCTAAGCTCACTAGACACTAGCTCAACCTCCCGCTGAGGAACTGCAAAGCAGAAGCTGAACTATCTATAGTAAGTCGAACATTTAAGGAGCTTGATCTTACCAGACACAACTGAACTTACCTTCAAATCCAGGAAGGAGATTCCAGTGAAGCAACTAGGACTCTAACCACCTACGACATAACGCCCCTGCATCTTGCAGGATGGAGAGCGCACCAAGCAATAATGGTGAGCTTTGTATTCAGATTAGAATCTACATGTATATAGGGCTCTGAGAAGGGGAGGGGGAGGTCTTGAGGCACAAGGAGCAGTGTACTGAACCCCTCTTATATTGACAGGTCTACTTTCTGCATCCCCACCCAGAGCGAGGAGAACCCGTTACCTGGATTAGCAAAGGGCACAGGAGGGATTCATCGCTACTGCAGAGTAACCAGGTGAGTGTAACACCGCCCGCCGGGTCAGTGTCCTGCAAATGGAAAGGGTGCGGGATGCGCCAAGCCAGTCCCGGCTGGGGATGGAACGTAGCAGCAGCGGGTCAAGTATAGCATCCAGTGCTCGCCGGTCACCCACAGCGTCCCCCGTCTGGTCCAGCGAGGTCCAGGTAGTAGAGGCCCCCACTCCAGGGAGGGGGGTGGGTGTATTGTCAGGCTGCCTCCATATGCTGGTGATCGCGGCCCCGCTCAGGACTCGGCCAATGCTGCCCCAGGGACGGACACATTGGAGGATGGGTTTCCTGTGCTGCCTCAGATCCTACGCACCGAGGGCCGGCGATTCAATAAGATTATCTCCGGATCAGAGGGGTCCTGAGAAGCTGGAGTGGTTACCCCGGGGTCGCTGAATTTTCTGCTGCAATGCTGCATCGTTCTTTAAGTTGACTGCTACCACGCTGTGCGAAATATTATCCCAAATATGCTGGCCTCCGATAGAGCTCTTTCAGGCTGTGGCCATCTTGCATGCCGCGCAACAGAACCCCCTAGTCCAACAGCTTTTTTAATGAGTATTGTGTAAGCTTCAGTGGGACACTAAATGTGCAATACATGTTCATGGCTACAGCCTGTAGATTCTTGACCCGTGAAGGCAAAGTCAACAAACAACTGAGATCAAAAACAATCAGTTACATCTGCAACTGGAATCCAGCTGTTGAGGAGACAGTTCACACACTTAATTGTAGTGGTTGATATTGGAGAACAACAAACCCACATGGTATTATTAAAAGCCTGCATTCATTGGAACACTGCTGCCTAATGTATAGCTGCCTCGACTAACCCTCCAGTCAAACCCAGAGTTCCTTCAGCAATATTTCTTCTGTCAGACCATTACCCTGTTTGATAGAAGATACCGAGCTGAGACTCTCTTTAGCACGATGAGTAAGTGAGGCCTTTCCAGTTGCACCTTCTACTTTCAAACCAAATTGCATCTTGTCCCCACTCTCTTCCATCATGCCTATGCCAGCTGTGACAAAGGATCATCATCAGCTTTATTGCGGTTTAAAACCATAAAAGTAGCAGCATACAAATACAATGTCAATATCAGTGTGAACAAATGCATAATGCATGCATAGTTAAAAGACAAGCAACTTACAAAAATTAAGCAAACATCAATTCTTAAAATATGGTTACTGTTGTATGAAAGGATTGCATATCCCCTTCGTAATACTGTGGGTATTGGCACATTCAAATATGTTTCCTAGCACTACTTACATCTAGGATTCATGCTCCAACTTTCAAAATGTGTTGTCTACATTATTTTCGCTTAAGCCAATGAGACAACTAAAAACTACTCTAAATCATAAAACTACTCCGAATAGGCAATGGTAGATATAAAAACAGAGACCGAGACATAAAAATGGTAATGACCAATTAAAATGTTGGCATCTTATGTAAATGCTGCATTACTGCACAACACAATCTTCCTTCTCAGCCATGCCCTGTAGATATATTTGGCAATGAAATATAACATGCTAAGGTCTTCAAATTTTTTACAGAATTCCAATGCTTCAAACACCCTCTTAATTCCTTTTAATCTGCAAATTGTCAGTAAGTACATTGGCCGCAGATCACTATATCTAGGGCATAGCAGTATAAAATGGAGAACTGATTGATTCAGTGGTCTGCAGCACTGACAAACAGAGCAGTTTAAGTTGGTCCATCTCTTCGGGAAGGAGGCTGCACACAGAGTTCCTACTCTTAGATCAAAGAATAACGAGCGGGCCAGACAAGGGGTGAACACGAATAACGCTTGTAACCAAAAAGGCTCTTTACCTGCAGATAAAGCTAGCCACTGGAGAGGCCTGGACAGGTTGTCATCAAAGCATGGCTGTTTTGCTCTCTGCGGGCTGCTTTGATCACTTCCTTGCTTTGCAGTCCTATAAAAGCTGGCCACTCCCAAAATCAGTCAAGGCCATTGCAGAGCACCAGCTCTTAATATGTCTCAGCCAAGGAACTGTGTGACTGCCTTCTAAAACCAGGAAATTGGCCAGTAGCTCTTTGAACACATTCAGGCTGGGTGCTGATCAAATGCGGAACCATAAGCATAAGGGTGTTAAGGCTATTACATGCTTGATCGGGCCCACATCGCATTCTAGATGCAATGTGGCATTCGGAGCACTGGTTGGTTTTGACACTATTGACTTTAAAAATGTATTTTCTACTATGCCCATGTTTGCCTAATGTTTACAGCCCCAGAGCTCTGTGACATATACTGCGACAGATACAGCTTTATACTGGTGCATTTCCAGTACTGGTGTCAGTGTGCCTTTCTGCCTCAACTCTTGGGATGAAGCCACAATTCCGGGAGGTGCTGGAGCACTTTCCCTTCCATCAGACCATCCTGGACTACAATCCTTGAAAGGGGTAAGACCTTTCATGATGGAACGTGCACTGCACCCGTTTCGTGATTTCTCAACATTCCATCTTTTCTCTTCATGACTTTTTCAGAAATGCATTTGGGCAACTGGGGGATCAATCACGATCTTTCCCCCTCCTTGACTTTACTATCATCTGTTTACTTTCAAAAAACCGTGTTCTACTGTATTTGGCCTCATTGTCACAGGCCACTCCAAAATGGCTGTGCTGCGCAACAGGCAGTTGTTTCCTTGCCTGGCCTCACTCCCAACCTCCCATTGCCTGGGCCTAGATTGGCCAATCTAAGCAACTGGGAGGCGGGAGCCAGCCACAACGGGAAAGGCCCATGACGAGGCCCTATCTACCCCTGTCCTCCACAGTATGCCACATTGCCAACCCCGTGAGTGTCTCTGTGCCCCCCACTGAACCCCATGCCCCCATGAGTGTCTCTGTGCCTCCACCCACCCCATGCCCATGTGAGTGTACCTGTGACCCCCACACCCCCCCATACCCCGTACACCCCCTGTGAGTGTCTCTGTGCCCCCCACCTACCCCCAGGTCCCTGTTAGTGTATCCGTCCCTCCCCAACCACCCAATGCCCCGACGAGTGTATCTGTGCCCCCCACCCACCCCCATGCCCCCGTTAGTGTATCTGTGACCCCCACCCGACCAGTTAGTGTATCTGTGCCCCCAACCATCCCCATGCCCTGCGTGAGTGTCTCTGTGCCCCTTCCCTCCCCCATGCCCCCTGTGAGTGTATCTGTGGCCCCCACCCACCTCCATGCCCCGTTAGTGTCTTTGTGTCCCCTCCCACCCCCATGCCCCCTGTTAGTGTATCTGTGCCCCCCACCCACCACATGCCCCATGTGTGTATTCTTCTTAAAGTCTGGAGTTACCTCAGTTGCCATCAGGCATAGTAATCGTAGCCTCCTGCCTTTCTCATCCACCTGCCCACCCCGCCTCCTTCCCTCCCCTTGTCTTGTTTAAAGCTGGTACTACCTCAATTGCCGTCAGACATAGTAATCGTAGCTGCCTGTCTCTCGCAGCCACTCCTCACCCCTCCATTTTACTTTATGTCTATTAGCACTTACACATATCATTTGTCCCTTGACCTTTGATAGAAGCTTTTCTGTCTCCCCCCTTCCCTCCTTGTCTTCTCCTCCCACTCCCCCCTCCAGCCATATCCTGAATCGTCATCGGAAATATTATGATAGTCGCTTGTTTTGTTCCACTCCTTATCCCTCTTTCCACTCCCCCTCCCTCCCCCTCCTCTTGTTATTCATGCACTTGTTAGTGACTCCAATTCAGCACTCCAAATAAGTCAATGCCTAGTCTGGGATGCCCAAGGGAAGCCCTTATTTATATATTTTTATGAGAAGTTCATAAATCTGGATGATAAACCCTTGTATAACGCCCCTCTCTTTGAATCCCCCTGACCTCACTGAGCCAAGAAGTAGGTTTGTTTTGCAAATTAAACGATTTATTTGAAAAATTAAACAAGATATATATATATCACACTTTTATGAATAAATTAATATTTGATAGCACACTTATGAATATGACAGTGATCAACAATGGATAATATTACACTAGCACACTTCTTTAATTACTTAGGAGTTGGTATAGAAAGGATAAGGTAACTGAGAATACTTGTATGGTTTCACGGAATGCAATGATGGAAAAGAATGCAGCACAGAAATAAACTGATATGGTTTCAACAAGAGATAATATGATCACTTTTTCTTTTGACAATTCAATCCCCCCCTATGCAATATAAGGAGATGGAAGGGGAGCACACAGTTTTCAGGAATACAATCAAACGCAATACGAATTCCAGTTCCCCCCCTAGCAAGCTTAGAGCAACCGGTATGCTTTTAAACAGTCAAAAATACTTTTAAATGTGATTTGCAATGAAGTGAAACATATGCTAAAAATGATTTTAATTCCCTATAGGAGATTCAGGGTAAGTGATAGCTACTTAAGATTGGTTCAGGTCAACACTATTAGTGATTCATGAATGATTATCAGGTTGAAAACGGAGTTCAGCAGTTGCAAGCAAAAAGACAGCTATTTTTGACAGGTGGAGAAATTGAGTCAAATTACAATTCGCAGCACTTTTTCTGAGTGCGTCGATCGCGATTACGGAAAAACTATAAGGAATAGAAAGTCGGTTTTGGGCTTGTTGGAAAGCTTAGGTTTTAGCTTTAAAGGACGTGCGGTTCAAAAGATACGGACGATTTAGTGGAGGTAGATTTTCAGAAATGACGTAACGATTCAGAATGACAAATAACACTTTCACAGCTTTGAAATCACAGAATGGACACAGAATTTCTATGATGCATTTCTAGGTAGGTGGAAATGGTTTGAATTAGATTATTTTAAACTAAGAGATTGGTTCGGCACAGTTCTGGCTGGATACTCACACTAGAAATTTGAAATAGGCCGTCAAGATCTGGTCAACAGGTTTAGACTGGACTGCTGGCGGGTGGTTCTGAAGTCACAGCTATCTGGGTCAGCTCTGCTCTGCTGGTCTGGATCTCTGGTTCTGGGAAAAGTTCTTGGCACTGCACAGCGGTCTGGTCTGGTTCTGGCACAGGGTTCTGGATACAGCTCTGCTTTCTGGGTCTGGATATGGTTCTAGCCAGAATCAAAACAGCTCACCCGGCTGTTGAGAATCAGGTTGCAAAAGATTTTGAGGCCTACTGAGAAGGATCTAGCTTGTGGTTCAGGTCCCTCTGCTTTAAGTTCTGGAGTCTGGATTCTAAGTTCTGGTCTCTGGATATTGCCTGGATTTGAAGTCGTCCGTCAAAGTGCTTCACAAGAAATCAGTTTGAAGTGGAAAGTGAATGTCCCCACCTGGGTCTCAGTGGCTCTTTTTATGTCTTTTGAAAATGGGTTGGAAGGCTAACTTTCCTATGCCCAACCCACTAAGGATCCTGATAGGCTAGAGGATTTTCTGTCCTTTAACTGGATAACTGAGTTGTGAGTCAGAGTGATGCTACCCTTTTACAATCTATTGAAGAAACGCCCCTTTGCTTTTACTTAGAAAATGAATTTTTCATAACTAACAGGTTTCCCAGATACAAACGTGGTTCATAATACATATACACATCACAGATTAATTAAGACAGGTCTCTGTTCAAGCCCCATGTTCATTCGAGCTTGGGTTCAGAAACAACAACATTTTGCGCTTTTAGTGGGTTTTGCCCTGGTCGGTTCGGCATCAAATCTTCCCCGGTGGTACACCCCCTCTCTGGGCACATTACAATAAGTTTTCAATTTTCTGAGATAACCACAGTGTCTGTAATATTAATAATCACGGGGTTCGGTCTCAGAACATCACACAGAGTTGAGCTTAGTCTCACATTGTGGGTACATCTTTCATATTAAGAACCTCCAAATCGTACATTTCTGTCAGCTTGATACAATATTTTATAAGCAATTTAATAAAATATATATTTGCTGGGCTCTCTGAATCCACAATAGATTGTCTCCACCACTAGCTGGCTGAGTCAGATGTCACATGGCCTGTCTCTCCCAACGCAGTTCTTGTTGACAGTTCACACCCAAAATCAGCATACCCCATTCAGCTGAAGGCATCCTTTGTCTGGTTTTCCTGCTAGCAGGGTATCAGTCCAGAGTGCCACGCTCCATTTGATTAACAGAAACTTGTAATTTCCTGCCTTCTGGTGTGGAGTTCTGAGGTGTGACAGCTTCCCATGGACAAAGGCCTCTTGAACTTTTAATTAAATCAGACTACCTTCTGGTTTAGGGCCTGGGAACAGTAGGTGGAAGAATTCTCATTGACCAGCAAGGCTTTGAAGTCCCAGCTGACTCAGGTTCTTTTTCAGCTCCTGAAATACAGGTCTCCTGTCAGAGTTTAGCTGTCTTGAATTAATGCATTTCAAAAAGGGGATTTTACTTGATGGCATATGATCCTTGCTAACATTGTATTGATGTAGATTCTGCAGTAGAGTACCGTAGAACACCCAACCAGAAGTTGGATTTTTGTTTGGTGGTTTTGTGCCCATGATTTTAGCAATTTTTGACATCAATTAAAACGGATTTTGAACAGCACCATATTCCTTTGCACTGATTTCGCTCTGTGTGCAGCCAAAGGATAGGGTCTGGCAATGGTCTCCTGTATTAACTATCTTGCAATGTTTGAAAAATGCATTTTGAGCTTGCATTCAGAGAAACAAAGGTGATTTCAAAGCGCTTTTTGAGCTAACAGGCAGTGCTGTTTTTCCTTTGGCACCACGCTTCACTCATGGTGCTTCTGGCCCATCATGCACGCACTGGTGGGTGGCAGGTCAGGCGACCATTTTGGTGTGCGCAAGACTGCGCGGTTTTCCTGGATTCTGGCGCAAATGTGGGCTTATCTGCTATCTTGGATTTTCTAAGCCCACCGCACCAACTGTTGCAGCATAATAACTCGAACATGGGTCAATACACCTGACACACTACATCAATAGTCATCAGGCATAGTAATGTTACTGCTGGTTTTGTCTCTTTTTTCCATTCCCCTCTTCTCCTTAATTGTTCCTTGCACGTGCACTATCTGAAATGTCGCCAGGCTGATTATGATAGTTATTTTCACATTCTGAATTGTTTCAAGGACTTGTAAGAATGTAATTGTATTCTCACATGTTCCCTCCCTCCTTGAAGCGCTTTGAAACACATTGGGCCTCATTACGAGTTTGGAGGCAGCCATGGTGCTATTAGCACCATGGCGGCCTCCAAACGGGGCTCCATTACTGGGTTTCTTCAATGAGGAATAACCAGGTCATTCCAACATTGGTCCCGGTAATTCCTCCTTGAAGGAACCATTCCCCATTCCCATTTGATCCCCCATAGGGCTCAATGGGAATAGAGAGGGAGGTAATAACGGGCACATTACGAATGGCCCGTTATTACCTCCCTCTTCGCCTCGCGGGACCCGGAGAAGACATCTGGTTTTACCAGACGTCTGGTCCGGGTCCCGCAAAGGGAACCTCATAATCAGCATCCCGTAATGAAGGGTGCCACCCTTGTAATGAGGCCCATTGTGTATTGGCGCTATACAAATAAACAATCAATTCAATTCAGTTCAATTTACCATGCATACAATAACACCTCCTAATATTCCCACAGTGTTTTGTCAAGGTTGTGGTGGCTTTAGAAACTTGATCTTGCCAGGCATCATTCTCTGCAAAACACAGGACCAAACAATGATATGCTGTGATCTGCTCTAATTCAACCCCTTCTATTTATGCATGCACCTTCGCGTGCCTTGCCCTTTTGTCTCTAAACCCTAGTACCTGCGTCTTACGCTTATTAAGCTCCAGACCAAGATTAGAACAAGTCTTCACAAAAACCGACGCAGTGTGTCTTATGCCCATGCCTCATCTGCAGAGAAAAGACCTGGGAAATGAGGGATGGGGTTGTCCATGCCACTGGTCCACTGGTCACCAACACCTCTATCAACCGAGCACAGAGCCCTGTCTAACCCATCGCCGAACATCACATTTCTCAATGTTCTTGCCACTTAATCCCTATCTAACAAAAGCACTGTTATTTGAATACAGAGAATGGATGATTATCAGTAGGGTGGTGGATTGGTGTAGACTTGTAAAACATGCCATCATTTGCAGCAAGGGACAGAATCAAAAGCTGTTATTAAATCACCACAGACCACATCTAATTTACAGTTATTAATGTGTGCCTATGTTTCCACAAGTAAATGTAGTCTCAAACACTGCTCAATAGTGCCCATTCCTTAATGGAAGCCCACCTGCAGTGAATCAATTATTCCTGGCGAGTCCACCCAATCTTGGAGGTGTCCCAAAATTGTATCATATTGAGGTTCTGTTTGACAGGAGACGTCTGGGGATGAGATGGTCAAGCAACACCTGTCCCTCTTATCAAACAGCCCTCTGAGGGCTTCACACACAGGCTCACCTCCTGCACCATGTCCTTCCAGTTCCACATCGACAAACACCTCTCCTTCAAGACGCACATAGCTAAGAACACTCAGCCAACTTGGTATCAGCTCTCCCTCTTGTGAAATGTCAGACCCTTCCTCCCTCAGGACAACTTTAGATCCACCGTTCAAGCACTGGTCATTTCCCACCTGGATGGGGGTAATGCACTCATCAAAGGACTTCCTTATCCTCCCTTGTGCCCCTGAGAAGTGTCCCACATGCGGCCACATGCCTCATCAAGGTTCTATGCACATATGACCACATCACCCGAGCCTTAATAGGCCTTCACTGGCTCCCACTGCATGTGCGAATCACCTTCCATTCTGTCTCCATCATATATAAGGCAGTCAACCTCAAGTCACCCAGCTACCTCTCTGAGAAACTCAGCATCTCTGGTGGACAGCACACTTCACCAGATGCCAAGACATGTTCAGACTTGAAATCCGCTGCTGCAAAAAAGAAAGGACCAGTAAACAAGCCTTCTCTGCCTATGCCCCCAGACTATGGAACCTCCTCCCCGTCAGCATCAGACATGTCCCCATACTCTCACAATTCAGAAAATAACTCAAGACCCACCTCTTCAATGAGTCTCTCATCCTCAATGCCTAGGCCATTGATTCGCCCCTCGCACCACCTGACTTGCTAGACGCCACCTGCCTTCTCCTAAACCATCTTCCCCGCCACCCAGTACAGCTGTACTCCTCCACTATGCCCCTCTGTATCCTAACCCCCACTGTATATCTGTTCTGTAGGTACCTCTGTAAAGCACTCTGTTATGTATCTGTACTGGTGTATACCTCTGTAAAGCGCTCCCTTGCTTCTCGAAGCTAGGTCCGTGCTCTATAAATACCATAATAATAATAATATAATTATAAAAAAACAGACCCTCAGCCCCACACCTGTGTTCCAGAAACAGCCCTGCATTCGGTAACATAGTCCTGATGGAGGTGGGCCAAAGTTTCAGGAAGGCGAGGATTCAAACCATGATAGAGTGGGCATGATTTTAAAATCAATGGGATGTAAGCTAGTTAATGGTGTGACATGTAGGGGTAGATGATGTACCCTTGGTCACTGTGCCACTAGTTCCAGTAGAAGAAGGACAGAAGCCCCTTATTGCACCCCACCTTACTCTGTGTCCTGCTACATCCAATCATTAACAAATGTTGTAGCCATGGACTTCGAAGTGGATGGACCAAGGTTACATTGTCTAATACTGATGGGGACATTGGACTACAGGAAGGAAACAACAAACCCAAGCACTGTATCCTTCAACAAATTCCCAACCATCCACATCAACATTATTTTGGCGACCAAGGTGACACCTTTCAATCAAACAGAAATGTAACTCATTATCCAATGGGCCAATCCACAACATAACAGAAACCGGATTTTCGATGCTGTTGTGGACTGTAAGGCACAAGTTAGAGCACATTCTTTTATCGCACAGTGATGCGCTCTGGGATGCCTGCCTGCCATGGTGCCCACCTCTTCATATATACTGCCATGTTACAGACAAGGCTCAGGGGAATGTGCAAAGCTGTCCTGGTGTTTTTGACATCTCGACCAGGTTGCTTATAGAAAAACCGTATAACCTATTACCTGCACTGAGCAACCTGTACTCAAGTGGAAGGAGCACTGGACCCAGGCCTCCAGACATGAATATGCAGAGTGACAATCCATTTATGGTGTGCAAGTGTGGCAATTCGAAATGCAGTGGCAGCCCAGCTCATTGCACCTTTGCAGAGGAATCATCTTCCATTGGTATCAGGTAATAAAATTGCGGCAAAAATGCTGTGGTTTGACCCGGTAAAGGTGTACCCCATTATAACATTTAAGGGGAGCAGGGGTCGCGGGGGTGTCCCCCGCTTCCATTTTAATGGTATAATGGGTCCAGGTGTTGCAGGGGTGTCTCCCGCATCCTTTACATGATTGTGGCGTCAAAACCACTGCATTTTTGCCGTGATATTTTGTATCTACGGCCATTTTTGCTGCGATTTTAAGACATGGAACCCTTCCTTTTAGATGGAGGCCTCTTAGTGAAAAAGATGAAAAAGATGACCAGTGCGTGGTCACTCCTAGATTCATTGTGCCTCATTCCGAGATTGGAGGTAGCCATGGCGCTATTTGCGCCATGGCTGCCTCCAATACCGGGTCCGGTCTGGTTCAATGGGGACTTACCGGTGCATTCCGACCCTGGAGGGACCGGTAAGTCCCCATTGAACCAACCATTCCCATTTGAGCCGCCATGGGGCTCAATGGGTATGGGGAGGGCGCTAATAACGGGCTCGTGAATAGCAGGCCCGTTATTAGCGTCCTGGTCCCTTAGCGGGACCCGTAAAGGACGTGTGGTAAGACCACACGTCCTTTACGGTTCCCGCTAAGGGACCTCGGAATTGGGCGGTAAGGTATTACCGGCACTGGTCTCCTCACCGCCCAACTTGTAATGGCCCTCATTGTATTCTGTGGCCACACATGTCTGTGAATGAGGCCTTTATTATTGGATGGAAAATGCAACCTCTCGTGTATTGCCCACCTGAATGATTGAAAAGAGAAATGAGTACATATATGAGTACATATAGACATTAGAAGTAGTATGCAATACCCCAGTGCGCTAATCTCATAAACTCTCATGTTTTACAATGTTTTATAGAGCGCACATCTGCCAACGCGTGGCCTATTAGCACCAACACATATTAAACAAGGGCAGAGGAAAAAGGTGCTTTTGTAAGAATACCTGTAACAGCTCGCTTTTGCATTTCTGTTTATACAATAGGACACTTTCTGTCTCTCTTAATTATGGCAGGACTGTTTTCAACAATCAGAGGGTTGGGTAGCTGAAGGCCTTGAGAGCCAGCCTATACATGTTTATATCATTTGGTTTACATAAGGAAGGGATCAGACGATCTGAGTCTTCTGGTATGATATAACACTGAGGGCCTGATTCACAGAAGTGTTGTATAATGGTGCCCTCCCATCAGGGCCATTTTAAGCACTTTTGGGGCCCGGGGCACAGATACCTTTGTGGCCCCCCTCCCTGAACCCAAGAAATTAAGGGGTGCAGAGTACCTGGTCGCGTCCCCAACATCACAATCACAACACATTGGTTGATATGCTGCCTCGCAGCAATCAAAATAGGCAAAGGTATCCTTTAAGTCCTCTTACCCTCTTCATGCTTGCTGTAATCCGAATGATAAACAAGTAGCATTTCAACAACATTAGCAGTCCATCATGAGGGTATTTATGGTCTATCATAAGTACAGTACACTTTTCACCAATAGCTGCCACAAGGAAGGTATACCTGCCATAATATAAATGCGGCACAGATCATATGAAAATGTGCACATAATCCAGAATAGACAGATTAGCTGCCTCACAGAATGCAAAACTGCTCAGGCATGGCTAGAGGAGACACATTGGGTGCAAGCAGTAAGCTACACATACCATATAGTAGATAATGTTTGGAGATTAGAAGCTGCCAGAGAGGTGTCCTTATCCAGACAGATTGAGATTATAAAGAGGGACATGCTTTTCAAGCAGAATTACCATTATATAGCAAAGAAACAAGTGGATTTGGTGTGCAGTGTATCAATGCCTACTATTTTTTTTTTATAGAGGAAGCAGCACTATAGCCAGTGAAACCATGAGAACAAAATAACTCTAAATACCGACAATTTTGAAAGCTTTAGAGACTGGCAATTTTGATAGGTTAGGCAATTCAAGATTGAATGGGATTCCTAGGATCACACATTGGTTAAGATATGAAGCTGGGATTTTTACCCACTCTGCAATTTCTGCACTTCACCACCCTTTTTTAGCACTTACAATGAACTAAAATAATCACATTGTATAGAACTGACTTGGAAAGTAGACAAATTGTATAACCCATCTTGTCAACTTTGAAAAACAAAATGATATAGAAGCGTATTATGCAAAATGGTAATGATTGTTGCTTCATTGTCTCCATCAAGAAGGGAAGTAATTGACATGATCTTAAGATACTTTTTCTGGGTTTCTCTTTTCTATTTTAAAGCTTTAAATTCACCCAAAACACAGGCTTGTGAAATTGTTATTCATAAATGAGCAGACACACCTTTGAGTTGTATAAAAAAGCCAACCGTTTTTATGTCAAAGAAGCAGACTTTAAAATATGCTTGCCAGAAGCCTTCAATATCTGGTCCTCTCTCTTCTGTCTAGAAGCCCTTCCACACAAGTTGCCTACATAAAAGAATGATGATCAGGTAATGTGCTAAACAATGCCACCAGCATTTGAAAAGGCATTCCTTTTCACAGAAGACATCACAGAAATGTCAGTGATATGATTTGTCCAGGATCACTGTAACGTCTGCTGGCATAGCCAGGATACAAGCAGGGACAATTGGGTTCCACATTTTTGAATATGGATAGCTTATCACCTTTCGAAACTAACACTTTATGTTCATCATTTGGGGTGGCTGCTTAGGTTTTACAAAACCCCATCTGAACAAACCAATCTCTAGACCTTCACCATATTGATGCTTTGTTTGCTTTTACAGCAACCACTATGTGGTGCATGTACATTGCTAATAATAGCACCCATTGTGCTAAAATGTTATCAGATTCAGATATAGGAAATGCTGAGTTGACCTTGCTGGGATTTGTTACTGTAATATTGCATACGAACACAGACCTCTGCAATGAGTGCTTAACTCACTGAACTATATTCTGTACTAATGGAGCACTCATGTTTATCAATACCCATTTGAACTTTGCCTATTGCACATGATCAATATAATCAGAACAGAAAGGTGAGAATTGTGTCTTATCGAACACACAAACTATGAATATCACAGTGAACACAAAATATTACATGATTAATGGATCAAAGCAGAACTTTCTTTTCAACAACAGTCAGGCAATAGGATAGGAGTCTCGGCAGCAAGCCTTTTAATATCCTCAAGTGTGCTATTCAAGTCGGATAAACAATGTGAACTGATTTATTTAGAGTAGGCAGCCTTGTGGGCCCCTCCAAGGTGGGGGCCAGGGACAAGGGCCCCTTTTGCCCTCCCATAAAGACGTCTCTGCCTCCCATTGAAAAACGCTCTGTGAACTGGGCCCTCTGTTTTTCAATAGTATTGCGCCTTTAAAGAAACACTTCTGTTCATCAGGCCTTTAATCTTATATGATATGATAGGTTATTTATAACGTACTTAATACCCAGAGGTTTCTAAGCGGGGACCCAGGGATGGAACCTGTGTTGCTCCGTGTCATCTTGCTTCCAAGGAGAGCACGTTGCCCCTGAGCTATCCTCCGGATAATCTCATCTCAGCTAAATGAAAGGACTTTGCCGGATACTCAGTGTGATGTACAGAGCACTTTAAAATCAGTTAACAATGTTACTGGGAGACAGTTTGAAGACTGCAAACCTGGTAAAATGTGGTGTCTGCTTTTAAATTAAATTGCACAATCTGCACAGCGTTGGCGTTCTGGCGGTGATGTAGTCTTACAAGGTGACTCACAGTGGGATACACTTTGTGTAATCAGTTCTTGTAATGTACCACTGATTAGATGTGTGGGGACTGGGACAGCTGATTACCAAAAAAGAACACTTTGGCTACAGGCTTTTTCAATAGGTGGGGGAAATTTGCCCAGTTCATGGGGTCAGAATGTTGTTTTTACCACCATTGGGTGAATTAATTCAGTGCTGTGCTCAAAATATAAGGGTACCTCCCTAAACTGATTCTACAATTTCTTTCTTGGTTCACCGACTGGTAGCAGTGGTCAAGATGTCAAGGATAACTCTTTGGAGGGACGAGGGGTACACACAGAGGCATAGAAATAAAGCATCGTTTCGAATAAAGGAATGTCTACCAGACACCATTATGAAGATAAATGTAAGATCTCATAAGGTAAAGATGTTGACGAAGGGTACTTTTAAGTAATAGTATTCGGAAAAGGCATTAGGAGTGTTCATCACTAACTCATTTTGAGGCTGGAGGTTTCTTTGGGGTTCGCACAGATTACTTGAAATTGACTCACAAGATGCCCATAGACAGGAGATAGATTTGAGTTTGAGGGGAGGTAAAGGCACAAATATCGGAAGGTTATTTGGTCGCTACAGAGTGCAGATGCTCTCATTAGCTTGGCATCTCAGTGCATGTGCTCTTGCCTGGTCATCATCGAGGTCAGCGCAGTCACCAAGCCTAGCAAGGATTCCAGAGGGCACAACTTTCAAGGCACTCCACTTGGTCGCTGCTTTTTTTAATAGCAGCTGCATAACTCAGGTTGGTCAGGTTCCCGTTCTCTCGGTGTCTGGTGCTTTTGCTTTGTCATGCCTGGTCTGCTCAGGGACTGGGTAGCAAGACCTTCCTGGGAGCAAGGGATCCTTCAAAAGATCTCAATGGCCAAAGGGAAGAAGACACTGCTGGTTGACTGAAATCCGTTTTCCGCCCATACTAGCAGAGCTTGGCCTTCAGAACACTTTTCGGAAGTACTGTGACCAGAAGAACTTCTTCACAATGTGTGCTTGGTTGAGTACCTTCTTCTGGGCTTTAGGACTCATCCCCAAGTTTGACAGAGTAAGGATGCAGACAATGGTGTTAAATGATAATGTGGAGGTTCGAAGGTTCAGTCATCTCCCACTCACAGAGCTGTTTCCATGACCACTTTGATGCCCAACCAATCACTTATGTGCTGCCATTTTCATGTTTGCAGACAACTTCTCTGTCTTTCATCCCAGGTGTGGATTTGGGATTGAACGCCATTGCCATTCACACTCAGGTTATATTGGCTGCTGGCAACCGCAGACATCTTCCTGCGTGCATACCTTAGCCATCAACATGCCTGCACCATCCATCTATAATTTCTTATAGAACATAATCTGTGGCTGTTTGCCTTGGCGCTGGATTGAAAGGGTGTTGGGAGGGGAACCTATTTTTATTGACAAAATATGCCAGCCACCAATGGGAACAGGGATCCTTTCTGACAGGTGTACCCTGAAATTAAAAGCGCTTCCCAAGGACACATTTTGGATTGCTATCCCTGATAAGGACATTGCAAGGACTCATAAAGGAAAACGTCTGAAAAAAACAGTCAGAATTAACATAGAATCAGAGTAGTCTCATGCCAGAGGCATCGTTTAGGGTATTTGACCTCACAGGCACTGCCCATTGAAGATGGGGAGTGTCCTCTGATACCTGGCAGGTTTTTACTACAGTGAGGAACACTCAAGCCAGCATTAAGCATGGTTTGGCGGGCAACTCTCTCACCTACTGTAAGACTTCATGCGGATTCATGCATATTGTGTTAACTCACAAACAACGTTCTTTTGGTGAAATGATGTAAACGTATGCATTTATCACGTCTTGAAAAGGGGAAAGGAAACACCTGCTCATGAAGCCGCATTGGCTGCCTGGAGGTTGCTCCAGCAATGACGAGATGTTTTTTTATGTGAAAAAAGCTGTTTTGCAACAGTGAGAAACTGCATGTCAGAGCTTTCTTCAGCTGTTCTTCCAGTAAGTTCATTGTGCTGTGCAATCTGTTCGTAGTTGTGTACTCTGGTTATCTGATGTTACAGAGCGTGCACCAAGCCTTTCCCAATGTCCTCCCCAGCATGTCTATAATAGAAAAGCAGAAGTGAAAGCTGCCTCGTTCAGCTGATGCTTCTGCAAATATGCTCTTTAACAGATAACAGGCAAGTGTTGGCTCAGTTTAAACATGTAGGACCAAGGTCGCAGATGATGCATTTTGCTTAGTTTGATCAAAGAAAGGGATGTGAAATATTCAATCAGAAGGAGTTTACAAAGTAGAACAAATAAAGGCTACGAGTGACGTGATCCCATGGTCAGATCATATCAGATCATATCATTCTGCAACCCACAACTCTGGAGAAAAGCAGCATTTCTTTTGATCCCTTAACCAGTCAGCCCGGTCCCGCGCTTAGAAACTGGTCTCTGGTATTAAGTGTGATATAAAAGAACAATTATAATAACGGTATGTCTCTTCCAGAGCCACAACCGCACATGCATTTTCTTATGGACAAAATGTAAACTGACAACAATATCTTTCCTGGTTCATGTACAAAATAGATTTTTAGAGAGCACACACTTGGCATCATTGCGAGTTTGGTGGTGTGGCAAGAAAATGGCAGAAACGGAATGTCCACCTTTTTCGCTACACCGCCATATTGCGAACATGGAGGCGCATAGAAGGAAACACCACGTGACACCACATGCATTTGCAACGAGGTATTTCCTGCAGACATATTGACGATTTTGCTGACTTCAGAATTACTGAAGCCAGTATTTGTTCCAAACCAACATGGGCCACCATAAGAGGAAATAACACTGCTGTTGCCTCACTCGTAATTTGGAAGTTACTGCCAAAATGTGTTGTGCTAATGGTGGCCAGGCTTTTCAGGTTTACTACTGGCAAATCTATCAGATTTGTAATGAGGTACATTGGCCCTCATTACGAGTTCGGTGGTGAGTATGGTGATAATTCCGCCGGACGGAAATACACTGTTAAGGCTGTTTTGTCTGTGGGAATTACTGACACATTACAAGTTGACGGAAGGGCGCACAGACCATCTGCGGTAACAGTAATTCTGTCTGGCAGAATTACAGCTGAAAAGCAACTTCAGATGGTAATTCTGCCATGTATCACCTGAACTACCGTTACCACCAAGCAAATTGGTGCAAATACCCACAGAGGAATTACCAAGTAGTAATTCTGACAGCGGAATTAGCACTGGGCGGATATAGCGTCATGTTGCAAATGGGAAGATGAACGGTGGCCATCTTTAAAAATCCAATCCAACCTCAATCTCCCATTTCCTGTAGGCATCCAAAAACAGAAGTCAAGGTAAAAATGTCCAAGAAGAAAGGAAAAGTGAAAGTGCTGGATATACTGGTGCGCAAACAAAAATTGAGCAAGGGTCCTCAGAGATGAAATAGTGTTCCTTGCTCAGCAGCTATTCGGGAGAAGGCAGAGGAAGACATAATGCCATCTGAGCCACAATATGGGACAAGATGGAGGCAGCACGAATAGTCCCATGTGACAGCAAGGGCTGCCGTAAGAGGTGGAATGACCTCAAGGCCAGGATCTGCAGCCTCCTGTCAAACTACTGGTGGGAGACAGCTGCCACAGGAGGTGGCACTGTAGAGCCACTTGCCCTCACACCATGGGAGGAAAAAAGCCAGCAGCATCTTCCACATGGAAGGAATTGAGGGTGTAGGAGGGGCTGAGGTTGGAGCAGTCAACGTGAGACTGATGAGTATGAATGTCAAGTCTCCCATGTCAATGCACTGCTAAAATGCATATCCCATACATGTGCCTCCCAGCATAAATGGCTATGATTTACAGGAGAATGCCCTACCAAATGGCAATGTGGACTACCGCACTGCAGCAACATGCTTGTGTAAGTGAAGGTGGGACACTGTGCAAATAGATACCTTTGTGTAAATGTGCATTTTACCCCATGCAAATGAGATTCACACACGAGGCCAGGCCATAGTCAAGTGGCAAACTGAACTATCTGCACCCACATCCAGCACTGCCACACCCAAAAGTGAATCGACCACATAGGAAATACCCACGGCAATGACTGTGCCAATACATGTAAAACCATTTCTGTAAGCCATCTGCCAATTAGGCCATGCATGTGAGGTGGGAACCCTCGCCTGACCCTACTCCCAACTGGATGGAGCACTGTCCTCTGCCCAACAACCTACCCTGACCATGTCCCCTGCCATCCCACTGCCCAATGCACAAATGACACTCATCACCTAACATCATGTCACTAGAGATGTAGTCCTCATATCCTGTAAAGTGTGTTTGTCAATATCTGGTTGAAATAATGAATACTTCCTGCAGTACATTCAAAATGTGAAACCACATGTGTCTAGGATGATCATCCATCATAGTGCATGAGTGTCTTGCTATACCACATAAAATGATGCATGATATCTGACATCTACCCATCAGGTTCACAGTCGACTCAGGGTAATGATACCGGCCCAACCCATATCAGGGTTTATCTGCTGCCTCAAGCACCTCTACCACCACCCCTGGGCCCTGCAGCCATGGCAAGAGCAGGACGATGACCAGGAGAAAAGCACCTGCCACAGCAGCAGCATGCCAGCTGCAGGAATCAGGCACACTGCAAAAATAGACAACTGACCCCTCCACTTGCATTGCGCATGCCACTGCTGGCACACCACCATATGGCACTACAGCTAGCACAGCTGCAGGAGCTGCACACCCACCAGCTGCAGAGGCTGTTTCACAGCCGTCCCCTGCAGAGACAGTTGAGGAGCTGCATACCACCACTGCCACCCATGAGGTTTTACACACACCAACCAATCGCCCCACAATTCCTCTTCTTACCTGAGTCATTGATCCCATGCCATCAGCACCATGCTCCTGACCCTCCATCACATCTAAGGCTAGGAGTCAGAAGCATCCACCCCTGTTACCCCCGGGGAGGGCTCATTGCCTGACAGCCCACGTCGCTAATCCCAGAGGAATGTGGCCCGTTCACAGACCAAACAGCCTGCCATGCCCAAGAGGGTTCTGTGATGAATCTACCGATGTCCTCACTACTTTCCCTGAGGCCGTTTCCTCCTATGTGGCCAGGGTGACGGCAGCCACTACCTGATCCTGACCCTGGGGGTGGCTAAATGAGGGAGAACCACCTGGGGGGGAGTACACCTCAGGGAAATGAGACATGGGGCCTCATTACAAGTCTGCTGGTTTGAAAATAAGGGTTCCGGTGGCAATGTACTGGCAGAAATTCTGGACTGGCAGACTGCCACTGTGCCTGCTGGTGCCGTTGCCGGGCACAATTGTCATGGAAACAGGAGCACCCATTCCTGTGGAGTCATCTCGGACTCCACGGGAATGAGGACTAATGTTTTCCACCACCTGATATCCTGGGCCGCTGGGACTTGTAATGTCCCTGTGGCACTGGGATCTCAGATGGTGGAAACGGTGTTAGAGACCAGCAGGTTACTACCGGACTTGTATTGAGGCCCATGGTTGGGAAAACCACATACCTGACATCCCTTTCAGGGAAGTCCCCTTGATTCCCAAGACTTTAATGGCATATTGTCATAACCCTCACCAACATTTTAGTAGATCCACTTTAGTTTCCCCCCCCAAGATTCAAATAGGGACCACATACAAACTATCAAGATAAGGAAGAGATCAGGAGCAGTAAAGGTTACTCCCAGTGTAGCTCAGTGTTCACTTCCTCAATATCATTCAAGAGGAAAGTCCACAGCCACTGACATGAGGAAGAGACCAGGAGTAATAAAGATTAGTTCTAATGAAGTTCAGCAGTTACACCCTCAATGTCATTCAACAGGCAGGACCATGGCCAATGGCACAAGGAAGAACAGAGGAGTAATGATGATTTCTAAGACCGAGTATCAAAAGCAACAGAATAATTATTGGAAAGAGGTAATTGGGCAAGCAGGCCAACTAGAATTCCCAATGTCAAATGTTCTTCTTTCCTTATATAGATCCTCAAAGTGTTTGACCCCTACGGCTTCGGGGATAGACCCCTACAGATAATTGCACTCCGTTGGCAGGCCACTACCCAAAATCTCCACGAACCTGGTCGTAACTCCAATATTCATTGTGTGAAGCAAAGCGTCCCCTAGGTCCTCCTGGTATTGTTGTTTGTTGACCTTGATAACCTCAGCATACTTGTCCCTTGCATTTTGTAATGCCATTATCCCTTTAGTGGCTACATCTTTAGCCTGCTTTACAAGAATACCTTTTGCTCATCTGCAATCGCCATCATACCAGGAATTCTATGAAGATTTTTGGCCTTAATGGCCTTCCTTGTCTTAGAGAAGAACCCCCCGAAATCATCGCCAGATCAACATGGGCCTCCATGTTAGCATTTTCTGGACTTCTTGCATACCAAGGGAACTCGTGAGTATTGGTAGGATGGACCTATATATCTCTGGGAGGACAACTTCCTAATCAATTTTCACCTGCTTTAATGCACCTCTGGAGGGCCCACGAAAAAATAACGCAGCTGCAGGACTATTATCCCACTCTTCCACATCCCCCAATAATGTGGCAAAAGCCATTAGAATTATGGGGTGGTGGTCACTCTCAACCCAGCAGTGGACCTCAAAGTCAATGATAGATGACTAAACCTCCAGGTTCAACAAGAAATACTCGATTAGACTTGAACATTTTGTGGAACGAACCTGACCCTGGGGGTGGCTGTATGAGGGAGGTAGTACACCTCAGGGAAATTATGGGACATGGTAGGAGGTAACCATGTACCACACCTTCCCTTTCATGGATGTCCTCTCTATTCCACAGACTTTAATGGCATATTGCCATATCCCTCGCCAACATTTTAATAGATCATCCTTAATTTCCCTGCAAGATCCCATTAGGGATCACATAGTAACCATTGAGATGAGGAAGAGATCAGCAGCAGTAAAGGTTACTCCCAATGTAGCTCACAGTTCACTTCCTCAATATCATTCAAGAGGAATATCCACAGCCACTGACATGAGGAAGAGACCAGGAGTGATAAAGATGACTTCTGATGAAGTTCAGCAGTTACTCCCTCGATGTGATTCAAAAGGTGGGACCATGGCCACTGGCACGAGGAAGAATAGAGGAATGATTATGATTTCTAAGACCGAGTGTTAAATGTAATGGTCTCATTGGTGGGAAAGAGGTAATTGAGACAGGAAGTTTAAATACAAGCCAAACCCAGCTGATGGGAAGGAGTGCCGAGAGAAGGACAAGAAATGGAGAAAACAGCAGACGCGTGTCTGCCTGCCGGTCAAGACACGTTTCTCAAAATCATTCAAATTGGTGCCATCAAACATGGTTTTCGCAATGGTCATGGCTGTAGCATCTTTAACAGGGAAAGCCTCAACCCATTTACTAAAGGCACAAATGACCACAAGGACATACTTTAGATTGTTGCATCGTTCCATTTCAATGAAATCAAAGTGAATAACTTCGAAGGGGACAGAAGGTGGGCCAAAACTTCCCCTTGGAGTTGATGTCCCCTTTCCCTCATTGTGTTGTGGGCAAATCATGCAGTTCTGGACATAGCGCTGGGCAATTTTCGAAATCTTGTCATTTGCCCAAATTTTTCCTAACATTTTCGTAACCTGCTGGGCACAAACATGTGTAGGGCTGTGTGCCATGACAACCATCATCATGACATAGGCGTCGGGTAACAGCCATTTTACTTCGACCATGTCCACCCAACACCCATCATCATCAAGTTTCCCCAAGCCTTCAGCCCACCTCTTAGACTCTTCCATTGTGGCATCAGCTTGGATGTCCCGTACAGACCCGACACCCTTATCCATTACATAGGCATCTACAGTCTCCCTTGAAACATACATCTCCGTGAAGAGATCTGTGGCAGTTCGTCTAGCTATCTGATCAGCTAAAGCATTCCCTTTTCCAATATCATCTACAATCTTTCGATGTGCTGCACATTTCATAACTGCTAACTGAGTAGGGAGCGCAAGCGCTGAGAGTAGTTGCACTATTAGGGAGCCATGTTGAATCTTGGTGCCATGCGAAGTTAGGAACCCTCTTTCTGACCAAAGTCTCCCAAAGTTGTGAACCACCCCAAATGCACACTGACTATCAGTATATATATTTACTGCAAGCCCATCGGAAAGTTCACAAGCTCGGGTCAATGCTATAATCTCTGCGGCCTGCGCAGAAATATGCGTAATTCTCTTAGTTTCCACAACCGTGCTCAATGTAGTGATTGCATAAGCGGCTGTGGATGCACCAACCGGAAGTTTAAAGCAGGAGCCGTCACAAAACAGCTCTCCTTGCGGATTATCCAAAGGAGTATCTTTCAAATCAATTCTACCCTTTGTTTCTTGTTCGGTCGTATACAAACAATCATGTGACTCTTCATCGCCGCAAGTAGTATCTTGAGAAAAAGGTAGGAATTCTGACGGATTAAGGACACAACACCTCTTAATTTGAATGTGAGGAGCAAACAAGATCAATTCATATCTTGTCAACCATGCAGAAGTGAGGTGTTGCATTTGAGTTCAGTTCAATAGAACATCTACAGAGTGAGGCACCATCAAGGTTAGATCATGGCCTAGGACCATTCCCTCACTCTGTTTTACAGACGCGGCAGCAGCAGCGACAGCGCGCAAACATCTTGGCAAAGCACATGCTACAGGATCAAGGGCGGAAGAATAGTAACCGCACTGCCTATTATTCCCTCCGTGTTCCTGTGTTAATACAGCCGAAGCACATCCATCACATTCATGCACAAACAACACAAAGGCCTTTTCATAGTTTGGTGTGCCCAAAACTGGTGCAGAGCATAATGCAGTCTTAAGCAAGTCAAACGACTGCTGGTGTACCGCATTCCATGGCAATGGCGAAGAAATGCCCTTCTTTGTCAAAGCCACCATCGTTTGATCACTAGTGAGAAATTCGGGATCCACAACCTACAGTAAGAAGCCATACCTATCAAGGCCCTAACTTCCTTCTGTGTATTTGGGACAGACATGCCAGAAATGTGTTTTATTCTTTCAGGTCTCAATCTTCTTCCCTCCTTTGACAGGAGATAGCCTAAATAGGCGACCTCCTGACAACAATATTGACATTTTTTAAGCGAAGCTTTGTGACCATGCTTAGTTAGATGAATAAGTAATAACACAGTGCCCTCCTTACAGGCACTCTCAGAGTCAGCAGCTAGAAGCAAGGGTATCAAGTTGTTCTTTCAAAGCCCTACTATAAATACTAGGACTCTCTGTGTACCCTTGAGGTGCACGAGTAAATGTAAACGAGCATCCCCCTAAGGTGAACGCAAACAAATATCTACTATCCTTGGTATAGGAATACTAAAGAATGCATTCTTTAAGTCCACAACACTAAAGTAAGTAGCTGTAGCTGGAATCATGGTTAGGATTGTCGTTACATCAGGCACAATTGGAAATTGTGGTGCCACAACTTTATTAATGGCACGTAAATCAATTATAAAACGGAATGGAATTACATTATCGCCTTTCTTGTACACGGGTAAAATCGGACTATTACACAAACTTCCTGAAATTTCTTCAATCACACCACGATGCACAAAATCGGAAACAATACATTTCAAAGCTCGTTCGCCCTCAACCGAAATCTTACACTGGGGAATGCGTGGCAGCTCAATTCCATGTTTCAAAACTATCTTAACAGGCTCAATCTGTAAAACACTGAAGTCATTGTCGTCGACAGCCCACAAGCTCTCTGGTACATCAATGAATTCTGGAGGCAAAGGTCTAGCCAAAAATTGCGAGGCAGATAATTGCAGTGGTGAAATCGTCAAGCGCACTCCATCAGAAGAACAATAAATCACGGCATTTAATTATTTTAACAAAGTCAACCCCAGCAAGTTCTCGCCGCAATCCGAAGTCAACAGAAATGACACTGGTCCGTAAAGGGACCCAAAGAAATAGGTACCGGCATAGAAACCCGACAAACAACTGGTGTACCGGAAAACGCTACAGAAACATTGGTTTGCCCTGACAGTGGAATGTTTGGAACCCGCAAATGATCAATGGAACACTTCAATGCTCCAGTGTCTATCAAAAACTGATGTTTCCTATTTCCCACCACCATTTCAACGTAGGGACTTTCTGATTGACGGAAATAGGTGTAGGTTCCAAACCCTGCTTCGGGCAATCCTAACGAAACAGAATATCATCAAAAGGAAGCTCTTCAGATAAATATGCAGCGGAAGGATGATCAAACATATTCCTGGTGTCTGCACTCGGAGTCTGATTGTCCTGCGAAAAAGGTTGCTGAGGGTCCTGTGTAAACTGACCTCTACCAGGACCCCCTATGCCCGGGCGACCTCTGGATCGCCTACCCATATTACCAAATGTATTATTCGACCTTTGTTGAAGGACGGGGCATTGTGCTCGCCAATGACCCTCTCGACGACAATAAGCACACTGGTTAATATTCACAGGACCCAAGGGCACATTCCCCTGAGGGACAAACTGACCTCTAACCTGAGAACTACCCCCTCTGGGGCCCCTAACAATTTGCTGCAATAGCACTTTAGTTTTTAAATCGCCTTTCCATTTTTCATTCCATTTTCATTATTGACACGGTTCTCATAGTACTGAGCCATGTCCAGTACTTCTGATTGTGATTTCACCTGCCAAGCGCTCTCAGAAGACATAATTTGTGACTGGATGTCAGGCAGCAATCCACGTACAAATTTGTCCACAAATAATCTTTTCCCAGACTCTGTGCCTAAGTCTTGTCCACTGAAATCCGAGAAGACCTGTTCGAACCGATTAAAGATCTCGGTAGCACCTTCAGACTTTCCTTGGACACAGGCCGAAAGCTTGTGCCAAATAATTCTCTTTTCGGGAATTATGGTTTTTAATTTAGCAATGATTCTATCAGGCAGAGTTAATATCACCTGTTGCGGTCTTTCACCAGCTGGCCTTTCCCCATCGAGTCTGGTTATATTCGCCCATGTATCTCCCAACCCGGGTACATCGTCAATAGTTCTAACTTGTTTCCATAAATCTACGGGCAGGAGTACAGGAAACAACAAATCAATGTCACCTAAGGTGAACACTGAGGACTGCAAAATGGATTCTATCTCTTTATAGAACCCTGTCGGATTTTTCCTAATATTTGGGATAGATTGCCTAATAGTATTCACTTCCTGTCTTGAGAACAGGACTTGAACAAACTGTGATACATAATGTGCAGGAATGTTCACAGAGACTATATTATTTACAGCATCGGCCCCAACCTCAACCTTCGGGACAAATGTCAGAGGAACCTCTCTCATAGGCAACTGAGAAATAGGTGACTCCGAACGCTTACTAAGCAACAGAGCCAAGTCGAGCTCTAAGGCAGTCGAAGAAGTGTCAAGTGAAAAAGCTCTCTTATAAATGCTCAATAACTCTGTGGGACAATTAATCTTCCTTTTTACACATTCATCCTGTAGGTATTCTACCATTACCTGTATCACTTTCCTCTGCATTTCTAACGTATATTGACTACATGTGTCATATACCTCACCTGGAGTTATCGTTATGTCTGAAATCCATCTAATCGCGTCTTTCTTACAAATTCGCATTTCCTCCGATATCGGTTTACGACACGGAAGGAACCGTGTCTGTACATACATATTCTCCTCTTCATCATCCTCATTCTGTAACTTTTCTAACTCCTTTCTATACCCAAATAACCTCTCGACATGCTCCTTTACCTTCTCCACAGTGTCTCTAGAAAGCGCTAGAGTATTTAGATCCCTTAACCCATGCGTAACATCCGCATTATTTAATCTTCCCCACATTATACATAACTGAATCCCTAAACCTTCAATAAAAACATTTTTCTCAGGAAAATTATCCATATTACAAAGTGTGGCAAAACGCTAGCTTGATCATCCTTCTCCATACAATGCTTAGCCCATGCAATTAACTCCAAGTTTCTTCTCCGGCGGTTTGGTATTGCGAGTGACAACTTTTGTTCCTGTACCTCGATCGATTACAAGTGGCTCAGGACTACTTGGAAGAGAGGGAGCAGGCAAATTCGATGGAGGTATTATAACTGGTGCGATAAAAAGAGGCGGAGGAGCAGGTGGAGGGACAAAAACCGGAGGAATAGGAACAACAGGCTGAGCAGGAAGAGCAGGAATAACAGCAGGAAGAGGTACAGCAGTGGGAAGAGGAACATACGGAGGTGGCGCAGAGGCACCAGGCCTTCGTTCATTTAATATTTTGTCAATAAACTCATTAGAAATATGAAGATCTTTAGAAGGATAGATTTTCTGAATTCCAAGTGAGAAAGCCCTATCCATATTTTTAGTCGCCTCAGACTGTTTGTTCTGGTCATGTAACAAAGCTTTTTCAGCATTCGTTTTATGACCATGTGCATGTTTCTCTCTACTTTTAAGTTGTTGCAACGCTTCTTTTTTCCAATTCTGCAAAACATCAAATGCTGCAGGTCTTGCCTTTTTCTTTAACAAGACTGGCTCCAAATATTCAATACGAGGGATCTCAAAAGTACCATTGATTGGCCACTGAAGTTCGGAGGCATGTCTGGTTTGTCTGTGCCAAATATCATTAAATACTATACTTGCAATGCCATACTTACAGTACATAGTACAGGCCGGGGACCCCTGTGGTGCGGGACGGCTAAATTCCAAAGATTGTCTATCACTGTGGAATAATGCCCTAAAGCAGCTAGACAATTTCCCAGGCATATCTCAAATTCTTGGTGTTACCTGGTCAATAATTGTGACTGTAGATACAATCCGCCAAAATTCAAATTGTCATGGTTAAATTAAGAATCGGGTCACGACTCACCTGAAGAAACCTAAGGAGGACCGATCGGTACTTCTAAGAATCTTACCTAACTAATCTTACCTCGTGTATGGTGATTTCGGCAAATCTGCCCGCCTCGATAAGTGGACCCTCATCAAGATGCCGTCTCGGACCACACGCTTATCGTCCAAGGATCGGGTCGTGCAGCGCTGCTGAGGTGTCGCGTCTCGTTCAGGGGGCCCCTTATGTCACACCGTCCTATCCCGTTCCGATAGCGTGCGTCAACCTTCAACAATCCGGCATCAATCTTGAGGGTCCCTATTCAGGCGCCAACTGTGAAAACAGAAAAAGAATATCGAGGCTGAGTACCCCAAAAGGAAATACACCAAACACAGGTTACACAGGAACATACAAAGTACTTTATTTTATACTGAATCCAGTTACAAAAACAGAGCAAAATCAGATAGCTATCTGCCTTCAGTACAACACAATGAACTCCAGCGTGGTTCAGTGTGTTCAGTAAGAGACGCTGTACAATAGAATGCATTCGCATTTTATACATCTAGTGGGCGCGATGTCCAGCCCCACTTCGGGTTAATATTCCTTTTAATACATCACCGATCTAGGGTTCGTGCCAAGTCTCAAATAACCGCATATAACTGGTTTGCCTTTAATACATGTATCAACAAGCATATGCAATAACTGTGTATTCTAAAGTTTTCCATGCAGGCCTTCTTAAACATTAATACAATGTAGTTAAACAGATGTTCTTCGTTCAGTATTTGAATACATTGTCTCAACATATGCTCGTGGATTAGTTTTCATTGCACGAGTAATCCTTCTACACATAGGTCAATGAAGGACAAGGTCTCAGTTCATGACCTCAACAAGTGGCCTGCAGGCAAATTACACATTAGCTATGTACAGAGGTCAAGACAGCCATGTTATATTCTGGAATGACATCGTTCACCATTTTAGCTCACAGGGTGACTTTTACACAACGAATCCTAAAATGGCGGTTTGACCTCAAATGGCTGCTTACATGGAATTAAGGTCAGGACCTTGCAACACAGATTTCTTTTGCAAGCGACTTTCGAGCAGCTTGGCGTAGGCCAATATTAAATATATTTATTGAAATAGGAGGCACGGTATACTTTCTATTTCGACATTGTAAAATTAGTTTCTCAGTCACACAGAGTTCAATTGCCCAACCCAGATTTTCAGCTATCTTTCCTTACCTCTCCTACCCCAATAGACTCGCTGCAGTTATGTCTATTGTTATGTCGAGACTGGACTATGCAAACTCCTTATACCTGGGAACACTAGCATACCAACTCAACAAACTCCAAAGAGCCCAAAATGCTGCCGCCAAACTCCTCCTCACCCTGGGACACAGAGACCACATCTCACCCACTCTCCGCACCCTCCACCAGCTCCCAGTCAGACAAAGGACCACTTTCAAGATCCTATGCCTTACCCACCAAGCAGTGCACAAGACTGGCCTACCGTACCTTCAAGAAAACATAAAACCCTACCTCCCATCTCGCTCCCTAAGATAAAGCAACACCCTCTTTCTAGTGATTCCTACCTCTAATTCTGTTAAGATCTGAGGATCCGCCTTCTCAACCTTAGCCCCAACTCTGTGGAACTCACTCCCCCCACATATTTGACACACCTAAGATTACATGGCCTTCCGCAAAGCTCTAAAAACCTGGCTCTTTCCATAAATGCGGATTAAGATCTTCTACGGCTGCTGAGACCATGCACCCTGCTGACAAATCTTCAAGAGATCCTGAGCAATCACGCTACTAAATGCGACCATTAGGTCACTTAAAACTTTACTCTAAACACAGCCATCACAAACGTGCTCCTGAACTTCCAAATAACGAACTTGTCAGATCAAAGTCCTACCAACCAAACCTATCAGAGAACTCTGTGTAAAACAGATCTGTATATTCATGCTGCCCAAAACCTATTTCTCTAGAGAGCAACATGTATGTGTACCTATGCATGTATGTTCAGGACATGTTTTGTCTTAACTGCTCACGCTGTTACCACTGGAATTCCCCAAGGCGCATGCCTCTCTGCTCTCCTTTTCAACCTCTATTTGGCCTGTCTACCATGAAACATCAGCGCACACAACCTCTCCTGTTACAACTATGCTGACGATACCCAAATTATCCTAAAAATCCCCAAGACTAGCACCAACCCTTGTCCTGACCTTGAAGCTTGTCTCCGTGATATTGACTGATGGATGACAAGTAACCACCTTCTTTTGAACCCTGATAAAACTGAAATCTTGGTGTGCAGCAATTCTGCCACAACCGCTCCCATGGCTCCCTTCCCTCAGCCCTCCCCTCTGCTCCCCTCCCTCCAGTATAGTAAAAAACCTAGGCGGCACTATGGACTCAGGCCTAACCCTCTCCCATCAGATAAATAATGTTTCAAAATGCTGTCACTACCACCTCAATCTTCTTAGACGCATCTTTCCTTACCTCTCCTACCCCAACAGACTCGCTGCTGTTATGTCTATTGTTATGTCAAGACTGGACTATGCCAACTCCTTATACCTGGGAACACTAGCATACCAACTCAACAAACTTCAAAGAGCCCAAAACGCTGCCACCAAACTCCTCCTCGCCCTGGGACACAGAGACCACATCTCACCCACTCTCCGCACCCTCCACTGGCTCCCAGTCAGACAAGGGGCCACTTTCAAGACCCTATGCATTACCCACCAACCAGTGCACAAGACTGGCCTACCGTACCTTCAGGAAAACATAAAACCCTCCCTCCCGTCTCGCTCCCTAAGATCAAGCACTGCCCTCTTTCTAGTGATTCCTGCCTCTAATTCTGTTAAGATCTGAGGATCCGCCTTCTCAACCTTAGCCCCAACTCTGTGGAACTCCCTCCCCCCACATATTCGACACACCTAAGATTACATGGCCTTCCGCAAAGCTCTAAAAACCTGGCTCTTTCCATAAATGCGGATTAAGATCTTCTAAGGCTGCTGAGACCATGCACCCTGCTGACAAATATTCAAGAGATCCCGAGCAATCACGCCACACAATGCGACTATTAGGTCACTTATAACTGTACTCTAAACACAGCGATCACACACGTGCTCCTGAACCTCTGAATAACTAGCTTGTCAGATCAAAGTCCTACCAACTGAACACTCACTTCTCCTACCACCATCCTCACTCTCTTTTCTACAGCAACACACATTTAGAGGGCAGCTACACCCCTCGATCAAATTCGGCCTAGCTGCTCACATATGAACAATACTTCATGAACACCTCAACATTCTGATAAAATGCAGCTACACCCACGAAAATCGGCCTAGCTGCCCACATAAGCATCCTACAAAGGCCAAGCGCAGCCTGTACCCAGTATTGGTGACCAACCGCTTGACTGTACACATTAAACTGATATCCAATACCACCACATCTAATGGTAGGATGCAGCTACCATCAGGCAATCACATCAGCTGCTCACATAATCGGTGCACCCAAGCACCCTATGGCACCTTAGTCTCTCGACTGACCTGAACTATAGTCCCCAAGGGCGTTCAACCTACCAGCGCTTTGAGGTCATAACAATTATATATAGAGCGCTATATAAATGACAAATAATATAACATAACTACCACATCCCTTCACACTGATTTTCCCATTGCAAATCTCCTACCTCGCATGCACATGTAGAGGTCCTCGCTGCCTGTTTGTTAAGCGCTATGTGCCCTGACACACCTACGTTGCGTTTATATTGTATCAGCAGTTTTGACATTTATCTTGCTGCACACATGCAATTCGAAATTGCATCAACTAAAACACAAACAACACTAAAAAAATGCATATCTCATTCTCATTAGCTACACCAGATTCATGCTAAAATTGCTACATTGTGTCAACATCGCTGTCACCCCAGCCCCCAGTATGGCGTGAGCAATTAAAACTTGTCTTTACCCTTGGGACCCTTATCAACTACCCCCACAAAAGCCTGGTCCTGATGTTTTCCTTATTGTATGCCACCTCCTGTAGTTGTGTGGATTGCACACAGATGTCATTAGCACCAGAAGTTGTAGGTATCCAGAGTCACTTCCAAGGGCAAAGGGCACATGTGTCAGTCACAGAAACATGAGCATGTGCACCATTGTTCCATGGCATCATGATGTGCGCTCTCTTGAAGCAGTTAGGGCACATCATGAAAAAATGATGTTGTATATCCCTATAGTAAATGTGTCATGTACTATGGGGTACAAATGTAATGTAACTTTGGGACTCCCTTTCACTCATCTCTCAACCACCAATTGTAACACTCATGCCCTGTGACTGGATTAGCAATGCACATGTTGTCTGTGGTAGTCTTGTGCTGTGCTTTAATGTTGTATGGTTGTAATTGTGCATTTTCATGGTTTGTGCATTCCTGCTCTTATGGTATGACAATCATGGTTAGCTGCGTACATGTCAACACTGTATGGCAGTGTAGCAATGTCAGTGTGCAGTGGTAAACTGTGATATTGACTCTCTAGGTATGATATCCCTATGAATTGTAGTACTTGTACTCCTCTCTTATTGGATTTCTTCCTTGCTAGAGGAATACGCTTTGATGTCATTTTTCTGCATTGTCCTGCAGATCCTAATCCGATGGACTGTAGCTGTACAGTAGCTGTAATGTGTGGTCTTAGAGGTGAGGTCCTGCGTGTCTGTGACAGGGCATGCATTGATGAGTTATTGTAATGGGTGCCCTCCCCCCTTTCAGGACCCATTTCATGTGTGCTGCAAATTTGTAATTTGTGATGGCACTAGTAATTATGCAGTATCCATGCCCAATGCCCACTGTGGTTCTCCATGTAGGCAGGCAGTGTCTGTTCTACAGAAACATGGCTTTGTGGGTGGAACCAGGAAAGTGATGCACAGCTGTTTGAGATGGTGAGGTCAACATCATAGGTCACCTGTACATTCCGTGAAAAATACTGTTTTATGTTGCAATGTACCTCTTCTGCTGCCTGGAGGACCACCAACGCCACATGTGTGCAGCCCAGGGCTGCAATTATGTTGGGTCATCGTAGCCTAAGTTGAAATCACCAAGTAGGATGATTTGTGTCCCCGGTTTGGCATTAATATTTAGAAGGGTGGTTATGTCTTCTTCAAAGGAACCTAGTGGGCTCAAGGGTCTATAGATAAGGTGCACCGTGATGGTATGTGAGGCGGAGAAACCTAATTTTAGGGTGAGTAGTGCTGCTGAAGGCATAGTAATGTGATCTATTTCTTTGATAGTGAGGTTGGCTCTACAGATACATGCTATACCATCTCCTTTGTAGGTTTCTCTTTCTTTTCTAAAGATAGTGAATTTTAGGGGTATGGCTAGCATTAGGGCAGGGCCAGCAGATTTGTGTAGCCATGTTTCAGTCACTGCTAGGAAGACAGGCTGGTTGCAGGTAATGATATTGGCAATTTCAGAAGCATGGGCTATCAACGATCTGGCGTTGATGAGGCCACCCTTGAGGTTGTGTGTTACTTTCATGGAATCACTAGTGTGGTCATTGATGATCAAGGTTTCAGATGGTTTAGTACAAGGTTTCTGAGTATGGTTGGGTTTAGTTTTAGATGTGTTGGGGTAGGCTCGTGGAGGCTTAGGCAGTCTGAATCCAAGGGCAAATCTGATTCTGGTGGGTCTGAGTAAAAGGATCTAATGAATGCTGGTCAGGGGGCTTGATATGTGTCTTGCTAGTCAGTTCCCTAGCTGAAGAGAGTCTATAGTGGAGAGCTGCCATTGTGGATAGGGCCATAAATGCAGAGAGGATGGCTAAGGAGCACGTGGATGGATTGGACATAGGAGATGTCATATCAGAGTTGGTCGGGGAGTTTGCTGATTTATCGGCAGGTGTAGGGCAAAAGGGTAGGCTAGTTCAAGATGGCAACAGTCGGCAACAGATTAGACTAGTATAGTATGACGACAGTCAGTATAGGGCCATGCTAGTACAATATTGCTGCAATCAGCATATGGTCAGGCTAGTACAATATATCATCACTCAGCATAGGGCCAGGAGGCTGGTGAAGTGTAAGAACAGTCAGCATAGGGCCAGGCTAGTATAACATAGCAGCAATCAGCATAAGGCCAGGCTAGTACAGCATAGCAGTGATTAGCGTAGGGCCATGCTAGTACAACATAGCAATAATCAGCATAGGGCCAGGAGGCTGGTGCAGTGTAAAAACAATCAGTATAGGGCCAGGCTAGTACAGCATAGCAGTAATCAGCATAGAGCCAGGCTAGTACAGCATAGGAGCGATCAGCATAGGGCCAGGCTAGTATAACATAGCAGCAATCAGCATAGGGCCAGGAGGCTGGTGCAGTGTAAAAACAGTCATGATAGGGCCAGGCTAGTGCAACATAGCAGTAATCAGCATAGGGCCAAGCTAGTGGAACATAACAGTAATCAGCATAGGGCCAAGCTAGTACAGCATAGCAGTGATCAGCGAAGGGCCAGGCTAGTGTGGCGTGTAAACAGTAGTCAAGGGTCTATGATTCGTTGGGTAATTATAACATTTTTACAGAACCGATATCGGGCAATGTAAGGCAGTGCAGACTGAGCATAATCACATGGAACAGATAGCAAATACAGGAACTATTTGGAATGGGAGATTTAGTAAGAGTCTTTGGAGAATTTATTACATACAGCGTCTAGTATTATGTGCAGGGGAATGGCATCAGGGAGTACACATGTTGAGACAAATGTACACAGTGTAGCACAATGCGATATAGGTGGATTACTGGATGGTCAGTTTGGCGTATGGTGATGAGTGCACCAGGCGGCAAGTGCAATTCAGTGTTTCATAGTCTAGTCAACATCAAAGCTTACCGGTAGAGCTCGATCATGTTGGTATCACCGGAGGTAGCAGGGAGTTGGAGCTGCAGGGTGGGAAGGTCCTCTGGCTTGGATAGAAGTACCAGGGGTGGCAAGGGCACAGCGGGGAGATGTGGATCGAGATGTAGGGCTCATGGCCCTAGGCTTGTAGGCTTCTGACACGCTCCGACCGGAATGATGCCTTGGATGGTGTGCCTGCCGGCTCGCGATTGGTCCTCAAATGAGAACAGGCAGCCAATCAGGGCTAGCAGCTGGGCCTGATGTGGTTCAGCCCCTGGTAGTGGCAGAAGGATGGCGGGTGGCCATTTTGGAGTGGGTACTGCCTCGTGGTGCTCTATGGAGTACACTCAGGTGTAACAGAGCACAGCTGATTTACAAAGATAATCCATTCTGAAGTCGGATGGAAATGTAGTTTTCTGGCGGAGCTCTGGCAGAAAAAATTTGCATCAAGCACTGCAGTGCTGAGAGCTTTCCAGGGTATGGCAGAAGGTCTGCCCTGAATTGGAGAGAGCCTCCAGCAAAGCCACTGCTCCTGCCGTGGGGTAGGAGCTCCAGCTCCTCGTGGGGAAAAGGCACTGAATGCACCTCCAGGCTCTGGACAGGAATGGTGCCTTAGATGGTGTAGCTTCGATTGTGGGCTGGCTTGAGCCTGCCGGCTCGCGATTGGTTCTCAAATGAGAATGGGCAGTCAATCAGGGTAAGCACCTGGGCCTGATGTGGTTCAGCCCCTGGTAGTGGCAGGGGATGAAGGTAAAGCCGGGATGTTGATCTTGTTGGATCTTTCTGCGGGTTTTGATTTGATAGACCATGAATGTCTTTTGCTTTCCTTGAGGGATACTGGCAAATGCTCTAAGGAAGCTGTTGGCTGGTTCTGCTCCTTCCTCCCAAACTGAGAGTCTAGAATTCAGAGGGGCCCAGTTTTTTCTCTTCCAGCACCTATCACATTCAGAGTGAAGGCGCATTCCATCTCGCCCCTGCTCTTCCATCTGTATATCAGATCGCTCTGCGCTCTCCTTGACAATCCGGGTGCATTTTTTACAAACTATGTGAATGACACCCAAGTGGTCATGGGAATTAGTGGTGATAATGCCAAAGCCTCCATCACTTTATCCAAAATTTACGGTCAAATTGAAAAATAGTTGTCAGAGAACCGACTATGTCTAAATGGCAGCAAAACGGAACTGCTTATCATTGGCTCTCAACAGGCCCGGGGCAAACTTAGTTTAGACAACAAAGAATTCTGAATAAGAGACAATGAAATTCAAGTCCAAAAAAATGAAAAACCCTGGTGGAGGACTTGTTAAATGCAGATGCCCATGTAAATTACTTAAACCAAACCTGCAACTACCATTTACGCCTACTCAGGAATAGCCACCCCTATAACACAAAAATGAACTGCACCACCGTAGCTCGAGCAACCATCCTGACCAGACCTGATTATTTTAATTTGCTACTAAGTGGAGCCTCACTTTTTAATCATTGAAGTGGCAGATCATTCTGAACGATGCTGTGCATATTGTTAAAAACATTCCTTCAACAGTCTCCACATCTTGATATCCTCTCTTGAAAAAGTGCTTCTTTGGAGTCCAAATCTTCACCACTCCCTTCAGGGATCCTGCTGATTTTACATGTTCATAAACACTCCAGATCATGTGGCTGCATCGTCCATTCGGATTACAGTATATCCATCGTCCCACATATTTCCTGTTATTTCTTAGATGCAGGAACTTCGTTACCTCAGGTGCTAAAATTCTAGCATCTATATATTTTCTGATTTCTTCATCTGTCAACTCTTTGGGTCCAAACCCTGATTAGACTTCGATCATGATCTTCATTCCTACTTACTTCTCTGCTGTATTCTTACACTGTGCGATTATTATGCTGATCACACAGAATCCAAACATTATCATTACCAATACTGCTCCCAGGAATTTGAAGATATTCGCCATCCATTGTGGAACCCACCAGAAGATAAATTCGAACCAGCCGTCATCTGCAATATCTTCTGTCTCATCTTCCATTTGATCATGCAGCTTCGTTAGCAACGTTATGGCCTCTTTCAAGATCCCATTCTCGTCATCGTGAGAAGGTATGAATGTGCAACATGATTCTCTGCTTCATCGCAGTGATCATATCAAGGATATATCTGTTCTGGAGGGTCATCAGTCTTATGGTCCTCAATTCTTTCTTGATTGCATTGAATCCCTTTATGGTAGTGTTAATTTTCTGCAGTAGCTCCCATCTGGTAAACTGTCACCATTTGGCGTTGGCCTTCGTCTGTACCCCAGGCATAAAAATAGTCATGAATATCTCTGAAGTCTGGCTGAACAACCTGTGCTCATATGGAATAGAATAAAAGGCTTCTATTGATTTAGCTGAGAAATATTTCTCCCTCTGTGTCTGGTTGAGGAATTTGGCTGATCTTTGCTTTCTCAAATGAGCATCTGCTTTTGGAAACTCTTCCATGTTCAGGTCACTTTTCAGAACCACTAATGCTGGAACATTAATAAGCACTATGGAGCGCATCCCTCCCCGACCCTTGGGCAGTTTCATATAAGCTGTGGACCCACAGGCCCAGTTGTGGTCCATCAGAACTACTGTTCCATCCTTCATGCCTGGTACATCAAATATTCGGCCACACTGATGATTTACTCCAAATGTCCTCGTGCCATTGTTTCTGAAACACAGAGCTGCACTGGCCAGAGGCACTAGCTGCAACAGTCCTCCTTTATCGTCGACCCATGTAAACAACTTCACAATTTTCGGCCAGTGGTGCTTGCATTAATTCTCTACAGTATCTATAAATGGCTCTAAATGTCCCGTTACTGCTCTTCTTGATTCTTGCCTTGACAATCTAGCATCTTGTTTTCTTCTTTTCTAATTCCCGCTCTGTTCCTTTCAGGCTGTTCATATCTTATCAGTAGATTCTGTGTGTCTGGTTTCTCTCTTGTTTTCAGATCTTGCACATAGTTATCTTCTCTTTGGGATGTCTCTGTGTAAAGACCGGAGGGGGGTGTCTGTACTTCTGCTCTCTATATGGTAGAGGAGAGGCACAGAGGGCCCCAGCCAAGATTCCCTATTATTGGTATGTGGTCGAGCAATCAAGGCCTGGCTTCTCAGGAGGTGATGCAGGCTGGTTCTTAAGTACAGTGTAGTCCCCAAGCACCCACAAAGGAATGTCTGCACACCTTATTAGTTAAAACATAGTCTTTATATAATTAATATTCAAGGTTATGTACAATATCACGATAACTCACTTTGTACTCGGTTATCTATAATGGCAAATATGCAGTTCTACGTGGTACCACAATTACTATCAGCTCTCTTTAAAGTACATCAACTGGATGGTTAAATGTCACACAAAACAGTCCGTAAAGGAAACCAACAATGGATATAAGAGGAAATCAGTTGGTTAGATAGAACAATTGGCAGAATACTGGCCTCGATACCTAGACACAGTTCTGTGTGGAGATCCCCCCACCTGGGCAACCTGTAAAATAAAGATATATCACAAGCCCAGTCCCTATATTGTTCACAAGTATGTTTCCAATAGTTCTGCAACCCCAAAGTACCTGGTGTTGTAGAGTTCCTCGTTGGGAAATCGACAGCCCTTCTTGAGTGCACTCTCTTTAAGGCAGGAGCCATGGGTCGTCGAACGTCCGGCGATGAACACTGTGAACTACGGCGATGAAGTGGCATCTTCGTTCCTAGCAGTGCTCGTCAACGGGGAAGCGTAGACGTCATGCAAGGAAGAGGCGTGCCGGGCACCTCGATGTCGATAGTTCTGGACCGCAAAGAGTTTGAAGAACTGTGGCCCAGCAAGGGAGTTGAGTCGTCGGCGTCTCTGTGGTCTTTGGGTGGCGGGAATCCCACTGGCGGAGGCTCCTCGGCACGTTGATGGGCTGGCCTTCTCTGGCGGGATAAGGCGGCCCGCGGTGCGGATGAGCATGTCCGTGAATCGAAAGTTCTTAGGCAACAGGAGCACGGCGGCACCGGTCGGCGTTGGCGGTCGTCAACGGTGGCAGACAACAGTCCGGTTGCTTCTCTTTGGGATTCCGCGGCAATCCCCATGTCCGGTCGGCAGCCTGTCGTAGGTATGTTTACCAGGGAGCTTTGGCAAAGATCAGCTGGTGCACGATGGTCCCTCTGGGTCAGTCCTTGGAGACACAGCAGCTTTCAGATTGATGAAGGAGGGCAACAGCAATTCTTATCTTCCAGCAGGCCTTCAAGGTCAAGCTTCAGTTTCATTCCAGTTACTCTTCGTAGTTTGGACTTCAGCTTCTGAACAATTTCCATTGGTGAGAGGTCCCCAGATATACTATTCTGTCTCTCATCCACAAAGCTGGATCACACTCAGCAGCCAATCATACAGAAGGGCATTCATGCAGTCAGTCAGCCAATCAGGCATACAGTGAATTCAGGCCATACTCTTCCCTCAGACACTCACAACAAGGAATGTGTATTGGGACAAGTACCCAGCCAATCAACACTACACACTGCATTCATACCAGTTTCGGGCAGGGCTGTCTCAGTCATTGTGTCATACACCAGAAACCAGTCATACACAACAAGAAGTGCCTATTGGTCACACACTCCATTCAACCAGGTCCCACCCACAGGGTGTACCCACAACATACAGTCACTGGGAAGGCTCCAGTAATTCTGGGCTGGACTTCACAACAACACCATATATGGAACTTCCACCCAACAGCCAGTCAGGGGGAAGGGACAGAGTCAGGAATTCCCATGACTTTGGGAAAACAAGGTAACAGGCAATAGAAAGCAAGAGGCCAAAGGGGCCATCTTGTTTCCTATCAGGAATCAACTGATTCCAATGGCAGGGCCTGGATATCCCAAAATGGAGGATACTCAGAGCACCTGTCAAATTCAGCATGGAGCTGCCACCAGCCCATACCCTGCTCTGTGGGTCACACACAGGCGCCCAAAAACATACACTACGGGCACAGGGTTGCACCCCCACCCATGGGTGCCATAAGGGTATCCCATGGGTCTGTACACCAAACCAAAAACAGGAAGAGCTGCACTGCCAGGAGTCCCATATGGACTCCTGGCCAGAAAACAATACAGAACACAAATGAAAAAGGACTACAGGCCAAGGACAGGGAGGCCCTCTCCCACCAATGCATTTCCAGCATCATACGCTTCAGTTATCCGTATCAAGGATGCTGTTCGACCCTGGAATTGTGCACATGTCTGGCAGAGTGTGAGATGCGTTAGGCAATTACCTTTTTGCATTGCTACCTCGGTAGCTATGAATATCCTGGAGGTCCCAATAGCATTCGGTATGAGAGCACAAACATAGCAGCTCTCATTGGAAGTACTCTCTCCCTCTTTTTTCATGTGCTGATACCACATGTGAATACCTAAGTGTGCTTTACTGTCTAAACATATGTTATTCCCGTTATCATCTTCTCTGCACTTCTTCTGTGTGTCTTCCCCTTAAAATGTTAGTAGCCCATGGAAACAACTCTAAAGCAGCTCTGCTTTGGGAAGAAAACACTCGAGACCTTAGCTCATCGGTAATGGGCACATCTACACGAGTTACTGGAGTAGAGAGAATCAAAGGGACTTGCTTTCTTTGGATCAATAAAATAATAAATCAGGAGGAACCAAAAGGCACAAAGCATAATAGTGCATGTGTATATTGCAAACCAATATATCAATCCCCACCACTTGTGCCATTCTGGTATCTCTTGGGCTCAATCATTTCTGTAATCGTATCATTTTCAATATTTCTTATTTTAACCTTTACATTGTTTACGGAAGGAAAAGCACTACTCTGGCAACTTTAGTATATTTGGTACTTGGCGTAGCTCCTCTATGATTGCTATAAGCAGCCTCTTTATTACAGGGCCATTTTAAGGATACTATAAAAACGAGTGGATATCCACATCTCTTCTAACCGGGGCAGGATAAGCTAGAAGAATAAACACAAAAATAGCAACCACGATATAATGCACATTACTTTCGGGGAGAACCATAAACTCAATCAAACAAGTATTCAGTAAGAAACGATTTGAGGTAATGCTCATGCTTCCAATTATCAAATCTGAACTCAAAATCCAGTTCAGGCATATGTGTCAACAACTTTCTAAAGTTCATTTTCAAAGTATTCTGTGACTCAAGCAACAAGTTTGCTCCCCTGCTATAATATATATATATATATATATAAGGCGTGACCAGTGAGAGCCACAGTCCAATGGCAAATCTACATTTATTGGTAAAACCGTTGGTTTATCGTCCTTCTTATTTGTCATCGATCGAGTCTGCACACGTTGAAATTCTTCTTCCTGTCTTGCTTCTGTACTGGTGTAGAACTTGACGTTGTTCAGTTGGATCCAAGCTCGTCTGCCTTGACCTTTTACTGCTACGGGAGTAATGTTCTCCACCACATATGGTCCAATAAATCTTCTCTCATGCCACTTACTAGTGAAGTTTCTGATAAGCACAGTGTCACCAGCAAACAGTCTCTGTGCTGATAATAATTCTGAAGATCCGGTTGCTGAATGGTTTTCATCTGTGTTCTGAGACTGACCCCCTGGCGCTTGAGTAGATCTGAAATGACAGAGATACTAACGGTGCTGTACTCTGGGCATCACTTCTACTCCTAGATGGATGAGGTAAGGCATTATCATTCGTCTTCCTGTCACTATCTCATGGGGTGTGAGGTGGTGGTCTGACCCAGGCTGATTCATTAGAGCATATAAAGCTAGGGGTAGGCAATATAGCCATCCCTTTTTCAGCATCAACTTAAGCTTGGTGACTCTTTCCTTAAGAAGGCCATGGAGTCTCTCACATAAGCAGAAGAAAACTTGTGTATAATGCTCAACAATCATCCTATTTGTTCAAATACTTCATTAACAAAATGTGGCTCATTAACGGATCTCAGCACCTCACACACTGCCCATCTTGGAAAGACTTCACATACTAAAAACGTTGCTTTGCAAATGGCATCAGTGTGTGTACAAGGACCTGCTTCGATCCACCTGGAGAAGGGACACACCACCACTATCAGATACCTGTATCCATTACATACTTGCAGCATATCAACATAATCAATATGTAAATGCTGAAAAGGACCATTTGGTTGAGGAATCACTCCTTAATTTTTTGCAGTGTATGCCAAGCAGTAAACATTTGACATACGATGCAGTTTCCTACATAAAATGCAACGTGTTCTAATAGGTTCGGCACAAACCAGTCTTCTGCAATTGTTGCAGCAAGACATTCCCTAGTTACATGCGCAGGGTAGTGCAGCTGTTCAAGCGCACCTTTAGCAATGCTACTTGCATCACCAGCTTTCCGGTATTGTCCTGTCGCTATAATGCTTCTGTGGAGGATAAAGAACACCCCTTTTGCTTCCATAATTCCTGCTCTTGCTGTGGTGCACTGCCTTGGATCTCCATTATCTGGGCTCTTGCTAAATTATTAAATCCTTCATTCACTACCATAATTGTAACTACCTTCCCCTTGGCATCTGGAGTATCAAAACGTAGAATATCTGAAGAATGTGCACCCCTTTTGGCTTCTTCATCAGTGGCTTTGTTCCCGCAAGAGATAAAATCAGTTTGCTTAGTATGTGCTGCGCATTTAACTATTGCTATGGCTACTGGTAGTCGTAGTGCCTTAATTAGCCTGTCCAATAAGGATGCGTGCTTCACTGGAGTGCAGTCCGGTCGGTGGTAGACCCTCCATTTCCAGTGTGCTAGTCCTGCATGTATGGTTAACATCACATAGGCGGAGTCACTGTACAGTGTGACTTCCTGCCCTTCATGTTTTTCGAGCGCAATAAGCACTACCAATTCTGCCGTTTGCGCTGAAAAAGTAGACGGTAGTCTTGCACTTGCTACAACCTCAAATTCACCATTTGCTCTATACCTCACTACAGCTGCGCCAGAATGTCATTCTTCATTTGTTTGATCAATATTCAAAGAACCAGTAATAAAGAGATTTTCCCAATCTGACAATGCGTTCTCTTTTACACGCGGTATATCATTATAAAACGCTATACAATTTGTGCATTCATACACATGCTCATCCTCTGCCACTGGCTCTGCTACAAAGGTGCCAGGGTTCACTATTTTACATCTGACAATTTTAATCACTGGATTTGATATTATTACTTCAGATACAGAAGGACTCTGAAATGTCACTGTACCCTTGTGTTTCTCCAAAATAGCAAACAAAGAATGTTCCACAAAAAGCGTCATAGAAGAACCCATTACAATACTTGTAGATTTCTCAATTGCAAACGTGGCGTCTGCCAATGACTGTCCGCAAGGAAAATGCCCTTTAATAACCGTGTCTGATATCTCACTGTAATATGCCAGAGGTTTGTACCCTTACGTAGTCCTGTGTGTAAGCACTGCTGTCATAACTGTCCCATTTGTATGTGAAAACAAGAAAAACTCCTCAGCATAATTGGGAATTCCTAAAACAGGTGCTATACAAATTGCTTTCTTCAATTCTTCAAAACCTCCCTCCATTTCCTCAGTCCATTCTATGTCCTCCTTATTCACCTGTGCTTTCTTTAAATCCCGCACAACAGGTTTTGTGTATGAACTATGGTCAAACACCAGTGCTCTCACATAATTACATAATCCCAAAAACTGTTGCATCTGTTTCACTGTGTGCGGTTTTGCAGTTTTCATAATTGCTTTAGCTCTTTCAGGTGTTACCCTCTTTCCCTCATGTGAGATCAACTGGCCTATGTACAACACCTCTTCTGGACAGTTCTGTAACTTCTCTTTGTCTACTTTGTAACCCTTGTCTGCTAGAATAGTCATTAATGGAATTGAGTCTTGTCTGCACTCATCTTCTGTTGTGCTAAAAATCAAAATGTCATCTACATACTGTATCGCAGTTCTTTTCAAATCAGTATTGCCTAGGTCCATCTGTAGGACTCTGTTAAAGATCGATGGGGACTCACAGTACCCTTAAGGCAAACAAGTGTGTTTCAGATGGATTTGACTGAACGTAAACAAAGGTAAATCTTGTGAGTCCTTGTGCAATGCGATCGAGAGACGCGCTTTCTTCAAATCAATCACTGTAAAATATTGTGCTTCTACTGGTAAACTGCATAGTATTGTTGCTGGGTTAGGAACTAAAGGACACTCTGCCTCTATAATCTGGTTAATCCATCTCATATCTTGTATAAATCTCCATGTCCTCCCTTTGATTTTTTCACAGGGTACACTGCAGTATTACACAATGATTCTGACAGTACCAGAATACCTTGTTCCATCAGTTCTGAAATAGTCTAAAATATGCCGACATCTGCCTTTCGAGACATGGGGTAATGTCTTGATCGAAGTAACATTGCGCCTGGTTTCAGCTTTATTTTAACCTCCCCTACTCCCTTCAATAGGCCTACATCATAAGAGCCAGTAGTCCATAAAGCACTTGCAATTTCTCTAAGTCTTCGTCAAAAAATCGGGCGCTGCCACATTATCGCTATACGCAGTGGGATCTCCCTTTTCCCTATTCTAATCCAATATGTAATGCTCATAAAGAACACTACTTCATCATCTGATGGATCATCTGCAAACTTTTTGCTAGGCCATAAAGACCACATATGGAAACTAAGACACAATAACTATATACCCTAGTGACACGACAGACACGAGGTTCGATTTCCAAATAAGTCTGGTTTATTTCAAAGTATTCTCAGTCGGCCGACTGGGGTCTCAACGTCTCGCAACGTGTGTTCCCAGACCTCGTGAGACGCAAGAGAGCGTGCAACGCTCAAGCAGCCATATATATACATAACATGCAATCATTTTGAAGGAAATTCAATCCGCCCATAAATGTATAATTCAGGCTAGGGTTCGGTGATTGAAAATCATGACAATCATGACACGTTATGACAAATCTCTATTCAGTCTAAATATAGTTATTCTAGCAATAGTAGCATAGACAGCTTTCTGTTATGGGGAACATAGAGCTCTCAGTTTGGCAAGTATATCATGTTCGTAGGAGAGAAACATTCCTTAGCACGTTATATATGTGTCTCGATTCATGAACTACGGGTCAGAGTGTTCTGAAACAGAAAATACCAGAAAATACCAATCCCCACGAAGGAGTACGCTAAAAGAATATAATTCATGCTTTAACTGCCTTTTACTACAGCGTTTGCAAGACAGGCCGGCACCTGGACTGCTGATTAGATGCAGCTTCTGCTCGCCTTCAAGGACTTCATGAGGGAGGAAAACAATGTATTTCTGTATCATTTAACATTCCTGTCTGTATTAGTCTTTCAGCATTCAGGCCGTGGCCTTGTACCGTGTGTGAGTTTGAAGCATATAATACATTTTGCAAAGCATTTTGACAGAAAGGAAAAAAGCAAATGGCTCACATTTCACAAAATGGACGCCCTCTGGTTACATTGTCGAATCTACGTTTGCGATGGTTGTCACATGATGCGATTGGTTTCTGGCCAATATACTATACATACTATAGGGTTGTTTCTGGTCTGACAATGTCATCATCAGTGACGTCAGTCAATGTGCACCCTTCCCCAATGGCAATCACTGTTCCTAAGGGCCTACCCTCATCATCCGTTCCTTCGAGCATTGCCATTTGCCCTCATACTATGGCTACATCTAACTCTAGGCGGATGGTCTGTCCCCCCTCTTTGTCCATAGGTATCTGTGGTCTGAATAAAAATTCATCAGGTTTTCTCATAGTCTTTCCCACTAAACCAGGTAGCCATGTTAACAGAATGCTCACCCCATAAATGAAACCTTCTAATTCTATTGGCGCACCTTGTAGAGCCATTTGTCTTGTAAATGCCAATATAAGTTCACCCACATTCATATAGTGTATCGCAGGAGTGGCGCCCACTATACCTTTGTCAGTAAAAGAAATCGTCATGTTAAGTTTTGACATTAAGTCTGTTCCCAAAATATTAACTGGTGTCTGTCATGAAATCAACAATGGAACAGACATGTCACACTCTCTTATAGAGATTGGTAATTCATCAGTAATAGGACTTGCTGGACTTGGCTCCATTCATTCATGTTGTCTCCTCTTTTGTTCGAATTCTTCATCTACTTGTTTTTGCTTTTTTGCTTCCCATCTCTTTCTTCTTCTTGTCTTATCTCTTCTCTCCTTACCCCTACTCTTCTCACATCCTCTTCTTTTCGTCTCTGTATTCTTTTATCTCAATTTCTGCACTTCCTCCTCTCCTCTTTTCGTTTCTTGTATATCCCGCTCTTCTATTGCTCTCTGTCTGTTATCATATTTCCTTTGGTCCTCTGCCCTTTCTTCTTTCTGTTATTGCTCCTCCCGATACATCTGTTTTCGCTGCTATCTGCTCTTCCTTTTGCGCTCATCTTCTAATCTTTTTTCTCCTTCCCTCTCTTTCCTTTCCTGTTCGTCTTGATCTTCCCTTTGCCTGACTTCCTCAATGCTCTTCCAATCTAGCTTGAGTAATATCTGTCCTCCCATGCATTCATTCTGTATGAGCGTTACTTCATCACCTTTATCCTTCTCTCCCTTCCATCTCTTGATCTCTCGTTCTGTCTGTTAATGCATTCGATCGCTCACCTTTCTCTTCACTGTTTTGTAAGACCTTAAAGATCTCCTCTTTTCACTTAGTCTCCCCTGGACTATCATCACTACTATAAGCAGGCGGTTCGTATATCGGATTACTATACCCCGTTGCCGCTTTCAGTTCCTTTAATGGATACAATCCCATGTCTTCAGTGCTGTCGCCTTTTTACGTCAGATGAGGCAAGAGAAGCAGAAGGCTCAACACCTTCCTCCTTTCACTGGTAAAGCATCCACTCCTCAGGTGGCACATCCTCTCTCTCTTCTTGATACATTTCCCAAAGTTCTAGAATAGCTAACGTTTTCTCCAATTTCTTTCCCTTTACGTAGCGTGCAAGTATGTGGTCATGTGTTGCAATACTGCTTTCAACAATGATCCCCTTGTGGTCATGGCATGAACATCCTTTCTGCTGTGCTTTTCACCCATTGTGCACTGTACTGTTTGAGCGTGGGCGTGTGTTTTGGCAATGTTTTACATAAATGCATCAGGTGAGCAATGTCTCCCATTGTGACAAGTCTCAATTGACTGTCAGTACTTACCAGTGTTTACAAAAATACTTTTATGAAAACAACAAATATGAGCACTGTGCAACAATCGCCGCCCAAAACCTCTATATTTCAATAAACTCAGTCTACCTCTGAGTCAGTACCGATAGTTTCTCTAGATAGACACTATGGGCCTCATTACGAGTCGGGCGGTAGGGGATACTGGGCACCAGTAAGGAGACCGGTGCCGGTAATCCCCTACTGCCCCATTCCGAGGTCCCCTTACGGGAACCGCTAGAGACATGCGGTCGGACCACACGTGCCTTACGGGTCCCGTTCGGGGACCAGCCAATAGCGCCTTCCCCATTCCCATTGAGCCCTATGGGGACTCAGTGGGAATGGGGAATGGTTGGTGCAATGGAGACTTACCGGTCCCGCCAGGGTCGGGCTAGACTGGTAAATCCCCATTGCACCACACCAGACAAGGTGCCATTATTGGTGGCAGTCATGGCGCAAAAAGCGCCATAACTACTCCCAATCACGGAATGAGGCCCTATGTCTCCTTGACTTTTTCTCAGTTTTCCTTACACAATTGTTGCTCTTTGACAAGTTAATTTACTACAAATACACAAACTGACAGACTAGTCGACTCTTCACGTTAATCCTCAGTGATCACTCTTTATCTCCGCCCCTAATAATACCCTATCTTATATGGACCTGTCCTATACATAGCCTAGTTTTACTTCAACTGAAGTGTATAACAATTTCTTTTGAACCCCTTGGGTTAGGAATCTCAAGCCCTCTCTCTCTCTCTTCGTTACACACAAAAAATCTCCCTTTACTTTCCCTGTTACTTTCCCTGTTACTTTCTCTGTTACTTTCTAAATGACAATAATCCCATCCTCTCAGTTTGCCATTCCCCTCACCATTCCTTTGTTCAACTCAAGTCCTTTGGTATGGACTCCCTCCTCCAATCAACCACTTTTGCCTTCTGTCCGCAAAGCGCCTGTGGGAGCCAGAAGGGAATTCATCAAAGAGGGACACGTCCAACCATCTCGATTTTCTTGCAAGAATTCTATATCGGCCGCTCTCCACGGGAAACCTTGCTATCTTCTGGCTAGATGGCAGAGGATGCCAGATCATCCGAAATACTAGAGTTTCCTGATCGATGGGTTTTTAGCAATCCAACATACTACCAAGTGAACCTGTGTGGTCATCTTAATTGAGAGAACACATCGTACGATGAAGGGGACAGAGAATACATCTTACACCTGATAATAAGACTGACTCAGGAATTTGGCAAAATGTGTCTATTTTATTCTCAATTATCTAAAACAGGGAGTTACAACGGACATCAACAGACGTCGCACAGCATAGTCTCAACGCATTTCATAAAAAATAACACTTATAAAGAAAATTTGTCATACGGACCGTCATACTACGTGGCAAACTAAGAACCCCTACATGGAATTGTGGTTGGTTCAAGGGGAACATCTAAGTATACTTTCAGGTGGACAACTTATGCCCTCCCCTAGTGCAAGCCATCTTCAGCAGTTATTAAGTACACAGCATACCATTGGCTCTCAAACTATAAGGCCCTTCATTATAGCGAAGTGAAGGGCTGACAAAGCAAAGGGCAATTCCTGTTTGGACCTGTTCGGACAAGGAGGACCCAGGGTTTGACCCCCTGCTCAGACAGCAGGTAAGCATGCTCCATCATGTGTTTGCCCCCTCCGTTCCCACAGGCCATCCCCACCCCCTCTGGTCCACCGTGATGTTCCCTTGTGCCCCACACCCTTCTCGCACACGTGGTGCCTGTTTTGCTTGATTCTTCTACCCTGCTCCAACCCACCTGCAGCCTACTTCTGCAGGAGTCTCTCCTGATACATTCTGGTTTCACCATCATCGTCTTGTGGCCAATGCTGGATTTGACTTTTATGGACTTCATTGATTCACGGTGTGTCCCCCTTTCTCAACTCTCATGCTGGACTTCCATTGCACCTGGTACTCATGGTAGCCCTGAATCATGCTGTTCACATCTTCATCTTGTATCCTGGCTTGCGACATTATTTGTTTACTACTGACTTCTGCAATTGTATGCACTCTCCCCTCTTGCTTCTCCACTCTTTTTGACTGCTTACTCTCTGTTCTCTCCCCCTCTCCCTTTCTCCCTTTTCCTATCTCCTCCTCTCCTCCCCTTACTTTCTTCTATGCATTTACTCTATCAGAATTATCCCTGGAATTAGTATGATAGCAAACTCGTCTGTCTCCTCCCCCCTCTCCTCACTTGTTTCCCCACCTTCCCCCCTCCAGCACCATCTAAAATGTCGTCAGTCCTAGTACGATAGTCGCTTGTTTTATTCCTCCTCTCCCTTTCTGCACCCCTCTCCCTCACCTCTTGTTTTTCTCCGGCTCTACCAGACATGTCGTCAGGCCTAGTACAGTAGTCGCCTGTCTGTTTCCATTTCCTTCCCACTCTCCCCCTCCCTTTCTTATCTATGTCACAGCTCTTGCACTATTTGAAATGTCCTTAGGCTGACTACGAGAGTTAATTTACATCCTTACTGTTCATTTTCTGTAAGAATGTCATTGTGTTTTCCCTTGTTTGCTCCCTTGCCTTGAAGCGCTTTAAAAACATTGGGTATAGTCGCTATATGAATAAACTATCATATCATATATGGCCTTCTACAATTGGTTGGTACGCTTGTACCCTTCTGCAACATTCGATTCTCTAGCAGCACATAAGCTGGTACCCCAGGTGCTGGTGGGAGGATCCTTAATCATTATGGTCCATTACCATAGTAGTGTTTTCCATTCTAGTGCATTCATTATCCTTATACACAGTCTAACTTTCGCCATTAGTTACACACAAGTCGGTTAAAGACAGCAGTTGACTAGCGTGATGCATAATATAGCCACTTCTGGCAATAATGGAAATTCTTTTTCCCGTTCAGCTCTCACTGAAGTAATGTTACGGAGAGCAGCCTGCAGCAGGAGAAATACTGATGGACTTCAGAATCCACACTAAACTTCCTTCCGTGTAATAGTGGATTAAGGTTAGTTTTCACAGCCATTGGCCACAGAGACTTAATAACACTTTGGGCCTCATTACGAGTTTGGCGGTAACCCTTAAATCAGGCGCTGTTACCGCCGGATTTAAGGGTCCGCCAAATCAGGGCTTCGGCAGATTTCTCCCCAGCTCTGAGCTGGGGTGAAATCTGCTGTAAATTCGCGATCATACCGCCGGCAGGAAATTCGCCGGAGGTATGAGCGCGACATTTCCCCATTGAGCCCAATGGGCAATGGGGCATTCCCGAATGGGCTCAATGGGGAATGGGGATTTCCAAATCCGCCAAACCCGTGATCTGGCGCTAATGGCGCCGGTGGGTTTTGGCGGTAGGGCAGATAGCGCCAGCGCTATAAGCGCCGGCGTTACAGCCCAACTCGTGATGAGGCCCTTTGTCTCTTCTGCCTGCTTTCTAGCCTCTATCCACGTAGACATCTTTCACAGCAGCAGGTAGGAAAAAGCAAGCAGCAAGCTTACAGTTCCAATTGTTACAAACATCAGGAACAAGTCTCTCCGACACAGCAGTTAGAAGTAAGCCAAACAACCAATATTTCTTTTAAGCTATGTAAAACATAAGTGCCCAAAGTTTACCAGTCTTCTGCCCACTATTGCCCTTTCTGCTTCCTTTCTTTGGACAGAGATAGGAGACAATACATATGGACCCAGAACACACAGTGATGTTTGCGAATTTCACATGAGCCTAGCCAGTGAGAAGCCTACATGTACCGAATGCAGCGATATTAGGAAAATACAGCGCACAGATTGCAGGTAAAATGTCCTGTTAGTGCTGTTACAGAATGCGCAGCCTTGCTTCTTTCTCTCAGACTAAGCTGAGACATTGTAATGCCCAGTGCAAACTGTACTAATAACTCAAGACACTGTTCCCTATCTACATCCCATCCTCCCAGCTCAAGCCCCCATCTGCTAATTAAACAAAGCTAGCCCTCACTTCATAAGAACAGTAAGGATAAGTGAGACTCTTACATTCTCACTACAATATTACTGCCAGACAAACCACACCCGGGGTTTACCTAGTGTTCCTTTTAACAACACTGAAGCACCACACTATTCACAGGTGTTGCGCTCTTTCTCTTCCTCAAATGTGCCTGTAGCCCCTTTTTTGGTTCAGGCTTCACAGCATCGTAGGCAAGGATAGGATACTTGGTTGGTAGACCTAGGTGGCAAGCTTTTTTTCCACGTGCACTCTTCACTTACTTGCTCTAATTATTGGTGAGTGGGTTCTACACAAGATTGTGTTGGTATCTTTCTCATGTGCAGAGAGCCCAAATATAAATTAAAAGTCTTTTTAGTTTTGCTCCTCAGGGGTTGTTTTATAAACTTTTCTTCTTGGTCGTGAGGAAGGCGGATTTAACTTGCTCATCACCGCCAAAAGGTATTCAGTCCTGAACAGCAATGAGGCACATGCCCCAATAGGTTGAGGGTCTCTTATATTAACAATCCGAGACCCACCTAGACCCCTGAGCCCACCGATTCAAACGCTGAGCAAGATTTTGTTAGTTTTAACTTAGATTAGTCAGATAGAGAAGCATCTATGCTTCAATTGACAAATTGTTTTGTTATAGGTTGCTCCATTATCTGTGCTGACCTTTTATGTATTTTTGATATTGTATAATTTTTGTATGTTACAACAAACTATATATCTATGCAATTGTCATCTGTTTGTTTTGGTTTAACATTTGTAATAATGTATAACAAACCAATAATACATTGTTTTCTTTGGTTGTTAGAAAAAATGTATGGTTTATAAACGTTTTGATCACAAACAAATAAGATCCTGAGTCGAACTAGACAAGTGTTGAACAAAATTAAATGTATAACATTACCATGCCTTTTCTAGAATGATGATGATTTAGTTCCATATATGAATAACTTTCTGGTTGGGACAATTTTTTGTTTGAGATGTCAAAACTAAGAAATCATAAAAAAAGGGAGTTATTGTTCAGTCCTTTCAAGAGACATTGGTGTGGAGAATCTTGGAATCAATGTTGCCGTCAAGTTTGATTGTAGTTGTAGGAATTTTCTTTCTGGCAGGCGATTATACTAGGAAAGGGATCATAGTAATTCATCTTGGCAGGCGAGTATTATAGGAAAGAAGTAGAGGGTTTGATGAAGTATATTTCTGATAAAAAGATGTGTTGGAAAAACCTTTGCTCTTTGAAACAAAGAACTTATTACCTCAACCGTATCATTTGTTTGACAAGCTGTAGCATCACCAAGAATAGTTGCTGTTTTATCCTGACAAAAGTATTTCATTTGAAGAAGGATCATCAAGAGTGGTTGCTGTGCTATCAAGACAAAAATAGTTCACTTGAAGAAAGTGTAAAATGCTGAACATTGTTGGACATTTGGAAAATAACAATTGCTTTCGTTTTCATTGCAGTTGCTTTCAATTGAGAACAAACATTTGAGGAAAGGATATTTGCTGTGGGAAGACAAGGTGGATGAAAAATACTTTTTGTGGTACCTTGAACAGAACGTTGTTGAATCAGTACTGTGCTCAAAGTATTCCTGAATTGGAACAGGGGAAGGGAGCACAACCCTAGTCACAAGGAGTACTTTCAAAACTCTTTAAATTTGAACTGAGAAACTGTTTTGTTGAACTAAAGATAGACATACTTTCCTTGTATCATTTTGTTGTGTGTATTAGTTGATGGTCAGAGACTTTTTGGACACCCGGACATTTTTCTTTAGTTTTAGTTTGCTAGGCAGGAATCTACTTGTTAGGATAAGGATAGATTTGGGGTTGTTTTACCGAAGCGAAACCAAGGGTGCAGGGGACACCCTTGCAGCCCCCAGTACCAAATGCGTGATTTGGTCAAACTTTTCGGCCGTCAGATTTTTTGAACGGTCGAAATTCGGGCAAATCACGCATTCAGTATTTTTTATTCAGTCATTTTGGCCAAAACCTAAGGATAGATAAGCATTTAGCCCACCCTTTTTCCGTAAAAAAATTGAGAAAACGTTATCTTTGTGTCCGTCTCGCATTTCTGAAACCGAACAGTTATTTCTGAGAATCGTCAGAATATTGCTGAAATGTTGTTGGAATATTGTTGGAATTAGATATTAGGGTAATTGAGATTGAAGATCATTGGGGAGAATAGTGATTGCTGTGGTACTCTGCAGATGACCGGGCAATAGTCTATTAGCCATATGGACCTCTTGGTTGGTTGGTGCTGTGGAAAACCTGAGGGTATTCTCCCAAATAGACCCCAAGAATCCCTTATTCAGATGGCCAGGGAAGGGCTGGTGCTCTCAGATCCCAAGCCTGGGGGTGGACGAGCGAGGGAGGACCATCTGGGTAGGGAAGTCTGGGTTTATGCTTGGGGGAATACCCCAGGTGAGACGTGGTACACCTTAACGTATGACACCTTTTCCCCATCTGACCCAGTAGGGTATCTAGAAACTCAACCTCATCCCCATTTTCAGACACAGAGGCCCTCATTCCGAGTATGGAGGTAGTCATGGCGCTATTTGCGCCATGACTGCCTCCCATACCGGTACTGACTCCGGTTTGGTGAAAGGGGGACTTACTGGTCCAGTCCGACCTTGGCGGGACCGGTAAGTCCACATTCACCAAACCATTCCCCATTCCCATTTGAGCCCCCATTGCGGTACCGTTATTAGCTCTAAAGTCCCTTAACGGGTCCCGTCCTTAACACCTGGTCAGACCAGGCGTTAAGGAAGGGACCCGCTAAGGGAATTCGGAATAGGGCGCAAAGGGATTACCGGCACCGTAATTCCTTTGCGCCCAACTCGTAATGAGGCCCAGACACTTTCTCACACACAACTCAACATGAGTGACAATGGATTAACACCTCCCTACGTGACAGTCCCTCTGTTACCATACACCATTTCAGAACCCATACCGTTACCCCCCTATCCAAACAGATAGAAACCGGAAGCAAAGCATAGAAGAACCAGGAGAAGGAAAGTACATATGTCACCCCATGCCCTACAACAACCTATTTGTACCCAACACTCCAGGTACCCCCTTCACCCTGAAGAAAACCCACATGGTATTTCCAGTATTCTTCAGAAAAACTGCAAGTCCCATAATCCATCCATATTGTTTTTCCCTAAAACCACTGCAGCGAGGAGGAGAGAGATCGGGAAAATAAGGATTACCCATAGGAATCCCATGGCCATTGACTCCTATGGATGACTGTCATGTTGCCCCACTAACGAGGACAGGCAGGGTCAGGCATTTCCTTCCAACTACTCACATCTAGATCCAATCACTACTTCCAGGAAGTATACAAGGCGGGGCAGGAAAGCACACATACAGCGAGTTGGGGAGGTTGGTAGTTGCAGGAAGCTGGAGGAAGACCAGAAGAGCTGTATAGACCCTGGGAGACCTGGAGGAGGAGAAAACTGCCCTGACACTGGCCCTGTGAGTCCGGGGGCGTCTGCACTGTGCAGAGGGAGCTGTGCCTCCAGAAGGCAAGTCCAGGGGCAGCTGGGGTTGCCCGATAGTACCCACAGCAAGATGCCTCCCCTGGGCCAGTCAGGCAAACCCAGGTCTCTGAGGGTCAGCAGAAGAGACCCTGACCACAGAACATTATCCCCCTTTATCTCCTGCAGCTCCCAATGACAAAAGCTGTTTTGGGGAGCTGAGAAGTGGGAGAAAAATCCTACCAGTGCATTCTGGGACCGGTAGTCCCAAAACCCTTTTTGAAATATGTGAGGTGTGAGAGGAGACTCGAGCCCGGCAGATGGAAGTCTCCTTTATGAACTTTGTGAGAGGGGTCTGAGCCCAGCAGAGGGAGACCCTTGTGAACTTTGGGAGCAGGGTCCAACCCGGAAGAGTGAGGCCCTTTGTGAACTTTAATTGGAGTCTGAGCACGACTGACGGAGACCCTTGGGAACTTAGTGAGTGTACCAGGCACCAGAGATAGAGTGGTCCGGCGCCATATGGGCACTCATTCAAAGATCTCTGACTGGTGTCCCTCGTCATCCAAACCAGGAGACACAACAAATACCAAGTGGTCTTAGGGGAGGCCGGCGTGAGGTGTCAAGGTGGTCATACGAGGGTCAAACCAAACCTCCTTGTACAATCAAAAGTTTTGGACACAGTGTGGAGGCAGATGTGTACCTGACTGAGGGATGCCTGCAAATTGTGGAGAACCCTAACACACCTCAGAACCTTGTGTGAATGGAACTGTGTGAAGCCTGACTGGGGGCTTAAGAGACAGCCTGACTCGGGGCTTAAGAGACAGTCTGACTGGGGGCTTAAGGGACAGTCTGACTGGGGGCTGAGACCCAGACTTAGGTAAAGGGAAGAACCTAACAGGTCTAGAATGACTTTTTGTTGAAATATGAATGTGGCAAATGTCAACCAAATTGAGGGATGCCAAGAGAAAGCTAGGGGAAGGGAACCCCCCGCTTTCTGATGAGATTTTGAAAAATGAACTGTGGAAAGTGTGACACCGACTGAGGGAATTGTGGAACTGGCATTTTTGACGGCTGAGGGGAATGCTGTGCGAACTATTATTTTGTGAAGCCCGCACTTAGCATAGATTAACAGAGTGACCCAGCAAGATGAGATCCCCCTTTGGACGTCTCTGTTTAAATTGGCAAAAAGTTTGAGGGAATCTGACGATTGAGAGAAGGATCGGAGCCAGGCTGAGGGGGATCCAAGGGTGAACCATAATCACCCGACATGAAGGTTAACGGAAGGAACTTTTGTTTTGTTATTTTTCACACATCAGACCCTCAGAGGTGCTAGGCAAGATTGTATGTAGTAACCCTTTGGCATACTACACCAGCCTTGTCCTCTTGGCAATAGGTAATCCAACCTTTGGTATAGGCCTGTACTACACAAGTTGGAAGTGTGACTGAGCAGCCAGGCTTATCTCAAGAGGGGTCAGTCTAAACTGTAGGGTTGCAAAATAGAGTTTCACAGTGACAAGTATTCAAATAACACTTATACTCAAGGTTTCTTTATTAAATAATGATTTATTAATTTAACAATCAGTTTTAAAATAAGCCTTCTTTAGAAGTGATCAATAGGCAATAATAAAAATACACTTCAAAATACACTCCTTCAGTTCAATAGTAGATACCCTTTTGGGTTGGCATACAGATTTCCTACACCCTGAGGTGACTTCAATAGCTTCTAATCTCCCTATCTATGTCCACGCTCGCAACTTAGGCATTTACTTTGACTCCTCTCTCTCTTTTTCCCATCATATCTCTCTCACCTCTCGTGCCTGTCGCTACCACCTCTTTAATATTCGCATAGTCCGCCCCTCTCTCACTTTCCATGCTACTAAACTTTTAATTTCCTCCCTTATCTTCTCTCGCCTCGTCTACTGCTCCTCCTTACTCTTTGGACTACCTACTTCTCATCTCGCCCCCCCCTCAAATCTATCTAACATTCTGCCATCCGTACACTCTGTCTCCTTACCTCCCGTAACTCCATCTCTGCTTCCCTTTCCCCCCCTTGGCTGGCTTCCCTTTCACTCCCAACTTAAATTTCATTTTCTCTGCTTAGTCTTTAAATCTCTCCATGGTCTTGCTCCCCCTTATCTCTCCTCCCTCTTCTCTTTCTACACTCCCTCCCACTCCCTTCGTTCTGCTGACCTCTTCCTTCTCACTGTTCCCCCATCCCCTTGTGCCCCCTCCTGTTTCCGCTCCTTCCAGCTCCTAGCCCACCTGCACTGGAACTCCTTACCTCTCTCAATCTGCTCTATTCCTACCTTCTCCTCATTCCGCGCATCCCTTAAATCTCTCCTTCTCCATCCCCCGCCATGAAACCCTTCCCCCTTCTTGCACCTCCTCCTTCATTGATCTTTTCCTCATGATCATCTCCCTCCCATCCCCCATCCACCCCATTCTCACCCTGTTTACCCCCTTCCGTTTTCACTCCTCATTCTCCACCTCACCCCTCCCTCTCAGTTCTACTGCACTTCTCTCCCTCTTCCCTTCAGTTTAATTGCTCTACTTACTGTTTTGTTGGTTCTGATTCATAATTGTAAATTGCTTCTGCTGTTATAATGTTATATGTATCTAGTTGTTAAAAAGTACAGCGTTTTGGAGTAAAGCGCTATGCAAACATAATAAATACAATGCAATACAATAACTAGCACACTGTGGACATTAATATATCACTGTTCACACTAAAATGGTAATATTGAAGTTGTGGCAAAAAGGAAAAGGTTAAGGAAGTAAACAATGGTTAATACGTTTCTCAAACAGGCAAGCACTTTTGAACCCCCCCATTGCAATGTAGATTAACCTTTTCCCAGCTATACAAGTAAGGCATGTATGACTTTTTTTGAGGCAGGTCGGAGGTTAGAAGAGTCTTCTGGGAGCCATGACAGCCAATGTCAATTGAGCAAAGTCTAGGGGAGCTGAGGCACTTATTGAAGGTGGATACAAATATTGCACAATGTTGAAGAGAGTGTTGTTGTATGAAGAAAACACTGTTGGGCCACAAGCTGGTAGGCTTGTGAAAGGCAAAGCTGCAAGCAACTCTGCAAAGTGCAGCCAACGCAAGTCTCAACTGAGAGCAAGCTAAACATACAAGAGGTAAGTACCCCTTAGTTCACAGTACCTTAGCTCTGAAGAAATTGTTCCAGCTGGCTTATGTTCCTGTTGTAGTTCCTGCAGATCCTGTTGTTCCTGGGCCTCAGTCGTGGGTACAAGAGGGAGGATGTCTGGGGACTACAGTTTGAAGGTCAGCGGCAGCAATGGGTGCAATTCAGATTAGCAGCACTTTGCGGTTTCAGCTACTCGCAAATAGCACCACCGCAGTTCTTGGACACCTTGTGAACTTTCTTGCTTCTGGGCTCCAGCACTCTGTTGAGGTGGCTCAGGCTTGGTCAGCCCTGCTTCGAGGGAGTCCGGAGGATCTTCCTGGAGCTTGGGTCCGGCTTTAAAAAATGATGCACTCCATTCTGGTGTTCCTGTCCCCTGGCACTCGGTTCCTGCAGCAGCAATGGAAGTACAGCCACCAGAGATAGGGGTTTCAGTCAAGTTCGTCTTTGGGTCGATTGGTCCCACCAACCCAAGGGGAGAAGTCGTCCTTTCCGGGCTTCTCTAATCGGTGTCAAAATAGGAGCTTCGGCACTACACCGGGCAAACCAATGGTCCAGGAGGTGCAGCAAACTTCTCTTCTAGTTTCTTTCTTCGGTTCCTTCATCCAGTGGTCGACTCTGCCTTCGTTGCAAAAGACCTCGCCTTTTATGCAAGTCGTTCCCATTCATTCACAGCCTGGCTGTCACTCCCACAGCAGGGTGTCTGTCCTCCAAGGACAGCCAGTTGCCCAATCACCATTGGGTGCATTTCTGTAACCAAGGAGACTAAGCACAGGGAGTTTCGGGAACCTCCCTCGCTTCCTGCCGTGCCAGACACGCTAGAGCCAGATGCAGTCTTCACCAGTGAACCCTGCCAAAAACAAAATGAACAAAGGGAACAAACCTGGTTTGGCGTGCAGAGTAAATCTCAAGAAGGAGCTTTCCAACAACAAATTGTGAAAAAAGAAGAGTAGGGTCATTTTGACAAAATGGGCACCCATGGGTGCTTTACTGCATCTGCGAACGCAGCCCGCGGTAAAAACACATAATGGTAGGAAAAAGTAAACCACTGCCACGAGCCATTAATTGTAGAAAGGGTAACATAAAATGTTACACAAGACATTAGACAAAGGGGATACTAAGTAACCCCTCCAGCACCCTATTGTAAGATAGTGTGTGCTAGGTCTATAAAGAGGAAAAATTAAGTAAAGTCAATTTCACTTTACTACTCTTGGAAACAGTAGTTATCGAAGAGAAGGTATTTAAACCTTAGTAGAAATCCAAAGGATTTATCTGTGACGCTGCACTGATGGTGCTGTGTGTCACAATGTAAAACAATGATGACTATGGAGTTTGCCAGACTCCAAAACCAAAAGAAACAAGGTCTTCAAATTAAATATACAAATGCATGAGAGAGTAGGAAAAAGGTCTCACTATCTTCAGGGTAAACAAAAGTCCTAAAGTCCAGCAAAAGAGCTCTGGGTCTCTAAAGTAGAAGGGAATTTGTAAATTTCTGAGAATTCTCCCTAACAGGAGGCAAGAGACTTTTTTAGGACAGAGACTTGACAGCTGAACGTCTTGCTATCGCTGAAAGGAACTGTAAACTTGTGCCAGAGAAGCCCAGGAGTTTAGTTTATTTTAGATTAGTTTATTATTTATATAGCGCACCATACCCTGGGGCATCAGGGCGCAAACAGACAAGAATATGCTCAATTTAGTTACAAGTACACAATAGGTGGGAAAATACAGACATCAACGATGTTACAATAGGCAGGTATGTACAAGGCAGGGTCAGGGTCAACGAACAATGAGGTAATAGGGTGCATGTTACCTACATAGTCATAGGGTTATAATATACAGTAATATATAGTGTGTCATATCAGGTAAGTGGCTCCAGTATCATAGTGATGTGATGCGCCTGGAACTTCAAGCACATAGTGAGTAAGCTCCAGGAGCAAAGGGTGGGAGTCAAGGGAGGTGCATCTAAAGGGTCATCCAGGTTAGAGTAGTTAGATGTCATTGGATCTCAGCCACCTGGTCAGGTTCTGCTTGAAGTTGGGAAAAGGCTGAGGTTCTCTGATGCCATGGGGGAGGGAGTTCCACAACTGCGCAGCCTTGACTGGGAAGCTATTTCCTCCTATAGTGGAGAGTTTGAAATGCGGAACTTGGAGGCAGTTCGCGTTGGCTGTTCTTGTTGGTCTGGATGAGGTTCTTTAACATAACCTGTCCATGAGGTAGGGTGGTGCTTTATTGTTGAGGCACTTGTGTGTGAGGGAAGCAATCTTGAGTTGAATTTTATCGAAGGTGGAAAGCCATTTGTATTCTCTTCTTACAGAGGATATATGCTCCTTTCTGTTAATCTTGAGAGCTGCTCTCAAGGCATTGTTCTGGAGGACTTGAATTTTGTGAATGGTCTGTTTATTTGCCCCAATGTAGAGTCCGTTACACTAATCCAGTTTGGATAGTTTAAGGGCTTTGGCAAGTATAATGCAGCTGTCTGTGGAGAGGAATTGTTTGCTAGCTCTGATAAGTTTTCATGTGTATGCCGTAGCTGAGGCTAGAGTGTTAACTTGTTTAGCAAAGTTCATGGTGGCGTCTAGGTAAAATCCTAGGGTTTTCACTTTGTTGGCTACTTTTATGTGGTTCCCATCAATAATGAAGTTGTCATAGTCAGGGTTGAGTTTGGATATCTAGGTTGGGGTGCCTAGGATGATAAGCTCAGTTTTATGGTCGTTCAGGCATAGGCCATGGGTGGCCATCCATGCCTGAACAATGCTATAATTTCTGTTCACTAGTGCCAGATCCTTGGCGTAAACTCCTGAGAGCGGGAGGAGGATCTGGGTATCGTCTGCGTAGTTAGTGTAGGCGATACCCAGGTGATCCATTTCGTCAAAGAGGGGCTGCGTGAAAACATTGTAGAGGTTAGGTGACACACAAGATCCTTGTGGTACACCGCAGGTTATAGGGATCGGATCTGCCGAGGCTGATGGAGAGAAGACTCTCATAGTTCGGTTACTCAGAAATTACTTGATCCATATTATAGCCTCTTTTGAGAAATGGGCTGCAGAGTCTAGGTGGCTACATAAGAATGTATGGTCAACTAAGTCGAATGTAGCTGATAGGTCCAGAAGGAGGAGTAGGGCTGCTTGGCCATTGTCTCTACATTCATCTATTTGGGCCTTAAGATCTATTAGAGCTGTCTCAGTCCCATGTTGCAGGCGGAATCCTGATTGGCGAGTTCCGAGAAGGTGGTTGGATTCTAGGAAGTTTTGTATTTGCATGTAGGCCACTTTGTCTAGAATTTTTAGAAGAAAGGGCACAGTCGTGATGGGCCTGAAGTTTGTGGGAATGGCAGGGTCGAGGGTGTGTTTCTTTAATAGTGGTAGTACCCAGGACTCTTTTAAATTATTCAGTACCGTGCTTGAGGTAAAGGAGGAGTTGATGAGTTTGGTTATAAATGGCGATAGTTCTCTCGCAGCATCCTTGATAAGTTGTGCTGGACATTGATCGCCTTTACAGTTGGACAGTTTAAGTCCCAGAATGACCTTTTCTACCTCAATGGTCGATGCCTTAGAGAAGCAGAATCAGACTTTTTGATTGGGCTGTGGTGGTGGTGCTAAGCTCTGAGGGATGTGAGGCGTTAGAGATGCCTTCTTGAGAGCAATTTTAGTTTGTAAATAAGATACTTTATTTGTTAAGTCAAGTTGTATACTAGAGCACCATTTTTTGTCCTTGGTGCAGTTTTCTTGAGGCACAATAGGAGTTTCCAATTCTTTCAGAATGCTGAACAATTCTCTGACACTAGATTTTGATTGAGATATTCTGGTATTATAAGTTTCCTGTTTGGCTAATAGTATTTCTTTCTTGTATTGGGAGGTGGCTTTAAAAAAGGGTAAGTTTATTTTCGACAGATGGGGAGAGTCTCCAAGCGGTTTCAAGTTTTCTTTTAGTCAACCTAAGGTTTTTTAGATGAGGAGTGAACCATGAGTTGAGATGCTTTTTCGGTTTGCTATTCCTTAATTTGAGCGGAGCTATGTGGTCGAGGGCTGAGTTCATAGCTTCATTATACTGTTCAACTAACGCATTTTGTTCCTCGTGGGCAAGGGTGGGGCAAGTGAGGACTGGGTGGTGGCAGGGTTGGTCGTCACTGTGAATAATAGCAGGTGGTGGTCAGTCCAAATCTGGGGTACAGAATCTGTGATATTTACTTTGCAGTTATGTTCCACTATCCAATCAAGGATTCGACCTTTATTCGCCCTTTATTGTGGGTGGGTAAGTTAATTTTCTGGGAGAATACCAGCTTCTTCAGAGTCAGGGCAGTCGCTGTAGATTGGATATCCTTGGTGTCATTATAGCCTAAATTAAAGTCACCTAGCACTATTGTTGGGATGTATTTTTTAGGTTAGTGGACAGGGATGTAGAAATGTCCTCAGTGAAGGTTCCAATGGACCTGGTGGTCGGTAGATAAGGATGATGTTTAGTGTTTGGGAATTAGCGATGGATATTTTGACCATGAGGCCTTCACAGGATTTCATAGTGGTGGTTGCGATAATTTTCATGTCTAGGCTAATCTTAGCTATGATAGCTAGGCCTCCACCTCGAGTGTGCTGTGCTCACGAGTCCCACCTTGTCCCATGCTTAAAATGTGGGTAAGGGGGACCCCAGGCATAACATCCTGACTTATCCTTTTGTGGACACTTCTTTCTTTTATTGAGAACACTATTCCACACCCTTTTGTAGCATATCGGTAAGGATTGGCAATAGGTTTTCTTAGTATAGGCCCTTTTTATTTGACTAGACTCCACTTGGACAATATTATTATGATTTGGTGGTCGTATCTTTCTCCCATCTTAGATTTAGGTTTAGATTAGGCATTCATCTCACTCACTTTACTGTTTAATAAACACCCCTGAACTGTGATCACTTGTGTCGGTCCTTACTTTTGGCACCATGATTTCCTTTTGATGCTGAACCCCATTTTATCTGCAGTAGACTTGAAAGTGTGAAGTGGTTAAACATATCAAATATGGCAGAGAGGTCGAGAAGGGCCAAGAAGCAGGAATCTGTTGTATCTCTGATTTGGAGAACACCCTCTATGACCAGAATGGTGGCAGTTTCTGTGCTGCATCTGGATCTAAATCCAGATTGGTAGTCATAGTTATTGAACATGCCATGTTGGTTAATCTGAGGATTTGGTTGGCAAGTAATGAACATAATGATCAGACAGTAGTTTGCAGGGTTGTCTGTATCTAAAGTGATTTATTTTTAGGAGGGGGTGGATGAATCCATTTTTACAGTGCCTGGGAGAAGACCTGATAAATCCAGGCATCAACTGTATAGAGGAGGTTCTGGGGTGGATCCTAAGAACTGTTTCATAATGGCAGAGATCAGGATTTTTTCCTTATATGAGGTAAGTATGAGTGATACAAATTGTGGGTGAGAGGGTGTGAAGGTTGTCCATTGTTTTTGTGTATGAATTGAAATTTTAAGTGGGGGGACAACCAATTTTGATAAATCATAAACAATGTTACCAAAAAAGGATATGACTAGTTGAAAAAGGTTCACATGTGTGGCTTACTAGTCTCCAGGGTATCAAAAGTGGACCTCTGGGGCCTTCCAACAGTACATTTATCTGTTATTAGGTGGCTTGACAGTGTAGACGCAGGGTTCAAGATGCTGTCTTTGCAGACAACCCAGGTTCATGGAGGTGTGACACCTTGGTCAAGGCAGCACACTGGAGTTGAGTCAACTCGAAGATTAGCTCATTCTGATTAAAAAGGGGTGTCCAAGTGATGAAGTTTGATGAGCTCATCAGGGTTGGTGCAAAGATGAAGTTGGTTGGAGGCATTAGTAATCACTGGGTTCAGTAAACGAGTGACCTGACCTGTTGCTTCCAGTGGTTGGAATGAAGGTCAGAAGACATTCAATGCTGTGATCCCAGTGGCTTAAGAAGTTTTCCACAGTGGCAAACTCGTTGTTCGAGCTGAAAAATTGATGCCTCTGCTGTAAGGATGCAGTGTCAAGCCGGTTTGATACATGCAGCAACAACGCTGTGAAGAGGATTAAAAAAGGGACAAAAGCAGCCACTCATACCCTGGTGGTTTATTCCACGCCCATTCAAACTCGGTCAACTCGTGTTCACGCATGGTTTAAAGCTGTAGCAGGAAGGACTCCAGCTGCTTTGTCTGGTGCTGTGAGTCCCTCTACAGGGGCTCAGGGACAATATTGGTCTTTTTCCTCTTCATTCCCATATTGGGTGTTATTTAGTAAGCCACCCTTGGCTTACACGCTCGCTGTTCTTCTACAGCAGGCCTCAGGATCATTCATTCAATAACACACCAGAGCCTGGTGAGGTTTGATCCGCTGGTTATTCATGATCCCAATGACAGGCGCAGCGGCGTGCAGTTTTATTAAGCAGACAGGAACATGTCATCCAGTCTTAAAGCTACATGCCTCCCAAAACTCCTCCTTTATCACAACAATAAATAACAACAACAAATAACATATTGTACATTCAGTCTCCACTACTTAGCCAGTCAGGTTGTAATTAACTCTTACAACTGGCATACTAATGTCATCAAGAACATTGCCATCCAGACGTTCTGGATGATTTCCGGGCATCCTAGGTGGATAGCGACACTAGCTCCTTTCTTATCCCAGACGATTGAATACACCTTCCTTATCACTTGCCTCTGAGCTATCATTATATTGATCCATCCAGAGTATACTGTCCTCAATAATCTCTCTTAAGATCCAAGTAATCAGATCCCCTTCTCTGTCATTCTTGAGACTCACGATGAATGGTGGTATAGAACATTATTTTTTGGAAAGATCTCCATCAGAGATTGTCATCCTGGAACCTTTCATGTCCACTACACTGGGCATGGTTCATATAGGAGGCTCATTTTTCCTTCTGGCCGCCTTGTCTATACCAAGACAAAATCACTAATCTAGAATTCAAGTTCAAGTAGGCCTCACTGAGCACTTTCATTTTCATTGGCTCGGGACCTCTCTCTATTCACTATATCATTATCGTTGAATGTGGTATCACTCGGTATTCAAACAGGAATGGATCTGCTCTTTGTTTGCACCTTGAATATGTGTGATCCTTAACACTTTATTAAGCATGTGCTTGAAGCGTTCCACATCTCCACTGGCTCTCAGCCATAATGGGGTGATCTTCCTGTGATGAATGCCCCTTTGATCCAGATCAGGCAACATTGTACACCTTGCAAGGCTGGCCCATTGTTTGAGCATAGCTCTCTGGGGAACCCATGGGCATCAAACATCTTTTCCAGTGTCAGGAGCACATCCCCAGCAGCCATTGACTTAGCAAATTCAACCTCTGAGTACCTTGACCACTGGTCCATTAACACCAGGAAGTGTTTCTGAGAATTGGTAAGCCCATGGCCTTCTACTCTCTCTTCTAAATCTGAGAACCACACTTTCAGCCTTAATCAGGCCTTTGTGTTTGCCTTTCCTTGGTGTCGCTGATGTGCAAGACCTACAACTTTCACTTTCAACTTTGCCTGGATCACTATCCAGGAGTCTCTCAATAACAGGCCCTCTGGTGTTATTATCAGTTCATACTTTAATTTCCAGAGTTTCAAATGTGGACTGTGACTCCACCATATTTTTCCAAAGCTGATGCAACACCTTATTCCAATCCCCATCTAGTGGGGCACTCCCTATGATTTGAAAGCACTCATCTTCCTTGGATGAACGTGCTTTTTCCTCCATGGACATGGACTTCGGTTCGCACATTCGGACACCAATAAGAAATTGTTTTCTGTTTCCAATTCCTGCTCAGATTCCCCTTTCCCGTGAGCATTCAGGTGCCGTGATATATAGTCAATCAGGTTGTCGCCTCCATGCCGGTACGACAGGATAACATCATAATCCTGCAGCTCCACTAACTACTTCTCGTTCCATTCTGGTGGATGTATTGATAATCCTACCACAATGGGGATTAGCAGTTTGTGATCAGTTGTAACTGATATGCGCTTCCTATAAAAATACAAATGGTAATGACAGCACCACCATAAGACCGCCAAAACCTCCCTATCAATTTGAGAGTATCATGGCTCAGTGGCAGATAGTGCTCTGTTTGCAAGAGCAATTGGTCTCATCTCCTCTCTCTGAGTGGCCTGCAGCAATACTGCCACCAGCCCAAATGGGCTGGCATCCACCACTGGTTCTGAGCATTGGACGTAAGAGCTGTCTTGAGATCTGAAAATGCCCTTTTTTCCAGCATCGTCCACTGCCATGGGATATCCTTCTTTGTTACGGTAACCAGGCATCCCGGTTTCGCCGTGACTGTCCCAGAATTTGGCCATCTGTCCCTTTTTATTTTAAAATAAACCCTGCTAGTTTTGAGAAAAGACATGGTGAACCATTTGAAGACTCATGGGTATGACTGTGTAAGTAGCAATTATATAGAAATTGTAAACTAAATTATCATTATTTTAGTTCAATACTTTTATATTAAGATCTCCTTCAGTGGTTTTGAACTCCCAACCTTTTGATTCGCAGCAACATGCATTGATTGTTCATGCCAGAGAGACTGTTTATTTAAGGGCTTCATAGCAAGATTTTAAATAGAAATCAGCGTAAAAGTTGATTGTTTTTAACATGCTTATAAGTCACAAACAAATCTGCACAACTGATATTTAGGAGAAGGGCCGGGCTCAAAATCCCCCCACCACACACCATCATACCACTACTGATGCGTATGCATGGCCTGGTATGATAGTTAATTTCAAATGTAAGTCCTACTTTTATGTCTGTGGCACCTGTCCTGTTTTTTTCCTTTTTTAAATCTGGTCACTCTATTCTTTGTCAATTGTCGGAGTGTCTCCAACAGGGCAGCTAGGTTCTGCATAAATCAGCCGCAATAGGTGACCATACCAAAAAAACGGCATACTTCTGACAGCCTTGTGGGAAGCTGGACTTCCTGTATGAGGGTCTATCAAAATGCTGCTTTCCTGAAAATATAGCCAAGGAACTCCAGCCTTCTCTGCAGGAATGCACACTTCTTCTCAGGTAGCATCATCCTTGCTGCCTGAATTCTGTCAAACACCTTCACCATCCTCTCTGGGTGCTTCACTTCTGTCTTTGCAAACACTAGAATATCATTGGGGATATTTCTAGTCCCTGGAAGACATGGCAAACCACTCCTAACGGTGTGCTGAAACACCTCAGCTATTGATGAGACACCAAAGCTTAATTTTATACCAATACAGATGACACACAGCTATACCTCAAGATCGACTCCAGCAAGGACATCCATAGGCTCAAAGCCTGCCTCTTGCTGAACCAGTCTTGGAGGCCCAGTGCCTACTTGAAGCTCAACCCCTTCAAAACCAAATTCATACTCCTCACCAATAAGTCTGAACACCCAGACATACAGACCTGGCTATCAACGATGAACTGTGAGGGTTTCACACCCAACCTCAGCTCCTGCGCCAAGTACCTTGGGTTCCACATCAACAAACACCTTGCCTTCAAGACACACATTGCTAAGAAAACTCTGACAGATTGATATCATCTCTTCCTCCTGCTAAATGTCAAGCCCTTCCTCTCTCCAGACAGCTTTAAATCCACCTTTACCATAATAACAATCCAGATATCTTTAAATCCACTGTTACCATAATAACAATAATAATGTTACAATAATAATAATAATAATAATAATAATAATAATAATAATAATAATAATAATAATAATAATAATAATAATAATAATAATAATACAGGACTGTGTGGGTGGTGAACATCGTTATATATCCTGATGACGGATGTATACACAGTTGGTGATAGTTTGTAAGTCCAGCTTCAAGAAGAATTATGCCCCTTGTTGGTTCTCCACTATGTCACTGTTACATGCCGTTAGCTCTTTATTATCTTGCTTGGGAGTCTCATATATACACAAATGCAAACTGAGTCAGGTTGTTTGGGTTTTCGGGCAACAACTACCAGCGATACCCACAGAGTAGGGCCTTCTACTCTTTCAATCCATCAGCTCTAGTTTGTTCATTTCATCCTCCATTTGGCATCATAACTGGAATCTAACAGTTCTTCAGAGTGACAAGTTGAATAGTTTTGTCGATATGAAGCTAGATGGGATCACCTTGTAGACATCCGTTACCCTTGAAAGTGTCTCAGAATTTTGCTAACAGTGACTTAACATCTTCATATACTCTGAATGTGAAGTTCACAATGCTCCGTGCTTCTGCCCATGCTCAACCCAAAAAGCTGTATTCACGGATTGGGGTTACATAGGCCATTTCTGTGATCCATGTTTTACTGGTGCAAGAAACATGCCATTGAGATGAATTGGCTTCACACCTCCAAAAGTGAAAATACGTACAGGCGTCTTAAATAGTGCCCCCCCTGTCGCAGCATTTCATAATGCGACCTCACAATGACACTCACAGACGCACCTTTGTCAATGATTACAGGAGTAGTCATGTTGTGAACACACTTTGGTTGATGTTTCCTCTTTCTGCCAGCACCAATTATACTATATATGAAACTAGCAAAAAGTACCCGTACTCTGCATAGTTTCTGTAGACAGACATGATAACACTTTCATCAATTTCTGAAAATCAGTGATCCTGTAGGTCGCTGTTCCATGTCGCTTATCGATTGATGTGCTTTTCACTTTGCAGTACACTGCACTGAGAATGGACACGTGGGATTACATACCCCAGAGCAGACATGGCGGGGAGATGAGAGTTGGTGTGCTGCAGCATACTGGGACCTTCTATGCGCTCTCCCCACATGGTGCACCGTGGTGTAGTGTGTTGCAGTGTCAGCATCTCGGAAACATTGTGTCCTAGGGCCTTGAAATTTGGTTTTCAAAGACGTTTGAATAAAATTTGCTTTGTCCGGTCCTTCTACCACCACATTGAGGTTTTTCCAATTTCAGGCAACCATCTCGTGTGAAGGGTCTGAAATCCCAGGAAAGGGGTGGGGTGTCTAAATGTCATGTAGCCAGTAATGTTCGTAGTGTCCTAATAGATAACTATGCAAAATTTGGTACATATTGGTGAAATGGTGTGGAATTGTATAATGAACAAACTAAAATATGTTTTGCTTTATATTTATAGAGCCTCCTCATCCAGAGATTTAGAATACTCTTCTTGAGCAGTTGGATCCACCTGGGCCACACTTAGTTTCCTGCGTTGAAATTGCCACTTCTGTTTCGGTTTCTCTTGATACTGTAGTGGTGGAACTATGCCTTCCACGCTTTCTCGATGTGATTAATGCAACTACATCTGCCACATGTGTGTGCTTTCGCTGGGCATTCCCCTGTGTGGGGCAGACTTTACCCACAATATGGAAATGTCCATGTACTTTCAGACATCTTGTTTTAATTGGCAGCCCCAACTTTTTGCAATCGCTTCTGACTGCCCCTGCCAACGGTGAAAGCATCCTCTACATTGATCTCCTTAAATATAGAGTCCCCAACATTTATCAGCTTAAATGTAGTGTCCGTCCTTCACGCTCTAACCTCGGCTAGTTCATGGGACCTTCTCAGTTCTAGGATCCATGATAGACAGATTCTAGGTTCTCTTAAGATCTGCTTGCACAATTTTACCGGGAGGCATCCTTGGATCAACAGTGCATGGACTTTATCCTCCTCATCCTGTAATAAACATGTGAATTTCACACAGTGAGAGCCGTTCATAGTCCATGTTCACCATGGGAATTAAGTAGCTAATGCTGCCATTCATTTTGCCATTGACATCAAAGTACATTTCTAGGTGCTCCACTCACATGGCCCATTGGGGACTTTGACTGAGGGGGCACCCATCATTTCAAATTCTGTCAATGGGGCAAGCCAACCCTGTTCCGCAGGTTCATGGCCATTGCAGGCGCACCACTTGGTTCATTAACCATTGGGGACTCAAACATCCCAGTGCAGTCACTTCACTGAATTTGCATGATAAAACACTGTGTGCAGTTTTACTGCTACCTGGCGTTGGGGGCTTAAAGCTGTGGGAACCCCTTTTTCTGAGACACAGACCCACAGGTATCTTCATTTATTGGTCATAGTCATGGAAGTTATAACCTTCTGCAGTCAGTGCTTTGTACACTCTGGAGGGGATGTTTCCTCTACTGTGCTCCTAATGAATGGTATGGGTGCCAGAACAGATGCACAAGGACTCCTAGGGAGCCTCAACGTAACTGTCGGTTCATCCTTTGCAACCATCAGGAGGCAACAGTGCGTTTGCACCGCTCCAACTGAAACAGTGCGGTATCAGGTAATAAAATTGCGGCAAAAATGTCGCTGGTAAAAAAAATGTGCCAAAAATTCTGTGGTTTGACCTTGTAAAGGTGTACCCCATTATACCATTGAAGGGGAGCGAGGGTTGCGTGGGTGTCCCCTGTATCCTTTACATGATTGTGGCAGCAAAACCACTGCATTTTTGCTGCAATATTTTGTATTCATGGCCATTTTTGCCGCCATTTTAAGACATGGAACCAACAGCGCTTGGGTTGGGCACACTTATTACTGCAGTGTCCATGCCCGGATAACCCAATCAGGCTCAGGGCCAAACCAATGGAAAAACACCAGGTTTGTTTACGAACGCGCATTTGGAAGGGTGTCCCCGCCGCCATCACCCATGTTATTTAGTAAGCCGTTCTTTTCTTACTTGCTCGCTGTGCTTCTACAACAGGCCTCGGGAACATTTATTCAGTAATACACCAGAGCCTGGTGAGGTGTGATCCGCTGTCTACTCATGCTCTCAATGACACAACCAGCATGGCTCAACGGTTTTTTAAGTAGATGGGTTGATGTCTTCCCGTCTTAAAGCTACATGACTCACAACATGGGGAGACTAGATGATAATTTCAGGAATGCTTCACATGCAGTGAGGAGTCTGGATACTAGCGCAGCAGACAGAGAGTCCAGGTCTTAATCCAAGAGCAGCACTCATCCCAATGTTCCCATTGAATGATAGCAATGTTTGGAACACCTTTCCTCACCTCACAGCTGCAGGACTTTGGAATGGACTGCTCTCCCAAAAGGGTCCAAATAAATTATTATTGTAGGTCCAAAGAGAATCAATGAAGGTGTAGGTCATGACAACCTTATCATGGAAAAAGCCACAGGGGATTGGGTAAAAGCAGCTTTGCTTTATAATGGGTTCAATCCATCATATTATAGTAAGTGACCTTTGAGTTTTTGCATCATACTGTGATGAAGTGGGGAAAGATGAACAAGATCAGAGCACAAGCCAGAGCCAATTAGACAACGGTTCACTCAGACCTGAAGACTGAATGCTATTATGATGTCATCATGACTCTAGAGGGGAGGGTTTATAAAGTAAAAGACATGTACAAGCTCCAATGAGAAGTGAAAGAATGCCTTATGAGGTACTTCCCTCTGACTGATGGAATGTTCTCTGTTTTCTTTTCTATCTTCGTGTGGGGGGTAAAACAAACAGCCATTGGAGGAGGAAGAGGAGGAAGTTCCCCAGGAAGGCAAGCCCGTATACGAGTGGGAATATTAGCAGAGGAAGTTAGCCGGAAGATTACGTTGTTGTATATGCTCCTGTTGAGCGCTGAGGTTAAAGAGTTAATCGTGCCAGAGGCCCGAAAGACTTTACACTGTTGAAATAGTTTCGGAACCGGATGAGAATTCCGAGGTTGAGGCCGTGGATGCTCTGCCTGAACGGAGAGCGAGTGAAACTGAAGGCCTGCGAGGTGAGCAGCTGATAGTCTTGTGTGGCCTTGGCAGACGTGCCGCTGGCGACTCGCTCACTGCATCAGCCCCGCAGTTGTGAGGGAGGAGTCTGCTGGCGACCGACAGAGACTCCGTGGACAGTTGCTAGAGCGCGGCTCCGGAAGCAACGGAGAGCCGCAGCTGATCTGGCGATCGAGGTCGGGGCCTGACACCGACACGGATAGCAGCTGAAGGTGAATCCGAGCAGAGATACGAAGGTACGTCGGCGAGGCAAGAATAGAAGGTGAGAGTGAAAAGTGAAATATACCCTCAGATAGACAGAAGGGGCGAATGATACTGCTTAACCAGCATAACGCTTAACAAGTGAACTGATATAAAGGCGATGGAACATAACTGATGCCCTAAGCTACGAACTAACGTTATCCTAAAAGGGCATAAGGGCGAAGAAACCCAATGAGACGTTAATACATGTGAAGGGGGGAACCTGCCCAATTCCAGTTTCGCTATGCATTAAGACTCACACGCACGCCTGTCTCTGAGAAGGGGATTACGAGCAGGGAAGAGAAGAAACTCTTGACAGGAACCTTTCCCTGCATATAAAGGATAAGGCATTGCAACAGACTATGGATATTTGAGAAAGGATTAGCAAGCCTGTTTAGAGTTTGGGGCCTTTGCACCTCATGCTATACACCAAATCCTCAATTCCTGATATAAGGAGAATAAAGTTGACTTCGGTTCCAAATAACTTGTGTTCAGAGTGGTCATTTCCCGCTTGACTCGTTACAATTTGGTGGCAGTGGTGGGATTTGACCGATCCACGATAGAAGAACTGATAAAGACTCTGAGTGAGGGGCAACAATTACTTCAGCAGGCCCTACAGTTGCAAAGCCAGCAGGCACAAGCCGATAGACAAACTTTCCAACAGGCTTTACAGGTCCAACAGGCCCAATTGTTGGAGGCCACAACCCTGAGGAACCACCCAGCCGTACCAACCTCAGTACTACAAAAGTTCTCCGTCGGCGAAGACCCAGCGCATTTCTTTGTCAATTTTGAGAGAGTCGCCAGAAATGCGCTGTGGCCCCCCGAGAGGTGGTGCCATTATATCGCACCACTGATGACAGGGGAGATGCAGAGCGCGTATCAAGCAGCGAACCCGGCAGGAGACACCGCCTATACCGACATGAAGCGGGTAGTACTGGAACGCCTGGGTCACGACGAAGAGGCGTACCGAATTAAATTCAGAGACACTAAACTTATGCCCGAAGAGACTCCTCGGCAGCTCTTTTATCGAGTGAAAGAGTTAGGGGAAAAATGGATGCAGACAAATCTCTCTACTGTACAGGAGGTGGCCGAGAGAGTTATATTGGAGCAATTTGTGGAGGCTTTACCGGCGCCAATGCAAAGATGGGTCAGACAACACCACAGACCCACTTTGGTTGATGCCGTCAATATAGCCTCAGCCTACCAGAAGGCTGGTCAAGCCAAGGTGTTGGTTTACCCGTCCACTCCCAAGACCGGAGGGAATCAGTTGGCCGTGAGCAGTCGTCCCATACCTATATCCCGATGGCCGAATTCAATGATAAGGAAACCGGAGGGAGAAGGAGGAAGAGTCAGACCAGCAATTGAGAGCACTGGGGTGACCCACCTAACTAGACCGTCCAGCCTTATAGCCAGGGGGCCCCAGTGCTTTGACTGCGGAGAATGGGGTCACCTCGCGAGGATGTGCCCAAGTAAGACCAAGGCAGAACCCATGGAGGTGGGAGTTTTCGAACCAGTGAGAGAGCTTAATATAAGTGGACCTTGTCCAGTTCGAAGAAACACGTATCCATATGTGTGTGACGCAGAGGTAGAGGGTCGAGCCACCAGAGCCATTCTAGATTCAGGAAGCTTGCAAACAGCAGTGAAACCAGAACTGGTAGGTGATCTGAGAAATATGGAGGAACGAATGGCCATCAGATGTGTGCATGGTGATGTAAAGAGCTACCCAATCAAAGATATTCGAATAAAATTAGCAGGGGAAAGAATGACAGTAAAGGCAGCGGTGATACCTATGCTACCTGAACCTTTGTTAATTGGCTCGGATGTGCCTGATCTTCCTGGTCTAATACAAAAACTGGAAGGTCAGTGGTTGATGGAGGCCCCTTTCTACAACTGTGAGGTTTAAAACACACTGAGGAAGACAAGAAAAAGTAAGTCAGAAGAGGGGGGAGAAACGCCGCTGGGTTGAGAAAAACATGGGTCCCATAGCAGTGGACTGGAGATTAGACGAACAAGGGGACAGTTTCCGTATGGCCCAAGAACTTGACCCCCTCCTGAAAAATGCCAGAGATTCAGTGGGATCAGAGCAAAAGGGGAACAATCCCTATTTCCTCAGGGAGAATGGTTTATATTACCGGGTGACAAAGGCATCCGACAAAGAACCCATCCGGCAATTATTGGTTCCCAGCAAATATTACCGACCAGTTCTTGAAGTTGCACACCTCCAAATAGGGGAAGGTCATCTAGGGGTTGAAAAGACCACGAAGAAGATTCTGGCCAGATTTTATTGGCCGGGAGTGTTTGGGCAGGTAGCAAGATTCTGCCAACAGTGTCCTGAGTGTCAAAAGAAAAACCGACCGAATGTGTCAAAAGCTCCACTTCAATCAATGCCTCTGATACTAGAGCCGTTCCAACGGATTGGGAGGGACATAGTGGGACCGTTAGATCCCACTAGTAGAGGGCATAAATACCTGCTTGTTATCGTGGATTATGCAACCAGATACCCGGAGGCTTTTCCTTTGCGCTCTACATCTGCGCAACAAATTTGTGATGTCCTGGTCCCCTTTATTTCAAGAGTGGGCATCCCTAAGGAGATAGTGACGGACAGAGGCAGCAACTTCATGTCAGCGATACTCAAACAAGTTTGCGAAACCCTGCACATCCAACAGCTTCGTACGGCAGTCTACCACCCACAAACCGATGGCCCCGTTGAGAGGTATAACCAAACAATAAAACAGATGCTGAGGAAGACGATTCAACCAGGGGAACGAAATTGGGACAGAGTTCTACCATGGATCTTAATGACACTAAGAAATACTCCCCAATCGTCAACGGGGTATGCCCCATTTGAATTCTTGTTTGGGAGACCCGTAAGAACACTGTTGGATATCCTAAAGGAAGCATGGGAAGAACAACCCACAACAGAGATCACATTGACAGAATATGCTTCAGAGCTGAAAGCGAAGGTGGACAAACTTCAATCACTCGCACAAAGCCACCTGTTGAAGGCTGCCGGAAAACAAGAACAATATTACAATCAAAAGTCGAAGATGCAAACGTTCCAAGTGGGAGATCGAGTCCTCGTGCTCTTACCCATGACGGAGAATAAACTATTGGCATCCTGGAAGGGACCGTTTACCATAGAGGAAGTTCTGGGGCCGGTAACCTATAGAGTTCGCCAACCAGAAAGTAAAATACCTCTTCAAACCTATCATGTCAACTTGCTAAAAAAATGGGTGGAGCCAGAGGCAATAATAGCAATGGTTAACCTGGAGGAGGGTTCAGCAGAATACCTGCCAACAACTGAGTCTCCGCTTGGAAGAGAAGCTCTCAATATTAATCCAGAACTGAACACTGATCAAAAAGAAGGGCTGTCCAAGTTGCTGGAGCAATACGAAGACTTGTTTTCATCAATACCAGGAAGGACAACGCTGACTAGTCATCACATTCAGACCAACCCAGGGACAAAAGTAAGATTAAGAGCATACAGGATCCCGGAGGCCAGATTACAGGCGGTGGAGAAAGAAGTACAGGAGATGCTTCGTTTAGGGGTGGTGGAACCCTCCCACAGCGATTGGTGTTCTCCTCTGGTGATGGTACCGAAGCCCGATGGGAGCATACGCTTTTGCATGGATTTCCGAAAATTAAATGAAATATCAAAATTTGATGCATACCCCATGCCCAGAATCGACGACCTTCTGGAGATGCTGGGGGAAGCTAAATATGTATCAACTATTGATTTGACCAAGGGATACTGACAGATTCCATTATTTCCGGAGGATAAAGAAAACACTGCTTTTGCTACACCTCAAGGTTTGTTTCAGTTTCAACCTGTTCTCCCGTTCGGACTTCATGGTGCTCCAGCCACCTTTCAAAGACTGATGAACCACCTGATAAGGGGCCATGAAGGCTACGTGGGAGCGTATTTGGATGATATTGTAGTGTATAGCCAGAACTGGTCTGATCATCTGAATCACCTAGCAGCAGTTTTCCAATCGCTGAAAGGGGCAGGATTACACATCAACCCAAAGAAAACGAATTTAGCAAATCCACACACCAAATACCTGGGATATTTTGTGGGTCAGGGAACAATACGTCCTCAAAAAGAAAAGGTGGAAGCCATAAGACAACTCCAGTTCCCTGCCAATACCAGGCAGATTAGAGCATTCCTTGGGTTTGTTGGATACTATCATCGTTTTATACCACATTTTTCAACTCTTGCAACTCCCCTGACTAACTTATTGAAGTGTAATGCCCCACCGAAGAGGGAATGGAGAAACACAGAGACGGAGGAAGCGTTTCAAGCCCTGAAAACAGCTCTATCAAACAAAGCTGTCCTACACTGCCCGGACTTCAAGGCACCTTTCTTTCTACACACGGATGCTTCCGGAACGGGTCGGGGGGCGGTGCTGTTCCAAAACAAAGGAAAGGATGAAAGACCCATTTTATTCATCAGCAGGAAGCTGATGCCCCACGAGCTAAAATATGCGACGATAGAAAAGGAGTGTCTAGCTGTGAAGTGGGCAATGGAGTCCTTAAAATACTACTTATTGGGCCGAAGGTTTACGCTGATGACGGATCACGCACCACTAGTGTGGTTGTCTAGGAACAAAGAAATGAATCCAAGGGTCCTCAGATGGTTTTTATCCTTACAGCCATATTCATTCCAGACTGTACACCAGCCTGGTCGAAAGATGACTCAAGCAGATTTTCTCTCAAGAATACATGCCCTTCCTGAGCTTAAGGGCTTAAGGGGGAGGATATGTGGTGAAGTGGGGAAAGAAGAACAAGATTAGAGCACAAGCCACAGCCAATTAGACAACGGTTCACTCAGACCTGAAGACTGAATGCTATTATGATGTCATCATGACTCTAGAGGGGAGGGTTTATAAAGTAAAAGACATGTACAAGCTCCAATGAGAAGTGAAAGAATGCCTTATGAGGTACTTCCCTCTGACTGATGGAATGTTCTCTGTTTTCTTTTCTATCTTCGTGTGGGGGGTAAAACAAACAGCCATTGGAGGAGGAAGAGGAGGAAGTTCCCCAGGAAGGCGAGTCCGTATACGAGTGGGCATATTAGCAGAGGAAGTTAGCCGGAAGATTACGTTGTTGTATATGCTCCTGTTGAGCGCTGAGGTTAAAGAGCTAATCGTGCCAGAGGCCCGAAAGACTTTACACTGTTGAAATAGTTTCGGAACCGGATGAGAGTTCCGAGGTTGAGGCCGTGGATGCTCTGCCTGAACGGAGAGCGAGTGAAACTGAAGGCCAGCGAGGTGAGCAGCTGATAGTCTTGTGTGGCCTTGGCAGACGAGCCGCGGAGGACTCGCTCACTGCATCAGCCCCGCCGTTGTGAGGGAGGAGTCTGCCGGCGACCGACAGAGACTCTGTGGACAGTTGCTAGAGCGCGGCTCCAGAAGCAAGGGAGAGCCGCAGCTGATCTGGCGATCGAGGTCGGGGCCTGACACCGACACGGATAGCAGCTGAAGGTGAATCCGAGCAGAGATACGGAGGTACGTCGGCGAGGCAAGAATAGAAGGTGAGAGTGAAAAGTGAAATATACCCTCAGATAGACAGAAGGGGCGAATGATACTGCTTAACCAGCATAATGCTTAACAAGTGAACTGATATAAAGGCGATGGAACATAACTGATGCCCTAAGCTACGAACTAACGTTATCCTAAAAGGGCATAAGGGCGAAGAAACCCAATGAGACGTTAATACATGTGAAGGGGGGAACCTGCCCAATTCCAGTTTCGCTATGCATTAAGACTCACACGCACGCCTGTCTCTGAGAAGGGGATTACGAGCAGGGAAGAGAAGAAACTCTTGACATGAACCTTTCCCTGCATATAAAGGATAAGGCGTTGCAACAGACTATGGATATTTGAGAAAGGATTAGCAAGCCTGTTTAGAGGTTGGGGCCTTTGCACCTCCTGCTATACACCAAATCCTCAATTCTTGATAGAAGGAGAATAAAGTTGACTTCGGTTCCAAATAACTTGTGTTCAGAGTGGTAATTTCCCGCTTGACTCATTACGCATACCCAAAGTGCTTTTCTCTGCAGGACATGGAGGAGACAGTAAGCATGGAGAAGACTATGGAAACCAAGATGCAGGAACCCTTCCTCCATCTCCTTCAGCTCTGTCTGCTTAATCTCACCTCCTCCCAAGTCTGCAGCTTCAAAAACCCATTGGTATGCAACACCCCTTTTGTTTGTTGTGTTCCTCGTTGAAGCTCAGTTCCCAGAATTCTTCTTCAAAGAGTTTCCTGGAATGGAGAGAGTGGTTACCCAACCTCACAAATGGTGAAAGAGAGGCTGTATCCCCTGACCATTCTCCTTTTGGCTGTAGAAGAGACAGGCAGGCCAGCTGCAACACACACAGTCCTTCCATAGGACTGTTCTCACAGTGTTGACATAAGTAGGATACATATTTTATGTGGCTTGAATAAACATGTGAATTATCAGCCACCACACCAAAACCCATGTATGGCTTATTATGAGTTGTTATCCTGACACAAATTAATAGCTCATCATTATTATTATGTGTTTGGATCAGAGGTGCAGATTTAAATGCCACCTCTGTCCACAGTGACTCTAATGCCACGGAAGTCATCAAACAGAGCACATACACACTCTGAACCTGCTCTGTGTCACTGAAGAGCAGGAACTACAGTTTCAGATACTCCTGCAGCATGGCACATGTGTGCACTATGCTTTTGGTATGGAACTTTCCTGAAAGGGGGATCTTTTCAGCAGACCACACTTTGTGAAATGGATTACCCACATCATATTATTACAACTCAAAAAAGCCACGGTGTTTACATGCTTGCATCAGACACCGTCCACCAAAACTGTTGAGACTCCGCGTTCTAAGGTTCAGGCTCATTCTCAAATGTAACTACTAAAGTCATCTGTATTGGAATGCTGTGACCCATGTTTGTGCTGGATATCCAGGCCCAATCATAGTAGGGACACGGCGCAATGCAAAAATGTCTGATTCTCTTTCTGCATGGTGGTTGGCCAACTAAGTGGTCTGTGCTAATCTTGGACAGTAAAGTGAGACCCAAAGATGGAGGGTTTCAGTGTGAATACCACACAAACCAGACAAAGGCTTCCTTTCCAATGGAGGCCCACTTGCACTCTTGTTTGGTGAAGCGCCTACTAAGGTAGTACATGGTTTATCAACCTCCTCCGAGTTTAGCGGAGCTAATACTGCACCAATTCTGAATTCACAAGCTTCTGGCTAAATTATGAATTGCAGCTAGCCAAAGTCAGTCCTGCCCAGAAGCAGGGTGAGGGAGTTTGGTGTGCCCCAGTCTCTGTGCCTTCTACATGTCCCTGGTTAAATGTACAATGTGCCACTTCTGCTTGCCCCATACCTGCTGTGCATCATGCTGGTCCATGCTCTTTGTTCTGTCCCTTAGGATCACAGATACCAGGAGTCCTTGGCTCTATGTAATAAAGTCACCTGACATAATCCTGCAGCTGAAAAAACTGCCCTGTAAAATTCACTTTTGAACGCATTTATGCGAGGGGGGAGGCCCCCTGCAGGCCCCACATACCCCCCCTTACCTTAAAGCATTACCCCAAACCAGCCTCCACATATTTATGCGTTTAAAAGTGATTTTTAAACTGCACCTTTTTCAGCCGAGGAATGATTGCGTCAAACTTTTCACTGGATACAGAGTCCTTGCAGTAGAGACCCAATCCGACGGCTCAAACATCACACGATTCTGACTGGAAATGTAGATGCTCTATTTAATATGTGTACAAACTCTAACATTACCAATTACTGTAGCAGGCTGCCATTGCAGAATGCCGTTGGACCCATGGTTCAAAAGGGGGTGGGGCTTATGTGCTGCTTTGTGTTCTGATGCCTGTAACTCAGCCTCTTTGGAAAGAAGACAACAGTTGGCCTGGGTTAATATAGGGTACCCCTAAATATGGTTATTATTAATATTTTTTTTTTTATTGAGGACAGACCTAGCTTTGAGAAGCAACAGATTGCTTTACAGAGGTATGCACCAACACTAATACATAATGGAGGTATAACACAGCAGAGGTGCATAACGGAGTGCTTTTCAGAGGTAATAACAGGATAAAGAGAGTTGAGCAAAAGGGGTTTTCTCTTTTTAAACAGGGGGCTGTTGTGGGTGAGGAAGACGATATGATGAACAGCAGATTCCACAACCAGCTACCCAACTACCAAATACTCTGGCCTCTGGCCGGTCAGTGATATACACTGCTGCAGGCACACAGTAGTTGCAGAAAGTTATTTATATAGCTTTACACCACGGTCAGTTAGAAAAGCATATTTTAATTAATAAAAAAAAGTTTAAAATCAATAAAAAAACAAGCCTGACAAATGTACAGACAGAAGATTTTCTTACATTGCGTAAGGGAGCATAAAGATAATACAGCTCAAAAGGGCAAACACAAGATGTTCAATAATGATCAAGTACTTTTGTGATGTTATTAACAAGAGTTCACACTTTTTTGTGAAGTGTGTATTAATTAAAATATGTTTTTCTAACTGACCCTGGTGTAAAGCTGTATAAATAACTTTCTGCAGCTACTGTGTGCCTGCAGCAGTGTATATCACTGACCGCCCAGAGTGTTTGGTAGTTGGGTAGCTGGTTGTGGAATCTGCTGTTCTTCATGGAGGTAATGACTGTAGAACAGATATACAGCAAGTGGTAGGATACAGAGGGATGCAGATGCAATGTGTGGATGGGGAGTAGATGGGCGGGCGGTGTCTAGCGAATCAGGTGGTGCGAGAGGCGACATGATGGCCTAGGTGTTGAGGAGGAGAGACTCATTGAAGAGGTGGGTATTGAGTTCTTTTCTGAAATATAGGAGCGTGGGGTTGAGGCTCATATTGACGAGGAGAAGGTTCTATAGTTTTGCGGCGTAGGCAGAGAAGCATGTTTTCTGGTCCTTTCCTTTTTGCAGTGGCAGATTCTGGCTTCTGGTGGTGTACTGTCCTCCGGAGATGCTGAATTTCTCTGTGAGGTAGCTGGATGATGCAGAAAGACCTAAAGGTGATTCGTGTGTGTAATGGGAGGCAGTGAAGGTTGATGAGGGCCGGGGGGTTGATGTGGTTGTATCTGTGTACATAGCAAAACAAAAGAGTTGATGGCTGGAAGGTTTAGAATAAATCTTGACCTCTGGCATTGCTCTGGGCAACACTCCAGACCATCGTTCTTCGCCAGCCAAGCCATTACAAAAGGGGAAAGACCATATGCAAATCAGGCTTGGTCCCACCCCCAAAGGGGTCGTCCAGCCCGAACTGCTACGTCACTTCCCTTTTGCATGAGACCACAAGCATCCCCAGACATGTTTCAGCCTTGTTGGGCATCATCAGTGAGGAGTAGCTTGCGTCACTAGGCCCAGCAGGCAAGGGACCCACGTCTGGGCATACCCTTCCCACTCGGGGTGACAATAGCAAAACAAAAGAGTTGATGGCTGGAAGGTTTAGAATAAATCTTGACCTCTGGCATTGCTCTGGGCAACCCTCCAGACCATCTTTCTTCGCCTGCCAAGCCATTACAAAAGGGGAAAGACCATATGCAAATCAGGCTTGGTCCCACCCCCAAAGGGGTAGTCCAGCCCGAACTGCTACGTCACTTCCCTTTTGCATGAGACCACAAGCATCCCCAGGCATGTTTCAGCATTGTTGGGCGTCCTCAGTGAGGAGTAGCTTGCGTCTCTAGACCCAGCAGGCAAGGGACCTACATCTGGGCATACCCTTCCCACTCGGGGTGACAATAGCAAAACAAAAGAGTTGATGGCTGGAAGGTTTAGAATAAATCTTGACCTCTGGCATTGCTCTGGGCAACCCTCCATGCTTGTGGTCTCGTGCAGAAGGGATGTGACCTAGCAGTCCGGGCTGGACTGCCCCTTTTGGGGTGGGACCAAGCCTGATTTGCATATGGTTTTTCCCCTTCTGTAATGGCTTGGCAGGCGAAGAACGATGGTCTGGAGGGTGCCCAGAGCAATGCCAGTGGTTAAGATTCATTCTAAACCTTCCAGCCATCATCTCTTTGTTTTTGCTTTGTCACCCCGAGTGGGACGGGTATGCCCAGACATGGGTCCCGTGCCTGCTGAGCCTAGAGACCCAAGCTACTCCTCACTGATAAGGCCCAACAAGGCCGAAACATGTTTGGGGATGCTTGTGGTCTCGTGCAGAAGGGATGTGACCTAGCAGTTCGGGCTGGACTGCCCCTTTTGGGGTGGGACCAAGCCTGATTTGCATATGGTCTTTCCCCGTCTGTAATGGCTTGGCAGGCGAAGAACGATGGTCTGGAAGGTGCCCAGAGCAATGCCAGTGGTTAAGATTCATTCTAAACCTTCCAGCCATCATCTCTTTGTTTTTGCTTTGTCACCCCGAGTGGGACGGGTATGCCCAGACGTGGGTCCCGTGCCTGCTGGGCCTAGAGACCCAAGCAACTCCTCACTGATGAGGCCCAACAAGGCCGAAACATGTTTGGGGATGCTTGTGGTCTCGTGCAGAAGGGATGTGACCTAGCAGTTCGGGCTGGACTGCTCCTTTTGGGGTGGGACCAAGCCTGATTTGCATATGGTCTTTCCCCTTCTGTAATGGCTTGGCAGGCGAAGAATGATGATCTGGAGGGTGCCCAGAGCAATGCCAGTGGTTAAGATTCATTCTAAACCTTCCAGCCATCATCTCTTTGTTTTTGCTTTGTCACCCCGAGTGGGACGGGTATGCCCAGACGTGGGTCCCATGACTGCTGGGCCTAGAGACCCAAGCTACTCCTCACTGATGAGGCCCAACAAGGCTGAAACATGTTTGGGGATGCTTGTGGTCTCGTGCAAAAGGGATGTGACCTAGCAGTTCGGGCTGGACTGCCCCTTTTGGGGTGGGACCAAGCCTGATTTGCATATGGTCTTTCCCCTTCTGTAATGGCTTGGCAGGCGAAGAACGATGGTCGGGAGGGTGCCCAGAGCAATGCCAGTGGTTAAGATTCATTCTAAACCTTCCAGCCATCATCTCTTTGTTTTTGCTTTGTCACCCCGAGTGGGACGGGTATGCCCAGACGTGGGTCCCGTGCCTGCTGGGCCTAGAGACCCAAGCTACTCCTCACTGATGAGGCCCAACAAGGCCGAAACATGTTTGGGGATGCTTGTGGTCTCGTGCAGAAGGGATGTGACCTAGCAGTTCGGGCTGGACTGCCCCTTTTGGGGTGGGACCAAGCCTGATTTGCATATGGTCTTTCCCCTTCTGTAATGGCTTGGCAGGCGAAGAACAATGGTCTGGAGGGTGCCCAGAGCAATGCCAGTGGTTAAGATTCATTCTAAACCTTCCAGCCATCATCTCTTTGTTTTTGCTTTGTCACCCCGAGTGGGACGGGTATGCCCAGACGTGAGTCCCGTGCCTGCTGGGCCTAGAGATCCAAGCTACTCCTCACTGATGAGGCCCAACAAGGCCGAAACATGTTTGGGGATGCTTGTGGTCTCGTGCAGAAGGGATGTGACCTAGCAGTTCGGGCTGGACTGCCCCTTTTGGGGTGGGACCATGCCTGATTTGCATATGGTCTTTCCCCTTCTGTAATGGCTTGGCAGGCGAAGAACGATGGTCTGGAGGGTGCCCAGAGCAATGCCAGTGGTTAAGATTCATTCTAAACCTTCCAGCCATCATCTCTTTGTTTTTGCTTTGTCACCCCGAGTGGGACGGGTATGCCCAGACCTGGGTCCCGTGCCTGCTGGGCCTAGAGACCCAAGCTACTCCTCACTGATGAGGCCCAACAAGGCCGAAACATGTTTGGGGATGCTTGTGGTCTCGTGCAGAAGGGATGTGACCTAGCAGTTCGGGCTGGACTGCCTCTTTTGGGGTGGGACCAAGCCTGATTTGCATATGGTCTTTCCCCTTCTGTAATGGCTTGGCAGGCGAAGAACGATGGTCTGGAGGGTGCCCAGAGCAATGCCAGTGGTTAAGATTCATTCTAAACCTTCCAGCCATCATCTCTTTGTTTTTGCTGTATCTGTGTACACCCATGATGAGGCATGTAGTGGCGTGTAGGACACTTATCAGGTCACAAGGGAGGACGATGCGCGTCCTTCGAGGATTACCTTGCCCCATCCAGGTGGGATAGGAATAGTGCTTGAACAGTAGATCTAAAGCTGTCCAGAGGGAGGAAGGCCTTGACTTTCTAAAGGGGGAGAGCTGATACCAAGCTGTCTGAGTTCTCTTAGCTATGTGTTTCTTGAAGGAGAGGCATTTGTCGATGTGGACCCCAAGGGACCTGGCACAGGAGGTGAGCTCAGGTGTGAAGCCCTCAGAGTTCATGGTTGATAGCCAGGTCTGTATGTCTGGATGTTGGTTGTTGGTGAGGAGTAGGAATTCGGTCTTGGAGGGGTTGAGTTTCAAGTATGCACTAGACTTCTACGATTTGTACAGCCTGAGGCAGGTTTTGAGCATATGGACGTCCTTTATGGAATCGATCTTGAGGTATAGCCATGTGTCATCATTGTATTGGTGCATGTCGATGTTGCGTGTGACAATGAGGACTCCCAGTGGCTCCACGTATAGATTGAAGAGCACTGGTGAGAGGATGGAACCCTACGGGACTGCACAGGTGGCGGGAAGCATTGGCAATCTAGAGGAGTCCATCTGAACAAACTGCTGGCGGTTGGGGTGGTAGGGCGTGAACCAACGTAGGACAAGGTTGCTGATCTCCATGCACTGATGTAGGGTGTTTGTAAGTGCATGGTGGACTACTGTGTCAAAAGCAGCTGAGAGGTCGAGGAGAACCAGGAGGCAGGGGTGGCTGTCGTCAAGGATGTTGAGGGCATCTTCTACCACCTGTATGGTTGCTGTCTGCATGCTACACCTGGATCTGAACCCAGATTGGTAGGTTTGGTGGGGATTGTTGGTATCAATGTGTTGCTGAGGTTGTGTGGCTACCTCTTTCTCAATGATCTTACCTAGGAAGGGAAGATGGGTGATGGGGCGATAGTTACCTGGGTTGTCAGGATCCAGACTGGGTTCCTTTACTATAATGAGGATTTGTCCTGCTTTTAGGGTCGATGAGAAGGTGCTTTGAGCTACGGAGCTGTTGATGATCTCCAGATAGGGAAGCAGAGCTTCAGCGGGAAGGGTCTTGAGAATGGATTATGGGAAGATGTCATCTGTATGCGATGTAGCTTTGAGGGTGGCCAGAGTTTCTACAAGGTCTTCTGACGAGATTGTCTTGATTATGTCCACGGTGTGGTGATTATGATAGGAGGGACTTAAGGTGGGGCTATGGATGCAGAGCTGGTGTCTATTTACTTGCACATCTTACTGATTTTGTCGATGAAGAAGGTGTTGATGGCAATAGATATTTCGATGGAGTGTGGTATGGCAGGGTCAGTTAGCGGGTTGATGCAGTGCTTGACTGCTTTGAAGAAGGGCTCTGTTTTTGTTGTCGGCATCTGATATGGTATTCCGATAGTAGGAGGCCTTGACTGTGTTGATTAATTGTTGGTGGGTTGCTTAGAGTTCCTTGTGGAGCACCAGGTCGGATGCGGTCCTGGGGGGACGCCAGATTTCCTCTTGTTTCTTGATGACTCTTTTGTTGAAGTTAAGTTCTTGCATGTACCAGGGTGTTGACGGTTTTGGTTTGCAGGTGCGTTTTTTCAGAGGCGTGTGTCTGTTGATGGAGGTTGTCAGTGTGGCATTCAGTGCTTCCAGTAGAGAGTCACAGTTTAGTTGGGAGTGTTCGGTCCATGTAAAGTGGAGGTTGGTGAGGTCTTCCATGAGGGCTTCCACCGGGAAGTTCTTTTAAGGACCTGAAGGTTTGTCTGATGGGTTTCTGCTCAGAGTGCTTGACTGGGGTGGCATTGCGGATGTTCAAAGGCACGGGTAGGTGGTCAGACTAGGCAAGCGGGAGAGGAGAGCTGTAGTGGAGGGAAGAGGTGTAGGAAGGATAGGAGAGCAATCCTCAATCTCCTTCCTACAGCATAGTGGATTATGTAGTTGACATCACATCTAAAATGGCCAAGTACAGAGAACAGAGTACTCAAAACCTCAAGGTCAGCCAAGAGCGTATACAGCACTGGCACAATCAGAAAGTTACAGTGACAGGGCAAACTCCAGGTCCGACCGTCTGGATTATCGAAACTGTCAAGCCCAGTAACCTTCATGACAAGTGGGCATATCCTTATGTGATTCTGGAGAAGACCAGTGAGGTTAACTGCTTCATTAATACAAATCCCTGAAGGCAGAGGCGCAGGGTCTTTCATGTAAACCAGCTGAAGCCTTGTTACAGCCGGGATCATTCAGTGTTGGTACAATCCATGGTTCTATTCACCACTGGATAGAGCAAATGCACTTTTCTGTGGCATCCTTGCTGCAACCCTCACTCACAGCATTACATTAGGCTAAATACAGACTAATCACTGGTGGAAAAGTATAGGATCACATTTCCACATCCTGTCACAGCCGCATTGGCTGCCAACACCATTCCAAATAATTTTCAAAATGGCTGGTATTACATATAAGACTTTGACAAATTTAGCTGCACTGCATTGAGCTGAAAAACTGGTCATCTTGGGTGGAGAGCACAATTCCAGTAGATGCAAAATCTTAAAATTGGAAAGGAAAAAAAAGCAATTTGAAAAAAGAACAATGAGCCAGGACTTCTTCTCTTATGAGCCAGCACTCTGGAACACCATGCCAACCGAAGCCCACTTAACACCACCAGTCTTGCAGTTCAGTAAAGAATGGAAGACCATGCTCTCTTGGTAATTCCTCTAAATAGCACCATTCAATATAGATAGGCTATTGCCCTCTTGCCTAACCAGTGGCAAGCCAAACTCTCCCCGCCATCATTGTTATTCAACCTTAATAAATTACTCTGTGGCTTCCTAGGTAGATTAGCTTGCATACACATTATATACATTACATATAATTCTATGCTGGATCTGCCAAATATATTTCATTTTTTCCACGGTAGATCATGGCTAGATGGCTGTGCAGAACACACACCAGCATGGCATTGTGAGAAAATATTTCTGTCTGTGTCAAGTATATAAAAGGGAAAGAAATTCCTCCTGTTTAACTGGTGAAGATTACTTTTTTTTAATAACAGCTCAAGTGTTTAAAAATATACATTATTTAATCAAACAACAATGAAAACGTTTTTTTAAAAATAGTAACTTTTGGAATTTAACAAAACAACAACTCACAGAGAACCAAGAAGTGCCCGACTGAGTCATTCAAAGTGGTGTATACAACAAAACACAACATTTTGTTGTGAAGAAAAAAAGCAATAACGTAATATATAATATAGAGACAAACATTTTACATAAGGTTTCTTGGTTGCCAGTCAATTCGTCGAAAAAAATTGGTCGACCAGACAAATGGTCGAATCAAATTGGTCGAAAACCATTTTGTCGAAATTTTTTTTTTTCTATTTTAACCCTTTTTTTTTTTTTTTTTTGGGGGGGTCCCCCCCCAACCCCCTTTTTTTCTCTAAAAACCCATTTTTTATCAAAACGAAAACCCAAAAAATAAATATATAAATAAAAAAATATTTTCGACGAAATGGTTTTCGACGAAATTGCGTCGACCAAATTGCAGTCGACCAGTTTTTTTTCGACGAGTTGACTGGACACCGGTTTCTTTACATAAACATATGCATACTCATCCATTGAAAAGCGTATTATAAAGTCAAAGTGTCAGTCTGCAGTCGTGAGGAGCCCTGCCGGTTTAGTTTTGTTCTTTGTGCTGGTGCAATTATCTTTCCTTTGTATCGTGCTGCTGATGTGGACATTAAAACAACACCTACCACTTTAAGATGGAGGCCTAGCTGGGGATGCTGCGTAGAGTTGACGAGGAGCTCCACCCCCCACTGCACCTTGAAAGTCTTGCAGCAAATGTTAGTCTGCAGTCTGCAGTGCCTCCACAGCCACGCCCTTGTCTATAAGAGGAAGTTGATACTTTTTGTTCTGACTTGTAAGTACATTTATTACTTCTTGTGCATTTGTTTGACTAAGAGCCTTGCCGTGTCCTGCGGGGCGGCAGTGGTTGTGCTTCTTTTCTACTGCTCTCGAGAAACTCACCTTCGAGTGTAAAGGCTGTGGGAGGAGCTGATAGGTGGTGTGTCCTAGTGGGAGAGTATTGAGGCAGAGGCAAGTACCCTCGACTATCGCACGTTCCCGCCCAAGGGATGGGACTACCGAATCCGTACACCTTGGGTTGGACCGCCGTAAAAACGATTGAGGTTCGATCACCAACTGTTTTGGCCAGAGTTTATTTGGTCTCCCTTTGCCACCTGCTGGAAGCCCAAAGATGCCAAATCTTAGTTTACCTCAAGTCCTTTCTCAAGTTCAACACTGTGCAGGAAACATAGTTCCCAAGGCTCTTAGTGTGCGATCTCTGGAAGTTGAGGCTGACACCAAGTCAAAGGGTTATCCCTTTGACTTACAAGTCCATATTGCAACCACAACTACCTCGATCCTGAAACTTTTTGAGACCGAGATTATGGTCCCAAATTCATTATTAACTATCGATACGCAACTACAGGGGGGGCCCATGGGGAGGGGCTTCAGCTAGTAGGCCTCCCCCCAAATCTTCACTTATCCCTTTTGCGAAAGAGCAGCATCCTGAGATCCAATGCACGGCTTTGGCAGAGGAGCAGCGTCTCAGTGCACGGATTCCCAAAACCTGGCACCTCTAATGCAACCCCACATTCAGGGGGGTACTGGGTCCAGCGGTAGAGGCAACATTGGACCCCTCAATCTTGACCTTGAAATTGGATGGTGCAGCCAATACTAGAGTCTACGGATTTGTCAAAATCCTGTGCAAGACATTTCCGAACATACAGGACCAGTCCACCCTTAAAAAATGCTGGCTGCCCAGAGGCTTGGCTCCAGAATCCAGGTCTCTGGAGTCTCGCTTCTCATATCGGAGGACAGATGCCCATTGTACCATAACAGTGGCGTCGCGACAGCCTGCGGCAGAAACTTTGAGAGAGCTGCCCCTCTTGTGAACGCAGCAAGACAATTGGGCTTGGTCGGCGGGTCTTTGCCCACGGGCAGCACCCGTGGATGGGTGTGGGGTCCATTTAAAGGTGCCTCTATGTGTGGGGAACCCAGCAATCAAGGGGGTTCGGTAGTAGGAAGCCCTCCTTTAAAAAGGAAAGAGGAGCCTCCTGAGGATAATACAGCTTTATCTATAAAAAGAAAGAAGACGTACCCACTAGGAGACACTTTCATCCAGGTACCTCCTAGGGGTCCCCCACAAAGTCTCAAGTCATGGTGAGGTCACCTGGTTGCTCTTTATAGGATCAACCTTTGATGGGTCACACGACTGCCCTCTCCCTTTCGGCACGTCAACTGACGGATGAAGATCTTCTTCTGGATTTGGCGGCAGCTCAGGTTGAAGACCAGGCACTGCGTCTTCCTAATATTGACACAGACCCAATTGCGGCATTGACATTGACACTGGCCCCATACATGAAACTTCATGAAACTATGAGCTATCACATTAGGGACCAGACTACTGTAATTGCAATGTTGCACACAAAGTTGGTATTCTTAGAGGGCTTTGTGACGGGCATTCAGGGTAACCTCGACAGTAATAAGGAGGATTTTACCAACATCCTCCATTCAATCATTGACACTGCGACAAGAGACACAAATAAAAGAGCAACGTGTCTTAGGGAGCTTTTTTCCAGACCCCAAGTGAGTGTCCAACTGTATTGACTACCTCCCCCTGGGTTACTGGAACTGTAGAAATTGATGGAATAAAGGCTTCTAACCAAAGTGCCCCGTCGCCTCTGATAAGGCGTCTGCAGTCGTTGAACCTTAGGCAAGAGGGTGCGGGAGGTACTGATTGAGTTTTGGTTGCTCAAGAATGCCTTTCGGCCCAGGATCTAACTACAGATCCTTCAGTTACACTCCTGTTGGCTCCCAGCACCATTGCTCTACAGGAATGAGGAGGCACGGGGTCTTTGTTGATAGCCCACTCTAAGGAAAAATATGATATGTTTTCTAAATCCTCTGAGAGAGACTGGTTAATCAACAAGTCACCACAAACCGAGAGGTCTGCTTTAATGAGGAAGCTTGCAAAAGAAAAGAGTGCCGTACATTTGCAGGGTTGCAGTCAACTCCATATAGACCCTTCCCTACCAGTTGTATCGGGGAGGACAAGGCCGTCAATAAGAAACCGACTACCAATTCCTACATAGAGCCAAGAAGCTCTATGGGTTGAAGTACACAGAGAGCGAGGCGGACCTCGCCTTGTCCCCTCAAAGAGACAGGTGGATAATCAATGTACCAAGGCAGTCGGGTGGCTCCTTGGATGAAGAGCCCGTAGATTTATTTAACCTCTCTACCTACTCTTTGGAGGAAGAAGTTTTAAGGTATGAGACTAACCTCCCACAAGGCGAGAGACAGCCAAATCAAGACATTCAAACTGAAGCCTCTAGCCCGAGAGAGGTACTAAGTGAGGCTGTAGTCCTCCAGGGAGAGCCCCCAAAAGGACACTCCAAACCCCCACCAAGAATATGGACTACAAGGGTTACTTTCTTTTCGGAGGGCCTCAGTGATTACAATATTTTGGATGCACCAGATAATGAGATGTTGTTGGTGGAGTCCCTGAAGGATGCCACACGAGTAAAAGCTAACTCCTCCGTGGGTTCAAGGTTTAAAACATTAGAAGAGAAAAGGCTGTCATGTGTAAATGCTATCAAAAGTTCAAGTCACACCCAAGGGGACTCACAAAAAAATCCACCTATATTCCATCAGGTTAAAATATATGCAAATTGGGCAAAGGATAATCGAGAATATAAATCTCCCTTCAAAGGACCCACCAATGCCATGAGAAGGGGGCTCCGACTGTCGTTGAAGAGAATATTGATCATCAAGGATAATTTAACTCTGAACAGAGCAAATGTCATGTGTCTTTTGAATATTATTCCAGCCTTTAATCAATAAATCCAAATACCTATTGTTGGTGGCGTTCCTGGATGAAGGTCAACTGGACAAAATAATAATACATCTTTCATCAACCAGCAAGAAAGACATACTGATGACAGATAGAGAAAAAATACTAGCATTGGGCTTTAGGTTAATGGACTATGACATGGAAAGTCCAATCTCTGCCAAACATCTTCAAGCAAGATTCAGAGAAGACTCTCCATGAGGATGGGGGCTCAATGCTCAAATGCTCCCGTTCCTTCTCCTACAAGGCAGATAAGAGAGGAACTATCTTTCAGTCAGCCCTCCCCGTCGCTCACATCGCGACCATCCAGATCCTCTCCAGATAACAATCTTAGATCTAATAAGGATCAGAGAGTTCATCCAGAGCCTCGTCACAACCTGGCAAGAGACGATTGAAGATGGCTGAGGGGGCCTTGCTGGAAGGAATGCCCACCCACAGCTTGGGGCAGGCAAGGGGGCTTTAGGGGACCACGTCGTGAACGATCATGTGATTCTTTGTAGTTGGAATACTTGTGGCTTTTTGCACATTTTTGGAGAGGGCATTCCCAACCTCCACCTTTTTGACATAGTCTGCCTGCAGGAGACGTGGTTCAAGTCCCCTTCTCTTTTGGAAGGTGCACCATGTTATTCAATCCGGTGGAAAAAGGCCAAAATGGCAGACAAATGGCAGGCCTCATAATAGCCCTAAGAGCTTCCAGGGGTTACGAGGTTATATCTGAACTTCAACCCTTGTTGTTGATTCAGTCAATAATACTAAGAATGGGGCCCTCCTCAAATGGTATTATCAAGAAGGTTATGTTGGTAAACCTCTATTGGAATGTGGCATTGGTGCGAGTGGTTTATGAGGACAGTGGTTTCACTTATTGAGGAAGCAAGGGCCACCTATCCCAACCCAAGTCCCTTTGTGCGGAGATTTAAACATCTACTGTTTTGATGGAGCATTAAATCTTATTGAAGATCTACTTACATCAGCACCTCCGCAAGTGCTGAGAGGGCTACTTTGGAGACAAGAACTGGTAGAGAGAAACATTTCTGGTCAATGGGCACATTGTGCATGATTGCCCCCAAAGCCAACATGGAAAAGGGGCTCAGAAACGAAAGTGCTAGATTATGTTTTTGCCTCAGAATCATTATTTCTCAAGCTATCTAATTTGGTAGTGCTGGAAACTGAGCCGAGTGACAATAATATCATAGCAATTTCAGCTGATAAGTGTCAATCAAAGAGGTGTATGAGACAAAATGTTGATTTGGAAATTCAGCTGGGGAAAAATCGGTTGAGGCTTCAACCGTTATCTCACATAGATTCCCCACAGGCAGATGTGAAACAATCTCTACCTCAGGTGACTGAACCATTTAAGGCCTTTGTTGCACCGCTTCCAACATCTAATAAAGCTGGATTTTCTTCACGTCATAAATATGACGCAGAGGTTGTAAGGAGAAACAAGGCCTTAAAGAAAGAACTAAGAGCAAATTCATTAAGAAATACAGAGGAGGCTAATGAAAGCTCGAGATGGCTGAAACAAGCTTTCAAGAATTGTCTCAAGTGCCATAACAACCAAATGTTGCAATTGGATGCGGGGAAAATGCTATGATTCCGCTCTTCAAAAAACATGGCTGAGCTGTAGAGGGCCATTAACCAGTTACATGCTCCCCAAGACACTTTGCTATTAAATCCGATTTCAGTGGAAAATCGGTAAAGTTACTTTGAGGTGGTATTTTCAGGTCCTAAAAATCATCAACTTCAGGAGGATCCCAGTTCGGTGGGTCCTTGGACGTTCTCTACTACTGGAAGTGAAATCTATGATCAGAGTCACAGGGCAAGCAATTCTAGAGCGGCAGGCTCAGACGGGATGGCCAACTTACTTCTGAAGGAAGACCCTGACAAATGGGCCGGTCAGTTCTGGCAATGGTTTGAACAAATTAAACGTGGAAAAAATAATCTGATTTCCTGGACTTGTTCAAACATTGTCCTGATTTATAAAAAGGGCGATAGGGCGAATCCAGGAAATTACAGGCCCATTGACCTCTTAGATGTCAGTGGTAAAATGTTTGGATCCCTGCTCCTTAAAGCCCTTGCTAACTGGACGAAATAGCAAGCAGGGTTTATTAAGGGGTGGGGACACCAGTGAATCTATTCCTCCTGAACATTTTCAAGACGAAGGCTAAGATGAAGAATGGTCAAGAACTCCATGTTCTACAGCAATAGGTCTGGCTCAGGCCTTTGATACCATAGAGCAATAATTGGAACATAGGCACAATTGGAAGCCTGGGGATGTCCATCGGATATAAGAGAAGCTTTAAAATGATTACACAACCAAATATCCTTTACGTATTAGATTGGATAGAAAGGGGTTCATGAGCGATTAAATTCTAACATTTAAGTCTTAATCAAGGATGTCCATTGGCACCTGCCATCTTCAATCTTTTTATTTCAGACATAGAGACGGCGTTTGACTCAGTCAGAGGATTTCCACCTAGTCTGGCGGGGGTTCCAATGGGTGATTACTCTATGCTGACAACCTAATTCTCCTTGACCAAACCCAGGTCAGTCTCCAAAGACAGCTAGATACCTTGGGGAAGTATGTGGAGACAAATGGTTTAAAAATGTATGTAAAAAAATCAAGGATATGAATTTTTGGTAGGAAAGAAAAGAAGAAAACTGCTGTAGCAAAGTCATAGGGCCTCATTACGACCCAGGCGGACTTCGCGGTGCTAAATGCACCGCGAAGCATGGCGGAAAGCCGCCGATAGCGCCATGGGGGTTGGCGGATTTACCGCCCCATTCCGACCTCGGCGGAGCGGTAAATCCCCAATCCCCATTCTGCCCTTCCCCATTCCCATTTTTGCCCCATAGGGTATAATGGGAGTGGGGAAGGAGTTAATTACGCCACCGTAAAATACGGTGGCGTAATTAACAACGAGGTCCCGTAGCGCCATGGTTTTCTCCGGCTGGTAAAACCAGGCGGAGAAAACCTCCATGGCGCTACGGGAACTCGTAGTATGGCGGAGAGGTACGCCATGCACTACGCTGGCGTAATACCCTCTCCGCCAGGGTCCTAATGAGGCCCATAGTATATTAAAGACAAGAACATTCTGGAAGTATCGGCACTTACATATTTGGGTCTTTGTTTAAATGCAGCTGACGCTCAAAGGGAAGCAAATTTGTGGAGTAAAACTAAGAATTTAGCTGCTCAAGCATGTATAATTCAGAAGCGCTACTGTAAATTTTCCCTGACTCCAGTGATTGAGTTCTTTCGTCTAAAAGTGACACCCATTTTAACATATGGTGCCGAAGCCTCTTTTTCTTAGTCAGCTGCGGTTTGGGAAAAACTGGAAGGCCTTTTTTGGAGGAAGGTTTTGTGCCTGCCTAACTGTGTTCCAATTCAGATCATTAGGGTGGAACTGGGCCTGACCTCCCTTTACTCCATCACAGTGTGGAAAACCCTCTCGTTCTACAGAAAATGCTGCACAAAGGTGGTGGAAGGAGGTCTCACAGCGATTGATAAAGCAATGTCAAGGCCCTCTGAGGTCCTTTTAAAAAATTGGAGCTCAATCTTAAAAGAGATTCTGGATTACCTGGGAGAATCAGATGAGTCGCTATGGACAAACCCGGCTCTTGTCAAGAGAAAGCTATATGATTTAGATTGGATTCATTTATTGGACTAGAGGGCTAACTCAAAGCTCTTTGGTAACAACTTCAAGGATACCAGAGCGAGGGGTTCATTGCTGCCTTGCATAGCCAAATTTCCATGTAGGGATAAGCGCGCCAATTTCCTGCGGGTGAGGCTGAATTTGTGCCCAACTAAAGAAGTTACTGTAGTGCATAAAATCAGCTGATCTGCGGAACTATCAATGCAGGTTCTGTAACTGTAACAGAAAAATCTTATTGCATCTCACCTTAAATTGTCCAGGGTTGAAGGACCTGAGTACTAAATGGTTGCCTTGTTTCTTCAGCAAATTCTCTACAATGTCTCCGGAGGACTGGTGGGTAAGGCTGATGTCAAGTTTTCAAATCTCTTTGACTCTGGCTTTGTTGGCCTTTCTGAATTTGCTATAGAAAAGCAGGAAACTCTTGCATCATTCATTGCCCAGTGGGAGGGACGGGGAGAGAACTTGCAGCAAAACGTGACTGTGTTTTTGTTCTTGTTTTGGACTGTACACCATGTTTTGGTTGATTTATTCTAATAGTATTACCCCTTACTCTTGAATTTGCGTATTTTTTAATCTTTTGTTTTTACTTTTCTTATTCTTATTTAATAGCTGTAAGGTTTATTTTTTTAAACCGAATGCCAATTTAATTTTTTTTTAAGTCCAAAGAAGAAATGCATGTATCTTTATAAAAAAGAGTTGGACAATTAGTACAGTGAAGAGTAGTATGCGATCATCGACTCAAGTGCTTGAGTTTCAGCTAATAGGTGGATCGTTAGTGTATGCACCCACCACCTTCATAAGGCCAAAAATAATGTGTACTTTGGTGCAGTTCAGGCTTGAGTTCAAGAATTGACAGAAATGGTAATTCTGATTTTGAGTTAAGTTCTCATTGGAGACTGCAATACATGGCTGGCTGGTCTAGTCGGTTTGATGGCACCATGTATGTCGGTGGTGCAGTGTTGATTTAAGTTTCTGCAACCATACAGTGGTCATATTCCAAAGGCTGGTCATGAGATTTGAAATCCTCCAGAATAATGGAGTTACCTGAACTGTATTGCACTTTGAGTTTGCACTTTCATGCAAACCCATCTTCATTCTGGTTGTACTAAATATATGCCTATTTGCCATTATCAAACATGTTCAGTTTTGCAAGTACGATATATATTTCAGTATTGCCACTGAACGAACATCTTTTCTTGCTGGCTGTGCTCAAATTAGTCGCGCATGCGACTGTAAGATTACACATGTGAAAGGCCAGGTGGGGCATTCATGCTGTGTAACAGGGGTTTGAGGGCTACTGGAGACACTGGGGTCGACGTCTAGGAATAAGATTCTGGACCCTGTAAAGATAGCCTTACAAACACCATTCTTTACCCAGCAGGCATTCTGCTGATATGCAAACATTGTAGCAGGCTTCACTTCGTTCATTATGCCAAAGAACATTTCTCAGGCAGCTCTTACTCTGCCTCCTCATGTCCATACCTCTCATAACCCTTGGTGCTCCACTTAGCATAACTATTGGTATTTTCAGTCCACCACTTCTCATCTGCCAAATTCTTGAGCCTTTTTGCACATGGTGTATAGTGTATCTAGCGGGAAATAAAAGGGTATGACAGTGGCAAAATGAGAAAGTGAAAGAGTCCACTTTTGACAGTGTAGTGCAGGAAGAGAGCATGTTTTTCTTTCTTCGGTCTTTTCGTGCGTTGCCCCGCCTTTTAATGACTTGTTATGCCTTTTTGTGCTTAGTCATGCCTTGCTAAGGATATTACGCCTTGCAATATGTGGCCTCTTGGTTGTATGCATACCACACTAACCTCTTACCTAGCACACTTTCTACCTTACAATGTACTGCTTCCACGTTTTCCATAGTGATTCTATTTGTAGATCACACTGGTGTTGTGTTCCACAATGCAAATGACCAGTGTTTTTGCGGTGGAGGGGTTGCACATAGCGGGCCTCCACTTAGTGGTATCATGTGAATGTATCGGTAGGTATTTGTGCCATCCCATCATATGATTTTTCCAATTTCCGACATGCATCTAGTTGTGGGTTAGGGCATCTCCCTCTCCGTAAAGTGTTATGTGGCCATTTGTGCTGCTGCTTAGACAACATTTCAATCAATTTTAGCAAGTATACAATCGCTGCATTTTGTTTGATTGTCCTCGTAGGTCTGGCTGCAGGTGAGTCCAGTTTTACCCGACATGACTCTGTTGTTTGAACCAGTTTCACTCTGACATTGCATGTAAAACATACCTGTTTCCCACATTCATTTTGCAGTTGTTGAGTCCTCCTTGATTTCAAAGGCTTTGCGGGTACTTTCCCTGCTGCTTCAGCTACTTTTCAGTACAATTATTAATGTACATGATAGCTAGGCAGTCTGTGATTTCCCACATGCATCCTGCTGCTGGTTAGTTCCCTGTAATTGGTGGTACTATTTGTGGCCGTTTTATCTGTTAATACACTTATCTGTTATTTTTTAATATAAAAATTGTAAGGAGTACTCTGAATTTTCCATATTGCTACTGGTGCCATCCCCTCTACTTAGAAGAGGTTTAACATCCTATTCCTGTCTGATTATCATGTACAATATTCCTGGTCCAAGAGGCCACAGCTTTGCCCAAGTGCTGTTGTCATAGGCCATCTTTCCTTGTGATGTGGGCCTTGATTGGCAGCACGTTAGAAATGTAAGGGTGGCATTTTGGCCCTTCAGGTCCTGAGAAATGTTTCTGATGATCTAGTTAATTGTGTCTGGAGTGAACAGAGGCATCCTATGTTTGTAAATATGCCAGTGCTTTCTTATAACGTTCCTCTTTTTGAAGGATGTAGCTGAAGAAGTGTTAACATAAATCAGTTAATATTCTTGTTCAGCTCTTCATCTAGCTTCCTAGAGTCTTTCAATCCCACATCAAATATATCAAAAATATTTACACAAATTGTAAACGTAAATAACACTGGCCACCTCAAACCAGCACGTATGTCTATCCACACAATGACACTTATCGGCAAGTATATTATAGCTTTTTTCAGTTCACCTTTGCAAAATCAGACTTGATCAATAGATGAGAATGTCAGCACATTTTATTTTGTCCAGTATCAAAACAAGTAATGGTACCAGGAAAATGTTGCAGAGGAAGTTGACATTTATATACATTAATTTGCACCGCAGTATAGATGTGGGATTATGAGTTTTCTAATGTATGCATATATAATTTAAATACAGACTCGAAAAACAGAATCTGAATTGTGCTGTCTTGGGTCTGAAATTTGATGATATCAATTTAGAGTTCATTGGATGTAAGCCCTTTATATCTATGGCTTTCACAGACCACACATTATCAAGCCTTTGATCATTAGGCCATGGTGTGACATGCCTCGAACTATGGTTTAATGTTGACTAAATCTGTGAAAACGCTCAGGGTACTTTTAAAATATCATTTAAAAAATGCTACGCTGTCAGCGCTGGGAATCATTCCCTATTTTACAGGGCGCTCACAGCATTGAAAAAGTATTTTGGCATGTATTTACATGTAATCTCCCTCAGCTTCACATATAATTAAAAAGGGCATAACTCACACTAGCAACTACAATATCCTATTGCCTTACTTGTGAATACTAATTTACCATCTCCTGTGCTCTGTGCACAGAAATGATGTGTTTTCTACGTGCAGTTAAATCTCACTAGACTTTAAGTATAATGGGAAGCACTGTTGCATTTCAAACCAAATATTTGGATTTTTCTATTTGCAATGGGTACCCACTAGTGGAAGTGACCTCCACAAGTCCTTGCTCCCCAGGAACTGTGAGGGCAATAATTCCAGGGGGCATATCTGATTACATTTGGGGATCTGTTCATACTCACTTTGAAATATTTCTTTTAAGACACAGAGTCAAAATGGACACTTGTGTGTTTTCAAAAGAGTTCCCAGTCAATCTCTCTTGCCTCTTTGAAAGCAAATTGACTCCAGGTTAAGTTGGTTCAGACAATTCTGATGATCAAGTTCTAGTTTTCCAGAAGGTATCCAGATTTAGCACTCATCTAATGAGGAAAGATGTTCTTCCCTGCAGTTTGAATTCCAGAGGCAGAATACCTTCCCTTTCTTTCTGTTCCTGTCTTTTTTAGATGTGCAATATTCCCATTTTTATGTCATGATTATGTCACCCTTTTTGATTGGTTATGTCTTTCAATTGGCTTGAACAGGCATGTACTCTCAGAGTATGCACACCCCAATCTCCATTGAATACTATACATTTCTATATGTTTGACGTGAGCAAATGAGGGGGCTATTTCACTCCTACACTGCTGAATGTCATTTCATTGTCCTTCCATAATTCATGGTAGAAACCTGCCGGCCTCAATGAAACATGGATTACTGTAATCTCCACTCCAATATGCACGTCCAGATATGCAGACTTAATATGTTTTAAAATTGTTCATAAATGTATTCATATGTATCATTTCATTACTTTTTAATAATCATAGGGGATGCATGTTTGCTGTCAAATTAGCGAGGTGAATCTCAGCTTTGAAGCACACTCTTCAGTTATTCTCCAAAACATATGGCTCCACAGTTATGATCCAAATCTGTTTCTACTTGTACTGTGAGCACAACAAATGGGTGCATTTAAACAGCAAACAGGGTCGCATGCTTTCCAGGATGAGCTAGAGGATAGCTCTCCAGAGGCTTATGTGCCAAACAATTGGTCATTGATTGATTGGGCACTTATGACAGACCCTTTTTTTCTTCTCACATTAATTCTAGCATGTGGCTACTTTTTATGAGAGAGCCGGGTCAAAAGGTGGCAGCCAAAGGATGAATTTCCTTTTGAGGCTCAGCCATAAACCAGACCATCTGGCCATTTCAGATCTTAATCTTCTGTGAAGTTTTTAAATTTAACTATCCCTGGAAGACTCCTGAAGGGAGGGCTAGTTTATGGTGAGTTGATACCTCAGACAACTGAAGTCAACAAAAAATAGGGCTGTTTAAATTAATATCAGTCTTATTCAAACCAGTACAAAACCATTGCTTTTCCATGTGTTTACTGTGTAAGATATTATTTAAAGTCAAACATGTATTATAGGCTTTGTAAAATAATCTGACAGTTGTGGGAGAAATAATGCACTGTTCACATTTGAATATTTTTGACACTTTGAATATAAAGAGTTCAATATGGCTTAATTTTCAGGTATAGCAGGGAAGCTGCATTTCAAAATTACAGTATTTAGAGTACATGCCGTGTTCCAATGATTTGTAAGGAAATAGCAGTATTATTTGAAATGTATAAATGCTCTTGGTCTCTAAAAAATACTTTAAAATTGTGTATTGCTGTTATCATATTTCTCCATTGTGGCAGACACAGTTCTCCAGATTTCACTTTATATTGGTAAAATCCCAGTCTTTGGGTGAAAGGTACTCAAGGGACAATATTGTTCCTGAGATGGTTTAGTTTGTGGCACTATCTATGTGATGTGTTGAGTGTTGTCTCTCAGGTATGCAGGGGAATACCTGCACCACAAAGCTGCACCCAATTCATAGACATTTGTAGCAATGGAAGAGCCATCAGATGGGTTAAGCTAAAAAGGCACTGTTCCAGCACCTCTCTCTTTGAATACAGGCATTCGTCATTTTTCACCTGAAAGGCTGAGGAGCAAAGCCTATTTCTTCTTGGGAATTAGGAATTTATTTTTCCAAAACATTGGGGACACATTTCTCTCAGATAGAACACACATTTCTATGTCATCTTCTGAAATGGTAATGAGTAACTTTCTCAATCATTAATATTGTGGTTTTGATTTAGTGTCCATTTCTTTGGGTAAGGCTACTCAAATTCCTGCCTCCTTTTGTTCATTGGGATGCAAGATTTAAACCGTTCCCTCTGTTACCCCTCCATTTTCCCACTTTCTCCCAGGCAGTTAGATGGAATTTGGGTTAGTTACTATAAGAGAAGGGTCATAAGTCGTTTGCTTCCTATCTGCTACTGTAATAGCTACATCAAATTCCCTAAATAGAACAAACACATTACCTATTTATTCAATTAATTAATAGACCAAACAAATTACTTATTTTTAAAAATCCTGCAAACTTTCATCCTTTCATTAAAGCATTCATACTTAATATTTTACACAGATTCCTTTATATTCAGAGGTCATCTAATTGGTTGGAAGAATTGATTCCTCAATTCAATGAAAGTCATTCCAGGGATGACAGGTCTTTAGCTGTTTATGTGGACCCAGCATTCCTCTGTCTGTTTCTCTTTTGGGATTTTAATCTTTTATACCACTGGAGAGATATTATTTGATCTCAAAATCTCCCTGCAATCAGGGAATGATTTTGCACTATTTATTGGTTCCTTTGGAAATTATAAAAGGAAACTCTATCATATACTGCATACTCCTTATTAGAGGTCTGAAGGTTAGATAGCTTTTCATACTTACGGCAGCCTTCTCAAGATCCTTCTGCGCATAGAAAAAAGCATGTTGTAAATGCTTTTGCAATTTCTCTACATATTTAGTAGTAGAGTCATTGACCAACATATGTTCCTGGTTTGGTTACAACAGATGTTAAGCTAAGACCATGTGTCCACCAGTCATACGTTCAAAAGGGGAAACTCAGTAGCATCTCTTCTCAAATGGTAATGAGTGACTTTCTTGACCATCTGCATTATGGTTTCGATTTATTCTCCATTTCTTCAGGTAAGGCTACTCAAACCCCTGCCTTTCTTTCTTTGGGGTGCAAAGTTTAAACCCTTCCTTCTGCTACCCCTTCCTTTTCCTGATTTTGTCAGGGCGGCTAAAAGGAATTTGCATTAGTTACTATAAGACAGGGGTCAAATAGCTGGTTTAGTATAACAAAGTTATAAAATTTAAATCTTTCATACTTCTTATACTTCCTATCTGCCACTCTAGATGTTACAGAAAATTCCATAAATAGAACAAATTGATCACTTATTGTGAAATATCATACAAACATCATCTCAAAATCTCCTCGCAAGCTGGAAAGGATTTTACACTCATTTTCTTCATACTTCTTGTTAGAGGTCCAAAGGTTACATTGACGTTTCCTACCTAACATAGCCTGTTACAGATTCTTCTGTACATATCGAAAAGCATTTGGAAAAGCTTTTGCAGTTTCTTTACATATTCACATATGGTAGAGTTATAAATCAATGGGCCTCATCATGAGTTGGGTGGTAAATCAGTGCAATTACAACAGGGCACAATTAGCGTTACCGCCGGGTCATGCAGCGCAATTAGTGCTGTATCACAACCTGGCGTGCACGCGCCCCTGACTCTGGCGGTAACGCTATAAGTGCCTGGCGGTAACTGCACCGAAATAAGGGCTACTGCCGTAAAACTGGCCCTAATAGCGCTATCGCCAGAAAACCCGGCACCATTAGCAGCAGCAGACATTGCATCATCGCCAGAATGGGAAGCATCGCATTTGCTATTCTCAAATACACACTCCACTTCCTGCAGCCATATGAATCTACAAGTAATCAAAAATATCTCAGGAGAGAACCCGAAGCAAGCTGGCCAAAAACCGTTTACGAAAGCCAAAGTTTAGTCAGTGAGAATTGGTGGCCCTCACCGATGAGGTGGTGGTACACAGTGAAGAACTGTATGGCAGCAGCCACAGGAAGACACCGACCAAGCGCAGAGCAGCCATCTGGCACACCATCAGCCAGAAGGTGACAGAGGTGTCCAGCGTTCCACATGATGGTGAGGACTAGAGGAAGCACTGGAATAATCTCAGGGTCAGGGTGCGAGGACTCCAGTCCCAACACCACCAGCAGTCTATTGCAACTGGAGTTGGCACTGTGGAACCCACTTGTCCTGCCACCCTGGGAGGAGAAGTGCAGCACAGTCCTGGACATGGAGGCCTTTGAGGCAGTTGGAGGTGCAGAGGTGGCACCAGCAGCCAGGAGGCAGGAGGTGAGTCAGCCCCCCAGTACAAGTCAATGCACCAATGTCAGCCTCGCACAAGATGCCCCAGTGGACAGGGACACATTGCAGTGGACCCAGCAGTGATGGGGTGCCACATGAGCCTCCCTCCACAGCAGCCATGGGGCAGGGCAAGAAGGGCACCCCTGAGTGTCACAGCAGCATGATGGGGTGGCAAGTTACCAATCCAAGTGCCATGCACACCACACCCCTGCTGGTGCACCCTGTGCCAGAGGGAATGTGGTGGGCGAGTGACCATGACACTGTGCCGCTGTCACACCAACAAGTTGTGTGCCTAGTCGGCCTGCCCCATTTAGGCATGGCAGATGACCCACATGAAAGTCCATGTTCCCCTACACCGACATGGGTGCAGCCTGCCAATCACAGTACCCCACTGCACAGCACTGCTGGGTGCACAGCAGTGCCCCATTTAGCCATGGCACTGCCATGGACAAAGCCACCACACCCATACCCACAAGGTGTGTGCCACCGAGGGACGGGATGAGGGGATGAGGCGCTGTGAATGACTACATGCATGCATGGCACACATCATCAGCCCAGGCATGGACACCCTGCCATCCCCACACACATTCCATAGACCACCTGGCTAGGTGTCACACTCACATTGTCCCCACCATCACCACAATACTGTGCACACATGCAATGTACCCAGACCAACCATGCCCATCTGTCAAAATGTGTGGAGTCCCAATCTGTTCCATTGCACATTTGTCTTGCATGCTATTGCATGTGGTTGAACCATACATGACGGAATTTCCTATGACCCCTACTGAAACTCACGCATCACCAGAGGCATCAGAGGAGGACGAGGTGTTAGGGCCATCTGGTAGTGTTGCCTCTAGGACCTCAAGGGTAGCCACCACCACCTTCCCACAGAGGTGCACACTGGCTATGCCTTGGTGCATGGACCTCCACAAGACACCACGGCCCAGCAAGGCCAAGCCCGCAGGTACCCCTGCAGGCCCCACGGCAAAACCACAGGCCACCAGGAGCACCTCCCGGACCACTGCATGCACTCCCGCAGCTGTGACCTCACAGAGGCCACACCTGCTGGCAGAGTCACAGTGCAGTCACAGCGGTACAGTAGCCCAGTTCCACCACACAGAGAAGGGGCACAAACCCCCAGGAGCCTTCAGTGCAGCTGGCGTGGCATGACACTGGAGCAGGAAGTCGACACGCCATCCTATGGTACATCGGATTACAGGCCTGAGCCATTCCACAGGCCCACTCCCATCCAACACACACCACTCAGCAACACCATCCTCCAGAGGCTGGAAGAGATGGAGAGCAGACAAAGCCAGATGGAACATATCGGGCTCACACACTGCACACCTGGAGGCCATCAGGAATAGTATTCATGGGGCCACCACCAGATGGTGCACAACAGGGCCGAGATGAGTGCCACCACGTCCGCCCTGACGCTATATGTGCAACATGTGCGTGAACTGACAGAGGGTGTCTCTGCCCCTGTGGAAGCCATCCGGCAGGGCAATGAACTGCAACGTCAGCATAACCTTGTGGCCAGTTCCATTCCATCCACCTCCAAGGCACCCACAGAGGGGTCAGAACACTATGGGTTTCACTCATGCCCCACACCTAGACTTTCTGGTGACCCAGATGTGGAGTGGGACCAGACCAGGCCAGCAATAGCCCATGAAACTTTTCTGGGCAAATGCATAACTAAGGGATTTCCTGACCTGAAAAGGCAGGAAGAAGGCCAAACAACAACATGGCTAAGAACAAGTGAAATATCTTGTGGAACGCTGTGTTGGAGCAATAGTCACATTTAATAGTAGTTGTGTACACTAAAAGCAATGCAAACATTGTAAAAATGTATCTGCTGCCACCAGCTTGTCTTTAGGCACATATAAATGTAACCAAAAACCCAAGTGTAAAAAACTATGGTGATGCAAAAGTATCCCAACTGCACTGCATTGTAAGATGCTGTGTGCACTGTTAAAAAGTTACCAAAAACGTAAAAACGTAAAAATATTGAATTACGTGATTTCATCGAATCTATCACTGCAAATCCGATTCCAGGTTTTCTTTTTTTTTTTACCAATTTCACTGAAAATAAAAGCAGGGGGGAGACCCCCAACAGGTCACACTACATCACCTAACCTTAATTAAAAATGCCATTACAACAGATTCACAGTAATGGTCTGTGATGAAATTTAAGTATACCAAAACGACAAAAGGGAAACAGAGTTTTGTGTACTGATAGTCTGAAGGACCGATCAGTTTCCCCATGAAAATGAGCCAAAGACCATGAGAGTGAAGCTGAAGGCTTATGTGTAAAAAGTCAGGACAAAAACAAAAGCTAAACGTTTGGGGGGCTCAATAGAATATAGAGGGAACGTTGCGTAAAGAGAAATATTTCCTAACAATTGGCATGAGTTCCCAGGAAACAGCCAAAACTATTGTTTCCTCCTTTTATATGGGAGTAGGCCTGCACATTTTTCCATTCCAAGCCTATTCTGGCATTGATGTCTCTGGCTAGGGTTTTGTCGAGGATTATTGTAGGTCAGGGGTCTGCAAACTTTGGCTCGCGGGATGTTTTGTACTATATATATATCTCCCATCTACTCTAGTCAGCCTAGTAGCGAGGGATTATTGAATTCCAGTCCAAAACATCCAGGAAGATGCAGTTTACAGACACCTTCAATAAGTGAAGCAGTGTCGTTGCCAATGCTAAAGACCACCCTTTAATATATATACTAGTTATAGTAGGAAGGCCCTGACATTTAGAAACTTTGCAAAAGACAATTCAATAATACAAGTCTCAGAAACTACCAGATTCTAGTAGTTACTTTCAAATCCAGTTTTTAAAAATGTAAAATATTGTATTACTATTTAATGAAGCTGCAGGGTGTTTTGTTTGAATAGGTGCAGTGGTGATGTGGAAGAGGTTTTACTTTGTTTATTTCATAATATGCTTATAGCTTCTGATAGCGTTGCATATAAAGACAATACAACATACAATAACACTTTTCACTGAAAAGGTTTATAGCATTACAGTACATTTACACATTACAATATCCCAGCGGATACTTTAGTTAAAATTTCCACACTTAAAGCAAAAAATGTCATCATATAAAACATCAAATTAATATTGTTTCCCTCGAGTAACTGATTTCATATTACTTTGGCATTGTCCTCCCATTTTATATTGTTATAAGCTTTCATATACTGATTTCGAAGAGAGGTCAGACTATTGCAGTAGCTCATGATGTGTTCTGCAGTTTCTAGCATATCATCGACACATAATCTGCATAATCGCTCCTTGCGGGGAATGCCAAATCCTGCGCCTTTAATTGCCAATACTCCTGAGATATTAAACCTAAACAAGCCATATTCTCTAATGGTGATGCTGTTGGGAAAGGCCTATATATATCTCAGGGTTTCGCGGTGAGATTGTAGGGATTGAATAAAAACACTGCTATTATTATAAGTGGACAGCTGAACGAGATCACATTATGCATTATGAGAAAAAAGAATCATTTTGATTACATTGTTCCATGTTCTACTCCCTAACCGCTGCTCCTGCTCCTCTCGTCATTACCGGGCCATTAATATATTTTCTTAGCTATCCCAGCCTATGATACTCTGCATATTTCTAGTGGATCACCCTTTCCTCGTTATACTGCTCCGTATTGATTCCCCCCATCCTTATCTTTGCTACTGCTTAAATGCTGTTTTATTTTGAACCGCAATTTCCCTAACCACTGCCGTATTGCACCGTCTAGTTTCCACATCTACATTGAGACCTGATTACGGTGGTCCATATCTCGTGCCGGCCACCCCATTCCATTGGAGATTACACCAGTAACTCCTACTATGTACTCGTTCTCACCTACTATGCTCCCTGCAACACGAGGCGAGCCCCCATTAGCATATTTTTGTTTCTACCAATTATGACGTATCTTGTACTAATGATAAAGCTTACAGTAAGGTTCATCTATTACATACGCGTTGTAGTTCCCTAGAAGAGGCAAACATCCTTTTTACGTATCGTTGCTACCTGATTTGACTTATTATGTATATGTTGAAGTTCCCTATAAGAGGCGAATGCTCCATACTGAATATCCTTGCTACCAGATTTGAATTATTATGGTCGTATTATAATTTCCCGATAAGAGGTGAACGCTCCATTCTGCATTTCCTTGCCACCTGAGTTGACTTAGGATGTATGTATTGTAGTTCCTTGTAAAAGGCGAACGTTCCATACTGCATTTCCTTGCTACTTGATTTGACTTATTATGTACGTATTGTAGCTCCCTACAAGAGGTGAACATTCCATACTACATATTCCCGCTGCCTGACCCGACTAATATGTACTGGATGTAGTTATCTATAAGAGGCAAACCTCCTAGTTCCCCACTAAGGTTAACAGTCCTTTTTACACAAACCTTACGCATGCTTTTTACCCTTTGTATTTGATCACCTGTGTTAATTCCCTATACCTTCTTCCTTTGTTGTTGCCTTCCTCTGTAACCTTGTATGGCACTTATTGTAACCTGTCCGAAGTTAAGCGCCGAGATGCCTCAGGGCTGTGTGCGCTATATAAATAATAAACCAAACCAAACCAATAGTTTCATTGTCCATGTGTATCAGAGTCTCATAGCTGGTGGTGAGCTTATATTCTATTCTGGCTGCTATGCTCATGAGGTTGAATTCTAGGGATAAGTATTCAATTGGAACACTTTTAGGCATTCTAGACAGTATGTGCAAAATTGTAGCCTCAAGTTTTGATAGTTCTCTGCTATATCTTGCTCCCCATACTTCAATCCTATAGAGCATGCATGGAATGATCTTGGCCATGTATAACAGCAATATAGTCTTAATGGAGCATCCTCCTTGATTACCACTGAAATGACTAATGGCATGAAACATATTCATGCATTTTGTTTTCATTTCATCCCATTGTATATCCCACTTCAATTTATCATCAAGGTATACCCCCAAGTACCTGTAGCATTTAACTACTTCAACAGTTTTCCGGTCAAGGCACCAAGCCATCCGATTAGATTTTAGAGTCTTAAGTTTACCCAAGAAGGAGACAATAGTCGTTTTCGCTATATTTATCTTTAAACCATTTTCATTTGCAAACACACCCAAACAGTCAAACTTCATTTGTAATCCTGGTGGGGTGTAGTCTAGCAACAACAGATCATCAGCATATTCAAGCCAGGCAATTTGAAGGGATCCTATTTTTAGCATGCAGGCTCTTATGGAATTGAAAATCACTGCCAAATCTGCTAAGTATAGATTGAACAAGGTGGCTGCCAATATACATCCCTGTTTCACTCCGCATACCGTCGGAAAGTTGCCACTTACTTACCTTTCACCATCTAGTCTGACACGGACCGTGATGTTGGAATAGAGTAACTTAATCATTGGCAGCAGACCTGATGGAATCTCGCATGCTATCAGTTTGTTTCATAACCAATTCCTCAGTATTGTATCAAACACAGCGCTGAAGTCTATGAATGCCCCATGTACAGGGAGCTGACGACAATCCCAGGAACATTCTATAGCACTGAGTAATGTTAATAAGTTATTCATCATGCTGGATTTAGCTCTGAAGCCAGTTTGATTAGGTGGAAGGATCTTGTTATCATTAATCCACAGATTCAATTCTTTAAGCAGCACCTTTGCGAAGATTTTTGCGGGTGCGTCCAGCATGGCTAGCATGTGCTATTTCAACGGAACATTCCAGCACCCCTTTCTGCATATAGGCAGTATTTTGCTTTTTTGCCAGCTTGCAGGAACCTTACCGCACTGACCAATATGTGAAAAAGGAGTATTTAAAGCATTAGCCCAGAGTCCAGGGGATAAACGCAATAGTCAATTGCATGCACAAAGGGGCAGACTGCTCTAAATCTTGGAAGATGCATAATAAGCTTTGAGATTTCAGCAAATTTCGACTTGCATAAACATTCTGCAATGTTCTTATCATGTATTTCATCAGCAGGTACAGCTCTTCCCAGAGTATTTTTAAAATGGATCTCCCAGCTTTCTTCGTTTACACTATTAATGGGTAGGTTGCGTTTGGCGGAAACTTTCATAACAGACCAAATGTCTCTACTCTTATTAGATCTGGCATGGTTTGCTAGACGCAGCCACAGTTCGTGTTTGTTGTTTGCCTTCTGTTTTCGTAGCCAGGTACGAGATAGTATTTTAAGGGTTTTTAATTTATATGAAAAGCTCTTTGGCACCCCCATATTCTCTGTTGTCTTTTAGTAGGGCAGCTATATCTTGTCTGAGTTTCTTTTTTCTGGCTTGAATTAGAAGGTTATATTTCGTGCAATTACAGATGTCTCGATTCAGGCGTTCATTGGTGGTGTTGTAACAACTTTTTTTGGCTACCAACTCTTTAATTGTCATAACAGCCTTGTAAAAGTCTGGTAAGGTATCATATGCAGGGCGAGCATCTGAAGCATGCCATTTTTCCAGCAACAGGGGTAGAACAGACTCAGCAATTATTTTGGCCTTTTCTAGTTTGGTGGGATTCCACGTAATGCGATTGGCACCAGATGTTGTAGATATCACCATTTAGATCATACTGGTTAGTTGCAACGTTGGTCTTGATTAATACACATAATTGTAAATGATGACTCTCATCTCAGGGTACAACGGCCATATCAATTATCATTGTGAGTGCCTTTCCATTGGCAAATATATAGTATAAAGGAGAGCAGTACTTACCAGTTACACGAGTGGAAGCTTTGATTGCATCACCTGAGCAAAAACCATTGAGCATCGTCATATTGTGAATACTTAATAGTGTGGTCCACACTTTCCATTGGGTGTTTGAATCAGAGTGCATATGGGACTTCGATTAATTGTCCTCGGTTTGCCATTTGCTAGAGAGTCCAATCCTCGCATTGAAGTCGGGAACTATCAGTGTCGGCAAGAGATTACAATGGCACTCCAGATTATTTTTTTCAGTATTTATGTTGACATTATTGCCCACTAGATTAGGTGGATCATATATATTTATGAATAAGAGTTTGTTAGTTGGGGGAGTGTCACAGTTTACCATTACAGCCTGTACCATCGAGGTCGACCACTGAGTATCAGTAAGAGTCCATGGATGACGGGCAGAGACCAATAGCCTACCCGTACGCCTGCCGATGGGCCCTTAACTGCTTTAACTTGCAATGTGCTATGCCCATCAATGTCACACTGGTTAACCATCCAGGTCTCCTGAAGAGCCACAATACAGAACAAATCAATATAAGCAAGAAGACCTTTTTCAGCTGCATTGTGATTAATACCTTGGGTGTTCCATGAGCAAATAACACGGGTGTCATTGAGAGGTAACCATTGCCAATAGCCTTCATTCTCATTAACCAAACATTCATGACTGCCTGTGTAGTCGCTGACTCTCGACCTTTCTGCCGCTATTTCTTTTGGTATAACCATTAGTGCTATGGTGTTCCCTCTCTGGGTCACTGAGGTCCTCTCCTTATTATACAACTCAGTGTTAGCAGGTTTAGCACAATATTTAACAATTTGCATCAACACCTCTGAACAACAATATCTGAGTTTAAAGAGTTCATTCTAAAAGCAAAGAATACATTCAAGGATAGCATTCATGCGGCACCATACATTTGACGTGACATTTATCTTATCTTCTAATTAATCTACAAGAAGAGGTTTTAATCCATGTGTCAGGGACACAGAACGCTGCTTTTACCGGTGCAAGGTATGGATGAGAGGCAGAGGAGATGTGTGATGAAATGACTTCTACTCTGCATGAGTACTGGGATGAGTAGTAAATAAATCAACTACTTATTCTCCAGACTTCTACAAACCAACAGTGATCCCAATCATAAAGGTAAAACAGTCACAGTCAAGACATACACCTCCTTTGCTATTTGTGGTAACATGGGCCGAGGGAAGGTTATACTCTTAAGAGTGGTGTTAAAGGAATGGTTCGCCCAAAATGTTTTATTGCCCAAAAAGATGGGCAATAATATAACAAATAAACTCGCACTTTTTTTTTAAGTTCCTATGTAATATTTTGAGCAATTCAAGCTCAAAAATTGGAAAAGCAAGCATGTGGGCGCATCCATTTTGTGAAATGGATGCCTGCCTGTGCTGGCTTTTGCTTTTGCGGCACTAATGAATGAAAAGCCAGCCAGCTGTAGTAAACAAAAGCTACCACTGGGTGGCTTTTCCTTCATTGGTGCTGGGACTCGGAGGACGTGGACCGGAGACTGCAGGCAGAAAAGCTGCAGCTGAATCTCGGTAAGTGCTATTTATTTTTTTAAAAAAATAAGCACTAGCTGCGTTTTTTTTTCTAAGTTTTCCGTGCTGGAGGAGCCCGGAAAACTTAGAAATAAAACTGCAGCTTTAAAAATGTTGTATTTATGTTTGTGGTAGCTTTTGAAGCTACCGCAAACATAAATACAACGTTATTGTGTTTGAAAACGCTGCGGTTTTTCTTTCTAAGATTCTCAGGCTCCTCCGAGCCTGAGAAACTTAGAAAGAAAAACCGCAGCGTTTTCAAACAAAACTGTGTAGTGTTTCTGCCTAAATCTGCTTTCCCATTTGGGGCTCTTGGGCTCTCCACGGGGAATGGGAAAGCAGATTTAGGCAGAAACACTGCAGCATTTAGCATTGCAGAAAACAACTGTGTAGTGTTTCTACCCAAATCTGCTTTCCCATTTGGGGCTCTCGGACTCCCCACGGGGAGCCCGAGAGCGCCAAATGGGAAAGCAGATTTAGGCAGAAACACTGCAGCATTTAGCATTTCCCATTTGGGGCTCTCGGGCCCCCCGTGGGGAGCCCGAGAGCCCCAAATGGGAAATCAGCTGTAGGCAGAAACACTACGGCATGTAAACACAAGGCTCGGAGGAGCCTGAGAAACTTAGAAAGGAAAACCGCAGCGTTTTCAAACGAAACTGCGTAGTGTTTCTGCCTAAATCTGCTTTCCCATTTGGGGATCTCGGGCTCCCCACGGGGAGTCCGAGAGCCCCAAATGGGAAAGCAGATTTAGGCAGAAACACTGCAGCATTTAGCATTGCAGAAAACAACTGTGTAGTGTTTCTACCTAAATCTGCTTTCCCATTTGGGGCTCTCGGACTCCCCACGGGGAGCCCGAGAGCGCCAAATGGGAAAGCAGATTTAGGCAGAAACACTGCAGCATTTAGCATTTCCCATTTGGGGCTCTCGGGCCCCCCCTGGGGAGCCTGAGAGCCCCAAATGGGAAATCAGCTGTAGGCAGAAACACTGCGGCATGTAAACACAAGGCTCGGAGGAGCCTGAGAAACTTAGAAAGGAAAACTGCAGCGTTTTCAAACACATTAATGTTGTATTTATGTTTGCGGTCGCTTCAAAAGCTAGCGCAAGCATAAATACAACGTTTTTAAAGCTGCTGTTTTATTTCTAAGTTTTCCGGGCGCCTCCAGCCCGGAAAACTTAGAAAAAAAACACAGCTAGTGCTTATTTTAAAAAATAAATGAATAGCACTTACCGATATGCAGCTGCAGCTTTTCTGCCTGTAGTCTCCGGTCCACGTCCTCTGAGTCCCGGCACCAATGAAGGAAAAGCCACCCAGTGGTAGCTTTTGTTTTCCTTCATTAGTGCCGCAAAAGCCAGCACAGGCGGGCATGCATTTCACAAAATGGATGCGCCCATTTGCTTGCTTTTTCAATTTTTGAGCTTGAATTGCTCCAAATTTTACATAGGAACTTAAAAAAAAAAAAAAAAGTGCTTCATACCTTGCAAAACACAGTCACGGAGCTCGTCCGTGACATGAAACAAGTCAAAGCCAAGTGCGATGACCTCGAATCGAGGTTGCAAAGAAATAACATTTGCATTGTGGGGGTCCCTGAATCTGCTCTAAAGGGCCGCATGGAACTCGCAGTTGAACAACTTCTCAGAGACCTCCTGGATAACCCCGAGCTGTCGCCGTTCTTCACGGTGGAGAGAGCACATCGTTCACTGGCCCCCCATCCTAAACCTGGAGACTTCCCAAGACCAATAATAGCAAAACTGCTAAGCTATAAAGACAGGGAGCGTATACTTCGCTTGGCTAGAGAGAAGGGGGAGCTAAGGCTGGACTCGCAAATCATTAGGATTTTCCCTGACTTTTCCATAGGAGTACAGCTGGAACGACGCCAATTCAGAGGCGTTAAGAAGATGCTGAGGGAAAGGAAGATTGAATATGCGATGCTCTTCCCAGCCCACCTAAAATTTACTTACCACAACAAGCTGTACTTTTTCAGTTAAATTCATTGAGGCACAGATCCTGCTGGCGGATCCCGCGGATGACCCAGTAGATAATGACTAGGATAAAGGCTCTCATGGTCCTTCGAGAGCCCTACCAGTTGTGCCATACCTTAAGTCTGCCCCCCTTTGGGATTTTCTGCCCCCCCTCCTCTACTCCTTCCCGGGCCTAACATAGCCCTTACGACTGGACCCGGGGCGTCGCTGTTGGAGGGGGTGCATTCCTTAACATCCTGACCGGAATGGCACGCATCTGGGTCCATACCTTGATACTTGAACCTTACAGCCCGGCGCCGGTCTGTGCCGAAGTTTGTTCAGTCCTCATTACCTAAGAATATACTTGCTATTTTGTAACCTTTACATATGTTAGCCGTTCAAAGATTAATGATGTATTTTATGACATGTATCATCAATGTGGGTAAACGGCAGTGGTAGCCCCCACTGCAGCTGCAATGCCTTTCAAGGCGGAGTGTTTATGGCTAAGCCCCTGTTGGGCTATTGGTCAAGCATTGCCAAGTTGGGAATGGCACGCAGTTGGGCACTCCAAGGGTGGGTACTTATGCACTGCTAGTTTAGTTCGGGCGGTGAGGGTAGAGGGAATGTTGGGGAATGTTATCAAATCGGCAGGAAAGGAATGACTGGTTTTGTTGAGAGGCGCTCTTGCGCCACTGCTGTACACATCGGGTTAGACAGAGCCAAATCCTTTGGTTGGGATGTCCCGTAGATTGTCAATATGGCTATTAAAATAATGACATGGAATGTGCGGGGATTGACAAATTTCACAAAGTCCCGCAGGATTGCAGCATATGCACAGAGACACGGGATCAAGGTGCTCCTGTTGCAGGAGACACATGCTTTGAAACACCTATCATATAACCGTGCACAGTCCTCGGGCCCTAACAGATTCTACACCCAATTTTCCACTGAATCCAGAGGGGTCTTGACCCTCATCCACAAATCGGTAAAATTTGCACTCCACACATCCCACATTGATACATAGGGTAGATATGTTATTCTCCACTGCACTTTGGCTAATAAGGAATGTTTGCTCGTGAACTCGTACGGCCCCAACACCGACTCCCCTGAGTTCATTGATGCCCTGACCGCCATCCTTATGAGATATGTGGAGGTTCCCATTATATGGAGGGGAGACATGAATCTTATATTTGACAGTGTCCTGGATAGGACGTCAATAACCAGCAGGGTCACGCCTCAAGCTGCCAAACGACTCCTCGCATATATGGACTCCCTCAATCTACATGACGTGTGGAGGACGCTCCATCCCCAGATTAGAGATTACACCTTCTGCTCCATAGTACACGACAGCTCCTCGAGAATAGATGTGTTCCTCCTTTCTGGGTCCCTGGTGGGTAGGGTGACAGGTGTTGAGATACTCCCACGCACATTCTCTGATCACTCCCCCGTGCTTCTACAGATCCAACTTGGAAACACTCTGACCCCCCGGCCCGCCTGGCGCTTTAAATCTGAGGCCCTATCCGACATTGTCTTCAAAGCAGACATCCTGTCTGATATGCAAACATTCTTCGAGAACAACAATGCGCAAGACACACCTGAGGGGACCCGATGGGAAGCATTCAAGGTATACATCAGGGGGATGCGTATCTCAAGGGAGGCCGGGGTTCTCAAGGCCATAAGGCAAGCCCTAACTAGCTCCGAAAAGAAACTCAAAACCTTAGAACAAGAACATGCCTCTGCGCCAGCTCCGGCAACCCTAGCGAAAATTAGGACAGAACTAGAACTGGCTGCCCGAAGGTATGGGGAGGGAGACAGACCTGGTAGAACCCTAGCCAAATTAGTACGCGCGGAAGGGGGTAGATCCCAGATAGATAGCATTCTAGATGAACAAGGCCAGCGACACTGGTCGGACCAAGCCATCATTGACACCTTTGCTAGCTTTTACGCCAGCCTATACGGCCCCCAGCTGGAACACAACGCCCACGACCTGGATGACCTGTTAGAATGCATCCCAATGAACCTTATCTGCCAAAGCACTTAGGAACAACTGGATACTTCGTTCACCATGGAGGAGATAGTCCAGATAATTTCTGACCTTCCAAAGAATAAAGCTCCGGGGCCTGATGGCCTCACGTCTGAATTCTATAGGGAACATGTTGCCATCCTCGCTCCCATACTGCACGGGGTCTGGACTGAATCGCTCTGGTTAGCCACCCTTCTCTGCAAGAAGCTCTAATCACCGTCCTCCCCAAACCTGGGAAACCTCCAGACGAATGCGGCTCTTACAGGCCCCTTTCTCTCATCAACACGGACACGAAAATATTTGCTAAAATAATTGCAAACAGGTTCCTTCTATTTATGCCCCACCTGGTCCATGCAGACCAGAGTGGCTTTGTTCCTGGCCGTTCTACAGCACTTAATATTCGCCGATTGTTTAATGTAATGTCCAGAATCGACCGAAAGGCGGATGCAGTAGCGGTCACGCTAGACGCCCAAAAGGCATTTGACATGGTCTTGTGGCAATACCTATGGGCTGTGTTGGGGAAACTGGGAGTGGGACCAAACATGATCTCCTATATAAAACTGCTATACACGGGTCCAATGGCCAGGGCACTAGTCAACTCCATCGCCTCCTCTCCCTTTTAGTTACACAGGGGTCGCCGCCAGGGATGTCCGTTCTCCCCCATCCTCTTTGCGCTCGCCATTGAACCCATGGCTGACCACGTCAGGTATCGTCACACACACAAGGGTATTCGGCTACAAGACACACCGGAAATCATCTCACTGTACGCCGATGATTTACTCCTTTATGTAAGGAATCCCTCCACACACTTGGACCCGATCATCCGAGACATAACTAAAATAGGCACATACTCTGACTCTACTATCAACTACTCTAAATCTGAAATATTCCCTCTAACCGCGGAAACCCGACAACCATCATGCGAATACCCCCTATGCTGGTCCCCAGGCGGCATCAAGTACTTGGGCGTGTAGGTGTCGCTTTCAAAAGCCTCTCTACTGGCTGAGAACTATGAGATGACTCTGGTGCCGTTCGCAAGAAGTGGCAGCATATGAACCCCCCTACGAAAAATGGGGATTCACGGCCCCAGATCTGACCCTGTATTGGATAGCGACGCAGGCCCAACATGCTACGCACTGGTACGCACATACGAACCCGCCCCCACATGTCAAACTGGAGAAACTGGCAGGGGATGGGACCAATATCACGACCCTGGTACTACACCATACATTTCAATCAGACGCCCCGGCAGACCCTGTGGCCACCACAATCAAGGCATGGAATAAGATCTTGAACACCACACAGGACCATCATCCATATTATAAATGGCTTCCCATATTGCGGTTCCCGGGACTTTCCCCCATGCATGACCAGCATTTTGTGCGACACTGGGAGGCTCTGGGATATCGGGCACTAACCAACCTATTTCCAAATGGTAAATTTATTACCCACCAAACATGGCGGCCCGAGCACTACAACTCAGCGCTTGAGCTACTGCAATACTTCAGGCTGAGAGCAGCAGTCCGTACAATGTGGCCGTCCTACCCAGATGAGCCCCCAGACGCAACCGAACTCCAATATATAGCAAACTCTACAGGTGGCAGGGGCATAATATCCTCCTTGTACAAAATGCAACTAGAAAACGTGGGAATACATCCCTCAAACCACGTGAAGCTTGGGCTAGGGAGGTAGAAATAGAAATCACTGAAGAGATGTGGGACATAATGTGTGCGTACACGCGCAAAATCTCCCTTAGCGCTAGATTCCGTTGCATACAATATAAATTTCTCAACAGACTTTACTACACGCCACAGAGAGTGGCGAAATTCACACACAACCCTTCTCACACCTGTCCGAGATGTAACTTTGGGGAGGCAGATCACGTGCATATGTTTTGGTCCTGTGCTACATTGAACACGTTCTGGCTGGAGGTGACAGGAGCTCTCTCGGAGATAATTGGGTCTCCAGTAGACCCGGACCCGCTGGCCTTACTGTTTGGAATGTGGTCCGGAAAAAATGCGAAAAAAATGTCGAAATGTTTTAATATAAGTGCAATCATTGCTAAAAGATGTATATTGCAGAATTGGAAGTGCCGCTCACCCCCCTACCTTCGCGATGTGGCTGAAGGCCCTCACATGGGTACAAATGTGCGAGGAGGAATATATTGTACTCTTGCCTGTGTCATCTCGCCCAAAAAATGTGTGGACAGACATTTGCAGCTATTTGAACAATAAAGATGAGATGGTCGGTAGCTCCACTCCATTGTCGGAACCGCCCAACCCTGCACCATGTGTACTGAGCACCTAGCCCCTCGGGCTGTCAAGCCCCCCCCCATTCCGAATCGTTTTGATGTATGCGCATGATGTAATGCCCTAATCGGACAATGCGATTTCTGTTTTCCTCTGTGTATGATGCACTGTACCTGTCTTCACTTTCTGCCAATAAACAAAAGTTAAAAAAAAAAAGTGCGAGTATATTTGTTTTATTATTGCCCATATTTTTGGGCAATAAAAATTTTTGGGCGAACCATTCCTTTAATGTGATTCAGTAGTGACCCAAACAGCAAAGTAGCACTGCTTAAAATAAAGGGAATGTCCAATCAAGGATCTATAACAATGAATTAACTTTAACTCTACACACCAGGTGCAAGAAACTAAATAGAAACACTGTTAAAAAAAACACCACTGTGCAAAGAACAGAGAACATGCAGAAAATAGCAAATGCAGGATTCCGGGTGAGAATATAGGGATGCCAAGGTATTTCCAATGGCCCCAATGTTCTTTGTAAAAAGATATGTCTTGTGAAAAGAAGCACAAGTGACCTAACTAGTCTCTAGGGTCCAAAAAGGACCAAGGGAGCAGTCATGGACCAATAATACCTTCTCTGCAGTTCGACTACCGGAACCGGGCAGTTCTGTGCTGTTTGTGCAGTTTGAGGCTGTTCGAGCACTGTGTCCTAGGCGAAGAGGAGTGTTGATCAGGGATTCAACGAAGCTTGTCACAGTATGAATGCAATGCTTGGGGATGAGTTGATTATGAGAGGCACCACAATCTGTTTGATCGTCAGCTTGAGGAGACTGGTGACTGGATGCACTGGTCAGGGGGATTGGTTCAATGAATCTTTTGAGGAGCTGCAGATCTGGAGTGTCACCAGGGTCAGTTTGACAGTCGAGTAGATGGTGAAGATGCTGGTGATGGATGTGCGGGTTCGGTTTGAAAGGTTTGCAGTGTCCTATGATCATGTCTCAAGGGTCCACTGGTAATGATGATTGCCAAAAAGTTGCTGGTGGGATGAACAGCAGTTAGGCAGTGGCACATGCAACACATGAGCTGTAAGTTTGAGCAGAAGCAAACAACATGCTCAGCTAGCAAGGTACGAATGGCCAGTTTGAATTCGAAAAGCTTGGTGAGTGCGAAAAGGAGCTCTGGGGGGGTCCTGCTGGTTACAAAATGCAGTGAAACCAATCTGAAGATATTTTGACCAGTTCAATGTGAGAAAACACAGAGCTCTTGGCTGTCTTTTTTCTCTGGATGCTATGAGTCCCACTCAGGGCATCAGATACACATTCAGTCCTTGTTTTCTGACTCCCAACAAGGGAGGATTGTGCATACCTTCAGGGGTCCTTCACCAAGTTGAGGCCCTGACAGCAGTGTGGCTGATGGAGATACAGGTCTTGTTCCAGCAGCAGGTTCACCCACAATGTGCTCTGGGGAGGTTTGGGGAACAGAGCTCGCCTCTCCACCTCACTGGTAGAGCGCACAGGAAAGTCTGTTCTCTCAACAAAGATCTGAATGAAATTCTTCTTAGGTGGTTGTCCCAAAGTGAATCTAAGAAGTGGTGTGAGAACCCGTTTTTTAAAGGTGAAAGTCCACAGTGATTGGGCTAAACCCAGCCTGCTTTAGGGGTCCAATGCTTGTTTTTGAAAGAAGTGAACTTGCCCTTCTGACATCACACCCAAAGTGCTTTGTTGGTAGAGGAAGTGGAAGGATGGGAAGAGGAGGCAGATGCAGAGAGAAACAAGATGGTGGAACATTTACCCAACTGTACACAGCTCTCCTTAGCTACACTTTGCCCACAACTTCCCTTCTCAATAGAATCAAAGGCCACGTTGGTATGCAGCACTCTGGTGTGAGGCTACTCCTTTTGAATGGGTGTGCACCTTTGATTCCTAGGCCAGGACAGCTTCCTGTTGAGTGGCTGTCTCTGGGGGAAGGTGCTACATACCCTCACAAAAAGGCATGGCCATTCAGGTTCCTGTCCTTTCACTTGGCAGTGTTAGTCTGTCTGGCGAAAATACACATCTGCTTCCACAGCCGAGCTGGCTCACAGAAGCTGACACATGTGTGATATCAAATTGGATGTGGCTGCAATGATTATGAGCAGTGCCTTGTACTATGCCATAACCCAGGCATGGTTTATCTTTAGAGTTTGCCCTACCACCAGCATAGGCTACTCATAATCATGATATTGTGGAACAGGGGTACATATCTTAAATGCCACATGTGTGCTGAACTGGCTTTGGTTGTCACTTCAGCTGTCAAGAGGGCACCAGCGACTTTAACCTGTTTTGTGACATTGCAGGGCAGGATCAGCAGATAACCCTTTCAGAGATAGAATTACTCACATCATTGTATAAGTTAATACAAATCTAAAAATCCAGTGCTTCTGCACCCTTGCCAGATGGCAATTCCTCACAAGAGGAACAAATCAAAAAGAGGCTGTGTATCTTGGGCAGAGAGTCCCACATAGACACTGGGTTAATGATGAGAATTACGTCCCTTGTTATAAATAGCAGCAGTGGTTATAATCCCATCGTAGGGTACAATTATGTGTGATCCTTGACACTTTCATTACCTTACTTTGAGAGATTTCCAGTTACATTTCAAATAATACATTTAGACATAGATATATGGACTGGACTGGGAAGTGAATTGGTAATTTTTGATATTTGTGAGGCTATGTCTGTGCGTGCTAGAGAGCCAAAGAACCATGTCTATGCAGTGGTTGTGGAAAGTTGGAGGGTTCTGGATTTTGCAGGTAGCTTTGAGTGTCAGAAATTGATGCATAGAGCTCTGTGCATGCTGGTTTGGTGGATCGCTGGAAGAACAAAATACCAGACATGGGAGGCCTGCTTGTGCTATATTTATACTGCTGTGATGGGAAAGAATAAGCAGACTAGTAGTTAATGAATTACAAGGTACTCTAGAAAATCTGGAGTTTTATTACCTTCTTAATTACGGTGTGTGATCCTGTGCAATCACGTTTAGTGATCCTGGGCATTGCTTCATCGCACAATGATAATTCTTCAGTACGGAGCTACAGCGGAGTCTATTGCAGAGTCGAGCAGTCTGCAGTCCAGAGCAGAGTGTGTGAGTCTGCTTTTCGTTTTCATTGCTGGTGGGTGGACCCACATAAACACTCCTTTGACCGCAGAGCGGACCGCGGAGCTACAGCGGAATCTACTGCAGAGTCGAGCAGTCTGCAGTCATGCAGAGCGTGCAGAGGGTCAGTGGCACTGGGGGCTCGACGAACATCAATCCTGCAGAAAAGAAGCACACGGCACTCCCACCGATGGGAGAAAACGTGGAGCTTTAGGATGCAGTGGACGTTGATGATCCGAGCATGGTGGAGCCGGCAAGATGCCTCAGAAGTAACTCAAAGCTCCCGCTGCCGCCGGAGAAAAAGTCACCTGCCTTTAAGCGAGGTAAGAGCTATGCTATCCCATCCGCTCCGACTCGTGCAACAGAGTCGCTTTTTGACTTTCTGCCTGAACTCCTCATTGAACAACCAAATAAATTGAAGGAAATGTCAAACACTGCCACTGTAACAGCAGTGGAGAAAACCTTGCTATTAGTGGCTGAGAGAGAGGCGGAACTTGTAGTGTGTGGCAGGGAGGCAGGCTGGAGGTCTGCCTCGGCGAGAGGTTTGTCAGCCGAGACTGCCGGAGGGCAGTCTGGGACGACCCTTTCTCCCGCCTGCCCCGCCAACACACCTGAGACGCATGGAAAAAGTCTGGCTACAATGACACCGCCAGACACTGCGGACACTGGAGAAAGAACTATAACAAAACCGCAAAGTGTGAAGGGTGGTCGCAAGGATCAACCTCTATGCGAGGCGAAGGGAGGGGGGACCCAGTCAAAAGAGCCAGAGCATCGGCAGCTGCTGGACATTAGCACAGGTGTAACGGGGGTACAGAGGAAAATGACACTGCTAACAACAGCCCAAATTCACCCTAGATCTCAAACAGAGGTGCAAAATCAGCATGAAGCAGTAAATAAACAAGCAAAGATCAAAGAGGCACCAGTGACCTCTGATACAACACAAGTGTTCATCAAGACAAAAGAAAACTCTATATGTGTAGAGGAGATCATGGAGGATTATATGGATGACGATACTCCCCTGACTATAAAGCCCCTGGTGGAAAAAGACCAAAACACTCGGTCTAGCCCCGAGGAGACGACCGCGAAGGACTCAAAAAAGGGGGTTGGGGCAAAACAAACTAAAACAATCTACAGCAAAAGACAAAAAGGGAAAGCCCTTAAACCAAAACAAAAAAAACAGAGAACCTAAAGGGCAATGTGCAGACTAGCAGCAACTACACAGGCTCCAGTTTTGGAATTAAAAACCAAAAAAACAGTCAAAAAATAATAAACAAGAAAAAGGAAAATTATACAGAAATGTTACCCAATCCTCTAATCTCAAACGCACTGCTCAACTTCTTTAAGAAGCAACAGCACAAACGGAAACTCAATACAGACACTGAATTATCCGATGCAGAAATGCTGGAAGTAGTAGAAGAGATTCTGCCTGCAAATAAAACAAGAAAAACGGACGATTCAAAAGCTTCTACTAAAGAAAATACAGAAAATAGACCTGTGCATAATAAAGATCCAGTTGTGGATCCTAAACTATGTGATTCTACCATTCCACTACGAGGAGGAGGAGGAGTAAATCACCTCTCAACAGATCTAAAAGGCCTCCAACATTCGGATAAGATGGGTCAAGATACGGCATGCCTAGAGCCAAATGTTTCCTCTGATTTAGCCAAAAAAGTCTTGTCCAAGACTGAGACCCTGCAAAAACACAATGACGTACAACAGGAAAAACTAGATTCCATAGAGAATACTTCATTTCCAGACTCGCATGGGCATGCCATGCCACAGGAGGAACAGGCGAGGGAGTATCCTCACACTTCGGGTGTTGGAAGGAAAATGAGCAAACAGTCATGGGCAAAAATCCATCTGCAACATTCAAATGGGCGTGAAACTCGATCAATACATACGACGGAAAAAAGCACAACACTAAGAATTCAGACGGGGAACCACAGGGAGCATCGATCTCTGGTGACCCCCCGGGCATCTTCGTTTGCTGAAAGTCTGGCTCACTCTCACACGTTACCATATAACTTAGAACAAACGCCGGGGAAACATAGAAGACATAGTGAAATCATGATGGATACACAGAAAAATTCACCCAACAAAAAATCTGATATGACAACGATTATGGCAGCAATTACTATCTCCCTCGCTCCGTTTGGAAAACTTTATGAAACTATAAACGAAGCTACAAAAGTTAATACAACCATTTTAGGGAAATTACTATCAAATTTTACTTAATTGAAGGATACTTAACAGTGATGGAAGCTAAAAATGAAAAACAGACTGCAACATGGGAGGCAAAATAGGAAGCCATGGAGGCAGCTCTCAAAGAGGAAAGTCAAAATAACAAGCTCAAAAAAAAAATAAAGGGAAGTCAAACTCAACTATGGCCAACAAAGGAGATGGTCGACACAGACCGTGTGGCTGGCAAGTCTAAACAGGCCTCTCTGGCTGAAGATGTACGGGTGCAAAGCCAAAATACGAGACTTGACCAAAATACAATATCTAGTAGCGATCAAAGAGAAAAAATATGTTTAGCACAACAAACAGAAACAGCAAAAAATAAAATTCCGTCAAGAGAGGGCAGTATCGACTTGACCAAGAGTCCTACGCGAGATGACGAGAAGACTACCAAAATTCTGAAAAAGAGCATACATTCAGAAAAGTCCCCAAGATGGGTGGAGGAATTTCTAACGAGAAGTCCATTATTGGTATCGGTCTACCCGGACTCAGAGCCAGATAAGGAGACGTCTCAAGACAAAGCTATCGAGACCACGGCCCAAGAGGACATCACAAAGACAGATCAGATAGAGGCAGAAGTCCCCACAGAAAATAAGACATCCAAAAAGGGGGAGAAAACAGGGTCTAAACAGCAAGGAGTCAACCAACGAGACCATAGTCAAGGGGAACACTCTAAAGAAAAACAAGAAACAAATCAGAGTGAATTAAATAGACGGACATTGAACCCAAAAATACAAAGAGTACGAAGTAACTCAAAGGAAAGAACAAGAAGAGCATTGGGGCGGGAAAGACCTACCCTACGAGAAGCTAAATCGGAAACAAATAGAGTGTTCAAGCTAGAACAATCATCATGCAAAAGTGACTATATCATCCTGAACAGGAAAACAGTCTTAAAAACATTGAGTAAAATTGTTTCTCTGCAACACTTGAAGACAGAGGACTTCATCTTAATTGAACCCTATCATCGTGATCAGAAGGCAAAAACATACCTCCATATCAAAAGTGGGGCAATTGAGAGACTCACAAACGAGCCATATAAAGAACTAAAAAAAGCAGGCTTCACACTGACAGAGGTAACACAGGAAAGTAAACACGACGGAAGGCCAAGGAGTCTCAAGGAGAGTGAGGGCCCAAAATGACGTCAGATATCAAAAAGCCAAGTCCGGGAAAACTGGAAAAGGGCCAACTTAGGAGAACAAATGTAGAGGAAATCCATAGTCACAGGAGGTATAACTATCGAGAAACCAAACGAGAGTTGAGCAGGCAAAGAGAGAATTACACCAGGTGTGTACGAAAAGATGGATCATCCAGGAAGAGTGAGCAATATCGTAAACAGAGATTTCGTTCAGAATCAGAGGAAGACCACCAGAGACCAGATACTTATCGCCTTAAAGGCCCAGTAAATAAACAGGAAAACGATCAGGAAAGAGAAGTGACTGATCAAGACTCGGAAGACTCAAGGAAACCACAAGGTCCATGGAAGTGGCTAAAGGCAGCCCTAAACTCTAATTCGGAGTAATAGCAACCATCAGGAGGAGCGCCAGAAAAACAACCTCCTCCGATTCATCTTCAACAAACTACGACAAAGAATGCCTTGACGATGGCCTCATGGAACACTAGAGGTCACCACCATCTAACTAACCCAGATAATCAAGACCTTGGAGAATTTTACATACTTTGGGCCTCATTACAACTCAGGCGTTAAGGGTTAACCCTTAACGCCTGATTCCCACCTTAACGCCTGCTTTTTGCAGGCGTTAAGTTCCATGGTGCTAATTACGGCACCGTAATTTACGGTGCCGTAATTAGCGCCTTCCCCACTCCCATTATGCCCTATGGGGCAAAAATGGGAATGGGGAAGGGAAAATGGGAAATGGGGATTTACCGCCCCACTCACCTTGGAATGGGGCGGTAAATCCACCATCCACCATGGTGTAAACGGAGTTTACACCATGGTGGTAAAGTTGGTGCACTTAGCACCAAGGTTGTAATGAGGCCCTTTGTCTCCAAGAATCATGGTTAATGGCGAAACCAGCACTGGACGGCATTTGAGATAGCTTTCGCCCCGGCAACAAAAGGCATGTTTGGTCAACCATCGGCAGGGCTACTGATAGCTATTCGAATTGGATGTGGAATTGAAATCACCAAAAAATAACGAAATCAAACAACGTGGAATCAAAAACCCAGCACACAGAGGCAAATGAAACCGCAAAAGATTGCAATAATAACTGTATTCTTAAATCCACAGAGAACTTCGAGCACGGAATTCTGTAAAAAAATAGAAAAAGTGATCGACTGCATCTCACTGGAAGACCCGCAATCACACATAAATTTATGTGGAGACCTAAACGCGAACTGTAATGTCGACCTAGACAACACGAGGGCGAAGAAAGCACGTTCACAAGCCGAAGAGAGAGGAGTAGTATGGATGGCTTTGATGAATTCTAGAAATCTGCATAACATCGCAACAGTGAGATCATGGTCAGGGACGATACCCACATGGGAGAGAGGAAAATCGAAAGCTACCCTCGATTACTTTTTTACCTCTGAGAGTTTGCTACATCACATAGAAGACTACTCGGTAGTCAAAACTACGGAGAGCGATCACAATTTGATCGCAATTGCATGGGCATCAACATCCCTCCTAACTCAAAGCTACAAACATCAGATAGAGGTAAATAACCAACGTACGCGGCTGCGATTAACTGCAACTAACATTGCAAATATTACGAACGCTTATAAAAGTCAAACCAACGAACCGGAAACCAACTCAGCACGACCAGATTATTTACCCTTCCTCCTACAGCACAGAAAGAAAATGAAAGACGGAAATCACGCCACAACTATAAACATACATCCGTACGATACAGAAGTGGTGGAAAAAAGAAGAGCTTTAAGAAAAGCAAAAAGACAAGCCAAGTCAGCGAACACTTTGTTGCCGTGGAGTAAGCTGCAAAGCGAGATAAAGTCATACAAATCCTGGATCCTAGGGCACAGGCACATTCAGTACCAGAAGGACGCAGAGCAAATGCTTAGGGCACTTAGCACCAAGAAAAGCAGTGATTTTTGGGCGCTTATCAAAAGGCCAAATAAAGAAACATACATTAAAACAATCAATGCAGTGAGTGAAGAAACATGGGCCACATTCTTTGAGGATCTCTACAAAGCCCCAACATCTAGCGAGGTGCTTCCACAAAGAAACACAGGGCCTCAATGGATCGACCTATCTGACAGACAAGATATACGAGTCGCAAAAACAAGACTCAAAAAATCAAGGGCACCAAGTCCAGATGGAGTCAGCAATATAGACATCAAACAAAATGCGGAGGAATGGTCAGAGTTCATCAGTACCATCTTTGAACACTGTAGAGAAACAAAAGCCATTCCCGCATCCTGGACTGAAGCAGTGATTGTCCCGATATACAAGCAAGGAGACAGAGAAGAACCTGGCAACTATCACCCGATAGCACTCCTCCATATAATAGGGAAAATATTTGCAACCCTAATTCTAGCCCACTTTCGCACCTGGGCAAAAACGTCACCTGCACATGATCCCTTCCAAATGGGCTTGATCAAAAATGGAAGTACCTCAGTGAACATTTGTTTGTTAAATCTGATAAAAGCGAAGGTAAAACAAGGAACAACCCCAGTGTACATGGCTTTTATAGACCTTTCACAGGCGTTCGACAGAATAGACAGGCGAAGACTATGGACTAAACTGGAAAACTGGAATTGTCTAAAAGAGCTACTCAACCCTGTGATGGCCCTACACGAAAACACCAAACTGAGTGTGACTTAACACCCAAGGGATGCTATCGTGCGAAATTACATCAAAGCGCTGTGTGAAACAGGGCTGCCCCTTAGCCCCAGCCCTATTCATCGCCTATTTAGGTGATCTCAAGGAAGCCAAACTTTCTGTAAGGTCTTTTCCTCCAAATTTGGGGAAGGTGAACATCTCAAGACTATTATATGCAGACAACCTTATTCTGCTAGATCAGACACAGATTGGCCTTCAGCGCCAATTAAACAACTTGGCGGCGTATATGGATGAAAACAATCTGCAAATAAACAAGAAAAAAACAAAGATTCTGATATTTGGGAAAAGCTCTATGAAAAAGAAGGCAAATAACAAATGGTTTTTGGGAAACATAAACATCGAGGTAGTGCCATCCTACAAATATCTAGGCGTTTTCATAGATGCATCGGGCCAGGAAGAGACAATGCAAGCAATGCTCTGGAAAAAAGCTAAGAATTTAGCAGCTCAAATGAAGACCCTGGATAGAAAATACAGGACATTTTCAGTCATCCCAGTAATACAATTTTACAAAGGAAAGGTAGTCCCGACCCTCACCTATGGGATGGGTGCAACTGGGTCTACCAAATTCAGTTTCAGTGGAACTCATCAGGCGATCACTAGGCCTGCTCTCTCTTGAACAATCGGTAACTCTTGGTACAATGCAACTCTTTAGAAACACCTCACTACTTGAGTCACCGCTGACCTACAAGATCATCAGAACTGAAATAACAAACCGCAAGCTGACCACCTTAAATAGATGGGTGGATAAACTAAGGAATAAACTGGAGGAAGTGGCGTGTACAGAAGAAGACTTGCAAAGGAATCCCCAAATTAGAAGCTCAAGACTGGATCAATACTCTGGAAAAGGCACAATCGAACAAACACATGAAACATATGCCACCTACCTTTAACAGTTTGAGTGGGCCATTACCGTACTGTATAAAGTTCCCCGACAAACTACTCAGGATCACCTTTATGAGAGCACGTTTAAACCTCCTCCCTGCCCGCGAAATTCAAGCAATTAGACTAAAAACTGCCACTAAAGAATGTAGATTATGTGGCGACGTAAATAAACTGGAAACAGTATGCCATATTATGATGCAGTGTTCGGAGCTAAGAGAAATACGTGCTACATAGCTATACAACCTGTGCACCGATTTTGCGGCACTACAAGAAGACGAAGAAACGACATGGTGGAACAGGCTGATGTCAGGTGAAAAAACTTCCTGGGCATTAGCAACAGTAAAAATTTTGGAAGCTGCATTCCGCAAAATAAATGCACAGTCTGGTAACTAGGGCAAGAAAACAAGTTGAACCTTTGTTTGTATGACTGTAGGCGGCATCAGATCTCAAACCAACTATAGGATGGTGAACTAAATCAGACGCTAATGAACATCTGTTACAGGTGTTCGACTATTCGAACCCGACCTTTTGAACATCGAACCACTAAGTCCAGACATTGTATGCCGTTCTCTCTGTAATAACAGCTTCTTCTAGCTTATCTACGTCCTGTCAGCCATTTTTACCTTTTCAGTGAATCTCTTAGCTCTGGAGGAACAGTAAAGATTCTTGTAAAAATTGCTAATTGTAATTACAAACAAGTAAATAAAAAAAAATGTAAAAAAATAATTGTTCAGTACGATTTTTTTGTGCTTTCTGTAAACTTAGTGTGGCACTGGAAAAGAAAAACAAGATGTAAAAGAAACACAGATATATGTGTTTAAAAATTGTGCTTAAGTATTTAATGAAGTGTATTTATTGTGATGCAACCTTTATTTTTTCATTTTTCAAATGGAACCAGCTCAACCCGAATGCTTAAAACGCCATTCAGTATTCAGGTAGATATTAAAAATGCTATTAGGCCCACCCTAAATGTAATCCTTTACGGTTCAACCGTCTTTAAACATGTTCTGTAAAATCCTTACACTTCCCCCAGAACGCACCTCAAAATTGTTTCTGAAGTTGAAGTTAGCTGTTGCCAACATTATGGGCCTCATTACGAGTAGCGCGGTAAAAACGGGGTCATTACCAGCATGGCGGAACAAGCAGGTCCGTGCTCGTATGACGCTGCTAATAGCGGGTGATTCCGAGTGCGCGAGCACGCGCGTACCCCCATGCCAGTGATGACCATACTAGCATGCCGTAAAAGGCCCTCCAACACCCCGATAGCGCCATCACGGGACCCGCCGATACCGCCACCGCCTAGGAGGAACCCCTAAATACCGACCCGGTAATACCAGCATGCTAATACCGGGCTCGTAAAACCGGACCCGGAAATAACGTCATCGGGTCAGAACAGGAAATGGGCCGGGAGCCATCTTTAAAAACACAATCCATTGCAATCCTCCCAAACCACCAGTTGATTCATGTTGAGCTCTGTGGCAATACTTTGAGGATGTCCAAGGCTACCCGGAAGACCACCCCCTGGCTGCAGAAACAGCGTTTCTCCAACGCTGAATTGAATATGTTAGTGGACACTCTTGCTGCACATGCAGACCTCATTAAATCCCATGATATGAAGCGTGAGGTCCAGTAGAAGAAAAAGGACATCTGGCAGGAGGTAGCCCGCAAGGTGTCGGCTGTGGGGACCACCCCACATACTGTCAGGGACTGCCGGAAGAGGTGGGAAGACCTGCGCTAGAGGGTCCGCAACATCATGGCAAGCATCAGGAGGGCGGCCATGGCCAGAGGCAGGAGTCCCCACTCTCCTGCAAAAATGATGCCCTGGGAGGAGACCGCAAGCAGCTTCATAGATCCAGAGTCCATCGAGGGATTCGGGGAGATGGAGAAGGGTGCAGCATCATCCCCAGAAGGAGGTGAGTGACCCTGCAGATCCCTGTAGGGTAAACCATCACCCAGCACAAGTGATGGGGAAGAGAGTCTAGGCAAGGCAATGCATGTCCCAACACCCACATTAACATATCCAAGTCCAGATTGCGGGACAAACCCTGCCAGACAGATTTGCATGCTGAGTGCCAATCCCATAATCAACACAGGGCCAACACACCTGGACCGTGCCCATGTAACACATCACACAAACCCCAGTGCAGTGAATACCAAAATGCCCCCTCAGAACACCCTGTGTGACACACCTGTAAGACATGAATGCATGATTGAATGAATATTGAACAGCACAATTTTATGCTTCTGGCATGTAAAACCATCACTGATGCCCTGCATCTCTTCTACCCCCCAGGCACCGATGCGGAAGATGGCAGGGAAGACAACACAGCAAGGGCATCAACGTCCCACCCAAAGAAAAGGGCTACCGCCACTGCCACCACCACCTCCATGGCAGCCAAGCCGGTCACACCCACAGCCAGTGTGCCTTACCGAGCCGACGCACAGCCAACAACACCTGCTGCCAGTGTGCCGGACACACGTCAGACCCAGCAGCCCACACCCACACCAGTTGAAGGGGAGTCCCTACATGCGCCGGCCACCACTATGGATGGCTTGGATGGTAATGTGGACCAGGAGGGAGTCACAGAAGTGACATGTCCATCCTGCCCAAGCCCTCTGTCCACCCCCCCACCCCATATCGAGCCCTCACCCACCTACAGCAGTGCTGATCCCTGCCTCAATGACTCAGACCTGAGCACCATCGAGGAGGACAGCACCCAGAATGCAGGCCCTGTGAGTGCACCACCCACCACTCCAGCTCCCACCAACACCCTCGAGTCACATCTGTCGAGGGTGGAGGCCGGACAGGAGGCCATGTTGGAGCTCCTGCGGCAGTACATTGCCGATGGAGAGGACAGCAGGCAGGGAATCGCCACTGCCATTGTGGGGACCACAGCGGCCATTGCAGCAAACACAGCCGCTGTGAATGCCAAAGGCTGTGCTGATGAGGGACTGTCTGGGGGCAGAAACACAAGTACTCACTTCAATCCTGCTCCACATGCAGCGGCCATGGCTTGGAGCAGGGGTGGAACCTGCCACCGACTCATCATCAGCCACCACACCTGCATCCTCAGTCCCCACCAGCCCTGTGCGCCGGACCCGAAGGAGTGCACGGCACTTCGAAATGCCGCCCCCGGACAGCAAAAAGTCCCGCAAGTAGTGTGGGCAGACAATGGGAGTGGGACACATGGTTGGGGTGAAGGGGAGCATTTTGTGGAGTATATTGGGGGGGTTTTGGAGTTTGTTGGGTGGGTTTGGGAGTTCACTGGGGGTTTTTGGAGTTTGTTGGGTGGGTTTGGGAGTTCACTTGGGGTTGTGGGGAGTGGTCATATTTTTGCTGTTTGGACTAATACACCCGTTGTGGGAAAAAACATTCAAAGGCTGGACATTGTTCATTTTGTGTGTATCCATTTAATGTGTGACGGTGTTCAGTGGCCAACTCCCAATAATCCCTGTGTGCATGTCCACATGGACCCAGTGTGTCACTGACACATGTCTATCATAGTCCCTGTGGTTCAGAAGTATTCTTGAATCAGTGCTTGGCATACTGCATGGCCATCCCGTGCATCACATACTGGTAGGGGGGCTTCTTCACCTCCGTTTCCATCCTCATCATCCTCACCCTCTGCATGCATGTCAATGTCAGGTGGCAGTGGTACATTTCTCTGGACGCACATGTTGTGCAGCATGACACAGGCCATGGTTATCTTTGCCACCTTCTCAGGCCTATAAAGGAGTGCCCCACCAGACCTGCTTAGGCAGTGGAAATGTGCCTTCAACAGGCCAAAGGTCTGCTCAATCACAACACGAGTATGGGTGTGAACACGTTTGTACTCCTCTTCATGGCTGTTCTGCGGGTTCCGCACAGGGGTAAGTAGCCACGTCCTCAAGGGATATCCTCCATCACCTGCAAGTGAATACAAATAGGTGTGTGTCACTCTGAGCTGCCACCTTCAGGAGGCACAGTCATGGCCGCAGCTATTTGGTGTGGACATGCACATGTCCCTCTACATATGCAAGAATGTTAACTAGATGCATACTATACTGCTATGAGGTGTGGTAGTCTGGATGGTGTTCAATAGATGATGCAGGTTGAAATAATGCATGCTGAGGCAGACGTACTGTGGTTGTACAACAATGTTTAGCCTCCCATTTGTCCTGTGTATTATACACTGTGCATGGTCACAATAGCCACTAATTGAAGTATATATGTATTTTTCTTTTGTAGACTTTAATTTATTGAAAAATGCCGCCCCTGATGAAGAGTTTTTTATACTTGAAACGCGTTGGGCTCACCAAAAGACAAATAAAAAGCAAAAATAGTCATTTATAAAACAGAAAGTTTCAACTGAATCATTTCTGGACATTTTCAATATTGTATTTCAAAAGAATTTACAAAAAATGTTCAAAAGGCCTATCTTGGCCGTCTAGAAAGTGTGCAGGGGACCTGGCTATCCATATTGGATTTCTTCTTTGTTTTTTCACACCAGCCACATTGCCACAGTTGCAATCCTGTTCAGTCATGCATTGCTTGACATACCCATGGTGGCGTGGTTGTGCCTCTTACTTGTTGTCATTGATATGCAAAATTGGTAAAATGTTTGCTAGTGATGTGTTATTTTGGGTTTGAGAGATTCAGGTCAGGAGTGTCTAGCTCTGCATGCATTCTCCAATCACCATGAATTGCCACCCAGGTGGAGTATGCACCCCCCCCTTTCCCACCCAGGTGGAGTATGCATCCCTACACATCAGTAGCCCATTGCATTGCCATGGCCCACTCAGGCAACTCACCAAGCAGCCAGGCACGTGGTCCAGCATGTCGCTCCATGTGATGGGGTAGAATGGAGTTACGCAGCACCATGACATCAAGTGTTGATCCGGGAAATCGGGCGCAGCATTGTGTGATGATCTTGCCGAAGTCACATGCCATTTACACATTGATGGAATGGTATTGCTTGCGATTGCCGTACATCGCCTCTATGGCATGGAGGACTACCAATTCCACATGGGTGCAATCCAGGGCACCAACACAAGTGGGCATGCCTGCCAGTGCATAGAAAGCTACTTTGGTGTCAGCTATCTCCTGGGCAGTCCGTGGTAGGGATATGTGGGTGCTTGCGTGCTTCAGGATGGCATCCAGCACTTGGTTCAGCATTTGTGAAAATAGTGGTTGCGAAATGCAATGCAGCTGACCCACTGTGTGTTGATAGGTGCCTGTGGCAAGGAAGTGGAGCACAGACACCACCTTTAGTAGCGGGGGGATGGCAGTGCATATTTCTATGAGGCTGGCAATGTCGTTGTGTATCATGTCCACTATGGTGGTGATGGTGTCCCAGTCCAACCGTGAATCTGCTCAGGGGTTAGGTTGAATGGTCTGGGTCTGATGCGAGGGATTGCTGGCTGCCTATGAGGCACTGCTGGCTGCACTGGTGGTAATTGCTGGCCCTGTCTCGCCCTCCTTCTCCTCCTGCATCTCCTCTGTGCTGCCTGTTGTTGCTGCTGTGGTTGTTGTTGTAGTTGGTGTTGTTGCTGTAGTTGTAGCAGTATAGGCATGTCCTCCAGCGCCATGATTGCAACAGCTAGTGGTAGCATTTTGGTGTAGGAAGGGGTGTGTTGTGTGGGTTTACTCATTTTATACTGGCCCACCCTCCATTGACGTTATATGATTGGGTACTCCCAATTTTTTGTTATCGAGGGGGCGGCACTATCAATGGGAGACTAATATGTAGAAAACAAAAAGTGATAGGTCGCCTTCCCCTACCTCAAGACCCTGAGTCGCAAAAAGGTTATGTCCAAGGTAGCCTTATATAATTTTCAGGTTACAAACACCAACCCTCATACAAACACCTAAATTATTGTTCAATTTTCAATTTATTATTCAAAAAATTAGTATAAAAACATTAATATGCAAAACAACGCCTAAAGAAATATAAAAAAACACACTGTGCTGATCACTTACAATCTAAATGGTGACAATGCACCAGATCTTTCAAAACGTCAAATGACCATAGTGAAAGGTGATGGGAAAGGACAGTATATCTTACTGTAAGTATGTACATGTATACTTATAAGGAAGAGTCAACATATATTGTGGTCTCCCAACTTCTAATGTGTACCTCAAAGGTGTTTAACCAGAGTGAATGATGTAATATTATATTCTTGATTGGTTGATCACTCTGTGTAAGGTAGCTTGCATGAATACAGGGTAGCTGCGGGTGATTTAATACACGCCAGCTATCCTATCGTGATTTTTTGAAAGTGAGAGATAGGAATCGGCTAATACACACGTTCCTAATAACACGTCGACATATGTTTCGGCCTTTGTGACTCATACGGAATTCTCTCTGGTGCCGTTGGTCAAGATGTAAATAATGGCCGTCTTCAGGACAGGGGCAGATTGATAATTTTCCGTATTGAATACTTTCCCATTGGTAGAATATCTGGATAAAAATATATAAAAAGGAATACATAAAAAGATTGTATAAGTTGTGACATGTTGTTGACCAATTCTTAAAAGAGGGTATGGACTGCTGATCATAGAACTGCAGTAACTTGGACTAACCTGAAAGTAACTCTATTTCTTTGGGTCGTATCTGGTAGAAAATATCAGCAGATTCAGATGGGTTCCTACAGGGTTACCATCCATTTAATTTCATATATTGTGTCTGTAAAAGATACAGACAAAGATTCGTTAGATGCCTATTGTGGCTTCTTCATTATTTATTTAATGATTTGTTAATTCATAGGTGCCAGTAGTTTATAAGCGTTACCTTTCATTTTTCTTTTTTTCTCTTTTTCTCCTTTCTTGATAGGCTGGTGAGCTAAAAAAGCTTCACTAAGCTCAATTCGTATTGGTGATGGTGTTCTTTCACTTATTGTTACACTGAGGCTGTGAAAAATGACAAAGATATTTACAGCTTGTTCATATATGAAAGGTATTTTGAGTCATATTATTTTAAAGAAACAGTAAATAACAGTAGCTCTACCAGTGCAAAATGCACGTATATATTCTAGACAAATGGCAGCTGCTAACCAAACGGCTAAAGTCCTTCACACTGTGCTGCTAGTCTTAGTGGTCATTGCAATTCCCGTGTAACACTGGGACCGGCAGCTAAAACAAAGTTGCATCTTTTAAAACGGCTGAAGTCCTTCACGCTGTGCTGCTAGTCTTAGTGGTCATTACAATTCCCGTGTAACACTGGAACCGGCAGCTAAAACAAAGTTGCATATTTCAAAAGACGGAATATTGTGAACGCAGGGGAACCCTTGGCCACTAATACCCGTGTTAAAAAGAGGCAGCGCAGGGTGGGTTGTTAAACCTACAGCACCGTAAATATAATGTCTGAACTCACCTTCAGTAAAAGTATGAAGACGTACGATCCGATGCAAGGTCTTGTTAATACGCCCTGTAACGGAAAGTATCGGCTGAGTCCGTAATTTTAAAGGAACGTCAAAGGCACGTGAGAAGTGTCACGTGCGTATACGTGCCGCGAATTTGAGCCTCTCAGTTTCTACATTTGATTACTTTACAAAGCATCTGATGTTATGTATTAGAAGGAAAGTGGCAGGGACAGCCTACGATCATTCTCAGATTTTCGTAGTTGCAAAGAACTTGCCGCCGACTCTAGTGTCGGTCCGGCAAAGTGCACCTATATGATGCATGCTGGGAAATGTAGTGCACATAGTCAATGTATTGGAAGCGACAGATTAGAAAATGTAACATCATCACGTCGACCAGTTGTATTCTACATTGCAGAAGGGTAAATGTAATTTAAAGTTTAGACTGAACCACTTATATTGTTCATATTTAATACACATGAAGTGGCCGAAACACCTTTAACGGCCGTGTATTGTGTATTATCCTGCAATATTGGCATGTTGGTGATACGTCTATATAAGAGGCCTGTGTCTTTTAGGCACCATCTTTTGGCTCATGAGTGCTACAAACAATATACAATATTATTGCACCCACTTAACCCATCAAATTGTGTGCACATAATATATAATATCACAGTTGTTCAACATGAAAATTGCTTTTGAGCGTCACTTCTTGGTAATCACAAAAATATCTCGGCATGTTCATACTTTGTACAAGACTTGGTCCAATCAGGGAGACATGTGTTCAATCATTTACAAGAATTTGTTCCATTCAACCGCTATATTTAATCCATTCTTTACAGAGTTAGTCTCGTAAATCCAGCGTTGCTCACATTTGATAAGAGTTAAATTACGGTCACCACCTCTTATCGCTTGTTTCACGATTTGTAAGACGCACCAAAGCATCTCTGTTGGTTTATGCTGTTTTTGGACATAGTGTGCCACCAGCGGTTTATTTTCTATTCTATTTCTTATACATGACTTATGTTCACAGATGCGCTGTCTGACTTGCCTTTTTGTTTTTCCAATATATGCTAAATTGCAGGGGCAGAGAATGACATATACTGCCCAAGTGGTGGCGCAGTTGGTAAATTCTCGTAGTTGGATAACTCGAGTGCCTAAGGTGATACTCTTCATATTTTGAGTTTGTGGACAAACTGAACATTTCCCACACTTATGATGTCCAATAACCGGGCCGAGGCCCCATAGTGTATTCTGAGTTGGTTGTGCGATTTTTGAGCCTGGGTAAGTATGTACCAGGCTATCTTTAAGATTTTTTTGTCTTTTAAAGGCAAAACGAGGTTTTGCTGGGTTAAAGTCTTCTGTTTTAAGCATATCCCAGTGTTTCAAAATGGTTTTCCTCAGACGTGTACTTATAGGGCTGTAAGTGCTCACACAAGTGATTTTATTTAGTGTGGTTTTCTGTGCTGGATTAAGACAGTTTTCCCTATTCATGTGTTGTGCTCTCTTGTAGGCTCTTTGAATAGTTTGTTTTGGGTAGCCTCGATCTCTCAGTCTGATCTTAAGGGCTTGTCCATGTATTTTGTAATCTGATATTTGAGAGCAGTTTCTGCGAATGCGCAGGAATTGCCCAAAGGGGAGGCCCTCTTTTAGACTTTTCGGATGAAAACTAGAGTATTTCAAAAGTGTATTTCTATCCGTCGGTTTTTTATAGAGGACCGTATCTAGTTTCCCTTCGTCTGTCTTAATAATCTCAAGATCTAAAAAAGAGACTTTCAAGTTATTATATTCAACCGTGAACTGAATGCACTGATTTTGAAGGTTTAGCCAGGAATGAAAGTCTATCAGGGATGATGTAGAACCTCGCCATATCATAAACACATCATCGATGTATCTATACCATGCGATGATGTTCGATTTGAACGGGTTGCTGCAATTGTAGATGAATTTGGTTTCAAAATCATCCATGTATAGATTGGCAAGGTTGGGTGCAAACGTGGCACCCATACTAGTCCCTTGTAACTGGTTGTAAAAGGTTGTCTCATAAAGAAAATAGTTTTCTCTCAGTGCCAAACATATGCATTCTAATATGAAAGCTGTAGGTACTTTTGTCAAAGTAGTGGTTCGCAAATTCAGATATTTTTGCATTACTGTGAGACAGTCTTGTTGGGGTATGCTCGTGTATAGAGCAACCACATCTAGAGTGACAAGAATGTCATCTCGAGTAGTTTGGATGTCTGCAATGGTTTTTATCATGTTTGTAGTATCTTTTATGTATGATTGCATCTTGTTCACGAATGGTCGCAAAAACCAATCTGCATATCTGCATATATCGAAAGGGGTTCTAGAATAGAATTAATTGCTGCTACAATGGGACGGCCTGGTGGTTTAAGTGGATTTTTATGTACTTTAGGCAAAATGTAAAAAGCCGGTGTAGTGGGGTTAGGATTGATCAGAAATGACTGCTCATCTTCGTCAATCCAGCCCTCAACAAGGCTCAAATTCGCGGCACGTATACGCACGTGACACTTCTCACGTGCCTTTGACGTTCCTTTAAAATTACGGACTCAGCCGATACTTTCCGTTACAGGGCGTATTAACAAGACCTTGCATCGGATCGTACGTCTTCATACTTTTACTGAAGGTGAGTTCAGACATTATATTTACGGTGCTGTAGGTTTAACAACCCACCCCGCGCTGCCTCTTTTTAACACGGGTATTAGTGGCCAAGGGTTCCCCTGCGTTCACAATATTCCGTCTTTTGAAATATGCAACTTTGTTTTAGCTGCCGGTTCCAGTGTTACACGGGAATTGTAATGACCACTAAGACTAGCAGCACAGCGTGAAGGACTTCAGCCGTTTTAAAAGATGCAACTTTGTTTTAGCTGCCGGTCCCAGTGTTACACGGGAATTGCAATGACCACTAAGACTAGCAGCACAGTGTGAAGGACTTTAGCCGTTTGGTTAGCAGCTGCCATTTGTCTAGAATATATACGTGCATTTTGCACTGGTAGAGCTACTGTTATTTACTGTTTCTTTAAAATAATATGACTCAAAATACCTTTCATATATGAACAAGCTGTAAATATCTTTGTCATTTTTCACAGCCTCAGTGTAACAATAAGTGAAAGAACACCATCACCAATACGAATTGAGCCTAGTGAAGCTTTTTTAGCTCACCAGCCTATCAAGAAAGGAGAAAAAGAGAAAAAAAGAAAAATGAAAGGTAACGCTTATAAACTACTGGCACCTATGAATTAACAAATCATTAAATAAATAATGAAGAAGCCACAATAGGCATCTAACGAATCTTTGTCTGTATCTTTTACAGACACAATATATGAAATTAAATGGATGGTAACCATGTAGGAACCCATCTGAATCTGCTGATATTTTCTACCAGATACGACCCAAAGAAATAGAGTTACTTTCAGGTTAGTCCAAGTTACTGCAGTTCTATGATCAGCAGTCCATACCCTCTTTTAAGAATTGGTCAACAACATGTCACAACTTATACAATCTTTTTATGTATTCCTTTTTATATATTTTTATCCAGATATTCTACCAATGGGAAAGTATTCAATACGGAAAATTATCAATCTGCCCCTGTCCTGAAGACGGCCATTATTTACATCTTGACCAACGGCACCAGAGAGAATTCCGTATGAGTCACAAAGGCCGAAACATATGTCGACGTGTTATTAGGAACGTGTGTATTAGCCGATTCCTATCTCTCACTTTCAAAAAATCACGATAGGATAGCTGGCGTGTATTAAATCACCCGCAGCTACCCTGTATTCATGCAAGCTACCTTACACAGAGTGATCAACCAATCAAGAATATAATATTACATCATTCACTCTGGTTAAACACCTTTGAGGTACACATTAGAAGTTGGGAGACCACAATATATGTTGACTCTTCCTTATAAGTATACATGTACATACTTACAGTAAGATATACTGTCCTTTCCCATCACCTTTCACTATGGTCATTTGACGTTTTGAAAGGTCTGGTGCATTGTCACCATTTAGATTGTAAGTGATCAGCACAGTGTGTTTTTTTTATATTTCTTTAGGCGTTGTTTTGCATATTAATGTTTTTATACTAATTTTTTGAATAATAAATTGAAAATTGAACAATAATTTAGGTGTTTGTATGAGGGTTGGTGTTTGTAACCTGAAAATTATATAAGGCTACCTTGGACATAACCTTTTTGCGACTCAGGGTCTTGAGGTAGGGGAAGGCGACCTATCACTTTTTGTTTTCCACCCTCCATTGACTCCACCTGTGGTGATTGTGTGCACCTGTGGCAGTTGGCTTGATTGATGATTGCTGTTTGCGGGTGGTCCGCAATGCCTGTATGGCCGGCATCATGCAGCCCCTGATTACCGCCTTTGGGATGACGGTATTTGCATGTCCACGTTGGTTGTGATGTTCTCCTATTACCCGCATGCCGGTATTTGCTCCCCAAAGGGGCGTGTGTACGCGCCCATGCCAGTATGAGGGGGCACGGTACGGGCGTTGCCAGTATTGGCGGGTTGTCGGGTTGGAATGCCTCAGACCCGTTAACGATGCCGCTATTACCATTCCGCCTTCATTTTTCCATTACCTTCATTCTCGTAATGAGGCCCTATGTCCGCAAATAAAATGCCTGCCAGTCTTCATTTTGTGATGACTTCATCCTTATAATTCATCCATATAAACCAGCACTTGCTTGTCCACCTTGCGTGCTCCTTGAAAAATGAGCATAGCAAATGAAATGGCTTTTGTATGTGAAGGTTATTGCTAATAGCTGACAATGGTTAAAGATACCCGCAGGGCAATTGGTTCTCACAGATGCGTGGATTATTTACAATGTTGTAATGCAGAAGTGGTAAACCAGAAAATATTCTTACATGAACATAATTTACGTTTTTCCAAGGCAGCAGCAGCATGTTGTCCACACTGTAAACATCTCCTATGTTGACCTCTTTCACAATAAAGTGGACATTATATAAACATAACATTTCTTGAAATGTAATACTTCATTGTTGAAGCGGAAGGAAAAAAGGATGAGTTGCATTACTGGTTTTATGCCTTAGATGGCGACAAAGAAACGTACAACTTTCATTGCCATTACCTTTGCTTGACAATGTACCGCTTTAAGCTAATGATTTAAACAGTGCATCATCTGTTTTAATGTTGAAATATATTTTCCAAACGAGTTGCATAGTTAAGTGAACAAAGCTGTGTATATGCCATCTGGTTTCGGATGAACATTTGAAAAAGTCACGAGACGTACAGCTTTCATTTTATGCACCACTCTAAATTGGTAAACAATAAAGTAGGCAAATTATCTTTTTTTTTGTCTGCAGCCTTCATGTAGCAGTTTACATTTCCGGCCACTACTCAGATAACAATCTTCACATGCGCATGTGCGGAAAGTAGTTCACAGCAATACCGTATTATTGAAGAATTTGGAAGCATAACCCCATTTACAATGTTTATTTACTTGAAAAGTATTGGACATCTAAAACACATACAAACAACTCATGGCTACATTTGTGGAACTTGATTTATGAATAGCGTGCGTGACGTAGTTGAAAGTGGAAGTCCATGTTTGCATACAACACATGTGACTTTTAGATCGGCCTGGCTGCTGTTCTCTCCTCATGACTGTCTCTGAGAGTGTGATGTTTGTGGTTTGGGAGATGGCCCCTGCAAGGACCCCAAAATTAACTAAGATGTAGATGACCTGCCTAATATGGTATGCAGCAAATTACGTATCAGATGTACTGGAGTACGATGGGAGGACCTACCCCCTCCAAGTAAGAATGCGATTTTGAGAGAAGTTAGCACCCAAGGTGGGCGCTGGTAATTGGCAATAAATACACCCCATCATTGGCGGGGTAATGTATTGTGATATGAGCCAAACTTGCTTACAGGCCTGGGCCTGCAGGTTCAGGAGGTTGTAAAACCGTTGCCTGCAACAGCAGCGACAGGTGATGGGGGTAAGTTGGAGCAGGTTTTATTTTAGTTGAATGTTTTGTTTAGGGCTGACCCTATCCAGAGGATCTCGGAGCGCCTTATGTGGTTCAAAGTTTGAAGAAAGTTACAAAATGTTTTGAGCAAAGGTTAGGAAGATTAGGATGGATAATTGATAGTTGTGGAGGAGGGCAGTGTTATGTGTGGGGATCGGGTATGTTTTGGTGCTATTCCTGAAAGTGGCTATGGATCATGCAGTGCGCATGCAGTGCATATGTGAAGATGCAGGGTGTGCCATGCCCTGGGTGCCTAATGCATAATCAGTAACCCGGCGAGAGCGAAGCAGAATGCAACAAGCATTCTGATTGGCTCTCGCCAGGTCCCTACCCGGCCGGGAATCCCTCCTTCGGGATTCCACGGCCTTTATCCCCGGCGGGGGGCGTGGCAGCCCCTCAGCCAATGAGGAGGCTGGAAGCGGGGCCATCCCCGCTCCGAGCCTCCCCGCGGCTGAGAGGCTGCCTTCGCCCCCTGCCGGGGACTCGGGTAAGTCTTTTTTTTTTTAATCCCTTCCTCCCACCCGTCCCCCCCAACTTACCTTCTTGGTCCTACGTCCGCGTCAGCTGGAGGGAAGCCTCCAGCCATGTGGAGACTCGGAGCGGGGCCATCCCCGCTCCGTGCTGCCACACGGCTGGAGGCTTCCCTCGTCTCCCGCCGGGGATGCAGGTACGTTTATTTATTTATTTTTTCCCACTCCCTCCCTCCCAACCCCACTTACCTTCTTTTTGATCCTTTTTTCGGGAGCGGACGCGCTGGGAACACTTTTGTTCCCACTCGCGTCCGCTCCCGATGGCTGCCATGGAAAGGGAAAACGGACTCCGTTTTCCCTTTCCATGGCGGCGGCCATTTTCTTTTTTTTTTCTCCTGAAACACCGCAGCGTCAAAATGCTGCAGCGTTTCAGAACAAAAAAAAAGCTTTTAGTGCCCCGGTCATGCAAATTTTGCGGGCCGGGGTACTAATAGCAATAGAACCCTCGCGTCGGGGCATTACCGACTCTGGTAATGCCCCGACGCTCGGGTTCTATTGCTTAAATTAATGTTTTGTGTGCATGTGAGTTTGCAGAGTGGAATGTGTAGAAGGTGTTGGCTGGCTTTCCTTGAGGCAAGACAGAGTTTTGAGGTAGATGGATTTGGATACAATGCAGAGTCCTTTGAAGGTAATTCTCAGCAGTGTGGGGAGTCAGTGGAGCTGGGCAAAAGTGGGGTGATGTGTGCATGTTTGGGTAGGTCAAGGATGAGTCTGGATGCTGCGTTTTGTATGGCAGGCAGGGGTGCATGTGTGTTGTTTGGGAGTCCAGTGAGGAGAGCATTTCTATAGTGCGGTTTAGAGAGAACCAGTACTTGGACGGCCGTGAAGTCGTCAGGTGGAAGGATATGTCTGATTTTGCATAGGAGGTGTAGTTGTAGATTGCATGTTTTGGTAAACGCCTCTCTCTGGTGTGTGAAGGAAAGGTGGGGGTCGATGGTGAAGCCAAAGGATTTGACAAGTGTGGAAAGGTATATGTGTGGGTCGTCTGTGGCGAGTTCTTGGATCCAGGGGGTGAGATTGGGCTTGTGCCTTGGAGGGTCAGATGAGAAAGTATTTAGTTTTGGAAGGGTGGAGTTTGAGGAAGTAGGTGGCCATCCAGTTGGTGATGGTGAAGAGACAGGCCTTGAGGGTGTGGAGTATTTGTATGTCATGTGCGTATTGGTGTTAATGGACCTTGTGTTTGCTAAGGGTCTGTCCAAGCGATTCAACATATAAGTTGAAGAGGAGTGGAGATAGGGAGGAGTGTTGCATTCCCATCCTTGACAGGGGTGAGGTTTGACCAATAAGGGGGCATGGAGACAAAGTGTGTCCTGTCAGTGGGTAAGGAGGTGAACCAGTCGAGTATGGTGCCAGAGAGGTTCATCCTGTGAGCTAGAATGTCTAGTAGCATTGTGTGGTCAATGGTATCGAAGGTGGCAGAGAGGTCGAGAATTATGAGTCGTGCTGTGTGTCCTCTGCCTGTCATGCTGTAGCAGTGTCAGTGCTGTGTCCAGGCTGAAAGCCAGATTAGAAGGGCTTGTGTAGGCTGTTTGTGGTCATGTGATGATGCAGTTGGGTTGCAAAGCATTCCATGATTCTCGTAAGGTATGGTACGGTAGTGATGGGGCAATAGTTTTCAGGGAGCGTGAGTTTGAGAGATGTTTTTAATTCGGAGGGGTGAGATTTGTCACGTTTTGAGTGCAGTGGGGATAGTACCAAGTGAGAGACAGGTGTTGATGATGTTGAGCTAGTAGGGAGCTAGAGCAGTGAGGCAATTGGATGCAACTTGAAGTGGGCATGCATCATCCAGGAATTGTACAGGTTTTGTTTTGGCTGCATGGGTGATGAGGGATAATGAGGGTGTCAGTGTCGATGGGGTGGAAGTTGTCCGATGTGTTGGAATATTTGGTAACGCGGTGTGTGAATGGGAGAGCTGAGGGAAGGGATATCCTAATGTTGTGTATTTTGGAGTTGAAGTAGTTTATGAGGGAGTTACATACTGCAGTGGATGGGTGTGCCAAAGGTGTGGATGGTGGTTTAGAGAGGGACCAACAGTTTCTGGGTATGTTGGGTGGTGGATTGGAGTTCTTGGAGGTAATGGGTCATTCTGTATTTCTTACGGCAGTGCCTGAGTGTTGAAGGGGGTTGGTTCTTTTAAACTATCCAAACTCTCTACATTCTAAACTCTCCATGCTAAATTAACATTTCTTCAAACGCTTAACTAATTCTAAACTCTGCACACTATACACATTAAACTATACTATGCTATCAACTGCGCTATAGAAAATACGATGGAGCTCATTACGAGTCTGGCGGTAACTTTGCTGGTACTATCAGCAGGTTGCCGCCAGATCCATAATGAATTACCAGCGCCTGACTTGCCAGTAAAACAGGGGGATTACAACCCCGACAGTCCGGAAAGCCAGGCGCCGGTAAATTGTAAATCCCCATTCTCATAGAGTCCTCCAGGACTCTATGAGAATGGGGAACATGGAAGCACTGGCACCGTTAATACCATTGCCGGTCCTTCCCTGACGGTCTGCTTACCGTGGCTGCTGTGTCAGGCAGGGTCCGACCTGTCAGGCACAGCAGCTCTGGCATGCAGACCTATAATACGCCGGTCCAAAAACAACAGTGCCGGTAACCGGAAATCAGAAATCACAAACAATAATATTCCACTTGTCACTGCTTCAAGATAAGTGAGCACAGGTGCAGGAGTTATTTCTTAAGAAGAGACAACATCCTGTAATAACCATCCCAACCTTCAAGAACGGTGCAATAAAATAAATGGAAATTTCCAGGAAATTAAATGATATGATATGGTATTAATAACGCGCCTGCACACAAGTGTTTCTAGGCACGACATGACAAGGATGGGGAAAACAGAACAGAGGGAGGACAAAATAGCAATCTTATTAGGCCATGTGTCATTCAGATCGCGCAAGTGCAGGGAGGTGGAAGGGGAGAAGTGCCGGGGGCTGCGGGGATAGTGCAGGTAACTCAATAAGTGCCGCCAGCGAGTGGCTCATGAGTGTAGAGAAAAGAAACTGTAGGATTGCAGATACAGACCATAAGTACTGGGGGAGCGCGGAGGCAGTGCAACGGCAACTGGACAAGCGGTAGACTGGGACCGAGTTCAGAGGGTAGCCAGGTGACCTGTACATGGTGCAGTCAGTACATCAGTAGGGTAGAGGAAGAGAGAAAGCGGAAGCCTAAAGGAAGGTCTTGAGTTGCTTAAATAACCAGAGGTGGTCCAGCTCAAGTTTGAGAGAGGCAGGGAGGCTGTTCCAGGGGGAGGCCCCGGCCAAAGAGAGCAATCTGTCCCGAACTCTCTGCTTGGAAAAACGCTGGACCCTCAGAGAGATGGAGTGGATGAACAGAGAGCTTGAGAAGGAAGATATTTAGGAAGAGAGAGTTGGAGGTAGTGCGGTCCCAGGCCCCAGAAAACCTGGTGGACGATGGAAAGTGTCTTGAACTTGATCCTTGCCAACACAAGGAGCCAGTGAATAGATTTCAGAGCTGTAAAAATACAATCCCTGGGCTTGAGGCCAAGGACAAGTCTTGTAGTCCTGTTCTGGATAACTTGTAAAGATCGAAGAGTAGAGACAGGCAGATTTGGGAAGAGTCTGTTGCAGTAGTCCAGCCTTGAGAGAACCAGAGATCTGGAGACAGTGAGCTTCTGGGAGAAAGTGAGGAAAGAAGAATACTTCTGAGGGGGTGTAACTGATAGTTTGACTTTTTAGAGACGTCAGAGATGTGAGGAGAGAAGGAGAGGTGGAGTCGAAGATGACATCAAGGTTCTTAACTTCACAGGTAGGTACCGGAAGAGGGCCCAGAGTGGGCGGCCAGAGAGATAGAGGAAAGGAGGGAGCTCGTGGTCTGATGAGGAGGATCTCATTCTTACTGGCATTATGGCAGTGATCATTAGAGGCACACCATTCCTGAAATCCAAAATCAACTGAACAATATGGAGTCTTGATTTGACATTTTGAGGAGAGGCTAACCAGGTCCTTCCACAGTGGTTTTCCTTTTACAATTTCAATTTCTCTTGTTTAGTGTTTTCCCTTTTGAATATCTTTATTTATTTATTGGTTATTTATAAGGCACTTGTTCAACAAGACAGTGAGTGTTTCAAAGCACCACAGGGCAAAAGGGAATGGAACAATGGAGTGAATAAACAATGGAAGACATTGAATAAAAAATAGGCAAACAGCAGTCCAACTAGGCCTTGTGACATTCAGAGCGTCCAAGTGCAGTGAAAGAGAAAAGGGGTGGTTAAGTGCTATTAGGGTCCACAAGGGTGGAAATGCAAAAGCTGTCTATTGAGGAAGGGCAGCAGGTAAGTGCATGGACAGAGACGTCCCAAGTGAAGAGGGTAGTAAACTGCCAACAGGTAAGTGCAGGGTGGAGACAATCCACTGAGAGATGGGCAGTGTGGGACATTGGGGTGCTGGTGGTGACTGAGCTAAAGACCAGACCCAATTGGACTCTTGAGGGACCGGGCCACCAATCTCAGCGACAGAGGGGAAGGTTAGTGAACCCGGGGGGTCCTTAAATCAGTAACTAGTCATACATGGATGGGATATAGAAGATCTCTTACACCAATTAATAATACCGAAGTTGCCAAAAAGTCTCTCCCGACTGTTTTATTATCAATTGTCTAATACAGGGAATTACGATGGACATCAACGGATGTTTGTTCAAGCTCTCAAACATGTTGCATAAAAAACACATTTATATACAAAACATTTCTCATCTGTGACGTCATACTATGTGACAAACAAGAAAAACCTACGACGGGTTGTAATACACTCAAAGGGAACATCTAAGTATATGTTCTATATAGGGAAGGGTTGTGATTGGGCCTCTACAGTCAGGTGGACAAATTATGCCCACCTCTAGTGCAATTCATCTTCAACAGTTATTAAGTACACAGTGGGCCTCATTACAAGGTTGCCGGTCTGGTAAACACGGTACCGGTATGCTTGCTGGTACCGTTGTTACCGGACCAGCAAACTATGAGGTCTGCTCGCCGGTGCATGTCAGCCCATGTCTGACCTGCCGGGCAGAATGCACCTGCGAGCAGACCTACACGGTAGCACCAGCACCATTATTAACGGTGCCGGTGCTACTGGCCTCCCCATTTTCATTTGAACCCTATGGGGCTCAAATGGGAATGGGGAGTAACAATTACCGGCACCCGGCAATGGGCAAATACCGGGTCCGGCGGGGCCAGAATGCCCGGTAATAGCCCATTGCCAGGTGCCGGTAATTTCATGACTCCGGCGGCAGCCGTGCCGATATTTACCGGCATGGCTACCGCCTCAGTCATAATGAGGCCCAGTATATCATTGGCTCTCAAACTATTAGGCCCTTCATTTTATTTATACATTTTTTATTAAAATAATATACATTCAGCCGACAAGGCTTTACATATAAACCCATATACATTCTTTAAAATACAAATTCCATCTCTAGATCACACAAAGTAAAACATAAAAAGAAAAAGAACAAACTCTTAAAAATTACTATTTAAAATCCAGAATTCGATATGACAATCTTTCCAAAATTGATAAAATTACTTCATAAAATTTCATCATATAAAAGATCAAGTTCTCATCATTGCCCTTCAACAAGTTTTCCCAGATTTCACTTATACTATCCAAATTCTTAGAATTATCATAAGCATGCAGGTTTTTGAGTCTCAGGGATGGCACACTCTCACTTAGCTGACTCAATTACATTCACACCACATAGTCTACAGTATCTCTCTGTTTTAGGAACACCTACTTTTGGATCTAAAACTTCTAAAACATCACACATGTTAAATTTAAACAATAGTTATCTCCGGATACTCTGACTGTCTGGAAACGCCATCTGATACGCCGGTTTAACTACTGTTATGGACCAGAATTCAAGATACAATCCACTATTAGCTTTAGTGGATAAGTTAACCATATTTTGCTCTCCATCAAGACTATATATAGACTTCTTCAATAACCATTTAATTTTATTAATAGAATATAATGGACAACTATTACTAAATTCTAGCGCCCATTTAGCGAACATTCTTTCACATGTATGAAAAAGGGTCATATCTTGTTTATTCTTCACCTTAGCATATTGAGATATCATTTCCACAGCAAAAGTATCATTATTTAGTCGTAACATGTTTGCATATAGGATCGCCATCATATATTGTATTTTACTATTTGCACTATTTATGTTGCACTCCATTAGTATATATTCCCGGGAGAGTCATTTGGGCATTCGTGACAGCTTCCTCAGTATTTTTGCTTCATATCTCTCGCGATCACTAGCAAAGTGTCTCCCCCAAATCTCTGCTCCATATAGCAGACACAACACTATTTTTGCTGTATACAACATGATAACAGTACTTATGGACAGATTACCCTGTGTACCAATGGAATTGCTCAAGGCTAGCGTAGCTATCATACATTTTCTCTTGGATGCACACCAATGATGTTTCCAACTAAGTCTATTATCAATGATAACTCCTAAATATTTATATTGATCCACCACTTCAATCTTCTGGTTATTAATGTACCATTTCATACAATTGCTCTTCCTTATTTTTGCTTGTCTATGATATGTCATCAACTTGGTTCTACTTATATTAATAATAAGATGATTCATTTCAGCAAACTTAGCTAGAGCATCTAACTTTGCTTGCAGTCCCTTTGGTGTGCAGTCAAGCAGAAGGAGATCGTCGGCATAGCCCAACCAACCTAGCCTCGCTGTTCCTAATTTGATGTTATTAATATTACTATCTGTCTCATCCTTCATGAAGTCAGCAAGGTAAAGATTAAAAAGGGTGGCCGCTAATGTGCATCCTTGCTTGACTCCACATTTGGTGGATATGGTCGCAAACAATCTTCCTTCTGCATCCAAATGGACTTTCACAGTGGTCTCACTATGTAATAACTGTATGATAGACAATAAACCTAGTGGAATTCCCCAAGCTTTTAATTTTACCCACATGATGTTACACACTATTGTATCAAAAGCTGCTGTGAAATCAATATACGCTACATATACCGGTAGCCCACTGCTATTCCAGGAGTACTCGATGGCAGTGACTAGTATAGCAATATCATGCGTGGTCGCGGATCCTGTTCTAAAACCAAATTCGAAAAAAGGTGGAAGGATATGATTGGCAAAAATCCACAGATTAATTGGCCCTCTACAATTGGTAGGCACGCTCGTGCCCTCCTGGAACATTCGGCTCACTAGCAGCACATAAGCTGGTACCCAGGTGCCAGTGGGTGGGCTTGACCATGTCTCCCCACCCAATTAGCCCAACATCTCTCTTCGCTCATGCCTTCTGCCATTCACATTGTCTTTGAACTCAGCCTTGCAAAGTATCCTTGCTCCTGGGAATATAAGGGCATATAGGCAGATTCTTAACATAGTTCTGTTCTGCACGCCCAACTCCTATTTACATCCTTGGCTCATGTGACAGGAGACCATATTTTGGCATGTCTTGCAGCATTTAATTGTCTTGAATGAATAAACTCGTGGTACTCGTGGTGTTCTTTCTTTGTACCTTAACAAGGGTTGATTCAGCATCTCATGTTCACTGTTCTTCAAGGATAGATTACCAATTCTTGGCCGCTCCATCCTTTGACACCAGGCCAGACAGCTCTTCCAGGGCTTTCTATTCTCTTAGCTTCCTGTTGCTGCGACACAGCCTTCCCAATTCTTCTTTCTGCGTGGGTCTGAGCTTACTAAATATGTGACACCAATGTCCAGAATTCTATATAATGGTGGCACCACCTACAGTCTATTCACTATGTATTGCTAGCCTTTAAGATCACTTAGTCTATTTGCGTTGCTGCATCTGTACAGTTATAAAATGACTTGCACTTTCTGCAGTGCTTTTCACATGTACAATCTACATTCCACATATGAAAGTTTACTTGATTCTTTATTCCGTCATCAGATTCCAAGAAGTCTATGCATTCTTTTCTTCAGCCACTCTTCTCAGTGTGCCACCCTCACTTCTTGTGACGTCATCAACTCTCTTTCTCTCATCTTCATTTTCCTTCTGGGATCTCCTCCAAGAGATTGTCATCTCTGCAAGGATACATCATGTAGGGTTTTTTTCAATGGATACCTTTTCACAAAGGCTCTCGTTGGAATAGGCATCATCACTGGTGTTGTGCATGGTGCGATCTCTGGATTCCAGCATACAGGAAGGATGGGGGTGGGACTTCCTGAAGAGGCATTCAGCTGCTCCTCTACACTGCCCCCTCAGGTTTATTCATTGACCATTCCTTCACCAGTCTCCACATCTTGGTATCCTCTCTTGAAGAAGTGCTTCTTTGAGTCTAGATCTTTATCACTTATTTCAGGGATCCTGCTGATTTTACATGTTCTTCAACACTCCAGGTCATGTAGCTGCACTGTCCATTTGGACTACAATAGACCCATCATCCTACATACTTCTTGTAATTTCTTGGATGCAGGAAATGTGTTCCCTCAGATGCTAAGATGCTGGCCTGTATATATTTTCTGATCTCTTCATCTGTCAACTGCTTGGGTCCAAACCCTGATTCGACATTGTTCATGATCTTCATTCCAACTGCCTTCTTCGCTGTCTTCTTTCTTGCACTGTGTAATTATGTTCTTAATCACACAGAATTCAAACATCACCATCACTAATACTGCTTCAAGAAGCTTGAAAATGTTCGCCATCCATTGTGGAACCAATGAGAAGATAGACACGAACCAAGTGTCATCTGCAATGTCTTCTGTCTCATCTTCCATCTGATCGTGCAATTTCATCAGCAGCGTTATGGCCTCTGTCAAGGTCCTATTTCCGCCATCATGAAAAGGTGTGAATGTGCATATTGATGGCCCAATTTCGGCGCAAACTCCTCCTTCCATCGCTGTGATCGTGTCAAGGACCTCTCTGTTCTGGAGGGTCATTAGTCGTATAGTGCTCAACTCTTCCTTGATACACTGAATCCCTTTATGGAGTGTTGATTGTTTGTAGGAGCTCCCCGCGAATTATTTGCAACCACTTTGAATTGGCCATCGTCTGAATTCCAGGCATGAAGATAGTTGTGAATATCGCAGAAGTCTGACTGAACAACCTTTGCTCATATGGAATAGAATCAAAGGCTTCTATCGATTTGGCTGAAAAGTAATTCTCCCTCTTTGTTCGATGGAGAAATTTGAGTGATCTTCTCCTCCAATGGGCATCCACTTTTGGAAATTCACCAATGTTCATGTCACTCTGAGGAATCACTAATGCTGGAACATGGACAAGCACTTAGGAACAAGTACCTCCCCAATCCTTGGGCAGCTTCATATAAGCTCTGGTCCAACAAGCCCAATATCCATCCATCAGGACAGCTGTCCCTGCCCTATACCGGAGACATCAACTATAGTCTTGCAACCTATGTTATCTCCCACATGCCTCTTTCCTTTTCTTTGAAAGCACAATGTAGCATTTAATAGTGGAATCACAAACAATGGGCCTGATTCATTTTCTACCCATTTCAGAAGCTTGGCATGTTCGGCCCATGACTTCTGATATCCATCATTTACTTTTTGTACTTCTCGCATGTATTCTTGCTTCAATAGATGAGCTGCACAGGACATCAATCCTTCATCTCATTCTTTCTTGGACTTTACTTGTCCATAGACTAGTAACTGTGTTCTTTCCCACCATCTAGCCGTCCAAGCTATCTCTACTTAATCAGGGTAGTCCATTCTCTTCATTTCAGTTATGACCACTTCAACCTGTCCTGCGCTAGGATACGTGAGCATATTTTTCTTCCATGCAGGCTCCTTTTCCATCCATGTAGTCTTGATATAATCATCCTGGAATGGAGTTGACCATTTCAATCTCCATCATAGAGTGGCCCAATGTCCTTGGAACTGTCCTCGAGTCATGCATGCAGCAAGATGAACAAGACATCTGGCATTGTGTTCTGGCATTTCTCTGGAATGAAAGTTTGGGCAGCATTCATGGCATAAGGTACGAGAGTGCAAACATAGCAACCCTCCTTGGATGTTCTCTCTCCCAACTTCTTCATGTGCTGGTACCACATCTTATTACCCAAGTGTGCTGTACTATCTAGATAAGTGTTTATCCCGTCATTGTCTTCCTCTGCATTTATGTGTCTCCCTAGCAAAATGCTTGCAGCCCATGGAAAAAATTCCAAAGCAGCGTTATGATGGGGAGACATATACTATATCAAATAAGGGAGCCCCTTGTGGGCATATGTGGTTGGGTTCAAAATACATGTCCACGCTGCAAACAACTCAATATATTGTATATATTACAATTATTTATGAAGATTCATTTTGTGCAAAAAGAGTCACAGAGAGTATCTCAAATGTGTGTTAATTATATACATAATATATATATATATAATATTAATTATATATATATATTATATATATATGCAATAAAAAATAATGTTTGTATTTGTATATTTTTAGGCATACAAACATATTTGCATGAGTCAGATTGTGGGACAAATACTGAATCAAAAACAATGATAATGTAAGAAAAAAAGATTGTACAATCACACAAATGACATGGAAAGCAAAAGCCAAAATTTGGACCAAAACCAAAATTATAAAAGTCTTACATTGATTATTTACCCTCCAAGTTATGAGGTTCTCCAGGGTACAATTAAAAATTAAATAGTAATCATGCCTTAAATCTGCCTATGTGAAAGTTAAGAATCTTATATTTAACAGTGCCAGATCTTGTCTTCTGGGCATTGGGAAAGAACTCTAGGGGGGGGCAGAGAAATATTGTTGTGGAATGATGTTTTGAAAGGAGTTTGAGATACTCAGCAGTTTATTAATTTCACTGTACATCATATTCTAAGTACCCCACTTGTCACTTACCCTGAATTGCTTGCAGGGGAGTGTGGGGATATGTCCAAAAATGTGAGTTCCTTACAATGGGTGATAACGCTTCCCTCAAAGGGCAGACAACACAAGGGACCTTGACTCATCGGGAATGGGCAAATCTACAAGAGTTCCTGGAGTGAGGCGGATCAACGGGACTCCTGCTTTGTTTGGATCAATGAGACATTAAAGGTGAATCAGAAGAAACAGAAAAATACAAAGCATAATGGTGCACATCTATATCACGAATCAACATGTTAATCTCCACCACTTGTGCCACTCTGGAGTTTTTTGAGCTTGATCATTCTCTGACATTGGACCAGCTTCAACATTCCTCATGTTTACTGAAATTTAAGTAAGAAAAAAAACATTTGCTATAGGCAGCCTTTTGATTACATGGCCATTCTTAGGATCCTGTATACAAGTGTGGATGTCCACGTCTCTTCTGACAAGAGCAGGATAAGCTCGAAGGATAAACACAAAAACAGCAAGTACGAGTCTCTGAGCATCTACTTCTGACAAGACCACAGATTCAGCCAACCAAATATTCAGTAAGAAATGAATCGGGGTACTGCTCATGTTTCCAATTCTTAACCAAGTGTTGTCATTTAGGCATAACGATATACCTTGGACTTTTACTGATGTGGGAGTAACATTTTCAACAACAAAAGGGCCGTCAAATCTTGGCTCGTGCCACTTCCAAGTGAAGTTTTTATTTAGCACATTGTCACCAACAAATAGTCTAGGTGCTGATAGTAGTTCACTTCATCCAGTTGCTGAATGGTTTTCATCTGTGTTCTGAGACCGACCCCCTAACGCTTGAATTGATCTGAAATGAGAGAGATGCTAGAGGTCATACATCTCAAATATTCACATAACTCATTTCCTAACATTTTTGCTGTACTCTCGGCATCACTTCTACACCTCAATGGAGGAGTAAAAGGCATTCTCATTCACTCTCCTGTCGCTAGTTCAATTGGTGTGAGGTGATGGTCCGAACCAGGTGCTTCCTTAGGGCATATAAAGCTAAGGGCAGACAATATAGCCATCCCCTTTTCAATGTTAGCTTGAGCATGGCAATCCTTTGTTTAAGGAGACCATTGAGTCTCTCACATTTACCATTTGCTTGCGGGTGATAAGCAGAAGAAAACATGTGCTTAATACTCAACAATATTCCTATTTGTTCAACCACTTCATTGACAAAATGTGGCCCAGTCTCATTATCGGATTTCAGCACTTCACACACGCCCCATCTTGGAAAGACTTCACGTACTAAAAACTTTGCTGTGCAAGTGGTGTCAGGGTGTGTACACATACCTGCTTCAATCCACCTAGAGAAGGGACACACCATCACTATCAGATACCTGTATCCACTATACACTTGCAGCATATCAACATAGTCAATATGTAAATTCTGAAACGGACCATTCGGTCAAGGAATTACTCCTCTAATCATTCGCAGTGTATGCCCAGCGGTAAACATTTGATATACGATGCACTATACTACATAAATTGCAATGTGTTTTAACAAATTATTTAGTAAGCCTGTCTTACGCAGTTGTTGCAGCAATACTTTCCCTAGTTACATGCGCAGGGTACTGGAGCTGTTCAAGCGCTACCTTTAACACAATGCCCCCGGCATCACAGGCTTTCCAGTGCTATCCTGTCACCATAATGCTTCAGTGAGTGATAAAGAACACCCCCTTTGCTTCCATAATTCCTGCTCTTCATGTGGTGCACTGCCTAGGATCTCCATTAATTATGTTCCCTACAAATGATTAAATCCTTCTTTCACTACCAAAATCGTGACTACCATCTCCTTAACATCTGGAGTATCAAAACTTGAAATATCTGGGGTATATGCAACCCTTTTGGCTTCTGCGTCTGCAGCTTCATTTCCACAAGGAATAACGCCTGTATGCTTAGTGTGAGTGGCTCATTTAACGACCGCTATGGCTACTGGGAGCTGTAGTGCCTTAATAAGCCTGTCCAATAAGGATGTGTGCTGCACTGGAGTGCTGTCCACTCAGAGGTAGCCCCTCCTTTTCCAATGTGCTAGCCCAACGTACATGGTTCACGTCACATAGTCAGAGTCACTGTACACCATCACTTCCTGCCCTTCATGATTCTCAAGCAGGACAATGAGGGCTATTTATTCTGTGCTTGCACCGAAAAGTGAGACGGTAGTCTTGCACTTGCTACAACCTCAAACTCGCCATTTGCTATATGCCTCACTACAGCTGGACCAGAATGCCTTTCTCCACTGATTTGATCAATTTTTGAAGAACAATCAATAAAGAGAATTTCCGCTCCTGACAATGCGTTTTCTTTTACACGTGGTATATCATCATAGAATTCTATATAGTTTGCACAGTCATGCACATGATCACTTTCTGTCACTGGCTCAACTATAAAGGTGGCAGGATTCATTGTTTGACATCTGAAAATTTTAATCACTGGGTTCAAAATAATAACTTAACAGAAGCTCTCTGAGAGGTCAATGTACCTTTGGGTTTCTCTAAAATGGCAAACAAAGCATGCTCCACAAAAAGAGTCATAGAACAACCCATTACAATGCTTGTAGACCTTTCAATTGCGAATGCAGCAGCTGCTAATGACTGTTCACAAGGAAAGTGTCCCTTCATAAATGGGTCTAGAATCCCACTGTAATACACTAGAGGCGTGTACCCCAAAGTGATCCTCTATCTAAGTACTGCAGTCATGACTGTCCCATTTGTGTGCGAAAATAAGAAAAACTCCTCAGCGTAATTTGAAATTCCTAAAACACGAGCTGTCCAAATCACTTTCTTCAATTCTTCAAACGCTTCCTCCATCTCCTCAGTCCACTCTATTTTAACACTATTTGCCTGTGCTTTCTTCAAAGCCTACAAAAGGGGTCTTGTATATGAACTATGGTCAAACATCTACTGTCTAATGTAATAACATAGTTCCAAAAACTGTTGCATCTGCTTTTTCTGTGTGCGGTTTTGCAGTTTTCATGATCACCACAGGTGATCACTCTCTTTCACTCATGTGAGATCAACTGTCCCATATACAACACCTCTTCTTGACAGTACTGCAACTTTTCCTTGTCCACCGTGTATTTGTCTGTCAAAATAGTCATCAACTGAATTGAGTCCTGCCTGCACTCATCTTCCGTAGTGCTTCAAATTAAAATGCCATCTACATACTGTATCACAGCACTCTTCAAATCAATATTGCCTAAGTCCATCTGTAGGACTCTATCAAAGATCAATGGGGACTCACAGTACCCTTAGAGCAGCCTATTATGTTACAGGTGAGTTTGGCAGAACATAAATGAAAGTCAAATCTTGCTTCCTTGTGCAACGGGATTGAGAGAAATGCATTTTTCAAATTGATCCCCGTAAAATATCAAGCATCCACTGGGATATAGCACAGTATCGTTGCTGGGTTTGGAACTGAAGGAAACTCTGCCTCTACAATCTGGTTAATTGGTCTCATATCTTGTAAAAACCTCCACGACCCAGCCTTTGATTTTTTCACAGGATACACTGTGGTGTTACACAATGATTCTGATGGTACCAGAATACCTTGTTGCATCAGTGCTGAGATAGTCTTGAAAATACCATCATCCGCCTCTCGAGACATGGGGTACTGTCTTGCTCGAGGTTAAATCGATCCTGGTTTCAGCTTCATCTTGACTTCCTCTATTCCTTTTACCAGTCCTAAGTCATAAGGGCCTGTAGTCCATAAGACGCTTGGCACATTCTCCAAGTCGTCTTCAAAAAATGCTCGATTCTGCAGCATTATCGACATTTGCTGTGGGATCTCCCTTTTCTCTATTCTAATCCAGTATGTAAAGAAGACTACTTCATCTGTTGGGTCATCTCTAAACATGTCATCATCAGTAATGTCAGTCAGCCTGTACCCTTCTTCAATAGCTATCACTGTTCTCCATGGTCTACCTTCATCATCCGTTCCTTCGAGAATCGCCATTTCCCCTCTTACTATGGCTGTGTCTAATTCTATAGGGATAGTCTGTCCCCCCTCTTCGTCCATGGGTACCTGCTGGCTAAACAAAAATTCATCAGGTACCCACATAGTCTTCCCCACTTATCCAAATAGCCATGTCAATAGAATGCTCATCCCATAAAGAAAAACCTCTGGCTCTACTGGAACACCTTGCAGAAACACTTGCCCTGTGAACGCCAGTATACATTCGCCCACATTCATGTAATGTATTCCAGGAGTAGAACACACTATCCCTTCGTCAGTAAAAGAAATCTTCATATTGAGTGTTGTCATCAAATCTCTTCTCTAAATGTTAACTGGTGTCTGGCGAGAAAACAACAATGCACCAGACATAATACACTCTCCTATAGAGACCAGTAATTCATCAGTAAAAGGAACTCGACTCGTAGCTCCAGAGACCCCTTGAGCATTTATGGCAATTCCCGACATTGGATATTTTCCCTCTCGTATACATGAACGAGTAGCCCCAGTGTTTACTAAAAAAGAAAAAGATTTGCCTCCTATTGTCACATCGACCCTTGGTTCCTCTTGGGGATCTTGTGTTACTGATAGTACTGAACACATCAAGTCACCCTGTGAGATGTCCTATTGTGGATACATGCATACCCCTGTAGTGTGAAAGGATTTCCTCCCACCACAGTGACACCTCCTATTCTGGGTGTCACCGATTGTCCTGTGTTTGAAAGACTGTCTGAGCTTGGGCAAACCCTTCCCTAGCTTGTGAGCTATATAGTCTGGAGGATAAGCCTTACCCCCACTTGAGAATTGGCCATAGGTGTAAACCACGTGGAGCGCAGCATATTTCTGAGCCCCTGGCCACTTCCTTCCTCGGCCTCATCCCGCTGTCCAGACCGCCCCTGCACCGGGAATGGTGCCTTTCCAACCCACAACACCAAGCGCACCATTGGAGGCTTTCTCCAACCAAAAGTGCCCTCTGCAACATTTTCTTCCCCTCCTAAGCAAGGTGAGTTGGCCTTAAACCCCCTGCCGCAGAGTGGCCCATGTCTGGTGCCATTAACATGTTGTAAACCCTGTGGAGTGTGGCATATTTCCAAGCTCCAGGCTGCTTCGTTCCTCTGCCTCATCCCACCTCCCAGACTGCCCCTGCACCGGGATTGGTGCCTCTCCCACACACAAAACCAAGCACACCATTGGAGGCTTTCCCGAAACCAAAGCACCCTCTGCAACATTTGTTTCCCCTCCTAAGTAAGGTGAGTTGGCCTTAAGCCCCCTGCTGCAGAGCGACCCATGTCTGGTGCCATTAGCATAGTGTAAACCATGTGGATTGCTGCATATTTCCGAGCCCCAGGCCGCTTCCTTGCTCGGCCTCATCCCGCCTCCAAGCCGCCCCTGAACTGAGATTGGTGCTTCTCCTGCATATGATTCAGCATGTTAGGCAGCCCCATGCCTGGCAGCCCCTGTGGCTAAGGGCCCCGAGGCAAAGGGCGGATCCTACATTGGCAGCTCCAAGGTGTGTCTGCAGGTCTCAGCAGGGTATGCCAGTGGCCAGTCGTCAACCAGCAGCAACTACCAAAGTAAGTGTGGCATGGGTGGGCAGTAGAGCAATCAATCTACTCCAGAAAACCCTGCCAATCTACATTGCCTTACCCAAGAACATAGCTAGCCAGGCTAATATCACCTGCATCATTCTCTCAGGGAATACTCTACACTAGCAATCGCCCGTTACAAATTTACTCTCAAGTATAGGTATATCAAACCATATGTGTCTGCTATAAATCTGAACTTGCTGTACTATATTCTGAAACCTGCTGGATTATGAAACCTAGGCCTTTCGCCCACTATACAGGACTCTGAAACCAGACGTAGCCTCCATCTTTATATATGGTTAATATACCATTAACCATCAGCCTGCGTCGTACCCAGACAGAATTATGAATGATAGCTAGTATCACACTTAGACAGAATTCTGGACATTAGCCTGCCCCGGGCCCAGATGGAACTGTGAATGATATCAATGGTCACACTTAGACAGAATTGTGAATGTTAACAAGTGCTGCACTTGGGCAGAATGGGGAACATTAGCCTGCACCGGACACAGATAAAACAGTGAATGATAACAATGCTCACACTTAGTTACAATCTGTGAACATTAACCTGCGTCGCATCTAGAAGAGGATTGTAACTGTTGCCTTGTGTCACATCCAGACAGTATTATTAAATGATAGCAAGTGCCACTTTTAGTTAGCATTGTGAACATTAACCTGCATCGCATGTAGACAGGATTGTAAACTGTTGCCTTGTATTGTGTCCAGACAGAATTGTGAATGTTAGCAAGTGCCATACTCAGACAGAAATGTGAATGTTAGCAAGTGCCACACTTAGACGTAATTGTGAATGTTAACTAGTGCCACACTTGGACAGAATGGTGAACATTAGCCTGCGACGGACCCAGATAGAACTGTGAATGATAGCAATGGGCACACTTGGACACAATTTGGGAACATTAACCTGTGTCGCATCTAGACAGGATTGAAACTGTTGCCTTGCGTTGCATCTAGACAGAATTATGAAGTGATAGCTAGTGCCACTTTTGGTTAGAATTGTGAATATTAACCTGAGTCGCACCCACTCTATTAGGACTCTCAAGTCTGGATGTAGCCTCCAACTCTATCTGTTACATGTTGAAACCCGCTCATTGTGGAACTTGGGCCTTTCTCCCACTATGCAGGAATTTCAACTCTAGATATAGCCTCCATCTTTACCTGCTATATGGTGAAACAGAATGTATTATTAAACCTGGGCCTCTCCACCACATGCAGGACACTCAAATCTAGGTGTGACCTACATCTTTGTCCATTGTATGGTGAAACATAGTGTATTGTGAGACCTGGGCCTCTCCCCACCATACAGGATTCTCAAATCTAGGCATTTAGCCATACTGCAAAAGTTAGCTGCGAGACATATAACCCACTAACCAAAAGGCTCAAAATGTCTGCATACTCAACTCACATAATAAATCACACAACCACCTCTCGCACAGCAAGCCTCATGTACTTCACCACACTGCAACAACTAACAAACAACACATAAGACGCACCAACAGCACAAGAGGACTGACAACGATCCGATACTCGCACCAAAGCTCTGCGCATGATGTATACCAAACTGAAGCTGCCAACAGGACACCACTTCTCTCACTATCCTTACTAACCCACCTCTCCTTCTCATTTGCAGATCTGCCTGAGTGCCTGGGGACCTGGTAACGGTGCGCAGTAAAAATACCTTTAACATTTAACATAACATTTAATATTCTGTGCATTCCCTTGCACGCGCAATGTGTCCTGTCATCACACAAGTCCAACATACAGGAGGAGCCCTTCTAATTGGTCCCCCATTGTTAAATCCTCCTTGCGCATTCTGATTATCATTCTGTGTGTTCTGAAACCCACCCTGATTGCTTTGAAATCCACCCCTTCCTCTGTAGCTCATGCCTCTACCTCGTATTTTTACTGCGCACCGTTACCAGGTCCCCAGGCACTCAGGGGACCTGGTGAACGAATTCCCTCCTTGGTTCATCGGAAGGTAATTATTTGCTAGCGATGTACCCGCTGCTTGCTGTACTCCCAGCCTATCTCTGCTTGTCAATACCAGCCCTCCTATGGCATATTTTGACACATTTTTAAGAACTAATTTAACTTCCTCAAGTTTCCCAGCCACATCTTCCTTCTTATTTTTCTCCTGCAACAGCGGACAGTGATGCACTATTGTCAACTGTATTTCAGGCCATGGCATTGCTTCCATTTCCATTTGTTTTTTCATTTGTCTCTGTACTTGCTCTTGAAACCCCTGACATAAAATGTGGTAAAATAATGCCACCGTTTTTTCCCACAGTTCCCTCATTTCAAGAGTCCAACGCATATGAATTGTTAAGCGACTTCAATTCAGCAATCTCACTAAGTCAGTGTCTCTTCTGGGATGCCCAAGGGAAGCCCTTATTTATATATTTTTATGACAAGTTATACTCTGGATGATAAACCCTTATATAACGCCCCTCTCTTAGAATCCCCCTGACCCCACTGCAAATTAAAAAGGTTTATTTGAAAAATTAAACAATAGATATATATCACACTTTTATAATAAATTAATATTTGATATCACACTTAGACATATGACAGTGAGTGATCAACAATGGACGATGTTATACTAGCACACTGGTTTAATTACTTAGGAGTAGTATAGAGGATAATGTAGCTGAGAATGCTTTATATGGTACAAGGAAATGCATGGTGGAAAAGAAGCAACACAGGAATAAACTTGATGTGATTTCAGCAAAACATAATATAATCACTTTTCCCCTTTTGGCAATTCACCCCCCCTCTATGCAATGTAAGGAGGTGGAAGTAACACACACAGTCTTCAGGAATACAATCACAGTACAATACGAATTCAGTTCCCCCCTAGCAAACTTAGAGAAACAGGGATGATTTTAAACACAGGCAAAGTACTTTAAAGGTGGTATGCAAAAGAAAAATATGCTAAAAATTATTTTAATTCCCTCTAGAGGTTCAGGGCGAGTGAGAGATACTTTAAATCAGTTCAGGCCAGCCCTATCAATGATTCAGGGATGGTTACCAGGTTGAAAACGGAATTCCGTAATGGAAGCAAAAGACAAATGTTTTTACACGTGGCTGGAATGAAGCAAAATGTCAAATTGCGGCAATTTAGTTGCGTGTGTCAAGCGCAATTACAGAGGAAGTATAAGGAGTAGCAAGTCGGATCAGAGCTTAGAATCTCAGCATTAAAATAAAAGTTAAATCACGCTTCTACCACAAACGGTTCAAGAGATATGGATGATTTTGTGAAGGTAGATTCTCAAAATAAAAGTAACGCTCAGAATGACAGATGACAATTTTGCAGCTTTGAATCAACAGGAGGGACACGATTTCTATGATGCAGTTCTCAATAGGTTAAAATAGTTTGAATTAGACTATTTTAAACTAAGAGATTGGTTTTGCACAGTTCTGGCTGAGTACTCACACTATATTTTGGACAGGAATGCGACTTCATCACGGATCGGGTCAGGTTGGACTGGACTTCTGGATGGTTTCTGGTAATGGTTCTCTGGTTCCAGATCTCTGGTTCTGGTCTGGTCGGGATCTCTGGTTCTGCTCACAGTGATCTGGTCTGGGTCCGGTCTGCAGTTCTGGATAAAGCTCTGCTTTCTGGGTGTTTCTGCTACCGGTTCCGGCAAAAGTTCTTGGCAAAGAATTCAAACAGCTCGCCCGGCTGTTGAATAGTTTGCAAATGATTTGGAGGCCTGCTGAAAAATGATTCAGCTTGTGGATTCAGGCCTCTCTGCTACAAGTTCTGCAGTCTGGATTCAAAGTTCTGGTCTCTGGAGATTGATGGATTTGAGGTCTGGAGTCTCCCGGCAAAGCGTCCCCCAAAAAAGTGGAAAGTGAATGTCTATGTCTGGCTTCCAGTGGCTCTTTTTATGTCTTTTGAAAATGGGTGTGGATGCTAACTTTCTTTGCCCAACCCACTCACGATTTGATAGGTCAAGGATTTCTCTTTGACCTGATTTGAGAAGGGAGCAGTGAGTCAGAGTGAGTCATCTTTATGGCACATAGAAAGAACACTCCCCTTTGCTTTTACCTTAGAAAATCATTTTCATAACTAAACACATTTCCCAGATACACAAGTGGTTGACATTACATGTACAGATTGCAGATGACTTAAGGTACATTCATGTTCAACTCTGATCTTCCTAAGAGCTTGCATTAAAAAATGACTACTTATTTTCATTTTTAGTTGGTTTACCAATATCGGACGTTTACCAAAAATGGCACAAATGTACAGCGCCCTTCTACACATATTCCAGTAAATTTCCATGTCTCTAGCTTAAACCCAGTGTCTGCAACATGAATAAATTGTGGGGCTCGGTCCCAGAACATCGTACGGAATTGAGTTTAGACTCAAATTGTAGGTACATTTCCATTTTAAGGATCTCCAAATTGTACATTCCTGTCATCTGGTTACAATGAGTTATCAGTGTTTTTATAAAACATATATTTGCCTTCAATTCAATTCACAAAAAGTGTCTGGCCCGCCCCTAGGAACTGGGTGAGTCACGGATCACATGTCTCTTCTTCCAGGCAGAGCTCTGTTTACAGTCCACACCCAAAATTAACATACCCCATTCAATTGAAAGGGTCTATTGTCTCTCTCCTCCAGGCTGAAGGGGAAACCCCTTCCCTCCCAATCAACAGGGCCATGTGATATCCTGCCTCCTGGTGTGGTTCACTGGGGTGTTAAGAGTTCTCAGGAAAGGCAACCCCTTTGAACTTTTAATTGAATCAGACTACCTCCTGGGAACAAACCTTTGAAGTCCAGCGAGCTCAGGATGCTGTTTAGCTTCTGCAATACAGGTCCCCAGTCAGAGTTTAGACCCCTAGCGCCGGTTTGTGGAAAATGCTGGTACTGCACCTGTTTTTGGGATCTGTCTTGAATTAATAAATTTCCAAAAGAAAGGATTTTACTTGATAGTATATGATCCTTGCTTGACATGGCATTGATGTGGATCTGTAGTAGAGTAAAGTAAAACACTCAACCATAGTTGGATTTTTGTTTGGTGGTTCCGGGCCCATGATCTTAGCAATGTTTGACATTAATAAAAACGGGTTTTGAACAGAACCATCTTTCTTTGCACTGGTGGGTAGGCAGGTCAGGGGACCATTTTGCTGTGCGCAAAACTGCACGGTTCTCCAGGATTCTGGCGCAAATGTGGGCCTTTCCACCCCCTTGGATTGTTGCAGCATAATAGTCAAAACGTGGGTCAGGACACCCAACAGAATATCCTGAATATAAGCAAGATATATTCATCTTACATGTCATGATTGCACCCATGTCTGACGTATCAGGATACTGTACTCTAAGAGCCCTCCAAACATCTGCTCCACAATTATTAAATGGCGCTCCATCATGCACTGTGTTCTGTCCTGTCACACTTGAATAGCCTGCTCCCTTCCATATATCATCAGCTGTTTCCCCAAGAAAAGCTACTAAGAGACCCTTAATGTCCCCTATGGCTAGCGTGTTTCCTCCTTGAATTTTTACCAATTCATAAATCCATCTTAAATTATCCTTGTCAACTGCAGCCATGGAATATACTGTGGTCTTGCTCCCCTTTTTTCCAATAAGGGAAACTGTGTAAACCCTAACCCTCAATCGGCTCCCATTGTCTGCCTATTCATGGTAAGGACAATGGTTCCTGACTGCCTCCTCCCTGGCAACGTTGTTAACATGCTCACATATGGCATTGATTCTCCCTTCTCACTATATGATCGTCCTATGGGATGCTTGGGATATGCTATGGGATCTAGCATCCTATCCTTAGGTTTCTCTAGATCAGACTTCCTTGTCCGCCTGCAGGCTCCCCTCGTCGACACATGCATCTCCTCCCTCTTCCAAGGGAAGGATTCCCTCTCATCGTCTGACATATCTATCCCCAACTAGTGTGACTCTCGTCCCCTTCACCCTTATCTAAAGTCAATCTGCTTAAGGATTAGGCTCTATTCTCGAGACCAAATGGATGTTCTTCTTCACTTCATGATTGGAATAATGGGGTTTGATCTTCCTTCCCTCGGCCTCCCGATTTACTACCTTCCCTTAACTCTTGATAGGCTTTATTGATCCTGTCTCTGATGCAGTCTATATCAAGTTTCTCTACTAAGCCACTCTAAATGGACCTGACGTCGCTCCATTTACCAGGAGGATCTCTTCCACTCTGTCCCATTGTATTGTAGGACTTGGCTCCATTAGCTCCTTTTGAATGAGGTCAATATCACACCCCCACTGTCTTCTCTTTTGTTCTAATTCTTCATCTAATTATCTTCACTTATTCGCCTCCCATATAACTCTCTCCTCTTCTTGTCTTATCTCTTCTCTCATTACCCCTGCTCTCATGTCTTCCTCTTCTTTTCATCTCTGTAGTCTTTTGTTCCTTAATTTCTGCTCTTCCTCCTTTTCTATTTTCCTTTCTTGCCTATCCCGTTCTTCCATTGCTCTCTGCCTGTTGTCATACCTTCTTTGCTCCTCTGCCCTTTCTTCTTTCTTTCGTTGATCCTTCGGATACATCTGTTCTCGTCTCTGTCTGCTGTTTCTTTTATGCTCAACTCCTTTTAATCTCTTTTCTTGTTCCCTGTCTTTTCTATCCTGTTCATCCTGATCTTCCCTTTGCTCTGCTTCCTCAATGCTTTTCCCATCTAGCATGAGTAATATCTGTCATCCCATCCATTCGTTTCTGTATGAGCGTTACCTTGTCAGCTTTATCCTTTTCTCCTTCCATCTCTTAATCTTTCGTTCTATCTCTCTCGATACATTCGATCGTTCACTTTTCTCCTCCTTGTCCTGCAAGATCTTACAGATCTCCTCTTTTCTCTTTTGGACTATCGTAACTGCTATAAGGAGGAGGTTTGTTTATTGGATTACCATGGGCCTCATTCCGAGGTTCGCGTTAAATCACTGACTTTACCGGCATGGCGGAAATACCGTATCCGCGTTGGTAGCAGGGCGTAAATAGCACCATATTCCGACCTCGCGGGTACGAGCTTTCCGCCATGCCGGTAAACCGCCTAGCGCCATACCGGTAAAGGGCGCGTCAAACCCCTTACCGACAACAACCGAGACGTAACTAACACCATCGCCCTCCACCTAGTGCGTAAATAGTGGTGCCCGTAATTAACGATGACCGTAAATTACGGGCACCGGTAAAAACCGCAAACGGAAATTACGTCATCGAACAGGAACGGGAAGCATCATGGCGGCCATCTTTAAAATCACAATCCATTGCAATCCTCCCCATACAGGACTCGTGGGCATATTGTGATAGGCAAAATAGACTCCAGAGACCAGCATCATGCCAAAAGCATTAAAAGAGGGTGCTGCGCGCATCAGGAAGGAGAAATTCTCCCAGGATGAGCTCCAGGTACTTGTCGATACTCTGCATGAACATGCAGAGATTGTATTCAGCAGCGACATGCGCAGGCCCACCATCTTCAGGAAGAAGGAGATATGGGAGCTGGTCTCGCAGAGGGTGAGCGCTGTTGGAAACACCCCCCGCAGCACGACGCATTGCCGCAAACGCTGGAATGACCTCCGTCTGAGGGTGCGGGCCATCCTCTCAGCAAACCGCAATCTGGCCCTAGAGACAGGAGGAGGCCCAGGCTCACCCATAAAAATGATGCCCTGGGAGGAAACATGTCCAGAGATGATGGGCACAGAAGCCATCGAAGGCGTTGGCGATATGGATTGCGGTGACCCTTCATCAGCTGACGCAGGTGAGTGCCATGAGTGTAAACAGTACATGCATCCCTAATGCAAGTCAACGCCAAGGGCAGGTCAAGCAGTCACATCATGTATGGGTAAACCCCCCCCCTCAATGATGCTGTGACAACTGGGACCCAGGATGATGTCAGGTGCAAGGCTGACACCCATATTGGGCATGCCACACAAAAAGCTGGTCAATGTCAGTCACCACAGTACTCCGCCAACATGAGTGACCCTGCCGACATATGCTTTTCCCATCCAAGCAAAGCTCACAGTCCCACTCAGCACCCAAATGTCACCAAAACGCTGCTATCCCATCGTAATACCATTGTCTGGAAGTAATTCTGACCCCCAGATCATTGCTCATGCTGTCTCTCTCTTGCCCCCCACAGGCACCGGTCATGAAAGTGAGGACCAGGAAGGCCCCCGGACAAGTACCTCCCGGGGAACAGGCAGGGGACAGCACACACCTGCAAGCAGGAAGAAGGCACATGCCACACCACCTGCCCCAGCAACCCCCATGGAGGGTACACAACCCACATCCGCGGCCCTGGACATGCCTGCAGTTCTGCGGGACACATGCCCCACGTTGCACCATGAGGAATTGTGTGCGTCAGGGGAGAATGCTGCCATGTGCATCCTCGATGTGCCAGGCAGCACATCACCAAACACCATCGACAACGTGGAGGAGCCCAATGTCTATGTACAGAGCCCAGACACTCCCTCGTACAGCCAGGTTGCCCATAGCGACCCTGGGTCGAGTGACGGCCCAGGGCTCACATGCAAAGCGGATACACCTGTCTGTCATGTGCCCACTTCCCCTGCAGGAAGTCCTGTAAGTCCTGCAGGCACGACAACACGGAGCCTGCCAACCACATCGCCCACATCGGCTGCAGAAACAGTGCGCTGCCAGCACCTCACGGGCATTATAGAGGAGTTCCTCCGGGACAACCGGGAATCAGGGTCGGTGCTACATAATGACTTTCAGGCCCTGGGCGAGGTCATCAGTACCAGCACAAACCGCATCTGTGAGATGCTTGGCAGGATTGCTGATGCCCTGGAGGCAGCACCCCCCAGACCACAGCCCCAGCAGGAGGAGCCACCCTCCCAGAGCTCCTCCACGCAGACCAGCCCGGTCCGTAGGTCACTGCGCACGATGCGCCGGAATGGAAGGGATGCCCCAGGCTCTGGCAGTGCCCATTGACCGTGCAGCCACACACATGTGGCCAATGCTGCACTGATGGGAACATTGTGGGGTTGTTGTGGGGGGAGCGGGAGGGGGTTGAGTGTGTGTGGGAGTTGGGGGGGAGTGGGAGGGGGTTGAGGGTGTGTGTGGGAGTTGGGGGGGAGGGGGTTGAGGGTGTGTGTGGGAGTTGGGGGGAGGGCGTGGGGGTTGAGGGTGTGTGTGGGAGTTGGGGGGGAGGGGGAGGGGGTGAAGGATCTGTTGTACACATTTGGACATCATCATGCAATACACAGTTTGGTCTATCCTACAATAAGAGTGGACATTCATTATTGTGCATGTGTCTTTTAATGTCTCACAGTGCATGTAGTACATGTATCCCCACACCCAGTGCCCAATGCCCTGTCATACTCACCCCCTTAGCTGACTTGTGATTCAGAAATATTGCTCGATCAATGCGTGTCGCACGGTACGTCCCTCCCGTGCATCGGCACCATGTTGCTGTTCTGCCATTCCTTCCTCCACCTCCTCCTCCTCCTCCTCATCTGGTGGTAGCAGTCACATGTCAGGGGGCAGTGGCACGTTCCGACGGATGCACATGTTGTGCAGCATTACACATGCCATGGTGATCTTGGACACTTTCTCGTGGCTGTAGATGAGGGCCCCACCTGACCGGCTGAGGCAACGGAATCGTGCCTTCAGAAGGCCGAAGGCCTGCTCTATGACCACCCGTGTACGGGTATGAGATCTATTATAGTCCTCCTCGTGCCTGTTTTGGGGGTTGCGGACCGGGGTCATGAGCCACGGTTTCAAAGGGTAGCCAGCATCACCTGCATGAGAGTGGAATGAAGGTAAGTGTTGGTACATTCATGGTGGAGAACTGTGCTAGTCTTACATTGCAGCGGGTGATGACTGGCCATGCACATATGTCCCTGGATGCAATCAACCCATTACTGGTCCGGCCATGTGTGCTGGCCAATGGAATGATGGAGGGGGTAGCTTCTCCCTGATGGGTCATGGTGCGCACTCATGTCTTGTTGCATGTGCATCTTTTATGCATGCAGCAGTGTTGGACTGCATTAATTGATGACTTGCATGAGACCTGCTGTAAGGGTGTGTTGGTAGTAGTTGGTAGCATAGCCTTCATTCAGCACTGATCCCTATCATGGTGATTGGCAGCTATCCTATGGAGGTGCCAAACCAGTCACACGCAGTAGGATCCCTGTCAGACTAACCTCTATGAACTCCCATGGATGACTGTCCTTTGTGTTGAGATGCAGGAGTCAGCGACATGGTGCTATTGCACTGCATGGTGCACGATGGCCTTACGGTGTGTAAGGTCCACCAATGTGTGGTGCATGTGTCGTGGTCTTAGGCCAGGGTAACTGTTTGTCAGGTACCATTAGGTGTTGGCTCGTATTCACTACTGTGTGGTTAGGTGGTAATGTGGCGTGCCACTTGTCATGGGGCACAGTGTTCTGTGAGGTACACAACGTAAAATAGCGTTGTCATTCCCTCCCGGGTGGAGTATGCACCCCCCCCACTTTCCCTCCCGGGTGGAGTATGCACCCCCCCCCCTTACCCTCCCGGGTGGAGAATGCATCCCCCCCCTTTCCCTCCCGGGTGGAGTATGCATCTCCCCCACCGCCTTTCGCAACGGGGTATGCTGGCAACCTACTCAGAGACCCAATGCACTGCCATGGCCCATTATGGTTACTCACCAAGCAGCCAGGTACGTTGTCCGGCATGTCGGCCCATGTAGCGTGGTAGTGTTGAGTTCCGCAGGACCAAGGAGTCATGAGTTGATCCGGGGTACCGAGCATTGCGTTGTGTGATGGCTTTACTGGCATTGCACACCATCTGGACGTTGATGGAGTGGTATTGCTTGCGGTTGCGATACGGCATCTCCATGGCATGGGGAACCACCAATTCTACGTGGGTGCAGTCGAGGGCACCTATGCAATTTGGCATGCCTGCAAGTGCATGTAAGGCAGCTTTGGTGTCATATATCTCCTGTGGAGTCCGGGGGAGGCATATGTAGTCCCTTCTGTACTTGAGGAGGGCATCCAGCACTTGGTTGAGTATCCGGGAAAATATTGGCTGTGAAATGCCATGCATGTGCCCCGCTGTATGCTGGTAGGTGCCTGTGGCAAGGAAGTGGAGCACGGACACTACCTTTAGTAGAGGGGGGATGGCAGTGCTGATTTCTATGAGGCTCACTATGTCGGTATGTATCAGGGCCACTATGGTGGTTATGGTGTTCCAGTCAAGCCGGTACAGGGTGTGGATCTGCTCTGGTGTGAGGTTGAGGGGGGTGGCTCTGATGCGGGGTATTGGGGGCTGCCGGCGTGGTAATGGTGGCTGCACTGGTAGGGCATGTTGGCCCTGTCTCACCCTCCTTCTCCTCCTGTGTATCCTCTGTGGTGGTTGCTGTGGTTGCTGTTGTTGCTGTTGTCGTAGTTGCTGCCTTGCAAGCAGGGCCTCCAGCTCCAGGAATGCTGCTACAATTGGTATCATCTTGGTGTGGGTGGGGGTGTGGTGTGTGGGTGTGCTCCTTTTGTGCTGTGCCAGACTCTATTGCCTCCACCTGTGCTGATTGGGTGCACCTGTTCCTCTTCCAAACACTGATCAGGGTTGTTAACACCTTCCCCGCGATGCCGGTATTAACGCCATGGCGGTAAGGTACTTTGCGCCCATGTGGAGGTCGTTATTTCCGTGTTCGCTTTGCTTGGAATCGGAGATGGTTTACGCCTTCCCGTTATTTACGGGATGGTGTGTCGGGCACGCGACACTGGTCCGCTATTTACGCAATCGTAGTTTACGGTGGCGTAAATAACGGTGTGGCGGATCAGAATAGACCGTAACGGTAAAGGAAGTCGTTATTCCTTTACCGGCCTCGTTTTTCCCTTAACGCCGGACTCGGAATGACCCCCCACATCTGCTTATGGATAAGGCTCTATTCTTAAGACTAAATGGATTTTCCTCTTCACTTCATGATTAGAAGACTAGGGATTGATCTCCCTTCCCTCGGCCTCCCGATTAGCTACCTTCCTTTAACTCTTGATAGGCTTTATCAATTCTGTCTCTGATACTGTCTATATCAAGTTTCTCTTCTAAGGCCACTCTAGATGGCCCTGACATCCTGACATTGCTCCATTTACTGGCAGGAACTCTTCCACTCTGCCCCATTGTACTGTAGGATTTGGCTCCATTAGCTCCTTTTGAATTAGGTCAATATCACACTCCCACTGCCTTCTCTTTTGTTCTAATTCTTCATCTAATTCTCTTTGCTTATTGGCCTCCCATCTAACTCTCTCCTCTTCTTGTCTTATCTCTTCTCTCCTTACCCCTGCTCTCCTTTCTTCCTCTTCTCTTCATCTCTGTATTCTTTTGTCCCTTCATTTCAGCACTTCCTCCTCTTCTCTTTTCCTTTCTTGCCTATCCCGTTCTTCCATTACTCTCTGCCTGTTGTCATACCTTCTTTGCTCCTCTGCCCTTTCTTTTTTCTTTTGTTGCTCCTCCGGATCCATCTGTTCTCGTCTCTGCCTTCTCTTTCTTTTATGCTCATCTTCTTTTAATCTCTTTTCTTGTTCCCTGTCTTTTCTATCCTGTTCATCCTGATCTTCCCTTTGCTCTGCATCCTCAATGCTTTTCCCATCTAGCTTGAGTAATATCTGTCCTCCCATCCATTCGTTCTGTACGAGCGTCACCTTGTCAGCTTTAGCCTTTTCTACTACCATCTCTTAATCATTCGTTCTATCTCTGTCGATACATTAGATCGTTCACTTTTCTCCTCCTTGTCCTGCAAGATCTTAAAGATCTGGGGCCTCATTACATGGTAGGCGGTTAGGGTTTACCAGTACCGGTAAGGGCACCAGTACCGGTAAACCTTTACCGCCTTACTACGAGTTCCCTTTGCGGGACCCGACCTTAACGGCTGGTTTTACCAGCCGTTAAAGTAGGCTGCAGAAAAGGGACCTCAGTGCTAATTACGGTACTGCAATTGGTGGTACCGTAATGAGCTCCTTCCCCATTCCCCTTATGCCCTATGGGGGCAAAAATGGGAATGGGGAAGTGCCTTGGTGAATGGGGAATTACCGCCCCCGCTCACCTTGGAGTAGGGCGGTAATTCCGCCATCCACCAAGGAGGACACGGTAAAATACTGGCGGCAACCATGGCGCTAATAGCGCCATGGTTACCGCCTACCGTGTAATGAGGCCCCTCCTCTTTTCTCTTTCTTTCTTCTGGACTATTGTAACTGCTATAAGGAGGAGGTTTGTATATTGGATTACTATACCCCATTGCCGCTTTCAGTTCCGTTAAAGTATACAATCCTATTTCTTCTGTAATATCACCTTTTACTTCCGGCGAGGTAGGGGAACCTGAGGGCTCAACACCTTCGTCCTTACACTGGTTAAGCATCTACTCTCCGGGTGATGGATCTTCCCTCTCTTCCTGATACATTTTCCAAAGCTCTAAAATAGCTAACCCTTTCTCTAATTTCTTTCCTGTGTAGTGTGCAAGTATGTGGTCATGTGTTACAATACCGCTTTTGACAATGATCCCCTTATAGTCATGGCATGAACATCTTATCTGCCATGGCTTTCAACCATTCCGTCTATACTGTTTAAGCTTGGGCATGTGCCAATATCTTACATACATGCATCAGAGGAGTAATATCTTCCCTTGTGACGAGTCTCAAGTGACTGTCAATACTTACAAGAGTTTATAAGATACCTTTACCATTTTTCAATTCTTAAGAACAATAAATATGAGAGTGCTCCAACAATCACCACCCAACAGCCTCTCTTTCTCCAATTGTCTCTGTCTACCTCTGTATTGGTACAAACCACTTCCCTAGATAGATAGTATAACTTCTTGACTTTGTTTCAATTCTTGCACAACTGTTTGTGTCGCTCCTCGACACCTTAATTCAACACAAATACATAAACAGGCAGACTAGTCGACTCACATAAAAACCTTGGGGATCACACTTACTCTCTGCCCCTAATTAATACTCTGATCAAAGAGTTTAGATAGTCACATAGCTTAGTTTACTCCTACTGAAGTGTGAGACAACCTGTTCTAAAACCCCTTGGGTTAGGACTCGTTAGGCACTATATCTCTCTCTCTTCACAAAAATCCCCTATTACTTCCTGTTACTTTCATTACTTTTGAAATGATTACAACCCCATCCCCTAGTTTACCATTCCCCTCAGTCTACTCACCATTCACTTGTTTGGCTTGAAGCCCTCAATATCGTATCCTCCTCTAATCGACCACTTTCACCTTCCACCCACAAAGCGCCTGTGGAAACCAGGTAGGCATTTCGTCAAAGAGGAACCCTGCCCACCGTCTTGATTTTCTTGCAAGATTTATATTTGGCTGCTCTCCACAGGTAGCACAAGATCTTAAAATAGATGGGGGAGGATATCCTATTGTCCAAAGCTCTGCAGTCAACAGGTCGATGGGTCTTTTTTCCACCATCCGACATTGTTACCACGTGAACCCAGGGGGTCCTTAAATGAGTAACAAGACATGCATGGATGGGATGCAGAATTACTCTTACACCAAATAATAAAACCGGCTCAGGAAGTTGGCAAAAAGTCTCTCCTGACTATTTTATTATCAATTCTCTAAAACAGGGAGTTACAACAGACATCAAGACACGTTTGCTCGAGCTCTCAAACATGTTGCATAAAGAACACATTTACAAACTCCAAATTCGTCATACGTGATGTCATACTCTGTGGCAAACAAGAAAAACCTACGGGGGGATTGTAATATGCTCAAAGGGAACATTGAAGTATACTGTCTATATAGGGATGGGTTGTGATTGGGTCTCTACAGTCTGGTGGACAACTTATGCTGACCCCTAGTGCAAGTCATCTCCAACAGTTATTTAGTACACCGTATATAATTGGCTCTGAAACTATAAGGCCCTTCATTATATGGCCCTCTTAAATTGGGATACATCATATAGGGTTTTCTCAAAGGCTCCCCGTGGAATAGGCATCATCACTGGTGTTGTGCATGTCGCGAGCTCTGGCTTCCAGCAAATAAGAGGGATAGGGGTGGGACTTCCTGAAGAGGCATTCAGCTGTTTATCTACACTAGCATGGGAGGAGGAGTGAGAAGGAGAAGAGAATGGTCTTGAGATGTTTGCGGAACCTGAGGTGGACCAGTTCAAGACGGAGAAAGAGGGAGACTGTTACATAGGAGGGAGCCAGATGAGGAGAGAGATCTGCCCCCAGCCCTCTGCTTGGAGAAACGTTTGATCAGCAGAGAGTTGGAGCCAGAGGATCGAAGGGTTCTGGTCTGGAATGAGAGTATTTAGTAAGAGGGTGATGCAGGTAGCGTGGTCCCAGGCCCAAGACAGCCTTGTGGATGATGCAAAGGGTCTTTAATTAGATCCCTGCAGCAACCTTAGCCAGTGGAGAGATTTTAGAGCTGGAGAGATACGGTCCCAGGGCTTGAGGCCAAGGATAAGTCTTGCAGCCCTATTCTGCATTAGTTGATCTATGTCTTGTTGTGGTTATATAGTTGCTTTCCTGTTTGCTTTAAGGTAAGATCTTTTTTATTTGTAATGCATTGAGACATTTGCTATGTTAGGTAGTTCAGCTCATTGGAGTCCCTAAACAGGTCTCACACAGTCTAGGTGAATGGTTGAAGAATGTATTGTTAACCCATGACTTTGTTACATGAGCAACTATGCTCAGGTTTTCCTCTTCGTCTATAGAACGTAAAGGCTGACAATTCCAATATGTGAAATTAATAACATTATATTTCTGTTTTTCGCACAAGTCACTGAATAAATTACGTGAAACAATTACCTTGGAGTAAAGTTCCTTGTGCTTTCAAAAAATAAATCAAATCTAAATGTAGAGTAAAATGATACAAATATAAAACATAGCTGTTATTCGGAGAGTACTTTAGTACTGGAATATTCCTTCTAAAAGGAAGACACCGACTTACGCTCACAAAGTTGGTCTGCTTTTGCTGTTATGCTGTGTGATGTGTGTAGTCTGGGTAATTCTGTGTCACTGAATAAACAATGCATTCCCTAAAAAGTGAACGTGCTGCATATAAATATAATTTTGGGGGTAAGGAATAACTCACACATTTCGGTTGAATGAATATTGGTGTTACAATTCCTCATGCCTTGCGTACCTCAGCCTCTGCAGTGAAGAGTGTTGCTACAGACCCAAGAAGCACTAATGGGTGATTGTGCTGTCCTCTGCATCGTCACTTTCTGACAGCAGGAACATGTTCAATTTATCCCTGTTGGTGTTTTCTCCAAATTCTCATCATCTCAAATAGTACATGTTTGGCCTAGGAAGTGCTAGAAAGTGCTAACTCATCATAAGCATTGTTAGGATAACTAGACTTCTGGCTGACAGACCTGTCCTTCTGCCCCTGCTGATGGAATCCCACTGCAACAAAAAGATGTTTCAATGCCTGCCTGCTTAGTGTTGGCCACTTCTCCATTTTGCTTTTCCAATAAAGCACTCATTATATGAAAACTACTGTTCATGCATGTTGCCCTTCTTGATATGACTGAACCAAAAAGTATCATGGCTGAATTAATCTTAGCCACTGGCATTCTATTGGTAATCTTCCACACCATTCCAAGGACTGTTCGTTTTTTTTTCTTCGCACATGTATCTGTACTACCCGGATACTGAGTCTACTGAATGTATGTAACTGGTCTCTTAAACAGCACCTCTGTGAATCCGGGTTGTCTGTGCGCTTTATAAATGAAATACGTAAATCATTAAATAAAATAGTTTTAACCTCAACTGTGGAATTGAAGAAAGGGAACAACCACATGAAATTCAGTCTAGGTCATGTCATACATATGAGCAGTCAAACCCAAACTGGTAGGCCATATCTGTCTGCATGCTAATACAAGCAACCCCAGAAATGTTTTTGGTCTTGTTGGTTCTTATCAGTGGGGTGCAGCTTGGTTCGCTATGGAGCAAGGGACCCATGACTGGGCATACTCACTCTGACTTAGGGAGATAAACTATAAACAAAAATGTCATGGATGGACGGTAATGTTATTAATTATGACAACCTTCTACACCTTTTTTTAGCCTGTCTGCGTCATTGCAGAAGGTGAAAGTAATATGCAAATTGTGCTTGCTCCTGACACCAAAGGGAGCAGTCTAGCCAGAACTGTTAGACCATCTCTTCTCTGCATGGAAATGCAAGCAGCCCCACACATGTATTTGCCCTTCTTGATATGGCCAATTTTTCTGTTTGCTGTTTTTTTCATCCAAATTTGATTGGACATTTGGAATATACAAGTATGCCAAGACCAGATGGTTAAAGTTTAAGATTATTAAACGGGAGTGTGTGCATGGTTTGGTCAATTAAAATATAAACAGGAGCTTCCCCAGAGAAATCACAAAACATAGCAGCACCAACTTCCACAAATCGCTCTTTTTTTTTTTTTATATTTTTTATTTTCAAAATAAAACAATACAAACCAAACTTGCAGCATTATGCAATACAACCGTAAACATCAGTTAATCCCATGTTACTGCACTTCAAACCCCCCCCCCCCCAAGAGCTTATCAACCTTACAGTTCTGTGTACACTTGGTGTGGCCGGGCATCGCCTCCCTCAGAAGCAGCAGGGTCCATTTCCGTGCCAAACAGTCCCGTAATTAACATCCTCCAGGCCGCTAGGTTGCCCACATCTTCTTCCCCGCAATTGCTACACGCTTCCTGCCATACCACTGTTTCAGCCTCCGCCCACTTCTGCAGGTCCCGCCACCATATCTCTATTCTTGGCCCATGGCGTTGCTTCCAACTCATGGCTATCCTCCTCTTAGCAAGTACATATGCCAGATCTCTCAGTTTCCCGAGATGTTTGGTGTTCCGTGGTCTGGGGAACCCTCCCAGGAGGCAGGCCCAGGCCGTGTCAATGCGTAGCAGGACCCCCTTATCTGCTAATTTCTGTGCCACTTCCCCCCAAAAGCCTTCAATCACTGGGCAGGACCAGAACATATGTGTCATGTCTGCGTCTTCTTCATCGCATTTCGGGCATGCTTGTCTACCTGCGTTCGCAAACTTGGCTATTTTCTTCGGGGTCATATATGCTCTGTGCGTAATGTATAGCTGTATTTGCTGCAATCTAGCATTCCTGGACACTTTCTTATGGTATCCCATGGCCCGTTCCCACATCCCATCAGTCAACTGCGCCCCCACTTCCGCTTCCCAGTCCAGCCTCAAATCCATCAAGTCCTTCCCCACCCGGGTCATCACCACCTCATATAATCTAGAGATCTCATGTCCGCCCTCTGATATATCATATATCGTTCCGATCAGTGCGTCCGGATCTTCCGCCAGCACCGTCTCCGGCCAAGTCTTTCGGATGATCTGTACCAACCTTAGGTACGTAACATATTGGCCCCCGTGCAGCCCTGTTTCTTCTCCCAGGTCTTCGAATTCCCTAATGTCCCCATCCTGCCATATGTCTCCCAATGTGGCCAGCCCAACCGATTCCCAGTATGTCCTGATAATTTTCCTAAGCTGGCTGTCCCCCATAGTTAAGGCGACCAGTGGCACCTGTGGGGAACACGGGCACGGGCTCTCTATCAACTGGCACGCTCTGCGCCAAATTCTCCACCCCAGCAGCAACATACTTGGGCGTCCATGCAAGTCCGATCTAGGGACCCAGACAATCTCTTTTAGGTAAAACGGGGCGCAGTCCCGCCCAACCAGCCTAGACTCAGGAGTTTCCTCGTCAGAGAGCCATTTAGTCACGTATTGCAACTGGCTGGCCACATAATAGGCCTCAAAGTTCGGCAGCTTGATGCCTCCCCTATCATGGAAATTTTGCAGTTTCCACAGGGCCACCCTGTTGCGGATGCCGTGCCACAGGAAGTCCCTGCATACACTGTCAAGTTTGACAAAGAACTTCCTGGGTATCAGGTATGGTATGTTACTGAAAAAGTGCAAAAGCCTAGGCAGGACCACCATTTTGAGCATCGCCCCCCGGCCCATCATTGCCAACGGCAGCTTCTCCCAAAACTGCATAGTCTCGCGGATTTTCTTCACAGCCGCCTCGGTATTGTGCAAGTGTTCTTCCTTCACAGTATGATATACATCAATTCCGAGGTAGCGGAAGGATTCAGTTGCCCAGGGCACGGGCAACACCGGCAATCGTTCCAGAGGGACTCCTGCGAAGCTCCCCAGTGGAAACATGCTCGATTTACCGGGATTAACCGCTATGCCGGACAGCTCCGCATACTTTTCCATGACCTCTAAAATGTACTGGAGGTTTTCCTCCGGATACTTCAGGTACAATAACAGATCATCAGCATATAGGGATATCAAATGGTTCTCTCCTCCCACCTCGATGCCAACCAAGTAATATTGCTGTCTGAGGTACACCGCTAGGGGCTCTAGGGCCAATATGTACAACATCGGAGACCAGGGGCATCCCTGTCTGGTGCCTCTACTGAGTCGCCACCTTTTGGATATCACTGATCCCGTGCGCACCCTGGCCAGTGGCTCGCTGTACAGCAGTTTCGCCCACCCCACGTAGCCAGGCCCAAACCCGTACCCCTCCAAGGCCGCCAGCAACCACGGCCACCTCACTGAATCAAATGCTTTAACTGCATCTAGGGACACTACCACCATCTCTTCATCACTTCTGTTCCCCTCTTCAATCACCCGGTGGAGTCGCCTGTGATTATGGGTTATGTTTCTATTGGGGACATAGTCTGTCTGATCCGGGTGTATCAGTTTACTGATGACCCTTCGTAGCCTATTGGCCAGGACCGCCGTCAGGATCTTGCTGTCCTGGTTCAGCATCAACAGCGGCCTATACGATCCACAGCTTTGTCTCGGTTTGTTATGCTTGGGGAGCGGCACTATCAGCGCTTCTCTGAGCGTTTCCGGTAACCGACCCTTCTCGAAAGATTCATTGAACATCTCTAGCATCGGAGGGAGTATCTCTGCCCTATACACTTTATAAAACTCATTCGGGAGTCCGTCTGTGCCCGGGGTCTTGCAGGTGGGAAATCGTTTCACTACCTCCTCAAGTTCCTCCAGTGTAATAGGTGTGTCCAGCTCCTCTCTCTCTTCATCACTAATCCTGGGCAGTTCTATGTCTTCCAATGTGTTTCTGATCTCTGCCTGATTTCCTCCCCCTTTGTCCTCATACAGTGCTCTATAATAATCAAAGAAGGCTGCATTAACTCCTTCTTGGGTGTCTACCTCCTCCCCGTCCTCTCTAACTATCATCCTGATCGGGGGCCTAGGGGTTTCTCTCTTATATAGCCATGCCAGTAGGCGGCCAGTTTTGTCTCCACCCGTATGCTGCCTCTCAACATATTTTCTGTAGTTAAGGTTACAGAGCCTCTCCCAAAGCTCCGAACACCGCTGCTGCAGCTCAAGTACTAAATCTGCGTTCCCTCCCGCCTTGCTGCATTCGCGCTCCAGTTGTCTCTCCGCCTTCTCTAGCTCTATCAGAACCCCACCTTGCAGGCCCCTTGACTTGGAAATGGCATCCCCTCGCAACACAACCTTGAATGCCTCCCAAAGTGTACCAGCCGAATCCACACTGCCAGTGTTAACCTCAAAGTACCGCTGAATCGCTTCCCTGATGTCCTCCCTGAAGACCGAGTCCCTAAGCGCCTCCGCACGGAGGCGCCATGTAGGTATCCGCGCACGAGGGCGGCCATACTGCCAGGTCAACACCAAGGGCGTGTGGTCCGACAGGACCCTCGCTCTATATTCAATTTGAGTGGTCGCCATCACCACCTCTGACGTGGCAAAGAAGTAATCCAATCTCGTGTGTAGGTGCTGTGGGGCAGAGTAGTGAGAATACTGCGAGGTATCAGGGTATTTTAGTCTCCAAACATCCGCCAGCCCAAAGTCGCCCAGCAATGTCTGTAATACTCTGGCCGCCGGGGTGGGCCGATCAATCTTACCGTCGGACCTGTCCGCCCTTGGGTCGAGAACACAGTTAAAGTCCCCTCCCCAAATAATCGCTCCCCCCACACATGTGCCCAGACGAGTGCATAGGGTTCTGAAGTATGCAGCAGCATTCTGGTTGGGAGCATATGTGTTAATAATGCAAACCTCTCTGTTCTCTACCAGGGCTCTGAGCATGACCAGCCTGCCCTCCGTGTCCACCTCCTCCCGTGTAACTCTGAGCGGAACGTGCGGTGCTACCCAGATTAGCACTCCCCTGGCATAGGCAGAGTACGGGGAGCCCACCACCGTGCCACTCCACTTTTTCCCCACCAGTTCCAGCTTGTGCCGGGTCAGGTGTGTTTCTTGCAGTAGTGCAATGTCAATCCTCTGTCTTTTGAGGTACAACATGACTTTGTTCCTTTTTAAATAACTATTAAGTCCCCTGACATTCCAGGTGACAATCTTAAGGTCTCCCATGGCAAGTGCGTTTCTTCCTGCCTCCCATGTAGCGATTCCCAACTGCCCACGTGACACAGATGGCGTCTCGGTCCAGTAGCTCCTCATATAAGCTCAAACTCCCTTTAACTATACACACAACAAAACCCCTGCTTCCCTCCCCTCCCCCCGTACCTTCCCCAACATCACACACCCCAACTGCTGTCCAGCTCCAGCCTCAGAGCTCAGGCACCCCCACATCTAGCTCCGCAAGCACCGGTCGGTGCACGGAGCCCAGTAGGGTGAGGTCACCCTAGTGGCCACCCAACTAAAACTATTGTGGGGTAAAGAGTATCGCCCTGTAAGGCTCCCGGTCAAATAAACATTAATCACAGTGTCTTTGACAAATAGTGCAATCATCTGACCTTCTTTACCGAAGGTGTCACACCGACTATATTCAAGTCCCACGAACCACGCCATCTTGCGACGCCATTTTACGCTTCCCGTATCTCTTCCGAGCCCTTTCTGGGCCGAACTTCTGATTCCTGGGGGCATCCTTGCGCATCAAGCCATCCCATGGCGTCCTCCGGGGTCTCAAAAAACAAAGTTTTATGTGCATGAATGACCTTCAATTTTGCACGATAAAGTAACATATATTTGTGGCCCGCTTCTCTCAGCCTCCGCTTTACAGACCCAAAATTCATGCGACTACGCTGTACAGTCAAGGTATAATCTGGATAAGCCGTGATGCTTGCAGCTCCTCTCGCGATCGTCCCTCCTTTACGGAAGTATTCCAGTATCCTCTCCCGGTCGCGGTAGTTGAGGATTTTGGCGATCATAGGCCTAGGCGGGTTCCCCGGAGGCGGCCTCCTCGTTAGGGCTCTGTGTGCTCTTTCTACTGCAAATCCTTGAGATAGGGCCCCCCCAGGTATCTCCTGTAAGAACATGGATTCGATGAAATCCGTAGGGTCACGGCCCTCCATCCCCTCCGGTAGGCCCACGATGCGGATGTTGTTGCGACGGGCTCGTCCCTCTGCCTCCTCCGCTCTGCTCTCGAGGTTGCCCACCCTTTGTGTCAGGGCGTGCAAATCGGCCTTATGGGTGGCGCAATCTGCAGTATTCGGGCCATCTTCTTTTTCGAGGGACTCCGTGCGCTCTGCCAGGGCCCTGACATCCTGTCGTAGCAAATTAACGTCCTCTTGGACCTCTCCAACCTTGCGGTCCAGCGCTGTTTTTAGTTCACTGACGGCCAGTTCCAGCTTTGATTCCCAGGCCGCCCTCAGATCCGCAATCTCCGCCAGGATTTCTTGGTTGGTGCACGAAGACGTCGCGCCACTCGCAGCCAGCGCATCCTTACTTTTGGTAGTGTCCTGGCTCGGGGACGTCCTAGTGAAGTCGTCTAAGGTGGGCTGTTTCACCTTCGGTCGCACTGGCCTGCTCGACATGACTCAGGGAATCAACCGGCTGCTCAAGTAGCAAGTGTGCGTACAGTGCACCTTCACAGCTGGGCCACTGTGCAGCTCGCTTCTATTCCTGTCCCGGGTCCTGGTCGGCCATTTTGAGTCGCCCTTTGTTCCCGGCGTCTTTTAACTCGTCGTCACCGATCTCCGTCGCCGTTAATCCTGTGCCCTCCAGAGGTTCACAGTGCGTGGCCAACACCTTCACACACCAGCATGTGTATCGTCGGTGGTCAGTGGTCCGTCGTACCGCACATATTTGCCCGGATCGTTGTAGGATCTCGGGAGCTCCTCCAGAACGCGTCCTCCTACATGGCCCTCGTAGCCACGCCCCCACAAATCGCTCTTATGCCAGTTTTCACAATCTCAGGGTGATGGGTCAGGCTTTCGAGTCTCAGCCTTCATTGTTCCAAGTGCAAGAGGAGCTGCCCCACCCCTCCCCATTGATACACGTTCCAGGCTAAAGAAGCAAGTCCTTCTTTTGCTATGTTGAGCCTTGGGGCCAGCTTTCCAGAGTCCCGTATGCCAAGACTAAGCCAGTCGTTGATGTTCTGCAGGACCCTCTGGGTTCTCTTATAGATGTCATGGGAGCAAGATAGGGGAAAGGCAGAATACCCTACCAGCCTTCCTTCCTGACTCTGATCTTCCCACCTCCACTATAAACTGTCACTATCCTCCCTAATCCATGCTGGAACCACCTCCTATCTCTTTGACTTGCCTCGGACCTGACCTGGCCCTCTGAATCCTCCTCATTCTAACTGACTAACCAGCGTTTGGTTCTTCAAATCTCGTTTAAATACCTTCCCCAACCTTATCCCTTCCCCAAACCTTCCCTCTCCCCTTGCACTTGTATTCTGCACTTGCACAATCAGAATGTCACAAGGCCTAGTAGGACCGCTATTGTTGCTTTCTTTCCTCTGCCCCTCTCCTCTCCAACAGCCTTAACTCTCCAGCCTTCTCCAAACAAGAGCCACCTGCTCCTGTCAGCTGTCACATTGGATTGGGCTGCTTGGCTCATATAGTAATTATGGTAATTGTCTCAGGAGGATAGCTCAGGGCCAACGTGCTTGCCTTGGAAGCAAGATGACACGGAGCACTGGTCCGCGCTTAGAAACCTCTGGGTATTAAGCGTTATAAATAACCTATCATATCATATCAATGTACTCCCTGACCCTTATTGGAACTAGGGCAGATGGTATGCAGCTGTGACACTAAAGGATGTGAGGGTTGGGAATGGATTGGCTCTCTCAATTCTTAATGTTCAGAATGCAGCTGAAAGGGCAGAGCTAAAGCAATAAGCGCTCTGGGGGCCATTTTGAAACTGTGTGCAAATATAGGATGAACAAGCAGGATATCCTGCTGTTTGGAAGGAAAGTGAGTTAGGGTGGCTTGCAGGGTGTTTTGGTTTCCCCCATGGTCTTCCTGTCCTTGAAGGATTTATTTAATTTCCCTGATTTACTTTGGGTTTTCCTTTTGAAAGAGATGGCCATTACTGGAGCTGTAGACCATATGCGTGTGGTGTGACTGCACATTTTTGGTGTTTGGGCCCTCAGACAGGTTTTCTAACGAATTCCCAGGTTTAAGTGACCAGAATGAGCATTTTGCCAGGTTTACCTTCCCACTTATCACCAATTCTGCTTTCCGGATTTGGTCCTGGTTTTGTTTCAGCTCCTGAGGGTCATTATGGGAAATGTATTTTTCGATAATTGGCTTAGCTAGGTACCACAATCCTGGAGTCTCCTGACTCATGGTCACCAGGCGAAGTTTCAGGCAACTTACTTTATCACACTAAGCCTTTCCAAATAGGGTTATCTGCATTTGACTGAACTTGCGATGCTCCTGAGAAAAAGACATATACGAACAACACTATGTCTTCGTAGATAACATCAATACACATTTATTCTTGATGGGTAGTACAACTTAAATATTTTGTTGCAGGGACAACATCCCTTGCCATTTAATCAAACAGGTTCCTACACATCATCATGGTGACAGGCTTATTTTATTTATACATGAAAACTACCACACATATGAAGATTACAAAGAATACGGACACATCTTCTTTTTTGTGTTATTTTAAAAATGTATTATAATTTACATCGCAGAGATCAAGCCACATCAAAGCTAAAACCATCCGGTGCACATACAAATTCTAAAGTGCAAAAGTGCTACTAACAATTTCTAAAGTGCATGTGCTGTAAACATAGTGGCTAGCAAGGGAGCCCAGTCACTAGGATAGTGCACAGACCTAGCCATTGTTGCAACCTAAAATTGCAGGCCAACTAGTAGTGAACAATAATGTAGCTCGCACATATGATGATTTGAGTTGTATTGCCCATCAAGACTGAATGTGTATTCATGTTATCTACGAAGATTATGGGCCTCATTTCAAGTCTGGCAGTAACTGTGCCGGTAAAACGGGCAGGTTGCCGCCGGACTTGTACATTTTACCGGCGCCTGGCTTGCCAGAAACACCAGGGCTTTACAGGCACCAGCAAATTGTTGTGTCCCATTCCCACAGAGTCCCATTGGACTCTAAGGGATTGGGGAACACGGAAGCACCGGCACTGCCGGTGCTTCTGTGAAAACTCTGCCTAACGTGGCCACTGTGCCCAGCAGGGTCACACCTGCCGGGTACAGCGGCTCCGGCAGGCAGACTTGTACTTTGCCGGTGCAGAAAAAACGGTGCCAGTAAGCTTACTGGCACTGTGTTTCCAGACCAGGAAAATTTGCAATGAAGCTCAATGTGTTTGGATAGGTTGATCTGGGCTTGTCATTTTACAGGACTCCTGGTGTAGTTTAGTGCATTAGGACACGTGTTTAGCTGGCATGGTGCTTTTTTTTGTTGCTTCCAAGCTTCAGTTTTAAGATGAATACCGAAGGTTTATCTTACACAGAGGAACATATAGCTGCCCTGATAGGTGGTCACTCTTTCTTTCAGAATATAACAGTAGAAGGAGACTGTGAATCTAAGATCAATAGCGACAGTCTTCTGAAATTGAAGAAATGTCAATTTAGAACAAAAATGCACTGACACATTTTAAAGGTATATTTAAATGGAATATTATTTCGCTTCGGTTGCAGATCAAGAATGACCCTTGCTTACTCTTATACCTTGCATATTAGAAACGTTCAGTTGAGACCTATTGGTCCTGAATATCATGGCGGCACAATCAGAGAGTCGTAAAATTCTCACATAGATAGAATTAGGAGAACAAGCCTTTACAACTGATTTGTGATTACTGATGTTGAAGAAAAGCTGGAAAGCATTAAGAAACAAGTGGATGACTTTAAGACCATCCACACTAATACGCAAATGGAGAAATTGAAAAAAAGATTTGGCCAATTTTTAAAAAAGAGACCTTTTACCCTTAATTGGTAAATGATATGAAGGAGCATCTTCCTCAAGCAGTGAGTATGCTCAAAGTCACTCCCATTCTTGCTTAGAAAGAGGTACACACAGAGGTCGCAGACAAGGCAAATCTGGAGGGGATCAGTACCTGTCCCATCTGCCATATCACAGAGACTTTGTGGATCCTCCGAACTAATTCAATACTAGACAGAGAGTTTACCAGTGATAAATACACAAAATACGGTGCCCCGGACATATTTAATCTGACTAATTCACCATTAACTGAAGCTGAGTCCCAATTATTACCAAAAGGCTTGTCCTTTGTCCCGAGTCAAATTCCATCAAACACTCGCTTGGAGACGGAGATCTGCTAATTCGTATGCAAAATCATATTGAAATTCTATTCTGGTGATGCAGATGGGATAGCAAAATCTATATCTTACCTCCGATAAAAGATATGCCCATGGAAGTAATTACCTATGATTCCGTCATTACACATGGTGTTACCAAGATCTTAAACACTAAGAGAACCATTAAATCTAATCTTCCTACATCTTAGTATTTATCCTTAGAGAAAATAAAGAACGATCCTTCCATTATCATAAAACCCAGAGGAAAGTGTGCAGGGATCATTACCCACATTATGGAGGCTATGACAGAGAGGCATTAAGACAGCTGTCTTATTGAAATCACTGTTTAACATTAGCTAAAGATCCTACACTAACTTTGGCTAAGAGGAGTCTGGACATCACGGATGAAGCATATGAACAAGGGTTCATAAAGGTCAAGGGTAAAGGGTCAGGTGACAAGGCCCTGCCCCTCAGTGCTTCACCCACCTCCAGTATTCACGCCTTCAAAGCCTCTATTTAAGGACTATAGGCCAGCTTCCCGCAGACAGCATTGAGTAGGCTGCTTGTCATTTGTCCAGGCCCTGCCACTCAGTTGCTCTGCCCAGTTCCAGGTTTCACACCTTGCAAGCCTCTAATTAAGGACTCTAGGCCAGCTCCAAGCAGGCTGCTGGTCACATGAGCAGGTGCGACCACTCAGTTGCACCACCCTCCTACAGTTTACATGCATTCCAAGCCTCTACTTAATAACTCTAGGCCAGTTCTAGGCGCAGTTGGTAGTTTGAATTCAAACTACCAACTTCACCTCCTCAGAGGTATTCTTCCTTTCCTCTCATTCCCCCAGAAGCTGTCACAACCCTCGCCCAAAACCCCCTCTGGCAAACCCATTGGCCAGGTGGAGTCAGGACCCGGGCCTCTAGAGCCTGGCATCCTCTTCAAAAGCCCTCATGGGGCCAGTCCTGGCGCCTATGGCGCCAGGCTTATACACCATGAAAAACAAAGTGCTTGGGAACTACTTTATTGTATTGTCAGCCAACATGGTGGCATCCATATAGCTTGATTCCTATGAACTAAGCTATGCGGTCTAGTGTTTTGGGTATGGTAGCCTAGCGACTACTTTACCTGGACTATTTTGTTGGGGCTATTTAAACCACACCCGAGCAAGATAACACGCTTTGCGTTACTTTGCAGCTTGCAACGTGACGCTCACTGTGTCCAGCTATTCCCTCGAACCTCGGAAAAGCAGAACCTGCAAGGGGACAAAAGGAACATCATTAGCAGCAGCATCTTACCTGCAGTCTTCATCTTTAAACACTCGCAGCTACTGAGAACAGAATCCTCAAATCTGCACGCCTCCCAGACAGAACGACCTGAAAGAGAAAGATAAAGGCAACATTAAAGAAAGCAGTAGAGATATTTACAAATTACGAACTGCTCAAAAGGCTTACCTGGCTGGTCGCCTCTCGGCTGGCACCACTCCGGACATTCCACTCGTGCTGAAGAACACCGTGATCTACAAAGAAGGAAAACACAGGTTAGCAATGGCAAGACTTTGCAGCGCTGCGCATAGCGCTTACTTACCGCATCATAGCGCTCTTAATGCACCATCATTTACCAGCAGGGCTCAACCAAGCCAGTTTGCCGCGCTGACGCTCCGCATACCTAAGGGAGAAAAAAGAGATATTTTAAACAAAGAAAGGAATGCAGGATAGCAACAAAACTAAAGAACAGCAATAAGAACTACCTGAACATTATCAAACGGGGTGGCGTCAGTGAAGTAACTGGACCACACTCGCCCATGAAAGACAACGCGCCCCTGCAAAGAAGGCAGGACGGAGAGCATGCCTAATTCTACCACAAGGTGAGGAGAGGGCGCCAGAGGGACTGAAATCATATGGGGGTTGGAGGGAGGATACTTCCCCCAGTCGGTCAGTCTTGAACACAGTCCTCCTGTATTTTCAGGCAGAACCTTCACCGCAGACCACATCAGGGCAAGCTGAGAAGCATACCAGCAAGTAACCTGGCTGGGTGACGTCCCTGTGGATACCAGGTGAGCATAACAGAAGCTAACTGTCTCTAGAGCTCTGGTTCTCCCTAGGCTGGACTACTGCAACAGCCTCTTTCTAAATCTGCCTGCTTCTACTCTCACCCCTCTGCAACTCATCCAAAACAGGACTGCGAGACTTGTCCTTGTCATCAAGCTCAGGGATCGTATAACTCCAGCACTGAAATCTCTGCATTGGCTCCCGGTGGCTGCAAGGATTAAGTTCAAGACCCTCTGCATTGTCCACAAGGCCTTCTGGGGCCTGGGTCCTCAATACTTTCAACTCTTTGTTTGTAAATACCTTCCTACTCGAGCTCTTCGCTCCTCCATCGCCAACTCCCTCAGGGTCAGTCGCTTCCTCAAGCAACAAGTTGGTGGTAGATCTCTTTATTTGGCTGGGTCCTCCCTCTAGAACAGCCTCCCTGCCTCTCTGAAACTCGAGGAGAACCATCTCTGGTTCCGTAAGCACCTCAAGACCTTCCTCTTTGCTTCTGCCTTCTCTGTTCCTCTCCCCTGCTCCCCTGCTGATTTCCTGTCTGATACTGCACTTGTCACCTGGCTACCCGTTTATTTCCGGCCCAGGTCCCTAACCGCCCAGTTGCACCCCCACACTGCCGCCGGCCAAACCTTGCACTTGGGTCAGTATCTGTAATATGCATTTTGGAAACCTGCTATCTACACTTACCCTTGCACCTGCCACCTGCTGGCCGCACTTCTTGTTATTGTTTTGATCCCATGTACAGCACTGACCCTTCCCCTTCCCCTGGCACTTTTTCCCTCCCCAACCCCTGCACTTGTGCGATCTCTATATCACTTTGCCTACTAAGATCGTTGTCTCTGTCCACCCTCTATTCCTGTTGCCTCGTCGTGCCTTGCCACACTTGTGTATAGGCGTGTTACAAATGCCATATCATATCATATCATATCATATCATATCATGCAGACAGCATTGAGGAGGCTGCTGGTCATGTGACAAGGCCCTGCCACTCAGTTGGCCTGGCCACCTCCAGCTATTAAAACATTGCATAAAATTGAGGTTTTTCCCAAGGGACAATCTCCTTGAATCCAAAGACAGAATTGAAAATAATCGTCTTGTTTGTGTGACGATTTTCTTTCATTTGAGCATTTGCGGAGTCTAATAGTGGAGAATTGGCAAATCTTACAGGTGACTGCTTTTTGCTTTCAAAAAGGGCATCAACCTATACCAGTTGCCAGTTCACGCCTCTAGAAAATACTGATGCACACACTTTGCTTGGATTACCCTTGGTAAAAGGACACTATAGGTGCAGTAACTGTTCAGTGTGCCAATCTGTCCGGCTAACCACTGTGTTTCTGGCAAGGGGAAAAACCTTGCACCTGAACCACTTTACTAACTGCAAAACTTCAAGTGTGTTATATGTCATTACATGTGTCTGTGATAAGCTTTATGTTGGCAAAATGAAACACCCTGTGCATGTTCGCATTAATGAACATAGATCCCGCATTCAAAATAAGGTGTTAGCAGCCCCTTTGGTGGCACCGTTCTGTGAGTTCCACCACACACTATAAGATTTCCAGTGGTATGTGCTGAAAAAGGTTGTGGCAAATAGGGGAAGTATATCGATCAATGCGCTTTTGGAAAAACGGGAACAATAGTGGATTTATCAGCTACTGTCCCATTTGGAGGGATTGAACGACCAGCTGGATTGGTCAGTATTTTTGTAAAGGTGCGCGCACTTAATGCAGGGCCATTCGTAAGGATAACTGGTTGCAGTTAGTTGGATAAAAATCTATGCAAGATTGGCCCTTAGCGGCATTGTTGTGCACATTACCTGAGTCATGCTAGCTGCTTGTATGGCCCACCATTATTTGCCTTCTATGGCAATTTTGGAATCATGTATACACATATTGCAATAGCGTGCGTATGTGATTTGTGGGAATAGTCTTTAAAGTTGGATAATCAGAGGTGTAAATATACACACATTAGCAGTGGCAATATAGATGTACAATGATCTTTCCAATATGTCTGCCTTTTTTAATATGTTTGTACTGTGGTATTTTGAGTCCCTTTTTAGTTTTTCTAAGACAGATGATTGTTCAGGAACGTTACGTTGCCTTGGGACGTATGCCTAGTAATATAGCCAGCAAGAGATTAGTGTCTGCTGTGCGTGCCAGTCATTTGTTGAGGCCGCTCGGTTTTCCATGTCCCGTAATCAGGTAAGCCTTACAATGTAGTAGAGAGTTGTTACCTCTGGCTCCTGATTGCTCGTGATGGGCTAATTTAGTTTTTGGACAATGCATTGATGGGAATTCACTCACGTGCAACTGTATCATCCTTATAGGTGTTAGTCAAGTGACTCTGTGGAGATATTGCTATGCATGCAGAATTATGCTGTTGGACCCCATGAGAAGTGGGTATCATTACAGGTATTCCCTCTACTTGTTTAGGTTCCTTGTAGTAGGATCCCCATATTTGTGTTGTTCAATTACGTGAAAATGAGCCCAAAGAATTGTTGAAGGATTTAATTACCTTCCTTTGTGTTTTTGCATATCAGAATTGGAATTGGATTATATCCTACATTGTACAGGTACTCCTCCTCATAGGGTTTAAACTGGTTTTGTTACATGTCCTGGCAGGGTGTCATTTTTAATTATAATTGTGATTTGTGACCCCGAAAAATATGATTCCACTTCTCTTGTTCATCGAAACTAGTGTGCTTACCATTGGAGTTGTTGAGAATGGAGTGATACGCAATCTGTCCCAGTGGTCTAGCCCTGTGGTATCAGAACAATTGTAACTACGTTATTGTTCACTGCTAGTTGGCATGTGATTTTAGGTTGCACCATCCTAGTGACTCTTCTCCCTTGCTAGACACTATGAGGCCGATTCATGGAATTAATGTGCGCCGAAAATTTCAGCGCAAGCGTGCGAAAATGTGCGATTCGCAGTGAAAGAGCAAGAATCGCGGTGCAAGTGCGAAAATTGCAGGGAAACCAGCGCACACCGATTCATGGAAGTCCGTGTGCAAGAAAAATATTGGATGTGCGCTGAAAAAGTGAGCGGCGCACGCCGGCGCACAGGTCATCTAACGGCGTGCGCCATGGCCACAGCGAAATCGCACATAGCGCGGCACACAGAACAAAAGTAGGCGGAACACGGGGTGTAACACTCGGAATGGGGAACAATGCGTGAAAATATGGGCGTCACGGGGGAAGTACAGGAGGCAAGTGCACAGAACGCCCACACGCTTGCCTACAACATGTATTCATGGAATCGAATAGGGCAAACCAGCGCACGGGCAAAGACGCGCACAGGCCCAAATGCGTCCGCCACAAGAATGCAGGCGGTAGCGTCCCTGCACCTGAAATAAATGTGCGCCAAAATGTGTGCTAACAAAAAGCACCTATATACAGCTATGATGAATGTCCCATACTGTGGCCCTCTAGGACAAATGACGTGCAAAGTGGTACGTGACAAACACAGACACCCGCTGCGTGAAAAATAGCATGTGCGTGCATTTCGGGGTGCGCGGGAAGTACTACACGCGATTGGCCTGGGTACGTGTATTTCAGGGTGCGCGTGAAGTGTCACACGTGAATGCAGCAGGATACGTGTATCACAAGGTGCGCGTGAAGTGTCACACGCAAATGCAGCAGGGTACATGTATTTCAAGGTGCGCGGGAAGTTCCACACGCGATCACAGCAGGGTACGTGTACCTCGGGTGCGCGGGAAGGTTCACACGTAATCACAGCAGGCTACGTGTATTGCGGGGTGCGCGGGAAGTTCCACACGCGATTACAGCAGGGTACGTGTACTTCGGGGTGCGCGGGAAGTTTCACATGCGATCACAGCAGGCTACGTGTATTCTGGAGTGCGCAGGAAAATTCCACACGCGATCACAGCAGGCTACGTGTATTCCAGGGTGCGCGGGAAGTTCCACACGCGATTACTGCAGGGTACGTGTACTTCGGGGTGCGCGGGAAGTTTCACACGCGATCACAGCAGGCCACGTGTATTCCGGGGTGCGCGGGAAGTTCCACACGCGATAAAAGCAGGGTACGTGTACTTTGGGGTGCGCGGGAAGTTTCACACGCGATCACAGCAGGCTACGTGTATTCTGGGGTGCATGGGAAGTTCCACACGCGATCACAGCAGGCTACGTGTATTCCGGGGTGCGCAGGAAGTTCCAAACACGATTACAGCAGGGTACGTGTACTTCGGGGTGTGCAGGAAGTTTCACACGTGATCACAGCAGACTACGTGTATTCCGGGGTGCGCGGGACGTTCCACACGCGAATACAGCAGGCTACGTATATTCCGGGGTGCGCGGGAAGTTCCACACGCAATTTCAGAAGGGTACGTGTATTTCGGGGGTGCCTGGGAGTACTTCACCTGAATTGGCCGTATGGGTCCTCCCAGGTGTTCCCTCTACACCCTCCACGGCCCCTGCAGGCAGCCCACACCACAGGGGACTACCCTGCACCCCTGGTCATGTCCCGCAGGCAGCAAATCCACCATGGCCATGCCACCCAGCCAACCCACATGTCACCTTGCACTACTAATCACCAACGCATGTCTCCCAGCACCCCCACCCCCCAGCATCCAGGGGCACCCTCCACCAGGCCCCCACTCATGTCCCACACATGTCTTCCAGCACCCCCACCCCCCAGCAGTGCAGGGCACCTGCCAGCAGGCCCCCACTCATGTCCCCCTGCCCCCCCACCCCCCAGCAGTCAGGGGCACCCTCCACCAGGCCCCCACTCATGTCCCCCTGCACCCCCACCCCCAGCAGTCAGGGGCACCCTCCACCAGGTCCCCACTCATGTCCCACACATGTCCCCCTGCACCCCCACCCCCCAGCAGTGCAGGGCACCTGCCAGCAGGCCTCTACTCATTTCCCACAAATGTCCCCCTGCACCCCACACCCCAGCAGTGCAGGGCACCTGCCAGCAGGCCCCCACTCATGTCCCACACATATCCCCCTGCACCACCACCCCCCAGCAGTCAGGGGCACCCTCCACCAGGCCCCCACTCATGTCCCACACATGTCCCCCTGCACCCCCACCCCCCAGCAGTGCAGTGCACCTGCCAGCAGGCCCCCACTCATGTCCCACACATGTCCCCCTGCACCTCCACCCCCCAGCAGTACAGGGCACCTGCCAGCATGTCCCCACTCATGTCCCACACATGTCCCCCTGCACCCCACCCCCCAGCAGTCAGGGGCACCCTCCACCAGGCCCCCACTCATGTCCCACACATGTCCCCCTGCACCCCCACCCCCCAGCATCCAGGGGCACCCTCCACCAGGCCCCCACTCATGTCTCCCAGCACCCCAACCCCCCAGCAGTCAGGGACACCTGCCAGCAGGCCCCACTCATGTCCCCCTGCACCCCCACCCCCCAGCAGTCAGGGGCACCCTCCACCAGGCCCCCTCTCATGTCCCACACATGTCCCCCTGCACCCCCACCCCCCAGCAGTGCAGGGCACCTGCCAGCAGGCCCCCACTCATGTCCCCCTGCACCCCCACCCCCCAGCAGTGCAGGGCACCTGCCAGCAGGCCCCCACTCATGTTCCCCATATGTCCCCATGCACCCCCACCCGCCAGCAGTCAGGTGCACCCTCCACCAGGCCCCCACTCATGTCCCACACATGTCCCCCTGTATCCCCACCCCCCAGCAGTGCAGGGCACCTGCCAGCAGGCCCCAACTCATGTCCCCCTGCACCCCACACCCCAGCAGTGCAGGGCACCTGCCAGCACGCCCCCACTCATGTCCCACACATGTCCCCCTGCACCCCTACCCCCAGCAGTCAGGGACACCTGCCAGCAGGCCCCCACACATGTCCCCCCAACACCTCATGATGATCCACAATCATGGTCTCCATGCCCCCTTAATACACCCCCCACGCCACCCCAGTCCAAACACACCACCAGGTATGACATCCACCCCACAAAGAAATCACCACCACATGATGCATCCCAAATGGCTAGTCTGCACATCCACATTTATCAGTCAAACCCACACAATGAGAGCATGTGAATGATAAAACACACATTGTGACATGCATGAAACCAAAGAGAGAATACCACACATTGAAGTACCAAATGATAATGTATTAAACAGAAAAACAATGGAATGAAATGGAACAGAAGAAAATGGAAATAAGAAATGAAATCCTGCATGTCCAATAAATGAAAAAGATGCATGAAATCCAAATGAAAAGCAATCCAAAAGCAAGTCTCCAAAGTGTTAGTCTGAGAAAATAAATCCAAGGTGCAAAAATAATAAAAAACCATTGATCCTTGGGAAAAAAAAAAAATCCAAATCCATTGTCAAACTATTTAGAAAGTGAACATCCAGGGTCCATGTGCCCAATCCTTAAAATGAAACCTATGAAATAAAACCCTACCTAATGAAGAACTATATACAAGAAGTTTGGGCATTGTCCAACCGCCCCAAAATAAAAAATACGAAAGGAAACTTAACACTAAAGAACTATTTACAAGGGCAGCGGGCTAGTCCGACGGCTCACTTCTGGATGTTCCGGTCCAGGGCATCATCGAACTCCTGCTCAATGTCCCGGAGGCGGTCCTCTTCCATGGCCCCGAGGGTCCGCAGGGACGACGACATGTTCTCCTCCAACTCCCTGCGGATTGCCTCGAGGCACTCGGCCCGCCTCAGGGCCCTCCGCATGGAGTTCTCCGCCCTGACCATCGTGAGCCGTGCCTCTTGCACCCGCTGCCGCTCCGCATCAATGGCGTGGCCCAACCGCTGCCACACGGAAGAAACTTCCTGTCCTGGGTCCTCCTGCCCTCCGCCTGATGCCTGCCCCTCCGATGTTGAAGGCCCCGAGCCATCATGGCTCGAACCTCGTTGCTGCTGCTGCTGTGCCTGTGCCCGTGCCCGTGTTCCTGCTGCCTGCACATCCTCCTCTGGCTGGGTTCAGTCGTTGATGTGGCCACCTCTGCTGGACGTCCGACTCCCGACTGTGGCAGGGATGTGTCCTCCACCAGCCTGGCCGCACGGTCAGAGGCAGCTCCACAGGGCACCCAGGTGACAAATGGGTGGAAAGATGGCACGGAGGACGACTGGCGCATAGGGTGTTCAGTTGAGGAGGGGGTCGGAACAAGCTCCAGCAAACGGAGGAATCCGGCCTGGGTGACCCGTCCCAGTAGGCCAACACGGTCAACGAGCTATTCGAGATGACATGCAGTCTCCTCACGAAAAGACTGCAGGTCACCTCGCATGGCCCGTTGACGCAACGCCACACCAGTCAGGACAGGCTCAACCCGTACCTGGATTGCCACGTCCGCAGGCAGAGGAAGGCCAGTTGTTGTAAGCTCAGCCCCTGCCTGAAAACGGGTCTGGACGTAGGCATCCCTGCTGGTGCAAGATGATGCAGGGACAGGATCAGGGACAGGATTGCACACAGGCACCTCTGCAGCGGCCTGTGCTGCCTCCTGTCCCTGGTCCTGCACTGCACCACTAGCACCAGTGGCATCCCCACCTCCAGAACCCGTCTCTATCGCTTGCACGGCCTCCTCCTCCACCAAACCCCCCACCAACCTGGATGACTCCGTGCCATCTTCCCCCGTCGGGCCCTGTGGGGTCCCAGCTGCCCCTTCTGCTGCCGAGGAGTCCAACTCCGACCTCCGCCTCTTGGACCTCCCCTCGACAGCTGTGGCCTGGGACGCGGCACCAGACTCCTCACTCCCTGACGAGATGACAACCTGGGAGGGGAGCCGGGCCTTGTGTCTCCGGCTGGTGGTGCGATCATTGCCGCTGTGCTCCACAGCACCTTCTCCGCCCTCTTCATCAGTTGACGCTGCAGACAGGGTGAAATAAAGCACAGGCATCAGGGCACTGTACAATGGACTCATACACACATGACAGTGGTACATGAGTGGCATTGTCAAACCTCAGACATGGCATCACAATCACCAACACACATGTCATTTCAACTAGCACACATGAGCTATACCACAGCCATATCGCAACAGCCAGCACCATCCATACACATAAAACAGCATGAGCAGGCAAAGGTGAGCCAGACATCACATGCAACACAGGGAGTGGACTACACATGCACACACACCACCACACTTGCATGCATGTGTACACCTCCGCCAACTGTCGCAGTGTTGCGATCGGCATCCATGTCACATCTGCCAATCAGTCTTCCACATCCCGGTGTCACATGCATCCATGTTGCATCACTGTTGCACCCTTATCAAATACACACACATGCACATGTACACGTGCAGATACATGCAGCTGAAACCTACATCCATGTGTGACATCACGACCATGCCTACTTACATACACATTCATTCAAACATGTGTGCACACACATCTGCATTTGGCATGCGAGCCTACACACACAAGCACCATCCATGTCTCACACATGAGAGCACTCGCATGTGTTAGCCTCACGGCCCTGTACACACACCCCCATACTTGGCCCCATAAAACCACATGTGCAACCTGCACACTACTGGCACACCACCACATGCACAGCTTCCATTCAGTATGCATGTACACTTACCGCTCGACTCCAGACGGGTCTGCCTCTCAAGGACCTGGACGTGGAGCGCTGGGGATATGCGTTCCAGGACTCTCATCTGATCTTCCGACAAATGGCCCGGCGCCCTTTAGCATCCGCTGCCTTCAAGAGGCACGGGCCTTGTTCAGGGTCCTGGACCTGAAGTCCTCCCAGCGCTTCTTGACATGATGGAATTGTCGGACTGCCACCCCCTCCGCGTTGATGGCAGTCACGATGTCTGTCCAGATCCGAGTCCGTCCTTCCTTGTCGGCGTGCACTCTTCCGAAGAGGGCATCATACTGCCCCACGACTAGCTCCACCAGGACACCAACTTCGGTGGCAGTGAAGCTGGTGCCCCTCTGCCTCTCTGGCTGGGGGTTGCCAGTGGTGCCAGATGGTGTAGTGCCCGACATGGCAACCCCAGAGGCAGGAGTGGGTGGGCAGCTGGGTCCTGGGGCTGGGCTGTGGAGCGATGCAATCCCAGTCGGGAGTCTTCGGTTCCAGCAGGGGTGGTCACAGCAACAGCACCCCTGGCTGATGTGCAGGCAGCAAATGGCAGGGCAAGTGGGCAGCAGGCAGTCAGGCATCAGCAGATGGCAGGTGGGAGCGTGCTCTGGCTCTGGGGGGCAGTGATTCGGCTTTCTGGGCAGGAACGTGGTCTTCCGTGTGCTCACGCGTGGCCAGCTTGATACGGAGTGATTTGGCACGTGAAAATCCAGCACGTCTGTGTGTAATTCGAGGAAAGGCCCTTAGCGCGTAAGCGCGTCAGCACACGTACGCAAATTCATTGGCCCAAAGGCCCCCAGCGTGTAGGCACATCTATGAAGTTACGCGCACAGGCGTTTTCCATGGCGCGTGGAAAAAATAAGCACGTCCGAGTGTCAAAGCGTGTGATAGGGCCTTAGCGCGTACACGGGGAAGTGACGCTGGACGTGTGGGCATGTTTAAAAGGCATGTATAGGACGCCATTTCCTTGTACGTGCTTTTCGTGGAGAGCGAGTGGGTTGAATCTGTACTTCTTGTCGGTTCACATGCAATTTACTTCACAGCGTTTCAAGTTCGTACTCCCTGTTACCTCTGACAGCTTTTTCTATTTTTGTCTTTTTTCTGGGCCTGTTTCCTCAAACAGCGTACACTTCTTCTGTTGTCCTGTCTCCTCAGACAGCGTACTATTCTTTTTTTGGCGGGGGTGTTGCCAGCACGCACACGCGCGTCTTTTTCACGCTATTTTTCCAGGCAGACAGTGAGTCGCGCACGTATTTAACATCTGTGCTTGCCCCGTGTGTCGCGTACCCCTTCAGAGGTCATTCTAGGCTGCGTGTGACACGGATACGTTCATTTTTGTGTTTCTGGGTGCCACAGCATAGTGCAGGTTTATTTTTCCACGCACGTGGTCTAGGAGGGGTTGCGTGCACGTTATCTCCCTTTTTTGGGGTGCCTGTGCATTGCGTGACCCGTCATCTTTCCCCGGGGGTCACATACAGCCTTGCTAGAGCACTGGGGTACGAATTCCATCTAGTACCCTACCCCTTTAACCCCCAATTGCCCAGGACAATAGTTTACTGCAACTCCCATACGCACAACAACATCAGTGCCATGGTTGGGAGGCGAGCCTCGGTAAATGTGGCAAAGGTGGCTGAGCTTCAAGAGGTGGGCGTGGTGGATACGGTAGGGGATGTGGCCGGGACTTGCAGGGTGCCCCTAGCCCCCCATGTGTGGAGGACCAGTCAGGGACACCCATGCCCCCCCCTGGTTGAGGGTAACATGGCTGACACCATCCCTGATCAGCCCTTGTTGGACCAGCCCATTGTGGCACCAGGCCTGGCACAGGGTGACTCCCAGGCTGATTTCCAGGTCAGCAGGTCTGGGCCACGTGTGGCGGTGCACGTTGGTGTCACCAGGCCACGTGGATCAGGGGCAGCTATGTCATCTGATGCCCCAAGTAGGCAGGGTGTGGAGGCTGCAGGGGCAGCTGCGGCTCCATCCACCCCAGCTCTCACTCACCCAGCCAGGACAGTGTCGGTCCCAGTCCATCCTGCTGACGTTCCCCCTGACTACATCACACTTCAGCTAATGCCTGCACCAAGTCCCATGCTCAGTGTTCATTCCCACACTCCTAGTACACAGTCCACCAGGGCTCCTGCCCCTAGTGTCCAGAGCGGCGTAGGACACTCAGTATCCCCACCACCCTCCAAGCGGAAGAGGAAGAGTGCTCGTCCAGTGCTCGTCCAGTACAGGCTGATGCCCCAGACATGGCTACACAGTCCGGCACCTCGAGGAAGCCTAGCTTCAGTGAGGCCGAACGTGATGCACTTGTGGAGTATGTGTCCGCACATGACCGCGAAATGTTGATTACTGCAGGGTGCAAGACGACACCTGCTCAACGTCAGGCACACTGGCAGACAATTGCGGACATCATAAGTGCCCTTGGAATCGTGAGGCGCACAGCTAATGATTGCTACCAGTGCTGGAATGACCTGAAGCGCAGGGCAAAGAAAAAGCTGGCCTCAAGTCATGCCGCTACTCTAGTGACTGGAGGTGGATCTCCAGCAGAGGACATTGAACTCACTCCACATAAGTATGTTGCTGGGACCTACGTCACGGAGGAACAGATTGAAGGCGTGGGAGACCTGCCAGATTACGAGGCTTTGTCTGGTGAGTGCACATGCATGTGTGTGTCATCCATGTGCATGGTGTGTGTGTGAGGGCTTCTGATTGAGTGCCAGGTGAGGGTGTGTGTGCCTGAGTGCTTCATCCAATACATTCTGCACACCAGGATTTGGGTATTTCAGTATCCCTTCTGGCAACAGTAGACATTTAGCCCAACATCACGCCAGTTGCCCTTGAAGTGTCATCTTGCCACAACATTGTTGTTCTGTGTTCATTCAGGATGATTGTTTGCATTCCACCACTTTCACTAGGCATTTCTCAGTTCTATTGTCACATGTGTGACATGGCTATGATACATGCCATCTGTGTGATGGCATGTGTCATGTATGTGTATTGGACATGCCCATCACAGGCCAATGTGTGATGGCACTGCTAGCCAGCATGCAGCAAATGTGTTGATCTTCCATCTTGATGTCATCAATCTGTGCCATTTGCCTCCCCTTCATACACAGTGACAGTGCATGCATGGGAGGGTTATAGTAATGTGGGACATGTGTCAATGATGTACTGGTTTTGTTGCTTCTCAGCCCTAATTGTGTGCCATGGTGCTAATGCCTGTCCCAATTTCTTTTCTTTCATGTCTTTGCAGGGGATGACGCACTTAATACTGCTGGGGTTGTGGAGATGGTGCAGACCCAGGAGGGGTCTCAGGGCCGACCGGGCACCAGTGAGGGATGTGGTGTGGTGGTGGGTGAGAACCCACACTTGCTGCAGACCATTCTCTCAAGGGGTGACTCTGGGTGCACCTCTCCCGAGCTCTATTCAGGTGTCGATTCAGATGATGAGACCTATGTGCGGTCGCAGGTAAGTGTTTCTGTGAGGGATTCTGTTCTGTCCGACCCACCTGCACCAGGGGTAGAACCCTCAATGGGGATGTCAGTGTTGGTAGGTCCGCCTTTGGTGGTTACGGATGCAGGGTCACACTCCGCAACATCTGATCCTGTTCCTGGGCCAGCAGATTAGAGGGGGAATGCAGTCCTGCAGCCTCAGGCAGTGCCGGCACAGCAAGGCGCAGTTCGCCTTGCCCCAGACAGGTGTGGTGCCCGCCGACGCGGTGGCCGTATGCCACCTGGCAATACCTCATGGGAGCAATCCATATACGGTATGGCAAACCAACAGGCAGCATCAGCTGAGATGATGGCAGAGGCCATGGATAGGGTGGCCACTTCCATTGTCCCCCAAGAAAGGCTGATGGAGCAACTACAGCAGGCAACAGACTCCATTTGCCAGTCACACAGGGAGGACATGTTGGCGTCCAACAGGGACAGACGGGCGGCACTGGAGACTCTGCGGGAAGCCATTTCTATAGAGCCCCAGGGCCACAGGGAGGCCCTGAGGGTGGAACTCCGTCACCTCAGGGTGACTCTTGTTGAGCTTGAAGCTTCAACTGACACGAGGACAGAACAGCAGCTGGGGCATCTCACACGTACGCTCTCAGCTGAGATGCAGGCAATTCGGGAGGAGGTCCGGGCATCCCGTGAGTTGTTGCATGGGGACCTCCGCACGATTATACTCCAGAACCAGACCTTCCACACCCGCATGCTTGCTGCCATGGAGGACCAGACTAGGGCTTTGCGTGGGCTGCCTCCCATAGTGCCACCACCTCCTGATGCAGCTGCAGAGGGTGGGGAAAGCGACAGCAGCGATTCTCCCGCAATAGGGTAGCCGTGCAGGCCATGAGTCCATGGAGGTGTTTTTTTCCCCCGCAGAATCCACACAGGTGGGTTTTGGTGTGCACCCTGTCCTTGGACCTCCTGGGTGGCCTCCCCCACCCCCCGTGGCCCATACATGGCCATTTTTGATTTTTGATTTATGATTTTTGATTTTTGAATTTTGAGTTTTGAATTTTTTTTCAGTGTGTTGCCTTGTGTGGCTCCCGTGGGCATCCACTGTATTGTGGCTGGGCACATGCAGGCTTGTCCTGAATTTGGGTTAGATGCTTGGTTTTGTGAGACACACACCCCTCCTGCTTCCCGTTTCCATGGGCTTGCAAAGGGTGTGCGCAAGTGACATTGACTTACACAGTGACGTTGGACTCCCATGTGCTGTGTGGTCAGTCTGTAGTCAATACTGTGTATACATTCCTAGTGCATATTGTTGTTGTATTGTACACTGCATGGTGTATTAATATGTGCCTCTGCATCCATCTCATCCTCCTGATTTGCAGGTCCATTCCTCATTTCTTCACAAGGCCGTCTACTTTGGGGATGGAGTCCATGTTGTAAGCAGTGCACCTACACGTTTGCGTGGCGCCAAGACTGTACAGTTGGAAGTGGTCGAAGTGCTGGCATTATCAGGTAGTGAGACTACACATTTTTAAAAATTTGTACTGTCATGTTTATGGTAGGCTTGAGGTTGTGTAGCTGATTTGTATTATTGCTAAATATTTGCTCATGTGTGTTGTTGGTCCTGCATTACTGTGAGCATTTCATGTGTGGCCAGTTTACATTAGGGACACTGAACTTTGTGACACTTGTGTCAAATTGTGGGGATTACTTTGTTTGATCTCACATTGCATGACATGCCATAATGTGTTGTGTGGTGGTGCCGGGGAGGGGTTGGGTGACATGGCACTGTTCTCATGTTGTATTTTGCAAGTGGGTATTCATTTTTGCTGCATAGAGGTGTGTCTTTTGATGACACTGCATTGGTGGTGTTTGTGTAGGTAGGGATGCACACATTGTAACACTTCCAGGTGAACAATCTCAGGCTGCTATGGTTGTGACAGTTGACTTTCCCTTCATTCATCATCTTTGTCTGATTGAGGCATCATTGATTGTCAGATGGTATGTGCCAGGGCTGTGTGCACTCCACAGGGGTGTGATTTCTATGTGAAGTAATTAACCACCAGCTGCGTACGGGCTGCCTCACCCCGTGCCCTTTCCCCTCCCATGCGCAGCGGGCGTGCATGTGGTTGGGGATGTGGGGGCACCACCATGTCCACAGCCAGGCCCCGGCGTGTTGCAACATTGTGCAGCACACATGCTGCCACTATGATCCTGCACTCTACTGGGGGAGCGTATAACAGCTGCCCGCCAGAACGGTCAAGGGAGCGAAAGCGTGACTTGAGCACTCCGAATGTGCGCTCCACTATGCCCCGGGTTGCAATATGGGCTGTATTGTATCTTACCTCGGGAGGTGTGATGGGGTTCCGAATTGGCGTAATCATGTGGGTGCTCAGAGGGTAGGCAGTGTCCCCTGGGGAGGTGGTGATGGGTATCATTAGTGGGGTAGTGACATTACTCTGTATCTGACATGCATGCATGTGCAGTGGCATTTATACTCACCAAGCAGCTATGCATCACCATGCCGCCCAGCTTCCATGTCCCGGTTTAGGGTTGACATTCTGTAAATGAAGCTGTTGTGGGTGGACCCTGGATAGTTGGCATATACTGAGGTGATGATTCCATTGGCATCACATACTACCTGGACGTTGATGGAATGCCAGTGCTTGCGGTTTCTATAGATGTGCTCAGATGCCCTGGGGGGACGTAGAGCCACATGGGTGCAATCAATGGCACCTAGAACTTTGGGGAATTGTGCCCCCCCATAGAAATCCTGGGCGGCAGCCTGCCTTTCTGCAGGTGTTCTGGGCAGGTATATGTGCCTGCGGACTGATGGGCGTGCAGTGATGATGGACAACACCTGGTGTAGGCACCGTGACTGCGTGGCCTGTGACACCCCCCCACTATGGCACTTGTCCGCTGAAATGATCCGGTAGCCAAGAAGTGCAGTACATTGAGGACCTTCTCCAGGGGGGTGAGTGCTTGGGAGCAGAGGGTGGGTGATGTGAGGTCATCTTCCCACTCACTGACCAGGTCGAGTATTGTGTGAGGTGGAAACCTGTACCTCCCATACACCTGGTCATCAGGCATCCCAAAAAGGCTGGTTCTGGGTGTGAATATTCTGGCCCAGACTATCGTCCTCCTCCTCCTGCGGTATCCCACGGCCACTGCTGCTAGGAAAGGTATATTCATCCTGGCATATGAGCTTGTTTGTTGTTTGCGCGCACTTTTATGCTGCGCGTGTCGATGTACACCTGCTTCCTGCGAGTCGGCGCACGCCGGCTTCATGCTTGCGTACGTGTTTCCGGATTGGACCGTCTTTTTTGGCACGTTGTAGGCGACCATGTAAATCTTCCCGCCCACCACAGGAATACACGTAGCCCGCTCTCCCAGGCCCAGTCGCATGTGAAACTTCCAAGGGACCCTTGGAATACATGTACCCAGCCCAATCGCGTGTGAAACTTCCCGCGTACCCCAAAATACACTTACCCTGCTGGAATCGCGTGTGCAACTTCCCGCGCACCCCTGAAATACACGTACACGGCACAATCGCGTGCGAAACTTCCCGCGCACCCCGAAATACATGTACCCTGCTGAAATCGTGTGTGGCACTTCCCGCGTACCCCTGGAATACACGGACCCAGCCCAATCGCGTGTGGAACTTCCCGCGCACCCCTGAAATACACGTACCCAGCACAATCACGTGTGAAACCTCCCGCGCACCCCTGAAATACACGTACCCAGCACAATCACGTGTGGAACTTCCCGCGCACCCCGAAATGCACATACCCTGCTGAAATCGCGTGTGGCACTTCCCGCGCACCCCTGAAATACATGTACCCAGCACAATCGCGTGTGAAACTTCCCGCGCACCCCTGAAATACACGTGTCCAGCCCAATCACGTGTGAAACTTCCTGCGCACCCCGAAATACACTTACCCTGCTGGAATCGCGTGTGAAACTTCCTGCGCACCCCTGAAATACACGTACCCGGCACAATCGCGTGTGAAACTTCCCGCGCAGCCCTGAAATACACGTACCCCGCCCAATCGCGTGTGGAACTTCCCGTGCACCCCAAAAGGCACGTACCCTGCTGAAATCGCGTGTGGCACTTCCTGCGCACCCCTGAAATACACGTACCCAGCACAATCGCGTGTGAAACTTCCCGTGCACCCCTGAAATACACGTACCCAGCCCAATCGCGTGTGAAACTTCCCACGCACCCCAAAATACACTTACCCTGCTGGAATCGCATGTGCAACTTCCCGCGCACCCCTGAAATACACGTACCCGGCACAATTGCGTGTGAAACTTCCCACGCATCCCAAAATACACATACCCTGCTGAAATTGCGTGTGGCACTTCCTGCGCACCCCTGGAATACACGGACCCAGCCCAATCGCATGTGGAACTTCCCGCGCACCCCTGAAATACACGTACCAGCACAATCGCGTGTGGAACTTCCCGCGCACCCCTGAAATACACGTTCCCCGCTTGCCGTTTGCTGTTTGGCAGCCCTGTAAACTCGTCCAGGGTTAGCACAGCCCTTTGCGCTGAATTGGGACTTTTGATGGATTTTCCTTGCGTGAGGGCGTTCCTGGGGGTGTAACTGGCGCTGCTGCAGGGTCGCTGCGCCACTCTGCGCCACGGCTGGTTTTGGAGGCTAAAATTCACGAATACGCTGTGCGATGAAATGGATTTTATCGCACGCGGCTGGCGCAGTCTATCGCACGGGAACACTGTGCGCCAGCCGCGTGCGCCACTTTTGTGCGAAATTCCATGAATTACCCCGTATGTTTACAGCACATGCATTTTAGAAATTGTTAGAAGTACTTTTGCCATTTAAAATGTGTATGTGCATAGGATGGTTTTAGCTTTGATACGGCTTGATCTGTGTGATGTAACTCATAATTTCATTTAATTTATTTACTATAGATATGAACACATGGTTTTTGAATATACAATATAAAAACATTACAGTACATGCATATGAATAAGATATGATATTACACAATTATGAATAAGGCACAATTATTGCACAATTAATACCAAACAACATAAATACATATTAATAAGAATAGATAAACTGATTAAGAGCAATCTCCTTTTTCAATATAAAAGCTCTCACTATATTTCATCAGGCACTTAACAAGAGGTTTAAAAAGAAAAATTCAAAAACACCTAACAAAAGCTAATTTAAGATTTCAATTAACTTCCAATAAAATTTGACAATATAGTACATACAATTCATATCATTTGCTTCCATAAAACGATTCCAAAAAGTGACTAAGTTATTACTATCAAACTGGTTATCGTACAATTTTAAATAACTTTCTCTAATCTTCTTTAGACTATCACAGTCAGCTAACAAATGTAATAATGTTTCTAGTTTCACATTGCCACTAAGACGATCATCTTTCCATCTTTCTGCACGTGGTGTGCCTATTCTTCCACCAATAACCTCTAGGGATTTGCAGAAATTAAATTTCATTAGGATGTATTGACAGATAATCTTTGGACATGGATATGCCTGGAAATATTCTGGAAGAGTGTTACTTTACATCCAATATTGTAGGTATTCACCACTATTAGACATAGGGCTTCATTACACGGTAGGCGGTAAGGGTTTACCGGTACCGGTATTTTACCGGTACCGGTAAACCCTTACCGCCTTACTACGAGGTCCCTTTGCGGGTTGGTACATTAACGCCTGATTTTAGCAGGCGTTAAAAAATGAACCTGCAAATACACGTACCCAGCCTGATTTTAGCAGGCGTTAAAAAATGAACCTGCAAAGGGACCAGGGTACTAATTACGGTACCGCAATTTGCGGTACCGTAATTAGCGCCTTCCCCATTCCCATTATGCCCTATGGGGTGAAAATGGGAATGGGGAAGGGCAATGGAGGAAGGAAGAATTACCCCCTTCCCAACCTTGGAATAGGGCGGTAATTCCCCTTTCCTCCAAGGCGGTACCGGTAAATTACCGGCATGAACCATGGCGCTAATAGCACCCTGGTTTACCGCCTACCGTGTAATGAGGCCCATAGTCGCCAATTTCACCATATTACCTTCGGTACTCAATTCTTTATATTTCTTTTTTAACCTAGATTTAAACATTTGAATACTCAAAAAGGTATTAATTCACTCATTGGAAACTTTTGAGTTCTTATGTAAAGACATCATTTTTCCAAACGGACACATTTTCAGACATTTTTCAATATTCTTAAATACTGCTTTGAATCGAACAGCTATTGTATTTTTGTCTAGACGTGTCATTTTTCATAGTAGATCGTAATTCTATAAATTACATCAGTCTCTATACCATTCAGCTCAAATTCTAGCAATATTTACTCTACGGAGACACAATATGGTAGGCGCAGCAATTTACACAAGATGAGAGCCTCAAACATTTCAAGTTCACCTATAAAGCTATGTCCCCAAATCTCCACACTGTATAATAACATGGATTTGACTCTTGCAGTATAAAGTAAAAGTATCACCTTTACAGAAAACCCCATGTTTTTGCCAATAAATCAACTTATCATATCTACAACTTTAGGCATTTACACTTCAGTTCTAACCAATGAGACTTCCAGTTAAGCTTCTCGTCATTGTATACACCAAGATATTTATAGGTCTCTACTTGTTCTAGAGCGACACCTTCTAATGTCCATATATATATTTTTTTCTGCTAGTTTGATTTTGTGCATAGTTTTACTCCTCTCAATTTTTACCTTTAGGTTATTACTTATAGCATATTGATTTAACGCATTTAGAGTCAACTGTAACCCATAGGGACTGTGATCGAGCAATAACAGATCATCTGCATAAGATAGCCAGTTCAGGGACATAGAATCTATTTTTGCCAGACATGTGATGGAATTTCTCAGATTATCATTGAGATCTGCTAAGTAAAGATTAAAAAGTATAGCCGCCACTATACAACCTTGCTTAACACCTTGGTATGTGGGAAAGGATTTAGAGAGTTTTCCAATACCATCCAAACAAACTTGTACAGAGGTGTCTGAATACAAGGACACCAACATTTTTAGGAATCCCATAGGAATGTTTCACTTCATCTATTTGGCCCATAACTTTGTCCTGTTTACAGAGTCGAATGTAGCAATAAAATCAATGTACGCACAATACAAATTAGAATTTTGCTGCTTCCAGGAATAATCAACTGCAGTGGTTAAAAAAATAATTTTATGGGTTATATTACATTTTTCTCTAGAGTGGGTTTGATTTGAAGGTAAGATATTAAATGTCCAAATCCAGTTTAGTTCAACTAAAAGTACTCTTGCAAAGATTCTTCTGGTATATCTAGCATGGCTAATGACCGATAGTTAACTGGATTATTCCATGCACCTTTTTTATGAACAGTCAAGATGCTACTCATCTTCCAAGATGGAGGTATTACCCCACTCTCTCCAATCTCCTTGAATAAGATATAGAGTGCCTCAGCTTAACTATCAGATGATGATTTAATCAAATTGTTAAATACTCTATCTGGTCCCACTGCCCTGGAGTTATTCAAGACATCAATGATTTTTTGGATATCATATATTGTCGCTCAACTGAGCCATATACAATCAGGTGGGTTCACCACATCTACAGTGATATCATTAGATCCCAGTGTGGCTTGAACATGGATTTCCCGTTCTGATTCAGTCACACAATTAATCAGGAGATCTCATTTTTTTAGTCCACGTATCACTTGCCAAATTTCAGTTGAATTATTTTGTGTAGCCAACATAGCAATTTTTTTCCAATGCTCAAATTCACAGGTGTTTTTATATGCTTTAAACCAGTTGCGATACAAGCACTTGACTGATTTGACATATGAACTCACCTTATTAGGTTTGAATATGCCCAGGGTTGGGTATATTATTCTTGCAACCTTAGGTTGCATACTTTTTTTGCCTCTGCTATTTTTTTATCATAAGATTGTCTTTTCTTGGACACTATATTGGATAGTGCATGCAGCATTTTGTATTTTCGCTTAGCTCTACATCCGTCACAAATTTTCGACATCATAGTTGAGAATTCAGCAATAATCTCTTCGTAAGCGGGTACTCCCAATTCATAATACTGATTTATATAGATGCACAAAAGGGATTAGAGTCTCCCATGGCCACATTTTTTGGATTACCATTTTTATCATAGGTGGGATTAATCTCTGTGCTTACAAAAGGCTTTATAAGAAGATGCAAGGGAAAATGGTCACTCTCTTCACAGCTAACTATTCCCATGTCCACTGTCAGTGATAGTCCAGCAGAGTTGACAAATATACAATTAATAGCACTTGCATTTTTCAAGCTGCACGTCTAAATGCCATTTTGGCATCACCAGGACAATACCCATTTAACATTAAAAACCATATTTATCGAAAAGATGAATCCACAACTTACTCATCGGTTTAGTTTCATTTTACTCACTGGAGATGAAGAGTATGTTGTTAAACATTCATTTGTTGAGATTTTAATTCTTACGTTTAAATCACCCATCAACCACATAGGTTAGTTAGAGCATACTGCTTAACCAAGCTCTCTATCGCTTGTATGTTTGCTTTCATCTCTACACCACTTGGCGGATAATTGATATTAACGACCAAACTCTGCCATTTGCAGTGGTTTAACAAAACTGCTTGTATAGTAGGGGCACATTCATTTAATTCAGTCAACTGCCATGGGCTTTTACTGATATAAGGAGGCCACCCTTTCGGCGCCTGCGCAATCCCTCTGTTGATAATTGATGTATAGTTGTGCGACCATCAAATTCGATTGCTTCTAGTAACCAGGTTTCTTGATGTGCCGCTAGCATAAAGACATCCAGGCCTCCCCAAATATGTGTCCAAAGCCTTTAGTATTCCAGGAAAGCATCATATTTTCGTCATCGGGGCTGCTAGGCAAAATGACTTTTGAAGGCTGCTGGCAACAACTGCCAACACCCATCTATTTAATATCCCTTTTTTCCTCCTTGTTCTAACAACTTTTTTTCTTCCGTGACTAAACTCAATGTCTTATTTGTAACTATGACTTGTGTAATGGTATTCTTATTATACTGTGATGGTTGCCTATTTGAGTTATTCAATCTATCACCCTTAGAAGGAACAATATTATAATATTAGTAATAATAATAATAAAATAATAATAATAATAATAATAATAATAATAATGATAATAATAATAATAATAATAATACTATTTCTGAGGTTTAATTTGAGGCAACATTACAATTTAAAATAAATAGCCCAGCTTAAATAGATCATCTTTGTATCTCAACACAAAGTCAAGAGTCGAGGGAAGAGTAAACCAGATATTAGTGATGTATTCTTTACTATTTTCTACCTGAACAACAATTCGAATATCGTTAGATGATATTCCGCAAAGTAGTACAATAATATGGAAAATATGCAACACCGCATTACGATTCAGGGGAGGGGTTCACTGGTTGTTCGATACTGATTGCAGTTGTAATGTTTTATGCAATTCCAAAGGATTTTACAATACATCTACCGAACTTAAAGGAAGATCAGATGGCTTCACTGTATTGGATGCCCATAGCTCAACCAAATCAGTCTGAGCATTATTATGCAACAGAAATTTGTTTTCATTAATAGGCGAAATTCCCATGTCCGCACAAATGGGTTTGTTGGCATTCCCTAATTCAGACATAATTGTATTACCATGTCTTTCAATATTAATAATACTTGTTAAGGTTGGAACGTTCATTCAAATAACAATTTGAGGCTTCTGCAAGGGGAAGGACGAGGAGGAAGATGAGGCCAAGGCCAACTGGGGGGTCAACCCAGCGGGCTTGCCGGCCTGCATAACGCACAGACTGAGCTGGGGTGGCGCGCAATGCCCACGAAAGGAGGAGGCTGGTTGAGCTTTTGAGGTATCGATGCCCCCATGCTAGGGTAAAGCTTTGGGTACTGGGACTGGGTGCGCGCCCTCCCCTGCTTGTGGAGCATAAAAGGTGGGCAGGCCCACAATATAAGGCTGCTGCGTCATGTCTAATAAGCCTATAAGACAAAAAGTGAAGCAACCTACGCTGGACGAATTCGCCAGGACACCGCCGGGCCCAGAAAGTGCCAGGAGCAAAGACAAGCCCCCCGCGGGTGGCATGGCCGCCGCGGGTACAAATCAGGAGGTCCTGGCTGCGATTGCAGACTTGAAGGCAGACTTGAAAGCGGCCTGGGAAGCCAAGCTCGAAACAGTCGTGTCTGAACTGAAAACCGCATTGGACCTTAAGGTCGGTGAAGTGCAGGAGGAGGTGAATCTACTCCGACAGGATGTAAGATCCCTGGCGGAGCGCACAGAGAGCCTGGAGAAGGAGGGGAGTTCGAACACAGCGGACTGCGCCTCGCACAAGTCGGGACTGCATGCCCTGGTGCAAAGAGTAGGCAACCTGGAGAGTAGGGCGGAGGAAGCTGAAGGACGCGCCTGAAGGAACAACATCCGCATTGTGGGTATACCGGAGGGAACAGAGGGCCATAACCCCACGGAGTTTGTCGAAAACATGTTGCTACAGGAGATAACCGGAGGAGTTCTGTCTCAAGGATTTGCTGTGGAACGAGCACATAGGGCTCTGATGAGGAAGCCGCCTCCGGGAAACCCGCCTAGGCCAGTTATCGCCAAGATCCTTAATTACCGAGACCGGGAGAAGATTCTGGAACACTTTCGTAAAGGTGGAACAATCAAGCGAGGGGAGGCGAACATAACAGCCTACCCAGACTATACCCTGATGGTACAGCAGAGCCGGATGAACTTTGGGGCTGTTAAGAAGAGACTGAGGGAAGCGGGCCGGAAATACATGCTACTTTACCCGGCGAAATTGAAGGTCTTTCATAAAAACAGAATTTTATTCTTTGACACTCCGGAGGATGCCATGGGATGGCTTGATACGCAGGGCTGCCCCCAGGAGCCCGACATCCAGATGGAAGAAGGAGGCGGACGAGATAAGTAAAGAGTAATGGGAGCACAGACAGATGGTTCAGTTTAAGACTATGGGACTTGATTATAGTCATCGATATGGCCTGTTATTAGATGGGATCTGAATGGAATAGATATTGTATTGTGTGCACTATGACTGTGGCTTTATTAATGAGCCTTGTAGGGCTAGCCCTCACACCCCCATTTAGTATCAATAGTTAAGTGGCCATTAGGGCGACTTTACCCTGAGCGTACCAGACAGGGCTAGATGTGGGGGTGCCTGAGATCCAGGGATGGAGCTGGGCAACAGTTGGGGAGGGAGTTGTTGGGGAAAGCATGGGCGGGGGGAGGGGAGGGAGGCGGGGAGTTTGCTGTGTATATAGTTTTGGGGGGTTTGAGTTTAAACACGAGCCTACAGAGAATAACCCTAGAATTGTATCTGTATTGCGCAGGCGGATGGGATTGGCTGAGAGGGAGGGAGGTGGGTATTGACGAGCCATGGGGGATCTTAGAATAGTGACATGGAATGTCAGGGGACTCAATAGTTATTTAAAAAGGAATAAGGTCATGCTGTATTTGAAAAGACAAAAGATAGATATTGCATTGCTACAAGAGACGCATTTGACACGGGACAAACTGGAGCTGGTGGGGAGAAAATGGAAAGGTACTGTAGTGGGGTCTTTGTACTCGGCTTATGCTAGGGGTGTGTTGGTCTGGGTGGCACCGCACGTCCCGTTCCACCTGCTACAGGAAACGGTGGGAACTGAGGGGCGTTCGGTCATAGTGAGAGGGTTGGTTGAGAATAAAGAGGTGTGCATTGTAAACACATACGCCCCTAATCAAGGCACGGTGGAGTACTTCCGGATTATGTGCAATAACCTGAGCTTGTGTGTGGGTGGAGCGGTGATCTGGGGAGGGGATTTCAATTGTGTGTTAAACCCCAGAGTAGATAGGTCGGATGATAAGGTGGGCAGGCCGACCCCAGCAGCTAGGGCATTGCAGTCGTTGTTAGACGACTTTGGATTGGTAGATGTGTGGAGAATAAAGCACCCTAATGAGAGGCAATATTCACATTACTCGGCCCCACAACAGTTGCACACTAGACTGGATTATGTCTTTGCCACATCAGATGTAATGACAGAGATCGTTCACATTGAATATAAAGCGAGGGTCCTGTCCGATCACTCGCCCCTGGTTCTGGGGTGGCAATACTGCCGCCCTAGGGCACGGATTCCGTCGTGGCGCCTCCGCAGAGGCGCTTAAAGATCCGATTTTTCGGGAGGATATGAGAGATGAGATCATTAGCTATTTTGAGGTGAACACAGGCAGCGTGGACTCGGCGGGGACACTGTGGGAGGCCTTCAAGGTGGTGATGGGGGGTGTGGCCATCGCTAAATCGAAAGGCCTACAGAATGGGGTCTTGGCTGAATTACAAAGGGTGGAGGGGGAATTGGAAAGAGAACTAAAAAGTGAAAGCATAGACACCGAGCTGGTGCTTAAACTACAGCAACAGTGCACGGAATACTGGGAAAGGCTCTGCAACCTTAATTACAAAAAGTACGTTGAAAGACAACATGCGGGTGGAGATAAAACGGGCCGTCTCTTAGCGTGGCTATATAAGAGTGAAACCCCTAGGCCCCCGATTAGGACAATAACCAGAGAAGATGGGGAGGTGGCAGACACCCAAGAGGGAGTCAACAGGGAATTTGCAGATTATTATAGAGAACTATATGAGGATAGGGGAGGAGGCAGCCGGAATGAGATACTGGAAACTCTGCAAGACATGGGTTTGCCCAAGATAAGCACAGAAGAAAGAGAAGAACTAGATGCACCAATTACTTTGGAAGAGTTGGAGGAGGTAGTTAGACAGCTACCTACTAGTAAGACCCCGGGAGCAGATGGATTACCTCGTGAATTTTATAAAGCATACGGGGCGGAGGTGCTCCCCCCAATGCTGGAAATGCTCAATGAGGCGTTTGAAGTGGGACAGTTGCCGGAGTCGCTCAGAGAAGCGATTATAATACCGCTCCCTAAACCCAATACACCTGGGCATAGCTGCGGATCGTACAGGCCGTTGTCGATGCTGAACCAGGACAGCAAGATATTAACGGCTGTCCTGGCGAACAGACTGCGGAAAGTAATTAGCAAATTAATACACCCTGACCAAACAGGCTATGTCCCGGACAGGAATATTACCCACAACCACAGGCGACTCCATCGGGTGATCGAATGGGGCTGTGACAATGAAGGAGAGATGGCAATCGTGTCTTTGGACGCAGTAAAAGCTTTCGACTCGGTCAGATGGTCTTGGCTGCTAGCGGCTTTGGGGGAGTATGGAATGGGACCGAGGTATATTAGGTGGGCGGAGATGCTGTATAGTGCGCCACTGGCTAGGGTGCGGACAGGAACTGTGATATCTGAGAGATGGCAACTTAGCAGAGGCACTAGACAGGGGTGCCCCTGGTCCCCGATGTTGTACATTCTGGCTCTGGAGCCCCTGGCACTATACCTGAGGCAGCAATATGATGTGATAGGTATTGAGGTTGGGGGGGAACGGCACCTGATATCTTTATATGCGGATGACCTGTTATTATACTTGAGATACCCGGAAGAGAATCTTCAGTATATTCTGGAGATGATGGAAAGGTATGCAAGGTTGTCCGGTATAGCGGTGAACCCCCAAATATCTAGCATTTTCCCGCTGGGCAGTTAATAGGGAATCCCTGTAGAAAGATTGCCGGTGTTGCAGGTGCCGTGGACTGTGGGCTCCTTCCGCTACCTTGGAATAGAGGTGTGCCATACGGCGGAGGAAGAACATAGACGTAATACCGAGATGGCCGTTGGGAAAATCCGCAAATGTATGAGGTTTTGGGAGAAATTGCCCTTAGCGACGATGGGGCGAGGAGCGATTCTTAAGATGGTGGTTCTGCCCAGGCTCCTACATCATTTTAGCAAAATCCCACATATGATTCCCAAGAGGTTTTTTGTTCAACTAAATGGTCTGTGTAGAGACTTTCTGTGGCATGGTACTCGGAATAGAATAGCGCTATGGAAGTTGCAGAACTTTCACGAGAAAGGGGGTGTCAAGCTACCTAATTTTGAGGCTTATTATATAGCGAGTCAATTACAGTTTGTGGCTAAATGGCTTTCTGATGAAGAGACCCCTGAATTTAGATTGTTCGGGCGGGATTGTGCCCCGTTTTATCTGAAAGAAACTATCTGGTTGCCTGAATCAGAAATAAAGAAGTGCCCGGGGATGATGAAGTTTGGGTGGAAAATATGGCGATGAGCATGTATTATGATGGGGGACCCGCTCCCGTGTTCCCCGCAGGTACCTCTGGCTGCTTTGGCGGGAGGAGATGAGCAATTGAGGGTGATTGTTAGAACCTATTGGGAGTCGGTTGGACTAGTAACTTTGGGAGATATATGGCAGGAGGGGACCATCAGGGAGTTTGAAAGACTTGGAGAGGAGACGGGATTACATGGGGACCAGTATGTTATGTATCACAGGTTGGTGTGGAAGATTCGGACAACGTGGCCTGAGACAGTGTTGGCGGAGGAACCGGACGCCATTATGGGGATGATATATGACACCGCTGAAGGGGGGCATGAGATCTCCAGATTGTATGAGATAGTAATGGCTAAAGTTGGAAAGGAATTGATACATTTGAGACTGGACTGGGAAACAGAGGTGGGAGCCCAAATGGAGGATGGGATGTGGGAATGGGCCCTGGGATACCATAAGAAAGTATCTAGGAATGCTAGATTGCAGCAAATACAGCTGTATATAACGCATAGAGCATATATGACCCCGCTGAGGATATCTAAATTCAGGAATGCTGGGAGACAGGCGTGCCCTAAGTGCGATGAGGAGAATGCTGATATGACACACATGTTTTGGTCATGCCCAGTGATCGAGGGTTTCTGGAGAGAAGTCGCACAAAATCTAGCAGAGAAAGGGATCGCGCTCGCCGTAGACACTGCTTGGGCCTGCCTGTTAGGAGGGTTTGCTAGGCCACGAAAACTGAAGCATGTTGGGAAACTGAAAGACTTGGCGTACGTGCTTGCAAAGCGAAGGATAGCTATGGGATGGAAGAAGTGTCATAAGCCACGGGTGGAGGTGTGGTGGAAAGAATTACAGAAATGGGCAGAAGCAGAAACGGGGGTATGGCAGGAGGCAAGTAGCATGGCTTGGGAAGAAGAAGTGGGTACCCTGATGGCATGGAAAGCATTGATATCCGGACTATTTGGAACAATATCAGATCCAGAGGAATCTGATGAAAATGTCGCCCTGCCGTGTGTAGCAGATACTGAATGTGAAGGACAAATAGGCTCGTGAAGGGGGGTGGGAAAGGGGGGCAGTGAACAAAGACTAATTGATGTTAATGTAATGATTGTGGATTGCACTGCGTGTTTGGTTTGCATTGTTGGTTGTGTGAAAAACTAATAAAATTCTTTAAAAAAAATTAAAAAAAAGGTTGGAACGTTCAAACATCCACCTTCAGTGACACTTTGATTCATCGTGGTAGGACAAGGACTGACACAAACAGGCTCAGACACTATTTGAGGTATCGGGCCAAGTACACCTCAAAATAGCTGTGATTTGTTTTCCTACTCCAATTGTATATTTACGAGTATATTGTTTTTTGGAGTACATAAATGCTTGCAATACTACTCAGGTTTTACCTTTTTACAATTATTTTGCACACCTCTACTTCAATTTTAATGACTTTTGAGGCGACGCACTAGAGGTACCAAATGTGTTAGAGGCTTTAATCACACATTCATTTTGTACACCCATCTCAGTTGTTGTACTTGCTTCTTTAACTTTTTTTGTGTTTAATTTATACTTATCAATAACACCAATTGTACATCTACTTTCTTTTCAATGCTTTCACACTTAGCTACCAACATAGTTAGCAGATTATCTAGGGCCCAAAACATATCAGTTGAGGTCATGCTAGAATTACTAGCTTCTGACATATTAGTTATCGACTTGTTCCGGTGCAAATCAATTTCTTCAGACTCAATTTCTTCTGACTCCTCGAAGATACGAGATATCTTATCAGTCTCGTCTCAAGTCTAGCTTGTTATGATTGCGGTGGTATTAACAAGGTGCTCAAATTCAGTTTCTTCAAATAAAATGTGCAAGTTCTACATTTGTTGTAAAAGGGATAGAAGTAATATCTAGTTCATCTCCAATATATTGTACAGCAGAAGTCTCAATTTCAAGATCTACATTTTTAGATGCACTTAGTTCAATCAGATCATGTAACTGGGGGATTTTATGCACCATTACATCAGTATGACCAAGGTCAGGATTTCTGAGCATCTTTCTATTATTTGTGAGGTGAGATCTACACGTTGGTGCTATAGTGGGCACCTCAGGTGTAAACTCCACAATCACATCCTGTTGATTGTAGGCACATCTATTCATATCACTTTGCAGAATAGATTGGGTCAGTGGTCTAGTAATGATGGTATCTAATAATTTTGTACCCAAGCAGCTTAAGGAATTGCTCAGTTCATTGGCAATTTTCGTAACCACTATCTTCTCTGCTACACCATCCAATTTCATGGTCTTGGGGAAGAACATAGTCAACATTTTAGATTTTGACACTGTTTAATTTTTGCAAATTATCTTCGTAGTACACACTTGCGACATCTCCATGTTGCCAACAGAATGTTTTGCAGAGCAATATCCTCATTAATCAGATTACTCAGATTACTCAGATTACTCATTTCTTTAATAATTACCATGCACTCAATTCCACTACTACTAACAATTGTCTATCTTTGCGTTACACACATCTAATAGTTCCTAATGGTTCCTAATGGTGAATATCTAGATATACCCTTTCTCTACCCTTACCAGATGCGCAAGATTAAAGATTGAAGTTATTCAATGTTCACTGTTACCCTCAATGTTAACCTCAATGTGAATAATCACTGTCATTAACAGTTCATTCCTCGCGTTATCTGTCTTCACTTTGATTTAGCTCTCAGATCATTACGAACATCTGTGATGAAAGCATAAGATCGAAAAAGTCACACAATCTTGGCTGTATTTGCCGGTCTGCTGGTTTTGGCTCAGAGGAAGGAACACACACACTTCTCTTAGGAAAAACTCTAGTCACTTCACACACCTCGTACATGGTTAGTGTATGCAACGTTACAATACACACAGTTTAATGCTAACTGATAGTTCAGCAGGTCTACTGTTTTGTTTTTGCAGATTTCACACTACCGTGAAACTGGCGTTACTAGAGAATAGAATCCAAGTATTAGGTTGCAACGACTGACATTGACATTGGCTACTTAATGTCACCCAAACAAAACTTAACAATGGACATTTTTAGTTTCTAGGTTATCTGCCTTAACAGCGTTGTTGTTTTTTTACTCACTATTTGAAGCACTGTCACAGAGGCACAGCATGATGAATTATTATTGTAGCCACTATACTTAAGAATAAGAGGGGTTCATGCATGCATATTTCCGGGTAGTCCAGCATGTACTCGGGGAAAGCAGAGTGCACGGAAAAGTCAGTTTGCAAGGTGCTTTTGCTGCCACTCCACAACCAACAGCTAACAGCAATCACCTTAGCAATCAACTTTAATAATCTGCTTTGCTAATGCGCTCGCTAATGCACGCAATCCGATGATTATAAGGAATTCTGGGACAAGGGGCAGAGCAACATCATAAAAGAAATAAAAAGAGGGTTTTAACACATTAACACGTAAAAAAAACTATTATAAAATACAGTACACTTTAGAAGCAATTCAAAGGACTAATTAAAATTCTTAGGGATTTTCTTCCTTAGAAATAACAGTCCGCACCAGGAGAAAAAGATGCAGTCTTCCCGGCCAGCTAACAGCAATCACCTTCGCAATCAACTTTGCTAATCTGCTTTGCTAATGTATTTTTAAAAATAACACAAAAGAAAATATTTCCCTGTTCTTTTTTATCGTTATAGGTGTAGTCCTTTTCATGTAGTTTTCATGTATAAATAAAATATGCCTGTCACCATGATGATAACCCATTGAAATAAATGTAGATTGATGTTATCTAAGAAGACAATGGGCCTCATTACGAGGTTGGAGGTAGCCTTGCCGTTTTTACCTACAAACTCGCATCCGAGTCCAGCACCTGCGAATGGGCAATTACTGAGCCCAGCCAAACCCGGTAATTACCCTTTCGCGGGTGCCGGGCCCGGTACATCCCATTCCCATTGAGCCCAATAGGGCTCAGTGGGAATGGGGAGGTGGTAGCACCGGTACCGTTAATAACCGGTGCTACCATCTTGTTCTGCTCACGGTCAGACCTGGTGGCTACAAGGGCACCCGCAAGCAGAACTCCTAGTATGGCGGTACAGAAGCAACGGTGCCGATAGTGATACCAGTGCCGTTGTTGCCTTACTGCCATACTTGTAATGAGACCCAATGTTGTTTGTATAGGTTTGCCTGATTATCACAGTTTTACAAGACCTCTGGTGTACTTTAGTGTCTCAGGAAAAGAAAGGCTTTACAGTGGGCAGTTTCTTGCATGCTCTAACTTGTTCTTTTAGAGAGGCACTTTGCAATTTGGCCTCTCGGGAAGTGCAATTGCTTGCTTAATGTGTCTATATCCCTAAAAGAGAAAAATAAATGTACAAATGCATGCACTCTGCATGCAAAGCATTAAATCCTTTGCATTTATGTTATGTTGACTTATACCGCACACTGCTACCACCCCAGGGGAGGTCTTAGAAGAGGGCGGGGAGTATTAGGGAGGATAGAATGATAGGATAGGTTCAGAACTAGGATGAGTGTTGTCTTGCGCATGAGATTGGTTGGATATCAGGTTTTTATGTGCATTAGGGTAAGACACAGTGCCTCAGCTATTTGTGTTTGGTGTGTGTATCATGTGTGGTTTGGCCGGCATGTTGTTGTGAACACTGGTTCGTTGTATCCATAGGGGTGTCCAGTGCCATTATAGTATGTTGTATGTCGGTTAAGTTATGTTGGTGTGTGTTATTAGTGCTTGGTTATGTGTAGGTTGGTTAGTGTTTTGGTTGTATGCATTCACATTTTACATCCGTGGTGTGGGTCCAGTGTTTGGGATGTATATCGAGTGTAATATTGTGTCAATTTTATGAAAGTATGTGAGATTCAGAATGTTTTTTTTTCTATTCACACTTTTAATATACCAATAATTACATAATGTGTTTCTTTTTTATTCTGCCATCCTCAGTTGTGATTCCTTTTTAATACACCGATTAAAGTCAACAAATTCACACATCAAGTAAAAATACAATAGTGATACAAAATATAATAATCAAGATGAATAAAAGTAAATGTAGTAATTTGTGAACAATATAAAAGTGACAAAAATAATATTGACATGAAATAATACTATTCCAGAGGATTACACCAATGTATCTAGAAATATGTATCTCACCCTTTTTCAGACAATATCCAAGCCAACCCACTGTGACATTCCAAACCCAAGTTCACAGGTATTAGTGGATCAGGTGGACCCAGGCAACCCAATAACTCCTACTTCATACTCTATTCCACTCAAGAAAACATGCTTCCATCTGAGACAGTTACAGTCTCCCGAAACAATAATCACTACAATACTAAACTCTTCTCCAGTCTGCTCTCCAAAACGACACAACCACAGGTTTGTCACACCAAGTTCTAAAGCAACATAACCCCACACCCATGCCCAGGTCAATGCCCAACAAAAAGACAAAGGAATCACATAGTCGCACAGTAGCCAGAAACTACCTACAAGTCGACACCCAAAACCTACTAACCACCTCATTTATCAATTACTCTGGCTCCCCACATACTTACCATATATGCCCAGATGGCTAGAGAAACCACCCACTAAGCACCCCATAAACCGCTCTGTCTCAAACCAACTCATAAACCACCCTACAAGCCTCAGACACTGGATATCTCCCATCTGGAAACAATTAGCCTCCACTGTACAAAACAAAGCACACCCAGAAAGCACACATGCACAGATGGCAGTTACTCCTGGTTCTACACACATCAATAGCTGAGCACAACACCTGAGCACAACACCTTTCTTATCCCTCTTTTTAACCTAACCAACCCACCCCACTTTACCTTTCCGAGCCACATGAGCACCTGGAGATCATTGAAATGGTAATGGTGCGCTGTAAAAATCAACATAACAGCATAGCACAAAATATAATCCGTGAAAATACAAATGTCAAATAAACAGTTATTACTGGATGGAAATAATACAAATTAAGGTGAAAAAATGCAATTCATGAAAAATTCAACCATTAGAAAAATGAATATTGATAATTAATACCCTCAAAGGGGGATGTGGTGGCCTCCCAGCCAATCAGGAGGCTCAGAACAGGGGCTTTACCACACAGTAAACCCCCCGCTCTGAGTCTCCTTGGAGCTGGAGGCCACCATCTTCCCTAACTGGGAATCAGGTAAGTGCACTGCCTGTGTCCCATTCTCCTTACCCCCACCCCCTTTTACAAATTTCCACTCCCCCATAACTGTCCCACTTACATGGTGCTGCCTTGTCCATCACTAGCACCGGTAACAATAGTGTTCCCGGTGCATCACTGTCATGGCAATGCCACCATGGAAAGGGAGAAGAGACTTCATGTAGTTATCTTCTACCTGACACATGGTGGCCATTTTGATTTGTAGTTTTTTCTCAAGTTGAGAAATGGCAAACATGCCATTTCCCAACTTGAGTAAAACACTATTAGAACTGTGGTACAAAGTGCTGGTGTACTAATAGCAATATAACTTCTGCAAGGGGGCATTACCGGTCAGGTAATGTCCCAGGCTTAATGTAAAGGCCTTAGAGTGTTAACTGCAGATATGAGAAATGAGTTATGCAGCTGAGCAGAGATTCTGTTTTTATTGCATAAAATGATATGCTGGACACCTTAGAACAAAAGGGATTTCTTGGCATTGGACATGGGCAAGGACAGTGTTTGCTGATGAAAAAGCTACATGCATATATGTGGTGGAAAAGATAATTAACAGTTTCTGAAACATAGGGTTCCTTCACTGCCCGAAAGGCTTATTGTCTGGAGAATGGAGCATATGATTGTAATGACTGGAGGAGGCATCTGTACTTCTGCCAACTATATACTTTGGGTAGAGGCACAGAGCACCCACACCAAGGTTCTCTAAGTATCAGTAATAATATCCCCATACTTAATGTCCACATACATAATGTCGCCGGAAAAGCCATCGGCGACATTATATATGGTGACATTATGTATGGGGATGTGTTGCAGGAGGTAGCAGGGTGTCCCTCGCATGTTCAATGTAATAATGTCTCTGCAAGAAACAGCAACACTTGGTCAGGAGACATTTTTGCAGGGACAATATTACATGGAACCATTCTCTAATGGTAGCTATGGATTCCAAGAGCCGGTGAGTGAAGCTTGGCGTTCAGGTTCACTCATAAACCCTTGCTGGTAACTTTTACCAGCTCTAAAGTAGCTCACATAAGAGAAGAAGTCAGTATAAGCTATTAGTTGTTGTGAAAACTGTTCTTTACAATGGAAATGTATCACGCACACTTTTAGTAAAACCTATAGTGCCTGCCTGTGAAGAAAAGCCTTTAATTTCCCATTGTCAAACTTTTAAATGTTAGCAAAGTGGTTGCGTGTCTTCAATAAAAAGGGGAATGCCTTCTAAAGTACTCCAAAAACTCTGAAGCTGACTTTCACACTTGTTACAAGATCATACGGCATCAAAGGAAGGTCGCCTGTGACCAATTGTGATTCCCGGCCAGAGTGGAATGTGTCTCTGATTAATACATGGCAATGCAAACACTCACAGACACTTAAGGTTGAAGATCTACCTTAAAGAGAGGTTGTGTGTATGCCTAAGTGTGTTTTTCCTTTGAAGACTGAACCTTGTAAATATTCTTTAAATGCAAAGGTTGTTGTATTAATAAGAACAAGCATTACCCAAACCAAGAGCTGAACCCTTACTCGAGTGAAGAAAATCATGTTTAAATCAATCCACGTATTTGATGAAGTTGTTAAAGGTCCAGTGTCCTTTGATACAACTGAGAAATTGTTGTCTGAAGTTGGAATCATGGCAATACAACTTCGAGGTAGCTACTGGACCGAAGAAGATGTGTACAAAACTGGAGAAGGAAGCAGGGTGCTTGTAAGGCTGACACTGTTGAGTTTGAGAGAAAGTCAGTCTAGAAGCAGAACCAGGTGTTCCGTGTGGCAGTAAGGGAAACAGAAGAGGCAAAGAAGCTGCCCTTTTCTTGGAGCATAGGAAAGAAGAGTGCCTTGCTTATCTGTAGAGTGTCTTGTCTTTAAATTGCCTAACCATCCTAATATATAAATTTGAAGCATAAATACCAGAACTGTGGTTGTGTATAATGGTGAAACACCTGTCTTTGAGCACGATCGAAATAAAATATCAATTCAATTCAATACTGTCAGTGGATGTCACATTAAAGTTGGTTGATGTAGAGGCATACTGTGGAACAAAGGGGCCTGTTTCCACAATAACAGTAGTAGAAGGGTGGCTGTCAAGGGGAAAGCAACAACCCAAGAAGAGGCATCCTGACAATTATACCAAATGTACTGCATAAGTTATGGACACTTGTAGAATTGTAGAAGGGGAAGGTGTTAATCTATTCTTTGAACTGCGGCAAAACAATCTTGGAAGGAAGACATCCAGGATTACCATTAGTGCTATTTCCTTGGCTGGAATTGGAAAGGGATCTTTTCAACTGGATTCTGAAGAACTGTTATCATTGGAATTTTGTTTGGTTAATTTTTGTTTTATTTGGAACTTACAAGAACTGTTTCAAGACTGCACTTTCCTTTTTGAAGATTTGGGGGAAATTGACTTCGAGCAATCCTGGGGAAGGGATTTACCCAGGACAGGTGAAGGTGATCACTCATTTATGTTGTTCAGAAATTATTTGGAATGTTTTGTTGTTTAGTGTGAGAGCCAGTTTGTTTATGTTAGGAGTGATTCCCTTAGCTCTTAGAATAGGTAGGGAATTCCCTGACAGAGTAGGTTTAGCGAGGATTTATTTGCATCTTTTTCTTTTAATAAAATGTTTAATTCTGAGATAAATACAAGCAGTTGTCCGCCTCCCATTACTGATCCCTCACAAGGAGTAGTCAATATGTTTGTAATCACACACCTTGCTAGTTGCCTTTGATGTGAGCACCCTGGATGTTATCTGAAGCAGCTGCATTGACCTTGCTACAGCGAGAAAGAACAAGATAGATACATCAATAACAATTTTTTGTTAGAGGCTGACATGAAAATATAGCTGCTGATTTGGCTACATTTGAAAGAATATAATGCTGTTATGATTCAAAGTACTAGTGACACAGTACTTTGATGATTTTATAAGCTGAGGGCGCAAGTTATTTATTTAATTAGACAAAAAGCAGTTACGCAGATGAGAGGTCCTTAAAGCTGTGGAATCATCTATTTCTATTCAATAAAGTGTTTTCTCTGCACTGTTCACACACAGCTGCAAATCATGAAATGTTAATGTAGATGGGAGTTTAACCTTTGAGGGTGGACAGATGAACTTAAAAGATTCTTTCAATAATGGCTGTTTTTGTAAACAATGAAGTGTATCATATTATTTGGTTTCAATGCATTTTTCATTGCTGAGCTCACATAACCTTGGACATGTGTGTTAACATTCCAAGTGTTTAAGTGTTTGAAATGTGATTTATTTTCATATGGTTCTGAAAAAGCATTAAAAGGTGCTTGATTATATGAGTTCTTGAGTATCAGAGGTGCTCGGGAGAATGCACAGATGCAAGTGAACCTTTGCAGGAGAAAACAACAAGCAGAGAGTGTGTGTGGGGTGAGTTGGATGTGAGTGTGTGGTGTGTAAAAGATTACATGGCAACATATATTGTTTTTTCTACATATAGAGGTGCCAGAGGGATCTCCTAATTTGAGAGGAAAGGTGACCCCACAGTAGTATATTGTGAAAAAAGGGGAGATAGAGGAAACTTCCTTACGGGGGAAAGGCAGCACTGCATGTACAGTAGAGGTCCAGTATATGAAGGACCTGGGATCCTCCACTCTGCAAAAGGGAGTCTGAGGAGTGGCTATTCCCTCATTCTGAGGCAAGGGGACAGAGGAAGGGTCTAAACCATTGTGTTAATAAGTGTTGTTTTGTTGTGTATGTCCATTGTATGGTGGGCATGGTATCCCTTCAACCCCACATAAGGTGGTATAAGGAGGTCAGTTCCCTTGTATCGAAGAGGAGGCTGAGGAAGGTTCTAAACCATTGTCTATATACTTGTGTTTTATTGAATTGTGGTTTAAGGTGTTTATGGAATTGTTGTAGTGTGGAGTGGTGGTTGTTGAATTGCATGAAGAGCAGTGTGGTGTGATGTGTGTGGTGTGTTGGGCAAGAATAAAGGGGAGGGGACACTGGGAGTTAGTGCAGTGTTGGGAGAGTAGGGTGGATTGGTGCAGCTGGACTGATGTTTAGGGAATGAAAAGTTGTAACAAGTGGATAACCAGAGGGAACTATGAGTACCACTACCACACTTGAATATATGTGAACCACGCGGTACCGAGAATCGCAAGTGGGTTGCTGATAAGAGAGGAGGGATGCATAAACGTTTGCCCGAAGAAGGACCAAATGATAAGGATGTGTTATGTCATATGTACATGTATGCTGGAACACAGAGAATGGCGAAGAGCGTCTATCGGTAGAAATGAAAGAAGCGCAGGTTATATTTTATTTCACATGACAGTACATCAATTCGGGATGTACATGTCGAATGAAGGAGGATAGCTGCCACGATGATTGCCACGGAGCGAGGCCACAGCATGCTGACAGTTTAGTGTATGAGTCGATTAGAACGGATACAGATGCAGGGTTAGCAGAGGAGGAGGAATGGTGAACAGATGAGGAGTAGGGGGAAGAGATGCCACCCAGGGTGACACCAAGAGTAGAGGGTTTATGGGATCCAAGACTCTTACTAGCAAAGCAGACAGGAACACAACTTCCTTTGCTACACAAAGACCCCAGAAGGGTACAATACATGCCCTAGCCACACATGGATAGAAATCCTCTGATAAAGACACTGCCATCGCTCACAGCAGGAGCAGGCAAGTGGATATATGTACTTGAAAAACAGATGGCAGGCATTACACAAGCAGTAGGAGATATGAATTGTTTGTTCGCTGCATTATTAGGAGAACAAGCCGATGACATTTGGAGGAAAGCGGGATACCCAGGGGTACAAATGGGTGATGATAATCATGACGGAGCATGCATTAATTATAGTCGGGCAAACGTATGGACTGCCTTAAGGGCAGCGTATCCCATGTAAGGAACTCATGGTGGCAACAGTAAAGACCGACACAAGTGATCACAGTTCAAGGGTGTTTATTGAACTGTATGCAGGTTGGAAAAACACCTACTCTAAACCTAAATCTAGGATGGGAGCAGGCGTCAACCATCAAATGAATATTAGGCAGTCCCTGTGGCGTTGTGTCAAATAAAAAGGGTCTATACTAAGAAACCTATTGTCAAACCTGGTTTGATAATACATGACTGGCGTAACGCCCATTGTTTATAAATAGATCCAAATTACTGGTTGTATTCCTTTACAAATTTAGATGCAATAAATATATATGTATTGCAATGTCTTTATTAGAAAGGGATGCCAGCCCACACGTGTTTCGACAAACGTCGTTTTCAAGGCTGATAAAATCATCCATAGTTGATAAGATTAACCAAAATGAAAATTGCATTCCGTTTAATACAAATAACAAAAGCAATTTAGACAAAATTTCCCAACCAATATTTGTAGGTTGTTCACAAAAAGATAATTATAATTGATTTAACAAATTGTTTACGTACCCCATATTTTGTTTAAATCATTTGTGTAGCATTGAGGGTTGCAGGAAGAACAAAATACACACATAGCCTAGTAAGTTGCTGTCACTTGACAGTTGAACAATACAAAACAAAATGGATTAGTGTGCAGTGAAGGTGTCACAGAAGTGGCCCATGGCATCCCAAGTGTATAAATGAATATCACCAGATGGTGAGGTGTGGTTATACATCATAATTAACATGATTATCTCCTCTAAAAGCCGGCCCAGGTTGCAAGTTTCCTTCTGGTCATCTAAAGAGCATGCCTGGAGCAAGGTGCCGCCTGGGGGTTGTGTCAGTGAATGTAACATAAACGGATGGTAGCTCAACAATCATTCAATATTATATGCTCTGCATTTATGATGTATGTTCGCCACAGTAAGATCACAATAACTTATTACTCCAATCTAATGGAAGTTCTGAAAGCAAATAATAATAATATGTTTTACAATTCTCAATATGTATTCATAAAGTAATTCATGTTAGGTTCAGAGGAAAATCTCATGCACTCACCCTTCCACTTCGTGTACGTCCCTAACTGGTAATAGGGTGTGGAAAACTTGTTATACATCTTCTTGGTGTATTCCAAATGTGGCGATAGAAAATCATTGTATAATAACCTGCTCGCCAGAGACACATAAACCCTATGTGAGCTTGAGATAAGATATTGTGAGCTGCCCTATGGCTATCCCATATAGTTGCTCTTACCCGATGATTGCAAATTCTTACAAGGGCTTGATCCCTGTGTGTGCATGTATATCAAAGACGCAAGTGATTTAGAGCACTGATGTAGCTTACTGAAAAAATCTGGGTGATGTGATGCGCAGCTGTTCGTGCTGTAAGACACGACACACGCAGCGCGCGCATGGCAGGGAGCATCCTCGTGTCTCTGCATGCGCTGTAAATCCCGATGTGTTGTTGATCAACACATGAAAGTGAGTAACGGCACTGGCCGTATACATTCTCGAACTGGCGATCGTGATGTAAAACCGAACGTTCATTTAATCTTAAAGCCAGTGGCTAGATTGCCAAAAATTGGATGCATCACTTTAATAAAGATTATTTTGCATATAGCAGACATTTTACATACACTTTATTCAAATAATAATTTTAGTTGTGTATATTAGAAATTCCAAAACGAATTGGACAAAAAAATTTAAATGATTTCGACACATTTGAATATCGTACGGCGCACACATTATGATGGATTGACAAGATTTTAATGGTGTTGCAAGTCTTAAACACATTAAGGTGTGATATGAGATACCAGCAACTGCTGGTTGACAAAACGTTTCCAGAAGCCATAATGGCTATATTGCTCATGCTGGGCACATTTGCCTGGCCCAGTTGATTTGAAAAGGAGCCATGCACTTTTATGTGATACTGGCGGATATGACGAATGTGTAATTGCTGAATCCTTGGATAAACTGACGGTTAGGACCTGTTCAACTTGTAGGTGCTGATGGGTGCACCCACTTCTTGACTTTGGCGACGCAGCAGTCCCCAATCTAAGTTTACAGTAGCCATAGCGCACACTCTAGGGTCCATACCCATACCTATCTATCTACTGTTAAACATTACAACTATTACAAAAAGGGTGTGGGATGGTTTTCAAGAAAACAAAGAAGTGTTCACAGATAATATGTGAGGATGGCATAGCTTGGATCTCCTGTTCCCACGTTTTGAGCACATGGTAAGATGGGATCTTGGAGCACAGCACATACTCGAGCTTCTCCAGCACAGGTCGACAATTCCACTTGACCGTTGATGGCCAAGTCTTGTTTCTCTTGAAAGTATCTTGCCTTCGAGGGCCTGACGTATTCAATAACAAAACAAAAGGTCCTTCATCAAAATTAAAGTTTGTTTCCTGGTTTTACTTAGGGTGAGGATTCCTCAACCCTGGGTCCCCCTCTTCTGGGCACTGACCCTTGTTCCTCATGGTCTTGGGTGATCGGTTTTCACCCTTCAGATTTCCCTCTTCTGGGTTTTCATCCTAAAACAGTTCTTATCGATATCAAGGCTTCTGGGTTTATGGTTTCCTGGTCCCGCGGACCCGATAGGTTTACCAAAAAAACAGCAAACAAAGGCAAAGTTCTGTTCTACGTATTTCTCGGGTGATAGATTCACTCACTCTTCCGGGTTCTGGCCCTTTACAAATTGTATGCCACAAATCAAATAACAGTTCCTTCTCTTAGTGGAATTTGGGTGATGGCTTCACCCCCAGATCTCCCTCGTTCGGGATCGGACCCATCTCGACTGTTGGCCTGACTCCACCGGGTTCACTTTGGCTTTTCCTTCCTTCACAACTCTTGATGTCTTTTTTAAACAGTTCTAGTGGACATCCCTGGGCCAGGTTTACTCTTGTCAACAACACCAGAAACTTTAGACTTTGCCCTCTTCTCCTCAGCATCCCTATTATTGGTTCACAATTGCCAACTTCACCTTCACATTAACTTTCAGTATTTATGGTATTCACTTCCCTTGCTTTCTCATGTGGTGAGATTCACTTCCCTTTCTTTATTTATTATTCGTAGATCCAAGGCTTTCGACTGTACAGGGATTTTGCTTGACCTCCTGTATGACCACTTTGACCTATCTTGGCGGCTCTCCTACAGCCTTCTCGTATCTATAGTTTTACTCAGACAGGAATCAACCAGAGTGTCTTGGAGCAGCACCCACGTGGTTCTGATCCCCTTCTGCAGCGGGTCTTCCCTTAACAATTTTACAGTTCTGTAAACTTTTCTCAATTTGCCACTTTGCGACTTTCATTTCCCACAGCCCGGTTCTTATCGGCTCTCCTCTCGATTCATCGGCTGGGATGAACCGCTTGGCTTTCCTTTTTACTGGAGTCAAGGCTGGTACCACGGAAGCAGGAGTCTCCGGTTTATAGGCGTCGATACGCTCTGTGTCCCGTTGACATCTGTTTCAGCACACTTTGGCTATTGTCCTTGGTCTTACATTTCCTTCAGTTGAGGGTTCACAGGGTTTTGATGAAATTGGCAAGGTCATGTCTCTCCTCGTCAGCCTCTCGATATTTGCCGCCTTTCTCTTCCTCTTGAACAGCCAGGTCTGGACAGCTGCCTCGTCATGCGATCTGCCTTGCCCATACTGTTCTCTCTTACTCTACCTTTTATCCATGTGGGGAAAGGAAAGGGCTGTCAGGTGTGTGTGACTTTGAGTAATCGCCTGACTTTGCCTGACCCTTGTGTCGGGACATGTCAGGTAAACAGCACTATGAGTCTGTTGTCTTTTGTGGCGTAAAAAAAGGGTTTGTGGGGCACACAGGAATTAACAGAATTATTAGTATGAAGTGAACAGGAGGAATTGTGGGATTGGTAGTGTTTTGCCTGAGCAGATGGGGAGTGCAGGAAATAGCGACTAGAGGGGTGTGGAAAAGAATGACCTAGAGTATGAGGGTAGGGACCCAGAAAACAGGGATTCTGGGAGGTGCAATTTTGAAGTGCAACAGGGTTTGGGTTCCTAGGGTATTTACCGGATATAGAGGGTACATCGGGTTGGGATAGGAGAGATCTAACAGGAGGAAGGGATGCAGATGTAATACAGCCTACGAAGGTTTCAAGGATATCACCCTCCTCTCCTTGTTCGGTACAATACAGCATCTCCATTGGGTTATTCCCTTGAGTGCAACCCCGGGCATCCCCATCCTAGTGATCCTTTCTCACTCTTTCACCCATAAAGTTGGGATCTGAGGGGGATCAGCCCTTCGTTGGCCGCCTGAATAAGGATTTCTCGAGTTTCGCTATGTGAGAAACCCTCAGGTATTTCACACGACTTGCCCTATGCTGGTGTTTCATCTGGATATCCCATGGTGGAACATCCAGGTTGTTGGTCCAAGCATTCCAGCATATAACTGGGATTTTAGCCTCTGGGTCTCTCTCCTTTCCTGGTTGTTTAGTGCATACATGGGAGATAATTTTAAAAGTTCTTTCACCTCTCTCTCTCTCTACTTTCCTTCCCCTTTCTTGAAGATCCATTAGCTCCTTCTCTAGATTTTCAGGGCAGGTCTCCATAGGGTGGCCCCACTCTCCACAGAATAGGCACTGTTCAGAATTAGAGGTTTCTGACTCCTCTAGAGATACCAGAGATATTGACCCTTTCTTGTTCTTATTCAGGGGTCTAATAAAATGTTTCCAGGGTGTTATAGTTTTCAAATTCAAATTTTTGCTCTTCTTACATCTACTCATATGAATGTCTTACCCCTTCTCTTATTTGTTTGCCCCCTCTATGTTCCCATCTGAATAGTAAGCATGGGGTTCTGGGATTTTATTCTCTGTAGGAGGGGTTTTAAGACCTCTTCCTGATGTTTGGCTAGGTGATATCTTGTCCAAAGTGTTATGTATTAGGTTCTCTTTGGGTATTTCATTTTCCAAACCTCCCCTCCTTTCATCCTCCGTAGCCTTTAACACATTGGAACTTGAAATATCCTTTGTTTTTGCTTGGAACGAGTTTGCGAGTAATTTTTCTAGCAAGGGATTTTTGTACTTTCTAGGTTTAGAGAGAGGGTGAGTTACTAGGGTTCTTAGTTCTTGCATTACAGGTTTTGGGTTTCTTGGGGAGAGGAAAGGATGGTCTATTGGATACTCAGGGTTTTCAGAGGTTCCCATAGATGGGAACTCCACATGGTCATGTATATGAGGGTTCCCAGTACTTCACATCTGTGAATACTCCGTGGAGTGGAGGAACAATGTAGCAAGATGAACTTTATCTCATCTCCACCAGATAGAAGGGGAAATGCTTCTATACCCATTTTATTGCGGGGTATTACATATATGGCCAAGGAGGTAGAATAACCTACATGTAAGTCTAGAGAGATCACAATCGTATCCCTCTCGGGTACCAGATACTCTTGGGGACACCGGTGGGAATAATTATTTCCCTCTACTGTTTTCTGTTTGGGTGGGATGGCTTGCAATGTCAAGGGGAAGAATTGGACTCCTATTTTCTGTGCTAAAGGTGGGAAGGGAGGTGTCATGCTCTCCATCGATTTCTCACCATTGAGGGAAAAGGGAGTTTGATAGGGTTTGTCTCTATTTGGAATTTCTACAAGTAACAGAGTTGTCCAACTATTAACAATTGGTTCACATCCCACCCTGATACCATATGTAAGGATCTCATGGTGGCAACAGTAAAGACAGACAAAAGTGATCACAGTTCAAGGATGTTTATTAAACTGTAGGCAGGTTGGAAAAACGCCTAATCTAAACCTGCAAAAATCTTTTTAAGGTCAAGTGTATCCATCTAATATGTTGAGTTAGCTTGAGAAACATGAGCCTGTGCAAGTCCAAACTTGAGGGCTTCCTATCAAAGACAGACCCCCATTTGTAAAGTTAAGTATAATGTTTATTTTTGTTTACTCATAAATATGGTGTATACCTATTTCAGAAATAAGGAAGCTCTCAACTTTGGTGGTAGTGTAATGGATCCTCAGAAAATATCTGCCATCATTGAGTGGCCAATCCCTTCATCAGTCAAAGAATTACAGAGGTGTGATTTTCTCATTGTTTGTCAATGATTCATTCCTGACACTTGTTGCTTTTAACCAGGCTTTTCCAAATAGATATACCATTTGAATGGACATCAGATATGGAGAATGCCTTTGATGATTTAAACATGTCATTCAGGTCAGCTCCTGCACTCCAGCTGCCTGATTTTCATTTGCTGTACATAATAGAAACAGACACATTGAACTATGATTTAGCAGATTTTCTTCTACAAAAGGATTCCAAATCCAAACACTCACACCCTATAGCCTGTTATTCCCACACCTTCACTCTTGTTTAGATGAATTACAGCATATTTGAGAAAAAAGTGTTGGCAGTTAAACATGCTTTTCTGAATTGGAGACACCTTCATGAGGCAGGCCGTCATACCATCACTGACTATACAGACCACATAAACTTAGGCTTCCTTAAGACTGCTCAATACATGAACCGGAGGCAAACAAGTGTATTCACTTCTTTTCTAGGCTTTGCTTCATATTCATGGTTAAACCGGGAAATCAAAATACACAGGCAGATGCTCTTTCCCCTGCATACCTGGGACAGGATGAGGAAGTGCAAGAAATTCCTTTTCTGCCCGCAGAGATAATATTTTCTGTTGCGTTACCTCTGCTCTTTTTCCAACCAAGATGCTTTGCGGAAAAGGTACAACCAACAGATGAAACGGTAATGTCTTTAACAGTACTATTTCGGATTAGTGTCATGGCCTCTCGGGATCTGGTTACTTTAAAGTCAGGAACACCCTAAAAGAAGGTCAACAATATGCCTGGTGTTAAACCATGAAAAAGGACACAGCTGATTACATCCAAGGCTATGGAATCCCTGCCCGAGCCATACATATTAGAAGGAACCCATGGGCGACTTCATCCCTTACCCATACTTAAAAGAACTTGGCAGATATGCTCCAAGGATTTTATCACAGATCTCCCAGCTGAATATGGAATGTAATTTTGACCGTTATTGATTAATTTACAAATGGCTCATTGAACTAGTTTCATCGGCCCCTAAGTTACCAAAATGTTTTCTCCAACAGATCGTTCATTCACATGGAGTTCCCAGCGCAATAACCAAAGTATGAGGTACTCAATGTGCGGCAGCTATTTTGAAGACAGTCAGCAAGGAATTGGGAGGCACGCTGAAATTACCATCGGCATACCATCCTCAGAGCAATGGTCAGAGCAAGAGGACACAGCAGACAGTCAGTCAGTATCAAAAGTGTTAACTCACCAAACATGAAAAAGGGTGGCCTCAGTTGCTGGCCCTTGCAGAATTTGCCTATAACGACTCATATTCATCCATTCAGGATACTCCTTTTCATCTATCATAGGGACTACATCTGTGTGCAATTCCTGTCAAAGATGTTATGTGGTTATCCACAAACCATATTAAAAATCCATCTAGCAGCAAAAAATTGAAACCCCAATGTATTTGTCCTTTGAAGATTACTTGTACGTTCAATCCTGTGGCTATGGAACTGAAGTTGCCACAACATTAAAAGATCCACCCTGTGCTTGATGAATCTCTATTAAAGCCAATTCAGAAGTCTATCTTATACCCTTGACACTTTACCCATGATAAACCAGCAGTAGGACCCCAAGAGGAGTATGTGGTCCAGAGTATTATTGATTCAAGGCAGAGGAATAACGTTGCTGAAAATGTTGGGGGGGACAGGGGTCGGGTGGAGAGAGGATTGGTGGTGGTTCTTAGGGATCGCTTCGGCCAAATTGTTTGATAAAATCTGGTCGAATGGTAGATTGGACTGAATTCGGTCACCACCATTAGTTTGAAGCTGAAGATACCGAAAATGAAGAGCTGGGGTTGCGGGGGTGTCCGCCGCTCCCCATGTTTGGTATTTTTGGCTTCAGCAGTTGAGGGGGTGTCCCCCGCTACCTCAGCATTGGTGGCACGGGACCCAAAAAAAGAAAAAAGAAAAAGGGACCCTGCAGTGTCAGATCCGACCCGCGTTAGATGGATGGATCTGACGCTGCAGGGTACAGGAGAGGCGGCGGATGGAGAAATGATAAGTAGGGAGGGTTTATGGGTTTACTGGCAGTTTGGGGGGACATCGGTTTGGTTTTTTGTACCGAGGTAAAAATGTATTTGCAGCAAAAATTACTACGGTTAATTTCGCTGTGATTTTGTACCTCGGTCAAACAACCTAAATCCCTCAGGGATAACACTAGACTACTACACCACAAGAGTCCATTGCTGATGCTCAGTTATAACTTTCATAAGACTGGTGGCCTATCTTTTATTATTGTTTTATTTTTTAGTATATAATGCTGAGATACCCGGCAGCCGCGCTGCAACACATTCAGAGTCGGGATGCCCTGCATGGCTCAGTCCCTCACCCTAGCTGGCCTGACTCAAAGTCAGCAGGCAGGGTGCTGAACTGGGGGTTGCAGGACCTGGCGCTTGTGCTGCCATGCTAGCAGCAGCACTTCCAGGGGCCGCGGCGCAGTGATTCGCTTTCCGGCTTTGTGTTCGTGCGACGCACATACAGGAACTAGGAAGCTCATTCAGCTTGCTGGTTTCTGTCTGGAGGTGCCTGAGGGCGAAGAGGTTAGGTCGGTGTAACATGAGATGTGGCCCGGGCGGCATTTGAAAGTAGAGCAGATGTTTTTTGTTTAAAAAATATATATATCTTTAATTATGTTTGTGTATGTCTGTTGGGCGGGCTGGGCTGTGGGCTGACCCTAGTGAGGACGCATGTCACATTTGGACAATGTGAGCAGAGCTCACAGTACACATTAAGGCCCCAGGTTTGAAGACACACTAACAATAACAAATGGTGCATTCTCTGTGGCAGGCCACAGCTCTGCAACGCCTCTACAATTAGTCTTGGGACTTTTCAGATGCTACTAAAGCACCACCATCCTAATTTCAAAATTAAGTTGGTGGAAGGTGCACCCTCCCCAAGTAGAGTGGAAAGGGTCAAGCTGAGAAAACCTGTGACGCAAAACTGTCGTACTCTTCAAATTCTGTGAAATGAATTTGAGTGATATACTCCTTCCAAACATGGTGACCTTTTGTTAAGTTGTTTTTGCTCTAGGTGCGCAGAAGGAACCGTTTGGGATTTTGTGCTAAAAGCACACTTTTAGGAGCCCTGTATAACTTTTCCCCCTGCTGCCAAAAATAATCTTCACCAAACTGGCAAAAAGTATTTTGGATTTGTCAGAAGTCCAATTGTCACTTTCATCTAAAAGGGAAGAGGAATTCTCTACCAACATGCGCATGCAGGACATCTTGAAACATGTAATTCCAGCATCTCCAGCGAAAATGGAACAAGTAAAGGTAAACACGAGGGAGGAATCAACATCTCATTTTTATGATACCCCGTTATCAGACTCAGTATTGAAGGAGTTTAGAAGACTGGCCAATGTGGCAGAGGAACCAGTTAGAGGGAAATATAACTAACCCATAGGGGGAAGAGCCACCAAGTAGAATTCTGGAAGCAACCGAACATCCCAACACAGAAACCAGGTATCACATCTCGAAAAATAGAAGGGAATTGAGGAAGAGAGAGGCGAGAAGATGGAGAACAAATAAAGAATCCTTTCCTCCCTGAGAAGAGAGGAAAAAAACAAAGAAACAAAACTGTGTAAAATATAAGAAAATGGAAACAAGTTCCTTTATGAAAGCTTTAGGTAATTCGTCGTCAGTGGTGATCCTCAGGGGGGAAGGTTATCTGAACTCCACAACTATGACCGGTAAAGAGGAGAAAGTAAGTGCCGCAAAAAGAAGGTCAGCACGAGACAGGAGAGCAAAACCAAAAAGGGAAGAAGAAGGGATTGTAACACCTGCAGCAAGAGGGTGTCAAGATTACAAGCGTGAGTGTGGGACTACAAACAGATCGATGGACACAACAGAGGGAGAACAAGACAGACCAGATGAGGAATCCCAAGGAGAATGGAGACAGTACGAGTCAGAGGGACACAAGGAAACATGGTGGTGCAAATTGTGGGACAGCTGTAGCTGGCCGAGACATTCCCTTGGCCGCAATCTTCTTGATGGATTGATTAACAAATGTATTGATATTTACATTGATGAATATTTTTATAAATTATGAGATTAGTTTTTTAAAATGATTTCTTCTATACGTGTTAATAAAAAATATTGAATTGTGATTTAGTGTCTACTGGGTTGAATTCAATCTGTTTCATCTCAGCACATGGTTTTTGTAAGACACGTTTTCTTATAGATGTTTCTTGAATTGTGAAGCTATTGTGAATATGTAGACAGGTAGACTACACTGGGACTCACCACATAAACACAACAGTACTCTGACCTTCAATGTGAAGCATTTTTGTGTTCTATCCAGGCCAGGTCACAGTATATAGATATTCCTGGTATCCCTTGTTACTCCTGTGTTTTGGTGTTTTCGCACTGCTTTTGTCCGTGGGATTCTTTTCTTTTTTCCTTCCTCTATACTGGGGAATATCACTGTCATTTGGTGCTTCGTTATATGTTGTGGTCATTCCAGGTCGACTTGTTGACTAGTTGTGCGCTATAGTACTGATCGGTTCTAGTACATCATGGCGGCCGATAAAACTCACAGCTATGATGATAAATATGTTGCTGAATTATTGGCCAAGTCCTCATTATTTTCCAACGATGGGGAAAGTTCACCTTTGACCAACATCAGCAATTGGGACGAGCTCTTCCAACTTCATAAGAGATCCATCCACACAGAACTCCACGGCACTATTATGTTGGAATATTTGCGCAATGGCGTCTTACCACAAGGTCTAGTGCTGAGGAATGAGCCGCGATTATACCTGGATAACAAAGAATTCATCATTAGGTGGAGTTATATTGTGAATAAATGCGGACGGGATTGGTTAACTCTAATAATTGACACCGCAAAGGAGATGTCAGTTAAACAACTGGAAGAGTTAACCAAACTAGAAGGGCCATTAAGAAACTTGTGCCATTGGAAGTATACACTAAGAGGTTGGACGAGATCATTCGTGAAATGAATGATTTTAAAGAATCAACTGTATGAGACCGCATTAGACGGCTCAAGACTGACATTACAGATTTCTCATATGAGAAAGCTTTTCGTTATACCCAAGAGGGGAACGTGCCTGACCAACATTATGATGGGGCACCCAGATCACAACAGCAAAAAAATGCAAGATTTACCAACACCTCGTTCAGTTCACATAGCTCGGACAAAGACACTTTTGCTCGTGGAGCAGGTGGGAGACAACAGAGATGTGGTAAAAGCCGTGGGCGTGGGAGTTCAAACAGACGTAGGTCTCAGAATACTCGCCCATTCCCAAGAGGGAGAGGACCTTCCGTCGGTTTTTTAGATCAGGACCTACAAAATTGGGATTACGAACCACCAGTGACAAGGAGCAACAAAGCTTATTAATAAATTTGTCATCTTACAGACCCACACCAGTTGAGATGTCAGTTTTGGAAAAAGGTTTTGGGTTTGTTCCTACTATTGCCTATGACCGATTTGTTTCGAGGGTTGAAATAGAGGAACTATTCAGGAAAATACATCTGAAACAGTTTTTCCATGAGAATCCATTTGAGGATGAAGAAAGAAACAGTAGTTTGCATAACCAATCCTCTTTCTGCCCTCCTATTACGAGCCACAGCCCAGAGTCTGTGGAATTTGAGAGAAGGGTTCTGACTGATCTTGAAACATTGGAACATACACGGTCTCTGTATGCCTTCCAAAATTGCTCGGCGGCACAGAAAAAAGCTTTTGAGTCTCTTAAAAATAACAAATCCATAGTAATACGAAGTGCCGACAAGGGTGGTGCGATAGTCTTGCTGAATCGCAAAGATTATGTTACAGAATGCTTACGACAGCTTTCAGATACCACCTTTTACAAACCTGTTGAACAAGATCCAACGGGACGTCTGATGAACCTTAGAACCTTATTGCTCATAAAGTTTGGAAAGCAAAAGACAGACACTGGATAACCATGAAGGAAGCCGAGTATCTAGTAAAGAAGGATCCTAGTGTCCCCTTGTTTTATATTCTGCCCAAAATTCATAAGACACTATCAAACCCTCCGGGGAGACCGATAGTGTCAGGCATGAATACAGTGTTGGAACCATTAGTGAAATTTGCCGACTCTTTTTTAAAAGGGTTTGTCAGTAAAATGACTTCCTATGTTCAAGATTCTATGGCAGTGAGTAAGTTGGTTGAGAATTTGCATTTCAATCCACACGAGGATATCCTTGTCACTATGGATATCGTCTCATTATACACGGAAATTCCTCAAACTTCCACACTGGATGTTATTGAAGAGTTGCTACTAACTAAACGCAGCTCCGGTATGACACCAAATTCGTTCATATTATGGTGTACAGAGCTGGCTCTTACTGAAAATTATTTTCAATTTGATGACCGCTTTTATCAACAGGTCCACGGTACTGCCATGGGGTCGGCCGTGGCACCTTCCCTGGCTAATCTTTATGTGGATTATGTGGAACATATGAGTGTCTATAGTGAAAATAACAGTTTCAGAGAACATATCTCGTTGTGGCACAGGTACATTGATGACATACTGTTGATCTGGCATGGTGATGAAACAACTCTATCAGCCTTTTTTCAATGGTTGAATGGGATCAATCCCTTTCTGAAGTTCACCATGAATTCTAATAAGGAACAGATAGATTTTTTGGATTTGACTATCTTTCCAATTCTTCTACTAATTTGCTGGGATTGAAACCATTCCACAAAATCACTGACAGGAATTCTCTTCTTAGATATGATAGTTTTCATCCAAAGGCCCTAAGGGACAATTTACCGTTTGGGCAATTTTTACGACTCAAACGGAACAGCAGTGAGAAGGAGAGGTTTGAGTCTGAAGCCTCAATTTTGAGTCACAACTTGATCCAGCAAGGTTGTCCTAATAAGATTGTTAAGAGATCGCTGAAGAGAGCCTCAAATAACCATCGGGAGGCTTTGCTGGAATATAGACCAAAATCCAGTCCTTCCAAATCGGATCCTTTGGTCTTTGTTAGCACCTTTAACCATCGTTCCAACCATGTGGTTAAGATTGTCAAGAAACATTGGCATGTTCTAGACCAAGCCAAGATACCCGTGGCTAGTCCACGGTGAGCTTTCAAAAGGGGATGTAATGTCAAAGAAATGGTGAGTAGGATTGGTAGGATTGACATCAGTAATAAGTTTGACAAGCAAAGCACCATTACTCAACAGTGGGGGTTACCAAAATTGAGAGGACACGCCACTTGCGGTATGTGTGTCTGTTGTCCCCTTACCAAACGAACCACTGAGGTTGATATTGGGCTTACAAGACCTTGGGAGCAAAGAGGGTTCTCAAATTGCAACTCGAGTTATGTTATATATGCTATCTGGTGTTCCTGCCATAAAATATATATCGGGAAAACAGAACGGAAAATCAAAATCCGTATTAGCGAACATAGAAGTTGCATTAGATTAAGGAATTTGACAGCTCCCATGGTAGGGCATTTTATAATGTGGAATCATGGTTGTGATGATTTAAGATGGACAGTATTAAGGAAGATTGTGGTCACTAATAACATTTCTGTGGATAAGCAGACTTTATCTAGAGAGGAGACCAGACTTATTTTTTTGAGTAAAAGTCATATGGTTGGTTTAAATCTGGCAATAGATTGGAATTTTTAGCCTGTGTTGCTCCATATTCCAGACCACTCTGTGTGCAGAGCCTTAATTGTGAGAGATACTTTGGGCTTATATCATTTTCCAGCTGATGTTCGAGGTTTATCGCAATATGGACATGTCGGTGAAGAGGTACATAATACACCCCATGATTGTCTTTTTGTCTATGGAGTGCTTACCCTTATGAATTGATGCGTGAGTGTCCTTTTTGGAAGCAATATTACCATATTACGCTTACTTTGATGTGGGGACTTGTCCACTCAATCATAATAATTTATTTGATTTATATAGTGGAACCCACTTACTTAATCTTGAAAATGTACTTGATAATGATGTGTTCCATCATCACACATTATTTTTGAGTTTGAACGGTGACTAAGGGGTGTGTATTTCTATGACACTTTACGTTACGTGCCCGCCACGTGATCAATCGAGCACGTATATCACCCGGAAATGTTGAGCCTGAGCGTTGGACGTGCCGGCTCACTGGACCACTGCGGCTATCAGCGGAGCACGCACGGGAGTCATTCAGGTAAGCAGGGCTGCTTTTGTGGTTTCTGTTTACGATGCTGAGGGCATTAGGGCTGTACCGGCATAATTACCCCGTGCTTTTCGCACTAGTTTGCAGTTTCTGTTCACGATGTTGATGGCACCGGGGTTGTACGGGCATTTTCATTCTGTGCTTTGGGCACTAGTTTGCTGCCCTACACTGTCCCGTTTTCCCACCCTGGTTGGGGTGGGTCAGTTGTTATTGGTCTCACGAGATGCGTCCTTTTGAACATGCATGCTGCACAATTAATATGTACCAATGTCTTGAGCAGTTTAGCTGATAATTTCATGGTGTTGATTTGGCCCACTGATTTGTCATCGCTACTTTTCTCTTTCTTCCGTAGTAATGTTAAACATTTCGGTTTGACTGATACAGATGACGCTTTCGTTGTTGTTTCACGTGGAGACACTTGGTAGGATGCAGTCTTTATACATGCACATGCCGGAAAGTAACAGACCTTGATGATTAAGGTACGCCGGGGTGAAATGTGCATGTTTTCGTGGTAGACATGTTTGTTTTGGGTATTGTCACCCAGAGTATATAATGTCTATACTGGCTGTTTCCGAGACATCACGTGCTAATGCGGAACAAGAGATGTTTTGTGCCTGACAGTCCCGCCAGGGTTGCTAATTGGTTATGTTCCGCCTCTTTGTTTGCAGGTGGGCTAGAATTGGCCATGTCGTATATACAGGGTCTACAGAATTGGGCTTCCTCACTTTATTGAGTGTCTGGCACTACTTGCTCCACTGGTGACTGTGTACCATTGGAAGTGATATTCACCAGTGGTACTCATTGAAATACTCACACAAGATTCATTGTGAGTGTTTGGTCTGATGTGACCTCCTTCTTCTTTTTTGTGCACAGTACTCAATTGTGTCAGGGTTGGTTTTAGCAGTTCTGGAAGTCCCGACATGTCACGTGGTGCTGGTGATGGTGGTATTACTTTGAATATACCAATTAACATGACATGATTTCCCCAGTGGGATAGAGATAGATGGTGGGTATTCATAACCCTTTTCTACACCCCGTTCACTCATGGTGCGGTGGTAGTAATGATCAATCTAGAAATTCAAGCATTTAGCCTGATTGATGTTGTGTTTTTATGTTCATATTTAGGTGAGATCTGTCGGTGTAATATACACGTTCTCTTGTTCCATCTACATTCCACTCGACCACGCTGGACCATGTTGCCCTTGAAGAATTTCTGTTAACCAAGATTTGCACAGAAAGAAACATGAAGGGTTGGGTATTGTACTGTTATTTGTAAACAGTTTTAAGTAATACCAGCTTGAGCCAGAATAGATTGTACAAACAATAGACTGGCGCAGCTGTGATTAATTCATGGTTCATATTAACAATGGACTAGAAATTGTAATGTTGTATTTTAGTATGATTGTTTTTATTGATGAAATATTTGTTATAATTGAGTGATTTGATGAATTGTTTGAGTATGAATGTAGTACGGTTGATGTGTGGTGTGTTGTAGTTTGAGATAGGAATGGTGTATCTTATCAGTCAAATTATGAACTTGAGGGATTGATTAACGAATTTATTGATACTTACATTGATGAATATTTTTATAAATTATGAGATTAGTTTTTTACAATGATTTTTTCTATACGTGTTAATAAAAATATTGAATTGTGATTTAGTGTCTACTGGGTTGAATTCAATCTGTTTCATCTCAGCACATGGTTTTTGTAAGACACGTTTTCTTATAGATGTTTCTTGAATTGTGAAGCTATTGTGAATATGTAGACAGGTAGACTACACTGGGACTCACCACATAAACACAACAGTACTCTGACCTTCAATGTGAAGCATTTTTGTGTTCTATCCAGGCCAGGTCACAGTATATAGATATTCCTGGTATCCCTTGTTACTCCTGTGTTTTGGTGTTTTCGCACTGCTTTTGTCCGTGGGATTCTTTTCTTTTTTCCTTCCTCTATACTGGGGAATATCACTGTCATTTGGTGCTTCTTTATATGTTGTGGTCATTCCAGGTCGACTTGTTGACTAGTTGTGCGCTATAGTACTGATCGGTTCTAGTACATCATGGCGGCCGATAAAACTCACAGCTATGATGATAAATATGTTGCTGAATTATTGGCCAAGTCCTCATTATTTTCCAACGATGGGGAAAGTTCACCTTTGACCAACATCAGCAATTGGGACGAGCTCTTCCAACTTCATAAGAGATCCATCCACACAGAACTCCACGGCACTATTATGTTGGAATATTTGCGCAATGGCGTCTTACCACAAGGTCTAGTGCTGAGGAATGAGCCGCGATTATACCTGGATAACAAAGAATTCATCATTAGGTGGAGTTATATTGTGAATAAATGCGGACGGGATTGGTTAACTCTAATAATTGACACCGCAAAGGAGATGTCAGTTAAACAACTGGAAGAGTTAACCAAACTAGAAGAGGCCATTACGAAACTTGTGCCATTGGAAGTATACACTAAGAGGTTGGACGAGATCATTCGTGAAATGAATGATTTTAAAGAATCAACTGTATGAGACCGCATTAGACGGCTCAAGACTGACATTACAGATTTCTCACATGAGAAAGCTTTTCGTTATACCCAAGAGGGGAACGTGCCTGACCAACATTATGATGGGGCACCCAGATCACAACAGCAAAAAAATGCAAGATTTACCAACACCTCGTTCAGTTCACATAGCTCGGACAAAGACACTTTTGCTCGTGGAGCAGGTGGGAGACAACAGAGATGTGGTAAAAGCCGTGGGCGTGGGAGTTCAAACAGACGTAGGTCTCAGAATACTCGCCCATTCCCAAGAGGGAGAGGACCTTCCGTCGGTTTTTTAGATCAGGACCTACAAAATTGGGATTACGAACCACCAGTGACAAGGAGCAACACAGCTTATTAATAAATTTGTCATCTTACAGACCCACACCAGTTGAGATGTCAGTTTTGGAAAAAGGTTTTGGGTTTGTTCCTACTATTGCCTATGACCGATTTGTTTCGAGGGTTGAAATAGAGGAACTATTCAGGAAAATACATCTGAAACAGTTTTTCCATGAGAATCCATTTGAGGATGAAGAAAGAAACAGTAGTTTGCATAACCAATCCTCTTTCTGCCCTCCTATTACGAGCCACAGCCCAGAGTCTGTGGTATTTGAGAGAAGGGTTCTGACTGATCTTGAAACATTGGAACATACACGGTCTCTGTATGCCTTCCAAAATTGCTCGACGGCACAGAAAAAAGCTTTTGAGTCTCTTAAAAATAACAAATCCATAGTAATACGAAGTGCCGACAAGGGTGGTGCGATAGTCTTGCTGAATCGCAAAGATTATGTTACAGAATGCTTACGACAGCTTTCAGATACCACCTTTTACAAACCTGTTGAACAAGATCCAACGGGACGTCTGATGAACCTTAGAACCTTATTGCTCATAAAGTTTGGAAAGCAAAAGACAGACACTGGATAACCCGGAAGGAAGCCGAGTATCTAGTAAAGAAGGATCCTAGTGTCCCCTTGTTTTATATTCTGCCCAAAATTCATAAGACACTATCAAACCCTCCGGGGAGACCGATAGTGTCAGGCATGAATACAGTGTTGGAACCATTAGTGAAATTTGCCGACTCTTTTTTAAAAGGGTTTGTCAGTAAAATGACTTCCTATGTTCAAGATTCTATGGCAGTGAGTAAGTTGGTTGAGAATTTGCATTTCAATCCACACGAGGATATCCTTGTCACTATGGATATCGTCTCATTATACACGGAAATTCCTCAAACTTCCACACTGGATGTTATTGAAGAGTTGCTACTAACTAAACGCAGCTCCGGTATGACACCAAATTCGTTCATATTATGGTGTACAGAGCTGGCTCTTACTGAAAATTATTTTCAATTTGATGGCCGCTTTTATCAACAGGTCCACGGTACTGCCATGGGGTCGGCCGTGGCACCTTCCCTGGCTAATCTTTATGTGGATTATGTGGAACATATGAGTGTCTATAGTGAAAATAACAGTTTCAGAGAATATATCTCGTTGTGGCACAGGTACATTGATGACATACTGTTGATCTGGCATGGTGATGAAACAACTCTATCAGCCTTTTTTCAATGGTTGAATGGGATCAATCCCTTTCTGAAGTTCACCATGAATTCTAATAAGGAACAGATAGATTTTTTGGATTTGACTATCTTTCCAATTCTTCTACTAATTTGCTGGGATTGAAACCATTCCACAAAATCACTGACAGGAATTCTCTTCTTAGATATGATAGTTTTCATCCAAAGGCCATAAGGGACAATTTACCGTTTGGGCAATTTTTACGACTCAAACGGAACAGCAGTGAGAAGGAGAGGTTTGAGTCTGAAGCCTCAATTTTGAGTCACAGCTTGATCCAGCAAGGTTATCCTAATAAGATTGTTAAGAGATCGCTGAAGAGAGCCTCAAATAACCATCGGGAGGCTTTGCTGGAATATAGACCAAAATCCAGTCCTTCCAAATCGGATCCTTTGGTCTTTGTTAGCACCTTTAACCATCTTTCCAACCATGTGGTTAAGATTGTCAAGAAACATTGGCATGTTCTAGACCAAGCCAAGATACCCGTGGCTAGTCCACGGTGAGCTTTCAAAAGGGGATGTAATGTCAAAGAAATGGTGAGTAGGATTGGTAGGATTGACATCAGTAATAAGTTTGACAAGCAAAGCACCATTACTCAACAGTGGGGGTTACCAAAATTGAGAGGACACGCCACTTGCGGTATGTGTGTCTGTTGTCCCCTTACCAAACGAACCACTGAGGTTGATATTGGGCTTCCAAGACCTTGGGAGCAAAGAGGGTTCTCAAATTGCAACTCGAGTTATGTTATATATGCTATCTGGTGTCCCTGCCATAAAATATATATCGGGAAAACAGAACGGAAAATCAAAATCCGTATTAGCGAACATAGAAGTTGCATTAGATTAAGGAATTTGACAGCTCCCATGGTAGGGCATTTTATAATGTGGAATCATGGTTGTGATGATTTAAGATGGACAGTATTAAGGAAGATTGTGGTCACTAATAACATTTCTGTGGATAAGCAGACTTTATCTAGAGAGGAGACCAGACTTATTTTTTTGAGTAAAAGTCATATGGTTGGTTTAAATGTGGCAATAGATTGGAATTTTTAGCCTGTGTTGCTCCATATTCCAGACCACTCTGTGTGCAGAGCCTTAATTGTGAGAGATACTTTGGGTTTATATCATTTTCCAGCTGATGTTCGAGGTTTATCGCAATATGGACATGTCGGTGAAGAGGTACATAATACACCCCATGATTGTCTTTTTGTCTATGGAGTGCTTACCCTTATGAATTGATGCGTGAGTGCCCTTTTTGGAAGCAATATTACCATATTACGCTTACTTTGATGTGGGGACTTGTCCACTCAATCATAATAATTTATTTGATTTATATAGTGGAACCCACTTACTTAATCTTGAAAATGTAGCTGATAATGATGTGTTCCATCATCACACATTATTTTTGAGTTTGAACGGTGACTAAGGGGTGTGTATTTCTATGACACTTTACGTTACGTGCCCGCCACGTGATCAATCGAGCACGTATATCACCCGGAAATGTTGAGCCTGAGCGTTGGACGTGCCGGCTCACTGGACCACTGCGGCTATCAGCGGAGCACGCACGGGAGTCATTCAGGTAAGCAGGGCTGCTTTTGTGGTTTCTGTTTACGATGCTGAGGGCATTAGGGCTGTACCGGCATAATTACCCCGTGCTTTTCGCACTAGTTTGCAGTTTCTGTTCACGATGTTGATGGCACCGGGGTTGTACGGGCATTTTCATTCTGTGCTTTTGGCACTAGTTTGCTGCCCTACACTGTCCCGTTTTCCCACCCTGGTTGGGGTGGGTCAGTTGTTATTGGTCTCACGAGATGCGTCCTTTTGAACATGCATGCTGCACAATTAATATGTACGGATGTCTTGAGCAGTTTAGCTGATAATTTCATGGTGTTGATTTGGCCCACTGATTTGTCATCGCTACTTTTCTCTTTCTTCCGTAGTAATGTTAAACATTTCGGTTTGACTGATACAGATGACGCTTTCGTTGTTGTTTCACGTGGAGACACTTGGTAGGATGCAGTCTTTATACATGCACATGCCGGAAAGTAACAGACCTTGATGATTAAGGTACGCCAGGGTGAAATGTGCATGTTTTCGTGGTAGACATGTTTGTTTTGGGTATTGTCACCCGGAGTATATAATGTCTATACTGGCTGTTTCCGAGACATCACGTGCTAATGCGGAACAAGAGATGTTTTGTGCCTGACAGTCCCGCCAGGGTTGCTAATTGGTTATGTTCCGCCTCTTTGTTTGCAGGTGGGCTAGAATTGGCCATGTCGTATATACAGGGTCTACAGAATTGGGCTTCCTCACTTTATTGAGTGTCTGGCACTACTTGCTCCACTGGTGACTGTGTACCATTGGAAGTGATATTCACCAGTGGTACTCATTGAAATACTCACACAAGATTCATTGTGAGTGTTTGGTCTGATGTGACCCTGTTTATAGACCTCCTTCTTCTTTTTTGTGCACAGTACTCAATCGTGTCAGGGTTGGTTTTAGCAGTTCTGGAAGTCCCGACATGTCACGTGGTGCTGGTGATGGTGGTATTACTTTGAATATACCAATTAACATGACATGATTTCCCCAGTGGGATAGAGATAGATGGTGGGTATTCATAACCCTTTTCTACACCCCGTTCACTCATGGTGCGGTGGTAGTAATGATCAATCTAGAAATTCAAGCATTTAGCCTGATTGATGTTGTGTTTTTATGTTCATATTTAGGTGAGATCTGTCGGTGTAATATACACTTTCTCTTGTTCCATCTACATTCCACTCGACCACGCTGGACCATGTTGCCCTTGAAGAATTTCTGTTAACCAATATTAGCACTGAAAGAAATATGAAGGGTTGGGTATTGTACTGTTATTTGTAAACAGTTTTAAGTAATACCAGCTTGAGCCAGAATAGATTGTACAAACAATAGACTGGCGCAGCTGTGATTAATTCATGGTTCATATTAACAATGGACTAGAAATTGTAATGTTGTATTTTAGTATGATTGTTTTTATTGATGAAATATTTGTTATAATTGAGTGATTTGATGAATTGTTTGAGTATGAATGTAGTACGGTTGATGTGTGGTGTGTTGTAGTTTGAGATAGGAATGGTGTATCTTATCAGTCAAATTATGAACTTGATGGATTGATTAACGAATTTATTGATACTTACATTGATGAATATTTTTATAAATTATGAGATTAGTTTTTTACAATGATTTTTTCTATACGTGTTAATAAAAATATTGAATTGTGATTTAGTGTCTACTGGGTTGAATTCAATCTGTTTCATCTCAGCACATGGTTTTTGTAAGACACGTTTTCTTATAGATGTTTCTTGAATTGTGAAGCTATTGTGAATATGTAGACAGGTAGACTACACTGGGACTCACCACATAAACACAACAGTACTCTGACCTTCAATGTGAAGCATTTTTTGTTCTATGCAGGCCAGGTCACAGTATATAGATATTCCTGGTATCCCTTGTTACTCCTGTGTTTTGGAGAGCAAGACAGACCAGATGAGGAATCCCAAGGAGAATGGAGACAGTACGAGCCAGAGGGACACAAGGAAACAGGGTGGTGCAAATTGTGGGACAGCTGTAGATGGCCGAAACATTCCCTTGGCCCCAATCTTCTTGATGAACAAATGGCAAGTAAGTTCTCAAGGGAGAGACCTATCTCCTATCTTCCTGAATCGCCCCCCAAAAAGAATTCAGTACAAGATGAAGTAAGATTGGGCCTGGGGTAGCTCCGCATGGTAGATATGACTTGGAACGGAGTAGGAAAAACAACAAATGTTGGAGGGAAGACTGCTGCACGCCAGAGAGACGAAGGAGACAGGATAATTGAAAAAGAAGAGACGAAAGATGAAAGAAATTCTATCTTTGCAATGCAAAAAGTTGACTTTCTACAAACTCAAATCACAAGAAAGTGAAATCACTTTGTAGAAGCGAAATCCTATCAAGTTTGAAACAAGTACCACACCTCTATCTCTTTAAGGATATTGAATATGTGTGATTTCCGATAATAAGAAGTCTCAAATGGTGGAGGTTGGCCTAACAACAAGAGAGGGCCTAGAAGCCATACTGATTTCAACAAAAGAGTGAATGGGGGGCTGTTGGTTTCTAGCTCACTACCATTGGAAAACGAACAACAAAACCAATCAATAACATGATGGCCTCCACATGTAGGGGGGAATGCAGAGCCCGGCGGACAAAGTGAAATACCTCGGCGAAGGGTGGAGAATAGTGGAGAGAATTCTCAGGCAAAGACTCTTTCACTTTTGCCGGAAATCCTGCAGCAGGTCCATAGGAATTTAGGGGTGGGCTCACAGTCCCTTTAGACAATCAGGGTTAAATGTGATATTCTGGAACACGTGGGGTCCGAATACATTCAACTCGAGAAAAATGAGGGATTACCTCTTTCATCATGACATTCTGATGCTGCAAGAAACGTGGCAGGTCAATCCAGTAGCTATTGAAGGTTTCACGATCTATTGGAAAGCTCATAGAGCTACATAATAGCAAACATGGAATTCAGGTGTGCAAGGCAGCTTTAAAAAACCAGAGGTCCACCATTGAGTTGATTATAGTAAACTTATATTGGAACCCTGTCTGTTCCAGCCTGCATGTTTTCTTGAACAATTTTAAGGATACACACATAATTTTGGGGGGTGACCTAAATTCTCAGTGCATTCCTCTGGTAAAAAGAGGTCCTATTCAAAGATCCTGTAGAATATCAGGGAAAGGTAAATCTTGGGTGGGGTTCCTGGAGGGCTAGGGCCTAAAAATGACTTAATGGATCTCTGCAGTGTGATTCCCCTGAGAATCCAACCCGACATCAGGGATCCTCTGCCTCGATAATTGATTAGATCTTTCTGTCCCCAGCCCTCTTCAAATATAATGTAGCCTTGAATATTGAGAAGGAAGAGGGGAGAGATCACTCTCAGCTAGAATTATTCTATGACATGGGATCTAGCATAATGACAGACAGATCCAGGCCCTGGAGAACAGGAAAGGGAGAATGTGTTTACCAAAGAATGGGGGGGGGGGGTGAGAGCCTCTCAACAATCAACTACTAGATGTGCCTGGGAACATTCTTCAGGAAAACTGTAGGCCTGAGTCCTTCGACAATTTAATCTGGTCTATATGCCCTCCAAAATGGGGATGGAGGGCCCAAAACAAATTAATTGCCATTCCTTTAACGAGGAAACATTGCAAAGGAAAAAAACAATTAAACCAGAAGTTGAGGAAATTAAAGAGGAAGAATATAAGTGGTACAGAGCTGATAAGAGTCCAGAGTCCTTTCACAGAATTACAAGCACTGGTCTAAAGGAAGAAGTTTTTTAAGCCTCCAAAAAGACGGGGAACAGATGCTGAAGCTCCTGAGTAATAAAGACTCTAAAGGCTTCTAGTCTGTTGTCAATCAGATGGAGGGCAAATCTGGCAGCATGCTTTGTAATTTAGTGTCGGAAAAGGGGTGGACAGGTTACCTGTCAGCGGCCTTTGAAAAACCTGAAGGGTCTACACATTTCCCAGTGAAAGCCTCTGATTGGAATCTCTCCTTCAATGAGCAAACTTGATAATGAGTAGCTCGACTTTAAAGGCCGCTGGGCCTACCGTGTTGACCTACCAGGTTTTAAGAGGCAACCCTTTATTTTGGGCGATAATGCTGGGCTGATTGTTCAAAGAAATGTTGGTGACCCAAACTTTTCCACCCTTGTGGATGTCAGCAATTATCATCCCACTGTTCAAAGGGGGCGACCGGGCGGTACCAGCAAACTACCATCCTTCTTGACGAATTAGAAATCTGGATGAAGAAAGCTAAGATTCTGTCTAAGTACCAGACAGGGTTCAGAAGGGGTTTCTCCACAGCCCTAAATGGTGTGGTGCTAAACATCGTGAGCGATAACACAGGGAAAAAAGGAGGACAAGTACTATTTGGGGCGTTGGTGGACTTCTCAAAAGCACTCAACCGGGTTGGCAGAAATAGCCTTTGGGAAATGTTAAGAACATGGGGCATCCCAGAGGGTTTGCTGTCAATGCTGGTCGAGCTCCACAGGAACACCACAGTCAGTGTCCGCCTGGACGATGAGGGGTGTCTGTCCGATTCCATGAATGTGGAGAGAGGGGTTGGGCAGGGTTTCCTAGGAGCACCCCTATTCTTCAACTTATATCCTGTTGGACTGTACAGCGGTCGGATTACAGCGTCTTCTCAACAAACTCAATTGCTACGCTAGAGAAAACAGTCTTGCCATAAACCCTATTAAATATAGGATAATGGTTTTCAGACAGAAGCAAAAGAAGGTAGAGTATTCTAACTGGGAGATGGGAGGGCAGCATATAACAAGAGTGGAAGACATGGTTTACTTGGGGTACAAAATATATGCCTCCCAAGCCAATTGTAAAGTAGAGCAAGATATACATACTAAGATCATGCAAGTCATCCCCCAGATGAAAAAAATCCTATCAAAATACTGTACATTTTCGATCCTACCTTTGATCAAGGCTAAGGCGATCCTATTACTGCTATATGGGCTAGAGGCAAAGGTCCATTTGTGGTTTTCAGACTGGCAAAGATGGGAAGGCCTCATTTGGAAGATGGCTCTTAATCTACCAGTAAGCCTACCAGTCTCATGTATCAGATTTGAATTGGGATTTTGATCACTTAAGGTCCAAGCAGATTGGAAGTCAGCCTCTCTTTTTCTGTTGATATTGACGGCCCAGGAGGTGTCATTTTATGCAGACATTAGAGCTCATATGGAGAACAACAGATCCAAAATGCTATCAAATCGGGAGAGGCATGTAGTAGATGGGTTAACCAAAGTAGATATGGCTACCCAAACCCTAATTGAGAACCCAGTGAAAGCAAAAAAGGCTATGGTCACAATGGACTGGATCCTCACAATAGAGCATATGCGAGCAAGGACTGGTACAGACTCATTTTTGTCAGTGGACAAAAAAACAGGGCACATTGAAACTACCTTGTGAAGTGTCTGGATAGGAAAATATGGACTTTTTTTTTTAACCATTTTTTTTTATTTGTCTTGACAACTCACAAAAAAACACAGGGAGCCACATGACTCCAGCAGCGATAACAATACATATACATCATTACCAGTGTACCTTGAACATCTTATGGACGAAAGCAGGAGATTCAGACAGCACATACAGCATTGGCACTCGAGATAAGGAGAACAAAATCACAGAGTGGGCACATTATGGGGAACAACCTGGAGAGGAGTGATCAGAGTTTGAAGAGAAGCCATGGCAGACATGTACTCGCGAAACCTTCGCCAGGTGTCTCTTGGCCTTGTGTGTGGGTGCTGCATTGCACACCAGGCTTCTTCTGTGTCGTGTGCCCATGTAATTGTTCTAAACCACTGTGAGTATGTGGGTGCCTTAGGCCGGAGCCAGCATAACAAATACATCGGACCGCCAACAACATACAGAGCCTCGCCAGTTTCTTCGAGTCACGTCCCAACTCGGGGAAGTCATGGAAGAGACAATGCAGTGGGGTGTGGGTAATGGTGTGCTCTTATACATCCGATAACGTGGAACATATGTCGGACCAGAATTGGGTCAGATACGGGCAGTGCCAGAGCATATGATAGTAGGTCGCCTGATCTGAGCCGCACCTGGGGCAGCTCGGAGGGGATTCGCTGAACATACGCTGTAGTCTCTTAGGTGTATGATGATACATCTGCAGTACCTTGAATTGTATTAGCTTAAATTTCGAGTTGTAAGACACATCATGGGTGCGAGCGCACATTCGGGACCATCTCTCGTCCGTGATCTCGACCTCCAGATCCTCCTTTCAGCTGTGCCTCAATTTAGTAAAGGGTGGGGCTGCCCTAACCTGCAATTGGGAATAAAGCCTCAATACATTTCCCCTGAAGGAGGAGTAGGAGCAGAGTTCCGCAACTATGGGTTCATCAGGAGGTACTGTGGGCAAGTCCGGGTATCTCGATTTGAGGTTCCTTCGGAGGGAGGAGTATTGTAACCACGCTGTGGATCGACTTAATAAAGTTGTCCTGTGTGTATATATCGTGGAGCATCAGGAAGCCAGCATCTGACCAGCGGGTAACGATGGATTGTGGAACGGATGGGACATCAGGGAGGAAATTCCATAACGGCAGGTCCCCATGAAGTGGGTGATGTGCATCATCCAACGTCCACAGCTTGGCCAACGCTAAGGATGTACTAGCTACGGGGTCTGCAGAGTCGAGGTCGGGATGTAAGGGTTTAAGGAGAAGGGAACCGATCACCCGGTCAGAGACTGTCAGTTTCTCCAATCGAACATGCGGGGGGGAGTCAGTGGTATTGAACCAATGAGATGCAAATTGGGATTGAGCTACCACCCAGTATCTGGGGCGTTAAATCCACCCAATTCCTTAGTGGTGGTCAGCGTAGAGAGTTTGAGGCGGACTGCGCCCGAGTGCCAGAGGAAGGTATTACAGATTTGGCGTAGTGATTTGAAGAATGCGTCCCCTGGCCATATGGGCAGATTGGTAAAACGATAAAGAAGCTGGGGTAATACTACCATTTTAAGTATTCCAATCCTGCCCGCAAGCGATATGGGGAGCCTAGTCCAGCTGGAAGTTTTCGTGACCAGGTTCTTCAAATAACTCTGGTAATTGTCCTCGTGCAGCTGTGACGTGTGTCGGGAGACCACCACCCCCCAGGTAGGTGATGCTAGATTGAGACCAGGTGAATCCTCCAAAGTCCAGTGGGGGATGTGTGGAGTTCGTAAGTGGGAATAACACGGATTTGGAGCAGTTACCTTCAACCCAGAGATGTCCCCAAATTGGACGACATCTTCAAGGATAGGGGCGAGGTTGGTATCCGGAGAACGGATGTACAGAAGAGCGTCATCTGTGTAGAGGGAAATTATGTCGGATTGGCCCGCTGTGCGTAATCCCCTGTGAGAGTGTGATTGGCGAATCATGTCGCAAAAGGGCTCAATAGCGATGGCGAAGATTAGTGGGGAGAAAGGGAATCCCTGTCGCGTCCCTCTGGATATCTGGAAGGGAGTGGAGCACCTATCCTCTCTGCGAACTCTAGCTGAGGGGGCCGTGTAGAGTAACTTAACCCAGGCGTGGAAGTTGGGGCAGAATCTGCATTTCTCGAGAACCCGCCAGAGTTATTTCCAGGACACCGAGTCAAATGCCTTCTGCATGTCCAGGGTGGCCGCTACCGCCTGTGTGGTGGGGTTGACCCTGCTAATCACGTTAAAGAGCCTTCTTAAATTTAGGGATGTGGATCTACCCGGTACAAATCCTGCCTGGTCAGGGTGGATAATGTGGGGCATGATCGGGGCTAAGCGGTTGGCTAGAAATTTAGCGTATATTTTAATATCACTGTTAATCAATGAGAGGGGACGGTATGAGCCGCACTGGGTAGGGGGCTTGCCGGGTTTGAGGAGGACTGTTATTAGTGCCTCGCGAAGGGAGGGAGGAAGAATACCCCTTTCACAAGACTCCTCCTATAGGGCCAGGAGGGTCAGGACCAGGAGTGACTTGTATTGCTTATAAAACTTCATGGGGAGCCCGTCCGGGCCGGGGGCTTTACCAGACGCCAACGACTCAATGGCCTCAGTGAGCTCATCAGTGGTAATGGGGCGTTCCAGAGAGATGCCCGCCTCCTTGGATAGGACTGAGAGGGGGAGATTATCTAAGTAGGAGTCAATTTCTGGTGTAGAGGGGCCATCGGCCTCCGAGTACAGTGAGGTGTAGAACGATAGAAACTGAGAATTGATGTCCTGAGGGGAAGTGGCCAATGAGCCGTCGGAACTTGATATAGCTGGGATGTTGGGGGCTCCGAGATCACGACGGAGCAGTCTTGCCAGCATATGGCCAGGGCGCTCTACCTCGCCATATCTCCTTACCGAATGGGGAGAATCTAGGAATTTGACCTCTCGTTCCGCCAGACAACTGAACTTGTCCAGTTCCGAGCCTAGTGCTGACAGAGTGGTTGGTGAGTGGTCTTGAGCATATTGGGTCTCGAGATTAGCTAGGGCTGATTCACTATTGGAGATGTCTGCCCGGATTCCTTTTAGGATGCCACATCCCTTACACATGGCGATACCTCTTGTGTATGCTTTAAAGGATTCCCAGAGTATGGCCTGTGTTGTCACAGATTCCACGTTAACCTCAAAGAACTCCTCAATGGAGGATTCAAGTTCGGTAGTGAAAACCTGATCTAGAAGAGCATGGGGACCCAACCTCCACTGTCTCGTCCTCTCGGCGTCCGGGCCCCAGTTCAGTGAAATAAGTACTGGTGAGTGGTCTGATAACGTTCTAGGAAGGATAGCCTGATTAGAAATGGACCTAACTAGCATGTCAGTTATGAGCCACCGGTCTATTCTAGAATGGGAATCGTGAACTGAGGAATAAAATGAGTATGTGCGGGAGTCGGGATGCATTAATCGCCAGGCATCTACTAATGCCAAACGAGGGAGCGCAGTGAGTATGGTGTAGGCTGCTTTGGAGAGCTGGCAAGGTCGAGAGCCCGACCTGTTCAGGGTGACATCTAATATTGTATTAAAATCGCTGCCCCATATAATCAGGATTAAGGGGTAACTTTCCAGGACCGAGGCTAGGTGTAGATAGTAATCAGGATCGTCAACATTCGGGCCATAGATGTTTAGGATGGCTACCTCCTGGTGTTGTAGTGTGCCGATAGTCAATACATATCTACCCAGGGAATCAACACTTGAATGGTTACACGCAAATTTCAGGCTTCTGTGAATTAAAGTGAGCGTGCCGCGGCTCTGCGTGGAGTAGTTAGTGTAATACCTTTGGGGACCCCATTGTTTAGCAAATTGTTCACATTGTTCAGAACAAGCATGGGTTTCTTGTAGGCATAACATTTTTACTCCATGGCGTTCAGCATGCAGTTGTATCTGCCGCATCTTTTTGTAGTTGCCTAGGCCGCGGACATTCCAGCTCATAAACGTCAGGTCGTTATTTGCCATTTGTGTGGTGGTGTTATTTGGGATTCTGGAGAGAGACTACCATGCAAAAGGAAGACGGTCATTCTAGCTGCAAGTGGATCCCTGCAAATGTGTTCATGATGTGCTACTGTAGTGCATGTGGCGTCACCGGTGTTTGTCAAGAGTTTTTTTAACATAGCATTCCACCCTCCACCCCCACCTACATCCCTCCCCCAATTAGAGAGAGACGAAACCCCAACAAACCCATAACAACAACAATTTACTCGGCATCTGTGCCTGGGGGGCTGTTAGTTAGCCTGGCGATGGCGCAACGGACTGGGGAGAGTGTAAAGAGGTTTAGAATACAGCAACATTTAACCAAAATGTTCAGCGCAGCAGGAGGGCACATAGAGCACCGGTCTAGGAGAAGGAGGGCAGAACATGGATCTTTAAGCGTAGACCCCAGAGCACAAATGCAAGAGCATAATATCGGTCCGGGGTGGCTCAGGGCCATCCAGGATCACAGTAACCTATCACCGGGGGGTCTGGGGACGGCTATAGGACAGCCTCCAACTGGGACTGCAGTTGGGTGTCAAACCGCTCCAAGCGCCAAGAGTCTGCGCGACATATAAGGCCACATTGCTGAGGATCAATGGAGCAACAAGAAAAAACCAACACATTTCCATTGAATTAACAAGTGTGTTCAGTTTAGGTTACATGAATGGAGGATTTATGGTAAAGGCGGGAGGGCCGGCACAACATGTCTAATGCATTTCTATAGATCCCAGCCATGACACATCAAAATTGTAAGCATTTCAGCAACACCGGCTTCCCCGCAGGGGGACCAGCCCGCAACAAGAGCTGGAGCAGCAGTAGGGTATTAATAATAGTCAAACCCAGCATGATCGTTTCCCTGCAGAGGACCGGAGTGTAGATGATCAACCCAACAGGGCTAACCAGAAGAACAACCAGAGTCGATGTGCATGGTCCAGAACACTTATGAGTAAGGCTAAGTGCGGCCCATCTCTGACCTAGACCAGTATAGTAGGTGGCATAACAAATTGGGCTTGTGGCATCAGTGGATCAGCCAGGGAAGTGCTCGTCTAGGAACTTAGAGGCCTCCTCTGGGATCGTGAAGAAAAAGGTTTTGTTAGAATGTTCAATACGTAATTTTGTGGGAAACAGCATGGAGTATTTGACTCCCAAGTCTCGAAGTCTCTTTTTCACAGCCGAGAATGATTGGAGTTCCCATTGCACCGCCATAGAGTAGTCCGGGTAGAGGTGGATCCTGTTTGCACCAAGGAGAAGCTCGCCCTTGACCCTGGCCACTCGTAAGAGGGCATTGCGGTCCCGGAAATTTAGGATTCTGGCTATAATGGGCCACGGCGGAGCGCCCGGCCTGGGCTTGGCGTACAGGGCACGGTGTGCTCTCTCAATGGCGAACTGCAAGGAGAGTTTAGGGGCATCAAGGAGTGTCATGAGGATGCATTCCACATAGTCCTCCATAGGCTCAGTGATATTGTCCTCGGATATTCCAGTAATGCAGAAATTGTTCCGTCTCGAGCGGGATTCGAGATCACCATTTTTCTTCTCCACCGCCGTCACCCGGTTGGTGAGTGTGGACACCGCAGCGCGCAAAGAGCCCAGGTCATCTTCAGCAGTTCCCAATCTGGTTTCAACCTCAGCGACTCTTCCATCCGTCTTTTCAATGTGGGCTTTTATGGAGGAGATGGTCCTGTTCATATAGTCCAGTTTTTTATGGATTGTGGTAAAGCCATCACGAATATTTTCCAGCATCTTCTGTGAGTCGTCTGAGGCCGATGGCGCAGAGGTAGTGGGTTGCCCCTCGGGGTCATCTGGGACCGTCTTAAACAGGGTTTTAGTAAACATGTTTATTGAACTCTGCTTTTTCCCAGCGCCAGCTCCCTTGGTCATGTTGAAGGTCGGGCTCAGGCTCCGGGATCCCGGACGACAGTAGGCACTTAGAGGTAGTGAGGCTCCTACGGTAATAGTTGCAGATTAGGGATAGCTGGGCCTATAGCTGTGTGGCTCCACAGGCCTGTGAGCCAGTGTCCAACCTACAGCGAGGTTATGCTTCCAGCTTCTTTTGAGTGATTTAAGCGTGTCCCGATGGACAGGACCCATCCCCGTGGAGGTAGCGGTGGGGGAGACCCCTGGGGCAGGGTCGGTGGAAATTAAGGCACTGGTGGTTCAACACCGCAGGGCCGGTCCAGTCTGAGAAGGTGGCTGGGGACCAAGGTGGCACCTCCACCCACCAGGTAAGCGTGTGGCACGTATCGGGTTCAAACTGTATAAGGTTCACAGGGTTGGACTAGCCGGCCCGGCGGACATGCCCCAAATCCGAGCTCGCATCAGAGTGTCTCCAGTGATCCCAGGTCCCCCGGCGGAACGAGAAGCGCAAGGCAAGTGGTTCGGGTTCGGGGACCGGGACCCGGGTGTGAGCAGGGCCCTCAGACGTGGAGTAGTTCCCTCTGCGACAGCTGTAGATTAGAGATGACTGGGTCCATTGCATGTAGTCTCTCGGGCCTGTGGGTCAGTGTCCAACTAGTAGCAAGGGTGTGCTCCAAGACCCACAGCTGATCCCTGTCATGATCACTGTTTCCAAGGAGCCAGGACCAGCCCAACGTCCTTGGAAGCAGGCCCCTAACCCTAATCCTAGGCACCAGCCGGTCCCTACTGGGACCTTTTGGACCCTGTCCTGGCGCCGGTGGCACCAGGCTCATCAAAACCATCGGTCCCGGCACTGGAAGCGCCGGGCTCATAATTGGTGTGAAAGTGCTTGGGTGGACTTACCTGCAGCAGACCATGCTGCTTACTTACCAGCCACTTAGAAGCCCTCTGTGAACAGGAACTACTTTCTTACCTGGGTGGGGCAGCTCCACTCCCTGGATACAGCACTGGAACTCTTCTGGAAACTGGAACTCTTTTCTTACCTAGGCGGGGCCGTGGAAGAAGACGCCTCATCACTCCAAGGCTATTTAAACCACACCCGATAGATGAAACGTGCTTCGCGTTATTCTGCATCTGCAGCAGAACGCTCACCGAGTCTGTTCCAGCCTTTCTTCTTTTGATCCTGCACCTGCAAGAATTATACTTACAATTCCTGTACCCAGTCAACATCAGCACCTGCAAAAGACAAGAAACAACAGGTTAGCAAGACAAACTTTACACGCAGTGCTTACTCACCTGATCCATCGGCAGCGGCCGTGTCTCACGCTGCACCTTCGCCTGCAAAGACAAAAGCATTGTTATACTTACCGGCACGCTGTGAATTCCGGATTTCTTCATTCTGCATCGTCGCCTGTGAAGACACAGTATAGTTAAAACTTACTTGCATTCTGCTGACTTCGGCGCTGCAAACCAACATCTGAAAGACAAAGAAAAAGACATTAAGCAGGTATTTACTCACGCCCATCACGCTCGTTGCAATAAAACGCCTGCGAATACTCCGGCGTCTCTTTAACACGAACTAAGCTGCAAGGAAAGAGACAGTTAGAGCGCTTGCCATACTTACGAATTTCCAGGCGCTTCACTCCATCTTCCATCTCAAGAGTCCTGCAATACATAAGGGAAAAGCATTATACAGAGTCTTCAATATTAACGTGCCACGCATTTAAAGACTATAAAGACAAAAGGTGTCCAGAAACTCACCGCTCGTGCAGATAACAACGGTAACCATCCTCTGAATTCAAGAGGCCAATGTTTCACCAGTGAAGGAACTGGCAACGGCACCCTGCACCAGACGCAGATGGAGAGCCCAGCATTCACCTATCTAAGGTGAGCACGTTGACCTGGGGGGGGCTCTACAGAAAAGATGGGAAGAGAGAGAGAGAGAGAGAGAGAGGGACATTCAACAACCCAGACCATTAAACCCCATATTCTTTCACCTGCAGAAACCTCACTCTTCGAGTTCGACACACAGTGTGAAGAGGTTCGACCCCAGAAGCCAATCGAGTCCTGCACATCACTTTTCGAGTCACAGACACCTTCCTGCCAAGACCCGTGCCTCCGTGGGAATCAGGTGAGCGTTACAATCCCTCTGTGGGTCCCAAGAAGTGCAGGGCCCGCACACGATGCGGTAACCGTGGGGGTGACCCCTAGGGCAGAGTCGGTGGGGCGTGAAGGCACTGGTGGTCTAGTGCAGCAGGGCTGGATCAGTACAAGGTGGGCGGTGGTCCTCAGAGGCGGCACTCCCTCACCCCAAGTACGCGTGTAGTGAGTATCCAAATCGGTGCTGCATAGGGGTACTCAGGATGGACTAGACGGCCCGGTGGCTATGGACCTTCATGGGGGTGTCTCCAGGACTGTTCGGGCCTCAGGGCGTCTTCGCTGGTAGGGAGCGCGCTGCAGGGGATTCCCTCATTGGCACCCCAGCAGGGCATCTGGATGCTGGGTATGATGAGGTGGGGGGAGAGGAGGCCCTCCCAGGATCAGGGATAGTGAGGAGCCAGGGCCCGAGACGCCCCCCCTTGGAGAGCTCAGGCAGCGTGTGTCTCAAATAGCCGCAGGCGGCAGAGCTCACCCCCACCGCCAAATCCGCACACCGGCGGGGGGATGGAGGGCCCAGGCTAGCCCATGGCCTCAGGAGCCGGAATCCAGTTGTGGAGGATGGCAGTCTGCTCCCACACCACCCGGCCTCCTTACCTTGGTGTTGGAGCGCGGCGGAGCGCCACAGGAGGGGGGAGTGAGGGAGAAGGGCAGACAAGCGGCTCTGCAGTGCGGGGCCCGCTGCAGCGACTGCAACTGCCCGTAGCTCCAGTCCTGATCGAGAGGGGGAACAGGTCACGGGCTCCAGGCACCAGCCAACAGGGTGCAGTATGTTTATAGGTCCGCCGGGGGAAAGGGCGGGTTGTGCGGCTGCTCGTCGCGGGACACGGGTCTCAGTGCTCCTCCCCCACGCAGGCCGCCCACGCCAGGGTGTCGGGTGGCCTCACTGGCCCGAGCCCAACGGAGCTCTGTCCCGGGGTGAGTCAGGCGTCTACAGCGCCGCGGCTGCAATGGTGATAATGGGACTGAAAGGGGGTCACGGGATCCCAAAGTTGGCTCGAGTGTAGGGTGCAGCCTGATAATGATGCCACAGCAATGATGGACGTTCAGCTGTACCCAGCGAGGTAATAATTGAGGATATATGCCCCCACAGTCCAGAGCTACACTCTCAGGCGGCCATCTTGCTTCGGCGCAAAAGCGCCCCCAAGGACAATGTTTTTGAGACTGCGGTTAAACATCGCCCAAACTGGGGAGGTGCTCTCAAAAAGAGGAATGAGGGATTCAACTACGTATTGCAGCAATGGGTGCTATTCCTCTGGGGAACAAACACTTAAGCACTTACTAATTGATTTTGAGGGAACATGGCAGCTAAAATCGCTGGTATTTAAAAAATTAAGTATAACCTATGAGGGACTTGGGCCGAATATGTTTTGGGATTGGATAATCTCAGGGCAAAATCAAGCACTCACTATTGCAGTAGTACAGGTGTTGGATAGATTCAACATAGCATTCTAAAGTATAGGAAGATTTTCTGTTGTACCCCCCTAAGGGTTTATCGAAGTTTGATCTGAATCAGTACTTTTTCCTTTCCTTTCCTTGGTTTGGTACATTCCCCTGCCTCAATTTGCAATTTTTAGTTTTCATTATTTTTTAGACTAATTAGAAATCAGTTTTAGGATATGAGTATGTTTTATGAATCTGAAATTGTAATTAATTATGTGTAATATGAATCGGAAATATGTTTTTTTTGTGTAAATTGTAGAAGTTATGTGGATTTGTAAAAGGTTAAAATTTTACCAAATAAATTTTTTTTAAAAAGTTATTGCTCTCTTCTAATCACATATTGAGGCATGATCCACAGTGACCTTTGCAGAGGCTTGCACTCAGCAAGGTAAATAAACCTCTCTTCTTGCATACGTGTATTTACATTACCATTACCTTGTGTATGTAAACAGGGTTCCTTTCTCACACTCACTAGAGCTCCTGAATCTTAAAGGGGGGTCTCGTAGCACTCTGTCTTGGTAGAAGGGTTTTGTAGAGTTGTTATAACCTGTGGGTCTGTGGGTCCAAACCTGTGTTTGGAGTGTAATGCTTCCACGGATCCTGAGGGACCTGCATTCATCTGCAAGCCACTTAAACTGGGAGCCATGGTCCAAGTGGAATTTCCTCCAGAGTTCTCAAATTGACAGATTGCTTTTCTCACAAATTGTATTCTATTTTATTTCTAAAGCACTGGAACAAGACCCCATGGGCCTGGTAGCCCTAAAACAAAGACAGACATAACAGAAAACATTAAGAAGTGCCAATCAGGGAGGCAGTCAGGTTTTGGGAGAATTAACTCAAAAGGATTGTTTTTAGGCTGCGCTTGAGGGCAGGCTCATGGGTCAGGAGGCAGGGTATTCCAATATTGTAATGCTGCGAAGAGATAAGATCCTTCAGTGACACATGATAATTTGTACTTTGGGATTTGGAGGAGGCAGGAGTTATTTGACCTAAGTGTTGTGCGATTAGGAAGCCATGACAGCCTACCTGATAGATAAACTGGGCTTTTCCCATAAAGACAGGTATGTGTAATACACAAAGTCTGAAAGGTGATGCCTCATTGGCCTGATTGCAGTGATTGGTGTATTTTCTGCTTTGTAGTTGTTCATCTTTCGGATCTATTGAGTCCGATTGAAAAAGACCTGTTTACGGCTACCTCAAAACCTGAATTTTCTCAATTTTTGCAGAATGCCACACCCGGATGCAATGGCCAGGGACTCTTACCGCCAGTACTCTCTGGTTCTGTGTTGTCGTTTTGGCATTTAGATGTAGATTCAAGTGGCTCTTCTGATCCTTATGGTATTGCCTAGATCTGGTTCTATCATCAAATATAAAGGTACTCCATTCCATGTTTCCAGGTCTGAAAACCTAGAAGGGTCTCCAATTTTAATGGGAATGAAATGTGCTCTGCATCTGATAGCATAGTTGACACTATGGTGGGACCACTTCATGGTGGCTTTTTCTATGATCCTATTTCACCTTGCTATTCCCAAATGCAGTTGGCACAGGGTTTCAAACCCTGAGTTAGTGGCCTCACTGCGGTCGCAGCGTGGTCAGGATGCACCATGTTCCTTGTTGATATTGGACGCCTCCTTTACTGCGGCTGCTAACCTGTTGTCCCCCCTCAGGCTCTGTAAAAAAAACAGTCATCCATCTGAGCCCTGGTTCTGTGATGAACTCAGGGCCTATAAGCTTCTATGTAGGCAAGGGGAGCGGTAATTGCGTGATGATAAAATCTCTTTCCGCTGCACTATGACAACCTATCATAAGGCCATTCTTCGCCGCAAAACAATCTTTTTTTAGTCAGAAGGCTAAAGAGACTGCCGTTAATCAACCCAATGCCCTGTTCAATTTGGTTCACTCCCTTTCTTCTCCAGCTAAATCGGGTTCTCAGGCCGTGCCTTCCCAGCCTCTCTGCGACTCCCTCTCTTGCTTTTTCCAAAGGAAGATTGAGACTATTCGTAACAATATCAGTAGTAGTACTGGGGAGTCTGATACTCTGCCTTTTTCTCAGCTGGTGCCCCAGTCTAATTCCACTTGGTCTGTTTTCCCCACCTTCTCTGACCAAGATGTCCTTATGGACATTCATCGGCTTAAATCAGCCTCGCCCGCTGACTCTATCCCTCTTGCTCTTCTTAAGGAAATCTCCGGTGAGATTGTTTCACTGATTAAAACGGCAGTGAATGCCTCTTTTTTTGATGGATGCATCCCTAATGTCCTGAAACATGCACTCATGATTCCCCTACTTAAGAAGCCCTCTTCAGATCCCACTGTGCTCAATCATTTTCACCCTATCTCCTTATGAAGTTGCTGGAATCTCTTGTCTCACCTTTGCTCTCTTCATTTCTGGAATCCTCTGGATTCTTTGATTCCTTTCAGTCAGGCTTTTGACCTGGAAGGGGTACAGAGTCAGTCCTTACTTCTCTGCTGGATGATCCTGCCCACCTGGTCGATCAGGGTGGTGTTGGCGCAGTGATACTGTTAGATCTATCTGCTGCATTTGACACAGTTAACCATCCCACCTTGATATCCCAGCTATCGGTGGCTGGCTTGTCTGGCCAAGTTCTGGCGTGGTTCTCTGCCTTCTTGGCTGATCGTTCTGTGTGGGAGTGAGGGGTCATTTAGGCCCCCCTCATACATTCAGCACGATGTGGATCACTTGCTCGACCAATGGTGGGGGACGCCTCCATTGCCCCCATGCTAACGTCAGCCCTCATGCTGACATTGGCATAGGTGGGGCTGTTGCTAGAGACACTTGGCATCCATTGTGTGCACCCTTGACTCCATCTTTGGACTAGGCCTCACTGCAATAATACGAAAAGGCTTCTATCCCCTCTGCAGCGCCATGCACACCACGCTCATGGCCCCCACCTTTTCTCACTGTGTCTGAAAGCCTCGCAGCTCCATTCTCAAGGATGAGCCGGAGATAATTGAAACAAATACACCACTGTATAATTTCACCCTTCCACTGAGATCACTATCCTGTGTGTGAACTGGCCTGAAACAAAGCTTGTAGTTCATCCATCTCCACAAAACTACCCATGCCCGCTTACCCCCATTGTTGGAAAATTACTGCCACTTCAATCCTGCGTCCCTGCAAGGTATTGTCTTGATTTACCAGACGTGTGACCCTGCTGTGAAGCCCACCCAGTGTGCCCCCAACTAACACCAAACCTCTGTCACAGTATATTGCACCCTAGAACTAACAAATGTCAGAATGTCTTATAGCATCTTTTGATGCACCTGGATCCACCCCACAGCCAATGTTATCTCACTGATCACGACCCTAAACCCAGTGCTCCATATAAGTCACAATGAATAATGCTGTAATTATATGTGTTGGATTTATAGATGCATGATGATATACCCAAAGGAACTGTAGTGACAATTATTTACTACATGGCTGATGGTAGTATCTCACGTTAGCTTAGTTAGGGCCCAACCTACCTCACCATGAACTGACCTTCACCCCGCCTGGATACAGGCAGATGGACCTTATGGCATTCACCCTCCCACCAACCCAGCAGCCAACCACAGTGGAGCAGCGCCTACATGCACCCATACAACGCGAGCTTGTGTCCAATCATAATGAACTTTGTAACATTCATGTCTGACATCATTAATGACGATTTCTGCCCTTATAATCAATTGTAAGTTTATTGTTTGCCAGAGTGCTCTCGGGCAGCAGAGTTCTCTGGATGCCAATTTACATAAAAGAAAACAAACTCTCGCAGCCTGTTCTCTTAGTCTCATATTTCCTTGTATTGCACTTATAAGACGGGGAGTGGGCCTTTACATTTGGTGACCCCTGTAACATGATTGGGACAGGTGCCCCGAGGCCCTGTGCCGTGTGGCGAGATCCGGGACGCTCCCCAGCGAAACCATCGCCTCCGCAGTTGACCAGTTCGCGCGTACAAGCGAGAGGTTCCAAGGGTTCCTGTTTTCCAAATACCCAACTGAAACTGCTCGCCAAGGCGGGTCACGGCTTGGTTGGGTTGCAGACCAGATTGTGGATAAACCGTGAACGGTGGCTCTTGGACCACCCGACTGAACATGTGAGTACCGGTTGTGAGATTTTCAGGGGAGAACAGAGGTTTTGGGAGAAAGGGAACACATAAAGGAGTGGGTAAATATAAAAGGTTAGGGCGAAGGGCAGGATCTGTTTGAATATCACTGAGGCTTTTTCTTATATATCCTTCATATGGCCATTAGGTTATTGTGGAAAAATGAGGTAAAAAGAAATCCTAGCCCGAAAGGGGGTAGAAGGTGGCGCCGCGTAGCAGTGTCTCGTCCAGTGCAGGGAACAAGTGAAGATAAAGAGAAAAAAGTAGGAGTCTCATATATTTAGTAGACTCAGAGTAGTAATTTAGAATATTCTTTTTCCGTGTGAGCAGAATTCTTGGAGTGGTAGCCTGAGGGGGCTCAGAGGTGGGGAGTGCGTGAGAAAGTAAGAACGAGGGACAATAAACTAACGTAATTAAAAAAGGAGTAAACTGAAAGGTAGTTTATGTAACATGTTAAGTGTGTTAAAGTGTTACATGTTGTTTTGTCAGTAAGTGCCTACATATCTGTGTATTGATAACAATAAGGTCTGATGAGAAATATTGGTAAATAACTTGTGATTCATGTTGAGAAATAATTTGTGGTTCCGGCAAAAGGGTGTAAGTAAAAAAGGTTGTTGAAATTTGTTGACGTTAAGAGTTAAACAAGGTTGAACAGACGTGGTAAAGAAAGGAGATTCTTAAGTGATTGACAGTGTGTAATTAAACCCAGAAAAAGAGGTGACCACAAGTAAGAGCAAAAAATATGGCATTATGGGAGGGATTACACCATTAGCACATTTTGTCAACTTCTCCCTTTGTATAGCGAAAAAATACAGAAATACCACGACCAATGGGTGGTGGAAATAAAAGGAGAGAGTATATCGCCTATATGGCCTGAGGGAGGGTCATTTGATAAGAGGCTATTGGATCTAGTATCAACACACCTGCTAGCGAAATACAGGGGAAAACAGTTGCAGAACAGAAGGGAAGTACTATATCTACGGCGGATGTTTGAAGAGGTAGTGCCTAGCGGCAAGGTAAGTAAAGACACAATAATTGAGAAAGAAAAGGCCCCGGAGGGGGGAGAAGGGGCTGCAGGGGGAGAATGCACAATAACAACGAAAGAGAATGACCTCACTAGAATCTACCCATTGTTGAAAAGGCCCGTATTGGGATACAGTGAGCCCCTGTATGTGCCAGCACCAGCTGTACCAACTACCTCGGCAGTAGCGGCTGCCACAGCCCCGCCACCATATGAAACAGGAGGGTTATACGGCCCAACTAGTGCCCCTCCAGTGAATTTAGCACGACTAACAGGAGACTTAGACAGGCAGCTCACACACGCACAAATGGAAATAACACCATTAACAGCACTGTGTGATAGAGGCCAGATGTTGCTGGGGGAGGGGAAGTACCACCATTGACAGCGGTTGACCTCACCCCTCCGCCAAGTGTCGCAGGGGGATCCACACCATCCCTGCCACCAATGCCAAAAGGGCAGGAACAAGAGTGGCAATCTGGAGAGTTTTTCTTCCATTTAAATGGCAAAACTGTAAGAATAATACAACCTGCAACCCCAGACAGACAAAAAGGGGAGGCACAAGGAGAAAGGGAGTCAGAAGAGGAGATAGAGGAACAATGGAGTGATTGAGATGAATATGAAGAGGGAGCGGCAGCGGCGGAATCTCCGCTGCCATTCCCATTCGACCAAGAGGATGAAAGGGCTGCACCAAGATGGCAAGCGAGGTTAAGGCAAAGAGTAGGGAACATGCTGGTGAGTAAGACAAAGAAGGAAATGGTAAGTAAGAAAGGAGGAAAAGCAAAACTACAAATGCCTCTGATACACAAGACTGCATTACATACCATGGGCACAGATGGACAAGAATAACTTGTTGAAATTTCTCCCTCCACTTTCGGGTGGGGCGGGGAAGTGGATACATGCATTTGAGAAACACACAACAGGGGTGCCGTTAGCTATAGGGGATGTGGAGAGTTTACTGGTATCCGCCGTTGGCGACCAAGCAGACGCAGTGTGGGTGAAGGCGGAGTTCCCGGGAGTGACGATGTACTGTGACCGCCATTATGGGTCATTATTTAATAATGTTAGAGCACAAGTATGGGATGCATTGCAGAGAATTCTTCCAGACACTCCAGATTTACACTTACTGATGCAATGCACTATGGGAGAGGAGGAGGAGCCTATGCAATTCATCCTCTGGGTGCAAGACCTGTAGAGATCTGAAACGGGTACGGCGTGGGACCAATCCACCAATTGTTCTACTTTATAATTAAAAAAGGCCTCCCGAAAGAGGTACAGAAGGACTTGGACAAAACAGCTTGGATAGAAGCCAAGGGTTGGCCAGAGATTCACAGCATAATCGTGCACCATTGTAGGAGTATCAAAGAAAGAGAAAGAGAGATAGTAGAGCGAAGGTTGGCAGACAAGGCGAAGTTAGTGCAAAATAAATTAGTGAAGGACGCAGCACTGAATGCCACATCAACTGACAGGGCGAAGGAGAAGAGGGGGTAGGAAATACCCCAGCAAGAATGGCTGCAACATGGGCTGCAAATGGGCAGGAGCAGTGGGACGGAGAGGAGTAGTACGGAGGGCCCCAGTGGTAAGTGAGGCCAGCAAGAGGACGAGGTGGGTACCGAGGATAAAGAGGGGGATTCGGAGGAATGGGGAACAGAGGATTTGAAGGGCCTGGGATGAGGGGGGACCGCAAGGGTCATGTTGGAATTGTGGGAGGTGGGGACACTACTCGAGAGAGTGCAGAATGTGGCCTATGGGTTATTACAAAGAACAGCCCCCCATGGGAAACAAAGAAAAGTATGGTCACCCACACCCAGGCAGTCCCTATGGGTTACATATGGGAGGGAATGGGCAGAACGAACAATGCTATAATGAGCCACAAATGCAACAAAGACAGCAACGACAGCAACAACCACAGCAGAGAGGTATGCAACAACAAATGGCAAGGCAGAGCACTATGGGCAATGCAAACAATAACATTTTTGCAACATCTGAAAATGGCGTACTGGCGCCTTTTTGCAGTGCAGTGGTAGTGGAAGATAATGTATTCTCTGTAACAGGAATGGAGACATATGCAGATTAGGACAGCCCACAGAAAGCATGTGCGTGTCGAGTCCTATCCACTACCCTACATGCAGAAGAGGAACCACTAGTGGGGGCGGAGATAGGCAACAAACAGTTCATCTTTATGGTGGACTCTGGAGCGGAAAAATCGTGTCTCATGGAAGGCCGGTTCCCGCTCTCAGGAAAAAATTTGGAAACGCAAGGGTTCTCTGGGGCAATTTTTAAAGTTCCTTACACAAAAGATCTCGACATAACGGTGGGAGGGAAAACAGTGCAAGCACCTCTACTGTATCATGAAGACTCGCCCATACATTTGTTGGGAAGGGACCTCCTCAGTAAATTGATCATGACAATCTCCTTTACTGAACAGGGAATAGTTTGCTCCACCCCAGGAGTGTGCCCTCTGAGGGCAATGTTGATGATTAGTACAATGACAAATGAGGTTGCCCATTGACATGGATATGTTCATTTATGGTATCATGGTATTAGCAGAGGTGGTGCCAAAGATTACAAGAAAAGAATAGAAAGTACCCTCAGATTTTGTCTTCTGCCCAATTGTGAATACAGATGTTGCCACAGGAACAATTTTGTCCATTGATCTGGAAGGGGTACAATTTTCTAGTAACCATATCGCAGTGATAGGACTGGACACACATGGATGCGAATGGAGAACAGTGCTATGCATAGATCCAAATATAATGTTGCGTGACTTAAATGGTGAAGAACTGTTCACTGACAGTGAGAGTGATGGGGAAATAATAATGGAAATAGTGTACCATGAGACATCATGATTCAACACAGGGAAATACACAACCCTCTCATGGCTAGTGTCAATGTACCGCCTACTATATTTGTGGAAGATATGGAAAAGGTCCTGCCAGAAATATGGACCACAGGCCTCCATGATGTAGGGCTCTTGTAAGAGGTCCCGCCCGTCAAAATAAAATAAAACTGAAACCAGGTGCAATACCACCAAGAGTAAAACAATACCCACTATCAAGGGAAGCAGAGGAAGGGATTTGAGAAACAATAGATGCATTACTGCAGCAAGGGATAATAGTGCCATCCAATTCACCATGTAACACATCGATTTTTCCGATCAAAAAAGAAAAGGGCGGAGCTTGGAGGATGATCCAGGACCTACGCCCACTTAATGACGTCATACAGAAGGAGTTCCCATTAGCACCTAATACTGCATCAATTTTGTGTAGCATACGTAAAGATGCCACCTGTTTCACAGTAGTGGATTTGAAAAATGCCTTCTTCTCAATACCACTTGATCCAAGCTGTCAGTACCTCACTGCGTTCACGCTAGGGGGTACAGATATGAACATTCTAGATTGCCCCAGGGATATTGTGAAAGCCCAAGCATTTTCAATAGAATGTTGCATGAAGATCTTTGAAACATTGATGTAGACAGCACAATAATACAGAACGTAGATGATTTACTTGTCTGCAGTAAAAGTGAAGAACAGTGCAGGGCCGATTCAATACACTTACTGGCCACAAAAGGATACAAGGTGGACAAAGGTGAGCTGCAATATTGCTGCAATATTGCCTAGAAGAAGTGCTCTATTTAGGACAGCTATTTTCAAAAGATGGCAAGAGAATTTTACCAGAAAGAGCAGAGGCAATTCGCCATCTGATAATACCAAAGACAGTGAAGGACATGCGAAACATTCTCGGCATCTGTAATTACTGCTGTGGCTGGATACTTGATTACGCAGCATACAGACGTCCACTGTTATAGGCCCTAAAGGAAGCACAAAATAATAATGTCCCTTTAAAATGGACAGACGAGATGATGACACATTATTTCGAATTGAAAGACATCATTGCACACGCACCAGTTTTGGCAAACCCTGATTATGATCGGGAGTTTTAGCTGTTCTCACACTGCAATGGTATTTTAATGACTGCAGTGTTGACCCAAAAAACATCACTAGGTCACAAGCCATTGGCCTACTACAGTGGTACATTAGATTCAGTAATGCAGGGCCACTTCGCATGCGAACAAGCTATCACCGCTGCGGCCTTCGCGATAGAGAAAAGCGCCACCATCGTGATGGGATGCTCAGTGACACTATACGCAGAACATTCACTCTTTGCTATTCTAGAATGTTTAAAATCATCACTAACAACACAAAGGGCAACAGCCTACGAGATAATAATCTGAAGCCCAAATGTTCATGTGGTCAGATGTAAGACAGTAATATTCATTAGCGAACCATGCACAGTAGAAGACATCCAAGCTCATGGTTGCGCTACATATGAGGGAGAGGAAGATGATATTCCCAAAGCGAGTGAAAATGCACTACAGGAGGGGGAAATATACTTTGTGGAGGAGTCAGCATCAATAGACAATGAAACAGGAGAGAAGCACATAGGGGCAGCAGTGGTAAGAATGGAAGAAGAAGGGCATAAGATTATTGTACAAAAACGCCTCCCCTCTCATTTCTCAGCCCAAGCAGCAGAGCTGACAGCGCTAATTGAAGCACTGCACACTGCTAAAGGATGTGCTGTCACAATTTACTCTGACTCTGCATATGCAACAACAACAGTACATTCAGGGTTGTCACAATGGCAACAAAGAGGGTTTCGAAGGGCAGATGGCTCACCAGTTCAGCATGCAGCCCTACTAAATGAACTGATAGAAGCTTTAGCAGAACTGTCAGTGGTAGCATTGGTGAAATGCCAAGCACACACCAACAACACGGACGCAATCTCATTAGGAAACGCTGCAGCCGACGCGGGAGCGAAAGACGCTGCGTATTTCAATATTCCACAAGCAATAGAAAGTATTATCAAAACGCCCACCATAGATACACCAGAGGAAGGATACAGCCATACACCAATTGCCCAAATAATAAAACTCCAAAAACGTGCACCTACAGAGGAACAAGAACTGTGGGGGAAGAGAGGGTGTAAACAGTCCCCAACAGATTTAATATGGAGGCAGGAACTAACAGGGAAGGTAGTGATGCCGGTGGAGCTATTGGAAGTAGCTTTTCAACAACTACACTTCCCAACACACGTGACTAAACAACACATTTCAGCCGAATACAGGAACATTGGTTTGTTCCAAATTTATACGAACATTTGTTTAAATTCACAATAGAATGTACAACGTGTCAGACATACAACTCAGGAATGACTCTAAGAACGTTGCGAGGAACACTACCGCATCCTGTAGGGCCTTTTAGAGAGCTCCACATTGATTATGCAGATATGGGGAAGAGATGCAATGGAGCGAGATATCTGATTGTAATAGTTAGTCCTTTCTCAAGGTGGGTAGAAGCTGGACCATGCCCCCACCCAGACGCGAAGTGTGCTGCAAAGTTCATAGTGCTGGCAGTTTTTTCAAGGTGGGGCATATATGACGTAATAAGATCAGATAATGGCACTCATTTTGTAAACGACTTATTTAAGGAAGTGACCACTTTGTTGGGTGTTAAGCACAAATTATGTTCGATTTATCACCCGCAGGCTAACGGACTGGTGGAAAAGATCAACGGCCTACTCAAAAGCAAACTATCCAAGCTGTGTAACACGCTTAAGAAAAAGTGGGTGTATTGCTTGTCCCTAGTACTGTTCCAACTCAGAACGCAACAAAGTAAAGACAAGCATTTGAGCCTGCATGAAATAGTGACGAGAAGGTGCATTCGTACACACTTTCCCCAGTAAGAGCAGCTTCAGATGCTCACAGAGCTGCCACAGTGCTGGGGATGAATTTAAGGAATACCTTACCCAACTGACACGTGCAGTGCGTAGCATAGCAAGACAAATTGCGCCACCATTTACCCAAAATGCTGAAACAGACACTGCAATGCCAGCACAAGACAGCCCAAAGGGTCAGTTAATGCCAGGAGAAAATGTGTATGTGCAGAGTTTTGTGCGGAGATGGTGCTCTCCTAGATTTCATGGGCCCTATGAGGTTATTTAATGCACACCAACTGCAGTAAAGGTGAAGGGATTGAAATATTGGGTGCATCTGTCAGATGTGAGAAGAGCATGCGATAGTGAAATCCCTCAATGTCAACAAAATGATAGCAACAAAGTTGCAAGTGGATAAGGGACAAGATGTACAGAAACAAAAATAATGAGTGATGATTAAGAAACTTTGCCTAACAAAAGAAATGAGAAGAGTACAAATTTGAGTACATGTGTACATGTAAAAAAGAAGTAGGACTCTTTAGCTCTCTTTTTATCTCTTTCTCTCTGACGGTCTTACTCTCTATCTCTCTCTCCTTTTGCTTTCTCTTACATGACAATGATTGACAGTTTGTACAGAAAAATGACTATTAGTACTAAAAGAAAAATGTATAAAAATGAGTTTAAGTTGATCAAATTTAAAGGACAGTAGCAGAATAGCATAAAAGTGTGCACACTAACAGCATTATACTGTAAAGTAATAAATTAGTTGAAAAAAGTAAATATGATGACGGTGAAATGAAAATTAATGTGAGAAAAAATTAAATGTATGCATCTCACTTAACAATATTATATCGCCCCCCCCCAGGTGAAACAATGGCAGAAAGGAGGGCACTTATTGACGACAACACAATTTTAGTTAGTGATAAGGCAGTTAGTAGAATAGATAAATATTACAATTTAGAATTTGGTATTAAATATGCAGCAATATTGTTTTCCATGATGTTATTTTTTATGGCCTTGTACTACACTGTGGGCCTCATTCCAAGTCATGCCGGTAAGTATCGGAATTTTCCGGCATGGCGTAAAGTCCGATACCGTGCTGGTTGTAGGTCGAAAATTATGACCCTTTCCGAGCTCTCGGACACGCGCTTTCCGCCATGCCGGAAAAGGACCGCGCGACCTGCCGCAAAACCCCCCGAAAAACCCCTACCGGCATGCAGCGACACGTAAAGTACAACACCGCCCTGTAAGCATTAGCGTCAGTGTATAACGGTGACCGTAAATTACGTTGACCGTAAATTACGGTAACTGAAAAAAAAAGGAACCGGAAATTACGACATCGCACAGGAACGGGAAGGAGAGCAGTAGGCCATCTTTAAAAACACAATCCATTGCCATCCGCAGCTGCCAGCAGCCCTGTGAGGGAAACAAATTCCGAAAGCACCAAAAAGGGCGGCGGATCGCATCCGCAAGCAGAGATTCTGCCCCGATGAACTCCAGGCCATGGTTGACCAACTGGTAGAGCATGCTGATGTAGTCTTCAGTGGCAACATGCGGAGGGGATCGACCCTCCGCAAGAAGACCATCTGGGCAGAACTGGCACAGAGGGTGAGCGCTGTTGGCAACACACCCCGCACCCTCCGGGACTGCCACAAGCAGTGGGACGACCTGCGGGTGCGGATGCGGGGCCTCCAGGCCAGCCACCGCAGCCAGGCCCCGCAAATGGGAAGTGGGCCAAGCACTGCAGTACAACTCGAGCCCTGGGAGGAGACCTGTGCGGAGCTCATTGGCACGGAATCCATTGAGGGCGTGGGGACCATGGAGTGCGGGCGAACGACTTCTGGAGAAGGAGGTGAGTGTCGACAGTGTACACTGCCAATGTCCATTGCATGATGTAAACTGACCCAGGGGCAATCGAAGGCACCCTCTCGTGTTGCCCTCCTCCCATCCAACAAATGCTGAGGCAAGTGCCACCTAATGCTGGGCCAAGTGCGAGTACATAACGCACATCAACCATAGTGCATTGACTTGCACAGGCCATCATGCACATTGTCCAGCGTGGTAGGCATAGTAGCAGCCAAAATGTACATGAACAGGGCACAATTAATCACTCCCAGACATGTGTATATGTCATCACCATGCACATGTACCACTGCTATAGCTACCCCCCAAACAGAACAAACCGTAAATGACCAAAATGTCCATGCAACCATGTATGCAAATAGGACATTGCACATACACTAATGTTGTCCCTCTCTCCTACCCCCACAGGCACAGACCATGACAGCACAGAGCCCCAAGGAAGCCGCCCAAGCACCTCCGCGGGTACTGGCAGGGCCAGGCCGAAGCCAGCAGCCAAAAAAACCACCCCCCAGCCTACGGAAAGGCCACTTGAAGCTGGCAGACCAGCAACCCACACAGCATCGGCGGCAGAAACTGTGCAAACCCCTAGCTCGGCACAGTCGAGCGTCTCAGGGGAGGCTGCTGCTACCGCACCGGATGAGTGGGAGCCCAGCCCGCCACCGATCCAGGGGCCCATGTTGGAGGACGACCAGGACAGCATGCACATGCCGGAGCCATGCCCCGTGACCCTTGCGTCATGCAGTGACTCCGGGGATGCACAATCACCTGTGCACAGTGTTGAACTTGACCCGCAGGGGTATGAGGTCGTTCCCCCCAAGTCCACCCATACCACCCCCTGCAGGGAATGCTGGTGCCAGTGGATCCTCAGATGGTCCCCCTTCCCATGACCAGCACCAAGTGCGCCAGTTGAACAATCTCATTGAGAACTATATTGCGGACAATCGCCAGGCCCGGGCTGAACTACATGAGGAACTAAATCAAATGCGGCAGTCCCTCACTGACTGCACCACCAGATTGTGCGACTCCCTGACGGACAACACGACCTGGCTATGCCATGTCCTGAATCGCATAGCAAATGCCCTTGAGGCAGGCCAAAACAATACCGAGGAGGGCACATCCGCGACAAGTGAGGCCACGCAATGCAGCCCGGAGAGACGCACTCAGCGTTCCTTGCGTCACCGGGATTTGCCTCCCCCAGACAAGGGGGGCAAGGGACATTAGCCATTCACCAATCCTGCCACATGTGGGCCCCACACCCTACATGGGACGACTGCACTGGAGTTGGGGGGGAGGGGAGAGGTGGGTGATGGTTTGTTCTGGAGTTGGGGGTGAGGGGGGAGGTTGGTGATGGTTTGTTCTGGAGTTGGGAGGGAGGGGGGAGGTGGTGATCGTTTGTCCTGGAGTTGGGAGGGAGGGGGGAGGTGGGTGATGGTTTGTTCTGGAGTTGGGGGGCAGGGGGGAGGGGGCATGGACAGTTGCTGATGGAAGCACTATTTTGTTTTCCTTTTTTATCACAATACACAATTGGTGTCGCAAAGTTCAACCGTTGTGGACATTTATCATTGCACATTTGTTCATTGACTACTGCCAGTGCATGGTGTACAAGTATGCACAAATCCGTTGCCCTGTGTGCCCATGTCATGACACCCTCTACTGACTTGTGTCCTGGAGACCTTGTCCACTGTAAGTACAGAGCATTACATGGCCCTCAAGTACACAGCCTCAGTGGATCTTTGTTGGCACTTCACCCTCCGCCTTCACCGCATCGTCCTGTGGTTGTAGCAGTACCATGTCAGGGGTGATAGCCGCTCACGTAGGGATGCACTTTTTGTCCATCTGCACATATGGCATCGGCCCATTTGACACCAAATATCATTGGAGGGTCAGCCACCAGTTCTGGTTCGCCGGCACATATGTGCATCACGCAGGCCTGGTGACTGCTTCATCTACACGCATGCACGTGTATGGCCATAGTCTGGTTGCCCCATGGCCCTGTTCAGTGGGTTAATGACAGGGGTCATGTGGCTTGCTGTCAAGGGACAGCCAACAACAGCTGCATGTGTCGCCAAATGAGGTTGGTGTGTGGACTGTCATGGTGGAGGACAGTACTCGGATGTAATGGCAGGGTTTCTATGATGGCCATCTGGACATGTCCATGGATGTATTGGGCACGGTCAGGGACACAAATATGTGTACGATGAAATGTAATGCAGTGGGGTGTTGTGTCTACATGATTGTCCGTGAACGATGGTGTGGACATCTTGAGGTACATGTTCCTTTGTTGCATGTGTCAGGAATGGCACTCTGTCAAGAGTGGCACAGGGTACCCAGGTAGGGTTTGGGTGGCTGTGCTGAGGTAAGGTAGCAGATAAGCACACACAGCAGGGAGTTCAACAAGAAAGAAGAGTAGGAAACAGTAGCTGTGAGCCAAAAGGGGCAAAAGATACAAAGGTACAAACAAACTGGATTCCCTCTTGGGGTGTATGCTGAAATGGGAAAGAGTGTTCCACAAACCTTAGGAAACTCCAGCCTTCTGCACAGATTGCTATAACAGAGGTCCACGCTGTATGCTCATGGCTGGGAACAACAGCAGTGGGTGTCTGTAACACTGAAAACGGGACAAGGGAAGGGGCAGAGGTTGCCTGCCGGAAACCAACAGGCAAGCTCTGTACAAAGGGATTACATAAGACACATGAGAAGACAAGAACAGATATATCCAGCGAAAAGGAAGTCAATGAGCAATCTAGCAGAAGGAAATGAAGGAAAGGCAGTTAGACTGAAATAGATAACCTAAGGTGGAGTACAGCGGACTCAAGGAAGCGAACAAGGAGCAGCAGTCAGGAAACAGAAGGCTGCAAAGTAGGAAGCAGGTCTGCAGTCAAGAGTGGCATTAGGTGCAGTCAAACTGTATTGGACTGCGGAGGACTGTAGTAGGCTGAAAGGCAGGGAGTCCAGAAGAACAGGACAGAGAGAGATTAGTAGTATGCGACAGACAGAGAGCCCAAAAGAATAGGGCCACTAGGTAGGGAGCCCAGAGGAGCAGGGCTGTAGGCAGCAAAGAGGTGCAGGCTGCAAGGTAGGGAGCCCAGAGGCCAAGGACGGTAGGCAGCTGGAGTGAGGCAGGCTGCAGAGCAAGGAGCCCAGAGGAGCAGGGCTGCTGACCGTAGAGGGCTGCAGAGGACTGTAATAGGCTGCAAGGCAGGAAGCCCAGAGGACAAGGGCTGTAGGTAGGAGGCAGCAGAGCGTGATCGCCTGCGAGGCAGGGAGCCCGGAAAGGGCACTGGAACAAAACAGGATAAAGCAGCAACAGGAACAGCATACAAAGTAAAGGGTCAAGGCAAACAGGAGCAGGGAGAACTCAAGATGCAAGACACTGTGCTCCTGCAGACAGCTGCTTATGTACAGCCCTGCCCTGTTCTGAGGCAGGCTAATTGACAGCACCTGTAGCAGCACACCTGACGACAATCTGCCTCCTCCCTCTCTGGTCCTGAGCAGGTGGAAGCAGCACTGGCCGCTAGGGCTTCTGGGGATTGTGGTCCCAATAACGATGAATGAGAATAGCCAGGAATTGAGGACTTTTGCCAGGTTCATTATGGTAAATGTAGTTAATTGAATAAAATAAGAAAGAACCAAAGTTGAGCAAATGGAAATAAAACACCAAGGCGTGAAAAGGAGTTGTTCAAGGAGTATTAGGAGGATAAATGAGTACCAAGTAGTCCATGATGGTTGCCAATGCGTGCGCCAGCAGTGCGGGCATGACAGCATGCTGCTGTCCTGACGTCAGATCATTGTGGTGCTGTGTACTGTGTTTATTCTTATTTTGGTGTGATGGCTGTAGTCTGTGGAGCATGGTATTCATCCTGTTCTGACCCATTCTATGGTGATTCCCAACACTCCTATGGGGGTGCCATGCCGGTGACGTGTTATCGTACCCCTGCTGCCCTCCGTGAATTCCACTCCCAGGGATGGGTCTCCAATGTGGTGCAAGGCTGGGGGATGCCACATTGTGCATGTGCAGTGTGTCCTCCGAAATGCGCTTACGGTTGTGGTGTCCGCCAATGAGTGGTGCTGGTGTAGTGTGCTTAGCCCTTGTCAGTTGGTGGAGATGTAGTGTGATGTGGGTGCCTTGTTCTGGCAAAGTGGGAATCTGTTCACATGTGCCGTTGCACTGGTTCTGTGGCAGGTTTGTTGTCGGGGTGAACACCGTACAATGGCTTCATCGTTTCAACGCAGTTGGTTCATGCAGGCACCCACCCCGTGGCACTAGTGCACTTGCATGACACAGTCAGACGACTCCACAGCCAGCCAGACAGGTCGTCCTGCATGTTGGGCCATGTTGCGCGGTGGCGTGGTGATCAGCAGGCCCTTTGAGTCATGTGTAGTTGTTTGGTGTCGGGCCCACCCATGTGTGCGGTTCTTGGTAGCGTTGCATTCCATCTGCACGTAGGGGGAGTGGTATTGTTTGCAGTTGCTGTCCGCAACGTGCATGCTAAGCTGGTCCACATACGACCTATGGGTGCTGTTGGGGGCACCATTGTCATTTGGCATGCCTCCATTTGCATTAGGTCCAGCTTTACTGTTGTGTATTTCATGGGTGGTCCATGTTGGGGATTGGTGGACCCTTGTGTGCTTGGGGAGGTGTAACGTCACTTGTATATGTGGCCGCATGAAGGACAGTTGTGACATGCCACAGTGCTGATCTAGGCCCACCGTGCCCGGTGTATCCAGTTCCACATCATGAGTATCACACCTTGCAGCCTTCTATTGTACCTATCTGCAATTATCTTCCACCATAGAGAGGACAGTAGCCTCCCTACTATGCTCACAAGACCACCAAATTCCACCATGACCACCCTCTCTACTGACACCAGTATGGAACACCCGGATCTGAATCCACTATCCGAGTTTCCCAGCAACCCATGTAGTCTACTCTGTCGAAACTCCAGGCTCAGAGCTAGACTCTCGAAACTTTATGAGCCTCTGACTAGAACCCTACCTCCTAACAACAAAAGATCCAATACCCAGAAGCCCAATACCAACGTCCCCCCAAAAAATAGGAGACTTCCTCCCACTACCCAGACCAAAACTGTACCACCTCATCCGTCAAACCACCTACTCAAAGGAGGACTAATAAATGCAAGATCCCTGCTAGCACATGCCACAGATATCTGTGATCTGATAGTGCTCGACAATCTGGACTTCATCGCCATCACCGAGTCCTGGCTGCACAACGCAGCAGGACCCCTACTCTCCTTAGCCATCCCAGAAGACTTTACGATATTCAGGCAAGATAGAACTAACACGCGCGGCGGTGGCATTGCCATCATCGCAAAGACCAGCTTAGATATGAGAATCTCACCTACAATAGCAGCTGACTCATGTGAATCACTTACTATCAAACTCCCACTAGCTAGCTCCCAAACTTTGACGACCCATCTCATCTACAGACCACCTGGTCCCTTAGGGACCTTCGAGGAGGATCTCCATAATTCACTCTCCAATAACCTTAAAACCTCTTCACAACTACTTGTCCTAGGGGACTTCAATCTGGGCTTCAATGACCCTTCAGATAAAAATGCCACCATCATTGCCAATTACCTCTCAAATCTGGGCATGACGCAAAAAACTCTTGCACCTACACATAATAAGGGAAGAATCCTTGATTGGCTAGTAGACTACAATTGCACTGCCAATATCAAAGCTATTATCCCTCAACCTTGGTCAGACCACTTCTTCCTGTCATTTGAATTATCTACCTCCAGACCACTTCCACCAGCCTCCATCATGGCCCCGCCTTGCCCAACAAGAAACAAAAAGAGCATCACCAGAGACACAGTGATCCCGGCCATTCTACCTACACTTAACGGATTAGCAGATCATCTAGACCCAGAAACACTAGTCAACGAGTACAATAAAATTATGCTAACTACCCTCGACAACATCGCACCCTTGAAACTCAGAAAAAGTAAACCCAAATCTCACCTAAATAAATGGTTTACCCCCGAACTAAAGGATTTGCGACTACTTAAGAGGAGCTGCGAAACAGCACGGAGGCTCACCCCTTCAGTAGACCATAAAATGAAACTAACAGAAATCTCCTCCCAATATAAAAAAGAAATCCATCTGGCCAAACAGAACTCCTTTAATAAGCGGATCTCCAACGCCAATTCAAGCATGAGGGAACTATTCACCATCCTCAAAGAACTAGAGTCACCCATCCCCATTACGGATACATGCACCAAAGACAAAACTTGGTGCTCCAACATTCAGCTAGCCTTATCCAATAAAATCTCCCTACTCCAAACAAAAATAACCAAAAAGAAAGCCTCCCTTACTCATCATTCCAAGACTAACAATCTCATTACAGACCCTACCCCAAGGACCCAGGACACAGCCACACGATTCATGTTTTCCAAAACATCGATTCTCGAGGTGGAGAAAGTCATCCTCTCTCTTAAGCCGTCTAACTGCCAGGGCGATTCCTGCCCTGCCCAGCTTATAAAAGACGCAGCTAGAGATCTCTCCCCGTTTATCGCCAAACTTGTCAACTCCTCATTCACGTCCGGCACGGTACCCACCAATTTAAAACAATCCTGGGTACTACCATTGCTTAGAAAGCAAACGCTAGACCCTCTCATACCCACAAACTACCGCCCCATTACAACAGTCCCCTTCCTGCTCAAAATCCTGGATAAGATCGCCTACAATCAAATCCAAAGTTTCCTGGAACAACATAAACTCTTAGGAGAGCGCCAATCAGGATTCCGTCCACAACATGGTACAGAGACTGCCCTCATCGACCTAAAGGCACAAATAGATGAAATAAGAGATAAAGGTAAAATGGCTCTCCTCTTGCTGCTGGACCTCTCGGCGGCATTCGACCTTGTAGACCATGGAGTACTTTGCAGCCATTTAGACTCAGCCGCACATTTTTCCAAGGAGGCCATATCTTGGATTGAATCCTTCCTCAGTGATAGGACTATGAGGGTGTTCTCCCCCTCGGCAGCGGCGGACCCAATCCCCATCCGATGTGGAGTCCCTCAGGGCTCATGCGTCTCCCCGACTCTCTACAACATATTCACTAAGCCCCTTTTTGATGATCTGGACCATCTTGGTATCACCTACACCAACTATGCAGATGATACCCAGATTCTCCTCCCACTTTCCGGGGACTACAACAAGGATTTTGCCTTGGTGAATAGGGTGTATATCATGGTCCAGGCATGGATGGCAACCCACGGTCTATGCCTGAACGATGACAAAACAGAGCTGCTCATCCTAGGGACACATTCTAACATGAAGAAACTCAGTCAGGACTACACCTCATTTGAAATTGACGGGAATATTATCAAGGTTTCCAAAGATGTGAAGACACTTGGCTTCTATCTGGATGCCACCCTCTCTTTTGACAAGCAGGTGAAGTCATTGGCTTCTGCCACCGCCTACACATGCAAGCTCATTAGAGCAGGCAAGCACTTTATCTCCGATTACAACTGCCTTATCCTAGCGAGAGCATTAATCCTTTCGAGACTTGATTATTGTAATGCCCTCTACATCGGAGCAAACAAATCCATTACCCACCGACTTCAAATTCTTCAAAACAATGCCCTACGAGCCGCCCTTGGTGTACCCAAAAGATCACATATTTCAAACATCAGGCGTCAAAACAATTGGTTATCCTCCCAAAACAAAATCCACCTTAAAGTAGCATCCCTGGTTCATAAAGCCCTGAACAATGCAGCACCAAGCTATCTCCGCAATAAACTCACAAAAAGAAATTACTCGCACCCCGCTAGAACTGCAAATGCCAACAGCCTCATTATTCCTAGATTCAGGTTATCTAAGGCGGGGGGTAGTAGCTTCCCGGTGCAAGCAGCTCAATTATGGAACTCATTGCCTAATCCTCTACGCGAGGCACAGCCCTTCCCTAAATTCAGAATTAACTACATCAATCTGCTAAGGACTGCCAATGAATAGCCTATTGGCGCCCACTTATCCTTCACCCCACCCTAGAACTTACACTTCATCATGATCTTATGGTCCCACTCTCTTTGGCCACCTGACCGATGAGCTTTCGCCCACACAGTACCTGTACATAGATTGTCTTGAGCATATTTTGTATTTATTCTGCATGTATACCGCAACTGCTGCCTTCCTGTGATATTTTGCATCTATATTTTGTATTTTGTATTTGTACAGTGTATGTATCCCATGACCCCACCCTGCAACCTAAGCTTCGCATTTTCTGTACTGCTGCGCCCGGCTACCTTTGGGTTTGGTGCGCATTATAAGTGAATAAAACAAACAAACAAACAGTGTGCTGGTGGGTGCCTTTGGCATGGGTGTGGGGCACAGGCAACACCATCACTTGTGCCGGGTTGGCACTGTACATTTGTATAGTGCTCGCTTTTCTTGTGTCTGTGGCGCAATATGGTGGTGATGGTGTCACAGTCTAGGTGGTCAGGGGTGTCTATCTGGTAGGACTTCTCCTAGAGCGGCCGGACATGCTGCGTGTGCATGGGGGCTGCTGGGGTGGTAACAGAGGCTGCACTGGTGCTGCATGCAGGGCCTGTCTCCCCCCTCCTTCTATTCCCTGTGTCTCCTCAGTGGGGGGGCGTGGTGTTGTTGTAGGGGTTTGTGTGGTTGTGGCCTTGCTTGTTCGATTGGTGTCGTCTTGGTGTGGGAGGGGTGTGGTGTGTGGGTGTGTTCCTTTTCTGCTGTGGCAGACTCCTGGCCTCTGTCTGTGTTGCATGTGTGCACCTGTGGCTCTGGGTCCCACTGCACAGGGTTCTTTACTCATTCTCTGAGATACCTGTATGTACTCCATGCCAGTAGGGTACTTTACGGCCTTGAGGAGGCCGTAATTTACATGTGCTCCTTACTTGGAATCAGCTCCGGTTTACGCCATGCCGTTAATTTCGCCATGGTGGGGCGCGCGCGACCCAAGAATGTAAATTACGGCATTGTAATTTACGGTGCCGTAATTTACGGTCTGTGGGGTTGGAATGGCATGGAGCGGAAAACCATGCCGGTAAATCATTACCGGCATGGTTTGGACCTTACCTCCATGCTCGGAATGACCCCCTGTGACTTTCATTATGTTACGCTCACCTGGCTCCCACAGGGGCGTCAGTTGGACCCGGACTGCTGCGGCCTCCACCCACGTGATGCGTAGTGCAGCGATGACTGACTGGATCTGCCCTCCAATTCTTGTCTGCTTGACCCCTAGAAATATTCTCCTACAAGTGGAGAGATGGATTTAGCCACTTCTGGATTCAAGAGATATCACCCCCACTGTCCTCCCCTCTAATCACCTCTGAAGTGCCCTCTCAGCAATCTCACCTTATATTCTGGAAGGATGAGCCCCCCATCCTGCGAAGTACGCAGGGGCACGTTGATGGCCAGTTACTTCACTGGCCTCAAGATATTGAAAGAGATGTAGACAAATCCTGACTCCCAAAAGGTCCTGGCGAAGAGCCGTAAGTGTATAGTTTGTAAGAGTTCAAAATGTCTGGAATTCACTCCTGTCCAATTCCTCTTTTATCTTGCAGCTTTGACCCAATAAGAAGATTGACAGCTGAAAGCACTCCGGTAGAAGTCTGTTACCCAACACTGTGCGGTAAATAATGCCAAGGGTTAAACTTGCTGATTTCTCCTTTTCTCACAGGTGCGGCATAAGAAGATGTGGCATGCTGATGAATAATACCTCCGGTGGTAAAATCAGGTAAGCATATGGCGGCTAAAGAGATTGTCTCTGTCTGTTCTCTCTGCTCACCTTGTTGTTTCTTGTCCCCCTTAGGTGCCGGAATTCGGCGATGTAAAGATGGAGACAGTGCCGGATCGAAGAGATGCTGCGTGGAACGGTGAGTATGGCGCAGCGCTGCTGCTGGCGATGTGACGGGTTTAAAACAAAGTCTTTCCTCAGGTTTGAAGATGCAATGAATCCGGGATCAGGTAAGAAATCAGGTAATACTCTTGTTCTAACCTTTGCTTCTTTCCTTCTTTCTAGGTGCTCCAGGTTCGAGGCGGGAGTGGCAGAATGCTGGATGCTGCTGCTGGCACGGTGAACGTTACGCTGCTGGATGCAGAATAATGTTGGGTGTCCTGACCCACGTTTGAGCTATCATGCTGCAACATTTGGTGCTGTGGGCTTAGAAAATCCAAGATGGCCAAAAAGCCCACATGTGCGCCAAAATCCAGGAGAACCACACAGTTTGTGCACACTAAAATGGTTGCCTAACTTGCCACCCACCAGTGCGAGCAGGATGGGCCGGGGTGCCATGAGTGAAATGTGTGCCAAAGGAAAAACCGCACTTTAAAATTACCTTTGGTTTCTCTGAATGCCAGCTCAAAATGCCTATTTTCAAACATTGCAACACATCCAAAAATCTCACTGAACACCAGCAGACATCTGGCAGAATGAAGTATGTGTGCATACTAAATCTGGGAAGATGAAGAGCCCAAAACAATGTTCATAACAAAACTGGCTGAGCTATGCATGTCAGCAGCCTAACTGAAACTGGATTAAAACTACGAAAATCGAAATGTTTAAATTAACTGAGTGACCTACTTTTGAGTGTCACATAGTTTGTAACTGTTAAAATGTCATAGTTTTGAACTTAGAATCAGCATTCTAGCTGCATGTGTAAAAATTGTTAGTTTTATTTGAATGCAGAAAACTGGGTAACTAAAAGTGACATTAGCTGGGGCCTGGCTTAAGGAACTGGATTCTGCCTGACAACTTCCCCCCAATTGGAGTGAAACTGGATCCACAGCAGTTCTCAGGCCTGGCTGCATTCTGAGGGGATGTTACCCCTCTCTGATTGAATTACCAAGGACTGCTAGAGACTAAACAAAGGACCCAGGCAGAGGGTTTATTGGGGGGAGGTCATAAATGGCTTCCTCTTGAACAATGGGCCTTCCAGGACCCAGGCAGATGGTTTATTGGGGGAATCGTAAAATAGCTTCCTCTTGGCAGAAGCTGGGAGGGGCAGGGTCTCTGAGCTTGGCAGAAACTGGATAAACTGGTTTCTACACCATGTGACCTGAAAAGACACACCCCTGTTGGCCAGAATATGATTCTAAGAAAGATGTATAACTCACAGTGCGGACTTGCCAAAATTAGCTAAATGATACCATCATTCTTGTGATTTTTCTGTGCACGTTTTAAGATGCGTTGGGAATTTGTGTGATGTTCTGGGGCAAAACCCTGCTATTTATTGACACCACAGACTCTGTGTTTAAGCTAGAGACATGGGAATGTACTGGGGTATGTATGGACAGGCCGTGTATATGTGTATAATTTTTAATGAAAAACCAATGTTGCAAAACCAGTTAAAAAACGCAAAATGTTGCCAGTTCTGAATGCGAGCTCTTAGAAACATCAGAGTTTGAACAGAGTATACCTCATGTGATCCGTGATGGGTACATGTAATTTCAAACCACTGTGTATCTATGAAATATGTCTTTAGGTCAAATATAGATTTGTGTGTAATTTGACAGGAGTGTCCTTTCTGCAAGCCATTAAATGACATCATTCTGACACACAATCCTGTTCTCCAGTGAGAACGCAAAGAATTCTCCAACCTATCAGAACTCTGAAGGGGTTGGGCCTACAAAGCTAGCCTCTCCACCCACTTTCAAAACACATAAAAAGAGACTGCTGGGACAGGTAGAGACATTCAATTCCATTTGCTGCGGAGCATGCTGACCGACGACTTCACATCCAGAGATCCTACACTTAGACTTCCAAGCTAAACAGAGACTACAGAACTTTGAACCAAGAAGGCCCACTGCAAGCAAAAGTATTTGTCAGCGGGCCCAAAAATCATTTGCAGACTATCAACAGCCGGGCGAGCTGTTTGAATTCCCTGCCTAGAACATTGCTGTGTCCGGAGAAAGCGGGACCAGGAGCCGTGCAGACCGGTGCTAGACCAGACCAGGAGAACCCAAGATCCAGGAGTAGTCCGGTGACCCAGAAAGCAGAGCTGTACTCGGAACCGGAGACCAGATCGCTGTGAAGTGCTCTGCGCAGTGACCGGATCCGTGACAAAGTCGCCTTCCTGTCCAAAATCTCTTGTGAGTACTCAGCAAAACTCAGAACCAATCCCTTAGTTTAATATAATATAATTCAATCTATTTAACCTACGTAGAACTGTCACCTGTCATTTTCTAGCTGCAAGCTGTAACCTGTCGCTTTGAACTTTTAAAATTTCAAATCCGAAAAACTACCATTATTTAATCGTCCGTATCTCTGGAACCGTTTGGGCTAGGAACTTGGTTTAACTTTCCTCTGAAAGCTTAGAATCTCAGCATTTCAACTGACTTGCTACTCCTTATACTTTTGCAGTGATCGTGATTCACGCATTCGCGAATTTTGCCGCGATTCGCGATTTGGTTAAAAATCCAGCCACGTGTGAAAACAGCAGCTTCCTTGCTTTCCTTTGCCAAAAATTTGTTTTAACCTGCTAGTTACTCCTAGATCCTATCCTTGCTAAAGTGAGCCTGAACTCATCCCAAGTATATTTCACTCACCCTGAACCTCCTAAAGGGAATTAAAACAATTTTCAGCATATTCCTCACTTCATTGCCAGCACATATAAAAGCATTTTGGGCCTGTGTTTCAAACTTCTGTAGTCTAAGCTTGCTGGGGTGAACTGAATTACATTTGATTGCATTTCTAAGAACTGTGTGCTCTCCTCTTCATTTCTTTACATTGCATAAGGGGGGGAGTGGATTGCCAGAGAAAAGTGATTACATTGTTTTGTTGAAATCATATTGAGTATTTTCTGTATTGCATTTTCATTCAACATTGCATCCATCTGAAACTAGATAAAGCATTCTCTACCACCTTATTCTTCTGTTCCTATTCCCAAGCGTGCTACCTCATCCTTTATACTACTCCTGGGTAATCAAATCAGTTATTAGTAGAACATTACCCATTGTTGTTAACTGCTCATGTTCTGAAGTGTGATATTAATTATTAATTTATTATAAAGTGTGATATATATTGTTTACATTCTCAAATAAACCGTTTAAACTTGCAAAACAGAACTACTTCTTGGCTCAGTGGGGTCAGAGGGGTTCCAAGAGAGGGGTGTTATATAGGGGTAGTCATCCAGAACTCATGAACTGGACATAAAGATATATCAATAAGGGTTTCCATTCAGTATCCCAGACTAGGCATTGACTTAGCTGTAGTGCTGGATTGAATCCTCTTACAATAACGCGAAGCGTGTGCTCCTCTTCGGGCGTGGTTTAAATAGCCTCCAAAGTAGTCCCAGGTAGGTATTCCTCCCCGACCACACCCGAGTAACAAAATAGTCCCTAAGGTAAAGTAGTCCCTTCCTGTCACTGCCCAAGACTCCTTTCCCAGGGATCTCCTCACCTGGGACTTTACTGTGGCTGAGTACCTTCTGCCTCCTTCTCCGATCCTTTGGAGGTTTCTCTTCTTCTTCTTCTTTCTTAATAGATCCTTTACCCTTCTTACATTCAAAGAGATAGAGACGGTCTCCTCCCGAGGCCACTTTGACCGTTAATAGAGCAAACAGTCAAGTGAACCCTGGGGAGCCCGCTCCTTCAAAACAGGGAAAAAGCCTGATTGGCAGAAAAAACCCTGTGTAGCTGCAGATGACGATGGCCGGTTGAAGGTCCAGAGGCAGGTAAGGACTTTCTACTAAGATCTTGGTTGTATCGCCAAAGGCTAGCAGAGCTTTCTGGAGGAAGGAGCCCAGCAAGGAGAGGAAGGAAGAGTCGCTGTAGAGGACCTCCGCAATACACACGGAAGCTGGCCAGAAAGAGCAAGCATGGGAAAAGTACTCCCGGAGAAACAGGTAAGATCAGAGAGAACGAGAAGTCAGAACGAAGGAGAGCACAAGAGAGAATGAGAGAGAGAGAGTGAGAGAGCGCGAGTGAGTCTGAGTGAGAGAGAATGAGAGAGCACGAGTGAGTCTGAATGAGAGAGAATGAGAGAGCGCGAGTGAGTCTGAATGAGAGAGAATGAGAGAGCGCGAGTGAGTCTGAATGAGAGAGAATGAGAGAGAGACCGAATGAGTTTGAGTGCGAGAGGGTGAGAGAGCGAGAGAACGGAAATGTAGTGAACGTTTCCCCGAGCGGGTGGGAGCCGACAAGTCGGAACCCCGTCGCCAGGGAAGGCAGGTCTACGGCAGCTCGAAGCCGATAATAGAAGCAGCACTAGACAAAGCCAGAAATAACACGCAAAGAAAGTGATAAGTAAGGAAGGCAATAGAAGCGAACCACCAACAGGCAAGAAGGAAGGGCTGCAGCGTAAGTATAATATCGCAGCAAGAGGAAATGCTGAAAACACGGGAGGAATCCAAGGAAGGCACTGGTTCGGATCAAAACGAAAGTCAGCAAAGCGAGTTGCAACGCGACTCGCGGGGGGGGGCGTGGCTTCCCTATATGCCCGTAGCAAAAAAAGGCTAGACCGCTAACAGACAAGCAATAGAGTCCTAATAGCGCCTCCATCTTGCCCATAGCTTCCATGGCCGCATCGTTGTGACACTTCCAGGCCTCACATGGGCTTGGATCTTCTTGCAGCATGGTCTGCATCAGGTAAGTGTGCACTTATGAGCCTGGTGCCATTGGCGCCAGGACTGAACCCAGACAGCCCCTAGCAGGGGTTGCTGGGTTTTCTCAAGGCAACATGATGCCTGCTCCCGGGGCTGATGGACATGGGGCCTCATTCCGAGGCTGGCGGTAAGGGTTAACGGTCACCGTTAATGGCAACGGTGACCGTTAACACTTACCACCATATTCCGAGTTCCCTTTTGCGGGTTGGCATTTAACGCCTGCTTTTAGCAGGCGTTAAAAATCCAACCCGCAAAGGGACCTTGGAGTAACTTACAGCACCATAATTTACGGTGCCGTAATTTACTCCTTCCCCATTCCCATTGAGCCCTATGGGGGCAGGAATTGGGATGGGGAACCGGTATGGTGAATGGGGAATTACCGGTCCCTCCAACCTTGGAATGGACCGGTAATTACTCCATTCACCATGCAGGATTTTCATGGAGTAAATAGCTCCATGGTTGCTTACCATGGTGCTATTTACTCCATGGATAGCGCCAGCCTCGGAATGAGGCCCATGGTCTGGATGCCCGGGGGTATGCATCATGACAGCACTCCCCCTCAATGCCCCTCCTAAAGTCATTCTTCCCCTTGGCCCTGGTTTGTCTGGGAAGTCCCGATGGAATCTCTTCACTAATCGAGGTGCATGAACGTGGTCACTAGGCTCCCATGACCTTTCCTGTGGCCTGTAACCTTTCCAATCGATTAAGTAAAAATGTTTTGATTTAACCACCTAGGAGTCCAGGATGTTTTTCACCTCGAATTCAGGTTCTCCATCTATCAAGATCGGATCTGGTGGTTTGGTTAATCTTGTTCCTGGTTGAACTGGTTTTAAAAGTGAAACATGAAAGACAGGATGAATTCGCATATTGGAGGGTAATTCCAGTTTGACGGCCACCGGGTTGATAATGGCCTTAATGGTGTAAGGTCCTAAATATCTAGGGTTAAATGTCTGAGTTCCTTTCAAAGGTATGTGTTTTGTAGCTAGCCAAACCTGATCTCCAATTTGGTACTGTGGAGTTTCACTTCTATGTAGATCAGCATTTTTCTTGTATTTCTCTTTTGCTTGCTTCAAATCTTCTGTTGCTTCCGTGAAGGCTTGTGTAATAGTAGAATGCAAATGTCTAACTGCGGGCATTTCTAAGTGCTGAGGCAACTCGAGTCCTGAGGTTCGAGGGTGGTGTCCATATATGGCATAAAAGGGGCTTTGTCCGGTTCCTGAATGTACAGAGTTATTGTATGCATATTCGGAAATCCATAAAATATCTTTCCAATTACTTTCGGTCTGGTGAAGCATGGAACATAGGTACTGTTCAAGGGTCTGGTTGGTCCTCTCCGTCTGACCATCAGTCTGGGAATGGTGACTGGTTGATAACCTTACGTCGATTTGCGCCAATTGGCAACATTTCTTCCAAAAATGTGAAATGAATTGACTACCTCGGTCAGAGACCAATACGGAAGGAAACCCATGTATTCGAACGATGTTTTCGAGGAACTCCTTGGCCAGAATTGAAGCAGAAGGTAATCCCTTCAAAGGAATAAAGTGGGCCATCTTGGAAAAAAGATCCACAATAACTACAATGGTGTTAAATCCATTACATGGAGGTAGATCAGTAATAAAGTCTAAAGACAAGGTGTGCCATGGTGTAGGTGGAATATCGCAAGGTTGTAAAAGGCCAGCTGGTTTTTTCTTCTGACTTTTGTTTTGGGCGCAAATGCCGCAAGACATCACAAATGACTTTATATCTTTTCGCAAGGTGGGCCACCAGAATTGTCTCTTAATTTTAGCTCCGGTTTTTTCAATACCTGGGTGACCTTCCATCAGGGTATCATGATAATTGGAGATGACAAGTTCTGTAATTCCTTGTGTGGTAGAAATAGTCATCCTTTATAGTAGGGTAGATCATTGATGACTGAGTAATCCAGGCCTTTCTTTACCCAGTCCTGCAGGGCTGCTGGATCGAAGAGTTGTTGGATTTTTAAATTAATTTCTTCTATTGTCTGTAAAGTAGTTATGCCAAGAATTCTTTGTTCAGAAATTATAGGCACCGGCTCTGGGTTCGCATATGCTTCTTCCATTCCTATTCGGGATAAGGCATCTGCCTTGACATAAGTGATCACAAAATCGAATTCGGCAAAGAACAATGCCCATCGAAGTTGGCGCGATGATTGGGCTTTGGCTGTTTTTAGATACTGCAAGTTCCGGTGATCGGTGATTACAGTAATGGTATGCCTGGCACCGAGAAGATAGTGTCGCCAAGCCTTAAAGGCGGATTTGATGGCTAATAACTCTTTATCGGTAACTGCATAGTTTAACTCGGGTGCCGAGAACTTTCTGGACCAAAATGCTACTGGGTGAGGTTGACCAGTTTCAGGATCCTTCTGGGACAGGACAGCTCCCATGGCTAAACTGGATGCATCAGTTTCCACTATGTATGGAAGCTCTGGGCGTGGATGTCTTAAGACAGGCGCAGACGTGAATTTCGCTTTCAGCTCTTGGAAGGCCTTTTCAGCCTCTTCGGTCCACAAGAAGCGTTTTTTCTTTTGGAAAAGTGCTGTGATGGGATGTGCAACATGTGAGAAGTCCGGAATGAATCTGCGGTAGAAATTGGCAAATCCGAGCATGCTTTGTACCCCTTTAACTGAACTAGGTGATGGCCACTTGAGAATTGCGTCCACCTTTCGTGAGTCCATTCGGACTCCTTTTGGAGTCAGGATAAAACCAAGGAATTCAACTTACGTAACATGAAAAACACATTTTTCCAATTTTGCATATAACTTGTACTGGCGTAGTTTCTCAAGGACTGCACGTACGTGCTTAACATGGTCTGATTCTGAGGAGGAGTACACTAGAATATCGTCTATGTATACGACAACACAGATGTCAATGAGCTCACGAAGGACATCGTTCATAAAATACTGGAAGGCTGCTGGTGACTTGCACAACCGAAGGGCATCACCTGATACTCGAATAATCTGTACTTGGTGCGAAAGGCTGTCTTCCATTCGTTGCCTTTCTTTACATGTACCAGATGATATGCCACTTGGAGATCTAACTTAGTGTAGATACAAGCATCCTTCACTTGGTCTAGTAGTTCAGGGATCAGAGGCAACGGGTATCGGTTCTTAACTGTTATCTGGTTCAATGTGCGGTAGTCTATGCACGTTCTGAGGTCACCTTCCTTTTTGGGTACGAAGAACAAAGCTGAAGATGCAGGGGACTTGGATGGGCGAATAAAGCCATTGGCAAGGTACTGGTCTAAGTATTGTCGTAGGTAAAGGTTCTCAGGTTCCGTAAGGGCATAGATCCTGCTACAAGGGGGTTGTGCACCAGGTATGAGATCGATTTGACAATCGTACGATCTGTGAGGAGGTATGGTGTTTGCCTGTTCCTTTTGGAAGACATCCTCGAATTCTTGGTATTCTGGAGGTAGTTGCATGACTGCTGTGGTTACTGTGGCCAGGCCTGCATTCTGATTTTTCTTTGGTTAACAGGTTTGTGCACAATCCGGGAAGGTTATTCTCTTCTCTCGCCAATCAATACAAGGATTATGTGTTTCCAACCAAGGTATCCCCAGTATTAATTGGAACTGTGGGGCTTTGATTAGATCAAACACAATAGTCTCTCGATGCCCATCCTGACCCAATAGTGTCATCTCTGCGGTGGAGTGAGTTACAGGTCCAGAGGCAATTTCAGTTACATTGACTGTGGTGATGACATCTGAGGTGGTTTTTCGGCAGAGAGGTAGATTCATCCTGGAAGCCAATTCATAGTCCACATAGTTTCCTATGGCCCCGCTATCAATGTATGCCCTTACTGCTTGCATACGCGATGGCTGCCCTGGATCTACGAGGACCATTGGTATGATGAAATGCGAGGTCCGAGTATCCTTCTTCAAGCTCGGCAAGCGGACCTCTACGCTTGTCGGGCGTGGTCGTTTCCCCAGTCTGACTCCATATGGCTTTTATCAGCAGCTCCTACCACCTTCTTGGGTGGTTTTACAGGGCAATCCCGTAGAAAATGTCCAGAGGTTCCACAATATAGACACAATTCCATTTGCCGTCTCCTTTCTCTTTCCTTCTGGGTTACGGGTCCTTTAACCCCTCCGATTTGCATGGGTTCTGAAGCATCTGCTCCTTTTGGGTTAGCGTGGGTTTTGACCAACACCCGATTCTCAAACTTGGCTCGATCTGCCTTTCTGTTCTGAAGTCTGTGATCTAACTGGACCACTAAGTCTATATATTCAGCACAGTCTTGAGGTGGGTTCACGACTTGAGCCAAGACGTCCTTGAGTTCTCCTTGAAGCCCTCGATGAAATAACGTGATTCGTTTTTCTTCAGGCCATCCGGTTTCCACCACCAATCTATTGAAGGTTGCGATATAGGTTAGCAGATCCTGGTTACCCTGTCGTAAGGATAAGAGTTTGTTATCCAGGGCTTGTCCCTGTGAATGTCTGGCGAATAGCCTTTCCATGCTCATTTGAAAACCCTGAAAATCCCGGAGAAGAGAGTCATCCTGGTTGACTAGCAGAATGGACCAATCCGCTGTGCTGCCACTAAGATATGATAATACAAAGGCTACTTTAGCTTGGTCATTTGGAAAGGCTCCCGGTCTGCATAAAAAGTGCAAGCGGCATTGGCTTCATGAACACGATGAACCTCTTGGGGTCCGCAGCAAAGCGTTCGGGTGGAGCTAACGGAATATTTCCTGGTAAAACCACTTGCACACGATTGCTTGATGAAACTGGGGCTGCATTCCCCCCAAACCCAGGTAGGGGTGTTTGTCCAGCTTGGTTTTGCAGCAGTTGTCTGGCGAGATCATCTGTGCGCTCCTTCGATACAATTAGTTCTCTTCTGAGGGCATTAGTCTCTTGGCGAGCGGCGTGCACTTCTACCCTAGGATCCCCCAATAGTTGGGCCAGTTGGTCGGGTTCTGAAGTTTACATAACGCCCGGGTGGGGATTTGTAGATGGGCTTCGCGTTCTGTTATGCTCACCTGGCTCCCACACGGGCGTCGGTCGGACCCGGACTGCTGCGGCCTCCACCCATGTGATGCATAGTGCAGCGATGACTGACTGGATTTGCCCTCCAATTCTTGTCTGCTTGACCCGTAGAAATATTCTCCTACAAGTGGAGAGATGGATTTAGCCACTTGTGGATTCAAGTGATAGCACCCCCACTGTCCTCCCCTCTAATCACCTCTGAAGTGCCATCTCAGAAATCTCACCTTATATTCTGGAAGGATGAGCCCTCCATCCTGCGAAGTACGCAGGGGCGCGTTGATGGCCAGTCGCTTCACTGGCCTGAAGATATTGGAAGAGATGTAGACAAATCCTGACTCCCAAAAGATCCTGGCGAAGAGCCGTAAGTATATAGTTCGTAAGAGTTCAAAATGTCTGGAATTCACTCCTGTCCAATTCCTCTTTTATCTTGCAGCTTTGACCCAATAAGAAGATTGACAGCTGAAAGTGCGCCGGTAAAAGTCTGTATTACCAAACACTGTCCGGTAAATAATGCCAAGGGTTAAACTTGCTGCTTTCTCCTTTTCTCACAGGTGCGGCATAAGAAGATGTGGCGTGCTGATGAATTATACCTCCGGTGGTGAAATCAGGTAAGCATATGGCAGCTAAAGAGATTGTCTCTGTCTGTTCTCTCTGCTCACCTTGTTGTTTCTTGTCCCCCTTAGGTGCCGGAATTCGGCGATGTAAAGATGGAGACAGTGCCGGATCGAAGAGATGCTGCGTGGAACGGTGAGTATGGTGCGGCACTGCAGCTGGCGATGCGACGCGTTTAAAACAAAGTCTTTCCTCAGGTTTGAAGATGCGATGAATCCGGGATCAGGTAAGAGATCAGGTAATACTCTTGTTCTAATCTTTGCTTCTTTCCTTCTTTCTAGGTGCTCCAGGTTCGAGGCGGGCATGGCAGAAGGTTGGATGCTGCTGCTGCCACAGTGAACGTTACGCTGCTGGATGCAGAATAACGCGAAGCGTGTGCTGCTCTTCGGCCGCGGTTTAAATAGCCTCCAAAGTAGTCCCAGGTAGGTATTCCTCCCCGACCACACATGGGCTTGGATCTTCTTGCAGCATGGTCTGCATCAGGTAAGTGTGCTCTTATGAGCCTGGCGCCTATGGCCTATGGCGCCAGGACTGATGTCCCATATGAGCCTGGCGTCATTGGCGCCAGGACTGAACCCAGGCAGCCCCTAGCAGCGGTTGCTGGGTTTTCTCAAGGCAACATGATGCCTGCTCCCGGGGCTGATGGACGTGGTCTGGATGCCCAGGGGTATGCATCATGACACATTATTAAGGTTATGAAAGAGGGGGGAGCGGGTTAAACCTGATACGAGAGGGCTCAACCTTCATATGGGCTGGAGTTAAAACCATGTGGAAACATAATCACTCTGCAAATAGAAATCTTACTACATTGTACAAAAGTCGCACAGCCACTGCCCCACTTTTCCCTATTGCTGCTTTTAAAAAAGTGAAGATAACGAGAACAATCAGTATGATGGGGATTACTCCTGGGAGGGTGAGCCTGACCTGATAAATACTAATGTGAAAACAACCACAGAACCTACGTCACAAGGCACTATAATGCACTTTAACCTCGCCACTACAATTACACAAGAAACTCCAGAACCACAGGCCTGGCAATCTGCTAGCGAACCCAATGACACAACATGGGCGGATGTCTTTCCCATAAAGTATAGAAGAATGAAAATGATAGATAACAGGGAAGGGGGAGGAGGAGATGGAAAAGGGGGTAAGGGGGGAAAAGATATGATGTTTACCCTGGCCTGGGGTTAGATGAAATAGAAGACCCCTGCCACCCAGACCAGTCAAACAAATGGTATTCAGACATGAGCGCACGCATCAGGCACACCTAAAGTACTTGAACCCCAGGAAGGGCCCTTGTCAGATTCCCAATGTTTGATTCATCTCGTATTATGTAGAATTCGGAGCACCTTCCAGGCACACAAAGTTACAATACAAATGCTGCAGAATGAGAAAACCTGCACAAACAAGCGGCAAGGAGTGATTTGCATCAAAGAACCATTTTTTATCATCAAAGGAACAAGGTTTTCAGATAATAAGTGGCATGACAAGACGATCGAGTGCAAAGCTGAGGCAGTAAGAGGACTAACTGAAGAAAACTTCCAATGGGTCAAAGAAACGTGTGCTCCCGTCTGGTCCCTGCATATTGCAAAACTCACGTGGGTTACCACTCTCGAGAAGCCTATTAAAACGCAGAACAAAATTCTGCATGAACTTTGTTTTCACGGGAAGGAAAGGTGCAAATGGGTTCTAACAAACAGTGCAACAAAACAATCATCATCCCAGATATGAAAAAAGGTACAGCAGCACTCACGGACATGTATTGGGTGTGTGGCAAATAAGCCTACCTGCATCTACCGGCATCATGGAAGGGTACATACGCCCTAGCTACCCTGCATTCATCACTGATGGTGATTCCAGAAAGTAATATCCTTGGGGGGAGAGGTTCAGCTTGCACATCGGCAGCAGGAGATTCGGCTGGCATATCGGCAGCAGGAGATTCGGCTGACATATCGGCAGCACTCCAACCAGCAACCACAGAGCCTTCCACATGCGACATTCTGTCTGGAAACGAGCTACAAGACAGACTGTCCCGCAAAAGGAGGTCGTCAAACTATATCTCCAGTGAGTCATCCAACCTTCTTGCTGAAATTCCTAAGAAATATAAACTTTTCAACTCTGCAGAGACATTCTTTGCCTCCCTCCTAACGCCAGGACTTCAGGTGCAAACGAACGCCAAATGGCTGCAAATAGTGCGCAGGGAACTGATCCAGCTGGCCAACAACACTGAAGAGGGATTCAATGTGATCGAGGTGGAAGTTTGTGCCTTGTGCTTAATGACAATGCAGAACCGGTACGTCCTAGACCTTCTCACAGCAATGGACGGCAGTGTTTGCCGAAAAATTGGGAGTGCATGCTGTACATTCGCACCTTCTGAAGACGTGGATAATGGAACCCTCTTCCACGTCATCTCGGAAGTACACAGCCTGGGGGAGAGAATGCTGAAAGAAGGAGGAATAGAGCCGAGCAAATGGCTCAACAAAATGTTCAATTGGATACCGTCCTGGTTCAGCATCATGATGAAAATATTTGTTCCAGTTATCGTTTTTATTTTATTATTTTTCCGTGTGTGCCAACTAGGTATCCGATGCTGTGCAAAATCTATGCCTAACTCAACAATGATAATGGTAAAAATGGGCAAAAAGACAATGGTAGCAACAATGATAGATGCACAAATACAAACTGGAGAGGCAAACACACCAAAATACTGCATGACAGCTGTCTATGGCCAAAATGGGGATAGGGTAGATAATGTATATCACATAAAAATTAAAGAACCAAGGGAGCTGCAATGGTACAGGGAAGTGTGGGTGGACATGGATGGGGATGGAGGAATATATATGACATGCACACCTGACGAGTAGAAAGAAATGTGCATAGCCTGGGATGAAGCAGTAACAGAAGCAGAGAATTATCGGAGGGAGAATAATAATAAAAAGTAGTTTGCTACTTTAGATGTAACGAAAGGGGGGAATATGTGGGAGTGAGGGGTCATTTAGGTCCCCCTCATACATTCAGCAAGATGTTGATCACTTGCTCGACCAATGGTGCAAGACGCCTCCATTGCCCCCATGGTAACGTCAGCCCTTATGCTGGCATTCGCATAGGTGGGACTGTTGCTAGAGACAGTTGTCATCTATTTTGTGCACCCTCAACTCCATTTTTGGACTAGGCCTCACTGCGATAATACGAAAAGGCTTCTCTCCCCTCTGCAGCGCTGCGCACACCGCGCTCATGTCCCCCACCTTTTCTCACTGTGTCTGAAAGCCTCGAAGCTCCATTCTCACGGATGAGCCGGAGATAATTGAAACAAATACACCAATGTAACATTTCACCTTTCCTCTGAGATCACTGTCCTGTGTGTGAATTGGCCTGAAACATGGCCTGTAGCTCATCCATCTCCACAAAACTGCCCATGCCCTCTTACCTCCGTTGTTGGAAAATTACTGCCACTTCAACCCTAGTCCCCGCAAGGTATTCTCTTGATGTACCAGACGTGTGACCCTGCTGTGAAGCCCACCCCAGTGTGCCCCCAACTAACACCAAACCTCTGTCACAGTACATTGTACCCTAGAACTAACATATGTCAGAATGTCTTATAGCCTCTTTTGATGCACCCGGACCCACCCCACAGCCAATGTTATCTCACTGACCACGACCCTAATCCCGGTGCTAAATATAAGTCACAATAAACAATGCTGTATTATATGTGTTTGATTTATTGATGCATGATGATATACTCAAAGGAACTGTAGTGACCATTATTTAGTTCATGTCTAATGGTAGTATCTAACGTTAGCTTAGTTAGGGCCCGACCTAGCTCACCGCAACCTGACCCTCACCCCGCCTGGACCTCATGACGCTCACCCTCCCACCAACCCAGCAGCCAACCACGGAGGAGCAGTGCCTATATGCAACTATACAACGCAAGCTTGTGTCCAATGATAATGAACTTTGTAACATTCATATCTGACATCATTAATGACGATTTCTGCCCTTATAATCAATTGTAAGTGTACTGTTTGCCAGAGCACTCTCGGGCAGCAGAGTGCTCTGGATGCCAATTTACATAAAAGAAAACTAACTCTCACAGCCTGTTCTCTTAGTATCATTCCCCATTGGGGTGTGTCATATTTCCTTGTATTGCACGTATAAGACGGGGAGTCGGCCTTTACAGTTCCCAGTCTGTTTCTCTTCTCCCTTTCAGCTCAAATAAGTTTTGTTTTCCTGCGGTGTCCCACTGAGATCTGCATAATCACCGACACTATTTAACATCAACATTAGGCCATTTCTCCACCTTATTCAGTCCCATGGTTTCAGGTGCTACTCCTATGCCGATGACACGCAGATCTTGCTTCGCCTTGATCTTACCCGGCCTGATACTGCGGCACGGTTTATGTGTTGCCTTGAGGACCTGAGCTCCCAGATGGCATGGAACTGTCTCAAACCTAACAGCGACTAAACTGAGATTCTTGTTGTTGGCACCTCCAACCCTGTTTCTTTTTGGACAGCTGGGTTCTGGCCTACTTCTTTGGGTCCCTTCCCTATGCCTGCATAATCTTGCGGAAAGTTCTCCCCTTAGTCCCGGCTCAACTTCAAGCCCCGGTTGTGGCAGCTCTTGTACTTAGTGCAGTTGATTATTGTAACTCACTTTACCTTGGTCATCCTTGCGAACTATCCCCACCTCCTCCAGAATGCTGCAGCCAGGTCTGTCCTTCATCCTCCGCTGGGGGCACATATGTCCCCCCTACTTCGACAGCTTCACTGGCTTCCTGTGGAGATGCACTTTCTTTTCAAATCTTTATGCATTGTCCATCTCACCTTCTATAAAGTGGGTGCAGAATATCTCCAGGCTAAGTTCCCCCCCTATGTTCCATCTCGCCTCCTTCGTTCCCAGTCTGCTCTCTTGGTCCATGTCATGGTTTAGACTTTCTCGTATGGCCGGCCGAGCCTTTTCAGTTGTTGCAGCCAAGGCCTGGAACGCTCTCCCTCATATTCTGCGGGCTATCTCTGACCATCTGATCTTTCGTTGTTCTCTCAAAACATTTCTGTTCTAGTTTCTCCATCAGTTGTTCTCTTCCGGTTTAGTGCCATCATGCCCTCGGCATAACATAAAATAACATTATGGTTTGTGGCCAACACTTTTGTACATGGCTTGAAGAATTCAAGACTTGTGGGCCCATGTCCCTGCAGGCCTTACATTTTGTTCTCACATTTCTGGGTTCCCTGGTGTTGTCCAAAAAAATATATACCCCTTGAGAGCAGGTACAGGTTAGTGGGTGAATGTGTTCATTGACTTGCTGGTAGTATACTCCAATGGTACAGTAAATTCAAACTTATATGCGTTTTCTGCTCAGCATTGTTTCAGAGTGGATGTTTTACATATGTGTGCACATCCGCTGGTCTGGCAGCTCCTTCGGGTTCCTCTGTATTCAATCTATTTTAGTTTGTAAAACGTCCATTCAGTAATTTCTATGTTTTGGATTTGCCAGATAATTCAGGCTTTTTCTGCTGGACTCTATTGGCATAACTGGCTTTGCTTATTTGCCTTGTCGCTTTTAGACATTTCACAGATGTTCAGGCTCCTGGCATGTCATGGCATACATATTCACCTTCCTGTGGTACCTTTTTTAATGCCTTACATACAGTTTCTTGAGTTATGGAATACCTGACTTTGCAGGAGTTCCCTTTGAGTTATGTCTGACTGTATGCACTGTGCAAGAAGGACATAAGGATATGTTTTTCCTACCTGGAGACAGAGTACAGAAAAATTGCATCAGTGGAAGGGCAACTTTGCATGGCCCAAAACTTTTGGGCCACATTAGAAACCCTTGGCTCCATTACAAGTGCAATATTGCATAGTATTGGCATTAGGGCAAACACCTCTTCTTTCAATGCATTTTTGCATATGGGCAAAGTTTGACCTAGTGCGAAGACGGAATGGTATTAGGACTAGGGCAACCTTTGTCCTGGTGCCAAAATGCATAGCGAGCATACGTTTTTTGCAATAGGACAATGCTTTTCTCTAGTGCTGATACCATGCAAAATTGCACCTCCACTGGTATGGCCTAGATATGGACCTTGCACATTTTCTGTAATCTGGCCACCAGTCTTTATCGAATTCAGAAGGCCCTATGGCATAGGCCCTTGGCTGGGTGTGTTTGTTAGATCATTAAGTGGTTGGCAGGAAATGTGTTCTCTGCCCTCTTATGCCATCTAAAGCCTTGCGGCTTTGGGTGACATTCTCAGGGCCTGTTGTGGGTCCATGGATGCACTGCGTTCCCCTCTTTTTACTGTAAAGGTGTATTGCGTGCTTCTGCTGCTGCTTTGGCCCGACTTTAAACCTGCAGAAAAGGAATCGATTATTCCTGCTCATTTTGATAGAAAACAATGATTTTGGCATTGCTGCTGTTCTGGCCAAAGCTTCAATGAACATTTCCGAGAAGGAGTGTAGATCAAAAAGTGGCGAAGTCTTCTTCTCTCGCGAAGTTATATAGTCAGATAAATAAATACAAATGTTGATTGGTGGAAAAAGAGGGAAAGAACAATGCTATGATCCAAAGGTTACAGCTTTCCCGGGAGCATCATTGCTGGTAACTTCAAAACAGTGATGCGATACATAAGAGTTGCCTGGGACATTAGTAAAACCATGGATGGTCGCACCTAGAAACACTTGTTTACAGGCGCGTTATAAATGCCATATCATATCATATCATATCATAAATGTGGTAGTAATAATTCGGTATATCTCTACAATGCCCTATCCACTCACATCTCCTAATGTCACTTGTTTAGCAGCACATGTCCCACTAACAAAGCTCCACAGCAAAAGTAAACCAGGTAGATTCGAAATTTAAAACCGAGTTTCTGGTCCCAATATGCGTGGAAACATCGTGACTGGAGTTGTGTGCACCTCGTTAAATTATGGAGAAATGGAAATTGACGTTTTTCGCAAAGAGTGAAAGGTTTTCGGAACATTTTACCATCCTGTGAAGTTTATATTTTTAAATGCTTGCATACATTGGGACCATGTAAACTTTAGAAACACGATGTACATGAAATACTCTCACATGCGCACTCTTGAGCATAATTCTGCGCAATTGGTTTGCAGAACTGTGCAGCCAATCTAAAACTAAATGGCACCGTGCTCGTTGTGCTGGCCACTCACCACACATCTGCAAAATGTCCTTCAAGATGAGAAACCTCTTTGCAATTTGGAAGTATTGCGTTTCTTCTAATTAGACACTAATGATTGATGTCCAAAGAGTTGCTGGCGATGTGCTCTTTGAAACTGAATTCCGCCAGTCTATAAATCCATGGGAATGTGCGAAGCTGCAGATGTTGTTTCCACCAAAGGTACGGTTGTTTGAATATTTCTTCATAAGAGCATTCATTCCTGACTCATGTTTTAAGTGTGGAAAGGTGACTTGGGAACACTCCATCAGCCGCACATCTGGAGGCTTCAAACTGCTGACTCTGCTTCCTCCAGATGAGGGAAACCTCCACACAGAGTCTCTCTTAAACCCAGCCGGGCCATCTCCGGCTCGCTCGAGTTAGTCCCGGGACAGTCATTGGAAGTTAAGTGATGTATGTGTTCACTCTGTTGGGATCTGTTATTGAGGGGCTCAAACGCAGCCAACTATATGTTGTTGTCGTTGTAGAAGGGGCTCGGAAAGACACATTACTGCCAAAGAAATCCCCTCCTTGGCCTGATCTCAAAAGTAAAGCAGAAGAGGAGCAGCCAGTTAAAACAAGGAATGCAGTCTTTGCAATGTTCTTTTTAGCTGAAAATCTCCTCTAAACAGATCGCAGATTTGATGTGGATTTTTTCAATCCTTTTTTTTTTACGAAGATAAACAAATGCATGGTAACGTGCCCATGCAAATGTCACGACAGGGCAAGGTTAAACAATGAATGTGATTTTAATAATAATAATTATCAGTCTTATATAGAACTTCAATTTGAATTCCTACGAATTCTAGCGTTACATGAACAGGTGTTATTATAAGGTCTGTGTGGGCCCTACCGCTGGTTTGCCACTTGGGAAGTGGAGGCTGACACCTGTCAAAAAAGAGCTGTTTACTTGCGTCTTTTTCACCGGTACGAAGAAATATGCAATTTGAACATTTTTTTGGGGGATAAAACTTTATTTAACTCAACAGCAGACATGTTACATTCTTGACCAGTTACGTACATAGAGATACAGAAGATTGGTTAATTATTAACACGAAGGTGCGGTACTAACACATGACGACGGTTGTTAACAATTCGGTTACTACTAGGTGTTCTACCATTTTTTGTGTATCAACATATATTCAGCTGTCCTCGTCCTCCATTATTTCATGAGAGGTAGTCTCGGAAAGGGCCCCAAATGTCTTTTTGTTGACAGCTGGTTATGACCGTTGCACTGTAACCCTCCTCCCTTTCGTTGGCATAGGTCAGCTCTTGGAGCCACCCCAGGGAACCGGGAGCGGTTCAAGAAGTAAGAAGTCGAAAATATTGAAGAGAGTAAAAATCATTACCCATGCCAAGAGGCATCCCCTTTTCATAGAGAAACCAGTGTTGCTAAGAGTTAAAGAGTCATCTAACTTTACGGTAAAGTTATTAACAGTCAAGTGTCATAGGACACAAGTAGCCCATTCTTATCTGAAGCTGATAAAGTGACACATAAGCTTCTGGGTAATTACCTGGGCTGTTAAATGGCAGAAAGACGGGAGTGAAGCTGAGGAAGGGGAACAATGCTTCTGAAGAATAATCTGCAGTAGAATAGAACTTGTGGTGCTAAAGACTGCTGACGCTAGAAAGGTGTGAGTCTTGTGGTCAGAAACAGGTTGATCATGTTGCAGTCAGACAGACGGAAGAGGCAAAGAGGCTTACCCCTTTTTAGAAGGTCATTAAAAAGGAAGAATGCCTTGCCTACTTGAAGAGGTTAAAGAGTTTCGTCTAAGCTTCACTAACTATTTAAACATACTGGCCCTCATTACGACCCTGGCGGAAATCGAAAAACGATGGCGGAAATGCAATACCGCCATCGAATAGCGCTCGGTGCGACTATGACCCGTCACCGTAAAGTACGATGCCATTAGCGACACCGTAGTGAACGCCAACGCTAACTGCACCAATTACGCGCGCGCGCGCCATGCCAAACCGTAATTAGCACCATGGCGCAAGGGTACGCGAATTCCGACCCTAGCGGACATGTACTTAACGCCATCAAGCACGGCGGAAAGTACCATTCCGCCATGGTGAGAAGTACGGCATCGCGAATCAACCGTAAACGGCCCCACTGAGTGCCTGTACACCGCTCCCTGGCCACATAGTACAACTCCCCGTAGGTGCAACGAAGTCACAATGCAACCAGTGAAATGTACAAGTCACCCATGCATGCCAACGAACAAAAGAATCACAAGAGGGGCCAATGGGAGCTGCAGGGCACAGATGGCACGAATACAGAAGCTATACCAATGGACATGACCCCAGTCTCCCACCAAGAAACGCACGCAAACACAGGCACCTGTGACCAGCAATATTCCGATAATCACATCATTCCACCAATCCACCTGGCTGACCGGCATCTGTTACACAAAACCTAATCCCCCGCCCCTGAGCATGACATCATCCAAACAGTCATATTGGCAGCCCTCACCCCTGACCTCACTGGGCTTCGTAGGCAAACGCGCCCAGCACAGTACCACGCAACTATACTCCGAAGCTGGAACCCAATGCAGATCTCCTCACAATACATCGCTCCCCAAATAGGAATATGCCACATCACTTGCAAAGAAGAACGCTACACGGCCCATATCAGAATAGAAATTTAATGCACAACAAATTCACCAAGCCCATACAGCCTTTAGGCCATGAACTCCAAAACACATTTCACCATTGTGGGCTGCATCCGCAATAAATGACCAGCTACTTCTTGTGTGGCGCCCTGTTCCTTCATGGTACACAGGGGCTACATTCTCGTACGAAAAGGCAACATGGAAGCGCCTAGAACCGCAGGGCCGTCCCAATAGGGAGGCACTAGTCCAGCTGAAAGGCCGAAATGTTGCTCCGAGCCACTAGTACTGCGTAAGGGCATGTGGCCCATTGGCGATCGTCCCATAAGATCGTAATGCTGCTCCACTGATTAACACGAAGCAGCAGGTGTCGGGAGTAAAACCCATCTGCAGGAGTGGCATACAGATGGCAGTGGCAAAAGGGGAGGAGATACCTGTCAACCAAAAGAAAAGAAAAAGAAAAGAATGGCCATCAGAACTACATTCGAACAACTCACTTCAATGATCACACTAAATCCACAGCCATATGCATGCTAGCCCACTCCAAAGGATCATCACCACCCCAAAACCACTTGCGACTCATAACTATCCATATCGAGGTGAAAACACCATCACAAACGAGTGTACCTGTGCATGCGTCTGTGAAAACAGAATCCATCAGATGGGATTGGTAACGTGCATGGACACAAGTGTCTGAAGGCGCGTCGAGACAGGGAGGGCTCAACAAGGCCAGATAGACGATGGTCCCACTATGGCAGCCCTGCATCACATAGCGCAGGGGAGGCGGACAGATTCCAAGAAGCCCTGTACATGGCAAACACCGTATCAAATCATCTGCCCATGCATCCATTCATCATTCCCTCATCCCGTAATGAGAACGCCTGTTTCCATACTCACATAACATGTGAGAATTCCATTGAGTCTGTGCGTTATGCAGCCTGCAAAATCCACTGTGCCCCAGCCCGTAATTCCAGTGTTGTGAAGTAACATGTATTTGGGAACGTCCGGCCTCATCATCCACTTCGCTATTGCGCATCCCAAACTATTCATATCAATCATTGCATCCTCGCCATGGCCCCTGTCCCAAGGACACTGAACAATAGAACGTTATATTTGCAGTCAGACCTGTGGGCATCTCCTCGCCGCTAGCTGAAGACCGAAAGCGCCGCCCTTCGAATTCCTCATTTGCAACATCACGTCGAAAAGGCATCTGTGGCCGCTTGAAATCACAAATTAATCCATCTAGTGCGGCTGTGTGTGAAAATGGCAACTGCCTTCACTCACAAATGGGACGCCCTGCCCGTCGGTGAACCTCGGTACAGTGATGCATGAGGGTCCACCGTTACTCGAGTACTACGTTCCACTGACCCTTCACAAGTCTGTTCGCGACTGCAAAGAATGCATGTGAAACAATGGGACCATAGCCGAATGAACATATCAACCAATGTTACACGGCCATCGGGTACTAATACATGATTGTAATAGCAAGATGCCATTCCTCGAATTGCAGCGTTGTGTGCGGGACGTGCTCGCCCAAAGGGGAGAGCAGCTTGCACAGGTGGAATGAATCACCACAGGTGGAGGCCATACAGCCTGAAAACACATAAATTGCACACCCAGTCTCCTCCCACAACCACACCCACTCCGAAATGCTACCGGCAGGACTCGCGATGTTGGCCCTGGGGGACCTGATAGCACTGCAAGTACTCCAACTCCAAGAAGAAGACGAACACCAACTACAACCGGCCGCACGGAGGAGACGCAGGAGGAGGAGGAGGGCAAGGCAGGGCCAGCAAGGGCTGCCAGCACAGCCACTACCACCACGCAGGCAGCCCGCAATCCCACGCCTCCGAGCACATCCGTTCAACCTCACTGATGAGCAGATCCACACCCTCTACCGTTTGGACCGGGACACCATAGCCGCCATTGTGGACATGACACAGGCTGACCTTGTCAGCATGATAGATAGCCCAACCGCCATCCCACCCCTACTGAAGGTGGTGTCTGTACTCCACTTCCTGGCCACAGGCACCTACCAGCACACAGTCGGACAGTTGCATGGCATTTCTCAGCCACTGTTCTCACGGACACTATTGCAAGTGCTCGATGCCCTCCTGCAGCACGCAGACGACTACATCTCTCTACCACGCTCGGAGCAGGAAATTACCAACACAAAAGTGGGATTCCATGCACTTGGCGGCATACCGGGTTGCATTGGTGCCATCGACTGCACCCATGTGGAATTGGTCGTCCCACATGCCATGGAGGCCCAGTACCGCAACCGAAAACAATTTCATTCACTGAATGTACAAATGGTGTGTGACTCCAACAGGATCATTACACATTGTTGTGCCCGATTCCCTGGATCAACCCATGATTCTATGGTCTTGAGGAACTCTACAATACCACGCTACATGGAGCGACACGCAGGGAACAGATCCTGGCTACTCGGTGAGTCTCATTTCATGCATGATGATGTGGGGTATGTGATGCGGCAATGACCTGGCAGGAAGGGGGGGGGTGCGTACGTAGCAATGGCATTCCACATAATTCGTTTATCGTCCACATACAGGTGATGCCGGATATCCACTGAAGAGATGGCTCCTCACACCAGTCCGGAACCCACGGGACCAGCATGAGGAGGACTACAACCATGCCCACTCACGTACCCGTGTAGTCATTGAACAGGCATTAGGCCTACTGAAGACTCGTTTCCGGTGCCTCAGCAGGTCTGGCGGGGCACTCCTGTACCGCCATGAGAAGGTTGCAAAGATGGTGATGGCATGTGTCATGCTCCACAACATGTGCGTACGTAGAAATGTGCCCATGCCCCCTGACGCAGAACTGCAAGCACCTGAAGATGGTCATGATGAGGGTGGGGATGTGGCAGCACCTCAAGGAGTCTGCGAGGCACAGGAGGGCCGTGAAATTCATCAGCATCTCATAGATGCATGCTTCTAGCACTCACGCCTGGTGGCTGATACATGGACACGGGACTCGTGGCACTGTGTGTGTCTGGTACATGCACAATATGGACTGTACGCCTATGATGGCCTAGTACACAAAGATCATTGTCCACACATCTCATTGTTTGATCGTGCATTGTTTATGGCATATGTGATATCATGTGGAACACCCTATCGACCCGCCACCCAAGTGAGCCCAACACACCCCCTCCACCCTCCCCCCTCCCCCCCGAACACCAGTGTCCAAAGATGCTCATTGTCAGTGGGCAGTCGCTATTGCAAGCCCCCTCTGCGGGTATCAGGGGCACCCCTGCCTGTGGAGCGCAGGTTCCTCCCAGATCTACGTTGGGGGCTGCCCTGGACGGAACTTGCAACGGATGATGTCTCTGCCTGCTCACGTCCATGCATGTCCCTAAGGGTTTGTGAGAGCTCAGTGAGCACACGGCGCACTGCGGCAAGTTCGGCACATACGTCTTTGGACGTCGCATGCAGTTCCCCCCTCAGGCTCTCGGTGCTTCTCTCCATTTGGACTCTCAGGCTCTCGGTGCTACTCTCCATTTGGACTCTCAGGCTCTCGGTGCTACTCTCCATTTGGACTCTCAGGCTCTCGGTGCTACTCTCCATTTGTGCCCTAAGTGTCTCAGTTGATGTTTCTATGTCTGCCTTAGTGCCCCCACATCCATCGGCATGGTCCTTGAGGAGCGTGGCCAGTTGCTGCTGTTGCACGATTAACTGGTCGAGGGACTGTTGCCTCTGCTGGGCCATGGCCATTTGCGGTGGTGTCACAGAGGGGCTGTTCGCCTCATGTTGCCCTGCCACAGGGCTTGTGGGGGATGGCCAGTCGTCGTCTTGTGGGTGCCCCTGCGTGGTATCCTCATGGTGTACGGGATGGAACAGACAGGGGGATTGGGACAGGTCATGGATGGATCTGACTTCGACATCCCCGTCTTCTGTGTCGGAGCATGCTGCCATTAATGGGGTGTCACCTATAGTGCTGCTGCCACCAGAGGCAGTACCTTCTGTGGCATCCATTGGGGGGACCTGTGGTGGTGCTGTTGTGGGCATGCTGGCTGCTGGGGTGCCTGTTGATGTTCCCTCCTGTGTGCTGCCACTTGATATGTGCTGCTGCCGTGTCTTGATGCGTGCAGCTGAGGTGGAGGGTCTTTGGCCGTCGGTCTTGGCCCTCTTTGCAGGTGTGCTGGTAGGGGTGTCCTGGAGCTCGTCGTTTGGATCGGACCCTGTGGTGGAGTAAAGGAGGGCGAGCGTTATTAATGGGTCTGTGGGAATTGGAATGGCAATGTATCACATGCATTGGGGTGGTACCTGAGGGTGATTTGGGTCGGGGCCTTGGAGGTGCTTTCATTTGTGTGTGGAGTGAGGGTGCAGTTGTTTGGCAGCCTGCAGTTAGGGTGTGCCTGCTGCACGTGTAGTGGGTGTTTTTGGGGTTTTTACTTATTTATGTATTTATTGTGTGTTTTAAAGTGCGCTATCCGGCCAATGTGTGTGGACGTTCTCCTGGCCATGTGTTGCTGTTGCGCTATGTGGACACATGTGAGTCACATGATTGGACATTGTGGATTTGGCATGGTTTTATTTGGGCCACCTACCTGATTCTCCGGATGTCTGCACTCCTTTCTCCATCCCTCCGACTCCCTCTATGCTCTCCATTCCAATGGTGGAGGCACAGATTTCTTCCCAGGGGGTCAACTTGATGGGTGATTCCGACCCTCCCCCGGTGGCTGTGGCAATGTTGCGGTTGGCAGAAAGTATGCTACGGACGCGTATCCGCAGGTCGTCCCACCGCTTCCTGCATTGCTGTGGGTTGCGGGGTGCGGTCCCCACCGCACTTACCCGCTGTGCCACCAGGGCCCATATGGCCTTCTTGTTCGCAAGTGCCGTCCTGGTCATTTGCGTGGAGAAGACGGCGGCGGCATTCTCCTGGAGGGTCTCTGTGAGTACGGTGAGTTCCTCACGGGAGAAGTGGACCTGCCGCTTGCGGTCGCACGCTTTCTTCGCTACTTTTCCCATTTTTCTTGGTTTCACTAGGGTGGATGACGGGTTGGGATGTGTCTCAGGGTGGTGTTTTTAGTGGTTGTGTGTATTTTGTGGTTTTATAGGTGTACGGGGTGTTGTTTCCCGTTCCGGGCCCATGTTTTTACTTCCGTTTCCGTATATTTACGGTCGCCGTACTTTCCGGTTGGCGCTCACTGCGGTGTCCGCTATGATGGGTGGCGGTATTGCACCTAGGGCGCCGTACGGCGGCGGTGTGGGCCGTTTTGGGGTCATTTCCGCCATAGCGGACTTTGCACTTCCGCCATGGCGTGGTGCTCGTGCCCGATGGGTCGGAATGGGCCGCACTTTGCTCCATCGTGCAATGGCGGAAACGCTATTTACGCTGTGGCGGTCCGGTCAGTCACTTTCTGCAAGGGTCGTAATGAGGGCCACTGAGTAGTAGTAGTAGCAAGTGAACTGTGCTGGTATATTAAGCTGTCAGCAGATTACACATTGAAGTATTTGAAAGCAGTAAAGTACTGTGGGACAAAGGTGACTGTTCTCATAGTACTAACAGTAGAGGTGTGGTTGTTGATAATTGAAGCAGCAGCCCAGAGAAAACCTCCTGACAAATATACCAAACGTAACGTTGTAACTGAAGAAGTCCTAGAGAATTATGTATTATTGATTTTTGGGGCATATTATACTTTCTTTTAAACTGTGGCAAATTATCTTGAAGAAGAGACAATCCATCATTATAACAAGGATTACCATTGGTGCTATTTCTTTTTCCGGAAATTGGAAGGGGTTCTTTTCGTTCAGGACCAATTAATTGTTACGAGTGGAGTTTTGTTTGTGGAACTCTTTCTTTGAATTTGAACTTTTAAGAGCTGGTTCAAAACCTTTCTTTTCCTTTGATGAACATTTTTTAAATTGACTTTAAAGCCTGAGGAATGGACCTTACCCAAGACAGGAGAATATCCTTCAGACATTGGGCCTCATTACGACCCTGGCGGAGTGGGTTTACGCCAGCGGTATTCGCGGCGGACCCGTCCGCCCTACTACGAGTTCCCGTAGCGCCATGGAGCGTTTTCCGCCTGGTTTTTCCGGGCGGAGAAATCCATGGCGCTACGGGACCTTGTTGTTAATTACGCCACCGTATTTTACGGTGGCGTAATTAACGCCTTCCCCACTCCCATTATACCCTATGGGGCAAAAATGGGAATGGGGAAGGGTAAAATGGGGAATGGGGATTTACCGCCCCGCCAAGGTCGGAATGGGGTGGTAAATCCGCCAACCCCCATGGCGCTATCGGCAGCTTTCCGCCGTGCTCCATGGTGCATTTGGCGCCACAATGTTGAAGGGAATATGTATCATCTATATTTCTCTCAGAATCATGTGATATTGGGAAATGACAAATTGATAGTGTCTTTGCCACTAGTGGTGGAATATCTCATTTATATCTCTGCCTGTATTATAACTGAGCAAGGATCTAGATTTAAGATCTACCCTCTTATATCTACTGGAAAGGAATGTAAACTTATGGTTCTCAATGTTTCAATCGCTACTCATGAAATACATCGAGGAGATAGCTTGGGCAGGTTGATGTATTATGTAGCTTGGGAGTCATAGCATCAGGAGAGAAATCCACCTGCAATGCTTTTAATGACACTGGAATATTTTTTTTTTAACTTCTGAACTTCCTGTTTTTCCAAATTGTTTACTTGTTTGAACCTTCTCCTGCCTCATCGATCATCTTCCCTTTGCCTTTTCCTATTCTCACTCAAACTATGGTCTGGCTGCCACTGGCTGGCGCACAGTAAACAACACTACAGTGAAGCATCTGCACTGTAAAACCACTAAGTGGTGGCTGGTGCAGTATAAAAGTGATTAAAATAATAGAACAATTGACCTCACTTAATGTTTACACTTCTTCTGCTAATTTCAGGTGGCAAAATTGCACAACACGCAACTACTGATTGGGAGGTGCATTTATGTCCACATTTTAACAGAATTGATTAGATCTGTGTGTGAGCAATGGCTCATTTCTTGTAGCAGACTGACACAGACTGAAACTCACATCTTCCATCAGAGTAAAATATATCACAATGCAACATCACCAAGAGACTTTAGCAATTTTGTTGTTTGAGCTCCTATATTAAGGGCAATTTGTGGGCAAACATTCAACACTTTTACCAGACTATGGGCCTCATCACGAGTTGGGCACTATCCTGACTGGGATACTGCCCAACTGTATTTGCGTTACCGGCCAACCCTCTGGTGGTATTACCAGCAGATCACAGGTTGGGTGGTAACTGTACCCATTGGGTACTGTATCCATGGGACCCAATGGGTGATTTTCCGCAAATTACCACCAGCGCTATTATCGCACAGTAATTGTGCCGAAAATCTGCATTTTTGCAGCACATTTACCCCCAGTTTAGAGCTGGATGTAAATGCTGCCAGCCCGAGATTGGCCAGATCCTTAAAAGCAGCGGTAATAGCGTTACCGCTGTGTTTAAAGGCTACTGCCCAACTTGCGATGAGGCCCTATGTATTCACAAATTGTGCTTTGTATCTTATCTGGGCTTTCTATTGATAAATATGACTTTGGACTCATTATTTTAAGGTTCCTATTTTAACTAGGTTGTACAATCCAAAAAGCTACGCAAACAGATACACAGGAATCTCTCCAGAACACTAAGGTATTTGCCTGGATGCAGTTTATCCTCAGTGGGGGGCTAATTGATAATTTATTATGCATGGCTTCTGACATTTCCTGATGGGAAGTTGTCTAGACTACAAATGCTTTTTTTTGTAAGCTTTTTTTCTTGTGCTGATGATTTCACCATTTTATATACATCCCGTACTGGAACTCCCATTGTGGCATGCTCATTAATGACTAAAGCAGAACCAAAAAACTGCTGTTCTTGCTGAATTAAGAGCCACGAAAAATAAAGTATACTTTAAAAGCATCTATTAAAGAAGAGCACTGGTGTCCTCTTTCAAATTAATGGTTCATCATACTAGATAGATAGATAGATAGATAGACAGACAGACAGATACATAGAAGAATACATTGAAGAATAAATAGATACATAGCTAAGAACCTCAAATCTAAAGTGTGCTAAGAGGCTGGATGGATCAATGATATGATATGAGATGATCTGATGAGTCATTTATAATGCGCCTGTTTCTAGGCGTGACAAGACAAGGTAGGGAGACAGGGGGAGGAAGAAAACAAACGATCTTACTAGGCTTTGCTTAGTAGGCTGATAGAGGAAATGGTGCTTGTGGAAGAGCAGAAATAGATATTATCATACTATCATAGTAGGATAGAAGGATGGTCGGATGGATGAATTAATGGATGGATGGACAGTTACGTTATGGGTTTGTAAATTGATAAATACATACTTTGAGGAATCCCAGGGTATTGTCACTGCTTCCTTGGGGGAAGCCCCTTCCTATGAGGCCAGGGAGGCCAGGGAGGTGAGGCCACTACCCAATATCCCCATGGGGTGGTACTCGGATGGTGGATCCCATGAGGAGGGAAACCCTCCATGGGTCCAGTGACAATAGCTTTGGGAGAACGCAGTACCACCTTCACCTCTGTCCCCTCTATCCTCTTAACCCACTCAGTTCCCTGTGGTTCCCCGCACCTCACTGTGGGTCTCATCACGTGTTTGGCATTTTCTGGGCGATTTTATACCACCAAGCGGTATTTGCATTGATGCCGTGAGTTGTGGTGCAAACAACGCCCCATCATGAGTTGGCGGCCAGGCGCACCCAGACCGGGCGTTCAGCGGTAATAATGGCTGATAACCTGAAAACTCAGCGTACATTGTGTTACCGTCGGTGTCCCGTGCTATTAGCATGTGCTAATAGCGTTGTGGGAAATGCGTCACCCCCCGGAACGGGAAACAAAGTGGCAGCCATTTTGAAAATCACCATCCATCTAAAATCGGAGCCCCTGGAAGCCATCCACACCAACAAACCACCAAAAATGTTTCAGGAGCATGTGAGGGGCAAGTCTACCCTGGACAGGGTGCACAAACCTATGTATTCAGACTCAGAACTGTCAATACTGGTGGAGGAGGTAATTTCCCACCAGGATGAGCTCTATGGCCCCCAACAATAAAAGACGAGCTTACAGCGGCATAACCACATCTGGACAGACATCAGCCAGAAGGTCACTGCGGCAGGCCATGTCCCCCGGGATGGAGAAGACTGCCGCAAGGGAATCAATGACCTCCAGGTCTGTGTCCGGGGCCTCCTGGCACAGCACAGGAGTGAGATCATGGCGACTGGTGGTGGGCCACCACCACCGGAGCTGACACCATGGGAGGAGCAGTACACCACCCTCATTGACATGTAATCCATTGAGGGAGTGAGAGGAGCAGCCATGAGGCTGGAGGTGAGTCACCCCACCTTGCAAATTGCATTGTAAATAGGCCCCCACTCCATCCCCAGTGTGAATGTCTGACAGCTGGGACTGTGAGTGAGTGCAGTGCGTGTGATCGACCACAGTCACCCACGCCTGCACCCTTGTACCAGTGCACCTAGGCGACACCAGGGATCCAGAGTAGTGAGTAGGGCAGCCCTGGACACATGCAAGCACCATGGCACACACATACATGGCATGGAAACAGCAACATCGGGCGGGCGTGTTTAGTACCAACCCCACCCTCACAGACTGCAGCATGCCAGCTGTGCATTCACATAATATTCAGGAAAATGCTTTTATCCCAACAATTCCGAACTGTGTCTCCCCTCCACGTAGTATGCCTCAGTAATACCAACATTGTGAATGCTAAACAGGTCAGGCCCAAGCATGATTGAAACTGTCCTGTGCAAACCCCCTCCCCACCTGTAAGCCTTGAAGTGCATGAAAACAATTTGAGGTGTCCTGTCCTCATGCCATACCCTATGTACCCTACAGGCATGCAGGCATCATCCGAGTGCAATATGGATGATGAGGAGGCAAGCCCATCCCGACGCCTGCCCAGACGCATCTCCACCAGCACCACCACCCCACAAAGGACCTAGCAGGATATGCCAAGACAGAGGACCCACCCCAACGTACCAGGGGCTCACCACCTTGGCGTCCCCTAACCACCAGGGGTTCACCACCTCAGTGCCCCCAAGACAGCAGATGCTCAACAGCTCGGGACCCCTATGCCACTAGGGGCTCACCACCTCTGCACCCCCAAGCCACCAGGGGCTCACCACCTCTGCACCCCCAATCCACCAGAGGCTCACCACCTCAGCGCACACAAGCAACGAGGGCCAACTCACCAAGCCCATCCCAAGCCACCAGGGGCTCACAGGATGCTGAGGTTGCCATGAGTGCCACCACCCCAGAGGATGGTGCCTCATCCTGTGAACAGCAGCATGCTGTACCTGTGTTAACACCAATCCACAGTCCAGTGTAGCAAATGGACACACCCAAGGGACCCCTGAGCATGTTGAGAGTCCCAGCCACAGTCCACATGTCTGGGCACACTGCCGCAGTGCTCACACACCAGTGGCTGACAAGGACACACCCTCATATGGGTCACCTGCTGGCAGACCCTCCTTCCACAGCACCCCCACCAGACAGGCCAGCACCACAAACAACATCAACCGCACTACCCCACGTAGACCTGCCAGGCACAGCTGACCCACTTCCCCATGTAGACCAGCCAGGCACAGCAGCCCCACACAGGACACAGGCACAGGTCCGGCCAATGCAGTCATGGCACACCTGGATTTAATGAAGGCACACCAGATGAGGATAGAGGGCATGGCCAGTGAACACACCCACCACATCAAGGCCATTAGCAATGCAATTAAGGGGGCTGCAAACCCATGCCTAGTGACCATGCACGCACACGTACAGTTGCGGAGAGATGTACTGCAGCACTCACTGGGTTTGGACAGAGAGTACTTGAACTATGCGAGGTGCAATCTGCGCATGCATAATGGATGCATGTGGCAAATAATCTCTGCCATCAACAGCTGCAGTTGGCTGTATCAATGCCATCCACCTCAACAACCCCCACAGAGGGCTCCTTACAGGGGTCACCCAGGCGTCGGTCACTGCAGCATTCACAAAGGCGCTCACCTGAAGGCGGAGCACTTGGAAAGCAACAACTTCCTCGTTAGATAGACAATGCGCTGTTGGCCTGAGGGCCAGGCACATGGACCCATATGCACTGTGTTGGGGAGGGGGGATGAGTGCTGAGAAGTTGTTGGGGGGATGAGGGATGTGTGCTGGGGAGTTGGTGAGGGGTGGGGGGATGTGTGCTGGGGAGTTAGTGGGGGTGGGGGAGATGTGTGCAGGTGAGTTGGTGGAGGGAGGGGGTTAGTTCCACGCTAATTAAATCCTGTTCAAACATGACAGAAAGTTCAGACATTCATGATTGTGTACAAGTGTTATTTATTTTACAAGTGATCTTCATGAAATGTGCCCATCCACCAAATCAGAAGAAAATCTCATTCAACGCCTGTCTGGCCAACCTCCCCTCCCTCACCACATCCCTGAGTGCATTAACCCCGGCAATGGTCACATGATCATCATCACTTCCATCCCCTGGGTTTTGCCCGTCAGCATCAGGGGGTAGTGGAACATTCCTACGGCAGCAGATGTTGTGCGGCATGGCAGAGGTGAGTGCAATCTTGCCAACTTTTTCTGGCGCATACATCTGTGCTCCTCCAGTATGGTCCAGGCACAGGAACCATTCCTTCAACAAACCAAATGTCCTTTCCACACATATGCGGGTACGACTGCGTGCAATGTTATATGCCAGCTCTGTTGGAGTTTGTGGATTCCGCACAGGGGTCATCAGCCATGTGAGCTGCGGGTATCCTGAATCACCTGCATGGGAAGAAATGACATGAGGCCTAGGTTGCTTCACTGGGTGTGCAAGGAATAAGCATGAATTCACTATACACTGTGGTCATCTTTGTGTGCAACAAAGACATGCAATATGATTGGCTGATTGGTTTACATCCATAATTTTTCAGGACATGCATCATCTGACCCGTACATGTACCCTGTGTGATTGAGTGGGCTGTCCTGTGGCAGATTACATTTGCCTGCACTTGGGATGACTGGACTCGCAGCAGTGGATGATGACCTATGTGTATGGGATTGTGTGGGACACTCATGCTCAACAAGTACCGTCATGTTACCACTTGTCCTTTGATTATGGTGCATTCTTGTGGCACGGGTTTGGTTTGCAATGTGTGCCATGTCCCTTGTAGCCCACTTTCTACATGCACCGGCCCCTGGGTTTGATTGGCAAAGTGGTGCATCCAAAATGTCAGGATGAGGCTCCCGTCTTGACTGCCTGTTCAGGGCAAGTGTTAATTTGTATTTGGTTGATGCTGTCTCAGTGGATAATGGTGCTTTAGCTACATGGCACCAGTTCTTTTTTTACATGCATGTAAATGTGCATTCATGGGTCACTCTCTCAGGGATGTTCATGTTCGGGTTTGATCTGCATCATCTACAGTGGATTTGTGGATGGGTATTGCATTCCTCTCACTTTGCATTCCTATGGAGTGCCCTTGGTGAGGTTCCTCTTGTGTGGCAGGGTGTATAGCAGCACTGCAACACAGACAAGGTGCAATGTGGTTGTTGTGTTCCCATGTTTTATGGTGTTTTGACAAGTGTGTGCCCATCACCTTTTGTGGGTCCAGGTGTGGTGGCCATGTGCAGGTGTCCTTGTGTGCCACACGTATATGGAACTGGTGCTGTAATGATGATGGCTGTGGCTCCTGGTGGTATGCAAGGCTTCCTGTGGGTCTGCCCCCCTACATTTGGTGTACTTTGGCATGCATTTCAGGCAGGGTTTGTACTCACCCACTATCCATGTGCGTTAGGCTCTGTGCATCTCCATGTAGGCTGGCAATGTGCTGTTGCAAAGCACCATGGAGTCGTGGGTGGATGCTGGGTAGCGAGCGCAGAAGTGGCTGATGGTCAGGTCTGGGCTACAGATCATCTGCACGTTCAGAGAATGGAAATGCTTCCGATTCCTGTAGGCTGCCTCATGGTCCTGAGGTGCTACCAGTACAACATGTGTGCAGTCTTGGGCTGAAATAGGGACTTGGGCAATGGCATAGAACTTTGGATTCAGTTCATTCACCTGTGCCTGGGTAGTGGGCAATGCAATGTGTTCATTCACATGGCGCAGCAGTGCATCCAGCACCTGGCCCAGGACGGCATTGAATATGGACTGGGCCATAACATGCACCATGGAAGCTGCCCATTCCAAGATATTGTAGGACTGGCACCAGCTTCACGAGTGGGGGCACAGCGGTGCTGGTGGCAATCAATCCTGCTACCAATGTCACCTTGGATTGTGTCTAGCAACTGGGTGATGGTAGCCCTGTCCAGCCTGTACTCAGATACCAACTGACCATCAGTCAAGGCCCAAGGTGTTGGCCTGACCCTGGGGATGGCTGCAGGCGTTGCTGGGGCTGGTCTCCCCCCTTGGTCACCCCCTGCTCCCTGTGCCCTGGGCTGGTTGCCAGGCCTCTGTAGCTCCTGGCGCAGCATGTAGAGGTCCATGTCAAGGCTCCCGGCTCCAAATGGCAACATGGTGTTGGGAAGGGTGTGTGGGGCATGGGTGGGTCTTTTGTAGGCCTCTTGTGTGCATTGTTTGCACCTGTGTCTTTATTGCTGTCTCCTCACTGCTCCTAATGGCAATTTGGTGTATGTAAGGGTGTGTGGGGCATGGGTGGGTCTTTTGTAGGCCTCTTGTGTGCATTGTTTGCACCTGTAGCTTTGTTACTGTCACCTGTGTTCTTTTACGTCCAGCATTTGGCCGGGGTATTTTCAGTGCTGTTAGCGCCGGTTTTCCGGCGCTAGGAGCACCGATGCTGTACTTGTGATAGGTTTGTAATAGCGCATTTAGTTGCCGGCTGGATTGCAGTCGTGATCCGGTGGAGCAGTATTGGCGGCGCTAATACTGTTAACGCTGGATTTAAAGGCTACCGCCCAACTCGTGATGAGGCTCTGTGTCTCTGTAGAGAAGAGGATGCCATTCACACAGATCATAATGGAACAATGAAGAGGGAGGCTTACCTATGTGGAGTGCATACCATCACTGACACGAAAGAAATCAGGCAAGGAGGCAAAAGCCCACCACATAACCAACATATGCAGTATAGTCTGCTAAAATCCACTCTGGCGTTTAAAAGCAAGGAAGGACTATGTAGATTGTCAAGCCAGCTGTGGAGGAGTGAGGAACCAGACGTCGGTTCTGTGCCGAGAAAGAGAACGAGACGCTGCTGAGAAGGGACAAGTGACTCCAGAGGTTCCGTCGAGCAGGAACCTGTCCGGTGACAGGGAGAGAGGAAACCTGACTGGTGTAGCCAAAGCAAAAAAATACATGCAGCCGAGGACGTTAGAGAGAGTGTGGTGCTGTGGAGCCACAGAGAGCAGGACGCCGAATGCCGAAGCAGTGCAGAAGCTGGAGAAAGAACAAGGGGAAGGCACCTACACCCTTGATAATTGGGAAATATGTTTGTTGAGAAGAACGTCTACAGCTAAGTCTGACAGGATAATGAATCATGTGTGTCATGTTTACTAAGAAAACCACACCTAGTCGCAAGACTGGGGAGGAGGCAGAAAGATATATAATTGTATGCACAGAGGACAGAAATGATTATGATTATGGAATATGGGGACATTGACTGAGGATGTTGGGAACAAAATGGAGATGGGAAAGCAATACATTTTGGAGACCAGCCCATTGAAAGATGGATGCCCAATCTATGTTTGGGAAGAGGGTCTGTTGATGGAAGGATCACAGACGGAATGAGTCGCAAGATGAGTCTCCAAAATAAGAAGCCTCATTCAAAAGGTCGATGAAACCACCAAAAAACACAACCAGTCCCAGGAGGATAGATCAGCAGCAACGTGCTTGCCTTGGAAACAAGACGAAATGAAGCAACACAGGTTCGATCCCCTGGTCCGTGCTTAATAACCTATGGGTATTAAGCATGTCATAAATACACAACTAAGAGACATATTCCTGTAACAGTGCTTCGATGCCCCCTGGCTATGTGAGCGCTTTAAAAATGCAAATAAATAAATACAGATTTACCAGGGGAGAATCCAGCGGAAGACCTTTTGACAACAGGATCAGAGGTGCTGATATATTAAATGCCCTGTGTCCTCCCAGTTACATAGGACACAACAGTACTTCTTTAAAGCCTAAGGTGTTTTGTATTAGAAACATTTAAAACTGAATGCATTTTGGTGCCACTTTAATGCTACATTGCCTTTGTGCTACATTGCCTTTGTTAAATTAAGTACCATTTAAATGATCATTGTAATTGGTTATTATAACGCACTTAATAACCAGAGGTTTCTTATCGCAGACCCGGGGATCGAACATGCGTTGCTCCACGTCGTCTTGCTTCCATGGTGAGCGTGTTGCCCCCGAGCAATCCTCCCGGGACATTAGTGGATTAAGTCAGTCTAGAGCAGTGATCTTCAAACTTTTTTGGCCTGGCCCCTCCTGAGCTAAATGTGGGCAGGCCAGACCCCCCAAAAATGCCAAATGGACAGTAACTCCAAATGGTTATGAACTATTGCACGCCGTCATTGCACCCTACTCCCAATACAGTGCCTGGGCTCTCCCTCCTGCTCCCATCACAGTCTCTTGTCTCCCCCATCCCACTCCCAACCCAGTCCTTGGGCTCTCCCCACCCAACCACAGACCCTGGGTTCTCCCCACCCTGCTCCCACCAATGTCCCTGGTCTCTCCCCATCCTGCTTTCACCACTATGCCATGACTCCCCCACCCTGCTCCCACCACAGTCCCTGGGCTCGCCCCACCCCGCTCCCAGCACAATCGCAGGGCCAGTGGCGGCTGGTGAATTGTTTAAGTGGAGGGGCATAATTATTTCTCCGAGATGTGCCACAGCAACCGAGCTTAGCGAGGGAGCCCGTGCCAATCAAGGGGTGTTCGGAGGGCAGGTACTTTCTTTGGAGTTTTTTTTAATAATGGGTTAAAAATGTTACATTTTAGAGCAACATTTTAAAAAAAACATGGGGTAAAAAGCCAAACAGTTTGTAATTGGCGCAGGGGGGGGCTAGGGGCTAGGCATGGTATAGATGTCCAGTAAAAAGATATCATCCTTGTCCCCTGGGCCTCAAAGTGTCTAACACATGCACACAATCAAAGTGGTTATGTGTTTATGCAAGGCGCTGGGGGGTCGAGGTGGAAACATGGTATTTTTTACTTGACATCTATGATGGATGTCAGGTAAAAAAATACCATCTTTGTCCCATGGGCTCCACAGCGCCTCAGAAAGAGAGCTGATTTTGGCAGGTGGGTAGGGGAATTGTACAACAAAGGCATTTTTAAAATGCATTTGTTTTACAACGCCCCCCTCCCCTACTTGCCAAAATTAGCTCCACAGCCTTACCTTCTGCCCCGGTCCAGAGGTTTCCTCCCCAGCACTCCAGTTCCTGCATCAGGAATCGGGAAGTAAATGCTTCATGGTTCCTGCCGAATGTAGGTGCTGAAACACCCTGCTCCAGCCTGCCCTGTCTGTATGTGCGAGGACGAGCAGGAGCTCCATCTCGCACATACAGACATGCATTTCTGCAGCCAGAATTGCCAATGAGCTATGCAAGGCTGGTGAAGCAAAGCCCCTGAGCCTTGCACAACTCATTCAGCATGTGAGGCTGTGTAACTGAACTGTCGAAGGGAAACAGTAATTACCTTTTACAGTTCAGCTAGCCCAGGAGCACTCCCTCAGCTGGTTTCACTGAGCTGGCTCATCGCCCCCTCCATAATCAGTGAGGGGGGCCACTGGGTCAACGCCGCCTTGCTCATTATGGTGGAGCTGCACCTGCCCTGGGCTCTCCTAGCCCATCTTTTTCTTCTCCCCTAAAAAAGGCTGGTGTCTCGCACCTACAATGGGAATGCAGCTGCACCCTCCTTAGGGGGGCACTCCACACAGTTTGAATACCTATGGTCTCGAGTCATTTTGGGCCATAGTGTCATTGTAAAATGCTTTTGCCTACAGGATGACTTCAAACACACTGCAGAAACGGAATGCTGCACCGCATTCATACTTCTTGCCCTTTCAGCAGCCTTTGACAACATCGACCACAGCATCTCTTCTTTGCTTGCCAACAGATACAAATCACCCACAAATGGCCCGTCAATACCAGAGTCCCAAAAGTCGCTTGCTTTTCACCTCTTCTCTTCAACCGCTACATGAGGCCTCTACCTGCACTTATCATCTCACACAACCTCACTTGCTACAACTACAGAGATTATATACAAATCATCTTTAAGATCTCCAAGTCCACCTCCACCCCTACTCTGACCTTGAATCCTGCCTCACTGACATTGATCATTGGATGCCGATTAATCATCTCTGCATCAAGAAATCATGCTTTGTGGAAAGACAGCTCTCTTCCCCCAACCCACCACCTGGCCATCTTCCATAGCCCCACATCCCTCTGCATCCACCACAGTTAAAACCTGGGTTGTACCATGGACAGTGACCTGACACTCTAGTGCCACATTAACACATCCTGGTACACTCCAGGAAATAAAGTTTCACGTAGCTGAAGTTTGTGAGGATCCGAGAGGTGGTCTTGAGAAGGAACAGAGGACCAACCGAAGAGGATTCCCCCAGAAAAGAGTAATTGGCGAGGAACAGTTTAAACGGATGAGGTTGGCGAGACCAATTAACCAGGGCAGTCAATAAGCAAAAAGAAAACCATTGTGAGGATCAGGCGGCGATACAGCGCACCATTTCGAGCATCGCACTGAAGTTTATTACGGAATCGGCTTCCGAGGATTGTCACACCAGGTTCAAAAGCCGGAGTCCCGGAAGTGCATTCGCAAGTGCACTGCCTGTTGGACTGTCTGCCCTCTTTGTTTGTTCCTCCTTGGTTTGCTGCCGGAATCCTCTTTGCTGGACTGTTTTGAGGTGCTCGTCGACAAGAGGAATCACTACGTTCCACGAAACGCGCCTTGCTGGATTGCTGCTGTGACGTGGTGCCTTGCACGCCCACAAGTGTTCCCATTGGTCTCTCCCAGCCCATGCCCACCAACGAGTTCCCGCAGTCCATACCTTCCGAGTGCACGCGCATCCGCGCGCGCACATCCAGGAAGTGCATTCGCAAGTGCACTGACTGTTGGACTGTCTGCCCTCTTTGTTTGTTCCTCCTTGGTTTGCTGCTGGAATCCTCTTTGCTGGACTGTTTTGAGGTGCTCGTCGACAAGAGGAATCACTACGTTCCGCGAAACGCAGCTTGCTGGACTGCTGCTGTGACGTGGTGCCTTGCACGCCCACAAGTGTTCCCATTGGTCTCTCCCAGCCCACGCCCACCAACGAGTTCCCGCAGTCCATATCTTCCGAGTGCATGCGCATCCGCACGCGCGCATCCCGGAAGTGCATTCGCAAGTGCACTGACTGTTGGACTGTTAGACGGGACTCGGGCTGTGCTGGTTAGAGGGGATTTATAGTGATTCGATATATAGTATTGCTTCGACGTGTGAGTTAGAAGGTTAGAAGGTCTCTTCTACCTTGGCCATACGAGAGTATAGGAAACTTAAAAATATGGTAAATGGCCTACGCAGTGGGCGGAAACTTCGTGACACCTTACCTGAATTTAGCAATGACTCAGGTAACACTATTAATGAGTCTATTAAGGGGGTTTCTCTATCTGCCACTGCCAATATGGGGCTATCTATGACTGATGTCTCTTTGTGTGTCGGCCCCATGCGCAACTCATGTTCCAGAGTCATGTCTAAGATGCGTTTGTTAGAGAATGCCCCCATTATACAACATTCGATTGGGGTTGGTGATATGGGACCGACTGACTCTGTAGAGAGTGTGGCTACCTTCAAAATTAATGACCTTAATGACTGTGAGGAGATATTGTATAATCAATCTCCCTCGACGACTTCAAAGTCCCTCATTAACATGTGTGTACCTGCTCTTGCTGGTGGAACTTCAAGTAATATTAAATTAGCGGATGTCTCTATCATACCACCTGGCATTGAGGCTGCATTGGGGAATCGTATGAGGTTCTCCAAGGCTCCCTCCACCCCCGTCACTCACTCAAGATTTGGTATGGAAAATGTCCATCTATTTAACAACGTAGATGGCTCATCCCAAAATATAAGTGGGACAGCTATTATGTGCCCTAACAAATTGATGGGAAGGGACTATAATAAAGTCAAATCTAGTTCCCCCACTGACACAAAAATTAACAATGACCCTATAGATGTACTCTCTTTGTCGGAACATGAAATTGCAATGTTCTCTGCATCACAGAATCCAGATGTTAGACACCTTGGCACTCACAATGCAATTGAGCAACAGAAATCATGTAATGAGTCTATGGCCACTGATTTTCCGGTAATGACTAGACTATTAAACTTGTTAGATAAGGGACATGAACAAACTCATGGTGAAATAGGTATTCTAAAAGGTGTTTTAGTCGATGTTTTATCAAAAATTAGCAGGATAGAAGGTTTTCTATTTGCTTGCGATGCGGGTGTAATGGGTAAGGACATTAAGAAGGTGGTTCACTCGACTACTAATCGAATGACCCTGCCAGATTTGAAATTAGAGGCAATCCAACCTCATATTGAGGGCATACACCAGGCTTCGCAAACCTTGGCAGATCCAAGAATGGCAGGGGAGAGTAAACCGTCCTTCGCCGCCATAACAGCTGTCCCCAAAATTGATCCTAAAGTTGTGATTGAACCAATGATTCAGAAGCTTTTTCCAAAAGCCAATGTGCTGGCTATACAGCAGCTGACGAATCGTTTCAGTGACCTCCCATGTGATTTGCCTCCTGCAGATCGCATTCTTCGAGAAATGGGGGGAACGGAGGAGGGGCAACACATTGAGGGGAGTGAATTTACTAGTAACCTGTCTGACCTTACCAATCTAAAAGACCTTGAGGATGAACTATATCCCAAAGGGCCCTCTATGACCATCTTACCCTCTCCCATTGATTCCCAAGTTCCGATTGGCGGTGTCATGACTAGGAAGCAGAGAAAAATGGCTGCAAGAGCCCAAAAAAGGAAATTCCATCAAGAAAAAAATATTAAAGCAGCCAATAAAAAAATAAAAAACGACTTCTTGAAAGCTAATGCCCTAAATGAGGCGAATAAGAAGCCGTGCTTTCCCATGATACCTGAAGATCAGGTCATTGACTTGGAGCAACTTAATCCAGAATCCAAGGAATTATTGAATTTACCTGAGTCTTGTGACTCTACCGGTTTGAAGCCTAAGGGATTGCATGCTCATAACAGCGAAATGCATGCCAATCTGAAACCAGGTACCCTAGGTGATATAATAGAAGCTGTACAACAAGATACAAATTTGGAACTTGTTAATCTTAAGCAATCGAATCTGTTGAATTTCTTCCCTAACATGAGAATCAAGAAAGCCTCGCACATAATGAAGGGAGGAAGCGGTCCTAGACCGTTGAAAGAGCATAGAAAACTACCTCAAAAACAAGTAACTAAGATTTACACTAAAGAACCTCAAGGAGGTCCCCGGGCTCCTTCACATGTGAGTGGCTTAATTGACTCCCCGACTCTTGAGAACCATGGTGGAGAAACCATTGGGGCAGAAGTCCCCTTTGATATACTCCCAGACGAGGCAGACTTACAGCTTTCTCCAGAGATGCCATCTATCATGGGTTGGGAATCTAATGAAACACCAAATGGGAAAATGCGCCTAAATCGATCTGCCATCCTGAAAGCTTTCCAGGATATACCAGCATTGAGAACTATCAGATCTGACGATATTGATTGGGTCAGACTTTCTTCCAATAACAATAATAGGATGATCTGTGGTTATCACTCGCATATCATCATGAGGATGATTTGGGCTCAAAGAACCGATTTTGAACTGATAGGTTTAAGCCCATTTATATTTCAAAACGAAGATCTAGCGAAATCCTTTGTTGAAAAAACAGTCGCTAAGCAGACAACGCAAATGGGGTTCAATGAGGGAGCTTTCCCAGCCCCATTGAACGAGGAACTCTTTAAGCAATTTATGACCTTAGCGATGGCTTGCTCTGGTATTAAGTCAACTGAGCCTCCACCCCACATTTCGTCTTTTCAGAACATGGCTAATAAATAGAATAAGGGGAGGGGACTGACATTAATGTCCTGGAATGCCTGCGGCCTGAAAAATTTCAGGCTCTGGGCATCTCAAGTGGAACCTGAAGCTCGCCCTGAGATCATTTTGATTCAAGAATCCATGAATTTGTCCCATTTTGATATTCCAGGGTATTGTACCCACGTCCAACCCGCCATTAAAGGTTCACTAGGACGCCCATCTGGTGGCCTTGCGGTCCTCATTGATAAGGCCTGTAGAATTTCTTCTGAAGTGATGTTTGCTGATTATTCCATAATAGCAGTAAAACTAAGAGGTATAGGACGTGGTAGTGGTACACTGGTGGTTATTTGTTTATATTGGAATCATGTTCATATTGCACAGTGTGATTTACATGAGGTATTAGATAGAATTCTTGTTGATGTCATATCCAATGATCCAGGCATTCCTATAATTGTTGGGGGGAATTTCAATGCCTCGTGTTTCACATCACTTAATTGTATTCATTCCCGTTTGTTTACCCCCTCTATGAATTTGGGGAAGAAGTGGGTTGATTATTTTCTTGCATGGGACATCCAACTGGTGATCCCCAACCTCGACCACTATAGATATACTTGGGTTCGAGGTAAGGCATTTTCCATGATTGATTTTTTTTTTGTCTCTACTAATCTTTTGGCAGATGTTGCTTCATTAGACATATGTGACCCAGCTTTGGGTGATCACATGGCACTATTCCTTAATTTGAAATTTTTGCCCCGACAATATGTTAAAGATTTGCCTCTAACTACAATTGTTTTAGATCGGCCAAAAATCAGCTTACGTTGGAATGGCAGATTATGCTCGAGAATGATGGAGCGATTGAGACATGATACTAGCATATATCTTCCAGAGGTCAGAGCTGGTAGGGATTGTCCCATTGTTGAATGGAATAATGGTCGTAGAATCCAGACTCATGTTCGGTATCTAATATCCATAAACCAAAACAGAGAACCACTGTCTCATCACCACACATTTAATTCAGTAATAGCAAATCTTCGCAAAGAGAAACGTAAGGACATACGTAGTCTTGGTCCTCCTTATTTAATGGGGGACAGATATGCGATGTTAAAAGCGAAAATTAATCAGAGATACCGTAACAGGCTTAAAACTATGAAATATGAGTTGTTGATAGCTGATAACCAGAATATGCTATCCTATCTCCTAAAACATGATTCTCGACAAGTTTGGTCTGCCTTACAACTGCTGACAGGAGTTTCATCGTCAGTGAAAGAAGCAGCTGTAGCTGCTACTACCTGGGTCACATATGTACAAGCTAAATTTGCCCTTCCCCCACGATTCGCCGATATCGGTACTATGAACTACCACACCATGATTTAAAAAAAATCCCCCTGGGTTTTGGATGACATTATTCGAGCGATTGGTAAGATTAAGCCCTCTCGGGCCCCTGGATAGATAGTGTCTATTTGACAGGCTGCATCCCACCTTCCTGGTGCTCGGCGAATATCATCCCCATTTACAAAAAGGGGAGTTGGGATGATCCGAATAATTTTAGACCTATTGCACTCATGGATGCATCAGTGAAGATCTTTACCTATTTACTGTTGGAATCCATCTTACAGATTATAGATCGGTTAGATGTTTGCCTAAATATCAGGTGGGCTTTCGCAAACAAGTGGGGTGCTCGCTTAATGCCTTTATACTAGCACATCTACATGCCCAAACCAAGGGGAAACATACCGGTCCGATTTATATGGCGGCCTTGAACCTAACAGCTGCTTTTGATTCAATCATCCGTGCAGTTCTTTGGGAAAAAATGGCCGCTTATGGTTTCCTGACGTATTTGGTGGCCATTTTAGCACTTCTCCATCAAAATACCACATACAGAATTAGATTAACTAAAGAAGGAGTTCTAACCGACAAAATACCCACAGAAATCGGCCTTAAACAGGGGTGTAATTTGGCTGCAGTGTTTATTTAACTTATATCTGGCTGACCTTGATATAGCTTGGGCCGATGTTGTGTCATTTCCAGTGAAATTGGGCAGTCTGGTAATTAACTGGCTTGCTTTCGCTGACGATCTTTTGTTTATGGATCGCACCCCGTTTGGCTTACAGGCCAAATTGACAGCTTTTCAATCCTATGCCTATAAAAACAACCTTCAAGTAAACACTCTGAAATCGTTTATTATCGTGATTACTGATGGGAAAAAGAAAACTACCAAATTTACCTGGTTGCTTAATGAGTGTATTATCCCTAAAGTTAGGATGATGCGTTACTTAGGCTATCAGCTCTCCGATTCCTATTCTATAGGAATGTGGAAAGAGACGATTAAGAATAAAGTTAAACCACTTACTTCCCAAATGAAAATTATCTATCATAGATATTGCACATTTTCTTTGGACCCTTTAATACAGTTCTACTTATTAAAGGTAGAACCAATACTTTTGTATATCTTAGACATTTGTAAATTTGAGATAGAGGACTTTTTGGATTGCACACAGGGAAAATTATGGAAGCAAGTTCTGGGGATGGCTATGTCAATACCGAATACGATGATTTGCCATGAAGTTGGGATCTTAGCCTTATCTGTTAACTGGTACTGGCAACGACTTAACAACTATGTCAAACTATTGGCTCCACCGAAAAAATCTTTATATGAGGACTTGGCACAATTATTGAATGAGGAGGATGTACCCTCCATCGTAAAATATAAAGATAAAATGGATAAAATTCTAAATGAAACCATGATTGATAAGGAATCCCAGCTTGTAAAAAGAAATTCCAAAAATACTTTTGGTGTGTTATGGTGGATCAAATTGGTAAAAGCAAAATGTATTATGAATATGCCAAATTCACCAGAAAACTTGGAGACCGTGCGCATTATTTGGACATTTTGCCGTGTAATAATGCAAGAAAGCTGTATATGAGGTTCAATTTATCACAAATGAAAGGTTGCTTCTGTGGGATCAATTCAGTTGTAACAAATCTACGGGTACCTGTCGCTTTTGTGAACAAGGGAGAGTGCTTGAAACCTTGAAACACCTTACTATGTTTTGTCCATCTTTCAACTCCCAAAGAAATGTATCCTTTGGGTTGTATATGTATAATGACTCTAATACTTGGAAAGAATCTTTGTGGAGAAGATGTATGGAAGGTTCTAGCCAACGGCTGACACTATGTTTGACAAGATTTTTAGGACCTCTCGATTCAATTTTAATTTCGCAGTATAAACTGCTTACAGAAACTAGGGTTTAGTCTATTTCTAGACACTTAGGTTTTAATTCGATAAGGATATTGTATTGTATTTTGTTTTTTGTGATATTGTTATGTTTTGTTATTGAGGAATGGCTGATGAGAAATTTTAGACGCATCTGAATTTGTAATTTCAAATTTGATTTGAAAACTGACTTGTAATTTCTTGAAACTTTTTATGCTTTTATTTTAATCTGTAACTTGTTTAATTTTGTAAAGGTTTGTTTTAAACCATAAACAATAAAAAAAATTAAAAAAAATAAATAAATAAATAAAAAACATTAACACAGTCTCCAACTCCTGCTACTTTCCCCTCTGCAATCTCATATGTATCTTCCCTTACATCTCCTGCCCTCACAGAGTCACTGCAATCATGTCCATTGTCCTCTCCCACCTAGACTACACCAACTCCCTCTACTTGTTCACACCGCTTATCATTTCAGAAAGCTCCAAAGGGTCCAGATCTCTGGAGCTACTCTCCTCCTTGCACTCGGACCAAGGGAACACAACACCCCCACCCTCTGTGTCCTCCACTGGCTCACAGTTGGACGATGGACCGCTTTCAAATTCATGTGTATCACTCACTGGGCACTCCACAAGCCCAGAATGCCTTCAACAGAAATCAACTGCTACCAACCAAAATGAAACTTGCAGTGGTGGTCCCCTCTTTCAAATCAACCAGAGTAGGAGGCTCATCCTTCTCCATTCAAGCCCCCACTATCTAGAACTCAATGCTTCCTAACATCTAATACATTGAGGACCACCCGGCATTCCTGAGGGTCCTCATACATGGCTATTCCCCCCTGCACCTTGACCCAGTCAATCACTCCATGCAGGCCAATGCAGCAATAAACATCCAAGCTTCAAGCTCTCACCGAATGACGAACACTGGTGAGGGCCCATTCCCAGCTACGAAACCAGCAACATCATACAGGTATGTATCACACTTCCATGACAACGCAAGACAGACGATTGCAAGGCCACTCACCCGCACACATCTGCAACCATACTCCATTCTCAACAAAATACTGCACAACACATCTTGCATTAAAATGCAGCTATCCACCACAACAAAATGTCAGACTAGCGTTAACAAATAATGACTCTTCAAATCTAACATGCTCTCTCATCAACTTCAAAGCACCCATTCCGTTTTTCAGATTACTATGGGTTGCTAGTAGGGACATGGGCGCCCCTACCCAATTTCGCTTTGGCCAAAATGCACACACATTCTAAACTCCTCGGGCGAACTTCCAAACCTGAACTGCAGTCCCCCGACGGTGTTAAACCTACAGTGTTTTGGGACCATACCAATGGTGAAAGGCGCTTTACAAATGATCACCACTACTACAACTAGGGTGATATTGTGCATTAATGCAGCCAGGGGTGACTATGGTCAGAGATTAGATGTTTGTGCAACAACATTTTATATGGGGAATTCATTCGATTTAAATAAGAATTGTGCAAAGTACAAATCCATGCAGTCCCTTATCTTTGAATTCACTTACAGATTCATGTGTACTGTTGAAGGGAAGGGGATGGTTCAACATTGTACATATTACTGGGGAATTATTTATATCCAGCCTGAAAATACATACAGGGTGAAATCAAGACACATATACATTAAAGCTCTGGTCGTAAATAAATTGAAAACAGTACATTCACACACGTGAATTTAGAGCTACATTTACATATCTGTATTCAAAGTCACTCACAAACATACACAGATATAAACTGCAAGAAATATACTCATGTTTAGTGAAAGTTACACATGCATGTTTAGAGAAAGTTGCACACATGTATTTTGAGATCACAGTATGCATGTGGGTTCAGAATAGAGTAAACTGATCCCTGAGAGGATTACTTTGAGTTCAATCTGACAGGAAACAAATGCAAGCTTGCCACTGTCTATTTTGAAATGACCTACACATAGCCAATACATTCACTACCTCACACCTGCAGAGGGGAGTCAAATCTATTGTAAATGCATTCTAAATGCTAATTATTAAAATAACTTCCTCTCATTCCCTGCGTGTTCTGTTATTAGAGAAAATAAAATGTTTTAAACACACTTGTCTTATGTTGGAATGCTATCATTGCAGTATTTGGTGTTGTTTAAGATAGATGCAAAAGCAACAGAAACGTTTTGAGTGTCTAGTATCCTTTAGAATCCAAACTATGTTTTATTCAGAATGGATGCTTGTATGTAAATCTAATAGTGGGGAGATTCCGGAATGCTGGATGAGTAAGCAGCAGCTTGAACTCTGAGCTCCTGCCTCCCTGGTCTGATAATTCAGAGACATTATGAATACTACTAAAAAAAAGATTGAATCTCAGGAGAATCCCACCCCTAAGAAGACCAAAGCCGACATGGAAGAAGCACTAAGCAGTCAAACTATGTATTCTTTACCTTTAAATGTGGCCCAGGATGTAGGTGAGATGTAATCCTCTTATGCTGATTTGAAAGTACAAGTTTCCAACCTGGAGGGGAGAATTAACCAGGTAGAAAAGGAGTCAACTGGCCTTTCAACAGAGATTGCTGGTAGGTATAGAGCGTATAATGAGTTAAGGAGAGAGCTGGAGGACATGAAAATAAGAATCGGTTCTTGGATTTGAAATCAAGAGTGGATCATCTCAGACTCATGGGACTGTCGGAGGGCATAACAAGAGAAGGGCAACTGGAGGGAACATTAAATCAAGCGTTATCAGACATTTACGGTCCGGATGTTATATACCCTGGAGATTTGGACTATGACTTTAGAGTGGGAAAGCCCAACATTAATAAGCCTAGACAAATACTGATGGTTTTCACAAAAATAAACCAAAAGAAAGAGTGGTGAAGGCAGACCGTGAGAAGGGTCATGTACTTTACCAAAATGCACACATCACAATATTTCCAGACTTTCCAAAGGAATTAGTGGAGAAAAGAAAGCTTTTTACAGAGGCAAAGAAATTAGCGAGGGAAAAAGAACTAAGGGCATCATTATTCAAACCCGCAATTTTAAAGATTTTCTTTCCAAATTGAGTCAAGACTACTGAGGATCCAGAGGAAGCAAAACGTTGGATCAATAGGGTCACCACATCACAAAGGAATTAAACAAGTTGTTGTATGTATGTGCATGATTGTTTAGATTGTTGGGATGGGATAGATCAATAGGAACACACACAATGAACATTTCAGTAGAATATACTTTAAAGGATAACATTTTTTATTTTTTATTGAATATATCTAATGACTTTAAATTCATGTTTTAAATATTTGCATTAAATAATAGGGTCAAAATGACACAGACTGATAACCACAGTTTAGAATTATTCTTCATTTAAAATATTCTCGAGCTCTCTGTGATACGAAGTCGGCGTAGAGGTTGTTTACTTATGGAAACTGGCACGCATCACATTTCCTTAAGGCCCTTTCATCTAATCTGGATTGTGTGTTATGTCCTTTTGAAATGGACGGCTTCCGAGTTTGGAGTGATGCGAGGTATGGGAATCTAAAATAGTATGACAGGCATTGTTTGCTTTGTTTCTGAAGTTATGCCGCTCATTTCCTGATTTAACTGGTTAAGGTTTTGGGGTCTGGGGCAGCGCGTTAGGTGCAGGACCTGCAGAACAAATGTAGACAAGACTCCCAGTAGTTTTAAATAATATTATGGGAATGCGCTAAAACAAACGCATCATTTCATGCAGATATTCCCAAAACCGGTGCCATCAGATACTAGATTGGCTTGTTGTGAAGAGTCAAAAATTGTTTTTAATGTGGCCCAGTAATTTTTTTCTTTTTTTACAAGAACCTCACTATATTGTATGTCCCAGTCTGAGCATGTCTTGAATCTAGCGTGAATGTAAGACTTCTACCACCTTTTAAGGAACTAGGAGCTCCGTCTTCAGACAGAAGGACTGATTTAAATGCTATGTAGCAGTGGATTTGGGATTCTCTGCTGGTTACTACTTCGTAAATCTAGGGTGACCAGATACAAAAAAAAAACTGGACATGCCATAGACATAGAAGTAGGACTACAATAAAACGGTAGTCCTATGTCTATGTCAATGGCCTGTTGTTGGGGGCAGGGAGGGGGTGTGCTCACAGGTGCACTCTTCTCATTGGTGGAAAGCTATGGGGAGGGGAAGTGGAGGAAATGGGGTGTGAAAAGCATTCACGCCCCCATTTACGCACAGGAAAAGTTGCGCTGGGACCCGATTTCAGGATTTCGAAATCGGGTCCAGGCAAAAACCGGGACTGTAGCCAGCCAACCTTCCAATCCCCGGACGGGGTTTGGAAAATGAAAGTAACTCACGGGACATCGGGACGGAGGGTGATTTCCCTGGACTGTCCTGGGAAAACCGGGACGTCTGGTCACCCTACATAATTTGGACAAGTGTCTCCCCTTTTTCCAGAAGTCTGATTCAGTTACACCATGGCCAGGTGACTCCCTTGTGGCTATTTAATCATCTGGCTGGTTTAACAGTCCAGTTATAGAGCGTAAAGATGTTTTATGCAGAGGTGCGGCGTAGTGCTGCATCTTTAGTTTCATCGGTGTACCAAATGGAAATGAGGGTTTACATGTCGGGAGGAGCCGTTAACAGTTACAGGGTGGCTGAGTTTTTAAAGTTAAATCCATGGGATGGTGCAATGACTCACACAGTAGTAAATGTTTGTCCTGAATCAGACCTTGCACTTCAAGTGATGGGACATGGAAAGGTTTCCTGGCTATCACTATGATCTGCAGACATCACGAATCCCATGTATTTAGTTTTGTGAATGTGTAGAGATTGGACTTTAAGAAGTGCGGTTTACCTTTTTTTATTGTATCAAAAGTGTTAGGTTAAAACTTCATTGTTTATCGGGGCAAAACAATATTTAAGTAATTGACCGAAGTGGATCAAAGAGTTTGAGACAGCTGGTGTAGGAAATGTAATGGAGGATTTTAGCTGCAACATAATGATGATTATGGATAGGGGCCTTCCTATATCTATATGTCCATCAAGGTTTAGTCCTAACATAAGTTCACATAACTTGGCTAAAATTCATCACTTAAGGACGGATATTGCGAATTTGAGTAATATTCACAAATTGATGCTCTGTGTTTGGGACTTTAATATTATTGAGGGCTTGACAGGTTCTCAAAAGGGAAGATTATTGAACAGTTGAGGCCTCTGAAATAGGGACAATAGAGTGGGAATATGAGGCGACTTAATGTTATTTTGCCGGAGTTCTCTTCAAATGTGTTTGGAATTATTTAATTGCAACCTGCCACCTTTCCCCGGGTTTTTGCTTCCGCATATGCAAAATTCATCCCAATATTTTAATACAACCATTACTTTTAAGCCATAAATCACATGATCCAGATTGCATATAACATACATTATGCTGTGCAGTCCAGGAGATCTGCAGGTGGTGGGGCTGCATATTTATGTATGCATAACCTTCTATTGGGATGTACCTAAGGACACCTATTTAGGGATGATCATCACAAGAACCAAAAAACAAATCCTATTTGTTAAATGGAGGAATGGAACCGTTTGAATGGAAAATTGTGCATTATGGTAGTTGGTACAGTAATCCATACTACCATGTTAATCTCACTGTGCCCAGGAATAGGGCTCAGTAGCTTGGTCTATGGGTAGGAATACAAAGGCAGTTAGTCCGTTCAATGCTGCCAAGAGGAAATCAAGCTGAAGTACATGCATGAAAGGTGGATGGTGAATATTGGAAGAGTCAAAATCGATTGGTGTAGTTAGACTTTGGGTCAACAAAGTTTTTGGCACTTGTATAATGGATTGAAGGGTTACACAATATTTGCATCAATGTTGAACATGTAAATTGGTTCAAAGAAAAAGCAGATTGTATTATTATACATTATCGGGGTAGTGAGTAAACAGATATACATAATTCAAATCTGAATTGTAGTAATAAATAGGGAAGGGGCTGAATGTTGAGTTAGGAGTAGCACACTTAGTTTCATCCCCCTGCTGGAGCACATCATTTTTTGTTGTTTTGTGTTTATGTTTTTATTAATTCGTTTTTACTTTGTGTTGTATTTGAAATACTTTATCATTATACCACTCGACTTGAGAGACTTTAGGTGCAATTCAGAGGAAATCGCGGCTCAAACATCAATTTGTACAGATTTCATAAATATTGTGTCATAGAATGTGAATGGAATAAATAACCCAGAAATATTAATTCACATTTAAAATACTTAAGGGCTGATATTGCAATGTTACAAGAGACTCATTTGACAGATGAAGAGGCAAAAAAGAAAATAGGCTAAAGGATGGATAGGTGAAGTTTTTAATTCTTTGTATTCATCAAATTCACAAGGTGTCATGATCCTCTTTAAAAAAAACTTTCCAGGAACGATTTTAAGTTAAAAAATTGACAAAGAAGGAAGGATGATACTGGTAACCATATGTGTCCAGCATATGGAGTACAAATTATGTAACATTTATGCCCCGAATGTTAATAGCAGGCCCTTCGTTAGCAGGGTGGGTCGTCAGTTATTAGACATGAATGGGATGAACTTATTAACAGGGGGTGATTTCAATTTGGTTGTTGACCCAGCTATATATCGTAGTAGCCATAACATTAGAAAAGGCATGAAAAAGGATAGAGAGGCTTTAAGTCTGATGCTACATGACTTTGGCCTGCAAGCTGTATGGAGGCTTGAGCATCCGCCTGACAGGGAATATACTTTTCACTCGGGGGTACATGACATATACTCAACAATTTATAACATTTTCACATCAGGATTAGTGACTCACAATTTTAAAAGCTGAAAAATAGAGAGCATCATAATTTCGGATCATGGTTGGAGGATGAACACTTTGATTTTAAATGACAAGGAACTGAGACACACATTAGTAAAAGAGGCAGAGGAATATGTTGAAAACAATTTGAATGGAGATGTGAATATAGACAATGTGTGGTAGGGTTTTAAATGTTTTATGCCTGGGGTGCTCATGAGACTATCTGGTATTAAAATGAAGAACCTGGACACAGAGTTGGTACCTTTGAATACTACAGTGAGGGAATTAGAAAAGGAAGTGATGGGCTCTTAGGAAGTGGGGAAAAAAACTAAACTGTTCACATTAAAGTATTAATTAAATAAGAATAAGAACTTGAGTGAGAAGGAAGAAATAACACTATTTAAGGCCAGATGTTTCTATTATGACAGGGGTGAGAAATGTGGTCGTTTATTGGCACATCGCTTGAGAGTAAGTGCAGCAAAATGAGCAATATGTGCGATAGATAGGGGATAGGATGGTGTAATTTATGACCCTCATGAGATTAATAATGTGTTCAGAGGCTTTTATGAATGTCTATATGGAGATCAAGAAGTAGTAGATCGAGTTGATATAGATCATTTTCTTTGCAAAACACTACAAAGTCTCTCAAATGATGAGAAAATGAATCTGGAAAGGGAAATGCCAATGGATGAGGTAAAAAAGCAGTAAGAGAGTTAAATATAGAGAAGTGCCCAGGTCCAGATGGCCTTCCTGCAGAGTTTTACAAAGCTATGCCAGAAGATATCTTACAAGTACTCAAAGACACATACTCATACTGTAAGGACACAGAAATTCTACCATCATCTCTCAGGCTTGCTACTGTATCTTTAATTTTGAACCCGGGGAAGCCTCCTTTGGACCCAGGTAGTTTCAGGCCAATCAGTCTACTGAATTCAGATTGTAAAATTCTATCTAAAATATTGGCAAACAGATTGGAAAGAGTAATAACAAAACTGATTCACCCAAATCAAGCGGGCTTTATAAAAGGGAGAGTCTTGTCAAAAAATATGCGGAAGCTTCTGCTGACCTTATCTGAGGTGAGCAAACTGAATGGAGAATCGGTTGCATTATCCCTAGATGAGGAGAAGGCCTTTGATCGGGGTTGATGGAAGTTTTTGTTTAGAACAATGGAGAAAATGGATTTTGGCCAAGAATATCTACACTGGGTTAAATGACTCTATACAAATCATATGGCCGAGGTACAAACTAATGGAAAAATCTCCACTAAATTTGAGTTGCATTGTGGGTTTCATCAGGGGTGCCCCTTATCGCCTATGCTGTTCGTACATTCAGTGGAACCTTTAGTAGCCTCAATCATAGCAGACAACAGAATAACCAGAATTAATTTATTTGGTGTTACTCAAAAGCTGTGGCTGTATGCAGATGATCTTCTATTAGTTGTACAAGACATATCTACATCTATTCCTGCGTTAATGGATCTGATTGAAACCTTTGGCAGAACCTCAAACTATAAATCAGCTGGTCAAAGTCCGAAGCTTTACCTTGCACTCCACGTACTAACGGGTTGCTGGTTAAAAATCTCGGTTTCAAATGGTGCCCTGATAAGATGAGGTATCTAGGAATATGGATAATGCCTCAGATCAATGAAATGATGTAGTTGAACTTAACAGCAACAATAAATAAGGTCTCTGTAGAGTTTGAGAGGTAGGACGCTCTGAAGCTGTCATTCATGCTGTTAAGATGATGTCTACACCAGAAATAACATATGTAATTAGTATGATACCTTTACCTGTAAAGAGGTCATTATTGAAGTGGCTTGATAGTTTGATCCAAACATGTTTTTTGGGAAAAGATGATACCGAGATTAAAGCTATGGAAGCTACAACTTCGGAAATAAAGGTGTGGTCTAAGTATTCACAACATTCAGAGATACCATCAAGCATTCACGATCTGGCACTTTCTACCGTTAATCTCAGAAGATCATGATGAGTGGGCAAATGCAGAGGCAAGTGTGGTAGGTCCATTAGACACATCAGCAGTCCTGTCGTCCACTAACAGAGATTGGGGAGCGAAATCTGTATTGACGGATTTCCTGAGATCCTTATGGAGAAATATCGCCAGTGCATTAGATATAAGATGGTTGTAATATAATCTCCTCCTGCCTCCAAAGGAATCTAGGACTTTCCTATGTGAACTGGCCCCACATAGGTGGAACACACAGCTACAGCCACTAAATGCATTCATTTGCCTAAAATAAATTCAAACACATTTTCTTCACCGAAAGAATTCTAAGAATGTTTATTTGCAACTTTGCAAGGGACAACTATTTGTTCAGACCACAAGAAGATGGCACCCAAAGTTATGGATATTGCGTGTTATCTCATGCTTTCTGTTGCCTCTCACACATTCTCTGATCCTATTCTCCTCATCCTTACAAGCAATGCCATTTAGATTAATGTCATACAACATGGTTACTGGAGTTCAGTCTTCCTTGGTACTGCCATGGCATACTCAGTTGAAGCCACATATTGCAATTGTCACCTGATTTCCTGTGCAAACACCAAGGATAAAAAACAGCCATAAAAAGAAAACACTCTCTGTTAAAGCTACTGAATGAACTCTCTTCTCATTAATTATTTCTAATAATGTTCATTGGCAAATAGATTTCTAATAGTTTTCTAGGAAAGTACAAAATCTGCAGATTATCCATATGAAGAAGGAACACTTGATTACATAAACTGGTCTTGATTTCCAAAGATTTGCATTGGAGCAAATCAGAAATGCCACTGCACATGTCTGATTTTCATGCTGATACCTTATATCATATTTATAAAGGTCAAAACCTGGACAAATCTGAATATGCCTGGAGCATCTCTGAGATGCCCTCACGCAAAACTTTGTTAAGTGTATTTGCCTGTGAGCATTTGTGATCCTATCATCCTCAATCGGACAAGCAATGGAATATAAATGTATGACATTCAAGGTGAACTTAAGGGTTCTTTATTTCCTTGTACTGAAACTGAGCAAAGAGTTATAGCCACTGAATAGAATATTCTCCTGAATCTAGTAAACTCTAAGACATTTCCACAGAAGCAATATATGTGTTGACTGCACATACAAAGACACCCTCAGTTACAGCCACTAGATGTACTTTCTTATCTAAACATATGTATACAATTGTTCAGTCACTGGTAACATACGTTTAAGATGTTTCTCTAGCAAATAGTTGTCTATGACATTTTATTTGCAAATACATTTCTGAGATATTCTATGCTAGCAACAAGAACGTGGATTGGTCACACAAAGACAGCAACTTTTATTACAATCACTGAAGGCATTCTCATGCCTGTTCAGCCACAAAACTATCCTGTGATCCTACTTTCCCAAATGAAACAAGTGTTTCTTATGCAATGTAAGTAGAAGTCACAAGAAATGATGTGTCAATTAAATCCTAATTTTCTACCTCTCCCCAGAGATGCCTTTATGGGAGGGCAAAAGACACATGTGCTCTGGCCCTCAGCTTGTGGGAGTGGGGCACATGGCTGCCTAATGCAAAGAAGTCTTTGCCCATGTTTTAAAAATCATAAATAATATGTCATAGTATTTTTAGTGTGCTTTTGAAGATAAAAGCCTGCTGCCTAACTGTTGCTGACAAGAACATTCCAGTTCGATCAATTAATCATGTAATGCATCCTGTGCTAAATGTAGTGCAAAGTTTGTATGTTTATTATAGTACAACATCCTTAGTGTTTTCACATTTCTGTGGACAATATATTGATCACTTGCAAAACCAACTTGAAATGCATATTGATAAATTTGAGTGCCACCACGGTTCCGAAAATAGCTGAGTGTGTTAAGCACTTTTCACAGAGATGTATGTTCACATGCCAGATCACATTCCCAAATTCAGATGAGTCCAAATCTGTCGTTCCTATGTCTGAGCTCGATATACTTGCATGCACATGTACTTCGGGGATAGTAACACCAACTGTGTTTCAAAACCATGTACCTGAATTAGATCACCACTAGTATATTTATGAACATAACATCAGTATGGTGCACTTCTAGAGCTATGTTCCTCCTAAAGAGGGATGTAGAAGTTGGGAGGCAACTTTCAATGAATAGCATATACTGTCAGTCGCCAGAGGTAATTAGGTAGCCCAATTCAAGTTGTGAAACCAAAGTGTTGAGCCTCATATTACAGATTTACCACCAGACAGCAGTTATGGTGGAACATGTAATCTCAATGTATAGTACTGTGCTCTCCTCTGTAAACATGTTTGCCCTTTCACCTTCTGCTCTTTCTTTGTGTGTAGGCCATTTTTATTGTAAGAGGTCCTACACATAAACAAGCTGACCCAATATCGCCTGCTTATGGCAAGCTTACTTTCAGGTCTGCCTATTTGTCATAGAACATAGTTTGCATTTTATTTACAATTGTATATGTTCTTCTGTACATCATGAATAACAAACGACAAGTCTGAGTTTCGGTGTATTTAAATCTTTAAAATACAAAGCAATGGAAACCCAATATGACATTTTTTAGGCTGAAATCACTTAGTATTCTGGTACGTGTATACTTACCTTGATGATGCAGAATATTAAGATAAAACCATTCACAGTTAGCATACCATTCTTCCATACAGTCTTTTTTAAAGTGTTGTTATTATGTGATTTGTATACTTTCTAAGACAGCTCTGCAAAGCTGTGTGTAATTTTAGTTCATGCTCATTAATTGTTATATTAATTAAATAATTGATTTGTTGGTTTTACACTGCACAGGTTCACCACCATATGGTCTCAAAGTGCATACACCTCGTTCGAGATATAGGTATATTATGTCCCTGCCCCAGGGATCACAGGATTTTTTTGACCTCTTTCATGGAGGCAGTCATCTTGGATGACTGTCTCTAAGGAAGCTCTCTGGAAACAAGCCAACACTAGCAGGCATCTTTGAATAGGAAAGTTACCATGCATCTTCCAAATAAAATGATATATTGTTTAAAATAGCTAAAGTAGACATGCTCCTGTATGCTTCTATATCCACCACTTTGTTATTACAATAATTGTGCTAAATTCAAATATAAAATGCATCAATAGCTCGTCGGAGCATACCGCATATGTATGGCAAAATGACATTTTTGAATTGAATGCAAAATAAAAACAGTTTATTTGCAATAAATCGCAGAGGCACAGGGCAGTTAGCTAAAATGCTAGCACTGGCTGCACGTTTCACTCTTGACACGGGTTCTCTTGGCAGCTATTGTAGAAGTTATGATTGGCGCACTGTAGTTTGCATTACACAGTAACTTCCATTGTGTGGCTGTGTAACTTTACGAGGAGCTGTGAAGGCGATAACCTGCATCAGCCCAGCACTTATATGCACTTGATAATGTAGTGTGTTAACCTGAGTTTTTGATATCCCAAACAAGTGAGACAGGTGAGCAAGTACGGTGCACATGTCCACGAGGGAGGAGCGCATGTTGCTAGTACACACACGTTCAGTGCTGACTGGATGCCACCATCATTATATTTATATTCATGCCTTACACTGATATAGATTGGTGCAACAAAGACACTTTACAATACGTGGATCAATACTGTGCCTCCTGTGTGCCAGCCATCAATATGTGATTTCAATTGTGATTAACTCTTAATTACATATAATATACTGGGCGCAAAAGACTAGTTTGTGCTGCCGACACACGCAGAGACCCAGTCTAACTGAAGCATTTGCTGCCATACTCCACTCAAATTTGGGATTGGCGGGCTATGATACCAGCTCTAGGGACATATTCTTCCTCTTTGGTAAACTGGCTTGTCCGAGACTTGATATAGAGATTTAATTTCATATTTATTTTTACCTTTAAATTGTTTGCACAATGAACACAACAATCCCAGTGGCGTTCACTAAATCTGTGGGGTCAATGTAGCCACATTGACTTGCCACAGAGAGCCCCCACTAGTGGGGTTGAGCCTCTCTAAGCCTGCTTTCCCTAGACATTAAGCCACTACAGCACACTAGAAGAGGACCGCCATGGAAACGGTTGCCCTACACGGTCCTGGGTTGCCGTGACTACCTTATAAACCAGGTTCACCACACAGCGCGCATTACAATTCATCGACTGGAAGTGTGGCTGGCGGATGGACCCTCCATATTCCAGGTAAACCATTAAATAATGTGGTAGTCATCACCCACTTAGATGCACAGAGATGTCCTACTATAATGACATGCCCTTGGGTGCACGATCGGCGGGCACAGTGTTCTCTCACAATGCCAGCACATCACACATTCTCCATTTCCCGGACAATGCAGGATGTTCAAAGGAGTTTTACAATGGTCACTAGCACCAGCAGGCATGGACATCCCTACAGATCAGGCATCTCCATTTAGCACAGGTAGCACCACTTGAGACTAGGCTGTGCCCAATCCTTTTTGGACCTTTAATGCCTGATGCACTATGCACCTTTAAACTGTTCAAATTAGTTGAACTATGTTGTCAAAGCACCACATGGGCAATGGATTCCTAAGGGCAGTCTCCATGTTCTCCCGCTAACAAGGTCAGTCAGAGTCAGTCAGGAAGGGGCAGCTATTCACACCTGACTCCAATTAACTCCAGTTGGGAGTACAAAAGCAGCACACGAACAGCATCGTGAATGATTCGGGTATGCTGGAAGGTACCGGAGAGCAGGAGAGAGCCCTATTGAGCTGGAGAGACCCTGAGAGACTTGGAGGAAAACTGCCCAAACACTGGCCCTGCTACCAGAGAGGTGGTTGCAGTGAAGAGAAGGACACCATCCCTCCAGAAGGCAAGACCAGGGGCAGCTGGGGTTGCGTGGAGGTACCAATAGATAAACTACTCCCCTGGGCCAGGAATGCGAACCCAGGTCTCAGAGGGGCAGAGGGAGAGACCCTGACCTCCAACAAACATCCGCCTTTGGCTCCTGCAGCTCCCAATGGCAAAGTGCCATTTCGGGGAGCAAAGGAAGTGGGAGCAAAATCAGAAAAGTGCATTCTGGGACTAGAAGTCACACAACCTTTTTTGTTGTTAAAATTGTGACTTTTGCAAGCAGGGTCCATCCCTGTAGAGGGAGGCCTTTGTGAACCTATAAGGTGTCCGAGCCCGTCCCAGGGAGAACCTTGAGGAGCTTCAAGAAGGCTCTGAGCCAGACAGAGGGAGACTCCATGGTGAAAATATAGGACACAAATCACACCTTCAAGACCAGCTGCAGAGTCTTCCAGCACCACGTGAGTGCTCATGTGAAAGACTCTGGCTGATCCCCCTTTGTATTGCATTGAAACTACCAGACGTCTGTAGGAGACCCGACAAAAGCAGGTCAAACTGGTCATACTGTAGGTCTAGCAAGATCCATGTACAGTCGAAAGACTTTGATCTACAAACTGTGTGAAAGTAAGGGAAGTGAATCCTGCAAACCTTAAGAAGCAAAAAGAAAAGGTGAAGTGGTAAGAGAGGTGTTAATGCATCCAATCAAGCATTCCCACTAAGTCAGTGCCTTGTCTGGGATTGTTCAAGGGAAGCCCGTATTTATATATTTTTATGACAAGTTATAAACGCCCCTCTCTTAGAATTCCCCTGACCCCACTGAGCCAAGAAGTAGGTTTGTTTTGCAAATTAAAAAGGTTTATTTGAAAAATTAAACAATAGATATATATCACACTTTTATAATAAATTAATATGTGATATCACACTTATGAGTATAATGTCGATCAACAATGGATAATGTTATACTAGCACACTTATTTTATTACTTAGGAGTTGGTATGGAAAGAACAAGGTAGCTGGGAATGCTTTATGGTTTCAAGGAGATGCAAAGATGAATAAAAGGCAGTACAGAAATAAACTTGATATGATTTCAGCAAAAGATAATATGATTACTTTTTCTCTGACAATTCACTCCCCCCCTATGCAATGTAAGGAGATGGAAGTAACACACACAGTCTTCAGGAATACAATCACAGCACAATCCGAATTCAGTTCCCCCCTAGCAAGCTTAGAGAAACACGGATGACTTTAAAAACAGGCAAAGTACTTTAAAGGTGGTATGCAAAGAAGGGAAAAATATGCTAAAAATGATTTTAATTCCCTATAAGAGATTCAGGGTGGGTGATAGCTACTTTAAATTAGTTCAGGATCACTTTAGCAATGCTCTATGAATGAGTGTCAGGTTGCAAACGAATTTCAGCAAAGGAAAGCAAGAAGCTGCTATTTTAGTGAAGAAATTTGAGCCAAATCGCAAATCGCAGCACTTTTTCTGAGTGCGTCGAGCGAGCGCGATTACGGAAAAAGTATAATGAATAGAAAGTCGGTTCTGGGTTCGTTGGAAAGCCTAGAATCTTAGCTTTAAAGTTAAATCTCGCTTCTAGCACAAACGGTTGAAGAGATACGTACAATTTTATGAAGGTGGTTTTTCAGAAATGAAATAATGATTCCAAATGGCAAATGACACTTTTACAGGTTTAAAATCGGAGAAGGGACACACGATTCTATGATGCAGTTTTGAACAGGTTAAATGTTTTGAATCAGATTATTTTAAGCTAAGAGATGGGTTCTGCACAGTTCTAGCTGGGTACTCACACTATAAATTTGAAAGGAATGGCCTTGTCACAGATCTGGTCAATAGGTTTAGCTGCGGTTCTCTCTGCTCGGCGGGTCAATCAGGCACCGGTTCTGCTCACATCGGTCTGGGTCTGGTCTGAGGTTCTGGATACAGCGGTCTGGTCTTGCACTCGGCACTGCACGGATCTCTGGTTCTGCTGGTCTGGATCAAATGGATTCTGGATACTGTGTTCTCTGTCAGCGTGCTGCGCAGGAATTCAGTTGAAGGTTGGAAAATGAATGTCCCTGTCTGGCTTCCAGTTGCTCTTTTTATCTCTTTTGAAAATGGGTGTGAATGCTAACTTTCTATGCCCAACCCACTCACGATTTGATAGGTCAAGGATTTCTCTTTGACCTGATTTGAGAAGGGAGCAGTGAGTCAGAGTGAGTCAGAGTCTTACAGTCTATTGAAGAAACGCCCCTTTGCTTTTACTTAGAAAATTAATTTTATTTTTTATAACTAACAGGTTTCCCAGATACACACGTTGTTGACATTACATGTACATATCATATATCATATAAGGTAGTCTCTGTTCCAACTCTGATGTTTCTAAGAGCTTGCATTCAAAAATGGCAACTTATTTTCGTTTTCGGTAGCTTTTGCAACATTGGTTTTTCATCAAATCTTTACACAGACCTGTACCCTCTTCCTGAGCATATTAATCTAAGTTATCGTGTCTCTAGCCTAAATACAGTGTTTGTAGTATTAATAATTAGTGGGGTTTTGCCTCAGAACATCACAGAGCGACCAGCCTAGTCTTGAACTGGGAGTGATCGTGTCATTTTAAAGATCCCAAAGTTGTACATTTCTGTCATCTGGTTACCATTAGTTATCAGTATTCTTATAAAACATATATTTGCCTTCCATTCACTTCACTTCAGTGTTTGGGTCCGCCCCCAAAAGCTCGGTGAGTCAGACGGTCACATGGCCTTCTTTGCTGGCATCTCCCAGAGCAGTGTGTTGACAGTAAACACCTAAATCAGCATATCCTATTCAATGGAAAGAGTCTATCGTGTTGTGTCCTGCAGGCTGGAGGAGAAACCCCTCCCTCTCAATCAACAGGGCCATGTGATATCCTGCCTTCTTGTGTGGAGTTCTGAGGTGAGAAGGTTTCCCAGCCTTTTGGACTGTTAATTGAATCAGCCTGTCTTCTGGGAACAGCAGGTGTTTAAGAATTTTAATTAACCAAAAGGCTTTGAAGTTTCCAGCTGGCTCAGGATCCTTTTGCAACTCCTGAAGTACAGTTCTCCTGTCAGAGTTTAGACTGCTAGCGCCGGTTTGTGTCCAATGCCGGTACTGCACCCATTTTTTTAGGAGTTGTCTTGAATTAACTCCATTTCAAAAAGGGGGTTTTACTTGATAGTATATGATCCTTGCTTAACATTGTTTTGATGGGAAACCTTACAGTAGAGTGGTGATGTGGAACACCCCACAAGAAGGTTGAATCTTTAGAGTGGTCTTGTAAACCATGATTTTAGCAAATTTTTGACATCAAGAAAATTAATTCCCAACAGCTCTGGGTTGCTTTTGGCAATCAGCATTGCCATTCCCAATGGTTTCAGGCTACTGTGTGTGTAGCCCAATGGTGGTTTTAGGCAGTGCCCTCCTGTGCTCACAAACATAGGCAAAACTGGGTTGCAGCCTATTCTTCACTTTTCCCTGTGCACTTTCTGGGGAGTTCTAGCCATCATGATGTTTTCAATGCCAATAATGCACAGTTTTATGGTAGGGCTTGGATGCATGGGTAAAAACATCCCACAGGAGCGAAGTCCAAAGTCCCAAGAAACAGTGTGTTGACATGAGTGAACCCGGTGGAGGGATGTACACTGTGAACTGTTTGAAAAGACATTGAAATTCAAGAGGGGTTTGCACCCGGAAGAGGGGGACCCGGAGGGAAGGAACAATCACCTCAAGTGCAATCCGAAAGGAACTTTTTGTTTGATGTTTTTTAAACCTATCAGGCCCTTTGAACTAGGAGACTAAACCACCGAAGGCCCTGATATTGATAGGTATTGTTTTGAGATTCGACAAGGTTCAGTGCCCAGAAGAGGAAGACCCAAGTCATGGTGAACCCAGTGGAGGGAGGCTGAAAGGATCGGAAGGGATCTACGCTGAGAAAAGAGGGAGACCCAGGAGTGAATCATTACCGCCCCACTACCGTGTGAATGGAACTGTACGTTGAGGTAACAAGAAGGGTTAGAGCCTGGAAGAGTGGGACCCAGGAGTGAACCATTATCACCCTAAAGAACTTTCATTTGGTTAAAGGAACTTTTGTTTTGTTGTTTGAATAAGTCAGGCCCTTGAAGGCAAGAGACTTTCAAGAGAAACGAGAATTGGCAATCGACGTTCCTGAGAAGCTGATACTTGCAAAGGAACTGTCAGCTTGTACTGGGAAAGCTCAAGCATGTGCTGTGCACCGGACTGCAACATTATCCCATACTCAAGGAGTAGGGAAGGGAGACCCCTGGCTAACGCCCATCCTGACATATGATTTGAAAACACCTCTTTCTTTATTAAAAACCCTATGCCTCACACTTTCTTTAATAAGCATAAGGATTGGCAATAGGTTTTTCTTAGAATAGGCCCTTTTTATTTAACAAGACACCACAAAGACTGCCTTATTATTTGATGGTCGTAGCTTGCTCCCATCTTAGATTTAGGTTTAGAGGAGGCATTTCTACAATCTACCTACAGTTTAATAAACACCCTTGAACTGTGATCACTTGTGTCTGTTGTGTTGTCTTACTGTTGCCACCATGATTTCCTCACATATTTAATTCAAAATGAACTACACGTACCAGAATGCAAAGAGAACTCTATGCCTGCCTGATTAGGAACTCGTACCTGACATGTTCCGCCTTATTGGACTCTTAAGTGCTGTCATCAAGCTGAAAAGCTATCGGTCCAACTGTACTTAACGCATTCTCCATGAAAGGATCTGTCAAATGTACTTTCAATAAAGAATTTGCTTGATTTCCGTTTCTGCCACTGTCGCATGGAACACAGCCACAGAATAATGTGAAAACAAGGGGGGTTCTGGGAGTCCCTCTACCAGCACGAACATGGCCCATTGACCTGTTCTTGGGTGGATGACCCCCGGGAGAGTCTCAACCAAGTCTTTAGCTCACTGTCCCTTTCACAGAGGAGAAATATCCCTGCATATCAGTTGGTGTCCTTCCCAAGGGCAGTCCAGCACCAAAATGCTAGGCAATTCTCCTCTGAATAAGAGTTCCAACTGCAACCACAGACAAGTGTTTCGGCCTAGTTGGGCCTAATCAGTGAGATGGAGCTGTACATCTCAAAGAACAGAGAAAAAGGGGTCCACGTCTGGATTCCCATGGTCACCTAGGGTGAAACCCAAAGTTACTGTCATGACCCGGAGAAATTGCCACTTCTGGACCTCATGGTCATTGTCATGAAGGGCTTGTACTCCTTGTTCCTCCCAACATGGCCATACCAAGCTCCCTGCTACGCACTAGCTTTCACGTCGTGGCACGTACTATAAATTGGTCACGCCCCTGCGGGTCCGCGCATCTCAACGCTATCTTCGGTAGTGACCCGACGTGTGCTTACTCTCTACATTGGTTTCCTTGATCCTCTTACTTCCTTCCTTGCCTTTTTATCCTTTTCCTGGATTTTCCCCCCTACTTACTCGTTCATCGCTAATCCTGGATACCCTGGAACCACGAACTTCCCCCGGAACTCTAAACGCGTCCTGCAACCTGACGAGGCTCGGGCGAGCCTATTCAAGACCCGAACCATCCACAGGAAGAGTCCTGCGGCCGAACAAGGGAGATCCTCATCACAGGTGAGACGGGGGGGAGATTTACGACAGTTACATAATATGCAAAACAAGGGGGGTTTTAGGAGTCCCTCTACCGGCACGAACATGGCCAATTGACATGTTCTTGTGTGGATGGCCCACGGGAGAGTCTCAACCAAGTCTTTAGCTCACTGTCCCTGTCACAGAGGAGAAATATCCCTGCATAGCAGTATTTGTCCTGCCCAAGGGCAGTCCAGCACCGAAATGCTAGGCAATTCTCCTCTGAACAAGAGTACAAACAGCAACCCCAGACACGCTAGTTGGGTCTCATCAGTGAGGTGGAGCTGTGCCTCTCTAAGAACAGTGAGCAAGGGGTCCACGTCTGGATTCCCCTGGTGACTTAGTGTGAAACCTAAAGTTACTTATTATGCAAAACAAGGCATGTTCTGGGAGTCCCTCTACCGGCACCAACACAGCCCATTGACCTGTTGTTGGGTGGATGGCCCCCGGGAGCGTCTCAACCAAGTCTTTAGCTCGCTGTCCCTTTCACAGAGGAGAAATATCCCTGAATATCAGTCTTTGTCCTGCCCAAAATAAAGTGACCCTCAGAGGGGTGAGCAATGCCCACACAAGTGCTCCTGTGTGCCAGAATCCAATGTTTCCTGGTATTCGGTGGTGCTTCCACCATACCGAAACTGTTGCTTTAGAGTACAGTTAGGAAGAAATGGCATATGGGGAGGGACACCGTTTATAGGTGCGTTTTGGTTATTTGCCCACCCAGTGAATGCCCATGGCAATGCTAATCCCTTTGGCAATTCCCACCCAGTTCCTGCCACTCCCCTCATTAAACACCTCCTCATGGGACCTCTTTGAGCTTGCTTTAATCAACCCTCAAGTGCCTGGCAGTGCTTTTTAAAAGCAGTCTGCCAGAGTTAATGACTCAATTGGAGCTGTAAACCTACTGCTAGTGTAAAAAAAAATATCTTAACCAGATCTGCCTTCAGCCACTCGATTTAAAAGCATTATTCGTGTCCTTCATTGTTAAAAATAAGCATTGGCAAAGCCAACAGTTTTGGCTTATATGTAAGTATCAGACCTTTGCCAGCCACTGCTATTAGATGCTCATGTACTCGTACTATTTTGTACCTGCTACCATCAATGGCAGTTAATACTACTATGGAAGGGCCTAGCAGCTGCCTTTCCCTTGCCTACACAAAAGCCCAAACCATTGTCATTGCCAACGCTTGTACTTATGGCTTCTGATTTGTGTCCTGCATGTATACTACGGTCAGTATGCCTTCCTCATGGCTGTTAAGTGCCCTATACCTGTGCTAGAACACAGTAGCCTGGCTGTGACCTGATAATGCTGCGACTGAAATGTACTTGTTTAATTTATTATTCTGATTCCAATAAGGATACAGAAGACAAGGGAATGTCAAGGGAATACCTCTGAGTATTGTGTGACCAGAGATTATTTGTGATCCCTTGATTTCTTTATTTCTAGAGTGGCCCCGAAAGTGCCTGTGCCCCAGGCCCCAACATTCCTTAAGATGGTCCTGCCTCTTTAGCAACTAAGGCCTATCAGATGTCTACATCACCCCCAACTATATCCCATCAATATTTTTCCTAACCGAGGACTAATGACCTTTTCCTCAACTTCTCTGCAAGGATCTGCCTCTGACTCTGCCTACACAAAAATGTGTCTAATACCCATTAGCCCAAACTTCCTGAATCACTCGGCCTGTACCACCAAGAACCTTCTGGTAGGTCACTTTTGGGAAAAGGGCTAAAATTTGTATGCTTTTTTTATAACAGAATATGATCACCCAGGCTTAGCTGCTTGGACTGGCATATAGGGCAATAGGCCCATGGCCAAACCAAAAACGCAAAATGCTGGAGTGGGCCAATTTATTTGGTCAAAGTGGGCCACTTTTATGGCCAATGTGGGCCCGTCTGATGAGTTACTTCACTATGCGGCTAATAGTTTTGACCAGTGTTGCTGAATAAATAGTTGCATCACATTTTATCAAAAAACTCCCCCTTGGGTACTATTCAAACAGTGTCACAAAAGGAATGAATTGCCATTTGCCAGGGCTGGACACTTTTTCATTGGTGCCAGGGGCAATTTTATGGCTCAGGTGGACCCTGCTGCAAAGTGCACTGCCATTTTGTTGCAACTATGCTGTACATGTAGCTCATGTTTAGGACAGGCCATGGCTTGTAAAGTCTCCTTTATGTTATGATTGAACACTGTTAAAAGGTCTTCCACATGCTGCCCCCCTCACCATGATTTAAAATGGGGAGATGACAGAGTGCTGCATTCCAAAGGCTTTTCTTACAAGTGTGAAACTGAGCCTAGGATGGCTTTCCCAATTTATGAATGGCTGTTCTGTTCAATGTTCGCCAGGGTGTCACAAAGGCATAATCCGCATTTAGCACCTCTCCATTAGAATGCAAACGCCTACTCAGTAAGTGCCAGTAGCTCTTTTCAGGGAGCCTTATCCGGTGGGGCCATCTGCACAGGCGCACTGCCCTGCATGGAGGAAAAGGAAACAGCGATGGCACTCCAGCTTTTCAGGGTCAGTCTGACAAAAATCACTATCAAGGACAAAACTATTGAAACAAACACCAGCTTTCAAACGAGAGGATCGTTCCACTTGTGGCCTATTTAGGATGAAACGAAGACAACGCATGGAATATCTAACGCTGAAACTACGAGAAAATGGCTGATTGTATCGACACTTCGTCTAGGCAGAGCGCAGGGGGTGTCATACTCATTTAAGTGGGTATTGCACAGAGGGGTCCATATTCCTCCGTGTTCATATACATTTTCATGCTGACGTAAAACTAATTGATTGTCTGCCTGCATCCAGTACCTGCTAATAGCACAGGGTGGTACACCCCATTTCGGCGGGGGCCGATTTGACGGCCATTTTGGCACGACCAGTCCGGCGCTGGGTTGTTTTGGCGCGAGCATGTTTCGGCGCAGCAGTACATTCCTGTCCTGCCGCGCCGAAACAGCCACAGGACAGGAATATAGTGTTGAATCATGAAATTCCAATTATCAGGACTGCACCTACACAATCTCGAGCACACATATACTACAACATCCGGGTTCACCTCCACCATCTGTGCGCTACATCTTGACAGCCTGGGCGCTCAAACGGAGAAAAAGCGATTTTGCATTTTTTTTACTCTTTCATTTTCATTTGTAAATGTGAAAATACAGCAGGGGGCCCAACAGAACATTACTGCTAATGTTGGCAGCCCCCGGCCTGCAATATCCACTTAATATAAAATAATATCCTCATTCTTAGTGGAATAAGACTCAAGTGGGGAGGGGCATCACTTTGTAAAAACTGCAATTTGAATTAACTCCTGTAAGCACCGAGAGTACCCAACATTGATACAAGCTTCAAATAGTCTCCAGAGGTTTTCCCAGTGAATCACAACCCTCTGCTCAAACATTCCCATCACATCGTGGGTTCTCTCTCGAGGGTCAACATGCAGGAGGAGCCCATCTTCTCAGCGATGGCATCACCACGCACTGGTATCACTCCTCTCTTGGCGTTCTGCCTGCTGGTGCATGGCTTCCGAATGTACACTGTATATGACCGACGTTTATATTTTGTGGACTTCTTTCTCTCTTTTGCCTCCATATAGCCCCCTTAAGCTCCAACTCTAGTGCCTCAGTTAATGGGCAAGGCAATCGCTGAGCCTATGACAAGGAGTATTTTATTTATATACCTTTTTGCCTACAGCTTTCCGATTCTGTATTCTGTGAAGCGGTGCATGTCAGCTATATGTCCTGTCCATGCAAAACCTATCCAACTGTTCCACAACGGCTACCATGCATTTAATTCATGTAATGATGGTTTATATCATGCCTATTGGGGCAAGCAGCTTCAAGGGTCTGTGATTGGAGGGGCTGGGGCAAGCAGAGGAATTGTGGGAAGAGGGCAATGAACCTGGGATAGGGGCAGCATGGGTAAAGCAGGGGAGATTGGCAAGCCAATTGCAATAATATTTTATATTGCACGCCCCTATAAGTGGTTGGCATTTCACAATTTTCTTATATATATTCCTCTGAATACATTTCATTAGCTTAATTACATATTATGTGCATACAAAAAGGGCCTATGTTCAGAGTAGGTTACCAACCTATGTCTAAGTTACAGTTTTGTTGGACATATTCATTGTGGTAGATCATTATAGAGTTTTGGAAGTTTTATTTTACTTGGTCTTTAAATTGTTCTCAGTTTTTAGATTTGGCTATTAGATGGAGCTCAAAACACTACCTATGAAGCCGAAACTATTGGGTATTGGATAACCTCTATACATCTTGGTTGATTGGACCTCGCAAGTCAGGAGGCTGGCCTGCCCCTTTCCCAAGAAACTATCTGTTACATTGTTGCAGGGTCACAGGATTACCATTGGCCCTTGCCCTCTGCCATCCACCCCTGGATTCCTGTCCCCTGATTTACTGAAACTGGCCTCCCCAGGCCTGGGACCCATCTCTGTTCTCAGCGCTCTGTGCACCTCTTCAAGGTGATGAGAATGACTATGTGTTCCCATTGTAACTGTAAGCAGTACCACTTTTGCCTGTGAGAGTTCCCTTAATGTTGCAACGTTGTTAACAAGTCCATGTTTCCCTTCATGTCTGTGTTGCTGAGAACCACTTGCCTTCCCACCCCGGGTGAATAACCATTGTCTTGCTCGGCTGCATCACGTGGTTAAGGACCACAAAATCAAGCTCTTCTGGTCTGCAATTTATGAGGATTTATTCTGTTTTTCTGCAGATGGCCCCTTGTCATTTTAGGTTTGGAATGTGTTGCTTGTCCCTGACCTTGGCTGCGAGTCCTGGCCTGATGTACTGTGCATCCCGGTTCTTCTTTACCTTGTCTCTCATCCTGCGGCTTGTGGCCTCATGTGATCCTCATTCGGGATATACTATGATTTCTACATCTCTATACCATGCTATGTTTCCCATAGGTTAGTCGTATTTGGTCCTTCCAGGCTCCTTATGCTATCATGTTGTTCCAAGGGGTTAGTTGCCATATGCATCTTCAAGCTTGCTCTGCATCTCTTTGTTCGTCTTGTGTTCAGGGTTTCTGCACTTGGCTAATGAGAACAATCATAGAAGCTTTTGACAGTATGTGTATGTATCTGTCCTCTATCTGCAGAACTGTGTAATCATGTTCTTCATGTGTTCACGTGTTTGTGTAACTTTGTATATGGCTGCAACTGTACTTTGTGACGAACGTGGCTATGTTGTGGTGTCACTAATGACATCAGCACATTGGTTTCTCAGCATTAGTCAACGTCATCCATGAAGGCATTTGGTCCATGACTATTTGAAGCACCTGTATCCATAAAGATATTGATTGGATAAGGTTTGAATGTCTGCATACGTGGATGTCACATGCCCTCCTGGGGGCTGTCTGCATAGTAAGTGGCTTCATGCGGTATGAATCTTTGGTCCATCATGTTCAATGGGATGAGGAGTCCAGGGACCTTCTCTTTAGTCCCCACTCTGGTCGACTTGTCAATCAACCCTCCAAACTTCGTCACTCTTGCTTTTGGTAGCCATATCTCCGTCACTCCGCCAAGATATCCATAGTAATTTGCATGGTCATCAAAACCCCAGGTCATATAGCTACAGTCCCCCTCTGGATTGCACCATACCTATTTCACCCAGTATCTGTTGTTGTCAAAGGAATTGTCGAATGCTATCATCTCAGTCGGGAACAGTGGGCACTCCTTTATCTTTGCTCTCAGGTTATTTCTTTCTTCTACTATCTTGTCCTTTTCTACTTCCATGTTCACATCTACTAACACTTTCATCCCTATTGTCTTCTCAGTAGTTTTGTGACATTGTGTAATGCAGATCTTGACCACACACAGTCCTACTAGCACTAGTAATAGTGCTCCTAGTACTACTTTCAGTCCATCTGCTAACCACGTTGGAATCCATGACCATATGTTTGACAACCAGCTCTGATCTTTTCCTGTTTCCTTGGCTTCCTCCTCCATCTTGGCATGCATTTTCGATAACCTTGTCACTGCTTCTGTCAGTGTGCCATTCTCTCCATCATTTGCAGGCATGAATGTGCAACAGGAACTCCCGATCCTGGCGCAAACTCATTCTTCCATTACTGTGAGAAGGTCTAGAACATATTTGTCCTGTGGTGCCATTAATCTTACTGCTCAGAGCTTTTCTTTTATTGCATTGAAGTAATTTACTGTACAGGTCATCCATCGTCTGCATCAGCTCCCACTTTGTTATCTGAAACCATTTCACATTTGTATATGTCTGTATGGCTGGACAACTGATGTGAACAATTCTCTGTTCTACTGAAAAATCTGTGCTCGTGTGATACATCGTCTAGTGATGCTTCTGATTCTGATGAGAAATAGTTGTATCTTTTCCCTCTACTCAGTTCTACTGACTGTTTGTTTCTTCCCAATTCTTCCAATTCTATTGATCTCTTCTTTCTTTTGTTAGTGTCCATGTTAGGGAAGTTGTCTATCTTCACACCCTTCTGTGGCAATATTAGTGCTGGCATATTGATGTGCACCAGTGAGCAAACTCCTCCCCAGTTGGGTGGTAGATTCTCATGCGCCTCGGATCTGCACGCCCAATAGTGATCCATTAATACTGCTGTGCCAACCTTCATTGCTGGATACTTTTCTGTGTACCTACATTCTGTGTTGTCTCCAACCTTTACTGTACTGTCATTCTGGTAGCATAATGCTGTTTTATACAGTGGTATTATGGGCATTTGTCCAGCATCATTGTCCACCCAGGTCAGTAACTTGGTACTTGCATCCCATTCTTTCAGGCACTTGTTATTTTCACCTTGTACTGTGTTTAACGGAGCTTGTACTAGGTGTGTGCCTGGCTTTCTACTACTCCCTTTTACCATCCATCTGCTGTGAATACTTGACCATACACAAGCATCTGTGGTCTTTCCCAACATCCTGGTTCTCCTCCCATTTCCTTGACCCCTCTCTTTCGGGCAGGGTAATTGCTTCAGCGTTATTGTTTTTGTATCTCCTTTCTGTGGGCCATCAGTTATGTATTGTATAGCCTGGTCTAATTGTCAGTAATTGTTCATCATGTCAAGGGTCTTTATATAACTGTCTTCACAGGGAAACATTACCTTGGACATCCATCTCAATGTTGCTGCTTGCCCTTGGAATCTTCCTCGGGTTGAAACCATGGATAGGTACATAAGGCATGGTGCTCTTGCTGCTGGTATTTCAGTTGCTATAAAAGTTCTGGAGAGACTCAGGGCATAGGGAATTAATGAGCAGACATAATAGCTATCTCCAGTTGGGTCCTTGCCTACTTTGGTCATGAGCTTGTACCACATGTTGTTAGACACTTGAGCAGTGCTGGTGAGATATAGGTCCACCCCACACATGTCTGTATCAGCACTGCACTTACCTCTCCTTATGGTGCTTCCAGTGCTCCCCTGTCCACCTGACATGGTCGTTCCACCTGCTGAAGTTGAGGTGATGTTAGTAGAGGATACAGCAGTATTTGTGAAACAATTAAAGCAAAAACACCACTTGTAATAAGAGAGAAAACAAGATGTACATTTTTTAATAACCATCTCCATTACCTGTGCTTCTTGAATCCTGGTGCAGCTTCAAGATATCAGTTGCCCGCTTGAAATGCGCAAAAATTAGCGTTATAGGATTAGTATTGTAATAATTCAAGCCCCGTGTACCATGTAGCCAGCCATGGCAAAAATTAATAGTTGTTCCCACACAGCTTTCATTCTAGGGTTGCAGAGTACTGCAAGGACAGAGGGATTTCCTCTTTCTAGTTGTTGGTAAACCTGGGCCAGATATGTTATGAAGACACAGACATACACATTAGGGTGACGTCTGAGTTCTGTTGGATCTTCTGACAAATTGGACAAATTGGCCTTGGAATGTTTCAGGATGTGGATCAGTGGGAAGCATGGAATAAATGCAATAAAAACAGTTGCACTTTAACGATGAATGTGTGTGGAAAGAAAAATAATGAATAGACCGTGTGCCCTCACTCTGGATGTGTAGACAGTCTAATCCCTAAGTCTGCTGCCCGTGAGTAAGTTACCATTGGGTGTCCTCTGCTCGCCAGTACTGATTCCAGACTATTGTTTTGCTCTTCTTGTTAAGGATCATTGGCTCTGTCGATGTCAGTGCTAGGAGAGGCTGCTGCTTTCTATGGCTTGATGTTGCTGAGGTTGTTCCACCAAGTGTCTTGTCTTCTCAACTAATTTTACTGCTCTCTCAGTCACAAGTTCTACTACACGTGGGCCTGTAAACTATGTGGCATCCCACTTGCGGGAAAGGTTTCTCAGTAGAACCCTATCACCTGGATACAAGGGTGGCTGCTTAAGTAAATCCTCTTTGAGGTCAGCGCTGTTCTCTTTTCCGGCTTCAGACCTTTCCTGTTGTCTTTGAAGCTGGCGAAAAATAAAAGAGGTACTAGCAATCAAGGAAGTTGTATACTCATACATTTCCTCACCCAATACATCAGACACATTTTCAGCATCCTGTATTGCCCTAGTGGGAGGAGCCAGGGGAAGTCGTATGCACTGTCCTGTCACCACCTCATGTGGGGTTAAATGGTGGTCTGACATGGGTTTATTGTGCAGTGCGAACAAGGCTAGAGGAAGGCAATGTAGCCAGATTTTATTCAGGATCTTCTTAATTTTGGCACTAGCCTCCTTGAGCAAGCTGTTGAGGGGTTCACACACTCGGTTTGCTTGTGGGTGATAGGCACAGGAGAATTTGTAGTGGATTCCCAGCAAGGTTGTAATATGCTGCAACATCTCATTGGCCAAGTGAGGGCCGTTGTCAGACCGCATGACCTCACAAATGCCCCATCATGGGAATATCTCCCGGACCAGGAATTTCGCCGCTCTAAGGCTGTCAGGATGGGAACAGGGACCGGGTTTGATCCAACGGGAAAATGGACACACAACCACTATCATGTAGCGGTACCCTTGGCAAACTTGGATCATGTGGACATAGTCGACGTGCAGGTATTGGAATTGACCCACTGGGTGAGGTATGGCTCCTCTCACTACCCTTAAAGTATGACCTGCAGTATTTTGTTTACACACTAGGCAATTAGTCAAGATTTCAACTGTGTTGTTCTGCTACCATGGGGCGTCTGTTGGAGACACTGTACATCTCCTCCTTCGCCACAGCCCCTTTTCTTCCCTGGGTGCAGCTCCATGCAGCTCCATAATTTGTGTTACTGGTAATGTGTTATACCCCCTCTTATCATAGTTCTTGCATACTCGCCTGCGTGAGACGAGGCCTCAATTTCTAAAATGACCCTAAACTAGGCTGCACGCTTTGCTTCCACATCTGCTGCTTTGTTTCCCCTGGAGATGGGATCCTCCCCTTTTGTGTGTGCTTTGCACTTTACTATTGCTATTTGGTCTGAGAGATTTATGGCCTCTATCAATCTGCCCAACAGGAGTGCGTGCTTCACCGGTGACCCCTCAGCATCCCTGAAGCCCCTCCTTCTCCACTTGACAGCCCAGAATACACTGTGGGTGCCACGTAGGCAGAATCCGAGTAAATTGTCACTTCTGCTGTGCTCAAATGCCAATATTAAGGCCAATATTAAGGCCACTAATTCTGCTGCTTGTGTTGAGTAGTGTGACGGCAGGTGTACGCTCGTCACTACCTCGCTTGTCCCATCCTCTCTCAGTCTCATGACTGCTGCCCCTGTGTCTTTCCCCAGTTGTTTGGTCAATTGTTGAAGACCCATCAACATAGAGCACATCTCCCACTCAAGTGCATCCTCCTGTACCTTGCGAGTGTCACTGAATTTTTCTGCGGTTGCTGTGCAGTTGTGTGCATAGTCACCCTTTTGTAGAACGTCGGCGAGAAAAGTCATGGGGTTGACAAGTCTGCATCCCACTATCTTGAGAGCTGGGTTAGATAGTAACACCTCGTATGCTGGAGCTCTCTGTGTTGTCAATGTGCTCTTTGATCTTTCCAGTATTGCAACGAGAGCATGCTCCACGTAGAGAGTGGTGCTGCATCCCATGGTAATACTCGCCAATTTGTCTACTGCGAATGCGGCTGCAGCCAATGCCTGTATGCATGTACAGTGTCCTCTTATCACTGGTTCTAATTTTCCACTGTAATAGGCTAGAGGCTTGTGCCCCATGCTTGTCTCTGTGTCAGTACTGCAGGCATAACCACTCCATCATAGTGTGAGAATAGAAAGAATTCCTTTTGATAATCTGGGATTCTCCCCTCTTTATGCTTCCTTCAGTGTGCTCAGTAAGGGCCTAGTGTAGGTATTGTAATCGAATACCCATGCCCTGCAGTAATCCTAAAAACTGCTGCATCTCTCTGACTGTTGTGGGCTTTGCTGTCTTGAATATTGCCTCTGCCCTCTCTGGCGTCACTCTTCTACATTATGGGATATCATCAGTGCAATGTATAACACCTCTGTCCGGCAATATTGTAGCTTGGCTTTGTCTACCTTGTACCCCTTTTCTGCGAGTACTGTCAACATGTATACTGAGTAATTTCTACACTGTTCTTCTTTCCTGCTGCAAATTAATATGTCATATAAGTAGTGTAGGACCATGATCGCCATCTGTACGTTGCCTAAGTCCATTTGGAGTACCTTGTTGAATATGGAAGGTGATTCACAGTACCCTTGAGGAAGTCTTGTATGTTTCAGCTTCTTATTGCTAGATAGAAATGAAATTAAGTCCTGTGAGTCTGGGTGCAATGGTATAGAGAAGAATACAGTCTTCCAATCTATGATCGTGAAGTAGGCAGTTTCTGTTGGGATTCTACAGAAAATTGTCACGGATTCGGAACTAAAGGATATCTGCTTCTACAATATGGTTAAGAGGGAGCCAGTCCTGTATAAAATGCCATGACCCCCATGTCGCCTTTTTGACAGGGTACACAGCCGTGTTGCATGGTGATTCTGACATCACTATGATGCCCTGATTCACTAGTGCTGCATGCCGTGCCCATCATCTTCTTGAATCCTTGCCTACATTTTATGTTCCCTGCAACATTATGTGTTTCTTTGACCTCTGCACTAGTATTTCCCTCTCCCCTCTGCTTCTATGTTGCTTTTCACTGTTTTTCTCTGTTCTCTCCTCCTCACCCTTATCCCTTCCCCCTCTCTCCTCCCTCCCTTATTACTTTTTTCTTTGCACTTACTCTGTCAGCATCATTCTTGGACCTAGTATAATAGCAACAATTGTATGTCTCCCCCCTCCCATACTTGTTCTCCCCCCCTTCCAGCACTATCTGAAATGTCGTCAGGCCTAGTACGATAGTTGCTTGTTTTCTTCCTCTCCCTCCTTTTTCCTCCCACATCCCTCACCTCTTGTAATATTCCGGCTCTACCAGAAATGTCGTCAGTCCTAGTACGGTAGACAACTGTCTTTTTCCCATTTCATTCCTATCTGTGTTGTAGCTCTTACACTATCTGAAATGTTGCTAGGCCAAGTACAATAGTTATTTCACATTCTTGTTTTTCATGGCCTGTAAGAATGTCACAGTTTTTTCCCTTGTGCCCTCCCTTGACTTGAAACGCTTTGAAACACATTGTGTATAGGCGCTCTAAAAATAAACGATCATATCATATCAATGGTCTCATAGATAGCTTTGTCTGCCTCTCTCGAAAGTGGATATTTCTGAACTCATGGTAAAATTGATCCTGGTTTCACTGCTCCTATCCCCTTCGGAAGCCACCATGTAATAGGGACTGGTGGTCCACAAGATGCTTGGGACCTTTGCCAAGTCCTCCCCGAGAAAGGTTGCTGGTGCTTTCAGCACCATCACCATTCTCTGTGGTATCTCTCTGTGATGTATCCTCAACCAATATGTAATGCTTATTTCAAACACCATCTCGTGATCTGATCTGTTGTCTTTAATAGTTCTTCATCTGTGACTGTAGTCAGCCTGCACCCTTCTGTCACAGCGATCAATGCTTACTGTGGTCGCCCTGTATCATCTGTCCCATGCACTGCTATCCAGTCGTCCCTTACTATTACTTCCTCTAATTCTAGTGGCACTATTGTCCTTTCCTTCTCGTCTAATGGTATCTCTGGTCTGAATAAGTACTCATTTGGAAGGTGCCACATTTTCTCCTCGATCCCTGGGAGTCATGCTATTATTATCTCAGTCCCATACTGGAACAGCTCCTCGTCTACTTTGCACCCTTTGTCCACAATAAGCTTGATTGATTTTCCTCATGTTTAGAAAGTGTATCTCTTGTGTGGAACACATTTTCCACTGGTCAGTGAATGAAATGATCATGTTAAGTTTGCTCATGATGTCTCTTACCAGTATGTTTACATGTGTCTGTGAGGAGTAAAGTAGGGGCAAAGTCATGCTCCCCTATAGAAAGTGAAATATCTTCTATAAAGAAAACTCTTTCCGTTGTCCCAGAGAACACCTGACATACTATATTTCCGTTCATGGATGCAGGATTTAGTCACCACTGTGTCTACAAGAGAGGAAAATGTTTTGTCACTTATAATCATCCCTATATGTGGTACCTCCACAGGGTTGGGTGTAATGGATAGGATGGAACACATCAAGTCAGTCTGTGAGCTGTCCTATTGAGGGTATAATGACATTGTGTTTCCAAAGAATGGGTTGACCCCCACTGCAGTGACCCCCCGTTTTCTAATGGAGTCGTTATCATGGAGTCAGTAAATGCAACTTTCCTGTCATTTGGTTGTGTGCTGTTCTGCATCTATGGTATTTGCTGTACTGTGTATGCGTGCTGTGTTACCCTGCATCTGTGGCATCTGTGGTGCCTGTGAATACTGCTGCATAGGCGCGTGCATTTTTGGCGCCTGTGACATGGGCTGGTGTGTATGTCCGTATGCTTTCGGTGTCTATCATTCCTGTTGTGTTTTGTCCTGGGCATAGAATTTGTTCTGTTCCCCTTGATATGCTGGCTGGTATTGCATTCCCCCATTTTGCTGCGTCCCTCCCTGCTTCTGCATACCATTGAGATGTGTCCTATCTGTGCACACACCCAGCACTGGGGTGGTTCACCTCCTTGCCTCTAACCCCCCCAGAAAACCCTTCTGGGCCCTGCTGCTTTTGTTGCCCATTTCCACAAACCCCCCTGTAAATCCCTCTTGGTTCTGCTGCATTTGATGACCGTACCCGCATCCTCTTGGTGGCCCCCCTCTTCCTCAGAACCCATGCTGCACATCTCTGCCCCGTGAACCCACCTCCCACGTGTGGTGATGCGTGCTGTGTCTGTGGTGCCTCTTGCCCTCCCGGGCTTGTTAATACTGCCCTTCCATGGCGTACTTCTTCTGTACTAACTTCTCCACCTCCTGCTTTCTTTCCTCATGCTTTTTACTCGCATTCTCTTGCATTCATCTGCAGTAATGCACTGTCATGGGTTGTATTTCTGACCATGGTTCTGCCTCCATCCTCACCAACTTATTCAGTTGCCTTTGCACCTGTTCTGGAAGCCCCTAGCATAGTATATGATAGAATAATGCCACTGTTTTGTCCCACGGTTCTCGCATTTCAAGGCACAAGAGCTCTTGAATAGTCTGAATTTAGTGTAAGGGGTCTTCGTCGTTTCTCTCATTTTGTACCCCATAATCGCACTAATGTCTGATGTGTCTGAGTACTGTATCCACAGAGCTTGTCATATGGCCGCTCAGCAGTTAGCAAATGGCGCGCCAACATGTGCTGTGTTCTGGGTAGTTAATCCTGGGTACCCCCCCTATTCCATACATCATCAGCTACTTACCTGAGGACTGCCACTAATAGCCCCTTCATGCCTCCCACTGCTAATTAATGTCCTGCTATCATCCTATCCATCTCATATATCCATTTCCCCGCAACCGTGGTTAACAAGGGTAGCCTACACCTCAAGTTTTCTTTGTCTATGTGCTTCCATGGTATGTATTGAGGTCACCCCTTCCCTTTTCCAATAGGGAAACTTGTGAAAACCCGATCTCCCCATTCATCCCCTGCATCAGCCTGATTGGCCTATCTGATCTCTCTGCATCTTTAATGCCCTTAAGTCAATAGTCTAGGTTATTCGGCAGAACCTTTTACTTCTAGACCAAATGTTCCCTAACCACAGAAATACATCTACCTCTGCTCCTTTCCCTACTATGCTACACAATACTCAACACTACTAGACAACACTCAACAATACTTCAGAGGCACTCTTACCATCCCGCACCCACCATTACTTTCCTACTCCCTTTAGTTGCTGTGTAGCTGAGTCAGTACTTACATTCTGTGATTCACTGACACTGTTCGGCTACCGGCTCCCCCAAAGCTGCCACGCCAACATTCTGGTCTGCTGGACTCCTCACAGACCATGGGCAGGATATTTACAAAATGGTTCCTGATGGCCTTTGCACAGGGGTGCACTTCCCCGTCGGCTCACTTTCCGTGAGGCACCCCATAGCCCTCCAGGCGCTGCGGCGGATGAGGCGGTTTATGCCAAAACCATACCTCTGCTACCAACTTATTGGCTTAGTATGCCAGAAGTCTGGGGTTACTACGAGCGTACTCGTGCAGCTCCCAGGGCCCAACAACCCTTCCACAGTAAGAAACGGAGGACTCATCTAAGGGCAAGTTAGAACCGTTGTTTATTACAAACACCGACAGGGATCATACAGGACATTCAAAAATGACCAGAATCACCGCTCCCAAGCCTGTGTCGGGACAGTTTGTTATCTCCTTGCATCACAACATGGTCCCTTCCCCAAAAAACCTATTAGTCCTTTTGGTTGGGTGATCGGAGTGGTATCCCTCATGGAAAACCCGTATAGATCTTCTTTGATTGGACCTCACATGTCAGGTGGCTGGCCTGCCCCTTCCCCTAGAAACTATCCATTACATTGTTGCAGGGTCACAGGATTACCATTGGCCTTTACCCTCTGCCATCCACCCCTGGATTTATGTTCCTTGATTGACTGGAGCTGGTCTACCCAGGCCTGGGTCCCAGCTCTGTTCTCAGCGCTCTGTGCACCTCTTCAAAGTGATGAGAATGACTATGCGACTGTTAGCAGTACCACTTTTGCCTGTGAGAGTGTACTCAACATTGCAACATTGTTAACAAGTCCATGTTTCACTTCATGTCTGTGTTGCTAGTAACCGCTCGTCTTCCCACCGCGAGTGAATAACCATTTTCTAGCTCGGCTGCATCACATGGTTGAGGACCACGAAATTGAGCTCTTCTGGTCTGCAATTTATGAGGATTTATTCTGTTTTTCTGCAGATGGCCCCTTGTCATTTTTGGTTTGGAATGTGTTGCTTGTCCCTGACCTTGGCTGCAAGCCCTGGCCTGCTGTTCTGTGTAGACTGGTTCTGCTTCCCCTCATCTCTCATCCTGCGGCTTGTGGCCTTATGTGATATTTATTAGGCTTATACTATGATTTCTACATCTCTATACTGTGCTATGTTTCCCATAGGTATTTCATATTTGGTCCTTCCAGGCTCCTTATGTGATCCTGTAGTTACATAGTGTTAGTTGCCATAAGCATCTGCAAAGTTGCTCTGCATCTCTTCGTTCGCCTTTGGTTGCCAAGTGGGCTGGGAAATGTGCAATTGAATGGAGCACTATATGAATCGCTCCAGCGTTCAGTATGTGGAAAACAAATCACGTTTTTGAGTTTTAACTCTTAACATGAGCACTAAGCGGCCACTACCGGGAAGCCTGATCTGCTGTACTTGCACGTTGCCATCCTCACATACTTGTTTCAAGCATCTAAAACCAGTTTTGCAGGTTTAATAATTTAGCATATCACCCACAGAAATGAACTATGCCAGCGCTTCAAGGGTGCGAATAAAACTCACAGGTGGAGCGTTTCCTTGCAAAGTGCACGGTTATACAAGAGCCTCGAGTATGTGCATGTGTAAGGAGGAACAGCTTACTTCACAGCATTGCCCAGCCATACAAACTGTGCTTGGGTACACTCTGCATTGCCCAGCCATCGCAATACAAAATGTGCTTGGGTACTCTCCACATTGCCCGCCACCCCAATACAAACTGTGCTTGGGTACACTCTGCATTGCCAGGCATCACACTACAAACTGTGCCTGGGTACACTCTGCATTGCCATCCTCACAATACAGACTATGCTTGTGTACACTATGCAAGTACATGGGCATCTAATACCAGTGCCTGGCAAATGCCTAATACTTGTAAACAAGACAAAACTGTTGGCTTTGCCAAGTCTTCTGTTGGGTATGATATAATATGATATGATATGGTATTTGTAACGTGCCGATACACAAGTGTTTCAAGGCGTGATGAGGCGAGGGGGGTGGGGAACAAGGGGGGACAGACAACGATCCTACTAGGCCAAGTGTCATTCAGATCGCTCAAGTGCAAGGGTAGAAGGGAAAGGAAAAGTGCAAGGGGAAAGGGAGATGGGTAAGTGCAGTACAGGGTTAGTAGAATACAAGATAAATAATAAGGGCCAGCTAGTGGCAAGTGCAAGGTAAGTGCCCGGAGAATGGGCTGTAGGGATACAGAGACAGTCCCGCAGTGCAGGGGTTGCCAGGGAGGCAGTGCAGGGAAGAGTGAGCTGGGGCAAGGACCGAGATCAGTGACTCGGCCAGTTGCAGATTTAGTGCAAGTTCAGTGATTTTAGCAGGGGAGAGAAAGCGGAGGCAAAGAGGAAGGTTTTGAGGTTCTTCCGGAACCGGAGATGGTTCTCCTCATGTTTCAGGGAGGCAGGAAGGCTGTTCCAGAGGGAGGCCCCTGCTGCGGAGAGAGATCTACCCCCAACTCGATGCTTGGAGAAGCGGCTGACCCTGAGGGAGTTGGAGGCGGAGGAGCGAAGAGCTCGGGAAGGAAGATATTTAGGAAGAGAGAGTTGAAGGTATTTTGGCCCAAGGCCCCAGAAGGCCTTGTGGACAATGCAGAGGGTTTTGAACTTAATCCTCGCAGCCACTGGGAGCCAGTGTAACGATTTCAGTCCTGGAGAGATACGGTCCCTGGGCTTGAGGCCAAGGACAAGTCTCGCAGTTCTGTTCTGGATGAGTTGCAAAGGGCGGAGGGTAGAGGCAGGCAGATTTAGGTAGAGGCTCTTACAGTAGTCCAGCTTCGAGAGAACCAGGGCTCTAGAGACAGTGAGCTTCTGGGGGAAGGAGAGGAAAGGAAGGATACCTCTGAGGAGGTGTAGCTGGTAGTGTGACTTCTTAGAGACGTCAGAGATGTGAGGAGAGAAAGAGAGTGTGGAGTCGAAGATGACCCCGAGGTTTTTTGTCGTGCAGGTCGGAGCAGGAAGAGGGCCAAGAAAGGCCGGCCAGAGAGCTGCAGGGAAGGTGGGAGTGGGTGTGCCGATGAGTAGAATCTCAGTCTTACTGGCGTTAAGGCAGAGGTCGTTGGCGGCACACTATTCATGGATAGCAGAAAGGCAGTCAGAGATGAGGGAAGGGGAAGAGGAGGCGGAGGGTAGCCTGTAAATGAGCTGGGTATCATCCGCATAGCACTGAAAGTTGGGACAGAGAGCGGCGATGCGGTGGGCGAGAAGTGCCAGATACTGGTTGAACAGCCAGGGGGAGGGATTAGAACCCTGGGGGACACCACAGGTAGAGAAAAAGATGTCGGAGAGGAATGTACCCAGTTGGACCTGGGAGGGTCGATTGGAGCGGAAAGAGGTCAGCCATGCCAGAGCCTGACCAGTGATACCCAGGTTATCACGGAGATGGTTGAGCAGGATGGTGTGGTTGACAGTATCAAAGGCAGAAGAGAGATCGAGCAAAATGAGAACACATGGGGTGTTAGAGTCAAGGTTCGAGAGCAGGTCCTCACGGATGTTCAGGAGAGCAGTTTCCGTGCTTCTGGCAGCTCTGAAGCCAGAATGATGGTCATGAAGTCTACCAACAGATTCAGCATGGAGATTAAGCTGGGAGATGGCCAGTTTCTCCAGGAGCCTGCCCAGGAAGGGAGTGGTAGAGATTGGGCGATAGTTAGCCAGGCAGAAGGGGTCGGAAGCGGGTTTCTTAAGAAGGGGGTGCACAAGGGAGTGCTTGAGGGGGGATGGGAAGACTCCAGAGGCGAAGGAGTGATTGCAGAAGTCAGCCAGGGCAGGAGCCAGGGAGTCGATGTGGTCCTTGATGAATTTGGAGGAACAGGGGTGGACCTGTTTTGACGAGACTTTCATAGATCGGACTTGTCTCGAAACCTTGTCAGCAGAAAAAAGGGGAAAGGCAGAGAAGGAGGGAGGAGGGGTGACAACAGAAGGGCCAGAGGAAGAGCAGGGAATAGAGGGGGAGAGGTGAAAGGAGGAGAGTGAGGACAGGATGTCCTGAGTTTTTGAGATGAAGTGAGAGGCCAGTGCCGTGCAGAGGGCCTGGGAGGGGACAGGAGAGGTAGAGACTGCAGCAGGGTTGGCCAGCTCCTTGCAGATTTAAAGAGTTCAGCCGAGTTATTAGATGCCGCAGAGATGCAGGCTTGGATAAGGGCTCTCTTCTTGATGAGAACGGAGTGCCGATATTGCCTTTGGAGCAGGCGGCAGGCCAGTTTGTCAGAGGATGAACATGAAGCATGCCATTTCCTCTCAGCCACCCTGCACTTGCGTTTAAGGGTGACGAGATCCGAGTCATACCAAGAGTTACATTTGGCTTTGGGCTTCAGGCGGATTCTCATGACAGGGGCAAGGATATCAAGAGTATCAGATATAGCAGAGTGGAGAGTGGAGAGGGCTGTGTCAGGGTGGGAGTCAGCCGAAGGGAGAGAGGGAGGCGAGAAGATGGCAGCAAAAGCCTCCACTGACACGCGCTTCATGGGTCGGATGACCGAGAAGGAGGGTGGCAGTGATGAGGGTGGTTTTGCCCGTGGGGTAGGGTGGGTGAGGTGAGTGGATAAGAGAAAGTGATCACTCCAGGAGAGAGGAGTGGAGAGAGGGACAGAGAGGGAAAGGTCAGAAGATATCAGAGCATCAAGAGTGTGCCCTGCAGAATGAGTCGGCCCAGACAGGAGAATAGAGAGTGAGAGAGAGTTGCAGAGGTCCCGAAAGGGTAGCAGCAAGTTGTTCCATAGAATGGGTCAAATTAATATGATGGACCTTCCACCATGTCAAAGCTGTGAATTTGCACGTACACAGTATGCTGTCAATCATCAGTCTGAGATTTCTAAAAGGGTTATAGTTTTTGATATCTTGGTATATGTATTTAGTTCTTTTTTCCCCAGAATGCAGAGTGTATTCAAATACTAGCTTATATGAAGCCGTAGGCGCTGTTTATCCCCCAGCATCCTGACACCCGAGGCTCAGCATAAGAGCCAACAATGGCATTCAGGCAGGGCTCACAGGCAGACCCAGTTAGTCTCTAAATCACGAAGGACAGCGCCCTAACAGTGAACCAACGTGTTCTCCTGTTTATGTTCATTAGCAGGTACCACACAAGTTCGTAATACAGGCAGTAAATCATAAACTGGCCCACCACACGTGGTCTCTTGGAGCTCACTCTGACTCGTTTGACCGTCTCGTGTTACAGGCTTCAGGAATGCAAAGAGGGGAAAGGAGCCGAAATGAAGATTAATGGAACGTCTACCATAAATGTTCGGACATTTAAGTTAAAACGAGCGATTGAGAAGTCAGAATCATCAGGAATTAAACTAAATGCGAGAAAGCCACATTTCTCAGCGCTCTTTAATATATAGCAATGATCTTAGTAACACAAGTAATGTTTTATGAAACGGAACAAAAACAGTAAGCTGGCTGTCATTTCAACAGGGGTCCGAATGAAACAAGACTTACAAATCTCCTAAAAATGCACACTATACACAACATTTGTAAATGTGAAGATTTGATGAAATTAGGAGATGGAGGATAAAATACAGTCTATTACAGCTGGGCCATCTCCTGTGTTTTTACAGTTGCTTCTTGCACCCGGGCTGGAACGACACAGCCCAGATGTGTTTCATTTTAGGCAGGATATCTTAGCCTCTGGCACATGTGTTTTGTTAGTTCGCGTGCAACAGTAACCACGAGGAAAGGGGAAGGCCTGCGGGGAGTACACTTCACCAGCTCATGTAACCAAAACCTTGGTTTACCTTGGAGTAGAAAAACACACTAGGGTGGTAAGTGCTAGAGCCGTCACAAGACAAAAACACGTGTTTCTCAATGCAATCTGATGTGTAACATTCTATAGCAATCTAGAGAATTGGAAAATGTACATCCCCAAAAGCTTGAAGAATGTAATAGTCCTTCTGCTAGAGTTGTCCCTGGGAGAATTTATTCTGAAATGGAATCTCCCCCTGTGAAATAAATTCTCCCCATGACAAGACATTCATTTCCTCTCCTTTTGAACACTTCTCCATCTGGCATGTTTTAAAACTGAGTCTGTACTCTTCTTGGGAGGGTCTTGGAAAAGTCCAGTCAGGCGAGGGAAGGCTTGGACTGGCCTATAGGGCAATGCCCAAATTTAAAATACAAAATGCTAGCGTGGGCCCGTTTTTTGGTTCAAAGTGGGCCAGTTTGATAAGTTGCTTCACCATTCGGCTAGTAGTTTTGACTAGTGTTACTGAATAAATATTCTTTAAAATGCACAATTTGCATCACATTTTATCAAAAGCGTTACCCTTGGTAACTACTCAAACAGTCTGTCAGAAAAGGAATGAATTGCCATTTGAAACTGTGGGCCACTTTTTCATTGGTGCCCGAGACAATTGTATGCCCCACTCTGACCATGGATGGTAGTCTCTGTTTTGAAATTTTGTTGAGCCTTCACCTTTATGGTGAGAGACTCTGTAGCAGAATAAACTCTCCCCCTTGAAAGTGTAGACTCTCTAGCAGAATAATCTCTCTCTCCCTTGAAGGGTGGATTCTGTAGCAGAATATAACTCTTTGCCTTGATACAGATATTCTGATGCAGGGTCTCCCCTTCAAGGGGGAGAGTTTATTCTGATACAAAGTCTCCCTTTCAAGGGTGAGAGTTTATTCTAATTTCTAGTAGCACCGGAGGCCGGCGAGCTCGAAAATCCTTATGGCTGCAAACTCCTAGATTTAAAAAGGGTTTAACTGTGAATGGGTCATTTACCAGAGTCGTCGTAGAAAAGTGGAAATCGCTTCCCTCTGAGATTCAAGCAATTGCTGATTATTTGAAATTTCAGAAAGTGTTTGAGGCATGGCTTTGGAAATTGGTTTTTAACTATTTTATGTAGTTAAACACCACCTGGAATAATATTTATGAGCATGCTTTTTATATTTTGCAGTGAGAAATTTTAGTCAGTCTGAGTATGATTGTGTTTTAATGTGATGACTATTGTTTTTAATAATTGAATTTTAAATTACAGTTAATGTTTTCAAAATATGTACAGTGCTCTGACACATGTTTGTTTAAGTTCACACTTTATAAAAACGATAGATCCTATCAATCTAGATGGATATTAGGGAGTGAGATGAGGAAATAGGAAGGCTGGGGCAAGACCATGGATAGTTTTGAGCATGATGAGGAGTTTATACGTCATCCTTTGTTTCATAGAAAGCCAGCGAATTTGGTGATGGGCAGTATGGGTAGATGAAAAGTGAAGAAGGTTGAAAAGGGTGTGGACAGCGAAGATGATGACATTGTCTAGAGGTGAAAATGCATAGTTTTGTAAGGCATAGAGGAGACTGGCACAGTAGTCAGATCTTGTGGAATATGGAAGGGATACGTTGTTGAGCAGTATTGAACAGAAGAAGAGGACAGATTTTTCTGATATTGACGAGGCCGAGTCTGGCAGCATGGCAGATTTAGAAATGAAGAGCGAGAAGTTCTGGAGTAGGTCGAATATGACACTAAGGTTAAAGGCAGAGCAGAGTAGGAAAGGTGGCAAAGGCCCATATTACCAAGATCTTTTAGTTGTGTGACCACCAAATGGGATATTACCATGTTCCCCTGCCCATTGGACCTTGACAAATACCCACTGGCTACTGGTTGCAGGCATTTAATACAAATGTTTTTATTCTGGCCAGGGGTAGCAAGGGAAACAGCAGGGGTCGCAGCTGCGACCAGTAGCGACCCCCAAATGACGTGCCTGTTGAGAATGCAAGTCTGCACACCGTCCCCTGACTAATGGAGTGCCCTAGAGGTTTATTATGTCATCTCTTTTCCATCACTCTTTATTTAGAGCCACTCATAGAATTAGTCACCAAAGTGGATATCCTCATACACCAATATGCGTATTATGTGTCTCCTGTTGTTTTAACAACATAAATGACTTTGCAGTACTGTACTTTGTTACAATTACTTCAAATTACTTTGAATTTTGTAGATGTATTTAAGGGTTAAGGGTTAAAAGGGGGTTGAGGGTTTGGGTATGGGTGGTAGTTAATGGAGAATGGGGGAATGGGTGAACCCCCATAAAAAGTGTAAACAAATTCAAAGTAATTGCAACCAAGTGAATTACCACAAGGTAATTTACTTCGCTATAATAATGTAGAACCCAATTATGTAGGCAGAGGATCCGTATTGCCCACAGATAAGAGGACCTGACAACTCACCACCACATAAAGGCATGGGACAATTGATCCTGCCCATGGAGGTTGAATAACAGAAGGGACACAACACACGTGCCCGTTTAAGGTAACTCTTTATGATTACTATCATGATGATTTTTGAGCACACTACGAGATAGGAGATTTACATTTTTTCGGTACTCCCAATACGTAGACGTACATTGGGAAGAAGAGTACCCGACCATATGCATTCCCCTCTCTCTCACTTTCCCTAGGGGAACTTTGGATGGAGTGGAGATCCATTTCCTCTGTCCCACCCACGGCCGCTACTCCAGCATTTGTAGCTCTGAGCAGCCACGTGGAACTTACATTTAAATGGTGTACTGATTTGCAAGCAGCCTTTATGTTGAGAGGCAGGGCCCTACAGAGAAAACCTATAGGAGATCCGTGGTGAGTTAACATATTTATGATATACGTCCACCACGGAAGGCCAGAGGTAGCATTTTTATCCCTGACCTCCTCTCTGCCTTTGAAACGATTAGTTCACATCTTAAAAATAATTATCCTTTTTGTCTTCATCAATGTATGTAATTATTACTAGATGCCTTGAAATCTCCAGGAAGGAAACACACAATATTAAAAGGGGAATTTATGATTTATTTATTTTTGTCCTCTCGGTTTATCTATAGGGGTTGTGTCTTTTCGCCCTGAAGAAGGCGACATCACGAACAGCTATGAGTAACATTGGCTCGGTTGAAATTATTTTGTAATTGCTGCCGAAACGCCTTTTCTTGCAAGGGGGAATATACAGAACAATATTAGGGTTGACAAACTGGTACTCTTAGAGATGTGGCCAACGTTTACTTGATGGTTGCATTTGAATTTCACCCCCTGCAGCGTCGGCATCTGTTTCTCAGAATCTTTATTATAACACACATATGTCAATTTGCAATGTGGCATATTTCTTTCAGAATTTCTATTACAACATATACATGTCAACGTGAAATGAATATAGGTCAATGTAACATGTACCTTGATTTCTAGACTGACTTTGTGTGATTTATGTGGCACTATTTTTTCATAATATAGGCTTTGTATTACCATGAATATATGTTAACTTGATGTATGCACCTACTGTTTTTTGTTTACTTTGAGAACTAATCTAGTTTAGGAGCCAATGTATTCCCTCCTCCCTTCTTTTTGTGACAACACATCTTTGTTCAAGCAAACTTTGTTATTTGTGCAAGTGTATATATTTTTCCCAATACAACGTTTTGAACTCAATATGCAGCCCATCTATGTGTGTTTCTTTCCGGACAGTGCTATGGGCTATACACTTTGGGATTCAATCCACTAGTAATATTAAGGGTCCCCAGTCAAAAACATTTTTAATACAATTAATATGGGAAGAACCCTGTAGTAACAGTACTTCTTTCTTTTTTGTTTGAAGTTGTGCTTACACTGTCAACCAAAAATGTGTCTCAAGAGTTTCAGCACATAAATGGTTTCGCACTTTCTCAAGCTTAACAGATCTAAAACAGAATTCTTTCTGTTCACTTATTCCTCTCCATTTACTCTCATTAATTCCACGCTGGATCAGCTCTAACATACATGTAATCTGTGTATCTTTATCCTTCAGCTAAAGCATTGGTCTTTGCTTTAAATCATCCAACTCTGTCTTTGCAACATCCCTTTGAGTCTGAAATCAAATCAGCCAGTTTTCAGCTGCATCCCCTCAGACCTAATATTACTTTTTTTATATTGTTGTTTTTGTCTACTCGTTGACCCCTTTTTCACATCTTCATCAATCTCTGTTTGCTCCACTGAAGACAGTGCTTCATACTGCAGCTGGTCTGTTTTCACGAAATGGCATGCCAGACCTATCTTAAGACAACCCCACTAATTTCCCCTGCGTGCCATGACCTTCTTTACCATCTCCTGCCTTTCCCCTAAAGAATCCAATGTCAATAGTCTAAGCAATTTCCAGATCTCAGGGTGGGGAATCTCCTGAGGCTCGATGGGTCATGAGCATCTTCCACTCGAAGTACCACATTTCCTTAAATTATTAACTCACTCCCACTCGTTTTTGACATTCTTGTCTCCTGCTCGCAAACCCCATGTTAATCTGCATTTTATCCTCAAAATGTGCTGTTCAGGAAATCATTTAAACCTGTCAATGGTGTTTGCCTTTTTGGGTAGCTCCTGCAATCTGTATCCATTGTTGTACAAACCATTGTGTCTCTCTGAGTCAATTGTTGTATAGTTGTTTTACTGTAGCCATGTCACCTGTCAGTGCTTTGTTCACCTCTTAGAGAAAGTGCGCTATAATTAAATCAATAAAATAGATAGGTAGTTTACATGCAGTTTCTCAAAGAATGGAAACAGGACCTTCGACAAGAAATGCTTAACGAGGACATATCAGAAGAACTTCTAACAATGCGCCCTCAACATGCCAAAATCAAACTCTTAGATAACAACTGGATAAAAACTATACAAACAAAAACAACTACCAACAGAATCTGAAGTGTACGTCAGACATTAGGAAAATATATGAGTTACCCAAGTACCTCGCGCTGTTCCCAAATGCATCTATAAGTCTAATTTTTCCTCAGAATACGTCTGAACATGCTCCCTACAAGATCACATCTCTCCATTACTAAACAGATTCCCTCTAAGGACCAATATTGCTGTTTCTGCGCTGTGCAAGAAACAACTGACTCTGTTCCATCTTGTAATGGAATTCCCTTCCCTCTCTCCTCAACGGAAACAATTTGGTGCTTTCTTTGAATTTTCAGAGCAGTAAATGGACACAGAAAAAAAATGGTCCACCTTCTTGAGCGGACAAAATAACAAATACACCTACACAATAGCCCTATTTCTTCAAACAATCTCCGACCTTAACAAATGAAGTGATGAACACTTTCTTAACTTTCATCCTTTTGAAACATTCTTGTATAATGTAAACATTTATAAATAAACTACACCATTTAAAAGAAAAACAAAAAAAACATGCAGTTTTTCAAGCAGTGTAGTTCCTGACACAGTTAACCTTCAAGTAAAGATGTGTGTCATCTACATTCGAATGGATCTTGATGTCAAGCAATGTGAGAACGGTGTTACCATAGTAGTTCCATCAAAATGACCGTGGGGATGATGGATTCTTTTGGAACTCTGCAAGTTGTTGGTTGTTGTTGGGCTCTGTGTGATGCCAGCTGCAAAGGCTGGTGTTTGTTAGTGAAGTGTGAGGTGAACCTCATCAGGGCAATGTGGTCATGCCCTATGCATTTGCGAAGATGTTGATTGGTGACTTGTGGCAATGGTATCAATTATAGAAATGGGGGTAAGGCAGGCCATTGAGGCATGGAGCCTATATATCTCTTTTGGGCATTATGATTGATTTGGAGGGTGGCTGTCTCAGTGCTGCCCTTATAGCAGAAGCAGGATTGCTAATCACTCAGGAGGCCTTATACATTGATTTTCTCATGGATGCAGATGATTTTTTGTATAAAAGGTAGTTGTGTGATGAGCTTCTAGTCTAGTGAGCGTGGGTTTTTAAATAAGGGCAGGATTTAGCCACACTTCAGATGGTTGCCTAATGTGCCTTGTGAAGGAGAGTTGTGAGTACTGGCTCCCATATTTGAGAAGGGTTCCTGCCATTGTGGTAACTGATCATGTGCATTCTGTTTCTGAGGTACTTGATGATGTTGTTGAATGTGTCTGTGTATTGTGGTATGGTGATATCTGGTGGTTGGATTGGCATAGTATTTGCTGGCCTAATAGAGGGCTCATATCTCTGTTGAAGGGCTCTGCAATGGTCCCTGTGTAGATGATTCGTTCTTACAGCAGCCGAGTTGTCTTCCATATATTGTTTTCTCTACGTATTGTCTGTGAGTTTGTGTACAAAGGTAAAAAGGAGCTCAGTTTGTTGTGCCGTAGGTTTCTTTTTTTTTACCATCGCCAAATGGACATTCACATAGAAAAAGCTATCAAGTTTAAGGAACGGATTTACAAAGCATTTTTCAATGGGAATTTCTGATTTAAAAATGCTTTTGTAAATCAGGCCCTGCGTGTTAACGGTAAAATGCAAAATTGTAGGACTCAAAACACACACTCCCCTTCTGAAGGTAGATTGGAGCCTGTGGGTCCCTGTAGTTCTGAAGTTAGTAATGTATCTGGGTACGCACGTGACAGAAGGCAACAGCATGACCTGGACATGCATGCGTAATGGTAAGTGCTTCATGCATAATCACGCCATTTCATTTTACCCATCTTACTGCATGGCCAGGGATCTGGTTCTCGCCACTGATTCTTGCAACTTTTTACTTTTTTTATCTGAATCTAATATGGTGTTTCCATCAATAGGTTGAAAAAGTACTACAGCGGATTGTAGAAAATTCTGCACTTTTTAATCAGATCAAACAAATCCTAGGGCCAGAGAGGGCATCACTTGGCTTATTTTCGAACCTGATGTATTAGCATTGCACTCGTTTTGGTGCCAATTACTGGACATTTCTTTAAAGCCTGTGCAACCTCTTGAGCTCTGTGCAATTCATTTCACTTCACAACCAGCGTTATATTGTTTCAGGAACCCAGCCTAGGACCTTAATGGCAATAAAGCTAACAAACGCAGGCGCACGTATGGTCCACCGCATATTACCTATGTATACAGGGATGTCATGATGAGGAACCTCTCTGAAATGTGAAGTGTTGTATAAAATGATCCAGGGGGCCAGTCTTCTATGTCCTAAAAGGTGCATGTACAAACAGAAGGCATATTCCCATAGGTGTGTCCAGGGAGTGGGTTGGAGTGACACCTGCTACCCCTACAATCTGATTGGCTACCCCAGCTGCCACCCCATTCTCCAGATGTGTGTGTATGCGTACACGCTCGTAATTCATGCCACCCCTGCATAAGTCAGTGCCCTACTTGGACCACCCCAGTCAAAAGAGTCTGGATGCGCCATTGCACGATCGTGCACTGCCCTAGCGAGACAGAAGGTCTCTGCGATTGATGTGTGGTTGTGGCCATACATAGCAGGCCATACATGGTTTATAACAGTTGCCCCCTGTGACCTACTCTGGAATGCTGAAGACAATGTAGTCAGTGAAACAACTGCGCATGCATGTCTTAAACCTTTGCGAAATAGGATCTATGTATATCAGAACAGTCGCTGGTCATTTTGTGTTTTCTAAAGTTAGACAACATGAAGAGATTGTGTCTGTTGTCAAATGTTCTAATTTCAGTGATTGAAGTGAGCGGGAACGTTCGGGAGCAGTGTTTCACTACTTTTGTTTTCTGTTTACCATTCCTCTGCTTTTCATGGCCATGTTCACCATTCTATACAGAGGATTTGTCCATTCATGTCCTTGTGCAAGTGGGAAGTTTTAATAGGAGCCTTAGTTACTAGTCACTTAGACTATTGCAATGCTCTGGCCGCAACTCCTTGTGACATATTTCCCTATCCTTCTGCCTACCCTCTCCCCTCCGACTAGTGAAACCGCCTCAGATGCTTTGGAAGGTTTTGGCACTCTTCACTCTCTGCTGTACCATCGGACCCCTGCTTTCTTCTATGACCGAGAAGGCCTGCCAAGGCGCTTTGCCCCTTTGGAGTAGTGGGAACAACTACTCTCGGCTCCCCCTGCTTACCCACCGAACAAGCCCCTTTGGAAGTGTTCCTGGGCCATCCAGTGTACTTTCCAGCTCTACCTCAGGGTATCCTGCAGAACCGCTGCCATCTCAAGTGCAAACCCTAGACTTGGGACTACGCTTGCTTGGCATCCTGTGCATTACCTCACCAAATTTCGTAGTCTAGATCCTCTGGTTCCCAAATTAGGAGAGTCTGTAATGCTGCCCGCATCTGTGATTCCTACGTCACTACATGTTGGTGACGTTCGCTGTAGATCGGTTGCTCTTCTGCTCTCTTGGTCCCTGAAGCAAGCCCCACTGGAATTTTCTTCATACCTCCTTCAAAAGCTAAGAAAAGGCCACTGTGCCATCATGGACGATTGTTCTCCCTCACTGCCGCTGAGAGACGGAGCACAGCAGAACTTCAGGGCTCGGACCTACTAGCGACCTCGACTAAACTGACAAAGTTTGGTCCAGACTGTGCTGATGGTTGATGAGTACTTGCATCACTTACCTGTGGCCCCTTGGCACAACAAATCACTTTTACGCACAAATATCCCATAAAGGTATTCGATCTTGACTGGGTTAGCCTGCACTCCCTAGCTATTCTCGCCTTTTGAACACTGCTCTGATGCCAAGGGCAGAGCCTACTCAAATAGTGGGAACCAATTCTTCATCGCCTCAAGCCCCTTCCTGCCTTGATACAGCCCTCCCATGAAGATCCGCCTTTTGCTTCACTTGCGCGATTGTGCCATTTTACGAGCACAAGGCTTCCCTCTTCTTAGGGATGAACTCGAAAGTTAGGGAATGACTCTGAAGAATTGCCTAATGCTATTAATGTGTTAACTGAACCCTCTCCAGGTTGTGGCTGTGCTTTACCACTGTATTGCATTAGGAAACATAATCTATATATATTGTATAGTACAACGATTTTTGTCGGATGACTGTTTTCGCATTACTAAAGTTACTTGTGTCTATTGGTCTGGCCGACAATAAATGTATTGAAGCTCATTGTGGGCTTCTGATCACTCTCCCCCTCCTGAGACTTATGGACCGATTCATAGAATCCAGCGCAGAAGCAGTGCCAGCCAGGGTGCAAAGCAGCATCTGCGCGCCATGCGTATTCATGGATTTCCCGAGCCATTACCAGCTGTGGCACAGTGAACATCCAGCTGCGCCAGTAACACACCCGCGAAATAGCGTAGCCCGATCGCGCCATCCAAATTGCGTGAAAATGCCCTCACGCAGCCCATTCGTGACCATACCCCGCAGGCAGCCCAAACCACAAGGGATCCCCCCATCACCGGTGACCATGCCCGCAGGCAGCCCACACCGCAAGGGACCCCCCATCACCCATGACCATACCCGCAGGCAGCCCACATCACAAGGGAAACCTCCCATCGCCCGTGACCATACCCCGCAGGCAGCCCACCCATGACCATACCCCGCAGGCAGCCCACACCACAAGGGATCCCCCCATCACCTGTGATCATACCCTCCGGCAGCCCGCACCACAAGGGGCCCCCCATCACCTGTGACCATACCCGCAGGCAGCCCACACCACATGGGACCCCCCATCACCCATCACCACACCCGCAGGCAGCCCACACCAAATGGGACCCCCATCACCTGTGACAATACCTGCAGGCAGCCCACACCACAAGGGATCCTCCCATCACCCGTGACCATACCCCATCACCCGTGACCATACCCGCAGGCAGCCCACACCACAAAGGACCCCCCATCACCCGTGACCATAACCCGCAGGCAGCCCACCCGTGACCATACCCCGCAGGCAGCCCATACCACAAGTGACCCCCCCATCACCCATGACCATACCTGCAGGCAGCCCACAATACAAGGGATCCCCTCATCACCCGTGACCATACCCGCAGGCAGCCCACACCACAAGGGATCCCCCCATCACCTGTGACCATACATGCAGGCAGCCCACACCACATGGGATCCCCCATCACCCGTGACCATACCCTCAGGCAGCCCACACCACAAGGGACCCCCCATCACCCGTGACCATACCCTGCAGGCAGCCGACACCACAAGGGACCCCCATCACCCATGACCATACCCCACAAGCAGCCCACACCACAAGGGACGCGCCATCACACATGGCCATACCCCACAGGCAGCCCACACCACATGGGACCCTCCCATCTCCCCTGACCATACCCCACAGGCAGGCTCTGACTCATATCCCCCACCCCCACCAGTGATGGCAATCTGCAGGCAGGCCCCGACTCATGTCCCCTGACCCCCACCAGTGGCGGCAACTTTCAGGCAGGCCCCGACTCATGTCCCCCCACATCTATACACCATGCAATCATGTAGTAAATGTCCACCTAAATGCCACCAGACGCTGCCACCTCCCACAGTGCAACTCAACACCCATCCATTGGTCCTACTCCCCAGTAGATGCCCCCTGGCATGTGAATCACAAATGCACACATGCATGTTTGCAAACACATGACAGAAAAAAGTGGTCCATGTCCAATGATTGTCCTCCAATTGCAAACCAATATCCTAAAAAATACATGACTCCATGGTGAACAAAAATCCAAATAAATTAAAATATGTCCAACTATGTACAGGGCTGAAGGGACCATGATCCTTAAATCCAAATATACATCCTAAAAAACCCTAATAGAAAACTATTCACAAGATGTGGAGCAAAGTTCATGAACTCCAAATCATGAAAAAATAAAGGAAACCAACCACAAAATAACTATTTACAAAGGCAGCGGGCTAGTCCTACGACTCACCATTTCCCACAAGAGTTCCGGCCAGGGCATCATCGAACTCTGTGTCTATTTCCCGGAGGCAGGCCTGTGCTCTACCCTTGAGGGCTCGCAGGGACTCCTCTGTGCTCTGCTCAAACTCCCTGAAAATCTGCTCGAGGAACTCCGCCCGCCTCTCTGCCCGACGCAGGGTGTTCTCTGCTCTGGCATGGTGAGTCGTGCCCCCTCTGCCCGCTGCCGCTCTGCTCCGATTTTCTGGCCAACTTGCTGCAACAATGACCTTGCTGTAACTTTCCCCCACTGGACTCTTTCGTGACCTCTGCGACTCTCTCTCACTCTCTATTCTCCCGTCTGGGCCTACTCATTCTGCAGGGCACACTCTTGATGCTCTGATCTCTTCTGACCTTCCCCTCTCTGTCCCTCTCTCCACTCCTCTCTCCTGGAGTGATCACTTTCTCCTAACCTCCCACCTCACCCTCCCTACCCCACAGGCAAAGCCACCCCCATCATTGCCACCCACCTTCTCGGTCATCCGACCCATGAAGCGCGTGTCAGTTGAGGCTTTCGATGTCACCTTCTCGCCCCCCCCTCCCCCTTCGGCTGACTCCCACCCTGACACAGCCCTCTCCATGCTCCACTCTGCTATATCTGATACTCTTGATATCCTTGCCTCTGTCATGAGAATCCGCCTGAAGCCCAAAGCCAAATGTAACTCCTGGTATGACTCGGATCTCGTCACCCTAAAACGCAAGTGCAGGGTGGCTGAGAGGAAATGGCGTGCTTCATGTTCATCCTCTCATAAACTGGCCTGCCGCCTGCTCCAAAGGCAATACCGTCTCTCCGTTCTCACCAAAAAGAGAGCCCTTATCCAAGCCCGCATCTCTGCGGCATCCAACAACTCGGCTGAACTCTTTAAAATCTGCAAGGAGCTTGCCAACCCTGCTGCAGTCTCTACCTCTCCTGTCCCCTCCCAGGCCCTCTGCACTGCACTGGCCTCTCACTTCATCTCAAAAACTCAGGACCTCCTGTCCTCACTCTCCTCCTATCACCTCCCTCCCTCTCTTCCCGACTCTTCCTCTGGCCCTTCTGCAGCCACCCCTCCTCCCTCCTCTGCCTTTCCACTTTTTTCTGCTGACGAGGTTTCCAGACAAGTCCGATCTATGAAAGTCTCGTCTAAACAGGTTCACCCCTGTTCCTCCAAAACTATCAAGGACCACATCGACTCCCTGGCTCCTGCCCTGGCTGACTTTTGCAACCACTCCTTCGCCTCTGGAGTCTTCCCATCCCCCCTCAAGCACTCCCTTGTGCACCCTCTTCTTAAGAAACCCTCCTCCGACCCCTCCTGCCCGGCTAACTATCGCCCAATCTCCATCACTCCCTTCCTGGGCAAGCTCCTGGAGAAACTGGCCATCTCCCAGCTTAACCTCCATGCTGAAACTGTTGGTAGTCTCCATGACCATCAATCTGGCTTCAGAGCGGCCAGAAGCACGGAAACTGCTCTCCTGAACATCCGTGAGGACCTGCTCTTGAACCTTGACTCCAACACTCCATGTGTTCTCATTCTGCTCGATCTCTCTTCTGCCTTTGACACTGTCAAACATGCCATCCTGCTCAACTGTCTCCGTGATGACCTGGGAATCACTGGTCAGGCTCTGGCGTGGCTGACCTCTTTCCTTTCCAATCGACCCTCCCAGGTCCAACTTGGGTCCTTCCTCTCTGACATCTTTTTCTCCACCTGTGGTGTTCCCCAGGGATCTAATCTCTCTCCCTGGCTGTTCAACCAGTATCTGGCACTCCTTGCCCACCGAATCGCCGCTCTCTGCCCCTACTTTCAGTGCTATGCGGACGACACCCAGCTCATTTTCAGGCTACCCTCGGCCTCCTCCTTTCCTTCCCTCATCTCTGACTGTCTGTCTGCCATCCAGGAATGGTGTGCCGCCAATGACCTCTGCCTTAATGCTAGTAAGACTGAGATTCTACTCATCGGCGCACCCACTCCCACCTTCCCTGTAGCTCTCTGGCCATCCTCGCTTGGCCCTCCTCCTGCTCCTACCTGCAAGGCAAAAAACCTCGGGGTCATCTTCGACTCCACACTCTCCTTCTCTCCTCATATATCTGACGTCTCTAAGAAGTCACACTACCAGCTGCACCTCCTCAGAGGTATTCTTCCCTTCCTCTCCTTCCCCCAGAAGCTCACTGTCTCCCGAGCCCTGGTTCTCTCGAAGCTGGACTACTGTAACAGCCTCTATCTTAATCTGCCTGCCTCCACTCTCCGCCCCCTGCAACTCGACCAGAACAGAACTGCGAGACGTGTCCTTGGCCTCAAGCCCAGGGACCGTATCTCTCCAGGACTGAAATCTCTACACTGGCTCCCAGTGGCTGCGAGGATTAAGTTCAAAACCCTCTGCATTGTCCACAAGGCCTTCTGGGGCCTGGGGCCTAAATACCTTCAACTCGCTGTTCCTAAATATCTTCCTTCCCGAGCCCTTCGCTCATCCATCTCCAACTCCCTCAGGGTCAGCCGCTTCTCAAAGCAACGAGTCGGGGGTCGATCTCTCGCCATGGCAGGGGCCTCCCTCTGGAACAGCCTTCCTGCCTCCCTGAAACTTGAGGACAACCATCTCCGGTTCCGGAAGCACCTCAAAACCTTCCTCTTTGCTTCTGCTTTCTCTCTCCCTCTCACCTGCTAAAGTCTCGACTGAATCTGCACCGAATCTGCAACTGGGCCACTCTCACCGACCTCGGTCCTGGTCCCAGCCACTCTCCTCTTGCACTGCCTCCCTGGCAACCCCTGCACTGAGGGACTGTCTCTGTATCCCTACAGCCCCCCCTTTCCCAGCACTTGTCTGCACTTACCTTGCACTTGCCACCAGCTGGCCCTATTTATTTACTTATTCTACTTACTTGTACTGCACTTCCCCCCTCCCCTTCCCCTTGCACTTTTCCCTTCCCCCTACCCCTGCACTTGCGCGGTCTGAATGACACCTGACCTAGTAGGATCGTTGTCTGTCTTTCCCCTTGTTCCCCCCTCCCTGCCTCGTCGCGCCTTGAAACACTTGTGTATAGGCGCGTTACAAATGCCATATCATATCATATATTATCATATCATAACACGGAAGACATCCTTGTTCCAAGGTCCACGTTACCCTCCTGCCCAATGGCCGATACCTGCCCCTGTGATGTTGAGGGCCATCCTGTTGTCTCTTACATCGAGCCTGCTGCCGCCGATAAGCCCTGTGCCTGCACCTCCGGGATGCCTCTGGGATGATGACAACCACCCAGGCAGTCGTGCATGTGCCCTGCTGCAAGGTTCCTGCACTACCTCCATTGCCACTGGTCCTGTTGCTGAGGTGACCAACTCTGCTGATCCTCCCACTCCCGAAAGAGGCAGGGATGTGGTCTCCACCAGACTGGCCCCCGTGGTTGGGACAGGTCCACCGTGAGCCCTGGTGTTATCTGGGCTGGAAGATGGCAGGCAGGACGACTGGCGCTCAGTGGAGGAAGGGGAGGCGGGAGTTGCATGAGTGGCCAGCACATGTAGCAAACTCCCGACAATGAGCTGAGCTAGCCAGTTCATGAGGCTACAGACCTCTTCGTGATGACATGCAAGCCCCCAATTGGAAGCTTGCACGTCAACTCAAATGTTGCCTGACCGCCTCGTGATCCCGGCTAGCATGGGCTCCACCCTATAACGAATTGCCTCGTCCGCAGGTAGTGGAAGATCAGTTGACGTGGATACATCCGCTACCTGCGGACGGGTCTGGCCTGAGGCATGCCCGCACGTGCATACTGATGCAGGTGCAGTTTCAGGGACAGGATTAGGCACAAGCCTCTCCATGGTAACCTGAACTGCCTCCTGCCCCTAATCCTGGACTGCATCAGTTGCACCTACCTCATCACCCCCGCCAGGACCCATGTGCTGGGCTGATGTGGCCTCCTCCTTGTCCACCACCAACCTGGCTGACTCCCCACCATCTTCCGCATTGGATTGCCCCTGTGGGGGCTCACCTGTCCCTCCCGCTGCTGAGGAGCCCACAACCAACTTCACTTTCTTGGGCCTCCCATCAGCAGCTGTGGCCGATGACACACAGAGCCACGGCCGCCCTCTTCCTCTGTCGTTGCTGTGGATAGGGAGACATTGAACACAAGCATCAGTGTACCGAACAGATGTCTGCTTGGAACAAAGCAAATGCACATGAGTGGCACTGTCAAACATCACAACCATCATCCCCCCAACACACAGGTCAGTGCAAGTTACAAACATGCACAATCATGCATGCCATGTGCAACAAACATTCACATCCATGTACAAGGCACTGCAAGCACATCAGAGGAGGGGTTGAACCTCACATGCATTATGGTACATGCACATCACATACACACACATCACCTGACAGTCATGCATCAGGCCATGTAGACCTCCCATCACAGTGCACTTGGGGACAACTGGGCCGCATGAGTCATGCACACATTGAGATGCTCATGTGTCATGCATCCATGGGGTTGGCCAGTCACACACTCACTACTCAGACACATGCACATGTACACCATGCATGTCCATGATGGTGACATGAGCACCCATGTCTCACACCTCTCGCATGCCCCAGTGCAGACACAGCTATGCAAACATGTGCACCTCGTTACATGCCGGTGCGTATCACGCATTGCAACACAGACACCATTGATGTGAGTGACGCTGGAATGGACTCACATGCAGCACTGTCAGGGACATGCACACAGACATCTGTACAGGAGGCATGCCAGACATGAGGCCAAGGTGCACACTCCAGCCACATGTCAACATACACATGCACTATGGTGGACAAGAACACATGAACACTTACCAGTGGATTCCAGAGGGAGCACCAACTCCAAGACCTGGGCATGCAGCGCTGGGTCGATGCACTCCAGGACCTGCATCTCATTGGTGGACAACCGGCCCCGGTGCGTTGTTCCATCATCAGCAGCCTTGAGGAGGCACCTGGCCTTGTTGAGGGTCCTGGACCTGAAGTCTTTCCAGCGCTTACAGACATGTCGGTAGTTGCGGTGTGCCACCCCCTCCACGTTGTTGATGGCACCCACGATGTCTGCCCAGATCTCACTCCATTCTTCCTTGTCGACGCGGGATGGTCCAGTGAAGAGGGCATCATAATGCCCAGGACTTGCTCCACCAGGATCCCAACTTCTGCGGAGAAGAAGCTGACAGCCCTCTGCCTCTCTGCCGGGGGGTTTGCCACTTGACTCAGATGGAGATGGATCAGACATGGCAATCCCCAAGGCAGGTGGTCCTTGGGTTGGGCTCTGGAGTGATGGAATGGCAGTCGGGAGTCTTCTGGGTCTCCAGAGGTGGTCTCAACAACAGCATCACTGGCAATGGCTTCAGAGCAGGCACCAAATTGCAGGGCACGTAGGCAGCAGGCACACAGAGTGTGGGAGGAGCCTGGGTCTTCTGGGTGCTTTCGCGTGGCCAGCCAGATGCAGAGTGACTCCGCACATGCGGAAATAACGCGTTAGCTTGTAATCCGAGGAAAGGCACTAAGCGCGTAAGTTACGCGACGCATGCTTGATGTTGGGTGCTGCCGTTCAGTACGGGTTAGAGGTCCGCGTAGGACAACAGTGCACTGTACATGCTTTTTGTGGAGACCGATGTGTGAGATTCTTCTTTTTGTGGGTTCGCACGCAAATTGATCACTACTGTGGCAGTGCGTACTTCTTGTTTTGGCAGGGGAGTTGCCTACGCGCGCACAGGCGTGTGTTTTTCTTAATTTCTCCAGGCAGACGGTGAGTCGCACATGCATTTTTCCCACTGTGGTTGCCCCTGTGTGTCGCGTACCCCATTTTCGAGATCATAGTAGCCTGCGTGTTCCCTGCATACGCATTTTGTGTGTTCCTGGGTGACACAGTGTACAGCGGGACATTTTTTCATTGCACGTGGGCTACCAAGGGGCCGCATGTACATTTGTTTTTGTTTTAGGGGTGCCTGAGCATTGCGTGACCTGTTACTTTTCCCCAGTGGTCACATATATCCTTGCAGGAGCACAGGGTTATGTTTTCCATCATGTACCCTGCCTCCTTCACCCCAATTGCCCAGGACAATTGTTGTCTGCACCTCCCATTATGCTAGTACATCAGTGCCATGACTGGGAGGGCAACAAGTGGTAAGGGAAGCAATGCAGGGCGACCTCCCAGAGGTGGCCATGGTGGGGGATGTGGCCAGGGTGTCCAGGGTGGCCAAGGTGGCCACGGTGGGGGACATGGCCAGGGTGGCCAAGGTGGCCACGGTGGGCGACGTGGCCAGGGTGGGTGACGAGGGCAGGGTGTCCAGGCACTTGCAGGGACAGCTATGCCACCCCCACAAGTGGGTCAGGGAGATGCAGCTGCTGCTGCCATCCCCAGCACCTGTCATGCCCGACAAGCAGTGCCATCTACTGTCACGAGCAGGCAGGGTGTTGAAGCTTCAGGGGCAGATGCAACTGACACCACCCCAGCTCAAGGTCAGCCAGCCCAGACTGGATTGGTCCTGGGACAGGCACAGGATGACTCACAGGCCGATTTCCATGTGGGGAAGGCCTAGGCACATGTGGTGAAGGTTGCTGTCACCAGGTAATGTGGATCTGGGGCAGCAGTGTCATCTGCTGCCCCGAGCAGCCAGGCTTTGGAAGCTGCAGCTGACACCACCCTGGCTCTGATTCACCTAGCCAGGACTGTTTTGGTCCCGGCCCTTGAAACCGAGGCAGGTGTGGTGCAGGGTCCTGGCAACACCACCCAGCTGCCGATACCTGCAGGCCGACCTTCGGTCGTCGTGTCATTGCCTGCTTCCATTGGCCAGTCCACCTGTGCTTCAGCCCCTACTGACCACAGCGGCACAAGCCACTCAGGGTCCGCACCACCTCCCAAGAGGAAGAAGCTTGCTCCAGCAGAACAGGCTGGCACCGCAGACACGGCTCAGGCCTCCAACACATCAAGAAAGCAGAGTTTATGTGATGAGGTACTGGACGCGGTTGTGGGCTACGTGTTGGAACACGGCCGTTACATGCTGGTGATGTCAGGGAGCAAACATACGCCTGCTCAGCGTAGGGCCCACTGGCAGTGCATCGCACACAATATTAGCGTCTTGGGATATGAGAGGCGCACAGCAGATGATGGCCAGAAGCATTGGAACGACCTCTGATGCCGAGCAAAAGGCAAGCTGGCTGCTAAATTCGCCTCTACTCTGGTGACTGGCAGTGTGACACCATCAAAGGACGAAGACTTCACTCCACACGAGGAGATTGCTGCTGATTTCTTGGCAGTGGAGCTGGTCCAAGGCATTGGAGACCTGCCAGAGTATGAGGCAATGTCCGGTGAGTGGTGATGCGTGTGTGTCCAAGCCATGTGTATGTTGCTTGGGTGATGTGTTATGATTGTCTGCCAGTTCAGGCTACATTGACATGACTGCCATGTGTAAACCGATGTGATGTTGGACTGATACGTGATTGTTGTCATGCAGGCTGCATACAAACCATGTCCTGCACACGGAGACAATCCTCATCACCAAACCTGCTCCCTCCTTCCATCACAATCTCTGTGCAGCCTCTCTTGGCCCTATTCTCGCTCTAACCTATGGTCGCGGATAGCCTGTGATTATCTTCCACTCAACACTCACCTTCTATTGTCGCATGAATGACGCCTCTGTGTGGTCACCTTGCGAGCTGTTCCTCCCCAGAGGCATTTTACCTTACCTCTCCATCCCCCAGCAGCTCACTGTCTCCATGGGACTGGTGATTCCGATGGCGGACTACTGTAACGGGCATTACCCGAATTTCTGTGAATATACACTTTTCCCTCTGCAACTCTGCGAGACCTGGACTGTGTGGAACGTCCTTTGGCCTTGGCGCAGGGTATCTCACTCGGACTGTGCGGATGGCACAGGCTCCCAGTGGCTATGAGTGTTCATTCCTGGACCCTGTGCATTCCCAGCAAGTCCATTTGGTTCCTGGGCAAGCAATTCATTCAACTCCATCTCCAGTATTTGTTTCCTTCTCATGGTATGTCATCATCCCTTTCCTACTCACTCAGATGCTCCTCATGGCCATTAGTATGGGGTTCTCGTCTGTGTCGAGCGTAAGCCTCCCTCTGTTACAGCCTCCCTGCCTCTATGCAACTGCTGTTGTTGCTTATCCAGGTCTGGGGGTACTTCTGATGCTTCCTCATGTGTTGTGCTTGCTGTCCTGCTCTCCCCTGCTGTAGTCCCAAATGACTGAAAGAATGCAATTGACACCCGCCCACACTGTCTGCTACGACACAGTACTCTGAGCAGCCATATTGAGCCATGCACTGCTTCCAAGCCATCCCCACCCTTGGGTGTGGGGGTTACTGTATCCCTACAACCCACTACCAACACTTTACACAGAATTACTGTATTTGCCATTACACTGCCATCAGTCCAGGACATTCACATTACTGCCTCTGTGTTCTCAATGATATTTGATGCTGTATACGTGTTCTGCACTGCACCCACACACTTCTGAGCCCGGTTCTCCCCTTCCACATGCCTATTCACTTGCGTCATGTCAAAGTGACCTGCCATTGATGAATCCATGTGCCTTCCTTCACTGTATTTCAACACCCAGGCGTCATTGCAGCCTTTGACACATGTGTGTTTTATCATAGTGATTTAAATGAAATGTCAACTGACATGCATTGTACATGGATCATAGACAGTAGATTTGAGCTTCCACCTGGGTCTGGTTGACAGTTCGGTCATGGCTATGCTATGTGCCATCTGTGTGTTGGCATCTGTCATGTTTGTGGAAGGACTATGCCTGTCACATGCGTGTGTGTGATGCAGGTGCTATGCACCATGCAGTACATGTCTTATTTTGCCATTTGACACACATACATGTCTGCTTTCAGGGTCCGGTTCCATTACATAGTTTGTGTCATGTGTCACATGGCTGCTTCATGTGTTAGCTGTCAACATTGTAATACCTATGTGTGTGGCCTATGCTGTTAACATGGGTGGTCATGTCTTCTTTTTATTTTGTGCAGGTGATGAGGCACTGGAAGCAGTGGAGGAGGAAGGGATGGCGGAGGGGGTGGAGTATTCAGAGCCCCAACGAGGCATCAGTTGAGGCTGTGGGGTGGTAGCCCATGAACATCCATTGGTGCTCCAGACCATCCTGGCCAGGGGTGTCTCTGAGTACACCTCTGAAGAACCCTATGCCTCTGGTGCGGAATCAGAAATTGACCCCTCATTGCTGTCGCAAGTGAGTGATTCTGCTGTGGATGCTATTCTGTCCAACACACCTGCAGTGGGGGTAACCCTCAAGGGGACAGTCAGTGTTGGTCTGTCCGTCTGTGGTGGTAACGGATGCAGGGACACATTCCACACTACTTGCTCCTGTTCCTGGGGCAGCTCAGCAAGGGAGGAATGCAGTCCTGCAGCCTCAGGCAGCACCAGCGCAGCAAGGGCCAGGTATCCTTGGGCCCGACCGGTGTGGTGTCTGGCAACGCGATGGCCGTGTGCCACCCGGGAATACTGTGTGGGAGAATTCCATGTATGCCATTGCACAGTAACAGGGGGCATCATGTGAGATGATGGATCAGGGCGTGGAAAGGGTGGCCAATTCCATTCTCTCCCCCGTGAAAGGCAGATGGAGCTCCAGCAGCAGGCACTTCGGTCCACATACCGCTCGCACAGGCTGGACATGTTGGCTGCCAACAGGGACCGACGGGCTTAACTAGGGACTCATGGCTGCCGATGCACAGGCCCACAGGGATTCCCTGAGGGAAGAGAACACCTCCCTCAGAACTACTCTGGCTGCACTTGAGATGGGCCGCAGTAGACAGGCTGAACAGCAGATGGAGCAGCGAACACACAACATCTCTGCTGAACAACATGCAACCCGGGAGGAGATCCGTGCGTCACGTGAGGCCTTGCATGCTGAACTCCATGCAACCCAGGAGGAGATTTTTGCATCACGTGAGGCCTTGCAGGCAGAACTCTGTGCAACACATGAGGTGCTGCATGGAGACCTCTGTACCGTAATCATGCAGAATCAGACTTTTCAGGCCTGCATGCTTGCTGTCATTGAGGAGCATACCAGGGCTTTGCATGGTCAACCTCTCTTGCCACGCTCACATTCTAATGTTACACCAGAGGGCGCCAACAGCAGCGAGAGCTCTACTACCATAGGCTAGCCGTGCAGGCCATGAACACATGGAGGTTTTTTTTTTCTGAATATCCACACATGTGGGTTTTGAGGTGCACCCTGAATCTCCTCTCTCCTGGTCCACCGTTGCCTTTTTTTTTGTCTATTGTGCATTCATGTAACAGTGTGTTGCTTTGTGTTGCACCCGTAGGCCTCCACTGTGTGTTCCGGCTGGGCCCATACAGGCTTGTCTAGTGTTTGTGTTTTTGGCTTGGGGTCCAGACACATATGCCACTCCTGCTTCCCCTTTCCATGGGCTTGCAAGGAGGGCAGTGTGTGACAGTAACTTGCACAGAGGCATTGGGCTTCCATCATTTCTGTGGCCAGTCTGTAGTCCAACCTATGTATACACCCCTTTGGGGATCCATGATTGTTTGACCAGTGCATGTTTAGCATGCATTTTGCTTTGGATATTGGTAAATGTGTATTTTATGATGTTACATCTTCATGTATTACCTTGCCTGTCTCCATCATTGATACCCTTCATGCGGTATGCGTTACCCTGCCCCCTTAAGCTAGCAGAGACCCACTCAAGATGGAAGGTGTGCATGTGGTGGCTTTGTCACGTTGAGGCACTTGTGCTATTGTGATTGGTCACTGTCTGACATTGTCACTGTCGGGTCCTGTGTTTATGATATGTTATGCTGGTGAGTGGATGTTCCTGTGTACGGTTTCATTTTGATGTGTCAGAGGGAACAGGTTCAGACATATTTCCATTTGTTAAAGTGCACTTTGGGACAGTTTTGTCATGTGTTGTGCATTTACTTTTGACTTTTTACATTGCATACCATGGTGTGGTGTGTCGGCCGGGTAACATGGGTTTTGGGAGGGTTTAGGTGACATACCAGTATTTGGACGTGCTGTTTTGCATGAGGGTAGTGCAGTGGTCTACAAACATTTTATGCCAAGGCCCCCTGAGCAAACAATACATTGTTAGGGACCCCCCTGCTCCGCCCCTCTGTGTTGATGTTCTTTTTTTTTTATATAGATAGCTGCGAAATGTGTGATGTCCATACATGAGCACACTGGATTGTTTTGTATATGAGACTCTGACGAGCATGCCAATCAAAGAAGTTGCCTCACATTGTAAATCCGCTAGGCCAGTGGTCTTCAAAAATGTTTAGCCTGGGCCCCCCTGAGCAAGATTTGGGCAGGCCGGGCCCCCAAAAAATACCAAATGGACCATATGTATTGCGCACCGTTTGTTTGTTTGTTTGTTTATTTATTTGGTAATGCGCTCCGAGCCCGTGGGCATCTGGGCGCAACAGTACAAGAGGACTCGAAACTTAGTTACAAAGCCTGACACAGGCTATTACAGAAAAACAGTGGTTGGTTACAGTAGGTGATACAATGCATATAAAATATCAAGTTTAAGCGCAAAAAGAGCAGCATTATAACAGGTTGTGCCGTTTCCACTAGGGTGAGGGACGTTGCATGTCGTTGTTGTGCAGCCATTTGAGAGCGTAGGATCTGAATCTTGTGTAGGGTAAGGGGCATCTAAGGTCGGGTGGGAGTGTGTTCCATGATTGTACCGTCACTGCACCCTACTCCCAGTATAGTCCCTGGGCTCCCCCACCTGCTCCATCACAGTGGCTGGGCTCCCTCATCCCACTCCTACCCAGTCCCTGGGCTCTCCCCACACCATCACACATCCTGGGCTCTCCCCACCATGCTCCCACCACTATCCCATGGTTCCCGCCCATCCTGCTTCCACCACAGTCCCTGGTCTTTCCATCCCGTTCCCAACACAGTCCGAGAGCCAGTGGCGGCTGGTGATTTTTTTAAGTAGAAGGGCATAACTAGTTCCCCCAAAAATGGCATAGCGACCGATCACAGTGAGGGAGTCCGAGAGAATCAAGGGGGGTTCAGGGGGTTTCCCCCCGTGATTTTTTAAAATAAAATAATGGGTTAAAATGTTGCATTGTAGAGCATTCTTAAAAACAAAATGGGTAAATATCCAAACAGTTTGCAATTGCTGCTGGGGGGCCCAGGGGGCAGGCATGACATGTTTTACTGGACATCTATGATAGATGTCCAGCAAAAATATACCATCCCTTTCCCCTGGGACCCACTAGGCCTAACACAATCAACATGGTTATGTGTGTATGCAAGGCGCTGGGGTGCCAAGGGGGAACGCATGGTATTTTGACTGGACATCTATGATAGAAATCGAGTAAAAAAATACCATCCCTGTCCCCTGGGCTCTACAGCACCTCAGAAATAGAGCTGATTTTGGTAGGTGGGTAGGGGGATTGTGCAACAAAGGCATTTAGGCATTTTTAAAATGCCTTTTTTGTACAACCCTCCTTGCCCCCTCTATCCACCATTTGCCAATCAAGCTCAACGGACCAAAACAAACTAACACACACATTCATACAGCAATCACTCTATCATTCACACGAGCATCCATCACCATACACTCACACATAACACAAGCATTCACGCATCCATACACATGATTCAATAAAATAAATTAACATAAACATACCTTCTGCATTGGCTTGCATGTGGGTGTTGAAACGCCCTGTTCTAGGCTGCTCTGTCGGTATGTGCGAGGAGGCGCAGGAGCTCCCCCTCGCACATACAGGGCCTCATTATGAGGCTGGCGGCAAGGGGTTAACAGCGCCGGTAGGGTGCTGGTGCCGTTAACCCCTTACCACCACATTACGAGTTCCCTTAGCGGAAGCCGCTAAGAGACCAGGGAGCTAATAACGGGCCTGTTATTAATGGGCCCATTATTAGCTCCCTCCCCATTCCCATTGAGCCCTATGGGGGCTCAAATGGGAATGGGGATGGCTTCCCTGAATGGGGATTTACCGGGTCCTTCAAGGTTGGAATGACCCTGTAAGTCCCCATTCAAGGAACCCAGACCCGGACACGAGTTTGAAGGCAGCCATGGTGCTAATAGCACCATGGCTAGCTCCAAACTCGTAATGACCCCCACAGACATGCAGTGCCCCAGCCAGCATTTCCAATGAGCTATGCAATGCTGGCGAAGCAAAACTCCCCAGCCTTGCATGGCTTGGTGAGCATGTACGGCTGGGGAATTAACTGAACTGTCAAAGGGAAATAGGGTTTCCCTTTGACAGTTCAGCCAGCCCAGGAGCACTTCCTCAGCTGGAAAAAGCAGCTGAGGGAGTGATCATTGTTTCGCTGGGCTGGCTCCTTAGCTCCTCCATAATGGGTGAGGGGGCCACTGGGTGGGCACCCCCTCGTCATTATGGATGAGCTGCCAGGCTCGGACTGGCCTACTGGCCTGTTCCCCTTCCCTTTGACTGGTCGCGCTCTGAAACACCTGTGTATTAGCGCAATACCAATAAAATATCATATATCATAGGGCAATGCCTGTACCAAATATACTAAATGCTAGTGTGGGCCAGTCAAAATGGGCCACCTTTTTGGCCAATATGTGCCAGTTTGATGTGTTACTCCCCTACGCAGTTAGTAATGTTGACAATTGTTGCTAAATAAATATTCTATAAATATCATAATGAACTTACATTTTAACACAAAGCACCACTTTGTGTACTATTCAGTCTGTTAATGAATATCCATGTACAACTGCGGGCCACTTTTTCATTGGTGCCTGAGACAGTGTCATGCTTCAGCCCGACCATGTGAGCCGCGCCTGCCCATTTCTTCCAATGTAAAAATATATATTACACGGCCACGATAGTGGCCGTGTAGTTATGGTTAAGTTGCTGTTTCCATAGGAAGAGCACTTTTTGGGCGGCTTATAACTTCGCTCCCCCTGGACGAATCCTCACCAAACTTTGCAAAAAAAGTATATGGGCCACTCTGAAGTTTTTTGCAAAGTTTGCTGATGTTTGGTCCAGGGGGGGAGGTATAGGGGGATCCCAAAACGTCTTTTTTCCCATAGACTCCTTTAAAACGACCAAAAAATATGTCTGAATAAATTAGTGATATCTATGTCCGCTCCGTGGTCACATTTCCCTGTTCGCTCCACGGACATGATACCGATTTGGCCAGGGGGGGTGGCGTCATCACCGCGGACACACAACGTCTGCGCCGATTGGCTACAGCGAGCCGTGATTTACGTCAGAATGTGTGGATGCGCCTGACATCTTGGATCCGAAGACAGCGCGCTACTTACCAGAGGCGAAATGCTGTTTTCGAAACTATTTTGCTCTCCTACAGTGCGTGGGGAGGATCACAGAGTAAGAGACGGATGAAATACTGTACTTGTTTGGCCGGCAAGTGTCTATTATATATTCTGCATTGGCGCCTTCTTCAGGATGTTTGTACGTGGAGAAAATGAGGGATCTAATAAGGCTACTATTTGAGTCTGTGCTGTGTACAGGCAACTTGAAAATGTTCGCAGGACACGCGTGGCGTTAGTGACCATTAATTTTGAGTGTATTTACCTATTATATTACATTTTCCTATGGGTGTGCTATTGCTTAGTACGCCACCATGGTCGTGACATGCTGCAGTGGTTGTGGGCAGGGCCTAGATAACCTGCATTGGCGCCTTCTTCCGGATGTTTGTACATGCAGAAAATGAGGGATCTAATAAGGCTACTATTTGAGTCCGTGCTGTGTACAGACACCTTAAAAATGTTCGCAGGAAACGCATGGCATTAGTGATCATTAATCTTGAGTGTATTTCCCGATTACATTACATTTTCCTATGGGTGTGTTATTCCTTGGTACGCCACCATGGTTGTGACATTCTGCAGTGGTTGTGAAGAGGGCCTAGAGTCTTGGATGCATGGCTGTAGGCCGTAGGCCGAAGGCCATACTTCCCAGACTGTAGGCCCTGCCCACAACCACCGCTGCATGTCACGACCATGGCTACACGTGTAGTATTGATTATCGCTTACATGGTTGAGGGGAGAGTGTACAGTGTTGGGTGCATGGCCTTTGGCCATGCACCCAACAACAAAGTTATAAGCACTGGAGTTATAAGCCAGTGCACATTAACACATTGCAATAATATCTATGTACAAACAGGTAGGAGTGCAGTGTCTGGCCAGAATAAGTGAAGCATAGCACACCTATCAATACACCCGTACTACTGTACATCACTGAGGTGATTGTAGGCAGGATGTAGAGTTTTGCTTCCATGGCTGCAGCACGTAGCCCATACATCATACTCGTAAAACCCTAGGCCCTGCCCAGAAACACCACTTCATATTACTGCAGTGCATACACTCGTCCTATAGGTTAGCATGTCAGATGGTTCTGGGGAGGGTGTACAGTCTTGGCTGCATGGCCGAAGCCCATGCATACAGTAACTACTTTGTTAGCGGTGGAGGTATAAGCCATTGTACACCTATACATTCAAAAGTACGTGGACATATATCTTAACCTCTAGGTCCTGCCGTCACCCACTGCAGCACAATCGAGAGCGACGTTAGTGACTGTGTTGCTTTGGTGGAGTGGTGTTTCCATAGAAAGAACTGTTTTTGGCTGCCTTATAACTGTCCTATCCTTGGACTAATCGTCGCCAAACTTTGGAAAAACAATATATCGCACACTCTGACTTTGGATGGAAAGTTTGGTCATGTTTGTGCAGGGGGGCAAAAGTTATACGGGGCAGGGGTTCTCAAAACGTCTTTTTTCCCCTTACACTGAACGGGGGGAAAAGGTTGTGCTCAGGACCATGTGGCTCTTTCACAGATTGTTTGCAAAATAGCCTGCAGTAAGGTAGCTTTGTTTGGTGGCCCCCTCTCTTCTAATGTTTTCGTGTGCGCGGATACTGCCAGAAACAGCTCCAAAACAAGAGAGCATTAGACTTCTCACACTCAAGTAATAGTATTTCACAAGGTGACCTTTGAGGGGACCCAATGAGCTGTGGAAGCACAAAGTGAAAAAGTGCAGTTTTCTTGTCTGCAAAATGATACGTTTAAATGGAAGTTTGTGCTCACTGCACCACGGCCAATTACAGTGTGTGGATTAAAATGTGTTTTGCACTAATATTTCCCTCAGATTGGCCTTTTCAGTTTTGAGAACTAAGGCCATCATCTGCACTGTTTGCTTGAAACAGCGCTTCTGAAGCTGTATGGGAGTACAGGTTCTGATAATTAGATTTCATTATGTTGCTTCAAAACAAGAATATATTTGCCTTCTGAGTGAAGGGCACACAAGTTGCTTTTTTGATTGACCGCTCAGTACGCCCGCGCATCTGAGTGAATGTAAAGGGGCAATTGTTTTTTGACCTTGAGCCCAAGAGAAACTTGCGCGTTATTCACGAAATGAAAGGGTAAAAAAAATGCAATTGATAAGGTTATGTTTTAAAAAGTTTGTAAGTGACATGCATATCAGTCAACGAAGATTCTTTGCTTCAAACACATTTGTGAATGATTTGCCGAAAAAGAATGGAGGCTGTAAATATTTTGTTTACTTTGGCCCACTGTACAGCAAACCGTGCTTTATTTTTACATAACTGCATATCTAATTGTGCTAATATAATTGACGTATTATTTTTCTGCCCTTTTACAATTTTCCTGTAATGTTGCAGAGTGCACACGTTGCTCATTTGCAGGGTATGACTGCACTCAACCTTTTTTACTATTTATATTTCTAATTTGAAACGCTTACTTTGTCCGCATAGCTTTGTATATAACTTTGCACGTTTTTTTGGTCTTCTTTGAAATGACGAGACGTAATTTTTTTTTATTTGTCCACTCTTTTTTGTTTCATACCTAAATTATCATCTTTCTGTGTACTTGCCATTTTGTTTTCTCTTACGGCGCATGCAAAATCTCGCCGTTTCTAACCTCCACCTATAGGTACACTTGGACATTAGTAACATATTACTAAAATGTCAACTTTGAGCACGTATTTTTGTGTACCACTTTGCACATTTTCTATTTGATCTTTTAAAAAATGTTGGTACAGGTTGGTTACTGACACTTATTTTTTGTAACTTTTCCCGACTAGGTATATTTTGCTGTACTGTGCGTGCCATGGTTTCCAAATCCCGAGTGAGGGCTTCTTTGGACAGCAAATACAACTACTGGTGAGCGGTTGCCTGTCCACAACAATAATGTGGAATGACACTGTAAGCCCGCTTTGTCCGTTTACTGAACTCGTTATTCGGAGCAACGTGTCATAACATGTCTGCCTCACTTATTTTGGTGCATTGCAAAATCTAGGCCAGGTGGTTTTATTCACTGACAATCACAATATAAAAATTGAAAAGGTGCTGTATATCAAAATGGTAACCTTGTCTTGTGTTCTTAAAGTACTTTCCTTAGGGTCTGGTCTAAGCTCATGATGCATATGCATGGGGCAATAGCAGGCCTCAAACTCACAATTAATTTGTATGCAGGAAGATAAACTTTCTGATGATGCTGTTTCTTTCTTCCTTACTTGAGATTCCCTGTATGTGCCTTTGATTTGTATGCATTGGGTCTTCATATGTATTGTTTGTACTAGTACAAGTGTGTATTAAGTCTTGAATTGTTAGCTAGTTATTAAATATTTAACATTACACAATCACCCCTGACATCTTGCTACCAACATAATAGAAAGAACCCCTTGTAGGTAGGGACTTTTCGTCATCATTATTTTCACATGTGATGTCATCAGTGATGTCATCAATGATATTTGTGATGTCATATTTGATGTCCTGGGTGTTAGTCTTAGCAATGCACGTAGATTGCTCAGCTTACCATAATGGGGGGAATGTGCAGTGTTTTTTGGTTTCACTATGAAGTCTAACATTCCTTTAGTTCTTTTTTTTTACTGAATGTACATATGTATGTATGGCAGGGAAGGAAAAGAAAGAGGCTAAACAAGTGATGTCATCATTGATGTCATCATTGACATTTGAGATGACAGCTTTCATGGTCTGGGTGTTAGTGTTAGCAGTGCACAGGGGCGGTGGCAGAGTTGGGGGCTTAGTTTACCATAACTGTCGAATTTCAGGGGTTTTTCGGTTTTAATTTGAAGCATAAAGGGGAGGTGGAAAGTATTATTGTAGTGAAGTGTACAGGTTTTTGTTAGGGAAACTTAACCATAACGTCCCCTCAACAACGTTTTTTTTAGTGATACATATATATTTTTTACATTTCATGATGGGCTCTCGCGGCCCCCCACGGATGCGGCTGCGGCCCCTCACGGGGCCGCGCCCCACAGTTTGAATACTGCTGGGTTAGTGGCATACTGCATCTTGAATGTGTGCCTTTTGGTCACACAGGATTGTGTTGGTTTAAGTAGCTACGGATGCACACAATGTAGCACTTCCAAGGACACATCCTCAGGGTGGTAAGGTAGTGACAGTTGATTGTCCCTTTGTCATCATCGATTGTCACCTGGAATGTGCAAGGCCTGCGTGCAGTCCGCAGAGGTGGGATTTTAGGTGAAAAATTGTGCCACAAGCTGGGTACAGGCAGCTTCGCCACGTGCCCTTTCCCCTCCCATGCACAGCGGGCGTGCATGTGGTTGGGGATGTGGGGGCGCCACCATGTCCACCGGTACGCCCCACCGTGTTGCAACATTGTGCAAGACACATGCTGCCACAATGATCCTGCACACTACTGGTGGTGCATATAGTAGCTGTCCACCGGAGTGGTGAAGTGAGCGGAAGCGTGACCTTAGCACTCCGAATGTGCGCTCCACTATGGCCCTGGTTGCAATATGGGCTGCGTTGTATCTTACCTGGGGTGGTGTGGTGGGGTTCTGTATTGGCGTCATCATGTAGGTGTTCAGAGGGTAGGCACTGTCCCCTGGGGAGGTGATAATGGTCGTCATTTGTTGGGTTTGTCTATTTGTCTGTGTGTGACATGCATGCATGTGCACAGGCATTTGTACTCACCAATGAGCCATGTGTTGGCATGCCTTCCAGCTTCCAGGTCCCGGTTTAGGGGTGACATTCTGAATATGAAACTACCATGGTTGGACCCTGGATAGTTGGCATAGACAGAGGTAATGATTCCTTGGCATTGCATGCAACCTGCACGTTGATGGAATGCCAGTGCTTGCGATTGCGATAGATGTGCTCAGTGGCCCTAGGTGGACGCAGGGCCACATGGGTGCAATCAATGGCACCAAGCACTTCGGGGAAGTGTACAACTCTGTAAAAGTCCTGGACCACGGCCTGCCTTTCTGCAGGTGTTCTGGGCATGTATATGTGCCTGTGGACTGAGGGGCGTGCTGTCATGATTGCCAACACCTGGTGTAGGCAGCGTGACTGCGTGGGCTGTGAGACGAAGTATGGCAGTTGTCCACTGAAATGACCCAGTGGCCAAAAAATGCAGTACATTGAGCACCTTTTCCAAGGGGCTCAGTGCTTGGGAGCACAGCGTGGGTGATATGAGATCATCCTCCCACTCAGTGACCAGGTCTAGGATGATATGAGGTGGAAACCTATACCTGCCATAGACCTGGTCATCAGGCATCCCAAAAAGGCTGGTCCTGGGTAAAAAAAATGCGGGGCCTGGCTATCCTCCTTCTCCTCCTGCGGTGTCCCACGATCACTGCTGTGTGGAATGGTACATTCATCGTAGCTGTATACGCGCATTTGTTGTTTGTGCACACTTTATGCATTGGCTTGGGTGTGCTGGGGCGCTTCTGCCTGCTTTCGCCTGGCGTACGTGTTTCCGGGTTTGCGTGTCTTTTGCCACGCGCTGCGGAGCCTTGTTCGATTCCATGAATACGTGTTGTTAGCGCGCGCGTGGGCGTTGCAAGGATTTTACTGCAGTGCTTCCCCATAACGCCCACATTTTCGCATGTTGTTTTCCATTTCACATGTTTCGCCCCCTTTTTAGGTGTGTGCGCTGGATGGTGTGTGCCTTTGATGGCCGTATCGCGCAAGGTGTTCGTGGTGTCTCAGTGACATCTTGGACCCACGCGGATTCAATGCAGGTCTCAGGTAAGCCACGCGGAATGTGTTCCATGAATACAGAAACGGGTGCTTGCACGCGAAAAAACGCGCGCATGCGCCCGTTTCAGGCGTACATTTATTCCATGAATTACCCTGTTAGTCTTGACCACCTGCTAAGCTACCTAGATTGGTCTGTCTTGTCCAGAAGGTTCCCCTGTTTCACTAAACCAAGGGTGGCCTCCTAAACCTATGCCCACCAGGTCAGAGTTTAGAAATCCATCTTAACACTTACCACCTTCTCAGTCACTTGCACAGTAGGATTGTCTCAAGGCCAATACAAACGTTTTTAGTTTTGTTGTTATTCCCCTGTTCCCCCCATTTTGTCTTTTGCCCACATGGAAATACTTGTGTATGAGCGCCATATAAATGTCCAATAAATAAAATAAATAAATGAAGGAGTGTGTGTAGGGAGTCGTTTGATCTGTCACTGGAGGAGGGACAATGAAAGAAGTGTTTGATGTGCACAAGATGATTCTTTTACGTCATCTGGGTTTCGATGACATGGCCAAACGAGACCCAATGGAAGATGGAAAGTATGACCGGTGCAGGCTTCTAGGTCATGCTGTTGGCGCTGGAGACATTCAGGCAGTAGAATGAAAAAAGTGTTCCACACCCACAAGATGGCTCTTGCACCTCTTTGTTGTAGGGCGTGACCCAATGGTTGTGTGAGTGCACAGGCTTCTGAGCACGCTGTGGGTGCTGGAACAAACAGGACTGCCAACAAAAGGACAATTTGTCTAGGACTGATCATTGTCCCTTTCTTTGCCATCCATTTTCCAAGCAAAGGCCAGAGTAACATTAGATGTGTTAACACTTTGTTCCTTGGGGCAATCTTCTAGTGTGGAAGGAAACTTATGTAAGAGCATACACTCCTCTGCTACATCATGAGTCCTATGGCATTGGCAGGGCTCAAGTCGAGGGTACACGCAGGGACGGAGTCCACCCACTTAAGAGGGTGGACTCAGTCCCCCCTAGCTAAAAAGCAGAACCTTGAAAGTCTTCTTTGAATTTATGAATTAAAGGCGACTTCGGATATCGATTCGTCAGGTTTGCAGGTCAGACACTTCACCACTGCACTATGCCACCATCAGTAACCTGACAAAAAAATAACAAACAACTAAAGGTGAAATGTCCCATTTTGGTTCTGCATGTATCAGGGAAAACATTTGTATTGGTTCGTGGAGTTCCTCATCACCTGCACACCTTTTAATGGTTTCGAAAACACTTTTAGAAGAAAATATTCTCTTAGTTGTGTGTGTTGATTTTATGAAGGGGAAATGCCATTCGTACTGTGCAATTTGGGTGGTTAGGCAAAGCCAATCTAATGAAATGTGCGTATTTCACCGTGATATGCTAATTTCTGACGACGACACATCCCATTTCGTTTTTTGATGAGTCCCCCCACTTATATTTTTTGGACTTGCCCCCTGGGCATTGGGCAAATAAAGAATAGAGACACAAACGTGTTCTCTGAGTAACAAAGTTTGCATCATTTCGCTTCATGTCTTTGAGGCTCTTAGAAGAAAGATTATTTCATAATTCACGAGGTGTGGCATGTGGGTGTATCTACTCAGTTACCGCCCAGTGCTTTCATAAAAATAATCACATAAAAAAAGATAAAAACATGAACTATTATGGGTTTCATTCAATGTTGTGAGTTTTGAAACACAGATGGATGGATACATAAAGTTAAAAACAAGTAGCACCTTTGAAATGTGAATTCATAAAACTTTAAAACATGAGTTCCTTCTTTCTGTGCCCATTAGGTAATACGGTCCTTCAGCATTCAGAAATATGTTCTCTCAGCTACAAATGTATAGACATGACAATTGTCTAGTCTAAATGTATTCCAAACCAAGATGCGCGCTCTAATGTTAAATGAAGCAGTTCTCCATCTGCACGGTGAGTAATCCCAGCAACTCCCGATTGGTGCTTTTGGGAGCAGGGAGACCAAGCTGCGGGCCAGTGAGAGGAAGGGGAAGGAAGCCGAGCAGACAGACTTCGCCTTTCTTGCCAGCAGCACTTCCTCGAGCGGCTCGGTGACAGGACAGCGGGGCGGGCAGCGTGGAGAGGAGAAGACAGCATGCCACCCGCGGGGAGTTCTGTGTGCAGAGCCGGCGTCCTGTTGCTGTTCATAGGGGCGCTGTGCCATGGCGTTTGCGGGGGTCGCTCCAAGGCGTCCCGAGGAGTTGCTGTCCCCTTTGTCTTTGACCCCCAGGCAGTCTGTAACCCCCCATGCCAGCATGTTGGCCTCTGCATTAGGAACAACACCTGCTTCTGCTCCACGGGCTACGAGGGAGAGCTCTGCCAGTATGGTAATGTCCATTTAATTAATTTTAAATCGGAGCACCACTCCATTTCATGTTATGGCTAAATAGTCCTCTTATCTTTAGGCATTTAAAAGCGGAGCAAAGCTGTACCACAGCGTAAACCCTAGCCAGTGGAGTAACTGTGCTGAAAATCTTGTGGGGGACATGACATCTGAAGAAAAGTTGCCCAAGCCAAATGAATGGGGACAAAATGGTGTGCCATGAAAGTTGGGGGGGGGACAAACACCCCTGCCCCCCCCCCCTAAAATTACGCCCTTGGCCCCAACAGCGCTCAGATCCACTTGTTTGCATAGCGTTCCATTCATTCCCCGTGGAGCGTCCAGAGGGAGGGCAGGAGGGGGCAGTCAGCGTAGGTTTTGAATTAATGAGTTTCACAGAGCTTTGTCCTTTTTTGCCGGGGTCATTTGTAAGTTGGCACTGTCGATTTGTGTGTAATTTTTGTCGGATAACTTAAATGATTTCAAATGAGAGCGATGGCAAGTGAACCATGGAATTCAACCCGTTCTTGCAGCTGTTGAAAGGACATAACCTGTCTAAACAATCATCCCAATGTCTTGCTTTTTTGCTGAAAATAACCTGCCAAGTATGCCACGTTTTCACTGCTGGAACACAAAAGCACTTTCACCGGGGAATGCACGCTCGAGACAAAGAGCAAACGTGCCGGAGTCAGGAAGGACTATTGCAGGCAGGGGGAGGGGACAGGGAGGCGCCGTGAGGCAATCTTGACCAAATGCCTGCAGAGTTTTCAATGTAGCCATTTCTGTTTTTTTCAGTGTATTCTAGGATTTGTAATCCAGCATAGACAAGATGGAGAGGAACATGTCAGTTACCAGAATGCAAAGGAAACAACAGGTCTAGATAAACTTCTAAGATGTGAGATGAGACAACTCAAAGTTCTGTATAATTAATATAGCCTTATAGACCGAGGGATGGGTTATTATCATGGGATAATGGCCCAACACCAAGTTGGGGAAGGGTCATTATCCCAAGTTACAGTAACCCATCCCGAGGTCCATACGGCTCTTAGCACATACTGGTAATGCAAATATAGGTTTTGGAGTTGTGGTTGCAAAGTTAAAAAACAACGTTTACTAGTGAGTACAATACATACTCAAACCATGCTAATAAATTAAACTAGCTTTTAATTTCTAATATTTAATAAAACAGGTGTTTTTATTAGTTAAGCATTTTAATTGCAAACTTGGCTGATCTGGAAATATTTTAACACGGGCATGCATTAGGTGAAATGTGAAATGTCCTGGGAGGATAGCTGAACGGCAATGTGCTCACCTTGGAAGCAAGATGACACAAAACAACACAGGTTCAATCCCCGGGTCCGCACTTAGAAACCTCGGGGTATTTAAGCGCGTTATAAATACTCAACTAAGACAAAAACAATTACACAACTAAAAAAACAAACAATTCCTGTAACAGCGCATTGATGCCTGCAGGCTGTGTGAGCGCTTTAAAAATGCAAAATAAACAAATAAATAAAAATAAACCGTTTCTCTGTAAGAAAGTGAAAGCTTTTCAGGTTTTTTAGCTTTCTATTTAGTGTGGTAAATTGTCGGCTGCAGTGGGAAAAAAAGATCCTCCCAGAGATGGCGTGTTTTGTTAAAACAAAATCATACATGGGAGGTGCTTTGCTGTTTACCTCTCTGTTTTTGAAGTCAGAATATTCAGAATGCAGTCAATACTAGCAGTAATTGACTGCAATCCAAACACTGTGATTGGCTTGAGAGGATGTGAATAATGACTTCCATGATATAATATAACATAGTATAGCCTTATGGACCGAGGGAGGGGTCGTTAATGGGATAATGACCCTTAGTGAGGTCTGTAAGGCTATTACCACTGCATGGTAGTAGCAGTATATGGTTTAGAGTTTTGGTGGTGATATAAAAAATGTTAATTTAAGAGTGAGTAAAGCAAATTGACAAACTGCCTTAGTAAAATAAAAGTGGTTTTATTTTGTAGTTTTTAAATAACATGACTGTCTTTATAAGTTAAGCATTTTAATTACAATTTAGTGGAAATGGAACAGGTTTAACATGAGCATGCACTGGATGTAATGTAAAAGTAAACTGTTTCACAAGGAAGTGAAAGCATTTTCCAGTGTTTTAGCTTTCTTGTTCCTGAGTTAAGTGGCATGTTGCAGGCAAAAAAGGTCCCGCCAGATTGTTTTGTTGAAAAAAATCTTGCTTGGAAATTGCATTGCTGTTTCCCTATTTGCTTCTGAAGACAGAATGTTATCATGCCCGGAATGCAGACAATATGAGTAGTTATTGACTGAACACTAAACCTTCTTATTGGCTGAGTGGAGGTCAATAACTTTCTTTCTAAACCATGAGGTATCTAGTTTACATTAGGGCTCTACAACCTTTGACTCTCCAGATGTGATGAGTCATGAGAGTTGTAGTCACAAACAGCTGCAGAGCCACTGGCAGCAGGACCGGGAGATCACAGTGAGAGAGTCCTATAAAAGATCTCTATGTGCATGCAGAGAATCATCGCTTTTCCTCCACCATTCAGCCATTGGGCACATCAGGGAGAAAAAAAAGGCAAAGCCCCGTGCCATTACCTGCACTCATAGCGAATACAATAGTAATAATAATTATAATACTAATAATAATGCCAATATTAATATTGGAAATCATATGTTTTTATATAGGGCTTCTGGCCAGATTGCTCCCACTTCCCCGTTGCCATTCAGGAACACTATTTATGAGGTCAAGCATGCCCTCACAAGTGTTTGTCCATGGGAGGGCGATGTCCCACTTATCATAATGGTTCCACTATCAAGAGAACTCTCCTTATTGTCCAGTGTGTTCCCTCTGACTGCAGCAAATCTACACATTACAAGCCTGGGGACACTCGCAACTAGGATAACTGAAACATATAAGTAAACCAAAATGCACATAAAGGAGCTGTTTCACAAACAAGCTGATACGAGTAACTGATGTGCTCCTGACTTAATCAAAGGTTCTTATAGAAACTTATTTATACATCAAATAGCTTTCTGCAGATATAATTTGAGAGTGACTCAGAGAATTACCCCAAGGCCGTTTTCATGTACTTACTTCTATGAGCCAAACTGTTGTGGACTCAATAAAGTCAGTCCCCCTTAAAACCAGGGATTACCTTAAGGAGGAGCGAATGGACATGGGCACGGGGATTGAGGGAGGAAGAGGTGGGGCTACTAGAGCTCGGGAAAATGGCAATCTGTAAAGGGGAATAAAAGAGGTCACACCTATCCGTGGCTCTTTGTGGTTTTGGAAGTGTCAATACGAGGGACCGAGGGTGCGGAGAAGACAGTATCCCGCTCCCACACAAGTTACAACATCTGTCGATGAGGGGAGATGTCCGCGCCGTTCCTGACTCCCAGAATCCGAACAGGGCAATCCGCCCGTGGTGAAATGGCCAGTCCACCCATAGAGAAAGGGGGCAGTTTTCCCAGTTTAGGACGGCCGATCCCGGCCACAGCAGGAGGAAAGGACAATTCACCCAGAACAAGAGTGGGCAGTTCACCCAACCGAGAAGACTAGTCCCGGTTGTGGCAAAGGAGGATGAGAGCTACACGAAAGAGGAGATAGCAGCAGTGGGAAGCCCACTGCAGCTGCAGAAGGAGGGCGCTGCGCCCGATGCTCGGGGGGAATAGGCCCACAGTGAAGGTAGGGGGCAATCTGCCCGTGGAGGAAGGGCACGCTGCCCAACGCTAATGAGCAATCCGCTCATGAGGGAAACACTGAAGGAAGGGTAATCCGCCCGGCCCAAGGAAACCACCTGTGTGCCACAAAGGTGGGGTATAAGGCCGTCCACCCAGCAGTAGTGCCGATCCCAGCATCATCCAGAGGGTGAAAGGCGCGGTGCGTCTAGCTGAGCTTCACCAAAGGGCAGTCCATCCACAAGGTGGGGAAAGGGCAATCCTCCCGTAGAGTGAGTGCACTCCCCCTGCCATTGAAGAGCAATCTGCCCACAAAGAAGAGAATGGGTAGTCCGCCCATGGTGCTAGGGCACTCCGCCCCAACATTAAAAGGAGATCCACCCACAAGAAAGGGAAAGGGCAATCTGCCTGTGGTGTGGAGGCACTCCGTCACACTTGGCTGGCAAAAGGGGCAATCCGCCCATGAGTACAAAGGAGGGCAAAGGAAGGAGGGCCATCTGCCCAGAGGACAAATGGCAGGGAGTGTTGCACCAGGAGGAGACACAGAGGATCCCGTGCTGAGGGGGAGGTGAACAGGTACCAAAAGAGAAGCAACAGGGAGGATCTGCATAGACAAGGTGCTGCCAACAGCATGAAATGGGGGAAGAACAGGGAACCTCAAGAATGGGTAGCACAGCAAGTACGGCGAGAGCGGCATTTCTGAGAATACCAATGGCATTCCAATTGCAGCCACAACAAGACCAGGGGGCCAGATGCGAAGAGTGGCTGCAAGAATTCACTGACAACATTAAAGCACTGGGGGAGGATGATCCCACGACGCTCCTGGGAGTATTGTGGCAATAAGCCACATAATGTGGCAATAAGCCATGAGACGGCGGGCCAATACCACACGTGGTAATGCCCTCAGGGGCATTACCTGGGGCAGTATTGGCCCGCCGTCTCGTGGCTTATTGCCACATTACGAGACTCAATGCAAAACTGGCATGAAAATAGAAAACCAGCTTTCTTTTTCCGTAAACTAGCCTACTTAAAGACCACCCTGGTCACAATGAGGAATACCTCAATGCCCCTGCAGGTCAGGCTGGAATGAAAGACACTGCTCTTCAGGGAGAACCTAGGGTACATTTTGGAACTGATACTTCTAGGTAGTTACCACCACCTATTACAGGATATCTAAGCAAGAATAACCTATAACATCCCCTTACACTGCCCTGAGGTGACCCCAAATTACTTGTACTGTGCTTTGTTGCTTCCTAGCTAGGTTTACACAGTATACACCCAAATACAAATGCAAATACAGTTGAAACTCTAAGTTGGAGCATATTATTTGGTGCTCAATGAAAATCGGTGGTATAAAGTGTTATATACAACAAATACTGGCAAAGTTAACATGTTTGGCTTTAGCGTAGGTGCATAATAGTGCTATCTGGCCATTAGATTGCAACAGCTGGAACATGGTGTGAGTATCTGGGCATATGAAACCAGTGTCTGGTAAATGCCAAATACCTATGCACAGTCCAGAATTTTCCAATTAATGTCTGTTACAGAACTTCAGTGCAAGACAAATATGCAGGGATGCAAACAATACTTATAATTCAGGTACATGAATTCACACTTGGTTAAGGCATTTTTATTACACATTTACATCTGCAACTAAGCCAGTACATCTCACAAGAAAGCTTAGAAATAGGACTCGCAGACCCTATACAATACAAAGTTTTGTTTTGTTGAGCTGGCTCAATGAGATCCCAGGAGGACATGCTTTTGTTGGAGAGGGGCAGTTAGTTGATGGAAATAGCCATAAAGAATGGCAAGACCATGGACATACAATTGGTGAGTAAATATTACACTAGTATTACAATAGCACTGTCCTTTAGGCAACTATTCGCCTGGGCGTCCAGAGCAAAGGAAAGACAGAGCTAAGGGATACTACTATATCCTTCCCTATTTCATTCTGTGTTCCCTGTTAGCCCCTGTTTGCCCCAGGTTGCCTCAAAAATGCACTCTATACAGCAAACAAACAGTCAAATCAAACTCAAACACTCCACTAAAACAACTATTTGCATACACCTGCACCTGTGAGTAACCATAGCTTCCTAATTACTGTACTGTATGTCCAGAGTGTGCTACTCACCTATAATGCATTCACTCGTGCTGCTCCTACTACTCACCTCTCCCTATGCTTTCTCCAATCATGCTACAACTTCCTCCTTTCCTATCCCTATTATAAACATCACCACTCGAAACTCCCACTACTCCATCTCTCATCCACCCCTTAGCACAAACATAGCCGACAAGTAAATCATACCGCCTCTAACATCTATCCACCTCACCTCTCTTCCTCTGATACTCAACTTCTGTACTCTTCTTTAGCTCATCAACTGAACATTGCACTCTGGAATGCTCAGTCTGAATGCAACAACACTTCCTTCTTTACTGACTACTTTCACTCCAGTTCTCCTGCCCTAGACCTTCTTGCTATCACTGAAACCTGGATTTCTCCATCTGACACAGCCACTCTGGTGGCCTACACAACTCCAAACTATCTTTCATTCACTCTCCTTGACTGACTGACATATTTGTAGGCATTGGACACATATCTCTTCCTGTCTCAATGCCTCAAAAATCTCCAATTCCACGTCCTCTCCTAGCCCTTTTGAATTCACCATCCCTGCTATTGCTCTAACGTACTTGGTGCGCATCATCTACATCTATCACCCTCATGATCCCACTGGACCATTATTTGATGATCTTGGGAAACTCCTTGGTTCTCTTTCGACTTAACATCACCTCATTCTTTTAGGTGACTTTGCCCCTTCCCTCTCCAACCACTTCTCATAAATCTGAACTTCAGTCTTTTCTTGGTGGCCATGCTCTCCACTCTATCCATAACCTTCCTACTCACACAGTGGGTAACTCTTTGGATCTCTTATTCTTTTCCATCTCTCTCTCAGCCACTAATACTACTGAAACACGATCCATATCTGATCACTCAGCTGTTTCCACCACCATCTCCATTCCACTCTACTGACCTTTCCTCATTGCTTGCTTCACCTGTTACTAAAAGGAAATGGCCATCCCCCCTTTCTTTCTGACCCCCAATTTTCACTCTCCTCCTTCACACCCAACGCCTCTCCCACCAACACTGCCTTCTCCCACGCCCCTACTATATGACTCATTGTCCTCTCACTTCACACTGCTTGCTTTCACCACTATGTCTCAGCATCCTTAGCCCAGGGTACGCCATTCATATGCTCTCTCTGCACAGTTATGCATTGGCAGCTGTGCAATGGAGGTGTACCCACTCGCATGAAGACCTGCGGTTCTTCCTCTCTGCCCTGAACTCTCTTCAGTCCCCTCTTTATAGTGCGAAAAGCGAATTCTACCTAACTCTCATTTGTTCTCACCCCAAACATTCCCTGCTGGTGACAGGGCACTCTAAACTCTCTCCTCACTCCTCCTAAGTCTATGGCCATCAACTCCAATCTCACAGTTAACAACCTAGCTGAATACTTCATTGCAATAATATCCCAATTTAGAGACTCCCTCCTTACCTTCCTCACACCCACTCCTCCTACCTTTTCCACTCTGGCATCATCTTCTGCCTCTATCTCCCACTTTAGTCGCACTAATACTGATGAAGTGCTATTTCTACTGATGAAGGCTAACGCCTCTTGTGCCCCATCAGACCATCTTGCTCTTCAGCTATTCAAACGTAGTGCCCCTTTAGTGACCTCCCACCTCGCTGAACGGTTCAACCTGTATTTCAATTCCACTTGATTTCCCTTTGTTTTCAAAACAGCCATGGTCATCCCTCTCTTAAAAAAGAACGGTGCTGACCTGAACCTAATGGGTAACTTTCGCCATGTGTGTCTCCTTCCGCACTACTCTAAATTGCTCAAAAGGATTCTGTTAAACCGTCTTATCAATGTCTTAGGCATCCACAACCTTCGAGACCCTCTGCAAGCAGGTTTCCGCTCTTGTCACTCCACAGAAACTGCTCTCATTAATGTGGCCAGCTTCATCGCCTCTGTTAAGCACTGAAGCCTATCCTCTATTCTAATTCTCCTTGACCTGTCTGCTGCGAACACTTTGATCGCATGAATACTGGCATTTTCTTGAGATTTGTGATCATGCCTGGATTAAATCCAACCTGCACCTCGACAATTCCCTGCCTCCTGGAGCAACAAAGCCTCTCTACTCACTCCTCTAACTATTGATGTTCCACAAGGCTCTGTCTTCGGTCTCCTCCTCTTTACACTCTTCACCTCTGCTTTTGGGGCACTAATATCCTCATTTGGGTTCTCGTACCAACTCTTTGCAGATGACACCCAAATCTTCTTCTCATTTCCTGAACTCCCCTCTGATCTCCCTATCAAACTTTCCACTGTCTCTACGCCATTAAATATTGGATGACTTCACACTCTCTGATGTTAAACTGTCCCAAAACAGAGATGCCCCAACCTATCCAGTTCCCACCTGACACTCACCCCTTCTCTTCTTCAGCTAGAAATCTCAGCGTCATATAAGACCCTTTTCACACCTTCTCTACTTTCATCTCCAAAACTGGAACAGCAGATCGCCTCAACCTCCGAAATATTAGGAAAATAAGACACCTTCTACCTTTCATCACAGCCAGGCATCTCTTCACCACTCTTGTCTTCTTTAAACTGAACTACTGTGCCAGAATCCTCTTTAGTCTCCCCAACTATACTTTCTGTCCTCTCAACAAGATCATTAACTTTGCTACCAGGACTCTCTTTGAACTCCCTCGCTTCACACCTATTTCCGCAGACCATCACCAGGCTGAATGTCTGATGATGCAAAACAGGCCTAGATTAAAATGTCTTTTCCTGGTTCAAAAATCTATCCATGGTGAGGCACCACTGTATCCATCCTCCACTATCCAACTCTACAAGCCTTCTTGTAATCTCTGCTCTGCCTCCTCGACTACCCTTGTGGCTCCTCTCCCTCCTTGTGCTTCCTCTTGCATCTGCTCCTTCTCTATTCTTGCTTCACTTGCATGGAATTCTCTTTGCCCTGGATATCCGAGCAGCAGTGCACACAGATTTTATCAAAACCAAACTAAAAGCCTACCTCTTTGCCTCTGAGTTACCCTTATAACCTACCTCCTCATCTTCCTGCTAGTTAACATTTTCCCTAGCCTTTAACCTGCCTCTGTCCTTCACTTCCTCTGCGTCCACTCTAGCACTTCATTTATCATGGTCACATCCCGAGCACAGCTGGCAGTACGGTTTACCTGCACTTAAAAATGTCCAATGTTCATTGTCCTTAATCTGTGTGTGTCTACTTATCTATTGTCCCCGGTGACTGTTCCATTAACTCCCCTCCACAACCTCTTCAGACTGTCCCTCAAACTCACCCCATTGCAAGAAGCTCACTGCTTCTCGTCAAATCTGATTTCTTATCTATTGTACGTTCTTGTGTGAGAAAAAGAGTATTGTTTCTAATGTATATAAATACACTAAATAAAGAAATACATAAAATAACCAAACAGCAGCCATAAACTCTACTCCCCCTTCACAGCCCAACATCCTCCTACTTGCACTTCATTGCAATAGTTTCAGCTCATAGGTTGTGTTTAAGTTAAAGTTCATGAGACTGAACATTTGTTGTTGGAGTGGCAACAATGCAAAACAATCTGCCAATAAACCAGGGACCGAAACACGAATTTGCTGAGTATGCGTTAAAAGCAGTACCAACACCTAGTAGGCAGGTGCTGCCTTTGGGGAATGAGGAGCAGGTACATAGTAAAATGCAAATCTAACTTCCACAGGAGATGCAAACTATAACACTGTGACCATTGTATAGGGCCCATTATGGTTTAAGTGTCTTCTAGTTGTGTACCCAGACACATTCTCAAACACCTAGAGATGATGCTATACATGTACGTGTTTATGGGCTCAAGTCGACCTGGTGAGTCACAAGTAGCTCCAGGTGTCAAGCTAATAAGCTCTTCTAGCCACAAGCAGGGGACACACATTTCTCAGTTCCTGGAAATGTCCTACCCTACACTGATGATTAATAAAAAGGACCATTTATTTTTCAGGCAATTTAGTGAAAATGAGGATGAATGCCATGTCTTTCATCCCAAGGAGGAAAATATCTTTACTGAAAATGTGTTCCAAATCATGCCATAGTATTGCTGAGAAGGGTTTATCATTAGTCCTCTAGTCTTCTCTGCCCTACCAGTGTTCTAATTGACCCTGCTCTTTAGGGAATGCCTAGGGGTCAATAGAAACTGCTGTTCAAGGCATAACCGCCCACATTATGGGAAGCTACTATGAACTATAACATTGGTGCTTTATGTCAACAACAATAACTGTGTGGCTAGTGCGACCTGCTACTTTGGCTTCCCAAGAAAACGTTGCTTGGTCGGTGTTACATTTGTGGGAAATGTTTTCTAACATTTACGTCAGTGGGGCTCATTACAACCCCAGTGTTCCGGAAAATCAGGCGCTGGTAAATTGTAAGTCCCCATTCTCATGGAGTCTCATAGGAGAATGGGGACCACGGAAGCCGGTGCTTCCATGATGGTCTGCCTACCATGGCTGCTGTGTCCGACAGGGTCTGCCCTGTCGGGCACAGTGTCTCCGGCAGGCAGACTCGTAGTATGCCGGTCCGGAAACAACGGTGCCGGTAAGCTTAAGATTACCGGCACCGTTGTTTCCAGACCGGCATACTTAGAATGAGCCCCAGTATCTCCATTTCATCCATGCCAAACAGCTACTTCTGGTGCAATTGTTACTTCTGGCATTGACCACCCGTCATCAGGCAAATTGTTAGGGATTCACATGGTGGTGTCTCACTTCTGAGTCCTGTCCTTATTGTGTTAGTATGTTTAATTAGGGACCTCCACCTGAATATCCCTGAGATTTATGAATCGTAAATAGAAACGTTTTGTGGATATTATTTCAACTCACCTTAGTCCTTCAATACATTATTATATTATTATTTATTTTTATTAATATTGGTAATTAATATCAGACTCAATAAAGTCTCCTTTAACATTTAAGTGCAGGATCAGAGATCAAATCCATGTTGCATGGCATCGTCTTGGACCCCAGGCAAGTGTGTTGCCTTTGAGCTATTATGATCTTTTTCGCAAAACACTCATCAATATTTAAAATTACACAGATGCTGTAGGCTATGTCGAAGTTGGCGTTGCCTGAAAACGTAAACACGTTTTTCTTTGGACAACTTCTTTATAATTTCATTTTGTGATGCTTGGTCTACTGAACATGTCAACAGGGTGTACTGTTGAGAACAGAGGTTTGTGTATTTTGGGTTTTAATACTGAGCCTGCACAACCATCTGTGAGAGACCCATTGGCTGGGATTGGTGTTGTTGATATTCTTCACACACCACATCTATGCATGACTTATTTTTCAGCAATCTACATGACTTGGACATGGCATAGAACACCTTTATTGTACACTGGCCCTACAACCCCAGATTACGATTACCTACTGGTATCAGTGTCGAACAGATTTCAGAAATTGCAACGGTTTGAGGTGAATTTCCGGTTATCTTTAAATGGAACTCCACAGAGAATCTTCATAGCCATTAATGAGATCAAACAGTCTCCTATTCTGGCCTTTTCACTTCATGCTGAACAACATGGCCTGCTCAACGTTAAGGGCAACATTCAACCACCTCAATCGCGCGATTCAAGCGCTCACAAACATTGAATCTTTACTGTAATTCAGCCTAAAAACTTGAAGCAGACAGTGCCCTGCAGGGTAGCAGAGGCGACAGTCTGCACAGCCCTAGGCAATGCCCACAGCCCTGCCAAGACTATATAGGTCCCTGTAGGGCAGCGAGGCTTGTTGTCCAGCATCCCAGCCCCTATGTTAGAAATAAAAGTTTAACTATAAAACGTAAAAAAAGAATATTTCAACTGCAATAAACGGTTGTTTACCAGCAAGGGCATGTTTTGCTAAGAGGTGTATTGTTAGATAGTTAGCCATAGTAGATATACTGTTTACAAAACAGAGAGGACCGAATTTGCGGGAATCTAGCCATTCATTGCATTGATATAGTATATCTTGGGCAAAGATTTTTCCAATCACATCCAGAAGTGTAATTAGCCAGTAATTAGGGGGGCTGAGGGGCTCGTTGCTCAATTCCCTCATAAATGGCACTCACTTTTTTTTTACCGACCAATAACCAGGTATTTGGCCTACATGCACAATAACATTAATCAGTTAAAAGAAAATGTGAGCCCAGATTTTGGATGGAGCTGCACTTGGATTTAAATTGCTTAGACCATTTGGGACGGGTGCCCATGAAGGATTAGAAGTTACAATAATTTCCATTACTCCCCTTGTTAAAATCCTTAACAATTAATACCACACATGCTTCAGCTATTCTGATGATACACAAATCATATGCAAATTTAGCAACGTTTCTATGTCCAATAAATCAAAGAAGCAACAGTTGGATCTTAAAGCAATGTCAGAATTCAATGGATAGACCAATAGTGAGTAATTTCTGTTTTGCTGAGCAAAAGAATGACCAATGACTCAATTTAAAATAGGTATGCAATAGATCTAAGAGAGAGCTAAAACTCAGTTTAAATGACCTAAAAATGATTCAATTAATCTAACAAGATGCATTCTAAATAGCTAAGCAACAATGGCTCATTCAGTTGTGTTTATTAGTTTTTAGTCTTCTTCTGCTCCGCATAGTGTTTTGGGTTCCCTAGATATAGAATGTGGTGTATAGTAAGTCTACAACAATATTGATTGATTGAGTTATTTGTATAGCGCTACTAGACAAACCGAATCGTATCAAGACGCAGTTGTTGGTATAAACAGGAATAGCTCTATTGTGAATCATCAGGTCATCAAAATTGCTCTCCCCCCCTTAGTACTGTGTTCTCATGCTTATTTGAACAGACAAGGTTTTCTTTTTTTATTCAGAATAAGGACATGGATTCCAATTTCCTTATCTCCAATGGAAAACTATTCCATGGTTTGGGTCCAAATACTGAAAATATGCAATCTCTGCTGGACACACAACGCATTGGAGGGATAGTCAGCAGGTACTTGTCCTTTGATCTTAGGGACTGTAATGGTTGATAATAATTTAGCTTGTCCACCAAATACATAGAAGCCAGATTATTCAAGCATTGTTGCTGCCCCCCTGCCCCCAGATGCCATATCTGCTTAAATGTCTATTATAAGCCATCATCGTAATCCCTTTTTGAAGGGCCTCGTTCCCCCTCGGGGCATCCTTTGGGATACCCTAGGGGGCCCAGCCCCACAGTTTGAAGACCTCTGCCTTAGTGGTATACTTCGATTCTGTGCCCAGAAACAAAGTTGACAGGCTTCATCTGTTCTCACCTATGAGGTGCTTTGGGCCCTACAAAATTACCTCTGTCTTGCTTGGATTATGGTGCAGACAATTGGTGGACATCCACCCTCCTACTTCTTTCAAACAACTGGTGACCGTGAGAGGGATTGCTCTACATCATTTAACCTAAGGAAAACATGGGTGTCATCTGCATATGACTGAAGACTAACCCTGGGGCATAGATAAAGGTTAAATAGCAACGGTGAGAGAGAGGACCCTTGTGGGACTCTACAGTGCTACGGCAGGGTATCTGAAAGGAAACCCCCCAACTTCACTCATTGTTGTCGCCCTGACTAAAAGGAGGTAAACCATTTAAGGCGGCTTACTGAAACATTCCCTATTTTCCTTAGTCACTCAGTGAGAATATGGTGGTCCACTGTGTCAAAAGCAGCAGCAAGGTCTAACAATATGAGTGTGGACCATTCTCCTTGGTCTCCCATTTGCAATAGTTCATCCCAGACCTCAACCAATGCAGTTTCTGTTCCAAACCTTGGACAGAGCCCCAATTGTAAAGCGTCCAGTAAGCATTCTCTTTCAACATGTTCCTGAAACCGCATTGTGACCACTTTCTCCAAGATATTTCCAGACCAGGGAAGACCTGCAACTGGACAATAATTCTGCAATTTATCGGGATCTAAATTGGACTTTTTCAGCAATGGGGAAATAATGGATAGCTTCAATTCATCAGGAACTACCCCCTGATTCAATGACACATTTACAAATCTGGTCATATAAGGGGTTGTATCTGATGCTAGACATTTAGCCACACAAGCAGGAAGAGGGAAAAGTGAATCATGTGTAGGTTTGAGAGCCTTTAATAAGGTATATGTGGTCTCTTCCGACACTGTGTTAAAACATAACGGGGTGCAATTGAAACTCCATCATATTTCCCATATCGGGGTGGTATGAGGCTCCCTTACCTCGGTTTCCCTTTCCTGTGTTATTTTCTCTTGACATGATTTAATCTTGTCTAGAAAAAAGTTATTGAGTGCGTTAGCCTGTTCTACTGATGATTCACTCCCGAGGAGGGCATTTATTGTATGAAGAAAATTGGAAATAATCAAAAATAGTTCTGAATTTGCACCGTCTTCTCTCCAATCCTCTATAGGATTTCCTCTGATCTGATATATTAGAGGTGAACCAAGATTTAGACATTTTCTTTGGTATTTTTGATCTCAGAGGAGTATTGAGGGTTCAGATGTTATCCATAATAGAGGCCCCTTGTTTAAAAAATACATCAAATTCAAGTGTTATATCAATGGAGCCCAATTCTTTCCTCAATTCAGTGCCCAAAATGTTCTCCAGTTCTTTTGGCTCATGGACTTGTTCCAGATATCTTGCACTGAATGACTGCTGTCTGTGTATGAAGATTCACTTAGAAAAGCCTAAAATAGTGGTCTGTCCAAGAGATTGGTAAAGTGTCCTTCATCACTATTACCTTCCCTCTTACCAGTAGTACATCTAGGCAATGTCCAGTTTTTTGGGAAGCACAGACTACTAGGGGTGTAAGGTTGTGCACATTCATTACATCCCATGGTCGATTAGAAATTCTCCCCGATTGATCCTCCAGCCATATGTTACAATCACCCAAACAGAGGATTTCTTTTATATTTAATTCCTGTTTTTACGAGAGACTGGTGCAGTACCTCCAGCCCAATTCTTTCCAGAAAAAACACTGACCGAACCTGGTGGTCTATAAGCCCGCAATATTCTGATAGAACTGTTTGGGGAGGTCGATAGAACTAGGTGTCCAATCTCAGCAGAGTAATCCCACTGTATGGATTCAAAGTGGGACATTTTTATCTGGGATATGGAAATTACCTCTATCCCTCCTCCTTTCTTTCTAATACTGTCAATAAGTTGAATTGAGTATCCCACTGGTATGATGTTCTGCAACATTGCATGTGAAGTGTCACTAACCCAGGTTTCTGTTAAAAAAAGTATATCCAGTTTATATTCTTCTGTAATATCCTTTATTTCTGCTGGACGAGCCACTGCTGAACTAGCGTTTAGCAGTACAGCATTAAGAAGTGCACCCCCCAGAGATCCCGTGTCTGCAGGGATGGGCTCCTTCTTGATTTCAATGTCCTATCTACGAATTCTATTTAGAACACAGAGTGAGAGGGCTCCTTTAAGGTTCCTCATAGTTTGCAGCAAGTTGCCAGCATATTTACTAACCTTCCTCCTACCCTATGCTATCAAGACCAATATGTTAGCAACTCATAAACCCAGGATACGCACCTGGGATAGTCCCTGTAATTCAAAAATCCAGATGGCAACAGCAATGAACAGCGTTCCCCGCTGAACACCGAAATCAGGCCCCAAATGCTGACGCAAGCCAGTTATGTCCTGTGTCATGTATGTAAAGTGCATCACAGACACTGCGCGGGTGCACGTTTTTAAGGGACATGGAGTTTGTTATTCCCTCTTCCCGCTTCTACCCCTCCGATCAAGCGTTTATCGATTTTAGCTACAATGTGGCACAATTTTCTCAAAGAACCCACAATTCCCACTGATGTTAAAACCCCAAGAGGATATAAAACACAATAGGCCTCATTACTAATCCAGTGGTAGCCCTGGCAGTGCTTCCGGCGGGTTGCCGCCAGACTCACAACACTTTACTTGCATGACTTCCCGGTGCCACTGGGACATTACAAGTCCTGGTGGATTGGTAGGTCAGGCACCAGCAATTTGTAATCCTCATTCCCACGGAGTGCCACAGGACTCGATGGGCGTGGGGAGACGGAAGCACTGGCACTGTTGCTAATGGTGCTCATGCTTCTGTGAAAACTCTGCAGGTGCGTGCTAGTGCGCCCGGCAGGTCCGACCTGCTGGGCGCAGTGGCCCCTGCCCGCAGACTTGAAGTGTGGTGTTCCAGAATGGGTGCCGGTACGTTGCTACCAGCACCCTTAATTCTGGCCTGTCACACTCACAATGAGGACCAATTTGTTAAAAAAAGAACTAGAACATTTTTAAAAGTCTGTTAAAATGTACATACACAATTTAGCTGTTATTTTGAACAAATACATTATGCTTCTCTACATTTCTGCAAACACTTAGTTTCACAAAACCAAGAATCATATTAAATGTGTCAAGACATTTAAAAAGTTAGCTTTTAGTACATAAATTATTTTGAAACCAGATTTAACAGATTAATATTTATAATTTCGGGATTTGACTAGAGTGGAAAGGTTTTTCTACAAGTGACAGCACTTTGAATAGTGAACCTATAATGTAGCCGGTCCGATAGCACAGCGAGTAGAGCGCTAGCTCTGACATCTGTGCAGAGCCTGCTGACGCAGTTTCGAATCCGAGGTAGATAAATGAGCACCACACACCGTGGGTAATAATAATAAGCAGTGCTCAGATACCTGAGGGTTCGTAGTGCTATGTAAATGCTAAATTATTATTATGAAACTTGATGTCTCATAATTGGCAGTCAGTGGAGCACAGAATGACTTGCCCTGATGATGTAAGTCAATTTACAGCTCATATAAATGTAGATAGTCCCTTGATTCACAAGATAGGCATTTTGAACAAAAGAAATACAAGCTTTTCTTGCCTGTTTGTTGTGCATGCCATGAACTGTCCTAGACAGTTGTGTGGACTAAACATACATGCTTGTTGCCTCCTGTGCCTTTTTTAAAATCTTTATTTACATGTGTTCTACAGCAAATTGTTATCCAAAATGCAAAAACGGTGGGGAGTGTCTTCGACCCGGAAAATGTCGATGCCCACCTGGCTATGGAGGAAGATACTGCCACAAAGGTAAGAATAGGAGTGCATGTGAGTTAGCAGAATAAGACTATTGCTAATGGCGGGGGTTTATATGGGGGCAGTGGTAGGGGGATTATAGACACATGAGATGGTAGTGAAAAGGAGGCATGGTGCATTGCAAGGGGCGGTCATAATGAACATTTGCCCGTTCCCATGGGGTAAAAAGGTCACTTAAGCTTGTGAGGTTTCATGTTAGTAGCAAAATATGTACACATCACTGAGTAAATGTTTCTTCCAGTCAATCTCTTTTCTAACAGATGTCATGCCTTGAGGATAAGGAGACATTGGGCCTCATTACACGTTTGCCGGTCCGGTAATGACGGTACCGGTAAGCTTGCTAGTACCGCTGTTACCAGACCGGCAAACTCTGAGTTCTGCTCGCGGGTGCCTTCCCGCCCGCCAGGTCTGACATCTGCATCCGACCTCCCCATTCCCATTCCTATGGGGCTCAAATGTGAATGGGGAGCATTTCATTCCGGTGCCTACGAATGGGCAATTGCTGGGTCCGGCAGGGCCATAATGACCTGGTAATTGGCAATTTGCGGGCGCCGGAAAAAATTGATACTGGCGGCAGCCGTGCCGGTTTTACCGGCACGGCTGCCGCCAGTCTCATAATGAGGCCCACTGTCAAATACAGATGGGTCTTCAAAAACATAGCATGGGTCACTACGTGTCCAATTTCCTTATACAGGGCATACGAACAGAGAATGTATCACAGACATCCAGAGCTGAAGCACAAAGTTATCTTATGCTTCAGGCCGTCGCTTATTATGCATCTGTATTTGGAGATGTTACGTATATTGATTACCGTAAAGAGCCTACTGCTGCTATGACTCAAATGTAAAACCTTGTACCTGCTGATTAGGGATTGCCTTTAAAAAAAAATCTTCGTATCGCTTCTTATTAAAATGCCTGGGTTATGCTATTCCTCTGCCACTCCAACATGGCACATTCATGCAAAGAAAGGCATAGGCTGCAATGCCTGCAGGTTGTGGATCGGATGCATTCATAATTCCTCTCAGGTCGTGACTTTAAAAACAGATATTTGTGACAGCGGTTATTGTGGTTAAAGGTTGTAACTCAAAGGAATTCCTGCCACAATGGGAGATTCGTCATACATTTGTAAACCATGTATGGCCCGTAAAATGTTTGGAAACAGTTAAAACAAGCATTGGAAAAGCCAATAGGTTTGGCTTTTCAAATGTTGAGGGTAGGACACAAAATGCTTTTTCACTTGGCTCAAATGGATAAGTCTACTCAGTACACGTGTAAGGTCAGGGCAACTGCCGTTGCCAACCCTTGCTGTGGTAGATTTGCCTTTGGAGAAGATTCCCAATGATTCTCAATTAACAGTCTCCCCATTTGTCTTTTTGTTTGCCTAACAAGCACCTATAGTGTGGGCTCCAGATATCACCCAGGACTCATGTGCATACCCATAACGCCCTGTTGCTTGGATTGGACACACCCACATTCTGCAGAAGTATTGGGGTATTCCTGCCAATAGATACCGCATTAACAAATGTGATGCACACACAGACCCATCCCTACTCACAGGTGTATTAAACTTAATAGTAACAACTGCACATTCTTGCAAAACCACTGAAATATAAGCCAAATTATGTCATGTTGCAGTGTTTTGATTCATTCCCTTTAGTGTATGGTTACATTACACATCACCTTGCAGAATTGTCACACTCAAGGAAAAATACATACTGAAAAGAACATCATGCTGGAGCTGGCACACACAAGCAACCACTAACATTGTCAGGCATGGCATACCCTTCCATGAGGATTCCTATGATAATACTCCTTTATATGATTATTATAACACGCTTAATACCGAAGAGGTACTAAGGGCAGACCCGGGATTGGATCCTGTGTTGCTCTGTGTTGTCTTGCTTCCAAAAGCAGCGTGCTTCCCCTGAGCTATCCTCCCGGAACCTATAAGATGCACTTAACCAATGAAAGACAAACTGCTCCTCAGCAGCCTTATTTTTATATTATCTACCCACACTAACAGTGGAAGCCATAGACATAAAATGCAAGTTGTAAATAGCAAACAATTACAAGGATCATACATAATAATACCTAAACAAATGTAATGCAGCACACATATTGTTAAGAACATTAATGTGCCAAGAAGCATGAACACAGCACACACTCTTAAAAGTCACATGCGACCACTCTCTCCCCAAGTTGAACACTTACACTAGCTTTAACAAAATAGTCCATAAATATGCAGAACTTTCACCATGATCCACTCTTTCAGCATCTTGTAGCAAGATTGATACTAGCCGGGACTATACGGCAGTAAGAGTTCTGGCAGAGAGCTAAATCTTTCTCCAGACAGTCCTAAAAAGACATACATTGCCAGCTGGAGGCGTTTTCCTCCAGATCTGTGCTCTTGTGAAAGTTTGTCATTGAGTCGATATTCATTTTAAGTAGTCTGTTTAAATAGGGGGTCCTTTTCAAATGTCTTAAGTAAAATTAAGTGTGTGCATGGTTGTGTATTTGCTATTCTTGAAAATGTGTGAAATGTTAATTCTAGGAATAAAACAATACCTAAGGTTCATGAAGTAACATTGAACCGAGTTGTGCATAACACTAGAATGATGAGCGTTGTACTGCCACAAAGCGCGAGCATTCTGACTGTGAGGTCCACCTTTGGGGGAGATTGAGGGGTATCTTTAGGTCTTCAAAAAATGCAGCGTTACATGCACACTTCTTTGATCCTGGGTTCAAACATGAACATCCTTTTGGTAAAACAACCTAAACAAACAAACATGTGTATGTGTCTGATTCCCGAGGGCAGCCAGGCATGTTATTTTTGTCCTCTCATTTTCAGTTTCTTTATGCTAACATATTTATGAAGGCAAGCTTATCCATATTTGGCCTGATCACCACAATTAAACATTACTTTTGACTGTTCGCCTGCTTTCTATTTTTCACAGTAACCGGATCAAGGCAATGTTGCATTTGAAGACAATTCTTGTGCAACAATTCTATGTGTAATGTAAATGAAGAATTTACACCTGCAAAACTGTGAAATGTATAGCAGAATGGGTCACAAAGGTATAAACTGCCTTGTGTGCAAGTGTTCCCAAAAGGTTCTTTATGCCTTCACACACATCATACTGACTTCCCCATCCAAAGAAAGAGACTGAGAATTTTTCAGTTCCCTTCCTTCTGGCACATCTGCTGAACATGAACGTCCCATGTTCTGAAGTGGTTTGAGTCTTACCTTCTAACTGCTCGTATTCTGCCTTTTGGGCTGGCCAAGTCTTTTCTTACTTCCCGCTTCTCTATGGCATTCCACAGGATTCTGTTCTCTGCTCCCTCCTTTTCTCCCTCTACCCCATTCCTCTCTCTGCCCTCATCAGCTCTTTCAATCTACCTTGTCATTTTTAGGCTGATGAGACACACATTTTCCTTTCTTTTTCTACCTTCACACCATCTCTTCATGCTAATGTTCCCTCTCTTCTGTCGTCAGTCAAAACCTGGATGGCCTCTCACTTTCTCCATGTTTACCAGTCAAAAATGGAGGTTCTTTACTCTCGCTCTGCCTCCCTCTCTCATTGATTGCCTCCTTCTGATCTAATTTTCCCACCTTTTATTCTTCCCTTCTCTTCTTCCCCCTGAAAGCTTGGAGTTATCTTGGACCCTTCTCATTCCTTTTCCTTCATATCTCTAACACTGCCCATTCTCACCTCTACAATCTCTGCCGCGCCCATCCTTTCCTCTCTTTTCAGGCTATGAAACTGTTGATATACTCACTCATCCTTTCTCAGTTCATCTATTGCTCAAATCCTCACTTGGTCTTCCTGCCTCTCATCTAACTCCGTTCCCCTCTGTATGTTTTCACTACCCCCTCATTTCTCCATTACTCCCTTACTTACGCCTGCCTCCCTTCTCTCTTTTGACCTTCACCATCATTCTCACTTTCTTTAATTTGTCTATACAGCCCGGCAGGGTCTCATCCCCACTTATCTTTTCTCTCTTGTGTCTTTTTATACTCCTACTTGTCTTCATTCCCAATCTCCCTTTCTTCTCTGTCCCTAAACCTCCAGGTGCCTCTTCACGCTTTTGCTCCTTTTCGCTCCTTGCCCTTAAGCAATGGAATGCCCTACCCTTACCCATCTGTGCTTCACCATCTTTTCATATCTTTCACACTCGGCTAAGAAAACGCCTTCTGTCATCTCTCTCTCCGTCTTAAATTCTGATGTATTACAGTTTCATCTTTGTTCATAAATATTTTGTACCTTATTGAATATATTATCTGTTCTCAAGCGCTTTTGCGAAAGCGCTCTACAAATTTCATTCATACAAATAAATGTAATGGTTGGCATGCAAACTCCTCCTGCCAAACCCTGCAAATGTTTATAACTCCAAATCACATTCCATCCTCAAAAAGGCACTGAACTGAAGTGTGTAATAATGAACGAAACACAATTATAATTGCCAAAGCCAATAGATCTGGCTTTGTATAAGTCCATAAGTTTTGTGGTGCATAAAAGCATGTATGGGTGGAGAGTCAAATCAGCTGAAAGAAGCAGCCACTGTTCTCAGGGCAGGAGTGTGGGAGCCCCTCTACTGAGAACAAACATGGTGTACATAAACTGTTGTATGGAATAATTCCCACTCAGGAGGGTCTACAAACACGTTTTAGCTCACTGCACCTTTCACAGAGGAGAAATACTCATTTGCATATCAGTCTGGTCCCACCCACAATGTCAGTCCAGCACCGACATGCAAGGCATTCTCCTCTGAACAAGAGTACCATCAGCAACCCCAGACGCGTGTTTTGGCCTAGTCCGGCCTCATCATTGAGGTGAAGCTGAGCATCTCTAAGACATAGTGAGCAAGGGGGTCCATGTCTGGATTACCCTTGGTTATTTAGGGTGAAACCCCAAGTTTAAAATAGATAACAGCAGTGTGGGAGCCCCTCTACTGAGAATAAACTGTTCTGTGCAATTTCTTCCACTCAGAAGGGTCTACAACCACATCGTAGCTCACTGCACCCTTCACAAATGAAGCATATCCATTTGCATATCAGTCTGGTCCCACCAACAAGAGCAGTCCAGCACCCCATCTAAATCAAAGAGCAGGACATGTTCCCTCAGAGAGGCCATGGGTCTCTCTGGAATCGTGTTTCCATGCTGTGGCAGAGTGCACACACAAGGGGTGAAGCCAGATCCAGTGGGAATGGCCAGAGAAACAGGTCAAGAGTGAGAGGTTACTAAGGTGCCAGAGATCTAGAAAGGGGCAGTGAGAGGGAAGACCAACCCACAGAGGGGCAGGGTAAATGTCTGGAGGTAGGATTATGGTCCGTCATGTATTGGATTGTAACCAACCAAAAGAGAGCAGATCACACTTGGTAGTTTTTAAGTGCAGATTGACTGTGTTGAATACTTTGTTATTGGTCCCGTAGGGGTGGCGCCTGGTGTAGCTGTGGGCACATGTGATACAGCTTAGTTGCGGTTCACCAATCACCATGCAGGTATCTCAGTGAGCCCTCATAATTTAGTGGTCCTGCTCCTCTCCAAAATATGAAAAAAACAAGAACCAGGGAAACATGAAATAGAAATGGAAACAGGTTGTGAGCAGAAGAAAACCTGTGTCTGTGGTACTGCACCTCTCAAATGACCTTTAACTTAAAGATGTCCTCACAACTTATTTTATTGGAGCGGTGCAGTACCATTGACAACATACAGATGTCATAACAACAATTCACACTGAAGTGCGGTACCGCTGACAAGATACAGATGTCCTCATGAGAAAACTCTTATGAGGACATCTGTGTTGTCAGTGGTAATGCGCCTTCCAAACAAATAATCGCTTCTTTGATAACAGTATCCAGAAAGGGATGTCTAGATGTAGGGCAGCAGGGCCAGGAAAGTAGCCCAAATAAATATCAAGTCCCTTTGGCTGCAAAAAGAAAGCACTACACCATCCCAGCTTTGAAAGTGACTCAGTCATATGACACGGAAGGGAACATCTGATTGGAGAAAATCCACTATTGGATTACAACGTGTAATGGAGTAGGAATTAACATTAAAGGTGTTGGCTGATTATGCCACAGTATTTCCAGTTGTCATGCCAACGACCTCTTGCAGTAGATCTGAGCAGACTACTCGATTTATGGCCTGCCCCAGGGACTAGGCACCATGGCAGGCATCTGAGGGTGTGCTGCAAGTATGGTGGTGCTTCATTTTACAGTTCAGGAAGAGGAAAAACTGCATATACCACTTTACACCAGCACAACGAGAATATGTTTGATAGGTAAGACAACTGGAAACCAAGGGATGGAGATTCTCTCTAAAAGATTCTGAAACACGGGCCATTGTGATATTATTATGTGCTCACAGACTATAGCAACCGAGTGCTATTATTAAGCTACCCTCACATGGAATTTCCTCAGTTTTAGCAAAGGGATGGCATGCTATTCCAGTAGCGAATTAGACCAAATACATCCCACAATACACGTTTATCCCGGCTTGCAGTGTGCACTATCTCAGTAATGAAATACTACACTCACTGAGGAGTTGAAGCTCAACCATGCTTCTGGTATTCTATTTCAGAAGGTCATCGCCCGTGAAACAGGCAGACAACATTTCATTCTCTTGCGGTGGATACAATGAGTTTCATTGCGCTGGGTTCTTCTACCAGTAAATTAGCACTTCAGGGACATTTAGTGTAAGTGTGCTCCATGCAAATGCTATGTATGTTGCCTGAGAATCCCAAATCCTCACTGCGTAACCTTAAGGTTGTATATTCCAAGCTGAAAGAATCTCCTGGGCATGAGCACCTGCTGTGGAGATCAGCATGAGACCAGCAGGTCACAAGTCCCAATCAAGGGAGACAGCTGAGTGAGCTGGTGGTGTTGCTCTAAATACGTGTATTTAACTTGAAGGTCATAGGCCTAAATGGTAGCAATTGCAAGCATGGCTTTGCCGGCCTTCTGGGAAGCTGTGTGAACAACTTTATGATGGGCAAGGGCAGTGGGCAGTGTCATTGCCTGGGCCTACTGAACTTTAAAAAGAACGCAAGGACAGGTTGTAAACAACATTCATGCTCACAGTCAGTCTGCAAACAAATCAAATGTACAAAATACATTCCCTCCACCCTCATCCACGTAAACTTCTATTCAAAATCACTGAAAACTTCTCGTACCAGGGGCTCCGTTATCTCAAAACACATGTGTATGGACAAGTGCTTAAATGAGCAAACAGCAGGGAGAGGTGCTTACTCTTGAAATTTAAGCAACAACCTGTTTGAATCCGGAGTGGGGCAGCTTTGCCAAAATGTGTTGCAAACAAAGGATTTTGAAGCCCATCACAAAAATGGCAAGGCAACTAGCTAGTTTGATTTCGAAAAAGCCCAGGGAATCAGTGCCTCTGTTAAATACAATGCAACAAATTAATGACCGTTGGGGCCTCTGATAAATACAGTATAGCACAGCAATACTCCGTCTTCCCCAGCCAAGCATGGTGGGCTCACAAAATATGCAACAAAAGCAAAAGACATAAAAGAGGGACATAGTGGAGGCTGGTGAATGTTTTAAATGATGGGCGTATATAGTTCTCATAAATGTGCCGGAGCAAAAACTCATAATGAGGGAGCCCCAACAAACCAAGGCAGGCTCGGGGGAGGGCGTTCCCCCTGAGAACATTCTTTGAATACATCTCTGGGAAAACTTGAATATACATCCAGAGAGTTTGCATTCGGTTTTGTTGGGTAACTGCAATTTAAAAATGCAAAAGATTCAAGTCACTGACAATGCACAGGAGCATTTCCCAATGCATTTTCATTCATGATGCCTTTGCCTACAACATATGCTTTATAAAAACACGTTCACGCCGGCTGTGTCCATATATTTCCATGCTGGCTGCACCAATATATGCCAGTATTCCTATAGAAGGACATGGTCCGGTTTGAATTGTGCATAGCACTAGTAATTATAACATAAGAATACATGTCAACTCTGGTTCTGCCAATATTTGGCAGTATCCCCACATAAGACATACTCATGTTGTCTTTGCATGTAGAAATGCCATGACACAATATGTAAACATGTCCAAATTGGCTGCACATTGTAGGGGCTAGTCTACATGCAATAACAGTGATTGTGGTTGCTTTACCCTTGATGCCAAATATCAAATGCCATGCACAGTAAGAAAAAGCTAGACTGGCTGCACCAAAAATCCAGTCCAGCAATGTAATAACACTTATCATGCTTACTTCATCATAAATGCTGCAACTAAAATACCATGCCACAGTAAGGAATAGCTAGACTGGTGGAACAAAAATGCTAGTCTAACCACACAATACATTCTGCATACATTTATTTTTAATGAACAGAATCTTCTACTGGGCATCTCTTATAGATGCACAGCAAAAAATGTTGTTGTCAAACCCCACTCCCTCTGTCATGGGATTTAGTGTCTAATGAGCAAGAGAGACTCCAATAGGTTTATTTGATTTGTAGTTAAAAGAATGTAGACAGATTAATGATGTTTCCTAATGTTTTATTTAAAACTCTGAAGGATCTGTTTCTGTGCTATGATTCATCTAACCATTCATCTTATTGAAGGTAGTGAGGTGCTAAGCAGATCAGCATGCCACATATACATGCATTTTAGTTGTTGCCAAAATCAGCTTCACGACCCAGCACAAAACACACATTCACACACACACACATTCACACAACATTAACGTGCTCATTCACACTCAACATTCACTCTCGCATTCACCCGTGCACACATAAATCATACACTCATTCACACAAACACGTGTGCAAAATCAGTGCATAGAAATTTTCACAGTACAAAATGACTTCCATGTATCGGGCCCTTAGACCTGGCATGTTGGAGGACCATGCTCTGTCTACATCATGATGATCTTTGTACATGTGTCCTAAACTTTTGCCTTTCGTTACATTAGATGACTTTCTAGGGACTTGGCATTCATCACAGAGACGCAGATAAAACCCACAATTCTGGATTCGGGTGTTAAGATTTTTATTTCTGTGTTTTGTTTCTTTATTTATTTAAAATGCGCGCCAGACCCGAGGGTATTAGGGCGCAGAAGGTACAAGAAGTCTTTCAGCTTGGGTTACAAAGGGCAAATATATACAGGTTATGAGAATACATAATATAGTGGATGCAAGGTGGGTACATAGATGCATCTACTGCAAGAAGACATTGTACAAGCAGGAACATAATTAGACATAAGCATACAAGTCATGAAATATACAAGATAGTAGGTACTTAGTGAGTATACAGATACAAGTAATACAGGGAGAGCTCTGATGCAAGCATGAGCATAAATTAGAGGCGGTCAAGATCTATTTACAGACAGGAAGGGTAAAGATAGACTGTTTGCTTTTGTGCAAAGGGTTGGCATACATGATTTGGCCATAGTGTGGAAATGGAAATATGCACATACATATATGGAGAGGGAATCACACATGAACACTTCAGCACAGATTGGGCGTTATTTACCTTGCAGTAATTTGGTACCAAGAGCTATTGTGAGGGACCAGGAACGTCACACACTTTCTTAGCGTGGGATGGACATATGACAGCGAAAAAGGGAAACAAAACAACAGGACACAGATTTACAGAAATATTAGTGTAATGTTTGCTTACAGTAGGCCTAGTATTCCAATGGGTAAGCAATACAGTTGGTGATGAACATCCACCTACCTTTGCAGCGGGAGAATTTGGAAATATGTTCACTTTGGACAGACACCCTGTCTTCCTATTGGTGTTGGAATCCCTCTTCAGAGTTAAGGTGCTTTCTGGGCTGGAAAGTGTGTTCTGCTGAACAGGACCACTTTCCACATGCACTGTATGTATAAAGGGTGGTGTCGGTGGTTACACCTGAGCGCACTTCAAGCACAAAGAGCTTGTCATATAATCACAGCCATCTGAATAGTGGCTACAGGTATGCCTCTGCAATGAATAGTCCAAACACACATTAGGGGCCAGATTACAGAAACGTTGCACTGGTGCAAGTGCGAAGTTGCACAGTTTTAGGACTAGGGCAAACTTTGCCTAAAATACTAGGAAATATTAGAAAACCATTGCACCATGACAATTGCTCTTTGGTCTGGTGTAAGCACCGGGCAGGAATTCCCCTGTTGCAAAAAAGATACATTTTCATTGCATTTTTGCAGCAGGGCATAGTATGCCCTAGTGCTAATTCCATTCTGTGTTAGCACTATAACAGACTTTCCCTGGTGCAAAAACACAGTGAAATGTATCTGTTTTGCACTAGGGAATCATGTATGCTTATAACATGCCAAACTGCACTAGTCATGGTGCGATAGCGCTCTAATACTTCCAAGTGTTTTTATTAATGGGGAAACCTTTGCCCTAGTGCTAATACCATGCAAACCTTGCAATTGTACTGAAGCACAGCTTCTGTAATCTGGCCCCAGAAGTTTAATTGTGAACTGGTTGGTAAGGATGACATTAGTTCAGCAATGTGGTTTCTAAAGAAGCCACTAGAAACTATTACAGGGTGCCGGAGTTCATGAGGGGTAGGAGGAAATGGCGTTCTTCTTTGTAGTGCTGTTTGCATTATGCAAGAGGCAAGTGATGACCGAATGCTTTGACCAGGAGGCGTGTGCGACCAGGCCATCATTACAGATCACAATGATATGATATGAAATGGCATTTATAATGCACCTAGACACAAGTGTTTCAAGGCGCGACGAGGCAAGGGAGGGGGAACAAGGCGAAGACAGACAACGATCATACTAGGCCAGGTGTCATTCAGATCGTGCAAGTGCATGGGATGGGGGAAGAGGGAAAGTGCAGGGGTGAGGGGGAAAGGGACAGTGCAGTACATGGGAATAGAATAATAACAATATGTAAAAGTAACGGCCAGCAGAAGGCAAGTGCAGAGGTAAGTGTCAAATGCTGGTAGTGGGACTGAAGGGGTACAGAAACAGTCCACAAGTGCGGGGGATGCCAGGGAGGCAGTGCAGGTGTGTGTGAGTGGTGGGGGAGGGACCTGGGCCCGGGATCAGAGGGTGCCCAGGTAACCAGTGCAGATTCTGTTTCAGCCAGGAGGTCAGCAGGGGAGAGGAGGAGAAAAGGTAGAAGCAAAGAGAAAGGTTTTGAGTTGCTTCCGGAACCGGAGATAGTTCTCCTCAAGTTTCAGGGAGGCTGTTCCAGAGGGAAGCCCCAGCCGAAGAAAGAGATCTACCACCAACTCATTGCTTGAAGATGTGACTAACCCTGAGGGAGTTGGAGGCGGATTATCGAATAGCTCGAGAAGGAAGATAATTAGTAAGAGAGAGTTGAAGGTATTGAGGACCCAGGCCCCAGGAGGCCTTGTGGACAATGCAGAGGGTTTTGAACTTGATCCTCACAGCCACTGGGACCAGTGCCGAGATTTCAGTCCTGGAGAGATACAATCTCTGGGCTTGAGGCAAAGGACCAGTCTTGCAGTCCTGTTCTGGATGAGTTGCAGAGGGCGGAGAGTAGAGGAAGGCAGATTTAGAAAGAGGCTGTTGCAGTAGTCCAGCCTTGAGAGAACCAGAGCTCTGAAGACAGTAAGCTTCTGGGGGAAGGAGAAGAAACGTAGAATACCTCTGAGGAGGTGCAGCTGGTAGTGTGACAATAATGCAGGTATTATGGCAGTGCAAGCACCTTCTCTACGGGGTAGGATGTAAGGCACAGACACTTGGCAATCACCCGACTGTCCCTCTGTTACGTGGAATCACGTGAGTAAACCCACTGGGTCTGATAGATTTCCTTTGCTAAGTAAAATGAGGCACACGCGCTCTGAATTTATCACTTAGAACAATTACAACTCAAAGGGGACACAATTTGCCCACAGTTACATTGATATGCCTGGAGAGGCACTTTGAATTACAAGAATGTGCAATGGAAAATGCCAGGTAGCAGACGAAGTGATCACTTATTTTGTAAATCTTCTACTTTCCATTTTTTGAAACGAATGCAGAGGTTCAAGAGTCAACTAAAAGGGTTCGCATGTGATCCTATGTTTCTCTGTCTACTCGCACCATTGACGGACCATGACGAGCTAAGAATGTCAGAACGTATATATAAACGTGTTTCAAATGGTGCTGTTCCCTTTTTGCCACTAATACAGACGTCTTCCTCCCCATCTGGCCGCGCCGTTTCGCATATCAATCATGCCATGGCCTGTACTAATCTCCCCTGTTAACTTCCTCCAGCTGTAACAGCGCACGCTAATGACGCGATGACACGTACATGACACGAGTGTGCAGCGATGCTAAGCATGTGCCTCCATTTTACAGTGAGCTGCGAAGGAGGCTGTCAGAATGGCGGGGAATGCCTGTCTGTCAATGGCGTGGTGACGTGCATCTGCGCTTCCGGCTGGACTGGGGCGAGATGTCAAGACGGTAAGGAAGCCTGTTTACAGTTCATTTGCACCCGTGGGGAGGTACATGTTAGCCATGGCTGAGGGCGGTCCTCCTAAAAGCCCCGGAAGAAGGCGCTGGACTTCTACCACATGGGGAGACGCCATGTCCTTAAACAAACCAGTTGCTGGGTCATTTGCTTGTTATTCTTTGAAAAACAAGCTTCTTTACAATCGTCTAGAGTATAGCACTGCCATCAATCTAAATGTACCACAGCATACTCTAGTAATGACATGTATGCAACCTGGTACCACTAAGCAGAATGTATTCTCTCTGTATTAAAAGCTGACTGTGAATATAGATACATTTGCTATTTCATTGATTGACAATCCTATATCCATATTGTAAAAGAGCCGTTCTTTCACACAATGCAACATAGGCTTGAAAATAAAGGGATGCCATAACACAATGATCCATGTTGCCGTAAGCATTTCATCATTGCAGGCTGGAATTGCCATGTCCAGGAAGCAGCTGCCAAAGAGCCAAACACCAAATAACCCCTTCTTTGTTAATGTGGGTCTGGTTTCCATAAAACCGAAACCTGGGATAATCCATAGGATTTTAAAAAAAAAAGAATCCCATCCTGTACCTAAACCCTCTAGCTCCCTCAATCATTCCAATCCTTCCTCGTGAAGGAGTAAGGGCCTAAAAGAGCATCTTTCCTTGTAACGCAAAACATCTTCAAGCCGCAGCCCGGCAGCGAGTAGCTTGCATCCCCACAGATGGCCCATAGTCTGCAATTTGCCGTGGGCCATCATCGAGCAAGCTCTGCATGGTCCCCATGGAGTTTGTGGCTGCAGTTATGTTACAAATTCTTGTAAAGCGCGCAGTCGCCAGAGGCATCATGACGCATGGGAAAGTCAGGCCTGAGCAGTCTGAAAAAGATGAGTTTGTAGTGCGCCTTGAAACGAGAAGTGGTCTTCAGTAACACAGAGCGAGTGAGGGAGGGCGTTCCACAGATTAGCTGCTGCAATGGAAAAGGAGCTGCCGCCCATCCTGCTTAGTCGGTACCAGGGAAGCACCAAGAGAAAAGCAGCAGAGGAGCGCAGAGGGTGGTTAGGCATGCATCCTTGACATTTCTCTTATAAGTACTCTGCCCCCAATACATAAAAAGCCTGGTGGACTAAACAGTGCACTTCCCCACCCTAGTCCAATAAACTCACTTTTCTTTGTAGTACAGCTACATTTTTGAAGCACCGGCAAACTCATAATGAGGCCCATATGTTGCTTGCATTTTCCCATAACGTTTTCCAAAATGTTTGCCAATATTTTAGTCAATGACGTGTTTGATGCTTCCTTGAAAAAATGATGTTAGATTACAAATAAAATGTAAAGATTGCATTGATAAAAGGTGTTGTCATATGTTCCAGGTCATGCAAGTTTGCTTTGTCAGTGGCCAAATGTCTGATAGTTTCTTGACTGGGCATGTTGGGGAAGTAGTTCATCCTGCCTGCAAATCTGGCTCACAGTTCTTTGCCAAGCTTGTTCTCGAAAACTGAGTTACGTTTACCAAAGTCCAAGAGTTTCCTTGTTGACTCTTCCAGGTTGGTCTAAGAACTTGAACGTCAGTTCCCAATGCACATCCTTCAAGGGTTTAGTCTCCAAAAGTTTTCTTGAAACATGGTCTTTGGTTCCTTGGCTGCTGTCCTGAAGGGTTCAGTTTCCTCTTTACTGTGATTTGGAAGGTTCACTTCCATTCCACATTTTATTTTAGCTCGTTAATTTTCCTCTCAATGTCTTCTTCAGAGGTATCCATTCTCTCAAATTCAATTCCCACAATGCAGTGCCTATCACCTTAATTCACTCTCCACTTTGCCTCTTTCAAATGGGTAATGGGAACATGGATCTCACTTTCCACATATTAACATGTTTCTACTTGATTGGTTCCCCAGGCAACCTCTTTCTCTGAATTATTAGGAAATAGACACCCATTCCCACAAAGGAATTGTTTTCCACCTGGTTGATTTCCCACTTCCTTAGAGGTCTTCAGAATATGAAATTGAAATCCAACAGTATAACACTAGTCCACCTAGTTTGTTCTCCACTCAGCCATTTCCTCACAGGTAAGGGATTGCCATCTCAACTGCTCTTGCTCCCATTGCAAAATTATTCTCTCCTCACCACACAGTTTTAGCTCTTTGACATGGGGATATTTGTACTCTCATTTTTCTTTTAAAACCCTGGTGGGCACATCCTCAATTTCACAACCTGCTCATCCTGCCACCCTCCCGCACTGCATCAGGGCCACCCCTTGCACTGGGGTCTGTATCTGTATCAATACAGCCCCCCCTTTTTCTTCCTGCACTTATCAGACCTACCCTGTCTGCTGCCTTAAACCTAGCACTTGCAAATTGCTGGCTGCATTACCTGTTTGTTTCCTTTATTATTTATTGTTATTTATCTGTTTCTCTTCTGCTTCGCACTTTCCACCTCTCCCCCTTCCATGCAGTTTTCCCCTCCCCCTCTCCCATGCACTTGTGCGTTCTCAATGTCACTGTGCCTAGTAAGATCGCTGTTTTGTTCTCCCCTGTTCCCCTCCCTTGCCTTGTGACGCTCTGAAACACTTGTGTACGTGCGCGATAGAAATAAAATATCAATCAATAAAAAAAACTGCTTCCTGCTTCCACCTGTGAGATTAGCAAGATTTCAGCTTCTCTCACTCTGCCAATTTCAGGAGTTTTGTAAAGCATTGCATGTCTTGTTACTGTCAATTCAGAGTGCTGTATTTCACATTTCTATTTAATGTTCTTGTACAGTTGGAATGCAACTAGATTGACGATTCAGAAAAAGTTATCAGTTTTAGCTAAAAGTTACTCTTGTGGAGAGTGTACGTTATTGACTATGAAGCTGCTAGTAGTAGGACTGACTTAATCTGGACTGACTCTTCCCTTTCCAGAGGGAAGTCAGGAGTTGGTTAGAATTACTCATAGTAAAGTTTGAGGGAATATCAAAGTCTCGCTCAAGCAGATGTGAGAGATTGTTTGTGAGTCAGCCTCTGAGAGCACAAGAAAGCCCATGCGTGCAGAATTGCGTTCAGGTTCTTGGCTTGTAATAACTTTGTGAAGTGTATACAGGGCATGGATCTGGCATTAGATAACAGAGATCAATGCAAGGTTGTTTGAACCGGTGATTGAACCCTCTTCTTGCAACACTGTGTTTTCCTTCATATAATGTGTTGATATGGTAAAACGTTTGCAAAACACAACCGTATGTTCTTGTCTTTCAGCTCTTTGCCCTCAGGGATGTCGAAATGGTGGGGTCTGTGTAGCTCCTGGTGTCTGCAGCTGTCCAGCCGGGTGGGTCGGTGGAGCCTGTCATTTAGGTAAAATCCAGCCACTTCCAGCTATGGAACGTCATGATATGATTAGTAGCTGCAGGCCACGGGTGATGCATCCGGCCTTGTGTTTGCATGACAGATTAACCACTCTGCCGCATTTGTTTTAATTGGTTGAACTAGCAAGTAATCCTACAATGTACTTTCTTTTAGTAGGTAGAAAAGTAATCTGACATTGTATTTGCATTATCTCCAAGTTTCATTCTTCAATTAAGGCACAAGAACACACACTTTTTCAAATAATAAGGGGCACTTTGAATATCTGGTATAAAACATTTTGACCTCAATTCACGTAGTTTTCCCAAGTGTATCGATGACGTGAAGGAAAAGTAATAACTAACACATGCATGCATTGCACACTGTTTCCACTTGATGTCCAAAAGGAGTTACTCCGTTTATCAGGCGGGATCTTTTGTACACTTTCGGCAAATGGATGTATTGCACGCATTCATAGCCTATTGCTAGGTGAGAGCGTTGTTGATAAAAACACACCAAGTTGTCCATTCCGTCGTTATTCACAAGTATGTATAGAGCGTGTCCCGTACAGGCAGGAGTGGAGAGCTCTACACGTAGCGTGTGTGTCTCAGAAGGGGAGGAGCTGCTGCTCAGTCGAGTGTTCTTCCTCCTGTGTGCCGATGCTCGACTGCATCCCTACAAGGTTACGAACTGACTATTACAAAGTCACACCTGTTAGAAAGTCAGTGGTCGAAGTGAGCTGGAGCGGCTGGCGGTGCCCTCTACTTTTTTAAAAATACATTTCACTGCTCCTACACTTTTATTTTTAAAAATAAACTGTTCCAGAATGGTTTTGTTTTAAAATAAAAGTGTAGGGAGCACTGAGCAGTTGAGACTTGCACTTCAGTGCACTACACTGAACCTTCGCTTAAACAGCAGGCGCATTTGTTTAGGGGTTTGTATTGTGCTTGGGCGGGGGCGTGGCGATGGGGATTGTGGGGAGCTGGGCAAGGCAGCAGGGAACATAGTGCCACTACTTCTTTTCATGCACTTCGATCACGGTAGAAAGTGCTCTGAAACTGGAGTTTCTTTAATGCATCACTATAAAAAATATCACATGCTATCACATGCTATTATTTTTGTTATCCATATTTTTGATTGATCTTGGCTGTTCAGAAGGTGTGCAAAGTGCACGCATTGCTATCAAATTGGTAGCACGTGAATGGGGAGTGATACAAATCAATGGCAGACTGGGGATTAAAGAAAGAAGTTTGATCTTTTAAAACCACCCTTGTTTGTTTATGCCATGAGTAGGTTACTATATTGTTTATGTATTGTGTTCACTGCACGCACATAAGCCCGCATGTCCACTCCAATGCGTGTCAATTCTGGTAGGTTCACGTTACACGTGTGTTAGAAATGCTTTTTTCACTATACCATGTTTGTCAGTATATCATACAACACACAGCCATAACATAATCCATCCAGATTTAAACATTCACTTTTTGAATTCGACACTCAGGTCCTGATTCATGGAATTATTTGCGCGGGAACTAGGGGACTTGCACGCCAAACTGCATGCAAATCCGCGTTTGTTGATTCATGGAACCGACTGCACTGGAGTTTCTTTGAACTTGCGTGGAGTACGCGCAAGTCCAGGAAGTCTGTGCGAGCCGTCAAGCTCCTTGGGCGAGACACCCCGTAGAGCGTGGGCGTGGCTTGCGCAGAGGGCTGGGAAGGGGGCAGAACACAGAAAATGAGGAAGTACATGCGAAAAAGTGGGATTTATGAGGGATGACCCGTAGGCAGTCCCTCGCATGCCTACATTTGCGCCAAACGACATGTATTCATGGAAACACCCGCACAGCCTCTCAGCTTAGAAATGGCCAGACAATCACTACATTGCCTGAAGGCAGGCGTAATGACACTTGCGACACTTGCGCATAGGATTTGCAGCACAGAAGTGGGTTTGCATGTCAGATTTAGGGTGCGTGTATGCAACCGGGGTTCCGATCTAACTTAGGGGTGCATGTACGCAGTGTTGCGGGGTGCAGGAACGGTTTCCGGGGGTTTGCATGTAGTTTTTCAGAGTTTAGACTGAGTTATGATTTTTCATATGCATGCTGTTGGGGTGCCAGCAGTTGTTATGGGGGACCCTTTAAAGGATCCCCGAGATGCAGACCTGCTTGCAGGGGACCCCATGCACTGTTTGATGGGTACATGTATTCATGCCCGGGGAAGCATGCAAAGGTAGCTGTTCTGGCTGTTTATGCTTTGTATATTGGTGTGTTGGCGGCTTTCTAGCCGTGACTTGAGAATACGGTTACTTTGCAAAGTAAATTGCATCAATACGCGGGACGCACATTTTTTATTCTGCATTTAGTCTCGCGCAGTGTCATCTCGGCCCGTGGTCCTTGTGGGATTTCTGCACACATTTCCTTGAATCAGCCCCTCTGTATTTGAAGCAAAACACTTATTCTATAAGCCTTTCTAGTAAATAATGTATTGTGTATGTGTTTAGTGAGTGTAGAGTTCATTCGCTAACATAGCATAGCTTTGTACACCTTGCTTTCTGTATAGTTGGAGAAGTTGTCATCTTGTTGGGCACAACGTCTCCTCCTTCCAGATCCTGCTCTTCTTATGATGGTGGCATGGCTTCCCAATTGTACAGGGGTTTTCATTTTCATAAACTAGTTCACCAGCTTCACCAGGGCTGTGGGGTCCTTCCTCAGATGGTAGAAGAGCACCTCTGCAATCATGCCGCAGTGATTGTGAGGCTCACTGGATATGGTTGCCCTTGTGATTGGGGGAGATCACAGTAGAAATAAGACAAATGTGACATGGTCATCCTAGGTCAATCCCCTTTCATCTAAGGAATACGTATCAACAAAGACAGGCGGCTTAAAGAGGGTAGTTACTACTTGGTGGATGCAATCAGTGCATTCTAAAAGATGCTAAATATAGAGGCTGATGTAGATTTCAAGCACAGTCAATGCATTATGACCATTTTAATATGCAATGGATATGTCTTCTACCAAGGACAATACACTTCTCTGAGGTGTACCAACATGAGTCAAGAAGTAGAAAATAATGTTGCTTTATTTCGAGTTCAGTTGCAAGAATCCATGTACTCGTAATGCAGAGGCGTTGATAGGTGGGGATGGGGTCGGAGGAGGGGTTATAGCCCCGGGTCTTTTGGTTTAATCCCCGGATAGAACACAGGGGCTTCAACCAAAAGGCTAGCTAGCCCCGAGTCCCAACAGTCCCTACATTAGCCTAGCTCCTGTTCTTTTACAAACCTAGCAACACCCCTGTCTTGATGTAAGATGTACCACCGGGACACACACTTGTCCAGACAGTCCCAAAATCATACATGCATCACACTTACCCAACATTCATCATCATTCATCAACATTCTACTACATGTAAGAAGGACCAGCGACACAAAAACAACATCTGCCATGCACACTAATCTCACTCAAAGCGAGAGGTAACAACATGCTAAACTGGTGTGCATCTTAAAGGGACACATATATAGGTTCAATACCATAGCATATAATAAAACTTGGTAGTGGACACCATCACTAAAAAACACCTATACAAAATGTATACATATGATCCATCCAAGCTAGGTTATATGCAAACCTAAAGGATAAAGTACAATAACAAAGCCTGACCAACCCTGATTTAAATTCAACAATAGCCAGAAAGGTTTGTGTCTGCTCCTTCAGCGAAACATCTCAGGAGGATAGCTCAGGGGCAACATGCAGAGCAACACAGGTTTGATCCCTGGGTCTGCCCTTAGAAACTTCTGGGTATTAAGCGCTTTATAAATAAACTATCATATCATACGTGCATTAACCTCATGTCATTTATTAACTTTAATTAGCAACCAGGGCGGGGGAGCCAACCAATCAGATTGCTTGGATCTACGGCTGAATCGTAAGATTTCAGCCTTCATTCCAAGCAACCTAATTTCAGCTCCCTGCACCACAATCTTGCCCCACCCTCCCTTCCTCTCTGGCCACTTCCCACCCTCCAGATCCACTTACATGCTTCGTTCCGCGGGGAAGCCCTCGCCGCTGCAGCCCCTCTGTGTCCCTTACAACTGCCAAGGAAATAGAAGAGGGGCTCTGCATGGAACCCAGCCTTCCAGCTCCATGGAGGCTATCTTAAGTATTTTGTTTGAGTGAACAGGACAGCTTGCTGCGTCGCATTCATTCAAATGAAACTTATTGCTGTTAGCCTCCTGGGTCTCCAGATTTAAAACCTGGGGTGCTAATAGCAATAACACCTGATCCGGTGGGCCAGATTGGGTGATGAAGGCACTGGGGCCATTGTTAAGGTCCTCATGCCATAACCTGGGCTCTGGGCGGTTAACACCCGATATGGCCCGCCGGATTGGGTGTTATTGCTATAATAATTCCTACACATCCACCAAAACTGCAATGATTTCTACTTGTTGAAATTAACTAACCTTAAGGAGGCTAAGGAGTTATGGGTGTCTGCAGAGTGGGTTTCAACAGGATGAATTGATAACCCTGCCTTGAAACATGAACATGCTCTCCACTGCAACTTTCCAATATATTCTAAAGACTCATGTCCTGTGAATAAAGCATAAGCAACAAGCTTGCTCATCCATGATGACCATCAAAAAGCAACTGTCTGCCTCCGGTAGCTGCAAACGAATCTTTAAAAAATAACATTATGAAAAAAGGTGTTCTGTAACTTTTTGTCACGACCCTCTTCTCCTATATCAAATTACCTTTCCTCACTGAATTACCTGCTAGAAAAGCGTTTTACATTAATCTTAAGTTCACAAATATATCAAAGTTCACCATCAACATTTTGCAGAATATTAAAATTAATGATCATGAGTCACTGTCATAATTTGAAATGTCTTTGACCACATCTTTGATTCACTCCAGTGCTCCATCAACAGGGGTATCCATTCTCCACATCCTCTTTCCAGTCACATAAGCAAAACTGTCACAATTCCAAATACAGCCTACTCTTTGCTTGTCTACAGACAATCCACAAATACTGCTAATCAGACCAACCAATCTGCCACATGTAATCTCTACTCCACCCGCCTGCCATTCCTGACCAATCCCTATTTCCTGTCCAACCTTTGCCTTCAGGTACAACACATCCACACATTTTCTATGTCTCGATCTACTCTGAATCCTTTGAATGCACACTGATTTTTACAACCTTCATCAACTTGTGCATCATGATCTGAATAATGCAAAATCCACAAATAACATCCAGGTACTTGCTCATTCACAAACAAATTAAATATCATGCTGTACATTTGATCGCCATTACTTAAATATGGCACACCTCTGCTGCACACCTGCGGCAGAAAGCACTGTTCTTTTCATTTAGTTACAAGTGGTGGTGTGGCACTGATCGAAACTAAGCATCTACTCTGCAAGGAAACCCCAAAACTAGTTTCAACTCAATTGAGCTTATACTTGTGAAGTGTTTCAATTGACCTGCCCCCCATCATCACTACAGCAGTGTACCACCATTCCCCAGATGTCTGACCACATTCCTGACCTGGTGCAAAGTATATTGTCATTATCTAATTGCCCTTGTATTTTAGGCACATTTAACATGGGTTGATGACCTTGCCAATAAGCACTCATGGTTTTATTGTGGAATTACACTATCTTTGCTGTTTTTCCAAAATCCTTCACATGTTGTTGGTCATATCTGCAAAAATGTGAGAACCTCTCCACTGAGAACAAAAAAGGCAAGGCTGAATTACTGTCTCATGCAATGGTGCACATCTGAACAGAGGAGAATTACCCATCTGCATATCTGTCTGGTACTTCCCACAAAGAGAGTTCTGTGCCAAAATATAGGCAATTCCTCTCTGGAACAAAATAGTGGCAGCAGTCACACTAGAGACACATTTCTGCCTTGATGGGAGTCAACAGTGTGAGGTGGCTAAGGTGCTGTGCCCCGACAAGGCACAGAGAGCAAGCGATTCATGCCAGGATTGCCTTCACTAACTTAGTGTGATACCCAAACTGTTTCATTTGCCAAAAATGTGATATCCCCTCTACTGACAATGAACAAAGCTATATAACCTGTTCCGTGGAATGGTGCCAACCCAGAATTATCTACCTCTGCTGAGAACAAACCAGCACACATTGTATTGATTAACATTTCGATTGATATCTCTTTCATAGTCTGATCTCTTAACTGTTGCTTTTGACTTGGTTGATGATTTCATTCACCCAACTCCTCCAGCAGGCCCCCCGTCCTTTCTGATCAAAATACCCCAATAGCATCTTGTCAGATTCATTTGAAGGGTTTCTGAGGAATCAGATACAAATGCGAATCTCACTAGTTGCGCTCACAAGCTACCTAGAAATATTCTTGGTGCAAACATTAGAAGAGATCACACCCTGTAAAATTCTGACAACCAAATACATTAAATCCCAAAGGAGCAAGTGATTCATTATTGACCTTATTGACTGCTTACTAAAATAACTCGCTAGACACTGTGACAAAGTTCAAACTTTTTGGTTAGTTGATGGTACTGGGAAGCCATTAACCACTAACCCAAAATATGCTGTCAGCCACTATGTGTTGTATGGTCTGTAGAAGGAATTGATAGGGTGTCCCAGGTGCCCCATCTCTTCTATAAACTGTGATATCCCCCTTATTATCCTGAACTTTCCTTTAAAGACCATCATCGATTAATTAGTACAAAATCCCTGATTGCCCAAAACCCAGTTGTGTGTTAAAGATTGCAGATGTTATAGTACATTTTTCCCAACAAATTCTTGAGGCACAATCTCCCTACCTTAGACATCAGTGGTCTTCAGGTGGTAGCCACAAGTGTTAATCATCAAACAGCCAACGTGCAGCAGGGTTACCAGTCAATTGGTCGAAAACATTTGGTCGATAGGACAATTGGTCGACACCATTTGGTCGAATGCCAAATGGTCGAATTTTTTTTTTTTTTTTACCCCTTTTTTTTTTTGGGGGGGGGGGGTCCCCCCCAACCCCCTTTTTTTTCTTTTTTTTTCTTTCCCCACACGAAAACCCACAAAAAAAATATATAAAAAAAAAAAAAATTCGACCATTTGGCATTCGACCAAATGGTGTCGACCAAATTGCAGTCGACCAAATTGCAGTCGACCAATTGACAGGACACCGTGCAGCAGCAGAACCTGCAAGAGAATAATCAAAGTGGGGTCCCACTGTCACAGACAACAGATACTCAACATTGCTTTTATGTAAGAAAGACTACAGCTTACTTCCCTCAGATGGATGATAGAGCTGGAGGAACGTTGCCTGCATGACCAGGAAGATTCCACATTGACCTGCAGTGTTTCAAGGAACAGAGTCATAGCTATGCTGGTAGCCAATACAATATTTAAAGCAAGATGGTGGTTGGCCCACTTCACTGAGGTCATCAAGGAGCCACACTATCAATGGTCTTACCAATTAGCAATGCTGGAGGCTTATATGTAATTGTAATCACCAATCTCTGTGCAACATGAACTATGCAGTACAGCTCTCAGAATAAGAGACTGACAGGGCCAGGAGGCAGGTTTAGTAGGAGAATGGGAAGACAATGTAGGTGGATCAATGTGTTGGTGTTGAAAGAAGCAATGATTTAACAGTACTGAAGGAGAATGGTCGGTCAGCAGGAGTCATAACAACTTTGAGACAGAGGAAGAGGTTTGTAGCATGAGGAGAAGCAGCAGTACAGGAGGAGGACAAATAGGCAGAAGAGAGCTGGAGAAGAGACAAAAAGCACCACATAGAAGAAATACAGCTTGAGTAAAGAGTGAGTGGAATAGGTGGTATATAGCTGGATGGGAGAGCAGAGAAGGCAGAAAGGAGCAAAAAGAGGAGGAGAGTGAAAAAGATAAACGAATATGAAGCAGAGTAGAAGATATACACAAACAAGACCTACAAGGCAAGGCAATGAGTGGAGTAGAGGCCACAGAAGAGATATATCTAGAAGAGGAGAACACAAGGAGTCTAAGACAGAACTAACATGCCTGAGAATCAAGGAGAGAATAGAGAAGGGTGGACATCCGTAATTACTTATGGAAGAGTTGGAGATGCTAGAAGATGAGGTGAAGAGGGCCCATCTATTGCCGCACATGAGAAGAAAATAGAGAGGCAGTAGACCAGGGGGTTGAGGCAGATGAAGCACATTTCTATCCATACTGGCAATGACAGTGGTAGAGTTGGGACCCAGTACTGAGGGGCTCATACTCAAATGTTGATGGACCCAGTGAGATTTGGAGACCTGTAACCCAAATGTAGCAAGAACTGAGACAAGCTCAGGCAAGCCAAATTTGCAGGGCAGGATGACCCACTAAGGAGAACTCTGGAGCCTGACTGCGGTGTCGACCATGAAAGAACCACTTGAAGCACGAAAGAAGTGCCAGTGGCACCTGAAACTCCATTGACTATGAGTTACTTTTGTTTGACAGCCACAAGGCAAATACCTAGTGTATTGAGGGACAAACCTATAGATTGTTTTAAAAGCAAGCTGACTCCCCAGATCATCATCAGCACCGATCCTATTTCAGATGTGAAAATAAATCTGTTTGAATCACATTTCTCGAGTCCTGAGTTGGCTTTTGATTCCTTGGCCATGACAACATGCAGAAAGATGTTGTAAGAACACCAACTCCATTTTGATTGTAAATTGTACAAAATTGACCACAGAATCTTTACAAATGTGAACCACGTAATCAAAGTTCCATATATTTCAAAGCAGAATTAACACTGCCACAAATCATTGAAGAAATGTTATGCACCTTCAAAGATGTAAACAATCACACCTACCTATCTGCCTCCTCAGATCTCTCTAAACCATCGCTATGTAAGATTTTCATTTCAATGATAAATCTTGCTGACCTGATGTTGTGATTATTTGTCCCTCATTCCTATGTCAGTGGTAATATTTTTCCCATCTCACCTAGTCTTTTACTCTTTTATGGGTTGCCAAAGGGTAAAGTGGGATTTCCATCCCCTTTACATTTTATATAGTGAGCCAGTACACCCCACCATTTGTGGAGTGCTGGGGAGATACCGTGTATCCCCTTGCTTACTTACCTGGCAACATTTTTGTTACAATTGCAAGTTTACTTGAATGGCTGGTGGCAGTGAAACAATTGTTTAGACTTTAAGTAAATATTACTCGCAGGCTGTGAAATCAGTCTTGGTAATGCACAAGAGGGTCACCATTCTGCTAGAATAGTGGGCTCCTTCTTTTTTCGCCATTTCTCATTTGCTTGTTGTTTCCTTTGTCTTCTTCTGCCGTTTTAGTTGGGAATGACCTTGGTTGAAGTTTTGGCTTCGGCGGGAGTTTTTTCAGAGTGTCTGAGAAGACAGGCAGCGAGGAAGGAATCCAAACCTCTGCAGCTCTTTGTCTTTCACCTTGACTGAAAGGAACCAGTTCCCACTGGGGGGCTGGCTGCCCTGATTGGACAGCCAGACCACCCTTTTCTGTAAACGGCAGGGATAGTTTGCAGAACTTGTGCTGTAGTGCCTGATAAAGACTCTGATTCTGGCAGCTTCTGATAAGTCCACCACTGGAGCTGAATCCAAAGTGGAAGATGATGAAAAGATGTATGTATTCATTTTCAGTGACCGGAGAGCCTGCTGTGTAACCAGAGCCTGATGCAAACTTTCCTTCCAATCAACTCAGGGATCCCGAATACAATGACTCCTACCCAGAGACTAGTTTGATCCACTCCTCTTAGAAAGACCTGTAAAACAAGCTATCCCTCAACATGCTGTCACTTTCATGGACTGCTCAATGCCAATACTAGGGGAACTCAAGCCTGAGTGCAATGCATGATCTTCCAAGGTCTGAATCATGCTGAAACATTGTTGGACACCTGTTGGACCTCCAGAGATATGACTTAAATCCCTGAATACCCCTCACCAGAGTGCAGGACCAAGAGAGTGAAGAGAATCGGACCAGTGATATTCGTCGTTCATCTGGTTCCTGTCAGAAGTAGCCAAATACACAGAGCCATGAGAAACCCAGAATAATCCTTTGCTGAAAGCCTCCTCTGGTGACTGCTGCTGCAAGTTCCCATCCAGTATCCATTTCTTCAGTCTACAGGCCAAGAATCCAGGGACCAGGTCTGTGATTCTGCATCTTGAAGGCATCCGCCCAGAAGCTCTTTCTCCTAAGGTAGTGTCTTCGTTTGGGTAATTCGTACCATAAGCCTTGTGTGAATCCTGTGAGGATGATTGGGTGATTCGTGTGGTTGGGAGTTTATCTTGGGCTTCTTGTATTTAAATAAACCACTTATTCAGCTGACACACCGCGGAGCGGTGAGCGGAGCATGAGCAGAGGGGGAGCAGTCGTCCGCAGACTGCAGTCTTTCTACCATGCTACCTGTGGGAGGACTCTTATTCAGCTGACATACTGCAGAGCGGTGAGCGGAGCGTGAGCAGAGGGTGAGCAGTCGTCTGCAGTCTGCCGCAGGAGCAGCATGGAGCCTGCCTCTGTGACTGCGGCTCTGCCCTCGCAACTCCTGCACTCTGTGAATTCGTCAGAACCCCCGTTAGAAGCCTTGTCATCCCCATCGGAAACCTGTATATTACGGAGTACCAGTAAAACACTTGATTCCAAGAAATCAATACCAGCACCTACTCTTAAAAAATCGAAGGAGGTAAGGCCACCTTCCAAGACCATCATTTCCACCCCTTCGAGTATTTTGAGGCTAGTGAGTCCTAAGACCAAGTCGAAGCACAGAATGGGACAGAGTACTTTGGACCCTGCTACTGCTGAGAACCAGTCACCAACGGGCCCTCCAAACTCATCTTTAAACACCTTTCTAAATGTCTTGGACAAGGCCAAGACAGCATACGAGACAGAGACCAATTTTGAGAAAGAGCCTGCCGCGACCACGCTCCCTGCCTTACCCGCATTTCCTGTTTCACCGGCGCTGTGGGTTTGTGGCGTGTGGTCTCTGACGTCTTCGTGCAACCATCGGTGTCCCAGCAGTTTTCCTCATCTTCCTCGCCAGCGGCCCGCTCCTCCTCGCCCAGCAGCCCGTACCTCGCCCGGCCGTTTCAGCCTTCCCGTCACGTTATCGCAACGATGGGTGCCTTAGCTTCGGCCGTCGGAGGACGGTTGGCTCATGCCCCTGTGCTGATGGTCTCGGGCAGTGGTTTGACGGCCTGTATGGCCGGGAGTGAGCCTGCCTTGGCTGAGGCGCAGAGGTTTATCGAGCGGCACCCCAGTCCGCCTCGGACTCTCGAGGCAACAATTTCTACATGCACCACCGGGGTGCAAGACATTTTTCCTCATTCAACACGGCACACAAAGGGGATGCTGCCAGAGCGGCGCGGGTCCCTTGGATGTTATTCCAACGGCTGCAATTTCAACTTCAACTTCAACGACAATTCTGGTGGCAGCTCAATTTCATGCGGCACTGGAATCTCCCAGCACAAGGATCAAACATGTGCTTCCTCAATCGTTAACCCCGAGAATTCGGGGAAACGCTCTTTCGCCAGAGAACACCCAAACAGCAGCTTCAGTGCCTTATGTAACCCCCAAGGCCCCACTGCAAGCCCCGCTCATGCATCACTGACAAAGCAGCAAGAGTTTAGCATACTTTTACCTGAACAAGGTATTGTGGATCAGTTGGCAATTCAAGAAAGCCAAGGTTTCTCTAAGTACAACAAAAAAACAACAAAAAAAAACAAATACAAAGCAAAAAACACTCAGATTAAAGAAAGTAGGGAATTCCACTTTACCGGCGCCACTTCTCTCTAGTGCACTTAAAAGATTTTATTAACAAGCATTACAAAAGAAATCTGGATCAAACAAAAGAACTTTTAGATGCAGAAATCCTGGAGCCTATTCAGGATCTTCTCCCAGTCAGTAAAGCAAGGAAATTAACATCCGGGATTTTGAACCAGGCCCAGATCCAATCAGCAATCCAAAAGCAATTAACTGGAACAAAAGATGCGTCTACCGCGCCCATAAATGACTCACCGACTCGAATGTCTCCAGCTAAATCAAACAACGGGCGCCTCTTGACAAAGAATCAAATAAAGAGCTAGAACCTCCAGTAGCGATAATCAATCTGGACGATCCCAACACAACCAGGACACAAAACAAACCAATAATGGATGAGAGTCCATTTGAATCAAGAAACCCGATCAGCCCTAAAGAATTTGGGTCTACACATGGAAAACAAACACCTTCAACGCCCACATGTGACCCCGAAGCTCAAGCTTCTAGACCATTGATTCAACCCGTAATGCTTCCTTCGCCTGACCAATCGACCCTTGACGATGGTCAGACTCAAACAGACGACCATTCTAGTGAGCCATACTTGTCGATTTTGAATACTCCACGACCCCGATCTGCTCCCAAAAACAGAAGACTAAGTGAAATAACCACTTCAGGAAACAAGGAATCGCCTAAAAAAAAATCGACATTACAACAATCATGTCGGCAATTACAATAGCTCTATCACCGTTTGGGAAGCTGTATGAAGCCATCAATGACTCGTTGAAAGACAGCACTGTCATTACAGCAATGATGCACAGCAAACTGATTTTTGTCGAAGGTTATATCACGGCTTTGGATCAAAAAAGTAAGGAACATAGAGATCTTTGGGAATCGAAGCTGACTCTATTAGAAGATAAATTACTCTGCCTTAAATCAGCTATGCCGGTTACCCTGGAAAAGGAAACCCAGACCGAAGTGCCACCTAATCCACTTGAATTGGCCCCTGTATTCAAAAGGCAAATGGAAAAGTCATCGCAACCTGCTCCATCATCGGCCAAACACCAGAGAGCAGTGGAAAATCAACAAAAAACAGCACAGGGCTCTAAAAGTAAACCATTGCTGAAAGTTGTAACGTCCAGTGAATCAGATACTAGTGCCTCACAAGCAGTGTCGGCCTTTGACCCCCTGATGTCTTCGGGAACTAAACGTAAAGAATCAACGAAAGAAAGGCCATCATCTCTACAACAAAGACACAAAGTCCCAACAATTCAGTGATCTGCATTTCCACTTCTCCTAAGACGACGGAAGAATGCATAGCTCAAAGTTCATTGATAGACATAACCCAACACTGGGATTCAACTGATACACGAGCCTCGCAACCAGAAATTCTAAACAAATTGTCTGAACAAACACCGACTCTGCCAAATTGTGCCTCAGTTGGGGAAAGTTTCTTATCTCCTTCAACCAGCCAAAACGATCATAAAGACATCAAACTGACACCGGATACGTCGGAACGTAGTGAAAAGAACTTTCCTCCAGTCTCAACTAATCGAACAAACTGAAGACTTAGTCCTTCGAGACGCCTGATAGATGACCATGGCAAATCAAGAGATCTGTCACTACGATTGACTCGTCTCTTCAAAACTGACCAAAAACATCAAACGATCACTACATGATCTTAAATAGAAACACGGTTCTCAGAACACTAAAAAGGGTGAAAACTCTGCAGAACTTAAAAACAGATGATTTCATCTTGATTGAACCCTATCATAGAAAGAACAAAGCGAAGGCCTATCTACATATTAAAAAACAAGCACTTCAAGAAATACTGCAAGAAATATACGTGGATCTAGCCCACTTGGGCTTCAATCTCTACGAGATCCCAATTACTAATTCGAAAGACACGCCACGAAACAAACACAGAACATCGCCTAATAAAAATTACAGATTAAAATCGCGAACATAAGACCTCTATAGACCGGCAAGACAGGAAAGAAGCCCATAAAAATTGACCAAAAATACCCAGCGATACAACGGATCAACAAAAGGACATCCTACAACTAACCACCCAAGGCATAACCTAATCAATAATGACAGATCAGATCAAATAAGCGACCTCAGTAAAAAGTATGGATACGAACGGCAACAGCCTCATTCATCTGCTTATCCCACCTGCAACCAAGCCCAGAGAGCTTCCCCGCAAAACGAAAGGAACACAAGAAAATCCTCGGAGCAGACTACAATATGCTCTGACAAATCTCCTAAAAAAGCAAATGGACTTGGTTCCGGAACACCTTAACACCAGGGCTCAAAAGATAGCAGTCACCTAGGGGTGTTGAGTCGCTGTCACTGCCGCCCCAACCAACCCTGCAATCAGACGCAAAAAAGAAACCCTAAGTATAGCGTCCTGGAATACTAGAGGCCACGTCCACCTTACTAAGCCTGACAGCCACTCCTACGATGTTATATGCCTTCAGGAAACGTGGCTGCGGGATAAACCGGCTCTAGATGGCTACTGCATTGAAATATCTCCGGCCATCAAAGGTCCACTGGGACGCCCTTCTTCTGGCCTATTGATAGCAAACTGCACAGGATATGGAATATCCATCACAAAGGTTATAGCCCGTAGCTACGAAATTTTGGCTGTACTGAATTTCCCATCGTCCGATTTGGTAGCTATCATCAACGTCTACTGGAATCCTTAAAAGACAGCAACAGAGAATTTCTGTGACAAAGTTCTTCATTGTTCTTCGATCCCCTGCAAACAGGATTTCAGCAGCGGCCAACACTATTGATGAGATTGCAATCGAATATAAATCTCCTAACATCTTGATCTGCGGGGACCTCAACGCAAACTGTATTTTAATATGTAGATAGGCCTTCGCTTTGTTCTTTCTATGATAGGGTTCAATCAAGATGAAATCATCTGTTTTTAAGTTCTGCAGAGTTTTCACCCTTTTTAGTGTTCTGAGAACCCAACACATTCAAAACAAAACAACCTATCAACTCATCTGCAACAATTAGGGGACTTGCTTGGAGTACCACTATGAAATCCAGTAATCTTCTTAACAAAGCGACCACTACTGATACAGACTCTCTAATACCGGCCTGGGAGAACTAAGGACAGTGACCATAACTTGCTGAATCTTATATACAGAAGTAAACCACGTCAATTGCAATCCTACGACTCGTTAATTGAGACGAACTAACAGCAAACCCGTCTACGTATGATTGCCTCAAATGTCCGCAGGCTTACTGATCAATTTAACAATTTAAACGTCTGACCCTGCATCGCAAGAAATCGCTGCCAGATCCAGTTACATTCCCCTCCTTCTGGCTTTCAAAAGGCCTAAGAAGATTTCCAATAACCTCAGTAATCATTATAGCAACGAGTACAACACGACTCTGTTCTCCAAATGCAGACTTTTGGGAAAGCTAAAAAGACAGGCTGTAACCATGAATTGAACCAAACTTTGGGAAAATCTCCATTCTGAAACAAGAAAATACAAGCAATGGCTGAGAAATTCCAGATGTCTCTTATACAGTCTGACGCCGAGGCAATGTTGACGGCTCGGTCCAACAAAAAATCTCGCGATTTTTGGTCGCTTATCAATAAACCAAACAATCACCTAAACTCGCATATGATCAATCCAGTCTCAGAAGAAAAGTGGACCGCCCATTTCTCGAAGCTGTTTGAACCATTAAAAGGAAACCATCACGTAATCAAGCAACCGAACGATCCATTTTGGGTGGACGAGACAGATAGCGATGAGATAAAAAAATGATCTTAAATCTGAAGTCGACGAGAGCCCCGGGGCCCGATGGACTCACAAACTGTGATCTGAAACAATACCCGGACGACTGGTCAAACCTAATCAGTTCAATCTTCAAAGTCTCTAGAGAAAGAAAAACAATCCCTGACTCTTGGACCCAAGCCTTGATTGTTCCTATTTTTAAAAAGGGCTCCAGAGAAGACCCTATGAACTATCAGCCAATAGCCCTTTTCGATGTTATTGGGAAGGTTTTCGTTACAACTTTGCTGACCCATTTTCGAAAGTGGTCCCATACTTCATTGTTCTTCGATCCACTGCAAACAGGATTTCAGAAAAACGCCAGCACCAGTGCCAACATAATGTGCTTGAACACACTTAAGGAAAGAGACCTGATAGGAGCACCACACATTTTTCTAGCGTTGTCGATCTGTCCCAAGCTTTCGACAGAGTGGACAGACAGAAACTGTGGTCCAAATTAAGGACCTGGCATTGTCCAGAAGGAATCTTGGAACCTATAATCAACCTGCATTCACACACCAGCATCACAGTTCTCCTAAAACCAAGGCCTAATCTCGAACCCAATACCAACATTCCGTGGAGTGAAGCAAGGCTGCCCCCTGGCACCGGCCTTGTTCATATCGTTTCTCGTGACTTTAAAGATAGCCAAAACAAGATCAGGTCATTTGCACCCAAAATAGGAAATACAGCGGTCCCGAGACTTTTATAAGCTGATGACCTGATATTACTTGATCTTACTCAGGTCGGCCTGCAACGACAGCTCGACAACCTGCCGATTTACATTACAGAAAATAATCTTGAGATCAATAAATCAAAAACTAAAATCATGATTTTTTAAAAATCCAGGAACCAAAAAGTAGAGCCTACAGTGGTATCTACATGAGACGAAAATTTAAGTGGTTAAAGCTTTCAAGTACCTCAGAGTTCAAATCAACAGCTCCAAGAAATATGCAAGAAGTACTGTGGTCAAAGGCAAAGAATTTAGCCGCTTAATTAAGAGCAGTCGATAGAAAGTACGGCAAATTCTCACTCCAACCTGCTATCAATTTTTATAAGGCCAAGATTATTCCATCATTGGCGTACGGTATGGATGCCACACCTACAATCCCCCCTCTACTATGGCAAAAACTCGAAGGTTTTATCTGGAGATCGGTGCTGGGGTTACTGAACTCTACATCAGCAGCAGCGATAAGACGGGAACTTGGTCTTGTCTCCCTGAAAGCAGTAGTGGACCATAGTTCCTTACAGCTATACAGGAAAATCATACACCCTGAGAGTCTCGAAATCTACCGCATGATAGCAGAAGAAATTGCCAGAGGCAACAACTGCTTTATGAATGACTGGGCCAAGACCCAAAATCAAAAATTACAGGAAATTGCTTGCACTGAGGAAGAACTAAAGAATAACCCGGTAAGGATAAAAACAAAACTGGAGTGTCTGGACTGGATCACCACTAACGAAAAAGCAACATCTAACAAACTACTAGCCCATCTCCGCATGACGGTAAATAAATTGAAAGAACCTATGACGTATTGCAAAAAATACCCAAGCAAATCACTAATGAGAACTCTATTGAAAGGACGTCTCAACGTCCTACCGACTCAGGAAATCCTAGCTATCAGAACAGGATCGAAGGAAAAAGCCTGCAGACTCTGCAAACATTCTGAAAAGACAGAATCTGTCAGACATTTGCTGATGATGTGCCCTGCTCTGCATCAAGCCAGGATAGCCTTTTTCAGTCCCCTGCTGGTAAACTCATTCGCCAGTAATGAAGCGACATGGTGGAATCGCCTTATTACAGGCGACAAGATTAGATGGCATACGGCATCCGCAAAGCTTCTGAACATTGCAATGGAAAAGACAAAAGTTACCATCGCTCCCAAAACAATCTCTACTCAAAAGATTGATTGACTTAAATACAGATCGTCGTTCTGTTTCCTCATGTAGCTCCTTGAATGAAAATCCTCTCGTAAAAATCTTAATGATTATGAACAAGTAAATAAAAAAAAATAACTAGAGTAAAAGTACTTTTAAATGAGTTAGTGTTGTAATTGTATCTCTGAAATAGAATAAGTTACACAATGTTGAAAAAGTAATTACCTTTGGGTTGCTGGTTGCTCCTTAAGAACGTATATAAGTTACTTTGGATAGTGGTCCAATCTTCTTAAAAGTGTTTGTGTTGGTACTGTTTTATTATTCTTAACTGAATGAGTGTAAAAGCGCACCAATAGGGTTACCTACACTGAATAACTAATTGTCGTTCTTAAAGTGTATTATTGGGTTTTGCTTTCCCTGATCTGCCTAGTGCATTTCTAAAACAGTCTTGCAGTTAATACGTACCTATGAATTGCTGAATGCCCTTCTTAAAAGTATACTAGGCTACCTGCTTACCTTGAAATCCATTGTGTCTTTCTAAAAGTGTATAACTGGGTTATGCTTTCGCTGAAATGCTCTAGAGCACTTCTAAAATAGTCATAAGAGTTCTTACTGGCCTTAGAATTGTATAACACACTTATGAAAAATATAATTGGTAAACTTCCTATGCCTCGAAATAGTGTAATTGTTTAAATACCCACGGGTTATACTGACCTTGCATAGCTGCTGCTCTTCTAAAACTGCAATACTGGGGGGTGCATTTCCGAACTGCTCTAGGGCCCTTCTAAAATAATGTACTGTATTCATACCTATTCTTGAGTAGCTATTCTTGAGTAGCTTTAGGCCTCTAGGTAGTATATAGGTTAAGTTACTCCCTTTGAACTGTGTTCTTTAAAGTGGCATTGGTCTGGTAACATTATGCATTTTTCATAGCAGACAGGTTACATGGGTTGCAAGAGATACTTGTAACTAGTGTTGGCATAACTAAGTGACTCTGAAAGTGAATACCACTGTATGTTATAACCCATGATGTCTACTGCCATTGATTTACTGAATGCAATCTAAAAGTAACTAACTGTGGTTTTAATCCCAAAGAATAGCTGAATGCCATTCTGAATGTGTTGTAGGTTTGACTCACCTTGAACTGCTGATTGCTATTTTTAATACGGTTATACTTTGGTTTGTATACCAAAAGTATTGAGTTGGTTTTTATAATTGTGTTTATATGATATTTGATAGTACTTTCCCAAGATTTATCTTGGGCGTCTTGTATTTAAATAAACCATTTATCCTTTACAGTATATAGTGTTTCAGTGTTTCTTTGGACCATATGTATGATACCATTTCTTTGTACCAAGCTACAGCTCTCTCTCACTCCTAAAATAAGCCTGGCTGCTCTGTCTATGCTACCAAATGTTCTCAGGTTGTACAGCCTTATACTACGAACAGAGTTGTCTACTGCCTCAGATATGCTTTCATTAAGCCCTTAGTTGGACTTTAGAAAAACTGTCCTAACGGCCACACTGATAATGTGATGAATTTCTTTCAAGCAAATATAGAATTTTGACTGATATCTTGATCTCTGTGAACATCACTCGCACACACAAAAACTCGGATAGCTCATTCATAACCATCTTGGCATGAGTTTTCTCTTAGAAAATGCTGATTTGGTCACCAACCATTAATTGTCAATTAAACAATTTTCTGAAAATGTAAGCTTCTCTAATGTCCAAATCTAAATATTCCATCCATTGTCAATTTGATCAATGAATCCTGAGTAGTTCCTAATTGGTCATGGTCATGTGATGCAGCAACCAGCACTACAGAACAGAAAATTCAAACAGGGTAATTTCATAAAAAATGTTAATGCGCTGCTGGAGATCCTCTCCACTTGCACTTCTATGCAAATTGTACCCTTTATGGAATGTGCATCTTCTCCACCAGAAAGTGGAAAAGTGTAAAACACTGACAAAATTCCCTTTATGCTTTACATTTCCACTATGTCTGTGAAAACGTTTCCTGCAAAAAACAATTACAAGAGCCATTTAGAGTGGTTGTCTGTGGAATATACTTGTTTTTCCCAGGTGTAAAGTTCAAGTGGGCTCCATAGGAATCCACTGGTTTAATGCCAACATGAAAACGGTGCTGCTTTTGAAAGGGGCTTTATTTTTTAGTCCTGTCCATTCAGTAACACCACTCCATGTCAAATGAAAATAAAGACCCGACAGATCATTAAATAAGGCGTTAAGGCAGCCTGTGTTAAAGCCTTCTTTAATGACGTGGGATTTGCAAAATTAATTCCACTGATACCAGTGAGACAGGAGTTATGAAGGAGCTCCAGTGCCCAGTATGCAGAGATGCTGCTGCAGGAGGCCAGACCAAGAAATGCAGAGTTGACGGATGTTGGCCCGAGAGACGTGAGCAGCAGCAGCGATGAGATGACTGACACAGGATGATGAAGACTACTGCCTGACACTTGCTGTAAAGGATGGAGGAGTGATGATGGTCAGGTCCTATCACCCACCAAGCAATGCTGTGCCTGGGGTGGTGTGTGGAAGATTCCCTGGTTTACCCCACCATGCCTGGGTGAGTTGGCAGGGGTTCAACCCAGAAAACAAAGGTGTAATCCTGTCCCTTTATAGTGTGGATAAGCCCTTTAATCCATTACAACTCCTTTAGTGGAGTGAGATCCAATATGTGCTCCATACAAAGTTAGTTAAACCCCAGCATCCACAAGAGGTTCGGAAAAGACACTCTTAGTCTATGATTACACCGAATCAGCACTGCATGTGGAACCGGGACAACTGTGCCCTACTTACAAAGTGAGAATTCCTTTACAGCGAAAGACAAGGGAGAAAACATAATGCTAAGTACTACAACCAAACTACTTATGAGATCGACCTTGTCGGTGGAAATCATCATGTTTTGAAGCAATACAGGTGGCTGATTAATTTTGAAGCAGAGATCTGATGGACTGAGACCGTTCTGTACATTTACAGGAAAGCCTTCCAATATGGCAGCCAGCTTATATAAAGCCTGAGGCTTTGTTGCGGATAGAGATGGGGTGTGGCTCCAGGAGTGATAAGGAAGCCTGGCAAGATTGCGGAGGCTTAAACAATCACATTGTTAGTTGTGCCACTCAGAACATCTGAGTAGAATTGATCACAGGGTTAGGCCTGGTTCACTATACAAGCTGCAGGATGTTGAATGAATGATGGACTTGTGGAGACAGATGAGAAGGATGTTCGGAGCAAGTTGGAGGCATAAGAAAGGAAAGGTGGTGACGATGCTGGATGGGACCACAGGACATTAGATAGTGGAAGCCAGGGGAAACAAGGGGATGTTAGAGGTGGTGAACACTAAGGAGACAAATCTAATTAAGTGTTGATGAGGAGGTGTTGAAAGTTCGAAGAGGTGGACATGATGATCAAGGAGGAGGTGGTAACAAACTATAAATCATAGGGCATCTGGCGGGGTCCTGATTTCCCCAGGTGGGTATACGTATCATAAACAAATAATCAGGATGAGGAGATCCAATACAGAGACACAAAAGTGATGTGTGTGTGTGTTTATTATGTAATCACACAGGAAGTAGTTAGTGGCTCAACAATTTACTTTATATTTCTTCCGATAAGCACGAAAGATGGTTGTAACAAACGAACGGACAAAGTTAGTTATACAGTAGTAACACAAATAGGTGTCGGCCTCTGGAGTGTAGAGGTCAAAACTATATTGGGATACATGTTTCCTTACAGATTGAGGGGGTACAAGAACCCGCTGGTACAGGAAAAACACAAGCCTGAGACTGGGGATGGTCTGAGGCATGGTAAACAAAAAGTGCACACAACAATCTTTGAATATGACAAATACAAGGTAGTGATACAGTTGTGTCACGTAGTTCGACACAGGGTGTGACACAGGATGTGTTTCGGCCAAAGAAAGTGGCTTAGTTGGAGACTGTCTTTATGCTGGCCTTCGTCAGGAAAAGGCACCGGTGGCGGTGCTGTCCGTGATGTCTGTGGGTGAAACAGAACTGTTAGGATCTTGAGTGGTTGTTCATTAAGTACTAAAGGTATTTAATACAGGCCAATTGGTGCCCAGGTGATACATCACATGGTGTATCCAAAGGACAGCTTACCTACTGCTGAGGTAGCAGAGGGATGCTGTCGGGAAATCCAAAATGAATGCAAGATAACCGGTGCAATACTGGCACTGGGTGGGTCGGCTGTAGTTTCCTAGAGGCCGAAGTGGTTCAGAGTCTCACGGTACCGGAGTGGGCCGATATTGGACCCAGGTCTGGAAGGAGAGTAGAAAAACAGGTGTGTAGTAACCCATAATCGTGGGGATTCGAGAGTGCTGGATGGTGTTCGTGACCAGCACTAAGTCGGAGGCAATTGGTGGCTATTTTGTCAACCGTGTCGAAATACCCTGTGCGCTTACGGGTCATGAGGAAGATCAAAAGTGACCCTGGGTATGGTGGACAAACGAGGAGGTGCTGTTTTTGCTCTAAAGACACTGAGTACTAATGTGAGCTCAGTGGTGGTGCCTGCAGTACAGTGTTGGTGGTGTAAATAATAACTCGAGTGTGGTGCACAAGTGGTGCATCTCGAAGGCTTAACTTGTAGTGCATCTCAAAAAAGCTTACCCAGCGCGGGGGTAAGTGCAAAGGTTACCGAACTGAGAGGAACGCCACTGGCTCCTGGGACACACAGTGTTCCAAATATAAATACAGTTTGCCCTTTTGAAGGACCAGATCATGGCGGCTACTTGAAAACAGGAGCGAAGCCCTGGTGAGCTGGTGGATGGGTGCCTCAAGTGAGACTGATCACTGCGTTACGAGTGGGCAGGACGTGCTAGTGATATGACCCGGTGCATGCTGCACGGCGTTCGAGTCGAGGAAAACTTACCGCGGTCGTGATGATAGGCTGCCGTGATGCGCGGGGACTGCTGAGAGCCGTGTTAGTCGGTGGCCAAGTAAGCCCTGGCTGTCTGTCTAAAACACTGCCTGTTGCTAAAAACAGGCCAATGGGTGCCCGCGGTCAAACAGAGGCTGCCCGCGGGAGCCAATCAGATGGCTATGCGTGGTATCCCCATCGAAGTGCGATGATGGGTGATGTAGTCCAGTGGGGCGTGACATAGTCTCTGCTATTGGTGGACACATACAGAAAGTGTCACGTGTGAGTGACACATGGACTAAGAGTATGTCTAGGTGGAGTGGACTCCTGTTGAGGCCCGTGAGGAATCGGCTATTGCTCTAGATACAGAAAAATGTATGCAACACCTAAATCAACACAGTTTTGGACTGAGGATTTCTGCCGGAGGCACATGCAGATTGTAGACATGGTTGGCATTAGTGTACAATTGTGCATAAAAGACAACACAACATAGCGGGCAACAATAAGGTTGAAAACATTGCTGCCAAAGGTGTACAGTATTAGTGGTTGTTGCACATTTCAATTTATTGAGCGTTTTAGACACTGGTGATAATAGGTTCTAGTGTAACCATTTGAGAGAAAAACTGGTTTGTGGGGATGGCCAATCCTCTGTGGTAGAGTGTGGGTTGGACACCAGGCGGGCACCAGGCCAAAGTGACATAATTGAAATCAATTACTATTGCTGTAGTCTCGGTGATGTGGCTGAAAATCCATGAATGATGTATTGATGAACCCAATGCTGAAGGTGGTATCTGTAGTGCTCCCTCCGAGAGGAGGCAGGACCCATGATGGGTGAGCTAGAGTGTCTTTAGGTGTTACTTGAGGGTCAGACACCTGGGGAGGGTGTTGACGGCCATGATGGTGCCATGTTTACGGAGCACTGGTTGTTTTCTAGAAGTGTTTCCATTCAACGGTTATATTTAAACCGTTTTTAACCGAGTCTAATTTGTGAACCCATTTTTGCTCAAGTCTGGTGAGGGCAAGGTTGATATCTCCTCCCCGTCTTTGCAGCAGGCGTTGCTGAACCACGGTCCATGTGAATTGTTCGTGGGTGTGTTTCTTCTTGGTAAAGTGTTCGACCAAAGGCTTGTCCTTGATTTGGTTCTTAATGCACGATCTGTGCTCATTAATCCTTTGTTTGACAGGTCTAATGGTTTTGCCAATATAGACCAAGTCACAGGGACACTTGATGGCGTAGATCATGAACTTACTATCGCAGTTAGTGTGGCTGTTCTGTTTCCAGACAAGGTTCTTGTGAGTGAAAGTTTTGCTGTTACTTGTGTCAAGGGTTTTGACCCATGTTGAATCCTTAGACTGGGTATATGTGGGGATGAGCTGGCGCCGCCCATTATTCTATCCCAGAACAAACTAAATCAATAGACTGGGTGGATGTGGGGATGAGCTGTCGCCGCCCACATTCACGCCAGAATCCAGGAGAACTGCGCAGTTGGCATAAGACCACGCCAAAGATACAACCTTCTTGTGGGGGGTTCCACATCACCACTCTAATGTAAGGATGCCTATCAAAATAATAGCAAAAATCTCCTTTAAAATTCAAGACAACTCAAAAATGGATGCAGTACCGACAAATTCCCCAAGGCGGCGCTAGCGGTCTAAACTCTGACAGGGAAACTGTATTTAGGAGTTGCAAGAGGGGCAGGGACTTCAAAGCTTGTTGGTTAATTGAAAATATTAGCCACCTGCTGTTCCCAGAGGCCAAGAGGCTGAGAACTCTTAACACCCCAGAGACTCACCACAGGAGGCAGGATATCACATGGCCCTTCTGAGTGAGAGGGAGGGGGTTTCCCCTTCAGCCTGGAGGAGAGAGACAATAGCCCCTTTCAGTTGAATGGGGTATGTTAATTTTGAGTGTTTCCTGTCAACAGCCCTCTGCCAGCAAGGAGAGACATGTGATCACTGACCCACCCAGACTTCTGGAGGCGGACCCAAACACTTTGGGGAGTTGAATTGCAACAAATGTATATTTTATAGAAACTGTGATAACTTATTGTAACCAAATGACAGGAATGTACAACTTTGAGAGTCTTAGTATGAAAATACCCTCACGATTTGAGTCCAAACTCCGATTTGTACCATGTTCTGGGGCAAAACCCTGCTAATTATGAATATTGTAGACACTGTATTTAAGCTAGAGACATGGAAAGTTACTGGGATATATGTGGAAGGGAAATGTACCTTTTGTATTATTTTTGATGAAAAACCAATGTTGCAAAATGCACTAAAATCGAAAAAAAATAAGTTGCCATTTTTTAATGCAAGCTCCTAGAAACGCCAGAGTCGGGACAGGGACTATCTTTAGTAATATATGATGTGTGTATGTGATGTCAAACAACTTTGTACCTGGGAAATATGTATTTGGATCAGGAATAGATTTGTGTGCACATTGACCAGGGGAGTGTCATTTCTGCAGGTCATAAAAATGACATCACTCTGACACACTATCCCTTCCCAAATCAGGGACCAAAGAATCTATTGACCTATCAAATCAAGAGAGGGGCAGGCTTAGTGATGCTAGCCTCTCCACCCACTTTTTAAAACACATAAAAAGAGACTGCTGGGACAGGTAGAGACATTCAATTCCATTTACTGCAGAGCGTGCTGACCGACGACTTCACATCCAGGTATCCAACACTTAGACTTCCCAGCTAAACAGAGACTACAGAACTTTGAACCAAGAAGGCCCACTGCAAGCAAAAGTATTTGTCAGCAGGCCTCAAAATCTTTTGCAAACTATTCAACAGCCGGGCGAGCTGTTTGAATACTTTGCCAAGAACTTTTGCCGGAACCGCAGACCAGACCCAGACCGCTGTGAGCAGAACCAGAGATCCGGATCGCTGTGAGCAGAACCGGTGCCTGATTGACCCGCCGAGCAGAGGGAACTGCCGCTGAACGTGTTGACCAGATCCGTGACGAGGCCCATTCATTTCAAAATTATGAGTGAGTATCCGCCAGAACTGTGCAGAACCCAATCTCTTAGTTAAAATAATCTAATCCAAACTATTTTAACCTAAGTAGAACTGCCTCCTAGAAATCGTGTCATCTGTCATTCTACAGCTGCGAGCTGTCATCTGTCATTCTAAAGCTGCAAACTGTCACCTGTCATTCTGAGTTTACTTTAAATTCGAAAAACTACCTTTATTAAATCGTCCGTATCTCTGGAACCATTTGTCCTTATACTTTTACCGCAATCGCGATTTAAGCACTCGCAAAATTTACCGCGATTTGCGATTTGGCTCGATTTCTCCACTTGTCAAAATAGCATCTCCATTCCTTCCTTTGTTAAAATCCGTTTGCAACCTGGTAATAACTCATAGAGCATTGCTAAAGTGAGCCTGAACTAATACCAACAAGCATCTCTCACTCACCCTGAATCTCTAGAGGGAATTAAAATCAGTTAGCACATTTTCCCATCCATTGCCATCACATTTAAAAGCATTTTGGGCCTGTGTTTCAAACTTCTACCTGTTTCCTCTAAGCTTGCTGGTGGGGAACTGAATTCCGTATTGTATTTGATTGTATTCCTGAAGACTGTGTGTGTTACTTCCATCTCCTTGCATTGCATATAGGGGGGGTGAATTGCCACCAGGGGAAAAGTGAACATATTATCTCTTGTGAAACCATATCAGTTTATTTTCTGTACTGCATTTATTCCACCTTGCATTTCCTTGAAACCATAAAGCATTTCAGCTACCTCATCCTCTATACTACTTCTAAGTAACCAAATCAGTTTACCAGTAGAACATTATCCATTGTTGATCACTGTCATATTTTAAGTGTGATATCCAATATTAATTTATTATAAAAGTGTGATAGATATATATTGTTATTTTTCTCAAATAAACCTTTTAAATTTGCAAAACAGACCAACTTCTTGGCTCAGTGGGGTCAGGGGGATTCTAAGAGAGGGGTGTTATATAAGGGTTGTCATCCAGAGTGCATGAACTGGACCTAAAGATATATCAATAAGGGTTTCCCTAAGCATCCCAGACTAGGCATTGACTTAGCTGTAGTGTTGAAGTGAAGCCGCTTAATAAAGTGGGGGCTCGTAGCTGGAGATTCTTGGTTAGATCTATCACTTGTGCAGATTAATACAGTGTGCTAACTGACAGGAGACATACATCCGGTCGGATCACCACGCTGTTTTACGCTGTAAAGCACTCCTCAAAGGAACGCTCTAAGGAAACAGTCTGTTTTGCAAAAATAAAATACAAACTTCTGTAAGTCAGGAAGGAACTCAAATTCCAGAATGACGACACTGGTAGACATCAAAATAGCCAGAGAGCACTTCTTACATAAGTTATTTGTGAGAGGTGAGTGGACTCATCAGGACCAAACAGTCTGGTTGCAGGCAATCGCGCAACAGGTCACTGAAACAGGGTCAGATACATGGAGAGATCAGGGTCCCCTACATGTGGCCCTGAGTGAACTATATATGGCCCCTAAAGCCAAAGATGAACATAATAAGATTGCCAGGATAGCGGCATATTTGTACCTATATATGGGAGCCATGCAAGACAAATATGCTGAAGGCCAAGATCTGGCAAATAGGCAACAGATGGCGTTAGAGAAGGCCCAATCTGATCTGGGCTCTTCTGAGCAGAGGCTGCTCAGGAGCCCGGAGTCAGAAAAGGACAGCAGGCAGTGCACCACTAAAATAAAGGAGGATATGGATGTGCGCAACAGGAAAAGGCTGACCAGGATATCAGATTTCTGGCCTTGCAGAAGGAGTACCAAGAAGGTTTGGACTCCCTACTGCAGAGCCAGAAAAAGCTGGAGCAACAGTTAGACTTCAATAGGGCATGTGCTGAGCAGGTAGTCAACCTGCAAAGCCACCTAGATAGGGAGAAGGCAGAGAGCAATAAACTGATTTTGAAAGAGAGTTTGACCAGGAGCGCCAGAAAGCTGGTGCCTTCCAAAGGCAAAGGGACAACCTGGCGGCAGGCTCTTAGTCAGGAAAGAGATACCTTAGGCCAGGAAGTCTGCCACTTAAAAAGGAAAATTGAAGAAAATCACCTGGCCCTCCAGGGTCTGGGTGACCTCCAAAAAGAACACCAGAACTTGTTAGAGCACACCAGGAGGATGGAGGAGGCTCTGCCAAGAAAGGAGCAGGCCAGTAGGGATGGGACTCAGGAGGTAACCCTCCTGCAGCAGAGACTGGCCCAGTACTACAGGACCAATCAGGAGGCACAGAGAGAGAATGAGGCTCTCTGCCAGCACAATGATAGGCTTCAGCAACAGGTAGCGATGCAGGAGAGACTGATAGAGTCTAGTAAGGCCTTAACTGAGGAACTGAAAGCGCAGGCTCTTGCATTGCAACAGGGAACAGGGGCGGATAGAGATGAGGTTCGCTGGGAAAGAGAAACTCCTGAGCATAACCTCAGGAGCCCTAGTACCAGAGGCCTTCATCTCTCCCAGTCCCTGGACTCTGCCACCCCCATGTCCCCTCGCGCACATGAGCCCAGGGCCACGGGGATGGCAGATTACTATCCAGCTAGAAGTATGTGGCTCATAGGCCAGTACCTCCCAGGAATGGATGGGCGGGCATCCAGGTATGGGCACCCAAGAACAGTGCAAATTAGTGGGGAACCCCAAGAGAGTAGGCCCATTAAAGGCATCCTGAAAACCTCTGCCCAGTTAGGTCAGTGGGGGGGTACCCATCAAATCCTGGCAGCAAGGAGGGATCTGAAGACTCCTCTGAGCGTCACAGGACACAGGAGACCAGGTCCCCACATTCTGCCAGCCATTCCCAGGCTTGCAGAATCCGGGAAAACCTGGAAGATCAGACGGGCACCTCTGGGAGCAGCGCTTCTGAGTCGGAGGATGAATGGACCAGGGTTACCCGAACCAAAAAGGCCAATAAGGCAAAAAGGGCCTTGCTTAAGGACCCATTGAAACAAATAAAGGCAATAAGGAGTGTCATCACGCCTTATCATAAGAACGCCAAGTATTCGGTTTGGATGGAGACTTTCCATTCGAAGGACAGCAGTAGCTGCATCCAGTACGTCAAATGGACATTCTCCCCAGAATACTCCAGTTTCTTTGCAGGGCTGGAGGATCAAAACCATTCAAGGTGGTCCACATACAGGGCGGCCATCTTGAAACATTTTTCTGTGCACAGAAATCCTCAAGAGGCTCGCAAGGCAGCCTACAATTTGCAATGTGGGGAGGATCAGGCCCCACAAGAATTCGTACAAGAATTGAAGCGTGCCTTTGCGCAGACCACCAGAAGGGTGCGCACTGACAGCAGAGAATTTGTCAATACTTTTTTCCATGCCTTGCCCAAATACATCATGACCAAGCTCGTGAGAGATTTTCATGAGAAAAGATCTTTAGACAGGGTCATTGAGCAGGCTACCCGGATCTATGAGGTACAGAAGCCCATAGAAAATAAAAATAATGCGCAGAAAAACCCCAAAACCAACAGCACCCCTGCTGCTGCCAAGGTGGCGGAGGTAAAGGTTGCCCCCGTTTTAGATTTGGAGATGGGGGGGCCTAAAAACCTGCCTGCACCAAATAATTCCCAGCCCAGAAGGCCCTTGTGCTAGTCACAGACAGGGAGTCGGGGAGGTAGTCCCACAAATGGGGTCCACCACTCCCCTGATTACGTAAGTCCCCGCTACAAGGGAAACCGACCCATCCTGGGTTATGTGTGGACTCTTCCAGCCCAAGGGGGGGGAGCCAGCCAAGCACCTAACCCAGGGAACTTCCCTCCCAACTTCCCACAGGAGGGCAGAAATTCTCCAAATCCTGGGCAGAACTTTTTCCCCAGGTATCTGCGCAATTTCCAGCCCCAAAATCATCCATCCTTCTTTCCCCAATTCCATGAGCCCAGACAACCTAATCCGGGAGAGGGGAGGCCAAGGGTGGAGGGGTACCCAAATCTTCCCAATCCGGGGTATTACCAGAGAAGGGATAGCTACCCTTCCCGGGATCAGCCCAGGGGAGAAAATAGAGCCCCGTATCAGCTTGAGCGGGTTTCACAACTTGAGCGCCAGGTCCAAAATATGGTACGAGATCTGGGTCACATAATGAGGGCTCAACAGAACCCTCAGATGAGCATGCCACCGCAGAATGCCCCAAACTCTGGACCTGGTGCTCCAGAACAATGACAGGGGCAGCACCCCGATAACCCACCGGTTCCTAGGGAGGAGGCACAAGGGGAAGAGGGGTGTAAAGCCTTGGAGGAATCTTCCTTCCCAACATGTAAACAGCCACTGGAAAACCAGGAACCGGAAACAAAATCTCCTACCCCTGAAAGTCTGCCACCCAAGGAGCAGAGAGGAGGTAGGAGAAACAAAGTACCCAAACAGGCCCAGTTTGTGGAGGAGGTACAGATCTCCCAATTTGAGGGAGAGGGATCCTCAGAGGATCCTGGGGAAAGGATCTTCTCCTTTAGAGATGGGGGAAATCCTCCCAAAGAAAAATGTGTCCCAAGGGATTCCAATCCAGACTGGGGAGATATGGAGATTGAGCTACCGCCGCCCATCATCTCACCCCAGAACCCACAATACCGAAATCCCCTGGTTCCAACCCATCCTGGTGACTGCCTCCAAAAAGAGGGGGGGGGCGGCCCAGAACCGGAACCAGGGGAACCCACAATGGCTCTGATCTCCAGTTGCCAACTTTTTCTTTTAGATTCCCAAGGCTCTCTACAGAATTCTGCCCAAATCTCTTCTCTTGCAATGTCCAAAACCAGAAAATTGGCCCACCAGTTGTCCAAAAATGTGCATTATCTGTGCCCCCTTGGGGAGAAGGAGGGAAGATATTATGCCCCGGTACAAGTACAGGGGCAGGGTACAATTTCAGCGCTGGTGGACACTGGATCTCAAGCTACCCTTCTGTCCAGAAGCGCCTTTGATGAACTCAATTTAGGAAGGGGAGAGAATTATCGTATTCCTCTCACCTCTCTTCCTGGACAACTCCAGAACTTTGACAGGAAGGAAATTCCCGTCAAGGGGACGGCAGATTTGGACATTAAAATTGGGCGTCCCAGGTTGAAACACCCGGTCATAGTAGTGACTCCAGAGGGCACCCCTTGTTTACTAGGGAACGACCTCCTGAGAAGGTTGTCACTCCTAATAGATTATGTAAACAAGATCCTCTGGACCCAGACTAGCCGACCAATAAAATTAAAACAGAGTGTCAACCATGTTAGTTTAAATGGCACCTGCCACATGGTTGAACAAAAATCTGACCAAGTAGAATTTCACTTCCAGAACAACCAAATTCCAGACGTGACAGTAATAGCAGTAGGACAACAGACTGGTGATGGGGGGGTCCTCTCTATTTCTGAAAATCAACCTTCCTTCCAGTTTAAGGTGTTATTCCACACTGGAAGGAAACACTCTGAAATTCTTTACAAATCCACAATCAGACACTCCCACTCCTATAGTCCAGAAAGATATGAAATCAGCTCAGAGCCTGGCTGACATTCAGCAAATTGGAGAGCAGTGGTTCATCCCTGTTCAGTTAAATGAGGGGAAGGACTCGAGTGTGTGTGAACAACGGTAAGAGCTTCATCAGCGAAGCCATGTTCCGCCAACTCCCAAAAGATCCAGCCATTCCCACATTCAAACTGATAGACAAATGGGAAATGGATCTGGAAACACCCAATTCCAAACATCTCCTGCCAAGCAGGTGTATGCTCAAAATCTTCATTGGCAACAAGAGCATAGTCCATAATTTTTGGGTCATGCGAGACGTTGCTGCCGCCTTTTACTTAGGCAGTGACATTCTCAATCGCTTTGCCATTAGTTTGGACCTAATGAACTTCAAAGCTTGGTCCCGATTAGCGGATTAGCGGATAATCCCATGGGCTTTGATGATCAAGAAAAAGCATTTAGGTCAGCTCAATTGTTACCTTATGCAGTTGAAATTCAGCTTAAAGAGGAAGTCACCATCCCAGAAAGGACCCGACAATTCTCCCTGGAAGTGAAAGTTAAAAGAGGACAAAAATTGAAAAACCCTGATGCTTACATACATCTAAATGCATCTCTCCAACAGCAAGGGTTGGGGGTAAACCCAACTCCATTAGTCAGCATAGAACATGACACCATTCCAATAGAGGTGGATAACAGTGACTTAAACAGTATTATTCTAGCCGCAGGCACCATTATCGGAATGGCGGTTGATGACCGACATTTCTCCATTGATTTAGGAAATTAACTGTTAGGACGATCCCCAAGGACTGTTTTGACAGTGACAGTGATGACAACACAACACCAGACAGGATTTTCACCCGGCATGGGGGGAACGTCCTGGTGTACACTTCTTGCCCTTATGGTAAGGAAGATGTGACTTGTGACTTCAGGAGGGATGAGGTGATTTTCCATGTCCATTAGGGCTGCCTTTCCCACCTGAAGTCTCCAGTCCAAATCAGCACTATGCCCAGGGACTTCTCCACCCAGCTGGAGGAGGCTGCTGAGATAGCAAAACCAGAAGTCTTTCCAGGCTTCAGGCAGATTGTGGAAGAGAGAGTCAACCTAGCTGATGACTGTGTGACTCTGGAACAGAAGCAAAAGTTGAAACAAGTTTTCTTGGATTTCCAAGATCTCTTTGCAGTAGACTCATATGACTGTGGTCGCACACCACAACAATTCCTACGGACCCTGGAATGACTCCAGTGTTTGTGAAGCAATATTGTTTGCCTCTCGCATCCATGGAGTCCCTTACTGAAATAATTAAGAACCTTGAGTCCCGGGGAATAATCCGTCCAGTACACAGCACCTTCAATAATCCGGTGCTGGGAATATTGAAGCCAAACGGCCAGTAGAGACTCTGCGCCGACCTTAGGGAGCTCAACAAACGGGTCCATACTTCCCGATGGCCTCTGCCCTACATTGACCAAGGGCTGGCCCAGATTCAGGGGTCACAGGTATTCACTGCAATAGACCTGACCAATGGATACCGGACCGTGCATGTCAGTAGGGAGGACCAATACAAACTGGCTTTTACCTTTTGGGGCCAGCAGTACACATGGACCCGGAATCCCTTCGGATACCTCAACTCCGGCAATGAATTAAACATTTTCCTACATAAGGCCATGCCCGACCTGGGTGCGAGGGGTAACCTGGCTTATGTAGATGATGTCCTCATCAAAAGTTCATCTGTGGAGGAACACATAGCGGAGATCCGTTATGTTCTGACGCAGTTGAGGGCCGCCGGAGCAAAACTTTCCTTTCAGAAAGCACAGTGGTGTAGAACCCGTGTTAATTTCTTGGGGCATGAGATTACTCCTCAGCGTCTCTGTCCCCAGGAAAAGAAAGTGGAAGCACTTCAGAAACTGAAAGACCCCATGACTCTGCGGGAACTAAGGAGCCTCCTTGGACTGACTAATTACAGCAGAAAGTTCATTGAAGTCTACGCAGAGATCACTAGACCCCTGATTCATCTCTTGAAGGGGGGGGTCAAGTGGGAATGGGGTCCAGAACAATCCGAGGCAGTAAGACAACTCAAAAGAAGCCTCTCACAAGCGCCTTGCCTAGCTTACCCTGTCAGAAACAAGGAGTTCTTCCTGGAGACCGGGTTCTCTAATACGTGCTTGACAGCAGTATTATACCAAAAGCATGACAAGGTCAATAAAGTAATCTCCTATGAGAGCAAAACTTTATCCTCTGTGGAGGAAACATTCAACGATTGTGAGAAGGCACTCCTGGCAACGGTGTGGGCATTGAAGAATTACCGCCCGTTTATCCAGGGGGAACACATCATAGGGGAGACTCCACACCAGCCTCTGCAATATCTCCAAAGTGACAGAATCCGGGCCGGAAATGTGAGTAATTCCCAAATTACTTCCTGGATTCTGTCAATGCAAGGCTTTCCTGTGGAGGTCAGATATGGCCAAAACAAGAAGAGTCCCCTCGCGCAAGGTCTGGCTGACTTGCATGATTGTGCCAGAGAAAACTGTCTCGAGGATTAAAATCTAAAAATCAAGGACAACATGGAGGCATACCTTAATTCCCCACACCAAGTTTTTAATGAAGACAAGTGTGAGGGAATGCCCACTGTCAATGTGGATGGATGCTCTTACCATGTTGACAACAACGGGGAGAAAGAACTGGTGGCCGGCGTAGGGAACGCATGGGTGAAAGAGTCCCCAGAACCCTCTACTGGATACAAAATTGGTCCCCGAAGTAGTCAGGTGGCAGAGTTGATGGCTGTGCACCAGGCCATCCTCACTGCTGTCCAACATCAACTCCACGAACTGGTCATAATCACAGATTCGGATTATGTACGGAACGGGTTCGTGGAGCACCTGGTCAATTGGAAAACCAGAGGCATGTTATGTGCTAATAACAAACCCCTGAAACATGGGAAGCTAATCCAAAATATTGATGATCTGGTCACATCGAATGGGATGACCATCTACTGGAAAAAGATCAAGGGTCATTCCAAAGTAGAGGGACCAGACAAAACTGGAAATGACTTAGCTGATCAGCTGGCCAAAACTGGGGCCATCAAAGGGGATCTAATAGAAATAGAGTCCCTGTTGAGGAACATCCAGGTCACTGCTATCACTAGGTCCCAGACAAATGCTCACAATGATCTTTCAACTGCACAATGGAGTAAGGAGACCCCTGTTGCTGATTTGATTACAGCTCAGAAGGGGGATCCAATAATTGGTAAGTTTTACCAACACATTGAGGACCCTGAGAACTTTCCCCTGACGGATACCGATTACATTGGGAAAGAGGACTTAAGAGTGTTGATGGAATGTCCAAAAAGGTTCCGAATCCAAGACGGTTTGTTGGTAAGGAAATCCCAAGATGGCCATGATCAGTGGGTGGTCCCTACCTCATTCCGAAGACTGATGTTAAGTCACGCCCATGAAGCGGCCACCGCCGGTCATAGGGGGTTTCACACAACACTGGAAATCTTAAGAGAGGTTGCCTACTGGCCACACATGGGGCAGGACCTCGACCAATACTTGAAGGGGTGTCTTGTGTGTGCACAATTTCAGCCAGCATCCCTCACACACTGTGCGCCTCTCCAAAAGAGGGGGATGACACTGCCATGGTCAGATTTGCAAATCGACTTTGTAGGCCCTGTAATTCGCTCGTCTAGAGGAAACAAGTACATGTTGACCGTTACATGCTTGTTTACCAAGTGGGTGGAATGTCTCCCAGTCCCAAATTGCAAGGCAGAAACAGCAGCTGCCCTGATGATTAACCACATCTTTTCCCGTTTTGGTCTACCTCAAAGGATTGAGTCAGACAGGGGTAGCCACTTCACCAGTGAAGTAATGACAAAGATGTGGGAGATACTGGGGGTCAAAAGGAAGCTACATATTGTTTACAGGCCAGCTTCTTCTGGAGCAGTGGAGAGATACAACCAAACCATTGTGAGCATCTTAAAAAAGTTTGTGGCAGATTCTGGGCCAAGTTGGGATATCCGACTACCTCTGGTCCTAATGGCCATCAGATCGACCCCTTCATCTGCAACTAAAATGTCACCATTTGAGTTGATGACTGGACGCAAGATGGTGCTTCCTCAGCATTTGCTCTACAGGACCCAAGAGCAGACACTGATAAATGCGTCCACAACTCATGAGTATGTGGAGAATTTAAGGAAACACCTTCAGCATGCTTTTGCATATGCTCAGCGGAATCTAGAAAGATCAGCTGAGAGTATGAAAACGCACTATGATTTGAAAACCACCAGGAAGGAATATGATGTGGGAGACCGGGTCTATCTATACAATTTCCAAAGGAACCAGGCCAAACGGCGAACATTTTTTGCCTACATGGAAGGGACCCTTTGAAATTATAGACAAGATCTCCCCTGTAGCGTACAAGATCCGCATCCCCAAAGGCAGTTCGGCAGAGGGGGAAGACAAGTAGGTACATATAAATCAGCTAAAGTGTTGCCATCCCAGGCACACCCTGCAGCAACTGGAGGAGACCTCTGCAATACCAGAGGGGGCCGCTCCAGAGTAAGTCAGTTCAAACTCTAAAATATTCCACATATCAAAAATATAGTAACTTAATGTTATATATTGTTTTTAAAATCAGACTGCAAAATGCATTCGGATGTATAAAATGTACATGTTCGCCACACCATTAATAGTGGTGGAAAAATGTCTAGGAATGTGTATTGCCGCTTTTTCTTTATCATCCTAGGAGAGAGGAAACCATGGAGACTGACCAAGGAGGACGACCGGGGACCGGGAGCAGAGACCTGAGGGGCCTAGGGTACCGCCCAATATTCCCATCAGGACCGGCGAGGAGAACTGATCGATCCAACTGGGTGGAGGAAAAGATGCTGAACTGTGCCATCTTCAGAATTGGAAGAAGATAATGCGGACATACCAGCACAGGGCTCAAAACATCCTTGGCACCCGACTTCCCCACGACTCGAATCAAAGCGAAGTCGGGCGGGGGGGATTTGTCAAGGGTTTTGACCCATGTTGAATCCTTAGACTGGGTAGATGTGGGGATGAGCTGGCGCCGCCCATTATTCTATCCCAGAACAAACTAAATCAATAGACTGGGTGGATGTGGGGATGAGCTGTCGCCACCCACATTCACGCCAGAATCCAGGAGAACTGTGCAGTTGGCACAAGACCACTCCAAAGATACAACCTTCTTGTGGGGGGTTCCACATCACCACTCTAATGTAAGGATGCCTATCAAAATAATAGCAAAAATCTCCTTTCAAATTCAAGACAACTCAAAAATGGATGCAGTACCGACAAATTCCCCAAGGCGGCGCTAGCGGTCTAAACTCTGACAGGGAAACTGTATTTAGGAGTTGCAAGAGGGGCAGGGACTTCAAAGCCTGTTGGTTAATTGAAAATCTTAGCCACCTGCTGTTCCCAGAGGCCAAGAGGCTGAGAACTCTTAACACCCCAGAGACTCACCACAGGAGGCAGGATATCACATGGCCCTTCTGAGTGAGAGGGAGGCGGTTTCCCCTTCAGCCTGGAGGAGAGAGACAATAGCCCCTTTCAGTTGAATGGGGTATGTTAATTTTGAGTGTTTCCTGTCAACAGCCCTCTGCCAGCAAGGAGAGACATGTGATCACTGACCCACCCAGACTTCTGGAGGCGGACCCAAACACTTTGGCGAGTTGAATTGCAACAAATATATATTTTTTCAAATTGAGACTTTTGATGAAACGTGATGAAAACGATCACCGATGGAATTAAACAGAAAAACCTTTACCAAGACAACCTGCTACCAACAGAGAGACAGTCCCTCAAGGACCTAAACCTGGACACTACCATCACCATTAAACCGGCAGACAAGGGAGGCGGCATTGTGATCATGAACACCATAGATTACAACCAGGAATGCCAGCGACTCCTTAACGACAAAACCTCCTACAAGATTCTGAACAAAGACCCGACACTACGGCTGCAAGAAGAGATTATCAATTTAACCAAGCATGCGGAAGAGGAAGGGTGGATCTGCCAAGAGGAACAGGTCTTCTTAAACAAAATACACCCGAGGATCCCGGCCTTCTACATTTTACCTAAAATACATAAGCACCCCACCAAACCACCAGGCAGACCAATCGTCTCCGCGTGTGATTCACTGTTAGAACCCCTCTCTTTATACACAGATTTTTTCATGAAGCCCTTCGTGGGGAAGATGGCCTCCTACCTGAAGGACAGTACAGAAACTATCAAGATTTTGGACTCCATACATCTTACCACCCAGTCTATATTGGTCACCATGGACGTCGAGGCATTGTACACCTCCATTCCACAAGTAGAGGGCCTACAGGCGTTGGCAACATGCCTTGATAAACGAGCCGACACTTCAACTGTACCTACTAACTTCCTGCTTGAGTGCATCCGATCGCTGTGGGAGAAAATTTCTTTTTGTTTGGCCAACAGATGTATCAGCAAATAAAAGGTGTCAGCATGGGCGCCACTTTTGCCCCAGACGTCGCCAACCTGTACATGGCACAATACGAAGAGGACCAAATCTACCACAACGACAATCCCCACAGACCACACATCAAGGTCTGGCGTCGATACATCGACGACGTATTACTTATTTGGGAAGGAAGCATTGAAGGACTACTAGCCTTCCACCAATGACTCAACGCACAAAACAACTACATCAAGTTCACCATTGAATGGAACTATCAAGCTATCAATTTTCTCGACTTGCACATCTATCGGTCCATAGAGATGTTGAAGACAGAACCCTTTAGAAAACCCACCGATAGGAATACCCTACTTCACTTCATGAGTTACCATCCGCAAGGGTTGAAGTACAATCTCCCCTATGGTCAATTTCTCAGCATCTGGAGAAACTGTTCTGACAAAGAGAAATTTAATCTCCATGCACAACAACTGCAAACACGCCTTGGACAAAGAGGCTATCCGAGGAAGTCAATCAAGACAGCCAAAAAAAGAGCAGCAAACACCGATCGCTCCCTTTGCTTAATGACCAAAGAGAAAGACCCTATCAACAGAACCGTTTGTGTGACCACGTACAATCCCGTCAGTAACCTCATAAAAAACACCATCAACAAGCACTGGCATCTGGTTAAGAATGAAGGCACTCTTGCGAAGAAACCACTGTTCACATTCAAGAAGAACAGAAACCTAAGAGACTCTCTGGTCCATACCTTCCTGGAACCTACTAAACCAGCAACAACTCTGTGGAACCTTCCGCCAGTGGAAGGCCATTTTAGTTGCGGGCAATGCGTCGCTTGCCGTTTTACAACCAACAGCAAAACTTTCACTCACAAGAACCTTGTCTGGAAACAGAACAGCCACACTAACTGCGAGAGTAAGTTCGTGATCTACGCCATCAAGTGTCCCTGTGACTTGGTCTATATTGGCAAAACCATTAGACCTGTCAAACAAAGGATTAATGAGCACAGATCGTGCATTAAGAACCAAATCGAGGACAAGCCTTTGGTCGAATACTTTACCAAGAAGAAACACACCCACGAACAATTCACATGGACCGTGGTTCAGCAACTCCTGCCGCAAAGACGGGGAGGAGATATCAACCTTGCCTTCACCAGACTTGAGCAAAAATGGGTTCACAAATTAGACTCGGTTAAAAACGGTTTAAATATAACCGTTGAATGGAAACACTTCTAGAAAACAACCAGTGCTCCGTAAACATGGCACCATCATGGCCGTCAACACCCTCCCCAGGTGTCTGACCCTCAAGTAACACCTAAAGACACTCTAGCTCACCCATCATGGGTCCTGCCTCCTCTCGGAGGGAGCACTGCAGATACCACCTTCAACATTGGGTTCATCAATACATCATTCATGGATTTTCAGCCACAGCACCGAGACTACAGCAATAGTAATTGATTTCAATTATGTCACTTTGGCCTGGTGCCCGCCTGGTGTCCAACCCACACTCTACCACAGAGGACTGGCCATCCCCACACAGCAGTTTTTCTCTCAAATGGTTACACTAGAACCTATTATCACCAGTGTCTACAACGCTCAATACATTGAAATGTGCAACAACCACTAATACTGTACACCTTTGGCAGCAATGTTTTCAACCTTATTGTTGCCCGCTATGTTGTGTTGTCTTTTATGCACAATTGTACACTAATCTCAACCATGTCTACAATCTGCATGTGCCTCCGGCAGGCAGAAATCCTCAGTCCAAAACTGTGTTGATTTAGGTGTTGTATAAATTTTTCTGTATCTAGAGCAATAGCCGATGCCTCACCGGCCTCAACAGGAGTCCACTCCACATAGACATACTCTTAGTTCTTGTGTCACACACACCGTGACGCTTTCTGTATGTATCCACCAATAGCAGAGACTATGTCACGCCCCACTGGACTACATCACCCATCATCCCCTGCGTCGTCTCGCACTTTGATGGGGATACCACGCATAGCCATCTGATTGGCTCCCGCGGGCAGCCTCTGTTTCACCGCGGGCTCCCATTGGCCTGTTTTTAGCAACAGGCAGTGTTTTAGACAGACAACCACGGCTTCCTCGGCCACCGACTAACACGGCTCTCAGCAGTCCCCGCGCATCACGGCAGCATATCATCACGATGGCGGTAAGTTTTCCTCGACTCGAACGCCGTGCAGCATGCACCGGGTCATATCACTAGCATGTCCTGCCCACTCGTAACGCAGTGATCAGTCTCACTTGGGGCACCCATCCACCAGCTCACCAGGGCTTCGCTCCTGTTTTCAAGTAGCCGCCATTAACTGGTCCTTCAAAAGGGCAAACTGTATTTATGTTTGGAACACTGTGTGTCCCAGGAGCCAGTGGCGTTCCTCTCAGTTCGGTAACCTTTGCACTTACCCCCGCGCTGGGTAAGCTTTTTTGAGATGCACTACAAGTTAAGCCTTCGAGATGCACCACTTGTGCACCACACTCGAGTTATTATTTACACCACCAACGCTGTACTCCAGGCACCACCACTGAGCTCCCATTAGTACTCAGTGTCTTTAGAGCAAAAACAGCACCTCCACGTTTGTCCACCATACCCAGGGTCACTTTTGATCTTCCTCATGACCCGTGAGCGCACAGGGTATTTCGACACGGTTGACAAAATAGCCACCAATTGCCTCCGACTTAGTGCCGGTCACGAACACCATCCAGCACTCTCGAATCCCCACGATTATGGGTTACTACACACCTGTTTTTCTACTCTCCTTCCAGACCTGGGTCCAATATCGGCCTACTCCGGTACCGTGAGACTCTGAACCACGTCGGCCTCTAGGAAACTACAGCCGACCCACCCAGTGCCAGTATTGTACCGGTTATCCTGCATTCATTTTGGATTTCCCGACAGCATCCCTCTGCTACCTCAGCAGTAGGTAAGCTGTCCTTTGGATACACCATGTGATGTATCACCTGGGCACCAATTGGCCTGTATTAAATACCTTTAGTACTTAATGAACAACCACTCGAGATCCTAACAGTTCTGTTTCACCCACAGACATCACGGACAGCACCGCCATCGGTGCCTTTTCCTGACGAAGGCCAGCATAAAGACAGGCTCCAAATAAGCCACTTTCTTTGGCCGTAACACACCCTGTGTCACACCTTGTGTTGAACTATGTGACACAACTGTATCACTACCTTGTATTTGTCATATTCAAAGATTGTTGTGCGCACTTTTTGTTTACCACGCCTCAGACCATCCCCAGTCTCAGGCTCGTGTTTTTCCTGTACCAGCGGGTTCTTGTACCCCCTCGATCTGTAAGGAAACATGTATCCCAATGTAGTTTTGACCTCTACACTCCAGAGGCCGACACCTATTTGTGTTACTACTGTATAACTAACTTTGTCCGTTCGTTTGTTTCAACCATCTTTTGTGCTTATCGGAAGAAATGTAAAGTAAATTGTTGAGCCACTAACTACTTCCTGTGTGATTACATAATAAACACACACACACAGCACTTTTGTGTCTCTGTATTGGATCTCCTCATCCTGATTATTTGTTTAGGAGGTGGTAACAAGTCAGGAGAAGTCTGATGTAGAGGAGGTGATAACATTGAGGTGGTGGTGATGGTGAAGATTAAAGTGGATATAGTGATGATTTAAGTAGCATTGAAAGAGGTACTGGGGAGTGAGGGGGGTGAGTACTGGAACAGAGAAAAACTAATTCCACAACGTTTGAGGTAACTAGAAAGACATTGGCAGCAGGAGAGGAGGGGGAAAGAAACATAGCGGAAGCTAGCGAAGGATTGAAGAAGGAGAAAGAGAGGTGAGAAAACCAAGGGAAGGCTGAAGGAGTAAGCGTTATAGTGCCACAAGCCTGACAGAGTTGAAGAGGGCTGATGGTACGAGTGTGTGGCAGAGAATTCAGTAGGTGAATGAGGAGATAAAAGAAAAGAACAGCTGAGAAGTAAGGATGTGAGAAGCAGCAGAGATCCTGTAGACATGATTGCTTTGACCCATTGAGTTGGTAGACAAGAACAGTGTGTCGTGAATTAGAGACAGGTTCCCAAAGAGGAAAGCATAGAACGAGGACCTTACTCAGTATGTAGACCAGCACAGGTGGCCAGATTCATGGTCAAAGCTCTGGGGGTTAGTTTGACATTATGTATCCCTACCTTCAGCTAATACATGTGCCTGTCATGTGCATGCATGGCCCTGAGACCAAAGTGGGAGTATTTCTACGGAGCCCAGGATGCGAAGCAGATGACCAAACCAACAAAAACCAGAATCAATAGGAGTCAAGTGACTGTGAAACAAAGACACATTTCAGAAGTTGATTACCAGTTTGAGCAGAGCCCAGAGACTTCTGTGATTTCAGAATCTTTTTTATTTTTTTATTTTTTATTGAAACACCAGTCTGACATGCATCAATGCGAACATTGTGACATCAGACTTTTATTACAATGTATCCATATATGTCAACAAGTTATCTGAAGCAATGTTCTGTAAAACTATAACCATCGCTTCAAGCCACTATAGATAATCCTGGATGAAACATTTCTATTGAAATTTGTTGAGTCGTAAAGAGTCCATGTAATCAACTATGGCACAGCTTAATTTTGTACAGTGTCCGGCTGCCGCATATGACCACCAGTCTTGACTGCTACAGTCCACTGGAATATAGCCTCCCAAATGCATCATCTGTTTGACGATGGTTCCTTTGCATCTAGTTAGGAGATGTTGAGAGGTTTGGATTTCACAATGACAGAAGCGGCATATGTTATACGGATCCACATCATTTCTTTTGTTTTTACGGCATTTAAACTAAACCTTAAAAACTGCTCACAATGGTGTCGAGACGGGCACTTTTTTAAATAGTTGCTTGTAACATTTAACTTGTGTGCCCCAATTCCAGCATCTAAGGTGGTCGGCTTCAAAAGACGTAGATCATTGTTCGAAATCCAGCACCATTGTTCGAACTTTTTTTTTGCTAGTTGTGGTCTCATCAGCAAATCATTCAGGTTGAGATCAGCAGTGGCTAGAATTGAAAGCATGATTTGTTTCCACTCATCAAGAAGTTTCAAGTTCCCTGTTTTGCTTGTTACGGAGAAAATTTGGAATGCAGGGGCTAGAGGAGACAGATTCATCTTTCGCATTACTGTTAAAGATTTCCACATTACATGCGAGTGTAGGGAATTTAGTGAAAGTTCATATCTGATTTGGGTCATTGATATATAGGTAGGAAGCTTCAAAACTCGCCGCCAAAAGATTCCTTCCAACTTTTGCCAAAACGAAACATCTATGTTCCAGCCGGATTCTGATCCAAAAGTGATTGCAGGAACTACCTTTTGTGTATAGAAAATCAAGACAAGTGCTAGAGTGAATTTGCCAAAACTTCTGTTCAACAACTGTCCCTGAATAGCAAATTGAGTCATTCGATTGACCATGTCAACCTTCCAGTGATGTTCGTGGACTGAGTTGTTAAAGATGATTCCCAAATATCTAATTGAGTTGACTGTATCAAGACACTTGTCGTCAATTTTCCACTTGAAAGTTTTTGTCTTTTTGGACGACTTTGGCCACTGATAACGATCTTAGTTTTCCCAATATTTAGCTACAGATCGTTTTTGTGCAGATAGTCATGAAGGTTTGTTAGTTGGCGTTGCAAACCAATCTGGGTCCTATCCAATAGAACCACATCGTCAGCGTATATTATACATCCTATTTCGATGTTGTTCAGTTTTGGTGGAAAACATCGCACGTGTTTGCGGTGAGCAGGGATGTCGGCGATAAACAATTTAAAGAGTTCCGTAGCTAAAGGGCATCCCTGTTTCACACCTATGCTTGTTGGTATCCGGTTCGATAGGGTGCCTTGATTGTTTAATCTTATGCTGACGGTGGTTTGCGTATGTAGTGCTCTGATTGGCTCGACGAGGTTTCTTGGGCAATTCCAATTTAACAGTTTTTGCCAGAGTTTGCTACGATTAACACTGTCGAAAATTCCCCTCAGATCTATGAAAGCGAATAATAATCTCGTCTTTGCCTTTAGACTTTCCAATTTAAGAATATTTAGAAGCACCAGGTTCACCTCCACCCCCACTCCTTTTGTAAAACCTGTTTGCCGGATGTCAAAGATTTTCTCTGACATAGACCACGTCGCTAGCCTATGACGTAAGAAAGAGGCAAGGATTTTTCCTATAGTGTCCAACAGGGCAATCGGACGATAGTTGGTGGGATCCGCCCGATTGCCCATTTTATAGATTGGCAGAATGATCGCGTCACGCCAGGAGTCAGGTATCGTTGCTGATATAAGCACACGGGCGAACAGAAGTTCAATGAAAATAGCCCATTGCTCCTCGTTCTTTTTCAACATCATATTTGATATTAAATCTGGGCCTGCTGCGTGAGAATTTTTCAGAGATCGTATGGCGTGTCTTATATCTTCCCCTGTAATTTGAAATTTCCAAGATGTCATCTCTTGTACAGGTTTTCTAGTATCCCCTTTGGATGCTTTGAAGAAGATGTTGCCATAATGCTGTTCCCATGAGTCAGCATCAATCTCATTAGATGGTAATGACTGGTGCTTTGAGTTTCCTGCATTCAAACTTGCCCAGATTTCTCGGGAATTCTTTTGGACTAAATGCCTCATCAGGTACTCAGCTTTGTCTTGCTCGATTATCGCTTTTTGCGATTTCAACCAGTTAGGGTATTTTTGGCGACGTATGGATATTGCATTTTTGATTGTAATTGCGTCGCTGGCAGATTTGCAAGACTTCTTTAAGGCTCTTATATCTTGCCTCATCACCTGTTTTGCATGTGTTAGAATTGAAGATGAAAGGTGTTTGTGTTTAGAGCCCACTATGCGATCAGCAGCTTTGGCTGTGATGAAATCAAAGAGTAAGGGTGCATAGTTTACAGACAGTTCTGTGTTCCGCTGTAATTTCTGGCTTATTTTCTCTATTGTTGGTCTGTCGATCTTCAGCCGGTTTCCACCACTGTTTACGGAAATTACGAGGTTGTGTGTTCTTTGCTCAATTGTCCAGTCCACCGTACAGGACAACCAAAGAAGGTTGTGGTCACTACTTGACATAGGGCTTATTGATAATCTCAAATTACTTTCAAAGAGACTTTGTGATACCCAAAAGTAGTCAATTATTGATTGAATATTTGGGGATGACCAGGTTTTTTGGGGTGGTTGGCCGCCTGGAACTTGTCCATTTACCATATTGCAGTTTCTATTGCATAGCGCCTGCCTCCATTTAGACTCCCGACTTTTCACTTCATCGTATTTTAGTAATTTAAACTGCTTGGTTACATGATGGTATTTGAACCAAGAGCAGTTCAAATCACCTGCACAGATTATTGATAGATACTTGTAGTTTAACAGTGCCTGATCAATGCAAGTGGTTATTGAATCTATGAATTTTTTAGTGCTTATTTTAGCCGGGTTCCAGTAGCTATTTAGAATAAACAGGTGTTTCCTTGTTCCCTGTTCTTTGTTGGTAGTTTGGAGTAGTGCACTTTGCACAAATGGATTGTGACTGAGAGAATCAACAAGGCGCAACCTGGTATTTATTTTGATCATGATTACCAAGCCAGATGAAGGTCGCCCCTTTGCGTTTTTTATTGCAGGATTTAATAAAGTCAGAAATCCATCCCTCGATGGTGGCTCGCACAACCATGTCTCCTGAAGACAAATGACAAAGACCTTTTCCAGGTCAGCCTCGAATTTATTGAATAAGTGTGTGAAGCCTCTGGTGTTCCATGAGATGAATTCACGAATGCACTTGTTGCCGTTGACTGATGGCTAACGTCGAGCAGAGATATCAGTATGTCTGCCATTTTTCACTGGTTGATTGGAGTTTGTGCATGAGGTTTCTGTGATTGCCATTTCTCTGCAAAGCTCAGCACGCCGCTGTTCTTGCGTCCATTGAAAGGTGTCCTTTGAGTTGGACGCCTGCATGTCGGACCTGAAGCTCGTCGATTCCACCGATATGTCGAACCCAATCATTAACAATTCCTCTGATGCATTCAGAATTGTATTTCGGACTGATACTGAGGAGATATGTAGCAGAACCTGGTCGCAACACTTTTCAGTCGCGTACTCTACAATTCGTATATCCTCAGACAGAATTGTTCTGAGGGATGGAATGCAGGAGAATAATTTCAATATGTTTTTACAGTTCAGGTTCAGATCATGATCTTCTCTATGTAAATTTTGCAATTTCAATTTGCAGTTTGGAGAACTTGCTCCAGATCTCAGAGATGAGGTGGCATTTGAAGAGTATCGAAACTGCTTTTTTCCATGGTGTCGGGGCTTTTTTGGGTTTAGCCATGTAGGAAAATTTGAACAGTCCTCAGGTTTTGTCGACCTGTTCTGGTGGTTTGTCTCCTGCCCCACTCTTAGAATTAACCTGTGTGGGGATTCGCACTGGATGTCGTCGATGGCCGCGTTAGATGGGATCGTAAAATGGTGGGTTGTGACTTCATCTGAGTAAGTAGAAAAATTGCATATGTCAATTACTGATCCCAATGACTTACTCATGAGACTTTCCCGGTCTGAGTCGACTCTTTGGGCCTCATTGCAACTCAGGCGGTAAGGGGTTTACGGCGCCGTAAACAGCGCCGACCCTTACCGCCTGAGTACGAGGTCCCTTAGCGCCATGGCGGATTTAACACCTGCTTTTAGCAGGTGTTAAAATCCATGGCGCTAAGGGACCATGTTGTTAATTACGCCACCGTAATTTACGGTGGCGTAATTAACGCCTTCCCCACTCCCATTATGCCCTATGGGGCAAAAATGGGAATGGGGAAGGGTAAATGGGGATTGGGGACTTACCGCCCCGCCGACCTCAGAATGGGGCGGTAAGTCCGCCAACCACCATGGCGTAAACATAGTTTACGCCATGGTGGTAAAGGTACGACCCAGGCGGTAACTTACCGCCTGGGTCGTAATGAGGCCCTTTGTCTCTTATTTGCTGGTGCGACAAGACGGCATGCTCCACTGAGATTATTAACTTCTTGAACAATTTTTTGGCCATTGGATTTTGGCTGTTCTGTTCTTCCAAATAAGCCAGCTCTGATGTCAGGAGTCACGTTTCTGATAAATTTCTGTGTCTTTGATCGCTGAAAACGTTTTTTAGGGTCTGACAGTTTTTTCCCAGGCACTGACTGCCTACCTTTTGGTTGCTGTGTTGTTTGAACTTGCCTCGTGGGGATCTTTAACGATTTTGCCGGTCCTTCAAAGATTCCAAATGAGGCCGCAGATAATTCAGAGGTCATTTTTGGATTAAAGCAGTTTGCTTGTTCGATCGATTTCAGAATTTACATAAATGAAGCCTTCCCCTTAAGATGCCATAATTGTAAAGACTGGAGGGGGTATATGTACTCTGGACTTCTATATGGCAGAGTAGAAGCACAGAGCACCCCAGCCAAGGTTCTCTGTAGGGTAGCAATGGATGAGAACCAAGGCTTAAGCTCTCAGGAGGTGATGCAGGCTGCTTCTTAAGTACAGTGTAGTCCACAAGCACCCCACAAAGGAATGTCCACAAACTATATGTGCTAACACAGTTCTTTATAAAGAAGGTTCAAGATATATACATTGTAAAGACCAGAGGGGGGGGTCTGCACTTCCGCTCTCTATATGGTAGAGGGGAGGCACAGAGACCCCTGCCAAGATTCTCTATTACGGTAGCAATGGACGAGCAATCAAGGCCTAGCTTCTCGGGAGGTGTTGCGAGCTGGTTCTTAAGTACATTGTAGTCCCCAAGTACCCAAAAAGGAATGTCCACACACTGTATCGGCTACAACACAGTCTTTATATAATTAATATTCAAGGTCATATACACAATAACTCACTTTGTACTTCAAAAATCAACAATGGTAAATATGTACAATTCTAAAGTGGTACCACTAACGTTATTTGATCTCCTTAAAGTGCATACGGTCAGAATGACACACAGATCAAAATAAAGAGGAAACCAGCAGTAGAGAGAGGAAGGAAAGCAAGATGGTTGAGCAATAGGCAGAATACTGGTAACTACTGTTAAACACAGCTCTGTGTGGAGATCCCCCCACCTGGGCAACCTGTAGGGGAAAGATACAAGCCCAGTCCATATATTGTTCCCACTAGACTTTCCAATAGTTCTGCAACCCCAAAGTACCTGGCGTTGTATCGTTCCTCGTCGGGGAAATCGACAACCCTTCTTGAGTGTCCTCCCTTTCAGGCAGGAGTCACGGGTCGTCGAACGTCCGACGGAGAACAGGTCGAGCTACGATAGTGAAGTGGCCGTGTCGTTCCTAGCGGTGCTCGTTGACTGGGAAGTGTAAACATCCTGCCAGGAAGAGGCGTGCTGGGCACCTTGGTGTCGATAGTTCTGGACCGCAAAGAGTTGAAGAACTGTGGCCCAGCAAGGGCGTCGAGTCATCGGCATCTCTGTGGTCTTTGGGTGGCAGGAAACCCACCGGTGGATGCTCCTTGGCGCGTCAACGGTCAGGCCTTCTCCAGCAGGATACAGCAGCGATGATGCGGACGAGAGCGTCCTTGGATCAATGAAGTTCTTAGGCAACGGGAGCACAGCGGCTCCAGTCGGTGACGGCGGTCGTCGACAGTGCGGACAACAGTCCGGGCGCTTCTACTTGGAGTTCCCCAGCAGTCCCCGTATTGGGTCATCAGCCTGTCGAAGGTCTGTCTACCAGGGAGTTTAGGCAAAGATCAGCTGTGCACGATGGTCCCTCGTAGCTCGGGAAGAGGGCGCCTTACCAGGTCCTCTCTGGGTCAGTTCTTGAAGCACAGCAGCTTTCAGATTGCGAAGGAGAGCAACACCAATTCTTCTCGTCCAGCAGGGCTTCAGGATCAAGCTTCATTTACTCCAGTTACTCGTCGTAGTGGACTTCAGCTTCTGAACACGATTCCTAGCAGTGAGAGGTCCCCAGATATACTGTTGATCTCCCATTCATTCCGCTGGGTCACACTTAAGCATCCAATCATGACTACGGGAATTCATGCAGGCAGGCAGCCAATCAGGCACACGAGGTATTCAGGCAATTCACTTCTCTCCAGACACTCACAACAAGTTATGTGTATTGGGACAAGTACCGAGCCATTCAACACTCCAAGCTGCATTCATACCGGTTTCGGGCAGGGCTGTCTCAACCCTTGTGTCAAACACCAGATATTAGACAGCCACAACGTAGAATGTATATTCGTCACACACTCCATTCACCCAGGTCCCACCCACAGGCGTACCCACAACATACGGTCATTGAGAAGGCTCCAGCCAGTCTGGTTGGCACTTCCCCACACTACCATATACGGAACTTCTACCTGACAGCCAGTCAGGGAGAAGGGACAGAGGCAGGGCTTCCCGGGACTTCGGGAAGATCAAGGTAACAGGTGATGGAAGGCAAGAGGCCATGTGGGGCCATTTTGTCTCCATCATGAATCTACCGATTCCAATGACAGGGCCTGGGCATCCCAAAATGGAGGACGGTCAGGGCACCAGTCATTTCAGCATGGAGCTGCCACCAGCTCGTACCCTGCTCTGTGGGTCACACACAGGTGCCCAAAAACATACACTAGGAGAACGGGGTTGTACCCCTACCCATGGGTGCCATAAGGGTATCCCATGGGTCTGTTCACCAAACCAAAAGCGAGAGAGCTGCACCGCCAGGAGTCCCACATGAACTCCTGTGTGGAAAACATGACAGAACACACGATAAAAAACAGTAAAGGACAAGGACACGGAGGCCCTGTCCCTCCGATGCATTTCCAGCATCACAAACATCACAAACATTATTAACACACTTTGTACTCTGGAAATTCTAATATGGAAAATATCTACAATGTCTATGTGGTACCACACTTAGCTATTGACTCCTTTAATATACATCATCTGCTGACAGTTATAATGGCATACAAATCATATAACAATGTGTATCATCATAGATCACAGGAAGGCAAGTTGGGTTAAACAATTGTAGAATGGTTCTCTTGCTACTAAAACACAGTTCTGAGTGACGATGCCCCCACCTGGGCAACCTGTAATAAAGAGGGTTAAAAAGCACAGTCTATTAATGTTTAAACAGTCTTATTTCCTGGTTAAGATGTTCAACCACCCCGATGTACCTGAGTTAGAATAGCTTCTTCAACGAATCATTGACAGATCCCTCGAGAGTGGACTCCCTTTAAAGCAGGAGCCACAGGACATTGAGATTCCTCGAAGAAATGTGAATACTGGTGTCGAGACAGCAGCTTCGATCTTCATGGTGCTCTTCGACGATCGTTTGAGGAAGTCCTGGGAAGATAAGGCATGGGGTCCACCTTGGTGCAAAGCGTTCAGTGCCGCAAAGGAGACTCGGCGAAGAACAGAGGCCCAGCAGCGTGTGTCGGGATAACTTTGGCGATTGGGACTGGGCCGAGGGCTGTATTTTGGATCTTCACTGGTCGGCGTCTTTGTGGACTTCGGGTGGCAGGAAACCCACTGATGGACTTTCCTCAATCGTCAACGACCTCGGCTTTCTCCAGCAGGACAAAGGGGTCGACGGTGATTGCAAGGGAGCCCTTCTTTCAATGTTCTTAGGCAAAGGTGGACCGTTGCGGATCTGGTCGCCGAGCAGCATGGCGTAAAGCTGTCCCCGCTTCTGGGCAAAATGACTCGACTGGCTTCCAGTGGTTATGGAAATCCTCCAAACCATGGTCGACGGCAATGGACTTCGACAGCCTCAAGGTGCTTTACTTCAAGATTTCTCGGCAGACCCCATCTCCGGTTGATAACCTTTTGCGACAGGCTTCCAGGGTGCCTCGATGAAGATCAGCCTCTGCACGATAGTCCCTCGTAGCTCGGGGAGAGGTTTCCTACCCAGGTCCTCTTTTGGATCAGTCTTCGACAGACTCGAAAGCTTTCAGATTTCATCGATGGTAAGCAGCAGCAAACCTCTTCTTCCAGCTGGGCTTCAAGGATAACGAGCTTCAAGTTTCAACTTCAGCTTCTGAACAAATAGGGAAGTGAGAGGTTCACAGATATACACATCTGTCTCTCATTCACACTGCTGAGTCACGCTCAGTCAGCCAATCAGACAGAAGGGCATTCATGCAGGCAGGCAGCCAATCAGGCTCACAGTGCATTCAGGCGATTCACTTCCACCCAGACACACATAACAAGGAATGTGGATTGGGGTAAGCACCCAATCTTTCAGCACACCATACTGAATTCATGTCAGTTTCAGGCAGGGCTATCACATTCATTGTGTCATCCACACAGAAACCAGACACCCATAACATAGAATGTATATTGGGCACACACTCTATTCACACAGGTCCCACCCCAAGGGTGTACCCACAACATACAGTCACTGGGAAGGCTCCAGTCAGTCTGGACTGGACTTCCCCACAATACCATATATGGTTCTTGCACCCAACAGCCAGCCAGGGAAAGGGACCGAGTCAGGGCTTGCCAGGACTTTGGGAAAGCAAGGTAACAGGTACTAGAAACCAAGAGGCCACAGGTGCCATTGTGCTTCCTATCAGGAATCCACTGAATCCTATGGCAGGGCCTGGGTATCCCAAAATGCAGGATATTTATAGGTCCTGTCAAATTCAGCCTGGAGCTGCCACCAGCCCATGCCCTGCTCTGTGGGCCACACACAGGTAAACATGCACTGGGGGCACAGTGTGGTTTTACCCCCACACCTGGGTGCCATAAACATATCCCAAAGGTCTCTTTTCACCAAAAGAGGAAGAGCTGTACTGCCACAAGCCCCAACTGGACTCCTATGCAGAAAACAGCACAGAACAACCATGATAAGGGAGTACAACTATCTTTACCTTGTGTTGATTCTGCTTAGCTTCAGGACACCACCCAAACAGCAATAGCATAAGAAGCCGCTGAGAGGCAGAAGATGCATGCCAGAAGCTGGGGCCACACAGAGCCACCAGAGGTTTTCCTGTACAAGAAACCCAAACTCGGAGACATGAAGTAGAACCAAAACTTGAGAGGTTTGCAGATGCCTGCTGGTGTGAAGAATTCAAACTTTGGGAGAAAACCACATAATGAAGGTGAGACATCTGAGGTGAATAGCAGGAGACCAAAGTGTGAAAGCATTGAAAAGGTGAATGAAAGGCAAAACACTAAATGCTGGGCAGTGGAGGAAAGGGAGTGAAAAGAGAAGCAGTGCACGCTGCAACTTGTAGAAAACATTCATGGAGAGAATGATAAAATTATTGAAAGGAGAAATGCTGCCACCAGCAAAATGGAGCAAAAATTCCTAAAGCCCTTAGAGGAAGTGATTTAATGATCAAGTGCTGATAGCTGCAAGCTAGAAGTTAAAGTTTCTAACATAAAAGGCTTACAAGGTGCATTCTACAACTTCAATACAAAGGTCCCTAAATACGGATTAAGTGAAAGAAAGGAGAAATATGTCATGCCCCATGTACTTCCACTAAGCTTCAACCTTATGTATATTCCCTGGCACCTCCTCTCTCAAGTCAAGAATGCAAAAGTATACACCAACATGTTATTGTGGGGCCATAGCTATGGACACACCCCTACTATGTGTTGATCTCCTGGATGAGTGGAAGATGGATGTCTCTCCAAAATGTGGGCTTTAAAAGTGATAAGTAATGCCCCCTTTCAGGCTATTTTTGTTTTTGCCGTGACATTTTTGGGAAGGCTCTTGAAGTATAGATGGTCTTGTCTGTTTAACGGACTGCACTCCAGAACCCTACATGAACGTATTGTTCATGTCTAAGCTATTCTGCAGAGAGTAAGGGTAAATAGGTTATTTGCCAAATTGAAGGAATCTGCATTTTATTTGCAGTAGGCTGAATTCCTTAACTTACTCCTGAAACCAAAAGCGTACACTATATATACTAAGAGGATCCAAGCAGTACTACAGTGGACCACTCCTGCATCTATCAAGGAAATGCCAATCTTTCTACGTTATGCTTTGACTCACCAATATCATGCATATGGACTGATGTTCAGGTGCGGAAGGCAAGAGGGCCGGGACTGTCTGGTGCAGGACAGGAGCAAATGGCTTCTCTCAGGTGTGTGAAATGGAGGCGAGAGAGAAGTTTCACTACTCTGTTGGGACTGGAGCTTGGAAGATGCTGGAGACTTTGAGAACTGGAGAAGAGCCTATGGCAGGCTCAAGCAAAGAAGGTTGACACTTGGCTGTGGGTAATAATTGCTGCATTCTGAAAAACATGAATCAAAGGGGGTTATACCTGCTAGTACCTGGTTAAGGTGTCTCATAGGGTTAGAGGACGACATCTCAAGCTCTTGCACCAGGATATGCGTACTACAGCTGTGAATCACAGCAGCCTGACTCATCTCCTGCAGCAATTGCCAAGGCCAAGTAAGTAGTCTGATGAGTTGTATTACATAGAATGAGGAAGGGAGTAAACTGAAGGAGAATATCCCAGTAACAATTGTGGCTACAAAATGAAACTGGCCATTGGATTAAGGACCTTAGTTCATCTTAGATGAGACCCTTGATACTATGTTTATGTACTCCTCCATACTGTCACTGCTAGCAAAAATTGTCCCTCTTCATTTGTTGGCTGAGATGCCCAGACTCTGTAAGATGTTTGCTCACCCTAATACTGATCTTGAGCCCAAGGGGCAGAGCTAACTCTAGGGATATAATTAAGGACTCCTCCATAAGGGAGGTGTTCCAGGCCCAGATTGACCATGAGATAGAAAAGGGGTGACACTTATCATTGTGTTTATTATTTCCTGGTGGTGGCTTTGAAACACTAAAATACGTAGTTATCATACCACTACACAAAAACCATATCCCTGATCTGGGAAAACTAGCACAATTTGGAGTTCTGAGGGTATCCTTTGTAGCTGTAATCTTAGAAAATGGAGTTACTACACAATCATCTATCTAGCTCGAATCACATGATTGACTTGATCATTCTCACCTGAATTTCTCCCCCACTGAGGCACAGAAACCACCCCCATGAATGTCAGCGAGGAACTACTGCAGGCTATAAATAAAAACCTGTCACATTTCTCAATCTGTCTGTCGCATTGGATATGGTTGATCATCCTTACTTACTTAGAAGAATGAAGGATAACAATGGTGAGGATGGTACAGAGTTCACCTGATTCACATTCTTCTCATAGATCACACCCATCAGGTTAAGCTGGGTCATATCTAGTCACTGATCAGTACTATCAGGAGGGCCTCATCCATTAAGCCTTTCGTAGATCCTTTTTGCCATTTGCACAACCTCAATCGCATTGAGTTTAAATCAGCATCGGTTTCCACTTGTACGCTGATGATACAAAGGTCCATCTTAAATTCACTGAGGGGCATTGGGATCGCAGTTCCATCTGTGACTGCCTATTTCATATTCAATATTGGATGAGGGCAAACCACCTAATTGGATCGTGGCAAATCTGAGATGTCATTGCTGGGCTTGTCGACAAAGTCTGTATACCTGTCTTTTAGCCTGAGACTCTAGGAACTCTGCCTACAACCACATCAAAAGGTATACAATATTGGTGTGGATTTCGACATGTAATTAACATTATTTCTGCAAGGTAATGCTGGTACAGAGTATGCAAGCTATTATTTGAAATTGTTGGGAGGGGTCGTTCCTTTCCTAATGGTTGCTCAAATATTTGCCCTTGAGCTGGCTGTAACAATATCTGATGCTTCAATACTGTAATGATATCAACTATTGGCCGTCTTGCTAAAACATGTCTTAAAATGATTGTCAGATCTACAACATTTGACCTCACCTGTCCCGCCAGGTCTCTCCAAATTTATTTTAAAAAGTAATATTTATTTTTTAAGAAAGATTCACGTCTCACAAAAACAAACATCAGAGGAATGCATGATGAGAGGTACAGTCGAACAATATGGCAGGGTACATCAATGTCACACTTCAGACCAATCACAAAACAGAAAGAAAGAAACAGATATTAACAATGCCACTTTCTAATTTGCCGCCCCAAGTCTTGCCTCTCTAGCCGGGCATTGAGCCATGAGGTAAGACACTAGGGGGCCCCACATGCTCTTGTGTCTGGTCTGTAGCCCACAAAGAGCCCCATATTCCCTGTCCATGTCCTTCACTCAGACCAAATCTAACTAACTAACTAACTAAATACATTGTTATATTGTGCACATTCACCCAAAGGCCTCAAGGCGCTCACAGAGACAAAAACAAACAGAAAAATAACAAATAGGATCAGTACAGGGGAAAGTGAATCATTAAAAATGATTAGCGGAATCCTTAAGAGAGAGGAAGTGGGTTATCATATACCAATTAGGGATTTAAGCATCAAAGAGAAATGTCTTAAGACGTTTCCTAAACTGTTGTAATGTCATACATTGTTTAAGATAAAGTGGGATCATATTCCAATTTTTTGGAGCCCATCCAGCCAAGCCTGAACAGTAGGGGGGGTCAAGCTGGTACATCGCATCAATATACATCTCCAAGCCACTACCATGCTAGTGGTCAGTAACCTTTGGCCCAGGCCAGGTGCACCAGGAAGCCAGCCAAATATCAACATAACAATTTGCAGGGTATGTCATACTCCAGCATACAGGAAAGAATAACCACCACCCCTGCCCAGAAATCTTGCAGCTGGGAGCATGACCACACCATGTGAAGGAAGTCAGCCGTGCTTGTAGGGCCTCTCGGGCACATATCGCTCTTGGCGGGGTCGAAAAGGCACAGCCGGGCACATGCAAGGTACACCCTGTGAAGGGTCTTAAGCTGCATCAACTGAAGGTGGGTATTGAACGCCCCATTTTGGACCAGCTCAAATAACATCGCCCACTGCTTGTCTGTAAAGGTGGACCCAACCTCAAACTCCCAGTCCTGTATACATTACAAGACCACCCGGGGACGTTCACGCTGCACCCGACCATATAGAGTCAAGCCGCCTGGCCGAGGCTGAATTATGGAAAACTGCAATATCGGGAGCGACGGGGGAGCATTCGGGAATGCAGGAGACCATGCTCTGAGGCCCATTGGCGTGTGGTACTTTCGAAAAATGAAAATAAATAAATGCTTTAAAGGGTAGCCGCACACAAAAGTACTGCAACCACCTACGGAGGTCATCCCCCATTTTAGCTGTGAGCAACTCCTGAGATACAAACACCCCCCTCTGGATACAAGTCAGCCACAGTGCCTATCCCCACCCCTCTCTAATCCAGGACCAAGGCTGCATCACAGGTAGGTGAGAGGCAATCAATGTTCCAAAGCTGAAGCCCCGGATCGTAAGGAATATCCACTCCCAGTCTCTAAAGGATCCTATTCTATGCATGCACCATGCATTCCACTGGGTCAAATTTACACTCATCAGTAACCTTCCTTGACACTAGCACACCCTGACCCCCAAAAGGGCACACCAAGCATTTTTCAATCCTCACATGTGAGTATGCCAGGGACCCCGGCATCCAATGAGATACTAAGTGCACTTGTGCTGCCAGGAAGTATAACTCCATATCGGGCGCCCCTATACCAGCGCGGTCCCACGGGAGGACCAGAGTGTCCAAACAAATTCAAGGGGATTTCGGGTGCCACGCCAATCTCAGCAGCAAAGCCTTCAAGTCGGTGAAAAACACTGTTCCTGGCCAAACAGGGATATTTTGAAACATGTATAACAATTTAGGGACCACTATCATTTTGGCAATAGCTACTGGCCTAAAAGGGTCAAAGGTAACGTACACCACGTTTCCACCTTGTTTCTCAGGACCTGCAGGTACTTCAAGTGATTATGTTCTTCCTCCAACATCCGCTTGCTTAACCATAGTCACGTTGTGGGGAAACAAAATGGACTTGGACCAGTTCACACAGAAACTTGAAAACCGGCCAAAAACAGCGACTTCTTGCGACAAAGGATGCAGTTTCCCATCCGGGTCCTTGAAATACAAAATTGCATCATCCACATATAAAGACACCAACTCTTTGGTCCCTCCCATTGGTAATCCACGCACCAGGTTGAACTTCCATAACCTAGCCACCAGGGGCTCTATCACAAGCACAAAAAGCAACTGAGATAACGGACATCTCTGACGAGTGCCACAACCCATTTTGAAGGCCCCAGAATGCTTACGAAACAAGATGATCCTAGCATTCGGGCCAGCATATAGCAATGTCACTGCTGCAAGAAAAGATGCCAGAACCCCCACTGCTTTCAGGACCTCCAAGAGATAGCCCCATTCAACTGAATCAAACACCTTCTGCATGACGAGTAGAGCTTCAACTGCCTGAAACTTAGGATTTATTTGAGCTAATATGGCAAACAGCCGGCAGAGGTTTAGTGAGGTCGACCTCCTCAGGATAAACCCGGACTGGTCTGGGTGAACCACACCTCAGATGAAAGGAAGCAATTTATCCACTGGGATCTTAGCAAAGATCTTGGTATACAAATTAATAAGGGATATCGGACGGTACAAGCCACATTCTAAGGGGTCCTTCTCATCCTTTAGAATTAAAGTAATCACAGTCTCATGCATTATAGGGGCAGCTGCCCCGAGCCCAATGCTTCCTCCCAAACTTCCACCATGTGCTTAACGACCTTTGGTCCCAGCGCCTTATAAAATTCTGATGTTATGCTATCAGACCATGGGCCTTAGCCTTGGGGAGAGCTCAGGCAGCCGCTATATCATCTACCGAAATCGGCTTAGCCAGCACCTCGGCCGCATCAGAGGCCAGCCCCTGGAAGTGCTGCCACCTCTGATTAATTCAGCTCGGCCGCCTTAGGCTGGGGTCACCGCGACTCGCATATCTACAGGAAATACGACCTAAAATTATCAAGGCTAGCGTCTGAATCCACCACCACACGCTCATCTGGCCGATGTTTTGCCACAATATTGGAGGCTCCTCGCTCCTGCGGCAGCATCGCCGCCAATAAACAAAGCTGTGTACCCACCTCACCATACCGGTGTGCCATCACCGGGCATGCCAGATATTTGACCTTGCGGTCAGCTAACTCGGTAAATCGATCTAAAGACCCTCTCAACCCCGCCCTGGCCTCTGTATCATCTGCCGACGCCACTGTAGTTTCCGCCACCTTGATCTCATCCCCAAGCTCCTGCAACTCTCGTCTGATTGGCCTAAACACAGCAAGTTCTATAGGCATGCAGCCACCATGGAGGCCCACCTGGAACAACTCGCTTAAAGAAGCCATTTCGCGCATTGAGCCTCTGTTATTCTTGAAGTGTGTTTGCACAATACTGACCACCTCACTTTGGTTCACTATGTCTAATATGGCCGTGGCCTTAAATCACCAATGAGGCCTGGGCACCCCTTCACTGACTATGTCCATTGACCATAAAACAGGAGAGTGGTCTGACGGGCTTCTCTGCAGCAACAAGGAGTCAAGCATCATACGCAGCAAAGGCAGGCTTTCAAGAACAAAATCTAGGTGCGAAGACGTGCCATGCAGCAATGAATAGAAAGAGTATTCTTTTACCCCAAGTCGAAGTATCCACCAAACATCCTGTATCCCCATCATGACATAAACCTCTACATCACAATAGCTTCTTGGGAGAGGGGACGAGCCGCACCAGAGGATCTATCTATTGCTGTCTCTAAAGCAGCATAGAGATCACCCGCCCAAACAATGTTAGTATGCATATATGTATAGCCTCTGGTGAGATGCGATTCATAAAACCCGGGGTCATCCCCATTGGAACCATAAATATTCACAAATCGTTATCGGGATATGACCCCAAATGCCTGACACAATTACAAATCTGCCCTGCAGATCATTGTCCTTCTCAACAAGATGTAATCAGAGTGGCTTGTGGATTAGCGTCATGACCCCAACCAGTACGTGGAGTATGATGTGTAATATCTACTGTATCCCCAGAACCTGGCCACCCCCTCGTTCGCTGCTCCAACAAAGTGGGTCTCTGACAGCAGGAGTACCTTGGCGCAATGCCGCTCACAGTGATTAATTACCTTGTGGGATTTGCGCGGGTTATTCAACCCTCTTACATTCCAACTTATAACTTTACAACCAGCAATAACTCCATAAGATCAGACTCTCGTACAGCTTGTTCACTTCCGGGGCCTGGCCCCCACCTTACACCAGCACTGTTCGACTATGCATCACTGCACCACAGGAAGACTTGAATCAATAAAAAAAATCCCTGAACCACTAGCCCCCCAGCTCCCTCCCCAAACCCCCCATCGCCAACCGCACACTTCCCACTCCCACCCACACTGCCCAACCCCAACTAACAGTGAACTTTCACCTCCCCATTTTTACCCCAACCCCTGATCAAAACCCCCCAACGTCTTCTCTCCAGGGAGCCTACCTGGGGGCTTCGGATGCAGCAACTTCATCGGACCAACCACTTTGAGCATCCCCCAGGGAGGAGGAGGCCCCATACACCAAGATAAAGAGCAACTGACCCAATTCTTTAGATAATCAAACATCCAATGCAAGTCCATGAGCTCTATTCCATGTGCCTTATTTACCCACTGTGCACCCACTGACAGTCTCGGTAATTCAGGGACTGATTTAGTCCTTCATTTTATGAAGGTCATTCGCGAAGACAGGGCGTGGATTCTGCCCTGGTCTGGGTTTCTGCACTGATATCCGGTGTGCCCTCTCGACCAGTAATTGCGAGGACAGAAGGGGGTCGCACAGACGTTTTTTAGAAATCTTTCCATAATCAATTCCATATTTTATGTCGGCACCAACTCAGGGATCCCCCCCACTCTAATGTTATTACGCCAAGATCGCGGTTCCAGATCTTCATTCTTATCCCGTATTTCTCTCACTTCCCTCTGCAACCCGCAAATTGCCTGGGTCACTTTTTGCTCGTGTCTTCAAGCATCCCCATTCTGTGCTGAGGCAACTACTCTCCTTTTCTACTGCGGTCCAGGCACTCCCAAGCCTCCCAGCTCCTTAGCATACATCTCACCTTATTGCTCCAGCAGGGGCTCCCAGGGAGACCAGGATGCCACAGTCTCTGCTCTCATTGCAGAGTTGATGGTGCCTGGGCAATGGTCAAGCTGCTCTGTCAGTCACCAGCTTGCCTTCGCCCTTCGTAGCCCTGTGATCACGCCACAGCCCCGGTCTGCCAGAGCCCAGGACTGTTGCTGGGCCTCAGCCTGCTCCCATTCTCAGAATCGGCCCCTAGTGATGCACCAGGCAGGTCACAGTCCCTCACTCCCGGCCCAGCGAGTGCTCCAGGAACAGCAGAGCCAATGTGCAGCAGCGGTGTGGGGGGCTAGCGGGCTAGCTGGTGCACCTCCAGCTGTTCTTATCCCTGCTTAGGGTCCAGCCCAGTCTGGCCAAGCCGCCCTCCGGGGGAGCGTCTCAGCCCAACACGGTTTATCCAACTGCACCAGACAGGGTGTGAGGAACGGCACCACAGCCGCTCGTCAACGGCCTTGGGGCCCGGCCCGCAGTACGCCCACAGCTCTGCCTTAGGTAGCGTACATCTCCTCTCCATGGATCACTGGCTCTCTGTGCTGAATCTAGACAAGGGTGCAGTCATTAGCATTCATACTCGCGCCACAGCAGCACCACTATCTTCCATGCTTTTTCTGCAATTTACAGCACCCACGGGTGGGTCATAACGGACTCTGGCCTCCCTCTCTTGGAATTTAGCTCCGGAGCTCAATGAGCAGTGGCCATCTTGGTCACGAGCTCGCGAGTGCCCGCCTCTCCAATGATTTCTAACAGAAGTAACACTTGGTATTTAATCCACTCTGTGTTGCGCAAAAAGCCATCTATGATCAGGCATGTTAGTATCTATGTAAATGTATGTATGTATGTATAGTATTTATAGAGTGCAAACCTAGCTGGTAATCAATGGAGCACTGTACAAAAGCAGTTATACATAAGGATGACTGTTGTCATGGTTTGCCATGAGGTATGTCTGAATAGACATGATTGTTAGGTGCCCAATGGTTCACAATGCTTACAGAGGAATTCCCTGAACAGCAATGCTTTTAGTTATTTTTGCAACTGCAAGAATGTTGGTGACATACATGTGTTTTGTGTAACGTTTCATAGTATCAACGTGCAACAGAAAAATGCCTGCTCAGCCCGTCACAGTTACTGAAACTAGCACATTGCAGAGGCAAATATCTTTTAAAACCCAGCATCATTAAAGCACAAAGTGGATTAAATACAAAGGCCCTCATTACGACCCAGGCGGTAAGTTACCTATGTTTAAACTATGTTTACACCATGGTGGATGGCGGATTTACCGCCCCATTCCAAGGTGAGTGGGGCGGTAAATCCCCATTTCCCATTTACCCTTCCCCATTCCCATTTTTGCCCCTTAGGGCATAATGGGAGTGGGGAAGGCGCTAATTACGCCACCGTAAATTACGGTGGCGTAATTAGCACCATGGTCCCTTAGCGCCATGGATTTTAACGCCTGCAAAAAGCAGGTGTTAAACTCACCATGGCGCAAAGGGACCTCGGAATCAGGCGTTAAGGGTCGGCGCCGTTTACGGTGCCGTTAACCCCTTAACGCCTGACTCGTAATGAGGCCCAAAGTGTTACTTCTGTGTCCGGTGTCGTGGTGTGTCATTGAGTGTCAATTTCTGACGTTTGGCCTCGCTCTCGGTGGTGGCATTCCTGTGACCTGGCGCTGGCGGACCCATGTAGGAGTTCTGTTTCTGTTTGGGTAGTTTAAGTTTGTAGTGTCGGTTGCCACATTGGTTGTGGTGGGCCTTTGCTTAGTCATGGCAGGACCAAGGCCCAGAGGTGGCAGCTCTGGGTAGAAGGTGTTTTACTCAGTTTGAGATTGTAGGGTTGTTATTCGGGTATGCTGGGATCTGTTGGTGATGGGCGCTGAGGAGGAGTGTGTAGTCGCTTCAGCTTTCTGTTTTTGTTAGTAAAAAGAGGGAGGTCTGTTATATCTTGTGGTGTCACGTTGAGAATGTTATGTGTTGGTTGGAATGTTTGGATTGGGAGAGTGTGTTCCAGCTCTGACAGTCAGTCAGATCCAGCTTCGGTGTTGGGTGCCAGTGTTTCTCCTCTTGGACTCTACTCCCTATCTGTGCTTTCCATCTGTAAAATCTTAATAAATGGAACTGAAGGAAATGTAAAAAACAAAAACAGCATCTTTCCTCTGAAATTCCCGACTAGGGCATCTGTTCCTCTGATCATCTGAGGTTTTGACAAGCTCATAATTTGCACTTGTTCCATAACCTCTTTATCGCTCATATGCTCACTTGGCATTATATCCCCTAATCATTCCATTGTGACCTAGTATTTTGGAGTTATAATCTAATGATGTTTAGCACTACAAAAAATCATCATACATTTAACAAAAATATATATATCAATCTCAGGCAGATGAAGTTGGGTTTGTCATGTCAGGATTCAAACCGTAACACCCGGTATACCAATGATCACTAAAGAAAGCACTTAAATGACTAAGCTATGTTACCCATTGTGCATGCAAGCTTTAGGCTGAACTCAGCAGCATGTCTGCAGAATCTGCCCCTACAACCAAAAAAGTATTTAAGAATTTCAATTTGCATTAAAGGAATGATTTTGATGTAAGAAATTAGTTGTTGCAAGCATCAATACACCTTAGAAGCTATACACTTTCCATGGTTAAGTTAAATGGTTAGTAATGGCCTCAATGCTTTGCAAGTTCATGTAATAATAGCAGAAATGGAATGGGTTTATACAATACAGGGATTTGACTGGTATGCTGCCATGGATGTGAGCTTATTAGGGCTGTTTCTTTTGATGGTAGATAGCTCACAAGATAATCACGTGCCTATGGGATGGTGAAAACCGTAACCATGTTTGAATCTGGTTGAATCTCAGCAGGACTGATTTAGTCCTTCATTTTATGAAGGTCATTTAATAGACACACAGTGGGTGCTAATGAGAGATATTACATGGTTTCGAAGCAGGAAGAATTTCTCAAGAAAGACTACATGGAAACATGTTATTACGGGTCTAAGGAAGAGCGGCCCGATCGAAAAACATTCAAAACAATCAACTGCTCATGTCCCCATTTAATGAATCAGTTCAGATTCATTTTGGTTATGGCTTGCACCTTTGAAAGCAGTGTGAGTGCACTCATCTTATTATACTTAGTTGGTTTGTTGCAAATGTTTATTTCAAGTCAAAATTAATCATGAAATGTCTTTATTAGTAGTAAACAAACTTTGCTTGTCCTATGGGCCCTACATGTCTCAGGTTTAATATTAGCCTTTCTTAAGTGCTGCAAGAAGCAAAGCACTGAGCCTCAAATGCAGTTTGGTTGGTTGTTTATCATTTACTGTTATTGTCACTCGGTCCCATGTATTTACCACATGATTAAGAATGCCAGCATGAGTTGAGTTGCCATATTTGGCATCCATAGGACTCCTTAATGCGTGCTAGTGGATTTACAGTGAGTGATACATCTGTGCAATAAATCCACTGGCTTAGGGCAGTAAGGTTGATTTACCTCCACCTGTAGTAAAGTGGGGTAGAAATGTGGCGCCAATTTACTGCCATTTTTACCCTAACTTCATACTCCTAGTGAGGCCCACAATATTTCAAATTTTGACACTAGCTACTAAACAAACAAATCCCAAGGTAAGTTCATGGGACCGAGTCACAGTAACCGGTAAAGAAGTTTGTCAGTAAATCAGCATATTTATTGCCAAACTTATAATGAGGTTTTCTGGTTCTGGTATATACATGAAAGACATCCTATGAAGATCGGTGTGACCTATAGAAACAAAAGACAGACTCTAATGTCTACAAACACATGTGACAAAACCTTTGATCATTCTTTCTATCTGGGACCTCTGATTTAAATAAAAAATCCACACCATATATCATGTCAGTAATGGTACATTTTGAAACCTTGTAACTCGGATGATCTTTCATAATTATGAGAACTTGTACTTGCAGTTAACTGAATTGTTGTTGGTGTGCCAAATAATGCATGCTACCCTACATTTTAAATGAACATTCTTTATCTCACTTTTATGTTCTATAATTCGATCTTTTAATTTCCTGTCTATTTGTCATTTGTACATTTTGCCACAAAGGCATCTCAGTGACTAAATACCATGATCCGTAAAACACATAAACTGTTTTTTCTACAATAATATTTGACTTGTTGTCAAATGGAATAAATGTTCACCCTTAATGACCTTGTTTTAGCACGGGTATTGTGAGCATAGATAAGGCCTTTATACCAAAGAAAACAAATAGTGTTGTCTATTTTTGTAGGAAATTGGATTAGCCCGGGTAAGACGCTTTGATACATTGATCATTCGTTAATGTGCAAAAAGCCATGTAGAGTATACTAATATTGCACAGTCTTGATCTATAGTGATTAATTGTCACATTATTTTGAGAATATCTTGAGTATTTCATCTGAATGTCATGATAAAATTAACATGCTTTGTCATAGCAGATTTCTTTTGTGCTCTTGAATGTGAGTTATCCCTTCCTCTTTGTGTATTGCTTTGATGTGATTTTCCTAGTCCAACCCTGAATTGTAGTCAATATTAAGATCATATTCTCATTGCCTCAATTCACCAATAGATGCTTTATAAAAACGAATATCTATAGCACATGCTGCATTTGAACCTCGAAACAAACTATTCATTTATTGAAGACTATTCTTTGATTGCAATCTTACCTCGTAGACTAACACACTTTTTCATCATTTCAGCTATTTGCAAACTGCCTTGTGAACATGGCGGGAAGTGTATCTCTCCGGATGAATGCCGATGTCGAGCACCGTATTCTGGTCTGCAGTGCACCAAGAAATGGAACCAATGAAGCGTATTCAAATGGATGCTATTAGTCTCTTCACAATACCAATTATCTAAAGCCCAATCTATGTTTTGTTTTCCACCTTTACGTATGTTCTGCAATATTATTGTTACTATTTCTTTTTTATACGGTTGAGTCTTTCTGAAACCACATTCATTATGATGTCTGATAAAGATATGTTTTGGTCTGGATCCGTATATATTTTTCTATTTTTAATATGACTGAATTTAAATTTTTATGATTGATGAGGTTCATAGTATTACTAATTTAGTGACAGTCATTGACCTTTTGACATACAGAATGTGATCTGAATGTCAATTAGCAGTGTACTCATGCCGCTTCTTTTATCAATTACGTTGCAGATCAGTATGAACATCCTGTTTCTTTTACTATTAAAATGTTAAGCATGAAACAGATGGTTATTGATAAGCCAATTTGATAGGGAAATTATGAACATGCATTATGACTGCTTGGTCTTTTTGTAATTAAATGTTTTTCAATATGTCTCTGCGTATATTTGTCTGTACATATGTGTGTGTACAAATACAACAATAATAATAATACTGATAATAATAATACTAATAATTTGGTGATTTCTACAGTGCTTCACACCGGATCCTTCTAGTTTTTAAATGTTGCAATTTCAGTTTTGCCATTATTGATCTATTGTAGCACTGACTTTGTCGACATCAGGGGGATAACCGGCTGGGGAGGCCTAACCCTGGTATTGACGTTTTGTCGATGTTGCTCTCAAGGCTAGGACTCCGGCAGCATCTCTGCCTGCATTTTATTTTGATGTGTGCGGAGATGCTGTAGTTTGCTTTGGAGACCAAATGCTATTACACCAATATGTGTTAGGTATCCATGTAAATGCCTCCCGGCATGCTCTTCATGATGGTAATGTAACATGGAAACAATGTTAACCTCTTAGTTTTGTGTTACATTTCTGGCCACTGACAAAAATGATCAAAATCGCACAGAGAGGACTGCGTGCAAGGAAGTGCACTCATATGTGGTCCCCTAAGCGCTATTTACCATGCCTGCGAAATGACCACCTATGAGCTCATCTACCATATGCCGCAAACAGCAAGAGGGATCTAGCCAATGGAGACCATCTTGGCAACATCTGATCTGTGAAACATGCATATATTACAGTGAAACTCACACACTGGGTACTTGATTCTTCTTAAAATGGGTGGTGCGTATTCCTTATCTGGAGTCTGGTAGGAATATCCACATGTTGTCCTCTAGGCTAAGGCTTAAACCACACAAAGCATGAGCAAAGAGTGAGGGTGATATTCTAGTGCAGCAAGAGGCCAACATGGCATATTACCGTAGTTCAATCATCTACACTTTTTAAAATAATCTGTAGCAATAAAGAGACTCATTCATAAGGACCAGAACATTGTTTTTACTTAAAGGTTGTACAAATGCAATGACCTTGTCTCTTAGGGGTTTGCGCTGTTGCATGTCAAAATAAAAGTATTGATGGAAATTGCTATGTGTGTTTTCAGGATGAAAATGAAACTACAATGGCTGGAAACAAGAAACAAAGCAATTCCTAAATAAAACTTTAGACAAACATACAATTGCGTAGGGCAACAAGCACAAAGGAAAGCGTTAAACATAATCCAAGAAGTCACAAGAAGCAACCAGTAGGTCTTCTGCTGTTACATCCTACCTTTAACGAATATTTAAAATCATAAATGTGTTTCTGATAAACTATGGGCAAAAGCCTGAGAAAAAGGCCTTTGCCCCTCTCTGCAGCTCTGCTGCGAGAGCCCACAGTGCCTCCAGGACCCAGGAAGACCCACCCGCAACAGCAGACACGAGAGGATCCTCCGCCCTGATCAAACATGCGGCCTCCGCCGCAATACACAAACTGGAGGAGCCCTGCCACATCTCCATGGTTTTGGGACGCAACTCAGCTGAGCCAGCTGACTGGTGCTCCACAGCCTGCAGCCCCTCATCTCCCGATTTAAAGGGAGAGGACGTTCCCCGCCAGGCAAAGCCGCTTTCAGGCAAAGGCCTGAGGAAAAGGCCTCTGCCCCTCTCTGCATCTCTCCGCTGCTCAACGGTGCCCGAGGGGGCCAGCTGCAAAACAAAAGGTAAGGCAGAGACACTCTGCGGAGGACTCATCGCCTGCTGCATGTATCCCCCTAGTGGAATGCTGGCCACTGAACCCCTGCTTCGCCCACCTCCTACTTCCTCTGCCCCCAAGTTCGCAACTCAAGGCTGGGAGTTTGGTTCCTTCCATGTGCGCATGTCCGACCAAGACACCGGCACCTAACAAGGGTCGCTGCTCCCTCCACACGCTCTGTGACCCTACATGCCTCAAGCAAAATGTGCGTCACTCTTTCCCTCGTGTCCGGTCACACGAACCGTGTACAACCCATGACTACTACAAAGACTCCTTTTCAACCTATGGATAGATGCTTCAGCTGCACCACTAACACCAATACTGACCTCACCAAAGACGCCGGATCACCCTTTCTTATCAGCTGTGGTCTGTCATTAATTAATGGCGCTGTGTTCAGGCCCGCTTTGCATGCCCTTTGCACACATGCCCATACTGTTGAAGGCTGCTCTGTGCCCGCTATCCCTCCTATGGATCAGGTCACCACCAATATGCCCACACCTCACGTTACTAGCCCTACTATGCTTGCGCATCTTGTTGTGCCTATGCCACTACCTGTTGATGCTGATGTTACTAGCCCTGCTATGCCTGCGCATCGTGTTGTGCCTATGCCACTACCTGTTGATGCTGATGTTACGAGCCCTACTATGCCTGCGCATCTTGTTGTGCCTATGCCACTACCTGTTGATGCTGATGTTACTAGCCCTACTATGCCTGCGCATCTTGTTGTGCCTATGCCACTACCTGTTGATGCTGATGTTACTAGCCCTACTATGCCATTGCATCTTGTCGTGCCCATGCCTATGCCTGTGCCCCTGCCATTACCTGCACGTACCACCATTGCCTGCCCAGCCATGCCTGCACACCCAGCTCAGCCCTTGCCACTGCCTACCCCCACCACTCCTCTGCCTACCAACACCCTCAACTGTGCACTCATTAATGCACGTTCACTACCAGCTCATGCCCTTGACATTAATGACCTCATTATCAAGGATAACTTCGACCTCTTCATAATCACAGAAACCTGGCTTAATGAAGGCTCTGGTCCCGCTCTGTCACTTGCTATCCCTACAGGGTACACAATATTAAGAAAAGACTGTACTCTTCAGAGAGGTGGGGGAGTGCCCTCATCGCCAGGGACACCCTTGCCATTAGGGAGGTTGAAGGTCAGCATAGTCACAACTGTGACTACCTGCGACTTAAACTGAACATCTCCCACAAATGCACCATCACCATGCACATTGTATATCGTCCCCCTAGTCCTATCGCTGACTTCCAGGAAAACTTCATCCTCTCCTTGTCTGACAACATCAAAAAGACTTCCCAAGTCGTGCTTCTGGGCGATCTGAACTTAGGCCTCAACGATCCCAATGTCTCCTATGCCAATACCCTGAAAAAAGCCCTTACCACGCTAGGTTTCTCCCAATCCATCCGTGAACCAACCCACATTAAAGGACGCACCTTGGATTGGATTAGTCAGCATAACTGCACCGTCCAAATGACTGCCAACACGCCTCTCCCATGGTCTGATCACCGTTATATTCAATTTAACCTTTTATCCAAAAAAGGCTCCTCTAAACCTACTGCCCCCTGTCCGGCAGCCCTTGCAAGGAGCTCTCGTCAGCTCACTGCTGAAAACATTGCACCCTTTCTAATGGTGCCCGCTTTGCAGGCCCCTTTCTCTGATAACCCTGAAATTCTAGCTAACACCTTCAAAAACATCATCACCCAAGCTGTTGACGCTATAGCCCCACTCTCCCTTAAGAAAGCGAAAAGAGCCAAACACTCCAACGCCTGGTTCTCTAAGGAATTGCTTGACAAACGCACTAAAAAAAGGTTAGCACTATCTGCCTGGAAAGCCAACCCTCAGATGCTACCAGGAGTGCCTTCAAAGCCATCTATAAAACCTACAAAGCCAACATCATCCAAGCCAAAGCTGCATCCTTTAACTTTAGGATTAATGATGCTAAATCTGGGTCCAAAGAAATCTTCACAATTTCTAGAGAGCTGGAAAAGCCATCCAAACCCCCACCCCAGCCCACTCTCCTTAAGTACGAAAACTGGTGTAACAGCATTCAGTCGGCTATGCTAGACAAACTGAATACTCTCCAAACCAAAATTCGGGGTCATCAAAAAGCCCTTAGCCGTCTCATAGTCAATTTGCACGGCGAAAAGCCTGTGGTCACCAAGTCTAACTCTGCCACCCCTTTTGACTTTACAGAAATGACGGAACTTGAAGTCATGGATTTGCTAAAATCCATCAACCCTCTAATTGTAAGGGCAATGCCTGCCCGGCTCAACTGATTAAAGACTCAACAAACCTCCTTGTACCCTTCGTAACGGCCTTCATGAACACCTCCTTCAAGTCTGGCCACGTCCCCAAGGATCTCAAGGAAGCTTGGGTTTGCCCCCTCTTAAAAACCTTCCCTCGACCCAACGGTCCCAGGGAACTATAGGCCCACCACCACTGCCTCTTGGACAAAGCAGCCTACATGCAAGTCCAAACATTTCTGGAATGTACATGGTACTGAAACGGCTCTTCTTGACCTAAAGAATTAAATGGATGATCTTAGAGATTCAGGCAAACCTGCGTTCCTATTGCTCCTTGACTTGTCGGCGGCCTTTGATTTGGTGGAGCACAACACCCTTTGCCGCCACTGCAGCCAACTTCTCCCCCAAAGCCTGTGCCTGCATCACTTCCTTTCTTCAAGAGAGGGCTATGAAAGACTTCTCTGACTCAGCCTGTGCCACCCCTAGCCTCATCAAATGCAGAGTCCCTCAAGGCTCCTGCATTGCGCCCACCCTATACAACCTCTTCACGAGGCCTCTGTTTAGTATGCTCGACTCCTTGTGCATCTCGTATACCAACTATGCGGATGACACACAGGTGCTTAACCCACTCACCGGAAATTACAAAGAGGACATGATCACCCTCACCACCATATACTCCACAATCCAATTTGAGGCTGTGCCTCAATAGTGAAAAATGGAAATCCTCCTGATGTGTTCACCCACTACTTTGGGCAATCTTGACCAGCAGTACGTGTCTTTCACCATTGACAACACTCCCATCAAGGTATGCAATAATGTCAAGACGCTTGGAGTCTACCTAGACTCAGATCTGACCATGGACAAACAGGTTAACACCACTGCCTCCTCCTCGGCTTACTACTCCAAATTCCTTAACGCGGCCAGACCCTTCCTATCCCGCCAGAATTGCCTTAACCATTGCTAGGGGAATAATTGGCTCAAGGCTTGATTACTGCAAAGCCCTCCTCATAGGGACTTCCTGTAAAAACCTAGCCAAGCTCCAACTGGTGCAAAACAACGCCCTTAGGGCTGCCACGGGCACCTCAAGGACAGACCACATCTCTGAGGTGAGGAGGCAGGCTCACTGGCTCCCAGTCAAAGAGAGGATCATCTTCAAGACACTCTCCCTGACCCATAAATGCCTCCATGACCTGGCTCCACCCTACCTTGCTCAAAGAATCGTTAAAAACAAATCCACAAGACCTCTCAGAAAGGAGTACTCTAACATGGTCATCACTCCAAAGACGCTGAAAGTACCCGCTGGGGGTTCAAGCTTCCCCACGATGGCCTCATCACACTGGAACACCCTTCCATCACACCTAAGGATGATCGAGTCCCACCATGCATTCCGCAAAGCCATCAAAACCAAGCTTTTTGTCTAAACTGCTTGGCTAACTCGTATATGTTCTGTTATCTCTGCTGTAATACTATTGCTGGCTCACTTTTCATGTATGTAATTACTTGTCTTGCTTAAAGTCACCTACCTGTATTGCACCTATACCTAAAGAGACCACGTTGGTCACCTGTATCCACCTAATACAAATTTCCTACAAACACCTTGTAACAGCGCCTCGATGCCCTTGGTCTGTAAGCGCGCTATACAAATGCAAATAAATAAAATAAATAAATATACAATTGTGAAATATTAGATATAGAAATTCACTAAAATGTATCAATTGGACGTGAGCATTTCATAAATGTGGTGTTAAAAGGAAAAACTATCATCCTTCAATTACTGGTTCATGAAACCTACCATGAAAGATTAACTTGTCTTGATGCTTCAATTAAATGTGCTCCAAATCACTTGTGCAGTATATAAATACAAGTAAAATGAAACGTGTGCATGCTTGCATCATCATATAATCAACACAGATACTGGCAATTATTATCATCAAAATTATTATTATTAGGTCTATTTATTGAGCATGGACCTAGCTTTGGGAGGTAACTGAACACTTTACAATCATAGGGGCAAGAACAAGGTTAGAGAGCAAAGAAACAAGAGAGTGGGGATCTAACAAAAGGGCAGAGAATGGAATTGTCAGCAATGGATATACAACTAACCAGGGATGGAAGCAGTTGGGATCAGATAACCCAGTCTCAGGTGTGGTGGGGATTGGACGGTGTACATAGCTCAGTGTTAGGGAAGAGCTATTCCTTGAAGAGGAGGACCTTGCACTCCTTCTTGAACTGTAGAAGTGAGTCAGATGTTGACGGGGATCAGGTTCCAGAGTCTTGAGGCACATGTCCTTACTTCTAGTGAATTGTAGGCCTACAGAAATTAACTGTGCTTCAAATGGTCTTGACTTCCAGAAATCAATAGATACTGAGCATTATGTTTGATGATGATGTTGACCTTTTAAGTTTGCACAGAGTGCATGTGCATAAGATTTCTTTTTGTTACCCTTTGATAGACCCAAGACGATAGTTGAGGTGCATGCGCCTATGCAAGAGCTATCATGGATTACAGAAGGCAAGTGGATGGTGACCTCATTTGCACTGCATGCCAGCATTGAACATGTTCCCAAATTCATTGTACTTCTCCAGGCAAGAAATATATACTTTGTGTGAGGAACCTGAGGGCATCCTCCCATCTACTCCCCTTGGGTCTTCCTTTACAGTGGCCAGGGAATGACCGTCGCTTTTGAATCCAGACCCTGGGGGTGGATATGCGAGGGAGGATCACCTGGTGGAGGGTCTTTGGGGAGGCATGGTATCCCCCTTTCACTTGTCAGAATACACCCTACCCTTCCCCTACCTTTGTAGGTTATTACCATTCTTCCCCACAGTCACACACACCAACTGTCCCATATCCACTCCCTTTAAGATTGGGACGAGGAAGGAGCAACTAAGAGTAATGCACACTTCCCTCTGTATACACCACTTTGGTACTGGGACGAGGAAGAGGACTGTGGAACACCACTCGAAGGGTCAGGCATGTCCCATTGACAGAAGTAGTTATAGTCAGGCAAAGGAGTTGCACCTGCAGCCAATTGAGCGGCTACAGGTGCATAAATGGAAGAGAGCCATTTGGAAAGAGAGCTCCACATGGGAAGGAGGACAAGGAAACCCGATGTGGAGAAAGTTGGAGTGGGGCCGGTGAAAAGGGCACCAACAACTGCAGAGAGAAAGAAAGACACAAGGCTGAGAGGGGCCTCGAGAGTGTTGAGAGCACTGCAGAGCCCTGAGCCGTGTGTCCCCTACTGGAGCTGGGGGACACAGAAGTCCCCAGTAGAAAGGTTAGGAAGAGGTGAGAACTGCTCGCCCAAACTCCCGACGAGAGAGAGGGGAGCAAACGAGAGCCATAGAGGAAAGAGAAAGCACCCGGAGGAGCGGCCGTACACCGGTGAGTGATACAGAGAGACCACTCATGCCGGGGTGCTCCATGGGCTTGGTATGGGCAAAGGAATATTCCGACCGAGTGAAAGCATGTACTGAATGGGTCTGGACACCAAATGGACAAAATTGAATACCGAACAAGTTACAAACTACTTAATGTGTTATTGAATACCGGACTAAGGAAAGGATATGCAAAAGATATGAAAATACCACACAAGTGAAAATAAAGTGATGTGCATTTGCGAATGAAGCGAATTTGAAGGAAGAGCATGCATGAATAGTGTGAAAGTACAAAGCCAAGTGAAAGCCAGTAATGAATACTTGTGAAGCTAGTGAAAAGCAAATGATAAGCACTATTGGATAGTGTGTAAGCAAGGTGGTGACAAAGAGAAATAACACAAAGTGAAGCGTGTGAAAGTCACATGTAGGCAGCGTCAAAAGGCTGTCAAAGTGAAACAGAAGTGCATATGGATTCATGACACAGATACAGAAAGGAACCCTGTGTTGGCAAGGAAGTCCAATGAGATGTAATGAACATTACAAAGTGCCTAGGGTTATCGGTTGTGTGCCCTGTGATGGTTGGATCGTGTGGTCTGACTACTGCACTTAGACAGAGTAACCCTACTTGGAGTGAATCAAGGAAAGTCAAGAGGCTGTAGCTGTGTTGCCTAACAAGTGTTCAAGTGACTAAAAGAAAAGGCAAATCAAGTGAAGTGTTGAAAAGCCTAAGAGGTTACAACGTGGATTTGAAATCAGTATTGAGAGTATTGAGAGTTAAGAAAGTTGAATTGACTGTGAATTTGAAGTCCAAGTTATTTTGGAACTGTGTTGAACTTGGGGAAGGGAACCCTGAGGGCTTTTGGAACTGTGTTGAACTTGGTGAACACTGTATGTTTGGTTGCTGACATCCCTACCCCTTGTTTATCTTTAATTTTGAGGGCAAGTATAGGTTTTGGAGACAGGCAGACTTTTGAATTGAACTTTATTACACAGACTATCCTTAGTTTCTTTAGGTAGGGAAATACAATCTTAGCACAGGGAAATATAGCCCTTACTCCATCCTGACATTCAAGAAATAAACCATTGATTTTTAGAAAAAGTGAATTTGTTGTCTGTCTTACTTCATGATGCCATCACATTTTCCACAGCACATGCTAGAGGTAAATAGCCAGAGTTATGACTCAATGATAAAACCTCTTGAGCAGTTAGTAGGTTCTAAATACATTGATTTATGCCTGGCTTCTTAGTTGTATTTACAATGGATAGAATGACAAAAAAGAACAATTGTTTCCTTCGCTTAATTACACAAACATTGTCTCACCTGTATTACCTATCATTTTTGGATTTGTGATGCCAAATAGAGAACACAGAACATAAACAGTATATATTGCAACAATTCACTGAATGGGTAACCGCCACCAACTCGTACTCGGTCAAATGCACACTCAAAATACAGAATTGCCACATAGTTGTGGTTTGCACCCTCCCTACAATTAGTGGTAGGCAAATTGTCATTTTAACAACATACCTGACATATGTAAACTCTGGGAAGAGAACCAGAATTGATTGAGGTGAATAAAGTAACTTTTTAAAGTGGGCAAAATGGTTAACACAACAAAGTGGGCAAATCCTTTTAGGCAGTCACAGGGAACACCAGTCATTGCTGAAAGTATCCCTGTAGACTGACCATAGGGGAGCTGAATGAGTGAGCAATGTTAAGGTACATTAATATTTCCAGTTGATCACTAGGGTTGGTTTACGCTGAAATTTTAGTGACCTCTAAAATAGTTCCAAAAGGACATTTGTTTCATAACCCCTTTTCGTTGCCCCACATAGGGCCAATGAGCTACATTTGGCTTTTTAAACTTCAAGAGGGGGTGTGGGTGGAGTGGCTGGTGTTAAGCACAGCCCACACAAATAACATTGAAACATTTTACACAAGCTTCATTTTACATCATTGTGGTGTTTACCCAAACAACATCAGGAAAGCTGACCTACCAGTGCAGGTAATGAGAAATCGGTGAGCTACCTAAAGGGGGTACAGGTTGGATTCCCAGGGCCCCACTACTAGTCAATGTCACCTCTCCGAGGCTCAGAATGTAGCATGTAAAGACCTAGGTAATAGTAATGATGATCTCCCTTGATCATTTCCCATGTTTAAGGCCAATAGCCCAACTGCACATGAGGTGAGAGGCAGGATCCCCTTGCTTTAGTTAGAACAACCAGAGTACTAGGAAACAAAACAACAATACAACCCCAATGCAATGCCAAATTTCATGCCTCACTGTCAGCTCTTCAATGCTAGTTGGAATCTTCTTGGTCATGCACCACTATGAAGGGGCCCCGTTTTATTATCATGAAATAATGCATCCTACTATTGTTTATCGCTGGCTGGTATTTGTCAGAGGAGAAGTGGCAGGAAATACAGGGAAGATGAAAGATCAGAGGAGGAGCTGCCTCAGTAGAATGATTACTCCTGGATCTGACTGAAGGTTCCGGATATCCTGGGGGATCTCCACAGACATTTGCTAAGGTGAAGGTGGGAAGGACGCCAGAGTAAAAGGCACTGTTCATTAGGCCTGCAGCACCAGTCAAATGGGTTGATGCCCTAGATAAGACGCAATACATCAATGAAGGGTCAGGAATCAGAAGCTCTGAGAGAATCAGGACAGTGGAAGTGATACTCATCAGGCTAAGAGCACATACCTGCACAGGCTACACCATTGCATATGGCAGAATAATGTCCTGTACATGGGCAGGGTTGAGTGGCCTAGAGAAGCTACAGAGTAGATTAGTGCTAATAGGCCCTGATGTCTGAATCCCTTCAAGGCTGTGCAAGTGTGTGGGCCACTGTTGACCTGAATAGAGAGCTTGGCACAATATGCCTGAAGAGTGGGTTAGGCATTATATTGTTTAAGGGTGTACTGGGCTCTAGATTCCTGGAGAGTGAGTTCGGCACTATGGCCAGCCTTTTCCAATAGGGTTCTGCCATTATTTGTATTTATTTATTTATTTATTTTGACATGTGTAAAGCGCACCAAACCCAGAGGCATCTGGGCACTTGTTGCATAAGAGGTTGGTTAATGTGTTTGCATGTTACATTGGTAGGACCAAAGGGAGGGATCTGATCTGAGTGCTGGAGGCAAGAAGTTCCATTATTTAGCCGCAATCACAGGGAAGCTGCATCCTCCATCTTTTTGGCGTCTGAATCTAGGGATAGCAAGTCAATGGGAATATGCAGATCGGGTGGGTCTCTTGGACTGGACTTTGGAAATTTGTCTGGCGATGTTTGACAGGCATTTGTGTGTTAGGCATTTGTGTGTTAGGGAAAGGGTTTTGAATGTGATGTGATCCCGAACTGGTAGCCAGTGGATATTTCGTCTGGCCAAGGAGATGTGTTCTTTTTTAGGTATGTTGAATGCAGCTCTTACAGAATTTTTCTGGATGATTTGTAGTTTGTTGATGTTTCTGGCATTAGAGCCTGCAAAGAGGGAGTTACAGTAATCAATCCTTGACAAGATGAGGGCTCTAGCGAGGGTGATGCAGTTGTCGGTGGTCAGGAAGGGTCTACTGGAATTTATCAATTTGCCTGTGTAGGCCGCTGCCATTGCAATAGCATTGACTTGCCCTGTTAGGGAGAGTGAGGAATCAAGATAGACTCCTAATGTTTTAACTTATTTTGCCACCATGATGACGTTACCGTCAAAGGTAAAATATTTGTAGGAGTGGGGTAGGTTGTTTATCTGAGATAGACTGCCAATGAGGAGTAGTTCAGTTTTCTCATCATTCAGGCATAGTTCGTGTTGTGCCATCCAGGCTTGGATGGTAAGGTAGATTTAATTCAGTAAGTTGTAGTCGGTGTCATAGTTGCCGGAGATAGGTAGGAGTATTTGGATGTCAACCGCGTAGTTAGTATACGTGACTCCTAATTTGTCTAGTAGGTCAAAAAGTGGCTTGGTGAACATGTTGTATAGTGTTGGTGAGACACAAGAGGCTGGGGGCACTCCACACATGACTGGGGCTATGGAGAGAAGTGGGGCTGCTGCAGTAGTAGAGAATACTCTCATGGTGTGGTTGGATAAAAAAAGATTAAATCCACTTTATGGCTTTGGCCGAGAAGTGGGCGGCTAGGGCAAGGTGTTGGCAGAGTATATTATGGTTTACCAAGTCAAAGGCTGCTGAGAGGTCAAGTAGGAGGAGAATGGCCAAACTGCCTTTGTCTTTAATCTCATCCATTTGGATTTTAAAGTCCAGTAGGGCGGTTTCTGTACCGTGACCAAGGAGGTTGTGAGTTTCCAAGTATTTTTGAATTTGCACATATGCCACTCTGTTGAGTATTCTTAGGAGGAAGAGTACCGTTGTGATAGGGCGGTAGTTTGTGGAGACATTGGGGTCCAATGTAGGTTTGTTGAGCAGTGGGAGAACCCAAGCTTCTTTCAGGTTTTCTGGTACATTACTGGAGAAGAAGGAGTTATTGATCAGGGCTGTAATGAATGGGGCAAGCTCTTCAGCGCAATCTTTGATGAAAGAGACTGGGCAGATGCCTCCTTAGCATCTAGATGGTTTCAGGCCATTAATGATTTTGGTGGTTTAAGTGATTGTAACAGGGGTGAATTCGAATCTGGGTGTGGAAGTGAGTGGTGTTGGGACAAGACAGTGGTCTGGATGGCTGGGGCAAGATTAGATTTATTAGCATTAATTTTGTTTTGGAGTAGGGAGTGCTTTTTGAATGTTCATGCACCAAGGTAGGTCTTTTTTACAGTGGTCCGGTGAGGGGGATGGTGATTCGAGTTCCCGTAATATAGTGAAGAGCTCTCTAGTGCCTGAGTTCTCTTTTCAATTTTCTCATTGTATGAGTTGTCTTTTGAGTGCATAGTGGCTTGTTTATACTCAGCGCATAGGGTGTTGAAGTGTAATTTGTTCGCATGAGGGGGTGTTTTCTTCCACACGCTCTCCGCACTTCTTTTTGTGGTTTGTAGGTCTTTGAGGCTGAAATTATACCAGGAGTTTAGGTGGGCTGTTGGTTTAGTTTTGCGGTTGCCCAGAGGCCCAACCTGGTTGATGGCATCAAGGAGAGTTTGGTTATAGAGTATCAGCATATAGATGGGATCAGTGTTGGTATGAGGGCAGGTAGTTAGTGGTAGTAGCATGGGGAGCTTATGGTCTGGAGTGATGTTTCGAGAGTTTCATGAGAGTTCCGCCAATGTATGTTGAGGCGGGTTATTCAGCTGGGCCACATCGTTGATAGAGAATAAAATGATGTTGTGGTCTGAGCAGGGGCATGGGTTGTTGGCTAGTATGTTAGTGTGGCAATTGAGGTCTGCTAGCCAGTATCATATATGTCCTTTATCGTGCGTGGGGTTGGAGATTCGCTGAATAAAGCCTTGTGCTTCAATAGTGTTTGCAAGAGTATGAGCCTGGGAGTCTGACGGGTCATTGAGACCTACATTGAAGTCCCACAGATGATGATTTTAGAAGAGGGCTTGGTGTTGGTAGAGAGGATATGTGCTATGTCTTCCTCGAATGATAGCAAGGGGCCTGGAACTCTGTAGATCAGGTGGGGTATGAGGGTTAATGTGGCGGACAGGGACATTTTGAGTGAGATTAGTTCACCCAAAGGGATAGCTAGATTGGGTATTTCTCTCAGATGAAGGTTATTTTTGGCGATGACAGCTACTCCGCCTCCTTTAGATACCAATATTTCTTTTCTGAGGATGTAATATCCCTCAGGGATGGCCAGGAAGAGGGCAGGTTGTTCAAGGAGATGAGATCAGCAATGTCAAGGGCATGTGCCTGGAGGGGTCTGCCATTGATGAGAGCACCCTTCAGGTGAGTTGTAGTGTCTTTTTTCCAGTCGTCCAGGGTGGTGAATTTTGTAGTGTTAGGTTCTAAAGGTGTTTCTTTTTTAGGCATAGGTTCTGTGGCTGAAAGAAGTTTGAAACTTGTAGTCTTGAGTGGTTTTGTGTAGTGGTTTGTAGCCCCTGATGGACTCGAGTGAGTGTGCTTGTTCTCCTCATAGTGTGTTGACTTCTGATCATTGAGGAGGTTTTCGTTCTGGTATTGAGCTGTTTGTTTCTTTCGGCCGATGGATAGGGTGGTAGTTAGTGGGATTTGTTGGCTGGTGTATAGGCGAGAAGCTAGGCGTAGTTCTAGTGCTCAAGGGAGCATGGTTTTTTGGAGTTTGGAGTGAACTTGTGTCCAGCGGTATGCCAGATTGTGGGGGTGTAGATTGTCTTGGTAGATAGGCGGGATGCTCGACGCTTGTGCCTTTGCTTAAGCGAGCATGGGTCCTTCGAGTTTAGTGTAGTCTTGTGTGCAGAGGTTTGCAGGGTTGTAGACGTGTGTATTAGTCAGGCCTTGGGAAGGCGGGGGGATGGTGGGATGTCCTGTGAGTTAGAGAGTACAAGTGTCATTTTCAGGGAGTGTAGATATTTGAGCTTGGTTATGGCTTGTGGACAGTGGTTGTTAAGGTTGACTGTTTGGAGATGGGAATCATTGGCTTGGTTCGCCTGGACAGGGATGGGGTTGGTCATTGTAAGAGGTGTTGTCACCTATGAGTGCCAGGTGGATGTAGCCTAACGAAATGGAGATCCTACTTAGATGTGGGTGTGGACCAAAAGGGCTGAAAAGCATTTAAAAATTATAACAAAATTTGCATAACGGCCAAAAGGGCCTGCAAAACATTTAAAAAGTAACAGCAAAATATGCGTGGTGGACAAATGGCCTGCAAAACATTTAAAAAGTAAACCAACATTTGCGTGGTGGCCAAAGAGCCTGCAAAACATTTTAAAATTGCACCCCGATTAGAATGGCGGCCAAAGGGCCTGCAAAACATTTAAAAGTAACACCAGAAATTTGCGTGGCGGCTAAAGGGCCTGCAAAGTATTTAAAAATTATACAAAATTTTGCACAGTGGCCAAAAGACCTGTAAAACATTTAAAAGTAACACCCAAATATGTGCAGCGGCCAAAGGACCTGCAAAGCATTAAAAAATTATACCAAAATTTGCCAAAAGGCATGCAAAACGTTTAAAAGTAACACGAACATTTGTGTGGCGGCCAAAGGGCCTGCAAACCATTTAAAAGTAATACCCAAATTTGCGTGGCGGTCAAAGGGCCTGCAAAGCATTTAAAAATGATACCAAAATGTTCACGGCGGCAAAAGGGCCTGCAAAACATTTAGAAGTAACACCAAAATGTGCATGGCCGGTGAAGGGCTAAAGGGCCTGCAAAGCATTTAAACATGATACCAAAAATTGCACTCAGATTAGAATGGCGGCCAGATTATAAAACGCTTCTGTATATTAGGCCCTCTTTATTAGCCCCTCTTTGTGACATTGGGCCTCATTACGAGTATGGAGGAAGCCATGCCGCTTTTAGCGAGATTGGTACCCCATACTGGGTACCGGGTCCGGGTTCCTTGAATGGGGAAATACCGGGCCATTCCGACCTTGGAGGACCCGGTATTTCCTCATTCAAGGAACCCAGACCCGGTACATCCCCATTCCCATTTGAGCCCCCATAGGGCTCAAATGGGAATGGGGAGGATGTTAACAACTGGCCCGTTAATGACGGGCCAGTTGCTAGCATCCTGGTCTGCTCGCGGGTCAAGCTAAGGACGCCTGGTTTTACCAGACGTCCTTAGTGGGACCCGCAAGCAGACCTCGTAATGAGACCTCGTAATGAGGCGGTAGAGGGTTAAAGGCGCTGGCAGCTCTAGCAGCGCCGTTAACCCTCTACCGCCTTCCTCATAATGACCCCCATTGTATTACTAAGTGATTAAATATATGGCACTATATTATTATTATTATTATTATTATTATTATTATTATTATTATTATTATTATTATTATTATTATTATTACACCTGAACACATTTCGAATATATGGAGTTGGGGGAAATATATCCCTCGGATTGTGTTTTGGGAAAAGACACAGCTGGGTGGTATATATCTGAAACTGTGTTTAGTGCTGTTTCCCCAAAATTATATTTTGGGAAAATAAGCGTGCATTTAGCAGACAAGAGATGTGCTAGGCATTATGTCCCTGAAACCAACTACAGAATGGAGATCCTCAGAAGTATGAGTATCCCTATCACAAGGGCTACCCTTTCCGATTATAGTCGATCCTTCCACTGCATATTTGTTTGGGTCATAGATAAGCTTAATGAAATCTGCTGACATGCCACCAAATGGATTTACCCTTACCGCCAATTGGTGCAGTGGAAAGACCGCCAGATTGCAAGTGGTGCTCGGCGGTGTTAGTCCCCAATTATTGGAGTCCATAGAAATCCATGATGATTTCGGCAGAAAATCCTCCACCTCTCAGCCACAATTGTAGTACAGCACTGCAGTAATGTGGTGGTAATAGGGATACTTCCGTTTCACTGCCGTTTTTCAAAGCATCGCCGTACTTCTAATGAGGCACCATATCTGCAGTCAGACTAAAGTAATTTACTAATTATAAATACAGCCACATTGAATCTTTTAATAACCTTCTTTTGGTGAGAATTGTCAGGTCACAGAACTGTTACTGCTGTGGCCCTTGGAGACCTACCTGGCAATGTTACCCGCGATGGCGCCTTGTATACGGGAGGGTAGAGAGGTGGGCATCGGGCACCGGGCTTGGAGTCCAGCCCGGCACCCAGCATTTCCATCATACAGGGCTCTGCCATGTTGATTCCAGCAGGCATGCCCGAGGACTCAGCACTGGTCTCTCGCGCATGCGCAGTCGTAGCAGCATCATTTGGTACCATGGCAAAGCCACCCATGGCATTGAGTATTTAAACACTGCCTTTGCACGGGTCTGATGCATCTGAAAGCGCTCTGTATGTGCAATTGTTCTTGCCTTCCTTACCTACTCTTGCCTCGGTTCTACAGTCCGGTCTGTTTGTGCGTGACCTTTCCTGTCTGTGCCTTATCTCGGCCTCTGACTGAGCCTGACCTTCACTACTTTTCCACTGCCTAGCTTCTGACTCTGGCCTTCTCTTCCCCGCTGGCTACCTTCCTGGTCCTCCTGGGTTGCCTGCTGCTCTCGCCTGATCCTCTCTGCTCTTCCTTGCCAGTGCCCTTTTCATGTACCAGCCATCAGGACTAAAATTGGACTTAGTGCTGTTCCATCGGTCTCCATCTACTCAGCACTCTGTGACTTCCCCAGCCAGCATATCAGCGCTGTTCCTGCACCACGTAAAACCGGGGAAACTTTCCCGTGGTGTGGGGGGTTGTTCTCCTTGCTCTCATCTCGAGTTCTAACGAGCAGTGGGCTTAGAGATGGCTTCTCATGTCACACATTGTTCCGACAACACTCTGGACAAGTCACCAAGACCAAGGCTGGGGAGACATCAGCACAACCTCTCCAGCGACGTGACCCGGTACAACAGAAAATTGAGTAGGTCTACAATCTCACCTAGCAGAAGTCATGGAAGAGCAACTGCAATCAACACAATCAAACATTTTTAAAAGGAAACCTTACTGTTACCAAATAAAAGATCATGCAAATTTTCTAAAAATTGACAAAAGAAAACTGCACAAAGAGACCTAGAAGACTTCCTGGAATATTATCATATGCCTTCCTTAAGGTATCTGGTTGAGGTAAAAGATTCTGTCATCACATCCAGAAGTTAATGCAGCCAAGACCTTACCACCTTCCTGAGGCTAGGAGAACACCTATATAAGAAGAACTTGAGCTAATAATGAAGTCTCTTTTTGTTTTAAATGCCCTACAGTGACCAGATTGAATATGGAACTTCTACAATGACTTCGACAATGTCAATAAATTACCAGAATTTAATGTTAAAACAATGCTGAGAATAGACAAATTAATAGTCGAACTGTAAATGCATATACCATACTTGTTACATAATCAACAAACTATTGCAACAAAAAGGTCTATTTTTAAGATTCTTCCCAGATCCATCGGAATTTTACACAGTCAACATTTTGTAATATGAATCATTACAACGCCATTTTATTATTCACAAAATATTTTTTTTTCTTAAAAAATTATATATATATCTCTCTCCCACATAAAGTTCAGATAGAACATAACCACTTATTTACAAAATATACAACTCATTTCATTATACCATTAAAAAACAAATTCACCCGCAATCGCTGTGATTCTGCTTTTTCACCCTAAATCAAAAGCAATTGAATTTAAGTGCAAATTATCCCCCAATGTTCCGTTTTTTTCAAAACATCAACAGTCTATCTCCTATAGCCTTTTGCACCCCAACCTGGACATATATCTGTCCTCAGCACGTCACTAGTACAATGGACATTCTTCAGGGGGAATCGTTACACTTATTTGTAGATGGGGAATTCAACTCGTTTTGTTATTACAGGATCTCCACTGGTGATTGGCCACGCATAACACAGTCGAAAAAAACAGAATACCATCCATTTCAATCAGTCGTCACTGCTTACTGTCTAATTTTATTTTAATCTATTTTAGTAGAAATGAAAGAATACCGTTTCCTACCGTTTCCTACCGGCTTCCTACTAATTGCAAGTAATTTTCAATGTGCTTTTACTCACACTTTTTCTCAAAACGACATTCTGAAAGAAAAAGACCAAACATAGGCATGTAACACGGGAAAGGCCTCTTTTTGCCACATCTGATTAAATAAATTACTGACCATTGTATCCCAAAACACAGTAGTTGGAAAAACAGGTAAAATGTACTACTCAATTGGCCCGTGCAAGAACCATTACAAGAGGGCACAAGGTAATGCTCACCCAATGATTTATGACTCCATGACTCTAGACTTATCACATGGTCCCAATAGCACTATGAAAAACCAGGAAACCGTGTTTTCACCATGTTTCAGAAACTGAAATCATTATAGACAGTGCCAAGTGCAGCCATCCCCTCCCTAACAGAGATAACAACGCAAGCATGGTAAGCATCAGACATATACTGTAGCTGCAAGGCCTCAAAAGAGGGGGGAACCAGTGTGTCCCAGGAAATAGACACAGAGAGGTGCTGCTCATTTGGGCCCTGCTCATGCACTGACGTGTGTCAGCGTGCTGCCCCTTTTATTGCGACTGCAGTCAGCTTCGTCACACTGCTGCGTCTTTAAAGAGACCCCACCAGAAGACGCTCATTTGAAACATCAGTTCTGGAAATACATTTCCATTATGTCACAAGGTCCTAATTGGTATATGAACACACTGGGAAACGTAGTTTATACCCTGCTACCCAGACTGACATCATTGCAGTTATATGCTTCGGCTTGAAAAAAAATGTCAAGGTATTTAGAACATTATTTAAAGAATATTTGACATTAGCGTTTCACTTGCCAGAGAAATCATTTCACCATTTAGACATACATCTGCTTGTGAATTAGCATGAAACATCCCAAGAAAGCCTTTTCTTACCTATTTTCTGAAGAATACCACGGATAATGTATTATGTTATGCATGGGAGCGCTGTTTATTTCACAATCGATGATAAAAATGACATTTTTTCGTTCAGACCTTTTCTATGATGGTATCCGAAATGAGTTCTAGTTCAGTTAGAATTCTCTTTCCTTTTACATCTGTTAGACCACGAACCTGTTGTGAAACTATCAATTTAAACTCTTCCAGCCGATGCTTGTTTTTTCCATGAAATGTTTCGCTAAGGGTGCTGTTAAAACCTGTTTTCTGATCCAACTTCTATGCTCTATCAACCTGGCTTTAACGCTTCTTTTGGTTTTGTCAATATAGCTCAAACCACAAGGGCAGGTGATCATATTTAACACAATTTGTGCATTGCAGTTAGTCATTTCTTTTAGGGTATCTGCGTACGCATGTCCAGTATCTATCTCCTTGGTGATAGTCACTTGAGCACACATAGTGGAATTCTTGCACGGGTAGTGTCCACTTACCCCTCCAAGTACCCAAAGTTCATTTAGAGTGGGGGTCTGTACTAAGGGATTTCTTTTATATAATTCTAAATAAATAGATCACGAACACTGGTGCTTTTTTAAAAAGCAAAAATTAGCTAATTAAGAACTGAATTACTACTATTCAAATCTTCCAAATTTTTTTAATGCAATTCTTGATTTTATAAGACACATAAGTGAAAATGGTCACACAAACAAACCTATGATCAACAGACCAGGGTCTCACTTTGTTCATTTAGAGCAGGAATTCCCTGTTGTTATTCCATGGCCCTTTAGCTGCTTGCTTGAGTTGTTTCCTGGCATACCCTCTTCCCTGTAACCTGCAGATTAGCCTATTTGCTACTTCCTCATATACCTGTTTCATCTAAGGTGTGAAAACTGTCCAAACGGATGGTTGTCCTTAATATAATTAGGAACTCTGGTAAGTCAAGCAGTCACGTCAAATATTCTTTAAATCATTTTCTAAATATCTTAAAAGGATTTTGAAGCCGTGTATTATTGCAATGATGTCAGTTGGTGTGACAGGGTATGAACTACATACTGCACGTTTGTATTCCAATTAGGACCCTGTGACACAATAGAAAAGCAAATCCAGAATTGATGTTTCAAATGTGCGTCTGATGCTTATAACGCTTGCATTGTTGTCCCAGCTAGGGAGATGAAGGCTGCCGATTTGACTCTTCTGTAATGATTTCATTTCTGAAACATGGCGAAAACTACGTTTACCTGGTTTTTCATAGTCCTGTTTAGACCACGTCTTATAATGAAAATGCAACTGTTGCTTTAAGCTTGGTTATGATGCTTACAAAGTTTGCACTGTCGTTCGAGCCAGAACGCTGATGGCTGTCAACTGGAGCAGAGTCTACGGTCATATATCATGGGGTGAGTGCAACTTTGTGCCTTCTTGTAATAGTTCTTGCACAACCCATTTGAGTAGAAGATTTTACCTGTGTTTCCATCTACTGTGTTTTGCGATAAAATAGTCAGATGGTTGAATGTAAGGGCTCCTCGCTAAACCCTGCTCTACCCAGGGGGGTTAGTAATCAAACAGACAAATGACCAGGGTGACTAAACCCGGTGTACACACCTCTAACAATCTTCACACAATGATCAACATTATTTCGGATTAATTAAACAACATCAAAACTCCAGGATAGACAAAATGTTTTTCTTTTTTTATCCAATGATCTAATACCTGACACATTGCTTTTGTTAAAACGTGTTTACAGGACACTCATCAATTTAGGAACAGTATCTCCACATGATACATTAGTGTTTACCCAAAGCTATGTGCTTGGATCACGGTACAAAACATATATATATAAACTTAAATCAGTAAGGGATCACATTAAAACAAATGAAAATGTAGACAAAGTGTATCTGATTACACAACTTTTACAGTGTGTGTTTTTAACACTGGCAGGGGGAGTCGACACAACAGTGTTTCGGTCATTCATTAGCTAATTTATGTTGCTGAGAGTTAGTATGCCTTCATCATAACGAGAAGAGAATTTGTAGTGGGTGGGTCCCGTTCTCTCTGTCAAGGAATGAGCAGAGACGTGTGTGTTAAAAGTGTGTGCTAGGTCCAGAATTGATTTCTTAAAGTTATTTCAAAAAGCCAAAAAATGCATCTCTTACTATATTAAACAAAGATCTCACTTTCACTGAAGGGAGATTAAAATGGTTTTACCGTGTTTCAGTTATACCACAGCGTAGTTCTATGACATCCAAACTTTGAATGAGTTCCGAAAACGCTGGCTGGCAATTCTAAATTAATTCTTGCACATCATGTTATCCATTAGTGAAAACAGCTACATTTTCAGGCTAAGAATCTACCCCCTACCTAAAGGAAGTGTGTATCACTATCATTGATAATATCTTACCCCATTTTCTGATTCCGCTATGAGCAGATCCTAAATATCTTCACCAACAGGAAGCGGATATTATATGGCGCTGTGAAGCTGGTAACTGTGGCCCTTTCCGTGGGTTAGGAAATGAGCCCATTAGTGCCTGCTTTGTCATGGTACTCAGAGCAAAATTTAAACACAAGTAAATGATCCTGCTGCAGGATCTGAACCTATTAACACCTTGCTACTGTTGGTACTAATTAAACACCCTCCAAAACAGAGGTATTACACAGCCACATTAGTGGCTGTGTAGGTATGGTTAAGTTGCTAATCCCATAGGAAGAGCACTTATTGGGCGGCTTATAACTTTGCTCTCCCTGGACAAATCTTCACCAAACTTTGCAACAAAAAGTATATGGCCCACTCTTAATTTTCCTGCAAAGTTGAGGTTTGGTCCAGAGGGGCCAAAGTTATAGGGGGGGTCCCAAAATGTATTTTTTTCCCATAGACTAAATGGGGAAAAAAACTTTGCTCACGCCAACAGCCCAAACCGCTAGACGGATTTTCACCAAATTTACGGCAGGAGCAGCGGCTTCATCCTGAAAGCGTGCTTTTGTAAATTTGGTGAAAATCCATCCAGTAGTTTTTTTTTTATACGACCTTTTATACGACCAAAATGTAGGTCACAAAAAATGAGTGATATCTATGTCCGCTCCACAGACGCACTTCCCTGTTCGCTCCGCGGACAAGACACTGATTGGTTAATCGGCTCGCGTCATGTCCGCAGCCATGTGACATGCTCTCTGATTGGCTGGGGTGAAGCGTGAAGTGCGTCAGATTTTTGGAGACGCCCGCCATCTTGTATTCACGTCCGGTGTCCGCGGACATTGCGGTAAAAACATATTCAAAAACACAACATTGCACTTGTCAAACTTATCAAATAATCTCTGGGTCGGTGAGGGCTGGTGAGGATGGGATGGGATATGGCTGCAAGAAGCAAAAAACAGGTGTTTTTTTGCTGCGAAAGTCCGAACAGTTCTGATGTTCGTGAACAGTCCTGTGCAGGAACGGAAGAAGAAGTGGTTGATTCCAGCTTCGCCTCCACACAAAGCACTTGAGAAGATTGTGTTTGATACAACTCTACTAAGAGATCTGACGGGACTCACAGCATTCTGTCACACGGTAGATTTGGAGGTGTTCCACAATATGTGCCTAAAGTACAGGCCAAAAAGATTGCATTTCGGCATTCAAGGATTGAAATATAGGATATTAATAGTGGTACTAGCACATAATGAGAATGTAGGCCGTGACCAACAAGGACTGCGGGAAACCTTGGGATGCTTCACTACAATATGGCCTTTACAAAAAGAAGCAAAAAATGGGTGGTCAAGCCAGTATATGATGAAATGGAATTAGATTTTTTGAAAGATCTTATAATTAATGTTTTGGAGATGTATAATCATGGAATTGCATGCGATTTTGTTCCGAGTACACATACATTGTCAGAAAACATTGCCAACTTGCCCTGTCCACCTAAAACAGAGCTTGTGGAACAGTTCAAATCCAGGTACAAATGATTACTATCTGTTTTTTTGATCAACAAAGTTTTTAAGAAGTGCCCAAATAAAGCATTCAATTTATCTGTTAAAATGTATCCTCTTTGTTAATTTTTTTATTCAACTACTGCAGTTTTTACAATTGCCTTACAATCCCACAAAAGGGATGAGACTTAGGCTACATAAGTGAAGGTGTCCATGACCTAAGCATAGGTGGGGCTATTGCTAGAAACACTTTGACTCCTTTTTGTGTACCCTCTACTCCAATTTTGGAGTAGGGCGCATTCTGTCATTGCAAAGTTTCCCACACCCCTCAGCAGCACCCCAATCATCGAGCAAGGACAGCCCCCACATTTTTCCTCCCGTGCCCGTGCATCACAATTACGGTTCTCATGGATGCGGTGAGCCAAGATGTTGCAAACTAAGAATGTATGTTCATTCTGGGTGAAGGGCACCAGCTTTGAATTTTTGCTTGCGAGCTAAGGAAGCCCATGCAACGGACACACAGTATAAGGTTCAATTGTTTTTTGACCTTGGGAGAAAGGGACCATTCCGAAAGGAATTGAATGAAAGGAAGGGTGTAATAATGTATGATATGATAAGGTTATTTATTCCAAAACTGGACTAAGGAACATGTAAATTCAGTTTATGAAAAATCGTTGGTGCAAACGGAGTCTGCGTTACGGTCTGAGTTACGCCAAGAGAATGGAAATGCCGAATATAATGTAAGTTGGACTTTCGACGATTTTATACCCGAACGAGCATCAACTTATCATTAGCTGACCATTATTGCTGGGTTATATTCCACTTGTTTGCTCTGTGTGGCATATTGCAATGAAACACAAGAATAACCTTTGTGTGTAATGTTCTTTCTACCGCCCACATGTGCAGTCCAGCATTGAGATGCACGTAGACTACTACTCGGTTCTCCCAGGATCAGCGCTAATATTTCATTAAAATGCCATCTATGTGCACCTCGAATTGTAGCGTCCGCTTCCGTATCCCGTTTAGAGTTGAACATACTACATAGCACTATCCTCAGAAGCAAATTGTGTAGTACTTTACATGTTGTCTTCTCTCTGTTGACATTGTTTCATGTCTGTGCTAATCCTTAGTTTAAACTCTATGCCGAATTAATACGTCAATAGATAAATTGTAATAAAGATTGGCTACTGAGACACATTTCTATGACGTTTTCAAAACAGGTACATCCTGCCGTTCTGCGATTTTCATAGATTCCAGATGCCAACTGACGGTTTCTTCAACCGGCAGCTGCAGATACTTGTGAACAACTGGATATATTTGATTCTTTTTTGGGACGATCGCCAAGGGCTGATATGCCCTTACACTGTACTAGTGATTGGGAGCAACATAACATCCTTTACGGTGGTCTAGCCCCAAGTTGATGAACAAGCCCCGCAATTCACTGTGTGACCCAAGCACTTCTTTTACCCAAAACGAACACCTTGTGTACCCAAAAGGAACAATGCGTGACTCACGATAAACATTTTTGGATCGCGAGTAAAGAAACAAATTTCCAATTTCATTGAATATGGCAATAGCCGGATGTTCTCGGAGCGTTTACTGTGAAATAAAAGCACTTTACAAATTGTACAGTCTTGCTGTTTCCTTTTAAAGTATGGTTTCATATTCCGAATTGTGACGTGCTGTGTTGTGAGATGATGTGTGTTGGTTTCTGGGTTCTGTGTCACGTTACGTAGGTGATGACTGGGCGCGTTTGGCTAGGCTGCCCAGTAACATCACTGAGAAAGGCAGAGAATATCACTAGATTTGGTGATGTCATCAGGCTCAGGGGCGGGGCATATGATTTAGTGCTGCCAGGGCAGTTCACCTTAGGGCGATGCAGCAACGGATAAGATTAGCACAAGATGGCCGCACCCTGCTGCTAGATTTCGCATGAGTACAAAAGAGGAAAACTAAGGTAAGGTGCATAAAAACACATGTCCGGATGGAATGGGATATTTCTGACCTGATTCCGAATGAGTTTACAAAGTTTGGCGGAATTCTGTCAAGAGGGGGCAAAATTAGAGTCGGGGTCTCAAAATATTGTAAAGGCTTATAAATGTGGTGCCATTTGACAAATCTACACAAAGGTTTGCAAAAAGATTATAGATCTAGATATACATTTTTTTCGTCAAGTCTGAATGGATTTTGTAAAGTGGGGGCTAGGTTATATGATGCATACATTTGACACTTTTGAAAAAATAAAACATGGGTGGATTTCCAGCAAACTTGCGTAAGGAGCATTGGCAAGGACATACAAGCATGGTTTTGGAAATGTGCCAGTGTTTTATTTTTTGACAAGTGTCTTAATGTAGCTACATAAAATAGCAGTATACCTTTAGTGACTGAGGGGTAGCCTGTGGCCATGGGCAGTGGCCAGATTGTCTGGGTCATGGAATAAGGTCATGATTCGGACAATCTGGCTACTGGCCATGACCACAAGGGACAAAACATAGGATTAAAGTGGCCATGTCCACCTGGGAGTGGCTTTGTGGTAAAGTTATTCGAAATTAGGATAGATTTGAAAGGGAAGAAAAATGTGCTTGTGGTAATATGATCATAGGGTTCTCTTTTTGCCTTCTGCAGGCTGCCATGGAAAGCAAAGTGGGGCCCTGTATGGAACCCCCACCTTCCCTTTGCATGGTGGTGAAGTGGGAAAATGGGACACCCCGTTCCCCCCATTCTCATCCAGACCCTGGCCTAGAGGATCACGACCCAAGCACCTCCCAAGAGAGGAGTATGACCCGCTCACTTCCTTACCAGATGACAAGGTACCATGTGTTTGCGGCCCACATGCACGAGGAGCCTGCCCATTAACATGTCCCGGTCAAGCCGACGCCTGCGACATGGACCAGATCGACTGAAACAACAGGCACAAGCCATCAACATTGTTAGAGATGCCATGACGACATAGCCAACTGACAGGAACACACGTGCCACCATGCACACTGGTCACTCACACACCAACCCACACGAAGAACATATCCAGTGCTATGATGTAGCGGACTGACTCATGGACGTGCATCGTTGTTATTTTTCACATAGGCCCAACAGCACAGCAGAAACGCAAGATGCCTCAAGAGCTTGTGTATACACTTGCTGACGCTTTATGCTACCTGACCCCTATAGAGATGCCGTCACATGTACATACAGTACTACTACTTGTGATACTCTGTTGCCCCGTGGCACCCATGTTGTGGATCATACATTGCTTCCCGGGAACTAGGCCCGAGTAGGCCTCAAGCAAGAGTCCCCAGGCAGGAGAAAACCTCTCCGAGACGAAACGCACTGCACTGACCAGGCAGAGCGAGCCTCAGCGAGAGCCATCACCAAGGCCGAAATGTTGCAACCCACATACCGAGCTCCCAGCTCCAAGGTTACACCTGCCGCCGCCAAGCACCCCCCAAGCCAATAAGCCAAATTAAATGCTCGTAATTATGCTCCAGCTACAGTCTCTCCACATGTGATCAAGCCAATCTGACAAGGTGCCAGACTCGCGAGACAGAAAGTCGCCGGGGTCCGAAGTCTGGAACACAGGTTGCAACAACGATGCGCCGAGTTGGACATTTATACCGATGGGAAAGGCGTGATCATCCGCCACTAGCAAAGACCTGTCCATTGTCCCCCATTAACACATAGTTACACAATGTTGCAAACGCCAGGTACCTCGCGGGCTAGGAACATCGATAGTCCCAGGCTTGGGGGCTCACAAGGGAACCAATCAGGGGACAGGGGGCTCTTTACTGATGCCATTTTGGTTAGCCAATCTTCGAGGGTCCCCATGTAACAAGTTCAGTGTAGCAAGTGTTAGAGACACCCCAAAGTGTGCCACCTGACCCGTCCTTACCCAATAACCTTCTTCCATATAAGCTTCTATACTAACCCTACAACTCGGGGAGCCAACTCGGGGAGCCAACCCGAAGTGGCGATAGGTTTTGTGACGATTTTTCTCAGATGAGCGAGTAGCGCATCATGTTACGGTAAAAAGGGCCTGCTAGCCCTCCTAAGTTTGAGACGGTCTCCCCAGATGCATACGGGCGAAGCTCTATCCCTGCCGTTGTTATAATAAACAGCAGTAATTACTTTGCTTTTGTGTGTGCCTTATACTCCTTTTGGGACACAGGAGGAGTTGTGGCCTCCCCAGCCTGAGAGGTCCGCGGACGGCTATGCTGGCCCCCGGGAGATCACCCCGACAAGTTGGAGGCACTGCTGAGATCTGGTTGAGATCTGCCTAAATTGCTCTAAGGGCACGACTACCAGGCTTCCTGCAGCGAGGCAACTTGGCAGCGCGGCCCCCTCTGCCGTTGCCCCCTTTCGAGGACTACATGACCATCGCGGAACTGCAAGAAGACCGGACGGCGCAATCCGGACATTGGCCCTCGGGAGCCGACTTGAAAAGTATCCCTCCCGCGGTTGACGAGTGTCCGGACGTGGTCCAGACAAGGGGCGGTGGCGAGCCGCTTTCTGGAGGGGGGCCCGCAGTTGAGCGGCCCTGACTCACAAGGACTTGGTGAGTATGGCACACCCAACCAGCAATGTAATGTTGTGCGGGAGGGGGGAGGAGTTGTAAAGAGGGAGGAGGGCGGTTGACACAGTGTGTGGAAATTGATTTTGGCTGTTCCATGGCAACAAAGGTGCGAAGCGTAAGGGGACAGACACGAGGGTCGTCCCCTATAGAGTTACGGAGTGGATAAGGTGGGGCTTCGAGCACCCACGAGTGGTTGTTAAAGGGTGCGGATTGGTTGGAGATCGCGGACACCTGTGTTAAAGGGGTGTGTGGCTTTCCTATGAGTTGACGTTATAGATCAATGAGTAGATGAGGTTCCCTACTAAGTGAGTGTTGAAACTCGTTAAGTAGATGATGTTTTCCTGCAGGAGGTAGCTAGATTGTTCCCGAGTGTGGAAGATCATTGGCTGGTTAAGCTCCTCTGGAGAGGGGGCGTATCACACGTGAGGCGACGCAGCGTGCGCTGACCGATTATTTTGATTGTGGATTTCCTTGCTCCAGTAGAGGCGAGAAGACAGCTGTGTGGTTAAAGGGGGATGAGAGGGTAATGAACAGGCGCTCATTGATAATGATTTGACATTGTGTAGGTACTTACGGTGCATTGTAGAGATCGGTGACGTCACCCACAGGGTTTTGAATAGGACACCGCAATACACTTCACGTCTCATCTTGCGTCCATCCAAGGACGGTTAGGGACGGAGGGTGCGGAAGAAAAGGATAAGGGGAAGAGGCGGACATGCATGGAGAAAGCCGGCCGCGTCCCGGGGAAGGGCCACAGGGAATGAGGCAGCCGTGCACGGAGAATGCCAGCAGCGCTCAACGAGGGTTTGTGAAAGTAAGGGGTGTGGTTTGAAAAGAAGACGAGCAGAAGAAGGGAGGAGTAGTTGCGGGGTAAGGTAGGAAGAGGAAGGTGGGGCCGTCCAGAGGCACGCCACACCGGACACATTGCCACAGGGGGCTTTGTGTACCACGGTCGAAGGGGGCCGTAGTAATAAGAAATAAACTGTTATATAAAAGTTGCTTCCTTTTCAGCGGACAATTGAAGTCCCCAGTTTACGGGGACAGGTAAAAGGTTGATATTTGGAAATGCAAAACTTGTAATATGGCGTTGTACTATGGATCGGGGCCAGTAGTGGGGTGCAGAAACATGGGGAGTGCATTAACAACTCCACTTCAGCACATCTGCACGACACTGACACAACACAGAGAGAAAATAATAAAATACAGTATAGAATGGACACAAGGGACGGACAATAAAATAAGGGTACCATGGCCACCCAACGGCAGCTTCGATGCATACACGCAGCATAATTTGTTAACATACATTCACAACACCTATAAAGGAAGAAATTAGCAAGCCATTTAGAAGTATTTGACCTCTGGAAGATGTTCCAGGGAACTAGGCCAGGAAATACAGGTATGTACACAGTACAAGGGGTAAACGAGGAGAAGGGAATGGAAGAAACACTACAAGTAAAGGAAGACAAAAAGAAAAGAGGAAGCAGAGGTAAGAAAAATAAAAACAGGCACAGTGCTGAGGAAAGTGAAGAGGAGGGGGAAGGTTTGTTTGCGGTAACAGAGGTAAAGGTGAAACAAGAAGGGGCGGAAGATGGGCAAATGGAAAAGGTAGTGAAGAAGGAGGAAGGGGGGCTGTACCCATTAACAGAACTAAGCGAAGCAGCCCAACAAAAACTAACGGCTGCTGATGGGTACTGTAGGGGAGGACTGGTCCAAGAAGACCCCCCCTCGCCTACGCTTTCTCCCCAGGTGAGGACTATGGCTCCTTTGGGCGTCCCCTCATGCCACCCGGGCCCAGGTGGTGGAGGGTTCACCCACTGGAGACATTGCCCGCACGTATTAATTGCCCACACGTATTAAAATTTAGCTAGGCATAGAAACCATTTTGTCTGGTAAAGATGGTGTGAGCTCAGCGCACTGTAGCGCGGCCCCCACCCTTGGAGGGTTTCAGTCATCCTTGTTGCCGCAGCACCCTGGCGGATCCGCTGCGAGCACGTTCCCACGAACAAGACGGACATGAGCTAGTGTAATACACTAACATTGTAACAATTCACCTCCCGCAGTGTATCATCGCTCCCAGCATGACCCGGCCAGCAGGCCTAGGCAAATGAAAAGAACAGTAAAATGGTTGTTATATGCCAGACAATCTTTGTATATTAATGTTGAGACTACTTGCAAAGGATGCTTTTCTCTCATAAAATCCCTTATATTACAAAAGCCTGTAAGATGTATAATTACAAGAGATCATGCCCCCATGATATAAGCGATGGTGGGCATATACCATTGCAGTTGGGTACTAATAATAACGGCACGCACCAGGAATCTGTTTGTTACGTGTATGACTGGAAAACTTGCACCCCATGGGCTCGTGCCATAACTGAACTAATGCTGCTAGAGGACACAAGAAAACGAATGTAACCATACAAAGGGCCCATGTGAAGAATGCATGAGAAGGCGCATGTCATGTGTGCATGTCTAGGCCCCACATGCGCCACCACCGTCACGAACAAGTGGCGGGTTACTTTCTATGTTCTCCACCAACCCTAACTCTACCTCACTTACTGCAAATATATATGCATATAACTAAATACTGCACTTGTTAAAACATAATGTATGAATAAGGTACTCAGACTGGGTATAATCAAGACACATCCAGCAAAGTTTAAATGCATGTTTTGTAATGTTTTAAATAAGTATTATAGAAGTGTTCAAATGTTTGTGATGTCTTTACCTAAATCGGCAACACACGAGGGAGATACCTTTGTGAAATACGTGCAAGGCCATTGCCCCTCCCACCCTGCGACGGCTGCCAAGGCATGAGAGCAGAGACCGCGCCGCGCTGCGTTACCTCCCCCAACTAGGCTGGAGCCGCTTGAAAGACTTGTAACCCCCTCTGTAGCACCCAAGGCCACCACCCGCCACCTGCATTATTTACAGCACAGCAGTAAACCTCTGCCTGAACACACGCGCCCCCTCGTAAACCTCACAACCCACCGGACCATCTCAGACTTATGGCCCTGTGCAATCAGGACACCCAACACTTTGACAACACACAGCGGAACATCCATAACAACTTCTAACAAGGCAGAAAGACATGTACCGCCCGTCCCAGGCCCCGAAGCTTAGCCCCTTGACCTATGGCCCCGGTCAACAGGACACTGGTAACCATGTCCTGACGTATTACCTCCAGACCCCTCACAAGGTACATTCCTCCTGTGTTGCATTAACCTGTTGTATAACCTATTGAAAGATTTACTAAAGAAGATAATAGCAATATGCCAGAATGACTGCGGTGTGCATGGCCTAGGGCTAATAAGTCAGGAGAAGACATTCATCTCTGCCACTGGCCGCGATGGCCCCACAACACCGCCTGGATGAACTCTGCCACCCTGCCAGGCCCAGCCCAACCCACGAGGCTGCCCAGTGACGTCTGCCAGCCAGAGCCAACCACATCACAGCAGCACCTATAGTTAGTCGTCGCCACCCAATCCCCATGAACTTGTGCCCCCTATAGTGTGTAGGTTCTTCTGACGTTTTTTGTAAATATATACGCCTGTCTTTGCGATTGTCAGACAGAGCGCTCTCGGAGTTTGCAGAGTCCTTTGCATGCCCTATTCTGATTGATAAACTCCCATTTACTCTCACCCGCACTCTGTCTTGGCCTTATTCCCATTTTGGGAGAGTCCTTCATTGTCTCTCATTGCGGGGAGGATCGTGCTGTGTGGGGACGCTTGCCTTCAGTGGTGACCCCGATAGCGTGATATTATTTCTTCCTAAACTCGTTATAACCGTCCCCTTTTGGCACGAGAATCTCCGGTCGAAAAGGGATACGCACGGTGAGCCGGCTCCGGGAGGCTGCCCGCCAACGGCGACCGGTACACTAAGAAGTGCGCACTCAATAGAGAAAGGGTACGGGATCCCGGTTGAAAAATCCCCTTTGAGTACCGCTCGCTGGAGTCGGGGCTGACTGTTGAGCTGACGGCGACACTGCCTGGACGGACCCAGTTTCGGAGACTATCGGTTCAAGACGGGCACGTGAGTACTGAGTGTGAGCGATTGTAAAGGGAGGGGGGAGAGAAGTGTAGGACAGGGAACGAAAAGGGGGTACGAAGGTATACTAAAGATTAGTCTAAAATTTCCTTTCTTTTTCTTTGCATATGGCCATTAGGCTTGGGAAGAAAGTAAGAGAAAAGGGGGCCTACTAGAAGGGGGAGAGCAGGTTAAAACGTATAAATATATGCATATGCGCATTCATCTATCTAAGTAAGACAAACAGGGACAGCCGGCTAGGGAGGAAAGGGAGGGCAGCGTGAATGGTGTACTGAGTGTTACCAAGAGGTGTGTGCACCTCGTATGTGTCAGAGGACAATTTGAGGTTGCGAATGTGTAAAACGGCTATAAATGTATAATTGTCAAATGGTCATGGTAAGTGTGACCGGATGAAACTTTTTTGAAGGCAACGGTGATACAGTGACGTGAGTGGGTGCCTTTTGATTTCCGGGCTGCTATTGTCAAAATAAATGATGGGTTGCTCTTGTATGTGTCCTCCAAAGAGAACAAAGTAGAAACTGTGTACAGTCAGTTTCGTATTGAATAGTCAAGGGAGGGAGAGCCCAACCGAGCATAACAGTGAATGTGAAGTAGAATACGAAAAATAATATTGATACTACATTCATATTGTAGTTGCAGACACACAGAGACAAATAAGCACAAGGAGAGCGCTGAAATGGGGGCTGAAACACCCTTATCACATATTTGTAAAAGTCTTCCAGGGTACGCGGAGCGGATTAAGAAATATCACGACCAATGGGTAACTGAGTTGAAGGGAGAGGGGCTACCCCAGATATGGCCAGAGGGAGGGTCATTTGATAAAAGCGTTCTGGATATGGTGGTCACATGTGTTTTCTTGAAATATAAAGGAAAACAGTTGCAAAATAGGAGGGAAATAATAGATCTCTGGAGGTTATTTGAAGAGGTACCACCGCCTAAAGCACCAGCATTAAATGCTGACCTCCCATCCACTACAGACAATCCACTGATGATACAGAAAGATATCAAAGAATTGCCAAGTGTAGCGCCACCAATAGAGGTAATAAGTTTGTACCCGATACTGAAAAAACCTGTACCCGCAGAAGGATACAGTGATCCAACGTATGTACCTCCCCCGACAACTACTACACCCCACAGGCCCACTGCACCCCCACCATATGAAAGTACAAGGGAGCGAGGCCAGGCGAGTACACAAAGGGTGGACATAGAGAAACTTACAGATGATTTACAGTCAAGACTCTCAATAGCAAAAGATGAGCTCTCAAGGATAAAAGATATGTGCGGACAAACAGCACTTAATGCGACTAGGTCAGGGCGCACGTCTAGAGCGCCAGGCGAGACAAGAAGACCCGAAGAGGGGTGGAAGAAAGGCGAGATACTGTTCAGAATTGAGGAAGAACCAACCCGAATAATTGAAATAGAGGCACATGAGGGAGATCCTGACAATGATGAAAGGCCTATGGGGGATAGAGATGAATTACTATGCGATATAAGGGACGAGTTAGAAGAAGGTGACAGGTTGAGCATGGCTATGGGAGGGGGAAGCGAAGGGGGGGATGGCACATGTTCAGTGAGAACACTGGACGATGAGTGGTCGGGACGACTAAGGAACAGAGTGGGGAAAATGGCATCACTAGAGACATCAGCACCCACATCAGGTCCGGGGGCCATAACGAAAGGAAAGCTGCAGCTCCCGTTGATACACAGAGGAGGAGGGAGACCTAACTATATCCCATGGGCACAAATGGATAAAGCCAACTTATTAAAGCTATTGCCCCCGTTATCAGAAGGGGCAAGTAAGTGGATATACGCCTTTGAAAAACATACTGCTGGGGTACCCCTAGCAGTAGGAGATGTGAAAAGTCTGCTCGTATCAGCGGTGGGCGATCAGGCTGAAAGAGTATGGGTTAAAGCCGGTTTCCCAGGAGTTACGTTAGATTGTGACCGCCATGATGGGGCCTCCTTTAACACAGTGCGGGCTAGGGTGTGGGACGTCTTGCGCGAAACATTCCCAGATACGCCGGACTTGCAGTCGGTGATGCAATGTACCATGAATGAGGGAGAGGAGGCTATGGATTACATTTTTCGGGTTCAAGAGATGTGGAGAGCGGAGACGGGCACGCCCTGGTATCAATCGACATCTTTATTTTACTTCATTATAAAAAGAGGGCTCCCCAAGGAAGTGCAGAAAGCGCTCGACAAGATTGCAGGCATTGAAGCGAAGGGATGGCCAGAGATCCAAAGCATAATAATACACCATTGTAAAAGGATAAAGGAGAGGGAGAAGGAGGTGGCACAGAAAAGGTTGGCAGACGAAGCAAAGTTAGTACAGACAAAATTGGTGAAGGTCGCAGCAGCAGTAGCTGCACTCCCACACAGCAGGGAGGGAGAGGACGAGGAGGAGGGGCTGATAGCAATACAAGGAAGGATGGCAACTAATTGGGCGGGAACAGGACAGCGGCAGTGGAATGAGCAAGAGCAAGGTGGAGGTCCGCAGTGGCAAGAGTGGACCCCTCGAGGGGGAAGAGGTGGGTACAGGGGCCGAAGAGGAGGCGGAACGGGGCATGGGGGAATGGGAGGAAATGGATGGCAGGGCCCTAGAGGTGCACAAGGAAGTTGCTGGAACTGCGGGCGATGGGGGCACTATTCTAGAGAGTGCAGAAGCAGACCCAATAACGGGTTCCAAGAGGTAGAACAATATGGCCATCCCCACCCGGGAAGCCCATATGGCCTCCCAATGGGGCAACAACAATTAAGAAACCCAAGCCAAGGTAATGCCGGCCAGCAACAGGGACCCCAGTATAGAACACAGAACCACCCACAAAACATGCCTAACAACGACAGCATGCAATATACACCAGGCAACCCTTTCGCGACAGCAGCAAACGGGGCCCCCGCACCAGCACCTTACAACGGCATGTCAGTGGTCTCAGGTAACGTATTCAATGAAGGGGGGGCGATGAGACACCCCGCATAGGACAGCCCACAGAGAACACTTGCGTGTCCAGTTCTATCTACCACCGACAGTGCAGCAGAGGAACCATTGGTAGGGGCGCAGATAGGAGACAGGCAATTTGTATTCATGGTTGATTCGGGAGCGGAGAAATCATGTGTCAGGGAGGGCCGGTTCCCGTTATCTAACAGGAAGTTAGAGACGCAGGGGTTCTCTGGGGCTGTAATTGAAGTTCCTTACACAGAAGTTTTGGATGTAACCGTAGGGGGCAAGACTGTAAAGGCACCCTTACTGTATTATGAACAGTCCCCGATAAATTTGCTGGGGAGGGACCTTATGAGTAAACTTAACATGACCATATCATTTACCGAAGGAGGAATAGTGTGTTCTACACCCGGGATATGCCCCTTGCGTGCAATGTTGGTAGTGCAAGCCTACACAACCACACAGGAAATACGAGGGCTGCCACAAAATGAAGAGATGTTTATTGAAGGGCTAAAGACTTTGGCCCTTATAGTTCCAGAGCTAAAAAGCATGGATTGGAGGATTCCAGCAGAATTCCTCTTCCGCCCCATAGTGTGTCCAAATGCAGCACCAGGATCAGTGGTGTCGTTGGATTTGCACGCTGTGCAGGTATCAACGAAACGGATCGCTGTTATTGGAATGGACAGAGAAGGATGTGAGTGGCGCACCGTGCTGTGTACAAACGCCAACCTCGCCCTACGCGAGGTAACAGATGAGGATCTCTTTTCAGACACAGAAGCAGATGGTGAGATAGTAATGGAAATAGCGATGCCCTGTGACATTTTGATCCAAGCCAGAGAGATCCCCGTCCAATTGATGGCAGTGGTAGGAACACCACCGTCATTTTTTGATGACGACATGAGGCTAGTACCAAACAAATTATGGACAACAGGCCCCCATGATGTAGGGCTGTTGCATGGAGTACAACCTGTGATAATAAAACTAAAACAAGGAGCTATCTTACCCCGAGTCAAACAGTATCCATTGTCCCGTGAGGCTGAAGAAGGGATAAAAGAAACGATAAATGCACTACTAGTACAAGGGATAATAGTGCCTTCAAACTCACCATGTAACACATGTATTTATCCAATCAAAAAAGCGAAAGGGGGATCTTGGAGGATGATACAGGACTTACGCCCCCTCAATGATGTAATACAGAAAGAGTTCCCTCTAGTCCCAAACCCTGCATCAATACTATGCAGTATCCCAAAAGCAGCATCACATTTTACAGTAGTGGACTTGAAAAACGCATTTTTCTCAATACCCCTGGCAGAAGAGAGTAGATATCTTACAGCGTTCACACTGGGGGGAAAAAGATATGAACACTGCAGACTGCGACAGGGATACTGTGAGAGCCCGAGCATATTCAACCGCATATTGCATGAAGACTTGGGAAACCTATCAGTAGAGAGTACGATTATTCAGTACGTTGATGATTTACTGGTGTGTGCACAAGACGAAGCAACATGTAGAAAAGATTCAACAACGCTCCTGACTTTACTAGCCAACAAAGGATACAAGGTAGACAAGGAGAAGCTACAGTATTGTCTGACTGAGGTCCTATACCTGGGACAGCTCATATCAAAAGATGGAAAGAGAATAATTCCTGACAGGGTGGAGGCAATAAGGTCAGTAGGAGAGCCCACGACAGTGAAAGACATGCAGAAATTTTTGGGGATGTGCAATTATTGCCGAGCATGGATACTAGACTATGCAGCATACACCAGACCCCTCCTACAAGCACTCAAAGAAGCACAACAGGAGAATGGAAAAATAAAATGGTCAGAAGAAATGAGCATATCATTTCAATCACTGAAAGAGCTAATTTCAAGCGCTCCAGTACTAGCAAACCCTGATTATGGACACAAATTTTACCTATTTTCCCATTGCAAAGGAACACTTATGACAGCAGTACTGACACAAAAAACATCCTTAGGACACAAGCCCCTGGCGTACTATAGTGGTACTTTGGATGCCGTGATGCAGGGTCATTTCGCGTGCGAACAATCGCTCGCAGCAGCCGCATTCGCGATTGAGAAAAGTGCCACAATAGTAATGGGATGCCCTGTGACATTGTTTGTGGAACACTCATTATTTGCAATACTTGAAAGATCGAAAAGCACACTGACCACACAGCGGGCAACAGCATACGAGATCATATTGTCCAGCGCCAACATCCACATAGTGAGATGTAAAACAGTGAACCCCGCCACATTCATTACAGAAGCGTGCACATTAGAGGATATGCAAAATCACGACTGCGCAACCCACACAGGAGAAGGAGGGGAGGACACAGTGGTGTGTGAAAACGCTCTCAGCGAGGGGGAAGTGTACTTTGTGGATGGGTCCGCATCAATTGATATGGACACGGGAGAAAAACACGTTGGCATGGCGGTAGTGAGATTAGAGGAAGGTGAGTTTGAAACATTAGTACAGTACCGCCTCCCGTCGCATTACTCTGCACAGGCAGCAGAACTGATTGCGCTCATAGAAGCACTACATGCAGCAAAAGGCTGTGCAGTAACAATATACACAGACTCAGCTTACATGACGACAACAGTACATGGAGGACTAGCAAGATGGGGCCGTAGGGGATTCAGAAGGGCAGATGGAACACCAGTGCAGCATGCAGAACTGTTAAAAGAATTAATAGAGGCGCTACAAAACCCTACTGCTGTAGCAATAGTGAAGTGCCAGGCCCATACATCCAACAGAGACGTTGTGTCTTTAGGAAACGCGGCAGCGGACGCTGCCGCGAAAGAGGCTTCTTATTTTCAGAAATACGACACAGGTGAGTTCATGATCAAGAACACAACAACCGAAGAACTGTCAGAAGGCTACAACATGATGTCTTTATCACAAATACTAGAATTGCAGGAAGGAGCTAGTGTAGAAGAAAAACTAACGTGGACAAAACGGGGATGCAGCCAATCAGGAACAGACCTATTATGGCGGCAAAATAACTCAGGAAAAGTGGTAATGCCACTACAGTTACTAGAAGTAGCCTTTCAACAGCTACACTTCCCTGCACATAATACCAAACAACACATCGCAGCAGAAATACAGGAAGAATGGTTTGTGCCCTGTCTCCAGGAGCATGTGTCTCGATTAGCACTGGAATGTACAACATGCCAAATATACAACTCAGGAATGACATTACGCACACTCCGGGGAACAATTCCAAAACCCATCGGCCCCTTCAGAGAACTACATATAGATTATGCAGACATGGGGGAAAGGTGTAATGGCTCGCGGTACATGATCGTGGTGGTGTGCCCATTTTCAAGGTGGGTGGAAGCGGGACCTTGCGCGCGGCCTGATGCAAAAAGCGCCGCCAAGTTCCTAGTAAGGGAGGTGTTCCCGCGCTGGAGAATTTGTGACGTGATTCGCTCAGACAACGGCTCTCACTTTGTGAATGAACTCTTCAAGGAAGTGACCACATTACTGGGTATAAAACATAAATTATGTTCGATTTATCATCCCCAAAGTAATGGCGTAGTGGAAAAGATGAACGGCCTGTTAAAAGGCAGGTTATCAAAACTATGCTTCTCATTGAAGAAAAATTGGATTTACTGTCTACCCCTGGCGCTATTTGAACTAAGAAATCAGCCAAGCAAAGACCACCATTTGTCCCCGCACGAAATTGTGACTGGGAGGAGAATGAACACAGCACACTCTCCACTGCGCGAACACTCAGATGCTCACAGAAGTGCCGCAATATTGGGAGACGAATTTACAGACTATTTACGAAAATTGACAAGAGCAGCGCGCGCCATATCAAAACAACTGTCCCCACCCTTCACTAGAGAAGAGGGAAACGTAACAGGATCTGTCACGGAGCCAGAGCAACAGCTACAGCTGATGCCAGGTGACTCAATTTATGTTAGAAGCTTTGTGCGTCGGTGGAATGCACCACGATTCCATGGCCCCTATGAAGTAATATTTTGCACACCCACGGCAGTGAAGGTGAAAGGATTGAGGTACTGGGTGCATTTGACCGACGTACGAAAAGCATACAGCAATGTACAAGAGGAGATAGATGAGGAGGCACAGACAACAGCAAACGATGCAAATGAGTAGGATGGCTAAATAACGACTTTCGTGTGTGTGTGTGTCAGCACTGGACTTGAATGGAATAATGACTGACAAGGATATTCCAAAAAAAAAAAAAATTGTGTGTGTGTGTGCTTTCCTTTTTTTTATCTTGTTGAGTGGTATGTAATTAATGAAATAATAATATTATAGCCTGTATATACCCTTGTCTGTGAATACCCCTCCCCCGCATCCCCACCCGCTTCCATTCCCCATCAAATGTATTGGCACAGATGGTGCCAGCAAAACGTTTACATGCATGCACTTAATGCACTTTTATATCTCAAACAGGAGCTTCCATGGCATCTAACGGGCAGCCTGCAAAGGATAGAATTAGTAGAATGAGAGAAGTAGTATATGAGAGATGTAGATATTCGTATGAGTGTGGATTATCAGTATGCATCACATTGTTTTTTATGATAATGTTTGGCTTGGTTACATATTGGTTTATAGCGTTCATCTCTATCGAGATGTACGAGGGGGGAGGGAGTAACAACACTACTGGACCAATTAACAGTACCACCGGGCCCAATGCAACTGCAGGGGTCAATACCAGGGAAGGTGATTTTTTGATATGGGACGGAACTAAACTTGTGTGGGGGTATCATACCACACCATCCAGTGTCGTGACCTCAAAAAGAGAAAAGCCACAAGGTGGAATGCAGAGCAACACAGTGTCTCCACCAGGGGTACCCAATTACAATGCCCACAGTCTTAATGACCGAAACCCGTCTGCCATATCATGGTTGTATAACACCCCCACCAGCCAGCTTGCCCCAATCCCAAAAAACAATCTGCCAGATAACGTCAGGAAAGAAGACGATAAGCTACTAGCAATGCACGAAATATTATATGATGAATGGGCCAAGGGGGGCGGGAATGAGAAAGGGGGGTCTAGTTGGTCCACTGCCCAGGGGGTTGGGAAGTACTACATGAGTAACAAGAACAACAGATGAAAGAGAGAAGCAGGGAGGAGGAAGTATGATGAATACTATGGGCTAGGTCTAGATAAGATGGAAGACCCACGACACCCCCATCAAACAAATAAGTGGTATGCAGACATGAGTGCCACCGCTAAACAGACTACAAACGAGACCTGTTATGTCTGTTCCCTCAACCCCCATGCATCAGGTACACCCAAAGTGTTGCTACCCAAAGAGTTGCCTATTGTGGATGCCCAATGTCTCCTTCATCTCACGATGTGCAGGATTAAGAACACCTTCCAGGCACACGATGTGACTCTTCAAATGCTGCAGAACGAGAAAACGTGTTACCCAAAAACGGCAGGAGTGGTATGTTTGAAAGAACCATTTTTTGTAATTGAAGGGACACTTTTTTCCGACAACAAGCGGAAGGATGAAGAAGTACTGTGCAAAGCGGAAGCACTAAGAGGAGTGGCACCGGATAAATTGCAGTGGATAGAGGAAACCTGTACACCAGTATGGAGAGAACACATTTCAAAACTAACTTGGGTAACTGCCATTGAAAAACCGTTCAAACTGCAAAGCGAAATGGACTACAAACTGTGCTTTAAAGGAGAAGGGAGAACCCCCATGGGAACAAACAAGAACTGCAACAAGACCCTCACCATCCCAGACCTAAGGAAAGGGACAGCGGCCCTGATGGACACGTACTGGGTGTGCGGCAACCAGGCATACCTACACCTCCCCCAGTCATGGAGTGGCAGCTGCTCAATGGCCACTCTGCACTCAGCCCTAATGGTGATACCAGAAAGCCACGTCGATGGGACACAGGAGCACAGTGTGGCTCAACCAACTGCAGAGACACAAATGTATGTCCTGTCTTCTGGAAGCAAGGGAGAAGTGCTGACCCGTAACAAACGAGCATCAAATTACATATCAAAGGCATCATCAGAACTGTTGGCTCAGATCCCAGACAAGTATCGATTATTCAGCTCGACAGAAACATTTTTTGCCTCACTCGTCTCAAGTGTCCAAGCAAGGGCAAACGCAAAATGGCTCCAGATAACACGCTGGGGATTGATTCAGCTGGCAAACGACACTGAAGAAGGATTCAATATTATTAAAGTGGAACTAAGGGCTTTACGACTAATGACCATGCAAAACAGGTATGTGTTGGACCTGTTGACGGCGATGGACGGTGGTGTTTGCCTTCTGAAGACGCAGAGAATGGCTCCCTATCCCATGTGATCGAAGCAGTCCACAACCTAGGAGAAAAAATGAAAATGGAATGTGGAGCAGAAGCGAGTACATGGTTCGACAACATCTTCTCCTGGGTTCCCTCATGGCTTGGAACAACTGTGAAATTTTTAATACCAGCTGTTGTGTTCCTCCTTCTACTTTTTTGCCTGTGCCAGGTGGGTCTTCGAGTTTGTGCTAACGCAGTACCAAATGGTGCAATGATGATGGTGACAATGGGCAACTCACACGGTACAATAAAAACGATGCAAGAAGCACAAGTACAAACAGGGATAGATAACTCGCCCAGGTACCAACTGGTGCCTATATACCACGATAAAGATATTGTAGATAAGTTGTGGCACACCACCATCAAAGAGCCCCGTATACTAGAATGGTATGAGGAAGTTTGGGTAGATTTGGAAGGAGATGGTGGGTGCATATATCTAATGTGTACCCCAGATGAATATGCCCGGAGAGGTGAGAGCTTAAGGGGGGTGTGCAGAGCATGGATGCCCATCAAAGGAACTCCTGCATGGGATGAGGCGGTGATGGACGAGGCAGAATGTAGGAGGATAGAAGATTTAAAGAATTCGTTACTTTAGTAACGAAAGGGGGGAAATGTAGGGGAGGACTGGTCCAAGAAGACCCCCCCTCGCCTACGCTTTCTCCCCAGGTGAGGACTATGGCTCCTTTGGGCGTCCCCTCATGCCACCCGGGCCCAGGTGGTGGAGGGTTCACCCACTGGAGACATTGCCCGCACGTATTAATTGCCCACACGTATTAAAATTTAGCTAGGCCTAGAAACCATTTTGTCTGGTAAAGATGGTGTGAGCTCAGCGCACTGTAGCGCGGCCCCCACCCTTGGAGGGTTTCAGTCATCCTTGTTGCCGCAGCACCCTGGCGGATCCGCTGCGAGCACGTTCCCACGAACAAGACGGACATGAGCTAGTGTAATACACTAACATTGTAACAATTCACCTCCCGCAGTGTATCATCGCTCCCAGCATGACCCGGCCAGCAGGCCTAGGCAAATGAAAAGAACAGTAAAATGGTTGTTATATGCCAGACAATCTTTGTATATTAATGTTGAGACTACTTGCAAAGGATGCTTTTCTCTCATAAAATCCCTTATATTACAAAAGCCTGTAAGATGTATAATTACAAGAGATCATGCCCCCATGATATAAGCGATGGTGGGCATATACCATTGCAGTTGGGTACTAATAATAACGGCACGCACCAGGAATCTGTTTGTTACGTGTATGACTGGAAAACTTGCACCCCATGGGCTCGTGCCATAACTGAACTAATGCTGCTAGAGGACACAAGAAAACGAATGTAACCATACAAAGGGCCCATGTGAAGAATGCATGAGAAGGCGCATGTCATGTGTGCATGTCTAGGCCCCACATGCGCCACCACCGTCACGAACAAGTGGCGGGTTACTTTCTATGTTCTCCACCAACCCTAACTCTACCTCACTTACTGCAAATATATATGCATATAACTAAATACTGCACTTGTTAAAACATAATGTATGAATAAGGTACTCAGACTGGGTATAATCAAGACACATCCAGCAAAGTTTAAATGCATGTTTTGTAATGTTTTAAATAAGTATTATAGAAGTGTTCAAATGTTTGTGATGTCTTTACCTAAATCGGCAACACACGAGGGAGATACCTTTGTGAAATACGTGCAAGGCCATTCCCCCTCCCACCCTGCGACGGCTGCCAAGGCATGAGAGCAGAGACCGCGCCGCGCCGCGTTACCTCCCCCAACTAGACTGGAGCCGCTTGAAAGACTTGTAACCCCCTCTGTAGCACCCAAGGCTACCACCCGCCACCTGCATTATTTACAGCACAGCAGTAAACCTCTGCCTGAACACACGCGCCCCCTCGTAAACCTCACAACCCACCGGACCATCTCAGACTTATGGCCCTGTGCAATCAGGACACCCAACACTTTGACAACACACAGCGGAACATCCATAACAACTTCTAACAAGGCAGAAAGACATGTACCGCCCGTCCCAGGCCCCGAAGCTTAGCCCCTCGACCTATGGCCCCGGTCAACAGGACACTGGTAACCATGTCCTGACGTATTACCTCCAGACCCCTCACAAGGTACATTCCTCCTGTGTTGCATTAACCTGTTGTATAACCTATTGAAAGATTTACTAAAGAAGATAATACCAATATGCCAGAATGACTGCGGTATGCATGGCATAGGGCTAATAAGTCAGGAGAAGACATTCATCTCTGCCACTGGCCGCGATGGCCCCACAACACCGCCTGGATGAACTCTGCCACCCTGCCAGGCCCAGCCCAACCCACGAGGCTGCCCAGTGACGTCTGCCAGCCAGAGCCAACCACATCACAGCAGCACCTATAGTTAGTCGTCGCCACCCAATCCCCATGAACTTGTGCCCCCTATAGTGTGTAGGTTCTTCTGACGTTTTTTGTAAATATATACGCCTGTCTTTGCGATTGTCAGACAGAGCGCTCTCGGAGTTTGCAGAGTCCTTTGCATGCCCTATTCTGATTGATAAACTCCCATTTACGCTCACCCGCACTCTGTCTTGGCCTTATTCCCATTTTGGGAGAGTCCTTCATTGTCTCTCATTGCGGGGAGGATCGTGCTGTGTGGGGACGCTTGCCTTCAGTACTCAAACCCCACATACAGCCCCCCGCCATATGTTCACCCTGATGACTATCAGAAGAAGACAGGGGAGGTAGGTACGGTAGACTCAACGACTGCGCCAGTAAGGAAGGGGGAGAACGGGAGGTACCTGGGGAGGTTTCCCGACGTGGGACCAGAAGAGTGGATAGCAGCGCAGGTGCTTCTGAAGCTTCGAAGAACATTAAGCAAGGAAGAGGAGGATACAGTAAAAAAGGTAAATAAAGAAGAGAAGATGGAAAAACAGATCGGAGGTGAAGGACGACTATCGCAGGAGGAGGAAGAGATATTGGAGGAAAGGTTGGTGGAATTGAGGAACATGAGAAGTGCCCTGCTCAGGCAGTTCAAGGAAGAAGCACGGAAGAAGCAGAGTGAAAAGAAAGCAAATAAAGAAGAGCTGGCGAGGATGAAGGCGAAGCAGGAAGAAAGGAAAAAGGAAGAAGAGCGCATTGAGGCAATAGCAGAAAGAATGGCACATGCAGTGCAAAGGGATATGAGGAGAAAGGAGGAGGAGAGAGAAGAGAATGACAGAGAACTGGGAATGTGGAAAAAGAGGATCATAACTGAAAGTGCACGGAAGTATGAAGAAGGGAAATTAATAGAAAGTATACTAAGAAGGGAAGGGAGGATGAAGGAGCGAGAGGATGATGAAGAGAGCATACTAGCAAAGGTAAGTGAAGAATTATGGGAGGAAGAAAAAGGAAAAGAGAGGAGATAGGTGGTAAAGTTGCAGGGAAGAAGGAAGAAGAGAAAAGAAATGCGTGGACGGAGAATGGAGTGCGGAGACACACACCACGATAATGAAATGTCATCAACATCAACACGAGTAGCAGAGGGTAAAGGAGGTGAGTGTATAAATGAAGATTTAATTGATCTAAGGACATTTACAGTAGGGGGCAAACGCACAGAGTGGGTATCGACATTAACTGATGGGTTTTGCATTGAAGAAGAGGAAGGGTTGAGCGCAAACGAAAGGAATGACAGTAGGGGAAGTTTAGACAAACTGTACATCACACGCACAAATTGCAACTCACCATAGGCATGCGAAAGAAGGGGAGGACCAATCCCGAGGGAGCAGAAGGATAGGGACATGACGGGGAAAAAGCCGCGACCACTACCACCCACCCCCACGTCTGCACAAACATCACGTCCACTTACACAGACACCCGTACACACTCAATATATTGACAGGCTTAGGGATCTCCCTGGGCATAGGCAGGAAGAGAAAGAAGGTACACATGTAATAGGACCACGGGAACACCAGAAGGGAGGAGGGATACAGAGGAAGGAAGGGCACACACTTGCAACACTGGCCACGTCGAAGATATACTAGACATAGAGGAAAAGGATGAACATAATTCCATGACTACATATGGAGGGCGAAGGTAGAGGGTACTGTGAGTCCCCGTCCATATTTAACAGAGTGATACAAATGGACCTGGGAAACATTGAAATGGAAAGCACGGTATTGCAGTATGTTTATGACATAATGATATGCAGTACAACAGAGGAGAAGTGTAGGAAAGACTCTATCAAGATGCTCACAGTGTTAGCAGAAAAAGGGTACAAGGTAGACAAGGACAAGTTACAGTACTGCCAAGAACAAGTAGCAGAGGGTAAAGGAGGTGAGTGTATAAATGAAGATTTAATTGATCTAAGGACATTTACAGTAGGGGGCAAACGCACAGAGTGGGTATTGACATTAACTGATGGGTTTTGCATTGAAGAAGAGGAAGGGTTGAGCGCAAACGAAAGGAATGATAGTAGGGAAAGTTTATACAAACTGTACATCACACGCACAAATTGCAACTCACCATAGGCATGCGAAAGAAGGGGAGGACCAGGCCCGAGGGAGCAGAAGGATAGGGACATGACGGGGAAAAAGCCGCGACCACTACCACCCACCCCCACGTCTGCACAAACATCACGTCCACTTACACAGACACCCGTACACACTCAATATATTGACAGGCTTAGGGATCTCCCTGGGCATAGGCAGGAAGAGAAATAAGGTACACATGTAATAGGACCACAGGGACACCAGAAGGGGAGGAGGGATACAGAGGAAGGAAGGGGACACACTTGCAACACTGGCCATGTCGAAGATATACTAGACATAGAGGAAAAGGATGAACATAATTCCATGACTACATATGGAGGGCGAAGGTAGAGTAAAGGGGATATAATTTAATGCCACTAATGGAGAGGGGAGGAGCGAGAACACAATACATCCCCGGAAGCATGCAGATAAGGAAAATATAAAATGCAGACTCCCATCACTAAGTGCGGGAGTGGGGAAATGGATATATGAGATGGAAAAACATACTGCAGGGTAGACGCTAGTGGTGGGAGACGTGAAGGGCCTCCTACTTTCCATATTGGGGGATGCTGCTGATGACATATGGAAAAGGGCTGGATATCCTGGGGTGAGAATACATGACACAGCACATGATGGAGCACCATATGCCAATTGCAGGCATGCGCTATGGCAAGCTTTATGAACACAGTTTCCAGACACCTCGGACATAGGGGCCATTACATCACGGAAGATGCGTGAGAATGAAGATCCTGTTGAGTACATCCAGGAAATTCAGGAGAAGTGGTGCTTGGAAACACAGGAACAGTGGGACAAAACACCAGCAATATTTTATCATATACTAATACAAGGGCTCCCGGAACAAGTACAGAGACAACTAAAGAAGTTAGTGGGGATGGAAGCTAAAGGGTGGCCGGAAATACAACTAACCATAGTACACAATTGCAGGATGTGGCAGGAGAAGATGAAACAGAAGGAGGAGGATGGGAAGGCAGAGGAGGATAAACTGGTTCAGAAGAAGTTATCCAAATATGCCATGGAGGGAGCGCTAATAACAGCCCCCGCACAACCACAGGCAACAGCGACACAAGACACAACACAACCACAAGTAGCACCGTCACTGCAGGCACAGGTAGTGACACAGCAAATGCTTCCTCTCCCGACATGTACACAACAAATGGGGGGGGTTATATGCACATGGGAAACGGATACTGGAACGGCTATAGAGGGAGTGGCGGGCAAATGAGAGGGAGAAGGTATGGTCCGCCCATTAATCAGCAGGGGGAGGATTCCGAGGGTATAACCAGCAGGGGCAACAGGGGTACCAGGACTACCCGGGAGGACTTCAATGGCAAGCAAGGGAACCACCGACATGCTGGATATGTGGGATGGTGGGACACATGTCTCGCACATGTAGAATGAGGCCAGTGCAGGCAGCATGGGAGGGAAGGGACAGCGGGGGCCTATGGGAGAACCACAAGTTTACCAACAGCAGGGAGTAAAACAACAATTGCCATCACAACAAACACCAACGACACAACAAAAGACACTGCAACCACAATTGCAGCAACAACCACAGGTGCAACCACATGTGCAAACACCACAACAGCCAATCGTACAACAACAACCACAAGCTCCAACAGGCCAACAACTGACCCAAATACAAGACAACGCAATAACATCTACTAACACACCTATAGCACAGACACAGCTTGGGAAGGTGACGATATTGGGTCACAACCCATACACAGGAAACGGACAGTCGCTATACCCACAATAGGATAGCCCACAGGCATCCTTGATGTGTCCCATCCCACCACGCATATACATACAGGTGACGATAGGTGACAAAAAATGTTCCTTTTTGGTTGACACAGGGGCCACTAGATCATGCATAAGAGAGGGGAAGTTTGAACTGTCAGGCGACGCCATGAACACACAAGGGTTCTCTGGGGCTCGAGGGTTGGTTCCCTTTACAAACAACATCTCCTTATCAGTAGGAGATCATGATATGTCATTACCACTACTATACTCGAAAACGTCACCAGTGAACATATTAGGCCGAGACATAATGAGCAGATTGAACATGAGTATTTCCTTTACTGATAAGGGAATAATTTGTTCAACACCGGGAATAAGCATGCTCACAGCACGACAAATATTACAGGCCTATTACGGCAAAACAGTAGCAAGGGCTGAGCCAGTAGACGGAGAACTATTTCAATAAGGGTCAGACATGGCAATAGCATTGTTGCCAGGGATCGAAGGGAAGGTTTGGAGGAGGCCAGCAGCTTACGTTTTCAGACCTGAAACACCAACAGGTGAGAAGGAAGGGGCAAGGATACCATTGAGAATTGAAAGCATTGTGGCAACACAAGACTACATTGCAGTACATGCCCAAGACGAGGGAGGGAGGGCATGGAGAGCAGTAATAGCGCTAGCAGAGGGATGCCGACTGACACAAGTATCGGATGAGGAGCTCTTCTCAGACAATGATGAAGAAGGAGAGATAGTGTTTCAAATGAGCGTTCACATCTGGGCGAAGGTCACCTACAGAGACGTAGAGCAGAGGATGGCATTGGCGCTAGAAGCACCAGCAGCCACAGCTGCGCGTTTTATGAGGAAGATATGGTGAAAGTACCTGCATCTCTATGGACCGCCAGTCTGTATGATATGGGCTGCATCAAGAGCATTGGAGGAGTGAAAATAAAGCTGAAAAAAGGGGCCATACTGCTAAGAGTAAAGCAATACCCACTATCGAAAGAGGCAGATGAAGGAATATACGAAACAATAACAGCACTAATTGAGATAGGAATATTAGTGCCATCAGAATCCCCATGTAACACGGCTGTGTATCCTGTGCACAAGGCTAAAGGAGGGTCCTCGTGTTTCATCCAAGACCTAAGACCCCTCAACCATATTGTAGAGGCAGAATATCCTATAGCGGCTAACCCAGCCACTATACTATGCGGAATACCAGCAGAGGCCTCACGGTTCTCTGTGGTTGACCTAAAAAATGCCTTCTTCTCAATACCACTACACCCTGACTCACAAGATTTGACAAGTTTCACATACCGCAACACTAAGTGGAAACATACAAGGTTGCCCCAAGGGTAATGTGAGTCCCCGTCCATATTTAACAGAGTGATACAAATGGACCTGGGAAACATTGAAATGGAAAGCACGGTATTGCAGTATGTTGATGACATAATGATATGCAGTACAACGGAGGAGAAGTGTAGGAGAGACTCTATCAAGATGCTCACAGTGTTAGCAGAAAAAGGGTACAAGGTAGACAAGCAAAAGTTACAGTACTGCCAAGAACAAGTGCTCTACATAGGACAGCTCATCTCACAAAATGGAAGGCACATTGCACCACAACGAGCACAGGTCATAACAAACACACCACAGCCACAGACAGTGAGAGGATTGCAGCAGTTCCTGTCATGATCTCTGCTTCCAAAAGGTCAGGGTTTTCCCAACTCCCTTGGAAGCAGATCCATAACCCAGGTTCCGAGTGCCAACCAGTCCCAATTGGGACCTTTTGGACCCAGTCCTGGCGCCAGTGGCACCAGGCTCATAAATATGCCCAGTCCCAGCGCTGGAAGCGCCGGGCTCATAATGCTTGGGTGGACTTACCTGCAGCAGACCATGCTGCTTACTTGCCTGCCAGTTGAGCCTCTGATCCTCTTCTGTTTGGAACTACTTTTCCTGTTGGGTGGGGCAGGAGCCACTCCCTAGATTCAAAACACTGGAACTCTTCTGGAAAGCAGGAACTCTTTTCTTACCTAGGCGTGGCTGTGGAAGGAGACACCTAAGCACTACAGGAGGCTATTTAAACCACACCCGATGGATGAATCTTGCTTTGCGTTATTCTACATCCTCTGCAGCAGAACGCTCATCGTGTCTTCTGCATCTGATCCTGGGCCTAAGGAAAAAGGCTTACCATCCTGAATCCAGTCTTCAGCAACACCTATAAAGACAAGAAAGAACAGGTTAGCATTACGGTCTTCAGTGACAGCTCTTCACTTACCTGGTCCATCGGCTGTCACCAACGCCTCGCGCTGCATTCCAGCATCTGAAAGACAAAAGCTTACCAACTCTTCGTACGCTCCGGAGGCCTTCGGCGCTGCATCCCGCATCTGAAAGACAAAACAAGGTGCGTTTAAAGACATTGGGGAACTTTAATACTCACGTGCCATTACTCCTTTCCACATCTAACCCAGTGGGTATTCCTGCACCCTGCAGCCGCTCCGAACTTGTACCTGCAAAATAAAAAGACAGTTAGAGCGCATCGTGAAGCAGGCAACAAGCGCTTACTTACGTGCTTCCAGGCGCTTCTATTCATCACACGGGCTCCACCTTCAACTCACTTCAGCCCGTCATCCGCCATCGCCGGAACCCTGCAAAACAAGAAACATCATTACTAAAGACTTTAAAGACATTAGAATTACTCGAAACTTACCGTTCGTGCAGTAAACGACGGACAGCAGTCCTCTGAAGTCAAGAGGCCTGCTCCCCTTATCCAGTGAAGAAACTGGTTACAGCACCCTGCCCCGAGGCAGATGGAGAGCACGGCGTTCACTTACCTAAGGTGAGAGCGTTAACCTTTGGGGTTCTACAGGAGAAGAGAAAGGGAAGAAGAGAGAGACATTCAATAACCCAGTTCCTTAATCCCATATTTTCTATCTGCAGACATCTTACCCTTCAAGTCTGACATACAGTGCACAGAGGTCCAGCCCAAAGAGCCAGCCATGTGTTACACATCACCTTTGCAGATACGGTATACGCCCAGTCAAGACCGGCGCCTCTACGGGAATCAGGTGAGCGTTACAGAACGCAAAGCCTACCACAAAACTCCCGTCCAGGCGCTATGGAAACCTCGGATACCGACCAGCTAGCCCAGTTACTTGGGGAACTAAGGGCAGAAGTGCATGCAGCCCGTCAGGAAACGAACGCTCTAAGAAGGGAACTGATTATTTCCAAGGAGCGAACAGATGATCTCGCTAGACAAATTCTACAGTCACAAGCCGGACAGACCCCGTTACCCGCATCTGGGTGAAATCTTCCTTCTACATACTCTATGAATCTAGTGCAGATCAACCTACCTGGGAATGTACCTCTGGCTCCGCCCAAACGATTTTCTGGTGACCCAAAGAGATTTGCAGTATTTATCAATCAGTGCTGGTTGCATTTCTTATGCCGGCCAGCAGCCTTTCCAACTGATCAAGCTAAAGTAGCTTTCGTGCTTTCGTACCTTAGTGGCAATGCGGCAGACTGGTCGATCCCTCTAGTAAATTAAGATGATCCGGTCCTCCATGATTTTCAAGCTTTTCAGCTCAGTATGGAAAAACTGTTCGCAAGACATTCACAGGGGCAGGCCTTGGACAATGAGCTTCTTTCGTTGCGACAAGGTAATCAAGACCTTTTGGCTTATATTGCGTCTTTCAACAGACTGATAGTGGAAACTCAATGGCCTGAGGACAAAAGGATTACGCTGTTTTATAGAGGTCTACGTGGAGAGCTCAAAGATGTGTTAGCCCAAGTAGTGAATCCCCCACAAGATTGTTCGGACTATATAGACTTAGTCGTTCAAATAGATCACAGACTGCAGAACAGGAAGGCCGATCGTTCCAAGTTTGATGCTCGAGTATTTTCCAAACCGCCAACTCCTTCCAAAGGAGTAGACTCCGGGGAACCCATGCAAATAGGGGGTCTGAAAGGTCCTCTAACACAAAAGGAGCGGGCAAGGAGAAAACAGTTGCAATTATGCCTCTATTGCGGAAACTCAGGGCACTTTCTTCGAGACTGTCCGGTGAAACCTGCCAAGAAGGCAGTAGGAGCTGCAGTTACGAAAGTTACAAACTCTGGCCAGGGAAACGACCTCGCCCGACAAGAATAGAGGTCCTCTTGCCGAGCGTGAAAACAAGTTCCGTGACCTCGCATTTCGTGATACCTATGGTATTCATTAGCCCTGATAATCCGGATCGATTACATGCAATTGAAGCTTACGTCGACAGCGGTGCCATCGGCAATTATGTGGATCATGAAATGGTTTTGAGGATGAATCTAACTCTTTGTCCCAAGGCTGTAAAGGACGTCATTACTACGGTGGATGGTACGGAGATAGCCTCCGGGCCAGTAACGCATACCACTCAAGAGGTGACGCTAGTAAGTCAAGATGGACACCATGAGAAGATCGTGTTCGATGTGATCAAGGCCCCACAGTTTCAGATTATTCTAGGAATACCTTGGTTAGAGAAACACAATCCTCTGATCAATTGGCGAGCAAGAACGGTCCAGTTTCCAGAATGTGTCTCTACTTGTCACCCTCCACCTGGTGTTGCACTGGCAGCAATTTCTTCAGAGACTCCCCAGTTACCTCCCGAATACCTAGAATACCAAGATGTTTTCCGGAAGGATCAGGCTAACTCTCTACCTCCTCATAGGTATTATGACTGCCAGATAGACCTGATACCTGGATCTACTCCTCCTTGTAGTAGAATTTATGCCCTCACCGAGCCTGAGAACCTTCACCTTCGACAATACCTGGATCAATACCTGGCAAATGGGTTTATTCGTCCTTCCAAGTCCCCTGCTTCTTCAGCTTTGTTCTTCGTTCCAAAAAAGGAAGGAGACCTTAGAACTTGTATAGATTATCGCTCCCTGAACCAGATCACCGTTAAGAATAGATATCCGTTACCTTTGATCCCTGAACTCCTGGACCAAGTCAGAAAAGCATGCATATATACAAAGCTGGATCTTAGAGGAGCTTACCACTTGGTACGAGTAAAAGAGGGCGATGAATGGAAGACGGCCTTCCGCACCAAGTATGGACTATTTGAATATCAGGTCATGCCCTTCGGACTTTGCAATGCCCCGGCCACCTTTCAATATTTTATGAACGATGTCCTCAGAGAGCTCATAGATGTGTGTGTTGTTGTTTACATTGACGACATCCTCGTTTATTCTTCATCAGAATCTGAACATCGGAAACACGTGAAAATGGTCCTCGAAAGATTGCGTCAACACAAACTTTTCGCTAAGTTGGAAAAATGTGTTTTCAACGTGACTGAAGTTGAATTCTTGGGATTCATATTATCACCTGGCGGAGTGCGTATGGATTCAAAGAAGGTCGATGCAGTTCTCAAATGGCCATCACCATCCTCCGTAAAAGGTGTGCAAAGTATGTTAGGCTTCGCTAACTTTTACCGCAGGTTTATCCCCGAATTCTCTCGAATAGTCCAGCCCATCACTGCCTTGTTAAAGAAAAACAAACGTTTTGAATGGTCTACCGAGGCGGAACAAGCTTTCCAGGATTTGAAGACTAAATTTATCTCTGCACCAATCTTAAAACACCCTCGCCCCGAACTCCCCTACATCGTGGAAACTGATGCTTCAAGCCTTGCCATGGGGGCAGTTCTATCACAAAAGGACCCGGTAACCAATCAGTTGCATCCCGTGGCATTTTGGTCCCGCAAATTCTCGCCTCCTGAAATCAATTACACGATTACTGACAAGGAACTTCTGGCTATCAAGTCTGCCTTTAAGGCTTGGCGGCATTATCTGCTGGGGGCCCGACACACCGTTACTGTGATTACTGATCACCGAAACCTGCAATATTTGAAAACCGCAAAAGCCCAATCCTCTAGACAACTCCGTTGGGCATTATTCTTTGCCGAGTTTGACTTCATAATTACCTATCGACCTGGTACAAAGAACGGTAAAGCTGATGCCCTTTCTCGGATGGGAGTGGAAGAACACTTGATCAACCCTAAACCTGTACCAATTATTCCCGAACAAAGAATTCTGGGTGTAATCGCCACAGAATCCATAGAGGAAGTTAAGGATAAGGCCAGGCAACTTGTAACTCCAGCAGAAATACAAAATTGGCATCTGCAGGGAAAGGACTTTGCAGTAAAGGACAACTTATTGTATTTCCAAGAACGATTATACCTACCCAGCACAGATTTACAGAAAAAAGTAATCTCTTGTTATCACGATTCTTTAATGGAAGGACATCCCGGTATGGCCAAGACCTCAGAAAAGATCAAGCGCTACTTCTGGTGGCCGTCTTGGAAAAAAGATATCAGAGACTTTATAATGTCCTGTGGAGTATGCGCCCAAAACAAGAGTCAAAAGGAAAGACCAGCAGGCCTCTTACGCCCTATTGACATCCCACCTCGCCCTTGGCATACGCTTTCTATGGACTTCATCACCGATTTACCTCCATGCTCCGGATACAATACGATTCTAGTAATCGTGGACTTATTCTCCAAGATGGCGCATTTCATTCCGCTCAAAGGCTTGCCAACAGCAGCAACTCTGGCCCGAGAATTTCTCGAAAACATCGTCCGACTGCACGGTTTTCCTTCGGTTCTAATTTCGGATCGAGGTAGTCAATTTATTTCACATTTTTGGCGAAGTTGCTGTCGGTCGGCTCAAATTGATGTGAGACTATCGACCAGTCACCACCATCAGACCGACGGACAAACCGAAAGGACCAATCAAACTCTGGAACAGTATTTACGCTGCATGCTGCAACAAACTGAAAAAACTTGGAAAGACATCCTTTGGATAGCCGAATATGCCTACAATAACTCTGTCCATTCGGGAACTGAGAAAACCCTGTTTTTTCTTTTGTACGGCAGTCACCCTCGAACCTCGGAGTTGGATCCCCTCCAAGAGCTTGAAACACCAGCAGTAGACTACCTGCATTCTACAATCACCCAAGCCTTTAAGGAAGCTGTTTCTCACCTTCAAAGGGCTAAAGAACAATACAAGAAAGGAGCAGATCAACATCGGAAGGAAGCCCCTCAATATCAAGTAGGGGATCAAGTCTGGTTATCCACCAAATATCTACCTCTAAAAGGGCCACGCACATTCAACCCAAGATACCTTGGTCCCTATTCCATCACTACCATAGTAAACCCAGTAGCGGTCAAGTTGGACTTGCCCCCGCACATGAAGATACATCCGGTCTTCCACGTCTCTCTATTAAAACCCGTGCAACCTCAAACCCGACTAACTAAATCTCCAAAACCTATCCTAGTTGATGGAGAACTCGAGTTTGAAGTCAAAAGCATTCTGGACTCCAAGATCTCCAAATCTAAACTATTTTACCTAATTGACTGGAAAGGCTACGGCCCCCAAGAGAGATCCTGGGAACCTGCTGAATATGTCCACGCTCCTCACCTAATCAAAAGATTTCACCGAACATTTCCTGACAAGCCAAAACCCCCGGAGAAGCCCGGTTTGGGAGGGGCCTTGAGGGGGGGTACTGTCATGATCTCTGCTTCCAAAAGGTCAGGGTTTTCCCAACTCCCTTGGAAGCAGATCCATAACCCAGGTTCCGAGTTCCAACCAGTCCCAATTGGGACCTTTTGGACCCAGTCCTGGCGCCAGTGGCACCAGGCTCATAAATATGCCCAGTCCCCGCGCTGGAAGCGCCGGGCTCATAATGCTTGGGTGGACTTACCTGCAGCAGACCATGCTGCTTACTTGCCTGCCAGTTGAGCCTCTGATCCTCTTCTGTTTGGAACTACTTTTCCTGTTGGGTGGGGCAGGAGCCACTCCCTAGATTCAGAACACTGGAACTCTTCTGGAAAGCAGGAACTCTTTTCTTACCTAGGCGTGGCTGTGGAAGGAGACACCTAAGCACTACAGGAGGCTATTTAAACCACACCCGATGGATGAATCTTGCTTTGCGTTATTCTGCATCCTCTGCAGCAGAACGCTCATCGTGTCTTCTGCATCTGATCCTGGGCCTAAGGAAAAAGGCTTACCATCCTGAATCCAGTCTTCAGCAACACCTATAAAGACAAGAAAGAACAGGTTAGCATTACGGTCTTCAGTGACAGCTCTTCACTTACCTGGTCCATCGGCTGTCACCAACGCCTCGCGCTGCATTCCGGCATCTGAAAGACAAAAGCTTACCAACTCTTCGTACGCTCCGGAGGCCTTCGGCGCTGCATCCCGCATCTGAAAGACAAAACAAGGTGCATTTAAAGACATTGGGGAACTTTAATACTCATGTGCCATTACTCCTTTCCACATCTAACCCAGTGGGTATTCCGGCACCCTGCAGCCGCTCCGAACTTGTACCTGCAAAATAAAAAGACAGTTAGAGCGCATCGTGAAGCAGGCAACAAGCGCTTACTTACGTGCTTCCAGGCGCTTCTATTCATCACACGGGCTCCACCTTCAACTCACTTCAGCCCGTCATCCGCCATCGCCGGAACCCTGCAAAACAAGAAACATCATTACTAAAGACTTTAAAGACATTCGAAACTTGCCGTTCGTGCAGTAAACGACGGACAGCAGTCCTCTGAAGTCAAGAGGCCTGCTCCCCTTATCCAGTGAAGAAACTGGTTACAGCACCCTGCCCCGAGGCAGATGGAGAGCACGGCGTTCACTTACCTAAGGTGAGAGCGTTAACCTTTGGGGTTCTACAGGAGAAGAGAAAGGGAAGAAGAGAGAGACATTCAATAACCCAGTTCCTTAATCCCATATTTTCTATCTGCAGACATCTTACCCTTCAAGTCTGACATACAGTGCACAGAGGTCCAGCCCAAAGAGCCAGCCGTGTGTTACACATCACCTTTGAAGATACGGTATACGCCCAGTCAAGACCGGCGCCTCTACGGGAATCAGGTGAGCGTTACAGATCCTGGGTCTATACAATTATTGCAGAGCATGGGTTTTTGATTATAGCTCATACACAGGGCAATTACTTGAGGCATTAAAAGAAGCACAGAGAGGAGATAAAAGGTTGAGATGGACAACAGAGATGACAGAAGTGTTTAAGGAACTGAAGCATGCCATCTCCTCCGCACCAGTATTAGCCACACCAAAATACGATGCGCAATTTTTCATATTTTCACATTGCAGCTCGACAGTAATGAGAGCAGTGCTAACACAAAAAACAAGCATGGGGCACAAACCAATAGAATTTTACAGTGGGCACTTGGATCCTGTAATGTTAGGTCGCTTCCCATGTGAACAGAGCTTGGCTGCGCAGCCTTTACTGTGGAAAAAGCGTCATCAATAACAATGGGGTTTCCAACAACATTGTATGTAGAGCATGCCCTTTTTGCCATCCTGAACAAACCCAGATCAACACTAACAACCCAAAGGGCATCAGGGTATGAGGTTATACTATCAAAGACTCAGTTAACAATTGTGAGGTGCAACACTGTGAACCCAGCAAGATTTATAGCAGAAGTAGCGGAAGGCAACGACTATGCACACGACTGCACACAGGCTATCGACACATATTGCAGCACAAGGAAAGTTGAGGAAAATGCCCTAGAGGGGGGAGAAATAATGTACATTGATGGGTCCTCAACAATTGACCAGGGGGATCGGGTCGCAGAATTGGTGCAGCAGTGGTAAAATTGACTGAGGACTGGACATATGTTCCAGTAAAATGTGTCCAACTACCCCAACAATACTCTGCCCTTTAGCACTCAAAGAAAGCAATGACAAAAGAGTAACTATATATTCCGACAGTGCATATGTCACATCAACTGTACACTCTGGGTTAATTAAATGGCAGCGCAGAGGGTTCAGGAGGGCTGACGGCGCACCAGTGTAACATGCCCTATTACTTGCTGAATTAATTGATGTAATTGAAGAACCTAAAGAGGTGGCCCTGTTGAAGTGTCAGGCCCATACAAACAGGGATGATCACATTTCCAAAGGTAACAAAACAGCAGACGCACATGCCAAATATGCTGCGTATTATGGAGAGATATGGATTCCCCCAGGAAAAGAAAAAGATAAGGGGAGAATGGGGACAAGGCACATGCTGATGAGGGATGGGTACACTCATATCCCTGAGAATGAAATAATGGAGCTGCAGGCAGCAGCACCCATGGCAGAAAAGGAGCTTTGGGTGAAAATGGGGTGCACAATGTCCCCTACAGACGCGTTATGGCGACAAAATAATACGGGCAAAGTAATTATGCCCCTAGCCTTATTGAAAATAGCCCTGGCACAACTACATCATCCTGCGCATATAGGGAAAGAGGTGATTGCAGCACGAATTAAGGAAGGTTGGTTCTGTCCTGAGTTAAATTCACATGTTGCAAATTTCATTAGCAATTGCCTTACTTGCCAACAGTTCACGGCTGGTCACATGCTGCATGTGATAAAAGGTGTTATATCCCGGCCGGAAGGACCATTCCTGCACCTCCACATAGACTATGTTGACATGATCTACGTATGTCAAGGGTACAGATACATGATTGTAGTTGCATGTCCATTCTGAAGGTGGATTGAAGCTGGTAATGTTCCCATGTGGATGCTTTTAGAGCAGTTCCTAGTGAGGGAGGTTTTCCCTTGGTGGGGGGTGTGCGAGGTATTGCAGTCAGATAACGGCCCACACTTCGCAAACAAACTGTTCCAAGACATAACTACCCTTCTTAGCATCAAACATAAGTTTGCATGTGCATATCACCCGCAGGCGAATGGCATGTGTGAACGCCTCAACAGCCTCCTGAAAGAAGAAATAGCGAAGATACACCAGTCAACAAAAAAGAGCTGGCTCTATTGTTTGCCCTTAGCACTATCTGAATTAAGAAACAGGCCAGGGTCGGATCACCACCTCACGCCCCACGAGGTGGTGACCGGGTGACAAATGCACCTTCCGCTGATCCCACCGTCAAGGGCCATAACTGACTGTCACACTGTACAAAATGTTTTTGGTGATGAAATGATAGAATATGTAAATTCCTTGATTACTAGTGTCACCTTTATCTCTCAACAGCTAGAGAAGACGCGGGGCGGGTCGAAGACCACCCAGCAAGAGGACAAGGAAACAGATGGACTGGAACAACCTTCACAGTGGACAATTAAGGAGGGGGACCACGTCTTCCTCCGTAACTTTAACAGCCGGTGGCACAGCCCTAGGTTTACAGGGCCCCACCAGGTGGAAGCAGTACCTCCTAGAGCAATTAAGTTAAAAAATAAGAGCGCCTGGAACCACCTGCATGACGTCAAGCCCTACAAAGGTAAGACCCGCCCTTGCGTCGATGACAGGGCCAACGCAGCAGCAGCGACAATGGAGGAAAACACAGTACCAGCATTAATAAAAGATACCAGTGACACAGACACTGTCCCCTCCCAAACCCCAGAAGCACATAAGGACTCAAACGGACAATCGCCCATAGCCCACCCCATGGTGACAAGGTCCCAGAGCAAACAAACACTGTCCCGGCCAGTACCGCCCCTGCCACTACCCCAGTGAAGGACATTGTCTAACAAACTGTATTATTGCACCACACTTGTAGACACGTGTATGTTCTCTTTCTTTTTGTCTCACACATGCAGGTACCGCGTTCTACTGTCTAAAATTAAAGAAAAGTAACTAACATTGCGTTTTGCCCAAGAGTAAATGCTGTCCACAGACAACGACACACCTGAAGAAATGTCCCACCAATTTGTATATGTTATAAAAAGACCAAAGTATTTACAGAAGAGGAAAATATGTGTGTATTACCTGCATCTTCACAAACATTTACCAGCCCTAAGAGATAGATCACTAAGGTACGCGTGGGAGCAGCTTTTCGCTTGGGCATTAAATGACTACCTAATAGGGAGGGCTTAAAATAAACAAAACTAACAAATTAATGCTTGTTCTTAGAAATTTTCAGGCGGGCATCTTTATCATCAGAAATAACAAGCTGCAGGACCGCAGCAAAGGTAAGAGTAACATGCCAGTGATATTAGCTATTATATTAAAGATTGTAGGGGTGTTGTTTATCACTGGTCTACTTGCTGCCACTGTCTGGCAAGCGCACTATGCTTCCCTTGTTATGGCTACACGCCCTACTAATGAACCCCCTACCACAGCTGCAACAGGTACGGTTCCCGGTGGCATGAGCAAGGAAGGAATAAGGAGGGGGAGGGTTAAACGCAGCATGTCCATTGATAATAATGGGGTTGACACATGTCTCACAGATTCTGCACACGTCTCAAACAACATGTGGTATCAGCACATGTCTAAAATTGGTAAGGGGACGACTAAAGATAACTGCTACGTGTGCTCACTGATCCCATACGCCATGAGTGCCTCGAGAACCTTTGTGGCTACTGAAGTACCAGCAACATCAGTAGAATGCCTGATATATTTGGCCATGTTCCAGACAAAAGGAAGATTTCAAGAGAGAATGGCGATGATGAAATGGAAGACGATGGATACATACCCGTATAAAAATAACTTCATAAAGACATTACACATGTACAATCACTATTGGTAACTAGCAGAAGGGCTCCAATATGTAACGGATGGGCCAGACAAAGGAGAGATGAAGGAAGTAACGCTGAACTATTTACCATGTGAATGGCGCGCAAGCGAAGTTGCTGGGGTAATGGGGTGCTGGGAAAGACCCCTATTGCTGATATATGGGAAGGTATACACGAAGGAGGGATGGACAGATGGAGTTGTGGGGAGCAAAATGATAACACTAACAAAGCCAAATATAGCAAAAATGGACGAAGAGAACAACAAGTGTTTCAATGGATGGATAAAGACAGCTGGACTAGTTACTTGGTTGGAGAAGGACGAGGACCCGGTGTCCATACTTCCTCTAACTGCACCGACACTATGCTACCAACACAACGGAGACGTCCATGTCGGTAGGAACAACAACTGCAAAAGAATAGTGACAATAATGAAGGAGGGTGCCGGTAGAGCAGTTTAAATGGATCACTATTGGGCCTGTGGAGATAAAGCTTACCACAGATTGCCACCATCATGGAATGGATTGTGCACTATGGTACACATAAATGTACAATCCTTAGTGGTACCACAGAAAGATGTGAACTTAGAAAACTTCCCTAAGATGGATGAAGGGAATAAAAGGAGAAAGAGATCTACAACAATTTCAGAAGGGAAAAGGAATAATAGAACAAACATGTTGTCAAGAGCAAAAAGACAGGGGGAGCCACTGACGGGGAATTACTTGTGGGAGAGATCAGAAACAGCTCTAAGCGATATCCCACCAGGACACAGACTGTTTAGCAGGGTGGCAATGTTTTTCTCCTCTATAATACATCCAGGACTGCAGGCATACGAAAATGCCAAATGGCTGCAAATTACCAGGTGGGAGCTAATGATGACGATAAACTCAACAGTAAACGGATTCAATGCAATAAAAGAAGAATTGAGAGCAGTGCGAATGGTAGCACTGCAGAATAGATATGTACTGGATCTTCTCACCGCAATGGAAGGAGGAGTTTGAGCAAAAATTGGAAAATCATGCTGTACATTCACAACTGCTAACGACGCAGACAACGGTACACTTACTGAAGCAGTGTCACAACTAGCCACAATGCACGCAAAAATGGAAGAAGAAGCTAAGGGAGTGAAGAAAGACGGAAGCTGGTTCTCTTATTTATGGTCCTGGATGCCATCATGGTTGTCAGACGGCCTTAAAATAATAGCTGGTTGCATAATATTGGGAATGGCAGCCATTTTAGGATTAAGATTTTGGAGAGCTCGGACTGCCGGAACTACTGACGAGATGATGAAAATGATTGGAATGCACGCCCTGATGCCAGCTGAAGATGATAAAAATGCAGATATAATAATAAGAGAAAGAGAAAGATTGCGCAAGCAGATATTAGAATCAGACTCACACCCTCCGTCTGTGAAGGTAGAGAACCCAAGGAACCTGAAGAGCTATGTTGGAAAGTGGGTTTATTGCAAATCCAGTGGTGGATGTGTATAAATGTACTGGTCGTTTGAAGATCATGTGAACCAGTATGGATATCTAGGAGGGATAACAAAAGTATGGAGGGCACGCGGAGAAAGATGAGCGGATAATTTTGTGGTTGACAAGTCGACCAGAGGGGGGACTGAAGTGGGAAAATGGGACACCACCTTACCCCCATTCTCAACCAGACCCTGGCCTTGAGGATCACGACCCAAGCACCCCCCAAGAGAGGAGTTTGAACCGCTCACTTCCTTACCAGATGACAAGGTACCATGTGTTCGTGGCCCACATGCACGAGGAGCCTGCCCATTACCATGTCCCGGTCAAGCCGACGCCTGCGACATGGACCAGATCGACTGAAACAACAGGCACAAGCCATCAACATTGTTAGAGATGCCATGATGACATAGCCAACTGACAGGAACACACATGCCACCATGCACACTGGTCACTCACACACCAACCCACACGAAGAACATACCCAGTGCTATGACGAAGCGGACTGACTCACGGACGTGCATCGTTGTTATTTTTCACATAGGCCCAACAGCACCGCAGAAACACAAGATGCCTCAATAGCTCGTGTATACACTTGCTGACGCTTTATGCTACCTGACCCCTATAGAGATGCCGTCGCATGTACATACAGTACTACTACTTGTGATACTCTGTTGCCCTGTGGCACCCATGTTGTGGATCATACATTGCTTCCTGGGAACTAGGCCCGAGTAGGCCTCAAGCAAGAGTCCCCAGGCAGGAGAAAACCCTTCCGAGATGAAACGCACTGCGCTGACCAGGCAGAGCGAACCTCAGCAAGAGCCATCACCAGACCGAAATGTTGCAACCCACATACCGAGCTCCCAGAGCCAAGGTTACACCTGCCGCCGCCAAGCACCCCCCGAGCCAATAAGCCAAATTAAATGCTCATAATTATGCTCCAGCTACGGTCTCTACACACGTGATCAAGCCAATCTGACAAGGTGCCAGACTCGCGAGACAGAACGTCGCCGGGGTCCGAAGTCTGGGACACAGGTTGCAACAACGATGCGCCGATTTGGACATTTATACCGATGGGAAAGGCGTGATCATCCGCCACTAGCAAAGACCTGTCCATTGTCCCCCATTAACACATAGTTACACAATGTTGCAAACGCCAGGTACCTCGCGGGCTGGGAACATCGATAGTCCCAGGCTTGGGGGCTCACAAGGGAACCAATCAGGGGACATGGGACTCTTTACTGACGCCATTTTGGTTAGCCAATCTTCGAGGGTCCCCATGTAACAATTTCAGTGTAGCAAGTGTTAGAGAAAAAGTGTGCCACCTGACCCATCCTTACCCAATAACCTTCTTTCATATAAGCTTCTATACTAAGCCTACAACTCGGGGAGCCAACCCAAAGTGGCGATAGGTTTTGTGACGATTTTTCTCAGATGACGCGAGTAGCACGTTTTGTTATGGTAAAAAGGGCTTGCGAGCCCTCCTAAGTTTGAGAAGGTCTCCCTGGATGCATACGGTGAAGCTCTATCCCTGCTGTTGTTATAATAAACAGCAGTAATTACCCTGCTTTTGTGTGTGCCTTATATTCCTTTTTGGACACGGGAGGAGTTGGGGCCTCCCCAGCCCCGGAGGTCCGCGGACGGCTCTGCCGGCCCCCGGGAGATCACCCCAACCGTGGCCATCTTGGTGTCCCAGAGTAGGAAGAAAAATCCTCTTTTTTAGTACCCTGGGTTCTCACTTTGGGAACCTAGGCTGCTAATGGCCTTCATCCCCCACTTCAGGGGATGGAATGGGGGGATAATGGTCCAGAGACCTCATTATCCACCCTCGCTTCACTTAGGCTGATAACTTCGTACCTCATGATATTTAATCCAATGATCCTTGACACTTTTTTATTAACATTAAAATAAGAATCTCTTGTACAGACTTTTCATGAAAGGTAAATGCACATGTGATGTCATCAGTGATGTCATCAATGACATTTGTGATGTCATCTTTGATGTCCTGGGTGTTAGTTTTAGCAGTGCACGGTGGTGGCGCGAGTGATGGTTGCTTAGCTTACCATAACTGGCGAATTTCAGGGGTTTTTCGGTTTTACTTGCAACCATAACGTCCCTTTAACAATGTTTTTTCAATGAATTTCATAGATTATTAGTAGCGCAACTTAACCATAACGTCCCTTTAACAACGTTTTTTCATTGAATATTATTATATTTCTATCCCTGTTCGTTATAGCCAGGGTGTTTGGTGCTCTTACCCCCATAAACCGCTTGAGTTGCTGCTGTGCGGAATATGTCAAGCCACCAGTATTAATTGTAGCTGAAATACGGGAGATTTAAAATCTAAGGGCCTCATTATACGGAATGCGGTAAGGGTTTACCGGTGCTGGTAAGGGCACCGGTACTGGTACACCCTTACCGCCTTGCTACGAGGTCCCTTTGCGGGACCCGACCTCAACGGCTGGTTTTACCAGCCGTTAAGGAACGGGCCCGCAAAGGGACCTTGGTGCTAATTACGGTACCACAATTTGCCGTACTGTAATTAGCTCCTTCCCCATTCCCATTGAACCCTATGGGGGCAAAAATGGGAATGGGGAAGTGCCTTGGTGAATGGGGAATTACCGCCCCCGCTCACCTTGGAGTAGGGCGGTAATTCCGCCATCCACCAAGGCGGATACGGTAAAATACCGGCGTTAACCATGGCGCTAATAGCGCCATGGTTACCGCATAACGTGTAATGAGGCTGTAAGTGTCTAAACCCATTTAATGTATATTGACATGCTGGATGCTTACCTAGAAGAGATAAATCATCAGACGATCTACGTGCATGAAAGGCGAAGCTGTGAAGCCTCCGGCTGCAGTTTTCAGAATGCCGTGCGGCCGTTATCATGATCAGTAATGCTTTTTGTATCAGCAACTAGCTTTGGATTGTTGACGTGGCAAAACCTGCTGTACGCCTCTAAAGCGTTAATTAAATCAAATCGATCTATGCAATGGTAATCATACACACAAGTGTAGTAGAAAAGTGGGTCCTAGATGTGCTATAAGTAGATTCACAGCAATTTGCTGGCACAAAGGGCCTTTGTGAAGTGATTAATGCAAGGGGCTGACAGATCACTGTGTGAATTTCTATCGACTCCAGAAAGTCGGGTTCTTTGGCGAGGCAGATTTAAGAATTTATGTTTTTAGGTACACCAATGTGCTTTTGACGCTGTAGACAACATGCCAGTTTAGTAAAACAAAGAATTGCCCTGAAAACGCTAGCCTTGACCCACAAATGCTTGAACAACAATGCCCCACCCTACCTTTCCGCGTACCTCACACTCCACATCTCCTCTCGACCCATTAGATCAGCCCAAACTCACAGCCTCTCCTTGCCTAGATTCAAACTCCATAAAGCGGGCGGTGTGAGCTTCCCTGTCCTAGCTTCCAAACTTTGGAACACCTTGCCTATTCCTATCAGAACTGAACCGTCGTTCCAATCCTTCAAGAATAATGCCAAAACCTGGCTGTTCTCTCATGATTTATGAGGCCCTCACTCAGTCCAGTATCCACGTGTATTATAGGCCATGAATATTCACCTCTCATTGTACTTTTATTATAATCTGCTAAGGGTATTCTCTCTGTATATTCCTCTATATTTGTGTAATTCGCTGTGTATTCACTGTTTTATTGTGACCTGTTCTCAAGATTATGTGCCCGGATGCCCCTGGGCCTGTTTTTCTGCGCTTTATAAATAAACAAACTACAAACTACAACTACATCTTTATTAGCTGCATCGCCATGTTTTTGAATTTACTGGATTGCACAGTCCATGTGGGTGGGGAAACCAATTAAGCAAATGAATTGGGCTTGCTTTGAACTCAGTGTGCTCCTTTGATGAAAGATCCGTCAGTTTGTTGTCACGACCATAGCCCCTGGCCTTGGGACTCGGGGTCTCTGGCCCTCACCACACTGTTCCTGCAAGGCCCCGAGAGCCCAGTCATGCCCCCCCCGGCTGTCCTGGAGCCAGTCCTGGCACCTTTGGCATCAGGCTCATAGGGCAGGTGGAGTTCCCATTGGGGAATGGATCAACATGGCTGCCCACACAAGGTTCAGTTTGGAACTGAACCATGCAGTCTAGCATCTAGGGCGTGGTCCGCCCTGGAGACACCTGGGATACCTGCAGGCTATTTAAGCCACACCCAAACTGAAGCACGCGCTTCGCGTGGTTCTGCACTCGCAGCGTGACGTTCACTGAGACCTGCTCGCAGCATTCCAGGCCTGCATCTACAAGGGAGGAGAAGAACACCATTATTCCTCCGTACCTGTTCTGCAATCCAGCTCCTCGATTGCTCCGGAGTCTTGCCTGGAGCCCTTCCTCACCAGCAAGCAACATCCTAGGGAGACGAAAAGCAGAGGCCAATTTAGAAAGCATTCGTCTTCCGATTCCATCGCCTTTCAGACTCACGCTTACCTATCGAAGCTCTCCTGGAATGCAACAACGGTCCGGACACCTCCCACTCTACTTTCCACTTCCATCTGGCTGCACTCCTTCTAGGAACTTCTCGGTGACCTGCAAGGGAAGAATAACTCAGGTTAGCCCGATTCTACGATGCTCATAGCGCCGCGCTCTGCACATTCACTTAACTTCGCGAGCTCCGGCCACTCCTTCAGCTCAACGTCTTCATCATCCCTTCTGCACCTACGAGAGAAGGAGAGGATTAACAGGGCAACTACTATTACGGACACACTCTATTTAAAGACTAAAGACTTACCTCAAGAACAGAGTCACAGCAGGACTGGACTCCCGGGCCCACGCCAGTGAAGTAACTTGGCTGTAAGGTGCCAAGCCTCGACGTGCCCCTGCACAGAACAGCAGGACGGAGAGTGCACCTTATCAAAATACAAGGTGAGGATGACTCTAAGGGGTGGCTAGGGGGACACGGGGGAGGCGGGCCCCGAGAGGGGGTGATTGTGGCTAAAACAGAACCCCAGTCTTCCAGAATAGATCCACGGCAGAGCGAGTCCCCAGGGGAGGTGAATCCAACTTAGAAGCGATCCAGCCCAGTCGGGTGGCATCCCTGTGGATACAAGGTGAGCGTTACATTTGTATTTCTTCAGGTGGCCAAGCAAATTCCTGGGGCCTTAGGCCTTCTCCATCAGGAATGTGGTTTCACATAGGTTGAACAGAAATTTAGCTTATATCAGACCCACTGGAGAATCAGGAAAAACAACTATTGGCCAATCCAAAAAAAGAGCTGCTTTCTGGCCATGCAGTTTAAAAAGTAATGTATTCACTGTATAACCTCTAACATTCGAACTTGTAATTATGGACAGTTGATACATTTAAAATATATGTCTCTCTATTTTTATAGTTGCCTGATTTTCATATTTGATATATGTTCACCTGATTAGAATGAAATACAATACAAAATTAAAGCACAGTAATGATTCATTTGAAAACGCATTGCATTGTGGCTTATGAAATTAAAGGGTCATTTGCTTGACTTGTGTAGTTTTAAAACTGATATTTCTAACGTTTAAACTGGATTTTCACCTGTGCTTGCTAGCATTTATGATAAAACATGTAGAAACATGCCCATGCCCTAGTGTTGCCCTGCATTTCAGGTGCCCCATATCTCTTGATTGCAGACTTTGGTAAAGTACCTCACTATTTTAATGATGTAAAGTACCACATTTTCTGTTCACAGTTTGAGAAAATGTATACCATAGATAAAGACAGCCACACATCTGTTCAGTGGTTGCTCCCTGATTTCCCCAGTCTCACTCTTCCTTCACTTTAACCTACCTTATGGAATATATATATTTATGTTCTCCTTAATTGTTCAGTATACACATGAACATCTCAAATGTAATGCTCCCCAGTGCAAAAAAGAAACAGGATAATTTAATCTGACTATTTTATTTTATTAAAAAAATAATAAATCAAGGAGTTAAACATTGTCCCCTACCTTAAAACGTTGGGAACTTCACCCAGGATATTTCCACTGTTCCTTTGTTTGTTTGTTTATTTCAGAATTAAATTTCATGAAACACAGACAAATAGTACGTATAAAATACATCAAAAAAACATTCATCACATATAGAATACAAAACAGTAATAACATTAATCAAATTCAAATTGGACATTATATTATGGTATTGCATTTCTTCTCCTTAGTCTAGCCACCTGTCTGAGGAACGATAATAGTGCCCAACCTATTTGCAGGGTTTCAACTCTAAGTAAATAATAAAGAGCTGGACAACATTGTGTAAGACCAGCCCCTTTTAGGATAGTTCTTATTGTTCTTGCCCTAACCTGATGATATGCTGTGCATAAAAATATGAAAAGTATTAAGTCTTTGGATAAAGCAGAGTACATATTGACATTTCGTCCTGATCATTCCCTTTCCAATTTGCTGTTATCACCCTGAGTGGTGAACAGTTGAAGTGAGCCCATGTGGAAAGCCATGTATCTTTAAGCATATTGCTATATAGCAGGTTCTGGATTTTATTTGTGGCAATCAATACATACTATACGTCAGGTCATTATTAATTTCAATTAGGGAATTATGCTTGAACCAAGGGATAGATAGTGCACCAAGTTTTTCCAAGGGTTTAGTGATAATAGATTGAGTTAGGATTGCTTTAAAGTTTGACCAGAGGCGTATCCAATGATGGCCAGGCACCAGCCTCCGATCATCCTCCAAGGGGTGAATACTTATCCCTAGGTGGACAGCATAATTGGGTGTGGATTGTGGAAGAACCGGCACATTTTTAAGGAAATTGTTCTCATTTATTTTGCACTGAGAAAACATTACATATTCTCCACAGCATGGCCCCATAACGTGCTACAGATTTAGATTTCATCGCATAGATTTTTAAAATCATGTTCAGGTTTCATGATTTACACATTCTTATATATCTTACAATGCCGCCAAGGGCTTGTTTCATTCTCAGTGTTTGCTTGGCAATGTGTGGGCCCCCTGTTAGGGATGTTGAAAATCTAATTCTAAGCTACTCAAATTCTGTCACCTGTGGGATTGGGTTATGCAACTGAGGAATGTTGTAATGTCTCATCTTTAGATAATATCCCATTATTGCAGACTTCTTAGTATTGACACGAAGATCTAAAGAATTCATGAAAGTGGAGTGCTCATTAATTAATCGCTGCAAATATCACACAGAGCGAGCAATGAGCACAGAATGATCTGCTTAGGCGAGCTCGGGTAAAAGTATATACCAAATCTGTGGTGCAACTGTGCCACTGTTCATAAGGGCCTCGTAGACACCATGTATATATAAGGAGAACAACAATGGAGCCAGAACACACCTTTAACGTACTGCTGCTGATGTCCTAAAGTAAGGGTTTCAATGGCCATTTGCTCCACTTCTGGCACAGGCTTTGGTGTGTGAACATATATTTATCAAGATGTTTAAAACATCTTTTCGACAATTCAAAGACCTGAGCACATGCCAGAGTTTGGATCTATTAACTTTTTCCAAGACTGTTCTCAGGTCCATAAAGGCCAGATAAACTGGTTATTGTTTTATTTAAAGAGAATGATCTATTATTAGATAAAGGTTAACCGCTTGTTCGATCATGCCCAACGCCGGACAGAAACCCAACTGAAACCCAGCAGGATTGTTGTTTTCATGTATCGACTGTTCTAACGTTTAAAGCAGAACTCTGCCAAAGTTGTTATCTGAAAGGGAAATCGGCCCCTAGGTAAAGGGGCTAGATGTATTTCATTTTTTTAATATTGTAAATATTATTGCCAATTTCCATGATTCGTGGACCCTGACTGATTACAATATTGAATTGTAACCAAGGAGGATTGGTGCCCAGAAATCGATCTTCTCTCGAAAACGGTCCATTGGAATTCCATCCGGACAGGGAGAATGATTTGCAGACTGTTTCATTATGAAAGCCATTACCTCTTGTAATGTACAATCGTTTAATACATGTCCCATCATTTGGTTGCCATTTTGGTATGGTGTAAATGATGGGGCAACTTCAGATGGAGGATTAGTTTTGTTGTTGAGTGCTGAAAAGTGTAAACCCACTCTTGATCCTGCACATTATTTTCAAGACCAGTAAGGTTTTGTTTATAAAAAGTGATGAACACAGTTCCCGTTGCTGCAGAAGTGACCGGGCAAATCTCATTTTGTGCCTTGGCCCCACATGGATTGGGACAACTTAATGCGCACCTTGCCCTCCTAAACACAGGGGCTGGCAAGTGGATTTTTGCAGTAGAGAAGCACACAGCAGGAATCACTGTAGGAGATATAAAGTCTTTGTTTGACTCCCTGTTGGGAAAGCAGGCTGACAAGAAAAGGAAGGGGTATGGAGGAGTGTCGTTGCGCAATACCGCCCACAATGGCACTTTGTTAAACAACTGTGAAGCACAAATATGGAAAGTTTTGAGAGACATGTACCCTGACAGACTTGAGATAAATTCTATCATGTTTCGCACGATGAAGGTAGATGAGGACCCTGCACTCTATCTACAGCAGAAACAAGAGATGTGGTGGTTAAAGATGGGAGGGGCTTGGTATAGAAATTTCACTGTTTTATTATCACATGTTGCACAAGGGTCTAGCTGCAGAGGTAGAAGCCAATTTAAATAAGGTGGTTGGGATCGAAGCAAAGGGCCGCCCTGAGATACAGGTACACATAATACATTAATGCAGACAGAAACAGAAAAAGGGTAAGGATAGGGTAGAGCAAACCCATGGGACAGAAACAAAGCTAGTGCAAAAAAAAACTGGCTAAGCTGAACATTGAAGGGGCAGTAATAACAAACACCATGGAACGGCAACAGGAACATAGCCCTGTCCAGCGAAGGACAGAGGAACTGACAGATGGTACAGGGGAAAAGGGAGGGTTCCAGAGGGGAAAAGGGAGGTTTCCAGAGGGGAAGAGGAGTTTTTCAGAGAGGTCAAGTTGGCAGATCCATCTAGATGTGTTCATGTATGGGGTAACAATTGTGTCAGGTTGGGTGCCAGGGATTAAGGATAAGATCTGGTGCATACCTGGGGAGTTTATATTCAGATCAGCTATCCCCCAGAAAAGGTCACCAGGCACCATTTGGAATCAGTGAACACCAAGGCAGACATTGTCATACTGTCCGGTTGGAATGAAGATCTTAAATGGTTGCATTGGTGCAGCACAGCGATTGAGGGAAGCATCAGATGAATGGCTGTTCGAAGACACTGAAGATGAGGGCAAAAGGATATTTGACATTTCAGATATGTACCCCACACCATACACTTTGCCAAGACATTACCTTTGCACATGCAGAGAGACATAAAGAAGGTGCTGTAAGGTTGCAATAGTACGAGGCCAACACAATGGTGGCATAGTAGTTGCTTTGGTTCAAAAGAAAAGGGGAAAACCTACCTAGCCCTAATGATAAGAGGGGTTTCCCTGCCTCAAATAATAAACTAAGGAGATTATCAGAATGTCCAAAATCATAAATATCCACTGCCATGGCAAATCCTATTCACTTCCCTTACACTTATAAACAACTAAGGATAAAGTCTCTGCTTGGTCTAGAAGCATGACTCATCCAGAAGAGTGTCTTGACAATTATACCGGGTGGAATGTCACCCTTTCCCTGGTTTTCTCTTAAGGTTTCCAATGTCAGGGGGAATGTCTTCCTTCCCATGTCCTCTTTCTCAGTGTCCAAGAACACCAGTGTGAAATGCCTCCCTCCCACTGGTTCCTTTGATTCTCAGTGCCATGAGGAATTACTCCCTTTCCCCAGGCTTCCTTCTAAGTGTACAACAACACATGTTGGTATGATTCCCTTCCCCTGGTTTCCTTCTCCGGTTTTCTCAGGCGTGGGTCCCAAACCCTGGTTGGCAGACCTGATTTTCTCCCTCACCAGGAACTGCGATGAAGAAGAGGGAAGGTGCCTATCTTGCTTCTTGAAATACCTGGTTCACTACCCTGCCAAGTGTTTGTGTGGTTCCTTCCCTTCTCCTGCTGCTCTTATGATAGACATTGTTCACTATCCTGCCAGGTACTATCTGCCACTTCACTCAGTGATTTGCAACTTCCACTGCTTTCCGGGTCCCAGACCCTCCTTTCTTGGCTTTCTCTAAGCCTTTCTGCTTGCCACCTTCTTCTTAGCTCCCCTTTGCCCATTTGGCAACCCGCGTACCTTTTGACATGGTCCATGTGGGCTCTGACCTCTCCTGGGCATCTACAGTTGAGCGGAAGCTTGTTCTGGCTCTCAGTGACTTCTCATTGTCGAGGCAGATCTGCAACTTCCCTATTTCTCTGGGCAGTGCAGTTCTCATTCCCCGCTCTGCCCAAGTCTCAGGGACTCCAGAAGTTACACTCCACCAGCTCAGTAAGTGGACTTGCCACTCTGTATCAGCTGGGAAGCGTCCAGCTCTCGGCTCAGTGTCCCAGTCTGCTTTTCTCCTTCCTGTCTCATTTGGCCTCTCACGGTTCCTCCTGGGATGGCTTGACTTCATGTTAAGTCCTTCTTCCTTTTTTATGTCACTTTGACTAGTCCGCTCCTGTTGGTTCAGTGGGGTGCTCTTCAGCACTCCACACTTCTTCTTCGTCTCAGGCAAAATAATGCTCTCTACTGAGTAGCTGCCATTCTTCTTCATCCCAGTTTTGTTTGAGGATTCAAATGGGCAGTCCTTACTCTGCCTCACCTCAGTATAAGGCATTGAGGTGCAATGGTCTACCTTACACATATAGATGAAGGTATGTGGGGCTATGTTACCTGACATAGAGTAATAGGGTCAGAGAGGCTGTAAAGGGGTAGATGAATATTGCATTCTCCCTAAAAGGTTTTCCCTCATCTCATAAGGGGTTTCCCTTCCCATGTGACCCCCCTGACGTTCCACCCCCAGGTGGGGTATTTGACTATGGCTGCACCGCCCGGGCTCCATGGGAAGGGTCCTCTCCAATGGTAGAAGGGACGACATCTAAGGATTTGTCACATCACTCATTCTGTTATGGACTAACAGCCCACATAGTGCAGGGCTGCTAAAGGGCATAGGGGCGGTTTGCATCAAATTGTAACCACATGCAGTGTTGCCCCAATTTTGCTAGTATCCCATGTCCAAAGAAACAGAGGAGGTGATCTATGAAACTATTGTAGCTTTACGGCAGCAGGGCATACTACAACCATCAGAATCACCATGTAACACAGTTATGTAACCTGTCAAAAAAGGAAAAGGGTCGTCTTGGAGGATGGTTGAGGACCATCTGCCCCTTTTATAATATTGCAGAGGCAAAATTCCCAATGGTCCCCAATCCTGCCACCATCCTTTGAAACATCCCCACAGAAGCCACTCATTTCACTGTAGTAGATCTCAAGAATGCATATTTCCCCATCCCATTACACCCTAAGTCTCAGCCCCTCAGAGCATTTACATATAAAGGCCAGAAATTCCAACACACTCATTCGCCTCAATTGTATTGTGTAATTGTGTATTTTTAACAGAGTAGTTCAGATTATTATTACAATTATTATTATTATTAGTATTATATTATCATTATTATTATTGTATTTATTCAGCGTAGACCTAGCTTCGAGAATCAGCAGAGTGCTTTACAGAGCTATAGAGCAGTACAGATGCATAAGAGAGCACTTTTCAGAGGTAACAACAGAGCAGATATACACTGGGGGGCTATTGTCCAGAGGGACACAGAGGATAGGTACATCTGTACAGGGTGGTAGGGAGGAGTGGGCCGGACGGTGTCTAGCAAGACAGGTGACACAGAGACGACATGATGAGGTGGGTTTGAAACATTTTCTGAATTGTAGGCATGTAGGGGCAAGTCTGATGCTGGCTGGGGGGAGATTCCAATAGCTTTGGGCATGGGCAGAGAAGGCTTGTTTCTTGGTCCTTTCCATTTTGCTGCAGCAGATTTCAAGTATGCACGTGTCCTGGCTTCTGGTGGTGCACTGTCTGCCGATGATGTTGAGTTTCTCTGAGAGATAACTGGGTGACTTGAGGTCAACTGCCTTTTAGATGATGCAGCAAGACTTGAAGGTGATTTGTGCATGCATTGGGAGCCAGTGAAGGTCAATGAGGTGATGTGGTTGTATCTGCATAGACCCTTGATGAGGCTTGTGGCTGTGAGTAGGACATTTCTCAGGGGCACAAGAGAAGACGACAGGAGGCTGTCAGGGAGGGCATTCCACCCATTTAGGTGGGATAGGACCACTGATTGAAAGGTTGATCTAAAGCTGTCTGGACGGGTGAACAGTTTGACTATTGTCAGGAGGGAGAGCTAATATCAGGCTGTCTAAATTTTCTTAGCTACGTTTTCTTGAAGGAGAGGTGTTTGTGCATGTGGTACCCAAGGGACTAGGCGCAGAAGGTGAGCGTGGGTATAAAGCCCGCAAGGTTCATGGTTGATAGCCGCGTCTGTTTGTCTAGGTGTTCGTTGTTGTTGATGAAGAGTAGGAATTCGGTCTTGGAGGGGTTGAGCTTCAAGTGTGCACTGGAAATCCATGACTGGATCAGCGAGGGGCAGGTTTTGTGCCCGTGGATGTCCTTGATGGAGTCGATCTTGAAGTATAGTTGTGTGTCATCAGTGTATTGGTGGATGTGGATGTTGTGTGTGACTAGGAGGTCTACCAGCGGCTCAATGTATAGATTGAAAATCACTGGAGAGTGGATGGAATCTTGTGCGATTCCACAGGTGACGTGCAGCATTGCCGATCTAGAGGAGTCTATCTGAACAAGCTGCCGACAGTTGGCGAGGTAGGACTTGAACTAGCACAAGGTCGCTGATCCTCATGCAGGGTGTCCGTTAGTGCCTGATGGTCTACTAGGTAAAAAATGGCCAAGAGGTCAAGTAGAACCAGGAGGCAGGGGTGGCCATCGTCAAGGATGTTGAGGGCGTTGTCGACCACCAATATGGTACCTGTCTCTGTGCTGCATCTTGGTCTGAACCTGGATTGGTAGGTTTGGAGATTGTTGGTGTCGATGTGTTGCTGCAGTTGCATGGCTACTGCTTTCTCGATGATCTTACCTAGGAATGGAAGATGGGTGATGGGGCGATAGATTCCTAGGTTGTTGGGATCCAGAGTGGGTTTCTTCAGTAGAGGGAGGATTTGTCCTGTCTTTAGGGTTGCTGGGAAGGTGCCGTGAGTTAGGGGGCTGTTGATGATCTCCGGGTAGGGAAGGAGTACTTTTGCATGGAGGGTCTGGAGGACGGATACTGGGAGGATGTCATCTGTATATGATGTGGCTTTGAGGGTGGCTAGGTTTTCTACCAGGTCTTCTGAAGAGAATGTCTTGATTGTTGTCCAGGGTGTGGAGATTTCGCAACAAGGGACGTGAGGCAGGTCTGTGGATGCAGAGCTGGTGTCTATGTGCTGGCGAATCTTGTTGATTTTCTCTATGAAGAAGGTGTTGATGGATGGTGGATTTTTCGATGGAGTGTAGAAAGGTAGGGTCAGGTACAGGTTGACGCACTGCTTCACCACTTTGAAGAGCATTCTGCCTTTTTTGTTGGCTTCTGCTATGGTGTTCTGATAGTAGGGGACCTTGGCTGTGTTGATTAGTTGTCGACGGGGTTCCTTGAGGATCGCCAGGTCAGATTTGTTCCTGGAGTGGCACAGCATGTTGAAAGGCACCCCAGGTGGTCAGACCAGTCAAGCGGGAGAGGAGAGCTCTAGTGGAGGGATGACAATGCAGTGATGATAAGGTTGAGGATGTTAGCTTTCTCATGTGTTTGGTGTTTCATGTGCTGTGTGAAGCTAATGGTGTCGAGAAGGTCGAGGAGAGCTTCCTTCATTGGTTGGGTGGCCTTGTTGCCTGGGAGGTTGAAATCGCCTTTGAAGATGTTGTTGGCATGCGTGAGGGACATGGTGGTGACCAGGTCGGTGAAGTCTTTGATGAAGGAGGCCTTGAGTTTTGGTGGTCTATAGATGAGAAGTCAGGTGACTACGTCCGTTGAGGAGAGCGTGAATTGGCAGGAGAGAACTCATAAGGAGCCAGTGTTGTCAATGTCAAGTCTGGCGCAGGGTCATGAGGTCTTGTGAATGATTGCTATGCCTCTGCCTGTCTTATTCAGCCGGTCTCTGTGTTGGATGCTGTAGCCATTGGGGCAAGGACATCTAGGATGGGGTGGAGGTGGGTGTGAACCATGTCTGGTGATGAAGATGGCGCCATGGTTATGTGTAGTAATGAGGTTGCCGATGTCTGCTGCATGGTTGATAGCTGAGATGACGTTGTTGAGCATGGACATCTTCCGTGTTGTGGAGGGGGAAGGAGTGCTGATGGGCTAGAGGCTGATGTGGGTGAGGTTTCTGTATTGCGGAGTCCTTGCCTGAGAGGATGGACGATGACATTGCCGTGGAGCATGCAGTTTTTCGAAATATTAGAAAAATCAAAATCCACTCTCACTCTTGTGGCCAATGTGCTTTAGCACCTTGAAACATCTGTGTGCTATATGGAATTAATAGTAAAATATCTCAGACCAAGTAACCGTACATACTCAAAGGAGATGGTAAAATACTGCTCTAATCTCAAAGAAGTAAAGCAGGGCAAATAACACTCATCAAATCGATGCATGCAGGATTAAAATGTCGCCTTGATTATACTTAGTTCATATATTGCTAGATTCGTCATCTATGACGTCATCCTAAGTGGCACACTACACAAACCTATTGAAGAGTAGGATTGGATAAAGGGTACATGTCAACATATAGAAAATGTGCATGTTAGTTCCTCATTGGTATTCTATTATCTGTAAGACACACCCTGAGCTACGTCTATACACTTGTAAGGCACTCGCCATAGCAGCAAATATGGTGCTGGAATAATATTTTGCAACATTGTATGTAAAAATGCATGGCATGCTATTCTAATTGGTTGGCAACCCAAATCCAACCTTGGACATTCGGCTTGCTAGCAGCATGTAAATAGAAATGAAACCCAGGTGCGTGGTGATACGTCAGCTTTCCCTTTGTTTCCAAATTAATCTACCCTCTCTCATCGGTAGGCCTCATGTATTTTGTTTGAAGACTGACCTTGCCAGTCTGCACTGTCTTGGGATGTTCGAGGGAGTGTAGGTACATCATTATCTTAGTTTTAGACTTAATGAATAGCCTTTGTTTACAAGCTCTTCATCACGTGCTACAAGACCATGTCCATATCGACGGTGCATTTAACATCATTTGATTGAATTATGATGGGTGCAGTTGCTCCTCTTGGCCTTTAGAGACTTGCTCACTCTATCCCATATTAACTTCTTGCCCTTTTAATTGTCCAATATTTGGCATCAGTAAATGTTCTTGTTCCTCCTAATCTTTGGGAAATATGTCCTTGCACATGGTCTGCTTGTTAGACTCCCTTTGTGCTTTCCTTCATCTCTCGAAATAGCATCCTTGGTTCCAAGCCAATGTACTCCTTTATTTTGCAAGGGAAAACATTCTTCATCATCTTTTCACGTTAAGATCCTGGAATTGTATTTTGAGATAGCTGGGTTGATTGACATGAGCCGTCATCCATCTTCTTCTAAGGGTCATCCTAAACGTTTGATACATACCTCTCATAAGCAAGCTTCTATGTATTCTTTCTACATTGCGTTTCAGAATATTTACAGTTATTGACCAATGAGTCACTACATTCTTCTTTGTATTTGTAAGTACTGCATTATGGAGTACAGGTTTCTCTTAGACTAGTGCTTCAATTGCATCGTCATTCTGAAGTATTTTCATATCGTTTCAGCATAGGATAATATGGGCCTCATTACACGTTGTGCGGTAAAATCCGCAAATTACCGGCATGGCGCCCTTAACGTGTCCGCCCTCGTAGGAGTGCGCTAATAGCGTACCATTACGAGTATGCGGACACGCGCTTTGCGCCATGCCGGTAATGCCCCTCCAGCCTTGCCGCTAATCTCCCCCAAAAGTCACTTACCGTCTTCCACGACAGTGCAGATAGTGACTCCGCCTTGACGCATCGTGCAAATAGCGGCCACCGCTAATAGCGGTGACCGTTAAATACCGGAACCGGAAATAGCATCATCGCACAGGAACGGGAAAGAGCACGGCGACCATCTTTAAAAACACAATCCATTGCCATCCTCTGCCCCCTGGACCTGTTCGTGTTACCTTGCTGCCTGAGACCCATTGCTACACTGTCACCATGCCCAAGGCATTAAAAAAAACAACAGACCGCCAGCGAAAGGAGAAGTACTCCACCGAGGAGTTAGTGATGCTGACTCAAACCTTAGCGGACAATGCAGAAGTGGTCTTCGCAAATGACATGCGGCGGGAGACCCTCCTAAAGAAGAAATCAATCTGGGCTGAAGTGGCAACAAAAGTGAGTGCTGTAGGCACCAGCACGCGCACTGTACGCGAGTGCAGAAAACGATGGGACGACCTGAGACTCCGGGTCAGGGTGATCCTGTCCGAGAACCACAAGACTGCCACCGCTGGAGGATCAGGGTCACCGATCAAGCTGAAGGAGTGGGAGGAAACATGTGCAAACCTCAATGGGGTAGAATGTTATGAGGGAGTCGGGAGGATGGAGCACGGCGTGCCGGACACTTCTGATGGAGGTAAGTGCACTGATGCAAGCATGCAATGTGAATGTACAAGTCCCCACAAATGGCAGCCCTGGATCACTGCATGGATGGCCCGGCATCCACACATGCATCCCACCCTGCGCATGTCAGCGCCAGACCCCAACACACAGACATGCATACATCAACAGAGCCAAGTGCCACACACAACACTGCATGGATGAGGCACTGAAATGACACCTCACCTGCTTCATCCACAATGAAGTTCAAACGGCCCCAAATGAATTCATGATGTAGCCTACATTCAGTACATGCGACCATAACCAATGACATCCCCCTTCATGTCCCCGACAGGGTCGCATACAGTCTGCGAGGGAGCACCCCAGGCACCCCCTGTGCAAAAGAAGAAAAGGCCACAACCCAGCGAGGACGCACCAACAACATCAGGTGAAAAAAGGGCAAGACCCCTATTGCAGCGCCCAAAACAACTCCTGCACGCCACTGCCAGTGCCACGCAAAACCTTACTGCCCCTCCTATGGAGGTTAAAATCACCGCCACCGAGGGTCCACCCTCAGCTGCTGCCAGTTCGGCAGGGGAGGCAGCAGCCATTGCCCCATTGTCCGACGTGGATGAGCCCACGGAAATCGATCTGCCAATGCACACCCCAAGCCCTGCTGTAACCCCTGAGCAATCACCCCTACACACACCTTGCTCGCACGTCACCGTTCACAAGTCTATGGAGGCCTTCAGTAGCCCCACAGAGGCGGCATCTGCACACCAGCCAGCATCAGGATGCGCAGCAGACACACCACCACAGGCCGCCACTTCCCCTGACCTGGCCAGCGTCATCCAGCGCCAGCAGGATCTCACAGACCTTGTAGGTCAACATGTGGAGGAGGTTGCCCGTCTCAGGGCTGACCTCGGGGAGACATCCAGGCACTCCAGGGAGGGAATGGAGTCGTGCACAGACAGGCTGTGTGGGGAGCTGATACGCGTCCGGGAGGTGCTAACATGCATCGCAGATGCTATGGAGCGCCAATTTCCACCAGGACAGTCTGCCACCTCTTCGACCACCAGTTCACGGCAGACAAGCCCAATCAGACGCTCTACACGCACCACCAGGCGCACCTCCAGCCAGCCCCCAAATGCTGGCCATGGCATTGAACAATAGGGCGTGAATGTCCATTAGCCTCTGTGCATGACTGGACACATACATTGTTGGAGACTCATGAGGGTCAGTTGGGGGGAGGGGAGGGTGTGATGGGACAGTTGTGGGGCGTGGGGGGAAGGGTGTGATGGGACAGTTGTGGGGGGGAAGGGTGGTGGGATGGTTGGGGCCTTGCACATTTTCCTTTTTCTGTTCATTAATACACTGTTGTTTGAGCAAAACACAGGCCTTGACTCCTTCATTGTGTGTGATCAATTTATTGACGGCAAGGTCCATTGTGAGCTAACAAACAGACACCAGTGCACCACCAGCCATATACAGGTGACAGTATGACTACATGTCACTCAGAATATTTGGTTAATCAAATGCTGCCTCACAGCACGTCCCTCCTGGCCATCCCCTCTTGCATGACCTGCATCCCCTTCACCTCCATCCTCATCCCCGTCATCATCCTCATCAGGTGCCTCCATTTCAACGTCAGGGGGCAGTGGCACATTCCGTCTCATACACATATTGTGCAGCATGACACATGCCGTGGTGATCTTTGCAACCTTCTCATGGCCATACAGGAGGGCGCCACCAGACCTGCTAATGCACCTAAACCGTGACTTCAGCAGTCCGAAAGTCTGCTCGATGACGAGGTGGGTACGGGTATATGCATGATTGTATTCTTCTTCGTGCCTGTTCTGTGGGTTCCGTACAGGTGTGAGGAGCTACCTCTTCAGGGGATAGCCGGCATCACCTACATGAGGGGAGGAATGGGTTCCTGTTACTTTTTGACACATGTGTGGCCTGTTCATGTCACATACTTTGGCCTATCATTTTGATTCATGTACACATTCAACTGCATCAATGAATATGGTCTGTGTGACTGCTTTGTGCAAAGGTGAGCACAAGCATGCAAGTAGACATGCCCCATGGATGCCTCCAACAGTGACTGCCATGTCCTGGGTGAGGCCAGGTCATTGGTGTCCCTGTGGGCAGGCACATTTGGTACCACACTGGTGGTGTACTGTCCTTCTGACATTGCTGTTGCCATGCTGAGAGGCAACACTTCAGTGGTGCCATGGGTTTGTGGTGCGTTGCCATAGCTAGGGGGTATACCTTTGCATGCATCCAATGGCACAATGCATTGTTGATGTTGTGCTGTAGGAATGCTGCATGACTATGTTGGCGGCATGGATGACATTTGTGTATTTCATGGCGTGGAGTGTCGTGCAATGTGGATGAGGATTGATGTTTGATGTCACCAGATTTGAGTTGTCAGCTCTGTCGTGTGGCATATACTTGCATGTCCGTTCATCCCAAGTACGTTGCTGCCCTCACAGATGCCCATTGGCGTACATTGGTACGTGCATTTGGGCGACGGACTACAGGCTACACCCAGTTGGAGTATCTATCTATCCCCCCCCATGCACACCCAGTTGGAGTATCTATCTATCCCCCCCAATGCACACCCAATTGGAGTATCTATCTATCCCCCCCAATGCACACCCAGTTGGAGTATCTATCTATCCCCCCCCCCAATCACACTGCCATGTGCTTAGCATGGAACTCACCAAGTAGCCACAAACGTTGTCCCATTTGTCGCTCCATGTAGCGGGGGATAGTTGAGTTCCGCAGGACCATGGAATCATGGGTAGATCCTGGAAATCGGGCACAGCAATGTGTGATTATCTTGTTTGCGTCACATACCATTTGGACATTGATGGAGTGGAATTGCTTCCTGTTTCGGTAGACTACTTCATTGTGATGTGGGACGACCAATTCCACATGTGTACAGTCGATGGCCCCAATGCAACTTGGGATGCCTGCCAGTGAATAGAAGCCAACTTTGGTGTTTGCAATCTCCTGGGCAGTCCGTGGCATGGATATGTGTTCGGGTGCATGCTTCAGGAGGGCATCGAGTACCTGGTTCAGTATGCATGAGAATACTGGTTGGGAGATGCCATGCATCTGCCCCACTGTATGCTGGTAGGTTCCTGTGGCCAGGAAGTGGAGCACTGTCACCACCTTGAGTAGAGGGGGGATGGCAGTTCGGATATCTATGAGGCTCACAATGTCATTGTGTATCATGTCCACGATGCTGGTGATGGTGTCCCGGTCCAGACGGTACAGGGTGTGTATCTCCTCAGGTGTTAGGTTAAATGGACTGGCTCTGATCCGGGGAATTGGTGGGTGCCTCTGTGGTATGATTAGGTGGCATGGTGGTGCTTGCTGTGCCTGTCTGGCCCTCCTCCTCCTCCTGCCTCTCCTCTATGCAGCCTGTTGTTGTAGCAGCAGCGCTGCAATCAGGTCCTCCAGGCCATGTAATGCTGCCAGTATTGGAACCATCTTGGTGTGGGAAGGGGTGTGGTGTGCTTCTTTTGAGCAGCCACAGTCTCCATTGCCTCCACCTGTGCTGATTTTGGCCACCTGTGGCAGGTGTTGACACTGCTTAGTTCTTTTAACGGGTGGTTCACGATGATGGTATTGCTGCCATGCCGGTAAGGGGTTTTGGGGTATTTACCATGGCGCTATTGCCGTGTGCACTGGCCTTGTGATGGTGTGCTATTAGCAGCATCTCGTTATTTACGGGTTGGTGGGTCGCGCGCACGCGGACTGACCGCTATTAGTGGCACCGTAATTAGCGGTGCCGCTAATGGCGGTGAGCCGGGTCGTAATCCGCATGGGCATTTATCGTTACCGGTATTCCATTACCGGTAATGTTAAATTCCTACTTCCATCCGTGTAATAAGGCCCTATATGTTCTTCAGGACATTAGCGCTGATGAGCAAATATTTGTTAAAAGGAGGATGTACGCGAATAAGGTAACATACCTTTCGTTGATGGTTCATCAATAATTGATTAACAGGCACTGTGTCAGGCGCACAGGAGCAACTGTGGTGAGACTCACATCAGGGGAATACAAGGTATTGTCAAGGGTGCCCCTGCCATCAAGTTACTCCGGCCAGGCAGCTGTACTAATGGCCCTTATCAGAGCATTAGAATTGTCCATAGGATGTCCCATGACTATTTATTTTCACTCAGCATATGTCACGTCCACAGTACACTCAGGCCTTTCAAGCCAGCCATTAAGAGGATTAAAGAAATCTGCTGGCACACCTGTGCAACATGCTGCATTATTGTCCCGGGACGTACGTGTAAAGCACTTCCTCAATATAAGAAAACGATTTTACAGTACAACAAAGAATGGATGCAGGGAACAGTGGGTAAACTGTTTAAACCAGGACCAGAAGAAGGCTTATTAAAGGCAATTAAAACTTACTAGAACATATGCTTATGTATTTGTTGGCAAATACATAAGCTTACTTATGTCCTACAGACAATATACCCAAGGACAAACAATGGTGCGCTAGCATCTAGAATGCATTAGCAAACAAAATAATAAATTTACAGTCCAAAATTGCAAAGAAAAAGGCCCCCCTGAGCTCTACAGGAACTCAGACTACCTCTCTGACTGACACACCAACCTCTGATGTACCAAGCAGCTGTACACCTTTTAGCTTCACCAACATTTCCATACTGGAAACTGAAAAGGTTATTTTATCCCTGAAACCATCGAACTGCCAGGGCAACAGTTGCCCAGCACAAGTAATTAAAGACACAGCTAGAGACTTAGCACCCTTCATTTCCAAGCTAATCAATGCCTCCTTCAGATCTAGCACTGTGCCCTCCAACCTCAAAGAATCATGGGTACTGCCTCTCCTTAAAAAGCAGACCCTGGACCCAGCCATCCCCACTAACTATAGGCCCATTACTACGGTCCCGTTCCTTCTTAAAATTATCGACAGAGTAGCCTACCTCCAGATCCAAAACTATCTGGAGACGAACCAACTACTAGGATCATGCCAATCTTGATTCAGACCTCAACATGGTACTGAAACGGCATTAATTGACCTCAAGACTCAAATCGACGAGTTGAAGGATAAAGGTAAAACAGCTATGCTTCTCCTCCTCGACTTATCGGCGGCTTTCGACCTGGTTGACCACGCAGTGTTATGTAAGCATCTAACGTCTGCCGCCCATTTCTCAAGGGAAGCTATAGCCTGGGTACAATCCTTCCTAGCCAACCGCACAATGAGATGTTCTCCCCCTTAGCCTCAACTGACCCAATACACATCACCTGTGGCGTTCCACAAGGTTCATGTGTCTCTCCCACAATGTACAATATCTTCACTAAACCACTCTTCGACAAACTTGACATATTGGGGATAACTTATACAAATTACGCGGACGACACGCAGATCCTTATACCACTATCTGGCAACTTTGTCGCAGACTCAGTTCTAGTGAACAAGATTTACCTTCTTATTCAGGCATGGATGGCCTCCCACGGCCTCTGCCTGAATGACGACAAAACAGCGATACTGATCCTGGGCTCCGACTCCAACCTCAAAAAACTCAGCCCTAGTTACACAGCCTTTAACATAGATCAAGGTGGTAACCGAGGTAAAAACACTAGGTTTCTACCTTGATTCCACACTTTCTCTCAAAAAACAAGTTAACTCTCTGGCCTCATCTACAGCCTACACCTGCAAATTAATCAGGGCCTGTAGACCCTACCTTTCCAAAACTAACTGTATCACGCTAGCCAACGCCTTAATAATGTCTAAATTAGATTATTGCAACGCCCTATATGCAGGCGCCAATAAAACCATCATAAACAAAATGCAAATTCTACAGAACAATGCTCTCAGAGCTGCCTTGGACATACCCCGAAGAGAGCATATATCTAATATCAGGAAAGACCACCACTGGCTTAAAATTAGTGACAGAATACTCCTCAAGACGCTCTCTATCACTTACAAAGGACTGAACAATACCGCACCACCCTATATCTTGGCCAGACTGACTAGAAAATCCACCAGACACCACACTAGAGCCTCTAACCATCTTCTGCTAGACACCCCCAGATTCAAACTCACAAAATCGGGCGGTGCTAGTTTCCCGGTTAGAGCGGCCTGCGCTTGGAATGCACTTACTTCTGCACTAAGAGTTGATCAGCCCTACTCTAGATTCAGATGTAAAGTGAAAACCTGGCTCTGGTCTAAAGACACCCACCAAACTGGTCCCCGGCACTAGACACTAGCAGGCCGATTCATGTAATTCCTCACAAAAGTGTTGCACGCGGCTGGCGCACAGCGTGCCCGTGCGAATGTCTGCGCCAGCCTCGTGCGATAAAATCAATTTCCGCGCACAGCGTATTCATGGATTCTCTCCTCCAAAAGCAGACGTGGCGCAGAGACCCTGCAGCAGCGCCAGTTACGCCCCCAAGAACGCCCTCACGCAAGGAAAAGCCATCAAGATCGCAAAACCATCGCAAAGGGCTGCACCAACACTGTACCAGTTTACCTGACTGGCAAATAGCAAACGCAAAGCGGGGAACGCGTATTACGGGTGTCGGGAACACGCGTGCGTGAGAAGTTTCACACGCGATCTGGCCTGGGGGAGCGTGTGCGTGTATTTCAGGGGTGCGCGAGAAGTATTACATGCGAATGGCCTGGGTGCGTGTATTTCAGGGGTGCGCGAGAAGTATTACATGCGAATGGCCTGGGTGCGTGTATTTCAGAGGTGCGCGAGAAGTTTCACACGCAATTGGGCTGCGTGCGGGTATTTCAGGGGTGCGCGGGAAGTTCCACACGCGATTGCCCTGGGCGCGTGTATTTCAGGGGTGCGCGAGAAGTTCCACACGCGATTGCCCTGGGCGCGTGTATTTCAGGGGTGCACGGTAAGTTCCACACGCGATTGGCCTGGGCGCGTGTATTTCAGAGGTGCGCGAGAAGTTTCACACGCGATTGGGCTGCGTGCGGGTATTTCAGGGGTGCGCGGGAAGTTTCACACGCAATTGGGCTGCGTGCGGGTATTTCAGGGATGCGCACGAAGTTTTACACGCGATTTCAGCAGGGTACGTGTATTTCAGGGGTGCCGGGGAGTCCTACATGTGATTTGGCAGTGTGGGTCCTCCCAGGTGTTCCCTGTACACCCTCCACAGCCCCTGCAGGCAGCCTACACCACAGGGGACTACCCTGCATCCCTGGTCATGTCCCGCAGGCAGCCCACCCAACATGGGCATGCCCCCCTGCTAAGGCACATGTCTCCTTGCACTAATGATCACCAACTCATATCCCCTTGCACCCTCACCCCCAGCATTTCGGGGCAACTGCCAGCAGGCCCCCACCCATGTCCAACTCATGTTCCCCACCACCCCCACACACCAGCACTATGGGGCACCTGCCAGCAAGACCCCACCCATGTCCAACTCATGTTCCCCACCACCCCCACCCCCCAGCACTGTGGTGCACCTTCCAGCAGGCCCCAACTCATGTTCCCCAGCCAACATGTCATCACAATCTAGATCCCTGGTCCCTATGGTCAGCCTCCAAATGCAAAACACCCACCCAAGTATTGCATCCACCCACTCAGAAATGGCAATTACATGACAGAACACCAATTGCAAGTTTCGAAACAAACACATGTCCCTCACATACACCCAATGGGTGTCAGTGAATCTCAAAACCCATATCATGATATGCATGAAACCAATGAGATGATACTACACATTGAAGTTCGATAAAAAAATATGTATTAAAGGAAACATAAATAGATTCAAAAATAAAGAAACAGAAATGGGAATGTACAAAAATGAAAAGAAGCAGGTCCGTGAAAAAAAGCAAAACCAAAAATCATAATCCAAAGTAATGGTGTCCAAAGTCACTGTCCACAAAAGCAAATCCAATGGGAAATAATAATTGAAAGCTATTGCTCCATGGGTAAATTGTGAAAGAAAAATAAAATCCAACAGTGAACTATGTACAGACGAACAAGCCAGGGTCCATTATCCCAACAAGAGAAATGAAACCTATCTAACAACACTAACTAATAAAATAAACTATATACAAAAATGTGGCCAATGTCCAAAAGGTCCAAAATAAATCAAAAAACAAAGGAAACCTAACACTACCTACATAACTATGTACAAGGGCAGTGGGCTAGTCTGACGGCTCACTTTTGGATGTCCCGGCCCAGGGCATCATCGAACTCCTGCTCAATGTCCCGGAGGCGGTCCTCCTCCATGGCCCCGAGGGTCCGCAGGGCCGTCAACGTGTCCACCTCCAACCCCCTGCGGATTGCCTCGAGGCACTCGGCCCACCTCAGGGCCCTCCGCATGGAGTTCTCCGCCCTGACCATTGTGAGCCGTGCCTCTTCCGCCCGCTGCCGCTCCGCATCTATGGCGTGGCCCAACCGCTGCCACACGGAAGACACTCTCTGTCCTGGGTCCTCCTGCCCTCCGGCCGATGCCTGCCCCTCCGATGTTGAAGGCCCTGAGTCTTCATGGCTCCCACCACGTTGCTGCTGCTGCTGTGGCTCTGCCCGTACACTGCCTCCTGCTGCCTGCACATCCTCCGCCAGCTGGGGTGCAGTCGTTGATGTGGCCACCCCTGCTGGACGTCCGACTCCCAACTGTGGCAGGGATGCCTCCTCCACCAGCCTGGCCGCACCGTCAGAGGCAGCTCCACAGGGCACCCAGGTGACTGATGGGTGGGAAGATGGCACGGAGGACGACTGGCGCGTAGGGGGTTCAGTTGAGGAGGGGGTCGTAGCAAGCCCCATCAAACGGAGGAATCCGGCCTGGGTGACCTGTCCCAGCAGGCTGACGTGGTCAACAAGCCATTAGAGATGACGTGCAGCCTCCTCATGAAAATACTGCAGGTCACCTCGCATGGCCTTTTGACGCAACGCCACACCAGTCAGGACAGGCTCAACCCGGACACGGATAGCCACATCTGCAGGCAGAGGAAGGCCAGTTGTCGTTTGCTCATCCCCTGCCTGAAAACGGGTCTGGACGTAGGCATCCCTGCTGGTGCAAGATGATGCAGGGACAGGATCAGGGACAGGATTGCACACAGGCACCTCCCCGGCGGCCTGTGCTGCCTCCTGTCCTTGGTCCTGCACTGCACCACTAGCACCAGTGGGATCCCCACCTCCAGACCCCATCTCTGTTGCTTGCACGGCCTCCTCCTCCACCAAACCCCCCACCAACCTGGATGACTCCGTGCCATCTTCCCCTGTTGGGCCCTGTGGGGTCCCAGCTGCCCCTTCTGCTGCCGAGGATTCCAACTCCAACCTCTGCCTCTTGGACCTCCCCCCGGCAGCTGCGGCCTGGGACGCGGCACCGGACTCCTCACTCCCCGACGAGATTACAACATGGGAGGGTCGCCAGGCCTTGCGTCTCCGGCTGGCGGTGGGATCCCCGCCGCTGTGCTCCACAGCACCTTCTCCGCCCTCTTCATCAGTTGATGCTGCAGACAGGGAGAAATAAAACACAGGCATCAGGGCACTGTACAATGGACACATACACACATGACAGTTGTACATGAGTGGCATTGGCAAACCTCAGACATGCCATCACAATCCCCAACACACATGTCATTTCAACTCGCACACATGAGCCATACCACAGCCATATCGCAACTGCCAGCACCATCCATACCCATACAACAGCATGAGCAGGCAAAGCTGAGGCAGACATCACATGCAACACAGGAAGTGCACCACACATGTACACACACCACCACACTTGCATGCATGTGTACACCTCTGCCAAGTGTCGCAGTGTACAGATGGGCATCCATGTCACATCTGCCAATCAGGCTTCCACATCCTGCTGTCACATGCATCCATGTTGCATCACTGTTGCACCCTTGTCAAATACACCCAAATGCACATGTACACAGTGCTGATACATGCAGCTGAAAACAACATACATGCGTGACATCACGGACATGTCTACTTACATACACATTCATCCAAACATGTGTGCCCACACAACTGCATCTGGCATGCAAGCCTACACACACAAGCACCATCCATGTCTCACACATTACAGCCCTCGCATGTGTTAGCCCCACGGCCCTGTACACCCCCACCCATACTCGACCCCATACAAACAGATGTGCAACCTGCACACTACTGAAACATCACCACACACACAGCTCACAATCAGGATGCATGTACACTTACCGCTCGACTCCAGACGGGTCTGCCTCTCAAGGACCTGGACGTGGAGCGCTGGGGATATGCGTTCCAGGACCCTCATCTGATCTTCTGACAAGTGGCCCCGGCGCCCCTTGGCATCCGCTGCCTTCAAGAGGCGCCGGGCCTTGTTCAGGGTCCTGGACCTGAAGTCCTCCCAGCGCTTCTTGACATGTTGGAAGTCGCGGACTGCCACCCCCTCCGCGTTGATGGCAGTCACGATGTCAGTCCAGATCCGAGTCCGTCCTTCCTTGTCGGCGCGGGAACTTCCGAAGAGAGCATCATACTGCCCCAGGACTTGCTCCACCAGGACACCAACTTCGGTGGCACTGAAGCTGGTGCCCCTCTGCCTCTCTGGCCGGGGGTTGTCAGTGGTGCCAGATGTTGCAGTGCCCGACATGACAACCCCAGAGGCAGGAGTGGGTGGGCAACTGGGTCCTGGGGCTGGGCTGTGGAGAAATGGAATCCCAGTCGGGAGTCCTCGGTTCCAGCAGGGGTGGTCACAGCAACAGCACCCCTGGCTGATGTGCAGGCAGAAAATGGCAGGGCACGTGGGCAGCAGGCAGTCAGGCAGCAGCAGATGGCAGGTGGGAGCGTGCTCGGGGCTCTGGGGGGCAGTAGTTCGGCCTTCTGGGCAGGAGCGTGGTCTTCCGTGTGCTTACGCGTGGCCAGCTTGATACGGAGTGATTTGGCACGTGAAAATTCTGCACGTCAGCGTGTGAATCGAGAAAAGGCCCTTACTGCGTGAGCGTGTCAGCACGCATACGCGATTCCATTGGACCAAAGGCCCTTAGCACGGGCATTGCTTTTCGTGGGGTGCAGTGCGTGTGTCTTGCAGGCGTTGGGGTTCACACGCTATTACTTCACAGCGGGTGGGTGTTGGCTACGCGTTCTTCTACACGCAAGGCAGACGGTGAGTGGTACCCTGCTCCCCCAGGCCCGATCGCGTGTAAAACCACCCGCAAGCCCCTGAAATACACGTACCCCGCTCCCCCAGGCCCGATCGTGTGTAAAAACACCCGCGAGCCCCTGAAATACACGTAACCCGCTCCCCCAGGCCCGATCGCATGTAAAAACACCCGCGAGCCCCTGAAATACATGTACCCCGCTCCCCCAGGCCAGATCGCGTGTGAAAACACCCGCGAGCCCCTGAAATACACGCACACGCTCCCCCAGGCCCGATCGCGTGTGGAACTTCTCGCGCACCCCTGAAATACACGCACACAGGCCAATCGCGTGTGAAACTTCTCGCGCACCTCTGGAATACATGTGCCCAGGCCAATCGCGTGTGGAACTTCTCACACACCTCTGAAATACACGCGCACAGGCCAATCGCGTGTGGAACTTCTCACGCACCTCTGAAATACACGCGCCCAGGCCAATCGCGTGTGAGAAACTTCTCGCGCACCTCTGGAAGACACGCACTCGCTCCCCCAGGCCCGATCGCGTGTGAAACTTCTCGCGCACCTCTGAAATACACGCACACGCTCCCCCAGGCCCGATCGCATGTGGAACTTCTCGTGCACCCCTGAAATACACACGCCCTGGCCAATCGCGTGTGAGAAACTTCTCGCGCATCTCTGGAATACACGCACACGCTCCCCCAGGCCCGATCGCGTGTGAAACTTCTCGCGCACCTCTGAAATACACACACACGCTACCCCAGGCCCGATCGCGTGTGGAACTTCTCGCGCACCCCTGAAATACACGCGCCCAGGCCAATCGCGTGTGAGAAACTTCTCGCGCACCTCTGGAATACACGCACACGCTCCCCCAGGCCCGATCGAGTGTGGGCCTTCTCGCGCGTGTAGGACTTTGGTGCACATTTTTTTCCTGCGCAGGGACGCTACCGCCTGCTTTCGTGTGGCGGACATGTATGGGCCTGTGCGCGTCTTTGGCCGTACGCTGTTTTTCCCTATTCGATTCCATGAATACGTGTTGTAGGCGAGGGTGTGGGCGTTCTGCGCACTTGCCTCCTGTACTTCCCCCGTGACGCCCACATTTTCACGAGTTGTTCCTCATTCTGCGTGTGACGCCCCGTGTTACGCCTACTTTTGTTATGTGCGCCGCGCTATGTGCGAATTCGCTGTGGCCTTATTGCACGGCGTTCGATGACCTGTGCGCCAGCGTGCGCCAGCGTGCGCCACGCACTTTTTCAGCGTACATCCCACATTTTGCGCGTGCACGGACTTCCATGAATTGATGTGCAATGTTTTCTGTGCGATAATCGCACTTGCACTGCGATTTTCGCTATTTCACTGCGAATCCCACGTTTTCGCAAGCGTGCGCCGTTTTTTCGGTGCACATTAATTCCATGAATCGGCCAGTAGATCTTTGCATGTAATAATTTGAAACCTGGACTGCCTTGAAACCTGTACTATAGACTAGTGTGATCTGATGTACCCAGCTTGTATATGTGTACTGTAAATACTGTAATAACATGTAACGCATTCATTGTATGTAACCAAGCTTAAGTATTCTTGTTACCGCTGCGCCCGGCCACCCCAGGGTTTTGAGCGCATTATCAAATAATAAACTAAACTAAACATATAAAGGGAAATGGGTGAAAAATAGGCTGAGCATACTTGATTAATGGAAAATGTTTGTAGAGGAACAGAATGTCCCCGAGAATGGTAAAGAAGGATTCAGTCAGGTGTACAGTCAGGCCACCGCCCCTGCCCCCTTTTGGGTCGTACCTGCTACAGCCTGCTGTAGGATACACCAAGCCCCAGTTCTCACCACCAGACAAAGACACAAAGGGAACATAGGGAAACCCAAGGACAAAACCAGAGAAAATTAGAAGGCAGAGGAGGAGCTGGCAAACAGCACAGTGGCAAGGGGAGGGGCAGTGTGTGTTTATAGGTACAGACCAATGGAGTGTGGGGAATGTTATTTTTAAGATTGCTAGTAAAGCTATCAAATATTTTCAGATTGCTACAAAGGAAGAAACACCCAACGCAGGGTAGGCCACAGGGGTCCACAATATTCGAGCGAACACAACAGTGTAGATCATGAATCGATATATACTGATGGAGAAGTAGAGGACAGTGACTATGGGTGGGGGAAGGAGAACCCAGAAGGGTATGATGCGAGGGAATGTATCACAGTATAAAAAGTAATTTAGTGTGTATGTAGTGTAGTTAATGAGAATGGGGTGAATGTTACTGCTAGTGTTATGTTGTGTATAGTTGATACATTGTAGATTCACACACAACATAATAACAAGTCTATCGATACAATGTGAACACAAAGTAGTTGTGTGAATAGATTGATTGGAAAGACATGTTGTTTTGGCAGACATTTTAAGATGCAGGAGTTTTCCACTGTTGATTGAATGAAAACAAATGTGGGGGCAATTTCGTTAGATTGGGCTGTTTGTCTCATTGCTATGTCAATTGTTTCCTAGGGCTATATATGAGCTCCGGTTCTTGCATTCTGTTCATTGGAGCAGTGTACATCCATCCTTCAGATATTTCCTTCATGTCCAGCTGCAAAATCTTACATTTCAATAGAAGAGTCAAACTTGAATCATGATTCACGATTATTTTCCTTCGAAGACATCACTTCACCTATGGTGCCAGTATTAAGCAACTTATTGAGAAATTCAAAAGACAAATATGGTGTATTGCTATTGTAACTTTTAAGTAGAAGATAGCATATTTTGGTATGATGCACAGGCATAAAACGTACTTGGTGGTACTGACTATTACGATTATATTGATTCATTATTTACCTCAAAGATGTTACAGTCTTACCATGGTTTTGAGGTGCATTATCATCATGGAGTGCTGAACTTATTTCTGTATTATTTTGTATGTGGCCAAGTGAGGGCACACACTATTTCATTTATTCAAAGACCTTAAAATCTGTATTTATATATTTGATTTATTTACAAAAGCCCAGAGGCATAGGAGTGCTAGAACATCACAACCACACACTCAAACAGATAGATGGAGTCATTCAGAGACCATTGTACTTGTGGCAAGAAGTAGGTCAGCAGAAAGTCTTGCTTTCAATTTCCTTTTAAATTTCGGAAATGCTGCTCAAGCTCGAAAATCAGGAAGAAGAGCATTCCACAGTACCGGGGCTGCATGTGGAAAAGATCCACGAGTAACACAGGACAATTGGGTATGTGGGGTGACCAGCAGGCAAGTGTTGTTAGACTGGAGGGCTCTACGGTTTCTACGGCTGGAAGCCAAGAGAGATGTTTAGCCAAATATTCAGGACCTTGCCCATAGATGCAAGAATGGGAGATGCAATGGACCCGAAACAGAATGTGCTTGCTCACGGGGAGCCAATGTAGGGCTCTGCGAGCAGCGGACACATGGTCTGTTGTAAGAAGACCTTCAACTATGCACACTGCACTGTTCTGGATAATCTGGAGCCGAGATAGATCCCCACTGGTGAGGCCTAGCAGGAGACTGGCACAATAGTCGAGTCCTGATCCTATAATGGCATGTGCCACCATAGCACAGTTGTTAACCTTCAAAAATGGCCATACTTGTGCGAGCAATATGAGGTGCATGTCATCAGGCTGTTCACCTGAGTCCACGTTGTCAGGTTCTGATCCAGGGTAACACCCAATGTTTTTACTTTTGGTTGCGTTTCCCAGCCACATCAAACTGTCATATTCTTGCCCTAGTTTCTTGATTTGGGGCCCAGAACTGACCACCATGAGTTCTGTTCTGGCGTCGTTTAGTGCTAGCTTAATCGCCAGAATCCATGTTTGAATCAGTCTGTAAGTGCTATTTGAGGAAGCAGAGTCAACATCATAATCACCTGACAGTGGCACAAGGCACTGCGTGTCATCACCGTAGTTTTCATAAACTATGCCAGCGGCATCCAGTTGGTCAAATAAGGGGTGCGTAAAGAAATTAAATAGAGTAGGGGACACGCTTGATCCCTGGGGCACCCCACAAGAAATGAGAAACTCCTCTGCACAAATGTCTTGGATATTGTTAATCATGAAAGCTCTGGCCTTATGCTCAGATAAGAATGAGTGTACCCATTGTGCCGCCTCCACTGAGAAGTATGCTGTGCTACAAAGTCTATTCACGAAGATGCTGTGATCAACAAGATCAAACGCTGCAGACAGATCTAGTAGAACCAGCAGGACTGTGTCACCCTTATAAAAGATGTTTAAAATGTTAGATTTAAGGTCTAAGAGGGTAGACGCTGTACTATGGGCACGGCGGAAGCCGGATTGTGCACATAGGAATGGCGTGAATGGAGGATAGCACAGGGGCAATGCACTGGTCTTGGAAGCAAGGCCATGAAGAGCAACAGAGGCTTGAATCCCGGAATCCCGGATCCACGCTTTGAAACCAAACTCAGCTATGGTATTAGGCGTGTTATAAATACCCAATTAAATAAATAAAATAAAATTGTTTCTGTTAGACTTTTTTTATCAATGGGGAGATCCAGGCCTGTTTAATACTCACCGGGGCAGAACTTTCCCTAAAGGGGGCATTTATACATTAAGAGATTACCGGGACCAATTGCGGGCCTCACTCATTGACGATCAGGGCAGGACAAATATCTCCCTTTCCATTTGTAGGTTTTAGCTGCCTTGGAACATTTGTGAGATGCTCCTCGCTAATGGGTTGAAACTCAAATGTAGGGTGTTGCACAATGTGAGTTGATCAGAAAGTTTCCCTGTGCATGCTTGGCTTTAATAGAGATGTTCTTTTGGATATTCAGCAATTTATTACACATAGGGCAACATTACAAGAATTGTGGAATGGGTTAATGTGTGCCGCTAATGGAGGCGGACCCGTTAACACCATTCTGCAATATTATGAGGTCCGCTCGCGGGACCCGATGTGGGTCCCGCAAGGGGACCAGGGAGCTAACAACGGGCCGGTCATAATCGGACCATTGTTAGCTCCCGCACCCATTCCCATTGAGCCCTATGGGGGCTCAAATGGGAATGGGGAGGGTCCGGGCCTGGGTTCCCAGTAGGAGGAATTACCGGGCCTTCCGAACTTGGAATGGCCCGGTAATTCCCCATTCAGGGAAGCCAGACCCGGTATTGGAGGCAGCCATGGCGCCAATAGCGCCATGGCTACCTCCAAAGTCGTAATGAGGCCCATGGTGTCTTCGATGGTCTGACATCACTTAATATACCTTGTGAACTGCGATGAAATAAGACATGGGTCCCCCAGTTCTTTAAGAATCCTAAACAATTCCTTTGCGTTGGAGCCCGCCCCCTCAATCCTCATGTTATAGATGCATTTTTTTGCTGTTAAAATTGCATTTTTTATTTTTTATTTTATTGGTTTAAATTCAAACCTTTAAAATATTACAAAAACAATTTCAAATCAAATCAGATCCATCAACTTAGATACAAAACCCCAAAGACCACCACCCTCCCATACTCCATTGTCGTCCTACTCCAGTCTAGTCAGCTAGTGTGACTCCACATGGCTTTGTTTGGGGTTGATCAGTCTGATGCTGAACATCCATATTTAGCCTCTCCTCTATTGCCGCCAAAAAGATGTTAATGGCAAGATTAGTTTCATGTCAGTACCATTCCACATTCTCATCCACCATTCTTCTGCGCACACAAATATCTTTTAGACCTGGACAGAACAACACCAAATGTTTGAGTGATTCCACTTCATTCTCACAGAACCGACAGACAGGATTCACTCCTGCATTGCCGGCCCAATGACTGTATCGCTCTTTAGCGAAACAGCAGAAAAAGTCTGCAGGCTTTTGGACTCGTAAATAAGTGCAGATATTTTTGTAGCACATTATATCCTCTTGCTTCTGCAGGTGATTTTTTCATTGCCCTAGCAACGAGACGCTCACTACAAGTGGCTTCCCAGTCTGCCTGCCAGATCTTTACTTTTGCTGCCGTGGGATTTCCTTGTAGAGTGACCAGACTAATATTATATGCGAATAAAAGATCTTCACAGCGTTTTGTCCATAAGGAAACCATATCCACTTCCGCATTGTGAACTATGCGAAATTGCAGAATTCCTTCCTGAGCTCTAGTTTTCCGGTATAAAGCCAATTGGTTCCAGATGATCCGAGCATGCAACGAAATTAACGCCAGTTCGTATCTTATGCATGCTATTGAAATTCCAATTGGAAGACTTAGAGCTTTAGTCCAGAACATATGTTCGAGCGATGCCCAGTGATTTGATGGACATCCGAAAGCATTTTCTGCTCCGTACGTAAGGATTGGCGACACCTTTTGTTCGTAAAAGTTTCTCAGGGGTTGCATCGAGAATCTTTCAAATTTTTTATTAATCAAAAGGCCCTGACATGCTAACTGACCACATTTCCTCTTTGATTCATGCGTCCAAGGGTCGTCGCAAATGCTGGAATTTACCATCATGCCCAAGTACTTCACGCTTTTTGATATGTGTAATTTATCTTGCCCAAGTTTCCACACAAATTTTGTCTCCAATGATCTCAAAGTAACGCTAGAGTTATGGAATATAAGTATTTCACTCTTTTTGGCGTTAATTTTCAAGTTGTTTAGATTCACGCACCTCTGTACAGCCTCTAGTTTGCGTTGTAGGCCGATTGGAGTCAAATCCAAGATTACCAAATCGTCAGCATACAACATCCAATTTATTGGTGACGATTTGAGCTTAGGTGGAAACGCCCTCACTGCTGATATTGCATCACCAATATCTGATATGAAGAGGCTGAAAATTGCAGCTGCCAGTGGGCAACCTTGTTTGACACCCTTATGTGTCTTAATCTGGGCAGATAGAGAGCCAGACTGGTCCAAACAAATGGTGATCGATGTATCCGTGTGTAGTTCTTTGATAGCAGCTAATAAACCAGCAGGGCAGCCCCATGAACCTAACTTTTGCCAAAGAAGCTCTCGATCAATCATATCAAAGGCACAGGAGAAGTCCACAAACGCAAGGTAGATTTTGCTGTTTGTGCGCTGTGCTTCCATTTTTAATAGGTTCAAGATGAGTAAGTTCAGCAAACACCCAACATTTTTGACAAAACCTGCTTGTCTTTCATCGATCCTTTTTGCTGATTGAACCCAAATAACCAGTTTTTTTTGTAATAGCGTTGCGTAGATCTTGCCTAAAACATCAAGCAATGCAATTGGCCGATAATTTTGAGGTGACCTTCTGTCACCTTTTTAAAAAATTGGCACAATTATCCCTGTTTTCCAGGAACTTGGCGACTGCCGAGACATGATTATTCTTGCAAATAAATCCACACATAAGTCAGCCCAAAGGTCAGGAAACTGTTTGATCATTACATTCGCCAACCGTCAGGACCGGGTGCCCTAGAGTTTTTGGCTTTCTTGATAACCTCGCAAATGTCTTCTCTCGGGAAATGTAAGTCCCATGGAGTAGGGTCAATCACTGTTAACGGCTGTACCAACGGGTCTTTATTGTAAAGTGTTGTAAAATGCTTCACCCACTCGAATTCGGTTACCGGACGCACTTGCAACGCTTCTTGTGGTGATTCCATGCGATTAATAACAAGCCAAATTTTCCACTCTGTTTGGTTATTAGGGTTTTCAGCATGGCCTCCGCGTCTTGCTGATGTAATAGAAATGTATGGCTTTTTAGCCAATTTTTATAGGCTTGTTTTGTGATTCTGTTTTTGACGCTATTTCACACTTTGGCCCATGGTTGTTACTCTGAATTTTGGCTCGCATTCATCTTTTGCGCTGCATCACTATTAAATCAAAACAATGTTTGTTATGAAATGATAGGTGTTTTAGACCAATGTTCTTTACTTTAAATTGACACAGTAGCGAAGCATATTCAGCCTCCTTCGGGCTGCCCTTTAATTGGTTACATAAGTTTAACACCTCTTGTTCTTCCAGCCTTACTCTTAAGGGGTTAGATTCGACCCGCACTTTTGTTCTCCATTGTCGTGGTTGAGCTACTATCATGTTTTGAAATTTCAGCTCTAACAATTCATGGTCACTATGAACCATTGCCCGAACTTTTAAAGAGTTTATCCTGCCATGCATAGCATCCGAAATGAAAACATAATAAATCGTTGACGATTGATCATCACAATGCCACGTAGACTTTGCTGGAATATCCCCATGCGTGCAGCCGTTTACCATAGTTAAGCCTCTTACATTCAATTCTTCCGACCAGTCTATCGCCAGTTGTGATTCAGCTGGATTCTGTGGCTTAAAGAAATCGATGTTTAGATCACCACATATTATCATTCCCCCCCTTTATTTGCTTCAAGAAGGTTGTCAATGATTGTTGTAACTTGATCAAGGAACGGGTAAGAACCTGTCCAACGATGATTCCAGTACAGGTTTATTAAATGGATTATATCTACCTCCTTTCCTGCATGATTGAATTTGCCTATCTCAGAGACTTGAATGTATGAGGTGTAATTTTTTCAGTTTAGTAATCAATACCCTGAAGATCGCTTAATCATTGTTAGCAGGCCAGCTATCGGTCTCCCCTTTTCGGCTCTAGTGGCAGGATTCAGTGCACATTCAAACTCTGAGATCACTGGTGTTTCTAACATCCAGGTTTCTTGCAGACACACCAATTGCAAATTGAGAAGCCAGTCATCATTTTGCAAGTGCATGAAGCCACGTGTGTTCCATGACGCAAAAGAGCAGAGCTGTGATTCCTCCTTCGTTGGGCATTAACTTGAAGTTTTAGTGTTCAGAGCACTAGCAAGCCAATTCCAGTCTCGGCTGCTTTCTCTACCCAAAGCGCTTCATTTTTATGTTTTTTAGTTGCTGCACTGTAGGTGGTTTTGTCTTGAACTGTCTGTGTTTTTGGCCATTGCTTCATGGCTCTCACCATTGCTATTTTTAACATTTGAATCTCAGAGCGATACAATTTTTTATTAGGTTGGTGTTTAAGCAGCCTAGGTTTTATTTGAGCTAGCATATTGACCGCCTTCTCAAGTGTGTTGCCAAAAGTCATTGCTAGTTTATCTGAATTATTTAGATTATTATATTGTCCGTCATGGGAGAGAGCAAAGGTGTAATTGCCGTAAGGGATAGCTTGCACAGTTTTCTATACAACGTCCATACCTTTGCAGGCTTGATTTTGTGCTGTGCAGGTAGGGACATATTCCATTCCAAAAGGAAATTGTCGAACCAAGGAGAGGTAAAGCTCTTGAGGCTATTTATAGAGATGTTCGGTGTGAGATGTTATGTAAAACCCCAGCCCCCCATAGTCAACTTCACAAGTATTGCCTGTGAGTCTGCCCTCAGCAGAAAGTCTGGCATATTCTGAGGAGGTCTGTAGAGGAGGAAGATGTTCACTGTGGTAATGGAATTCATTTCCAGTTTGGTCCAGAGTATTTCACACTCTACTATTGTAACATTATCTGGTTTCCTAATATGCAGGGAAGAGCGAAAGTAAATAGCCACTCCACCACCTTTGCCCAGCATCTGGTTAGTCCTTAAAATGCTAAAGTCTCTGGAACAGCCAGTGTGAGAGCAGGACCTGCTGAATCATGCAGCCAGGTCTCAGTAAGGGGCGCACAAGTCTATTCCATGTGAGGTGATGTAATCTGCTACATTAGAGGAGTGTTTAATAAGGGACCTAGTGTTAAGCAACATTCCTTTTAAGTCCTTAACATGACCTGAAACACCCCTGTCCTTCACGTCGCCTGGGTGTGCTTTCTCAGCATTTTGCGTAGAGTGAATTTGGACCATATTGGGAGCTTGCTTCTCCAGTGGCTCATCTCACAGATTGGTGCCAGTTTGTATCCCAAGTTCTGCTGAGCAGGAGACCCAGCCAATGAAGGATCATTGGCTCCTTTCCTGCCCAAGTTTGAGCCTCCAAACATCCCTCCTTCGCTTTCTCCATTGTGAAACGGACCTATGTCAGGACAAGTGGTGGGGGGTGTAACCACAGTCTGGGCATTACACTGTAGTTCTTCCCCTCCCTCTCCCACCGCACCAGAGTCGGGCTGCACAAAAGACCACAAAGATTTCAACAGCTTGTTGGCAGGATTCAGTCCCAGTGCCAGATATTTCTGGAGAATCTCAGCCGCTGTGGTGCGCCACGCCACTGGGGCAGGGGGCAGCATGGCTGAATCGGCAACAAGCAGTCAAGCACCACAACACTGTGACTCAGCGTGATCCAGCGCTAACTGGCCTTGCAGAATGCGCCAGTGCTGACGCGCCCATGCCGGGATTAAGAAGCCTGAAGGATGGTGGGATTTGTAGTTCACTACTCAGCAAGCAGTTTTAAATAACTATAAGCAGTGTGCTGCTTAGCCGAGTACCTCTAGTGTCAGCAACTCAAAGTAAGGATTAGCCCGAGTAGACCACAGCTGCCCCTAACAGTATTGCACCAAAATGTATTTTTCAAATACACAATCCACCAGCCACAATTCACAATTCTGTACAAATTCAATTTCAAACTCCCCATGTACCAGCATATATGAGCGAGACGCAACTCGCAGTCCCTTTTGAATACTGGCGCTAACTTCCCTTGCAGAATGCACCGGCGCTGACCGCAGATGCTGAGATTAAGAATCCTGAAGGATGTCGGGATTTGTAGTTCGCTAAGAATTAGCTACTCGCCAAGCAGTTTTAAATCACTGTAGGCAATGTGCTGCTTAGCCGAGTGCACCTCTAGAGGGAGCAACTGAAAATAAGAATTACCCTGAACATTCTTTTCAGTAGAAACAACATTGTTTTAAATCTTCTTACTACCGCAGTTAAAATACATGGCAGTTTGAAGCTAAAAGTAATTGCATTGTGGAAACTTTTTTTTTTTTTAACATAACACATTTGGTACATATGAGTATATGTATTCAAGTTTCATAATAATGTTGGTGTTTTTTAAAAAACAAAATAGTGTCTACCAGGCACAATATTTTTTCCAATAGGAAATAGCATTCTCAAGTATTTATTATTAACGATTTGATAGGTTTATAAGCGCGGACCCAGGGATCGAACCTGTGTTGCTCCTGCCGTCTTGCTTCCATGGCTCCCCTGAGCTATCCTCCCAAACGCAAACAAATATGTGCAAAATACAGTTTAGGAACTATATATACAGTAAAGGGGTTCTGATAATATGATATCTTTCGGCTGAAGTTCCTAGTTTGAAAATGTTTAGATGGGCCTATGAAAAGATGCACAACTATAACATTAGAAAGATTTGTTTCTAATTTTAGGGTAGCAAATCAAAGACGCACCCTAATTTCAGAAGATCAGTTTCCAAACATAAATTGTTATAGATATGAATTGATATGGAATCTCTAGAAAGGACCACAGAGCACGAAGCCCAGTTTACTCTTGTTGAGGGCACTCAATCAAGATAAATTGAACAACAGATAATCTGGACAAAGGTCACTTCAGAAGTTGCCAACTCCATTGCAGGGAACGTCAGGGTTCTTCAGGCTCAGACAGAGCTCCAGGAAACTGTCTCTATCCTGCAGACCACTTCTTGCTTTTGCAAGTCATCACCATCAGATATGCATAGAGGGCTGCAGGATTCTAGCACAAGCACTCAAGTGAACCAAATGGAAAGCTGGAGAAGACAGAATCTAATTTGTACCTTAAAAGACTGCTTTCATGGAAATAATAACGCCCACAGAAGGAGACTAGACAAAGTGCTGTGAGAACATTTAAGGATCATCGGGAGCCCAAACCAGATGCTACCCTTATTGCGCACAATGTCGGACTGCATGTACTGCAGCGGTTGCAGAGTAAGAGTAATGTTTGCCGATGCAAGCATACACAATATATTTTGGAGCAAGCAAAAGATCTTCTCAAATGCAGTCATAGAGGTATACCTTGGTACAAGGCCCAAGCAATGCCACCTTCACGAGCATTGGTAATCTCTTGCACAGAATATCAAGGAAGGCAAAACCACGGGCAAAGGCACTCACAGGGGGCCCGCTGATATTGCGCACTGTGTGGGCTCTCTGGGTCCAGTGGAAACCATGAACATTAATCCCTTGGCGCTGGAAAGTTCTGTAAGTGGCCCAGTGAGACTAGAATTAATCAGTGCGTCACAAGATCTGTTCTACAAAACGAATGCAAATGGCGCCACACAACAGATGGAAGTCTAGGAATGGCCAGACCCTTGCAAGGGTGTTTTGGAATAACCTCCTGGAACATAGCAGGTCTAACGTGTACATTCAGGGATCCCATGTTCATCTATTTTATATCGTCTTTTGTCCCACTAATATTCCAAAAGACATGGGAGTTAACTCCAATGCAATTAACTAATGTTCACAGGTTTTATACCCCAGCTGTGAAGAGCACGAGAGGCAGGAACAAAGGAGGTCTTGCAACTTACAACAAAGTTAACATAGACATCAGTTGTAGCCTGGAAATTATCTCCAACACAGTGCTAAGGGTCCATATTAGCAATGGCGTGGCAAAACCACTGTTAATTACAAACATTTATAACGCTTTGCAACAAAAAACCCTGAGCTCTGATATTTGGTTTCTATTTAATTCCCTCAATGAGCCCTCTATTACTCATTTACCAAATTTCACTGAAAGCCCAATGTTAATAGTTGGGGGTGATCTTAATATAAGGCTTGCTGATTGCTCCTCAGAGATGGGTGAATCTTACAGAGAAGTAATTCAGTTTTAGCACCATTAAGAACCAGTAAATGAGCCGACATACAAGATTGGATGGCCAGGAGATCTGTAGAAAGTTGAGTGTGTATCAGTGGAGAATGAGGAAAAGGAAAGAAATAACTGACTGTGTATCATCAGTTTAGAAGTAATGGCAAAGCCCAGAAGACGAGATAACTTCAGCAAGGGGGGAAGTATCAAGAGATAAAAGGAAGGGACCAACGACTGAGCCGTGAGGGACACCGTGAATGAGTTGGTGTGTATCAGAGGAAGACCCGGACCGAGAGACTGACAACTTCTTTTGGGACATGTATGATTTAAAGCAGGAAAGAAACAATCGGGTAAAACCAAAGGAAGAGAGATAAGCTAGAAGAAGGGAGTGATCCGCCGTATCAATAGCAGTGGATAGGTCGAGAAGAATACGAAGAGATGAATGTTTAGAATAACGAGCAGATATAAGATTATCAAGTACAGAAAAAAGGACAGTTTCAGTAGAATCAAAGGGACAAAAAACAGACAGAAAGCGAGGATGCATATTATTGTCAGAATCAAAAGTAGAGACTTGAGAATAAACAATATGCTCAAGTACTTTAGAAAGATACAGTAGCAAGGAGATAGGGCGAAAATGTAAAGTCATGGAAGGATCGGAAGAAGGGTTCTTCAAAATGACAATAACTGTAGCATGTTTAAATGAAGTTGGAAAAGTAGAGGATTGTTGACTGATATTAAAGAAAGAAGTAAGATAAGAAAGGTCATTAAATAGTTTCGTTAGGAAGGGGGCCATCAAGGGACCAAGCCTTTTGAAAAAGGCTGATGTAGACTGTAGTGTGGATTATTGTTTGTAGAGCATGTCATCACGCGTACTGCCTATTGGCTGCAGAGCGTGCCATTACGCGAACCTCCTTGTTCGTATTATGATTCAAGGGACCGGGATCGCGTGACGGCAGCTACAGTTGGAGGACGGCCGTAGAGAGGGATCCTTTCCGGCGGGCTCGCCGAAATAAACTTAAAGTGTTTAAGCACTCACCGTGTCTGGCCAACCCTGCCTTAAGTTTCGAAATGGCTTTCAGAACTTCATCACTCTCTATAGGGATAGATAGCAAGGCATGTTCCTCTGAGGTCAATGTTTTAAGGGAACACGCCCGAAGTAGTCCTGCATTTCCTCTTCTTCGAACGTGCTTTTGGTCATATATAATAGGGTGTAAATATTGTATCTTTCCCGTCCCTAACTTTAAAAACTGACCTCTCAGGCAAACAGAAAGTAAGGTGTCAGTTTTATCGCCCTTTTCATAGTATTTCGGTTTAACAGAATGCACCTGTGCAATAGCTTTCCCTTTCCAGACATCTTTAAGTTCTTGTCCTATTTCCCTTACTTCAGCGAGCCTTGTATCTAGTTGATCCCTTGCATTTTTCAATGCTGCTTCTTTCTCCTTCATTTCCTGCTTCAATTTAGTATCCTGTAGCATCTGCACCTTTTTCAGCTGACCCTTTAGAAATGAGTAGGCACAAAGCTGCATCTCAAAGTACATGAAGTGGTGTTTCCCCAGTGTAATTATATTGAAAGAATGTGTTGATCTCTTTTCAGAGGGTTTCTCTAAAATACCAGATCCCTATATAATGTAAGTGGTGCTAAGTGGGTGTTTGCTGCTGCTGCTGCTGGAGATTACTGTTTCTTTAATCCTGAGAGGAGAGAGTTCCATCCAGCATCGGGCTACGTACTACATGCTATGGTTTGTTTTCACCCTCTTTAAAAACACCATTGCTAGCAAAGTGCTGCTAAGTGGGTGTTTGCGGGTGTTCGTAGGGTTAAGAGAGCCCCCCTAAAACCTGTATTAGGGAGAGGAAGATGTTGCTGGATCCCAACAATCAAACATGAGCCCGGACAAGACACTAGGTGAGACGGCATGCAGCGCCTGCCCCTGTAGGATCATGTTCTATAGTGCCATTATTGCCTTAGTCTCTCCCAGGATCTCTAACTTCATTCTTAGGCCAGCTAAATCTCCCACCTTAACATCATGCCTTGTGACCCCGTTTGTGACTGAGGTCCATGGCCCTGGTTCCTCAGGTGTAGGAACTAGTATGTGTGTACCCTTCCAACTTGGAAACATTCAAGCAAATGTGGATAAGTCTTTTGTGACAAAGGTGGTTGATGCTTTGATGAACAGTACTAAAGGGGGAAATCTTGACACTATTGTTAAGCGGGACACTGTATGGGAACCCAGTGATGCAGCTTGTTTGGGGAGGGCTGTTGGCACCGAGGACAGAAAAAACCCACTTCATGCCATGTGCAGAACAATTCCCTGCCAATAAACCACATGCTGCCCTAGGAGGGGTCCACAGAGGAGCCTTTAGAAGCGATGCTTGACTGTGTAATTATTACACAATCCCCACAGCATTCTATTTCCTCCACGACAAGAGTTCTGAAAGGGAGGAAGTATTGTTGCCCAACCCGATGGATTACAGGGAAAGATCTACAATTCCAAGCTCCATTGAATGGGTGGGTCAACCCATAAACTCTGATTTAGCCGCAAAGTTGGTGGCTTACCTGTCACTCTTGACAGAAAAAATAAACACACAAAGGCAACTAAGTCTCACAATGATAAAAGACAGAATTGATGCTTTGAGTGATGATCAAAGTGCTCCAAGGGTGGACACTCCAACAAGAAGTGAGCCGAACCATAAAGTAGGTGGTTATCTACAAAGTACTAAGGAGAAATACCCAGGAAGCGAGGTGATTGTGGCCCGGTTGTCATGGAGCCCAGCAGTCAATTGTAACAGTGCATCTGTAAAGTGCCCAACTTTTTGGGAAATGTCTGAGGAGGACAAGAGCTGAAAAGAGGGGACCCACTCTCAAGTCACCCCAGTCAGAAGGCACAGCTCATCATCCGCTGATTTCAGCTTGCCGAACAATGACAGTGGCACAGGATGTGTGCCTCGGCTTGGAGGCCTTGCCCTCAAAGAAGATTTTGCCATTATCCAAAACACATTGATGGCCACCTTGGCTGTGTCGCTATGTGTAGCTATGTGACACACTAAACTCTACCATCCAAGAACAAGTGAGCCTCCTAATGTGTACGCTGAATACAAATCTGGCAAACCTTGATAGCTTCATGAAAAAGCTGGAACAAAGACTTGACACTGAGGTGGAATTCTCTAATTAGTGACAGCTACGGCTTTGAGATTTAGCCAGGACATTGATGGAGGCCATCATAGAAGATGGAAAATGGATGAGAGCCCACTGTAGTTCGACTCAGCATCTTGCCCCGACCATTAATACTGACTCTGTGGCGAGACAACGTGCTGAAGACAGGTTAGCTCTGAAAGCTAGTAAGGTGGCGGAAAATGGTATGGAGGATCTTCCTGAAATAGCCAATAGTGAGTCGGCGAAGGATAGTACCTTTGCCATATATAATCCTGCAGTTTCAGTGGTATGGCAAGCCCTTGGTTGGAAAAGAAAGAGTAATGTCCTACAAGAGAAAACATCTAAAAATCGAAAACAGGCTTCGAAAAGAAAAATGAATGGCTCACAATCCTTTCTACAGAATATCCAAGTGCCCTTACCAAAGGAACTTATTCACCCCAGGAAAATACCCTACATTGAATTAGTGATGGTTAAGGAGGCATTGTCCTTGGCGGATAATGACTTTGGTAGGCTGGATGAAAGTCTACAGTCTAAGGCCAGTGAAACCTCACCCCAGTCAGGCACCTGCCTCAGTGATCTTATAGAGATTATGGACAATGAGGAGGACGACTGATGGAACATCTTGAGTTACTCAGACGGGAAAGAAATTGAGAAACACAAAGCTTTGATCTCACAAAAGTCAGGATTCAAAAGAACTGTCTTAGGTGTGAATCCGGTTGGGAGACCCTTGCAAGAACATCCGGTCCCAATCTTCCAAATGTTGGAAGCAAAAGGATAGGTTGCTGATCTGAAGAGACGATCTGCCAATATTGGTCTTAAGGCACAAGGGGAAAGGAGGCAACAATCCTGTAACGATGATCGATTACGGAAGAACACAGAGCAAGACGGTCACACAATCTCCTCAAGAAGATCTGAGGAGGTCCCTAAAGTCTCCCCGGAAAGAATTCTAGCAGACTGCAAACCGCTAATTCTCAACAGATGAAATGTGATGAAGCTTCTCCAGTGCATTCCAGTACTGAGATTTATAACAACAAATGGCATTAGAGTGGTCTAAATTGTATCAGAGGATCAAGGACATTGGCTAATTCTCCACCTGGAATCTCAGCTAATCAGGGACGCCCTCCTAGAACATGGCCAGAAGTGATAACCGGCCTTATATCAATCAGGCTAACAAAAGTGCTGTCCCTCTCGCCCCGAAGATACATATGAAAGTGACTAAAGATCAAAACATAGAGGCCTTGCCATTGTCATCAAATGGAGTGAAGATTAATTAAATGAGATCCTTGGGGCAATTCACGGTCAAGAATTGAGGACTCAAAAACCCCTATAGTGCCAGTAATGTTCGACACGATTCTATCCAAGCTAACCCATCGGATTGGAGTTGGCTAGCCAGTGTGCTGGCCCAACCATCCTTAAAACTGGGTCATGGAACACTAGGGGTTTTAAATTTCTGTTCACAGAGGAAGGGAATGTACTTGGTGGTTACAATGTTTTGTGTCTCAGGAACCTTGGCTCTAGGGGACAAGCCTGCATGTGACCGCTATGAAGCTTTTTTAAACCCCACTTTGAAGGAAATTTTGGTTGGCCCTTTCTCCGGTCTTCTTTCGTTAATTAAAGTGGAGCAGGGTTTCGTAATTCGCAATCACTCAACGCCTAATCCATACGTTCAAATTCTGTCAATAGATAGGCCACATTCAGTGGGGGTATTCAACCTGCTTCTGATAAATGCTTGTGTATGAGCGCGATAGAAATAAAATATCAATCAATCAATATCGGGGTGTAAATAAACAACAAGCAGGCAAGTTTGTTGAGTACATTTTGGCGAGGGTGGATGAGGCACTAATTGAATAGGGTGACCCTGAAATTGTAATGTGTGGGGATTTCAATTTCCGCCTGCTATCATTAGAGGGGTTTCTACTGCGGCTGGCTGACCTGGAGGGGGTTGCTCGGGCGGGGGCTAAGGAAGTTAATTTGCATTAATTATGGCAAACGAAGGGTGATTGCCATGGAGCACCGACCTGGGGTAATGGTGGACAGGCAGCATGCCTGGACTATTGCTTTGTGTCACCCAATCTCGGAGGAAAGGTGTCCATGTTTGAAATAGTGGCTATGCCAAATAGTGATCATGGTCTGCTGTCTATCACCCTGCAGGTGCCTCCTATGACATAAGGAAATGCCAGTGGTGGAATTAAGCTCAGGGAAGAATAGACTGAACATTCCAACAGTAGATGTCCCACATCTACGATATAGGTTAGCCCAGGGTATACTTAAAGACTCAAAGTCTGTGGAGTACGTTTGGATTCTGTGTGATTTTAAACAGAGCCAAAATAGAGGGGGCACAACCAATCATACCACAAGACACACCTATAACATTGATGTAGTGAGAGCCCATAGCGCTTGTAGGGTGGACGTAAGGAGGAGAAGGTGACAGAATTCCCCAGACACACAAGAACAAATAAGGAAACGCAGACAGGCCTATAAAAATTGGGTCGAAGCATCTAAAATTGTAATAGGTCAGAATGATGCAGAAAAGATGCTTTTGGCAGTCTGCTCGAAAAACTCCTGACACATGTGGGAGCTTATTAACAACAGAGGTAATTTCAGGAAAGCCCCTATGATGGGTTGTGTGACTGAGGAAGGTTGAGTAAGTCATTATTCATCATTTTTTGCTAAGGGGGAAGCCCAGACTCCCACTCAGGAGGTTAGTAAGACCAAGGGCTGGGACTTTAAATTTGATGTGGCCGAGGCAAGAGCCATGATAATGAAGCTCATTCATCTTGAGCGGCCGGGTGCTGACAGCATATCCAATTGCACCCAAAAAAATAATCCTGATGTCTGGGCTGAGCTGACGGTGCTATTGTTTGATCAAGTAATATTGAATAGACAGCTTCCTGGGTCATGACGAGAGGCCTGGATTTTCCCGCTGTTCAAGAAGTGCAGTAGGGCTGATCTAAAGAACTATTGCCCTATCGCCCTCTTGATTCTTTGGGTAAACATTTTGCATCGGTGGTCCATAGGGACCTGAATGTTTGGGCGACCAAAGCTGAAATACAATACAATCGCCTGTGGGGAAAACTGAAAAATTGGAATTGTCTGATGTCTTGGAGGCTATTCAGTCTTTATATACAGATACATCTATTCAGATCAGATTAAGAACCAAGGGCTCGATGGTACGCCGGGGATCCCAGATGTGTGAATTTTCTTTTCTTTGGATATCACTGAAGCATTTAGTGAGTTTTGAATTTATGTTGAATTTGTGGGATTTTGTTGAGCTTGGCTGATTTAATGTATCTCTCTCTAACTCTGTGCCTTGATTTTATGTGAGAAAGGGAATGGAAGCCTTGAAGGCCCCAGTAAAAAAATCGATTTTTTTCTTTTAAGTGGATGGAATGTTGCATGAGGAGTGGGGGAGTCTTAACACTGTTAAAGGTTTATTTTGCTGTCTTGTGATGTTGGCATGAAACCATTAAAACTTTCAATTAAACAAAATGATTATTTATCGTTACAGACCCATCTCCTATCATGTGGGACACAGGCCTGATGTGGACTGATAATCTACACATATCATGGTCCAACCAGCCCATGACTTGGATATTCATTTCTAATCTTGTGGCTGGGAAGAAAAGGTGAATGCCTTTGTGTGAGCGTGCTTTGTTCACGTGTTTATGACAAAGTGTTCCCGGAGGAGGGCCTTCAAGTTATCACTGTCATGGATGGGCAGTGGGGCGGCCCCAACCATCAATGATGACCAGTCCTGCGAGGCATCCCCTATTAGGGTCAGGTCCCTTGCGCAGATTAAGAATCAATTTTTCTATTTGTTTAAAAATGCCATCACCTCACTACAAAATGAGATTTTCTCTTGGTTAGGAGCATAGATCACGAAACAATGTTACTGATGTGTGACCTATCGTAACATTGATCGCCAGAAGTAACTAAGCAATTCCCCTTTCGATCTGTTAGATGTCAAGACCCAGAGACTTCAGGATTGAAAAACCCACCCCTATTTTCTTTGAAGAGCCAGATGACCAAAATGTTCCCTCCAGTTCCCACCTCAAAATGAGTATTCCTCACCTTGTTTAAATGTGGTTTCCTGTAGTAAGAGAATGCCCACCCCTGATTGCATGAACTCCTGCACCACCATTGACCGTTTATAAGGGGAGTTAAGGCCTTTCCATTTCAACGACCCTGTTTACAAGTCGTTATTCTGAAGGCCCACTTCCAGCTTCACCTCCTTAGAGACATTCTCCTTTTCCTCACATTTCTCTAGAAGCTCAATGTCTACAGATCCCTGGTTCTCTCTAGGATGGACTACTGCCAAAGCCTCTTCCTCAATTTCCCCCTTCAGCTAACCCAGAATAGAGCTGCAACACTTATCCTTGGCATCAAGTTTAGGTACTGTATCTCTCCAGCCCTAAAATCTCTCCACTGGCTCCAGGTGGATGCAACAATCATATTCAAGACCCTCAGCATCATCCACAAGGCTTTCTGGGGCAAGGGACCACACTATCTCCAACTGTCCCTCCCTAAATACTTCCCTGCAAGAGCGCTCTGCCCCTCTAACTACACCTCTCTGCATGCCAAATGCTTCTCCAAGCAGAGAGTGGGGGCAGGTCTCTCTCCTCAGCTGGTCCCTCTCTTTGGAACAGCCTCAATGCCTCTCTGAGACTTGATCCGGACCTTCTTAAATGCTGGAAACATCTCAAAACACTTCTTTTCTCTACCTCTTTCCCTCTTCCATGCCAATCACCCCACTGCTGCTGAGACTGGTGGCCTGGTTCCCCATGAATCTCACAGGTTACCACGTCCTCTACCCAGCCAACACCAGCACCCCACCCCCCTCAGAACTGCCCTTATGCGCCCATGCCTGGTGGCTGTGCATCCCACCCATGGGATGCCTATTGCCATAGCACTTAGCCAGTGGCACCCGCCCCGGCTCCCGGTGGCACTTTCCTTCTGGGCTCCCACCCTGCTACCTTCACCCCCTCCTCCTCTCTATCTCCCACACTTCTCTTCACTGCTTTTGCACGTCCGAATGTCACAAGCCCTAGTAGGACCACACTAGTATATTTACTGTTTTTGATACTATTATTTCCTTCCCTGTTCCCTCCTCACTTAGCCTTGTGGCACCTGGAAACACTATTCTGTTGTATAGGTTCCTAAGAAATGCCCAATAAATAAATTAATACATTCCAACAAAAAATGAAAAGCTTCCCAAGGTTCTATCGTTTCCCCAGTCCACCCTCAATCCCTCCTGGTCGTGAAGTAATTCCAGGTCAGTATTATACCTTCCTCGATTCTGAGATGCCCTGTAACAGTAGGGCCCTTTTTTAGAAGACATTTGCCACTAGTTCACTCATAAAAATTGTCCAGTGTAACGGTAGAATCAAATCAAGATCCTAACATTTAGGATGATGTCCAGATTCTATTCCCCACTGCAACATACCTGCTAGTGCGGCAAGCAGTGTTCTAAATCAGGAATCAGTCAAAGACATTGGGCCTCATTACGGATCCGGCGGTAACCCTGCTGGTGCTACTGGCAGGTTGCCGGTGGACTCATAAAAAATCACTGGCTTCTGACTTTCTGGTGCCATCAGGCTATTACAAGTCCGGCAGCCGGGAAGTCAGGCTCTGGTAATTTTGTTAATCCCAATTCTCATACAGTCCGATAGGTTAATGTGCCAGTGCTTCCATGATGGCTTTGCCTACTGTGACCGCTGTGCCCGGCAGGGTCAGTGTGTGGAAATCGAAATAATATTGTACCCCCTATCACATTGTTTGAATGTATGTTGGCCTACGCCAAGTTGTCTAAAAACACTGTGTACATAGATTCCGCGGCAAGGTCTTGACCTTAATGTATTGTGCAAATCGCCATCTTGGATTTAGCCGCCATTTTAGGTTCTCTTGCAGTGTGGAAGTCACCCTGAACAACAAAATGGAGGCCGAATGACATTTCGAGTGGGATTCTGGCCGTTGTGACCTCCGCACACATGAATAAGTAATATGCCCGCAGGCCACTTGTTGGGGTCGCGAACTGAGACCTTTTCCTATCCCTGACCTATGTGTAAATGAACAACTGTATCAGCGGAACTGATCAAAATGCATACATTATGGGATTGACCTGGCAACGAACCCTAGGCCTGGTCCCAAGAATGGTTAACCCGCGAGGGGGTTGGCCAGAGCTGGATAAAGAGTATAAAAACCCAAGTATCCCAATGTACGCTCTCTCACACTAACACGGCGAACTACCGTTGATAGTTCGTTCTGTTACTCTGAGGGCCGAATAGCTATCCGTATGTCAGTTGACTTTTGGTAATTGTTGTAACTTTGAATAAAGCGCTTTGTATGTCCTTTGTAACCTGTGTTGGTGTGTTTCCTTTGGGCTTCCCGGCCTCATATCAATTTTTCTGTTTCCACAAGACCTGTTGGTCACAGCGTCTCTGGCAGGCAAACCCGTAGTTTGCCAGTGAGCTTACCGGCACCCTTATTTCCTGACCGGCAAATTTGTAATGAAGACCATTGTGTCATGGTGTGTGAAATCTGCTGAACTTCCTCATGCCAGTTGAACAACCTCTTTGTGGACACAACTTTTGCTTCCTATTTTCTGTATCTGATGCCTGGTCCCTATCACCAATTTCTGCAGTGTGATCTTCTGAGGACAGCCATCGCCAGACGCCTTCCACTTCCTCCCTTGATGTGACTCAATACTCCATACATCTGTGCTTAAAGGTCAGTGCGAACGGGGATGTCGGATGTGCCGCTCTTGCAACTATTTGGCCAATCGGCGGCATTCCCTCCTTTTGGTCAATGTCATTGCCAACAGGTCCTGGTAATATACACATTTACGTGCCTTTGAAAAGCATGTGCTCTTTCTCTCGTGCCTTTTGCGTGATGTCCTTCTTGTGCTTGAAATAATGACTCTTTGCAAGGATGGATCGTGGGCTGGAAGGAGGGCCACCCGCCCAATGAATTCTATCAAATCTAATTTCAGGGGTTGGAGGTTCAGCAAAGAGGCTTTTGATTACCGACTTCACTCGATGTTTGAGAACAATGTTGGACTCACCCTCAAGTGCTTTCAACCCCATGATTTGGATGTTAGAATGCCTCTAACAGTTCTCAAGGTCGTCTACTTTTAACACAAGATCAGTTTACCTTTGATCCATGTCCTGAATGCAGCCTTCCATTTTCATTTCCATGAGGTTGGTTGACAATGTTTGTTTTCCAGTGTTTTGAGTTTTTCTTTTACTTTATCAACTCGCCCCTTCAGTTCATTGATCGCTGTGGCTATTTCAGTCTTCATCGATCTAATTTCTTCCAAGAGTAGGCATATATCCGCTTTAGCGGATGCCTTCTGGTTAGCACCTGAGGTGGATGGCAAGTCTTCCATTTGCATCTCAGTGGCCATCTCAGATTGTCTGAAGAATTGTTCAGTGATATGGCCATTGAGGATTTACATGCAGTATCTGTGTATTTCTGTGCAACGTCAGTGAGATGCGTTGTTATGGTGGGTGAGTAGATGTATGGAGCTGGCTTGTCACTTGGGAGCCTTAGCTGTGAGAACTGCAATGTAGGGATTGCAGCCCCAGTTAATTTATCAAGTGTAGGCTCCCCTTGTGTGCAACAAGCTGAAGAGGATTCAACAGACATGTCCAGCCCTTGGTGTGACTGGTACTGTTCAATAATATAGCCCCCCCTCTTTTTTATTGTTTACTTTTTGCGTTTGAGCAGTTCCTGATCGACCGACACTCTGTCCCTCTGGGGGTTGAATGTCCCAAACCCAGCTACTGGCAAACTGCTGTGGTAGTCAGTGGGTGGAGGGAGATTTACTGGGGCCACAGATCTGGCACGGCTCACTAACATGTTATGTTGGCATTCCCAGGGGCCTCAATAGGATCGTAGAGGCGCTCTGCAAAGGGTCACAGGCTCCCCAAGTTTGGGTTGGCCTCTGCTGTGTCACTGTTCCATGGGGGTGACCATTCCAATCACTCTGTAGAAGCACTGGGTTCCCGGCAAGCTGCAGTCCCTACTGAGCGGCAGTCAGGCTGTTCCGTAGTCTCCTGTCCTCTTATCTCCACAGTTCCTAAGGGTATCCCATGGCCGTTCACCCTCTTTTACCATTTTCGGTTGGGTAATAATAGAAATGTATGTAAATATGTAAATCGCTTTAGATTAAAGCGCTATATAAAAAAGTATAATTATTATAATAAATGATTACACTCCACATTGCCCATGAGGCAAGGGCTGTGACAAGGTGGTTCTTCTCTGGAGTGGGGGTCATCGTCAGTAATCTGCAGTGCTCTCTCGCAGGCCACCAGAAGTACGGGCTGATATCTCAGCATGGGGCCGTCCGTATTCTTTGATCTTCGGTCGACAGCTTCTACACACCATCCGATTGCTCCCTGGCCCCTTCTAGTCCATGGATGATTTAATTAAATTTTTTTTATAATCTTTATAATTTGCTGAGCAATGGAGTGGACATATCAGGTTTTCATGTCATCTGCGTTCTGTGGTGGTCACCTTTATGATGTTTTTTAACCCATGAAATAAAGATTGTTTCATTTCAATAGGAAGTAGTATTCTCAAGTATTTATTTATTACAAATGAACACAAACAAATATGTCAAAAATACAATACAGGAAATATATATATATATACTAGAGTAGTTCTGAAAATCTGAAAATAGTATTTCTTTCTGCTGAGCCTTTGGTTGTCGATTCTTTGACCGGACACCGATTGCATCAATGCCAGAGTTCAAGTTGGCTGGTGGTTGGACTACCATTTGCAGTAGTTGTGGGAACCACAATGGTCTGGCATGGGCAACAAAGATTAGCGTAATGCTTGCATATTGTAGGTTGTAAGCTACCTTGCATACCAGTGGCAAAGGTTTGGTATTTTGAGTTTGTACTTTTTGTGAAAGGAGCTATTGTTGGCATTCCCCATTTGAGGAAGATCTGTTTAGGCACTTTTGTGTTTACCTCCTATTTGTGCTTTTGCAGCAACTGTCTTCTTAATCTGTCTGCTATACATTTATCACTTCCCAATACAGACTGGCTCTAGAGATGTGTCCCTCTCAGAATCCAGCACCAAAGCAATCAATATCTGTCATGTTATGTCTGAGAATGATAAGGACTGTTTTCTACTTAGTTTGTTTGTGTGAGACATTGCAGTGCTATTATCTGTTCCAATGAATATGCTATTTTATGCTATTTGTGTTAAAAAGTAGGAGAGTTTTGTGAACTGCTTTGATGTGAACTGCTTTTATGTATCTGGAGACGTGCTCCTCATTGTTTCATGGATGCATCTGTGGCAATGTTCCCTTGTGTTCAGGGATTTGAGAAGGATCATTCTCGAAAGAGTTTTGCCTTGTTCCACCAATTCAGTGCCTTGTTGGCCTCTTTGGGCTCAGCCGCTAAATCTTGCCAGCACACCATTCCTGTATTTGTCTCATGTGGAGCCTTGCATGTGGTACCGAAGAAATACATGACACCATTATGCCCCCCCATTTCCATGATTGCACTTACTGTGACTTTGTTTTGTGGCTGATAAAGGAGGCCCATCAATCTCTTTAGCTGAATTGGAATTAGGCTATGCTTTGTCACAGTTATTGACAACCTTAACTGATGTAACAGCGGTTTGGTAGTTTGTGTGTGCGTGCTGCCCTGCTTTGCACGGTTTCCTGTTATGATCACATCATTCAGGTGAAGATACAATTGTATACCTTCCCTGTGTAGATGGGCTCCAACACTATGGTAAAGACACATGGTGAAGATGTTAAACCAAAAGGCAGTACCTTGAACTGGATCTGGAAGTGTTTGCAGCCCACAAAAGATTCTAAGCTATTTTCTGTGTATCTTGAATATCGAAATGTGAACAAAAGCACCCTTCAACTCTTATGTTGTCATGCATATGCCCCTTTTTTTGATGTTTTTTTAAAGATGTCTTTATTAGTTTTCCAGGTATAAACAGTGCACTTACAATGCAATGAAAGAGTAATTACAGCTGAGTACAGTATGCAAATAAGAGACATTTTTCAACATAATAGTCTAACACTCCCACCCCTGATACACCCACATTTCCCCACAAAGGAGACAACTGTCTGGACACATTTGCTATTGAAATTCTTTTCCATGCCGAGTGTTACATACCACCCACACTCCCCATTGCCACAAACAACCCAAACCAACATGACCTGTTGAGCATGAAAAGTAATGCATTCTGTGGGATGTTTTTACCCATGCATACAAGCCCTACCATAAAACTGTGCAGTACTGGCATGGAAAACATCATGATGGCCAGAACTCCCCAGAGAGTGCACAGGGAAAACATGAAGAATAGGCTGCCATTTTGCCTATGTTGTGAGCACAGGAGGGCACTGCCTAAAACCACCATTGGGCTACACACACAGTAGCCTGAAACCATTGGGAATGGCAATGCTGATTGCCAAAAAAGCAACTCAGAACTGTGGGGAAATAATTTTCTTAATCCCAAAAATGGTTGCATTACCAGTACTCACCACTATCAGAAAGCCGGCGTTTTAAAACCACCAGACTTTTGTGTAAAACTGAACAAATGAAACAAAACCAGACCAAGGAAAGACTTGCTAAGAGGTGGATACAATGTAAAACTATATTCTGAAATGACTTGAAGGAAGTAATTATTTAATGTATATGTAAGAATTGTAAGTGATTTAAACTGGGAACAAAAAGTGACATTTAGCTGAAACCCGGCTTAATGAAACTGGATTCTGCTTGACAACTACCCCCGATAGGAGTTGAAACCTGCTCAGCCACTCTTCCCCTTGCCAAAAGGAGTTGTCACCTCTCTGATTAGATTAGGGGTGGAGCAGCTGGGGACTACAGGGAGTTGAACAAAGGCCTGTCCTGGACTCAGGCAAATGTTATATTGGGGGCGTCGTAAAATAGCTTCCTCTTGGGAGAAACTGGGGGGCAGCTGTGCCTCTGTGAAAAAGCTGGCTTGGGGGAAGTGGATAAACCAGTTATTCCACCCTGTGATGGGGGAAGACACACCCCTTTTTGACCAGGGCATAATTTTAAAAAGATAGATAACTCATAGTGCGGACTTGTCAGAATTATATAAGTAATATCATTATTTTTGTGATTTTTCTGTGAACATTTTGAGAGGCGTTAGGACCCTGTGGTGTATTTCGCGGGATTGCTAGGGGAAAATAGGGTCTCACTCCAAATGTATGCATGTTAAAAATCTGACACTTTATCATCTGTAACCCATATCCCTGGTGCACATTTGTGTAAAATCTGGAAAGGTTTAGAGGTCGTTATCTGGATGAAAAGGGGAGAATTCTGTCATCAGTGGACACGACATCGTACAAAGACAGGGATCGGATGGTTTGGTGCTACAGAAAATATGTAAACTGGACCTATAATATTAGAACAATGGTACATAGATAAATATGTATTTGGGTCAGAAATAGATTTGTGTGCAATCTGACAAGGGGAGGTTCCTCTGACCATAAAACCTACAGCATCACTCTGACTCACATTTCCTTCCCCCAATCAAGGGAGAGAGGAGGAATTGGCCAATGATAAGTGAGAGGGGCAGGTTTAGTTATGACCAACGCACACACCCACTTTCCAAAACACATAAAAAGAGACTGCTGGGACAGGTAGAGAGATTCAATTCCATTTGCTGGGGAGCATGCTGACCGACGACTTCACATACAGAGATCAAGACTTCAAATTCATCAATCTCCAGAACATGTAGCAGAAATTAACTCCAGAATTTGTAGCAGAGAGGCCTGAATCCACCAGCTGAATCGTCTTCAGCAGGCCTCAAAACTAACCAAACTATTCAACAGCCGGGCGAGCTGTTTCAAGTTTTGCCGAGAATTTTTGCAAGAACCTGTAGTAGTACCCAGAAAGCAGTGTTACATCCAGAATCCAGAGAGGCTAGACCAGCAGAGTAGAGCTGACCCAGATCGCTGTGAGCAGAACCGGTGCCTGACTGACCCGCCGAGCAGACAGAACCGCAGCCGGACGTGTTGACCAGATCCGTGACGAGGCGTAGTGCAAATTTATATTGTGAGTACCTAACAGAACTGTGCAGAACCAATCTCTTAGTTAAAATAATCTAATCCAAACTATTTTAACCTAAGTAGAACAGCCTCCTAGAAATCGTGTCATCTGCCATTTGTAAAGCTGCACAACTGTCACCTATCAATTCTGAAGCTGCAAGCTGTCACCTGTCATTTTGAGTTTTACTTTAAATCCGAAAATCTACCTTTATTAAATTGTCCGTATCTCTGGAACCGTTTGGGCTAGGAACGAGAATCTAAGCTTTCCAACAAGCCTAGAACCGACTTCCTACTCCTTATACTTTTACTGCAATCGCGATTCACGCACTCGCGAAATTTACCGCGATTTGTGATTTTGGCTCAATTTCTCCACTTGTCAAAATAGCAGCTCCATTCTTTCTTTTGTTAAAATCCGTTTGCAACTTGGTAATAACTCATAGAGTATTGCTAAAGTGAGCCTGAACTAATACCAACACGCATATCCCACTCACCCTGAATCTCTAGAGGGAATTAAAATCAGTTGGCACATTTTCCCATCCATTGCCATCACAATTAAAAAGCATTTTGGGCCTCTGTTTCAAACTCCTTCCTGTTTCCTCTAAGCTTGCTGAGGGGAACTGAATTTCATATTTTATTTGATTGCATTCCTGAGAACTGTGTGCTCCTCTTTCCATCTCCTTCAATTTCTTACATTGCATAGGGGAGGGGGGTGAATTGTCAGAGAAAAAGTGATTATCTTATCTTTTGCTAAAATCATATCAAGTATTTCTGTACTGCATTTTATTCCTCATTGCTTTTCCCTTGAAACCATAAAAGTATTTTTGCTACTTTATCCATCCTATACTAACTCCTCATTGATTTTAAAGAAGTATGCTAGTGCCAGATTACCCATTGATGATCAACATCATATGTCTAAGTGTACTATCAGATATTAATTTATTATAAAAGTGTGATATATATATATATATTGTTTAATTTTTCAAATAAACCTTTTAATTTGCAAAACAAACCTACTTCTTGGCTCAGTGGGGTCAGGGGGATTCTAAGAGGGGGGTTTTATACAAGGGTTGTCATCCAGAGTACTGAACTGGATATGAAAATACATCAATAAGGGTTTTCCTCAGCATCACAGACTAGGCATTGACTTGGCTGTAGTGTTGATTGAATATCGCTTACAAAAGTGGGGGCTCGGAGACGGGACATTCTGGGTTAGATTTACCACTTGTGCAGATTAATACACTGTGAAAGCATCCCTCAAAGGAACGCTCTAAGGAAACGGTCTGTTTTGCAAAATAAAATACAAACTTCTGTAAGTCAGGAAGGAACTCAAATTCCAGATTGACGACCTTGGTAGATATGAAAATAGCCAGAGAGCACTTCTTACATAAGCTATTTGTGAGAGGTGAGTGGACTCATCAGGACCAAACGGTCTGGTTGCAGGCAATCGCTCAACAGGTCACTGAAACAGGGTCAGATATATGGGGAGATCAGGGTCCCCTACCTGTGGCCCTGAGTGGCCCCTAAAGCCAAAGATGAACATAATAAGATTGCCAGGATAGCTGCATATTTGTATCTATATATGGGAGCCATGCAGGACAAATGTGCTGAAGGCCAAGATCTGGCAAATAGGCAACAGATGGCGTTAGAGAAGGCCCAATCTGATCTGGACTCTTCTGAGCAGAGGCTGCTCAGGAGCTAGGAGTCAGAAAAGGACAGCAGGCAGTACATCACTAAAATAAAGGAGGATATGGATGTGCTGCAACAGGAAAAGGCAGACCAGGATACCAGATTTCTGGCCTTGCAGAAGGAGTACCAAGAAGGTTTGGACTCCCTACTGCAGAGCCAGAAAAAGCTGGAGCAACAATTAGATTTCAATAGGGCATGTGCCGAGCAGGGAGTCACTCTGCAAAGCCACCTAGATAGGGAGAAGGCAGAGAGCAATAAAGTGATTTTGAAAGACCTGGATACCCAGGCAGAGTTTGACCAGGAGCGCCAGAAAGCTGGTGCCTTCCAAAGGCAAAGGGATGACCTGGCGGCACATATGCAGGCTCTTAGTCAGGAAAGGGATACCTTAGGCCAGGAAGTCTGCCACTTAAAAAGGAAAATGAAAGAAAATCACCTGGCCCTCCAGGGACTGGGTGACCTCCAAAAAGAACACCATAACTTGTTAGAGCACACCAGGAGGGTGGAGGATGGTCTGCCAAGAAAGGAGCAGGCCAATAGGGACACAGCTAAGGAGATAACCCTCCTGCAGCAGAGACTGGCCCAGTACTCCAGGACCAATCAGGAGGCACAGAGAGAAAAAGAGGCTCTCTGTCAGCACAATGATAGGCTCCAGCAACAGGTAGCGATGCAGGAGAGACTGATAGAATCTAGTAAGGCCTTAACTGAGGAACTGAAAGCGCAGGCTCTTGCATTGCAACAGGGAACAGGGGCGGATAGAGATGAGGTTCGCTTGGGAAGAGAAACTCCTGAGCATAACCTCAGGAGCCCTAGTGCCAGAGGCCTTCACCTCTACCAGTCCCTGGACTCTGCCACCCCCATGTTCCCTGGCGCACATGAGCACGGGGCCACAGGGATGGCAGATCACTATCCAGCTAAAAGTATGGGGCTCATAGGCCAGTACCACCCATGAATGGAGGGGCGGGCATCCGGGTATGGGCATCCAAGCACAGTGCAATTTAGTGGGGAACCCCAGGAGAGTAGGTCCACTAAGGGCATCCTGAAAACCTCTGCCCAGTTAGGTCAGTGGGGGGGATACCCAGCAAATCCTGGTAGCAAGGAGGGATCTGAAGACTCCTCTGAGCGTCACAGGACACAGGAGACCAGGTCCCCACATTCTGCCAGCCATTCCCAGGCTCGCAGAATCCGGGAAAACCTGGAAGATCAGACGGGCACCTCTGGGAGCAGTGCTTCTGAGTCAGAGGATGAATGGGCCAGGGTTACCCGAACCAAAAAGGCCAATAAGGCAAAAAGGGCCTTGCTTAAGGACCCATTGAAACAAATAAAGGCAATCAGGAGTGTCATCACTTCTTATCATAAGAACGCCAAGTATTCTGTTTGGGAACACTTGGAGCTCTATGAGCAAATGATGGAGACTTTCCATTTGAAGGACAGCAGTAGCTGCATCCAGTACGTCAAATGGACATTCTCCCCAGAATACTCCAGTTTCTTTGCGGGGCTGGAGAACCAAAATCATTTAAGATGGTCCACCTATAAGGCGGCCATCTTGAAACATTTTTCTGTGCACAGAAATCCTCAAGAGGCTCGCAAGGCAGCCTACAATTTGCAATGTGGGGAGGATCAGGCCCCACAAGAGTTTGTGCAAGAATTAAAGCGTGCTTTTGCGCAGACCACCAGAAGGGTGCGCACGGATAGCAGAGAATTTATCAATACGTTTTTCCATGCCTTACCCAAATACATAATGACCCAGCTCGTGAGAGATTTTCATGAGAAAAGATCTTTAGACTGGGTCATTGAACAGGCTACCCGGATCTATGAGGTGCAGAAGCCCATCGAAAATAAAAATAATGCGCCGAAAAACCCCAAAACCAACAGCACCCCTGCTGCTGCCAAGGTGGCAGAGGTAAAGGTTGCCCCGTTTTAGATTTGGAGATGGGGTGGCCTAAAGACCTGCCTGCACCAAATCATTCACAGCCCAGAAGGCCCTCGGGCCAGTCACAGACAGGGAGTCTAGGAGGTAGTCCCACAAATGGGGTCCCCCGCTCCCCTGACTATGTAAGTCCCCGCTACAAGGGAAACCGACCCATCCTGGGTTATGTGTGGACTCCTCCAGCCCAAGGGGGGATCCAGCCAAGCACCTGACCCGGGGAACTTCCCTCCTAACTTCCCCCAGGAGGGCAGAAATTCTCCAAATCCTGGCCAGAACTTTTTCCCCAGGTATCCACTCAATTTCCAGCCCCAAAATCATCCATCCTTCTTTCCCCAATTCCCTGAGCCCAGACAACCTAATCCGGGAGAGGGGAGGCCAAGGGTGGAGGGGTACCAAAATCTTCCCAACCAGGGGTACTACCAGAGAAGGGATAGCTACCCTTCCCGGGATCAGCCCAGGGGAGAAAATAGAGCCCCGTATCAGCCTGAGCGGGTTTCACGACTTGAGCGCCAGGTCCAAAATATGGCACAGGATATGGGTCACATACTGAGGGCTCAACAGAGCCCTCAGATGAGCATGCCACCGCTGAATGCCCCAAACTCTGGACCTGCTGCTCCAGGACAATGAAGGGGCAGCACCCCGATAACCCACCGGTTCCCAGGGATGAGGCACAAGGGGAAGGGGGGTGTAAAGCCTTGGAGGAAGCTTCCTTCCCAACTTGTAAACAGCCCCTGGAAAACCAGGAACCGGAAACAAAATCTCCTGCCCCTGAAAGCCTGCCTCCCAAGGAACAGAGGGGGGTAGGAGAAACAAAGGACCTAAACAGACCCACTTTGAGGAGGAGGTACAGGTCCTCCAATTTGAGGGAGAGAGATCCTCAGAAGATCCTGGGAAAAGGATCTTCTCCTTCGGAGATGGGGGAACTCCTCCCATGGAAAAATGGGTCCCAAGGGATGCCAATTGAGACTGGGGAGATGTGGAGACTGAGCTACCGCCGCCCATCATCTCATCCCAGAACCGACAATACCAAAATCCTGTGGGTCAAACACATCCTGAGGACTGCCTCCAAAAAGGGGGGGGGGGGTGGCCCAGAACCCGAAACCATTTCCATTTGCCAACTTTTTCTTTCAGATTCCCCAGGCTCTCCACAGAATTCTGCCCAAATCTCTTCGCTAGCAATGTCCAAAACAAGCAAGTTAGCCCACTAGTTGTCCAAAAATGTGCATTATCTGTGCCCCCTCGAGGAGAAGGAGGGAAGATACTATGCCCCGGTACAAGTACAGGGGCAGGGTACAATTTTGGCACTGGTGGACACTGGATCCCAAGCTACCCTTCTGTCCAAAAGGGCCTTTGATGAACTAAATGCAGGAAGGGGGGAGAATTACCGTATCCTCTCACCTCTCTTCCTGGACAACTGCAGAACTTTGACGGGAAGGAAATTCCTGTCGAGGGGACTGCAGATTTGGACATCAAAATTGGGCGACACAAGGCGAAACACCCGGTCATAGTAGTGACTCCCGAGGGCACCCCTTGTTTAATAGGGAATGACCTCCTAAGAAGGTTGTCACCCCTAATAGATTGCGTAAACAAGGTCCTCTGGACCCAGACTAGCCGACCAATAAAATTAAAACAGAGTGTCAACCATGTTAGTTTAAACGGCACCTGCCACATGGTTGAACAACAATCTGACCAGGTAGAATTTCACTTCCAGAACAACCAAACTCCAGACGTGAGTAGGACAACAGACTGGTGATGGGGGGTCCTCCCTATTTCTGAAAATCAACCTTCCTTACAGTTTAAGGTGGCATTCCACACTGGAAGGAAGCACCCTGAAATTCTTTACTAATCCACAATCAGAAACTCCCACTCCTATAGTCCAGAAATATGTGAAATCAGCTCAGAGCCTGGCTGATATTCAGCAAATTGGAGAGCAGTTGTTCATCCCTGTTCAGTTAAATGATGGGAAGGACTCTGTTCTCGCTCGAGTGTGTGTGAACAACGGTAAGAGCTTCATCAGCGAAGCCATGTTCCGCCAACACCCAAAAGATCCAGCCATTCCCACATTCAAACTGATAGACAAATGGGAAATGGACCTGGAAGCACCTAATTCCAAACATCTCCTGCCAAGCAGGTGTATGCTCAAAATCTCCATTGGCAAAAAGAGCATAGTCCATAATTGTTGGGTCGTGCGAGACGTCACTGCCGCCTTTTACTTAGGCAGTGACATTCTCAATCGCTTTGCCATTAGTTTGCACCTAATAAACTTCAAAGCTTGGTCCCAATTAGCGGATAATCCCATGGGCTTTGATGATCCAGAACAAGCATTTAGGTCAGCTCAATTGCTACCTTATGCAGTTGAAATTCAGATCAAAGAGGAAGTCACCATCCCAGAAAGGACCCGAAAATTCTCCCTGGAAGTGAAAGTTAAAAGAGGACAAAAATTGAAAAACCCTGATTCTTATATCCATCTAAATGCTTCTCTCCAACAGCAAGGGTTAGGGGTAAACCCAACACCATTAGTCAACATAGAACATGACACCATTCCAATAGAGGTGGATAACAGCGACTTAAAGAGTATTACTCTAGCCGCAGGCACCATTATTGGAATGGCGATTGATGACCGACATTTCTCCATTCATTTAGGAAATGAACTGTTAGGACCAATCCCCAAGGACTGTTTTGACCGTGACAGTGAGGACAATACAACACCAGACAGGATTTTCACCCGGCATGGGGGGAACTTCCTGGTGTACACTTCTTGCCCTTATGGTAAGGAAGATGTGACTTGTGACTTCAGGAGGGATGAGGTGATTTTCCAGGTCCATGAGGGCTGCCTTTCCCACCTGAAGCCTCCAGTCCAAATCAGCACTCTGACCAGGGACTTCTCCACCCAGCTGGAGGAGGCCGCTGAGATAGCCAAACCAGAAGTCTTTCCAGGCTTCAGGCAGATGGTGGAAGAGAGAGTCAACCTAGCTGATGGCTGTGTGACTCTGGAACAGAAGCAAAAGTTGAAACAAGTTTTCTTGGATTTCCAAGATCTCTTTGCGGTAGACTCATATGACTGTGGTCGCACCGACATCCACACCACAACAATTCCCACGGACCCTGGAATGACTCCAGTGTATGTGAAGCAATATCGCTTGCCTCTCGCATCCATGGAGTCCCTTACTGAAATAATTAAGAACCTTGAGACCCGGGGAATAATCCGTCCAGTCCACAGCACTTTCAATAATCCAGTGCTGGGAATATTAAAGCCAAACGGCCAGTGGAGACTCTGCGCCGACCTTAGGGAGCTCAACAAACGGGTCCATACTTCCCGATGGCCTCTGCCCTACATTGACCAAGGGCTGGCCCAGATTCAGGGGTCACAGGTATTCACAGCAATAGACCTGACCAATGGATACTGGACCGTGCCTGTCCGTAGGGAGGACCAATACAAACTGGCTTTTACCTTTGGGGGCCAGCAGTACACATGGACCCGGACTCCCTTCGGATACCTCAACTCCGGCAATGAATTCAACATTTTCCTACATAAGGCCATGCCCGACCTGGGTGCGAGGGGTAACTTGGCTTATGTAGATGATGTCCTCATCAAAAGTTCATCTGTGGAGGAACACATAGCGGAGATCCGTTATGTTCTGACACAGTTGAGGGCCACCAGAGCAAAACTTTCCTTTCAGAAAGCACAGTGGTGTAGAACCCGTGTTAATTTCTTGGGGCATGAGATTACTCCTCAGGGTCTCTGTCCCCAAGAAAAGAAAGTGGAAGCACTCCAGAAACTGAATGACCCCACAACTCTGCGGGAACTAAGGAGCCTCCTTGGACTGACTAATTACAGCAGAAAGTTCATTGAAGGCTACGCAGAGATCACTAGACCCCTGATTCATCTCTTGAAGGGGGGGTCAAGTGGGAATGGGGTCCAGAACAATCCGAGGCAGTAAGACAACTCAAGAGAAGCCTCTCACAAGCGCCTTGCCTAGCTTACCCTGTCCGAAACAAGGAGTTCTTCCTGGAGACAGGGTTCTCTAATACGTGCTTGACAGCAGTATTATACCAAAAGCATGACAAGGTCAATAAAGTAATCTCCTATGCGAGCAAAACTTTATCCTCTGTGGAGGAAAAATTCAGCGATTGTGAGAAGGCACTCCTGGCAACAGTGTAGGCATTGAAGAATTACCGCCCGTTTATCCAGGGGGAACACATCATAGTGGAGACTCCACACCAGCCTCTGCAATACCTCCAAAGTGACAGAATCCGGGCTGGAAATGTGAGTAATTCCCGAATTACTTCCTGGATTATGTCAATGCAAGGCTTTCCTGTAGAGGTCAGATATGGCCAAAACAAGAATAGTCCCCTCGCGCAAGGTCTGGCTGACTTGCATGATTGTGCCAGAGAAAACTGTCTCGAGGACGAAAGTCTCAAATTCAAGGACAACATGGAGGCATACCTTAATTCCCCACACAGAGTCTTTGAAGAAGACAAGTGTGAGGGAATGCCCACTGTCTATGTGGATGGATGCTCTTACCATGTTGACAACCACGGGGAGAAAGAACTGGTGGCTGGCGTAGGGAATGCATGGGTGAATGAGTCCCCAGAACCCTACGCTGGATACAAAATTGGTCCCCGAAGTAGTCAGGTGGCAGAATTGATGGCTGTGCATCAGGCCATCCTCACTGCTGTCTAACATCAACTCCACAAACTGGTCATAATCACAGATTTGGATTATGTACGGGTTCGTGGAGCACCTGGTTAATTGGAAAACCAGAGGCATGTTATGTGCTAATAACAAACCCCTGGAACTTGGGAAGCTAATCCAAAATATTGATGATCTGGTCACATCGAATGGGATGACCATCTACTGGAAAAAGATCAAGGGTCATTCCAAAGTAGAGGGACCAGACAAAACTGGAAATGACTTAGCTGATCAGCTGGCCAAAACCGGGGCCATCCAAGGGGATCTAATCGAAATAGAGTCCCTGTTGGGGGAAATCCAGGTCACTGCTATCACTAGGTCCCAGACAAATGCTCACAATGATCTTTCAACTGCCCAATGGAGTAAGGAGACCCCTGATGCTGATTTAAATACAGCTGAGAAGGGGGATCCAATTATTGGTAAGTTTTACCAACACCTTGAGGACCCTGAGAACTTTCCCCTGACGGATAACGATTACATTGGGAAAGAGGACCTAAGAGTGTTGATGAAATGTCCAAAAAATGTTCCGAATCCAAGACGGTTTGCTGGTAAGGAAATCCAAAGCTGGCCACGATCAGTGGGTGGTTCCTACCTCTTTCCGAAGCCTGATGTTAAGTCACGCCCATGATGCGGCCACCGCCGGTCATAGGGGGTTTCACACAACACTAGAAATCTTAAGAGAGGTTGCATACTGGCCACACATGGGGCAGGACCTCGACCAATACTTGAAGGGGTGTCTTCTGTGTGCACAATTTCAGCCATCATCCCTCACACACCGTGCGCCTCTCCAAAAGAGGGGGATGACACTGCCATGGTCAGATTTGCAAATCGACTTTGTAGGCCCTGTAATTCGCTCGTCTAGAGGAAACAAGTACATGTTGACCGTTACATGGTTGTTTACCAAGTGGGTGGAATGTCTCCCAGCCCCAAACTGCAAGGCAGAAACAGCAGCTGCCCTGATGATTAACCACATCTTTTCCCGTTTTGGTCTACCTCAAAGGATTGAGTCAGACAGGGGTAGCCACTTCACCAGTGAAGTAATGACAAAGATGTGGGAGATACTGGGGGTCAAAAGGAAGTTACATATTGCTTACAGGCCAGCTTCTTCTGGAGCAGTAGAGAGATATAACCGAACCATTGTGAGCATATTAAAAAAGTTTGTGGCAGATTCTGGGCCAAGTTGGGATATCCGATTACCTCTGGTCCTAATGACCATCAGATCTACCCTTTCATCTGCAACCAAAATGTCACCATTTGAGTTGATGACCGGACACAAGATGGTGCTTCCCCAGCATTTGCTCTACAGAACCCAAGAGCAAACGTTGATAAATGCCTCCACAACTCATGAGTATGTGGAGAATTTAAGGAAACACCTTCAGCATGCTTTTGCCTATGCTCAGAGGAATCTAGAAAGATCAGCCGAGAGCATGAAGACCCACTATGATTTAAAAACTACCCGAAAGGAATATAAGGTGGGTGATCGGGTCTATCTATACAATTTCCAAAGGAACCAGGCCAAACAGCGAAAATTCTTGCCTACATGGAAGGGACCGTTTGAAATTAAAGACAAGATCTCCCCTGTGGCCTACAAGATCGGCATCCCCAAAGGCGGTTTGGCAGAGGGGGAAGACAAGTGGGTACATATAAATCAGCTAAAGTGTTGCCATCCCAGGCAAACTCTGCAACAACTGGAGGAATCTACTGGAATCCCAGAGGGGGCCGCTCCAGAGTAATTCAGTTCCAACCCTAAAATATTCCACATATAGCATATAAAATTCTGTGATCCTTGTATATATATACATATGTTCTTGTCTCCTAAGTTAAAAAAGAAAATGTATATGTTCATATCTTCTGATTCATAAATGTATATGTTCGCCACACCATTAATAGTGGTGAAGAAATGTCTACGAATAGGTATTGCCGCTTTGCTTTATCATCCTAGGAGAGATGAAATCAGGGAGACTGACCAAGGAGGTCGACCGGGGACCGGGAGCAGAGACCCGAGGGGCCCGGGGTACCGCCCAGTCCTCCCATCAGGACCAGCAAGGAGAACTGATTGATCGACTGGAGGGAGGAAAAGATGCTGAACTGTGCCATCCATGGAATTGGGGAAGAAGAGGAGGCGAAAATCCCAGATCTTGCGAGCCCATTAGCGAAAGCCAGATGGCCATCGCAAGAGGGGGGGCTTGTGGGATGTTTTTACCCATGCATACAAGCCCTACCATAAAATTGTGCAGTACTGGCATGGAAAACATCATGATGGCCAGAACTCCCCAGAGAGTGCACAGGGAAAACATGAAGAATAGGCTCCCACCCATTTTTGCCTATGTTGTGAGCCCAGGAGGGCACTGCCTAAAACCACCATTGGGCTACACACACGGTAGCCTGATACCATTGGGAATGGCAATGCTGATTGCCAAAAAAGCAACTCAGAACTGTGAGGAATTCATTTTCTTAATCCCAAAAATGGTTGCATTACCAGTACTCACCACTATCAGAAAGCCGGCATTTTAAAACCACCAGACTTTTGTGTAAAACTGAACAAATGAAACAAAACCAGACCAAGGAAAGACTTGCTAAGAGGTGGATACAATGTAAAACCATATTCTGAAATGACTTGAAGGAAGTAATTATTTAATGTATATGTAAGAATTGTAAGTGATTTAAACTGGGAACAAAAAGTGACATTTAGCTGAAACCTGGCTTAATGAAACTGGATTCTGCCTGACAACTACCCCGACAGGAGTTGAAACCTGATCAGCCACTCTTCCCCTTGCCAAAAGGAGTTGTCACCTCTCTGATTAGATTAGGGGTGGAGCAGCTGGGGACTACAGGGAGTTGAACAAAGGCCTGTCCTGGACTCAGGCAAATGTTATATTGGGGGCGTCGTAAAATAGCTTCCTCTTGGGAGAAACTGGGGGGCAGCTGTGCCTCTGTGAACAAGCTGGCTTGGGGGAAGTGGATAAACCAGTTATTCCACCCTGTGATGGGGGAAGCCACACCCCTTTTTGACCACGGCATAATTTTAAAAAGATAGATAACTCATAGTGCAGACTTGTCAGAATTATATAAGTAAAATCATTAATTTTGTGATTTTTCTGTGAACATTTTGAGAGGCGTTAGGACCCTGTGGTGTATTCTGGGGGGTTGCTAGCGGAAAATAGGGTCTCACTCCAAATGTATGCATGTTAAAAATCTGACACTTTATCATCTGTAACCCATATCCCTGGTGCACATTTGTGTAAAATCTGGAAAGGTTTAGAGGTCGTTATCTGGATGAAAAGGGGAGAATTATGTCATCAGTGGACACGACATCGTACAAAGACAGGGATCGGATGATTTGGTGCTACAGAAAATATGTAAACTGGACCTATAATATTAGAAAAATGGTACATAAATAAATATGTATTTGGGTCAGAAATAGATTTGTGTGCAATCTGCCAAGGGGAGGTTCCTCTGACCATAAAACCTACAGCATCACTCTGACTCACATTTCCATCCCCCAATCAAGGGAGAGAGGAGGAATTGGCCAATGATAAGTGAGAGGGGCAGGTTTAGTTTCCAAAACACACCCACTTTCCAAAACACATAAAAAGAGACTGCTGGGACAGGTAGAGAGATTCAATTCCATTTGCTGCGGAGCATGCTGACCGACGACTTCACATCCAGAGATCAAGACTTCAAATCCATCAATCTCCAGAACCTGTACGAGAAATTAACTCCAGAATTTGTAGCAAAGAGGCCTGAATCCACCAGCTGAATCCTCTTCAGCAGGCCTCAAAACTAACCAAACTATTCAACAGCCGGGTGAGCTGTTTGAAGTTTGCCGAGAATTTTTGCAAGAACCTGTAGCAGTACCCAGAAAGCAGTGTTACATCCAGAATTCAGAGAGGCTAGACCAGCAGAGCAGAGCTGACCCAGATCGCTGTGAGCAGAACCGGTGCCTGATTGACCCACCGAGCAGACAGAACCGCAGCCGGACGTGTTGACCAGATCCGTGACGAGGCCTAGTTCAAATTTATATTGTGAGTACCTAGCAGAACTGTGCAGAACCAATCTCTTAGTTAAAATAATCTAATCCAAACTATTTTAACCTAAGTAGAACAGCCTCCTAGAAATCGTGTCATCTGTCATTTGTAAAGCTGCACAACTGTCACTTGTCAATTCTGAAGCTGCAAGCTGTCACCTGTCATTTTGAGTTTTACTTTAAATCCGTAAATCTACCTTTATTAAATCGCCCGTATCTCTGGAACCGTTTGGGCTGGGAACGAGATTTAACTTTCCTCTGTAAGCTTAGAACCTAAGCTTTCCAACAAGCATAGAACCTACTCCTTATACTTTTACCGCAATCGCGATTCATGCACTCGCGAAATTTAACGCAATTTGCGATTTTGGCTCAATTTCTCCACTTGTCAAAATAGCAGCTCCATTCTTTCTTTTGTTAAAAACCATTTGCAACTTGGTAATAACTCATAGAGCATTGCTAAAGTGAGTCTGAACTAATACCAACACGCATCTCCCACTCACCCTGAATCGCTAGAGGGAATTAAAATCAGTTGGCACATTTTCCCATCCATTGCCATCACAATTAAAAACATTTTGGGCCTGTGTTTCAAACTCCTATCTGTTTCCTCTAAGCTTGCTGGGGGGAACAGAATTTCGTATTGTATTTGATTGCATTCCTGAGAACTGTGTGCTCCTCTTTCCATCTCCTTCAATTTCTTACATTGCATAGGGGAGGGGGGTGAATTGTCAGAGAAAAAGTGATTATCTTATCTTTTGCTAAAATCATATCAAGTATTTCAGTACTGCATTTTATTCCTCATTGCTTTTCCCTTGAAACCATAAAAGTATTTTTGCTACTTTATCCATCCTATACTAACTCCTCATTGATTGTAATGAAGTGTGCTAGTGCCAGATTACCCATTGTTGATCAACATCATATGTCTAAGTGTACTACCAGATATTAATTTATTATAAAAGTGTGATATATATATATTGTTTAATTTTTCAAATAAACCTTTTAATTTGCAAAACAAACCTACTTCTTGGCTCAGTGGGGTCAGGGGGATTCTAAGAGGGGGGTGTTATACAAGGGTTGTCATCCAGAGTACTGAACTGGATATAAAAATACATCAATAAGGGTTTTCCTCAGCATCCCAGACTAGGCATTGACTTGGCTGTAGTGTTGATTGAATATCGCTTACAATTCAATGAGGCCTAAGATCAGACGGCACAGTCAGCATGTCCCACATTTCATGCCAAACACTGTATCATCAGACTCTGCCCCGGATATACGATTGCACTCTGATATATCCATCTCTGCCTTGACCGATTCACAGACTTTGTGCAAACAGGACCCAATGACAGGAGCAATGATGCACTTTCCAAAATGAACCCCAATGACAATGCCTTGGTGAGCAATCTGTTCTTCCTCCCTCGTTTGTCAGGCAGTAATACCAGTAAGCATGGTTGCACTGTAGCCTTAATTCGTACACCTGGGAGTCCTAATAGTTTGTCAAGTACTTGTCTCCAAAATGTCCTCTCTAATAACCACAGCAAATAGTGTCCAGGGCCAGAGCCATTTTGGCCACCACAACTTATGTCATATAGGAACTCACAATGCATTTATATTGAATCCATGGAATCAAGCATTCTAAGATACCTGTTTCGTGTGGGACAACACCCTAGCCCACTCCTGGTCCATGATCGGTTCATCTAGATCAGGGGTGCACAACTGATTTTGACAGAGGGCCGAAAGTACCTTACATGAGGGCTATAGTGGGCTGAAAAGTAAAAGTGGGCGGGCGGTAGGCGGGACATGTCAGGAGGCTTTTTCAACCCCCAATTTGTATTAAACACATGCAAAACAAATGTTTTTGAGGGGTTACGATTTTTATTGCATTTCAAACTTACATTTTGTACTACACATTTTCCATTGTTATCATTTATTTCAATGTAGTTATTGTATGTCGTCTGTTTAATTAAATTATACATATTTTATTGACCCTTGATTGGACATTCCGTTATTTTGGAATGCTATAGTTTGCTGTTTGGGTTGCTCAAGAGGAGTATGGCCTTCGTTGAGTCAGGTTTCCTCAAAAAAACAAAGGATGTACATCTCCTAACTGTGCCTGTTTTAGCTTTATTATTGAGTTCACTCTTGGAGTGCAACACTATGCCCCATGGCTCCCACCCCCAACCCAACACTATGCCCCTGTCCCTCACCCCCCAAGCAAACACTATGCCCCCTGTCCCTCACCCCCAACCAAACACTATAGCCCATGGCTCCCACCCCCAACCAAACACTATGCCCCATGGCCCCCACGCCTCAAGCAAACACTATGACCCCTGTCCCTCACCCCCAACCAAACCACTATGCCCCATAGCCCCCTCACCCCCAACCAAACATTATGCCCCATGGCTCCCACCCGCAACCAAACACTATGCCCCATGGCCCCCACGCCTCAAGCAAACACTATGACCCCTGTCCTTCACCCCCAACCAAACACTATGCCCCATGGCTCCCACCCCCAACCAAACACTATGCCCCATGGCCCCTCACCCCCAACCAAACACTATGCCCCATGGCTCCCTCACCCCCAACCAAACACTATGCCCCATGGCTCCCACCCCCAAGCAAACACTATGCCCCCTGTCCCTCACCCCCCAAGCAAACACTATGCCCCATGGCTCCCACCCCCAACCAAACACTATGCCCCATGGCCCCCACGCCTCAAGCAAACACTATGCCCCTGTCCCTCACCCCAACCAAACACTATGCCCCATGGCTCTCACCCCCAACCAAACACTATGCCTTATGGCCCCCTCACCCTCAACCAAACACTATGCCCCATGGCTCCCACCCCCAACCAAACACTATGCCCCCTGTCCCTCACCCCCCAAGCAAACACTATGCCCCATGGCTCCCACCCCCAACCAAACACTATGCCCCCTGTCCCTCACCCACCAAGCAAACACTATGCCCCCTGTCCCTCACCCCCCAACCAAACACTATGCCCCATGGCTCCCACCCCAACCAAACACTATGCCCCATGGCCCCTCACCCCCAACCAAACACTATGCCCCATGGCTCCCTCACCCCCAACCAAACACTATGCCCCATGGCTCCCACCCCCAAGCAAACACTATGCCCCCTGTCCCTCACCCCCCAAGCAAACACTATGCCCCATGGCTCCCACCCCCAACCAAACACTATGCCCCATGGCCCCCACGCCTCAAGCAAACACTATGCCCCTGTCCCTCACCCCAACCAAACACTATGCCCCATGGCTCTCACCCCCAACCAAACACTATGCCTTATGGCCCCCTCACCCTCAACCAAACACTATGCCCCATGGCTCCCACCCCCAACCAAACACTATGCCCCCTGTCCCTCACCCCCCAAGCAAACACTATGCCCCATGGCTCCCACCCCCAACCAAACACTATGCCCCCTGTCCCTCACCCACCAAGCAAACACTATGCCCCCTGTCCCTCACCCCCCAACCAAACACTATGCCCCATGGCTCCCACCCCAACCAAACACTATGCCCCATGGCCCCCTCACCCCCAACCAAACACTATGCCCCAAACACACTCAAGCATGCACCCATACAGACCCAAACCCCCCAAATCAGCACACTCTAAAACATGCACCCATACAGACCCAAACCCCCCACCCCCCAACTCAGCACACACTCTCAAACATGCACCCATAGAGACCCAAACCCCCAGCTCAGCACACAAACTCTGAAGCATGCACCCATACATGCATCTCAACATACACAACACAAACATACAAAAACAAACATTCTATGCACACCCAAACCCCCGAACCCCCAACTCAGCACACACTCTCAAGCATACACCATGCACCCATACAGACCCGAAATCCCCCACCCCCCAACTCAGCACACACACTCTCAAACATGCACCCATACAGCCACGAACCCCCCACCCCCAAAATCAGCACACTCTCAAACTTGCACACATACAGACCCGAACCCCCCACCCCCCAACTCAGCACAATCTCAAACATGCACCCATACAGGCCCGAACCACCCACCCCCCAACTCAGCACACACACTCCCAAACATGCACCCATACAGACCCGAACCCCCCACCTCCCAACTCAGCACACACTCTCAAGCATACACCATGCACCCATACAGACCCGAACCCCCCACCCCCCAACTCAGCACACACACTCTCAAACATGCACCCATAGAGACCCGAACCCCCACCCCCCAACTCAGCACACACACTCCCAAACATGCACCCATACAGACCCGAACCCCCCACCCCCCAACTCAGCACACACACTCTCAAGCATGCACCCATACCGACCCAAACCCCCAACTCAGCACACAAACTCTGAAGCATGCACCCATACATGCATCTCAACATACACAACACGAACATTCAAAAACAAACATTCATACACATCCGACATGCCCCCCCACCCCCATCTCAACATACACAACACACTCAAAAACAAACATTCATACACATCCGACACAGCCCCCCCACCCGCATCTCAACATACACAACACACTCAAAAACAAACATTCATACACATCCGACACAGATCCCCCACCCCCCATCTCAACATACACAACACAAACACTCAAAAACAAACATTCATACACATCCGACACCCCCACCCCCATCTCAACATACACAACACAAACACTCAAAAACAAACATTCATACACATCTGACACCCCCCCAGCCCCCATCTCAACATACACAACACAAACACTCAAAAACAAACATTCATACACATCTGACACAGCTCCCCCACCCCCATCTCAACATACACAACACAAACACTCAAAAACAAACATTCATACACATCCGACATGCCCACCATCCCCCCATCTCAACATACACAACACAAACACTCAAAAACAAACATTCATACACATACGACACTCCCCCCACCCCCCCATCTCAACATAAACAACACAAACACTCAAAAACAAACATTCATACACATCCGACATGCCCCCACCCCTCATCACAACATACAAAACACAAACACTCAAAAACAAACATTCATACACATCCGACACAGCCCCCCACCCCCATCTCAACATACACAACACAAACACTCAAAAACAAACATTCATACACATCCGCCAGAGCCCCCCCAGCACCCCATCTCAACATACAGAACACAAACACTCAAAAACAAATGTTCATACACATCCGACATGCCCCCCCACCCCCATCTCAACATACACAACACATACACTCAAAAATAAACATTCATACACATCTGACACGCCCTCCACCCCCCCATCTCAACATACACAACACATACACTCAAAAATAAACATTCATACACATCCGACACACCCCCCACCCCCCCATCTCAACATACGCAACACAAACATACAGCAGAACAGACCCGACACACAAACACAAACACACAGACCACTTACCGGAGACGTGCTGGAAGGCAGGTAAGCTGGAACGCTGGCGAGGTAAGTGGAATCGTACTACGGCTGGCGTGGCAAGCAAGGCTGAAATGCCTTCCGGCATCAAGCCTTACTGGCCACGCCAGTCGTAGTGCTGGCACTCCATTGGTGCAGCACACACGCACTATGTGGCTCGTAGGAGTGACGTGGTGCGTGTGTGCTGAGCCAATGACGGCCAGTGTTTTGTCCGGCCCAGAAGACAAGAAAGACTTTCCTAATGTCTGCCGCCCTCCATTAGGAAACTCTTTGTGCCTCCCGGGCCGGAATAAACAGCATAGCGGGCCGAAACTGGCCCGCGGGCTGTATGTTGTGCACCCATGATCTAGATCCTCCTCCCATTTACGTTATGGTCTGAACGTTAACTGACAATGACCAATCCCCTCAGATTGGAATTGAGAATATGCATACCTGTGCATGCCCAAAACCCTCCCCACAGACCTCTGACCACAGCCATCAACCTTGCATACTCCATAACATTGAGCCACACTTCATTGTGTAACGCACAGAACTGCCAATGTGGTAGTGCCCCATCGTCTGCATAGAAATCATCAACCCGCCCTTCCCAACCAAGCCAGGCCACCATTGCTTCCTTATATGGCCTCATAACATAACCCAGCCTGCCACATGACAACCTCAGCTCAAGCAAGAATGGAAGTTTCTATCCAGGAAGTCTTGCCACCCAACACAAAACTTTTATTAATATCTGTGCGACTCTTGTATAATTAACGATGAATCTAAATACACAATGCCGGAACAAATATACATTTCACTATGACCGATGTGAAAAATGCGGCGAAAGCTGAAGAGGCAAAATACCCTTAGCGAAAAGTTAATGTAAAAATGCCAGTATCTCAATAGGGCTCGTATTAAAGGAGAGGGATCAACATAAATTCGAAATAGCAATGAATGATTAGCACAAAAGCAAACTGATATAAGCTGGCGCCCATGTTAACTGAGATTCAGTAACCGGCTGCCATACAGATCATGCACTCGCATTGCCCTAGGTTACTTGGATAAACAAGTCGGTAACGCACGTGACAGAGAAACAGAGACTACCAATCTTTCCAATGCCTAGGACGTACACAAGAGTGGCTTGGTAAGTCGAATTAGATGGAAACAGGAACTTGGGCATTGTTTGTTTGTTTGTTTATTTGGTAATGCACACCAAACACTCAGGTAGCTTGGCGCAGCTCTTACAAGAATATTTGAAGCTTAGTTACAACATAAAAGGTCAGTACATGAACATAAACAATTACAGCGCATACAATGTGGGTGGGGGTGCATAAAATAGATATGTGCAGTAGTAGGGTCAATAGTATAATACAGATATGTGCAGTCATAGGGTCAATAGTGTAATACACATACAGTCACGCGGATTGTCCTGCGGTCAGAAACGCAAGGAGGTAGAGTAGGTGAGCGATTTCTTAGGTGTCCTTGGTACGAAACCAGTTCATTAAATTACGTCTAAATCTAGAGTATGGTTGTTCCACTCTAAAGGCAGTGGGAGTGCATTGCTTTTTCTAACACCAGAGCGGATAGGTTTAACTAACTGAGAGACATCATTTTGTTTCCCTGTAGGATGCGGTGACAGCCTTGTAGAAACTGGAAGCCATATGGGTATACTTTTACACAAAGGACTGGGGAAAGGTCAGTAATCTTTACCATACTGACAAGTAAGTGTATGCACTAGATATATGCTTGAGAGTTATGACACTATAACAACAGAGACAGTCACTCAAAAAGAAATCATCAACCTGGCCTTCCCAAACAAGCCGTGCCACCATTGCTTCCTTATGTGGGCTCATAACATAACCCAGCCTGCCACAGGAAAACCTCAGCTCAAGCAAGAATGGAAGCTTCTGTCCAGGAAGTCTTGCCTCCCAACCTGAAACCTTGATTAATATCCCCACCGTCGATAGGAGCAAACCAAGTTCCCGATCCCTGGCACTAATCCCCTCAAACAAATGCAGTGGCCTAATCTCAACTGCTATCATCCAGGTAATTGCATCCTCCCGTGGCACTGCAAACCAATTCACCATATGTTGGAGCGTAGCCATCCAGTAGTATCATAGAAAATTAGAGGCACCACACCCACAGTCCCAGCAGGGAGTTAGTGTCCTCAGAGGAACCTTTGAACTTCCCCAGTATCATATGCATCCTGCAGATGTGTACAACAGTCTAGGTAGGGCTATTATCTTGGCAAGAGTGACCTGTCCCACAACAGAGAGGGGGAACTTGATAAAAACGTAGCCAATCTATTGAAAAAAACATTCCTTGCCCCATGTCATACTCTTACACCCATTCCCAATCACTTCTATCCCTAAATTAAAATCCATAATTCAGAATCACCATGCCTAAGTACGTCAATGCGCTCCCCACACTCTCTGGGACTGTATAAAGGACAGATTTCGATTGAGTGATCACTAACCTAGATAATCCACCGAAATCCCTGTCTGTATCCAGAACCCCCTTGCACCGGTTCATAAATATATAGCAACACGTCATCGGTGTACAATCAAATACATTGCTGGTGGGATGTATTGACCCATTCCGCTGTGCTATGCGGCATCACTCTGCTACTTATGGTGCAAGAAACAGCAACAATGGCGGCAAAACTCTTGTGTGCCCCAAAAACCGCATTCTGCAACACACAAAAGGATGGATGCACAACCTGCCACCCATAGTGCATATGTGGTGGGATAGAGCACACACTGCCGAAAATGTGCCAGTGGGCTCCATGACCAGCAAACAGAGTGCAGAAAGAGAAGCAGCTCTTTGCAAATAAAACTCCAAATTGTGCCTATAAAGGACATTTGCTTTGTTGCTAAAAACTCCAAAATGTCTATACACAACACTTCTCAACATTTAAAATCTTGCATGGTGCTCAAAATCATGTAATCTTATGAAGCATGCCGAACATTATAATTAATTTTTTTATTTGATTTGGCTGAATTTAATTAACCTTTCAAAAATACAAACCAAAAATTCATTAGTACAATTCATAATACAAAATTCATAAAATATTTCTTAAAAGGTACATTAATTCATTATTACATTTATAACTTGATTAGACAAAAAAAGGAAATGAGAAAATGAAATAGAAAGAGGACACGAAACAAAGAAGACCTGTAAGAATATAGAAGAAATAAATTCACATGCATATATTATAAAATAAAAATAAATAAATAAATAAACCTGCCATTGTCAGTTATTCTCTTCTAACTTCAGGCTGTCTAGGAAATTAATAGCAGCAAGTCGAATTGCCATGTTATTACACCCCAATAAAACCGCCCAACATTCAGATTGGGATAAATTCCCCAAGTAATCACAATGTCTAGTGAATATAAGTTCTCGTTTAGATCTTAACATTGGACACTCTGTAATCAGGTGAACAAGAGTCTCGAGAATTGTGCCAACTTTACAAAAACAACATATGTTTTGGTCCGTGCACACAAGCCGGACGCCTTGCTTTTATGTCACCGGTCACCCACAAATTAAGGCGGAGGCGTAGTATGCCATTATGATATTTGGGTGAAGGGCATCGTATTAAGTATGGTGGCAAGAAGCCTACCTTTTTCGGTGGAAAGTGGGCCTTGCCGACATCACAAAAGGTTAGACAAAGGTCACAAGTCTATCCAATCGGTCTGCTGGATCTTTAGTTTTGCTTTATCAGGATTGGATAACAACAAGTCGATGGTTATATCGGCTTTAACTAGAGTATTGTAAGCTTTGTCCAACCAGGTGTTCACAAATGCATATTTAGCTGTAAAGACATAGTTCGAGAGAATTTTCAACAATACATTTTCGTTTGTGGATAACAGGCATTTCCTAAATAAGGAACACAGGCACCAGCTATAATGCGCCTGGAGTGAAGGCAACCCTAGCTCATATCTCAACCGGGGTATTGGTGTGCATTGGAGCAGGTGGAGTACTGAACGCCAGAATTTGTATTTTCTTGGTCCAAAAATGCCATGCCGGCAATATTGAGAATTTGCCATATTTATGCATGATAATGCGGGCTTGGGATATAGCTGAAGTTAACTTGGTCTCCACCTGCTCCAACTGCCCCTGTGCTTTCAACTTCCCATCGAAGATCATGCCCAAGTAACAGTAATTTGGTACTATCCCAATCGGGGTACAGCCAATGGTCCAAACAAATGACAGTGGGCCTACGCGTCTAGGGGAGTATTGTACAATCTGCATTTTCGTGGGATTAATCGAAAGTTCATTCAGTTTAACATATTCCTGAAAGGCATCAAGTAAGCGCTGTAGTCCGACCTGAGTCCTAGAAATAAGGACCAAGTTGTCAGCGTACATGAGTGATTGTATTTGTTGGTTGTTCAACTTGGGGGAGTCAGAGGTGACCTTTGACAGCGGCTCTTTGACATCATGTATATAATAGTTGAAAGCAGCAGAGGCCAAAAAGCACCCCTGCTTTTGTCCCCGAAATGTTGGCATTTTTTTGACAGAAGTCCATCTAAAGTAATTTGAATTCTGATAGTTGTTGCATGATGCAATGAATGAATGATTTCTTGCAATGCAATCAGACAATTGTCTCTTTTTAATTTATTCACTAGTAAAAGGCGGCTGACTGAATCGAAAGCTGTGTTGAGATCGATAAATGTAAAAAAGACCTGTTGCTTGGTCTCCTGGCATTGGGCTTTAATGGCATTAAAGGACAGTAGGTTGATGTTCGTTCCCATGCCCGCCATAAACCCTGTCTGGTTAGCATCACGAAAGTGACAGGTCTTTGTCCAGTTGTTAAATTCACAAAGTACAAGCCTAGTAAAGATCTTACCTGGGGCGTCTAGCAACGCTATTGGCCGGTAGTTTGCTGGGACAGTTCGATCACCTTTTTTAAATATAGGAATAATTATGGAGGACTTCCAAGACAACGGGATAATACGGGTCAGCATAAAGCTTTGAAAAATGTTCAACCCATGCTTGCTCTGATGCTCCACTGAGTTGAGCTTCTGCCTTCTGGTGGCAGGTGTGATTGTTTAACAAATACCACATTCCAGAGGAATTCTTACTGCGCATTGCATGCGCCATGACTTCACTATCTTGCTGGAATAGAATTGACTTTCGGGCACGCAACCAGTTCTTGTCTCTGCATTTAGCAGATTTGAGTTTAGCCCATTTAAGTGGTGATGTTGACATTAAAATTTGTTTTTTAGTCACCCTGAATTCAGCTCTTCTTTTTGATGTCGAATGGTCAAATGCATGTGGATGTCTGATAATGTTGCGCTGAGGAATTGTGACTGTTTGGGCAAAAGAACGTTACAAGTTTGTATACTCATTTCTATCAAGTGTTTTCAAGTTATCATTAACCATGTGTTCAAACTCATTCAGTTTATTCAGGTTCCATCTGAGTCTTGAACGCAAACTGTTGACTTCCAGATTACCATTATAATAGGCATTACTGCATTCTGGCATCATAACCAGATTAATCTGAAGGATCAACAAACTGTGATCACTCTTAGGGTGATCTTTGGTGGTTAATGATTCAATCTTTTGAAATAGTTTGAAGTCGACAAAGATGTAGTCAATTATGCTGGTAAATGAGCCACGATGCCATGTATAGTGGGCTGGGACATCACCCTGAACTGAGCCGTTTATCATATAATAATTTCGCTCACTCATGAGTGCCATCCACTTTGACACTACTTGGCTTTGAGGCCTATGCTTCCAACCATCTAAATTTAGATCTCTCAATAAGATGGTATATGTTATCATATTATCCAGTGCAATGAACTGTAAGGTGTCACTAAGCCCAGCAAAAAAGATTTCATCAGGCATGCTAACAACATTTCTATATATGTTAATCACGGCTAGAGTTTACGCACCATGGATGATCTTGACTAGCTGTATGTGTGATCCTACGGAGGTCCATGGCACAATAGAGAAGCCAGCTTTAATGTTTACTGCAACAAGTAATCCCGATGATGGTCTACCTCCCGTGGGGATGGCTAGAATCGGTGGCGATTCATAATTTTCCCAGAGTGGGAGTTTAGTTAGCCAGGTCTCTTGCAACACTATGATGTGATAAGAATCACACAACTCTCTAAATGAAGTAGACAAGTGGCTATGGCCTCTAGAATTCCAGCTAACAACATTTATTTTTGTTAAGGTGGTACATTTTAATTGTTATTGCTGTGAGCTCTCAGCCACCCAATTCTCTCTTGTTTCATGACGCATTCCTTGATAAATCTTTGGCATTGTTGCGGATGATTTGGATTTTGGTAAGGGATATTCTAGGTCCTCCGCTAGCAGTAATCCCATGTCAAATAGGAGCATTTTACTGCGCCAAATTGAATGCCAAACCAGGCCTGAAGGAATCCAAAGTCTGACCATAGAGAGTGGTGAGTCAGTTAAAAATTCAATCTGGTCTATGTCTGATGTAGAGATGTTACACAGATCTTCTATTTCGCCAAATATGTTCAACACACTTTAGTCATACATGGGGTGATTTCCCTCCCTACATTTTAAGATCAGTGTATGAAACTCAGCACGTTGAGGATGGAAATGACGTGAGGGCAACCGGATTTCAGGTTTGCGGGAATACCATTTCGGAGTGGTCGGAGTACCAGGGCGATCAGATGACCATGCATTCCTTTGCATCTGAGCATCCCTGGAACTAGCCGAATGAGTAGATGGAGGAGGGCCAGACGAGTTATTGGCACCTTGTGACACATCAGATGGACATGGAGCCTGGCCAACTATTTGAGCAAATGTCTTAGCAAGATTGATGGCTAAATATTTGTCCACTATTTTTTTAAGTTCATCAGTTATGGTCTGAGGCACAAAGGAGTCCACTGTGCGAGGCTGTTGTGATTAAGGCGCAAAGGATACTGATTTTGATTGAGTTGAAGGAACCATTGACAGTTGTAATGGCACTGGCATTTTCAGGGACCCAGGTTTAGCCGATATTTGTTGATCAGCATTTAGAACTGACTTGCCACATGCAAAGAAACTGGCAATTATATTTGGTTCTTGAGAAGAGAATTCCTGCGCCTCACACAGAGAGTGGACTAGTTGTGATAAAGGGGAAAGTCTTGCAGTTGACTTTGGATTTGCACTGATGTTGGTGGTTGAAAGTGGGGACTGGTGGGTCACTCCCGCTGTCTTGGCTTGCTCTGAATCACTAGTGGCAATAGTGATGGGTTGAAGTGCTACAGGCAAAGATGCTAGTTTACCAAGTACTTTAAAGAAAGTATTGAGAATACTTTTTCGGTTCTTTGTTCCGATCATATATTTTTTTTCTTTTTCGGAATAGCAGTTTTATTTTTGTTTTATTATTATTGAGCTTTGGGTTTCTAGATTTCAATTGTTGTAGGTGACTTTGCCTGTCAGGCACAATGGGTTGCAAGTGAGGCGTCTCCGTAACTTGAGGGGGAGCTTCATTACCCAAAGTTGGAGTTGGTAACAAAGGAGTGGGTTTTTTCCACATGAGAAGCCACAGGGCCTATTATGCCCGAGATTGGCGGAAAACGGCAGGGAGCCAAGACAGCAGGAAACACCACCAAAGTAATTTGAGTCGGTCTTTGTACGTTGGATACATTTATGTCACCGCCATCCATGTGTCTAGAAATCAGGATAACAGACTCTTCGGGGCATTCATGACTTTGGGCAATTTTATACAACTGCTGTGATGACAGCCATTTCATCAAGTCTTCAAATTGGAGAGCTTGACGAGTGACTTTGGAATCAAGTGATTCAAAAAGTTTACACAGACTATATACAGTGGTGTTAAGTGCAGTAAGCGCTAGGGGAATAATTAGGATAGTTTGCGCCGAGTTATCAATTGGATAGGGGTTATTAGGTCGAGCAATTGGCATTGCAAAAGACTTGAGCATTGGCAATTTGTTCACATAAGAAGAGTCACAAATTGCAGACGTGACACTAGATATGCAGTCAGCCCCTTGGGAAGAGGGATCAGACAAATGTGTAGTAGCGTGGATTGAAAGCGCGACTGAATCAGATAATAGTTGAGGAAATGCAATTGGGGAGATGGACAACTTCGAAGTATGCAAAATGTGACAATTTTTGGTAGATTCCATCATGGTCAAATCTGAGATTGGTTGAGTGTTAACTCGCCTCAAGGGTGTATATTGTGAAACATTAAGTTTCCCGATGGTTAGAGGGGAAAGCGTATGTGTTTCACATGATGAGATGGTCACAGGAGACAGCGGTGACATGCAAGGTCTATTATTATATTATTATTATTTTGGAAGTTAAATGGAAATCTTGTTTGCTTGTTGGCAGACCGTGGGGTGACAGATGAGGCAGAAAAAAAGTTTTGAGGTAATAAGGCAGAATCAAGTGAAGGTGGGTGTGTTGATGCGTCAAATTGAGACGCTAGCGACAATGGCACTATAGGTGGCATATCTATTGTTAGCTTATAATAGGAATAAGAGGAATAAGCAGTCATAAATGAAAAAGATACTTACAAAAACAAGTAACAGTGTGAGGCACAACAGAATACTCTCCCAGTGAAACAGACAGTAACAAAAGCTTAAGCAAAAAACCAAAACAAATATGCGTATTCGCAACCCATCTCACCTGAAAGAAAATATAATATTTGTGTCTGCTTTACAATAATCCAAGTGACATAGAAATTAAGCTCTACCGAGGCACCGTGGTTGCGTGGCTAAGCGGCCAAGCGGTACTTAACTTAGTACTTGCCCGAGATGCACGCCCGCGATGCGTGTGTGTTCTGTTTAAAATGCAGAATCCAATGAATGGGCCAGAAGACAAGCCAATCTCAGTGCGGCGGAGGCGGGCCAAATTTGGTAGTGTCAATCAGTCTAAAGAAGAAAGCGAAGTGGAGTCAGCAAATGTTCGAGCAAATGTTCGAGCGTTGCTTGGGCGAGGCAGAATACAATGTGGATAATCAGTCACCTGATAAAGTCAGTTCTCCAACGCTTCTCCGCCACCTGAAAACACAGAGCTTCAGTCGGAGCATACAGCAGAGTCAGAAGCATGCCGAATATTTAAAGTCCCAAAGTGTAAAGAGTAAAACATTTCTTCAGAAAAACTGGATTGTCTGTAAGCTGACAGCCCCAGCCAAAATCTGTGCACAGTACCCTGGGCTACCTGTGGATGACAGCTGTCAGATGAGCTCCTGATTAAACTTAAAAACATTTAAACTAAAAGTCTGCCAGATTACCAAACATAAAAGGATTGTTGCTAAAAGGAATACAGATCTCAGTTGTGTTTGTGATCCCACAGATTTAAAGCTCAGAAAGTAATGTATTTATGTTTGATGCAACAAGTTTGGTTTTTGCTAGATTTTTAATTAAGAATAACTTAGCCTGGCTGAGCTGCAACCCTTTGGAAGTGGAAAAACAGGTTTCTTCCAAGGGGAGGGAATATCCTCTCAGCAGAAACTCACTGGGAGATTATAATTGTGGGTTAACCCAGACTTTTGTCTACAGAAAGAGCATGAACAATAGCAGACCCTTCAGTCCAGGAAACAGAGGTGTGAAAGGGGTCGTAAACTGCTCCTGGAAGGAACTCCCAAGGGAGGGTGCTGCTCCTGGTCTGCAGGGAGAGACAAAGGAGCAGGACCATTTGCTGTTAAGCATGAACAATGAACAATTTTTAAAGACTCATAACTTGTGATTCAAAGTGGTGAAAAATATACCAAGGACAGATCTGTTAGTCTAATTTGTGGCTGTACGTTTTAAGAGGCGTAAGAACTGTGTAACATATTCTGGACATGAATAGCAAAATATGTGGTTTTATGTGAACTGTGTTGATGCTAAACTTGTGAAACTTTACACACATCCCTATGGTAAACTCACACATTTGTGGAAAGTTGCAGACAGTTTGGAAATTGTGTTCATGGCGAAAAGGACAACATTCTGTAGAAAGGTGAAACAAGATCCCACAGCTGCAGGACTTTGAGGAACAGATGCTACATAAAATAGGTATCTTTGTGTGTGATTTGCGTAGAGGTGACCAACGTAGAAATATGTATTTAGGATGAAATCCAATTTTGAGACCAGTGGCTAAAGGGAGGTTTCTAAGAACTGTAAAGCAAACCATAAAATGTGACATCATCCGGCCTTTATCCAATCACTCAGATGCAAGGCGGAGGTGAGGTTTTGATCCAATCCCAGCTCACAGGGGCAAGATTAGTTAAGCTGAAGCTGGCCCATACCCATTTTGTGTTGTCATTTGAAAGGATAAATAGAGACAGCTGACAACACATAGGGATTCACTGATCCACTCACTTTCCTGATTCTGTCGAAGCACTCTGATCCAGCATTTTACATCCTACTTTAACATCCTTCCAGATCCAGATCCAGATGCCAAGACTCTTGCCAGCAGTAGAAGAACTATTGACTTTCAGCAAAGCCTATAATCTTTAAACTTATTAACACAACCCAGTGAAGCGCTGTTGTGTGAGAAGGCCTTTTGAACCAGTATCCTGAAACTCTCTGGCTTGCTACTACAAGGCTTGCCTGAGGAACTCGCTATCCAGCTGATTGAAATACTCACAAACAAGAAGGGCAGATCCTGTGAAAATTTGGTGACCAGCCTAGCTGATCCAGTCCTACGCCTGATGTACTGTACTTCCTAGACCAGATCCAATCTATGACCAGAACTGAAGGTCCAATTTAATAACTTTTTCTGTGAGTACCTGTAGGAAGAACAGTGACCCATAATATATCTGCATTGTATGATCCCTATCTCAAACACATACCATCTTTCATTCAGAACCATAGTATTGCTAGAACTATCTTTGCACTGACTCTTTTCTCATCTGTGTTATTCAACCCTAATTTCTTATCAATTTGATTAAGAAAAGTAAATACCAGGAAGAAGTAGAGTATCCACAACAGGCAAGTTACGCTGATCACGTGACTGTAAGATCCATCTGTGGCATTAACCTTTTCATAGTCATAATATAGTGTAATCAAACCCATCTGTCATGTTCAAAGTGCATTTCCATTCTTGTGCCTATTTTACAAAAACAACTCTTACTAAAACCTCTATAACTCCCTCAGTTTTTATGATAGAAGCGAAATGTCAACTCCTAATTGCACCTAACATCGCTAGCTATCCATATAACCCAGTGCAAAACAGTGCGATTGGCCCGTTATAGTGAATATCGCGCAAGGAAAAGTTTGCCATGATTGGAAATTCAGAAAGGTTTTACTCGTGTGAAATAGCTTTAAATTGTTTCCTACTTGGACTTTGAGATTTCAAATGTTTTCTTTTGACTTACTCATTGTTTTTGATTGTGTGCGACTGTTCAAAGCGGCCCCCATAGGAGTTTATAATAATTTAAGTATTTTTGACCACATTTGTTGTTTTTGCTCAGTCAATTCCAAAGACAATTTCAAAGCCATGCTGACAGCTGATAAGTCAATTCCGTTTTTCTCTTGTGTTTGAAGTGGGAAAGTGGGAGTGATATTCTGTTTGATTTGTGCTATTCCTGAATACCTGCTCTCTCCTCACATCTATTTCATTGCCTATTGGGGGTTTGGGGGTTTGCAGGGGAACCCCTAACCCAAGTGCTATCTATTACAAACCATCCCAAAAGTATTCTTTTCTGTGCTGCATTTGTTTTTGTGCTCATTACTTGATTACTAGTGCATAAAAGATATGATTCTGTGTTCTGTCACCCCATTGGTGATTGTTGTTACTGATTAAAATATATTGTGATTTAAATTCTAAATACATAAATAAATATTTACCTTTTGCAAATTAGCCTGATTCCTGGTTCATTGTGACTGGGGGGGAGGGGGCCTCAGGAGAAGGGTGTGATATGAGTGGTATATCGTTCAGATTATTGAACTTATAGATAAAATAAATAAGGTTTCATTTGCGCACTACATGCTGAGCGCGACTTGGGTGAGTGCCGGATTGAAATCGCTTACAGCTGTTCAGCCTGCATAATCTAATCAACAGATTTATGCCTTGTGCAGATGATCCTAGCCATCGGTTCAATCAGAAGCACAAAGACCAGTGGCGATAATGGGCAGCCTTGATGTGTACCCCTTTGCACCAACCATGGGGTCGACACCACCACATTCACCCGCACCAGAGATGTCGATCCTTCATACAATAACTTAACCCAGTCCACAAAGGAGTAGCCCAGCCCCATCCTTTTCAAGATCATCCATTGAAAGTTCCAACAAATCGAGTCAAACACTTTATACAAGTCCAAACTAACAACCACAATTTCCTCCTTGGAGTCAATGTATTTATCAAAAATTAAGAACAACCTTCTCAGTATAATCCCTTTTTAAGTAGTGGAATTACTCTTTGTAATATCACCATCCTGAGCCTATGCACCTTGATGAATTTCTTTGCTGGGTGATGGTCAAGGACTGTGCACATTGTAAGGTGTTTTCTATGCACCACAAAGTATGATGAGATGTGGCATTCATGTGGGGGCACCTCTGTAGTCACCTTTTTAGTAGGATGGATATCACCTCTGATAAAAAACACCAGTGTTCTGGATTTGTATTGGAGTTCATTGGTGGGAGGGTGTAGGGATAGGACAGAAACTCTGCAACATCCATATTTTGCAATGTCTAGCACCCACATGTCTGAGGTTATTGCCTCCCATTCATGGGTGAAATGTTTGATCGCTTGTCCTACTGAGGTTGCATTGGTGAGTACATTACATTGTCACTGGTGCTTTGTGGTAGTGCCTCGTTCCCTACCTCTTCCACCTAAATGTTGTTGGTATAGAGAGTGGTGGGGTTGTGCCTGCTGATGCCCTCGGTGTCCCATGGGCCAAGCGACTAGGGGAGATTGAACACCCTGGTAATGTTATGTTTATATGGTGGGTGTGCAAGAAATCTGTGATTGCCCCATGGGAATATTCTAGCATTAAGCTGATATGAAGCTATAAAGGCCTCCTGTCTCTTTTGATTGTTATGTGTCCTTTCTGATAAGCTGTTAGTTTACGAGGGGAGCATGTATATTGAGCTGAAACGTGGTTATCCTCAGCTGCAAATACCTCTTTGGCCCTCCTTTATCATTGAATGACCTTTAGTTCTTATGTTTTCTGGCATTTTACTGACCAGTTCTGCAAATGCACCACATTGTGCCATGCAGCAGTGCCACTGTTTTAATAGGTATTCCAGTGCTCTATGCCGCTGCTGTAACCATGTTTTTTTCCATCACATATACAGTCTTTTGCTTTCCCTTTTAGTGGAGCACTGTGTGTAGCAGGTCTGTGCTCCACATCTCTGCCTGGCACTGGTTATGATCAAAGAGTCTGAGTTTGTCTTGGTCAGATCCCTAATTACAAGTGGGTCAGATAGTGAAAGTTTATATTTCTTCTCTATTCTTGTCTCTACTTCCTTACTGATAGTCAGAGCTACCATGGAGGCTTTTCGCTGGCGTTTTACATATTCCATGGGTGGACTATGTTGTGCCATTGCTTTGGACAAACATTTCCTCTGTGACTACCTTCTCTTCTACCTCCTGGATAAATGCGATGTTCCTCTTTGCTATTGGATTTTTTAATAAAGCTCCATATTTGGATTGATACTCTTTTCATGCTTCAGAAGTAGGTGGTTCTCTTGTATGTACTCAATATTGCAGTCTTGGGATTGTATATGCCTTCATTGTGAAGGATTGCCACCTGGCAAAGAGTGCAAAAGCCATGCCCTTTTTATTTTTTGTAATAATAAAATGATAAGGGTAATTCATTGAAGAATGTTTGGTCTGCTAACCAGACCAACCTTCCCCTAAAGTCTATGCCAAAGCCTACCGTACACCTGTGCCCTGCTCCATCAATATTCTGATTAGCAGCCTCTGCCCTCCCTTGGCAAAGAGCAGGTTTAGAGGTCACAGATCACCTGTTTGTCAGCAGCTGTGGCAGCCAAGACACCACAGTAAAAGGTTGCATTTAGGTTTACACCTCTGTTCCTAAACCATCATAATTATGATAGACTACCCAGATGGTGGCAGAATAATCTCACAATATAAGCCATACCTATTTTGGTGTGGTTGTTGGGGGTTTATATAATTATTAAAGCCACATCTAATTGCTATCTTACCAGCTTACCAGCGTCATTCCTTTGGACTTCAGGCACCTTTCTTTCTGCATTCCAGTGAATGAGACAAAAGCCAAGATTCCTGCCTTCATCAACTGTCAGCGAGGGAAGATAGCACCCTCTTTGCCAGGCCTGGGATCTCCCAGCAGGAGAACACATCTGAGTCTAGATTCAAAGAGACACATCTGTAAGAAAATGCCTCACACCAGGAGGCTGCACACCAGAGAGCTTTTGAAGCTGCAGGCTGGTCAAGTGGTCAGGTTAGGGCATCCAGGGAACAGGTGGATTGGAAGAAAGGTTTCTCCATCTTACTTTTCTTACTTTTCTGTGGGCTCTCTCCTTCCAGTCCTCTTCACTTCCTGTGGAACCAGGGAGTCAGTGCATGAAATGGAAGGCAAGGGACACGTATCACATGGACAGGTATTTGCCCCTTAAAGCAGGTTTGCTTTCCTCCTATCTGATGTGGCATTTTGAATATGAAAGAGAGGGTCTCTCACTCCCTCTTGGATTCACATTTGGACCATACATGAGTTAGGGAAAATGCATGTGGACCTCTTTTGAAAGAGTTGATCTTTCCGAAGCACTCAGCCAATTGAGGTGAAGAGGTTGTGCTCCAAAGCGCAGACAGGAACACTCCATACCCATTCCCAGGTCATATTGGGGGGGACTCTTGCTGAGGACCAAGGCCTACAACTCCACTTGCAAACCTCCCTTAGCTTGGAGGGATGAGGTTGAGAAGGACTCACTGTCCCCTACTGCCACTAGCAGTGGGTATCAAAGGATCCCTGTTTTCATTTCATCAAACTGTCTAAACTGTATTTGAGCAATTTTACCACACTCCAACCAAACTGACCGGCTGGTGCTGCTTTTGGAACTCTCTCAAACTTCGAACCGCCGCTTATGATAAATTGACATCTGACAATGGTTTGACAGTCCTGGCATTTTTATTTTTCTTTAATAAAAAAACAATGCAGATAATTCCATCTCTGAAAGGGCAGTCTTCTGTTCAGATTCGCCTTTCAAAGTCTCCTTGCCAAACGTGTAGTGTTATTTGTGATATGCTGCATCAGTGTCCTAATTTACAGCGCATACTCTTGCCAGAGGCATTAAGCAGGTTCACAGAAAACAGCTACCAATTTGACAACTGCAGTGACAGCCAAGTATCTGCATTGACTGGGCTGCATTTAAGATATGTGCCTTTGTACCAAAATTATAATGACCATAAGTAGCCATTGTGGCAGTAAGAGTTTTGTGTTTTCTCCCATACAGGTCTGACCCTGTCCTTCTGGAAAGAATATAGCTTGGTGAGATTGCCTCTCTTTGCTCCTTTGTAATGGCAAGTAACACTCTTCTCTTATGGACAGACTTTCTACAGGACGCTGCCCTGGGGACAAGAATCAAGGTGCACACAAATTCACAAAGAGCGAGGCCTCACACCAGGGGGCTGCATTTGCAAAGGTCTTGTTTCTATTGAGAAGGGAAGTGGAAGTGGGTGGAGTTAGAGCAGTCAGCGGAACCCTGTTCAAGGGAAGGAAACGTGCACCATTTTGAATCATTCTGCCTCTCTTTCTCTTTCCTGTGCCCTCCACTTCCTGTAGCACAAAGCACTTTGGGCGTGATGTCAGAAGGGCAAAACCCACTCATTTCCAGTGCTGGAATTGGACCCTTAAAGCGGACTAGCTTTAATTCAATCGTGTTTGGGCTTTTTGTCTTTAAAAGTCTTCCAGTTGTGAGGTGAAGGCAGGTGTTACAAGGAACAGGAGAGCTCTGTCACCTAACCAACCTCAGGGACCATTGGGGGTGATCTGATGCTGGAATAGGACTTTCCTCTCTGCAGCTATAGCGGTACCCAGGATCTCACCATGTTGAAGGATCCTTGTAGTTGTTGTGTGCCAGCCTACCCTGTGTTTGGGAGCACAAACACAAGGGCCCATCTTGTCCTTGAGTCCCTGGAGTGGGACTCATAGAAACCTAAAAAGTAACCTGCTGCCGAAGCAAGACTGCTGCTCTGCCAGCCACGATGTACCCAAGAATCCACCATGTTTAAGGACTCCCGCAGTTGTGTGCCTGCCTCGCCTGTGTTTGGGAAAATGAGAAAAGGACTCATCCTGTCTGTGAGCCCCTGGATTGGGACTCAGAGCACCCTGACAGCCAAGACAGCAAGGTAACTTGTGTTATTCACCATTGAACTGCTTGGAGAGTGTTCCAAGAAATGTTCAATACATATTAATCAGCAGCACCACCCATTACCGCCTTTTGCTCTCGCCCAACCTATCCATAGTACCAAGAAATCTGGTTTGGCACTGCTGAAACACCAAGAACTGCAAGGAAGGTACTATTGACTGGTAACTACCAACTCCTTGGTCCACGTTTGGGCCCTTGAGACTGGCTAGGTCACTTTGAGATATTTTTGCTCACAATTACATATCCTTTTTCATGAACATTGTTTCTTTTACTTGCCTTTCAGCCATGATTCATTACCCAGAGTACTGCATCTACTATTGCTTGTTCTGTGTTCTATCCTCAGGGGTGGATTTCATGTAGTGTTTTTCTAGTTAGTTATTATTGTACATAGTTTGGTTAATTGAAGCATAGTTTGTTTAATTGAAGCATATATATTTGTACAGAACATTGATTGGACATTCCTTTATTTTGGACTGTAATTCTTCATTGTTTGGGTAGCTGCTGAATCACGTTTCGCCCACACCACTTAAGAGTATAGAACCCTCGGCCCATGCTACAACAAAAGGTGAAGGAGGTATATCTCTTAGGTATGCTGGTTTTACCTTTATGATCGTGATGGCTCTTGGTTGAAGTAGTGTAAGGGGTGAGTGGGCGTTTTAGCCCCTACTCACCCTTGTACTCCAGCAGGGCAGAAGTAAATTCATCACATTGGTTGTCAGCGCTTGGGATTTGGAACAGACTGTGCCTGTAGCCTCGTCAGTCAGAATACGAGTGTACATTTGCTGTTATCTCACCGCCAAAGCATATTTTGTAAGTACACAATTGCACTTGATATGAGTGACGTAACCACATTGTCACTAGGTGAACTGTGAGAGCTTTGTGAAGCCAGGGATCTCCCCTATGGCAATAAGGTAAAGAAAACTGAACTGCTTAAAAGTCTCCAAGCTGTTGAGCAAGTTATGGGGCTTGAAGTTTCCCCAGAGGACAGCAGCAGTGCTGACTCTCCAGCTCATTATCCCATTTCTCTGGAGGGTGAAGAAGTGGATGTGGAGAGAGACAGTGATCGCACTTCCAACTTTCCCCCAGAGAGCAGGTAGCATAGTTTCCCATAAATCCCTGTGATCCCACAGGTCCCAAGCCTCATCCAGCTCCCAAACATCTGTAACAACAAGGGTTTAGTCAACCTACCACATATTTAACTATTAGGGAACTCCTCATTGACGAAAAGAAGTGGGCCTTAGAGCAAAGGAGAGAAAGAAGCAATGGGCTGCTGTGGTGCTAGAAGAATAGAAACAGCAGGACTGTGTGCTAATGTGAAAGATGGAGATAAAGCAGTAAAGGGAGGAATGGAGTTCTTGCAATGGGGAAGGGAGTATTTCCAGTGGTGGCACCCAATGGAAGCCTAGGCACCACATCCCCAAGGACTCCTTTTGAGATGGGGAAGGACATCATTGGTTGGTTTGAGGGGCTAGAACTTGCCTTCCAAATGCACAATGTGGGAGAAGAGTTTTGGGGTGCTGCCCTTATAATCGGTCCACCAACTGATGGTATTGATATAATCATTCAGTTTGCTCCCAAGGAGAGGCTCATTTATAAGACAATGAAGGCTGCTGTCCTCGCAAAGTTCACAAAACTTCCAAATAGTACCTCTGGAGCTTAAGAAAACTCACTAAGAATTGAGGACAAACATTTGAGGCCTTTCTGCAACAATCTCTAAAATATCTGAACGGATGGATTACAAGTAACAAGGTTGACCCATTCCAGGGCATGTTTAATGTGATTGCATGCAAGAGTATCCTTGAAAAATGTGAGATGGAGTTACACCGCTATTTAGTGCACAATAATATCACAGACCCTAGGGAGCTAGCCAAGTGCAAGGCTGCTGATGGGTATGTGAGTAAAGTCCAAGGCTATCTCATGTAAGTCAGATGATGAGGGAAATTATAGAAATCAAATGGAGGGAAATGACAGAGTTTCTGACCTTTCCTCAAAGAAACCCCCCAAAATATGAAGGGAAAACCCAGTCCCATGGTTGGTCACCCCCCACAGTAATGTAGTGAGTAACCCTCTCAACCATAGGCACCTTGCAACTTCAACACCCAGAGGTTGCTTTTCTGTGTGGGGATATGATACATAGAAAGGGAGATCCAGGTTGCAAGGGGAGACATAAGCAAGGAATGCTACCTTTTGGACTCCTGGAAGAGGAGGCCATAGTTAATGTAGGCATCTTAAAATATCAAGTCCCACTTGGCTAGGGATTGACTGAAAATTCCCTCATTCTTAGTGGGAAAGGTACCAGGTCTTTGAGGGGGCTTCAGTTCCCACCAGTGCTCAGATATTTCTGGAGAGTGTGCCCAAAAATGGGGAAAAGTCTCCCACTTAGAAGGAAGGGCAGTGCATTCCAGGACCAAAACAACTAGTAAGAGGCTTTGATGATCTGACCTACTGTCCCTTGGCAGAGGTAGAGCCTCATCCACTTGTCAATAACTGATAATCTGTAGGCACATTTTTGTTTTTCTGCCCTTTTCCATACTCAAGCAGCCCTCCTGCCTCCTTTTCTCTGCAGTTGATGAGCCAATGCAAGTGGGTCTAGGTCATGTTACTTAAGCCACACCCACCTGTCAATCACTGCTAATCTGTTGGTGCCTTGTTGTTTTGCCACCCTTTTTTCCTACTTAAGCATCTCTCAGCCTCTTTCCCTTTCCAGCTGATGGGCAAGTGCAAGTGGATTTAGGTCAAGTGACCTAACACCCACCCACCTTCTTAGTCCAGCCTCTTCCTTTCTGTTCTTAACTTTTAGAGCAAGTGTGTCTCTCACCTGGGCGTCTGAAGTAAAGGGCAGATGAATAAAAGTGCAATTCCTGTTTGGACCAGTTCGGACCAGAAGGACCCAGGACCAACACACCTGCTCCTCTAACAGCAAGTAAGCTGGAATATTCGTTTCAGCCATGTTTCACAAAACACAACCCTACCATCACTGATCATCGCCATCCATGCCGTTCACCAGCAACGTCATGGACACTGCATCGCAGCAACCTCACCCACATCACCATACAGCCCATCACCACTTCAGCATCCATCACTGTATATGACTTGTTTGCCCTCTTCATTACTGAGACTTGGATTACATCCACATCAGCCACATCAGCCACTAGTGTAAACTAGTAAGGAAGCTGCTGCTCGGCTGCTCGCTGGTAATTTTAAAGTATATTTGGTGTAATTTTATTCAATTGTGTTTATTTTTCCGTTTCCCAAAACCTCCTCTGATAGTGCTTACCTGAATTTATTTGTGGAGGCTTGAATTGTGGGTCACTTCTTCTGTAGGTGCCAAACAGCATTTACAGAAGAAGCGACCCACACTTCAAGCGGCAATAGCCTTAGGGACTATGCAAGATTGAGCAGAAACTTTGCCAACCGGCAGCCTGGACAACATGGGACAAACTCCCTCAGACAAACTACAATTGCCTTGATAAAGACCCATTGGGGTTGAAACACGTGTCAGCTGACCACCTTTCCTTTACCACATTTTCATTCAAGAGTAGTTTGAATAGCTACCACCAGGATATTCATCTCATGAAATCTGTTTTCTATATACACAAGGTGGAAAGTGTGCTCAGTCAGCCTACAGAGCTTTTCTCTGTGGTGCAGTCCCCTTTGTCTTCAACTGATACAACTGCTGGCATAATTCCCATACAAGCACTATGTGACTCTATGTCTGACTTCTTTATTAAAAAGGTCAATGATTTTCAGAACCTGATTTTTTCTACAGCGTTGTTTACTGATACCATCAATGTAGCGGCCCAGCCAGTGGTGAAGATGGAATCGTGGTCCGTTTTTCCATCTTTCTCACTGGTTGACATTATAACTCCAACTTAAATCAGCCTCCCCTTCGGATGCTATTCCCTTGAGGATTCTCTAGTACATTATATCTCAAATTGCACCAGGGGTATCCCAGACAGTCAATGTATTTTGTTCATCTGGCCTCATTTCTGTACAGCTAAAACAGTCCTGTATCATTCCTCTTCTGAAAAAAAACTTCTCTTGACCCCAGTGTGCTTGCTAATATCTGCCTCATTTCCCTCTTCCTTCTTCTATGAAGCTCTTGGAATCTTTGCTTTCTCCGTTACTCAATTCTTTTCTTGAAAACTCTAAGTTTCTTGATCCCTTCCAGTCAGGATTACGGCCTGGTCGAGGCACTGCAAGTGTCCTGGTCTCTATTTGGATGACATGACGTGATTGGTTGACCAGGGGAGTAGGTGCACTGATTCTTTTAGATCTGTCGGCAGCGTTCGATACAGTGGACCACCCTGAGCTGCTGCACCGCTTCTACCTGGCTGGCCTTTCCAGGCAGGTCCTCTCCTGGTTCTCCTCCTTTGTGATGGATAGGATACAGACTCTGTCTCTCTCCTCTTTTCTATCGCAAACCAATACACTTTCTTGTGGTGTCCCACAGGGCTGTGCATTGTGTCCTGCCTTATTGAACATTTATATCCAACCTCATTTGCTGCTCACCTGTTCCCTCAGCTTCCGCAGCTTCTCCTATGCTGATGACACACAAATCATTGTCTGGCTTGACCTAGCGCAGACGGACACAACGTTTCAGCTTAGGGCTCGCTTGGCAGTGGTGGGTAGCTGGATGGGTAGCAATTGGTTCAATTTGAATTGAGGCAAGATGGAGGTGCTGGGTCCCCCCTCTGCTCCCCGCTCTGGCTTCCCATCCCCTTCTTCATTCTGGTAACCTTCTTGTTGGCTTTTAGAACTTGGCCCCTGCCCTTCTCCTGCGAAGAATCTTGGATTCATGTTCGCCAGTTCTCTGCCTGCCTCAGACCAGGTTAGTTCTATCTGCAAAACAGGCTTCTAGCAACTAAGGGCTTTGTAAAAGGTTTTGCATTTTCTTCTGGCTCCTCTCCAGACCATGGTAGTTTCCTCCCTCATTTTGAGTTGGTACGTCTATTGCAATTCCCTTTGCCTTGCATCATCTGCAAAACGTGCGGCCTGTGCTGCCGCAGCAACTCCTCGCAGCTCACACATCTCTCCGATCCACTGGTCACTCCATTGGTTGCCTGTCCAAAAACTGATCAGTTTTAAATCTATTTGGTCCGTTCATCTGACATACTACGGACTGGCAGTGGAGTATTTAAAGGAGAGGTTCCAACCGTAGGTGCATAGCTGCCTCAAACGCTCGTCTGATATTCACCTTCTGGTGGTTCCCCGATGCCGACTTAGCCAGATGGGGGGGGCACACATTCTCCATTATAGCAGCCAAATTATGGAATGCTCTTCCCATTTATCTTTGAACTACTGAAGACCACTTGCATCCGCAACTTATTGAAAACTCATCTGTTTTAGGCAGCCGTTGTCTGGTTTACCATTCAGTGTCATGATGCCCTCACCGACCGCGTTCTTTATTAAAACATATGGGATAACATAACATCCTGGGTAACAGAACTCTACAACAAGACCGTCCAAACAAGATTGGTAGAGGCATCTCCATCATTCACAAGGCATCATGGCCATGTACCAACTGGACGTCACTATTGTTGGCTCTTTTGATAAACTATCCTATTGCTCCCCACTCTTCCCAATGCACACAGTCTCTTTTAACCTCATCTACAGACCACACAAGCAGAACAACACCTTCATCAAATAATTTGCAGACTTGGTCACCACCATGTCTCTAATGTGTGCCAGTATCTTCCTCAGTGACTTCAACATCCTTGGCAACCCAGCAACCAAGTCAGTGAAGGCAGAACTCTGGTGCCTACTCATCACACAAACCTCACACTGCAAACAAAAAAAGCCCCAACTCACAGGAAAGCTAATATCCTCAACCTCATCATCACTACCCTGCCCGCCTTCCATCACCACTATCCTATTGCACTTGACTGGCCGGACCATCTAGCAATCCCCTTTGATATTAGTCACACCACACCTCTCCAAGAACTCAACACCACCCTCACAAACAACATCAACCACCATGCCCCAGTAAAACAGTGCACCCTTAAGCCTAAACCTTCCACACCCTGCTACACTCAAGAACTCAACCTGAATAAATGAACCAACTGATGACAAGAAAATAATTTAGAAAAATCCTGCAGCACAGCCAACCTCGCCCTGCTCAAAAACACATTTTCCAAGGCCAAACAATGATAGCAGAACCCTCTTCAATGCTATCCAGCAGCATCAACCATCTACCTGACCCACCCTTGGCACATTGCATCAAAAAATGTACTGCCTGCAACTCTTTCTTTGTTAACAAGATCAACATGATCCACCAACACAACTACCTGGACAACCTTCAAGACCTGCCTATGGTAGACCTCAATGCCACCTTAGCATCGCCCAAGGGCACATCAAATGCAGATGGCATCCTCCCTGCCTCCGTACTCAAAGCCTTTCTGACTGAAGCACTTCTCCCCTACCTGACCATCAACACCAGTTCCCTAACTCTAGGCACCTTCCTGGCAAACCCTCAAGACTGGAAAAGTCCTCCCACTTCTTGAGAAAACAAAACTGGACCCTGACAAACTCAGAAACTATCGCCCCATCACTAATTTTCCCATCTTCCCTTTCTAGGTAAGATCCGTGAGTAAGAAGTATCCACGCATTCCTCCAACACTTTGAATCCATTAACCTCCCTCAGTCCTACCAATATGGCTTCAGACCCAGATTCAAACAGAAACAGCTATCATCAAGTTGATCAACAATGCCCTTTAAATCCCCTATGATGGCCGTCCTTGACTCCTAGTTCTCCTTGACGTTGCAGTAGCATCTGACACAGTAGAACAGCATTCACCAACAATCTACATTGCCACAATGGGATCATCAACATCGTCCTCAGATTGTTAAATTCATACCTTGTTAATTGTCAACAGTTCATACAAATAGATTCTTCCAGATAACCAAATCTACCCATCACCTGTGTAGTCCTGCAAGTATCCATCCTGTCCCCTGTGACCTTCAACCTTTAAATATAAGCACTCAGAACCCTACTTGCTCCACACAACATCCACATCCCAATATGCAGATGACATACAGATCTACATCAAGATATCCTCTATCGAAGACATCCACAGGCTTAAGGCCTGCCTCACATTGATGCAGTCCTGGACGTCTGGTGGATATGATATGGCATTTGTAACACACCTATACACAAGTGTTTCAAGGCGCGACGAGGCAGGGAGGGGGGAACAAGGGGAGACAGACAACGATCCTATTAGGCCAGGTGTCATTCAGATCCCGCAAGTGCATGGGTAGGGGGGGGACGGGAAAAGTGCAAGGGGGAAGGGAGAGGGGAAAGTGCAGTACAGGGTTAGTAATGAACAGGATAAATAATAAGGGCCAGCTGGTGGCAAGTGCAAGATAAGTGCAGACAAGTGCTGGGAAGGGGGGCTGTAGGAATACAGAGACAGTCCCGCAGTGAAGGGGTTGCCAGGAAGGCAGTGCAGGTGAGAGTGGCTGGGCCAAGGACCAAGATTGGTGAGTGGCCCAGTTGCTGATTCAGTACAGTTTCAGTGATTTAGCAGGGGAGAGGGAGAGAGAAAGCAGAAGCAAAGAGGAAGGTTTTGAGGTGCTTCCGGAACCGGAGATGGTTCTCCTCAAGTTTCAGGGAGGCAGGAAGGCTGTTCCAGAGGGAGGCCCCTGCTGCGGAGAGAGATCTCTCCCCAACTTGTTGCTTGGAGAAGCGGCTGACCCTGAGGGAGTTGGAGGCGGAAGAGCGAAGTGCTTGAGAAGGAAGATATTTAGGAAGGGAGAGTTGAAGGTAATTTGGCCCCAGGCCCCAGAAGGCCTTGTGGACAATGCAGAGGGTTTTGAAATTAATGCTCGCAGCCACAGGGAGCCAGTGAAGCGATTTCAGTCCTGGAGAGATGCGGTCCCTGGGCTTGAGGCCAAGGACAAGTCTCGCAGTCCTGTTCTGGATGAGTTGCAGAGGGCGGAGAGTAGAGGCAGGCAGATTTAGATAGAGGCTGTTACAATTGTCCATCTTCGAGAGAACCAGGGCTCTGGAGACAGTGAGCTTCTGGGGGAAGGAGAGGAAGGGAAGGATACCTCTGAGGAGGTGCAGCTGGTAGTGTGACTTCTTAGAAACGTCAGAAATGTGAGGAGAGAAGGAGAGTGTGGAGTCGAAGATGACCCCGAGGTTTTTTGCCTTGCAGGTAGGAGCAGGAAGAGAGCCAAGAGAGGCCAGCCAGAGAGCTGCAGGGAAGGAGGGAGTGGGTGTGCCGATGAGTAGAATCTCGATCTTACTGGCATTAAGGCAGAGGTCGTTAGCGGCACACCATTCCTGGATAGCAGAAAGACAGTCAGAGATGAGGGAGGAGAAGAGGAGGCCGAGGGTAGCCTGAAAATGAGCTGGGTATCATCCGCATAGCACTAAAAGTTGGGGCAGAGAGAAGCGATGCGGTGGGCGAGAAGTGCCAGATACTGGTTGAACAGCCAGGGAGAGAGGTTAGAACCCTGGGGGACACCACAGGTAGAGAAAAAGATGTCAGACAGGAAAGACCCCAGTTGGACCTGGGAGGGTCGATTTGAGAGGAAAGAGGTCAGCCAAGCCAGAGCCTGATCAGTGATACCCAGGTTATCATGGAGACGGTTAAGCAGGATGGTATGGTTGACAGTATCAAAGGGAGAAGAGAGATCAAGCAAAATGAGAACACATGGAATGTTAGAGTCAAGGTTCAAGAGCAGGTCCTCACGGATGTTCAGGAGAGCAGTTTCCGTGCTTCTGGCAGCTCTGAAGCCAGACTGATGGTCATGAAGGCTACCAACAGATTCAGCATCGAGATTAAGCTGGGAGATGGCAAGTTTCTCCAGGAGCTTGCCCAGGAAAGGAGTGATAGAGATAGGGCGATAGTTAGCTGGGCAGGACGGGTCGGAAGAGGGTTTCTTAAGAAGGGGGTGCACAAGGGAGTGCTTGAGAAGGGATGGGAAGACTCCAGAGGCGAAGGAGTGATTGCAGAAGTCAGCAAGGGCAGGAGCCAAGGAGTCGATGTGGTCCTTAATAGTTTTGGAGGAGCAGGGGTGGACCTGTGTTGACGAGACTTTCATAGATCGGACTTGTCTCGAAACCTCATCAGCAGAAAAAAGGGGAAAGGCAGAGAAGGAGAGAGGAGGGGTGGTTGCAGAAGGGCCAGAGGATGGGCAGGGAATAGAGGGGGGGAGGTGATGCGAGGAGAGTGAAGACAAGATGTCCGGAGTTTTTGAAATTAAGTGAGAGGCCAGTGCCGTACAGAGGGCCTGGGAGGGGACAGGAGAGGTAGAGACTGCAGAAGGGTTGGCCAGCTCCTTGCAGATTTTAAAGAGTTCAGCCGAATTGTTAGATGCCGCAGTGATGCGGGCTTGGATAAGGGCTCTCTTCTTGGTGAGAACGGAGAGCCGGTATTGCCTTTGGAGCAGGCGACAGGCCTGTTTGTCAGAGGATGAACATGAAGCACGCCATTTCCTCTCTGCCACCCTGCACAAGCGTTTAAGGGTGACAAGATCCGAGTCATACCAGGAGTTAAATTTGGCTTTGGGCTTCAGGCGGATTCTCATAACAGGGGCAAGTTTATCAAGAGTATCAGATATAGCAGAGTAGAAAGTGGAGAGGGCTGTGTCAGGGAGGGAGTCAGCCGAGGGGGGAAGAGGGGGCGAGAAGGTGGCAGCGAAAGCCTCAACTGACACACGCTTCATGGGTCGGATGACCGAGAAGGAAGATGGCAGTGATGAGGGTGGCTTTGCCTGGGGGGTAGGGAGGGTGAGGTGAGAGGAGAGGGGAAAGTGATCATTCCAGGAGAGAGGGGTGGAGAGAGGGACAGAGAGGAGAAGGTCAGAAGAGATCAGGGCATCAAGAGTGTGCCCAGCAGAATGGGTTGGCCCAGACGGGAGAATAGAGAGTGAGAGAGTCGCAGAGGTCGCGAAAGAGTCCAGAGGGGGGACAGGAGGCATCCAGGTGGATGTTGAAGTCTCCAAGAAAGAGGAGTTAAGTGGTTGAGGACAGGAGTGAGGAGGAGAGGTCCGCCCACTCGTAGAGGAAGGAGGAAATTTGACCAGGTGGCCGATAGATAGTAGCCACGTTAAGGGAATGGCTAGGAGAGAAAGAGAGTCGGCAGACAAGACATTCAAAAGAGGAGTAGGTCTGCGTGGGAATAGCAGTGGCAGGAATCCACTCAGGCAAGATAAGGGCCACACCCCCCCAGCACGGTTGGGCCTGGGCAAGTAGACAATCTTGTAGCCGTCAGGTAGGAGTGTGTCAAAGCTGGTGACAGAGCTGGCCGTGAACCATGTCTCAGTGAGACCGAGTACGTCAAGGTCCAGTTCCTCAAGAAGGCGGCAGATATCAGAGGAACGTTTGACAGCAGAGCGAGAGTTAGGAGTGGCAATGTGGAGGAGGTTGCCATCTTTGAAGGACTTCTGGGGAGGGGAACAGATCAGAGGTACGCCCTGCGGAGGAGAAGAAGGAGCACGGGAGGGGGCAGGGAGGTAGGGTAGAGGCAAGGTAGCCAAGGACAGAGGAGGGGGGACATCAGGCGAGGAAAGGAAGTTGATGAGGCGCGGGAAGCGTCTATCAAAGAGGTGAAGATTGGCCTGAGGGCCTTGGACCAAGACGGTCCTATTAGCGTAGACATTAATGATGGCCTTAGAGGAGTGGAAGGAGGCCAAGAGGACGTCCCAGCGGGTGCCACCATTAATGGGAGAAGAGGAGAAAGGAGAGAGCACCGAGACCATATGAAGGGTCCATAGGTCAGGTGAAGGCACGAAAAAGAGTAGGTCAGTGAGAGTTTCCTTAGAGGAGGCACTGGTGTAGGTGTCAGCGATAGGGAGGCCTGGGTTGGAGACCAGGATGTCCTTTTTAAACTTTTTTCTACTAGATTTAGTGAGGAGAGCAGGATAGTCAATGGAGAAGCAGTTAGAAAAGATAGGTGAGATAGAGAGCACCATGGGATAGGAGGGAGTGGGGGGGTAGGACATGCATGAGCGGGCAGGAAGAGAGCAGAAAGCCCTAGTTTACCACAAATTCAGAGCACAGCGAACACAGTAATGCATATCAGGTACCCAGTGGAGAGGCCACCTAAGTGTGAAAATCCTGCGAAGGGAGAAAAAACCCTAGTTTACCACAGATTCGGAACACAGATTCGGAACACAGTGAACACAGTAATGCATATCAGGTACCCAGTGGAGAGGCCACCTAAGTTTGAAAATCCAGCGGGGGGAGAAAACCCTAGTTTAACACAGATTCAGAACACAGTGAACACAGTAATGCATATCAGGTACCCAGTGGAGAGGCCACCTAAGTTTGAAAATCCAGCGGGGGGAGAAAAACCCTAGTTTACCACTGATTCGGAACACAGTGAACACAGTAATGCATATCAGGTACCCAGTGGAGAGGCCACCTAAGTTTGAAAATCCAGCGGGGGGAGAAAAACCCTAGTTTACCACTGATTCGGAACACAGTGAACACAGTAATGCATATCAGGTACCCAGTGGAGAGGCCACCTAAGTTTGAAAATCCAGCGGGGGGAGAAAAACCCTAGTTTACCACAGATTCAGAACACAGTGAACACAGTAATGCATATCAGGTACCCAGTGGAGAGGCCACCTAAGTTTGTGAGTGTTAACAGGATTAACAGGTTAACAGGTGGAGCTAACCAAGGTGGACCAGCGCCAAGCGTCCCCTGTGGACACCTGCAGACACACAGGGAGCCGCAACTGTAGGCGTCGCCCTTGGCCTTGGGGCCCTTAGCCGCAGGGGGCTGCTGGGCAGAGGGATGCCCAGGAGGGGGTGGTTATAGGCAGAGGGAGGAGAGGAAGGGGAGGGGGGGTGTGGGCGGGCAGGGAGGCGGGAAGGGAGAGGAGGTCCAGGAAATGGGAGGGGGGAACAGGCACAACAACGCACTCAGAGCGCGGAAACAAAAACAACTCATGGATGCCCGCAAGGGCCAGGCAGGGCTTCCTTGGCCTGCAGTTCCCTCAGGGCTACCGGCGACCGCTCTCCCACGCTCCACTGAACAAAGAAGCGAGCAGGGGGAGCAGCCGTCGAGTAGGCCAGAAGGGAACCAGCCAGACAGCCAATCAGAGGGGGGGTGGGCGGGCAGGGAGGCGGGAAGGGAGAGGAGGTCCAGGAAATGGGAGGGGGGAGCAGGCACAACAACGCGCTTAGAGCGCGAAAGCAAATAATCAATTTTTCAAACAAAAACAACTCACGGAGGCCCGCAAGGGCCAGGCAGGGCTTCCTTGGCCTGCAGTTCCCTCAGGGCTACCGGCGACCGCTCTCCCACGCTCCGCTGAACAAAGAGACAGAATACCCAAAGCACAACCCCTCCAACACTGAGTTCCTATAGCTGGCCAACAACAGTGGCTCTTGCTATAATGCTCGAAGGCTTCACGCCCTAGCTGGCCACATGTGCAAAGTCTCTTGGGTTCAACATCGACAAGCACCTCATGCACATAGCAAAGAAGAAACAAATGGCTTGATGTCAACTTTCTCTCCTGCGAAAAATCAAGCCCTTCATCCAAGAAAACATCTTCAGATCTGCAGTCCATGCCTTTGTGGGGTGAAAAGACAGCCGCAGAGTGACAGAGAGGGAGAGGCCACGCTAGGCCCCTTTTCTGAGAGTGAGGCTGGCTAATGTGGTGTTCCATTGAAACATAAAAGCCAGTAGATAACAGTGATTTTCGACATAAGGCCTAGTGACTTGGAAAGAAATGGGCCTAGTCAATGCCACTAAAATGGACAGGTGCGCAAGTGAAGGGGAATCTTCCTGAGAGCTTAAAACTGATGCATATTCCCAATGAATGGGTAATGACATGGGTGCTGCATAGGCTGACTTTGTGTAAACTGGGAAAAGGCACCTTTGACAGATGTAAAACTGCAGCAGTGCACGTGGAAAGAAAAGATACATTTGAAACACTGTGCATTTGGAAGATAAAAAGGAGGAATGATGCCTGACATTTAAGAAATAAAGTCAAGTGACGGATTGATTTTATCAGGAATAAGGAGATTTAATTTCCATCATATAAAATGACAGCCTGTAAAGAGAAAGAACCATTTATTTTTTGTAGAAGTGAACTCTGGTTTCCTATGTTAACTGTGGCCTATCTGTGTGTATAAGAATAATAATGAATCTACCTCTTTTCTAATATAGTAGAAAAGAAAGATTGTATTTTTGAACAGCAGGCCTAGGTATAATACAAAATGATACATGTGTCAATGTAAAATGCTATTCTTTTAGAATTATGGATGCAGCTGTTGTTTTCCCCACTCAACTGGAAGGTTGTGCCTCTGAACATTTGGACTGAATACCTTTGACTGAGGACCTCCAGGAGAAGAATGTCTGGTTTTCAGTTATAAATACAAAGAATATACAGAAAAGTAGATAACAATGGTGAGATTTGCAGATAACACAGCTAGCAGAAATTGCCTTTAAGATCAGTTTCCCCATTAACTGTGCATTAGTGGCCAACAGAAATGACCTTTTCAGAGATAAGTTGAACTCAAGAAATGGCTTCAGAGCCACTAATGGATGACCAAACATTGTGTATGAAACACATTGCTGATGAGCAGATGTTCATGTCAGGTACCAAGAACAGGCATTTATCTTAAAATTGGTGGGGGCTATGTGAAACTGAGGGACACATGGGATGCTTTGCCATTGACACTGAATACATTTTCTTGAATAAAAAGTGCATTGTGCATCCCAGTGAGCTCATCCGGTCTCATATTCAAGGGGATACATTTTGTGTGATGGTTATGAGAAAAATTATGATTCCGGCAATTCCATAATTCCAACAGAATAGAAAGTTGGTGGGATGGTAGGTTGTGGAAGTAAGGTTTGAATCAGGAAGGGGCAAATGTGTAACTATTTCAGCTCACGAGTAAATTGATAACAATGGTAGTTCCTCCCAGGTTGGGCATGCCGAGATATGATTAGTATTTTATGACTTACCATACAATATTGAACTCAAAAATATATATGTACCGGCAATTATCTGAATAATTAGGGTAGCTGCCATGTTAGATTTTAAGGACACTGAAGAAGTTAAATCCACTTGTCATTTTGGGATGATGAATCTTTCTCCTTCCTCAGCTGCCATCATTCACACCCCCTAACTTCTTGTCCTATTAGAATACAGTGGGCGTATTGGGGAGAGCGAGATGGAGAGAGCTTGCCAATCCGTAGCGTGGGAATTTTTATAATAACGGAGTGTCATCAGCACTATATCTTGACAAGCTCCATTGTATTTGGGGACTTGCAAAAAAACCACTATGGAGAGAGACAAGGAGAGCTGCCTAATACATCAGGGCACCACCTTGATAGGAGAACATAGCTAAACCAATGCCTACCTAGCAGGAGGGAGAAAAGGAGACCCAGGGACTTTGCTTGGAAATCTGAGAGAGGCCTGTGGCTGGAGATACCTACCTTTTGGATAGAGGCTTGAGGTGTGAACTGCTTGCCTGAAAAAGGGTCCTAGGATTGAGAGGGCTTCCTGAGCTAAGAACAGAGATCTCCCATGTAAGTTGATGTATCCCAATGTTATCAATTGCGTGGGAAGCTACCTGCCTTAATACCTTTCCCTTAGTGGGCGAAGGTGGGGGCAATACTGGGTAGACCTTGTCCATATTGAACTGAAAATGTAACTCAAGGAATTCTCTATAGAGGAACACTCTATCCAGTTACATTGGATTGTGTTGGAATCTTTCTGTTTAACCCTTACATTTGCATTGGTGGGTGCTCTCCATTAGTGGGAGGGGGTGAAACCGTGTATATCCTTAGAACAATTAACTAATAATTTAATTAAATGAGTTCCCATAGGGTCATGTATTGCGGGGTCAAAATTCAAAATCGACAAAGGATTATCCCAGTGCACTGTAAATGAGTCAATTGTTCAACACAAATGTTCCCTTGCTATCCAAACCAGAATCCCAAGGCCCTGCATTTCACGCAAATAAAAAGCCCAAAACAATGTTCCCCTTGTGCTCCTTTCCTTTCCTGACTATGCTTTTCAAATAAAAAAAACAATAATAATTTCATTGTGTCTACAAACCCTGCCTTTTAATCAAAAGCCAAAACGATTTTGCTAATTCATTCCCACTCCCTGTACCTTGCCTTCAAATTAAAGGGTCATATATAATTGATGCCTGGGGTTGGGGTTGCTGGGAGAGAAGAGCATTGTGATAACCCAAGCAATCACTGGGGGTTGTTCAATTTCATAATTGTTAATGTGCAAGAAATTCTCTGTGTGTGGTGCAAATTCTCTGTCAATTGGTGCAAGTAATTTGAAATTGTGACATTGTGTTGTGCCATGACATTGGTGGTTGATGTTTTGGGTTTCTATTATTATTTGTGAAACCTTAAATAAATATATATTCTTACTATATATTCTTACTATACACCGGCCTGGTTCCTAGCTCATTGGTGGTACAAAGGGTATTTGTTGGGGTGGTGCGAGGCAGGTTGGAGGACTCACTAACGTTGATTCTGAGCCACCTTGCTTGGGGGCGAAAGGAACTCCCTGAGAGTGACCACCTAATTAATCGTGACACCTTCGTCCTCTCCCACCTGGTTGGTGGCAATGACCTTTTAGATGGCCTTCCAGTGACTACCCTGTCATCCCTGAGATGTCTCTTGCATGCTGCAGCAAGTCTCATTAAATGACCCTGCAAATTTGACCACCTCATCCCGACCATCATCGAAATGTCCTGGCTCTCGCCTCAAACCTGTATCATTTTCAAATACTGATCCATCATCTACAAGGCTGTCACACTGAAGTCCCCAAGCTACCTCATTGAGAAGCTCAGCATCTCCTGAGACCTGCAAGCCATCAGAAGTAAGGAAATGTGCAGACTTGAACTCCAATGTGCCGGAAGGAAAGAACCAGAAGACAGACCTTCTCTGACTACTCTCCAAGAATCTAGAACATCCTCCCCATCAACCTCAGACTTTCCCCATTGCTTCTACAGTTCCGAAAGAGCTTAAGACCTTCCTCTTCAAGGAATGGCTCAACCCTAGATCCACACACCCTGCACTCCCCACCCTACCTGAGACTCAGTGATCTGCTCCCCATTGTATCCTCCGCTGGTTGATTGTAGATCTCTTGCTGCCCTTTTCTCTATGTTCGTCTCCAATGATTTTATAGCCCTCTGTGGCTTCCCATAGCTAGGCCCGTCCTCAATAAATACCCTAATATTAATACTAATAATAGTCATAATAATAACTTAAAGCTTAGTTGGATGGATAACACCTCCCTGTATCATGCTGCAGTGAATAACTGCATTCCAAACAATTGAGGCAGTATTTAGAGCACAAGCTCAAAGAGCAGCACAGGAGGAAATGCTTGAGGGACAATTCCCTGAGGCTTCCTCATCTGGAGTGTGTGAGATACTGGTCTCACCGGTAGCTCCCAGTCCAGGCTGTAAGTCCCCTGAGTCTCCTTTTCTTTTGAGAAGGCGGACGGGGAAGTTTCAGACCTGAAGGGCTGGAGCTGGATGAGTGGTCTTCAGCTGGAGGCCCAGATCTGGTTGACTTTCGCCAGGTACAGGGGGACTGGCCCACTCTAAAAGTCTGTTGAGGCAGAAAGAGGAGCAGGTGCACGATGGAGGCATTTAAACACTCCTAAAAAAGGAAAGGGTGCGAGTTAAAGCACTGGCCTCTTCCAAAACCAGGAACCAGTGCAAGGTGAAAGCCCTTCCCAGGTCAAAGACAAAGAGTCCAAGAATTTCGGGGCAGGGCACATTCAGGAGTTGGTTGTTCACTCAGGACTCAGGAGTTTCCGACCAGACTTGGTTCCTCATAAACCTGCTTGCCACATAGATGTAGCTGGGACATCTGACAGCTTGTCAGATCATTTCTGTAATCACTGCGTCGATTCAGAGTTGGAAACTGTGCTCTCAGTCCAATCCTGCCTATGTACTTACAGGACAGGAGAGGCACACCCAATGCCTTTAAATCCACTACCTGTGGTTGGCTGGTTACGTGAGACAAAAGGTAAATTCACTTGGGTAGGATTCCACCAAGATGTCATAACCTTAGGGGACCCAATGTCATCTCGATGGCTATGCAAACACCACAGAAACATCAGCAGGGCTCTGCCTGGCAAACCACGTTTCAGCGCTGGAAAGCTGGCTTAAGCAAGGCCCCAGTTCTAGAATTCCCAGACAATGGGCCAAGAAATAAAAGCCAAGCAGGCACCTGTAAAATTGGAATTGGAGTGAACCCAGTGCAGCTGAGCCTAGATGCTGCTGATCAGCCCATTACCTGTATTCACAGGTGACTGATGGGATTAGAGAGAAGCTGGACAGTTTTTGAGAAGAGTCAATAGCTTGGGCATGGGGCATCTCTCTATGGAGAGTTAAAAAGGGCATGTTGCTTGAGTCCGGACCTCAACATGATAGTGCAGGTTGTATTCAGTTATTTTCTCACCTTGAGGATGAGCCTGGCACTTAGAAGGGTGATTGGCATCTTTATTCACAGGCGGTGGGGCAGGTGTGTGATGAATTGCCATTAGGTAAGGGTGTGAAACCCCTGGCTTTTTTATTTTTATTAAATAATAAAATGATGCAGGTACATCTGTCTGCTGTTTAGATTCCCCTTTCATAGGCTTCATGCCAAAAGCATAGTGTTATATTGGACCTGTTGCATCAGTATCCTGATTTACAGAACCTGCTCTACCAGTGGCACAGAGCCAGCTCAGAGGTCACAGGTCACAGCTGTCCATTTGACAGCTGCAGTGACAGCCAAGTCTCTGCAGCATAGGAGCTGCATTTGCGATATGTACTTTTGTAGCAAAACTATAATGACCATAAGTAGCCATGATGGTGGCAGAATAAACTGTAAGACTAAAGCTATACCTGAGTTAAGGCATGGTGCATGGCCCTACATATGATCATTTAAGCCACATTATGTTTATATTGTACATGCGTCAGGCCTATGGGCCAACTTCAGCTGTGGAAGGGTTATGTGTATTCCACCAGACATGCCAGACCCTGCCTTACTTGCACGAATACAGCATGGTGGGATTTCCTTAATCTGTTGCTTTATAAGGGTAGGTAACACCCTTCTCCCAGGGATAGCCACTCCACAGGACTCTAGTCTGGGAACAGGAATCACAGAGCACAACCATTCAGAAAGAGCCATGCCTCCCACCATGGGGCTACATTTCTAAAAGGCCTTTGTTTCTATTGAGAAGGGAAGGGGCAGAGTTAGAGTAATTAGAGGAAGGGCACTTCGACCATGTTTAATCTCTCTCTTTCTCTTTTCTGTCTCCTCCATTTCCTGAAGCATAATGCACTTTGGGTGTGATGTCAAAAGGGCAAAGTCCATTCATTTGAAGTGCAGGAATTGGACCCCTAAAGTGGGCTAGCTTTAGTCTAATTGCCTGTGGGCTTTCACCTTTAAAAGAAGGGGTCCCAAACCATTTCTTAAAATCAACTTGAGCATGTTTTGATTATCACTTGAGAAGATTATTTTGGACCCTGCTGGGAGAGAAGTCCTTTTCAGAGTCCTCCAGTTGTTAGGTGAAAGCGGGTGTCCCATGGCAGAGGAGAGCTCTGTCCCATATCCAACCCCAGGCACCAATGGGAGATGAGATGGTGTTGGAACAGGACCTGCCCCTCTGCCAGCCTCAGTGGTACCCAGGACCTCATCAAGTTGAAGGATCCCTGCAGTTGTGTGCAAGCCTCTGCCATGTTTGTAATCCCGAGACCAAGTTCCTATCTTGTACCTAAGTTCCTGGAATAGGTCTCACAGCAACCTAAGAAGTGGCATGCTGCTGGAGCAAGACAACCTCTCTGCCTGCCACAGCAGAACCAAGGACCTCACTGTGTTGCTGGACCCCTGCAGTTGTGTGCCAGCCTGTCACGACCCGTGGCCCAGAACCCCACTGGCATGGTCACATGCCAGGTAGGGTTAGGGCTCGGGGTTCATTTGGGGCCCCGAGGGCCTTGCATTTCCACCGGGGACTCTCCTGGAGTCAGTCCTGGTGCTTTTGGCGCCAGGCTCATATTTGGAATGGGACTTGAAGGGACTACTTTTTATGTGGAGGCATGCAGCCAACATGGAGACACCCACACAGTCTAGTCCCTAAGAACCAGACTGTGCGGTACAGTGTTTTGGGGTGTGGTAGCCCGGACTACTTTACCTGGACTACTTTACAGGGTAGGCTATATAAACCACACCCAAGCTAAAGGACGTGCTTTGCGTTATTCTGCAGCCAGCAGCGTAACTCTCACCATGTTCAGAGACCAGCACCCGGCGTTCCTGGAATCGCGGACCTGCACAGGAGACAAAAGAACATCATTAGCAGTTCCAGCTTACCTGCAGTCTTCCATCCTTCACTCCCAGCTGCTCGCGGTCTTCCATTATCCCGTTGGCAGCATCTTCAGGACATCGTGCTCGCACCAGAACGAAGCACCTGGTGAGGAGAGAAAAAGGGACAAAGTTAAACAGGTTACTCAAGGCAATCATAGCAGCAACCGAAATCTCCTCACCTGGCTGGGCATATCTTGGCCGGTTCCGCTCCGGAAACGACCGCACGCCCAGAAAGACCCTTGTAACCTGAAAAGGAATAAAGAATACAGGTTAGCCCAAAAAGACATTAGCGCTCCGCACTTCGCGCTGAACCTACCTTTCTTCATAAGCTCTGCGTCCATAAATCCCAGCAGGAGCCGAACCCAAGCAGCGCACCCAGCAAACCTCTGCATACCTAAGGGGGAAACAATCAGGTAAAGACATTAATAGCCCAAAGGAAAAGCAAAGGCCCTCAGAGACTGCAATAATCGAACTTACCTCTTTAAAGACACTTGAATGGGTTGGCACCAGTGAAGTTAACTCGGTCGCTTCAACCCGCAGAAACTATGCGCCCCTGCACAGAAAGCAGGACAGAGAGCACGCCAGGCATCATAACAAGGTGAGGAGGGGGCCATCAGGTCGAGTCCAAGGGGCTGGTGGGAGGAAACAAAATCTGTGTTTAAGTCCAGTCCTCCTGTGTTTTCAGGCCCACCTGCCATAGAAGACATCATCCCTAATTGAGTACATCTGGGGGAAATCCGGCAACCAGGGCATACAGGTGTCCCCATGGATACCAGGTGAGCGTAACAAGCCTCACCCATGATTGGGAGAACAATAAAAGGACTCATCGTGTCCCTGAGCCCCTGGATTGGGACTCAGAGCAAGACCCAAGACAGCTGGGATGCAAGTGTTTTTTACCGTTGAACTGCTAGTAGCATGTTTCAAGGACTGTCCAGCACATGTGAACCAGAAATACCCACTGGTTCTGCCTTTTGCTTGCTTCTGAACTTTAACACAGCACCATGAAGTCTGGTTCAGTGCTGACAAAACACCAAGAACTGCAGAGAAGTTTCTATTGTCTGCCAACTACCCCTTTTCTCCATTCTCGGGCCCTAGAGACTGGTTAGGTCACTTTTTGCTCAAAAGTATATATAATTTTTCAAGAACATTGTTGCTTTTGCTTACTTTTCACCCCTGATTCATTACCCAGATTGCTGCATCTACTATCTTTGCTAATTTTACGTTCTTTCCTCTGTTAAGTGACTTCAATTCAGCACTCCAACTAAGTAAATGCCTAGTCTGGGATGCCCAAGGGAAGCCCTTATTTATATATTTTTATGACAAGTTCATAGATCTGGATGATAAACCCTTGTATAACGCTCCTCTCTCTGAATCTCCCTGATCTCACTGAGCCAAGAAGTAGGTTTGTTTTGCAAATTAAAAGATTTATTTGAAAAATTAAACAATACATATATATCACACTTTTATGAATACATTAATATTTGATAGCACACTTATGAATATGACAGTGATCAACATGGGTCAATATTACACTAGCACACTTTTGTAATCACTTAGGAGTTGGTATAGAAAGGATAAGGTAGCTGAGAATACTTTTATGGTTTCAAGGAAATGCAATGATGGAAAAGAATGCAGCACAGAAATAAACTGATAAGGTTTCAACAAGAGATAATATGATCACTTTTTCCCTTGTGGCAATTCACTCCCCCCCTATGCAATATAAAGAGATGGAAGGGGAGCACACAGTCTTCAGGAAGACAATCACAATACAATACAAATTCTAGTTCCCCCCTAGTAAGCTTGGAGCAACCGGTATGCTTTTAAAACATGCAGAAATACTTTTAATGTGATTTGCAATGAAGTGAAAATATGCTAAAAATTATTTTAATTCCCTCTAGGAGATTCAGGGTAAGTGACAGCTACTTTGAATTAGTTCAGGTCAACACTATCAGTGCTTCATAAGTGATTATCAGGTTGAAAACAGAGTTCAGCAGTTGCAAGCAAAAGGACAGCTATATTTTGACAGGCGGAGAAAATTGAATCAAATTGCAATTTGCTGCACTTTTTCCGAGTGCGTCGATCGTGACTACGGAAAACCTATAAGGAATAGAAAGTTGCTCTGGGGCTTGCTGGAAAGCATAGGTTCTTAGCTTTAAAATTAAAGTTAAATCTCATTCCTAGCACGTATGGTTCAAAAAGATATGGACGATTTAGTGGAGGTAGATTCTCAGAAATAAAGTAAGATTCAAATGACAAATGACACTTTCACAGGTTTGGAATCACAGAAAATGTACACACGATTTCTATGCAGTTCTAAATAGGTTGAAATGGATGGGATGAGATTATTTTAAACTAAGAGATTGGTTTTGCACAGCTCTGGCTGGAACTCACTCCTAATTTTGGAAGGAATGGGCCTCGTCACAGATCTGGTCAACAGACGGGAGTTCTGGCGGGTGGTTCTGAAGTCACAGCTATCTGGGTCAGCTCTGCACTGCTGGTCTGGATCTCTGGTTCTGGAAAAAGTTCTTGGCACTGCACTGCTTTCTGGGTCTGGTTCTGGATACCGCTCTGCTTTCTGGGTCGGGTTCTGGATACAGTTCTAGCCAGAAGCGAACAGCTCAGCCCGGCTGTTGAGAGTCAGGTTGCAAAAGATTTTGAGGCCTGCTGAAAATTGATTCAGCTTGTGGTTCAGGCCCCTCTACTTTAAGTTCTGGAATCTGGAGTCTTCTGGCAAAGCGCTTCGCAAAAAATCAGTTTGAAGTGGAAAGTGAATATGTCTACCTGGGTCTCAGTGGCTCTTTTTATGTCTTTTGAAAATGGGTGGGAAGGCTGACTTTCTATGCCCAACCCTCTGAGGATCCTGATAGGCTAGAGGATTCTCTGTCGCCTGACTGGGGAACTGAGTTGTGAGTCATCCCGTGTCATGAGACATCATTTTTATGGCATACAGAAAGAACACTCCCCTTGTCACTTTGCACACAAATCTATTTTTGACTTAAATGCGTATCTATCTATGTACAATTTTTCTAATATTATATGTCCAGTTAACATATTTTCTGTAGCGCCAAACCATCTGATCCCTGTCTTTGTAAGATGTTGTGTTCACTTCTGACAGAATTCTGCCCTTTTCATCCAGAACACAATCTCTAAACTTTTCCAGAATTTACACAAATGTGCGCAAGGAATATGGGCATCAGATGATGAAGTGTCAGATTTTTAACATGCATACATTTGGAGTAATACCCTATTTTCCGCTACTACCCCAGAACATACCACAGAGTCCTAACACCTCTTAAAATGTGCACAGAAGGATCACAGGAATAATGATAATATTGATATAATATTGACAATTATGTACTATGAATTATCCAGCTTTCTAAAATTATGCTCTGGCCTAGAGGGGTGGGGTTTCCCAAAGCACATGGGGGAATTTCTGGTTTGTCCACTTCCTCCAAGCTCAGCTGGCTCACAGAGGCAGCACCCCTCCCATTTCCTACCAAGAGGAAGCCATTTACGACCCCCTGATTTAGCAATTGCTTGGAGCAAAGGGAAGTTCATTGTTCTGTTTTCCTGCAGTCCCAGGTACTCCTCCCCTGATTCAATCAGAGAGGTGTGATCTCCTTTTGGTGGGGCAGCAGAAGGCAGGCCAGGCCTGTGAATGCAGTTGCTGGGCAAGTTTCAACTTCTGTCGGGGTTAGCTGCCGGGCAGAATTCAGTCTCCTTAAGCAAGGCTTCAGCCAAAGGTCACTTTTGTTCCCATTTTTCTTCATTCAAATCAAACTTACAATTTTGACACATGCAGCTAGAACGCTGATTCTAAGTTCAAAACTATGACATTTAAACAGTTGCAACCTATGTGACACTCAAAAGTAGGTCACTCATTTATTTTAAACATTTTGATTTTAGTTGCTTTAATCCTATTTCACTTAAGCTGCTGACATCCACAGCTTAGCGTGTTTTGTTATGAACATTATTTTAGGCTCTTCATCTTTCCAGATTTGGTATGCACACAAGACTTCATTCTACCAGACGTCTGCTGGTGTTCAGTAAGATTTTTGAATATCTTGCAATGTTTGAAATAGGCATTTTCAGCTTGCATTTCAGAGAAACAAAAGTGATTTCAAAGCGCTTTTTGAGCTAACAGGCACTGCTGTTTTTCATTTGGCACCACGTTTCACTCATGGCCCTCCTGCCCATCACGCTCGCACTAGTGGGTGGCAGGTCAGGCGACCATTTTGGTGTGCGCAAAAACTGTGCAGTTTTCCTGGATTCTGGCGCAAATGTGGGCTTTTCAGCCATCTTGGATTTTCTAAGCCCACAGCACCAAATGTTCCACATAATAACTTGAACGTGGGTCGATACACCTGACGCCTCAGGGGTGAGTTTTGTGTAGTGTTTTTCTAGTTAGTTATTCTTGTACATGGTGTGTTTTATTAAAGTGCATATATTTTTATAGAACCTTGATTGGACTTTTCTATATTTGGATAGTGATACTTTGCTGATTTGGTTGCCACTGAACCACATTCACAACCCTCTTAAGAGAAAAGCCTTTACTCGGCCCACGCTACCACAAAAAGCAAAGGAGGAATATATTGTGTCTCTGCCTGTTTTACTTTTATGATTGTGTTGGCTCTTGGTTTGTAGAAGTGTGAGGGCTGAGTGGACATTTTATCCTCTACTACCCTTGTACTCTTGCAGGGCAGAAATCAATTTGACGCAACACCGTTTTGTATCTTTTGAACCGGCTTGTCAATACATCGCACCAAGCAGAGCACATCACCTGTTCGGCTTGAACAATCAACTCACTGCTGTGGATGACTTCACACTGCCGCCTCTTCTGACATTGGGTCGGTCCATCAGGATCAAAGCTTCAAACCACCTACCTTTACATGAACTGATGTAGCACTGTATTAGTCAAACATTTACCAACATCTCAATCTGACTCGAGCAGTAAACCGACCCTGGATTGCTTGAATGTTGCACTCTAACAACACTGAGCACCAGTTCAAGCTGGCTCGAAAGCAGCTTGAATCGGTACAACACCCCACACCCGAACCTAGTTAGACCCACATCTTCAGCACCTCAAAGCCTGTTTCATAACTGGCAAACCACTTAACATTAGAATCATGTACTTTCAAGTGACCCTGTCCTCTGGCCTACCTTTTCAGTCCCTAGAGATTGGTTAATTCCTTTTTGCACTTTTTTCCATCAAGCTATATCCTTCTTAATCACATTGTTTAATTTTTTGTCTGTTTTCTCCCCAACAATGAATCTAGAGTGTTTATACATTTCTGTTCCGCATCTTCACTCTCCTATTAGAGGCCTGTGTTTTTGATAGTGTTTTTTGTTAATTGATTTGTTTACGTAAAGTCTATATATTTGTATAGAACCTTGATTGGACATTCTTTTATTGCAGGACTATTGTTCTATTGATGTTTGGGTAGCTACTGGCTCATATGCACACCCCTTCTGAGAATGTAGCCTTTCTTCGTCTCAAGATACCACAAAAGGTAAAGGAGGTATATCTATTAGCTGTGCCTGTTTTAACACTATGATTGTGATCACTGGTCGCTTGGAGAAGTGTGGGAGCTGAGTAGGTAGATTAGCAAATACGTATCATTGTGCTCCTGCAGCACAGAAGCCATTTTGTCACAGTCATCATCCCCATAATTGTGAATCTCTAATTGTAGAAGTAAAGTTAGTGTGACCCTGTTCCTCAATTGTTGGGGTTTTTGTCAGTGGTCTATCTTTCCCTGCATGGAAACCGTCCATCTATTTCTTTTACGAATGCTGACAGTAGCTTGTGACTGTGCTACGGTGTGTTCTTCCCAAAGAAGTGAATCATCTTCGGTGAGATCATATATAAAATCCTTCCATGAGTTGTATTCTACTTCCTCACCTTTGTCTTCCTGCTCCTCTCATATAAATTCAAAGTTTTGTGACTCCTTTGTGTGTAATCTGTCAGAAGCAGTAATTCTTGGAGGGTTGTGGAAAGTATCTAGATTGAGAGATTTTTTAAAACCTCATAAAAACATATTTTTTTTAAAACTGAGAAATGTTTGTGTACATAGTAGTCTGTTTCACCACCTCCGTAAGGTCCTGTATTTGGTTGCCTTCTATTTGCATGTCCTGTCTTTTGGCATCTTGTTTCTCACCACTATGTGTTTCTGCACCATGTTTGTCAGAGGAATTTTTGTTTGCACCATGTATTTCTGTACCAAGTGTGTTTTCTACCTGTGCGACTGCCCCCTCTTCTTGTGCTGGGTCATTGTCTTTGTGCTTGACTTTGGATTCTATACAGAGTCCTGGATAGTGTCCTTTGGACTTGCCTTCTGCATTTTGCCACCTTGAACTTTGAGCGCCAAGTTGTGCCTCCTGATCAGGTCGTCGTCTAGAGAGTTGTAGGTGATGGAGGCTTGCTGACTAGAGTCCCTTAACATGTGGAGTCCAGGGTGGCTCATTCGTTCGAGAGTCCAATTCATTAGCCTCTCTGTTATCCACAGTTACCTTTGCAGAAGTGTGGATGTTTCGTTCTCCATGAATTACACTGCCCAGTGTTGTGTCCTTGGAGGTCTTAGAGCTTTTGGTTTCGACTTTTGGCACAATGTGCACACATCCTCTAAAGTACCCCTTGCAAGACACCATTTGCACAGTAGATAAGTGTACATGTGTGTTCTAACCATCGTGGAGATGAGGGAAAGGTATGTTTTACATGTATAATATACATTTACACTGTGGTGGGTCAGAAAAAAAGACGCAGGCATTTTTATGGACATGGTTCATCATGAGCTTTTATTGAAGAACAAATATATAAAACCTAACTTGAAATATATATGTATACATGTTATTATTGAGTTCAATTGATCCAGTAGTTATAAGCATATTCAGATGTTGCTATATTTTCAGGTAAAGTATTTTTGTATGATGTCTTCTTTATTTACTTGGAGTGACACAAAGCATCACAACTTTTTGTAACTATGTAAAAGTTCTAGCACTTTTTTAAAAAAACTTTGTTTAAAATGTTGCTTAAATAAAAATAAAATGAACATCCAAAGTAAGTTATTTAGTAATTCACTCTTATTCTTTTTTTTGTAGAAAAGCTAACATACGATTATGTTACTTTCATTCATGACCTATCAAGAGAGTAAATGACCACTGACAAGCAGGTCTGCTGGTGTCTAGCATTCACTGATAGTTAAACGTGTTGGTGCTATTTTAGGGAAGCAAACATAATTTGTTCCTATAAGTTAGTTCAGTAAGGGATAAAAGTTCAAAACCAACCTCACAAAAACTGCACCTCAAATGGCAACATATGAGCGACTAATTTTGAAGTTTTTCAAATGTTGGGTTGAGGGTTGTGCACAATTTCTAACATAGACAGTTTTGGTAGATGTGCGCTGCTTCTTATATATTTGTTTCAATTAAGGAGCAGTGCAATGTCATCACCAATATGTTAAAGGCATATTGCTGTAATAAATATTTCATAAATATCAGGATTTATAAATATCTAAAATTCATGGTGGACCCAGCATATTTCTTTCTTTTCAAGTGTTTGTGTTCTTCTCATAATCTTATTGTATATATTCTGTTTTCATAGATTTCTGTCAATGAGAAAAACACGATTCGATCTAGCAAGTCTGTGAATTATCTTATGTGTGAAGGAGATATATGTTGTTGAGGTTTTGCAAATCTTACAGATGTTTTCAATGTTACCATTATATTTCACTATGTTCAATTCCTTGTCAGCATTATGTAGTTAAGGATCAAATGAGGAGTAACTTGCATACCAGTCCAAAATCTAGAAGTGTTCAACCCAATTCACAGTAAGTGACAGGGTGATTAACGTGCAGGGAAAAGCAGCCAGTGTCCTGGATCTACAATCAAGCTAACAACCTGAGTGTGTATCAGTATTTCTGCAGTATGTCACACATTACCTAGCCCAAACATATATTTTCTCGACTATCTTCTCAAGTCAATATAAAAATGGCACTCAGAAACATAATTTTGACAGGCGGTTGAAATAACTGAAATTCAAAAGGAAATCTTTTTTTCTAAAAATGTGTTTATTGTAAAATAGCATGATTTAAAGCTCTGTACAAAGAAACATTATTCAAATGGGTCAACGAAAAGGTAAATGAAATCAACAACAGGGTATGTACAGATATGAACATATTTGGATGTAGATTGTATTTACACTTAGCAGCACATAATTGATACACAATCAGTTTAGTTTTTTTGGTTTAGCAACTTCTTTTCTGAAAGGATAACAACCATTCATGTTAAAGAACAGATTACATTTTGCATAATGATAGTTCAGTAACCATATCGACCTTAAGGCACATGATTTCCATGAAAGTTACATAAATGTGATAACCCGTAGTCACATTTCCCATAAACAGAATATGCATTGCAATCATAAAATAAAAAGTGTCTCTTCACTATAGCAAAGAATGTTAAAAAAAACATTACTTCCTGAAATATAACAATGATATTGGGCAATGTTACATGATCAGTGGTTTTAAAAAAACAAATGCTCTATTTTAAATTCAACACAAAGTTTTTTTTAGATGCCATAGGTTGAACATGAATGCTGGTGCCTGGCATCCCTTGATAGCTAACATGTTGGTTCTATTTTGGAAATGCCCTGTCTTGTGAATTGGGATCACATACAATATTTCCCATTTGGTACATTGAATGAAAAACATATGGTAAATAACTCATATTTACCCCATGCAGCACTTTCTATGTATGCAATTTGGTAAATAACTCATGCCATACCAAGTTATACTTTGGTGGTATTTTTTTTTTTAAAAAAACAGTGGTTTCAAAATAGCTAATGTTTTAACAATTACCACCATGGTCAGAATGAGGCCCACTGTTTGTATGAATACTGAATTTCTATCTTGATACAAGTAATATTTGAATTACTCGCACATGTTGATGGTTTTATGCAAAAATCTATGGAAAAAGTGCTGTTCAACATTTCGACTTCATTGATATTTGATCATTTATATGTTCACAGACTGACTGAGAACGTGCTTCCTAGAATGTTCTTGATATCCACTTGTACTTCTGTTTAGGCATTAAGGATTATTTAAATAACACAGTAAGGTTTGGAGGATATAGCAGTGGGATAAGGACAAGGAATGTTGGAAACAACAAATGCAAATGTCGCCTCATGAATTGAATACAATTCTGAATTAACCATTATGAGCTGTTAACATTATCCCAGGTACAGTGGCATTTGTTTTAGTTAAATTCAGTTGTCACAAACATGTCTTAATGTAATGGATCCTTCCAATTGCTTGCTTGGCTACTTGTTTATGTTTAAATCATGTGTGAATAAGCACAATAACCTAAGTGACTCATGACATATCCAAATGACTGTGTACAAAGAAAGCATACTTTAGCATGATGGTGGTTTAAAGATACCTTATGTACAGAACATGCAAGTTATGCAACTGTGCACAACTTTTATCATTTCATATGTTTTAACGAACAATGAAAATAAAAATCAAAAATTCTTAAAGTATGTTTTTTTCTCTATGATGAAACTAATTAAGTCTCCTGTGACATTTGTCAGTCTCTACAGAAATGCTCCCAATTTTCCACCAAGTGATACACTTTTTCACACATATCTCACACATATTGCACCACATATGCCCTGATCCCTCAGGTGTAACTTAGATGTCGATATAACTGTGATAAGTGTAATATCTGCATTAGTGAATACCTATGCTAGTTACAAATTAGTTTATGTTAACCAATGTTTACATTTACACATTTTCCTCTACTGGGCAGCACCTTGGATTGCATACCTTCCAAATAGAGTTTTCCTTAAACAACTGTGTGTAGCATATTACAAAATGTACACACATTACTCAGTGGACATATCTTTCATTAATCGGCTATAAGCCCGGGGGTGAATTATTTATAACTTGCACGTTATTCACATGTACACCTTGAAAAAAGCTTTTCAAATTAGGTTCAATTTCATAACTAATTATGCATAATACACACAAACAGATCAATGAGATGAAAACCATGACCTGTACACTAAACAACACAAATTATGTGTATCTCAGAGTTTGTCATATATTGAAACTGTTAATCAGTGATTATTTATAAAAATACACTATCATTTTGCATTAAACAAATGTTGCAATTATGTACCAATTTAAATGATACATGTGACCTTTTTCATTGATGAATAGGTGCCATTTTTTCTACATTTGAATTATTCTGTTAAGCGATACACTACCTATTTAATGCGATTCAGCAGAAACTTGATGGTACAGGAAAGAAGATTAACTCTTGATTCCTGTACAATGGCTACCCTACATTGGGGCTCATTACGAGCCCGCCGGTCTGGAAAAGATTCTGCTAACAGTGGTTACCAGCACCTTTTCTGGACTGGCATACTCCGAGTCTGCCGGCAGTGCCTTGGTACTGCCAGCAGGTGTGACCTGCTGGCAGTTCAGGCCCCTGCCGGCAGATAATTCACTGAAGCACTGGCACCGTTACCAACTGTGCCGGTGCTTCAGTGGTTCCCATCCCATGGAGTCCAAATGGACTCCATGGGAGTGGGAACTTACCGTTCCGTCACCCCCCGTAATTTCCCAGTAACAATGGGATATCGGGCAGCGGAAACGGTAAGGCGAGGTTGCCGGGAACCCACTTATGATACCAGTACCTTACCGGCAACCTCCTAATGACCCCCATTGTACAGTTATTACATCTTACATTGTTGTATTTTCTTTCCCGCTGTGTTGAAACTGTTAATCTAGTTTTCACGATGTCCTGTGTGTGAGGGTGTGGATGTGCCCACAAACATCATAAAATATAAACAAAAACCCATCCAACTCTTCAGTGTTTTCACTGTAATTAGCATGCTCATTCCTGTCCAGTCCAATGTTAGCACCTTAATATTTTAAAAAAGACTTCTTCTGTAGATTAATAATGGCAAATACCTACAATGATATTGTGTATGCAAAAGTTGAAAGGAAAGGGTGTTTAGTGCAGAGTGATACGTGTAGCTTTAACGTGGTTGATTCTAGAAATATGTAGCACTCGAGATTAATCTTGCTACCACAGCGTGACTGTCACATTTCATAAATGATGGGCATCTTTTTGCATAAAGGGTCAATCAAGCAATGACTATTGAATGTTGATTGTGACTGGGGCAGACTATGCCTATTTAAAACACACATTAAGGGTCTTATTGGTACAGTATGGGGTAAACAGAATGTACTGCATCAGGCAGCTACGATTATGATGCAGTACTGGCTGTGCACCTAATGCAGTAAGTATCACATGTGTGGTCCCTCCCCAACTCATAAAAAAATAAAATAAATAAACGCTGTGTTATATAAAACAGCACATTTTAACTGTTACCAACACACACATGGGGCCCATAGGAGCAGAGCACACGGGAGATCTCACATAATTACACTATATTGGTCATTCTACTTTGAAATACATACCTATGCCTGACAATAGGCACATTAATAGGACCAGTCGAGTAAAAAAGAAACGCAAATGAAAGCACATACGTTTACAACCATATTCCATGTTTTCAGCTTCAGGTGTTTAAAGACAAAACAGATTACCATCCAATAGTAAGCAAAGTACAAGAACCACAACATGTACCTATGCCATTCAAACATTGATGTGTTTACATTTTTAATCCTGCAAAACAAAGTTCTCTAGTTCTGTTAAGTTCAAGCAACTTTCAGGGAAAAATATTAAAAATAAAGTGTACAGATTTGCCAAATTTAGCCTGAATTTCTCCAGAATGGAACAGATGCTCTCTCTCAATGGTTTGCTACATTTCTTGTGAATCACCTTACTTCACATGACTTTGTGTGTCCCTCATTTGCATCGCCTGCACATGGCCATTTCTCCAGGATCCCCTGCTTTGCATAAGCACATTGGAGGTATGCATCGGTCCATGCCCCAAAACTAAGTTGCACATATGTCTGCTTAGTTTTCACACAAAGCTCACAACCTGTGCGTGAATCTGCATGCGCATTTGCCTACCGCCACACATCTTTGAAACAGTGATAGTTTTCCCATATGCATATGCAAACTGTGTTTTTTGTATTTACACTCACACACAAGCATCTTTGTGAATCGGGCTCTATGTCTCCAATTGTAATGTCACATGGTGCCACTTCAAAGGGCAGCTGTTCTAGAGCATTTAATCCTGAACTGAAGAATGTTCTCCTCCCTTTCAACATTCGAGTCACAATGCACTTTGCCATTGTTCTGGACAAACATTAGTGTTACCATTAGGTTGACTAGTTGCTATAATAGAACTCAAACACCTGGGGTTGTTCATATGTGTTTAATGTGAGTCATGTTAAGATGAGGGGACTGAGGAGAGAATTTTAGGAGTGCATCATAAAATATTGGGCCTCATTACAACCCTGCCGGTCCAGTAACAACGATGCTGTTACCGGACTGGCAGAGTACAAGTTTGCGGGCCGGGTGCCTTTCTGCCCACCAGGTCTGACCTGGCAGGCGGAAAGGCACCCGCTCGCAGACTTTGACAGTAGCCCCGGCACCATTACGAATGGTGCCTGTGCTACCGTCTTCCCCATTCCCATTGAGTCCTATGGGACTCGAATGAGAATGGAGAGTCACTTTTTCCGGCGCCAGAAAAAACACACAACTCCGGCGGTAGCACGCCGTTTTTACTGGCACGGCTACCGCCAGAGTTGTAATGAGGCCCACTGACTTTTAAATAATACGTGAAGCAATATGAAACCTAATTCATATGTTTTAGTGTATTCGAAATTGCTAATACATCAGATCGTTATTTTTATCTGTGTATTTCTCTTACTGCAGATTTTTTTAACGGAAAAGCGAAACTAAGTCGAACGTGCCTGAAACAAAATCCTGACAAGGTCCACATTATTTCTCCAACCAGACCACCTATTGTGTTCCTGTCCGTAATTAAGTTATCTGTGTAAAGTTTAACAGCAGAGCAATATTCGGATATAGTCATATAGATCATGTCATTGATGTATGAACCAGTATTTAAGAAGAGTGAATGGCAACTCCTTAATGGGAACACACGCACATATCTGGGCAAGTTAAAGAAAAGCCTTTGGGCCTGATTTACAGAATTTTATCGCAGTGCAAAGTGACTTTGTACTGGAGCAAAGTGACTTTGTACTGCACAACATACACTGTGCACTGTTCTGTAAATCAGGGTGTTTGTTGGCAGTGCTAAGTCTCTTTGCACTAGTACAAAGTCACTTTAGACCACGCTAAATTCTGTAAATCAGGCCTGCTGTATTTTATAAAGCTGATAGTTCTGACTACACTATGACTGTTTGGTTTTCATCTCACTTTTTGAAACACACTCGGTTCCGCAGATGAATACATGGCTATCGTAACGAAATATATTCATAAACAAATAAATAATTACATTTAATCTGAAAATGGACCAGTAGATTTGTCGTCTAATATTAACACATCAACACTTTTCACCCAGGTAGGTACATCATACTAAACACCTAGGATTTGTGAATAACCCCCAAAAGTTCAGTGAAAACAGATCATGCATTGAGCCTCATTTAAGTCACTGTTTAAATAAGAAAAGTATTTGTTTGTTTTTCCATTAATGATACATCGGTAAACAAAACCTATTGGCGGCTTACAGAAAGAGTGCATCTTCCTTGCAACACGTAGATGAGTTCCACGCCTCAGGTAGTGGTTCCCCAATTCAAGACATCGTCAATCCAGTGAATCTTACAGTTTTGAATTAAGTAAGGTACAGCACCACAGTTTTTCGAATAAAATACATGTTTAGTGATCATGAGTAATGCATTCATGACCTGCTTCTTGAACCAGCCTCTGGTGTATCTAAGAATTGTTTATTTCCAGGTTGGAAGGTTGTTCCCTTCATGATGCACAAGTTTCTTTCCACACAGGCCTTTCACTTATTTTTCACTCCTTTACAACATTCCAGTTTTTATTCAACCATGACGACTTTGTACCTAAAACAGAAATTATATATTTTACAAATATTTTACTAAAAGCTGCTGTTAGATCACAAATCCCATCATTGCTTTTATTTAGTAACATGCTTTATTATGGATTAAATATAGTACCAGTCCTCTAAAACACCAACTTAAATTGGCTTTTCTGTTTAAAAAAATAAAAATAAAATAGTGGCTGTTAACATTTGGTTAAACCTCAGTAAGTGATTGCAAATAACATAGTGCGAGTGGAATGGGGTCAAGGCATCGGCAGTGTGGGTTTGAAATGGGGAATACCTAGCTGTTAGTGAAAATAGTATTGGAAGTTGAAATGCGGTTTCTATGCTTATGTTGGCACCCACAGCAACTATGGCATGGCAGTAGATCCACCTGGCACATTAAATGAGGCAGCAATGCTTTCCAGTATTGCAAAGTAGTTGCCCCATCACAGTCACTTGCATCAGACACAATCACTCAATGTTGGCACAGATGTGCATTCACATACAGTATCCCTCGAGCGGCACATTCATCCCATCCTATTAGGCTTAGCCATTCACATCAGGTAGAGATCAATGCTTAAAGCAAAGTAACCTCATTAGGCTCACTCGCCTCTGCGTGAAATGCCAACCCCGCTTGTGTAGCTCCATTAGACAAAGTCACCCTTTCCTGAAAATTGGCCCATGTCAGACAAGTGTGCCGGTCCATCAACTACGGTACCGCTAAACTTGCCGGTACCGTAGTTCCCGGACCGGCAAACTACGAGTTCTGCTTGTGTGTCCGTACTGGCACCTGCGAGCAGAGCATGTCAGATGCAGCAGCACCATTCTGAATGGTGCCGGTGCATCCAATCTTCCCATTCCCATTGAGCTGTAAGTGATTTCAATATTTCACTCCAACTAAGTCAATGCCTAGTATGGGATGCCCAATGGAAACCCTTATTTATATATTTTCATGTCAAAAGTTCTTTTAATTCTGGATGATGTACCCTTATATAACGCAACTCTCTTTGAATCCCCCCGGTCTCACTGACCCAAGAAGAAGGTTGTTTTGCAAAGTTAAAAGATTTATTTGAAGAATTGAACAATATATATCACACTTTTATATATAGGAATTATATCTGAATATCGCACTTATGAATATGAACAATGATCAGCAATGGGTAATATTACAATATCAACACTCTCTTTAATCAATAAGTAGTAGGAATAGGAAGAATAAGGTAGCAGAGAATACTTTGTGTGGGTTGAATGAAATGCAGTGATATGAAAGAACGCAACACAGAAATAAACTTGATATGAATTTAACCAAAGACAATGTGATCACTCTTTCCCCCTGTTATTACTCACTCCCCCCAGTATGCAAAATGTATAGATGGAATGAGGGCACACAGGTTTCAGGAATAACAATCACTAATTGCAGTTTCAATCCCGATTCCTCCAGCAAGCTTACAGAGAACAGTAATGATTTTAAACAGGTCAATTGCTTTTAAATGTAATATGAATTGAATGGGAAAAATGCAAAAAAATACTTTAATTCGCTAATTGGGATTCAGAATTAGTGAGAGTTGCTTTGGATTGGGTCAGTTCAACACTAGCAATGATTATAGAATGATTAGCAGATGGAAAACGAAATACAGAAGTTGAAAGCAAGAAATGGCTGTTTTACATGGAATGAAATTGATCCAAATGCAAATTCGTGGCAACTTTTCCGCGTGCGAGAAACGCGATTACGGAAAAACTATAAGGAATTGGAATGTCATTTTGAAAGCTGAGAATGTTAGCTTCAAAATTACATTTAAAGTTTGTTTCTAGGACGTACGGTTCAAAAGTTACATAGGTTTTAGTAGAGGTTGATTTTTCTCAAAAGGAGTCAAGATTTCCAATGAAATTGCGCTTTGAATTACAAACAGGTTGGCTTACACTAACAATTCTCATAGGATTAGATGGATGAGAAAGAATTCAGAATGGACAAAAGAGATTCTACAATGCAGTCTGGATATGTTGGAATGGGTTGGATGGATTACTTTAAACTAAGAGATGACTATGGACAGTTCTACGCTAAATACTCACACCTCTGGTTTAAAATGGACCCGTCAAAGATCTGGTCAAGGGTTTGGCTGGGATTCGCTCACCACCAGACAGGTCTCAGGCGCGTGGTTCTGCTCTCAGCAAGGCACTCGGGTCTGCACGGCCTCTGGGACTGGATCTGACGGGTTCTGGGTTACGGCTCTGCTAGACTGGTCTGGATCTTGGATTCTAGCATGGGTTTTGGCCAGAAGCAGCAAAACAGCTGTGCCAGGCTGTTGAATTAGCTAGGTTAGGCCCCGTGGACATTTAGGGGTTAAATCAGGTTGCAAGATTTTAAAGGCCAGCTGAGAAGGGTTCAGCTTTTTGGATTGGCCTTTCTGCTTCTGAGTTCTGGAGTCTAGATCTAGGTTCTAGAGTCTGGATCTAGGTTCTGGAGTCTGGATCTTCCTGCAGGGTGCTTCGCCAGTGGATCAGTTGATGAGTGAAAGTGTGTCTTTCTCTGGGTCCTCAACAGTCCCTATTTATCCATTTTCCAAAGGGGTGGGGAGGCTGATTCTACTATGCCCAACCCTCTAAGGATCTGATAGGTCAGAGAATTCCCCTTCTCCTGATTTGGGAAAGGAACAGTGTGTCATGATGTGTCATCATGTGTCAGAATGACACTGTGTTTAGAGTCCAAAGAAACCCCTCCCCTTTGCTTTTACCCAGCACTTCTGCTACCCCTTTTGGTGAAATGATGTCCCTGGCCCTAAAGTTATTTGCTTTCAGATTATAAATGATAAGGCTATCCTGTTGCATTGCTATTTGTGGCCGCTCTGGTAAAATGGTAAAAAGAATTTAAAGCAAATTTGTGACACACTTGTTCAGCAAATTTACAAGCATTCAAAACATCAGGAAAATGTTCCACAGTCTCAATATACACGTTGATATTTTACCTGCAGCTTCTTACTGCAACCTATTCCAGTGTATCCAGGACGGCATGAGCAGACATTCGGCGACACACATTTTCCTCCATATAGACATTTTAAGTTGCACAAAGCTGAAATAGGAAGGCAGTGCAGAATTAGAGAGACAGCTACCCACTGGAAATATACAATATTCCATTATATACGTGGACCTTTACAATTTTTATCAAGTGACATTTAGCATTTTTATTCTTTTATAAATTCTAAAGGCATGGGTGATATGCTTACGTGTTTGGCACTGCATTCCCTCCCAGTCTGGAAGACAATGGCATTGGTTTGGTCCTATGCATTCCCCACCATTCTTACATTTTTGAAGACAGACAGCTGAAATGAGTACAAGGGCAAAACCATTACTAATAATGTGGCAAAGAGTAGTAATATATTTAAGAATTCTTCAGGTCTAATGCTAAGAACAAGCAAAAGAATGCACGGCTTTGCAAAAATAAATGTTACTGTTACCTGGGCCTAACAAGATATAGATGAACAAGAGTACTGATAAGCAGTGATTTTAGAATTAGTAAAATGACAGAAACAAACATTTGCAGAGGCAACAGCTTTGGCATTGTGTTGTATAGGATAGGCATTTGCCAAACACATGCAATACGTTTATTACCTTGCCTCTCAATAGCTGGTAGGACAGTTTTTAAGGGCTTCATAAAACCATATCTGAGGCAACACAGAAACTCCACTCTTAGTATAAGACTGTACCACCTGAGAACATTTGGTAGCATAGACAGAGCAGCCAGGTTTATCTTAGAAGGGAGAGAGGGCTGTAGCTTGGTACAAATAAATTGTAGCATACATATGGTCCAAGAAAACACTTAAACACTATGGGCCTCATTACGAGTTTGAAGCTATACCTCCAAACCGGGCTCCATTACCGGGTTCCTGCAATGGGGACTTACCGGGTCATTCCGACATAGGAGGACCCGGTAAGTCCTCCTTGCAGGAACCATTCCCCATTCCCATTTGTGCCCCCATAGGGCTCAATGGGAATTGGGAGGGAGGTAACAAAGGGCACTTTACAAGTGTCCCATTGTTACCTCCCTCTTACTCTCGCGGGACCCGGAAAAGACGTCTGGTTTTAGCAGACATCAGATCCGGGTCCTGCAAAGGGAAACTCGTAATAGGCGCTCCCGTAATGAAGGGGGCAGGTCACGTACCAGTCTCCTTCATTACGGGAGCGCCAGGGTCGTAATGAGGCCCAATGTATTGTACAATTAATGATTTATTATAAATGTATGTACACACAGATAAATCTTTGGGAAAGTAAGTACTGTTACATATTATATAAACACAATCATAAAAACCAATTCACTACTTATGGCATAGAAATGAAAGTATAACCTTATTTAGAATTGCATTCAGCAAATCAAGGTGCAAAACCTAAAGTTATACATTCAGAATGGCACAATGCTATTCTTGGGGAATAAGACCGAGTTAATTATACTTTCTGAATACAATGGGCCTCATTACGACTTTGACGGTAGCCATGCCGCTATTGGTGGCATGGCTGCCGCCAAAATCCGGTCCGGGTCCGGGTTCCCTGAATTCCTCCCTCCAGGAACCCGGGCCCAGACCTTCCCCATTCCCATTTGAACCCTTATAGGGCTCAATGGGAATGGGAGATGGAGCAAACAACGAGCCGATTACGAGCCGCCCGTTGTTTGCTCCCTCTTCCCCTCGCAGGACCCGGTAAGGACGCCTGGTTTGAACAGGCGTTACTTACCGGGTCCCACGAGGGGAGCTTGTAATGAGGCGGAACGGGTTTAATGGGTCCGCCTCCTTTAGCGGAGCCCGTTAACCCGTTCCGCCTCAGTCGTAATGAGGCCTAATAAGTAATTCAAGGGCAGCAAACCATATTGCTCCTAATTCGCAGTGTTATTCAGGTATAGTATCACTTAATTAAACCAACACTGTTACAAGTATATAATAATAATAATAATAATAATAATAATAATAATAATAATTAGTATTATTATTATTATAAAAATGAGTTTATGAATGGATACAGTTACACCACCAGTATTAATATTAAGAATCAGAGCTAGTAAAGTAACTCATATACCTTCTAGAGGGGTCTTAAGCTACTCAGGGATAAGTATGAACACTGTCAACTATTTTAGAAGTGCAATAAAGCATTTCAGGAAAAAGCATAACACAATGCTATGGTTCAAGAAAAGGAACAGCTATTCAAGGTCAATATAAACAATTGGTATCTACACGTTTTCACAATTACTAATACAGGAATAGACAGTTTAACCAGGTATACTTTTCAGGAGTGTAGAATACAATTCTAGGGTAAGCAAGAATGGTAGCAGACTTTTAAGAAAGGCAATCAGCAGTTTCAAGGTAAGTAAAGAACTATATAATTTTTAGAGCATCAGTATGCAACTCTTAACACAAGTAAGAACATAAAGACTGTTTTAGACATGCTCTAAAGCAGATCAGAGGAAGCAAAACCCAATAGTACATTTTAAGAAGAGTACAAAGCTATTCAAGATAGGTAAACCTTGTTGGTAAGCCTTTTATACCCATTCACTTTAGAAATGATAAAACAGTACCAGCTCTTATTACTTTATAGAAAGTAAGTAAAATAACATATATACTTCTTAAAGAAGCAACAAGAAAGTTAAAGGTAAGTCATAACGTACAGACACTTTGTAACTCATTCTGTCATAGAGATAAAGTTGCAACACTAACCTCTTTAGCAAGTAAGTACTTTTCACACTGGCTGTAATTTCAAGATAGAAGCCTTAGCTTTTAAAGTACTTCCCTATTCCAGAGCATGAGTTTTCTCCGAGGCAGAAGAGGGACCCTTGTGGTTTAGAAGCCAGCTGTAGGCAGGTCAGGATAGGGTTCAGTTGCAGGAAAGTTAGAGTTCCAGAGAATATTGCAGCAAACAAGTATTAACTTCAGAGTTGGTTGAAAGTGTTCAGGGACTTCACATAAGGCTCCCTATGGGTGTTCCAGCATTAGTCCTGGGCAAATGGTATGGGCAAACTCCCAAATGCATGAATCACCCATCCAACCACACAGGATCAACACCAGACTTGAGGTAAGTATTACCCAAGCCAACACAGTACCTCAGCTAAGAAGAAGAGCTTGGAGATGGTCGACTTCCTGAAGCAGCATCATTCCTTGAAATCTTGGTCTGGATACTGAAGAAATGGACAATGGAGGGAAACTGGCAGCAGCAGTTGACAGGAGAGGCTTCCACCAAAGGATTCTTCAAGACCCCTAATGGTTTCCCAGATTTGGCACACTTTTACATGTATCTGATGAAGAGAAAATATCGCCAGTCGGATTCTCTTCACTCTCTTGGTCCTGCACTCTGGTGAGGGGACTTCAGGGATTTGAATCATGACCCTGGCGGTCCAGCAGGAGTCCAGCAAAGTTTCGACTAGAATCAGACTTCGGAGGACCATGCACTGCACACTGGCTCGAGGACCATTGGTATTGGTGGTTCACAGCCCATCAAGGTTGCAGCTCATCGAGGGATATGATCTGATATGATATGATAAGTCATTTATAACGTGCCTGTACTCAAATGTTTCTAGGCGTCACACGACAAGGGAGGGAAGACAGAGGGAGGACAAGACAAATGATCTTACTAGGGCTTGTGTCATTCAGATTGTGCAAGTGTGAGAATGTGAAGTGCAAGGGGAAATGAAGGGTGGAAAGTGCAAGGGAAAAGGAGAGAAGAGGGGAAAACAGGACAGCAATGTTCTGAGTAAGTGCAGCTAGGGCAGTACAGCTCTGGGTAGTGCAATGAGAAGAAGGGCCTCTAGGGTTGCAGTTACAGCCTCTAAATGCATGGTAGGAACAGAGACAGTGCAAGGGTGACTGATCATGAAAGTGAGACTCTGAGGGTAGCCAAGCAACCAGTCAGTACAGCAGACCGGTAGGTCGGGTAGGTCAGCAGGGGAGGGAGAGGGAGAAAGCCGAGGAGAAGAGGAACGTTTTGAGCTTGTTCCAGAACTTCAGGTGATCCGGCTCAAGTTTGAGAGAGGCAGGGAGGCCATTCCAGAGGGAGGCACCTGCAGAGGACAGAGATCTACCCCCCACTCTCTGCCTGGAGAAACGTTTAACCCTTAGAGATTTGGAGGTAGTGGAGCGAAGGGCTCGAGAAGGAAGGTATTTTGAAAGAGAGAGTCGGATGTAGTGCAGGCCCCAGCCCCAGAAAGCCTTTTGTACAATGCAAAGGGTCTTGATCTTGATCCTTGCAGCTACTGGAAGCGAGTGGAGAGATTTCAGGGCTGGAGAGATATTGTGCCTGGCATTGAGGCCAAGGAGAAGTCTTGCAGTCCTGTTCTAGATTATTTTGATTACGGCTCAAAATGCAGATCTCCTTTAGTATAGTGGGTCTCAATAGCCTCTTGGTAGGAGTCATAATTTTCACGACCCTCAGGTTGCTTGAAATGAAAGATTTAAAAAGGCACTGGTTACACTGCAGGCTCTCTGGTCGCTGGCATTTGTTCCAGCCATCTTTTCTTCATCTTCCTCTTCAGATTGTGTTCCAGTGATCGACTTGTCAGCAGCCTCCAGGATTGGACTACTTATCAGGTACTATAGCATAACTTCTGCAAACTCTCCCTCCATTTTACAGAAAGGGGTGGCTGACTGTCCAATCAGGACAGCCATTTCGACAGAAGGTACTAGTTCCTTTCAGGCAAGCTCGAAGACAATGGGCTGGAAAGCTTTGGACTCCTCCCTTGCTTCCTGCCTTTACAAACACTCTGGAGCCTGGCCCGGAAACACAAAGGGTCTCTGATGAAGATAAAAGTTCAACCACGATCTTTCCCACCTAGGATGGGACAAGAAGACCCAAGAAATAACAAGCAAACCAGAAATGGCAATAAAAGAAGCAGCCCGCCATTCTAGCAGAATGGTGACCCTCCTATGCATTAATGCAGCTGATTTGACAGCCTGTGAGTAATATGACTTAAACGTCATTAAGGTATAACCGATGCCACCAGCCATTCAAGTTAACTTGCAATTGTAACAAAAATGTTACCATGATAGTGAGAAAGGGGATACTTTGTATCTCCCCAGCACTCTACATAAGTTGGGGTGTGCTGCTATCACATAGCCAATGGAAAGGGGATTGGAATCCCACTTTACTCTTGGGAACAGTAGTTCACCCAAGATATTAAGAGAAGGAAGTCCAAAGCAACCCAGCAACACTGCCCATAATGAGCTGTGTGCCGCCATAGTAAATTACATACAGTCCAAAAGTTACACACACTATGGGGAGACATGAAAAGGTCACCCTGAAAAAGAGTACAATACTAGGTGAAAAGGGAACACATTCCCACACACCTAGGGACAAGGGAAAATACTCACCAAGTCCAGTAAAACGTTCTGGGGTTGACACAGGTCAGGAAGGTGTATCACATTTATGACAATCTTACCTAACAATGGCAACAGCTGGAAATTGTCTGAGTACATGTATATAAGATAGCAGTGCCTGGAAAATGCCCATCTAGCATTTGTGATGTCATCTTCCATGTCTTGGGTGTTAGTTTCAGCAGTGCACGGTGGTGGCGCAAGTTATGGTTGCCTAGTATACCATAACAGTTTCAGCAGTGCACGGTGGTGGCGCAAGTTATGGTTGCTTAGTATACCATAACTGGTGAATTTCTGGGGGTTTTCGGTTTTACTTGTAGCCATAATGTCTCCTTAACAACGCTTTTTCATTGAATTTCATAGGTTTTTTTATTAGTGCAACTTAACCATGATGTCCCTTTAGGAAACATTTTTCTACAACTTACTAATATCATCCTTACCCCAATATAACAACATTTCTGTCCAATTTACAAGGTTTCAGCTTAAAACTCGGCCATTCCCCACCTTCTAGCATCATTTTGAACGCTTCTACATGTTTTGCAACGTTTTCCACTGTTTTTGTGTTTGTCAACATCCGCGAACATCTAACATCATCGCAGACTTTTTGGACAGTATCACGTGAACACGCACTCATGCACGAGAATGAGTCTGTGGTTAGCGAACAGTTTGGAACTGCATTTTCTGCTAATTTAGGAACTTTCAAGCTCAAAATGTACCTTTGCACAGCTCTTACACCTATTCTTACTCATTATCCATTAACAATCTAGCACAGAGCACATACTTGGGAGAATATTAGCAAAACGGCTATTTATCTTAAAAATGGCATCAATTATTGCCATCACTACTCCCCAAGAGACACCACCAACAGCTGGAGGACCTACACAACAAAAAAGCACAGTATTTCAAAAGACAATGAAGAGGACCAAGAAGATGTGGTAGAGGAAGGGCCTATCTCTAGCACACAGAGAGAATCATGGGTGTGGCAATTCTGAACCACGGTTGGGAATGTACCAAAGGCTAAAGCTTCCAAAGTGAAATGCACTGAGTGCTCAGTCACAGACTACCTGGACAGTACTCCTACGGGACCACCTCCATTTAGCGTTACACCAAATCCAACCACTGCAATGCTCCCAGAAAGTTTGTTCCATTCTTAAAAAGTAGTAGGCTGTCTTCCTCCACCTCATCTTCCTCAACCAGTTTATTTATTTATTTATTTTATTTATTACAGGTATCACGGCGAAATACTGTAACCACACAGCCTACTTCTGTGGGATACCCAATTCCACCAGCTACCTTACAAGTGATAAAAGAGGCTGTTGATCCATATCTTTCAAAGACAACAGTACTCTTTATAGACTGCAACATATCACTCTGCAGGGGGGATCAATTTTGAAGTGTTTTTAAAGATGTAATCAAGGAGCATGTGAAACTCTGCCCCCTACCTTGGAGGTAATACACACACAAAATCTTCCCCTGTCCACTTGCCCTTCCATATTTGTGGTTGGTGCTTCTTCCATCATTTGCAACAAAACAAATCTTATAGAGTCCATCTACCTTACATTTCTCAGTAAAGTAGTTAGACTCAATAAGATTCTCCAACATTTCCATTAGCATTTTGTGTCATGCTAATGGGAATAACGGACAATTGTATACTAGAAAAAAATATAAAAGGACAGAAACAATTTTCTGTCCCAAAAACGTTTCTCTTGCTTACAATAAGGACCATAATTGATGGACTTTTATAACTATCCGCAGTCTCCACAGTCCCCTTTCCAGGCCATGGATCATTAAAAGACCCGGATGACAAGTGCACACTATCGTACAGGTCAGCCCTTTGACCCTTTTTAATTTTACTACCCAGACAAAATGCTTTCAGGTCCTTGCTAATGCTTGAGCGCAAAGGTGTTGTAATCAAGTCCACCACTTCAGGCTGTAACCGCAAGACTATTTTTTCCCATTTAACCTACCGCTTTGGCCATGCCACATGCCCCAATAGGCAAATTACAGTACACATTTCTCCTTGCTGACGGCCAGGCCCATTGCCCAGACACCAATGTTATATCACTGTGTTGTGTGCTTACATTTTCACACTTTCAAAAAAAAATAAAACACAGGACATTTTTCCAAAGCCATGCTTTCAAGTTCTTGCTGACCCCCCCATGTGCATATTTGCTGCAATCCCATCCAGCCCTTAAACTTGTACCCACAAGTAGATTTTTATTTTGCTATTCAAACCTCTCCAAATTTCAAAAAACATTACCACATAGCCAGTCCCTGGTGGCCATGCCCACTTTAACCACATTGGGAGTCCCTCATGTTCATGGCCAGTAGCCAGATTGTCTGGGTCATGGGCCATGGCCCGGATAAATCTGACCACTGCCCATGGCCACAGGCTACACCTCAGTCACCAAAGGTATATCACTAGTTTTTGCACCTACATTATGACACTTTTCAAAAAATAAAACACGGACACATTTGCAAAACCACGCTTTCATGTCCTTGCCCATGTTCCTTACACAAGTTTACTGCAAATCCGCCCATGTTTTTTTTTTAAGTGTCAAAATGTACGTATATAAAATAGTCATATAACGTAGCCCACACTTGACAACATCCCTTAAGATTTTACTCAAACATTCAATGTTGGGTCTATAATCTTTCGGAAAAGCTTTGTCCACTTTCATGAAATGGCAACAAAGTTATAAGCCATCTAAAATGTTGAGAAGCCCCCTCTAGTTTTGCCCCTATTGACAGAATCCCACCTAACATTGCAATAACATTCATATCTACGTCGAAAATCTTTTTGTAAACATTTGTGCAGATTCGTCCAATGGCACCACATATAGAAACCTTTAAAATATTTTGGGAGCCCTCTCTAATTTTGTTCCTTCTTGACAAACCAGCACCACACTTTGCAGAACCATTCAGAGTCAGGACTAGAATGATATTCCAAAATCTCATGCAATTTAATTGAGTGGCGGCAAGGTTATAAGCCATCAACAAACTGCTTTTCACCAACTCTGTAATGCAGAAATAGGTATACATTTCCCTTAACATTTCAGATGTTTGCGAACATCACAGGACTGCGCCGGACATCCAGACTGTTTGCAGATGTGGGAGTTGAAACAACCCCCATTTTCGGGGCTTTTTAAGACCATATCCCATCCCATCCTCATCACCCCTCACCTCACTTGTTTCATTAGTTTGACAAGTGCAATGTTGTGTTTTTTAATATGATTTTATCACAATGTTCGCGGACAACGGGCGCCTTTCCATGAATGTAACATGGTGGGCGTTTCCCAAAAATATGGCGCAGGCTCGCTTTTCAACATCCAATCAGCGGGCGTGTCCGATGACCGCAGACATCACGGAGGCCGACCGCGGAGCGTGAGTCCGCGGACTGAACCCAGATATCATAAATTTATGTTAACCTACTTTTTCGGCTGTAGGAATGAGCACATTTTCTTTTTCCGTTGCATCTATGGAAAAAATCACTCATATTGGGACCCCCCTATCACTCTGCCCCTGCACAAAACCTCACCAAACTTTGCACAATCAAACCAGGACGAACCCTGCATAATTTCAAAGTGAGGAAGGCTCCAGCCCCCTTATGCCATGTTTCTCTAAGTGGTCTTGTAAGGTGGTCTCATTTATTAGGCAACATGGCCGTAGGGTGGCTGACCCCTTCCATGCTGTGAAGCTAAGCAGGGGTTGTCCCAGTTACTGCAGGGATGGGAAATCCACTGTTGCGTTAAACATAGCTATTTTCTTTTATTATTGACTGGGAGACTACAAATACCAGGATGCATTTCAGCAAAAGGCAGAAATTGGCATTTGAGCGCAAAAGTTTCAAGGACTGACAGTAGCATGGTTTAAAAAAATGTATAATTTGGATGCCCAATTGTTTGCCCATCCAGGCAGTAACCAGAACTGACTCTGCATAGCTTCAAAGCGGGACTGACCCTGCTTAGCTTAACAGCATGGAAGGGGTCAGCCACCCTACGGCCATGTTCCCTTCAAAGCAAGGAAAGGGCCGGACCGTTTCTGTAAAGGGTCTTGTACGTTGGGGTTGTTTTATTGGGCAACTTGGCCTGAACGGCTGGCCCTTTTCTTACTTTGAAGCTAAGCAGGGGCGGTCCTGGTTACTGCATCGATGGGAGATCTGGATGGCAATCATACTGCTGATTTTTCGCCCCCAACTTCACTCTAGCTGTAAAAATATCTTTTAAAAAAACTGTAACCGAGGTACTGAACTACACATTACCTCGGCTATCTGTAGTCCTTCATATACATGAATTTCAGAAACACAGCTGAAAAAAATGCTTTGCTGTCCCTCAAGCGCTCACCAAGTGCCCCCTTCATCTGTGCCAGCTCCCCCACTCCCCAGAGGGCCTCCTTTGCCCTCTCCCTTTCCCTCCACAATACACACTGTTTCTGTGACACAGTTTGATTTGAGATGTCAGCTACTCGCACCTACAGCCGAGGCTACAGAAAGCTTTGTGTTGCAAATTCAGTACCTAGACCCCCCCCCCCAACTCCCAAATTTCACTTGGAGCCCTCTAGCCTGATGCCATCTGCATGTTTTTTGACATGAAAATGACTTTTTTCCTGCAATTCATTTTCACATATTCTCAGCTGTAACCTCGAATATCTCTTGCATCGAGAGAAAAACAAGAAGGCGGCTTTTTCATTTCTGAAAACCATGATCCTGCAATGCACCATGGGAGATATAACTATCCATTTTGAGAAGGTGACACATCTTCTCTGTCAAATATTTTAATAACTACTTTCCTGGGAATAACCCCAAACCATGCATGGATCGCAAGTCAGTGCTTTCTGGCCAAGTTATTTCGGACTTGGTCCAAATCCGTCCAGCGGTTTTGGCTGTGCTCTTTGGCATACATTTCCCTTGTTTTCTATGAGAAAGTAAATAGGAAGTAGGCCACAACTTTGGAAAAAAATATTTTTTTCTTCTTAGTAACGTTATTATTTTTTAACGTACCTTTACAAAGCTTTGCTGTCTGGGGAACCCATGATTCCCTAAGCTTATCAAAAATGTAGGTCAAATACATTATTCAAATCAAAAGTTATAAACAATAGAATTCTGAGGGGTTGCTATGGGAGTCCGACTCACCTTAACTATATATATAGGATAAATTACTCGCCGTAATCATATTACTAATGCTTAATTCTGCTTAGATTCACATGCTTTACATGGGCTGACATCTAGTGGAAGTTGCAGAGTATTGCACATAAAGTTTTCAAAGTTTGAAAAGGGACTACGACATGGTGTGACTGTAATACATTTCCTAGTGTGACGTACCCTATACCCATGATCCCTCATGCGTCGAGGTCCCTCAGATTATTTGTTTCCGACAAGAGGGAGTGTAAGTTGTAAGCATCAAGTGTAAGTAGAGACCAGGAGGTGTGAAAGATCTATGCATTTTTCTTTTTCTCAGGCAACTTCTACTCCAAGAGGGCTTCCTTCTAAAACCCACCTCCTTCTACAATACTGCTTGCTAATCTATGCAAAGCATGTGAATCTAAGCAGATAAAAGCATCAGAAATACAATTATGGTGTGTGATATATACCTTCTGAGGCGTGTGTATCTGCTTAGAATCACATGCTTTTCATATATTAGTAATTAGTACTAGTAGAAGGAGGTGAGTTTTAGAAGGTAGCGCTGCAAAGAGATGTTTCAACACCACTTGTCCCACCTGTGTATCACCCCTAGAATGTGTATCCAAACAGTAATGTTGGGTGAAGGTGTGTACTGAACTCCAAGTGGCAGCCTTGCAAATGGCATCTAGAGACATGTTTCCTATGAAGGCTAATGTTGCCCCATTGCCTCGTGTTGAGTGTGCCTTGGGCCTAAAGGTTAACGTTCTCTTGGCAAGAGAGTAACAGAGTTAGATGCAGTTGACATTCCATTTAGAAAGTGCTGCTTTAGGGATAGTGTATTGGGGAAATTGTTGACTAGAGAGCATGTGCCCCCCTGCCTTCCTCAGAAAAAACAGAATTACAAAATCAGAAAGGACACATTTGAAACTGCACTTTAAATTCTCTTGGAAATGCAGCTGACACAAAGAATAGTTAGTTTTGCACACAAGTAGGGACAGATGAGGCATAAGCTTACACAAATAGTGGATTTCTAAATAGAATAGACTAGGTGACAGGAAGGCGCCGTTGTTACCGGACCGGCAGAGTCCAAGTTTGTGGTGCCGATGCCCTCCCGCCAGCCAGGTCTGACCTGGCGGGTGGAACGGCACCTGCTCGCAGACTTTCACTACCGTCATCCACATAGCTACAGGACTCAATGGAAATGGGGATTAAAAATGTCCCGGCGCTTGACTTCCAGGAAGACCGTAAAGGTACACTAGAATAGGCTGCCTGCGCAAGTGGGCTGCCACCACTGCTAGGACCTTTGTGAATACCCTGGAGGCTGACGCAATGCAGAATCGTAGCTCCTTGAATTGGTATTGCCCGTTTCTCAATTTGAATCTGCCGTATTTTTTGTGCCATGGCAACATTGAAATATGAAAATAAGCATCTTTCATGTCCAATGTTGCCATGTAATGCCCTATTTTCAATAGTGGGATGACCTCCTTCAGTGTTGTCATCCTGAATTTTTTTAGGCTTCACAAACGTGTTTAAAGAGAGCAGGTACAGCACTGGGTGCATTGTTCGATCTTTCTTAGGAACAAGGAAGTACATTGAATAAATACCTTTATTTTGTTCCATGAAGGGCACCAGCTCGATTGCTGTAATAGGATTAGGATCTCCTCCTGGAGGATGTGGAGGTATTCGGAGGACAGTTGTCCGACACGCAGTGGGTGGTGTTCCACCGAGTATCCTTTGGCCACAGTATTGAGGACCCTTTGTACTGATTTTATTCTCTCCATTTGCTGGGCAAAGAGTGTTATGCGACCCCGACTGGGAATGCATGTGAGGGAACATGGATCGGCATGTCATTTGGATGTAGGGGATGCTGTTCCCATAGAGGCTGCAGCTCTGCCTTGTCCTTTCCCACGTCGAAACCCACGGTAAAATGACTGACCATGTTGGCTGTTAAAGGAGGCACCAGACCTAATTGCTCTGGCATGACCTTGTTTTCCCGAGCCTTCTGTCCGAAATTTACGGCATGTGTTAAACGCGCCTGTATGAACAAAGGGCTTGTTGGAGATCTGACCAAGGGCCTTGATTGTCTCATGCTCCTTCTTTGCTGTTTCCAGCTGGTTGTTGACAGCTTCGCCAAAAAAGCGACCCTCCTCGATGGACATGTTCATTAAGGCAGCTTGGTTTTTCTGGCTTAAATCCTGGGTCTCTGAGCAAGGAGTGTCTTTTTAAGAGAGTACCCTCTGCACTGACTCTTCTAGAGGTGTCTGCAGAATCCAAGACATGTTTTAGGATGTTCTGGGAACCTGTTTGCCAAGGGTGGTGATCTTGAGAGGGTGGGTGCGTGCTGGCTCTGGTACTGAGTCTAGATGCTGCAGGACCTCATCCCACTGGTTGCTGCTGTACCTGGTAAGCAAGGTGGTGTTGTTTGCTATCCTGGTGAGTTACGCATCTCAGGGTTTAATATGCTTTCCATGTGTATAGTCTTTTGCACTCCTTGTTGGGGGGTGCCTCAGAGGTTGAGAGTGGAATACCAGCACTTTATTCTGGTAGTGGTCAGAGAATCCGGCTTGATGTGACCCTTAATATAAAGGGGATCTGAAGGAGAGGATCGAAAAGATTTCTACACCCATGGTTAACTGCCCTGGTAATAGAGGGACTAGGCAGGGAAAGAGCAAACCTCTTTTTTGTGGACTCTAGGAGAGGAATAGTCGGTCGGTCCCGGCAGGGCTCGATTCTTCCCTGTCAAAGCCAAAATGGTGAGCAGACTTTTTCAGCAGCTCATTGTAAAGAGGCTGGTCCACAATAGGGGACGAGTGATCATCCTCAACTACGAAGGGGTCGACAGGGTCAACAAAGATAATGTCTGGGTCGTCCTGGTCTTGAAAGTAGTCGTCCCCATCTGCCTAGCCGGGAACATTATGGGCATCTACCCACATATCCTGGTCAGCCAGGATGGACTGCATGTCCTCTTGAAGATATCCTTGTGAAGGCTCCCCGGGCGGCAGGGGTGGGACTGGGAGAGAAGGCGTTGTTGACATTGAGGGAGGTATAGTAGGCTGCTCAGCAGGCTTTGAGTGAGTGGGCAGCTTACTCATTAGGTCCACAAAGAATGAAATTGTGCCCATAGAGTCCTCAAACTGTGATTGAGTCAAGGGGCCAGAAGAAATGACAGTGTCAACCGATGGAGTGTGGCCTTGCCTTGACGTATCCTTTGAGGCACATCAAGAGGGGTATGTGCTTATGGGAAGTGTTTGTGTGTGAACGTACGCTGGCTTCGCCAGAGACCATCATCATAGCAGCGCTCTGCATCTGCCTTTCGAGGCTGGGAACAGGTGTGCAGGAACTAGATTGTTCCATGGTGGCGTCCTCTGAATCAGAGGCTCGGCTGCCTAGGCCTTCGTGGTCTGATTCAACAATCCGAGCTGCTGTTTTCTGACTCATGCGACATGGCGTATGCTGCCCACTGCTTGGTCTAGCACTACTTTATGGTCTTGGGGCTAAAGAGCTTACACGCTGCGCAAAGGGATTCGAGATGGTCTCATGGAAGGCAGTGGTTGCAAACTCTGTGTTTGGCAACCCAAAGGAATTTTCTGTTGCACTTGGGACAGAATTTGAAAAGAAGTGCGATCCATAGTGGAAGGTGGACACAAAGGCAGCAGGACAAATGTAGTAGGGGCAGAAAATGGGGCTATACATTCTCTAACATTCTCTAACAAAGACGGATCAGTCCCCTAACTCTCCCTACTTGTTAGGACAAAGCCTGGTGTAGGCCGAAGCCGTCATCAGAACAGAGCGTCTGTTTCTGAAACCAGGATCAGCCATCGAATTTGTGCATTGAAAAGCAAACGACAGAAGCCGTTTGGATGATTTTTAACTCACAAAGTAGCTCAAGCTATGGACTCTGCGAAAGAACAACTTGGGGGAAAAAGATTATTTGAGGGACCTCGACAGGTGAGGGATCATGGGTATAGGGTATGTCACACTAGGGTTAGTATTACAGTCACACCCTGTCGAAGTCCCTTTTCGAACTTCGAAAACCTCATGTGCAACACTCTCCAACTTCCACTAGATTTTGGCCTCTGCAATGCATGTGATTCTATGCAGATCCACAAGCCTCAGAAATATATATAAAAAAAATAGATTGCCATCATGCAGAAGTCTGCATATTGTTAACAAATGACAAACAGGATTAATTTGATGTGCCACCTTATGCTATTTCAAAGACAATTTTAAATCAACAATGTGTGAGATACATTGAATGAGTATCTCTGCTCGACAACAGCACCTGGAATTCTTACTTTCTTTACAAAAAAAAAACTTTCAAGCCCTCTAATAATTAGCCATGTTTTAAAGTTTTTACGAAGGACAAGTTCGTCTTCAGCATTCCAAATTTCCCTGTGGAGAACATTTCAAGGAATAGAATCAGGTTTGAAAGAGCTCATCCTCTCCAGCCGTTCAATGCAACTTCCATCTAAGGGTTTTAGTAGTGGTGCATCTGTTGATTTCTTTTGTGGCCTTGGGGCATGTCAGACTAGTTTAACTCTTTTACTAGAGAAGGTGAGCAAAGCATCAAAATAATACAGATAGCAAGGCCATTTGGTGATTCCATTCCCTTCCATCTACAACAGAACACATCAATTATTGGTTCCTACTAAATACTTGCAAGGATACAATATTTATGAGTAAATAATTTGCTCTAAAATGTTAATATTGAAACAAAAAAGCACTTACGGGTGTTGCATCTTTTTCCTTTCCACCCTGAGGGACATGAACACAGGTTGGGCCCTACGCACCGTCCTCCATTCATGCACATTGGATCGCAGACACCTTAAGAGATGGCAGTATTGTTAGGAATTCAACGGCTCAGGATGTGATAAATTGGACAACAATTAACTTGTGTTGTGATTGGCATTGTCTTACTTTTTTGGCATCTTTTGCCATTATAGCCATCAGGGCAGGAGCAGACATTGTTCCGCATGCAGTGGCCACCGTTCTTGCAAGGAGGGTTACAGACCGCTAAAGAAAACAAAAACTCAGTAAATGGCATATAGACCAATATCAGATGCTTTTACTGAAAATTACATAATATCTGGCCTATCAACGCAAGCTTTTAAATATAGGTGGAAACTTTGCCATGCTTAATGTACGCCTACTACTGGCTATATGCCTGACAGCCTCATTCATCATATTATGTTTTGATCACCACATACCCTATACCTCGTGATTTACTGTCCTATTCCTTTCTCCAGCCTGGTGCCATTCCTGACCCACCATCCCCACCAAAGAGAAGGATGCATCCCAAGGCACACCTTCAACGCACATACTATTGTGACAGGCAGACAGACTGTGGTTAGTCAGTGATCATTGCTTATCTATAACAGCAAGGTCATTTGTTTGTTGGGCCATCCTCTTCCGACACCAACCTCCATGTGTAAACAGTAAGACAAGTACTAGCAACTATCCCTCCAAGCACACCAATGTACTCAGGAAGGGTTCTCCCAAAAAGGGGTGAATCCACACTGTCTCAGGAAGACATCTGCATGGGCCAGTCAGACTGGCTTTAGCAAGGTGTTAGGTGAGTGTCCCTGCACCAGGATCATCAGTTAGCTCTCCACCCCCACCTTCACAAGTACTCATGATGAAAGAGACTGATATTTAGTAGAGAAGGCAGTATTTGCAGTGACTCTTGCCCTGCAAGAGAGAAAGAGCAATGAGAGCACCCACAAGCCGGCATGTGTGCACTTTCCAAGCCATGTTTGCTATCCTCCCGGGCTTTGCACTGTGGTTGCTCCAACACCTTATACACCTCCCATGCCAGACAATCAATGACAACGTGTGGGGGAATTGGCAGCTCTAGGTTTTTTGTGTGAATACAGTACATACCTGCAAGTAATGACTGAGTGTGGTCAATACAAGTATTTATTGGATGGTTGTGGTGTGGTAATAACAATGCTGTAAATATTGACTAGTGGGCCCACAGCCTCTACTATCAACTATCCCACAATTAAACTACCAATGAAGGGGAGTGAGCATGTGCTGGTACAACATGCCCACAGGCCCTAAAGAGCAAACAGTCCAAAGAACACACATACATACTGCACATTGTGTCTACACTCTCCATACTGATATGCATCTTTCTTTGGGGCATAGCTATGGTGCTACTCCGTCTTGAAACCCCTCATCTGACAATGTGGTTCTTATAGTGGTCAGCGGGGTTGTGAGAAGTGGAAGTTTGTGGGGCGTGTTTGTAACAAACTGTTACACAGTGACTTCCTGGACAGAAAGAGCAAAAAGAGATGCAAGCATAAATGCAGATTCCACTGCACGTCTTTATTCTCTCTGCCCTATTTGCTTTTGCTTCGTTGAAGGCCCCTGGCACTACTATTACATTAAAAAATTTAAATATAAGTTCACCAATATGAGCTTTCTTACAAATAAATACAGGGGGTCAGGTGTGGAACATAGATTACAAAACAAGATACATTCCTATTTACAGAAATTACAGGCATTATGTACAATGATATAGTTATCCCCGTAAGGTAACATATATTGAGTCTTGGAGGTGAAATACAGTCCTTTCAATAGCAGGATTTGCAATGTTTAGAACTGTTATATGCTAAGGGCAGTACATAGGGGTAGCAGCTAGGGATAGGCGTTGTTAATTACTGTCCAGTTGACATCAAGTGATTTAATAGTCATTAGCTTTCAGCCACAGGATGATATTGGTTCTAAAGTTGAGGTTGGGTTGGTCTGTTCTCAGTGTAGGGGGCAGGGAGTTCCATAATTTAGCCGCTTTAAAAGGAAACTATTGCCTGTGATCGTGGTTAGTTTGAATTTGGGGATAGTCAGGTGGTCCCTTTTTACTGATCTGGTAGGTTTTATGGATGTCTGTTTATGAAATCTCTCTGAAAGGTAGATAGGTGCTGCGTTATTGAGAGATTTATGAGTTTATGAGTGAGTGACAGGGTTTTTAGCAGGATCTTGTTAGTTTGGAGCCAATTATTCTGTTGTCTATTTTCAGAAATGTGGTTTCTTTTGTAAATGCCTAGTGCCGCTATAAGGGCATTATTTTGTAGGGTTTGAATTCTTCTAATAGTGGATTTGTTGGACCCTATGTACAGGGTGTTGCAATAATCCAGGCGGGACAGGATGAGTGCTCTGGCCAGGATGGTACAATTGTTATTGGAGCGATATGGCTTTCCTGTTCTTATGTGTTTCTGAGGGCGCTAGCGTGTTGACCTGTTTGGAGAATGAGAGTGTAGAGTCAAGATAAAAACCTAATGTTTTTACCTCCTGTGCTACCTTAATGCAGTTACCATCGATTATGAATGAAGAGTAGTCGGGTCCCAGTTTTTTTTAATTGGTGCGGGTGCCCAAAACAATGAGTTCAGTTTTATCATCATTCAGGCATAGACCATGCGTGGCCATCCATGCCTGGATGATGATGTACACTCTGTTCACCAAGGCCAAATCCTTGTCGTAATCCCCTGAAAGTGGGAGGAGGATCTGAGTATCATCTGCATAGTTAGTGTAGGTGATACCAAGATGGTCCAGATCATCAAAAAGGGGCTTGGTGAATATGTTGTACAGCGTAGGTGAAACGCAGGATCCCTGTCGAACACCACAAGTGATGGGTATGGGGTCAGCAGCTGCAGAAGGTGAGAAGACCTTCATTGTTCTGCCACTTAAGAAGGACCTGATCCAAGTTACAGCGTCCTTAGAGAAGTGTGCTGCTGTGTCGAGATGGTTACATAATATTGTATGGTCCACCAGGTTGAACGCAGCTGAGAGGTCCAAGAGGAGGAGCAAGGCTGATTTGCCGTTGCCTCTAAGTTCGACGACTTCGGTCTTGAGATCAATGAGGGCAGTCTCTGTTCCATGTTGTGGGCGGAATCCTGACGTTCTAGCTCCTAATAAGTGGTGCAATTCCACATATTTTTGAATTTGTGTGTAGGCTACCTTGTCTAATATTTTTAGAAGAAAGGGGACTGTTGTGATTGTCCTGTAGTTGGTAGGTGTTGAGGGATCTAGTGTTGGTTGTTTTAAGAGTGGAAGTACCCATGATTGTTTGAGGTTCGTAGGTATAGTGCTGGTGGTAAAAGAGGTGTTAATGAGCTTGGATATGAAGGGTGAGAGGTCTCGAGTTGCATCCTTGATGAGCTGTGCCAGGCAAAGATCACCCTGACAGTTGGCCTTATTTAAAGGCTGCATTTCTTTCATCATCATTTAAAGCTATACAGTACACGTTGCAGTTTGCAGTACTTTTACCTATATTTGTAAAAAATTCTAATCGAAAGAATGCAATGTAGTGTGATATAGCCAATATGACAAAGGTGGAAATACTGTTGGCCCAGAAGTGTGACTTTAGATATCGTTAACTTGAATGAAAGAAATAGGTAAGGACTTAATTCTGAATAGCTGTGTGGTACTAAATGCATCTCCATAAAGCTACACATGCACACACTCCACTCCATTCTTTAATATATATTTTGTTAGCATTTAATGATTACTTCTCCAGGGCTGGTCATAGATGTAATTATTGCTCAAAAAAAGGGACCCGTGTTTACAAACTCAGAGGGTGGAGCCTAGTCCCACCGTCAGATCCGTGATCTTCTCAGCCACGGAGTGTACACAGCCATGTTACTGAATCCTTGCACTGGTGCAAATGCAATTTTTATATTATGTTAATGGCAAAACAACATGTTGTCAGGTCATTTTGGCACTAAGGCACACTTTGCCCTAATGAAAATAACATTCTCGTACTTTGGCCTGCTCCATAAATGAACATAAAGAATACTTGTTTGTGCTGGGAGATGTTTGCCTTAATGAAAACACCAGGAGTGTTGCTAGGACTGAAAAATATCCGGGGCTACCCTAATGTCAGGACTGTCGGGACTTGGGGCTAGCTAGCCATTTGGCCCCTGAGCTTCTATCTGGGGCTACAACCAAAAGACCCAGGGACTATAGCCTTCCTAGCCCTCAACCCTAGCAATGCCTCTGGAGAACACTATGAAGAATTACTGTTGCACCAGTGCAAAGATTCTGTAATCAGGTCTGTTGGGTAAAGATTTGAGGTAGTAGCCTTTGGGTGCACTACAACAACCTTAGCCTCCTGGCAATAGGACCCAACCTTTGGTATAAGTCTGAATTACACAAGTTGGTAGTGTGGCTGAGCAGCAAGGATTATCTCAAGAGCGGTCAATGTGAGCTGTAGAGTGGTTACACAAAGATTCACAGTGACATGTATCCAAATAAACACTTACACTCAAGGTTTCTTGATAAAACAATTCATTATTTATTTACCAGTCATTTGAATAAGCCTTCTTTAGAAGGGAGCAATATAATATCAACACACAAATACCTTCAAAATACACCCTCTTAGTTTCTAAATCTGCAAACACACATTGGGGATGACACACATACACTTCCTACACCCGCAGGTGACTTCAATAGCTAGAACAATGTGGTCATTGATATATTACTGTTGGCATTTAAAATAGTACTGAGATGAGTGTCAAAGAAAAGGTTATTAGAACAAACAAGAGATCACAAATATTCTTAAGCAAGCAAATACCTTTGTACGCCCCAGTGCAGAGTATATTAATCCCTTCATTGAACGATAGGTGCAACACAATGTCAGAGCAGAGAAGAGTCATTCAGTTAAACAGGCTAAGCCAAAGTCAATGGGCAAAAGTCTATGTGGCTGAAGCACTTCTTGCAGGTAAGTAAGAAAAGTCTTTGAAGAAAAAGAAGAATTAATGTAGGGCCACAAGCTGTTAGACTTGTGAGTAGTAGAAGATTCTACAAGAGGTAAGTTCTCTTAGACTGTACAGTACCTTTAACTAGAAGAAAAATGCAGCAGATGACTTCTGTTTCTCTGGTGATCCTGGTGTTCCTGGGCCTCAGTCGTGGGGACAAGTGGGAAGTCTTCTGGGGACTCTTGCACTGCAATGGGATGGTTATTGACAGCAACCAGCAATCTTCAAACAAGTGGCAATTCGGTTTTTCAGCTGTTTGCATCTACAGCAAACAGCAACACCATGGTTTCTGGCTGTCAAGAGGGGCTTTCCTTGCATCTGGGGTCCAGCACACTGTTGGGGTGGCTCAGGCTCGGCCAGTCCTGCTTCCTGGGAGTCTGGAGGATCTTCCTGGAGCTCTTGGCCAGCTTAAAAGTAACACACACAAACTGGTGTTCCTCTCCCTGGCTGTTTGGTTCCAGCAGCAATGGCAGTGGAAGTGCAACCAGCTTCGAGAGTAAGTCCAGGTGACTTACTTGATTGGTCCCACCAATTCAAGGGGAGAAGTCGTTCTTGCAGGGCTTCCCAAACGAAAGTGGAGTTTCAGCAGCAGGGCTTCACCGGGCAAGCCAACAGTCCAGAAGTTGCAGCAGGCGTCTTCTTCAAGTTCTTCTTCAGATTCCTTCATCCAGTGGTCGACTCTGCCTTCCAAGCCAAAAAGCCTCACCTTTTATGCTTGTTTCTCCCATTCATTTCAGCCTAGCTGCCAGTCAAACAGCAGGGTGGCTGTTCTTGCCGGACAGCCAGCCAGCCAATCACCTAAGAGTGCGTTCCTGTCTCCTAGGACAACACTGGAGGCAGAGGCGGGCTTAAGTCATGAATCCCGCCAAGGACAAAATGATCAAAGGGACCAGACCTGGTTTGGCATGCAGATTAAATCTCAAGAAGGACCTTTGCAAAGAGAAATGGTGGAAAAAGAAGACTGGGGCCATTTTGAATAAAATGGCACCCAAGGGTGCTTTACTGCAGCTGCAAACGCAGCCCGCGGTAAAGACACTCAACGGTAGTAAAAAGTAAACCACTGCCACCAGCCATTAATCATAGAAAGGGTAACATACAAATGTTACATGAGAAGTTTAGACAAAGGGGATACTAAGTAACCCCTCCAGCACCCTATTGTAGGATACTATGTGCTGGTTCTGGAAAGTTACAAATGTAAGTAAAGTCAATTTCACGTTACTGCTCTTGGAAACAGTAGTTTACCCAAGAGAAGGTATTCAAACCTTTGGGAAATCTGATTCCATGTGCCACTGCACTGACGGTGCTGTGTGTCACAATGTAAAACGATGCCTATGGAGTTTGTCAGACTCCAAAAAACAAAAGAAACACAGAGTTTAAATCACATTAAAATACATGAGAGAGTGGGAAAAAGGGTCTCACTCTCTGCAGGTAAAAATGAAAAAGTCCTAGAGACCAGCAAAATAGCTGGGGGTCTCTAAGGTAGAGAGGAATTAGCACATTTCTGAGAATTCTCCCAAACAAGGAAGGGATATGCATTTTGGTTATTTGCTTTGATTTCGGTAACAAAAATTGATGTCCCCTTCAGTGCATAATTCGGTTTGTGTATATATATAGATATATATAGATAGATATATATTTATATCTATCTATATATATATATATATATATCAACTCGATCGAAAATCATGAGATTCTGATTCGACCTACGGCACACTAGAACAAGACAAGATGTATGAAGCAAAGACAAGGACATTAAGCTAACCTGCAGGTACTGTGAAAATTAAACAAACCAGAGACTTTACAACATATAATGTGTGAATGTGAAACTCTCTTTAATTTAAGGCAAGAAATGTTCTCAACGTTTTTTAGTGATATTAGATGAATAAATACGAGTACTGCGTGGACTATGATGTGTCATGCCAGGCAAGTCTCAATGAATGTAGCTATTATTAACTATCTTGACAAAATCCAGCTGGATGATCACTTAAACAACAAAGTCTGATAAAGTAATTCTAAGAGGATAATATAACCCAAAACGATGAAATTGTACACTACAAGTTATTAAGTGTAGCCAATGTATTACATGCTTCCAAAGTGCAAATGTGAATTGTTGTTTAGTGATGCCCAAGACTGTTATAATTTCATTAAACTGATTGAATGCCACTTTAATATTTTTGAAAACGTATGTTTTAATAATTGATTTTGAGTTTTATTGATATGATCTTGTATGCAAAATCAACTTTTAGCAATTGTATGCGTAAAGTTGCATTGCAACTAATTCAAAATAATTAAAAAAAAATGGGTTTATATATTGAAAGAGTACGCTGTGTCCAACAGCTTGATTTGAACCTCACTCATTCATAATTATAATCTGACTGAGATAGAATCAAAACTGAAGCTGTTGCAAGTGCTCCTAAAAAAAGTTACCAAAAGAAGCAGCATGCTTGACTAATTTCATTAGATTTTCACCAAAATAAATATAAAAGAACGTGATGTAAATTGTACAATAAAGTTCACATTTGTGCCCCAGATGAGGCAATGAGAGTTTAAAGTCGTTGCACGAATCACATAAAAAATGTGTGGTAACGAACTGTAATGTACATTTATTTGACAATCTTACACAGTTAAAAATTGTAAATATTACCGTTCTGACATTGAGTACCGAAGAATCCATTCGGACAAAGGCAAACATTTGACTTTATACACGTTCCACCGTTGAGACAGACTGGGCTACAAAGTGCTGCAGGGTAGTAAAAGAAAATCGGAAACTCTTGAAATATGCAAGATAGCTAGTGTGTCAGGCAGGTTAGTGGCATTGCATCATACTATAAGCACATCTCTGTATTTAAGTCGGTGGATCACTCACACAGTAGTTCCTCATTCAAACTGAAAATAAGGTAATGTACCTGTGCTGCATGTTGGTCCATACCAGCCAGATTTACACTTGCAGACCTCTGGAGCAACACAATGGCCACCATTTTCACAGTGTCGATTACAAACCACTAGTAGATATACAAGAGAAATACAAAACTTTAGTACTGATACAGTGGGGATTTAGAAACAGAGTTACAAAATACATTTTGGTAGGGCCTGTGCATTGCTTAAGGGAGTTATGAAGCTTGAGTGTGCATTGAGTCTGAGCTTCAAGAGTTTCGTTCCAATATATTATAATGTTGCAATTACAACTAAGGGGGCACAAAGGCAGTAATGAACAATAATATGGCTGTGTGTATCTCAGTTACTCTGTCAGCAGCTGAAGAGAAGAAGGCTCTCCAATGGCTTCATGCCCCATATCAGCTTCTTTCTTATGTTACTATACTGGGATGTGCTAGCAATTCTTTGACTGAATGCAATGCTTTTCATGAAACAATGAGGATTTTGATTGTCTTTGCAATGAAATATCCTGTAAACTAATGCTAAACATAACAAGACCAAGAGTTGTATTCAAAAAATAAATTAGCTAATGCAAGGTAACTGTTGTATTTGTGCTAATATGTAGCTTGAAACATGTGGCAAACCAGGCACTTATAATGAAAATGATAGAATGTATATTATAATTATCTGATGTATTGAGTTAAATTTGTTAAAAGGTCTACACTTGGTTGGATTGTCAAACCAAGCAAAACGTACACTTCTAAATGGTCAAATTAGTTTCAACTCTGACAATGATGGTTATGCAGAGCTCAGCATTTTGAGAAACATACTCCATTATCCATCATTGTGACAAAGCCAATTAGGATGCTAATGTAACATCAGTGTTTACTCAGAGCAAACAGCTTAATGTAAATCACAAACAAATAAGCCAAAATTAATTTCAAATCCAGGGTTTCCATGTGTCTAATTTTGTAAGTGTAAATCCAAGCCCAACCTGGTAAGAGATTGAGGATTGCAGTGTCAGTCAGTAATGGAAACTTCAAATAGCATTTGTCTTAAACAACCCGTGGTCTCTGTCACATAACCAATCAATAAGGCCTCATCCAAAAAGTGCCCACTCTATTAGAGCAGCCCCTTTAAATGGGCCTTTTGTTCATAATAGCAGCTATTTTGTATTGATGTCAAAACATTAGCAACCCATGCAATTGTTTGCAGCATTTAAAACAATGAGCTTGATAAACAAAAGCATTTTTTAATAGGGAAATCACATTAAAAATGATTCATATATCAGTCTCAAGGTATTTTAAAGTAACACATAAGGAACTGCATTATTTGCTCTAAGTGAAGAACCATTTGTCTGATATGAAAAATAAAAATATATTTCAGAATTCAACAGAGCATCCCCATTGACCTGCATATATGTAAAGGATATATTCATCATCGTCATATGTTTTTTTCAGATATGCACAGAAAATTCCACAAAAACAGTGCAAAATACAAAAATACATTTCAATTGTAGCACAATAAAATACAACACAAAACATCACAAAAATAGCAACTAAAAAACTCAGAGCCAAGATCGTTAATAGTTTTACATAATCTAATTTCAAAGAACTCTATTTAGCATTTGTTTCTGCAGACAAAGTGCTGATTTCACATATGAGAGCAAAGATCAGCCCACACATGGTGAGTCCACCCACAGCAAGCATATTAGGGCAGGTCGGTATTGTGCAAAAAACAATTCCTGCAGAATGGGTCGTAAGAAGAAAGAAGAAGCCTCTAACCCTTACATAGGACGGACAAAAAATACCAGATGGGCCAAGTCTTTGTAGGGTGCCTCACACTCAGGGCAGGACCAGTCGGCATCCCCCCAGACCAGGCTGCCACAACTGCCCATAGAGGTATTCAATTAAACTGTGCCCTAGATAGGAGTACGCAATCCAGAGGGAACTCTGCCCACAACAGATAGCTCTTAAAAACCAGGGACATGATCATCATTAGCCCTTGGTTCTTAGGTTTCAATAATTCTGTACTTTCTCTGTTCACACTCACAAACTCATAAAAAACAGGCAGTTCATAGTTTTATCTCTCCATGAAAAAGCATACTACAGGGTGGGTACAGATACATTATATTAATCACCTTCAGCTGTTTCTTGATATGAGACAGCCAGGGTACCCTACCTCCCGAATCCTTGTCAATACAGCCCAATTCCGCATGCACTCTGAAATTTGGAGCAGAAGCTGGCAATTCCAGCATTTTCTTAAAGAAATGGTTCTCCGTTGTCTGGACCGCACTAACATTAAAGTAGCCCCACAGTTCCATCCCGAATCTGGCAACTGAGGCTGCTTTGTCCTTGTACAGTTGAAACAATGGATCAAATGGTCTAGCTCTGAACATGGCCATGGCCCTAGAGACCCCACCCAGAGCCTGCTTCAACCACACCGCCTGCTTAGTTATGTGGGCAGTGGTGCAGAAACTGGCAGAAAATCAATTCACATATTTTAATAATACGTTTATGCACGCAGATACATTTTTATAATGAATTCTGGGTGTGGATTCTGAGAGGTCACCCTTTTTACATTGAAAAGGGAGAAGGCACTGCTGTCTAGCCAAAACCAGACGAGGTAGAGTAGCAGAGTAGTAAGGGTTTGACTCAGGAGGGTGTAAGTGTTGTTTAGGGCTACAATGAGACACATACAGAGCACTCCAATATTCAAGTTAGACAAAAGAAGTACAAACATATACAATCATTTATAGACCTATGAATACTATCTAAGCAATGAAAACCTCAGGTAAGTATTGTCACAGGTTCTCATAGCAGTACACCAACACTTTACCTTTAAAACCACTAGGCAATTGTAAGCCATGTTAAAAGCGATACTTTGAAAATTAATAAAGAAAGTTAACAAAAATAAATTTAAAAATCAATACTTTAGGCTATTGTTTAGAATAAAGCAAGTGAAACGAGAACACATAATTTAAAACCAGCTGGATGCAGGTAAGGAAATATTTAGAAAACAGTTATCACACTCACATTACAGTTTAGTTTCAGGTCCCTAGTTCTTAATCACTCCTGCCCTAATAGGTGATGGGGCCTAGTGCCCAAAAGTGACCGGTTCCACAAGATTTGCTTTGCAGAGAGTCAGGAGTGTTTACTATCTGAACCAGACACAAGAGTTCACAAAGCCTGCAGTTACAGGTAATTGCTCCAGAAACAGAAAAGCAAGGTAGGTATAGTTCTTACATGGTCCTCTTCCAATCTCACCATAGCTGAGGGAGAGGATGTTTGGTGGTATGGCGGTAAGGATAGGTATGAAAACTCCAAACTTACTCCAATGTATTCAGCAACCAATTCAGGGTTTCCTGAATCTGCTAGGCCCACTTACTTCTAGGCTTTGCCCAGATGAGGGAGGTCCAGAGTTCACAGGTGCAGAGGTCACTTTTGCTATCGGCATTGGGTCAGACTAGTCAACAGTTCTGGGCTCTGATGAGATAGTACAGAGCAGACAACCTCAGGGAACCTCTAGGACATGAAGAAGGAGGGTTGTAGTGGTGGTTACCACAATCAGGCCACGATGGGCGATCCTCATGGCAAAAAAGAGGACAGTCGCTGCACAGCTTCTTTTCATACAGGAAGGCAGAAACTGCAGATAAACATGTCTTGTTGCACAGTTTCAAGATCTACAAAGAAACAAGACAGAACGTGGAACAGTGACAAGTGAAGCTACGTGGCCCAGGAAGGATCTAGTCAATACACCAGTTGGTGCAGGGACACTTCCAAAGGCTCAGCAGTCACAGATCCTTAAGCAGGGGTTGTGATAGGTTGGTTCCACCAGTTCATGAGTCAAAGCACCACTGATGTCCTTGTGGGGATCTGTAGAAAGAAGCAGGGCTTCACCGGGAATTGGATTGATGTATTGTTGTCGCTCATCTTCGGGATTATTAGCAGGTTGCACTATTTTCATAAGGGTCTTGGCTCCAAATGTGATCTGTTTAATGGCTGCTGGAGGCCTCCTTTTAACCCCAATTTGGACTGAGTTGTCCCTAAGCCCACCAATATTAAGGATCTTCACCATTCAAACCAGCAAGAGCTATTTTATCATGGGCAGCCACTGGCCAAGACATCTGCCAGCAACAGAAACACTTTGGCTAGGATGTGGTCTGGGTCCAAACAGACCCAATGATGCTACATAGGTGAAGTTTTCTGTGTACTTAAAGACAAATACATAGGAGGAAGGGAGCATTTATGGAAAATCAGGAAAAGGAAGAAAACTGGATTGTGGTTCCAGCTGGAAGTAGATTCTCCTTAATAAGGCCCTATTCAGGGAACTGAATACAGATGCATTTAAAATGGCAGAAACAGATCACCTGAGATTGGTTGTGGGAGTTGGTAGACAGACAGAAAGGAAGAGTTTGCCTGGTCGAGTTGCCAAGAACTGGTTGATCTGGTTTATGTCTTTGCCTCTTCTGGGCCTTTGGAAGACAAACAAAATGTGACTTAAATAATCCAGAATATTTAAACAAATGTCCCAACAATTAATGAAATCTTAGATAGTAATTTAAAGTGTTTGGGGGGACCTTGCATATTAGCTATGTCATGGAAAGGGGGAAATGTAGTACATGGTGCATGTGGTTTGTGATTGAACCGCATACACCATTGTGATTTCCGAAGGCCTTAGGCATCCAAAACTGAAATGTGGAATAATAAGATTTTGTGATTGGTGTCTGCCCTAGTCAATGTATTAGTTGACACATTCTCTAAATGAACATAATGAATTTGAGTGTTGAGAGGGTATACCTTTTAACACAAATAGACAGGCCCAGGTCCAGAAAAAGTGTGTTTATAGGGCGATTTTCATTTGTTTTTGTATCAATAATTTATAACATGCATAGCATGGCTAAGTTCAGAGCAGAAGAAACTTAATCTGGACATAGATGGAACTAAAAAATACACAACACAAGAGAGAGTAGGAGGAGAAATTATCAAAAAAGAAAAGTGTTTAAGCTTTTCCAAAAACCTATTAAAGAATGAGCTCTTCGACATTCTAATGCCATTGCGTTCTACCAACAAGGGCCCAACATTGACAAGTAACAAGTTACTAAACCTGTGAGTGCAGGGAGATCCCTGGCAGAAACTATTCTTGTTAGAGAGGGACAGTGGGGCCAGCTCATGAAGTAATTTAAACATGAGTCAGTGAACAGGCAAGGATCGTCTAGAATTTAGAAACTGAGGACAATGGTGCCAGTTTGAAGAGAAGATGTATAGCCAGATCTGATGTGAGGAAGAGTTGGCATTAAGGAAGGGAATCTGCTGGGATAGCTTGGCTGCACATTCATGTAGGTGCTGGCATGCCACATTGAATGAATGAATGTTGGTAAAATGTTTTATGCCAGGAGTCGTGATTTCAGGTATGTGGGGTGGAGGGAGGAGGAGTGGAAGCATGAAAGGGAGTAGGGTGGGTGTGGCACAGAGAGTATGAGAAGCATGCTGGAATTGGAGGTGTGTGGAAGAGAGTGGTCAGAGATGACAGTATCCAGTTTGCGGTGGGGTGGGCAAGTCCATGAAAAGATTTCCAGGCACGCAGGAAGAGAACTAGCATTGAGTTGTTGCAGGGACATCAGAGACTACCAAGGGAGGTTGTAAAGAGTGTTTGTCAAGTAAGAAAAAGGAAAAAAGAAGGAGTCCCAAGAGGATATGTAAGCAGTAGTCCCTCAGGCAGAAGGTCACTATGGAGATATGAGTTTTGGTAGAGTAATAAGTGAGGAGAAAGAGAATCTTAGTGATGTTTTTCAGGTTGGTGCTAGCAGCAGTGGCAGTAGAGGTGATACAGTGGTGGAGTTCAAGATCCAATATTCATGACAACTACTTAGTTATTCTGTTCCTAACAAGCACTTCTCAGGTATCCACACTTGATGATATTTTTGTTCCAAATAACTATTAATAACCTATCATGTTTTAATTGCAGCTTTGAGGGTGTCATGGTCTACAATGGCATTGGAAGCTTGCCTCTACCTGAATGTCTGTGGTGCGATGGAATCCTGACAAGCCCAAAGAGGCATATATACATCTGGGTAGTCTTGTTGTTCTGCGTAGATTATTTCACTGCTGCTATAAAGGAGTAACTTAATTATCATGAATCGCTGCAGGCTTACTTGTTTCACATCGGGGTCCGACGTAACCAAAGGGACAGGTGCAAACATTTCGAGCCAGGCAAGCACCCCCATGTTGACAAGGTGGATTACAAAATGCTGCAAATAAAAACATAAGTGTTACAACAAAACCATTACGAGTTACATTTTACAGTTGTTTATTGTATTTTACAATGTTTACTTTGCTGATGCTGTCAACTTGTTGAGGTCTAATTTACACAGACTTGTAGCCCCTTCACCATCATTTAATTTCCAGCCTGTCTTAAGATTCAACTCAAAATTAGAAATTACACTTTTTACAGGTCTCCTTCTTGTTGCTCCCAAAAGATACATTCTCTAGAAGTAGCCAAAGAGGGAAACAGCTCATGGGGAGGCAGCAAGGGTCACGTAATAGGTCAATCTTGATGATTAGAAGGGCGATAGGTTAAGGTGCATTCCCGCTGCTCTTGCTCTAGCTTTTAGGAGAATGTGAATTTAGGGAAACTTGAGTGCCCTCCACAACACAGCCACACTTGCATCTAGGTGTAGAGCACACCCTCAAAGAATATCACCCATTGTTTAATAATAGCTGATAACCAATCCAGTTTTTTTGGGACATATGCACACCCTTAAAACGCCAGTTGTATTTATTGCTTTTTTATTTTTGTACATAAGTTCAAATATTGACTGTGCAGCGCAAGCTCCACAGCCAACATCTGAATCAGGGTAGTCTTTCATTACAACCCTGTTCCATGTCCACACTCAAAAAGGGGGAGGGAATGAATTATGTCGCGGATGCATGTACCAATACAATCAGGTATGTGTGTGCATGGTGATATTCAATGGCGCAAGCATGCTGTTCCTTCTTTGTAACTCATTGTTGGGGGGCAAAAAAAGAGAGGTATAGAGGTCAAATCAGCTATGAACGTTTGCAAGAGAAGAGGACACAAAGAATGGTCAATCAACATCTCCATCATCATTTACTTTCATTTACTTTCAATAATGAAATCAGCAATAAGGCCTCAGTAACAGGCCTTGCGAGGGACTGTGTTAGGCAAGACTGTATGCAGTAACCATAGGTTGCACTACAACAAGCCTGACCTCCTGACAGTAGTAACCCAACCTTTGGTATAAATCTGTACTACACAGGTCAGTAGTGTGGACGAGTAGCCAGGCTTATGTCAAGAGGGGCCAATGTGAGCTGTACGGGAGTTGCACAGAAGTTCACAGTGACAAGTATCCAAACAAACACACACAGGGTTTCTTGATAAAACAATTATTAATTTATTTACCAGTCAGTTAATGTAAGCCTTCTTCAGAAGGGAGCACTGTACAACACCACACAAATATACTTCACAATTACACCATCTCTTAGTTCAGAATCATTAAATACCCTTTTGGGATGGCATACAGCAGAGACCTACACCCACAGGTGACTTCAATTGCTAGGGTGCTGTTGACATTAATGTATTACTGTTGGCATTCAGAATTAGTTAAGAGCAAGTAAAAAGGAAAAGATTATTAGAGCAAACAAATTACCACAAATATTTCTTAAACAGGCATATACTTTCAGATCCCCCAAAAAGAGTCATTCAGTTAAAACAGGATACGCCAAAGTCAATAGGCAGGATTCTAGATAGGCTAAAGCACTTCTTTGAAGGTAAGTAGAAAAGTCTTTGCACAATGTTTCAGAAGTTTTTGAAGAAAAAGATGAATCAATGTAGGGCCACAAGCTGTTAGACTTGTGAGAGTAGAAGATGAAAGCAACTGTACAGCAAGAGGTACAGTACCTTTAAAAGGAAGAAAAGATGCAGCAGATGACTCCTGTTCCTGTGCAGCTCAGAAGATCTCCCTGTTCCTGGGCCTCAGTCGTGGGGACAAGAGGGAGGACATTGGGGGACTCCTGCACTGCACTGGGACGGTCAAAACTTGCAACTGGCAAACTTCACATACAGTGGCTGTTCGTTGTTTCAGCTCCTCGTGTCTACTACAAATAGCAACATTGCGGTTCTTGGCTGTCGAGATGGACTTTCCTTGCTTCTGGTGCCCCGCACTGTGTTAAGGGGTCCCAGGCTCAGTCAGTCCTGCTTCCTGGGAGTCCGGAGGATCTTCCTAGAGCTCTTGGCCAACTTAAAAACAACACACACAAACTGGTGTTCCCCTCCCTGCCTCTACGGTTTTCAGCAGAAACTCTGTGGAAATTCAACCAGCTCTGAGATGGATGTCCAGGTGGCTTACTTTGGAGTTGATTGTTCCACTAACTCAAGGGGAGAAGTCGTCCTTGGAGGGGCTTCTCTGTCGATGCGAACATGGCGTTTCGGCACTGCAGCAGAGCTTCACTGGGCAAACCAATGGTCCAGGAGTTGCAGCAGGCACCCTCTTCAAGTTCTTCTTCGGTTCCTTTATCCAGTGGTCGACTCTGCCTTCCAAGCCAACAGACTCGCCTTTTATACAGTTCTCTCCCTTTCATTCCAGCCAGCTGTCACTCACCGAGCAGGGTGGCTGTCCTTGCCGGACAGTCAACCAGCCAATCATCACAGACTGCATTTGGGTCTCTTAGGAGACTAAGCACAGGGAGTTTTGGGCACCTCCCTCACTTCCTGCCTACACCAGACACCCTGGAGCCAGAGGCTGGCTTCACTTGTGAATCCCCCCAAAGACAAAATGAACAAAGGGACCAACCCTGGTTTGGTGCACAGAGTAAATCCCAAGAAGGACCTTTCCACAAAGAAATGGTGAAAAAAGAAGAACAGGGCCATTTTGACAAAAATGGCACCCTTGGGTGCTTTACTGCATCTGTGAACGCAGCCTGCGGTAGTAAAAATTAAACCACTGCCACCAGCCATTCAGTGAGGAAAAGGTAACGTAATATTGTTACATGAGAAGTTAGACAAAAGGGGGTACTAGGTAACCCCACCAGTACCCTATTGTAAGATAGTGTGTGCTGGGTATAGAAAGTTACAAATGTAAATTAAGTCAATTTCACTTTACTGCTCTGGGAAACAGTAGTTTATCCCCGGAGAAGATATTTAAACCTTGGGGAAATCTAAGAGACTTCCCTGTGTCACTCCACTAAAGGTGCTGTGTGCCACAATGTAAAAAAAAGATGATACCTATGGAGTTTGTCAGACTCCACAACCAAAAGAAACAGAGTCCAGAAATCACATTAAAATACCTGAGAGAGTGAGAAAAAGGGTCTCACTCTCTCCAGGTTAAATAAATTAAGTTCTCAAAATCCAGTTGCTGGGGGTCTCTAAGGTAGAGGGAATTGCCACATTTCTGAGAATTCTCCCTAACAGCCTGGTACAACCCACTCTAGCCAATGTATTGCCATTAGCACCTGTTGCCTGGCTTATCTTTTTTGGAAACCAGCTTGCATAATGTTCTCCACTCCATTCCGTAAAATGAAAATAAGACACTTCAGAAAAGATGATGACTAGGAAAACAAAAAAGGAGCTTGTTCAGTGCACTACAACCCGTTTTCAGTTTCGATAGTAGCACCCTGAATGAGATGACAACATGGCAGCACATCAGGTAATTGGTGTTATCCAGTTCAAATAGCTTTGTTTGGAAAATGAATTCCATCCATTGGACTACCTCGTTGGAGCCATCAAGGGCATCCTTGAAATTTAGAGGATCTTCAATTTGTACAATAAGATGCCTACTAGTGCATTTTCACCCCTTCTTGCATCAACAGAAGCCATGCACTACCTGCTCCTTTGTTAGTCCCTGGAAGATTGCCTGTCACACCCTGATCATGGTGACTCATGTTGCAACTCATCTTAGAAGCCTAGAGGTGTTCTGAGGTCACCTGCACTGCAGAAGTCTTCATCTTTTCGTTTTGGGTGTTCAGCTAGGAGGAGTCTGGAACCAATTCGACCGACTGAAATCCTGCGTCTGAAAGTGACCTTTGCACCCACAGCTCCTGGACCTTCCTTGACCGGACCAATTGCAGAAGACTGTGTGCCCAATGGATTCTGGACCATTAGCCGTAGTCTCTGGAGGCAGAGAGGTAAGTTAACATGGCTCTTTCTATCCCCCCGTTCCCAATAGAGTTACATGGACATAAAGTCCTATCCCTGAACTACTCTTTCCTCACTTTGGTCAGCGCATGCCTAGGCCTATATAGTGACTGGGATTGAGTTAGTTTACTTACCTGAACTTTACTTATGAATCATAACCACTGGCATTGTCCAACTCTCTTAAAGTTACAATGTGGATATGATGTCTTCAGGGCAGAAAAGGCCCAAAGCATATTAGGGATGGACTCATTAAATGTTCAGGAACATCCCTGTTATGCAATGTGCACCCCTACACCTATTCCAAACAGGCGCATGGGATTGCTTTAGTGCACTGCATGTTTAAAAGCACACCTTGTTTGTGCAATCAGGATCGACTTTTAAATGCACATAAGCACCCCATGAGTTACGATAATGCGCAAAGGTAGAAAAGCCCATCTGAATGTGCCATATAATATACACCCATTCAGATGTCCCTTGTGGATAGGGCTGCTCCTTTTCTCTGCGTAAATGATGAGATGTGCTAGCACATTTCATTTCTTGTATCAAGAAAGTTTTTGAGAACCTTGACCTTTGTATTTTTTTTAAATACCTGTTTATGCGAAAAAAAAAAAAATTTGTGGGTGTTTTTGCAGAAATTGCAGTGTTTGCCTTTTTTAAAAAAACACAATCATATTCATGGCATTTTGCGGGATTGTGAAATCGTGATAGCTGGAGGGTCTGGTAATTGCTGGAAGCACAATCTAGCTTTGATGCTAATTTTGTCTATAAAATGGTAAGTATAAGGTGACTAATCCTAAATTGCCTAGGGTCATACAGACGTGGACCCCTTCCTCACTGTGCTCTGAGAGGCCCAGCTCCACCTCATGGATGAGGCCCAACAAGGCTAAAACACGTGTATGGGGTTGCTGTTGGTACTCTTTTTCAGAAGGGAATTGCCATAACATTTCGGTGTTGGACTGCCCGTGTGGACGGGACAAAGACTCAAATGCATATGGATATTTTCTTTCTGTGAAAGGTACATTGAGTTTAAGTGTGGCTGCGGACTCTCGAGTGGGTACCTTCCCAAAGAACCGGTCATTTTGCCGTGTTTGTTCTCGCATAGGGGTGCCTATGACTATGTTTTGTTTACATTGTAAATGCATTTTCATTAAAATATCTTAATACAGAATTCCTATTTTTGGGACATTTTGCTTTTTTCCCAATGTTTTTGAATAGCTTACTTCATTTTGGTGGCCAGGTGGACTTAACCTGACATTACAACCTTTTTTGCCTTCCAGTCCCAGGAGTGCATCTCAGGAATGCCATTTTTACTCCTATGTGAATTCGATCAGCCTACAATGGTTTAAAGGTGTAGGGTGGTGACAGCTGTACTTTAGCTTTAGTTTCATCTGGAGTACAACCTATTTGACTGCGTTGGTAGCCTTTTGAAACTTGTTGGTAGCCTTTGGGTACCGATGCTTTATTTCAAATCCGCTCTCAGCCTTTTATATTTTAGGGGTGCCTTTGTTCAGGGCAAATGTGAGGCTTAAAATGCTTGTTGTGAACATGTATTTTTGGTGAACCCACATGGCATCTTTTATATCGGTTCCAATTGATTTAGACCAGTGTAGGTCCTTGGGCTCTCCCTCTCACTTCCTGTGTGGGTGGTTTACACTGAGTGGCAGCACTACCGACCACCCAATATGGTTGCTCATTCGATCCCTTGCATTCCCAGGCCTGTTCTAGCGTTTGCAGTGGTCATTAGGGCTCTTACTGTACCCTGCTCTCGCCTTATACAACTTGGAAGAAGCAGGTTAGACAACCTGATAAACAGGGGGTCAAGCCCTAAAAATGAAAGTGGGGCGGATTCATCAATAAACACAATGGCATGTGACGTCACCAGAAATAAGACTATACAGGTGAAATATGCACATTTCATTAAATGGGCTTTGCATAACCAAGCAAATTGCACAGGACGAATTACACTTGCCTTTTATAAAATCAACTCACAAAATACCAAGAGAGGATATTTTCTTGCAATAGTGTTTTTGGAAACGAAAAAGGTGTGCTTTTTTAAACTCCAAGAACCAATACACGTTTTCCCTGGAACTTGTAGTACTGAAATGAAACATTTCACCTTTAGTTGTTTCTTTTTTTTTCATCCGGTTATGTAGTGCAGTGGTGAAGTGTCTGGTCTGCAAACTGCATGACTGCAGTTCGAGCCCCGAGGTCGGCTTTAATTCAAAGAGGGCATTCAAGGTTTCTGATTTTAGCTGGGGGGGAATTAGTCAATCCTCTGAAAAAAGTGGGTGGACGGGTGTACCCTCGACTTGAGCCGTGCTGATAAATTAGTTTGCCCACATAGTTCAGCCCTTTTTGCCAGTTATAAACTCTCCCTTGGGCATATTGGCTGAGTACAGTAGTTTGGAAACATACTGTTTTTGGTCTTCTGCCTCTGGAGGTCCAATCCAGAATTTGCCTCCCCTCTTCCGCTGGGTCGGGTCTTTAATTTTGGAACTATTTTCTGGGGGGTTTTCCACTGCTTTCTGCAGTTTACAGCCAGGGTCTTCCACTTGTCTGTGGGTTGCGGTTGTTGCCTAGAAGAGAGCTGGGAGACCAACAGCCCACCATAGTCACTCTCTGGGACATCCTGGGTTCACTGCCACTCTTATACCCATGCTATGCTCGTGTTCTGCTGGACCTCCACTCTTTTTTGCTCACTGCATCACTGGGAGCCAGATTCATTGGTTCCATAGACTTCCAAGAGTCTACCTCACCTGATTCTTCACTCTTGGCTTGAAGGCTATCATTATAGGATAGATGTTTGTTCTTATTGTCTGCCTTGGGCATTGTTGTTGTCTTGGGGTTCAAGTCACTGGGCATTGGACCCTGTAAATACCAAACAGGAAAGAAATCTGTATTTACCCAGATTGTTTTGCCATGCTCGAGATGTTTTCGCCAAATCTGCTACTCTAGGTGCATACCACTGATGCCTGGGTGGGCAATTATTCAAGATATTCTCTTGTCCGGGTCGAGATTCTTTGGAGGCAAGGCTCAACTTCATTCCCCATTGCCTTACAATAGGGGTCTCCTGCTTTGTTGCAATTTCTACTGGGGCTTCTGGTTCTGCAACTGACATTTGGTCCTCCCTGAGGCTGTTTGTCATGGAATCCACACCTGTGTGGTAAAACAGATATACCACCATACAAGGGTTCCATGTAATTTCAATGAAGTAAATTACTTCAGTGCAATTTACTTCATTGAAATGAATACGAAAAAACATAAAGCGCCCATTCCCTCCATTTCTGCCCTACCCCAGCCCTCCCAGCCCATTTTTAACTCTTACCCCACAAACATATGTATACTTCGAAGCGTTTTCGAACTAATTTTCACAAGGTAAATTACATGGAAGTCATTTGCATCGTGGAAACCACAGGACAAGAATACAAGCGCATGGCCAGTTGTCTCTGTCCCATTGATTCCTAATGAACTTGTTAGGGAGTTTTATGATGTCCGCCTGTGGTAGGACTATAGAAGACTCACTCATTGGAGTACAGGGCTCCAACTCTTAGGTTTGGCCTGAACTACCCAAATGGTTTGGTAGCAATGGATGAGCAGCAGGCTTAGTCTAGGAGGGAGAAGGGCAATAGTTGAGTACAAAGACATTTGAGCACACTCATAGTCAAGGAAACACTTTCACACTGTAGTTATATAAACATATTTTTACTTATTATATATAGTAGGCAACGTTAAATTCAAAACAATTCAAGTATGTAAAAACAGTTCATACAGATACATATTTACACAAGATATTTGCTGTTGCAATACTTATTTCGAACAGTAGACTTTTATATGATAATCAGATAAGTACAAGAGTAAATTTGTGTTAGCAAATCATACATTAGCCAACATTTAAAGAATAGCAATACTGGTAGGTTAACAAATATAGGAAAGCCTTACATTTTGAAGTCCAACCCTACCTGGGAAATGAGAGTCTCAAAAGCACTGGGGGTCCAGTAAGCTTTGGGCGGAAAAACAAAGGATGACAGCCACTGTCAACTTTGTCAAATGCACAGGTGATGCTTTTTATAGAACTGAATAGCCCATTTTGTTTCAAAGGGTCCGGGGATTGGGCAGGCCCTCTGGACTATTTTAGCCTAAAGGACAGATGTCCAAAGGCCGGGGAGAACACGGTTTTATCACCCACACCAATGTGACTCTACAAGCTCAGTAGGAATTAATAGCAACAAATAAACAGCGCCTGTAAGCCCCCAGAAGTCAGACAGTACCTTCTATGTTGAAGAAATGTGGTATCTCTGGTAGTTTCCTATGGGAAGATGACAGCAGCTCTGGTTTGAGTCTATGGACTTGGCGGCTGAATAAGAACTTTTTGCGGGCACAGGGATGCCCAGCAGATGATCTTCACAGCATTTGGTTGTGGAGGCATCGATACAGGCTTTGGAACAGTGACAGTTGTCATCCAGCAGACTTTGTTCCTTCTATCAGTCTTCAACTATTCTGAAGGGAATTCTATGGTCAGGATGGAGTCACTGTAGGCTCAGGAGGATGCCCACATGTTTGTAGCCAGAACTGCACTCATGAGATGATGCACTGCAACAGTGCCTTAGGTCCCAGTGTATTCAGGTTTTGCAGGCCTGGAAGGTTGCAGAACTTTGCGACATAGCTCAAACTGCAGATGGTCTCGAGACTGGTTAGACCCACTAGTTCAAGGGAGGAAGTTGTCTGGTCTGGATCTTCCCTGTTGCACATAAGATAGGGCTGGAGCAGCAGCAGTCACTCAGTCAGCTTTGGCGGTCACTGGAGGTAGCTGCAGATTTCCTCTTCTTTCTTGTTCCTCGGAATGGATCTTCCAGTGCTCAACTTTGGCATAAGCATCAAGGCCTTTGTCGTTTATGCAGGAATGCAGCCAATCAACATGCATGCATGCAACATTCAAACTTTGGGTGGTGTGCTGTCCCAGTTGGACAGCCAGGCACCCAGTTAGAACTGGATCCAAGCAGACACAGTGGAGGACAAGGACCTGAGGAATTTTGGTGTCCTGCTAGCTTCCTGTCCTCCCAGACACACTGGAGCCTCTGGGCAGGCTCCCCAATGGGAGCCCATTGAACACAAAGCAGGACTTTCCCTATCCAGGTTAGAAGAGGAAGATTCAAGAAAGGGCAAGCTATTGTGAGTTGGGGAAAAAAGAAGACAGGCACCATTTTAGGTCCATGGTGACCCATGTGACCTTTACTGCAGCTGCAAAAGCAGCCTGTGTGTAAAACCATTAGAAAATATTCACTGCCCCCAGCCACTCAGATAGACTTGCCACTGTATCTAGAAAGTTACAGGAGAAGTGAGAAAGGGAATACTGTGTATGCCCTCAGCCCTCCAAATAAGGTGGCGTCTGATATCACAAAAGAAAAGCATAGATAGGATACAAAGTATCCCCCTATCCTGGTAACATTAAGTTATTACAGGAATATAAAAGAAACCAACGAGGGGAGTTCAAGGAGCCCCCAGCAACACTGTACAGAGGATGCTGTGTACTGCAATAGTAAAATACAGGTGCCATTGAAAAAGACAGAGGAAAGCAAACTCCATCAAAGTTAACCAAAAAGGGTTTCCAGAGTCTCATAAAAAGAATGAAGGAGTGAGGAAAAAAGGTTTGCACTCAGGAGAGTCGGAAAAACAATAGTCCAGCAAAAAGTGCTGGTAGGCTCACTAAGTGGGGATACATAAACACAAAATGGAAATGCTACCTAACATTCACCCCCCCAGACTTTCGACAGGAGGATCCACTCCTGGGTGGACTTCTGGTTCCAGTAGGTCAAACCTTCTGGAGAGTACATCAGAATTCTTATGTATGGACCCTAACCTATGCTTTATGTTGGAACTCATTACAAGTTTGACAGGCATTAAATCCACCTGGATACCAGCAAACTGGATTACCGTTACAGGTACTCGTCCCGGTGGAATGTCCATTGGATTCTGAGTGCCGGGTGACGGTGTAACTCCCTATTCATGGAGGCCCACAGAACTCCATGGGGGAGTTTTCTGGTATTACTGGTGCCTGTAATACCAGTGTTTTCTGCTGGTAAGGTGGTGGAATGACCTCCAGCTTTTTGCTGAGGCCATTCCGGCTACCCCACTGGAATACTTGTAATTAGCCAGTGCGGTAATGTGCCGGTATACCTTAATACCAGCACTTTATCTCTGCACCGGCCAAGTTGTAATGACCCCCTTGAAAGCTTATGTACCACCTGAGAAATATAGGATTCCCCCCCTTAATCTGCATCATCAATCTCAGCGGTTAGAGGCCAGTTTTAATTCTGAAGGTAGTCCCATACAAGTATGGCCTAAACTTCTTCAACAACCAAACTATGGCAACACACTCACATTCTATCGTTGCCTATTTCTTTTCCCTGGATGTAAGCTGGAGCTCTCAGCACTGGAGCATTGTACAATGCATCTGCATATAATCTGGAGATCTCAGCAACACTGGAGCATTGTACTAGGCATCTTTCAGCACCTGAAAAGCCTTCTGACATTCTTCTGTCCATTTTACCTTCTTAGGCTACTTGGGAGAAGAAATGTTATTCGGTGGTGCTGCTATTGTTCCATAATAAGCAATTACATTTCTATAGTATCCTGTGAAGCCTAACTGGACTCTCACTGGTGTCTAAGTAGAAGGGGTTACCCAGTCTTGTACAGCTTTTACTTTGCTGGGCAGGGCTTTACTTCTACCCCTCCTACCTTGTGTGCAAGGTAGACCGCTTTGCTCTGACCATCTTGCACTTGCTTGCCTTGATGGTCAGATTGGCCTGCTGAAGGGCCTGCAACACCTGATCAAGATGGGAAAGATGTTCCTCCAAGTCGGTGCTGTCTCAGTTCTGGTGAACAGGCATCAACAATGATTTCTAGCGTGAGAAGACTCCTCATGTCATCATAGGTTCTCACTTTATGGCCTTCAATCCACACATCTAAGTTCTTCAAGTACTCACATACCGAGGTTGTCCATAACATGCCATCCTTTTCTAATGGTCCCTAAACCTTTTTTGATATTGGGAAGGAGTCTTCTCATATATAGCTATTGGAGCTTGATTGAACAGGCTATCAGCAACATCCATCTTCAGAAGCACATCACAGCCATTCTGGGGGAGCCTAGAAAGAACCCATGGTACAAGTGCACTATCACTTACTTCTTGGATTTCACAAGCAAATTCACTCACCAAATCCTTAGGTAATTCAGGCTGTAAGCATCAGCCAAGGAAGACCCTGAGGAGGAGGAACAGTTACTGAGACACATCCTTCTAATCTCTAACTCATTTCACCATCTACCACAGCTTTCTGGGGCTCCCCTGAATCTCCTTGAATTAAGTGTGATTCATACTGAGACTTTGGACAAATGGTCCTGGTGTGCACTGTGCAAGTATGCACATCATCTGGATAACATCATTGTGTCCTAAATTGATGTTAGCAATAAACCAATGCTAGCAATGCTGATTGGGTCACCACAAACCCCCTGGCTGATTCTTGTTTATTTCCTGCTCCTGTTAAATATGCCAGTCATCTCAACCATGTACCTTCTGATTGTCGGCTGCCTGCTTCTTTGGTTTTAAAGCTTGATTTCCATCTGTGCCTGATTTGAACTTGTGTTAACCCCAATTGCAGACCATTTGACTGCCAACTGCCTGCTTCTTCAGTTGTTTACTTGAAACTTTGACATGAGCTCACTCAGACCGTGCCACTGGCTCAGGCCACCCCATAAAGTGTAACATTGGATTTACCCTTCCCTTCGTGTCATTGCCCCTCCATTGTTCTTTTGTCGGTTGAACTTCTCACTATCAATGTGTCTGGACTTTTCTTGCATAACCCTATTAACACTTAAGTTTCCATCCAGTTTTTCCTCTCTTCCTGGGCCTCTCTTGAATCCTATAACCACTGAGGCTGCAGCTCTGCCTGAATCATTTGGATTACACTGTCTAATTTCCAACTCTGTCTTCTGGAGCGCTCTGCTGGTAACTACACCCCTACTTACTTTGAACTTTACTGCATGTACCTCTTAGGACTCAATCATGTGCCGTCATATCAGGCTCCCAAGCTGCCATTCTTCTTCTTTTTTATTTTGGCCTGGTTTCATTGGGCATACTGTTTGGTCTATATAATCAGGTTGGTGGGTTGTTGGCAATAGGTTCAGGCCTGTTCCTCTCCTCCTCTAGGATATGTATTGTTTCTGGAAGGGCAGGGGATGTCCTTATTCACACCTTTCCCCCTGGTTCTTCTCCACTGCTTTACTCCTCTACCTTTTCAGTACAGTCTTTGGGTCATACTGGGTGTGGCCTTGGAGCGCAGTGGGAGGTTTGAGGGAATGTCCTTGTGGATACACCCAATTGCTGACAGGCCCCCTCCTTGCCCGTGTAGCCGTAAGGACTACCACTGCTTACAATGAAAATGAGTTACAGTGGTAAGTGATGTTTAAAAATAATGTCACTTCCTCCGCAGAAAAGTCAAAAACAAAGAAAGCCAGCAAAAAGACTAGTGATCTCACAAATGCTCCCTAAAACCAGCACAATGGAAAATCCTCCTTAGCACCTATAAGTAAACCATGAGTTCCAAGATCTCAGATTGGCTAAGCCGGACAATCACGGTGCTAATTACCTTGACAGTATAAACGGCACTGACTCAAAATGGCTGTTATTGAATGACAGCTGAGGCATTCTCCCAGAGAATTTGAGTAATCTACCTTTTTATCAAGAATATGCATTACAATAGGGAAACAGGAAGCAAAGGTTTCTTACCATCATCACACGTAGGACCGCCATATCCTGGGGCACATTCACAGATATTAGGCTTAATGCACTTTCCACGATTCTTGCAATCAGGTCGACACACAGCTGCGTAAAATAAAAGCATTGATTTAAATGACACATAATAAAAAACTAATTGACTGATTTAGGCCACTGTTATTTAATCATGCTCACCAGTTTGGCAGTTGTATCCAGAATAACCAGGCTTGCAACGGCATGTATTTGGCGCACCACACTCCATGTTTTTACCACATGGCTGCCTACATATTGCTGAAAACACAATAGCATTTATCAATACAGCACACATTTCTTAAAGTACCTCAGACGTCATTGCATTACTATGTAAAAGGCAAGAACCGTGGTAGCAAGTTTTATACACAAACACCTAATTATCACTAATATTATTATCATTATAATTATTATTGGTGGCAGTGAATAATAACAATAATGTTTGTGGCCACATTTTTTATTTGTAACATTCTATTTTATTCTGACATTGTTTAAACCAAAATGACACTTATGTAATAAAATATAGTATTTTGAAACACTTGGTTGAACAGGCACCATATATTCCTTAGCTGCCCTCCACCTCTCCTCATTGCTTAGCTCACTCTCCCTTTTATTTATTTTGAATTATAATGTTTGACTGATATGATTTTGATAGCAGTTCAGCCTCAAATGCTTTCTATCAGGAAATGTACGGCACTGTTAATCTGCAGAGGGGTTTGTCATTCTTTTGTATTAACAAACCCATCTTTCAATATCTATTGATTTTTGTAACTACTAGATACATTTGGTCATGTATCAATTATGTTTGTCAAATATAGATTCATTATTATCACCAATCGGTTCCTTTGTAGCAATTATATAAATGCTTGTAAAAAACGAGTTTGTTTCAGGGATATTATGCTAGGCTTGCCAGGGGTACCAATAGACACCCCTCACAACTCCAGTAGTTTCACTGGCACAGCCCTTGCATCCCCAGGCTCGGTGAGGGTAGGGTATTGTAGTAAAATTAAAGTAAACCATGCTTTGAAAACTTTCAGGAGCGCCATGCCTTGCTCCGACACTCGCTTCTCAGCAGCTCCCCATTGGCTGCTTAGCAGTTAGGGGTTGTCACTAGTGGTGGAAGCGCTACCAGGGATGTTGTTTCACCAACATGCCAGAGGAAGAAAACATGACGCCACACGGTCCTCTGGTGACATCACAGGAAGTGATGTCATTTGACCGCATCCCCAAGTGACATCACAGGAAGTGATGCCACATGACCTTTCACCTCTTGACAAAACAGGAAGTGGCATCACATAGCACTGTTCCTCAGTACATTAAGAAAAATATGGTTACAATATCACTGTAATATGATATACATTCCATACAAGAATGATGACCATATGTAGTGTTAAGGCCCATATTACCAAATTACTGTGAATGTAAACAGGCGCCCAACACAACAACCTGGGCTATTGTGCATCACTTGGGCTGAACTGTAGACAGACAGAGCATCTCGAAGAGGCCTGAACTCCAAAGCGCAGACATCCAGTGCCTGCCAAGTGTCTGGCCACGGACTCGAAACAGCAACTGACCAACACAAGTCCAACCAGAAAAACGATGGTCTGGAGGCTTGCCCAGAGCTGTGCCAGTGGTTATAAAGGATTTGAAACCTTCCAGCTATCACCTTTCTGTTTTGCTTATTTGGTAAGTAACCCACAGTTTGTTGTTAGATGGAAGATAGAGGGGAAAGATGTGTTGCAGGTAACTATATTTGTAGGTTTTTTATTTTAAAATGTAATCAGCAGCAGCAGCTCCACAACATCACCCCCAGAAAAGCCTGCTGGGACTACAGACTTAACTACTCCTCACTGATGATGCCCAATGAGGCTGGAACATGTGTGGGGATCCTAGAGGTCTCGTGCAAAAGGGATGTGACATAGCAGTTCGGGCTGCACTACCTCTTTTGGGGTGGGACCAAGCCTGATTTGCATATTCTATGATAGGTTATTTGTAACGCGCTTAATACCCAGAGGTTTCTAAGCGCGGACATGGGATCAAACCTGTGGTGCTCTGTGTTGTTTTGCTTCCAAGGCAAGCACATTGTCCCTGAGCTATCCTCCCGAGACACTCCCAAATGGTCTTTCCCCTCCTGTAGTGGCTTGGCAGGCTGAACAACGATGGTGTGTAGGGTTGCCCAGAGCTGTGCCAGTGGTTAAGAATGATTTGAAACCTTCTAGCTATCACCTTTCTGTTTTGCTTATTTGGTAAGTAACCCGCATTTCTTTTTGTTAGATGGGAGACAGAAGAGACGTGTTGCAGGTCCCAGTAATTGCAGGGTTTTTTATTTAAAAATGTAAGAGGCCGCTCCACAACATTACCCCTAGAAAAGCCTGCTGGGCCTATAGACCTAGGCTACTGACGCCCAGTGAGGCTGGAACATATCTGGGGATACGTTTGGTCTTGTGCAGCATAGAAGTGACCTAGCAGTTTGGGTTGGACTACCCCTTTTGGGGTGGGACCAAGCATGATTTATATATGATCTTTTCCATTCTGTAGTCTCTTGGCAAGCTTAAAATCGATGGTCTGTAGGGTTGCCCAGAGCTGTGCCAGTGGTTATGAATGATTTGAAAACGTCCGGCATCACCTTTCAGTTTTGCTTATTTGGTAAACAAATCACAGTTATTTTTGTTGGGAGATAGAGGGGAGGATGTGTTGCAGGTCACAGTAATTGCAGTTTTTATTTATTTTAAAATATAAACAGCAGCAGCTCCATGACATCACCCATAAAAAAGGCCCATTTTACTATTTTCTTTGACCCTTTATATCTTGCTTAATGCCAGCCTCCTCCAGCTTCTATGCACTGGAACAGGAACTGGACCCATGTTGCACTGCATCCCCTTGTTCCTAAAGCAAGTGCATTGCCCCTGAGCTATCCTTTCCCAATATATAGGAAGCAAAAGATGGTTTACTTCAAAGCTGAAGGGCAACGTCATGTAAATGAATGATCTCATCTTGCGTCTATCTACAGTGTTCCTATGATGTAGTTCTTCTGGCAGGTATGGGTCAGGCCACAGAGTGCCCAGGCAAGATTGATGGCAGAAGCCACTCGGGCACACCCCTCTCATCACAGGCCCGGTGGCTCACGCGATGTGCAAAGCAGACGACAAACACTGATGGGTTGTGCTGTCACTGAGTACAAGCTGCTCTTACCCATTCCCAGCTAACTAGACGTAGCCTTCATACCCATCCTATTGATACTGCACTGAGTATGAGCTGCACAGACAGCCTGACCTCTGAATCTAACCAATCAGGCATTCCTCACTAATGGACCGCCAACCTGTTAGTGATGGTGGCTTCATGGTTTTTCCTGCATCCCTGTGATTTCTCCAGTTAACGAGATTTAGATTCCTGGTGAGAAAAGCGGTGGCACCTTTTTCAGGCGCAACATAGATATCTGATCTTGGCACTGCCTCTTTGTCCAGTTGCCATGGGGTCGCAAGGACAGGTGTAGGGGGAAGCAGATGGGGATCCAGGGGAAGAGGTTGCTACCCATGGCAACCCTGAAATGTTGTCTTTGAGCGCCACTTTTCTACTCTCAAAGATCAGCACTGACATTGCTGACACATTAAGCATGAGAAGAAGGAAGCCATCAGCTGGCAAAAAAGAAAAGTCACAGGTTGGGTATTGGTAAGGAAGATAATGGCCCTCACTATAAAGTTGGCAGAATGGGTTTACCGGCACCGATAAAGGTGCCGGTGCCGGTAAACCCGTTCCGCCCTATTACGAGGTCTCCTCGCGGGACCCGCAATGGGCGGAAAAACCAGGTGTCCTTACCGGGTCCCGCGAGGGGACCAGGGAGCTAACAACGGGCCCGTCATTAACGGGCCCGTTGTTATCTCCATCCCCATTCCCATTGAGCCTTATGGGGGCTCTAATGGGAATGGGGATGGACCGGGTCCGGGTTCCTTGGACGGGGAATTACCGGGTCTGCCAAGGTTGCGATGGCCTGGTAATTCCTCATTCAAGGAACCCGGGCCCGGATTGCAGTATGGAGGCAACCATGCCGCTAAAAGCGGCATGGTTACCTCCAACCTTCTAATGAGGCCCAATGAGTGTTTCTTCCCGGTATTTGTGCAGTGTTAGAAGCTTAAGTTTCAGCCAGTGCCGGCAGCAAGTGGCTAGATCGGGGTGGGTTGGATTGGGATCACGACAGCACAGTAATACAATTAATTATGGCATGTGGCATTGTATTGTATTGTAGGATTTTATGAAATTACATATGGCTTATGAGCCCAGTAACTGAAAATGTGAGGCTGCACCTATACATGTGGTGGCTAAACCATGCATGTGAGGCATTATAAATGGTTTTGGAGGGTATTAACAGGTTATTATGCATTCCCTTCTGCTGCTCATGTTGCTCTTCGTACTCACATCTCCCCATGCGTTCTCCAATCATGCTACAACTTCTGACTTTCCTATCCCTATCATAAAACACAAACTCAAAACACCTACTACTCTATCTCTTCTGCACCACCAACTTCAAACAAAGGTGACAAGCTAAGCATACCTCCCCTAACACCTATCCACCTTGCCTATCTTACTCCGAGGCTCAACATATGTACACATCCTTACCCCATCAACTGAAAATTGCACCCTGGAATGTTCAGTCTGTATGCAACAAAACATTCTTTATCACTGACTATTTTCACTCCAGCTCTCCTCTAGACCTCCTTGCTATCACATCACTGAAATCTGGATTTCTCCATCTGACAGTGCCACGCTTGTCCTTAAGACAACATGTAGACTTTTTTTTAATTGTTATCCTTTATAAAATAGAGTTTTTGAACAGTACCAGGGATGCTATCCAGTTAATTGACAATAGCAAATACCATCCAGATCAGAACCTACTGGACATTTCAGCGTTATATACAAGTATACCACAAGAAGAGGCACTGGAAGTTGCAGAAATACCACTTACGCACCAACTGACTTCCTAGTATGACTGCTTAGACTAACATCAAGCAAACATTTTTTGCCCAGAATCATTTCCTGTAGATCAAGGGAATGGTTATGGGTGTGGCATGTTTGACTAATTTGTCAATTTAATTATGGTAAATCGCTTCATCCAAAAAATCCAAAATTGGCATTGTTACATTGATGACCTCTTGCTAATTTGGCCGAGAGACAGTAACGCTCTTCAGCAGTTTGCCAAATGGCTCAGCAGTCTGAACCCGAACCTAAAGTTTATGATAATTTGGAGCGCACACAAGATTGCATTTTTGGATTTAACCATTTACGTAGCAGGCCATGCACTATGTATTAGACTTTTTGAAAACCGACTGACAGAAATACTCTTTTGCAAAACTCTAGCTAATATCCTAGACATTTACAAGATCATTTACCATTCAGTCAGTTCTTGTGCCTTTGGCGTAGTTTCACCATGAAAGAGGATTATCAGAAACAGACAGAATACATGGCCATAACATTTGAAGAGAATGGCTAAAAGGGTATTGCATACTGACAGGGATATTTTGTTCAACTCGACAAAACAGCCAGACAATGATTCAATCTGCGCTTGTGTTGCCACTTTCTGTCGGTACACCCCAACCCTGAAAAAGTTGGTTAGAAAATATTGGTCACTTAACCTAACTACAATAGCGGAGGCCTGCCTTCTGTTTGCACTGAAGAGAGGCTATAATCCCCAGGACAAATTGGTGAGAGCAGCTCAGCAAACAAAGAAGAGCCCACAGAATATCATACAAGCCTTGGGGTGCCAAACCACAATGCCAAGGGACAGCACCCCTGCGGCCATTGTACGTCATGTAAATTCACGATTAAGACAATGGAATTTTCACACAATAATTTCCATTGGACCTTGAAAAATTATAGCACTTGTCAAACGAAAAATATGATATATGCCATAATATGCTGGTCCGATCGGTGGTATATTGATGACTTCACGCACTAGTAACACACACACTGTGGAAACCTGGCCCAATATAAAAATGGAAACATGCAGTCTCCTCTTGTTAAGAACTTCCATGACCAAGCCCACAATGAAAACAATTTGAAGTGGTATGTGTATGAGAATATCATTCCGGATTCCACCAACTTCTCCATGCCCAACAGATTTTATAAATTAGAACAACATTGGATCTTTCACCTGAATACACATAATGCAGGACAGAATCAGCAGATAGCTTGGACTGTCTTATTGGCCGGGTGAAACTTGACAGTTGCCTTCCTACATAGTCCTCTATAGCATAAAAACAATCTTTCAGAGTCTACAATCCCTACAGTTCCATGCAGCAAGTTGTGTTCCACAGACTGTATTGCCCAGGCCTTTTTTGGTATTTGTAACCTTTTTGAGCAACCCGAATGTATTTATCCAACATGGCCGACAAATTGATTTTATGCACGCAATGTTTAAGAGTAGTCTAGCATTCGCTCAGCATCACAAATGTTAATCGGAGAACGCAGCCACTAGAGGACAAAGATGAATGCGCATGCACTTGCATCTTCCCAACAGATACAATTGTGCTCTTTGAAGCAACAAAACCATAAGGTAACCCCAGCCTTGCTGTAACACATCTGAGCCTTACGTACGTAATTTGTGAGTATGTTTATACAGTGATCCATAATACAAATTCACCTCTTTCAAACAACAAATGACCATAGACGGGTGAGTGCTTGTGTGTTGATTCATGTGAGGCTCCACTGCTAATGTTGCTTTGCGAGACGCGTGGTACACACATCCCTTACATATGGGATTAATTACTCAAAACAAACTTTTCTTTCCCTCTCTCTTTAGTTTCACACATTATCCGTGACGCTCGATAATCCAGCAGCTACTGGTTTATGAAAGATGTAACCCCGGGATCAGGGCTATGAAAGTAAACCTCGACTGGGGTCACGTTCATCTAAAACGTACAGAATGTAAGAATTTGGCTAATACAGTTACCAGAATGTTTTTTTTGCTTTTAAAACTTCGGAAAAGTGTTTTTAAAATTACCAACAACAGTGTCACGCTGGTAAACAGCATGTTTGTTTTCACTTTAGAAATTGCTGAGTGCACTACAGTCCGAACAACATTGTGCCTGACTACTTAAACTGTATTAACCCCCTGAGGAGGGCAAGGCCACATTCTTGTGTTTTTTTTGGCAACCCAATCAGCCAAAACACAAGCTACTTGAGTCGACGATTTGTATTGTCCTTCGCATTATGAATATTGTGTCTTTCGTGCGTTATTTTTTGTGTACCTTCATCGTGTGTTTTTAGAGCACTCTAGTGTTAAGTGCTAAGACTTGTTTTTTGTATGCGTCAGACATTTTTTGTTACCTCAGCAAATCATGTAAAATCGGATGGCTACTTTTGCCTTCAGATTGTATAAGTCGTTTAATGTACAATGTAAATCCACATGTAGATAGTCTGGTTGCAACCAACTATGCAAACACTTTTTGAGATTATACTATTATTTAAGTAATTTCATTCTTTACTTAATTGTATGTAATATCTTCATTATTAAAAATGCACAATTCAATATTGCGATCATTATTGCAATTTCATTTATCTATGTGCAAGCTTGACATACTACAACAATGGATTTTCCTTTGCTACACACACCACTCTGGTGACCCTAACAAGACTCCAAACTATCCTTCATTAACTCTCCTCATCTGACTGGCAGCCTCATTGCCTCATAAACCTACAATGACAGGTCCTCTCCTGCCTCTTCTGAATGCACCATCTCTCCTATTGCTCCACCTCACTTGGTTCACATCATCTCCATCTATCGCCCTCCTAGTCCCACTGGGCAATTCTTTGATGAACTTGGGCAACTCCTTGATTCTATTTCCACTAAACATCACCTCATTCTCTAAGGTGACTTTAAGCTTCCCTCTACAACCACTTCTCAAAAATCTGAACTTCATTCTTTTTTTACTGACCACATTCCCCACGCTATCCATAAGCTACCAGCCCACGTCGGGAGTATCTCTGTGGACCTCTAATTCATCTCAACCTCTCTCTCTCAGCCACTAATACTACTGTCACATCATCCATATCTGATCACTCCATTGTTTCCACCACCATCTCCTTTCCACCCTCTGACCTCTCCTTACCACATGCATCACCTATTACTAAAAGGAAATGTAAACCTTCTGCCATTCTCCCTTTATGTAGGACCTAGAGTTCACACTATCCTCCTTCACACCTGATGCATCATCCACTAACACTGCCTATGCCACCTTCCAGTCCCAACTATATGACTCATTCCCCTCTCACTTCCCACAGCTAACTATCACCCTTAAGCATCCTCAGCTATGGGTCAACCCATTCATACACTGTCACTGCACAGGCATGCGTCGACTGCTGTACCAATGGAGGCATCATCACTCGTGCGAGGACCTGCAATTCTACCTCTCTTCCCTCAACTCTCTCAAGGCCTCTCTTGATAGTGCAAAAAAACTGAATTCTACCTCAAACTCTTTGCCTCTCAATTCAACAATCCCCACCAGCTACAGAGCACTATAAACTCACTTCTCACTCCTCCTAAACAAATGACTATCAACTCCACTTTCACAGCTAATGAACTAGCTGAATACTTTGACTGCACACATTTCCAAAATAAGACTCTCCTGTGACCTTCCTCACACTACTGTCTCCTACAATCAATACTCTGCCTACTCTACCATCATCCTCAGCCTCTATCTTCCACGTTAGTGACACTAATACTGAAGAAGTCCTATCTGTTCTGATGAAGGCTAACCCCTCTTGTGTCCCATCAGAAATTCCTGCTCTTTAGCTAGTCAAGCCTATTGATTCTTTAGTGGCATCTCACCGCTCTGAACTCTTCAACCTGTCCTTTGACTCTGCTTGCATCCCTCAATTTTCAAAATGGCTACAGTCATTCATCTCCTAAAAAAGCAAGGGACTGACCTGAAATTACCAGCTAACTTTCGCCATGTGTCTCTCCTTCTGCACTACTGTACTTGACAGTGTTGTGTTCAACCATCTTATACATGCTGTAGACATCCACAACCTTCAATACCCCTTACAAGCACGCGTGTGCTCCTGTCACGCCACAGAAACTGCTCTCATGAATGTCTCCAACTTCTTCGCCTCTGCTAAGCACTCCAACCTATCATCTATCCTAATTCTCCTTGAACTCTCTGCTGCCATTGACATTGCAAATCACATTGATTTCCTCAATACTCTCTTTTTTCTTGGCATTCACGATCAATCCCTTGCCTAGAATGAATTGCCAATTCTCTGTCCCCTGAACCAACAACATATTTCAACTCACTCCTCTAACTGTAGGTGTTCCACAAAGCTCTGTCTTGGTTTCCCTCCTCTTTACACTCCACAACTCTGCCCTTGGGGCACTAATGTCCTTGTTTTGTCCTCGTACCAACTCTTTGCAGATGCAACCCACAGCGTCTTCTCTTTTCCTGAACTCTCCTCTGATCTCTCTATCAACATTTCCAAAGGTCTCTCTACCATTAAATATGGGGTGGCTTCACACTCTCTGATGTTAAATTCTACCAAAACAGAGAAGATACTCTCACCTCTTCCCCTGCTTATCCAGTTCCCATCTGACACTCTGCCCTTCACTTCCTTAGCTAGAAACCTCAGCATCATCTATGCTCCTTCTCACAGCTTTTCTACTTTCATCTCAAAAAGTGCAACAACAGCTCACCACAACCTCTTAAATATTAGAAAAGTCAGGCAACTAATTCCTTTCAATACCACCAAGCATCTCTTAACCCCACTTGTCTTCCCTAAACTGGACTACATTGCCAGCATCCTGTTTGGTTTCCCCAGCCATGCTTTCTGTCGTCTTGAAAAGACCAGTAACTTTGCTTCCAGGACTCACTTTCAACTCCCTCACTTCACACCTACTTTCTCCTTCCGTCACCAGGCTGGATGGCTGACAATGCAAAAAAAAGGGCCAGACTTAAATTTCTTCTCCTGGCTTATAAATCTATCCATGGTAAAGCACCACCGTATCTATCCTCTATCGAACTTTACAAGCCTTCTTGTCATCTCCACTATTTCTCCTTGACTACCCTTGTGGCACCTCGCCATCCCAGTGCTTCCTCTCGCTTCCACTCCTTCTCTATTCTTGCTCCACTTGCACGGAATTCACTTCCGATGGACATCCTAGAAACAGTCCACACCGCTTTGTTCAAAGCCAAACTGAAGGTCTGCCTCCTTGCCTCTGAGTTACCCTATTAACCTACTCCTCCTTTGCCTCCAAGCTAACATTTTTCCCTGTCCTCTGACCTGCGTCAGTCCCTGACTTTCTTTGCCTCCCCTACAGCACTTCATCCATCATGGTCACATCCGTAATACAGCTGGCCGTACTGCCTACCTGCACTTCAAAATGTATAATGTTGATTGTCCTTAATCTGTTTAAGTCCACCCATGTATTGTCCATGGTGGCAGTTCCATTTACTCATCACCACAGCATGGTCTGAATGCAACTCAAACTCACCCCATTGTAAGAAGCACATTACTTCCAATCAAATCCGACCTCTTATCTAATGTACGTTCTTTTGTGATTAAAAGAGCATTGTTCCATCAATATATATAAATAAATAAATACAAATACATAAAGTATTTGATGCTACAGTTCCCATGTGGTTCCAGAAACCCCATGTCTGAGGATGCAGCGTTGTTGTACAAACTATAACTGACATGCGTGTCATTTACTTGCATTTAAACATCATTGGATGCTGCCCTATAAAAAATGATACCAACAACTGGCCATGTGGGGCCGCATTTTCACATTTAGTGATTATACCATGAACACGAGGTATCAGCTAGCACTGAATGAATTCATGTGGCATTTTATTCTGCTCTTGTCATACGAGTAACAAGACATAATGGCCTTTGCTGCCATGGTAGTTTTGCTCAGTTTTGACAGCTTTTGTAATTATTTGTTATTTTATCAAATATACGCTTGATACATTTTTATTTGACATCAGCAACTTTATGATTTCGAATTTCTTAATTTTTGAGATTTATTCATGGTCAAAAGTCATGTGGCAGCACTTTTCTGGCGCGGTTATCAACCCTGCGATGTCACTTTTGCTACATCTGGCATTTTGGGGAATGGATGTACATGGCTTGTTTCTGTCAAGAGAACATTTCAAGAAAAGCAAATCGATTTTTACTTGCGATGATTTGGTCGGGGACTGGATAGTACAAACTGAGAATTTCATGTTCTGTGTGAAATACATTATTCAGTTAAAATCAACTAATTTATTTTTGGACTAAAAAAATAAATCACCCCAATTATGAGCTATGTAGAACTTGGTAAAGGGCATGAGTTTGAGCTTTCATTGATGTAGGAGAAAAAGGACATGATTACGATACTATTGTTCTTAATAATCGATACTATTGTTCTTAATAATCGATACTATTGTTCTTAATAATGCGTGTACAATATTACACTGATATGAATTCAAATTGGTTATGTGAAAAACCTGATAACTATCCATACCAGATTGGTGCTTTATAAGGCAGTTATCTTAAACTGTGACTCGTGACACACAATATATGAATGTGCAATTAGATGTACACACATTTGTAGGAAGATTAAGCAGATGGTCACGCTTATGAGGGTGAAAGTTTCAGACTTTACCTCTCATGAGAGGTGTGGTTATTTTAGCTTTTTCCTGGCAGGTTTACCAGCCACTTTTTTAAAATGATGTCCTTAACCAGTGCCTCATTTGGTGATGTGCGCCATGACAGATTCTTGTCCTCTAAAGGTTGAGGTGCCCCAAAGATACCCTGCCCCTTCGTGGGTAATCGCTCACAGTTCACTCTGATACATTTGGTTGGGGGCTATCATTACTGTTAGGAAATTGCGGCTTTCCCTCTACTGACATCAGTGGAACACTCCCCTGCCCCGCCAGACGTTTTGCTATTGTTTGATGTCTGTCCTGACATTTTGCTTTACTTCCTTTTCTAATCTGTTTTGGGAGTGTGTGTCTGACCCTAAGGCTGGCAATGCAGTGGGGCTCTTTCTTCCCTTAGAACATTGATTGTTTTGTACATTGAATCAATGTTTCTCTTTCTTTTAGTAATGTTTCTGGTACTTTCATGATGTGTCCAAGACAAACTGGAGGCAGCATATATTTGTCTAACATGTTTTTCGGTTTTCACACGTCCATGTTTACATTTTACTACATAATGCCATTTTGACTACCATATACTCACACTGGCCCTGCCACTCATTTTTCGCCCTGTCTATTGGCAATCTTGCCCTTAGACATACTTCCTGCCTCTTCAGGTCAGGAAATGCCTAATATGGAAAGCCATGTTCTGGGCAAAGCCTAAACATTTCCGAGCAAAGTGGCAGTGTGAGCATCTGACCAGGTATGGGATCTGCAACTGTATGGTCCCAATCCACACTCTGGCCAGAGGTATGTATCTTGCTTGGCAGATGTTTGGAAGGAGGGTGTCCATGATTGGGCAGCCATTGCCAGTCTGAAAGGTGCAGATCCATTCCACTGCTGGGCTGGGGTGACAGTCTCACATTTAGAATACATGGACAAGTCCTGTAGCAATTTGACAGCCATTTGGAGCCAAGAACCCTATGAAAAGCTGCAGCCAAATGAAGACCCAAGGACAAACGTTGACGTCATCCAGTCTTTTCTCCAGCCATGTTCCAGTGAAGCCCTGGCTCTCCAGATTGCTCTCCTGAAGATCCTTGTCAGTGCTCCAACACTTTTGTTGGTGGGACTAACCATTCTGGAACACGGCACGGTGATCATACCCTTCGGAGCCTTCTGAAGAGTCCCATGGCCATCACTCCTTTCCTGGGCAAACTCTTGGAAAAGCTGGCCAACTCCCATCTTCATCTACATACGGAATCTGTTGGTTGCCTCCATGACCACCAGTCTGGCTTCAGAGCTGCCAGAAGCACAGTAACTGCTCTGCTGAACACCCGCGAAGACTTGCTCTCCAATCTTGACTCTAATCTCCCTTCTGTCCTCATTCTCCTATCCTCTGCTTTTGACATTGGGAGCACTGGAAAGCCCAGAGCTTGCTAACAGAAACTATGGCATGTTATTAGAGAACTGAAAAAGTACACATATCTCTACAATTCTGGTTGGGATTCTGAACTCTAGCCGCTGAACTGTGACTGCATCTGTCTGGAACTCTAATGTCTTCGAACAGCAGACCTGCAGCTGCATTGTTTAAGCGTTGCTCTCTTTCAGCAGCCATCCCACACCCTTCTAGCCTCCTCCTATTCTGATTAACTTTGTCGCCATAATAAGAATTTACAGACAAAAAAGACACCAGCATTGTCAACGGTGAACTTTTTAAACTCACTAGGATAGGCGGTTGGTGTTAAACAAAAAGAAAAAAATTGCACACAACCTTGCACAATTGCAAGGTTATATTCTAGAACCCTATGGTTAACAGTGGGGTGAACTGCATCAACAAGCCCACACCATATTCCTCTCAGAGACTGACATCCGGTCGAGAATACTGAGATTTCAAAGTACTCCATGATAGAGAGCACCATATTTTGAATCTGTGGTATACCCTGTAGTGTTGTCATTCACAGTGACCCTAATGTGTATGGTTATAAATTCCAAACACTAAAACACTCTTCCTTGCTATAGGTTACTTAGCAGTACCTGCACAACTGCATTCATAAATACATTGGGTGGGCAATCTCATATTGAATGTTATAAGCTATTAAAACAGTATCTTAACTACCCCATTGCCATCCCAAGAGTCCCCTGGACTGTCAGAGATCAGCCATGTCTACCACATGGTAAAACACGTAACACCTGAAGGAAACCTACCCTGTTGCCTAACTGTTGGTCTGTCACCTGCCTCAAAGAGACCTAAAGATTCTAAATCTAATACGCATCTTTTTGACTACTTTGAAGTTATCTCAGTCCACAGGAAATATGGCTTTCCGTTCCAGGAGTGATCTCTTGGGAGTTAGCTGAGGCTTTGCACCATCACTAACAAAAGACCTTAAAGATGTGTCGAACAATAGAGCATAGACTAATTCGAGAGAGGAAAATATGTAGTATATTGCTGGATGTGTACCCTCTTTATTACACACCAAAGGGGAATGCAGAAAAAGAAAATACACACCAGAAGGGAATGTAAAAGATGAAAAATATGGGTAGATCCCTATTTACCTTGGGTTTCACTCTGCCTCTGCAGACCCCGGGGGTCGCAAAGGCAGAGGCAGGGGTCGCACAGGATTTGCCAAGGGTCACCATTGCAACCTCTGACAACCCCCAATTGACGTGCCTGGGTAAGAGAGTGCACAGCCTTGTGCAATGTAGCCAGCTTTAAGAAAACACAAGAGTAGCAGGAGAATATTTGCAGGCAGGACAAAATAGAATGTAATCATTTTTAAATTCATTTTTTGTAAGTAATGGTGTATGCACTAGTAGTGTCAAACATTTCGGTATGGAGTACCATTCCAGGAAGGACCTGGGCATTGTTTATGCTGCTGGGGGAGTATTTGGACCATTAATTGATTAAAGCATATGGTGTGGAGATGTAACAGAGGGACAACAGAATTTGGATCTGATTCTCACTTGCGTTTGTTGATTAGGAACTAAACACATGCCTTGGCTTTTGTATTCCAGAAAAACGTTTTTAAAATGAGCTTTTTCGTTTAGCTAATACATTTGGCTCAAGTGGTATTTGACTGTCATGTTTCATGTAAGATTGCAAGCAATGTTCATATACATGAAGGAGAAGAAGGCAATTGTGCCAACATACATCTAGATTTGGCAGGGTTTTAACAAGTCGAGATTTTACTAAGAATACCTGTGCAAGTCGCGCCGTTGCCATGGTACCCATATGGACAGCGGCCACATTTGAATCCTCTCTCTTGACTGGGTTCACAAGGCACACCCGGAAAGCATGGGAAGTCTGCACACGTCACTGTCTTGTAGACCGCTGTCACTGGTGTTTCACCTTCTTCGGGAGCATCTGTGATCTTTACAGAAATTGGATGTGAAGAGCCAATTCTTTGCCTGACTGTTGGGTTCTGAAATCTGGAACCAGTGTTTCTCACAGGTAGCTTTTCTTTTAAAGTGCTCACTTCGCTCAGTTTTGTTTCAGCATGGGATTGAGTTTCTTTGTGGGTCGTTGTCAGATTTTTAAATTGAGTCCATATGTTGTTGTCTTTTTCTGGTAAAAATACATCCTTGATCCCACTGGTACCAGCCAATGTCTCCCCTACAAAAGATGTGCCCAACGGGTCCAAATTCTCATGTGTCCTAGAGCCCCGCCCTATGAATCTGGTTGCAGAAGAACGGCTGTTAAGGGATTCCTGGACATCAAGTGGCTTTGATGTGGTAGATGGCGGTTGTGCTTCAGGGGGAGAAGGTGACAGCAGATTCCTTGCAGCCTCTGGACTGGGAGTGACACTTCTATCAATGCCCGTTCCTGGATGGTCTATCGGGAGAGGCTGAAATTCTAAAAACAAAGAAGGAGTGTATTACTTGGAGAAAACCTCAAACAAAGTCAAGATTTTGAAATATGGGAAACTTAACTCTGCAAGAAATGCATAGATATGACAGCCCTTCTACTAAAGGTATTGAAGTTGTCAACAGCTTAACATCATTTATGACAGGGTTGTCCAACTCCAGCCCTCGAGGGCCGGCGTCCTGACAGGTTTTCAGGATATCCCTCATTAATATTCATGAAGAAAAATGTGCATACATTTAGAGTCATTGTAGGCACATTTATCTCATGATTATTAATGAGGGGTATCTGGAAAACCCAACATGGATCCGGTCCTCAAGGCCTGAAATTGGACAACCCTGATTTATGATGACATTCATGATGGATCAGGCAGTTTTTAACATCGAAAATATATTTGTCTATGAAATCTATTACTTATTACAACAAGTTTAGATTTCTAGATTTGTGCTGGGAACTTGAGTGCAAAGATGTACACCAGGGAGAGAGCTTAAATATAGCAGCCCTAATGGTGAATTCTGGTGCCTTGTTTCTATTTACCTGACAACCAGCTGGGTGAGTTGAGCAGTTACTGCTAGGATCTGCGTGTACACTGAAGGTCAACGATTTAAATACTGGGTTGGCGGAAAGCAATTTAATCTTTCAACCTTCTTACTAAGTTTGATAAATTGGGTACATTTAAATTAGGTTACAGTGACACTTAAAATGTTCAGTGTTGTGAAAGTGACAACACTTTGGCAGCAAGCACTATATATACATAGCAAGATGTTATGGTTAATATTGTTAATCGTTCGTTTATCCTAATGTTGCTGTTACATGAGCAGGCATTCACTTAACTGTTGCTTTTCAGCTGTATGCATCAGATGTAGGAGGTAACTGACCCACACTGACTGCGGAAATGGGCACAATAGGTGACATAATGGAACATTGTTAAGTGCTTCAAAATTAAATGTAGATAATAATAATGCATTTCTTATATAACGCTCCACAACCATAGGTCTCAGAGCGCTGAAATAACTGAAGACATTATTATGCCACAGAGTAGTACTCAATGTATCGACCTCGGAAGGATGAAAGGCTGAGTTGACCCAGCCAGTATTTGAGCCTGCCATAGCAGGTTTCACACAGATATCACTGTTGCGATTCAAACCTTCCACAGCAGGCTGCACACAGATTTCACAGGTGAGCGCTTAGCTCACTGTGCTATCTGACCAGCATATGCAAATGCCTGGTTTGGGATTTTAGCTTAGGAACAGAAGCATTGCTGTTGGAAAATAACATTCCAATATTTAATCGTATTCACTCTATTGTTAGGGAAATTTCACCACAGCCTTTTGGTGAGGAGGTTGAAGCGATATACCCGAAGAGGGAAATTAGTGTACCCACCAAGTTACACCAAAACTCTCTCCATGGGTGATGTAACAGAGAAGTCAGGCAATACTGTAAGGATAGGAAGGACTGGCAGCTAGGTACAGGTCGGCTGAATAGATTACACAAATGAAGGCATTGCTCAGGTAAAATGAAACATATATACACTATTCATTAAGTTGAAATAAGTGCTCATTAATATACAAGACCCAGGCAATGTCTTTATACAAAATAGTCAAGGTCTTTAGACATGACCCGTCCTACTTGTAAACCAGTTTCAGGGAGGATACCTGGTGAGAAGGGGATGAAAAGGGAATTACTAGACACAGGCAACATATGTATTGTTAGTCATAGAATCACAATGCTAAAACATGGGTTCAGCAGTGTTCTCTACTGCCTAAAATACAATACAGATGATCCTAACACATGAGTACTGAACACAGAGTAATGCATGAATACATGGTGGGGGAAAAAGGGGTTGACACGTGTGTGGTCCATAAAAGTCTCTTTTTTGTAATTATACAACACGTTTTTGGGCCGATACAGGCCACATTACACTCAAAACCTCACAGGAAACAACTGTAACAGTAGCAACAACAGGTATGAAATAATCAATGTTGTCCTATGGCAAATAGTGATCAGAAGTGATTTAGGGGCTCATTACGATTTTGGAGGCAGCCATGCCCTTAACAAGGGCATGTCTGCCTCTAAAATCAGGTCCGAGTCCGGGTTCCCTGAATGGGGAAATACCGGGCCATTCCGACTTTGGAGGGCCCGGTATTTCCTCCTTCAGGGAACCCGGACCCGAAACATCCCCATTCCCATTCGAGCCCCCATAGGGCTCGATGGGAATGGGGAGGGAGCTAACAACGGGCCCGTTAATAACGGGCCCGTTGTTAGCTCCCTGGTCCCCTCGTGGGACCCGCTCTGGAACCTTGTAATAGGGCGGAATGGGATTAACGGTGCCGGCACCATTACCGGCACCGTTAATCCCATTCCACCCATCTTGTAATGAGGCCCTTAGTATTCTAAAATAAATGATAAATCAATGGTAGCCCCTAAAATCATTGAACTGCTCACAAAGGATCTATAGCCCGGCGGACCTAGCACATGTTCACTCATCAGGTAATATATCCTGTTAGAGTCACTCTTGCAGAGTTTTTGAAGTTCACAAATGTTTTCCCATTGGAAACAATGAGACATATCCAACAGGTTTATCACAGTTATGGGGAAAAGCAGAGTAAGATCTTTTTACGCCATAGACACAACAGCTAGTGCAACCCACCAAAGGTAACACCAGAGGGGAACCCCACAAAGAGTACCAGCCCAGGCAGGGATTGAGAACCAGCAGCAAGAGTTGATTGCAGCAGGAACAGAGGTCCACTCCAGACAATGGAAAACATGGTAGACCTGCACCCATTAGAAATCCATTACTCCCACACACAGCAGAACCTTGATGAAGAGTCAAACGAAGATGTCTATCTCTCAGGACCCAGGGACACATACTTACATTGATGGAAGAATACTGAGTTTAGGCTCCAAATGTGGCTTGGGATAGTTACTGTTAGCAACCTCTTACTTGAACAAACTCAAACCCACTAACCACACATGATCCAGATAGCCTCAAGGAGGAACAAACAGGACACCAGGAAGCACAGACCTCAAGGCAGAAGCACCAGCATTCACAAAGAAGGAGAAAGGAGGATGTATAAACCGAACATAAATCCAGGTACAGCTCAAGGGGCTTAGATGGGTCAGCCAACCAACAAGAAATGCATTCAACCTTGGGTAATGGCAAGGGGTGACCCAGCCGAAGCAGAAGCAAGGCCCCTGACATACAAGCCAGGGTAACTCCCCACCTTAAGGCACTTGTTAGAGAAGAATTTTGCAGAGGGGCAGCACCCAAAGGCTCGAAATCTGTCCTATAAAGGAACAGGCAGTCTAGTGAGCATTGAGAACGTGGATGAAGAACACATGTTTGGATACCACCAGCATAGAAGAAATTAAGGTCAGAGGTGCTAATGTCCACCCAGTATGGACAGTCTATGTAATCAGTGGCAGCACACAATCTTAAAGTGCAATCTTCCACTATTACGGATATATATTAAAAGAATGCACAGGGTCTCCCACTAATAATATATTCACTCATATCTGACTTGCGGCCAATTTTGCCAGCCAGCCATACACACACACACACAAACACATGCAACAACGCACGCACACACACACACGCACACATGCGCCCGCGCGATTGGTAAGTTTGGAGACCTTGCCCTAAACTAGAGGGCATTAAACCAGTCTACAGTAGTTTTAACTCAGACTAAGGGATATTTCCCTCATGGCACGCAAGGGATGCCGAAAACAAACTGGTTGGGAGCAGGTTTTAAAAAGTGCATTAGTTCCCCTGTGGCTACCAGATAGGTACATAGAACTAGTGTTATGGTAAAAGTGACTACACATCTGGTGAAGCCAATGTGAGGGTTGTCAAGGGTTTTGACCCATGTTGAATTATTAGGCGACAACAAAAATTGAATTAATAGACTGGGTAGATGTGGGGATGAGCTGTTGCCACCCATCATTCTATCCCAGAACAAAACTAAATCAATAGACCGGGTAGATGTGGGGATGAGCTGTCGCCGCCCATCATTCTATCCCAGAACAAAACGAAATCAATAGATTGGGTAGATGTGGGGATTGAGCTGTTGCCGCCCATCATTCTATCCCAGAACCAGGAGAACCGCGCAGTTTTGCGCACACCAAAATGGTCACCTAACCTGCCACCCACCAGTGCAAGCGTGATGGACTGGAAGTGCCAGGGGTGAAAGGTGGTGCCAAAGGAAAAATAGCAGTACCTGTTAGATCAAAAGTGCCTTGAAATCACTGCTGTTTCTCTGAAGTGCAAGCTCAAAATGTCCATTTCAATTTGTTCAAAATCTGTTTTTATTGATGTCAACAAGTTGCTAAAATCATGGGCACAAGACCACTCTAAAGATTCAACCTTCTTGAGGGGGGTTACACATCACCACTCTACTGTAAGGATGCCCATCAAAACAATGGCAGCAAGGATTAGAGCTGTCAAGCAAAATCCTCCTGTCAAATTCAACTCCTAAAAATAGCAGTACCAGGTTTGGACACAAGCCAGCGCTAGCGGTCTAAACTCTGACAGTAGAACTGTACTTCAGGAGTTGCCAGCCTCCTGAGACAGCTGGAAACTTCAAAGCCTTTTTGGTTAATTAAAAATGTAAACACCTGCTGTTCCCAGAAGACAGGCTGATTCAATTAACATTGCAAGAGGCCGGGAAACCTTCTCACCTCAGAACTACACACAAGAAGCCAGGAGATCACATGGACATGCTAACCAAATGCAGAGTGGCCCCCTGGCCTGCTGACCTCAGCCGACACAATAGACTCTTTCTATTGAATAGAGTATGCTGATTTGAGTGTTGACTGTAAACAGAGCTCTGTCTGGAAGAAGAGACATGTGATCCCTGACTCCCAGGTTTCTGGGGGCGGACCCAAACAATGAAGTGAATTCAATTGAAGGCAAATATATGTTTTATAAAAAACACTGATAACTAATTGTAACCAGATGACAGAAATGTACAACTTTGGGATCTTTAAATTGACACATTCACTCCCAGTTCAAAACTAGACTGGTCGCTCTGTGATGTTCTGAGCCAAAACCCTGCTAATTATTAATACTACAGATATTGTGTTTATGCTAAAGAACTAGTAAATTAATGGAATATGGGTAGAAAGGTGGTGTACATGTGTGCCATTTTTGGTAAACGTCCGATATTGGTAAATCAACTAAAAATGAAAATAAGTTGTCATTTTTGAATGAGAGCCCCCAGGAAGATCAGAGTTGGGCCAGAATGTACCTTACATAATCTGTAATATGTACATGTAATGTCAAACAACTGTGTATCTGGGAAATATGTATAGTTATGAAAAATGATTTCTAAGGTAAAAGCAAAGCGGCGTTTCTTCAATAGATCGTAAATGGCTGACATCACTCTGACACACTATCCTTTCTCAAATCAGGGACCAAAGAATCCTTTGGCCTATCAAATCTTGAGAGGGTTGGGAATGCAGAATTAGCCGACCCACCCATTTTCAAAACACATAAAAAGAGCCACTGGAAGCCAGACAGGGACTTTCAATTCCCATTTCCTTGCGGAGCACGCTGACATACGACTTCACATCCAGAGATTCAGACTTCAAATCCATCAATCTCCAGAGACCGGTGCCTGACAGACCCAGAGAGCAGAGAGACCAGAGATCGCTGTGAGCAGAACCAGGCAGAGACCGTCCGTGGCCAGGGAACCGCGGTCCAAACCTGTTGACCAGATCTGTAACGAGGCTCAGTCCTTCCAAAATTAAGAGTGAGTATCCTTAGGACTGTGAAAAAACCCAATCTCTTAGTTTAAAATAATCTAATTCAAACTATTTTAACCTATTGAGAACTGCATCATAGAAATCGTGTCCCTTCCTTTTGATTCAAAGCTGAAAAATTGTCTTCTGTCATTCTGAAACTGTAATTTCAATTCTGAAAATCTACTTCCACTAAATCCTCTGTATCTCTTGAACCGTTGGTGCTAGGAACGAAATTTAACTGTCATTTTAAAGCTAAGATTCTGGGCTTTCCAGACTCGACTTATTCATTATACCTTTTCCCAAAATCGCGCTTGACGCACTCAGAAAAAATTGCTGCGATTTGCAATTTGGCTCAAATTTCTTCACGTGTCAAAATATTTGTCCTTGCTTTCCTTTGCTGAAATTCGTTTGCAACCTGACAATCATTCATAGAGCATTGCTAAAGTGAGCCTGAACTAATTTAAAGTAGCCATCACTCACCCTGAACCTCTAGAGGGAATAAAAATCATTTTAGTATATTTTTCACTTCATTGCATACCACCTTGAAAGTACTTTGCCTGTGTTTAAAATCAGCCTTGTGATCTAAGATTGCTAGGGGGGAACTGAATTCGGATTGTATTGTAATTGTATTCCTGAAGACTGTGTGTGTTACTTCCACCTCCTTACATTGCATAGAGGGGGGGTGAATTGCCAAAATGGGAAAAGTGATTATATTATGTTTTGCTGAAATCATATCAAGTTTATTCCTGTGTTGCTTCTTTTCCGCCTTGCATTTCCTTGTACCATATAAAGCATTCTCTGATACCTTATTCCCAGGTTCCTAGTCATAAGTCACCAGAACTGTGCTATTGTAGGATTACCTATTGCTGATTACTGCTCATATTCACAAGTGTGATATCAAATATTAATTTGGTATAAAAGTGTGATATATATATTGTTTAATTCTCAAATAAACCTTTTAAATTTGCAAAACAAACTTACTTCTTGGCTCATTGGGGTCAGGGGGATTCTAAGAGAGGGGTGTTATGTAAGGATGGTCATCCAGAGTAGACGAACTGGACATAAAAATATATAAATAAGGGCTTCCCTTGAGCAATCCCAGACAAGGCACTGACTTAGTGGGACTGCTTGATTGGAGTCTTTAACAGGGTATTCTTCTTCTCTGAGGCTTCACAGTTACTGATTTATGCTGTCAGTAAAGAGCAAATTAAATGTAGGGGCTAAACATACCTCTGACTCATTAGTAATCTCCCCACTAGATGCAACCAACACACAGGCACAATTATCCACTTGGAGCAGCCAAATTGCCTTAACCAGGTCCTTGGCCATCTTCACAATGTCCACTAAGGTATCCCACAACAACTCACTGGAGACTACATCAAAAGAGGCTTCGAGACCCACAAAGAAAGATAGCAATCACCCTGCCGCCACTTATGTCAACATGCTACATTTTTAGGAGCGCTGTTTGGAAACCCTAATCTATGGTAATTATTTGCTTCTGAAAAAACTGCCTAAACTGAAGAAATCATAAAGTCGGGCCACATCCAATCTTACACCCTCTGCAGAAATGAACCTCCGCAGAAACTTAGCTACAGTGGCAGTCTTATACGGGAATAGTGGTGGGGAGGCTAGTATAACGCTCTTTGTATATCTAGATGATTTTGTTAACCCCACATCCTCAAGATCTTGGCTACTTAGTGCATGCTAAAAAGGAATTTATCAACACCAGTAACAATGGGGTCCAGAACCCCAATTCTGTGCTAAATAAATCCATGAGTAGTGGATCCAGCTGAGGAGTCTAAAGTATTTTCTGGTTGACAGATGCTGGGCAAATAAAAACTGGGTAGAGGACTCTTCTTAAATCTGGCATATGACACCCCAATCTGCTGTATGTGGGGACTTGATGTTTATCAATATTGTCACCAGTTTTCACAAAGTAGTGTTTAAAAGTAGTGCAGGGGGCATTTTTGGAGTCATAGATGAAGTAATTCAATGTCATGCCTTCATAACATGTGTGAAATTGTCATCCGCCGAGCTGATTGGCGGTTACTTCTGCGTTGGCGGCTCCGTCGCGGAAGGCAATACCACTCGTTCCAGCATGTTTCATCAATACGCGCTGTGTGGGTCTAGTCGTTGCCCAAGATGGTAGCCGCTGAGAGGTACCAATTCATTCCTCTCCCAGCAACCGTTGCGTTGCAACCCCTGAATTTTGGCTTCCGCTTCTCTTTGGGTCAAGGGCTAGTTTTTTCCACTTCCTCGGCTTGCGCTTAGCCGCTCTCTATCCCTCTGGTCCGCGCTCCTTGCGTTCCACTTACCTCCCTCTTTCTTTAGCTGTCGGCCCCTCTCTTCTTCCGGCTGCTATCCTGCTCGCTCAATTTGTCCGCGGCCAGTCCTTCTTCCTGCTTTCCTCCTACCACCTCCTTTCTCTTCTTTTCCTTGCCTCCGCTCCTTATCGTCTCTAGGTGTTTCATAGTTTTTCCGCCTGTCCTTGCAGAGATTTAGTTACGAGGAACTTGCTCTGGATCCTCTTAGGATTTCCCCTGCTGGCTCCATCAGCTAATACTTGATATCTGATCTCCCTGGAACTCTTCATCGTAGCATAAGGGTTTTTTCTGCCTCCTCGGCTTTTTCCCTTAAGGCCTGATCACGGGAGCAGAGCCTCAGGACTGCTGGTTTCAAGAGCATTCACTGTGGCTTCCTCTCGTGACAGGCACACTTCATCTAAAAAGGAGAGAGATTATCTGGCACGTCGCCATCTCAGTCCAGAAGATTTGGAAACCTGCGACACAGGTGAGGGGAGTGGGGAGGAAGAAGGGCTAGAAGAATCATCAGAACAGCTCAGTAATGCACCTATTCCTACCTGTATGATTCTGGTAAAGTGATACCACAGATGGCACTCCATTTTTAAAGAGCCCATAAGATACTGGACATAACACAGAAATACCTTGTATGGTATCATTACTGTCTGTGATATTCGAAATTTATCACTGGACGACATTCACATTCACAGACCAAAAAGTGACTACGATAAAATTGCTGTTAATTATTTAAATATGAACGGTGACAAATTCATTAATATCTGTAATTTCTTCATTACCACTGGACATCACCTTTACAGAAAATAACATAACAGCTGTAAATATGACCGTAATGAAAGTCCCCAACAGTAGGATCAGCTCTGAACTAATCTTAAAAAGTGTCAAACCCAGAGCTAGCTACTGCTCAAAACGTTTAGTTAATTCATTATTCATGTACTTTGACAAAACACATGAAAACAAATAAATTACATTTCCTACAGCTCCATGAAACAGTGTTTGAAATGATGTAAGACTACATACCAGAAGCAAACCAAACATACGCTACAACGATGGCAGGAACATGCCAATGTATCAGGTTACTTTTCATCCATGAAACATGCTTAGCAATGCACTGTTGGAGGTGATGGCCTTGTTACTGTGTGTTGTTGCTGGACTCTTCCTTGCATACAGTTGCTGTACTCCTGGTAGCATCCTTCTAGCTCAGGTGCCTAGATTCTGGGGGTTCTCAAACTGCTTTCCTGGCCAAGAAATCTCAGTGGCTGCTAGCCGCTCTTTCTATGCTGTATTGTGGAATGTTCTGGTTCATCTCCAGTAATTGCAAGCTCACGGGCTCTTTTCTTCATGGCTTGCTGTTCCCTCCTGCTCACCTAGGCTTACCCAAGATCCTGGATAGGTCCTGTAGAGTTCTTCTCAACTGCCCTGGTGCCTCTGTCATCGTGCATGTCTCCACTTGGTCTGGATTCGGTCATGGATTTCAGCCCCTTCATCTGCAGACCACCGTTAGCCTAACCTAATCCTGACAATGTGAATGACCTATGCGCCTACGAGTCCTGGTCCATTTTGGTAGCTGACACCACTGTGATTACTCTGCCATTTGTACCTAGACCCTGGTGCTACAGGTATTTCTGTTCCCAGGTGATCCTTGGATCCAGTTGTGCTTTCCATTGGAAAGAGTGGGCTTTGCTCTCCCTTTGCAACCAGCTTTACCCGGCCGTCTGATTCATAAAACACGGGTATAAATGTTGCTTAAGGGGTCCTTCTGGTTTCCCATTTGTCTGGTTGCCCCTCCTGCTGCATCTATGTGGTAAAATAAGATCTAAGCCATCTTTTCCACATAACTGCAGCAAGGACAATAGGTTTCCCCCGCTGATTCCCTCTGGTGAAGCCTTTGTAAACCACAAATCTTCTGAAACACGATTTTAAAAGGTTCATACAAGAAGGGAAGCATTTCCTAAACAAAAAGTATAATTTTAGGTAGTAACAGTGATTTAGTACACATTATAATACAACAATTCACCACAGTTTACTCTTTCCCTCGGAAAATAATAGTGTTACTGTACACACTTGTGTTTACTAACAGAGACCTTGTCAGGCCCTAGAATGTAATTCTAATTGTATTTTGTGGTTGTTGCCCTTTGAGCACCTTTCTAAGAGCCATGAATGTCTAGAACATCTGAAATAGGGTAGTTCTCGATAGTATATTATATTCATTTGTTTTTTAAATCTATTACTATGTTTCTCTGTCAGTATATTACTTTCAATGTATTTGTTTTATGGTGATGTGAACCACAATAATTATTATATATAAAGCGGTAGCAGCCCTGTAGTTACGGTTAAGTTTCTCAACCTATTGTAAGAGCACTTTTTGGGCGGCTTAAAACGTTTGCGCTGTTTGACAAATCCTCACAAAATGCTGCAAAAGAAAGTATATGGCAACCTCAGAATGATTTTGCCAAGTTTGGTGATGTTTCATCCAGGGGTGTGGGGGCAAAGTCATAGGGGGATCCCAAAATGTTTAAATCCTCATAAATGCAATGGAATTTATTTTTGCTTACACCTACAGCCCAAAACGCTGTACAGATTTTCACCAAACTTGCACTGAGGAGCGTCGGCTTGGTCCCAAAAGCCTGCTTTTGCAAATTTGGTCAAAACCAATTGAGTGTTTTTTTTTAAAAAATTGCCAAAAAGTAGGTACAAATAAATGTGTGATATCTGGGTCCGGATCACAGACTAATTTCCTGATTCGGAGTCCGCGGACACCTCCGGACCAATCAGAGGGTGGGTTGATTGTCCGCGCACATCAAAGACGCACGCTGATTGGATAATCAAAAACGTAAGGTGCGTCAATATTTTTGAAACAGTCGTCTTATTGGATCCGCGGACAGCCGCCATTGTCCGCGACAGCACAGTGTGTGAAAGTCTGGAAATTACATTTGGGGTTATTTTGTGGCCGAAAGAGGGCTTGAAAAGGGTGGGGGAGTGGAAAAAAGGTAATAAGGAGCAGTCTTTATAGGTGGAAAAAGCAGTGCAAGTGCCGCTGAGTCTGCGGTCAATTTTACCATCCGCGGATGTTATTGGGAGTGTGGTGGTTCAGGGTGAGTATTGTTATTTGAAGGTGTATTGTACGTACTTGTTATATGGTTTCATTCTAGTGTGGTGGTTGTGTATAGTAATTATAGGTACGTAATATGGTGGAATGATATAATTGAAGTGTATACAGTGTTTATGGTTGTTGTACAATTGAAGATAGTGTATTTAAGGAATATGTATTTGTTTGTGAAGATAAAAAATAAGATCATACTTGGTATGGTTACTTAGGTCTCTATCACAGCCTTGGTGGCATCACTGTGGTAATTGCGTGGGGATACCGCCAAGACAAATAGCGTTACCGCTACTCGGTCCGGCACGATTTGTGCTGGATCCCGAGTAGCGGTAAGGTTGTAACTCCCCAGAGTCCATAGGCAGTGGTCGAAGTGGGCGGGAGCGGTAGCGAGCGGTGATCCTTTACTTTAAAAAAAATTAAGTTTGACTCTTCCCATATTTAAAAAAAAAAGAAACCGATCCGGAATTGTTTTGTTTTAAAAAGGAAACAGTTGAACATTGCACTTCAGTGCACTGCACTGAACGTTCCCTTAAACAGCAGCTGCATTTGTTTGGGGGTTTGTATTGTGCGTGGAAGGGGGTGTGGCAATGACATTTGTGGGGAGTGGGACAGGCCAGCAGGGAACATAGTTCCACTACTTACTTTCCTGCACATCAATCACTGTCTATAGGACTCTATGGGGAATTTTGGTGCTATTACTGCCGGGGGTAATAGCCCCAAAAATTCAGATGAAAAAGGAGAGAAAGTACAGAGTTTGGGCGTCATCACAAGTTGGGCGGTAGTCCTTAAATGCAGCAGTAACAATATTACTGCCTGGAATACCGGTCCACCCAATCACGACCGTGCAAAATCAACACCGGACCCAAAAGGGACCAGCGTTAATACAGCCAAAGTTATTAAAGCCAGGGGTAATACCACCGACAATACAGCGCGTTATCACAGACCTATCACAACCCCATTTCCAGCTCTATTACTTCCTGAAAACCAGCGACAATACAGCTGGAATGACCCCCAGCCTCCTGCTGGAGGTAAATGAACTCAGGTGCAAGGAATAAAGCTACAGGTGCATAATATGCACACCAGAGACCCACCCAGGCCTCACGCACACTTTTCAACACCATGCTGCCATACTCTGCTGGGAGCTTTGACATGCAGTTCAAGTACTGATTGCATTGTGGTGGGGTGTGGCTCTAGTAGTCTCCACCAGTTCTTGCATAGATTAACCAATCTGAATCTAACATCATGCACTCTAAGTTGAACATTGTCTTGAATTAATAGGACTTTCCTGATCCTGTTCTCTTTTTCTTTTTTTTCCCCAGTTCTAGAAATCTTTTGTTTCTCCTTCATCTTCCGGTGCCCATTTTATGTTATGGAACAGTTTCTAAAACCTACATGTAAATGTCCCCACCACTAAGCTTAGACTTGTCTTGAACTGATTTGCGTATCCCCCCGGAAGATGGCTGTAGAACGTATTTCCTTATTTGTACTCCTTCCTTTTTAGATGTTTCAATGTTTATGTATTATTGATGGTGTGCTCAGTTTCCGAGCTACTTATTGTTTTGTAATTGTTTGTATGTCAGCGCCCTTAAACCTTAGGGTTAGTGGAGCGCGGTATAAATACATTTCAATTCAATTAATTTCAACATGCTGCGCCTGGAGCTACAGATGCTAGGCAACCAGGGCAAGGCACAGGGAGCACAGGAGCAGGGGTGGAATAAGAATGAGGAGGAGGAGAAGGAGGCCAGCCCCAGCAAGGCATGCACCCATCCACCGAGTCAGGCTATCACCCTGGCCGGCTGGATAGGGCAACCATCACTGATCTGCTGGCCATGATACAAAATGACATTGGGAGCAGGATTGTCATCCTCGCAGTGGTGCTCCCATTGGTCAAGCTGGTGGCAGTCCTGCAGTTCCTGGGGATGGGCACCTTTCAGCACTCTGTGGCCATGATGCACGGCATGGCCCAGTTGACATTCAGTGCAGTCCTGGGCCAGGTGCTGGTTGCCCTGCTGCGCCTTGTCAACCTCTGTCGATGGCCCTATTGCATAAGCGGACAACCCGAACAGTCATATAGACCGCAGACTATTAATTGGGTTTTTAAAAACAAGGAATTTATCACAGAATAATGTATGCATACATATGAAGACCCACAATGCATACAAATCAGAGGCACATACAGCAAAACTGAGGCCTGCTTATTGTCCCATGTATGTGCACCATGAGCTGAGACCAAACCCTAAGAAAAGTACTTTTCATATTCTGACTGTCAGTGAACAAAACAAACTGGCCTAGATATGTCATTGAACAAAAACAAGTGGCCCAGGTATGTGATGTCATCAGTGATGTCATCAACGACATTTGTAATGTCATTTTTGATGTCCTGGGAGATAGTCTTAACAATGCACGGTGGTGGCCGAGTTATGGTTGCTTAGCGTACCATAACTGGTGAATTTCTGGTTTCTTTTTCGATTTTACTTGTAACAATAACATCCCTTTCACAACATTTCTTCACTGAACTTCATAGGTTTTTACATGTGCATCCTAATTTCCTACACGTTCCTTATACCTATTCCGATACGCCATATCTTTCATAAATACAAGTCTTTTTTATACTATAAATATCTTGTATATCATTCTCTCATATTTTTTTTTAAAACCCTAATAGGTAGTTTGTAACTATAGGAATGTTTGGAGTCTGGTCCTGCAATGGATGATGTTCGGTGATGTCGCGCCGTGTCGAGACCTGTCCGGTCTTGTGTGACAGACTTTTAATTAGAATGCGCACATCACCCGTCTGGCGTGATGACGTGTTCCCGATTAGAGTTCCTGCTTTCTGGAAATTTTGAAACTGCATTTTGGGCCTATCTAGGAAGTAGTTTCAAGTGACCACTGTGCCATTCCCCACCTCCTAGCAACATTCTTAACACTATCAACTTTCTACATATTTTTATGCTGTTTTTTGCTTGCCGACATTCGTGAACATCTGACAACATCACAGACTACCACAGACAGCGTCACGTGACCACGTGCAGCATGATGACGTGTCTGCAAATGGGTCCGTGCTTCGTGGACATTTTGAAACTGCATTTTCGGCTGATCTAGAAAGTTTCAAGTTAAAAGTTTACACTTCTACAGCTTGGACGACTATTGGCACACCTACTATTTAACTTCAAAAATGGCATCCATCATGATGATCCCTTCTCCCCAGGGCACACCACCACCACCACCACAAGCTGGAGTGCTTGAACAGGGGAACTGGAGTGACTAGCACAGGTAGTATAACTCAGTGGCAATGCGTTTGTCTTGGAAGCAAGACTACGAAGAACAGCACAAGTTTGAATCCTGGGTCCACGCTTAGAAACCTCTTCAGTATTAAGCGCATTATGAAAAACAATTTATAATTATAATTATGCAGAGGAGGATCAACAGGACCAGGACGATGAGATAGAGGAAATGCCTTCCTCCAGCACCCAAAGGGAATTGGGGGTGTGACAGTTCTTTAAAACCGTACAATAGGTACCAGAGGCTTGGGATGCCCATGTTGAACGCATTGAGTTTGGAATCATACTCAGTCGTGGACAACTCGGGCAGTACTCTTTTGGTACCAGCTCCATGCACCTCCACATCCACTCAAACCATCCAGATGCTCTGAGAAAGGCTACCTCATCTTCCTCAACCGCTCCTGCCACATCACAAGCTACTCCTTTTGGAACAAAAAAATTATCTTATAGACTCCATCTGCTTTACATTTTTCAGTAAAGTAGTTAGACTCAATAGGATTCTACAACATTCCCATTAGCATTTTGTACTTTGCTAATGGAAATAATGGACAATTGTATACTAGAGAAAAATACTTTTCTCTAGCATACAATAAGGAGTTTAATCCACAGGCCTTTGAAACTGTCCATGGGCTCTGCAGTCCCCTTTGCATGCCAGGCATCCTTAAAAAGACCCGGATGGCACGCAGACACCATCGCACTGGGCAGTCTTTCTACCTTTTCAACTTTTATGTTTGTAACACTCCCTCATTTGCTCCTTTCAAATAGTCAGACATCCATCAACCAATCACATCCAAAAACTCTACATGTAATCCTTTCATCTCAGTTCAACACTTCACATGTACTGTTGAACTCTTAGACTTCTTGTCTCCTGTTATTCACAGTCACCTCCATCAAAAACTACTGTGAAACTCTCCAAGATTCCTATTTACAGATTCAACACCCCCATGCACTGCTACACCCACTTAAACTACCCATGTGCTCTATCTCTTGCATATGCTGTCACTGTTCACAAATCGCAAGGTCAAACCCTAGATCACGCATTGATTGACATTGGTAGTACAGACTTCAAAGAAGGTACGAGTTATGTAGAACTTTCACATCTCCGTACACTCAATTGTTTATTCCTAGTTAACCTTGATGGAAACAAAGTCAGCGCTGAAATTGCTTGCATCCTAGAATATAACAGGCAGGCACTGTACACCCCATCTAGATATGTACCCTGTACCTCAAAAAAGAAAACATTTAAAAAGAAAACTAATACAAACAGAACCTATAGCAGATCTCCCAGCAATATGGCTGAAAAAACAGAGAACTGCTGCTTCATCAAATAATAAAACCACAAAAACCTCTAGTCCAAAAACAACTACATGTCCATCAGAATGCAAAGAGTCAAATATCTCTTCTAAAAAGCAACTGCGGGCCCATCAAAGGACATAGATGCACAACTCTCTGGTCCATTTGAATTCAGCAACACAACTGGAGTAAATTGCTATGCAAATGTAGAAATCAATCTTGTCTTCCAATTGCCACCATTTGTTCACAACATTTACTTGAACGGCTCAGATCAGTTGTGTTTGTAAATGCTTGTCCTTCATAAAAATGCCACAAATAATCCTGACAGCACTTACAGTGTCTCAGGTATAGGGCAAGAATTGGACTACTGTACAAGAATGGTTACATTCACTGTAAACACACAAGAAGATCCACAAGAATTCCTAATGTACTAACTACAAAAACATCCCTGTAAATTAAATCTTCCAGATTTTATACACGTGGAAACATAAATGAACTCTCTACAAACATGTTTTACAAGAGCACATCTCTAATTACAACTGTATTTTTTATGCGCTATGAATTTATTTCCCAATGTGCCAATGATTATTTCATGTCAATACAACAGTGTACCACACACTAGTGTTGTACCAAACATAGTACATGCAATCTACTATTTATGAGGGTGAAAAAAGTAAATCTATATGTACAATAGTATGCAATTAAAGGTTATAAACTATCTTGTTTAACAATTTATACTGTTTCTTTTTCACAGAAAAACTACTACAGAAAAAATTCCAGATTAACTACCATATGTAACTAATTAACCATGCCCAGTATTATCCTATATTTTTTTCTTCCAAAAGGAACAAATACAGATTCCATAAGCACTACCCTCAATTCTACTACAATCATAAACACCATATACACTTCAATTATATCATTCCACCATATTACAAACACTGTATACTCCCCCCACAATACCTATAATTACTCCACACATATTACTATGATCGTCGTGGTCAGTGTGTAGATTCTTGGGGTCATGACCTAAGTCCTTAACCCCAAGAATCTGTGCACTGGCTACAAAAAGTGGGCGGTAACACCGGCAGGGTTACCGCCGGGGCTGTAATGAGGCCCATTGTCTTGTGACCACTGGATTTGTCTTCTGTACAACCTACTCACCCTCATCTATACATGACAAGAATTAAAATATATTTAAGTAAAGCAAGATAAACTATTACTAATAACCATTCAATAAAGCACATTCTAAGAGTAATGCATCAATTAAAAAATTTCAATTTTATATACAACACATTTACATTCTTACTCTCAAATTATATGAATCCAAATAATAAAACATGATTGGTTATGGAAGGCTCATCAAAAAAAAAAAAATGTAAAAAAAAAAAGTCTTTATTGCAGATACGAAATTAAAAAATGCAATGCACTTATATCTACTCAGTGGGCCTCATTACAAGGTTGGTGGTCCGGAAACAAGGGTGCCGGTAAGCTTACCGACACCCTTGTTTCCAGACCCCCACACTACGAGTCTGCCTGCAGGGGCCGCTGCGCCAGGCAAGTCTGACCCTGCCAGGTGCATCGGCCCCGGTAGGCAGAGTCGTCACAGAAGCACCGTTAGCAACAGTGTTAAGTTTATGTTATGTTTGTGCTTGTAACGCACCAGAGCCCGCAGGTATCAGGGCACACATGTAACACCAAACAGGAGCCACGAAAACGGAAAGAACACAAATGAGTAATCTGGGCAGGAAGGGTCGATAGGCAGAAGCAGGTTTTCTATTTAATTAAAAGAGTCTTGAGCCTTTTTCGGAAGGTAGACAGGCTCTCCTCTGTGCGTATGTCGACTGGGATGTCATTCTAAGCAAGAGTAGCTATATGAACATGTGTTTGCAATCAAGGGGTTGTATTGTTTCATTCCAGATCCACGTAACCTGTTCACAGCTCACTGTGGGGTATTTTCCATCAAAATCTTAATCACAGTGCAAACAATTTTTATGAAACCCTAAACAATAGTGCTTGTTTACATTTGGTGAAGGCACCCTCTGTCACATAAATACATGGCAATTACTCCCATCTATCAGTGCTCAGATGCCTTCAGTTAGGGTTAAGTCAACAAAGTTCAATTCTCAACAGAAGAAAGAGAGTAAGCGCATGTTTTAAACAAATGTTCACTGCTTACTTACCAGGTGATGCCACATGAGCTCTGCATATATGGCCATCTCCAGAAAAGCCTGGTGGGCAGTCTCCACATGTGTAATGGTCTCCTAAATATAGGTCTTCAAAGCACTGAACTCCAGGGAAGCAGGGATTAGCAGCACATGGATTTTTCAAACCTGCCAAAATGTTGCTTTGCACTGCCGAACAAATAATACAGCATGTTAGCATTGGAAAAACAGGCAGCTTAGATCCAGTTACATTATCTAGGCTTTGTCTAATGTTTATTAATTAACTGTTGTGAGAAGTCCCTTTCTGTGGCATCTTTTGGTGTCCCGATTCAAGATTGTGAGTTCCAGTTTCAGTGTTGGCTTTAGATTCATATGTTGGTATTTATTTAGTCTATTTGATGAATATATTATGTTTGTACTTATTTATTATAGTTTTAATCTGCATCTGCTTTTTTTTAGAAATGTCTTAATAAACATATTTTTGACTGACTATATCATGTGATTATGTTTGATTGCATAACCTCAAGTTGCATTATGTAAAAACAAGTAGTACACCGTATTATGTTACCTCACCTATAACTGGTGCTCAAAGACCGCCTTAAAAAATAAAGTGATGAGAAAAACGAAGCTATCAGCTACATGAACACGCATTGGCAATGCCAACAGTTTTGGCTTTTACTGTTGTTCTTTGAATTTTGTATTTATAGGCACCAGAGTGCAAGGAGGAGAGTGCAAAGGTTTAAAGGAAGATGTAATAAGGAGTGCTAGGCGTGCAATTGAATGAGAAGGGGAATCGAGCAATGTAGGAAGTCATTAATGGAAGGTGCCAATGATGAGCAAGTTGAAATATGAGTGAGAAAGGGTGAGAGAGTAATAGAAAAAAAGAATGTGAGAGGAAGGATAACAGAAACAGTAAGGGCTGAGAGGAAAGTTGAGAGTTGGAGAAGACAGAAAATGTGATATCTTCAAGAGTGCCAGAGAGGCATCCACCGCACGTGTGGGGAGAGAGGGAGAGCGACAGCACACGCGCAGAGTGAGAGAAGGGAAGCGTCAGCGCCCGCCGTGAGAGAGAGAGTGACAGCACGTGGAGAGAGAGAGAGACAGCGTGCGGGGGGAGAGAGGGAAAATGCAGAGAGAGAGTTACAGCGTGTGGAGAGAGAGAGAGCGACAACGTGTGGAGAGAGCACAATTGTTGGAAAAATAGAGGATGCAGAATACTGGTGCTTCGTGGGAGTCCGGAGGATCTTCCAAAAGCTTTAGGCTAGTTTACAAGCAATGCACACAATCTGGTGTCCCTTTCCCTGGCTCTATGGTTTCCTGCAGAAACTCTGAGGAAATTCAACCAGCTCTGCATCCAGGTGGCTTACTTGGGAGTTAATTGGTCCCACCAACTCAAAGGGAGAAGTCGTCCTTGCAGGGCTTCTCTGTCAATGCAAACTTAGCAAGTAGTCACTGCAGCAGGGCTTCACCGGGCAAACCAACGGCCCAGGAGTTGTTGCAGGCGTCCTCTTCAAGCTCTCCTTCAGTTCCTTTGTCCAGTGGTCGACTCTGCCTTCCAAGCCAAAAGACTCCCCTTTTATTCAGTTATCTCCTTTTCATTCCAGCCTGGCTTTCACTCACAGAGCAGGGTGGCTGTCCTTGCTAAACAGTCAGCCAGCCAATCACCACTGAGTGCATTTGGGTCTCATAGGAGACTAAGCACAGGGAGTTTTGGGCAGCTTCCTTACTTCCTGCCTACCCCAGACACTCTGGAGCCAGAGGCGGGTTTCACTCCTGAACCTGAAGCCCGCCAAAGGCGAATGAACAAAGAGACCAAACCTGGTTTGTCACGCAGATGAAAACACGAGAAGGATCTTTCCACAAAGAAATGGCGAAAAAAGAAGACCGGGGACCATTTTAACAAAGGAGGCTCAGCGACATTTTGAAAAACATGGCTCCCGCGTTTTAACGTTACTGGAGCTGCGAACAGTTTGCGGTCGGGGTAAATCATCATAGTTCATACGAAAACCCCTGCCACCAGCCATTCTGAGAGGAAAGGGTAACATATAAATGTTACATGAGTAACTAGACATATGGGATACCAAGTAACCACTCCAGCACTCTATTGTAAGATAGGGTGTGCTGGGTCTAGCAAGTACAATGCTAAGTAAAGTCAATTTCACTTTACTGTTCTGGGAAACAGTAGTTTATCCCAGAGAAGGTATTTAAATCTTGGGAAATCTAAAAGACGTTCCTGTGCCACTGCACTGAAGGTGCTGTGTGACACAATTGTAAAAGATGATGCCTATGGAGTTTGTCAGATTCCATAACCAAAAGAAACACAGAGGTAAAATTCACACAAAAATACATGAGAGAGTGGGAAAAAGGGCATACTCTCTCCAGGTAAAAAAGTCCTCAGAATACAGCAAAGTTGCTGGGGTTCTCTAAAATTGAGGGAATTAGCACATTTTCGAGAATTCTCTCTAACACTCGTCGCCCCCATACTAAGGGACAGGAGGATTTAATCCACCCCTGGATGAATCTCCTTAATCCAGTCGGTCATACTTTCTGGAGTGACCATCAGCATTTGGTGATTACACCTTGACATGTGTTCAATGGTAAAATCAAACCCCTGTAGGCTGTTTGACTAGCTTCACAATTTACGATTCTCCCCCTTCATCTGCATTAACCATCTCAAGGGTTGGTGGTCTGTTTGAATCACAAAAGTAGATCCATACAAGTATGCTCTAAACTTCTTCAACAACCACACAATGGCAAAACATTCTCTTTCTATGGTTGCCCATCTTGTCCCAGGTTCCTTCAGTTTCCTACTGATGAAGCAGATTGTTCCCTGCCTTTCTCATCCAGCTGACTCAGAACTGCACCTCGGGATGATAGCTCAGGGGCAATGTGCTCGCCTTGGAAGCAAGATGACACGGAGCACCACAGGTTCGATCCCCAAGTCCGCGCTTAGAAACCTCTGAGTATTAAGTGCGTTATAAATAACCTATCATATCATATCATAACCTATCATACCTATACCTGTATTGGGAGTATCTGTCTGTACAATAAAGGATTGGCTGTAGTCAGGAGCTTTTAAGACTGGAGCTTGACAAAGGGCGTGTTTAAGTCCTTCAAATGCCTTAGTGCACTCCTCATTCCAGCTGACCTCCTTGGGGAATTTGGGTGAGGATATCACATTCAAGGGAGAAGCTATGGTCCCATAGTTCTCTCTGAAGTTCCTATAGTAACCTGTGAGACCTAAAAAGGCTCTCACTTGGGTTTGAGTAGTAGGGGGGCCCAGTCTTGGATGGCCTGTACTTTGCTAGGCAATGGTCTTATTTTACCTCCTCCTACCTCATGTCCAAGGTAGATCACTTTACCCTGACCAATTTGACATTTACTTGCCTTTGTGGTCAGATTGGCCTGCTCAAGAGCCTTCAATATATATCCTAGGTGGTCAAAATGTTCTTTCCAAGTAGGGCTGAACACTGCAATGTCATTCAGATCCTGATTCATCATCCTTTGGAATGTAGCAGGTGCATTCTTTAATCCAAAGATCTTAAATTGGAAGAGGCCTCCAGGGGTTGAAAATGTAGTTTTCTCCTTGGCATGGTCTGTCAGAGCTATTTGCCAATAGCCTGAGGCTAGGTCAAATGTACTGCGGTACTTGGCTGAACCAAGTTTGTCCACCAGCTCATCTTTCCTACGTAAAGGATGGGCATCAGTCGTGGTGACTGCATTAAGGGCTCTATAGTCCACACAAAATCTCAACTCCTTGGATCCTGCCTTTGGTACCAGCACAACTGGACTAGACCAAGAACTTGTAGATGGCTCTATTACCCCGAGGTCAAGCATCTTGTTGACCTCTTCCTTTATGTGGGTCTTACATGGTCTGACATTCTGTAACATCTGCTTTTAATAGGTAAACAGTCACCAGTGAGGATCTCATGCTGGCCTCAAGGGGTCAAGCCTGGTGATAGTGAAAACAGAGGGACAAACTGATTTAAACATGCTTTGCACTCCTCCTGTTGTTCCAGTGTCAGATCAGAAGAGAGATTTTGGGATGGCTCAAAATGCAAGTCTTCTTGATTCTAGTGGGTCTCACCAGGCTCTCAGTCGGGGTCATTGTTTTCACAGTCCCCAGGTCGATTGGAAGGAAGGGTAACAGCAGGCTCTGGTTACACAGCAGGCTCTCCGGTCACTGGAAATCATTCCAGCCAGAGATCCTTCATCTTTCTCTTTGGTTTTGATTCCAGTGGTCGACTACTACTTCAGCTTCCAAGATCAGACTTTTATGCAGGAACCCAGCCAATCAAACAGCCTTGCAATATTCAATGTGGGGGGTTGGCAATCCTTTCAGGACAGCCAGCCACCCAGTTTGAACTGTACTCTCACAGGCAGGCTGGAAGACAAAGGACTGCCGAGTTTTGGACTCCTCCCTCGCTTCCTACCTTCACAGACACTCTGGACACTTGTCAGGGAATCCACAGGATTCCAGCTGAAGATAAAAATCATACAAAGGAATTTCCCACCCTGGAGGTCAGGGGAAGGGACAAGAAATGACAAGGAATACTAAAATGGCAAAAAAATGAAGACAGGGGCCATTTTGTTAAAATGGACACCCGTGGGTGACTTTACCAGGCAGTGGTAAAGGTGCACCAAATTAATAAAATGGTTCACTGCCACCAGCCATTAAACGTATGATTGTCCTTGTAACATAAATGTTACATTTACAATGAGAAAGAAGATACTAAGTATCTCCCCAGCACTCCCCATAAGGTGGGTGGTGCTGGTCTCACCTAATAATATGTAAAAGGGATCCAAAGATCTTTTCTACCCTTGGGAACTGTAGTTATCACACGGTTAGCCAGAGAGAGTTAGAAGGGGAGCCTCTAGAGCAACCCAGAAACAATAGGCACTTATTGCCAACAAGTTGTCAAAGAGTTAAACTTTTAAAAGGCACTATGGAGAGTCTTAAAAATGACACCCATAAAAAGAGTAAACGATTCTGTGAGTGTGGAAAAAGGTTCCCTCTCACAGAGATATAAGGAAAAATAATCCACTAGTAAAAACAACATTTTCTGGGTTTGACACAGGTCAGGAAGATGTATCAATGCTATGAACATCTTACCTAACTGTGTTCATGCAGGAGCTCAGAATAAATACATCCAATTCCTCATTGAACACTAGCCATACACTGGTATGACCAGTGTATGTCCGAGTTAGCTGTGGGACAGGCCTCACGCATATAGGTGCCTGTTACAAAGAACAGTGGTACAGTCGCCCTGTGTAGACTAAGAAATGAAAAATGTGGTATACTGGGATTGATTGGTAAACAAAAGAAGTGTGATTAATAACATTCAATGAAAGTAGGGTCATGGTGCTTTCTCACAGATTTAAAATTCAATGCATGGGTCAACAGTTTTTAATAATCAAGAGAATCTCTCCCATTGCCACTCAATGGGCCTCATTATAAGTGAGCCGGTCTGGAAAAAAGGTGCCGGGAACAAGTTACCCGTCCTTTTCCGGACTGGCTCACTTTGAGTCTGCCGGTAGGGACACTGAACAACCAGCAGGCCTGACCTGGACTAATGTTGGATCCTGTAGGGAACATCTGGCTAACTACTGCCAAGTGGCAGGGACTAAGCAGGGACAACAAGGGATCCTGCATATTCCTACCCCTGGTCCATCGTCATCTACCCTGAGGAGGGTCATGGCCTCTTAGGTCATCCCTCTGGCTTTACCCATAGTCTGTTAGTGGATTTTGTCAGAGTGCTATAAACCCCTAACTAACATGACACCAATCCTCAGACAGAGGGTAATACCAAATACTGCTGCAACATGGGGGAACATTCTTGTATGTAATATCCTAACAAATCCTTGTGTTTACTGTATATACATCACATGATAAAATGTATATTGTGGATCTTTACTTGCCAGAAACAGACTCAGATGTTTGTTCATCGGTGGTTTCATTTTCTTCAGGAATTGAATGATAATATTCAGTTGTTTCACTATCCTCTGCATCAGCTTCAACGTCACCATAATCTGATTCTAAGTCTTCTGCGAGCACTGAATGTGAAGGGGTATCTGTTGGTAGTCGTGTTTCCACTGTGACAACAAGAGTTTAATTATGGTTTTCTACATAACTTATTCATACATATTTAGAATTAGCGAACACTTCTACAGTGCATCTCTGTTAGAACCCTTGAATGTTGTGACATCCTTGCAATACTCTCACTGAAAATTGGCAGAAAGGGCTAGGATACGCCCACATCATGATCATATCAAAACAGCAAATGCTTGCTATCCTACAACATGTTGAAATTCATCATTTAATTTCAATTAATAATCTTGATTCAGACATAGCCATATAATATTATTTGCCTGGTGTCCACAAAAGATCTACAGAATCAGATACTTAACAAGATTTAATGCAATTGACCTTTCTAATTGTGAACTCAGAATGTGTATATGTACTTAAAATACAAACATGCTTGCTTCCTATGCCAAACACAAAGACCTTCCTTACCCTCCGACAAAAGGTACGCACATTTAAAAGTTATGTGAACATTCCTACACTGCAGTCTGGCCAAAGAATATATATGCTGCCACAATCATTATTTCAGCTCCAAGCCAGTTTCTCTGGAGACCTGCTACTGGACCTGTTCACAGGCAATTCTTTTTAGTTTCATGTGAATATTTAGTGTGCAGATTCCATGGCATTCATTATAATTGGAAAGGAACGCATGGAGTTGTGTTAATATTTTCACACCCCTTTCATGATTTTTCTTGATGACTGAATGGAAAAATCACGCCGGCGGAAGGATTGGATGCTTAGTGTAGGGAGGAAGGTGTTGAGCCTTCTACTCCCCTTACCTCGTCCGAAGTAAGCAGCGATAGTACAGAAGATGTAGGATTAAAACCGCCTCAGCCAGTACGTTTTGCCTCCACAAAACACACGTTACTTTCAGGCAAACCTTATTTCCTGTTTTATTTGGATTCAACTTGTGAGGAGATCTGGGAAAAATCCTTCCACTGGGTGGATTAGCAATCACTCCTCACTTGTATCGGCATACAAAATTCGGTTTAGTTTGGGGATACACAGGGAAGAGAAAGTTACTTTTAAAAGCTTTTGTATAACTTTGCCGGAGTCACCATTTATCATATATGGGCATTATATTCGATTAGGCATTGCAACCAGAGTCACATTTCAAAGCAGTCTCTGAAATGAAATGTGAAATAAGGGGTTGGCTTGAACCTGAAATATCATTCTGTATTTTGTCATAGAGACTTTTCTTCTTGCAACATGGACACTCCTTCATAGAAGGAGATATCCAGCGCCAACAACATGGGAGGTAGAGTTTCCCTTTGACCCTCCCCCGCCCCGGACATAATGTCCATGCAATTTCCTTGACATATACAGAGAAGTAGTTAGTTGAAAATTGTACGCATTTCGGGTTACACATGCCTCACGACGCGCACATTATGAACAATTGGAACCTAAAAATCTTGCTGAAATGAAAAAAACGAGTGCATGCAAAACCACAATATGGCCCGATTCCCATAAATGTGCATGAGTGCCCAAGCCCCAGCACAACATGCAAAGCCATTATAAGTGGTGCTAATGCTGCAAAGACAGGAATAGAGAGCTACTGCCATAAGCAGGCATCCTTCCATGGGCTGGCTGCCTTGTGCAAGACAAGCAAAAACTCTAGTTTTACAAATGCTTCTTTCATTACCTAGATGATCTACATAGTATTGTGTTGGTGGCATTTGGAGAAGGTTGGCCAGTATCTGCATGCTGAAACCAACGTCCTCGTGAGTTCATTTTTTTCATTTGTGCCTTTGCTTCCTAATGACGATTTTCTAAACTTTCTATTCAAATTCTTTCACCAGTTTCATAAAAAATGTATCAACATCGTTTTTTAAACTTATGCAGAGTACATTCATTGTGTTTATGTGGTCACTCTTAACATATACAGTATACAATACTTGTTAAAACGGGCACAGTGATGATAACAAATGTTTTCAATAGTTACCGAAGCAGACCCTTCCATCCCCTTCCAGCCCACTGGGGCACGGGCCACAATGATAGGAACCAAATGTGTTCAAGCAAATGACTCCAGGAAAACAAGGGCTGGACGCGCACTCATCAACATCTACTTGGCAATTTCTACCTAAATGAAAAAAGAATGCAAGTGCAGGGAATAATTGATGTTAGCAAAAAATAGAAATCATGAATGTAACAAGTCAAGTTCAGGTGTATTTGGTTTTAGTGTGTGAAAACATATTTCCATAAAAACATTTCAAATTTCTCTTGCGCAAACATTTCAACACTATGATACATATTTCACTTTAACATGTTTTGCCTTTTATAATCTCAATATAACATACCAAATAGTTGTTTATAACCTTCTGTTTCTATAGCTCCAATTGTATTTAGTCAGACTACTTAGAAATTTTGTAACTGTTATTAACGGATAAAAAGACATACATACATTCTATATTTCTCTGGTTCACCCTGGTTTGATTACAACAGTCCATCTCTGCATCTAGAAATAGTGATGAGCCTTACATACATTTTAAGTAAAGACACTCCAATATCCTGCCCGTTTATTGTCTTTCCTGCTCTTTCAATGGATAGGGCCAGGATCAAAAGTATCAATCTTGTTTTAAGTAGCACTGACATTCTGCTACTGTAGCATATTAAATGAACAACACGCCATTTTTTTTACACATAGACACACAATGTAAAATAGCCAAAATGCTGCAGACCTCAGGAAATAATGTGACATTTATTAAGAACTTGTCACCAGTTTACAAATCGTTCCAAAGCCGTGCATTGTATATTCTCACTTTACTACGTGGCGTGCAAAGTGTCCTAGATGTCATTTTAATCCAGGAAAATCGTAATTTCCGCACATTTAATAGATTCCTCAAACATAGATTCATAATTGTCTCTCCATCCAAAGCATAGTTTGTTGAATTGTGATTAATTAGGCACTTGAACAAGGCACTGCTATTGTCACATCTTTTATAGTTTGTTAGAAAACTCTTTGACCGCTGGGACTTCAATTATTTATATACAATGGCAAATATTACTTTCAGTAATCTTCTTTTAGTGGCGTGTATCTGCTTAGGATCACATGCTTGGAGTATTACATATGTGTTCTTTCAATTTAAAAAATCAGGATTATTCAACACAGTAGCAAGGCAACTTTTGTGATTGAAGCTGGTACTGTTGGGAGTCTGATTGGTCTGCCTGTTAAGAGCTTTGTTTTGTCCACCATTGCTTAGCACCTACACATTTTTTGATACTATCACTAGATCGTCCCTTTCACCTGATACTTGGGTCCAATGACATGAGAGCCACTATTGTGTAAGGTATCGGTAGATAGTAATTTGTTTCTGGTACAGGTGCACCGCTACAACTGCAAGAACCTTTTTGAACACACAAGCTGCCATAGCTGTTCAAAAAAAGGTAATATATTGAATTGGTAATGATGTGTTCCTACTCTGAATTGAAAGAAACTTCGATGATGCAGGAACATTCCAATATGAAAGTATGCATCTTTCATGTCAAAGGTGGTCATGAAGACCCCCTTTATCCGCAGCAGGATCACGTCCTGGAGTGTGGTCATTCAACCATTTGGGTTTTTATGTATTTGTTTGCTGGTCTGAGGTATAAGAATTATGTTTTTGTTTTGTCTTTTTTAGGTACAAAGAAATAAAGGGAGTTAATGCTCCTGTTTACCTGCTGTGGAGGGAGTTGCACAATGGTGACCTTTTGAAGTAAAGCCTAATTCTTCTTCTGTAATAATTCTTGATCCTCACACGGTAACTATCTGTTGCATGGTGGTAGAAAGCATGTGCCCTTTCTGTAGTGTCTAGCACTCACTGATCTGATGTTTTTCCCCTTCCATGCATGGGCGAGTGAAGTTATACGACTTCCTAGGGGAATAGCATGGAAAGGGACCTGTATCCCTTTGTCACTGACTAGAAGATGACAATGTTTCTCTGAATGTTTGTCATATTCCCCTGGGCTTCCCCCTATGATGTTGTCTTGAGTGAGAGGAATATGTTTGCTGATGTTGCATGGCTGGATATTGTGAATACTGGGCAGATGGCTGATCATATGTGTTCCCATGAAATAACTGGCATTTTGTTAGTCTGGTAAACCTTGTTTGAAAGGTTCGACCTGATATTCAACCCAGAATGTTAAGGGTGTCTTAGGCCTGTTTAGCTCTTTCAAGCATCTCAGAAACATCTTTGGCACCGAGCTGAGATGATGTGGTAGAACTATGCAAGAAGGTAGTTTCCTGCATTTCAGTCTCAACATATTGTTCAACACATGTTTCACACGCTTCTTCCTACTCCTCTCTGGAGTCTGTAAAGTCTACCAGTGTATTCTTCTTGAGTGCTGCTGTGAGTGTGGAGATACTTTGTGAATGTGAGTGTCTGGATGTGATCCATGTCAACGGGATGGATGTCGAATGTGTAGTAAAATGTTTTGATGTACATTTTTCTGTCTGTTTTTGTTTCTGTGAAGCCTGAATCCCCTGTTTGTCTGTATCTTTGTCAGTGGTTGCTACTCTCGATGCCAGTGATGTTGTGTCCTTTCGTGAGTGGTTTGAGCTTGACCCTTCAATATTTTTTCTTATGACTTTAATTGTTTTGATGTTTTTGTTTATGTTTGTGAGACTTTGCTGCATCATGATTCCTAGAGGACTTTTTCCTGTCTCGCGCTGTCGTTGTACCATCAGAGCTGGGGATCGACTGAGTCTTTGCCAGTCGGCGCTTCCTTAGAGTTGGATACGACCCCTGTGATTAAAACCCTCAGCTTGAGACCACTTCTGATTCCGCCATGAATCTAATAACGTCCCCTCTAGCAGGAATTGCAGATACTAAATTAACACCAAAAGACCTCCCTTCCATACAAAAATTATATTTCAAATAAAGTATCAACAATTTTTATCCAAAACCTTTTAATGTGCACATTTGTTTTGCACAGGCAATCCAGTTGACTATAAATATTCGATCACAATAAATGCAATCCAGTGATATTAACGAAAATGATAACAGCGAATCACATCGAAAGTGATTTGATATTATTTTTAAAGGCACTATTCCAAATTTTCCCCAAATAGTCTGAGACTGGAGTTTGATTATATAATTGCACCAGTGCTAAAATATGTTGGAGAGGGTGTTTAGTGTCTTTAAAACAAACATTTAATTGTGTTCAATGTTTTTCGGTGTTATCGTTTGCTTTAATATCATATAGATCCCTATAAATACATACACTTGAACATGTATTAAAACAAACACATAAAGCAATTCGAGCTTTTGAAACATTTACAGAATTAATTAATACATATTTTCAAAAAAGAACCATCCATTGTGATAGTTTTTACTATGTTTAAGTCTCAAGGGAGGAAAAGATTCCTCATTGAAAGGGGTTCAATCGAAGTTCTTATTCCAAAAGGAAGATCTAGACTTATTTGAGCCTATATTCAAGGGATAAGGTCTAAGTATCTATTCCAAATATATGGTTCACCTCAATATCATTCATTCAACTACATCAGGACCCAAAACATTACTTAGAATGAAACCCTGTTGAATTACATCACAGGATCTAGCTCAATATAGCCATACATTTCTAATTACCCATAGTCCAGATTGCCCAGGAATAAAAATGATTTTGTTCACCATTCAGTGATTGATTGAGAATGTCCTGTATTAGTCAATTGTTCATTCATTTAATTAAAACATGAAAGGGAAGAAGCCCTAAAGCAAAGAGAGGGCAGTAATTAATGACTTCCAGAGACTACTCTCTGAGTACTTTCAGTATATGTGAAGGGTTGGTAATATTACTGTATCAAATATTTGCTTATGAACTATCTCTTATCATGGTGGGTATTCATAAGCAAACATTGCTGCCCACTGATTGTTGATAAAAAATAATCTGATGATGTCTGCGCATGAGGTAATCTGTACAAGTAAGATAGGCATAGTGTGACAGGAACACCCCTGTTGACGCCCCACATTTTTAAATTTGAAAAACTTATGTAATACTCTGAGGCAACCACTAGATGGCAGACTATGCTAGCATGTGAATCCTAGCAAATTGCGGTACCGTAATTAGCACCAAGGTCCCTTTGTGGGTCCCAACTTTAACGACTGGTCTACACCAGCCGTTAATGTTGGGTCCCGCAAAGGGACCTCGTAGTAAGGCGGTAAGGGTTAACGGTCACCATTACCCTTACCGGTGACCGTTAACCCTTACCGCCTTCCGTGTAATGAGGCCCTCATGGTCTCTTTCATTTTGTTTTTAGGCCATTATTTTTGGGGGGAAATCTACAAGGCAGGCCAAAAAGGATGATGGTGCGAACACAGGCTCACTTTGATCCCAACCATGCACCCTCAGTCATTGTTTGGGCTGTCTTAGAATGCCCATAGCCCTTGACAGGGCAATCAAAATACTGTGTGAGTGGTCCTGAGCATTTGATGGGGTTTACGGCCCGCCAGATTGGCTGGGCACCAAAACCATTGTGTGAGTGTCTCTCTGTGTGATTGGGGTGCTAGCTTATCCAAACAATGTGTGTTTGGGTACTTCGAAGGGAGACAATAACCTTGCCACAGTTCTGTTGTATATTTCCTAGAATTCTGAAAGTGTTCTTACATGCTGGAGCATTTTGAAGCAAAGCAGCTGATGTTGCATTTTAGGATAACATCGGCCATTCTGTGTTCTGTCCCTGTGGTTTGGGTTTAGTTATTGCTTACTGGTCTTCCTTCCGGGAGTTTTCCCATCCTCCCCCTGATTCTCCCCACTGGCTGTGCTGGTATCTCCATGCCGGAACAATTTCTATGTCGTTTTACTGCAGTCTTTCTGAATCACTGCCTGGGTCATGCACCTTGTGGTAGGAAGATTTTGTCATTCAGAAGGGTAGAAGGGACACTACTACCCTTTTTTATTGTTCATATAGGTTGTACTTTGTGGCCTGCACCATTGTTTCCTCGTGGGACTTTCTTGTTCTGTTTGCCCTGCTTTGCTCGTTGAGCCATTGGAGTCTGTTTGGTCAGGCACCCCTATCTTCCTGGATCCATCTTTGCAATTTGTTTCTCTCCTGGCTCCCACATCTATGAAGGGGATTGCTCTACTTTTGGGTTGCCTGTTCCTCTTTGATCGGGGGTTCAGGCCCCTTGTTGACTGATTCCTACAATTTGAATTGCAAATTAACACTTTCACTCATTGGGTTATTTGGCATTTCCTGATCCGTGTTTTCAGGAACTGCCAACATGAGTGCTTATCCCTGGGCCCTCGGTTTGTAAATTAATCAAGAAAGTCAACATGAGAGGTCGCAATGGTCTGAGGTCATGGTTTCTGCAGGCCCCCCCTTCAACTGCATTTTGCCTTGGATTTACATTGACCTGAATCCGGCTGCACTTCTCTTTTCCCGGTGGCTATTAGGTCTCAGACCTGGTACTGTAGGTCTTCAAGAAGATGTCCACTGAGTTAGGTTGCTGTCTTCTCTTCAGCTATGGGGAAGAACTCAGCCTCACCTGAATGCTACTCATAATTGTGTCAGTGGCAACAGACTTTGTCCCATTATATAATATGAAAACCTTTCCTGCCTTGGAAAACTCTACATAGGTGGCTTTACAAACTACTTAACTGAATACTGTTTTATTTTTCGTCCCCCTCCCCCATCCCCTCCACCCTGGTTTCCCACAAAAACAGTCCTTTTCAGATGTGCTCCTGATTTTCTCAATTTATCTAATGTCTAGATATTACACTCCTGTTACTGATTTATATGACTTCATTTTATTGTATATGTTTGTGTAGTAAACCCTTAGTCATATTGTACTATACGTGTGATTTATTCTAACTTTGGATGGCCCTCTGGGCTTGACTGTTAAAGTTATTTAAAACCCTTTTCTCCCTCTATTTACAATACTAATGTTGAGTGTGCATTTGTAACATGTATGCTATTATGTGGTAGTGATTTAGGAATTCATGTGACTATTTTCTTGTGGCATTTCGGATCCTGATAGGATTATGTGAATGTATTATTCTACTGTGTCAATGGTTCTCTTTCCATTACACCCTTAAATTTGTATTGTGGCTATGATCAGGAAGAGGGAAACTGTTAAATATATGCTTGCCCAACTCTATTGTGAGGGCTGTGTAACCATCTAACCTAATAGTAGATGTGTCACCTAAAAGGAAAGACCAGACTGTCCAATTGTAACCATAGCAGAGGAGTCAGGATTAACTTCAGGAAAGAGTAAGGATAGCAGGGTGGTTATTCCCAATAGTTATCACCCAATAATACAACACACTGGTATACTGACAAATACACATTTTTATTACAAGATTACACATATAAAGTCTATGTTAGGAAAAAATAAGTAGTCAGGTGAAACGTAACACCCAGCAGAGTATAGCGTAGATAGAAAAACAGTAAATCACTATGTAAGGCCTAGGTAACTCTTGACCCAAAAAAGCAAACCCCATACCTAATGGTAGACACTATATATATAGACTGCCAACTGTAAGTTAAGAGTAGACCATCTGAAAAATAAAAAAACAAGAATTGCCATCATATTCAGGATCCAATAATGCCACACCGAAGTTAATACAGGTTTCCTAATAGACTCTAGGTAACTATAACGCATAAAACCTATGCACACCCCACAGTGGGAAAACAACACAGGTGTAGTAAAACTGGGGCACGCAATATCCATCAAAGCCAGGTGGACTACAAAAGACCAGGATAGCTTTTAAGTTTATACTATCTGGGCCCAAAAGTCACCTTACCCCTCCAAAGAGGAAACAAAGTAAAACCAGTGAAACAGTGAATATCCTGAAGCAGGATGTTAAAAGCTTACATTTCAAAATCCCTAGAAAATCAGGGCCAGCCACTAAAAACCCAGATCTTGATGTAGATTCCAGGGACTGTAGAGGGTCCCTAGAAAAATGTCACAATTCAGGTAAGTCCTTCACATTGTCACTTGTAGGAATTAGTGTTGTAAAAACATGTATACCGACCTGTGGTGGTGATGATAAATGCTTAGTAAGTCCCATTTTACTTGCACAAGTGCAGAGATGACAAGGAAAAACCCCAGGGGACACCGGAGAAGACCACCAAGAGTAGAGCATTGCCAAGTTCAAGACAAAGATGCCTCAGTACACAATACAGACAAATAGGACACAGTCCCAGATGTAAGTCAAAGGAAAAAATGGGGTTGATGTCTGCCTGCAGGGACCTTCTACCATAGGCAACAGGGAACCATGAGCTTGAACATCAGAAACTAACCACCAAACAGGACCACAGGTAAGTACTTACTCAATTCCTTCCATGACTTCAGTCCCAGGGGGGAAGAACAATCCAGTAGAAAAAGCTTGTTTTCATAGTGTGAAATTAAGTTTCTGGACAGCCAGGGACTTGAACCCTGAGCCAACGACAGCACGGCAGCCCACACAAAGAAGAATTATCCTTTACAGCAATGGGAACCACCATCCTTAATTGGAATCAGTGACAGAGATTATTTTTGGAGAATAGAGAAACCTGCACAAGACATATTCAGGAGGCTCAGCATCAAGATATAGATGACATACCAGCAGAAAGGGCACCTGCAGATGAAAAATTGTTCTGGCAACCAAGGACAGCACTGAGAAGCCGTACTTGTCAGGTTTTGGTGTTCTAACAACCTTCCAAAAAGCATCTACTACCATCTCCAAAGAGGTAAACGGTTCCGGTAAATGGCAGTAAACTATGTTAAAACTGCTACTATAATTGTCCCAGAAAATTGCCCCATAATGCAAGGCCTGGACAAAGCAGATGAGTAGGACCAACAGCAGGATGAGGATGACCCAGCAACGACAATCACCACCACGAAAATTTAAACCGCAGCAAATACACCAGACCCACCAGTATGGCCATATTTGTCCTGAATATCATCTGCAACAGTTCTTGATGGCAAAATCATGCAGTAGGTAAGGCAACCTGGTTACCATCCAAATATACAGCAGTAATGAGTGTAGGAACAGTGTTTCCTCCACATGTACCTTCACTCATAAGGGCTGGTCATAGCCAGCTCAGCAATCACATTATCAGATTTAAAAAAAAAAAGATTTTCACAGTCAGACAATTTGGTTGGACCCCAAAACCACCGAACACTGAGGCTCACAAACAAAGGAAGTGTGGTGATCTGCCTAGATCACATAAATAGTTTAGCCCAGTTTAAACCACTGTTCAGGGTGCTATTTTGGTCTCACGATGAGCCAACATGTACAGAACAGTCATTTTAGGCCTATCACATGGTTTCCCTGAACATAGGCAGTCCCTGGGAAGGTCCCTAAAAAAATGGCTGACAGTAGGTCTTAAAATAAATTAGTATCTCAAATCCTACTACATAGGTACATTGAACTACTAAAGCGGTGAATCGGCTTACACCCCTAGTGAAGCCAAATCTAAATATTTGCAGCCACCACCTTACTCTCTAAATCCGATTTAGGCTAATATAATCACCTAAGGCACAAATTTGGTATTAAAGAAGCACTTGTGAGCTTAGAAGTTTTAGGGATAAGCCAGAATAATACACTCTGAAAGAGAGAAAATTGATCCCGTGACAAAGGGATTTAATAAATTAAAAGCCTCCAGAAAATAAAGGGGAAAATGCAAAATGATTTGGGCTTGCTCAAAATTGAATTCTGCCCTAACACACGCCCCAGAGTTGAACTCAGGGTATCTGATTCCTTTTGGGGTAAGTGGTTCCAGGTGGGTAAACTGAAAGAACAAAGTAACTTTTGCAGTGATTTCTAACTTATCGTTGAGAATACATAGTAGACTGCAGGACGTCCTTTTGGAATTGTTGTCCTACTAAGAGACGCCTTCAGTTCCAAAATACTCTTTGGTGGGTGGAAGATTTCTTCTCCCACCCACCAGAGAGTATACTATTCTTGTTATCAAGACCATCAGAAGAGAGTCATAATGATCCAGAGTGGTCTCCAGTGAGGGGGACACTAGGCCCCTCAGGAATCCTATCCACTCCTCTGGTAGGAGCAGATTGAATCATAGGATTCTTGACAGGAGGGGAAAGGGAACCACTAGTGTGGGATGTAGCAACCCACTCATCCAAGCCCTGCAACATCACTGTGTATTGCTGGCAGCAGAAACATCATAATGGCCACTGGAAAGCATGCTGCTCGCCAGAAATCACCAGAAAATGTTCAGTGAAAACCTGAAAAATAGGCTGCCACCCACTTTTGCCTATCTTAGTGAGCACAGGAGATCACTGCCTAAAACCACCATTGGGCTACCCACAAAGCAGCCTGAAACCACTTGGAAATAGCAATACTGATTGTAAAAGAAACAGAGCTAGTTTTAAAAATCAGTTGTCTTGGGTGTCAAAGTGCTAAAATCATGGCTCACAAACCACCCTAAAAGATCCAACCTCTTTGTTGGGTGTTCCACATCATTTACTGCAAGAATCCACACAAATACAATGTCAGAAAAAATAATATGTTCTCAGAACAAGATCCCTTTTAAGGATACTGAAAGAAAGACAGCTGTCAAAAATGGGTGTAGTACCGTTGCTCATCTCTACCAGAAAGCCGGCGTTTTAAAACTATTTTGGGTAAAGTTGAACATGGAACCCCAAACTATGCCAAAGAAGAGAATTCCATCAACATGCCATATAAAGTGCCACACAGTGATTTCATTGTTGAAAAAAGACTTGATTTAAAGATATGTTGCTTATTGTAAGTTTATAAATGTATATTTTTTTACAAGGAACTATGTTGCAATTGACCAGAAGGTAATCTCATTTAGTAAAAACTTCAAGAGGCCTTCTCTTCATGAAAACCCTTCACACCTTGGGCCTTCCCACCAACAGGAGAGGATATCGCATTGACATGTAAATCAGGAGACAAGGAGATTTTCTCTGCAGCCCGGAGGAAGAAACAATGGGGGCTTTGGGATGAATAGGAATATGCTGATTTGGGTGTGTCTGGTCAACAACTGCTCTGGGAGAGACAGTCAGTACATGTGACCTTTGAGTCAAGCCAGATCTGGGGGCGGAGACAAACCATTGAGTGAATTGAATTGAAAGCAAATATATTTTTTATAAAATTGCTTATAACAAAGTGTATCAAGCTGGCAAAAATGTAAAACGTTGAGACGGTTAAAATGAAAAATTCACTCACAATTTAAGACTAAGCTGGACGCTGTGTGATGTTCTGAGACTAAACCCCGGAATTATTAATATTGCAGCTGCAGTGTTTTTGCTATGAACATAAGAAATTACAGTAATATGCTCACAGAGGATATGTATGCATGTATCAAATTTGGAGAAGAATGAATATTGGGAAACCCACCAAAAGCTCGACATGTTGTCATTTCTGAACCCAAGCTCGTAGGAACATGGGACTTGAACAGAGACATGCCTTAATTAATCTGTGATGTGTATATGTATTATGAACAACGTGTGTATCTGGGAAATATGTTTTTTGGGAAAAATGGATTTTCTCTGTAAAAGCAAAGGGGAAGGATTTCAGTTAAGCCAAAAACACAGCATCACTCTGACTCATTCTGACACGCTGATCCTTTCTCCAGTCAGGGGACAGGGAATCCTCTAACCTATCAAATCCTTAGATGGTTGGGCATAGAGAATCAGCCTACCCACCCACTTTGGAAACACATAAATAAGGACTGCTAGGACAGATGAAAAACACACTCTTTTCCACTACTCAACTATTCTTGGGGCAGCACCCTGCCGGAAGATTCCAGAATCCAGATAGATCCAGAGACCAGACTCTAGAACCAAGCTCTAGAACCCTGAATCAGAGGCCCAATACCAAAAGCTGAACTCTTTGCAGCCGGCCTGCAGAATCTAACAACCTGATTCTTACCTTCAACAGCTGTGCTGTGCTGTTTGCTTCTATCTAAGAACCCTGTGCTAGAACCCAGATCCAGACCCAGAGAGAGCAGTGCTGTATCCAGACCCATCAGATGCAGTTCAAGAGACCTAGACCACCGTGCAGTGCCGAGAGCAGAACCCAGAGTGCCTGAGACCTGTCCGGTGGCGAGAGTGAAGTCCAAACCCTTGACCAGATCTTTGACAAGGCCCACTCAATTCTCAAGCCTGGGAGTGAGTATCTATTCTAGAACTGTCCTTAACCAAGCTCTTAGGTTAAAATAATCCTCTTCCACCCATTTCAACCTGTTCAGAACTGCATTATAGAATCTTGTGTCCATCCGGTTGATTTCAAATCTGTAAAGCGCATCTGTCATTTCTGAAATCTTGATTCTATTTCTGAAAAATCTACCATCACAAAAAACTCCGTAACTTTTGAACCACACGTCCTAGAAGCGAAATTTTAAAGCTAAGATCCTAAGCTTTCCAACGACCCCAAAAGTACATTCCAATTCCTTATAGTTTTTCTGCAATCGCATTTCATGCACACGGAAAAAATGCAGCGAACTGCAATTTAGCTCGATTTCAACACATGTCAGAATAGCTTTTTCTTGCATGCAACTGCTGCATTTCATTTTGAATTTGATAATCATTCATGAATCATTGCTAGTGTTGACCTGAACCAATCTAAAGTAATTCTCAATAGTGCTGAATCTCCTTTAGTGAATTAAAATCAATTTAGCATATTTTCACTTTCACTGCAATCACATTCAAAAGTATTTTTGCCTGTTTTAAAGTCATACCTGTTTCTCTAAACTTGCTTGGGGAACTGGAATTGAACTGCCTTCTTGATTGTATCCCTGAAACCTGTGTGCCCTCATTTCCATCTCTTCATATTGTCTGGGGGGGGAGTGAGTAGTCACAGGGGAAAAAGTGACCATATTATCTTTTGTTTGAAATCATATCGAGTCTATTTCTGTGTTGCATTCTTTCCCATTATTGCATTTCCTGGAATCACATAAAGTATTCTCTGCTACCGTATCCTCCATATTCATACGCCTAAGTGATTAAAGAGGTTGTTGATTTTGTAATATTACCCCTTGTTGATTACCGTCCATATTCATAAGTGTGCTATTCAGATATTATTTTGTTCATAAAAGTGTGATATATATATTGTTTAATTCTTCAAATAAACATTTTAATTTGCAAAACAAACCTACTTCTTGGCTCAGTATGGTCAGGGGGATTCAAAGTTTTATAAGGGTTCATCATCCAGATTTAAAGAACTTTGACATAAAAATATATAAATAAGGGCTTCCATTGGGCATCCCAGACTAGGCATTGACTTAGTTGGAGTGCTGCATTGAAGTCACTTACACTAGAATTAACCCTATTCTTCCTCTTGGATCTGGGGAGCTTCTCATGAAAATGGATGCCCCTTGACAAAGTGAGCAACTGACAGTCGGGTGGGCGGATTTAAACTCACAGCTCCTGCAATGAAATGTGTTGCTTCAAATATACTTCTCTCTTATATGTTATTTCCCAGTAGCACTCTTCCAGGGACTTTTTATTGGACACTAAAAGGAAAGTCTAACTTCTTGTCATTTATCTAGGGGAAGACAACAACTACAGGAAAAGTCTGAAGAAGACCACTAGATAACGCATATGATTTCAGCTGTCTTATTACTTGAAGCTCTGGCTCAAACAAACTACTGTCTACAACAGTCTATAGTTGCAGCAGTGTCTCCTATCTCAGTAGTTGATTTAGATTCAATAGAAATGGGATGGAAATACTGCTGGGTATTAAGAGGAAGCTCTACTTTCATTTTGAGACATTTCCCCCTTCTACAAAAGAGGCAGAAGTAATCTTCAGAATGTCTTCTTCTGAGCAATTCTCCTCAGAATCAAAGGTATGGAGTTAAGCCATAAGCCTGCATGCCATTGTGCAACACTTAATACTACCTCTGTCAATGTCAGGCCCACTACAGTCACAGCAACTGCCAGGTAGCCGGCAAATATCACTTTTGGAGAACAAGCATTCATGATGTGCTCCAGCCTGATCGGAAGGACCGTGCCTTGGAAGAAGTAAACCTTGTAACCATTCACCCAACCTGTAGGATTTCTCTGGAACTCATGCACCCAAGATATCCATTGGACACCATACTTCTTGACAGTCCTCCTAAAACTCTTCAGATACTGAGTGGAAGCCTTTCCAAATCGTATCAGAGCTCCCTTCATGCTCTCATACTCATCTCACAGCCAGCCATCTCATTAGAGATGTACAGGGAAACAGTGTGCCTCACGTCAGCGTTCAGAGGTAGAATCAGTATTCATGTCTTTCATGAGGCCTCAGATGAATGCCCATAATGTAAAAGGTTGTTCAAATGAGGTTAAAAAAAATGAAATACTATTAACATGTGTGTTAAATACTAACAATTCATAAACCATTTGTGGATTTATTCACTGTACTGTTCACATTGCGTTAGCACTCATCGGCTACGTGTGTTTGAGCATAACCATTTACAGACATGCAGGGTGCAGGCCTAGATGAGTTCTGTGGGGAAAAAAACAGTCAACATTAACATGTATGGCAGCTGTTGTTTATTGCTGAAAATATGAACATGCCGAAAATACCATACATTGGTATGTTAAAAGTGGACTCCATACGGTTTTGAGGATAATGCTGACTTACCTGTGAGTCCAGCTGTGCATTCACATCTGTAGTTGGTTATTTCATCGAAACATGTGCCTAGGCCACATGGGTTGGATGTACAGTCATCAATGTTTATTTGACAATCTTCACCCTCAAATCCCGCCAAACATGAGCATAGGTATTCTCCTCTCCCAGGAGGGAAGTTAATATTTGTTACACAAGACGCACCATTCATGCAATTGCAGCTTTTCACACTGACCTGCAGGAGACAAGAGAACAACAAACACTTATTTCTGTGCTTAGTTTTCAAAAACTGATCATTTTCACTGGTATTGTTGTCAGAAATTAAGGATCAGAGATTTTGAGGAATGGGCTTGTGCTAATAAATGTTTGATGGCAAGTTAGTCCAGTTGAAATCCCCCAAAATATTAATGTTGATAACTTTAGTTGATGTAACAGAAACACTTACAGTGAGACAGTAATTTGCATTAGCTTTCGAAGCCTCATGAAGGTGTGTAATAAAAGGCTTTGCACACTGGTGGGCTATTTGTGTGCCCATAGTCATTCCATTCTTTTACAGGAAGTGTCTTCCATTGAAGCAAACATTCCTGTGTGGTTTGAAACTCATGATATCTGCAAAGGCCTTGAATGGGGCATCCATCCTGCTGGTTAGATTTTATAAGAAACTCTGGTATATGGGTTGTTTGGGAAGAATTCCATTTAAGAAGGTTAGGTTATCCCATTTGGAGGGACCCCTCAATTTTTGCCTTCCCCCCCCCTTTGTTTTTTAGGATCTCTGGCTTATAGTTGTGGCTAGAGGGACTGCTGCTACAACTCATTTTTAGTATTTGGTCCTATGATAGCCCATAATGCTCATAGGACAACGGCACCTTTAAAGACCCACATTTTGGTCCTAATGTGATTATATACATATTATTAATTATTGTATTTCGTTTGAATGTTTCCTTAGTTTGAAAAAGGTTTAGGTGGGAGGTGAAGCAGAAGTTACAACTGGTATATTACATACACTACATTGCTTTTTGGGAGTAGGTTAATGTCAGCTGTAATTTAGTTTTGGCTTCATTAGAATTGTAAGTCAATGGGCCTTATTACGAGGTTGGAGGTAACCATGGCGCTAATAGCGCCATCGCTGCCTTTAAAACCTTACCGACTCCGCCCTGGTGAATGGAGCAATTACCGGTAATTCCCCATTCACCAGGGCCCTTCCCCATTCCCATTTGAGCCCCCATAGGGCTCAATGGGAATGGGGAAGGCGCTAATAACAGTACCGCAAATTGCAGTACCGTTATTAGCTCTAAAGTCCCTTTGCGGGTCCTGTCCTTAACACCTGGAAAAACCAGGCGTTGAGGGAGGACCCGCAAAGGGAACTCGTAGTAGGGCGGTAAGGGATTACCGGCACTGGTGCCCTTACCGGTGCCGGTAATCCCTTACCGCCCACCTCGTAATGAGGCCCAATGTATCACATTAGGTGCCAAACTATCCAATTGGTAGCTGTCAAGATGGATTTTCACTATCATGCCTGTGGACATATTCTGAGAGGCCACCACATTCTTTATGACTAGGGAAAGACACTAATGTCTAGCCAAACTCTAAATGGGTAGTGTGACTGAGCAGCAAGCCTTAGACTTAGGAGAGTGTGAGAGTGATGAAGGGTACACAGAGACCACTGTTAATAACACAGGTTTGGCAGAATACATGTAAGTACACTTATTTATACAGGACATACAAACATTCGTAGTGATTAAAAAACACAGATACATGTTACATCTAACATATTTACTACTGTTATAAACACATTCACTTTTCAGGCGCTCTGGCTAAGTTAAACATCCAGAGCACATGTAGTGCAGAAAAGGTTCTATGTCATAATTTTGCTTTTAGTAGGTCGCCAAACCAAAAGGCCGATTTTTTTTGGATGATTTTGGGCACCCTTCAAAAAGGGAAATAACGATGTTCCAGCACTCCCACCGTCCTCCGCCCCACCCCTATATCACCCCTATCAAACCCCCCCTGCCAGAAACAATTAGTTAAAAATTGGGAGGTTTCACTTGACAAACACCCCTCCCTGAGCCCCTGCCTCCATCCCCAACCAAGACTCCCCCCAACCCCCTCCCCACCCAAGACTCCCCCCGCCCAAACATACAAAACACACACAAATGCACACTTACCCAGTCCCCCTCAATGATGCTTCCGAGTCCTGTTGTGTGCGGCAGGGGTGTGATAATTCGATTTAGAAAGTCACTGAGAACACTCATGCTCCAAGAATAAGGGAAAGACTTCTAAGGATTCAGCCTTTGGTGTTCCTCTCCCTGGCACTTCGGTTCCAGCAGCAGCAGCAGTGGAAGTACAGCCATCTCCGAGACGTTGTCCAAACAAGTTCACTTTGGGGTTGATTGGTCCCACCAACCCAAGGCTTCTCTAATCGAAACGAATTCAGAGCTTCAGTACAGCAGCAGGGCTTCAGCAGGCAAACCAATGGTCCAGGAGTTGCAGCAGGCATCTCTTCCAATTTCTTCTTCGGATTCCTTCGTCCAGTGGTCGACTCTGCCTTCCAAGCCAAAAAGCCTTGCCTTTTATACGGGTTTCTCCCATTAATTCCAGCATAGCTGTCAATCACACAGCAGGGTGGCTGTCCTTGCCGGACGGACAGCCAGCTGGCCAATCACCTTTGGGTGCATTCCTGTAACCAAGGGGATTAAGCACAGGGAGTTTCGAGCACCTCCCTCACTTCCTGCACCTGCCAGACATACTGGAGCCAAAGGCGGGCTTCACTTGTGAATCCTGCCAAAGGCAAAATGAGCAAAGGGACCAACCCTGGTTTGGGGCACAGAGTAAATCTCAAGAAGGACCTTTCCGACAAGAAATGGTGAAAAAAGAAGACCGGGGCCATTTTTACAAAATGCGCACCCATGGGTGCCTTACTGCAGCTGCGAACGCAGCCCACAGTAACAACACACAAGGGTAGTAAAAAGTAAACCACTGCCACCAGCCATTAATTGTAGAAAGGGTAACATAAAAATGCTCCATGAGAAATTAGACAAAGGGGATACTAAATAACCCCTCCAGCACCCTATGGTAAGATAGTGTGTGCTGGGTCTCAAAAGTTACAAAAAATGTAAGTAAAGTCATTTTCAGTTCACTGCTCTTGGAAACAGTAGTTTCCCCAATAGAATGTATTTAAACCTTTGGAAAATCTAAGAGACTTCCCTGTGCCACTGGACTGAAGGTGCTGTGTGTCACAGGCAAAGATGATGCCTATGGAGTTTGTCAGACTCCAAAGTCAAAAGAAACACAGATAGTCCAAATCACAGAAAAATACATGAGAGAGTGAGAAAAAAGGTCTCACTCTCTCCATGTTAGAAATTAAAAGTCCTAAAGTCCAGCAAAAGAGTTCGGACTCTCTAAGGTAGAGAGGAATTAACACATTTCTGAGAATTCTCCGTAACAATTTATCTGGGCCTGCTTATATTTAAATAAACCATTATTTTTTTACAATACATAGTGCTTTAGTGTTTCTTTGGACCATTTGTATTACAATTTCATTGTACTGATTCTACAGCCTTTTCTCACTTCTAAGATAAGCCTGGCTGCTCTGTCTACGCTATAATGACTCAGGTGGTACAGCCTTATACTAAGAGTGGAGTCTTGTACTGCCTCAGTAGAATGGTTTTACTAAGCCCTTAGTTGGACTATAGAAAAACTGCCCTAACACATTGCCCATTGAAGATGCTTCTGCTACAATAAAAAAATGTGTATACACTATGGTAGTGATGGGCGCAGTATAATTACTGAATGACATAACATAGTATAACATACATCCCTTTGCCACTCCTCTTTGGAGACAGGCAAGTGCCATAGTAAGAACTTAAAATGTATATTTGCATATGAGTAGTGTTACCTCTACAGAAACTTTAGTTTCAGCGTTGCAGTCATCAGTTATAGAAAAATGAAACATCTGTGGCTCCTTTGACATGGCTTTCCAAATGAGAAGTCCAGCAGGCGATAGACTGGAGCCTTCAGGTCCTTTGTCCATTGTGAACAAGATGGCCGAGCCCTCTGGATCGGACGCCATAAACTGATACACAAAGTTTTCCCCATAAAATGTCTGCAGCTTGTGTTGCAACTTTTGAAACACAGGGGCTGTATTGCCTGCAACAAGATATTAGCTTTGGTAAGTGGCTTTTAACAAAATAAAGTAACACTTGCAAAAAGCATTATCAGTGTAGACTGTAATTATTTATTTAACCTATTTGCTGAGCACGAACAACATTGGCATTTCAATATAAAAATTGGAAGTGATGACACACTGTTTCTGCCTTAATGAAACATCAGTCGCCTTTGCAATGATGGATACAAACAGATTATTGTGGAGTCATTTAGCAAAATGTGGTAATCGCATATAAGTGACCACCAAAGTTAGTGTAAAGACACACTCGGGTCCCCTCAATGAAATGTTCTACATTGGCAAGATATAGTGTACAGACATTTGCTAAAGCAACATCACCATAACACCTTTTTTACATTTCGTTTTCCAAAAAAGTGTAAAGGAGACCTGTAATTAATGTATCATAGAAATCATTTGCAATGTATTCCCTGGATGACACAAAACAGGCAGATTCCATAGGAATCATTGCTGTTACCACAGCATAAACCGTACCTCTCCTCCAGAAAGTCATCTGTCAATGGGAGGCAACATTTCTCTCTGGCACCGAGCCAGTGTTAAGAATAGGCAGGTCTCAGAAAAATAGACCGCAAAGGGTTCATCAAAATTCAACCAATGTCAAATGTGTTTCTTTTGTAACCAATTTTAATTGTGTGTTTTTTAGTTTCAATTGTAGACATGTCCAAAAAGTGAGTTCATAAAATGTTAACGCTCATTGATTTCAAATCCAACTTCTATAATGTTTGCCTCTTACATTCGTAAATGTACACGTCTGTATTCAAAGTGTTCACAAAAATGGTAGGTAGTTACTCAAGCAGTGTTTACCTGCACTTGTGCGAAAAATGGAGAGTTATGTGCCCAAAAGCGCAACTTCTGGGAGTGATTGATGCAAGGGCACACACTAAGGGTTCAGCACATATAAATGCCTATATTCCCAGTGGTAGCAGGTAATAAAACATCATCACCCAGCCACATGTCCAGATGCTTGGTTACAGCACCCTTGTATCATTTCCACCAGGCAACTAAACTCAGAGGCCAATCAAAGGAAAATGATTGCCGTAGTTGGTGCCCACAAGCAAGGCCAGCCAGTCAGGTGGATGGCATGGAGGCAGGCAAGGAAAAGGCTACAGAAAGAATCCAGTGAAGGTCTAAGGTAACTGATGGCAAGTGGGGTAGTGCTGGCAGGCACCTGGTGTGACAACAGAGACATCAGAATGCATGTATGTCTGCAAAGGCTGGTTTCTGGCTGGCAGCATTGGACTCCATGTACTGATCTAGCATATAGCAATAACACATGTTAGCATGAATCTCAACGAAAAAGAAGATTTTAGCACAATTAAGAGGTGAAAAGGATCCATATATAAGAAATGGCCTGCTTTAGTAGAATTGGTTCTTATTAAACCCCACAGACATATTACTGAACTGGTAGTAGTATACCACCCAGTGGTATGCAACTCTCTTTGCAGAAAGGCTGGTAGAGCTGGGTTGTGTGCTTCACAAGTGGAGGACAGCATTCAACTCTGCCAGGAATATAGGGAAGAATTATCTTGGGGGTGTACGTCATGGGAATGTGGTCTGCCTCCTGCCACCTCCAGTGCCGTAAGCCAATTTACTATTTCAGTGCAATTGGCTGAAGACAAAACAATGCTCAGACAAAGACAAGTTTCAAGCATACCTTATTCTGGAGAGTGTATTTATTGTTCCGGGGGGGAATTCAAGGACTTCCTGCCACCTTAGATAGCCCATCTCCAAGGAGCCAAAATAAGTCCTTCTGCCCTACCTTCAGCAGGTGGTCAAAAGTGCCAGGCAGCCAGTTGTACCACTCACCTGGGCAGAGAGGAATTTTCCTCCAAGATTTTATGGCAAATCAACACAAAATTCAGCCACCATGGTATTTGCTTCCTAATACTTGCTGACACACTGACAGAAACAAAGTCAAAAAGGCATTCGAAAATGTAAAAGAAGCGTTATTGTATTATCAAAATAACTGGATTAATTGTAATGGGGTGCCAGCTACATTTCAGCAGTAACATTGGTGGATTGCTCCTGCCTTGGCCGATTTCTGCAATCACTCCTTTGCCACTGGAACTTTCTCCTCCCCTTTAAGCACTCTCTTGTGCACCCCCTTCTAAAGAAGCCCTTGCACAATCCTTCCTCTGTGGCTAACTATCGCCCGTTCTCCATCACTCCTTTCCTGAGCAAACTCTTGGAAAAGCTGGCCATCTCCAAACTTAATCTACATACTGAATCTGTTGGTTGCCTCCATGACCACCAGTCTGGCTTCAGAGCTGCCAGAAGCACGGAAACTTCTCTGCTGAACACCTGTGAAGACTTGCTCTCCAATCTTGACTCTAATCTCCCTACTGTCCTCATTCTGCTCAGTCTCATTCTCCTCGGTCTATCCTCTGCTTTTGACGCGGTCAACAATGCCATCCTGCTCAATCGCCTTCGCTACATCCTTGGTATTACTGATCAGGCCTTGGCCTAGTTGACCGCCTTTCTCACTGACTGACCCTCTCAGGTCCAACTGGGGTCTTTCCTCTCTTCTATCTCCCTCTCTACTTGTGGTATTCCCAAGGGGTCTAACCTCTCTCTCTTCAACCACTACCTGGTACCTCTTGCCCACTGCATCGCTGCTTTCTGCTCCAATTTTCAATGTCATGTGGAAGACACTCAGCTCTCTGTCAGGCTCCCCTCAGCCACCTCTGCTTCTTCTCTCATACCAGACTGTCTGGCCACAATTCAGGAATGGTGTGCCACCAATGATCTCTGCCTTAATGCCAGTTATAATGAGATCCTCCTTATTGGGACCCCTGCTCCCTCCTTTCCTATCTCGCTCTCTCTGGCCGTCCACTCTGGGCCCTATTCCTGCTCCTTCCTGTGAGGCTAAGATCCTTGGTGTCATTTTCGACTCCACCGTCTCCTTCTCTCCTCAAACCTCTGACATCTCTAAGAAGTCAAACTATCAGCTTCACCTCCTCAGAGATATTCTTCCTTTTCTCACTTTCCCGCAGAAACTCACTGTCTCTAGAGCTCCCGTCCTCTCTAGGGTGGACTATTGCAACAGTGTCTTTCTAAATCGTCCTGCCTCCACTCCTCGACTATTACAACTTATCCAAAACAGGGCTGCAAGTCTTGTCCATGGCCTCAAGCCCATCGTTTCTCTACAGCTCTGAAATCTCTTCACTTGCTCACAGTGGCTGCAAGGATCAGGTTCAAGACCCATCATAAGGCTTTCTGGGGCCTGGGGACACTCTACCTACAACCTTCTCTTCCGAAACATCTTCCTTCTCAAGCTCTCTGATCATCCACCTCCAACTCTCTGAGGGTCAGGCGCTTCTCCAAGCAGAGAGTTGGGGGCAGATCTATCTCCTCGGCTGGGGCCTCCCTCTAGAACAGCCTCCCTGATTCTCTCAAACTTGAGCAGAATCACTTTTGGTTCCGGAAGCAACTCAAGACCTTCCTTTTTGCTTCCTCTCCCCTGCTGATGCACCTGACTGCCCACGCACTGGTCACCTGTTCACCCTCTGAACTCGGTCACATGCTCCTAAAAGTCCAGTTGCCCTTGCACTGCTTCCAGGCTCCCCAGCACTTAAAGATCTGTATCTGCAGCCCTACAGTCCCTTCTCTCTGCACTTATGAGCCACCGCTGGCTGCACTTGTGAGTTAACTGTACTTCCCCGTTCATCTCCGGCCGAACACTTCTCCCCTTCCTTCTTCCCTGCAATTGTGCGATCTGAATGGCGCAAGGCCTAGTAAGATCAATTTTTTGTCCTCCCTTTGTTTCCACATATCATATCATGTGCCATTTTAAACACGCATGCTGTGAAAAAAAAATGATTTTTACACATGCCACGGAAAACTGACCTGCCACAAATTCTCTTGTGGGAAGCATGAACCATAACAAAAACATCACTTACTCTCAGAGATGGACCACGTTAATTTGGATATTTCGGGTCTGCAAAGTAAGCAGGGGCTGCTGGGGTTTGGGTCTCCTTCTCCATAGCAGAGTCCTTCGATGTTGCAGGTTTTCTCCTGTATAGGAAGGAGGAACAAAACAACAATAGCATGAACCGACCTATTTTAGATCCAAAAGTGTAGGAAGAAGCTTGATAACATGTTTGTATATAAAAGTATAGTTTGCAGTTAGTGCAGTTCATCACATATGCAAACATTCCTTTTATGTTTGCACAACAGTGAAGCAAATAGAACCCATATGTGGTTTGAATTGGGGTAGTAAAATAACTAGATAGTAGCATACTACAAAGTCTTACTACTAAATACCAGGAGTCCCTCGGTCATGGTGAGCGAAGAGTGTTTTCTTCCAGCAGCAGGTAAGCATAGAGGGGCTTGTGGCTCCCATAAAATGTTCATTAAAACGATATTTTATAAAAAATGAGATGCTTATCAACATATCTGATCTTGCTCACGTGGATGTGTTATTCGTTTCCAGATCAGACCTCAAATGGATTATCTGAATCAGTATTTCTGTTTATCTGCTTGAGCACAATCTCATCATGGCTACTAATGATTTGGGGATGGTTGAAAGTCTATTCATGGATTCAGTCAGTCAAAAATACCATGACGAAAAAGCATTCCTGAGAGCATATATGCTTATTTTCTGGTTAATTTTAATATAACATCACATGCCAAATTGTTGGTTGAAGATATAGAATATGTGAGCGTGAAATATATTTAACGTACAATTCTTTATATATCCATGCAATTATCCCCACTCAAACAGATATGTTCTTGTTTGTGCCACGTTCACCCACTGCAAATCAAAATAAAGTTTGTGCAAATTGCCAGGCAACATTATTTCCATCTGCATGCATAGGTGAGTAAATAATCGCATCCAGTGGCTTTAAGATGTAACTCTGCTGGCAAATGCTGTGCTTTAAAACAAATTATGCATATAACTAGCACATGTGTGTAGTTCTTGAGCATTATTTTGATTTACATGTCACATCAAATTATTTTTAAGACATTGCTGGATCCTGAGCCTTCATCCTTTTGTTAGGTGTTGCCATTGAGATCTTTCAGTCTCTCCGGAGAGATGCCACTCTCGGAGTGGACCGTTCCTAGTCGAGTGGATGTTGTACATTTTAATGTAAACGAGTTAGGGAAGTATTCCATTTGTTGGGGTTCTGCTGTTCTCATTTATGGGACTCCTAAACGTTTTGATTTTTCTTGAGCATTTTTCTGTTCTGTATATTTAACCTTGTTTTGTGGTCAAATGGATGTCTACTGAAGTCTCCTTGCCACTAAATCCTTTTTTCCTATACTGTCCTTTGGAAACCCATAAGGCTCCTAGGACAAGGGCGTTGAACTTCTGAAAGTCAATTTGAAACCTCCACAATTGATCCGGTTTCACTACTAGGACTATTGGCAAGGACTAGAGACTGTCATGACTCTATTATATCAGAAGCCAGCATCTTTTCCACTTCCTGTCAAACTATTTCTCTATGGGCCTCAGGAAATCAATAGGGTTTTAAATTAACATCCCTACCCGGAGGTGTTCGGACATAGTGGTAAAACCCTTTCTCTCATCCTGGTTCACTGTCAAACACATCCAGGAACTGTCTAAAAGCGGTTTGAAGTCCTCTTTTTTATTGAACAAGAGATCAGCAGGAATTTAATTGATCCCACATCATCTAGAAGACTGACCATCATTACAGAAGTGGCTTCAACTGGATCTTCCCTCCACTCTTTTAAAAGATGTACACGATACATTTGAATCTTGGCCCTTCTATCTGGCTGTGAGACATGATAATTACAGGGACCAGCTTGTTCAATGATCTCATAAGGACCATGCTACCGGGACAACATCTTATGCTCCGAGGTGGGAAGGAACACCAATGCCTTCTGATCGATAGAAAAGGAACGGGTGACTGCCTTTCAGTCATAATTGGCTTTTTTGTGTTCTTGGGACTTACTAAAATATGAATGTACTCTGGATCTAACTGCACCCATATGTTCCTTTAGACGTTGTGTGGTCTGGTGTAGGGGTAATATAGTTTCTTCTTGCGCTTCCAACATATCGAGAACATCGCTGGGCTCACGCACATAGTTCAAATGTTGAGAAGCTCAAGGAGTCATGTGGAGTTTTCAGGCCAGAAAATAGGGCCTACGGTATCATCATGTCCCAATTCCTCCCATATGCTTAAACAAGCTTTTTAAGGACAGTCTTTGGTGTTTTATTAAACCATTCTACTAACCCATCAATTTGTGGGTGATTCAACCATCAATTTGTGGGTTCTGAGGGTTTTGATCAGTAGAACTTGCTAAAAGTGGTTCCCTGATTGGTCAGGAATTCTTTCGGAAAGCCCACCTTGGAAAAAAAAAGGAAGACGATGTTTGAGGATCTGTTGTGTAGTGTTAGACCTCATTGGGAAAGCCTCTGGATATCTTGTGGCATAATCAACTATGACTAAAATATAGCTTTTCCCAATTTAGAAGGTACCACACAGCCAACAATGTCCATTCCTATTCTTGCAAAAAGGACATCAATAATGGGGAGAGTTTGAAAAGGAACTGGAGGGGGAGTAAGGGTAGCAGTTTCCTGACTCAGTGGACACGTCAGAACAAAAGCATTTGCATATACTCCTGGCCAATAAAATTGACTTACTATTTGCCCTTGGGTCTTAGCAGTTCCTAAATGTCCAGCCATAAGATATGCACATGCATTTTCTTGAACCATCCTCATGTGACTGTCGGGTACTACAATTTGACCAGTATCATCCTATACAGCAAACTATGCTTAATGAAAGAAATGGACTCTCTTTTGCTCTTCCCTCTTTCTCTGAGGTAACTTTGAGGAGAGCCCCCGCTAACATTGGGTCATTATGTTGTGTGAAGATCAAGTCGTACATGATTTCTATTTAATTTTCATTGATGGGGGTCTCTACTACCTCAGGAGTTGTTACTGGTTCTATGTTGCTCCTCCAAAGCCTTTGGTTCCCCCATCAGTGCCTTCTATCTCAGTTCTTTCTACCATGTTGGGGAACATAGATTTCTCCAAAATACATAGAGCTATTTTGTCTCTGGCTTTAATGTGATATGCTTGTTTGCCATCATTTTGTATTAGTATCTTAATATCTGCTTCTATAACACCAGCCATCACGTTTTGGGATTAATACTAAGTCTGTTGGTATCAATTGTTTTTCCCCAGGTTCCAGGATTACTTTCCCTACTAGTTGAGAGAACAAAACCTATTGTCTTCTTAGAGGCTACTGAAGTATTACTGGTGCACTCACTATGTTTGGTAAAGCCAAGGGTACCCCAGTTTGCATCTACCAGGTCTGATCCCACATGTAAGGGTGCAAAAGTAAGGCTCAGACACAAAGGTGCCATAGTTTTGGTTACAAACTTTTATTTACCAGTAAAAGGGTTGCGAAAATGGCCTTGCTATCTCTAAAGTTCAGAGGGGTTTCCCTGCCTCAAAGAATAAACTAGTTAACAAGTCAGGATAACAAATAAAGAGTCCACCACTGACCCTAACACTAATAACCTAAAACAAATGTGTAAGGGTGTTCTCTTCCAAATTAAAGTGGTAATGACAGTTCACGTGAACAGAAAGATCCCAATGTCTTCGGTGATCAAAACAACAAAAGAAATGCTCCACAATGTATAACTCCAAGGGTCAGGGGTTAGCTCCATTCAACTGGATTTTGTCTGCTTTCTTTTCCTTTCTTTATCTCCTTGGGGCAAGACACGTTGTTTTCTTGGACAAACATCACTGTACTTTTATATTTTTTTTATGGGTGCAAGCCCCAGACTTGCAGTTGTACATTATACCAGCTTGGTGTACTCTCCTGCCAAGCGTAGGTTTTCTTCTGATCTGTCTATTTCGCTTTCAGGGTCCCAGACTCTCTTATTATCAAATTCTCATGTGGGCGCACGTTCCAGACTTCCAAAGTGTGCACGCAATAGATTAGTTTACTCTTCTGCCAAGCATACAATTGGTTGTCGACGGTCTCTTTTTCTCTCTGGGTCTCAGACCTTCTTATTATTCGGCTCTCATATGGGTGCAGTCCCAGACTCGCAATGCTCTTGTGCAATAGCTTGGTTTACTCTGCTGCCAAGCATATGCTCCCTTCTGTACTGTCTCTGCCTTTCTCAGGGTCCCAGACCCTATATTATCTTGCTCTCATATCTGTGCGGGTTCCAGACCCTCTTATCCTGTGTTCTTCAGTTGCACCCCAATACCTGCAGGACCACCAGCACCTCTCGGGTTGCCCGGATACCTGTTTCTGTGGTTTGCGTCTTCCGAGCAGTGGTGCTTCCCTATGCGGCTCTGGCAGCATTGGGGCATTCTCTGCGATAGGTGGCATCCCCGCCAGTCAATTTGTGTTTGGGTTTCTCTTCTTGGTGGCTGTCACTCTGCCAGTCTGTTCTCTCTTCTAAGGGATACAGCTTTGCTTTCTGGTGGCTTTCCGGATCTGGGGGCACCCAGAGGTTTGTTCGGGCAGCAAGGAAAGTAGCTCATTCTCTGTGGACTACCTTTGTGTTCCTGTTCGCCTCTGTGCACAGTTTCTCCTGCTGTGGTCCACTGTTCGATGGGTCAGCGTCTCCTTGGTTTCCTCGTCAGAGGATGGCTCTCTCCATGTTGTTTTCCCTCTGCCGTTTTGTATTCCCCTTGGGCAGTCCAATGCGGTGAAAGACTAGACCGTTCACTTTGGTTCTCTGGAGTGATCTTCTTACTCCTAGCCATCTTCTTCTTCACAGTATTTGTATTGGAGTTATATATGAAAGAGTTGGTAGGGCCGCCAGTCAGATATAACATACCAGGTTGGTTGACAGGTTGGTTGACCTCACAATAAAAGGCATTGGTGATGATTGGGAACAGGCAAGGAGAGTTTGGTTTGGGGAAGGAGGGAGGGTCTAATAAAGCAGAGGAATACCATGTTCTTTGGGAATGGTCATCCGTAATCCCATAAGGGGTACCTCTCCCTCTACGGGAGAAGGGACGACAACCACCGATTGGTCACAGATTGTACTGTAGAAAAAGTGGTCCTAATTTGCATCTGAGCACTTTTATTTTAGAATGCCACCTTGCCTCTTAGATAAACTCTCTAAATAAGTCTAAAGCCTGTGTTTACCTTCACCTTGTTTTTATCTTTGGATGATATATAGCCTTTGTTGTTTACATTTCTTATTCTTTTGCTCATATATTTTTCTAAGTGGGGGTGCTCCAGTTAGCTTTCCGTCTGTTCCTATAGATTTTATTAGGTCTTTTGTGGTTTTATTTACGGTCTAATCATAAGGCGTTGTTTGTGAGTTGGCATTTACTGCTGATTTTAATTCTTTGGGTTTGTTATGTATGAATTGCTACTCTTCTTTGGTTCCTATGGTTGGGCTTTTCGCAAAACAAATGTGACATCCTTCTATGAAGGTCTTACAGTATGCACGTACTGATGGTGACAGTGCAGGGGAACAAAAGAGGATTCCTGCGTCTGAGTTTCCAATAACAAACAAGTATTCTTTTGTTTAAATGCCAGTTTAGGACTAAATGTGGAACCACAGTAAGATATGTTGCTGTGAAACAAAGTGAGGGGCAGTAGAACTAAGCAAGAGGAGGGGACGGTTTGATGGCTAAACACCAGTGCCTGTTAGGATGTCACCGTGTTATGAATTTAAGAACCAGTTCATAAAGAGGGTATCAGGGAAACATAGTCACTGACTTAGGTTTCTCTGCTCCTGAGGATTCCCTCTCAGACCAGCAGCAGACATTCAGTCACTAGGATGTGCACTGGGACCAGACAATTCCAGAACCACATACGGGCTCACACACAAACTCCCTCTTTGCAAAGGAAAGCAGGAGCTGTAAGAACGCAGGTGCTGTACCCAGAAAGAGATTCCCATGTTTGTCACTTACCAACCACAGAGGGCAGGAAGAAGGCCAAAGAACAAAATGGCCAAAGGACAAGCAAATACCTTGTGGCAAAACCATCTTAGGGTGCTGCCCACCTTTATTAGCCATTAATAGCCATTTATGGCAAATGCAAAAAATGCATAAATGCACGTGTAAAAAGCTATAAAACACAGTTGAAAAATATCTGCTGCCACCAGCTCATCCTGGGCACATTTAAAATCTAACCACAAAGCTATTGGAGGAAACTTTATAACAATACAAAGGGCCTCATTACGACCCTGGCGGTAGCCGTGCCCTTGTTAAGGGCACGGCTGCCGCCGGTAATGATTTTTTACCGGGTCCCAGAAAAGGGCAATAACCGGGTCATGCCGACCTTGGCAGACCCGGTAATTGGCCTTTTCTGGGACCTGGTAAAAATTCATCCCCATTCCCATTGAGCCCAACAGGCCTCAATGGGAATGGGGAGGATGCTAACAACGGGCCTGTTAATGACGAGCCCGTTGTTAGCATCCTGGACTGCTAGCGGGACCCGCTAAGGACGCCTGGTCTGACCAGGCGTCCTTAGTGGGTCCCGCAGCAGTCCTCGTAATAGGGCAGCCCGTAATGAACGGTGCCAGTCCCGTACCAGCACCGTTCATTACGGGGCCGCCAGGGTCCTAATGAGGCCCAAAGTATCATAACCACACTTCACTTTAGAGTGATGTGTGCAATTGTGACAATACAAGAAATTCACTAAAAGGTTCAGTTTTATTAAAGCAATTGTGTTACAACTTAGATGCATGGCATACTGCAAAACATTTAGGAATGATATTTAAGCTCATACCTTTAAAGTACATAAACCTTCAGATTGTGGGTCACAGGTTTGGCAGGCTCCATCAAACAGCGACATTATTTTAGGGTTACTGTAGACATAACCATCATTAGAAACCTGTAACAAATAAAGATGCCCACATCATAAATCCTGAAGCAAGACCATATGATCAGGAAATGAATGCACATCACTGTAAGCAAGTCTTATTAAGTCACTCGTAAAGTCTGTCTCTACCTTGATTTGCCACATCACAATCGGTTTATCATCCACCAGATCCACACCATCCGAGTGTTGCCCATCAGACGGCAGTTGGCAATCAATGGCCCTGCTGTTCCGGAACGCAGCATGCATAACCTCAGGCTCAGCCAGAAACCACTTACCATCGGAGTACTACATTGAAAGAAATAACACAAACATGTCACTATTGCAAGAACCATAACAATTGCTGCAATAAAGAAGCATAGGCTATGTTTGCACACATGTAGGGTTCAGGGATTTTGAATAACAGCAATTCATCTGAGCAGGTCCACAGAGCGTAAAGGTAACAGTACACTAAGGGGTAAATGGTTTATTATTTGCTCTTATTTTCTGGGGGGTGCTAAGAATGTTTGAGAGGGGTAGTGGAAGACAGGAGAGCACGTTCGATTCCTCATTTTCATTGCTGCTCCGCCCACAGAACCACCCAATTTTACAAATGCATGAGATTTTCCTGCAGGTGTAAAACAAATGGATTCCTAGGGAATCTGCCTGCATTTAGCACCTGGTAAAAGCAGTTGGATTCCATAGGAATCCATTGTAAATGCCATCTGCAAAAATTCATTTGCAGGCCACATTTACATTTTTCACAAAACAGAGAGTAATAAGAAAGAGTAAAGGTAAGTATGCCTGTATTTCCTCTTTCCTCTTTCCTGTTACACTGTTTCATGAACGTGGAAAATTGTATGCAGGTTATCGCAGCTTATAAGTGCAAACAGCGGCAGTCCCCTGCAATAAATTAGAATGTTTAATAATATTGATATTGATATTTTATTTCTATCGCACTCATACACAAGTGTTTCAGAGTGCGACAAGGCAAGGGAAGGGGAACAGGAGAGAACAAAATAACGATCTTACACACTCAGTGGGCCTCATTCTGACCCCGGCGCAAAGGGATACCGGGCACCGGTAAGGACACCGGTGCCGGTAATCCCTTTGCGCCTTATTCCGAGGTCCTCCAACGAGACCCGTAAGCTACGTTTGGTCGGACCAAACGTACCTTGCGATTCCCGTTACGGGAGCAGGGCGCAAATAACGGGCTTGCCATTAACGAGCCCGTTATTTGCGCCCTCCCCATTCCCATTGAGCCCTATGGGGGCTCAAATGGGAATGGGGATTGCCATTTTCAATGGGGACTTACTGGTCCTGCAAAGGTCGGAATAGACCAGTAAGTCCCAATTGAACCAGGGCGGACTCAGTACCGTTATTGGAGGTAGTCATGGCGCTAATAGCGGAATGAGGCCCAGTCTGTTTCTGTCTTCAAAGTTTTCTTTGGGGCATTAAGAACACTGTTTTTAACTTACTGGTTTCTCCCCTCCTAAGAATGGGCCTTAAATGCTCAAATACAAAACACATGAGCCAACAAAAGCTTACAGATTATTTGTTTGCCTAGATTTACAAAAGTACTGCTACACCCCAAGCATGGGGCTGGGATATTGCTAGTAACTGATACACCATTATATTGCATTCAATTCTACTATAAAGCCGACAGCCAGTAGTACTTTTGTACTCTAGCACCTTGAAGCGTCTCATGTGCTAGCTGGAATTACCCATAATGATCTCAGAACCAAATAACCGGACATACTCAAAGAATATAGAAGTTTATCTTCATGTATACAATGAATTGTGTGTTTGAGGCCTGCTCATTTCCCCATGTATGTTCACCATGAGCTGAGGCCAAACCCTAAGGAAAGTAATTAAAGAACATATGACATGGTTAACGTCTAGATATATAGCACCCTCTTCAGTTTTAATATTCTGACTGTCAGTGAACAAAACCACCTGGCCTATATATGTCAGTGAACAAAAACAAGTGGCCCAGATATGTGATCTCATCAGTGATGTCATCAATGACATTTGTGATGGCATCTTTGATGTCCTGGGTGTTAGTCTTAGGAGTGCACGGTGTTGGCATGAGTTATGGTTGCTTAACATACCATAATGGCGAATTTCAGGTTTTTTTTGGTTTTACTTGTAACCATAATGTCCCTAAAACAATGTTTTTTCATTGAATTTCATAGGTTTTTATTAGTGTAACTTAACCATAACGTCTCTTTAACAATGTTTTTTCATTGTATTTCATAGGTTTTTATTAGTGCAATTAACCATAACGTCCCGTTAACAAAGTTATTTCACTTAATTTTAAAGGTTTTTATGAGTGCAACTTAACCATAACATCCCTTTAACAAACTTTTTTCATTGAATTTCATGGGTTTTTACCACTGCGTGCTATTTTCCTATAACTTACTGATACCATACTTACCCAATATAGCATTATTTGTGTCGAATTTACAAAGTGTCACCTTAAACTCTGCCATTTCCCACCTTCTACAATCAATTTTAACACTTCTACACACTTTTTGCAAATATTTTAACTAATTTTGCATCCGTCGACGTCTACGAACATCTGACTTCATTGCGGACCTTCCGGACAGTGCCAGATGACCATACGTTGGCGCGCGACATAATGACGTGTCCGAGGGTCTGGAACGGTGGATACCGGCCGACAGCCCAGGTTATCAGCCCAAGCGAAGCGAGGGTGGATAACGAGGTCTCTGGACCATTATACCCCCATTCCAACCCCTGTAATGGGGGATGAAGGGCATTAGCACCCTAGGTTCCCAACCCAGGAAACCAGGGTGCTGAAAAAAAAGATTTTTCTTCCTACACCGGGACGCCTGCGGCATTCCGGTGTAGGAAGGAAAATCCCTTTCCAAGACGGCCACCAAGGAAAGGGAAAGCGAGGGTTCCATACAGGGCCCCTCTTTGCTTTCCATGGTAGACTGCAGAAGGGAAAAAGAAGACTCTATGGCCATATTACCACAAACACATTTTTCTTTCCTTTCAAATGTATGCTAATTTCTAATAATGTTACCATCAAAGTCAGTCCCAGGTGCATATGGCCACTTTAATCCTATGTGTTGCCCCTTGTGGTCATGGGCAGTAGCCACATTGTCCGGATCATGACCTTATACCATGACCACGACATTCTGGCCACTGCCATGGCTACAGCCTACCCCTCAGTCACCAAAGCTATATTGCTATGTTTTTTAACTACATTATGACACTTGTCAAATAAGAAAACACTTCCACATTTGCAAAACCATGCTTTTCGATTCTTGCCAATGAGCCTTATACACATTTGCTGGAAAGCCACCCAAGTTTTATTTTTTCAAAACTGTCAAATGAATGCACATACAACCGTCATATAAGCTGTGCACAAAATCTCAACAAACTTTGTGAAATCATTGGAAAGCAAGGCATAAATATTCCACCCATCATCATCACTCCTGACCTCCCCAAACATTGTTTCATAAGTTTCACAAGTGCAATGTTAAGAAAATATAAATTTGCTGTGAGGGTTAGACCATGTATTTTTATACATATGTTGATCTATCGCAAACATTTCCAAATCACCTTACCTCATGTCGCCTCTTTTAGAAACATATGAAATCTGGCTAAGGGGCGCGTCCATCTTGTGCTATTCTCATCCATTGCTGCATCTGCCTAAGGTAAACTGCTGTGACGTTGCTAAATCATATGACCCTCACATAACAAACCCTAGTGATATCCAACACCTTTCTCAGTGACGTTCCTCTTCAGCGAAGGCAAATGCGCCCAAATCACCTAAGTGACGTGACGCAGAACTCGAAAAGCAACACACATCGACTAACAACATACCGCGTCAGAATTTGAATTATTAAACCGGTCTTTAAAAGAAATCAATAACACTGTAGAATTTGTAACTTCATTTTATTTCACAATGAACTCTCCGAGAACATCCGACTATTCCCATATTCAATGAAATCGCAAAATTGTTTCTTCGCTTGTAGTCGAAAATGTTAATCGTGATGCACACATTGTTCGTTTTGCATACACAAAGTGTTTGTTTTCAATAAAGCAACCGCTTGGGTCGCACAGTGAATTCCAGGGCGTCTGCAACAACTTGGGCCTAGAGCACCATAAAAGATGTTATGTTACTCCTAATTGCGAGTGCAGCGTACGGGCACATGGGTCCTGCACGATCGTCCCACAAAACAGTCACAGTGAGCCAGCCGTTGACGACCAGGTGCACCTGGCGAATAAAAAACCCATCAGTTGGCAACTGGAATCCATGGCAATCGCAGTAAGGCAGGATGTAGCTATTTTGAAAACATAACAGAAAATAAGTATCAATACCTGACCTTTATCACAATATATCTATTGATTTCTTAATTCGGCATATAGTTTAAACTAACAATTAGCATACACATCAAACACTCTCAAAAAAGACAAAAAGAACGTGGAAACTGATACATAATTGGATATGGTCATACATGACATTTTAAAGAAATATTAGCGTTCAACCTGGGTGAATCTAGTGATACTCTACATACACTTACATTCTGCACTCCCGATAGCTACATAAAAAAGACAACCACACAGAAAGATAGTACGTGAGGTACATTTCCAAAATAAATGTTCAGCTAAAAATAAGTTAATGCTCATTTCAGTGTACAGTCGTTAAAAGCAAACGTACATGATATTCACCGTCTCCATTCTTTTCGCGTAACTCAGACCGTGATGCTCAATGCGCTCGGACCAAAGATTCTTTCTGAACTGATTTTACATGTTCCTTACACACTTTTGGAATGCATAACCTTATCAAATGTTCATTAGTACAAACCTCCTCTCACTGCATTTCTCACAAAATATTCCCTTTCTCTCAAGGTCAAAAATCAAATGACCCTTACAGTTTCTGGCCCATGCGTGGGCTTCCTTAGCTCGCAACCAAAAAATCAAAGCTGGTGACCTTCACTCAGAATCTAAATACATTCTCACTTTGCAACAACATGGCTCAACGCATTCATGAGAACTTGTAGTGGCATACAGGTGCAGTGCCGCTGTTTCCATCAAACACTGCAGGTGGCTGCCTCAGATGCCAGGCTCTTGGGGCGCCAATCTGACTTGAATATTATTTTTAATACATTGTAAAACAGACACATTAGTCCTTCACCTGTACTTTACGCACATTATAATAAGGAACATCTCCAAATGTACTGTATGACTTTCGTGACAAAAAAACACAATTTATTTGCTTCTTGCTGCCACATCCCATCACATCCTCATCAACCCTCACCTTTCGAAACAGTATTTGATAAGGTTAACAAGTGCAATGTGGTGTGTTGTTGTATGTTTTTTCGAAACAGTATTTGATAAGGTTAACAAGTGCAATGTGGTGTGTTGTATGTTTTTTCGGCGATGTCGGCGGACAGCAAAACACGGTTGAAAGATGGTGGGTGCATTGGAACAATCTGACGCACTTCACGCTCTTCACCATCCAATGAGTGAATGCGTCACATGTCCGCGGACTTGACGCAAGCCGATTACCCAATCGTTATCTTGTCCGCGGGGCGAACAGGGACGTATGTCTGCGGAGCGGACATAGATATCACTAATTTTTAGAGACCTACTTTTTGGTCGTTTTAAAGAAAACTACTGGACGGATTTTCATCAAATTTACAAAAGCACGCTTTCGAGACCAAGCCGCTGCTCCTGCCGCAAATGTGGTGAAAATCCGTCCAGCGGTTTGGGCTGTAGGCGTGTGCAAAGTTTTTTCCCCCATGCAGTCTATGGGAAAAAAAGACGTTTTGGGACCCCCCCTTTAACTTTCCTCCCTGGATCAAATCTCACCAAAGAAATTCAGAGAGGGCCATATACTTTTTTTGCAAAGTTTGGTGAGGATTCGTCCAGGGGGAGCAGAGTCATAAGCCGCCCAAAAAGTGCTCTTCCTATGGAAACCGCAACTTAACCATAACTACACAGCCACTACTGTGGCTGTGTAATAAGTATTAGTAATATCACTGGATGCCCCTTATCGAATAGGCTCGCCTTGAACCACCTCTAAATATGTATAGTACAGATTATAGCAAAATACCCGCAGCGGGTTGGCCTGTGCAACAGTGTATAACATGTTGCTACATAGACCCTCTTATGGGTTAGTATTCTCTCCCAAAACAAAACTCAGGAGCAGAAACCAAGGTCAGACTACTGCCCACTTGCCCAATGAGTCCATCATCTCTCATCGGACAGGACCCAAGCCAAGACTTCTTCTTTATAGTTGACCTTGCAGCCTGCTCTCTGGTCTTGGACTTTCAAGGGAGTTTAAGTACACCATTTTCTTTGTCTGGAGCTTAATGAATAGTCCTTGTTTTCATATTCTGAGTCACACAATTTTGGCCATTGTGTCCTTTTATTTACTGCTATTTGATTTAGTTAAGCTGGGTGTCATTACCCCTCTTGGCTTCTGTAGACCTGCTCACTTCACCTTGCAAGGGCTTTTTGCATCTTTGATTGTCCAATACTTGGCTCTTGCAGATGGTTTCTTCTTTGCTTAATCTAAGAGAAATATGTATTAAGTACATGGCTTATCCTCTTGACTCATTTTGTGCCTTGTAATTATTCCTTGAAGTGGCATCCTTGATCCCAAACTAACAGACTCCTCTGTGTTCCTCACACAAAGCTGTTTTCCAGCATCTTCTTACTCTGCAGCCCTGATCTGTCTCTGAGGTAGCATGATTGGTTTCAACATGAGTCTGACGTCCATCTTATTATCATGGCCATGTTATGTTTTCTTCTGCAGCAAATTTCTATATGTCTCAGCTACCTTGCATTTCTGTGTATATACATTTACTTCATCTCGTATCACTTATTCCTTTGGTGCATATTATTTCTTCACATTTGATTACATGTTTCTCTTATCACTCCAGTTACATCTATATCCTTTAAGTATTTGCATATCGTTTCAGTGCATCTTCGTGTCTTTCGTTAATGACATCACTCTGCCCTTGTCCAATTTCACTTATATCTCTTCGATGTCCAATGGTGTGTGTAGACATCCTTCCACTCTTTCCACTATTTCAGTGTGGGGGCACATTCAATATGGTTGTCTAAGTGCATATCGTCTTTCATACACTTGATGCAGTATTGGGACAATACCTGGCGTCCCACATAGAGCTCTTCTCCTGCTATTCCAATATGATGGAGGTGAGGAGGCGGGAGCTAGGGATGACGTGTCCATCTGCACCTCTACTCTTCCATGAGGATTGACCTAAATGAGCTTATAAAGATAAAGAAGTATGTGTATGCTTCATGTACTGGCATAGGCAGCTCATCTTGTCAATCTGAACCTTTCTATTGTTTCTGCTTAAAGTGTTCATTCTTGACTCACGTCAGTTCTGATATTGTATGACATGTTCAAACTACTGCTGTGGTAATATGTTATTTTAAGCATTGTAAGTATGGCATGTCAGTTGAAGTTGTAGTCACATAGCTTGTAGCATGACAATTGTAAAACAAATGATCATTGCGCATTGAAAGAGAGTGCCAGCTCCTGGTGTTGATACACACAGTAGACATATTCCCATGAAAAGAAAAACAATTTTCTGATGAAAGGACATTATGGCAACACAGCTATATGTACATGGGAAATACTGAAATTAGCCAGTTATGGATGATAAGGCAGCTGTAAGAGGTATTGTGCTATCACATTGTCATTAACCATGCCCTGCAGTGTGTACAACAGTGCTATGCCCATGAACAGTTTTAGGTAACAATTGGTTCAGCCACACTGTGTGAGACTACACAAGACTTATCTGCTTGGTGTTGGTACCCACCTTTTCATATAGTTCTGTACTACACACGTTGATAGTGTGACTGAGCAGCCAGGCCTATCTCAAGAGGTATAAATGTGAGCTGTAGAGCTCTACAGATGAAATCCATCAATACAAGTAACACTTACACTCAAGGTTTTAGTTATAAATATGTATTTATTTATTTAACATCAGTTTTAAATAAGCATTATTCAAAAAGGCAATTGTTTGTAATAGTTCAAGCAAACTTTGGAATTACTTTTCAGAATCAATAAAGATGCTAATACATTTCTCCTACACCCTTAAGTGATTTCAATAACAAGGATAGTATTGCATTAATATATCACACCAATGTATGTTTCAGATTCTGAGTTTCAGGAAGGTTAAGGAAAATATAAAGGTTAGAACAGTTCCTTATAATGTGAGACAACTGAATCCTCCAATGAAATCTAGGTAAGCCTTTCCCAGCAATACCAGTATTCAACAAGCTACAACCTATGGAGGGACAAGCAATGCCATAATCAATGGATTCAGAAAGGTGACGTTAAGGAGCCAGGACAGCCAAAGTCATTTGGACAGACTCTATAGTTCTGATTCACTTCTTGGATAAAGTATTTCACAAAGTTAGATAGTTCAAAGGAAATCACTGAAGACATACAAGCTGTTAGGCCAGAGATGAAATCAACTCAGAAAGTTAAGCAAGTGCAAATCTCAAGTAAAAGAGCATGACTTAAGGCAAGAAGGTAAGTACCCCCAAGTCCAAACAGTACCTCTGGTTAGAAGAAAAGTGATCCAGCTGGTTTCCATCTTGCTACAGCAAAGCAGACCCAGGTTCCTGAGCCTCAGTCGTGGGGACAAGAGGGAGGATGTCTGGAGGGCTCCTGTGGTAATACCTGGGAAGGTCGACAGCTACGGGCTCTCTTCAATTCATCAGCACTTTGTGTTTCAGTACTTCGCAAACAGCACTGATGCAGATCGAATATCCTCAGTTGGTCTTTCCTTGCTCCGTCAGTCCGGCACTCTGGTGAGGGGACTCTGGATCAGGATTTCCTGCTTCTGGAGTGTCCTTGGGAGGCTCCTGGAGCTTTTGTCCGGATTTGTTCTGCGGCAGATGTTGCACTCGGTTATGGACACTCAACCCATGGCAATTTGCTTCTGCAGCAACGGAGAGGCACAGCAAGTCGGGGATTGTGCCAAAGTGGAGTTCGTCTCGGGGTTAGTTGGTCCCACTAAAACAAGGGAAGAAGTTGTCCCGTGTGGTTCTTCTCTGTCGATATGAAAAAGGAGGTCAGCACAGAAGCAGAGCTTCACTGGTACTTTGAAGTCCAGGAGGTTGCAGCAGGCTTCTCTTCACGATTTCTGCTTTGGTTGTTTCTTCCAGTGGTCGACTCTGCCGCTAGTCCCAAAACCCTCACATTTTAAGCAAGTTTTCCCATTCATGCACAGCCTAGGCTGTCAATCACACAGCGGCAAATCAGCACTGGTTTCATTCAGGTACTCCTAGAGACAAATGACAGGGGAGTTTCGGGACCCTCCCTCACATCCTGGAGCCAGGGGTGGGCTTCAGGGCTGAAGCCCGCCAAAGGAAAGACTCACAAAGGGCTCATATCTGTCTCAACGCACAGCGTAAAAGCAAAGAAAGACCTCACAAACAGAAATTGGTGAAAAAAAGAAGACAGGGGCCATTTTGACAAAATGGACACCCATGGGTGTTGTACTGCAGCTGAGGATTCAGCCTGCGGTAGAAAAGCACAAGGGTCGTAAACATTAAACCGTAAACATTAAACCACTGCCACCAGCCATTTAAAGTAGTGAGGGTAACAGAAAATTTTACTTGAGAAAGTAGGATAAGGGGCTACTAAGTATCCCCCAGCACTCCACATTAGATGGTGTATGCTGTACCTACAAAGTGGAAAGGTAAGTAAGATCAATTTCACCAAAAAGGATTTCTCAGTGACATGCACTGAAGTCGCTGTGTGTAAATATACGAAAAGCAGATGCCTATGGAGTTTTTCAGACTCCAAAAAGAGTGAAAACATAAAATCCAAATCAGGGAAAAACACATGAGAGAGTGAGAAAAGGTCCAACTCAGGAGTTATAATTTAAAAGTCCTAAGTCCAGTAAAAGAGCTTGAGGTCTCTAAGGTTGAAGGGAGTTAGCAGAGAAATTAAAATTCTCCCTAACAAGCATTGTGCCACGAGTGTAGCCCAATATTACAGGAATTATACCACTGTACAGTCTGGGAATGGCCTGGAAATATGACTTGTAGGTACTGCATAGCCTAAACACCATCCCAATATCCACTTTACCCTCAGAGCATCCACACACTGGTGCTAATGGCATCTGTGATATCATGCATGATATCATGTGCAGTGCACAGCAGGTGTGAGTAATAGTTACATTGCTTGCTATGACTGGAAAATGCCAGTGACTATTAGGTTTTGCCTTATTCCCATCAGGTCCCTTCAACTGAGGTTTCATTCTGGTAATGTGGACCATAACTTCCTTTTATGTGCACTGCACTGCACAAAACTGAGGCCCTTTTGCGATGGCCCACAGACGCAACCTACAACCACAGGTGACAAGGATGCTGAGGACATTAATACCTTACTGTTGGCATTCAGAATACTATTTAAAAAGTAAGTAAAAGGCAAAGTGTATTTAGTACACAAGAATTTACAAATATTCATAAGCAGGGCAAATAATTTCAGATAGCACTTAGAAGAGTCATTCAATTCAATAGGCTAAGCCAAAGTCTATAGGCAAAAACCTTTGTATAGGATGCAGCACTTCAGGTAAGTAAATGGAAAAGTCTTTGCACAGGTTCCTAGGAGTCTTTGATAAAAATAGGAACCAAATGTAGGGCCACAAGCTGATTAGACTTGTGAGTTGCAGAAGTTACAAGCACTTCCACAGTAAGAGGTAAGTTCTCTTAGGCTAGTTATACAGTACCTTAGTAAAGAAGAAAAAGATGCAGCTGAAGACTTCTGTTCCTGTACAGCTCTGCAGATCTCACTGTTCCTGGGCCTCAGTCGTGGGGACAAGAGGGAGTACGTCGGGGGACTCCTGCACCGTATTTTCACCGTCAAAGCTGGCTACCGACAAACTTTACTTTCAGTGGCTGTTTCGTGTTACAGCTCCTTGCAGTACAGAAAATAGCAATAAGCGTGGTTCCTGGCTGTCAAGGTGGAATTTCCTCACAACCGAGGTACCACACCCAACTGAGGGGGGTCAGGCTTGGTCAGTCCTGCTTAATGGGAGTTCGGAGGATCTTCCGAAAGCTTTAGGCCAGCTTACAAGCAACACACACAATCTGGTATCCCTCTCCCTGGCTCTACGGTTTCTTGCAGAAACTCTGAGGAAATTCAACCAGCTCTGAGATGGGTGTCCAGCTGGCTTACTTGGGAGTTGACTGGTCCACCCAACTCAAAGGGAAAAGTCGTCCTGGCAGGGCTTCTCTGTCGATACAAACTTGGCAATTCGGACCTGCAACAGGGCTTCACCGGGCAAACCAAGGGTCCAGGAGTTGCAGCAGCCATCCTCTTCAAGCTCTTCATCAGTTCCTTCATCCAGTGGTCGACTCTGCCTTCCAAGCCAAAAGACGTGCCTTTTATTCAGTTCTCTCCCATTCATTCCAAGCCTAGCTGCCACTCACCCACCAGGGTGGCTGTCCTTGCTCGACAGTCAGCCAGCCAATCATCACAGAGTGCATTTGGGTCTCCTATGAGATGAAGCACAGGTAGTTTTTGGTACCTTCTTCATTTCGTGCCTACCCCAGACACTCTGGAGCCAGAGGCGGGTTTCACCCCTGAAGCCTGCCAAAGGCAAATGAACAAAGAGACCAAACCTGGTTTGGCGTGCAGAGAAGAAAAACTCTAGAAGGACCTTTCCACAAAGACCTGGTGAAAAAAGAAGACCGGACACCATTTTAACAACGATGGCTAGACGCCATTTTGAAAAAGATGGATCCCGCGGTTAACGTTACCAGGTCTGCGAACGGTCGCGGTAAATGCAAGCCTTGGTAGTTCAAAACGAAACCCCTGCCACCAGCCAGTCAATTGAGGAAAGGGTAACATAAAAGATGTTAGATGAGCATTTAGACACAGTGGATACTAAGTAACCCCTCGAGCACTCCATTGTAAGATATGGCGTGCTGGGTCTAGCAAGTACAATGCTAAGTAGAGTCAATTTCACTCTACCGCTCTGGGAAACAGTAGTTGATACCAGAGAAGGTATTTAAACCTTGTGAAATCTGGAAGACTTCCCTGTGGCACTGCACTGGAGGTGCTTTGTGGCACAGTTGTAAAAGATGATGCCTATGGAGTTGGTTAGACTCCATAACCAAAAAGAAACAAACATAGAAAACACATTGAATTGAAAAGTTCAAAGTCACAAATTTTAACAAAAGAGCTGGAGGGCTCTAAGGTGGGAGGAATTTGCACATTTTTGAGAATTCGCCCTAACACTCGTCCCCCCAGACTAAGGGACAAGAGGATCTAATCCCCAACAGGACGGATCTCCTGTAGCAAGTCGGTTAAATGGCTTGCCGAGTACACCAGCAACTTTCTGTAACACTTGCTATGTCACCCTCTATCAGTTGTTTTCATTTGTAAGCTATACGCTATATGACCTACAGACCCTCTCTTATTTAAGGTTAGGGGATCTGATCTAACAGTCCCTCAGAAGTTGTGACAACCTCTGAACCTACAATAGGCTATTCAAGGGGTCCTTAGAAAGGAATCCCTTAGACCTAGAGGGGCCTCCATGGTTCCTCACCACCTCTCTCACAAGAGCAGGTTGGGTCTCAGATATATTGGGTGGAAGGGCTGTGGTCAAGGAAGGTACATGCTTCCACTTCCTCTGAGATCTGGCTTTACCTGGTTTAGAAGTTTCCCTCCTAACATTAGGATTTACACTGGAGTCTTCAGTAGAAGATCCAACAGTCTTAAGGTGTTTAGCCTTAGACCAATCTTTCCTGGATTTCCACAGGCTTTGAGAATTACCAGTTCTCATATGCTTAGAGAGGGTTCCAATTTGCCTATCCACCACTTCCTCAGAAGCAGGTTGGGTCAGAGACTTTACAACTGGATGGGCAATGATGGAGCTTGGTTGGTGCTCCCATTTCCCTAACATTCTAGCCTCAGATTTACCTTGTTTAGAGGTCAACTTACTAACACAAGGGCTCACAGTGGGGGTCTCTGTAGAGGGTACCACAGGCTCAGAGTGGTCTCTTAAGGTTGCCTCTCTAGCATTTTGGTTTGGTTCAGTTTCGTCTTACTGCGAGACCTGGGGGTACCGGACACTACTCCTAGAGATTTTTTGTCATTCCCCAACAGGACTCTCCAAGGCACCTCATTCTGAATACTGACAGGAATCCTTGCTGTCATATTGTTTCACTGAATGAGCTGGTAGAATTGAACCAAGTGTAGAGGGCCTCCAGCAAGTCTAGTGGGACCTTTGGGTGCCTTAGCAGAATCTTCAGGCTTAAAAAAGCTTTCATCCACAACTTTTCTGTTCGCTCCAGTGTCTCTCTTGGCAGGAGTATCCTGTCCATTTACAAGAACACTGCCCATACAATACTCCTTGGAGTTGTCTGGAATGGAGTCATACACATCCATTTTCTGATCTTTACACAGACCCAGGGTCTCTAAGGATATACTGGCTTGAACACCAAAGGGTTCTTCAGCCAGTAGGTGAAAGTGGACACTAGCCATTTGTACTTATCCCTCAGGGAAGAAGGCTAAGGAGGCAGTGCTGACCTCTGCAGGTTTACCCTGGCATCTGGGATCTCCTTTCAGATGGTCTACAGACCCACAGACATAGCATTTACCAGATGCTCTCTGGAATGAGGGTTTCTGCTGACCTCCCTCTGGTTTGGCACCAGAGAGTTCACTAGACATACCAGGTTTCCCATGGGATCTACCCTTATGTGGTTTGGGGGTCTCTCCTGGTTGGTTGGAATTAGAGATATCTTTATTCTCACCTTTGTGCTGCTTCCTCTCAACCTTTTTATGAGTGGCCCAAGAATACTTGAGAGTAGCCCTGTTGGCTACCCATGAGTCAACAGCCTTTGCCAGCTTCTTGGGATCAATCTGTTTAGAGTCAGCCAAGTACTGTCTCAGCTTAGGAGAGCAAGCATCAAAAATAGATTCTAACAAAAACAGATTTCTCATTCCTTCAAAAGAGTTCACTCTTTAACCCTTAACCCCACTATCTAAGTTTTTCAAATATTCACACACCCAGGTAGCCCAAGGGGTACCATCAGTATTTTTGAGGGTCCTAAACCTCTTAAGGTACTGGGAAGGAGTTTTCCCAAATCTAGCTATCAAAGCTAGCTTCACATTTTCCTACTCCAATCTGTCAAGTTCCCCCACCTCCATTACAGCATCAGTTGCAACCTGGGGGAGCCTAGACAAAAGCCAATAAATCAACTGATTCCCTGTGAAACCCTGAATCCCACAGTCATATTAAAAAAACACTCAAACATTCCAAAATATCAAGTTTCACCTCAAACATCTCACAGCTTCCTTGGGCATGCAAGGTCTCTTTGGACTGGAAGACCTAGAAGACTCTGGGATAGAAACATTTTCAAGAGAGGCTTTCTTCATTTCAAGAGCATGTTGTAATTCCATTTCCCTTAGTTTGAGATCCTGATGTTTGGCTTCAGCTTGGAGTTGTTCTCTTTTAAACTCTAACTCAAGTCTCATTTTTCAAGAGAGACACACTATCTCTGGACTCAGTACTACACCTGGTAGGGTCCCAGTGTCTAAAGGTTGAGGCATAAAGGCCTGTTGAGGTAAAAAGGGGCTCACATCCTGAGACTCCTCTAACTCTTTTGACTCTTCAATAACATTAGAGTTAGACTCTGAATCATCATCATCCTCATAATTTTCCACATTTCCTGGATTAGTAGGTGTGACAGGCCTACAACCCAGATTTTGATTTTCTAACACTCTTGCAATAAGTTCATTTTTCTTTCCTTTAACAGGGAGAGACCTGACTTTACACATTTCTATCAGTTGCTCTACTGTCAAAATGATCAGGGCTTCATGTCTGAAGTTATCCATATCTAGCATGTTACAATTGCTTTTCTAGTGGAGTTTAGCCTTGTGAAGGTTACTACTTGAACAAAGGTAAAGTAAACTCTAAATGTAACAACTCACCAATATATCCCACCACTGCCACCAGTGTTAGGCAAAGTTTGTATGCAGTACCCTCTGGGAACGCTACAAACAACTATGACTACAGGTATAGGCAACTCACCCTTTGGTATAGGCTTGTACTACACAGTTTTGATAGTGTTGAGAAGCCAGGCTTATCTCAAGAGGGGAAATGTGAGCTGTAGTGGAGTTACACAAAGATTCACAGTTAAAGGTATTCAAATAAACTCACACTCAAGGATTCTTGCATAAACAATCAATAATTTATTTATCAGTCAGTTATAAAGCCTTCTTCAGAAGGGAGCAATAGAATAGTAAGACACAAATATACTTCATTACTGTACACTTTGAGTTAATGGATCAAACAAGGCCCTTTTGGGATGGCCTACAGACACAACCTACACCCACAGGTGACTTCAGTAACAAGGAAGCTGGGGACATTAATACCTCACTGTTGGCATTCAGAATGCTCTTTAAAAAGGAAGTAAAAGGCAAAGGTTATTTAGAACACAAGAATGTACACATATTCATAGGCAGGGCAAATACTTTCAGATAGCACTTAGAAGAGTCATTCAATTCAATAGGCTAAGTAAAAGTCAATAGGCAAACATCTTTGTATAGGATGCAGCACTTCAGGTAAGTGAATGGAAAGGTTTTTGCACAAGTTCTTAGGAGTCTTTGATACAAAGAAGAACCAAATGTAGGGCCACAAGCTGATTAGACTTGTGAGTTTCAGAAGTTACAAGCACTTCCACAGTAAGAGGTACATTCTCTTAGGCTAGTTTTACTGTACCTTAGTAAAGAACAAAAAGATGCAGGTGAAGACTTCTGTTCCTGTACAGCTCTGCAGATATCACTGTTCCTGGGCCTCAGTCGTGGGGACAAGAGGGAGGACGTCGGGGGACTCCTGCACTGTATTGGCACCATCAAAGCTGGAAACTGGCAAACTTTACTTTCAGTGGTTGTTTCGCATTTCAGCTCATTGCAGTACAGTAAATAGCAATAAGCATGGTTCCTGGCTGTCAAGGTGGACTTTCCTCACATCTGAGGTCCCGCACTCAACTGAGGGGGGCCAGGCTTGGTCAGTTCTGCTTCATGGGAGTCCATAGGATCTTCCAAAAGCTTTAGGCCAGCTTACAAGCAACGCACACAATCTGGTGTCCCTCTCCCTGGCACTACGATTTCCTGCAGCAACTCTGAGGAAATTCAACCAGCTCTGAGATGGGTGTCCCGGTGGCTTACCTGGGAGTTGATTGGTCCCACCAACTCAAAGGGAGAAGTCGTCCTTGCAGGGCTTCTCTGTCGATGCGAACTTGGTGATTCGGACCTGCAGCAGCGCTTCACTAGGCAAACCAACAGTCCAGGAGTTGCAGCAGCCGTCCTCTTCAAGCTCTTCTTTGGTTCCTTCATCCAGTGGTCGACTCTGCCCTCCAAGCCAAAAGACTTGCCTTTTATTCAGTTCTCTCCCATTCATTCCAGTCTAGCTGCCACTCACCCAGCAGGGTGGCTGTCCTTGTCGGACAGTCATCCAGACAATCGTCACAGAGTGCATTTGGGTCTTCTAGGAGACTAAGCACAGGGAGTTTCGGGCACCTCCCTCACTTCCTGCCTAACCCAGACATTCTGGAGCCAGAGGCAGGTTTCACTCCTGAAGCCCGCCAAAGGCTAATGAACAAAGAGACCAATCCTGGTTTGGCATGCAGAGAAAACTCCACCAGCCAGTCAATTAAGGAACGGTAACATAAAAGATGTTATGTGAGCATTTAGACACAGGGAATACTAAGTAATCCCTCCAGCACTCTATTGTAAGATAGGGCGTGCTGGTTCTAGCAAGTACAATGCTAAGTAGAGTCAATTTCACTCTACCGCTCTGGGAAACAGTAGTTGATCCCAGAGAAGTTATTTAAACCTTGGGAAATCTGGAAAAAATCCCTGTGGCACTGCACTGAAGGTGCTTTGAGACAGAATTGTAAACGATGATGCCTATGGAGTTTGTTAGACTCCTTTGCCAAGAAGAAACAAACACAGAAAACACATCGGGCCTCATTACGACCCAGGCGGTAAGTTACCGCCTGGGCCGTCACTTTACCACCATGGTGTAAACTACGTTTACGCCATGGTGGTTGGCGGACTTACCGCCCCATTCCGACCTTGGCGGGGCGGTAAGTCCCCAATCCCCATTTACCCTTCCCCATTCCCATTTTTGCCCCATAGGGCATAATGGGAGTGGGGAAGGCGTTAATTACGCCACCGTAAATTACGGTGGCGTAATTAACTCCATGGTCCCTTAGCGCCATGGATTTTAACACCCGCTAAAAGCGGGTGTTAAAAGCTCCATGGCGCTAAGGGACCTCGTAATTGGCGGTAAGGGGTCGGCGCAGCTAACGCTGGCGTAAACCCCTTACCGCCAGGGTCGTAATGAGGCCCATTGAATTGAAAAGTTTAAAGTCCCAAAGTTTAGTAAAAGAGCTGGAGTGCTCTAAGGTGGGAGGAATTGGCACATTTTTGAGAATTCTCCCTAACAGTAAATACCTTTTGGTTACTTTGAGTATCCACTCCTTCCAGCATGTGCTAGAGATAGAGGATACTTTTTCAGTGCTGTTTTTTGAAGTCTAGTATTAAGTATGTTTTAATGTTGCTGAAAGTTTGGATTTTAAATTCTGTCAATGTATTTAATCTTGCTTGGCATGTATTACTTTTATGAAAACCTTTGCTTTTTTCTGAAAGAATGCACATTTGGCTTATACATATATATCACAGAAGTGCTATTTGTATTGTTAAGTTGAACTTAACAACCATATCACCCACCTAGAAATGTGCATCCACTCTACCAATACCCCAAATATCACATTCCTACCTTTAGGATGGCACTATCACCTTCTCCCTGTGCATTATCACACATGAGCATTCCATGATTGCACTGCCGCTGGAATATAACTCAAACCTCTCATCAAACAGTTCATCACCCAAACTGATTTCCTACTGCAACAGACCTGACTGCAGAACTGGAGTCTTATAACTGTGCTGCCAGTGGGCAATAGTGCATGAATAGGTCCCAAAATAGTCTTTAATGACACTGATATTTTGACATGTTTAGGAAGTTCCTACCTGGTTGGGTGTTCTAGGAGGAGGGTACATTTGCCTCCTGGTCCTAATCAAAATCTCTGCATGGTTTGGTGAAACTCTGTCTAGAGGTTTTATTAGAAAGTCCAAAAGTGGGTCTGAATATGGAATATACTATTTTTGATCTTGCAGCAATATTGGGTAGGTCAAGTTTGTGATCTTCCTGCAAAAACATCTTGAAGAGACATATACCTGACACATGCTCGGACCCTGAGGTGGGCAATGGACATTCCTCACAGCAGTGGAATAATATTTCCCTTTTAAGAAAAGAAAATGTCAGAATTTGTGTGTTGTATTCATGCACCCAAAGTGTGGGGGTTAGATTGCAAATGTATGGGTAGTCGTAAGACATTTGTTAAATTACCTGAGAGGGAAATTGCGCTATTGTAAGCTAAGAAAAAATAACATCCGAGTGGCTGGAAGAGCATGAGCCTTTGTTGGAATGGAAATAAGTCTGTCCCACCCCCATAGGCGCTTTGAAGTGAGTTGAATCCCGTGCAGAGCTGTATAGTGTGCTAGGGGGGAGAGGACAGTGCTATGAAACGGCACGGATATAATATAGCGAGAACGATAAATGCATAGAATCAGTGCGTGTATAGAAAGGAACGCCATTTTGTAATTATGGTGATGCATAGTCTTGCATGGATGCGCTGCAAAACTTTAGCTCCATGGAAGAACTCGACTGGGCCCAGATCATTAAGACGCGATGAGCCCGCACGGCCAGTTCTCATGGAAGCTTCCCTTTGTACCTTCACTGTTGCAAAAACTTAGTATCACTGGGAGGAATGCACCCTGCAAGGTCGTGAGACAACACCAGGCTTTTCGCAGTGCCCATTAATCACAACCAAGTTACCAGCAGACCTCTAACCCCCCACCCAGCCTACCCACAGCCTTGGCCTGCACCACTGACCTATCCCAAGAACCCCTGCATTCCCTGAAAGTGAGTGACTGCAGTCCCCAGTTATAAAACCAATGGCCATATAAAACCTCTCCACATAAATATATCCTTTGTAACACGAGGTACAGGGAGGGATAAATTATAGATCAAAATGAGAGAGGAGGCCTTGAGTGCGAGGGGTGCAATATCAACAAAGCACAGAATGTGTGGGTCAGCATGCCTGTATTTCTTCTTCCCTTCCGCCTGGCACCAGTCCCCGAGCCTCCTAGGTGCATTCCATAGTGATATAGTAGTAGGCTTAGTGTATCAAAGCAGTTTGGATACTGTAGCATACGAGGGACCTTACCTTCACTCCTCGGAGAGTTGAGCCCAGCTGACACACTCGGACCTGTCAGACGGTGGAAACATGAACCAATCATAGCCTGGCATCCCCTATGGAGCAGGCCCATGTATATGGTCTCGCCAATCAGTGGTACTAGCTTTTACTGTTTATTGATGACTCTACACTGGCCCTCATTCCGAGTTTGGAGGCAGCCATGGCACTATTTGCGCCATGGCTGCCTCCAAAACCGGGTCCGGCACCGGTCTGGTACAATGGGAACTTACAGGGTCATTCCGACCCTGGAAGACCCAGTAAATCCCCATTGAACCAACCATTCCCCATTCCCATATGAGCCCCCATAGGGCTCAATGGGAATGGGGAGGGCGCTAATAACGGGCTCGCAAATAGCAGGCCCGTTATTAGCGCCCTGGTCCCTTATCGGGACCCGTAAAGCACGTGTGGTCAAACCACATGTCCTTTACGGTTCCCGCTAAGGGACCTCGGAATTGGGCGGTAAGGGATAACCGGCAGCGGTCTCCTTACCGGTGGCCGGTTTCCCTTACCGCCCAACTTGTAATGACCCTTACTGTCTCATAAGCTTCTACTGGTACTAAGTTAGACCAGAACATTCTCGAGCAGCAGAGTTCTTTGCTGATACCTTTGTATCTTGTACAATTAAACCTTGTTATCTTTGCATGCAATCTCTAGGCCTTTTTAGCTAGAGGGTTGTATTTTTCTGGCATGAGCGTAAACAGGAACTTGCCTTCACCTTTCTAATACCAACCTATATGTCACTCTAAATATTTTGGTATAATCCATTACATTTTACCCAGATCCAGGGGGACACATTTATTTGGGGGTCTCAAAGAAATCACAAGTGCAGTGCAACAATCTTTTAAAATATGTCGGCAGGTAGTCTCTCTATGCATGAAGCATGGTCATAGGACCTGCACCCAACAGCAAGCCTAAGGGATTGCCAAAGGTAATGCACTGGGTATTGTAATCTGAGGTCATGGCCAGGTGGTACTGTGAGTAAGGTGAGTGTTCCCTCAGAGTGCCTGGCCTGGCCTACATTCATACAGAGATTAAGTACAAATTCTCAAATTTGAACTGAAACAGCAAACATCCTAATATCTTGTATATCTTACCTGATGTTTTGCAACTTCACATTTCAGATTGGGTGACTCCCTGAATCCCTGACCATACACTCTGACAGATGTGCAGTCATATTGCCTAACATCGCACAAACCAGCATTCTCCAGTTCTATAATTTCTGGGATCTGATCTTTAGAAAGAATGCAGAAAACATATATAGTTTAGTCATAGATTACACAAAGAAATGACATCTTACATACTATGCACACTCATATCACATTTTGCAATAGACAGACACAATTAAATATCCAATACACTGAGGTGAGCACTAGAACTTAAACTCAAGCTGTGCCAAATGTGGTAAATATACATCGGGTGGTGACCAAGCTGCGTCTGCCAAGGTGGGGGGAAGGGTGCTCAGTCATCCCCATAATGGACCATGTTAAAGAACAACAGTTCCTTTATCAATATCATGCTTGATTAAAGTTAAATAATTCCTTAATTGTTTATCTGATTCAATATAATCATATATCTGGTCTTTACAATGTAATATAACATTTCAGTACTGTGTCTGATATTTGGTATTTTATTAGAGGGTTGCGGTTACCACATATGTCATTCAATTCAACATGTGTTTCGACAGGGGTCTTTGTCAAGGCTGATTATTAGTGTAAAAGAAAATGGGTGATACCATAAGAAGGGACATGTTAAGCAATTGATAAAAGGAAGTACCGGTTCCATATCATTTGAAAAATAACATCTGTATGTATGATTTGTTTGCGTCGATCAAACATGGCACAGTTTAGCACATAACAATATGTCAATATATGATGCAAATTTAGTTTGTGAACATTAAATTGATGAGATATTCCGTTTGAACGAGAGAATTGAAAATATTTATCGCAACCCGAGAGGAGGAGAACAAGGAAAAAACTAGAGAAACAACGTTACAAATGTTGCATAGTTACTAAATGGTAAGTGAACAAAGATGAGTATACGTTGCGAATAACTTGTCAGAGTCTTGTCTTACCTTTTAACTGGAAATAATCCTTAATAGGTGGTGCTATTGCGACAAGTTCAATGGCACATTATTAAAAACTCTGTATTATAAATCCAAAAATTGAAATTTGTACCTCGAGAATGATTAACGTCACTTTGCGAGGAATGAGAATTAGTGTGTGTTTAAGGATAACGTGAAAGGTAAATACCATGTATTCAGAGAGGAATTGCTTTAACAAATAGTGTAGTTTCTGTTATAGTTATCTTGTGTAGTGCTCACAATCTGAAAAACCAATCAAATCACTATTTGACTACTAGTGTCTAACTGGGAATACTATGAGGGATTAGCACTTATAATGACTGAGGAAATCCCCTTACCTATTAATTGCCCAATACTGGCTCCCAAATAACTGAAGTATTCTTAAGGTTCCATGAGATGAACGTTTAGCGTCAATTGAGATGGAGGTCATGTTGTTAAAGTCATAATTTCTGCAAGGAAGCCCATCTCAAGTGTAACTAAATCAAGAATGTCTGGTATAAACAGAAGTATATTCTATCTGCACCCCATCTAACTCACCATTTGATGTCAATGCATCTGGCTATTTTTCACCATAACCAGCGTACCACATGGAGAATCGCAGTCGCCATTTTGCTTTAAGCTTGTATTTACAGTGTGATGGACAATTGTAAATTACTGGATGAGCTACAATGTACGTGTAGCATATCTGATATCACATCTATACTTTGGGGTTTGTATGAGGACAAGTGTAGAGTACAAGGCAACTTCTCGACCTATGAATGGCAAGTCATCCTATATCTCCGACCAATAAATCCTATTTATGAAGGCACTGAACCGGTGTGACTGTACCAATACCTCAGTGGTAGTTGCCAAAGCAATATGCACCTCAGGGAGAGTACCAGGTTTGTTATGTAATTCTGAGTCCCCTGAATTGTGCACGTGTTATTTGATGCTAGTGAGCATGAGCCATTACACGTGGTTGCCTCTGGTTTTTTATGATGATATGCATGTGGGGGAACGTTGAGTGACAGGCTCCAAGTAACTGATGATTCTCAATGCTCTCCTATAACATAATAGGTTGGCATGTTATAGAAACGTATTCAACTCATGTTCTGAGTTAAGTCCATCAATAACAGTTCTAAATTTACAGCTCAACCATGATTCTTGCTGTCACAGTTCTTTTTCTCTGTCTCCTCTTCCCACCCCACAGGTGGCCATTTCAAGTCCAGCAAATGTAAGATTTGTCTTGTCATCCAATTGAAGTGATGACTGCCAGTGCGAGACAAGTAGATACTTGTTGAGGTGTTCACGGATCCTGACACTTAATTCACGTATAGTGCTTCCAATATATACACGTTTCCATACACAAATGATGGCATATATAACAGATTTGGTATTGCAGTTGATTTATAAAAACCGTGAGCATTGCATTTCTGTAGCCATTTGGGATTGTTTAGTGCTGTGTCGTGCATACATGATGGACTAAGCAGACTAAGAGAAGGTATACCCTTAAATGTAAAGATTGGCATATCATTAAGGTAGTCTCTGATAACATTGTCCATCTGGAGAAAATGCAAATGTTTATTTAGGATTTGATGAACCTGATGGCTGTTAGAATTATATATTGTTATAAATTGCATACTGTTGTCTCTTGCATCAGTATCTCTAGTCTTGGGTGTCAATAGTGCCTGTCTCTCAATGGCCCATGCTATCATTTCTTCTTTTTTAATACTGCCTGTATATAGCCTCTATCAGTAAATCTTTGGTGTAACAGTGTGGATTCCTTAGAGAAGGCAGCCTCATTGTTGCAATTTCTCCGAGGCCTGATATATTCACCACCGAGTATGTTTTCAATTACATTTCTTTGATGACAGCTATTAGCGTGTAACATAGAATTGACCTCAGAGGGTATCCTGTACTTCTGTGTGTGCAATCCGTCCAGATGCACCGATATCCATACATCTAGAAAGTCAATGGTGATATCATCACCTGTACATGTGATCTCAATACCAAAATCATTGAGGTTGAGATAAGAGATAGGTTTGTAAGAGCTCTTGGGTTCCCCTGCCAAACCATAAAGATATAATCTATAATTCTATGCATTTTAAACACATGGTCAAGATATTCCAGGTAGACAGCAATATGTGTCTTTTTGAAATGGTTCATAAACAAATTTGGAAGGGCCGGTGCATGAATAGCACACATGTTGTCTTTCTGGCGATAATAGTGCCCGTTGAACAGAAAAATATAATTTTTCAGGGAGAATTCGAGCATTCATTTACCATCTCCTGATGTGTAAAGTCTGCAGTGGATGGCATAGAATATGTAACGTCAATACTTTTGAGTGCCAATGAATGTTTAATTGAAGTATACAGTGCTCCGACATCAAGGGCAACTAACAAGTAGTCTGACTGCCAAACAAGTCCTTGATTATATGTAATATGTGCATAGTAGCTTGTATGTAGGAGGGGAACTTAGACACTACATTTTGAATGATACTGTTGATATCACACTAAGCTTGTGGGTGGTCTCCATGATAGCCAATCTGGCTTCTGAGCATCCAGAGAAAGGGAAACTGCTCTCCTGAACACCTCTGTAGACCTGCTGTCTAACCTTGACTCCAACTCGCCTTCCATTCTCCTTCTCCTTGATCTTTTCTTTGTATTTGACACAGTCAATCATTCCATCCTCATAAATCGGCTCCCCAATACCATCAGCATCATGGACTGGGCACTGGACTGGCTGACTTCCTTCCTATCTAATGATCCTTGACAGGTAGAACTGGGCCCTTTCCTCTCCTCCACCCCACTCTCGGCCTGTGCAATTCCTGAAGGCTCTGTACTGTCGCTGTGGCTCTTCAACATCTATCTTGCCTCTCTTGGCCACTGGATCTCCTCCTTCTCTCCTCATTTCCAGTGTCATGCTGATGACACACAGCTTTCCTTCAAACTTCCCTCCACTCCCTTTCGCTTCTCCCAGTTTCATTCCCACCTGTCTGACTGCTTTCGGGCATGGTGCACTGCTAATGGTCTCTGTCTTAATGCTAGTACAACTGAGATCCTTCTCATTGGGACCCCTGTTCCCTGATACCCCCCTAGTCTCTGGCCGCCCTCCTTGGGTCCTCTTCCCTCACCATCCGGTGAGGCCAAAAACCCTGGTGTCATCTTCGACTCCTCGTTCTCCTTCTCCCCTCAAATCATGGACCTTGCCAAGAAGTCCCACTTTCAGCTTCACCTCCTTAGAAGCATTCTCCCCTTCCTCACCTACCCCCAGAAACTAAATGTCTCTAGAGCTCTGGTCCTCTCTAGGCTTTACTACTGTAACAGTCTCTTCTTCATCCTTCCTCTTTCCTCTCTTTGCCCCCTTCAACTAATTGAGAATAGGACTGCAATACATATCCTTGGCCTCAAACCCAGGGACAGCATCTCTCATGCCCTAAAATCTCTCCACTGGCTCCCTGTTGCTGCAAGGATCAAATTTAAGACCCTCTGCATCATCCACAAGGCTTTCCTGGGCCTGTGACCCTGCTATATCCAACTCTCTCTCCCTAAATACATCCCTGCTAGATCAGCTCCAATTTTCTGCAGGTCAGACATTTTTCCAAGCAGAGAGTGGGGGATAGATCTCTCTCTTTGGCAGATGCCTCCCTCTGGAATAGACTCCCTGCCCCTCTCAGACTTGAGCCAGGCTTGCTTAAGTTTCAGAAACCTCTCAAGACCTGGCTGTTCTCTACCTCTTCCCCCCTCTCCCTTCCCTGCTAAATCCACTTCTGCCACTGCTACTGGCGGCTTTGTCCCTTATTAGTTTTACAGGCTACCAGGCCTTCCTTGACCAGTCTTTACCAGCACTCACCCTTCAGCACTGCATTCCCGGGCATCCCTCCCTGGCCAGCTTCCCTCCCGAGTCTGGTCCTTAACTGTCCGTGCACTTGGTCATTGATCCCTGACATTTAACCCCCTGAGCTCCCCTCAACACTTCCAGCACCTGGGCCCGGCCTCCTCCCCTCTGCACACTATACAGTTCCATCTTCCCTCCCCCCTCATCCTCCTTTGCACTTCTTTTTCCTACACTTGCATGATCCGAAGGTCACATGGCCTAGTAGGACTGTTTATTGCTGTATTATCTCCCCTGTTCCCTTCCCACTTTTGCTTTGTGGCGCCTGGAAACACCATTTGTTGTATAGGCGCCTTATAAATATTCAATACAAAACATATATATATATACATATATATATATATTCAGTGAAAAAACGTTGTTAAAGGGACGTTATGGTTAAGTTGTGCTACTAAATACCTATGAAATTCAGTGAAAAAAACTTTGTTAAAGGGACGTTATGGTTAAGTTGCGCTACTAAAAACCTATGAAATTCAGTGAAAAAATGTTGTTAAAGGGACGTTATGGTTCCAAGTAAAACCGGAAAACCCCTGAAATTCAGCAGTTATGGTAAGCTAAGCAACCATAACTCGCGCCACTACCGTGCACTGCTAAGACTAACACCGAGGACATCAAAGATGACATCACAAATGTCATTGATGACATCACTGATGATATCACATGTGCATTTACCTTTCATGAAAAGTCTGTACAAGGGTTTCTTATTGTAATGTTAATAAAAAAAGTGTGAAGGATCATTGGAATAAATATCAAGCGCTAATTAGTCCATCCAGTATACTAACGTGCTCATGTAGAAACAAAGGTTTTGTGTGCAGCAAACATGATGGAGATGCAATATTCATAAGCTTGCCATGTTAAATAGTGAAATGATAACTGTTTTCTTATTAGACTTTTGAATACTATGAAACATGTGATAAGTAGATAATAAAACCCACTTACTACATAATTGCATTATTATAGACAAAACACAAAGAGACAACACCACATACAAATATGAGTATATACAAAGAAATTGAAGTAAGAGAAAAACAGCAGCAGTAGTAGCAAAAAGTGTTCATAAACTAACTGATTACCTTTATGCAGATAAATGATTGTTCTGTTTCAAAGCTGCTACTTACCCTATGTATATATATATCACATGATATGCCTGGACTCTAATGAAAGTAGTGTGAATACAAGATATAAAAATAGGAGCTTATACAGGGATAGTAAGTAATAAAAAAACAACAGAACTATCAGAAAGTGCTGACAACGCTACTTTTTTTTTTTCTTTTTTTTTACATTTATAAAGCGCTCACACAGCCCACAGGCATCGAGGCGCTGTTACAGTAATTGTTTGTTTTTCTTAGTTGTGTAATTGTGTTTTTTTTTTTTGGTCTTAGTTACGTATTTATAACGCGCTTAAACACCCAGAGGTTTCTAAGCGCGGACCCTGGGATCGAACCTGTTGTTGCTTCGTGTCGTATTGCTTCCAAGACGCGCACGCAGCCGCTGAGCTATCCTCCCGGGAAATACTGATTATTTTAATGCACAGAAAGGATTGCTATCTTTCAAGCTTGTGTCTTCCCCTATGTATATGTTTCATATGATATGACTGGACCCTAAGGGAATTATTGTAAGAACATACTTGAAGGATAAGTCTACAAATATACTACCTTTTCCACTTTTAATTCCTGACTGTTACTGAAGAAAACCATGTGGCCTAGATATGTCAGTAAAGGAAAAAAGGGGGAGCCACACATGTAATGTCATCAGTGATGTCATCAATGACATTTGTGATGTCATCAGTGATGTCATCAATGCCATTTGTGATGTCATCTTTGATGTCCTGGGTGTTAGTCTGAGCAGTGCACGGTAGTGGCACGAGTTATGGTTGCTTAGCTTACCATAACTGACGAATCTCAAGGGTTTTTCGTTTTACTTGGAACCATAACGTCCCTTTAACAAAGTTTATTCACTGAATTTCATAGGTTTTTAGTAGCGCAACTTAACCATAACGTCCCTTTAACAAAGTCTTTTCACTGAATTTCATAGTGTCACAGACACTCCACAACTAAGACCAAGACCAGACCTACAGAGTACTCAGAACATATCTTACCTGAAATAGTAAGTGTACATCATTTTACTCATATCTTTATAAACTTTCTGTATTAGATACAAAAAAATTATTATATATATTTCTTTTTTTCTCACAGAAATGTCTAGTACTCTGGAATGGCTAGAGGAGCACTTCCCACATGACAAAATGTCAGAAAATAGTGAAGCTAATGGTACACACTTTACAATATAAACCATTTAATTGTTATTATTTTATATATATTTAACATATATATTTCTTTTTGTACAGAGCATACCAAAATAGAAAATATCTCTGAAGAAACTGTTATGGAAAACATGCTTGACAGCTTAAAAGAAAAAATTGATTTATTATTGAGCAATTTTAATAATTTGAAAACTTTTGTTGAGGATCATTTTAAAACAAAAACCTCATACCATTGTCCCATATGTACTTGTCCCCCCTCACCATATCCCAGTCAATTATCCCCAAACCATCTCCATAATCCAAAACGTTTTGATGAGAGTTCCATCCCTTCTTCACCTGATACCAATCATGTTGAAACCCCTAATTCTCCTGTTTTTGTTTCTGTTTCTGCCTCACCTTCTCTGTCATAAATTATTAATATATGTGAAATAAAGTTACATTTTTATATTGTGTTGTAATTAGTTCCCATTTTTTATTTTTAAAAAACAATGTAGATGTCCACAGACAGCACGGGTGTTCTGAAATGTTCGTAAATAAATGAAAATGGAGGTGTCCTGAAGAACACTATACCTGTCCGTACTGTTCGCTAGCAAGTTGAAACTGTTCTAAGAACCCAATTGGTGTCCTGAAATGTTTGTAATTAAACAAAAATGGAGGTGTCCTAAAGAGCACTATACCTGTCCGTAATGTTCGCTAGCAAGTTAAACTGTTCTAAGAACACAATTGATGTCCTGAAAAGTATGTAATCAAACGAAAATGGAAGTGTCCTAAAGAACACTATTTCTGTCCGTAGTGTTCACTAGCAAGTTTAAACTGTTCTAGAACACACGCAATGTCCAGAAATGTTTGTTTGATGTGTGACGCAGTTTTAATTAATTCAGGACCCGAACACTGTCCGTAGAACATCAACGCGCATGCGCAAACCAATGTCCGTGCATTTGGTGTCCTGCGGACAGGAGCTTCCTTCGCGGACATGTTCGCGAAGGGATCATGTGACCGCACCAACGCTAATCGCATGTTCTGAATGCGGAAACTGTTCGTGTCCCCAAACAAATTAAAAGTACATTTTTTTGAGTAATCCACAATATTTTTCCATAAAAACTCATCATGGCACAAGTCCCACATAGTAATCCTGAGTTTCTACATATCTTTTGAAACTTTTTGAACCCTTTTTTGTGTTTAATCTGTCCGTGGACAGCGCGCATGTCCGCGAACCGCGTACAAGCACCCCTATAAAAAACCACGCCCTAGAGCTTATTCACATTGTGTTTCTGGCTATTCTTCAGAGCACAGCTATTTCTCGTGCAACTTGCTGATTACAGTGTAAGTGTACATCATTTTACTCATATCTTTATAAACTTTCTTTATTAGATACAAAAAAATTATTATATATATTTCTATTTTCTCACAGAAATGTCTAGTACTCTGGAATGGCTAGAGGAGCACTTCCCACATGACGAAATGTCAGAAAATAGTGAAGCTAATGGTACACACTTTACAATATAAACCATTTAATTGTTATTATTTTATATATATTTAACATATATATTTCTTTTTGTACAGAGCATACCAAAATAGAAAATATCTCTGAAGAAACTGTTATGGAAAACATGCTTGACAGCTTAAAAGAAAAAATTGATTTATTATTGAGCAATTTTAATAATTTGAAAACTTTTGTTGAGGATCATTTTAAAACAAAAACCTCATACCATTGTCCCACATGTACTTGTCCCCCCTCACCATATCCCAGTCAATTATCCCCAAACCATCTCCATAATCCAAAACGTTTTGATGAGAGTTCCATCCCTTCTTCACCTGATACCAATCATGTTGAAACCCCTAATTCTCCTGTTTTTGTTTCTGTTTCTGCCTCACCTTCTCTGTCATAAATTATTAATATATGTGAAATAAAGTTAAATTTTTATATTGTGTTGTAATTAGTTCCCATTTTTTATTTTTTAAAAAACAATGTAGATGTCCGCGGACAGCACGGGTGTTCTGAAATGTTCGTAAATAAACGAAAATGGAGGTGTCCTGAAGAACACTATACCTGTCCGTACTGTTCGCTAGCAAGTTGAAACTGTTCTAAGAACCCAATTGGTGTCCTGAAATGTTCGTAATTAAACAAAAATGGAGGTGTCCTAAAGAACAGTATACCTGTCCGTAATGTTCGCTAGCAAGTTAAACTGTTCTAAGAACACAATTGATATCCTGAAAAGTTCGTAATAAAACGAAAATGGAAGTGTCCTAAAGAACACTATTTCTGTCCGTAGTGTTCGCTAGCAAGTTTAAACTGTTCTAGAACACACGCGATGTCCAGAAATGTTTGTTTGATGTGTGACGCACTTTTAATTAATTCAGGACCCGAACACTGTCCGTAGAACATCAACGCGCATGCGCAAACCAATGTCCGTGCATTTGGTGTCCTGCGGACAGGAGTTTCCTTTGCGGACATGTTCGCGAAGGGATCATGTGACCGCACCAATGCTAATCGCGTGTTCTGAATGCGGACACTGTTCGTGTCCCCAAACAAATGAAAAGTACATTTTCGAGTAATCCACAATATTTTTCCACCCCTATAAAAGACCACGCCCTAGAGCTTATTCACATTGTGTTTCTGGCTATTCTTCAGAGCACAGCTATTTCTCGTGCAACTTGCTGATTACAGCATCGAGATGGCATCCCTGGCTGCAGAACTGCCACCTGGTGCTGCACCTGCTTCAGCACCACCCCAAACCCCTCCACCACCACCACCTTCCCAAGGGCCTGAAGAGGGGAACAGGAGTGAGGATGCAGAGGAGGAAGAAGAGGATGACGAGAATGAGGTAGAGGAAATCCCTACTACCCGCACTAGACGTGAGTCTTGGGTGTGGCGGTTATTTTCCATTTATGGGAATGGTCCTAAGGCTCGTGCGAACCGTGTTATCTGCAATGAGTGCAAAATGATACTCAGTCGCGGGAAGCACGGTTCGTACAGCTTTGGGACCACGACCATGAAGCGACACCGGAGGTCATTTCACTCTGGGGCTATTCGCAAGGTTGTACCTTGCGAAGAACGTAGTAGGTTGATTTCCTTTACTTCATCCTCCGTTTCTGATCCTGTCACCACAAGGACCACCTCTGTGGGACAGTGTCTTCCTCAAGCTGCCTCACAGGCCATACAGAATTCTGATGACCCTTACCTTTTGAGGGTCACAGTTGTATGTATGTACTGTACTCTGCAGGGGGGAGCGACTTCGGAGTGCTTTTGAGACTATCGTCTCAGAGCACGAGAAGACCTGCTCACTACCCAAATAAAACCACTCTACATCTTCCTCTCTCAGCTCGCCCTTTCTTATCCCTGTGGTTGGTGTCCCCCCTTTACCCTCCTTTCCCCTCCTCTCCTAGTGTGTTGTGTCTAAAAAAACAAAAAAAAATACAAAATTACAAAAATCAAAAAAAATAAGGCTCTTTTCAGAGCCGCCTTTCACAGTTAAAAAAAAGAAGTGAAAATAAATGAAGCAGGGCCCTTTGCATTTTTGAGAAGTCCGCGGACAGTTCACGGACATAAAAAAAATGGGTTGGTACCCTATCATAACCATTGCAATTTTCTCTGGTAGGAAGTGGTGGCTCTTAAAAGAGCCTTTGGGAGGTGTTTGTATGTCAACAATTAAAAATACTTAACACCTACTTCAAAATAGATGCTGTAAATCTAAAAAAGGTCGTAATGCATTTTGTATATTTGTCAAAAAATCTGATTGCCAGCATAAGTAAGATGGACTCCATCTCTGCGAAAAATGTATGTACTACGAAACATAATATTTTCATTATGAGAATAGGACATGCCAACATCTCTTAGACAGGCACAAACAGCCTTATTAACATTGCGCCTTGCTTTTTCCATTCGTGGACCAAATGAAGAAGGACGAAGCCACATTTGTCTCTGTGCAATCTGTAAAATATTACTTGAGAATTAGGAAACATGTCCATGACCTTCCCAAGTCCTTCCTTCATAGAAAATTGCAAAGAAATTCCAGACACATGTCGTAAACTATTGCCTCCACAATGAATTACAATTATGTCTGGATGTTACTCTGTCTCCAAAGTAGCACAAAGAGGTAGCAAGTCCAACCACTTCATTCCACATACTCCATGTCAGTGTACTTCCACATGTGGAAATCCAAGATCTACAGCTACTCCACAGCTTTCTGCATGCACCTTCAACCAATGTATCCATGAATCTCCCAAAATCCAAACAATCTGTTTTCTGAAACACACAGCCATAGTTATCTGTTGTTCAACAAAAAGAGTATCTGAGAAACTCTCTCCTGGCACAACAAAAAAAGGATAGGACACTCAATAGCTCGATTCCTTCTCTTCAAAGACATGTATGTACGCAGAGAACAATTTTCTCTAACTCTTGCATACGCAGTCACAATTCATAAATCACAAGGTCTTACCCTAGACAAAGCAATGATAGATATTGGTAACACAGTCTTTAAAGAAGGCATGACCTACGTAGCATTATCACGCTTACGTACACTTGACGGACTAATTCTAATCAACTTTGATGCAAGTAAAGTAAACACTGATATTCCTTCCATTTTAGAATACAATAGACTTCGCTCACTATACACCCCCCATCTAAACACATATTCTGTTCCACAAAAAGTAAAACATTATAAAATAAAAATAAATCAAACAGAAATGCAACAGGATGTCAATGCAAATCCTCCAAAGAGAATACAACTAATAGTTCATCAAATACCACAAGCAAAAAAGAATCAATTAGGGAAAATAAACCAGGTACTTCTTCAAAGAAGGAAGTCAAACTCCAAAAAAAGCAGTCAGATACAGAACTACCTGGTCCATTTAAACTCTCAAATATAGTTGGTGTAAATTGCTACGCAAATGTAGCAATGAATATTCTATTTCAATTACCACCAATTATTGACAACATTTACTTACACAGTACATACCAATTGTGTTTGCAAATGTTAGTATTTCACAGAAATGCAGCAAACAATCCTGATAACACATATAAAGTGTTTATGGAATAAAACAAGAATTGGACTACTGTGCTGGAATGGTTAAATTCACTATACACGCACAGGAAGATCCCCAAGAATTTCTAATGTACCTACTACAAGTACTAGAAAACAAAAACATACCTATAAATGAAATCTTCCAGATTTCATACATGTGGAAACATACATGCACTCTCTGCAACGATGTGACACGAGAAGAAATCCCCAATGAACGCTTCGTATATATATCAATACCTAATTGTGAATCCATTCCATTTCAGCAACTTGTACAATATGCAAACCATGGTAGATTATGTTCTACCTGCAATTCAGATAATCGCTCCACATTAGTAATACAAACACATAGTAAATACGTAATACTAATGTTTCTACGTTACAATGCAGATGGTACCAAAAACAACTGCAAGCTGACTGGATTCACACATTGTCAAATATCAATTGGCAAGAAAACCTTCACAACAATAGGTATAATCTACCACGCAGGAGCCACAACCAATGCAGGTCACTACACTGCATATATAAAAAAGAAATGTGGATGGTTTGGATGTAATGATAGTACCATTACTCTCAAGCAGAGATTACCAGCAAATCTTACAAATGCTTATTTAATGTTCTTAAAACCAAAATTTGATAAATAAATTGTTCTTAAACCTTAACTAAACTTGTAGTAAAAAAATATAAACTGTTAGAATATTCCAAAAGCTATATAAGTGCCCAAAGATTCTAGAACAACTAATCAGATAAATGAATACCACTAAATTAGAGCAAAAAATAACAGTTAGAATACGCCAATTGGTATCTAACTGCCCCAAAATTTTAAAATATCCAAACAAATAAATCAATACCACTGAAATATATCAATAAATAGACAGTTGGAATACGCCTACTGGTATCTAACTGCTCCAAAATTTTATAATATCCAAACAAATAAATAATATTTTACTGCTCCAAAAAAATGTAACAAGCCAATGTATAAACCATTAGCCAGAAGCAACAAGTGAACACTGAAAACAAACAAACAAATAAACTGTAGCATAACAGAAAAAGGGTTTTTTTTAATCCAACATGGATTTTTTTTTCTCCCACAGACCCAATGATTTTAGCAACGAACACAGAAACTGGGCAAATTGCACAGTACTCTGGTTTGGTTTGTAATCTACTAAATATGAGGGTCCAAAAAAAAAGGTTGATTATACAATGTAATAAGTCATTACAAAATACTAATACTAACATGCTATTTTCTTTTATCACAGAAATCAAGAAGTAATACATGTACTCCAGTTACTAAACCAAACAGTAAGTATATAATACACTCTATGCCATAGCCACAACCATTGCAGCATATCACACCCATAATATCTTATAACTTTGTTCCTTATAAATTAGTTTTTGACCCAAAGTTATAAGCAACTATAACTGGGATATGCTGCGGTGGTTGTGGCCAGGGCATAGAGTGTTGGGTGCATGACCAAATGGTCATGCACCCAACACTCTATGCCCTGGCCACAACCACCGCAGCATATCACACCCATACACTCAAACATTTCAACTATGGCCTATGGAAACTTTTAGGGGCCGATTCATGGAACAAACGTGCGCCGAAAATCTTCGCGCAAGCAGGCGCAAGCAGGCGCAAGCGGAAAAGTCCCTGCGCGTGTTTACCTCGGGATGTGCGCCAAACCCGTGCATGGCGCACACGTCACTGCAACATCCCGAAAGACGTGCGCGACGCGCACAGTGAAAGCGCACAACCTCTGCGCATACACTAGAAAGTGGGCGGAACACGGGGCGTAACGCGCGGAATGGGGAACAACTCGCGAAAACAAGGGCGTAACTGGGGATGTACTGCAGGGAAGCAGACGGAACGCCCACACGCACCCGAACCACACGTATTCATGGAATCGAATAGGGCAAAGCCACGCACAGCGAAAGACACGCACAAGCCGAAACACGTCCGCCACACGAAGGCAGGCGGTAGCGTCCCTGCGCATTACAAAAGTGGCAACATACAGCAATCGTGCGAGCGGGGCACGTGTATTTCGGGGTTGCCGGGAAGTCACACACGCGATTGAGCGGGGTACGTGTAGGAGCGGGCTAAGTGTATTTCAGGGGTTCGCGTGAACTTTTTCATGCGATCTGGCCTGGGGGAGCGGGCTACGTGTATATCGGGGGTTCGCGTGAACTTTTTCACACGATCGGGCCTGGGGGTGCGGGGCACGTGTATTTCAGGGGTTCGCGTGAACTTTTTCATGCGATCGGGCCTGGGGGAGCGGGCTACGTGTATTTCAGGGGTTCGCGTGAACTTTTTCACGCGATCTGGCCTGGGGGAGCGGGCTACGTGTATTTCAGGGGTTCGCGTGAACTTTTTCACGCGATCTGGCCTGGGGGAGCGGGCTACGTGTATATCGGGGGCTCGCGTGAACTTTTTCACGCGATCGGGCCTGGGGGTGCGGGGCACGTGTATTTCAGGGGTTCGCGTGAAGTTTTTCACACGATCGGGCCTGGGGGAGCGGGCTACGTGTATTTCAGGGGTTCGCGTGAACTTTTTCACGCGATCGGGCCCGGGGGAGAGGGGTACCACTCACCGTCTGCCTTGCGTGTAGAAGAACGCGTAGCCAACACCCGCTGTGAAGTAATAGCGTGTGAACCCCAACGGATGGAAAACACACGCACCGCACGAAAAGCACGTACAGAACATAAAGGCACGCGGGATCTCCAAGCCCTGCCAGGGCAACGCCCGTGTGCAAAACGTCACAGACGCGCTTACGCTGTAAGGGCCTTTGGTCCAATGAAATCGCGTACGCGTGCTGACGCGCTTACGCGCTAAGGGCCTTTCCTCGATTTTCACGCTGACGTGCAGGATTTTCACGTGCCAAATCACTCCGTATCAAGCTGGCCACGCCAAAACACACGGAAGACCACGCTCCTGCCCAGAAGGCCGAATCACTGCCCCCCAGTGCCCCGAGCAGCCTCCCACGTGCCATCTGCTGCTGCCTGCCTGCCTGCCTGCCTGCCTGCTGCCACCGTGCCCTGCCATTTGGTGCCTGCACATCAGCCATCTGCAGGGGTCCAGTTGCTGTGTCCACCCCTGCTGGTACAGAAGACTCCCGACTCGAATAACATCGCTCCACAGCCCAGCCCCAGGACCCAGTTGCCCACCCACTCCTGCCCCTGGGGTTGCCATGTCGGGCACATCCACATCTGACCCCAGTGGCAACCCCCGGCCAGAGGGGCAGAGGGGCACCAGCTTCACTGCCACCGAAGTTGGTGTCCTGGTGGAGCAAGTCCTGGGGCAGTATGATGCCCTCTTCGGATCGTCCCGCGCCAACAGGGAAGGACGGGAGAGGATCTGGGCCAACTGTGTGGTTGCCATCAACGCGGAGGGGGTGGCAACCCGCACCATCCAGAAGGTCAAGAAGCGCTGGGAGGACTTGAGGCCCAGGACCCTCATGAAGGCCCAGCGCCTCGTGGAGGGGGGCCGGGGCTGCATGAGTTCCATCCAGTTGAGGGTCCTGGAACGCGCACACCCAGCGCTCCACGCCCAGGTCCTTGAGAGGGAGACCCGTCTGGAGTTGAGCGGTAAGTGGCCAAGCATTGCTTTGTGAGACAGGGCATGTTGCAGTGTGCTGGTTGTCTGATACTTGCCTGCATGTGTGACATAGGCCATGTACGCATGTATGTGTGCAGGGACATCATGGTAATGCATGTGCGATCAGCAATGTGTGAACCGCACGGTCGTTGCATGTGTTTAAATGCGACATGGGGAGCCCTATGCAGATTGTACACATGAGAGCATGGCAGTCTCTGTTCCTGGACATGGGTGGGGGTGAGGGATGGGTGCTGATGCCAGGTACATATATGGTATCCATGTCTGTGTGCCTGACCTGCGTGTCTGTGACTTGTGAATGCCATGGATGCATGACACATGTCTGTGACAATGTACAGATTCACTGATGCAGCCTAGTCATCCTTGTATCCACTGTGATTGGGGTGTACGGGGCCAGATGGATGTGACTGAGGTGAAGTGTGTGCATGTGATAGGCATGACCCATGATGCATGTGAGTAGCATTACATTGTATGTTTCGAGAGTCCATTGGACATGTATGGAAATGTCCATGGCATGCACCATGACTGTCACTGTGTGTGTTTTGCCTGGACTGACACATGTGTTGTGGGGGGACATGATGGAAGTGTACTTTGACAGTGGCACTCATCTGCTATTGCTTCCTGTCTAGGGGACCATTGTACAGTACCCTGATGCTTGTGTTCTATGTCTCCCTCTATGCAGCGGCTAGTGAAGAAGAGGGCGGAGACGGCGCTGTGGAGCAAGGCGGCGAGGATGCCCCCACGGCTGCAGCGGAAGGGGTGGGTGAGCCCCCACAGGGGCCTGCTACGGCGGAAGACGGTGAGGAGCCATCCAGGTTGGTGGTTTCCACAGAGGAAGAGAAGGCCGCCACTGAGGCGCACTTGGGGCCTGGTGGGGGCATCCCTGCTGGTGCAAGTGGTGCAGTCCAGGGGCAGGGGCAGGAGGCAGCACAGGTCACCGTGGAGGGGCCTGTGCATGTCGCTGTCCCTGACCCTGTGGGTGCACCACCATGCACCAGCAGGGATGCCCCGTCCCAGGCCCGTCCGCAGGTAGAGGGGATGTCCATGTCATCTGACTCCCCTCCACCTGCGGACGAGGGGACCCCTGGCCGTATGGAGAAGGTCCTGATTGGGGTCGCAATGCGCACGGCTGTGATTCGTGATGCCGTGCGTGCTTCCCAGGAGGAGCACGCACGTCATCACGAAGAGCACCGTGCCGACGTGGCCCAATTGGGATCGTCCATGTTCGGGGGTTTCCTGCATGTGTCGGCCAATCTGGCGGCCCTCTCCTCCTCTGTGGAGACTATACGCCAGTCGTTCTCCTTGCCGTCTTCCGGCCCAGATGCCACCAGGGCCCCCTGTGGACCTGCCCTGACCAATGCAGCCAGCTCGGTGGGGATCCCATCCCTGCCACAGTCGGGAGTCAGAGGTCCAGCAGGGGTGGACAACACAGCAACTGGACCCCAGCAGATGGAGGATGTGACGGCATCATCGGGCAGGGCACGTGCACGACGGCGTCGGTGGTTTCCATCATCCTGGATGCCGTCGTGCTGGCAGAGGCAGTGGCGTCGGAGGCAGCAGCAGGCTCGACGTGGGAGGCATCATTGGTCGGGGCCATCAAGATCAGAGGTGCAGGCATCGGCCGGAGGGCAGGAGAACCCTGGGATGGTAGTGTCTTCCGTGTGGGAGCAGTTGGTCCAGCGGATAGGTGCGGAGCGGCAGCGGGCGGAAGAGGAGCGGCTCACCATGGTCAGGGCGGAGTTCTCCATGCGTCGGGCGTTGAGGCGGGCTGAGTGCCTCGAGGAAGCTCGCAGGGAGTTTGAGGTGAACATGGGGTTATCCCTGCGAGACCTCGGGGCCAGGACAGAGTCCCGCCTCCAGGACATCGACATGGAGTTCGATGATGCCCTGGCCGGCAACATCACAGAGTGAGCCTCAGGACTTGCCCGCTGCCATTGTATATAGTTCTTTAGTTAGTTAGTGTTAGGTTTCCTTTATTTTTTGAGATTTTTTTGGACCGCTCGGACAATGGCCACTTTTCTGTATATAGTTTTTTATTAGGTAGTAGTAGGTTTCATTTATAGTGTTGGGCTCATGGACCCTGGAATATTCTTGTGTATAGTTGGATTTTTTGAAATACATTTTTTTGATTTATATTTGTGTTCACCATGAGGCAATGGTTTTTCCTTATTTTTTTTCACCATGATTTTGCATTTGGACAACATTAGTTTTTGGATTCCTTTGTTTTTTTGGATTTTTACATTACTTATCGGACATGGACAATTTATTTTGTTATCCCCATTGTTGTATGTTTGATTAGTTTACTTCATTTTCTTCGAGAATACATGTTTTTATAACTTTCTTTTGTGGTATTTTCTCATTGGTTTCATGCATGTCATGATATGGGTTTTGACATTCACTTGCACCCATTGTGTATGTGTGTGTGACGGACATGTGTTCATTTACATACTTGCCATTGGGGTTGTATCATGTAATTGCATTTGCTATGTGGGTGGATGCAATCCTTGGCTGGGTGTTTGTGCTGGGTATGCTGCCCATTACTGCCATGATTGTGTATCGTCAGGACCTGGGGGCAGGGGGACATGGTTGGGGGCCTGCTGGCAGGTGCCCCACAGTGCTGGGGGGTGGGGGTGCAAGGGGACATGAGTGGGACATGAGTGGGGGCCTGCTGGCAGGTGCCCCACAGTGCTGGGGGGTGGGGGTGGTGGGGAACATGAGTTGGACATGGGTGGGGGCCTGCTGGCAGGTGCCCCACAGTGCTGGGGGGTGGGGGTGGTGGGGAAGATGAGTTGGACATGGGTGGGGGCCTGCTGGCAGATGCCCCACAGTGCTGGGGGGTGGGGGTGGTGGGAGACATGGGTGGGGGCCTGGTGGAGGCTGCCCCTGGTGACTGGGGGGGTGGGGGTGCTGGGAGACATGGGTGGGGGCCTGGTGGAGGCTGCCCCTGGTGACTGGGGGGGTGGGGGTGCTGGGAGACATGGGTGGGGGCCTGGTGGAGGCTGCCCCTGGTGACTGGGGGGGTGGGGGTGCTGGGAGACATGGGTGGGGGCCTGGTGGAGGCTGCCCCTTGGTGATCATTGGTGCAAGGAGACATGTGCCTTTGCTGGGGGGCATGCCCATGTTGGGTGGGCTGCCTGCGGGACATGTCCAGGGATGCAGGGTAGTCCCCTGTGGTGTGGGCTGCCTGCAGGGGCCGTGGAGGGTGTACAGGGAACACCTGGGAGGACCCACACTGGCAAATCACATGTAGGACTCCCCGGTACCCCTGAAATACACGTACCCTGCTGAAATCGCGTGTAAAACTTCGTGCGCACCCCTGTAATACCCGCACGCAGCCCAATCGCGTGTAAAACTTCGCGCGCACCCCTAATACCCGCACGCAGCCCAATCGCGTGTGAAACTTTGCACGCACCCCTAATACCCAAACGCAGCCCAATCGCGTGTGAAACTTTGCGCGCACCCCTAATACCCGCACGCAGCCCAATCGCGTGTGGAACTTCCCGCGCACCCCTGGAATACACGCGCCCAGGCCAATCGCGTGTGGAACTTCCCGCGCACCCCTGAAATACACGCACCCAGGCCAATCGCGTGTGGAACTTCTCACGCACCCCTGAAATACACGCGCCCAGGCCAATCGCGTGTGGAACTTCCCGCGCACCCCTGAAATAGACGCGCACAGGCCAATCACGTGTGGAACTTCCCGTGCACCCCTGAAATACACGCGCCCAGGCCAATCGCGTGTGGAACTTCCCGCGCACCCCTGAAATACACGCGCACAGGCCAATCGCGTGTGGAACTTCCCGCGCACCCCTGAAATACACGCGCACAGGCCAATCGCGTGTGGAACTTCCCGCGCACCCCTGAAATACACACGCACAGGCCAATCGCGTGTGGAACTTCCCGCGCACCCCTGAAATACACGCGCCTAGGCCAATCGCGTGTGGAACTTCCCACGCACCCCTGAAATACACGCGCCCAGGCCAATCGCGTGTGGAACTTCCCGCGCACCCCTGAAATACACGCGCCCAGGCCAATCGCGTGTGGAACTTCCCGCGCACCCCTGAAATACACGCGCACAGGCCAATCGCGTGTGGAACTTCCCGCGCACCCCTGAAATACACGCGCACAGGCCAATCGCGTGTGGAACTTCCCGCGCACCCCTGAAATACACGCGCCCAGGCCAATCGCGTGTGGAACTTCCCGCGCACCCCTGAAATACACGCGCACAGGCCAATCGCGTGTGGAACTTCCCGCGCACCCCTGAAATACACGCGCCCAGGCCAATCGCGTGTGGAACTTCCCACGCACCCCTGAAATACACGCACACGCTCCCCCTGGGCCGATCGCGTGTGAAACCACCCGCGAGCCCCTGAAATACACGCGCCCAGGCCAATCGCGTGTGGAACTTCCCGCGCACCCCTGTAATACGCGTACCCTGCTCGCACGGGGCCAATCGCGTGAGGTACTTCCCGCACACCCCAGTGATACACGTAGCCCGCTTGCCGTGCTGGTACAGGGTTAGCGCAGCCCTTTGCGCTGGATTGGGGATTTTGATGGCTTTTCCCTGCGCGGAAGGCGTTCTTGGGGGCGTAACTGGCACTGCTGCAAGGTCGCTGCGCCACTGTGCGCCACGGCTGGTTTTGGTGGCTGGAATCCATGAATACGCTGTGCGCGGAAATGGGTTTTGGCGCATGCGGCTGGCGCAGGGTTTCGCACGCGAGACTGTGCGCCAGCCGCGTGCGCCACTTGTGCGCTGAATTCTATGAATTACCCCCTTAATGTCCGCGGACATCACCAGTGTTCTTAGAACACTTTCAATTTACCAGCGAACAATACGAACAGCGTCTTCAGGACACCCCCTACGAACATTTCAGAATGCCGCAAGAGTTCTTAGAACACTTTCAACTTGGCAACGAACAATACGGACAGCGTCCTCAGAACACACCCATTTTGTTTATTTCAGGACACCGCGAGAGTTCTTAGAACACATTCAGCTTGCCCCAGAACAATAAAGACAGTGTCTTCAGGACACCCCATACAAACATTTCAGGACACTGCTTGAGTTCTTAGAACACACCCCCATTTTGTGCATTTGCGAACATTTCAGGACACCGCCAGAGTTCTTAGAACACATTCAGCTTGCCACAGAACAATACGGACAGCGTCTTCAGGACACCCCCTATGAACATTTAAGGACACCGCCTGAGTTCTTAGAACACACCCCCATTTTGTTTATCTGCGAACATTTCAGGACACCGTGAGAGTTCTTAGAACACATTCAGCTTGCCACAGAACAATATGGACAGCATCTTCAGGACACCCCTTACGAACATTTCAGGACACCGCGAGAGTTCTTAGAACACTTTCAACTTGACAACGAACAATACGGACAGCGTCCTCAGAACACCCCCATTTTGTTTATTTCCAAACATTTCAGGACACCACGAGAGTTCTTAGAACACTTTCAACTTGCCAGAGAACAATACGGACAGCGTCTTCAGGACACCCCCTACGAACATTTCAGGACACCGCAAGAGTTCTTAGAAAAGTTTAAACTTGACAACAAACAATACGGACAGTGTCCTCAGAACACCCCCAGGACACCGCAAGTGTTGTTGGAACAGTTTCAGCTTACTTGCGAACAAAAGGGACACATTTTGAGTCCTCAGAACACCACCCATTCAGTTTATTTAGAACATTTCAGAACACCCGCGATGTCCGCAGACAAATCGAACACAAAAAGAATGTCCACCAAATAAAAAACGACAACATTTGACCTATCTCAAACCCTCCCATCCTCCCCAAACACTCCCACACAACAACACACTCTACTAAATACAGATTTCGAACAAACTTTCACTGCGCTGTCCGTGGACGTCCGCGAATCCAAGATGGCGGGCGCTACCGAAAATCTGACGCGCTTCACGCTTAACACCGTCCAATCAGCGAACACGCCATATGTCCGCGGACATGACGTAAGCAACTCGGCCAAACAGGACACTGTCCGCAGAGCGAACAGGGAAGTGTGTCCACGGACCGAACACAGATATCACTAATTTTTCTTTACCTACTTTTTGGTCATTTTAAAAAAAACTACTGGACGGATTTTCACCAAATTTGCAAAAGCACGATTTCAGGACCAAGCCGCTGCTCCTGGTCCAAATTTGGTGAAAATCCGTCCAGCGGTTTGGGCTGTAGGCGCAAGCAACATTTTTTTCCCATTCAGTCTATGGGAAAAAAAGAAATTTTGGGAGCCCCCCTATATCTTTTCCCCCCCTGGACGAATCCTCACCAAAGTTTGCAAAAAAATTCAGAGTGGGCCATATACTTCTTTTTGCAAAGTTTGGTGAGGATTCATCCAGGGAGAGCGAAGTTATAAACCACCCAAAAAGTGCTCTTCCTATGGAAACACCAACCTAACCATAACTACATGGCCACTATTGTGGCCATGTAATACATATTTAGCAATGGGCTCAGTGACCCAGCTTATCCAACTCAGGATGGGTCTTCTCTCTGGAATTTCATCAAAGTGTTCATGAATCTTAGGTAAGAAATATATAGTCAGCATCCTGGGATGTTCAACTATCAGAAATGATTTTTCCTCATCTGTGATCAGACCCTTTCCGTACCATTTAATAACCCAATTTGTTCAATTGTGATGTTGTTCTTGGTTGTGTTGGTCATGAGCTGTTCATAACAGTCAGGGGTCTGTATATGTCTAGCAGTCATCTTAATATAGTCCTTTCAATTGAGAGGGACACTGTTCCCTCCGTTGTCTGCCTCCTTGATAATGATGTTTGTATGATCTCAGAGTATTCAGTACCTGACTATCTGCTGTATTCAGACTCTTCCTGATTGGGCGTCTACCTATCTTTCTCCTGTCTTCAAGTCCATGAATATCTATGGTTACTGCCTGTTGGAATGTGTCAATGCCATTCCCTGATATGTTGAGAGTAAATCTAGACTTGCTCTTTACTTGCAGTATACCTAGGACGTATTCCTCTATATCCAAATGTTTGATCAGGTTATATTCTGAAATTTGTTCGCTTTCCTGTAATAAAAAGAGGAGCTGAGTGTGCTTCAGACCCTCAATCCTGATGTCACTGATTGAGGGGGCAGTCTCCAACTGACCTGAGATTCGCAATGTATACTCATCTTTGTTCACTTACCATGTAGTAATTATGCAATGTTTCTAACGTAGTTTCTCTTGTTTTTTCCGTTTTTCCTCCTCCTCTCGGGTTGTGTTAAATGTTTTCAATCTTCTGGTTCAAATGGAATATCTCGTCAATGTAATGTATATGAACTTGGTCTGTATCATATGTTAACATGATGTTATGTGCTAAACTGTTATTGCCATGTTTGATCTACGCAAACATGTCGTACATACAGATGTTATTTTTCAAATGATATTGAACCGGTACTTGTTTTTATCAATTGCTTTACACTTTTACACTTAGGTGAAACACATTTCCTTCCACACATATCTATTTAGGTCTTTTCTTTTACACTAACAATCAGCCTTGACAAAGAACCCTGTGAGTCGAAACACTTGTTGTCTTGATTGGCATATGTGCTAATTACAACCATCTAATAAAATACCAAATATTGGACAAAGTACTGACATTTCATATTTAATTGTGTAGTCCAGGTATTCAATTATATTAAATTAGATAAACAATTAAGGATTTTTCTAACGTTAATCAATCGCGATATTGCCAACAGAACTGTTGATCTTTTCCAATTCAACATCCAAACATAAATACATTTTGTATGTGAAACTCATAAACTAAACCCTAAAATAAATGTTGATTCAAATTACCAAATTGCATTGTTCTTTTTATGTATGAGGTGCATCTTGAAAGAAAATATATTTACTAGAGTTGGGGAGTGAAATGTGATCTTTCTCTGTTAACAAGCATGATTAGAAGAACACTTCTGCTAGCTTAAGCACTAATATAGAATGTTATTTTTGTATTGCCAGTTGTATTCAGAGGCAGATGAAAGTGGTAACTAGATCAGTCAAAAAAAACCTGGCCTCTGCTAGCCTAATGTCTGACCTGTGCTTTTAGCGTTTGCCTTATGTGCCTTGGATTGTAGGGGCAGGTGGCACTAGTGTAGATGAAACTTGGATTCTAGTGGGATAGTGAAGGTAGGAGACCTATGTGCGAGGCACTGAGAAAACAACACTGTTGCAGCAGTATTCGGCCCAGGTCGTGCCCCACAACAAATGAGTTTGATGGGCACGTGGCACAGCCAGACAGATAGAACATCCTTCCGGCTCAACCGATGCCTACAGGGGGGTCTTCAATGCATTTTGCAATTAGCACTACAACATTAGAACTAACAACCATATATCTGCACTGCATTTGTGCTGGAGCTAATGCCATTGCTCAGGTGTAGAATGTTATTGGGCTTACACAATTTACTATACTACCACCATACAATTTTTCAGTCACTGGCATATCAAATGTACATTACCCAGTACAGAGTTTACTAACACAGACACACAGGATTATGCCTTTGGCATATCGCATGACATCCTTTGCATGATTCTAGACATTATATCTAACATTAATACACACGTTTTTTGGCAGCTTGGCTGGTAACGGCCTGCTACTATGATGCAAATTAGGCCCAAGTGAAGCAAGATTTGGGGCCATTAAAGTCCAAGCCCGCCACGCAAATATGGGCCATAATGCATTTAGCAACCTGGCATGACACTCGGTGTGCTAACAGAACAGTGTGTGAACCTTACAAATGTTAACCTTGCCCAGGGGGCATGTGTCCCTTCATAAAAGGGGAGGTGGGGCAGTCTTAACAGGATTACTATGGACTGAGCCGTGGCTAGGAACTCCACCCTTATCACTGTTCATGGTAGCTGGTGTTGTGCTGAGTAGAATGTGGAATGTAGCCGGAGTAGAACTGGAGAGAGGAATTAAGTGGGGAGGAGAGAAGGAGAGGCAGTTGCAATATGGTAATAAAGAAGTACAGACATGCTGGCCGTCTCCTGTCATCATTTAATGGAGACATGGTGATTATAGTTGTATAAAGGAGGTATCCAACAGTTGGGGAGTGGTGGGTGGTGGCATGGCAATAATGCTGAGGGTCGTGGATGGAGCGGGTTTCATCACAGGAGGTGGGGGTGAGGGCAGGAGGGCTAGTGGGAAGGGGGATTTGGGATGTCAGGAGAATGATGGCTGCAGAAAGGAAGCTGTGGGAGGAGATTGGTGCCCAAAAAGGAGGTAGGTGATTGGCTTGTTCCCCTGCACCGGTTGTTAATGTAGATTTTTCAATGATTTCTGAGAGCCATGTTTCCTGATCAGCCACCGCTCCTATAATTAGTCAATCCTTTCCTTCCTGTTTTCCTCCCTCCCCCAATGTTCCTTTATACATTCTTCTCACCCAAAACCAATCAATTTTTCACTTAAACTCAATATCTTCAATTTTCTATGTTAGGTCTACTTATTCTGCATCAATTGCCACTGATATATTTACCTGAAAGAATACTGCAATCATAAGAACTAAATCCTTCAAAGCAGGCACATCCCCATTCCAAGCACTGTCCATTTCCACTGCAGAGTTTGGGACACTTTAATGCTTGGAGCATACTTTCCAATGCATCACCATATCTTTCAGCATTGTAGCTCCCTTCTTCCAAAATCCTGCGCTCACAATCATTCTCCAGCAACGGGAGGCCTGCCTCTGCCCAGGTGAGGTCATCCTTCAGCAACAAATCTGTAACACACATCTCCAAAACATCCCCGATCCTGCCCCCAAGAAGGTCCACACAAGATTTGGCGATGCTAGAGTTGCTGATGGTCTGCTGGCATGCCTCCAATGCACCGGCATGCGTAAGACCAGACGGTGTAGGCCAGGAGGGCATATACTCCTGCTGCGTATCCGTCGTGTGGTCCTCTGGGAAAAAATAGTTGAATCCTTCAAGGTCAGTTTGACTCAGGCTTTGAAACGGAAATGTGGGCAGGTATTCATAATAATTCTGACGTTTTAATCTATTTTTGATTGACTGTCCTTTAGAGGAATGGCTTCCATGCTCGCCCTTTCTGTCGTCTTCATCCACTGCAGGAGTGGCCATCTGTTGTGTTGTAGCAGTTACTTGTTTTGTTTCTTTCAATTGCAGTTTATTTCCAGAAATGAAGCTGACCAAATCAGTTTCATCGGGCGGTGACCGTCTGGACAAATCCCGGCTGTGTTCAACAGAGCTGATGTATTCTGCAGTGACATCTAGTCCCGGTATCAGGGTAGACTGCTGGACATTGCTGTTTCCTTTACACGGGGCCAGAAAGTCATCTTGGGATCCAGGCCCCGGCCGGTTTGAAGACTGATACGGCTCAGCGTCATCAACGGCACATCCGCAAAAATGCTTCCTTTTGGGCGAAGTCAAAGATGTGGGAGTTTTGTCAAAAAAGCTCTCCCCTGGAGGAATTCTGCAAAGGTGAAAACATTAAAAAGAAAAACACAGTGTAACTATGGTGAATGGAAAGCATTTTAAGTATATTTCTTGCGTTTTTTTTCCTTATTGTTTATCTAGAAGCCAAGTTCAGCTAAAGGGATTAAACACATTCATGACTGATTTTGATTTTATGGCAACATTCAACAACAGTTATTATATTCGATGTTAATTTACACCACTCAGAAATTAAAGACCATATGTAGATTACGTGCCAAAAAAAATTCAAATGGAGAAGCAATACATCTTGCTACAAATCTAATCAGGTGCGTCCAAACCTATAACCAAGCTATGTACTGTAACATTGTTTTATAGGCTTATGAATGTGACCTTTTTCTGTGTGGATTGTTGAAGTCAATGTCGTTTAAATCCCGACAACTGTTGGAAACAAAATATGTTACTATAGAATCTTTTAACCGGTCCTAGAGCAATTAGATAAAGGCCAACAAAAACACAGATTCATTCTATGCACTTTGCAAGGCAAAGGGCTAAGGCTATGCAAACATGGTCCTGGTGGTGCAAAATGCATTGGCAGAATATGTTTTTGCAGTAGGGCAAGTTTTGTTTTAGGGCTAATTTCACTAACACTACACCCAACTAAGTTTCAATAATACCAACAACATTATGGCCCTCATTACGACCCTGGCGGAAAGTGACTGACCTGACCGCCATAGCGTAAATAGCGTTTCCGCCATGGCACGACAGAGCAAAGTGCGGCCAATTCCGACCCATCGGGCACGAGCACTACGCCATGGCGGAAGTGCAAAGTCCGCGATGGCGGAAATGTCCCCAAAACGCGCCTCACCGCCGTCGTACGGTGCCCTAGGTGCAATTCCGCCACCCATCTTAGCGGTCACCGTAATGAGCGGCAACCGGAAAGTACGGTGACCGTAAACATACGGAAACGGAAGTAAAAACATGGGCCCGGAACGGGAAACAGCACGCCGTACACCTATAAAATCACAATTCCCACACAACCATTAAAAATACTACCCTGAGACACATCCCAACCCGTCATCCACCCCAGTGAAAGCAATAGAAATGGGAAAAGTAGCGAAAAAAGCGTGCGACCGCAAGCGGCAGGTCCACTTCTCCCGTGAGGAACTCACCGTGCTTACAGAGACCCTCCAGGAGAATGCTGCCGTCGTCTTCTCCACGCAAATGACCAGGACGGCACTTGCGAACAAGAAGGCCATATGGGCCCTAGTGGCACAGCGGGTAAGTGCGGTGGGGACCGCACCCCGCAACCCACTGCAATGCAGAAAGCGATGGGACGACCTGCGGATACGCGTACGGAGCATACTATCCGCCAATCGCAACATTGCCACAGCTACCGGGGGAGGATCGGAATCACCCATCAAGTTGACCCCCTGGGAAGAAATCTGTGCCTCCACCATTGGAATGGAGAGTATAGAGGGAGTCGGAGGGATGGAGAAAGGAGTGCAGACATCCGAAGAATCCGGTAGGTGGGCCAACTAATACAATGCCAAATCCACAATGTCCAATCATGTGAAGTACCATGTGTCCACATAGTGCAACAGTAACACATGTCCAGGAGAACGTCCACATACATTGGCCTGACAGCGCACTTTAAAACTCACATTAAATACATAAATAATTAAAAACCCTAAAAACACCCTCTACACGTGCAGCAGGCACACCCTAACTGCAGGCTGCAAAACAACTGCATCCTCAATCCACACAAAAATGAAACCACCTCCAAGGCCCCGACCCAAATCACCCTCAGGTACCACCCCAATGCATGTGATACATTGCCATTCCAATTTCCACAGACCCATAAATAACGCTCGCCCTCCTTTACTCCACCACAGGGTCCGATTCAAACGACGAGCTTCAGGACACCCCTACCAGCACACCTGCAAAGAGGGCCAAGACCAACGGCCAAAGACCCTCCACCTCAGCTGCACGCATCAAGACACGGCAGCAGCACAAATCAAGTGGCAGCACACAGGAGGGAACATCAACAGGCACCCCAGCAGCCAGCATGCCCACAACAGCACCACCACAGGTCCCCCCAATGGATGCCACAGAAGGCACTGCCTCTGGTGGCAGCAGCACCATAGGTGACACCCCATTAATGGCAGCATGCTCCGACACAGAAGACGGGGATGTCGGAGTAAGATCCATCCATGACCTGTCTCAATCCCCGTTTGTTTCATCCCGTACACCATGAGGATACCACGCAGGGGCACCCACAAGACGACGACTGGCCATCCCCCACAAGCCCTGTGGCAAGGCAACATGAGGTGACCAGCCCCTCTGTGACACCACCGCAAATGGCCATGGCACAGCAGAGGCAACAGTCCCTCGACCAGGTGATCGTGCAACAGCAGCAACTGGCCACGCTCCTCAAGGACCATGCTGATGAATGTGGGGGTACTAAGGCAGCCATAGAAACATCAACTGAGACGCTTAGGGCAGAAATGGAGAGAAGCACTGAGAGCCTGAGAGTACAAATGGAGAGAAGCACCGAGAGCCTGAGGGGGGAACTGCATGCGACGTCCAAAGACGTATGTGCTGAACTTGCCGCTGTGCGCCGTGTGCTCACTGAGCTCTCACAAACCCTTAGGGACATGCATGGACGTGAGCAGGCAGAGACATCATCCGTTGCAAGTTCCGTCCAGGGCAGCCCCCAACGTAGATCTGGGAGGAACCTGCGCTCCACAGGCAGGGGTGCCCCTGATACCCGGAGAGGGGGCTTGCAATAGCGTCTGCCCACTGACAATGAGCATCTGCGGACACTGGTGTTCGGGGGGGAGGTAGGAGGGTGGAGGGGGTGTGTTGGGCTTACTTGGGTGGCGGGTCGATGGGGTGTGTAACATAATTTCACATATGCTATAAAAATTACATAATCATCCAATGAGATGTGTGGACATTGATCTTTGTGTACGAGGCCTTTATAGGCGTACAGTCCATATTGTGCATGTTCCAGACACACACAGTGCCACAAGTCCCGTGTCCATGTATCAGCCACCAGGCGTGAGTGCTAGAAGCATGAATCTATGAGCATCTGACGAATGTCACGGCCCTCCTGTGCCTCGCGGACTCCTTGAGGTGCTGCCACATCCCCACCCTCATCATGACCATCTTCAGGTGCTTGCAGTTCTGCGTCAGGGGGCATGGGCACATTTCTACGTACGCACATGTTGTGTAGCATGACACATGCCATGACCATCTTTGCAACCTTCTCATGGCGGTACAGGAGTGCCCCGCCAGACCTGCTGAGGCAGCGGAAACGAGTCTTCAGTAGGCCGAATGCCTGTTCTATGACTACACGGGTACGTGAGTGGGCATGGTTGTAGTCCTCCTCATGCTGGTTCTGTGGGTTCCGGAGTGGTGTAAGGAGCCATCTCTTCAGTGGATACCCGGCATCACCTGTATGTGGACAATAAAGGATGTTTGTGGAATGACATTGCTACGTACGCACCTCCCCCCCTTCCTGCCAGGTCATTGCCGCATCACATACCCCACATCATCATGCATGAAATGAGACTCACCGAGTAGCCAGGATCTGTTCCCTGCGTGTCGCTCCATGTAGCGTGGTATTGTAGAGTTCCTCAAGACCATAGAATCATGGGTTGATCCAGGAAATCGGGCACAACAATGTGTAATGATCCTGTTGGAGTCAGACACCATTTGTACATTAAGAGAATGAAATTGTTTTCGGTTGCGGTACTGGGCCTCCATGGCATGTGGGACGACCAATTCCACATGGGTGCAGTCGATGGCACCAATGCAACCCGGTATGCCGCCAAGTGCATGGAATCCCACTTTTGTGTTCGTAATTTCCTGCTCCGAGCGTGGTAGAGAGATGTAGTCGTCTGCGTGCTTCAGGAGGGCATCGAGCACTTGCAATAGTGTCCGTGAGAACAGTGGCTGTGAAATGCCATGCAACTGTCTGACTGTGTGCTGGTAGGTGCCTGTGGCCAGGAAGTGGAGTACAGACACCACCTTCAGTAGGGGTGGGATGGCGGTTGGGCTATCTATCATGCTGACAAGGTCAGCCTGTGTCATGTCCACAATGGCGGTTATGGTGTCCCGGTCCAAACGGTAGAGGGTGTGGATCTGCTCAGCAGTGAGGTTGAACGGATGAGCTCGGAGGCGTGGGATTGCGGGCTGCCTGCGTGGTGGTAGTGGCTGTGCTGGTGGGCCTTGCTGGCCCTGCCTTGCCCTCCTCCTCCTCCTGTGTCTCCTCTGTGCGGCCGGTTGTTGTAGTAGTTGGTGTTCGTCTTCTTCTTGAAGTTGGAGTACTTGCAGTGCTATCAGGTCCCCCAGGGCCAACATCGCTAGTCCTGCCGGTAGCATTTTGGAGTGGGTGTGGTTGTGGGAGGGGGTTGGGTGTGCAATTTATGTGTTTTCAGGCTGTATAGCCTCCACCTGTGGTGATTCATTCCACCTGTGCCAGCTGCAATCCCCTTTGGGCGAGCACCGTACCGAGGTTCACCGACGGGCGGGGCGTCCCATTTGTGAGTGAAGCCAGTTGCCATTTACACACACTGCCGCACTACATGGATGAATTTGTGATTTCATGCGGTCACAGATGCCTTTTCGACGTGATGTTGCAAATGAGGAATTCGAAGGACAGCGCTTTCGGTTTTCAGCTAGCGGCGAGGAGACGCCCACAGGTCTGACTGCAAATATAACGTTCTATTGTTTAATGTCCTTGGGACAGGGGCCATGGCGAGTATGCTATGATTGATATGGATAGTATGGGATGCGCAATAGCGTAGTGGACAAAAAGGCAGGACGTTCCCAAATACATGTTACTTCACAACACTAGAATTCCGGCCTGGAGAACAGTGGATTTTGCAGACTGCATTACGCACAGACTCAATGGAAGTTTCAAATGTGATGTGAGTATATAATCAGGCGTTTTCATACCGGGATGAGGGAATGATGTATGGATGCATGGACAGATGATTTGATGGAGAGTTTGCCATGTACAGGGCTTTTTGGAATCTATCCACCTCCCCTGCGCTATGTCATGCAGAGCTGCCATAGTGGGACCATCGTCTTTCTGCCCTTGTTGAACCCTCCCTGTCTCGACGCGCCTTCAGGCACTTGTGTCTATGCACGTTACTAATCCCATCTGATGGATTCTGTCTTCACAGACGCATGCACACAAACACTCGTTTGTAATGCTGTTTTCACCTCGATTTTTATGGTTGTGATTCGCAAGTGATTTTTGGGTGGGTATATTCCTTTTGAGTGGGCTAGCAAGCATATGGCTGTAGATTTAGTGTGATCATTGAAGTGAGTTATACAATTGTAGTTCTGATGCCCATACTATTCTTTTTCATTTCATTTGGGTGACAGGTATCTCCTCCCCTTTTGCCGCTGCCATCTGTACGCCACTCCTGCAGATGGCTTTTACTCCCGACACCTGCTGCTTCGTGTCAATCAGTGGAGCACCATTACGATCTTATGGGACGATCGCCAATGGGCCACATGCCCTTACGCAGTGCTAGTGGCTAGGAGCAACATATCGTCCTTTCTGCTGGACTAGTGCCTACCTAATGGGACGGCCCTGCGGTTCTAGGCGCTTCCGTGTTGCCTTTTTGGACGTGAATGTAGCCCCTGTGTACCATGATGGAACAGGGCGTCACACAAGCAGAAGCTGGTCATTTCTTGCGGATGCAGCCCACAATACTGGAATGTATTTAGGAGTTCATGACCTAATGGGTGTATGGCCCTTGGTGGTTTTGTGGTGCATTAAATGTCTATTCTGTTTTTGTTTGTCTCATTTTTCTGCTCATGTTGCTGTACTTGGACCTTCAAATGCCTGTGCTGCATCAGTGCGGCAATGGTGCCATGGCAGATATGGATGCCCACTCACAAGGCACGTGGAGCCCCTGGATTCATTTGTTTGCTGGCATGCATGGGTGACTTGTTCATTTCACTGGTTGCATAGTGTGACTTCATTGCACCTACGAGGAGTTGTGCAATGTGGCCAGGGAGTGGTGTACAGGCACTCAGTAGGGCCGTTTACGGTTGATTCGCGATGCCGTACTTCTCACCATGGCGGAATGGTACTTTCCGCCATGCTTGATGGCGTTAGGTACATGTCCGCTAGGGTCGGAATTCGCGTACCGTTGCGCCATGGTGGTATTTACGGTTTGGCATGGCGCGCGTGCGCGTACTTGGTGCAGTTAGCGTTGGCGTTCGCTACGGTGTCGCTAATGGCATCGTACTTTACGGTGACGGGTCGTAATCGCACCGAGCGCTATTCGATGGCGGTATTGCATTTCCGCCATCGTTTTTCGATTTCCGCCAGGGTCGTAATGAGGGCCTATGTGTCATCACTAACATCCTGGTCCTATTAAACTATCAATTTCATAACCATTCCATGGAGAGATAATGCTTGGGTTAAAATCACAGCGTGCTTATTTTCGTTTCTCCTCCTTAGGATAATTGCTATGCGCCAATTATTACGTGGGGTTCAATGAAGAGTCTGTGGTAACAAACACAATTAAAGAGAAACAAATATGTGTCCTTGATAAGTCTTACCTCCATTCATTTATAAACGTGTGTTGATTATCGGTGGTCTGTGTGATTTCAAACCCATCACTGTCATGAAAATCATTCTCCATCTCTCCATCAAAAGTGCCGCAGAGTCCCAGAGTATTTTTGTAGTCTGAGCTTGGTGCACGAAGGGTCAGACTCATTCCCCATTCACTTACATCAGAACGGATAAAAGCTCCAGAGGAGAAGGCAATCTAGAAGCAGGTTTCAAATGTAAACTTACTAAGTTAGACTAGAAGCTCATATAGAATGTGGCAAGTCAATTACAATAGTACTCAAGACTCAGGCTTAACAACTTTTTTCACAAGAGGGGCTTGATAAAGGCCAATCAGGATGACTTGGGAAAACAGTATCAGAATAGAGGAATCACACTGCAGTTGTTAACATGCATTCTAAACAAATGAACTACGATTTCAACAATTCCCTATTGGAAAACAGGGCCCTATATCCAGGTTCCTAATTCCTCTGCTCTGTTCTGACTGTTGTCTCTTTCTAGGTCAATGCCTGAGTTAGATAGTGTTACCCTTGACCATGGGTTGCCTTCCTTTTACTCCGGAATGTTGAGCACCATACACCCTTTACCTACTCTGTATTATTCACCAATGCCTTTGCTTGCCTTATAAAATACCCCAGACATTTACCAGCAGGACTGTCTTCCACTCTGATGGACTGCTTGCCAGATTGAAGTTATTCACACCCACCAGCCAGGATCTGACCTCCTGGGATTAAGCCCACAACACTCTAGGCTTCCCGTTTCCTCTGGTTGACTCACTCATGCCAATGTCTGGATTATAGCCATAAATTGGCTAGCATCTGATCGTCTCCTTAGTTTTCTGTTGCTCTAGCTGTCATCTCAGCTATAGTCCCAAGCTCGTTCTCTGTAGTGGTTTCCTCCTTTGGTCAGACACGTGTCAGGGACTGAGTTATGGGTCTCAGTAATCTATAGCTCCCTGGGTTCTAGATTCTGCTCATCTTCCTCCTGTATCACCTCACAACTCCCTTATAGCCTGCTGATCTGTACCCCATTTTATACTTCTCTTCACCACCTAAAGTATCCAATAATGTACAGGATTATTCTGCCTATTATGGTGGTGTCATGTTATTAGAGGGAAGTCTTTATAGTCTGCCTTTACACAGAGTGTCTGCTTAAATCTTTGGTTTGCCCTCTTAAGTTAGTTAGACGCTCTATCTTCATTGCACAGACCACTGTACTGCTCTGGGCACTCCTCTCTCCCCGCACACACACCCGACGGGGGGCTGCTGCTTGGAAGTGGTTTGTGAGCTACCCACTGGTCTGTCATCTTACTCAGTACAACATGTGCCTCCTATGGCACATTGCAGTGGTCCGTGGGTCACCTGACTAATGGATTATGCTCCTCATTCCCTCAGCTGGGGTTTAGACAAGATGGTTTCTGTATTATTAGCTCCACATACTATACACTGATTGTTTACTATGAAAAGACGTATTTCTTGAGGGCTGTGCAGGCCGGCATTACTCCCCTGCTGGCGGCTGGTGGGGAAGAAGGGGAGGCTCTGGAATTCCACACCTAACACCTCCAAGGGTCGCTTTGATTACCACACAGCTTCCCCTGCCCTCTGCAGTCTCCCAATGCTCAGCAGAGGTCTACCTGGTCACAGTGGGCAACAGAAATGTATTGGTTACCAATTATCTAATTATGAATTTCACTGGGAGCACAGGTGGATATTGGCATGACGCCTGGGAATCGTGCATTTACAAGCATAACTAAAGGCAGGTGAAATACTCTTTACACTCATTTCGTGATGTGAGCGGAAGAGCCACTAAGATTCCTCGCATACCAATGTTATGCACTTTTTCTCTGACTCAGGTCCAAAAGGCAATCAAGTTGTCTCGAAAGATTTTCATTTTGCTTCATTCCCTCATGATAATATGGATTTTCAGAATCAGCCCTGTGGACAGTTTCAGGGAGGCCAACCTGTTCTGGTGAACAGGAAAATACACAAATGGCTAGAAACACTTTCTGTGTATTGTGTGACTGAACAGTAAGGCGTAGAGTTAGAGAGTGTGAGTGTGTGGAGGGTTCAGTTAAACATACATAGAGCACCCTTAATAATGAATGTAAAGAATGTATAAAAAAAAATAAACTATTCAGGCCTATGAGCAATGAAAAGCTCTGAGCAATCAAAAACCACTGCTAAGTGTTAGTAAAGATTTCTCTTTAGGCAACTTTCCCTCCATATTCTTTGGGCACCCACACTTTTTGCTTTTGTTTTTGAACCTGTCCCGACTTTTTACAGGGAAGTGAGGCCTTCAGCTTCAATCCACTGCCCTTATTTTGTCATGGGGAAACTGATCAGACCTTCACACTATCAGTACTGGGAAATTATGTTTCCCCTTGGTCTATTTACCTTTATACCATTTTGGTAACTTTTTATTAGCGCACACAGCATCTTACAATGCAGTGCAGTGGGGATAGATTTGTATCACCCTAGTCTATTACACTTGGGATTTTTGATTACTCTTATGTGTGCCGAAAGACAAGCTGGTGGCAGCAGATACATTTTTACCACATTTGCATAATTTTTAGTGTGCACATTCGTGTTTACTGCGTATGGCTACTAGATGTGGCTAGTGCCCTAAAATGGCTGTGCCACAAGATTTTCTGCTTGCCCATTGGCCATATTGATGTTTGGCCTTCTTCCTTCTCAGGTCAGAAAATCCCTTATATGGTCATGCTTTTTCCCAGGAAAGATGCTGATTTTACGATCTACTGCTAGCTTTGTGTATGTGGACCCAGGGTGTGGCTGGCACTGTCTGGTTCCACTCCACATCTGGGGTGCCTAAATGTGTAGGTGTGGGGCATGAGTGAAACTCACAGTGGTCCCTGATTGGACTACATCTGGCTGTTTGAATGGTGCAGATCTTTACCATTGGTGGGCTTGGACTTGCTTCCAGCCAGGATTTAGGATAAGAAGAGGACTCCTGCAGCCATTTCTTCTGATCTTCTTTGGAGTCAGGTATCCTGTGTAGGAGTGCAGCCAACTGAAGATCCATGGACGACTCCCGAAGTGGCCTGGCATCTCTTCTGGTGTTTGGCCCGGTGAAGCTCTGCTGGACTATCTGATCTGGAAGGCCCTAAGCAGTGCCTCAACCCTTAGACTGGTGGGACCAACCAGTCTCAACACATTCTCGAGGGTCCAGCTGGCCTGAGCCTTTGGAAGTGTCCCTGGACTACCTGGTGGACTGATCAGCTCTCCAGTGGGCTAACATGGTAGCATGGTCGCCGTTCCACTTTCATTGTCAGAACTTCAGTGGTAGTTGGCTCGTGCCTCAAGTCACCTTCCTGACAAAGTTCAGCCTCCCAACATCAAGGGATCCTGCTTTGGAAGGCATTCTGCAACCTCAATGACTCCAGCTGTTGCCCCGGTGTGGTAGTTGTCACTGGAACTCACATTCCCCGGTCTGGTGAAATGTCCAGAAGAGGTCTGCATCAATGCCTTCTGCATTTCTTCTACACAAAGGGTTGCACTCTGCTCCTGGATCAAATGGTGGGAAAATCTACCTCCAGCGATTGAGGTACACTTGGGAAAATTGAGGTCAGGGGGGTAGGTAATTGCAACACATTAACCTCCCCCTGTTCCCCTTAGAATATCTAAAAGCTGGTATCTGAAAGATAAAATTAATATTTTACATACCTGAACTTGTTGAATATCTTCTGGAATATTTTCACCATCACAAGAACTCTTCCTACGTCATTATGCTTGGATTTTATAAGGTTAGGGCAACATTCATGTGAAAAAAGCAGGCGTTAAAGTGCAACCCGCAAAGGGACCTCGTAATCAGGCGTTAAGGGTTTAACGGCACCGACACCTTTTACGGCGCCGTTAACCCCTTAACGCCTGTGTTGTAATGAGGCCCCAAGACTTTAATTTTACAATACAGTTAGACAGACTAGTTTTAATATATTGTACGACAGCAAAGCTCCAGGTAGGTAACAATAAGTTAGATAACTAATATGCTGAAAATAAAGAAGATAGAAACTCTATACAAAGCCTTCTACATGCAGACACTACACCTTAAAACTTCCTTTTCTATCTGGGAAAGAGGGGGCTTAATGCCTTAGAGTCACAGGTCCCAATGCAGTACACTTCAGAAGGCTACGTGTCTGGTCTTTTTAACAGTCTGAACATGTGTGGCAAAACCAACATGCAGCATGTACATGTCACAATGTTTGATAACAATTGAAGAAAAATTCTTAGCAGACCCTCTTCCTATCCAAACACTTTACGGGAAGCCGAGAGGAGTTTCCTTGAACAGAACTCTGATGCTCACAGTCTGGTAAGGGAGAGGTACTGTGAGGGCATTTCACCTGTTAATCCCTATAGAGGTGTCGTGGGGCAGAAACGGGTAGATTTATGCACCCCCTGTACGCTGATTCACTCAGGGACCACTGTAGAATTTCCGGGAATTAATCGTTGGACCCCCTTTTCTCATGCCTTGTTTCAGATAACAGAAGTCCAGGGGACTCAGGTCCAGAAGCCATTTTTGATGTCAGGTTTTATGGTCTGGTATTTCGTTGTTCCATGCTCTGATGGATTGCTTCTGGAAACTGGACAGCTGGACACTTCTAATGTGTGTCCTTTCTGCAGTTCGTTACTGACAGTCTTATGGTATAGTCAGTTTCCACATAAGTATGAGCAAAACGGGCAAGGGAAGTAAAGCAGAAGCTTTACTGACCTCCAAAAATCAGAACAGGGTTCCACAAAATAAGCAAAAAGACTGTGTGTCCCATAGGTATCTATGGAGCGAAAGGTGCAAAAGGAAAGTCTTTCCTAACAGGAGACTAATCAGTCCCTAAGACTATCAGTAGTGGGACACCCTGTCTTCTTATAGGATGAGTTGGTGGCAGTCTTTTTCTATTGTGTCTTTTTACTTTTCTCTGGTGCCCTTTTGCATTTTACTGGATAATGACATTTAGAGTTCCATATGCTCTAAAATAGCTGTGCCACAAGATGTTTACCTTTCCTGCCCTCTCAGGTCCATAATTGACTCATATCACAAGCCCTTTACAGGGCAAAGTCTCTGCCTGCAAGACCAAATTGGTGGTCTGTGTGTGTTTTCAGATGTGGGGGCTGTGTCTGTCAGAGCCAAAGTGTGTCTGTTGCTGAGAAGATGTGTTGGCCAGAGTCTGTCCATTATTCAACATCTCCTGCCAGCTTGGATGGTGCACATCCTTACCATTGGTGAACTTGGGGTGACTACAGTCCAGATCCTGGATACAAGGAGGACACCAGTCATTTGAGAGATCATTGTTGAAGCAAAAACCCCTATGAAGATGTGAAGCCCATTGCCGACCCAATGATGACCATTGCAGCCAGCCAGCATTGCCTCCAGCCAGGTCCTGGTGAAGCCCTGGTTCTCTCTTCAGATATCCAGAAGGGCCTTGTCGGTGTGTAAAGGAGGTTCCAGACATGACCTGCACCCCTGCCGTTCCTTTCGGGGTACCTGGAAGGTACTTGCCAAAGTACGTGACGTATGAAGAGCAAATGAACCAGCAGAGAGTTGCAATGGGACTCTGCCCAATGTACATTAGAAGATCTGTACCTGTTGAAGCGCCCATAACCAGACAACCCTGGGCAGCACGGTACCCTATCAGACAGCCATATCAGCCCATGATACGAACTGAGGAGAACCTACATACAGTCCACGAAGAAACCCCAAGAGCCTTAATGGAGGGCCAATGGAAATTCCCATGGCCTGACCCAGCTCGTGAGTAAGCAAAGTCAGCTATTGAAAATGACACGTCATAACAAGCTGTTATACAAACCAATGTGATAAACACAGGAAGGAGACGATGCTAAAAATAAAGGAAACATGTTACTAGACCTGAGGAGAACAACCGACCTGACAAATGTGTGTGTAAATAGGCTTGGAACGCAAGAAGCCATGAAAACGGCACTGCTTGCAACGCTTAGTAGAATATTAAAAGTGGCATGCGCCAACTATATAGCTACCTCAAAAGGCACGTTATACGAATGCGACTCCATTTTGTAGAGCAGAAATGGGGCCAGGCTGCCAGAGGCCTGGCAGTCCAAGTTTCACAACTCAGCCAGAATAGAGGAAGAGCGGAATCGAAACTATTAAACGGCGCTCCGTCATGGGAGGTGTTAGTTATGGTTACCCTGGGGTAGCCCGGCCTTTTCTACATGTCGTCTGCTCTTTCACCAAGTATAGCAATTAGGAGTCTCTTAATGTCTCCTATGGCTAGGGTGACACCCCCCGTCATTTTCTCTAACACATGTATCCACTTTCCGGCTCCCGATGTCAGCATTGGATGCTAATTTTTAAGGTTCTCTCGGTCCTTTGTGTGGCCATGGAATATATTGCGGTCTTCTCCCCCCTTTTCCAGCAATGGGAATTGGAATGCACAGTCCTCTTTCTCCTTCCCCATACCTCTCCGGTCTTTCACCGGGGTGGCGTTCCCGCCTTGCCGTTTACCTGGCAAGGTCCTTAACCTGTCCACATAGGCAGGTGCTGACGCCCCCCTCTGACCGTGGGGTGTTTCTTCATGTCGGTTGGACTGTCCAGCGGACTTCGTTGTACTACTTGTGGACCCACTAGCATCTGACCATCGTACCTCTCGGTCCCCTGGGAGCCGTTTGTTGCACCGTTTCCCTTCGTCTTGTGCCACTTCCTCCATTTCCCCACCGGAGTCAGACTCTGAATACTCCCAGTTTACACAACTTCTTGCATCTTCTTCGTTCTGCCCAATCTCTAGCCTGTCTAGGGACAGTCCCCTGCTCCCACTACTTCGGGAGACATCCTCAGTGTCATATAGCTGAGTGCTCTCTAAGCGTTCATCCTCCCTTCCCCCTTGGGAAATTAGTTCCAGTCCCGTCTCGTCATAGATTTATCAATCGTTTCCTCGATGCTTCTGGTGTCGAAGTCATCTTCAATATTTGTCCCGCTTGTACCTGGTACCGCATCGCTTGCAGGAAAGAATTCTTCTATGTCTTACCATTCTACAACAGGATTGGGTTTTTTAACTTCCCGTTGCAAATATTCTAGATCTCGTGCCCTCTGTCTGCACTTACGTTCTGCTTCCTCATCTATTTCTTTTCGCTTCTTCGCTTCTTCTCTAACCTTATCTACTTCCCTCATCTGTTCATTTCTATGTTCTTTTACCCTTCTACTTTCCTCGTCTTCCCGCTTCTTTACTTTCCTTTCTTGCACTCTCCTTTCTTCCTCTAACTTTAGCATATTCTGCCTGTACTTTTCATAGGCTGCGTATAGTGTGCGACTGAGCGGTATTCCTTGCTCTTCACGATATAGTTGTTCTCGCCTCAACCTATCCTTCTTTCTTACCCCCTCGTCTCTCATTTCCTTTTCTTTCTCTTTTTCCTTTCTCTGCACCTCATCAGACCGTTCCCTTGCTCTTATGTCATCACTCCCTTTACCATCAAGTTTTAGCAATATCTGACCTGCCATCCACTCGTCCTTTGCAAATCCTAACTCGCCACTTCCTTTCCGCTTCTTTCCCTCTCTCTCTTTCTCGAGAGATGCACTACTCTGTGCCTGATCCTTTCCTTCATCGCTGTGTCTCTCCTTGTCCCTCAGGACTACGGAGGAAAGATTACTTTTCTGCTCCTTTTCTTTGATGTCGTCACTACTGTATGTAGGCAACTCATATGCCGGGTTGTTGTATCCCGTGGCTGCCTTAAGTTCTCTTAGCGGGTAAATACCCTCTGACTTACTCCCTTCAATTATTGGCTCAGGCAGGGCAGGTGGAGCGGTAGGCGTCTCACCCCCCCTCTGTACATACATTTAATATCCAATCTGCGGGTGGTTCTTCCACCTTCGTTTCTTCAAACATTTTCCACAGTTCCAGCCCAGCAAGACGTTTCTCTAGCTTCTTGCCAGTATATGTGGCATGTAGGAAGGTGGTCATGTGCTGTAAAACAGCCTTAGAGAGTGACCCATTCTGGGGCCACGGCATAAACATCTTATTGGCAGTTCCCTTAGCCCATTCCTGGCTATATTTCTTCAACTTTATTGCATGCTTGGGCAGTTGCTTGCATAAATGCGCAAGCGTGGTAACTCCCTCCATTCTTTCTTTCGTCACCACAGTGATTATACAATTCTATGACATTTCAATAGTATGAGCGAGCACCAAATACGCAAGCTCCAATCCAATCTTTTCCCACCAAAGTTTATACCAACAATTTACTCAAAAATTGAGGGACAACCCCAGCAGGCACCACCACAGATGACTCAGGGCAATAATCCCAGAGGGGGAATTAACCCTGGAAATGGGGGAAACCCACAAGCGTACAGTGGACCAAACTAATATATAAAATAGGACAGCTCACGGGAGACTCTGATGTGTTCTATCCTATCAGTGACACCAGACCCTAAAAGTGAACCTAGGGTGAATGTCACCATAGGGGGGAAAGAATATTCCTTCTTAGTTGACACGGGTGCAATGCGTTCATGCGTACGAGAGGGGAAATTTTCCTTGTCTGGCGAGGCCACTGGAGCTTATAGTAGAGTTCCCTTTACAGATGCACTCCCTGTCTCATTGGGAGAGCGCAAAATGAATGTACCTCTATTATATTCACGCCAGACAAATATTCTGGGTTGGGACCTGATGACTAAATTAAACATGACCATCTCGTTTACCGAGAATTATATAGTGTGCTCCACCCCAGGAATGCATTATTCAAACGTGTGTGAAATGATCAGAGCATACTCAGGACGTATAGCCATGAGAGCTATACCGTTAGAACCAGAAGTCTTTGCATATGGCATGCGGGTGCTCATGGCGGGATTGCCAGGCCTTGCAGATAAAACTATGAGAACCCCTGATGAGTTTCTATTCAGACCAAGAATACCCATGCACGACGAAGAGGGACAAGTATTTCCCCTAATGATACAATCTGCCGCAGTGCGAGGATAAGTGGTATTGGTTGAAGGATATGACGATGAAGGCAGACAATGGTGTGCGATTATTGCCATTGAAGAAGGGTATCGAGTGACTGCGTCACCGACGACGATCTGTTCGAAGAACACCGTGACCTAGAAGAGACAAGGGTGGAGGTGAGTCTCATATTTTGGGTCAAAATGAGCAAACGGGAGGTGCCACAGAGAATGATGTTGGCACTGGTACGCCCAGAATACTTTGATGACGACATGGCCGAAGTGCCTGCTGCAGTATGGACTACAGGGCCCTATGATGTAGGTCTCCTGAAGGGGGCAGGTGAAGTAAAGATCAAACTGAAACCAGGAGAAATTTTACCACGAGCACGACAATATCCGATGTCCAGAGAGGCAGATGAAGGAATCATGAAGACAATCTCCGCCATGATGGAGCTGGGCATCCTAGTAACGTCAGAATCACCTTGCAACACAGTGATTTACCCTGTCAAAAAATCAAAGGGAGGGTCATGGCGTTTAATTCAAGATTTAAGGGCATTAAACGATATTGTCGAAGCCAAGTTCCCTCTAGTCCCGAACCCCTCTACAATATTCTGTAACATACCCACTGAGGCAAAATACTTCACGGTGATCGATTTGAAAAATGCGTTTTTCTCGATTCTGCTACACCATGACTCACAAGACCTGACGTCATTCACTTTCAGACAAATGCGCCTGAAAAGCACAAGGTTGCCACAGGGGTATTGCGAGTCCCTGTCTATTTTCAATAGAGTCCTGCAAATGGACCTAAGTAATATTGCGGTGGACAGTGTTGTTTTGCAGTACGTAGATGACATTCTGATCTGCAGCACCACTGAGGAGCAATGCAGGCATGATTCTGTCCAGCTATTGACTATACTGGCTGAGAAGGGATACAAAGTGGACAAGGATAAGTTGCAGTACTGCCAACAGGAGGTGTTGTACATAGGGCAACTGATCTCACATGAGGGGAAGAAGGTAACCCCAGAAAGGGCTGAAGCTATCATGAACACGGTCAAGCCGCGCACAATAAAACAAATGCAAAGCTTCTTAGGCCTGTGCAATTATGTCAGAGAATGGGTCTTTGCCTACAGCTCATATACCAATCCCTTGCTACAGGCCCTTAAAAAGGCCCAGGCAACTAAGGAAAAAATTGAATGGAATGAAGCAATGGAGAAAGGGTTTACAGAACTCAAGGGTGCAATTTGTAAGGCCCCAGTTCTCGGGATTCCTAATTACGCAGAGGAATTCTACTTGTTCTCTCATACCGATGGCAATTTTATGACGGCAGGGCTCGCGCAGCGAACCTCGCTGGGGTAGAAACCCCTAGCATATTACAGCAGGGTCTGGACCCGGTCATAAAGGGCCACTTCCCATGCGAACAAAACCTAGCTACTGCCGCATTCGCCATCGAGAAGGCGTCATCTATTGTGATGGGGTGCTCCATGACATTGTATGTTGAGCACTCACTGTTCGCCATATTAGAGAAGCCAAAGGGCACACTGACATCTCAGAGAGCATCCGCCTATGAGGTGATTATCTCTAATCCATCGATCAAAATTGTGCGATGTAAAACTGTAAACCCTGCTATGTTCATAGCTGAGCCAGTCACAGAGGGAGAACCTATACACGACTGTGCAAACTATGAGGAATTCTATGAAGAAATCCCCAGGGTAAAAGAGAATGCCCTGGCAGGTGGAGAGATTGTCTTTATTGACGGGTCTTCGAGAATTGACCAAGAAGACAGACAAAGGTATACAGGCATTGCAGTGGTAAAGCACCTAGTGAATGGAGAGTTTAAAGTACTCATTAGTGCACGAATACCATCTCATTATTCGGCACAGGCTGCAGAACTATTGCCACTGATACTCGCCATTGAGAATCATGCAGACCAGGAAGTAACGGTTTACAGCGACTCCGAATATGTGACGTCCACTTTGCATGCAGGTCTAGCGCGCTGGAAAAGGAGGGGCTACCTCCGAGCAGACGGCACGCCAGTGCAATACGCAGCCTTATTGGACAGGCTGATAAAAGCACTACAGCTTCCAGTGGGCATAGCGGTCATGAAATGCGCCGCTCATACAAAGGAGACAGATTTTGTGTCTCGTGGAAATCATGAAGCGGACATGGAAGCCAAGTGCATGGCATCCAAGAATGAAACAATCATGGACGTGGAGGTGGCACGTACCCATGAGCGAATGATGGTAGCGCGAGCCACACCGGAAGCCTATAGCAATATGGGGCAGACTCAGCTAATAGCGCTCCAGGGGGAGACACCACAGGAGGAGAAGAATTTATGGAAGTGTCAAGGGTCTTCTTTAAACCCCTCTGACGGGCTGTGGAGGCAAGACAGCACTGGTAAACAAGTAATGCCTGTCACCCTCCTAAAGGTAGCATTAGAACAACTACACTACCCCATCCACATGACAAAAGAAAATCTTGCTGCAATGCTCGCAGAAGACTGGTTCACACCGAATTTAGCAGAGCATGTTGCATTTTTCATGGTGAACTGCATTATCTGCCAGCAATTCACCGCTGGGCACACATTAAAAGTAGTAAGAGGAATCATTCCCAGACCAAACAGACCATTCCAGCACTTACATATCGACTACGTCAATATGATTCAAGTGTGCAACGGGTACAGGTATTTAATTGTGGTGGAGTGTCCATTCTCTAGATGGATAGAAGCAGGTCCCTGTACACACCCCGACGCTGCCTGTGCTGCTAGGTTCCTGGTGAGGGAAGTGTTCTCTAGATGGGGTGTGCAAGGTAATGAGATCAGATAATGGGGCCCACTTTGTAAATTCAGTGTTCGAACAGATTAGTTCATTGCTTGGTATAAAGCACAAGTTCTCGTCGGCGTATCATCCAGAGGGGAATGGGATATGTGAATGGATCAACGGCTTGCTTAAGGAGAGGATAGCCAAGTTGAAGCTTACATTAAAGAAGGGATGGCTGCATTATCTACCATTGGCATTGTATGCACTTCGGAACCAACCAAGCTCCGATCATCACCTCACGCCGCACAAGACAGTTACAGGCAGAAGGATGAGGACCCCTCTTACCCCTAGAGATAGAGCTATTTGTGATGCCCAGCCGACTAGGGAGATTCTGGGAACAGAGATGCAAAGGTACCTAAACTGTTTGACATCCAGTGCCTCTGTCATTTCAGACCAGCTGCAGTGACGGCAAAAAGGGGGTGGCACAGCACAAAACACAGCAGGAAGTGCTGAAGCAGACACCGAGCAAGGTGTACATGCGCCCTTTGCCTTCCCTGGTGACAGCGTTTTGGTGAAGAACTTTACCAGGAAAAGGTGGGACGAGCCAAGATTTAATGGCCCTTTAATTGTAGAGGACTGCACCCCCTCCGACGTGAAGCTCCAGGGCAGAAGGGCATGGATCTTCCTAAATGACATTAAGCCCTACATAGGGGAGAGCCCTCCTGCTGCAAAGAGACCACGAACAACAGGGAAGAACATCAGCACGTACAAATAAGATCCATGGTGAAGAAGAAGGACGCATGAGGAGCAAAACAACAGCAAAGAATACAGCAAGTTGTGGCTTCCAAAACAAGACATTCCCTTAAAACAAGTGAAAGGTGATAAAGAACGCTAATACAAACACTCTGTGCACCACAGTTGCAGAGTAATGAAAAGAGTTACGCATCCAAAGCCACAGCAACGCTGCTCATATGAATACCTAAAGCCGCACGAATTATTGAAAAGACACCAAGACTCTGCTAAGCAGAAAATAAAGTCATTCTTGAGAACCAAAAAAACAATATCAACCAGTACCAGGACTTTGTTCATCGAACCTATGGTATCCCCCTATAGAAACATCACTGAGGATGTGCTTTCCTTTTTCCGGCTAATATTAGAGACATATCCATCACTTGTAGGAACAGTTACCAGTATCCCAGAATTTATTCAAGATCCAGCAAACAAAAAAATAATCTGGCAACTACTGACTGCCATCATGGAAGCCTTCATTGTACTATCAGAGTACGGTGATAAGGGTACAGATGCTTACACCACGAGTGATCATTGATGAACTTACATATACCCTATTTTTCTGCATCATAGAGGAATGCCCAGGACTCGTCGGGAGAACCACAGATCCCTTATCCTTTATCAGAGACCCAAAAAACCATGGATTCCTGAACCAAGTGTGGTGTAAGCTAAACTACGTGGTCGCAATCCACGCAGCAGGAAATTGAAAAAACTGTTCATGTCACAAGAAAGCCCTGTGATCTAGAGACCAGAGGATCAGAACGAATGTCGTTGACACCAGAAGACAGCCAATATGCATACCGCGTTTTCTTTCACCTCATTGAGAACTTTCCAGAACTAGTAGGTAGACCCGGCAATGTTGACGTACCCACATTCCTTAAGGATCCTGTAAAGAACGTGCAATTAAACAAGCTCCTGAGGGCCATCATAGCTCAACTGAGAAGCAATTACGGTCATCCACTGCTGAGGAGAGCCTTAGAAGGAGGAGAGATCCACAATAAGACTTTCCACTGAAGAACAGACCGAGAAGAGCAGAAACAGGAAGCATGACATCTTGTTCCCAGTCTAATTTTATTCTTATTTTTACTTTGTATCTTTTTCTGTTTACCCCATTTTGTCATCCTTCCACTGTGGAGCAGACCGAAGAGAGAGACATTGTTCATCATCTTGTCACCAAGAGACAGAGTGAAAGGAGCGGACACAAGAACTCCACCATCTTGTATTTCTTTTCCTTCGTTTTTCTCATTTTTCCTATCTTTTCATATGTTCACTTTTGTTTCTATTTTTGGTTTTATATTTACAACATTTTAATTTTGTGTGATTTTTAGTAGTTCCATCTTGTTCATTCTTTCGCATTGAGCAAGTTCCAGCATGTCCTCAGGACCAGACCCAGATGAAGATGGCTACGTCCAGGACATTAAAACAAGAAACAGGGCGCACACCAGAAATCATGTGATCAGGTACGAGAACCCTGGCATCAAAGGATCAGGGATAAGATGGGAAGTTAACCCGAGGCTGAACGTTCAAAGAAAGACCGCAGAAGAGGCTCAAATCTGGAAGAACAGAGGCCAAATGCAGATCTGGGGGTCAGTGGTCTCCCCAGATGGATGGGAGGACGGAGTAGTAATCTGCCGAGCGTGGATGGTCCTTGGAGCCTGCAAAGAAGCAATAGAGAACTCGCAGAGGTTATGCAAACCTCTGTGGCCAGGTTGGTAAAACTGCTAACGTGGGTCAAAGATAGAGGAGGAATCCTGCAAATAGTACCACTGGAGAGCCCACAAGTATGTTTCAGAAACAATGGCACAAGGAAGGTGGGAGAGAATCAAAACTGCGGACGAATCTTTGAAGCTCCAGGAATGACACAAGGAACCGCAGTTATTATGGACTATTACTAGGTGTGTGGATTCAAGGCATACATAAGGTTGCCGAAGAACTGGGGAGGCATATGCACACTAGTGAACATCCACGTTCCCGCACTAGTGATCCCTAAGAATGACCTGAAGTTAGACAGTTTCCCGAAAGCAGATGCTCATCTAAGAAGAAGGAGATCTGTGGAACTGGTATCCAGGATGAAGAGGGAAAATTACTTTTCTCCCAAATCAGAAGAGGCATTCCATGCAATCCCGTACGAACACAGGCTATTCAGCCTCACCTCAACAGTATTCACAACACTACTCTTGCCCCACATCCAAGTTGGAGTGAATACTAAATGGTTGCAGATAACCAGATGGGAGTTATTGCAGACCATCAATACCACTATCAAAGGATTCAACGTGATCAAAGAAGAGCTGAGAGCAATCAGACTGATGACCTGCCAAAACAGATATGTGCTTGACATGATCACTGCAAAGGATGGAGGTGTTGTTTGTGCAAAAATCAGAGAATCATGTTGCACATTTATACCATCACACGATGAAGAAAACTGAACCCTAACAGAGGCCATAAGCATGTTGACAAGCCTGAAAAACCAGATGATCGATGAAAGTGATGAAGTGGACGATGACAGCTGGTTTGGAGACCTATTGTCGTTGGTCCCACAATCGAATGCAGATATATTCAAGTTTCTGGGAGCTCTACTAGCAATGGTATGCTAGGATTCTGTGTTATCAAGATCATCATTACACAGTGCCAGAAAACTGTGAAAAAAATCTATAGGGATGAAAATAATGGTCGATGTTGAACCAGGATGGAAGCCTAGAGACCTGACTGATGAAGAAATAAGAGACTTTGTGAAGGCCAGCAAATTTGCGCCAGGAGGAACAACTTTCACTTACCCTAAGAAACAAAGAAGGTACGAAGGAAAATGGATCTACTGGAGTCCAAATGGACAATGCCAGCTAATGACCTGGAAGAAAGATGAACATGTCAAAACAACAGGGAGTTTGAAAGGTGTGATAACAATATGGACTCCAAAAACACACATGTTCACGCCATCATGTGCCAAACCTGAAGACGATGAACAAAACACTGAAGAATCAAAAGAAATAGATATGTAGAATGAAGCAGAAGTGGTCGATGAACCGACCAGAGAGGGGAGTGTAAAGGAGGTCCCAGATATGACCTGCACCCCTGCCTTTCCTTTCAGGGTACCTGAAAGGTACTTGCCAAAGTACGTGACGTATGAAGAGCATATGAACCAACAGAGAGTTGCACTGGGACTCTGCCCAATGTACATCAGAAGATCTGTACCTGTTGAAGCGCCCATAACCAGACAACCCTGGGCAGCACGGTACCCTATCAGACAGCCATACCAGCCCATGATACGAAATGAGGAGAACCTACATACGGTCCACAAAGAAACCCCAAGATCCTTAATGGAGGGCCAATGGAAATTCCCATGGCCCGACCCAGCTTGTGAGTAAGCAAAGTCAGTTATTGAAAATGACACGTCAGAATAAGCTGTTATACAAACCAATGTGATAAACACAGGAAGGAGACAATGCTAAAAATAAAGGAAACATGTTACTAGACATGAGATGAACAACCGACCTGACAAATGTGTGTGTAAATAGGCTTGGAACGCAAGAAGCCAAGAAAACGACACTGCTTGCAACGCTTAGTAAAATATTAAAAGCGGCATGCGCCAACTATATAGCTACCTCAAAAGGCACGTTATACGAGTGCAACTCCATTTTGTAGAGCAGAAATGGGCCCAGGCTGCCAGAGGTCTGGCAGGCCAAGTTTCAGAACTCAGCCAGAATAGAGGAAGAGCGGAATCGAAACTCAACAGAAAGCTGCTCACGCTTGGGAAATCGAGGTCACCCAGAGAAGGGGAGGAGAGCGTCAGCTCGCAAGAACCAAACCTCAGAGCATACCAGCTCGCCCGTGAAGGTCAAGATAAGAGAGGCCCAGGCAGGTGGCAGGGCCAAAGCAGAATTAAATACAATAAAAGCTGGAAACTGAAGCAAATTTGTGGTGAACTGACACGTGACCAGCCAGGCGCGAAGAGGTACCATCGCCTGATGTCATCCAGAAACCAGGATGCCATAACTTTTCTCGATAAGAGACTACAGTTCCGAGGTCAAAGCCAGCCAACTAATTGACACATAGCCCTAAGATACTGATTGATGGAAGGGAGGCAGGGTGAAACTTGGTGCACCAGGCCCTTGGGTGTCCATTCTGCATGCTGCTAATTAAAATGGGGATTTATGTCTAGGGGTGTAACATGCCCAATCACAATGGACCAAGTTATCTGGAGTCCTATAGATAATAGAACCAATGAGACGTCATACTTATTGTGACGTCAGTCACGTGTGATGTAGTGGGATGGGCGTCGACGCCCACCCGATAAGAGTTATCCAATCCACATGCCCTATTATCATATACAGATATAGCACCTATACTTAAGTTACCTTTCCTAACCAATTATATTGCATGTCGAGTTTTGTAGAGTTAGACGTCAATGTTGACGAATATTGCCTATAAGAATTGGTGTTCGACTGAAGTTCGAGGAAGTCGGAGCGAGACAGGTGATCGCATGATAGCTGATTCCCATTTGTTTCCCTGTTTGATGTACACGTCATTAAACAGACTTCCCTTTGCCAAACTACTGAGTCCTCGTTATTGAGTCGTGTCGGACTAAGTGAATCCTGCACCCCCTATCCTCACATGGTGCAGCTATCTTGTCTTACAAGTTCTAGAGGGTGAGTGCTGACCAATGGGCCCGTCAGCGAATTCCTCTCCTCGAGAATAGGTGCTTTGACTACTACATTGATCGGATCATCCTGCCGGAAGCCCACCCAGCCAGGTCCCGGTGAAGCCCTGCTTCTCTCTTCAGATATCCAGAAGGGCCTTGTCAGTGCTATGACCCCTACATTGATGGGAACATCCTGCCCACAGCCCACAGCCCACCCAATGATCTGTGCCTGCTGAGCATTTGGATGTGTCCCTGGACCACTTGGTGGACTGAGAAGGTCTCTCCTGGGCTACCTCACTGCACTGGTCATTGTTCCGAAATCAGCATTGAAACCTGTTGTACAAGATGCTTTGCCCTGATTGAAGAGAAGTCACGCAGTGCCTGTCCCTTTGTTCGAGCCATGAGGATTGTCTGTTGCTGCCTGATTGTGGTGACCAACACTGCAACCCCCCTTCTTTGCATTCTGTCGCTCCCCTGGCGTTTCCTGCTCTATGTACATCTAACTCCTGTCCTTCTATGAGTGCCCAGCAGTCGAATCTTCAACACCAGCTCATCAGAGCCCGGACTAACTGGACTGATTCCAATGCCAAAAGTAACCTCTGCACCTGCGGTCCTTAACCTCCCTCAACTGGACAGTGCCTAGAAGCAAGGGAGCCCAGCGGTTTCAGAAACCCTTAAAGCGGTTGCTGAAGAAATCTGAGCACATGGGAAGAGTTTTCATATCTATTCTTACCCCACTCCCACCATAGGATTGTATGAGCGTAAAGTCATCATTCTACCTCTCCCTTGCCTAGCTAAGATCGTTGGTGGTCTGGTCAAGAATCCAATCCTGGGCTTGCCCTAAAATGGTCGGAGAGAGAGGGAACTGTAAAAACTCTGGAACACATACCTGCAACCATTAGCTTTGTCAGCTCGTGTTTTTGAATCACAAATTAAACATTCCTGCAAGGTGAATCTTGTGGAGCATTTTACTTTTTGGCGCTAGGCCCAATTTCCGGGCAGGGCAGAGCCTATCTACAAAAAGGGGACTACATGTGAGATTTCCTTTGGGTGCTTGAACTGTTTTCTAACAATTGGCCTGCCTGCATTCAACTGGTTCTAAATTGCTAACAGTTTATTCTTTACTTACTTTATTATACACAGTTGCTTAAAGTGTTACTCTTAACATGGCTTCCATTTGCATGACTGTTTTAAAGGTAATGTGTTGGTGTTCTGTTAGTGGAACCCCCAAGATTGAACGCATATATGTGTATAGGAGTTGACAATACTTATTATTATTATTATTATTATTATTATTATTATTATTATTATTATTATTATTATTATTATTACTACTACTATTCAATTCTTGTAAAGTGCTAAATCGCCCATAGAGCTCAAAGCGCATTATCTGATGTTTTCATTGCTTAGAGTGTATTCCAAGGCTGAAAATGAAATGTATTTAGATTGAAATCTTTTATCTAACTTGAATTATTGCAGTTTTCTGTGTGTGTCTCATTGTTGCCCTGGACCATGCCCACAGGTGTAGTTGCTTTACTACCCTTCCATGATTGAGTTTGGCTAAAAATCATTATCTTCAGCCTATTCACCTCTCAGAATCCACACCCAATAATTATTCTGAAAACCCATTTTAACAAACACGATGGCAGAGGTTTCCGAGGACAGCCCACATGAACAGAAGAAGTGGGTATTTGGGTTCCAATAAAAAAGAGGATTGATGGCAGGTTCCCACCCCAGGCAGACAATTGAGTGAGGCATGATAACGATACAGATGGCAGTCAAATGAACCAGGGACGATTCCAGCACGGAATCTCCAGCCCAACCATCCAGGAGGATCATGGGAAGAAAGCGCATAGCCCAGGAAGGAGGCCCAGCAACTGGAAATTGAAACGGCATTGAATGTACGGAACACATGCCCAGCCTGTATGGCCAAACCTAGTCACACAATTCAGCAGCAGCTTTTCGGCACCAAAATCTTCCAAGTAGGTAAATAAACCTACAGCCTTCATAGAAAAATACAGCATTATTGAGGTCAGAATCAGACTCGTCAATTTCTACACCTACACAATCTTCCCAGTGTCGCGCCTTGAAACACTTGCCATATCATATCATACCATATCATAATAATGAGGCAGCCTAAGTCAGCCCTCCATTCATAGACCAGGACATCGAAGGTTTGCCCCAAGAAATGCCACATTTCCTGGTCCATCTCCACATGATATGTGCTGGCCGTTTTATACTGGTCTAAACTAATCTACAGATGGTGCAATTCAGGGCTCGGTGGCAGCACGTGTGGGGACAATGGCCATTTGAGACCTGCCTCATTGTTTTGGCAAAATAAGAATGTTCTCAGAAACAAAATGGCTGAGATATAATGACTATAAGGCCAATATAGTGGACTTGGAAAGCACACCTGTTCTGAGAGCCATGTGGACGGGCATAGGGTCATATAAAAGTAAAGGATTCCAGTAGCAGGAGGTCAGTGATTCAAACAAAATATCATTGGGGGAGTCAAAATGGTGGTGGACCTTAAAAATAGAGAGCAGAACCACTAACCTGGAATGCTGCCCTAACCCACCTGCATTTGTGAAAGCAGTGTTTTAGGGTGACCATATCCTTAACCTATGTATGGACACAGTGGGGTGTGATGCACCCAGTGCAGTTTAATAATTAGGAGGATATCTGACAGCTGGTGCTGCTATATTGCAAGTATTTAAATGTAGGTTTCTTGTACAGCAGTTAAGGGTGCCACAAAGCTTATTCAGACTCTTGTAAGGGGACTGTAGAAAGGAAAGAAGATGCAGGAGTGTGGGAAAAGAAAGAAAGCAAGGGAGAAGGGGAAGATTAGTTTGGAAACAAAATCAAAGCATGACTGTGAAAGGAAACAGGGCCGCCTGGCATTAGGTTAGGGTGCAGAAAAACATGGGATAAGAATAGAGAGGCCCCAAGGATGCAGTTTTCTCTCTCCTACCAACAGTGCCTTCAGAAAATGTCTTCCTGTTCCTTGAATCACCTTACAATAGTTCCAATTATGGGAACCCAGATCGATAGTGAGTATTATTCTCAACCAGGTGCCCATCTCCCCAAACAGACTGGGCGTCTGGGATGAAAAGAACATTTGAGTTCAAGAAAGGGCACCCTTTCTGGGGAAACGAGGGACAGGCTTTGACACTAACCTAGTCCCGTGCAGCCAGACCAAGGCTCCTAAAATCCATAGTATGACTAGGTCGGTGAACGCACCATAAAGGCTTCAATGGACAGAGGGCTGAGCCCATGTTTGTCAGTGGGAGAAAGATGTGGGATTTAGGTCAGCAGCAATCACCCACTGCAAGGCATCTCATTGTATGTGTTTGATGGTCAAGCACAATGTGTGGGATTCTATCTAATATATGCATGACCAGGGCAATAAAAGCACTTTTTTCTGTCCTGAAACGCTGCTGCGTTTCGGGACAAAAAAAGAAAAAGAAACAACCAAGAAAATGGCCGCCAGGAAAGGGAAAACGTAGTCCATTTTCCCTTTCCATGGCGGCCATCCGGAGCGGACGCGCTGGGAACAGAAGTGTTCCCAGCGTGTCCGCTCTCGAAAAAAAAAAAGAAGCAGAAGGTAAGTGGGGTTGAGAGGGCAGAAGGGAGGGAGGGAAAAAAAAAAGTACCTGGGTGCCCAGCAGGGGATGATGGAAGCCTCCAACGTGTGGAGAATGCGGAGCAGAGATGGCCCCGCTCCGAGTCTCCACACTGCTGCAGGCTGCCATCGTCCCCAACCGGGGACGCAGGAGCAAGAAGGTAAATGGGGTGGGGAGGGCAGGGGGTGGGAGGGAAGGGAAAGAAAAAAAAAGCTTACCTGAGTCCCCGGCGGGGGGGAGGGGCAAGGCAGCCTCTCAGCCGCGGGGAGGCTCGGAGCGGAATGGCCCCGCTTTGAGCCTCCTCATTGGCTATGGGGCTGCCACGCCCCCCGCCGAGGACAAGGCGGCTGGAATCCTGGCCGAGAATCAAAGGATTCTCAGCCGGGTAAGGACCCGGCGAGAGCCAATCAGAATGCGTGTTGCATTCTGCTTGACTCTCGTCGGGTACTAATGCATTTTACATTCAGCTTGGAGGGAAGGAATGAGGAATGACGGCACAGTGAGGAAGAAATGACAGCAGAGGAGTGAATAAAGGTCATCCCTGGGGTTTGGGTTTAGAGAAGCACTGTGCGGGAGAAATAAGAAATACATGGCAACACGAGGAAGAATAGAAAAATACAATAAATGAAAGGTAAGCTAGCAACAGTACACAGGTGCATTGGAAAACATTTGAAGGAAGGAGGGACACTGCAAATGCGGGAAAGGAGTTTGATTCGGAAAGCGGGTGATGGAGCAACACCATAAGAGTGGCTGCTCGATCGACAGTGCAAAGGTGGGTGGAGTGACAGGGCTAGAGGGAGAAGGAGCGACAGTGTTAGGGCAGAAGGAGTGACAGCACAAGGTGGGAGGAGCGACAGCATAAGGGGAAGGAGGGACAGCGGATGGGAAAGGAGGGACAATGGATGGGGAAAGGAGGGATAGCCCAAGGGGAGGAGGTACAGCACAAGGGGAGGGACAGCGCAAGGTGGGAGGAGAAACAGAGCAAGGTGGGAAGAGGGAAAGCACAGGAGGGAGAAAGGAAGAGCAAGGGGTAAGCACAAGGGGGAGGAGCATCAACGCTTGGGGAAGGAGAAACAGTGCATGGGGAAGAAGCAACAGCACAAGCAGTGGAGAGGAGGGACATGCACGGTTTGGAGAGGAGGAACATTACAAGGGAACGGAAAGGTATAGCAGAATGGGGGGAGTAGCGACAGCACAAGGAGGGAGGGATGCTTGGGGGAAGGAGAAACAGCACAAGGGGAAGGAGCAACAGCACAAGCGGTGGAGAGGAGGGACAGCACAAGGGGGGAGTAGGCACAGCTCAATTGGGAGGAGGCACGTTGCAATGGGGAAGGAGTAACAGCACAAGGAGGGGAGGGACAGTGCAAGGGGGAGGAGGGAAAGCACAATGGACAGGAGGGACAGCACAAGGAGAAATGAGGGAAAGTGCAAGGGGGAGGAGGGAAAGCACAAGAGAATGAGGAGGGACGGCACATGGTAAGGAGGAGGGACAGTGCAGGGGGAAAGGAGCATTAGCTCAAGGGGGAAGGAGTTTTATTACTGAAGGGTAAGCTCATGTATAAGTGGAAGGACTAAAGAGCTAATAATACTTGGAACAAGTGGGAAGGCGTCCCGCCACTTCCTTTTGGGCCGTTTACCTACGTGTTTTGGTAAAGACTAAATTCTTTCGCATGTTAAATATGGCAGTGGCTTTTTTATTTGGCTGACTGTCATAGGTATTCTAAAAAGACGAGCAAGAAAAGCCCTTCAAGAGTGCATCATAGCATGCTTTTATTATTTTGCTAATGCTAATAGGTGCACAAACATATTTTACACATTTAGAATTTTTCAAGAAATACTGCTATTTCATAGTATACATTTTAGATCAAAATACATTCATTTTGTTTTAGAAATGTATTAAAAAAGAAAGAGTGATTGTTAAACATAATTGTGGCAGACATTCAGCAAATACAACATATCTAACACATATAGTGCACAGAGTCACCATCAATCATGTTTTTTTGTGTCTTGGGTGGATCATATATGCAAGACAGCATGGAGTCTGTGAGCTCTAAAAGAGACAGGGACCTAGTCGTTGGTCAACGTCAGGAATCAGATCAGGTAATGAAACGGGATTGTGAGAATGAAGCCCTCAAGGTTATGTAAACCCATGACGTTTCGGCAATGAGCCTTCTTCTTGGGCCTCGACTTGGTCTCCCCTGGACGGAAGTCCGGGGTTTAAATTGGCTTCTCGATGATGAGGATGGGGAGTTCAATTGAACTGTCCGACATCAGGGCTTAACAAGGAGAGAGTTGAAGGTAGATGTTAAATCTACTGGAAATGCTGGGGCACAATGATGTGCTGCCCGCAGCGGATAGTGGGCTGGATGCTGTGGGGAAGCAGTTCTTTGTTCGAAGTGCCTTGATGATAGGTTGCAGGCTGGGGAGCACAGTCAGGCAACCGGTGTCAGGGTACTGGAACCAGCACTGAGCCGTTCCTTAGTATTGCTGTGTTACCCTGTAAATGTCTTGCGCCGAGTGTATTCGCCGCTACAGTTGCAGTAGCCCCGTGCAAAGACCAACGACTAGGTCCCTGTCTCTTTTAGAGCTCACAGACTCCATGCTGTCTTGCATATATGATCCACCCAAGACACAAAAAAACATGAATGTATTTTGATCTAAAATGTATACTATGAAATAGCAGTATTTCTTGAAAAATTCTAAATGTGTAAAATATGTTTGTGCACCTATTAGCATTAGCAAAATAATAAAAGCATGCTATGATGCACTCTTGAAGGGCTTTTCTTGCTCGTCTTTTTAGAATACCTATGACAGTCAGCCAAATAAAAAAGCCACTGCCATATTTAACATGCGAAAGAATTTAGCCTTTACCAAAACAAGTAGGTAAGCGGCCAAAAAGGAAGTAGCAGGACGCCTTCCCACTTGTTCCAAGGGGGAAGGAGTGGCAGTGCAAGGGGGAAGGTGCAACAGCACAAGTGGGAAGGAGCAACAGCGCAAGGGGAAGGATCAACAGTGCAAGGTGGAAGGAACCACAGCACAAGGGAGAAGGAAGAACAATGCAAGGGGTGGGGAAGATGGCCAGTGCAAGGGTGGGAGGAGGGACAGCGCAAAGAAGGGAGGAGGGACACCTCAAGTGGGGAGAAGAGACAGCACAAGGAGGGATGAGAGACAGCACAAGGGGGAAAGGAGCAACAGTGCAAGTGCAGAGTGACATCTGTTTGTTGCAAGTATAGTTACAGAGTTTGGTTGTAGTTGTCCTATATTATATTATAGTTTTGATCTCAATGTGTATTTTATCAGTGGTTTTGCACCTATCTAATGAACTACAACCTGCATATTTCCTCACATCATTAAGTATTGAAGAGGTGCAGTACCAATGGCAACATACACATTATTGTAGAACTGCAGTAGATGTTTTATGAGGACATCTGTATGTTGTCAGTGGTACTGCACCTTTCCAAAAATGTTTTGCTCGTATGGTAGCATTATCCAGAAATTGAAGCCTACATATAGCCCAATGGGCCAGGAAAGTAGCCCACGAATAGCCCAACTCATTCTGGCAGTGAAATGAAAGCTCACTACACCATCCCAGCTTAGCTTTGAAAGTGACACAGACACATTACATGGTACAGAACTCCTGAATGGGAGAAAACTAGTTAAACAATCCACTATTAGATTACATCAGAGTAATGGAACAGCCGCTGGGGGTAGAAACGAGCTGGGATTAGATCTCTGTCTTCGGCTGGCTCGCTCCTAGCAGAGAAAGTTGAGACTGTGTCTACTGTGTTTCATCATGGGAGTGAATGAAACAGGTTGAACAAGGATGTTTTTCCAAAAGTAGGGTACTTTTTTACATACATAGTTCACATGCTGCACAGGTTGTTTCCATTTAAAAATAATACACGTGGATTATAGATTAATGCATACACCAAATTCTAATTTAACACATAAGTAGAACAAGAATCAAGAAATTCAGCAGCACTGGGAAATGGAACACATTAATGACTGTATGCATTGATATATCTGAAATATAAATACACAGCAGATATTAGAAAGATAATTTATAAAAAGAAAAAAAAAACATGCACAATACATACTGTAACTTTTCTTCCCAAGTAGGATTCGGTGATTCTGACATTATCACTGGTAGTGTCCTTGCTCTTTACAGACAAGTGGGGCTGTGATTCATGTAGCTGACCACTGCACATATCAAATGCAATGATGTCACTTCCTTCCTTGGCAACAAAGCCGCAGTTACATGATGCCGGAAAGTGGAGACTCCCACAGTCCCACTGCCGCACGTGGACTTCAAAGTCTCGAGATGCACTTTTGTATAACATAAAAGTTCCTGTTTTAAAATTATCATAAAGCCTGTCAGCAGAAGAAAAAGAAAGAGATAAGAAACATTTGCTGCACATTTTATGAATCCTACCATAGAACAGAATGTCCAAATGCATTGTAAGATTGCAATGTTTCATTTAGAGGAGTTATTTTTGTAAATATGAACACAAAATGTGCAACAACAAAAAAAATATATATTTGTAAATATTAACACAAATTCTGCAAGAATACACATCTCCACATCCACAAGACCAACTAGAGCGTCCTATTCAAATATGCTCACGTTATCCAAAATCAAAATAGCCCAACCAGGAGGTTCAAACTTCCCCTACCTAGCAGCCCTGCACTGTAACGCCCTTCCACCACCCATTCGAGCTGAAACATCTCATCTAGCATTCAGAAAAGTAGTAAAAACATGTATCTTCGCCTGATCACATGTTACGGCACCCATCTATCTTTTAACTACCCTGTAAGAAAATGTACACTGTATAATGATGTGAAAATGTAACCAAAGAATTATGTAAATGTAACTAAGTTGTGCACAAGTAAAAGCGCTGCGATGCCCAAGGGCTGCCTGATCGCTATACAAATGTAAAAATAAAAAAAATAAATACATAGCAGGTTGGCTTGGTTATTTTCGGAAGTTGCCATGGATGTAACACATTTTGGTACCTAGTTCGTGTGCTCTTGTTTATAGATCTGACTATGTTTCTATTGTACAGCACTCTTGCAGTGCCTGAGCCTCACTAGATAAACCCACTCACTGAAACGAGAACAAGAGGACGAATGAGTGCTGTCATCTTTATTTCATATTGAACTACTAATACCTCTGCTGTGGTTAGTGCTGTGCTGGTGTTACTATAGTGGATTATCGCACATCACCTCTATTCCATGATTATAGATCCACTTTCTGAGACATTACGTATATATCTATTTGTTCTGTGACACTGCTTCCTGTTCATAAGCACAATTCAAAAGCTATGTTGCCTCTCCACAGTAGCTCCATAAAATGCATGAGTACATGTGACGAAATTACTTCTGCTCTGCAGAAGTATAGGGGCGAGTAGTGAATACATCACCTACTCAGCCCTCACACTTCTACAACCCCACAGTGACCCCAATCATGAAGGTTAAACAGGCATAGTCAAGGGATATTCCTTCTTCACCTTTTATGGTCACATGGGCCGAGGGAATGTTATACTGTTAAGAGCGGTGCAAATGTGACACAGTAGTGACCCAAACAGCAAAGTATCACAGCTCAAAATAAAGGCAATGTCAAATCAAGGTTCTATTAAAATATATGTTTTTTAATTAAACAAATCATCTGCAAGAAAACTAAATGGAAAAACTGTACACAAACCCACCCTTGTAGAAAGAACAGAGAAGTTGCAGAAAGGAGAGAATGCAGCCACTCAGGATGAGTATTCAAGGGTGAAAAGGATCAGCTCACCTAATCAGTCTCTAGGGCCCAAAATCGACCAACGGGGTAGGGTAGGGACAAATAGTATCTTCTTTGTGTTTTTAGCAAGGCAAATCCAGTGATGTGATGCTGTTTGTGCAGTTCCAGGCTGTACAGGGGCAGCAGCGGTGGTGTTGTAGCTGGGCAACAGTGTTTATCGAAGGTCGAATGGGGCTTGTTGCAGTTCGAAGTCAATACTGGGAGATGAGCAGAGTGTGCGGACCACCAGTCAGTTTAATGGTCCGTTCAAATAAAATGGTCACTGGATTGCTACAATGAAGCGCTTGAGGAGTGGTGGATGGTGAGGGCCGTCAGGGTTGGTTTGATGGTCAAGTAGACAGTGAAAACCATGGAGACTGGATGATCAGGCCTTGTTTGAGCAGTTCAATGCAGCATATTATGGTGAGGCCCTGTGGATCCACCAGGGTCAGTTTGACTGGCAATCAGCAGCTAAGTTGCTGGGGATGCGAGCTGTGATTTGGTGGTGGCAGATGCATCAAAGGAACTCTTATTTCAATCCGAGGCAACAATGCACTCATCTAGTGTGGTGCAGTAGATCTAACAGGATCAAACGTGCAGTTTGAGTTTGAAAAGCTGAGTGAGTCATCGCAGCTATGGAGGGTCCTGCTGGTTTGAGATGCAGTGAAACTGGTTTGACAATGGTTTGACAAGTATGATGCAAGGAAACAAAGGCTATTGGCTGTCTTGCCTCTAGGGATGAAATGAGACTAGTTTAGTCCTTGTTTTCTGGCTCCCATATAGGGAGACTTGTGCACACCTTCAGGATCCCTTCACCAAGTTGAGGTCTGGGCAGCAGTGCAGCTGGCAAGGAGGCAGGTCTTGTTCCATCAGCAGATTCACCCCCAATGTCCCAATGTGGATGGGTAGGGAAAAGAGCTTACCTCTGACTGACACTCTGTTGTCGCCTCACTGGTGGAGGACTCTGGAAAGTTAAAGGTAACAGTCCACAGGTGATTCGACTTATACTAATCTGCCTTAGTGGTCCAATACCTCTCTTTGCCCTTCTGATATCACACCCAAAGTGCTTTTTGGGAAAGGACCCAGAGGAGACAGGAAGGAGAGGCAGAGACAGTGAGAGACAAGATGGCGGAATCCTCCTTCAGCTGAACAGAGGTCTCCCTGTCTACACTAACCCTGCCCTCCCATTCTCAATAGGATCAAAGTCCTCTAGATATGCAGCCCACTGGTGTGAAGCCTAGCCCTTTGTAAATGGATTCACCCTTTGATTACTGTTCCCAGGCCAGTTTCCTGTGGAGTGGATGTCCCCGGGAAAGGGAATCACCTGCCCTTACAAAGGAACAAAGAGAGGCAATCCCCCCAGGCTATATTCATGTGAGTAGGACAAGGTTCAGCCTCTCTGGTGTGAATATATATAACTACGCCACAGCAGAACTGGGCCTACCAAGCTGACACATATGTGATATCAAATTGTATGTGGCTGTAATGATTCTGAGCAGTGCCATGCACCATGCCCTAACTGAGGCCTGGATTATTTTTAGAGTTCACCCAGCGACCAGTGTGGGCTTCTCATGATCATACAGTTTTGATTATGGGGTGCATATCTTAAATGCAGCCCCTATGCTGCAAAGACTGGTTGTCCCTGCAGCTGTCAGATGGGCGCCTGTGACCTCTGACCCTGCTTTATGCCACTGATAGATCAGGTGCTGCAAATCACGGTACTGATGCAGCAGGGCACACGTGAGCACTATACTTTTGGCATGGAAGTTATAGAAGGGGAATCTGATAAACAGATTAACCTTTCAGAGATGGGATTACCCACATCATTGTATTAATACAAATCAAAAAGACAGGGCTTTTACACCCTTGTCTTACAATAAAAAACACATAAAAGGAAGCGTGCATGTTTCTAGTGCATTAGTGTAATATCATTAAGCATGTACATGCTCTTCATTTAAGTGCATTGTTCTCAGGTTAATTAAAACTATTCAAATTATTAATTTATAATTCATCAAACACATATGCAACACATGCCTTCGAGTAGTAAAACAAGTTTTGATTCCCCAGTTTTGAGATAGATTTACATGATGGATATAACACTTTAAATCAGAATCCTTGTTGCCACCTGTGTGAGGGTGAACACGAATGTTGTAGCACCCTAGCATTGTACACATATCCTCAGTGAACAGCGGGTTTTGGCAGAGGAAAGAGGAGATCTGTGATAGTGGCAACGGCATTGAGTGGACTAATGTGAAGTTTAAGTATCTAACGGAGTATACAACGTTTAATCAAGCTTCCTGAGTGGCAAGTAATAGACATGACATTTTATTTTGTACAGTACTGTTGTGTTTTACTTACGGAGGCAGATTATATAAACTGTGTAGGCAGCTATATTAGCTGCAAAGAGTCAATCTGGCTGAATCACACATTTTTCCTACACACTGACAAAATTGTCCGCCTGTCACATAGATATTGGATGGGGTGATCACAGGGGCCAGATGCCACTAACTGCGATGTGTGTCTCTGCCTGGGGCATGGTGGAGACAACCCTGCCATGTCGCAGCTCTTTCACAGAGGACTATGACACAAAGCCTCTCCCTTTAAGCAGTAACTCTATCTGTGTTGTGCAGTGCTGTTCTGAGTCCTTGCACATTATCAACATATACTCAGATATGCTGGCTGAGAAATGGAAGGGTGCAAGATTTACTGGAGCTGCAGTTTGAGTCTGGTTCAGATGTTTTCAGTGAAGCATGGATGCAGGAGCAGCAAGGTGTTGGAGCATTTCAAGAGGGTTGGCAGTACTCACACCATGCAAGCCAGCTTCAATACGATGGCCGAGAACTATGAAGGCTCAGCCTGTGTTACGCTGGGTCCCACACTTTTTCAAGGAGTACACAACCAACCTGCTCTAATGAACCTAACACAATTATAAACCTATGTTGGCCTACCAATACACTGTTCAGAGGAAGCATGACTCACAGGCAGGGGCAAGTGCTTGGGCAGGTGCCACACAAAAGCCACAAGCTTCCAAGTTACAGTGTGGCCATTAGGAGTTGTCAAGAGAGGCACAGAGACTGTGGCAGAGAGGAGTTTGTGGCATAAAGGAGACAGGACTCTGTTGGCAGAAATGGGCTGGACAAAGAGGCACGTGTAAGGAGATAGTACATGGATGAAGGTAGGAGATAACATCACAGAGGTTGGCAGAATGAATGTATGAGGAAGAGGTGGGCAGAATTTGCAAAGAGGAGGTTGACTGGAGTTGGCAGGAGGGTGCTAAATAGGGAAATGGAGAAGAGGTTGGCAGGAGTATGAGGAGAGAGTTGGAATCAGTCATGGGAAGTGTAGAGGAGAGTACATACAGGTGGCAGCTGCGTGGAAAATAAGAACAATGGTTGAGAGGGGCACAGTACAGGAGGTGGTAAGAAGCCAAGAGTAGGAAACCAGAGAGACTGTAGGTGGAATCAGAGAAGGGACAGGAGAATGGGGAGGGGGAGAGAGAAGAACACAGAGGGGTCCCCATCGGATTGCGACCATCGTGAATCATACAGAGTTGAGGTTTCAGGCAACAGAAATAGGGCCCTTGGGCATGAAGAAAGAGAGCAAGAAACATCATAACATGTCAGGTTACTTTTTCACTGGATGAAGCTCTATCCCAATACATTTCAATTGGCAGGGGTGCAGTGATTTATTGGATTACATTGTATAATGAATCATCGGTAAAAGCTAAAATCCCAGTTTTTGTTGAGAGACTATAACACAAAACATGCCAAATGTGAGATACATATGTACCCTTTTCTCCGTTACATTAGAGTAGTTTAAAAGTGTATAGAATGCTTTCTGAGAGAATAAATCATACAAAGCCAAGACTTGGCTATGGGTTAAAGCCAGGTAAGTACTTGTTCCATGTCACAGGTGTGGACAAAGAAACAACCAAACCCAGAGGAGGCCTCCTTGAAGAGCTTCAGTTCCAGGTTTAAGTTCCAGCCAACAAGAGAAGGAAGATAGAACAGGGTGCAGGCTAGTGAACCTCCTGTGTCATGCTTGTACCGTTTCCAGTTAATGACTGTGCTGCCTCTATGTTTGTTTGTTTGTTTATTGATTTTATATGGCGCACCAAACCCAAAGGTAACAGGGCACTACAGAGAACAGGAAAACAAGATTGCTTAAAAGCTTAGTTGCAAGGCACAGTATAAACATATACGCTTGTCAAGGGTTTTGACCCATGTTGAATTATTAAGCGACAACAAAAACTGAATCAATAGACTGGGTAGATGTGGGGATGAGCTGTCGCTGCCCATCATTCTATCCCAGAACAAAACTAAATCAATAGACTGGGTAGATGTGGGGATTGAGCTGTCGCTGCCCATCATTCTATCCCAGAACCAGGAGAACCGCGCAGTTTTGCGCACACCAAAATGGTCGCCTAACCTGCCACCCAGAAGTGCAAGCATGGTGGACTGGAAGTGCCAGGGGTGAAAGGTGATGCCAAAGGAAAAATAGCAGTGTCTGTTAGATCAAAAGTGCCTTGAAATCACCTCTGTTTCTCTGAAGTGCAAGCTCAAAATGTCCATTTCAAACACTGCAAGATAGCTAATACAGGAGACCCTTTGTTCAAAATTCGTTTTTAAATGATGTCAAAAAGTTGCTAAAATCATGGGCACAAGACCACTCTAAAGATTCAACCTTCTTGTGAGGGGTTCCACATCACCACTCTACTGTAAGGATGCCCATCAAAACAATGGCAGCAAGGATTAGAGCTGTCAAGCAAAATCCTCCTGTCAAATTCAAGACAACTCCTAAAAAAATGGGTGCAGTACCAGCTTTGGACACAAGCCGGCGCTAGCGGTCTAAACTCAGACAGTAGAACTGTATCTCAGGAATGCAAGAGGATCCTGAGCTAACTGGGACTTCAAAGGTTTGTTCCCAGGAGGCAGGCTGATTCAATTAACAGTTCAAAGGGCCTCTGTCCATGGGAAGCATTCACACCAGCCCTTACCAGCAACAGCCCAGGAGATCACATGGACATGCTAACCAAATGCAGAGTGGCCCCCTGGCCTGCTGATCTCAGCCGACACAATAGACTTTTTCCATTGAATAGGATATGCTGATTTGGGTGTTGACTGTAAACAGAGCTCTGCCTGGTAGGAGAGACATGTGATCCCTGACTCTCCCAGTTCCTAGAGGCGGGCCACACTGGAGTGTGAATTCATATTGCAGCAAATGCATGTTTGATTAAATTGCTTATAAAATCTTGTATTAAGCTCACAGAAATGTGCAATTTGGGGGTCCACAAAATGGAAAAGGCCCTCACGATTTGAGACCAAACTCCAATTTGTGCGGTGTTCTAGGACCGAACCCCGCTAATTATTAATACTGCAGACACTGTGCTTATGCTAGAGACCTAGTAAATTACTGGAATATGTGTAGAAGGGGGGTGTACATTTGTGTAATTTTTGGTAAAGATTTAACATTGGTAAACCAACTAAAAAGGAAAATAAGTTGCCATTTTTGAATGCAAGCCCCCAGGAAGATCAGAGTTGGGCCAGAATGTACCTTAAGTCATCTGCAATCTATACATGTAATGTCAACCACTTGTGCGTTTGGGAAATATGTTTAGTTATGAGAATGATTTCTAAAGCAAAAGCAAAGGGGCGTTTCTTCAATAGATTGTAAATGGCAGCATCACTCTGACTCACAACTCAGTTCCCCCAATCAAGGGAGAGAGGAGGAACTGGCCAATGATAAGTTGAGAGGGTTGGGCATGCAGAATGAGCCGACCCACCCACTTTCTAAACACATAAAAGGAGACTGTGCAGGACAGGTCCGGACATTCAATTTCCATTTCCTTGCGGAGCACGCTGACAGACGACTTCACATCCAGAGATCCGGACTGACTCCAGCAAGACAGAGACCAGAACTTAGAACTCTGACTCCAGAACTTAAAGCAAAGGCCTAACCCACAGGCTGAGTTCTCTTCAGCTGGCCTCAAAACCTAACCAAACTATTCACAGCCGGGCAAGCTGTTTGAATTCTTTGCCAAGAACCTTTGCCAGAACCGGTAGCAGACCCAGAAAGCAGTGCTGTATCTAGAGAGACCAGAGGTCCAGAGATCCGTACAGTGCCGAGTGCCATACCAGACCAGCAGAGCAGAGCTGACCCAGATCGCTGTGCGCAGAACCAGTACCAAGTGGCATGAGAACCGCAGCCAATCCTGACCCGATCCGTGACGAAGTCGCATTCCTGTCCAAAATATAGTGTGAGTACTCAGCCAGAACTGTGCAAAACCCAATCTCTTAGTTTAATATAATCTAATTCAAACTATTTTAACCTATTGAGAACTGCATCCTAGAAATCATGTCATTCTGTCATTCTAAATCTGCAAAACTGTCATTTGTCGTTCTGAGCTTTATTTTAATTTCGAGAATCTACCTTCACAAAATCGTCCGTATCTCCGGGACCGTTTATCCTAGGAACGAAATTTAACTTTCATCTTAAAGCTAAAACCGTCTTTCTACTTATACTTCCTCCGTAATTGCGCTCGACGCACGCGACTAAATTGCAGCGATTTGACATTTTGCTTCATTCCAGCCACGTGTAAAAACATTTGTCTTTTGCTTCCATTACGGAATTCCGTTTTCAACCTGGTAACCATCCCTGAATCATTGATAGGGCTGGCCTGGGTTGATTTAAAGTATCTCTCACTCACCCTGAACCTCCTATAGGGAATTAAAATCAATTTGATTATATTTTTCACTTCATAGCCACCACATTTAAAAGGATTGGGCCTGTGTTTAAAACTCATACCTGTTTTTCACTAAGCTTGCTAGGGGGGAACTGAATTTCGTATTGTATTGTGATTGTATTCCTGAAGACTGTGTGTGTGTTACTTCCATCTCCTTACATTGAATAGGGGGGGGGAGTGAATTGTCAGAGAAAAAGTGATCATATTATCTTTTGCTGAAATCATATCAAGTTTATTTCTGTACTGCCTTTTATTCATCTTTGCATCTCCTTGAAACCATAAAGCATTCTCTGATACCTTATTCCCCTGTTCCTAGTCATAAGTCACCAGAACTGTGCTATTGTAGGATTACCTATTGCTGATTACTGCTCATATTCCCAAGTGTGCTACCCATTATCAATTTATTCATAAAAAGTGTGATATATATATTGTTTAATTTTTCAAATAAACCTTTTAAATTGCAAAACAAACCTACTTCTTGGCTCAGTGGGGTCAGGAGGATTCAAAGAGAGGGGCGTTATACAAGGGTTCATCATCCAGATTATAACTTGCCATAAAAATATATAAATAAGGGCTTCCCTTGGGCATCCCAGACAAGGCACTGACTTAGTGGGATTGCTTGATTGGAGTCATTTAAGAAAGTGGGGGCTCGTCCGGGATATTCTGGATTAGATCTATCACTTGTGCAGATTAATACAGTGTGCCAGCTGACAGGATACATATCCGGTTAGATCACCACGCTGTGTTACGCTGTAAAGCACTCCTCAAAGAAACGCTCTAAGGAAACGGTCTGTTTTGCAAAATAAAATACAAACGTCTGTAAGTCAGGAAGGAAATCAATCTCCTGAATGACGACCTTGGTAGATATGAAGATAGCTAGGGAGCACCTCTTACATAAACTGTTTGTGAGAGGTGAATGGTCTGAACAGGACCAAAATGTATGGTTGCATGCGATCACACAACAGGTCACTACAACTTGGTCAGATATGTGGAGAGATCAGGGTCCCTTACATGTGGCCCTGAGTGAACTATATATGGCTCCTAAGGCCAAAGATGAACACAATAAGATTTCCAGGATAGCGGCATATTTGTATCTATATATGGGAGCCATGCAGGACAAATGTGCTGAAGGCCAAGATCTGGCAAATAGGCAACAGATGGCATTAGAAAAGGCCCAATCTGACCTGGTCTCTTCTGAGCAGAGGCTGCACAGAAGCCAGGAGTCAGAAAGCGAGAGTAGACAATACATCATTAAAATGAAGGAGGATATGGATATCCTGCAACAGGAAAAGGCTGACCAGGATACCAGAATTCTGGCTTTGCAGAAGAAGCACCAAGACAGTTTGGACTCCTTACTGCAAAGCCAGAAAAAGCTGGAGCAACAGATAGATTTCAACAGGGCATGCACAAAGCAGGTAGCCACCCTGCAAAGCCAATTGGATAGAGAAAAAGAGGAGAGCAATAAACTGATTCTGATACACCTGGACACCCAGACAGAATTTCAGGAAGAGCGCCAGAAAGCTGGTGCCTTTCAAAGGCAGAGGGACGACCTGGCGGCACAGATGCAGGCTCTTAGTCAGGAAAGGGACACCTTAGGCCAGGAAGTCTGCCAATTAAAAGAAAAAATTGAAGAAAATCACCTGGCCCACCAGGGGCTGGGTGACCTCCAAAAAGAGCATCACGACTTGCTAGAGCACACCAGGAGGGTGGAAGATGCTCTGGCAAGAAAGGAGCAGGCCAGTAGGGATGGGACTCAGGAGGTAACCCTCCTGCAGCAAAGACTGGCCCAGTACTCCAGGACCAACCAGGAAGCACAGAGGGAAAATTAGGCTCTCTGTCAACACAATGATAGGCTCCAGCAACAGGTAGCCATGCAGGAGAGAGTGACAGAGTCTAGTAAGGCCTTGGTTGAGGAACTGAAAGCCCAGGCTCTTGCATTGCAACAGGGAGCAGGGGCTGATAGAGATGAAGTTCGCTAGGAAAGGGAAACACCCGAGCATAACCTCAGGAGCCCTAGTACCAGAGGCCTTCATCTCTCCCAGTCCCTGGACTCTGCCACCCCCATGTCCCCTGGCGCAAATGAGCACAGGGCCACAGGGATGACAGATTACTATCCAGCCAAAAGGATGGGGCTCATAGGCCAGTACCACCCAGGAATGGATGGGCAGGCATCCAGGTATGGGCACCCAAGCACAGTGCAATTTAGTGGGGAACCCCAGGAGAGTAGGCCCACTAAGGGCATCCTGAAAACCTCTGCCCAGTTAGGTCAGTGGGGGGGTACCCAGCAAATCCTGGTAGCAAGGAGGGATCTGAAGACTCCTCTGAGCGTCACAGGACACAGGAGACCAGGTCCCCACATTCTGCCAGCCATTCCCAGGCTTGCAGAATCCGGGAAAACCTGGAAGATTAGACGGGCACCTCTGGGAGCAGTGCTTCTGAGTCGGTGGATGAATGGACCAGGGTTACCGAACCAAAAAGGCCAATAAGGCAAAAAGGGCCTTGCTTAAGGACCCCTTAAAACAGATTAAGGCAATCAGGAGTGTCATCACGCCTTATCACAAGAACTCCAAGTATTCTGTGTGAGAACACTTGGAGCTCTTTGAGCAAATGATGGAGACCTTCCATTTGAAGGACAGCAGTATCTGCATCCAGTACGTCAAATGAACATTCTCCCCAGAATACTCCAGTTTCTTTGCGGGGCTGGAGGACCAAAATCATTCAAGATGGTCCACCTATAGGGCGGCCATCTTGAAACACTTTTCTGTGCATAGAAATCCCCAAGAGGCTCGCAAGGCAGCCTACAATTTGCAATGTGGGGAGGATCAGGCCCCACTGGAATTCGTGCAAGAATTGAAGCGTGCCTTTGCGCAGACCCCCAGAAGGGTGCGCACGGACAGCAGAGAATTCATCAACACATTTTTCCATGCTCTCCCCAAATACATAATGACCCAGCTCGTGAGAGATTTTCACGAGAAAAGATCTTTAGACTGGGTCACTGAGCAAGCCACCCGCATCTATGAGGTGCAGAAACCGGTGGAAAACAAGAATCAGCCAAAAAAAACCAAAACCAACAGCACCCCTGCTGCTGCCAAGGTGGCAGAGGTAAAGGTTGCCCCCGTTTTAGATTTGGAGCTGGGGGGCCTAAAAACCTGCCTGCACAAAATAATTCTAAGCCCAGAAGACCCTCGGGCCAGTCACAGACAGGGAGCCAAGGAGGTAATCCCATAAATGGGGTCCCTCACTCCCCTGATTATGTCAGTCCCCGCTACAAGGGAAACCGACCCATCCTGGGTTATGTGTGGACTCCTCCAGCCCAAGGGGGGGGATCCAGCCAAGCGCCTAACCCGGGGAACTTCCCTCCTAACTTCCCCCAGGAGGGCAGAAATTCACCAAATCCTGGGCAGAACTTTTTCCCCAGGTATCCACCCAACTTCCAACCCCAAAACCATCCATCCTTCTTTCCCCAATTCCCTGAGCCCAGACAGCCTAATCGGGGAGAGGGGAGGCCAAGGGTGGAGGGGTACCCGAATCTTCCCAACCCAGGGTATTACCAGAGAAGGGATAGCTACCCTTCCCGGGATCAGCCCAGGGGAGAAAACAGGACCCCGTATCAGCCTGAGCGGGTTTCACAACTTGAGCGCCAGGTTCAGAACATGGCACAGGATTTGGGCCGCATGCTGAGGGCTCAACAGAACCCTCAGATGGGCATGCCGGAACAGAATGCCCCAAACTCCGGACCTGGTGCTCCAGAACAATGATGGGGGCTGCACCCCGATAGCCCACCGGTTCCCAGGGAGGAGGCACAAGGGGAAGGGGGGTGTAAGGCCTTGGAGGAAGCTGCCTTCCCCACTTGTAAACAGCCCCTGGAAGCCCAGGAACCGGAAAAAAAATCCCCTGCCCCTGAAAGTCTGCCTCCCAAGGAGCAGAGGGGGGGTAGGAGAAACAAAGTACCCAAACAGACCAACTTTGAGGAGGAGGTACAGATCTTCCAATTTGAGGGAGAGGTATTCCAAGAGGATTCTGGGAAGAGGATCTTCTCATTCAGAGATGGGGGAACTCCTCCCAAGGAAAAATGGGTTCCAAGGGAGTAAAATATAGACTGGGTAGATGTGGGGATTGAGCTGTCGCCGCCCATCATTCTATCCAAGAACAAAACCGCATCAATAGACTGGGTAGAGCTGGGGATCGAGCTGTCGCCACCCATCATCCTATCCGAGAACCAACAATACCAAAATCCCATGGGTCAAACCCATCCTGTTGACTGCCTCCAGAAGGGGGAGGGCGGCCCAGAACTGGAACCAGGGGAACGAAAAAACACTCCTATTTCCAGTTGCCAACTTTTTCTTTCAGATTCCCGAGACCCTCCACAGAATTCTGCCCAAATTTCTTCTCTCCCAATGTCCAAAACCAGAAAACTAGCCCACCAGTTGTCCACAAATGTGCATTATCTGTGCCCCCTTGAGGAGAAGGAGGGAAGATACTATGCCCTGGTACAAGTACAGGGGCAGGGTACAATTGTGGCACTGGTGGACACTGGATCCCAAGCTACCCTTCTGTCCAGAAGGGCCTTTGATGCACTAAATGTAGGAAGGGGGGAGAATTACTGTATTCCTCTCACCTCTCTTCCTGGACAACTTCAGAACTTTGATGGGAAGGAAATTCCTGTCAAGGGGACTGCAGATTTGGACATTAAAATTTGGTCGACACAAGGTGAAACACCCGGTCATAGTTGTGACTCCAGAGGGCACCCCTTGTTTACTAGGGAATAACCTCCTGAGAAGGTTGTCACCCCTAATAGATTGCATAAACAAGGTCCTCTGGACCCAGACTAGCCGACCAATAAAATTAAAACAGAGTGTCAACCATGTTAGTCTAAACGGCACATGCAACATGGTTGAACAAAAATCTGACCAAGTAGAATTTCACTTCCAGAACAACCAAATTCCAGACGTGACAGTAATAGCAGTAGGACAACAGACTGGTGATGGGGGGTCCTCTCTATTTCTGAAAATCAACCTTCCTTCCAGTTTAAGGTGACATTCCACACTGGAGGGAAACACCCTGAAATTCTTTACTGATTCACAATCAGACATTCCCACTCCAATAGTCCAGAAAGATGTTAAATCAGGTCAGAGCCTGGCTGATGTTATGCTCAAAATCTCCATTGGCAACAAGAGCACAGTCCATAATTGTTGGGTCGTGCGAGACGTCACTGCCACCTTTTACTTAGGCAGTGACATTCTCAATCGCTTTGCCATTAGTTTGGACCTAATAAACTTCAAAGCTTGGTCCCGATTAGCGGATAATCCCATGGGCTTTGATGATTCAGAAAAAGCATTTAGGTCAGCTCAATTGCTACCTTATGCAGTTGAAATTCAGATTAAAGAGGAAGTCACCATCCCAGAAAGGACCCGACAATTCTCCCTGGACGTGAAAGTTAAAAGAGGAAAAAAAAATGAGAAACCCTGATGCTTATATACATCTAAATGCTTCTCTCCAACAGCAAGGGTTGGGGGTAAACCCAAGTCATTAGTATAGAGCATGACACCATTCCAATAAAGGTGGATAACAGCGACTTAAAGAGTATCACTCTAGCCGCAGGCACCATTATTGGAATGGCGGTTGATGACCGACATTTCTCCATTGATCTAGGAAATTAAATGTTAGGACCGATCCCCAAGGACTGTTTTGACAGTGACAGTGATGACAATACAACACCAGACAGGATCTTCACCCGGCATGGGGGGAACTTCCTGGTGAACACTTCCTGCCCTTATGATAAGGAGGATGTGACTTGTGACTTCAGAAGGGATGAGGTGATTTTCCAGGTCCATGAGGGCTGCCTTTCCCACCTGAAGCCCCCAGTCCAAATCAGCACTCTGACCAGGGACTTCTTGACCCAGCTGGAGGAGGCCGCGGAGATAGCGAAACCAGAAGTCTTTCCAGGCTTCAGGCAGATGGTGGAAGAGAGAGCCAACCTAGCTGATGCCTGCGTGACTCTGGAAGAGAAGCAAAAGTTGAAACAAGTTTTCTTGGATTTCCAAGATCTCTTTGCGGTAGACTCATATGACTGTGGTCGCACTGACATCCACACAACAACAATTCCCATGGACCCTGGCATGACTCCAGTGTTTGTGAAGCAATATCACTTGCCTCTCGCATCCATGGAGTCCCTTACTGAAATAATTAAGAACCTTGAGTACCGGGGAAAAATCCGTCCCGTACACAGCACCTTCAATAATCCGGTGCTGGGAATATTGAAGCCAAACGGCCAGTGGAGACTCTGCACCAACCTTAGGGAGCTCAACAAACGGGTCCATACTTTCCAATGGCCTCTTCCCTACATTGACCAAGGGCTGGCCCAGATCCAGGGTTCACAGGTATTCACTGCAATAGACCTGACCAATGGATACTGGACAGTGCCTGTCAGTAGGGAGAACCAATACAAACTGGCTTTTACCTTTGGGGGCCAGCAGTACACATGGACCCGGACTCCCTTTGGATACCTCAACTCCGGCAATGAATTCAAAATTTTCCTACACAAGGCCATGCCCGACTTGGGTGCGTGGGGTAACCTGGCTTATGTAGATGATGTCCTCATCAAAAGTTCATCTGTGGAGGAACACATAGCGGAGATCCGTTATGTTCTGACACAGTTGAGGGCCGCCGGAGCAAAACTTTCCTTTCAGAAAGCACAGTGGTGTAGAACCCGTGTTAATTTCTTGGGGCATGAGATTACTCCTCAGGGTCTCTGTCCCCAGGAAAAGAAAGTGGAAGCACTTCAGAAACTAAAAGACCCCACAACTCTGCGGGAACTAAGGAGCCTCCTTGGACTGACTAATTACAGCAGAAAGTTCATTGAGGGCTACGCAGAGATCACTAGACCCCTGATTCATCTTTTGAAGGGGGGTTAAGTGGGAATGGGGTCCAGAACAATCCGAGGCAGTAAGACTGCTCAAAAGAAGCCTCTCACAAGCACCTTGCCTAGCTTACCCTGTCAGAAACAAGGAGTTCTTCCTGGAGACAGGGTTCTCTAATACGTGCTTGACGGCAGTATTATACCCGAAGCATGACAAGGTCAATAAAGTAATCTCCTATGCGAGCAAAACTTTATCCTCTGTGTAGGAAAAATTCAACGATTGTGAGAAGGCACTCCTGGCAACGGTGTGGGCATTGAAGAATTACCGCCCGTTCATCCTGGGGGAACACATCATAGTGGAGACTCCAGACCAGCCTCTGCAATATCTCCAAAGTGACAGAATCCGGGCGGAAATGTGAGTAATTCCCGAATTACTTTCTGGATTCTGTCAATGCAAGGCTATCCTGTGGAGGTCAGATATGGCCAAAACAAGAAGAGTCCCCTCGTGCAAGGTCTGGCTGACTTGCATGAGTGTGCCAGAGAAAACTGTCTTGAGGACGAAAGTCTAAAAATCAAGGACAACATGGAGGCATACCTTAATTCCCCACACAAAGTCTTTGAAGAAGACCAGTGTGAGGGAATGCCCACTGTCTATGTGGATGGATGCTCTTACCATGTTGACAACAACTGGGAGAAAGAACTGGTGGCCGGCGTACGGAATGCATGGGTGAAGGAGTTTCCAGAACCCTCCGCTGGGTACAAAATTGGTCCCCGAAGTAGTCAGGTGGCAGAGTTGATGGCTGTGCATCAGGCGCATCCTCACTGCTGTCCAACATCAACTCCACGAACTGGTCATAATCACAGATTCGGATTATGTACGGAATGGGTTCGTGGAGCATCTGGTTAATTGGAAAACCAGAGGCATGTTATGTGCTAATAACAAACCCTTGAAACATGGGAAGTTAATCCAAAACATTGATGATCTGGTCACCTCGAATGGGATGACCATCTACTGGAAAAAGATCAAGGGTCATTCCAAAGTAGAGGGATCAGACAAAACTGGAAATGACTTAGCTGATCAGATGGCCAAAACCGGGGCCATCCAAGGGGATCTAATAGAAACAGAGTTCCTGTTGGGGGAAATCCAGGTCACTGCTATCACTAGGTCCCAGACAAATGCTCACAATGATCTTTCAACTGCACAATGGAGTAAGGAGACCCCTGATGCTGATTTAATTACAGCTCAGAAGGGGGATCCAATCATTGGTAGGTTTTACCAACACCTTGAGGACCCTGAGAACTTTCCCCTGACAGATACCGATTACATTGGGAAAGAGGACCTAAGAGTGTTGATGAAATGTCCAAAAATGTTCCGAATCCAAGATGGTTTGTTGGTAAGGAAATCCAAAGCTGGCCATGATCAGTGGGTGGTTCCTACCTCATTCCGAAGCCTGATGTTAAGTCACGCCCATGATGCGGCCACAGCCGGTCATAGGGGGTTTCACACAACACTGGAAATCGTAAGAGAGGTTGTATAGTGGCCACACATGGGGCAGGACCTCGACCAATACTTGAAGGGGTGTCTTGTGTGTGCACAATTTCAGCCGACGTCCCTCACACACCGTGCGCCTCTCCAAAACAGGGGGATGACACTGCCATGGTCAGATTTGCAAATTGACTTCATAGGCCCTGTGATTCGCTCCTCTCAGGGAAATAGGTACATGTTGACGGTCACATGCTTGTTTACCAAGTGGGTGTAATGTCTCCCAGCCCCAAATTGCAAGGCAGAAACTGCAGCTCCCCTGATGATCAATCACATCTTTTTCACGTTTTGGACTACCCCAAAGGATTGAGTCTGACAGAGGTAGCCATTTCACCAGTGAAGTGATGACAAAGATGTGGGCGATACTGGGGGTCAAAAGGAAGCTACATATTGCTTAAGCAATATGTAGCTTCCTTTTGACCCCCAGCTTCTTCTGGAGCAGTAGAGAGATACAACTGAACCATTGTGAGCATATTTAAAAAGTTTGTGGCAGATTCTGGGCCAAGTTGGGATATCCAATTACCTCTGGTCCTAATGGCCATCAGATCTACCCCTTCATCTGCAACCAAATTGTCACCATTTGAGTTGATGAATGGACGCAAGATGGTGCTTCCCCAGCATTTGCTCCACAGGACCCAAGAGCAGACGTTGATCAATGCCTCCACAACTCATGAGTATGTGGAGAATTTGAGGAAACACCTCCAACATGCTTTTGCCTATGCTCAGCGGAATCTAGAAAGATCAGCTGTTTTCAACCTGGTAACCATCCCTGAATCATTGATAGGGCTGGCCTGAACTGATTTAAAGTATCTCTCATTCACCCTGAACCTCCTATAGGGAATTAAAAGCAATTTGAGTATATTTTTCACTTCATTGCCACCACATTTAAAAGGATTGGGCCTGTGTTTAAAACTCATACCTGTTTTTCGCTAAGCTTGCTAGGGGGGAACTGAATTTAGTATTGTATTGTGATTGTATTCCTGAAGACTGTGTGTGTTACTTCCATCTCCTTACATTGAATAGGGGGGGAGTGAATTGTCAGAGAAAAAGTGATCATATTATCTTTTGCTGAAATCATATCAAGTTTATTTCTGTACTGCCTTTTATTCATCTTTGCATCTCCTTGAAACCATAAAGCATTCTCTGATACCTTATTCCCCCGTTCCTAGTCATAAGTCACCAGAACTGTGCTATTGTAGGATTACCTATTGCTGATTACTGCTCATATTCCCAAGTGTGCTACCCATTATCAATTTATTTATAAAAAGTGTGATATATATATATTGTTTAATTTTTCAAATAAACCTTTTCAATTGCAAAACAAACCTACTTCTTGGCTCAGTGGGGTCAGGGGTATTCAAAGAGAGGGGCGTTATACAAGGGTTCATCATCCAGATTATAACTTGCCATAAAAATATATAAATGAGGGCTTCCCTTGGGCATCCCAGACAAGGCACTGACTTAGTGAGATTGCTTGATTGGAGTCATTTAACACATTACATAAGTTACATGCCAGTGTCGAGTATAGGCATATACTTGGCATCACAACAAATCAGTTAAAGAATATACATATGTACAGTCAGGTTAGTAGGAATGGATTGGTCCATGGTTAAACATGGGGGTCATTGGAATGTAGCCTTGCAAGTATATTCCGTCTAAAGCTGTAGTAGGACTGGTCTGTTCTGATGTCAAGTGTGAGGGCATTCCAGTATTGGGCTGCTTTAAATGGAAAGCTACTGCCGCCTGTTTTTTTATTCTAAATTTGGGTACCTTAAGGCAGTAAATGTTGGCGGTTCTGATAGTGCGAGTGCACGTTTTTCTCACAATTCTTGCTACCAGGTAGGAGGGGCTGCATTATTAAGACATTTGAAAGTGAGTGATGCTGTCTTAAGTGAGATTCTGTCACAGATTTTGAGCCATTTGTGTTTTCTTCTAGTGTTAGAAATGTGTTCTTTAGAAGGTAAATTGAGGGCAGTTCTAAGGGCATTATTTTGTAATGTTTGAATTTTGTCAATGATGTATTCTTTTAGCTCCCAAATACAGAGCATTGCAATAAATCCTCTTGGAGCAAGCACCATGGTTTCTGGTGTGATGGGGGTGTTGCAGGCTCCCCCTCTAGCCCAGTTCACTATTGACTTGAATTGTCCCGAATCCTTGAGCCACTCTTCTGTTTGTTTGTTTTGTTTGTTTTAATATTTGTAGTGCGTGCCAGACCCGAAGGTATCAGGGCTCAATAAGCATCAAGAGGATTGTTCAGTTTAGGTTACATTGCTGTGCAGGTACAGGCATTTATGATTACAAATGTACAAATTTACTCAATATACATAGTACACCTTAAACACAGTGAGCACGGACAAAGCAAGAAATATGATATGTGTAAAGGGGAGGTCAGAGGTCATTTTCCTTGAGCCAGTGGATGAGGTTTGACCTGAAGCGAAGGTAGGGTAGATCTTCCCTCAGGGGTGGTGAGAGAGTGTTCCAATATTGGGCCACTTTGACCGGGAAGCTGCTCCCACCAGCCTTAGTGCGTTTAAATCTGGGCACTGTTAGTAGATTGGCATTGGCAGTTCTTGTGGGGCAGTTAGAGGACTTTCTCATGAATCTGGCTGTGAGATATTGTGGGGCAGCGATGTTCAGACATTTGTGGATGAAAGAGGCTGTTTTTAGAAGGATTTTATCTTTTGTGGAGAGTCAATTATTATTTCTTCTAATATCAGAAATGTGGGCTTTCTTGGGGATACCTAGGGCTGCTCTCAGGGCATTATTTTGTAGAATCTGGATTTTGTTAGTTATATATTTGTTACTCCCTAAATACAGGTCATTACAATAGTCCAATTTCAACAAGATAAGGGCTCTTGCTAAGGTGATGCAATTGTTGGATGAGAGGCAGGGCTTAGCTGCTCTGATTAGCTTGCAAGTGTAGGCAGCAGATGAGGCCATGGAGTTGACTTGTTTTTTAAAGGTTAGGGTGGAGTCTAAGTAGAATCCAAGGGTTTTGACTTCCTTTGCTACAGTAATGTTGATATCATCTATTCTGAAGTTGTAGTAGTTGTGGCCAAGTTTATTAAGGGTCGTAGTGGTACTGAGGATGAGGAGTTCCGTTTTGTCATCATTCAGGCATAGACCGTGAGAGGCCATCCATGCCTGGATGATGAGGTACACTCTATTCACACAGGCCCAATCCTTGTTGTAGTCTCCCGTCAACGGGATGAGGATCTGGATATCATCAGCGTAATTAGTGTAGGTGATACCCAGGCCATCTAGATCGTCAAAAAGGGGCTTTGTGAAAATGTTGTACAAGGTGGGAGGGACACAGGAGCCCAGAAGCACACCGCAGGTGATGGGTCTGGGGTCAGCGGCAGCAGCAGGTGAAAAGACACGCATTGTCCTGTTGTCGAGGAAGGATTGTATCCAGCCAATTGCTTTTTGTGAAAAGTGGGCCGCGGAATCCAGGTGTTTACACAGGACTTTGTGGTCCACTAGGTCAAACGCTGCTGAGAGTTCAAGTAGAAGCAGTAGTGCTGCCTTTCCACTGTCTCTCAGCGCATCAATTTGTGCCTTTAGGTCAATAAGTGCAGTTTCAGTCCTGTGTTGAGTTCTGAAACCTGACTGGCGTACTCCCAAAAGAAGGTTGCATTCCAAATATTGTTGGATTTGAAGGTAGGCTACCTTGTCTAGAACTTTGAGAATGAAGGGGACTGTGGTGATAGGTCAGTATTAGTGGGCATGCAGGGGTCTAAGGTTTGTTTTTTTAAGTAGGGGGAGAACCCAAGACTGTTTCAGATTGTTCGGTATGGTTCCGGTAGAGAAGGAGGCATTGATAAGTTTGGAGATGAATGGGGAGAGATCACGTGCAGCGTCCTTTATGATTTGGGCTGGACAAGGGCCGCCTTGGCAATTAAAAGGTTTGAATGTAAGGATGATTTTTTCAACCTCTAAAATGGATACTTTATTGAATTTAAAGCGGGGAGGAGGTTGTTGGGGTGGTAGCCGAATGCAAGGGGGGGGTGGTGGATAAGGTTTGCTGGGCTTAGGGGGAGGGTGGAGCATTTCTTTTTTCTTGTCAATCTTGGCTTGGCGGGTCGCTATCTTATTCAGTAGAGTATTCTGAATGCTAGTGCACCATGATTTGTCCTTCAGGCAAGTGTCGGGGGCTTGTATGGGCATTTCCATCTCTTTAAGCACAGTGAACAATTCTTTTGAACTTGAGTTGGCTTGTGTAATGCGTGAGTTGAAGGAGGATTGTTTGGCGAGGATAATTTCTTTTTTGTAAAGCGTGGCTAATTTACTGAGGTTATTTTTGTTAGTATCAGAGGTGACTAGGTGACTAGGTGACAGTGGCTCCCTACCTCCAGGCGATTGGTCCAAGAGGATTTACCAAGGAGGCAACACAGAAATGAACTGGAAATGGTACCAGCATGGCACAGGAAGTTGGCCTAGGCAGGAGGACTCAGTACAGGAAGAGGAAAAGCACAACACGGCCACCAAGTACCCAAGAGAAAAAAGCCAGGGCAATGACAAAGGAACCAGAGCCCAGCCAGTATGGTCAAGCATGGTCCTGGAAAACCAGCATCCCATCTTCTTAGAAAATGTCAGGCAATTCAGATAAGAATTTACTGAACTCAGAGGAATGGGCAGGGTCTCCTGTAGATATAGTCATTGCAATCATAAACAAGATCGATACACAATAGTTTTGATGGCCAGCCAATGAGGGTGGCCTTAAAATTGCCAAACGCTCATGTCCACCCACATAATATACATACTGGTGCTATATGGAGAAGAAAACCAGGCATACATGAGGCTTACATGAGGCTGCATGACTGGGATAAGTGCGCAGCCATGTCAGAACAATCAGCATGTATGGCCTGCCTCTTGGTCCCACCGACAAATGGATGCCTAAACAAAATGGAAATGGGTAAGACTTAAACAGATACATACAATGGCTGCTATACTATATTTGGCCAATAATGTGGTAAAATAGGCTACGCTTCTGCAACCAGAACTGAATTACAGCTGCCACCAGCCTATGCCACAACACACTTGTAGTGTGATAGGAACATTTTAGGACACAAATGAGGTACTTAAAAATCACCCCTGTCGTAGGAACCATATGGGCTACCATAGCAAAGCACATTATACATGGTTGCAGTGGCAGGGGGGCTTCAGAAGATTGTACCCTCTAGCCAGAAAAATAAAGCCAAAGTTTCAGAAGAAAACAACAGGGGAAAGCACAATGTTTGTAGGTAGGCAGTAGATCCTAAAAAGGTAAATCTGTCGTAACACCGAGTATGAAGGTGTACATGTGCCTGAAAGTACCTGGGATGGGATTCCACTCACACTGATGAAGAGGAGCAGATAAACGGAATGGAACAAACCAGGAGACAAGAAAGCAGTGACAGGGCATTTACAACCCCAGTCCTGTAAGTGATTGTAAACGTATTTCCTTCTCTGTGAAGTTGAGATTTCCTGAAGTGAGAACCATTGAAAATCAATAGAAGCTTTCCTGCTTTTTTTGTTTTTGTGGACATTGCTTCACATTGCTTTTAATCATTGAAATGGTCCAATTCTCTAAATACCTGCTAAAAATCCTGCTTTAACGATACCTCTCTGTATCTGCCTGTTAAAACTACTCAGCTTTGTAACACCACAGAATTAGGCATTATAGAAGGAGCGCTGTTGCCACCTCTTCAGTGGATTTCTCTCATTTGCTTATCGGCATTCATAGTGCAAGTGAGTGACCCTTGAGTGTAAGAAGGATCTTCCTTGATCATAAATGTAACATCTGAGAAGATCAAAGCACACCCAGGTAGCAAGACTGCCTTGACTCTCCGAGGGGAAGTGTGGCAGAGCAGTAATAGCAATACTCTGAAGTGGGGAGCAGGGTGACAAGGAGCTAATAAGCATATGCACAGTGTCTAAGAAAATATGCTCTTTTTATAAGCTTAAGAGGTGTTGACAACATGCAGTATGTTATGGGCTAGTAGCCTTTTAGCTACAGGGTCTTTGTGATGGTAACGTCCTCAGAAGTCACCAAAAGTATTCAAGAATCAGTTCTTAAGCAGAGCCGCAGACAGAGTAGGGCCTGAGTGGGCAAGGCCCACCCAAAATATGTAAATGCCCACTCAGAAGCACTGTGTGGGCATTTACAGATGTTAATGTCACTGCACTGGGCCCAACTTTATAGTCAAACAAAACTGCCAGATGTTTTAGAGGCAGCACAAGCACTTTTGTTCAAAGCATGTTCCCAATGTTAATCTATGGGCCACATTTTATTAAACTTGATAAAGACGGTTAGATAGCCTTGTGGTTGTAGGTAAATGAGCAAGTAAAGTCAAGATTACTTGGGGTGAGCAGGCAGTGATCGCCCAGCCAAGTAAGACAGCGCAAGTACCCTTGATGAGGTCAGAGAAGTGTTGACCCGATGCTGGGTACTCTAATGCACTATTTAACATTTAAACATTGGGCAGCTGCCCAATCAGAGGTGGTGACTGCATTGAAACTTGCATGGATAATTCCTGGACAAACACACGGGTTGAGGATTAAGTGGCAATGCCCAGACACCCATTCATACATTTGCTGAGACCTGATCTCAGAATATACATGACCTTTGTACCACACTCTGTTGAGGATGCTACAACCACTAACCCTAGGCGTAAGCCAAGCCTCTCTTAGTGTAGGTAATGTGTTCATAGTGACAAACCTTAACTCTCAGGTAGGGGTAGTAGTTCAACACAGGGGTACAATTAGTCTACACACATAACTCCAGAAAACAGTACTTGATATACTGAAAAAGATATACTTTATTTTAGTAACACACATAATACTATCAGGTAAAATATGTAATTTGGGTATTATTATAGATTATTACAAATATCTCAGAATATTATAAAAGCAGGAATGCCTTCACAAGGACTCTCCCAACCCCAGTGCCTTTATGTGGGGCCCCTACCAGAGGTGAGCACCCAACATAAAATAACAGAGGTGGGGAGAACCAGGGAACCATACAAACCAGCAAGCAGGCCTACAATACACAGTACAGTGTTCCACAGACACATCACAGTACTGGTACTGGTATATGTGTAAGGCCCTAGACCTAGCTGGCAGCACCCAAAATATATACATATGGTTTGGGAAAAGAACAGAAATACAATTCTACCAACAGGAAAAAATATTTAAGGCCTAAAACAGTACTCCATATACATTTGAACTCCATAGGACATGATACAATTATTAAAGCACAGGCACATATAATAATATATACTAGGTAGAGAGAGAGTGGGCCTCATTACGACCCTGACGGTAGAGGTTTAACGGCGCCGGTAGAGCTGCCGGCCCTGTTAACCCTCTACCGCCTCATTACGAGGTCTGCTCGCCGGACCCGCTAAGGGGCGTCTGGTAAAACCAGGCGTCCTTAGCGTGTCCCGCGAGCAGACCAGGATGCAAACAATGGGCCCGTCATTAACGGGCCAATTGTTAGCATCCTCCACATTCCCATTGAGCCCTATATGGGCTCAGATGGGAATGAGGATGTACCAGGTCTGGGTTCCTTGAATGGGGAAATCCTGGGCCCTCCAAGGTCGGAATGGCCCGGTATTTCCCCATTCAAGGAACCCAGACCCGGTACCTGCGCTCTGAAACACTTGTGTACGAGCGCAATAGAAATAAAATATCAATCAATATCAATCATACCCGGTACCCGGTATGGGGGTAGCCATGCCGCTAAAAGTGGCATGGCCACCTTCATACTCGTAATGAGGCCCAGTGAAACCATTGTAAACACTAGTATAAGAGGATTGTGGTATGAACGCTAGAGGGTGCGCACTGGCTCTGTAATATTGCTGTGATAGTACATATGTTCAAGCCCACCGCATCACGCATAACCCAGAGGCCGTCCCCAAAGCCTCCAAAATTGTAAATAAATTTGTTTGGTGGGGGATGGTGGGTTGCGCTGTGCAAAGTGAGTATTAGGCTTAATCTCCAAAATCACAGATTAGTCTGTATCTACAAATTGGTTTATTGAGGCCATGTATAAGGCTGTCAAGTGCAGCTGACATGTGACGTCCTCAAGGCTGTCATTTTCCACAAAATTAACACAAAAACAAAAGACAAATAACTGCATCAAATGAAAATGAGGGGTACAATGGAAACAGTGTGTACCAATATGTGGCATATAGTATAACACAAATTAGAGTTAATGGGAGAGAAATGTTGGCAATTTAAGAAGGACACAGAAATATAAGCCAAAGCATCAATGGACCACCAGTGATCAGCACCCTGGTGTGAGGCTGGCTTTGTTACGTCAGTACAGCCTCTGAAGTACCATTCCTAAGAAACCTTCTTAGCAACATCTCTATCCCGCTGGGCAAGGTTTGACAGATCTATATCTGATGGCTGCTAACAAAAGGCTGAACTTGAAGATTTTTGGCCAAAAAAGGCCACACCTGCAAGATGGGTCTTTTGTGTGTGGCCTGCTTCTAGTACCCTTTTGGGGGGATCCTTCTGCACACCTCTCTGCTGCTCAGCCCCATCCCCTTGCAAACTGACACCCTCCCACCCCACTTACCTGAAGCACTTCTGCGGCTGCCAGCTCCTGACTAGACCGCGTGCCCTACAACCCTACGTACGGGAGGCAGCCTTATGCTTCTGTACTTCCTCTGTAGTCCTTTAGGGGCGTGGCCTATGGACAATGTGACAGTTCCTGCTGAAAAATGTAATCAGCAGTATCTTGGCTATTGTCTAACGGGGCACGTTGTCACGTGGTTGACCATGGTGTGATATCAAATTGATGTGGCTTAATAATTGTGTGTCCTTATCAGTCACCAAGCCACACCCTGGCAATGCTTATATTTAAAGAAGTATGCGCCACCAGCCTGTTTAAGGCAAATTTCAGAACTTAGGTCAGCATTGCAGATAGTCATATTGCTACCTCTGCCTGAAGTGACTTTGTGTCCAAGCAGCAGTAAGGGGTGCAAAGATCATTTTGAAAGGGGGCCTGTGTAGGAGATTCCCTTACAGAAACAGAAATACCGTTATAATTTTATTTTACTAAAAATCAACAAAATATCTGTGATTTCACACCTTTGCAGATGACAATCCCTCACAGATCCGTTAACATTTTGCTTTGACCCTTTCTCGTTTTTAGGTCATTGAGCTATTTATGAGGTCAAAGGGATTTCAATTGAAGTCCCCCTGCCACTGCAACCCTTTCTAATGACTAAGGAGTATATGATCCTGAGTCACCCATAAGGCTAAAAATCACCCATAAGGCTACCATCTTTCTGCTGTTTCCACTGATGTACTATAGCAGGCCTTTCATGCTCGGATGGTTTCCAGGCTGGTCTGGGGAAAGCACAGGGGAAGATTGGCTCACATAAAGCCACAGGAAGAAGACCAATGCACAATGCGGTGAGCAAAGGCAGGTATGGAAGGTGGCAGTAGGCGGTGAAGGAGAGGGCCGTGGAGCAGGAATGAGGTTGGGTGTTCCCTTAAAAGTAGAGGTGAGGAGAGTGGAGATGAAAAGAGTGGCATGTAGGAGCCGGCCAACTAAAATTAGCCTTCTGCAAGGTCACTCTTTCAAATGCAGCATTGGACAAAGATCCCTCTGGCCCATTTAAATGCCATCTTCCTGTTTGCCATCTTCCTGTTTTAACACCATGGTCAACGTCATTACTTGGAACAGTGTTGAGACTCCAACACCCCTCCCCATCTACTCACCAGAACCTTTGCTTGGTCACCCGCACCATATTACTCGGTGTGGGACAATTTTCAGTTGTAGTTTGCAGCGCTATCCTTTTTTGTAGTCATCCCCATAGCTGATTTGGGAATGAAGCTTTCTACTTACCAGGTTGTTTAGAATTTCTGGAACTGACCCTTCAGGAACCACCACTCTGAATACCTTCCTCTAGGCCCTGGGTAGTTGGTTATTTACAACACTTAACCTCTGGATCCTCCGGATCCGGCAGTGGCTGCTTCCTCCTGCCTATTCAGTAACCAGATCCTGTCAGCATTGTCCACTATCCACATTGTAACAATAACGGTTTTGTTATGCTATATCATCTCCAGGGTTGTCAATGGCCACTGTCCTTTAAGCACCAAGTATAAAAGACAGAAGCTCATCAACCATGACCATTAGCTATGGTCAGCGACTATCCCTGAGGCCCATTATCATGTCCCCCTCACAAAATTATCCAAAAGATTGTGTGCCTTCAGCCATGTTCACACTTCCTGTTGTATTAGGTAGGGTAAATAAGCTAAAAGACCATGTTAGTGGGACAGGCCTACAGCCAAGGCCCATATCCCCCTCGCAATTAAGTTATCAGATCCCACCGGCCATGGGCACTGTACTAAAGCTGATAGTTACATGCATGTTTTAGCAGTACATTTTCAAAAGGAGTTTTTCAGACCGTCCCTTTGTTCCCTAGGTAATTTACCTTGAAATAAATGCAAAATTATCTTAAACCATTCTCTTAACACTTTTAATAACTGGTTCATGTGACACATTTTGTTTTCAGAGAACATTTTGCAACATTATCACCGGAATACTGTGAGAGTCCACCGAAAATGTCCCCACTTAGACAAACACTTTCTTCCACAAATTAGCTGCCCAGACTTCTCCCAAACTCTCCAACTGCACATGTGGTCCCCTTTCCTCTACCACCTCCCCCCGTTTTCACCTCCGAATGTCTTTTTGGGCACTTTTACCTACCAGTTTCCCTCGGAAATACCATGGAAATCGCTTGAATTGAGCAAAAGAAATCGTGGCTTTTCATCTCTGTGTAAAGCTCACTTCTGCAATGCAACATGGGAGCTATAAAAATGTTTTTTTGTGACCAGTGGCACCCCTTCTCTGTCAACTTACAAAAAAACACCTGCACAATTTTACTCCAAACCAACAAAAGACACATCAACAATGGGGGGACGCAGAGTACATTACTTCCCACACCATCTGAATATCAAGATTTTTGTTGTTGCAATACATCAGATTACCTTAACTCGCTTTCCACTCAAGCTTTTTCACTGAATTTGACAGGTTTCTTTTTACTATAGTTTCTTCGGGGCCCATTGGCCATGACTGTTGCTACATATATACCACCTCCCTAGTATCTAACCAGATCCCACTAGCCACAGCCTAAGTCCATTGCCAGCATCCAAAAGGTCCACTGCCAATCATCCATTTACCCTGGGCCACTATCCATGGCATTTTTCCATGGCCAGTTGACAGTTCCTTTGGCTGTTTCCACTGTCCATGTTACCCCAAATATAAAAAGAAAACACACTGGGCCTTAACTGGTGGCCTCAAAATCCAATGGCCACAGCCTTCCAGCTAAGGCCCATACCATACCCCCTCCATACTACCTAACCAGATCCCTCTAGTCGCAGAACAAGTCTATGGACAGTGGACTCTGGGCTCATTGCCCTTCACAATTTTCCAGAGGCCCACTAGTCATGGCCATTGGCCAGGGCAAGTGGCCAGGTCCGTCTGCTGTGACCACAGTACATGTTGCACCAACTATTCCAAAATATCCCTATTCCCCTGCTTACCAAATGCCTACCAAATGTGATCCCACTTCTGTGCAGGCTTAAAAGACTGTCACCAAAAACCTATTGAATGTACCACTTTTTTCCCCTCTTTCTATTCCTGCGATAATTTCTCATGCTCCTTTCCTGCAATCCTCTATTCCTGTGGACATCATTCATGCAGAAAAAAGCAGAGTTAGCTGATTCTTGAGGTAACATAAAGTTTGTCATTTCTGTGGTAATGGAAAATTATAGAAAACAAAAAGGGCTTTGTTACAGGTTTGGTGGTATTTCGCTGGTATATTCACAAAAATACCACCAAAAAGACTTACCGTTATCACCAATAGGTCAGGCGGAATTACTGCCGGATTACAAGTGGCGGTAGGCAGTGTTAGTCTCCATTTATTGGAGTCCATAGGACCCCATGGGGATTTCGGAGGAATTACCGCTGGCATTCTGCTGGAGGTTTTACCTCATCTTTCCTCCATACCCATAGTGCAACGGTGCTGTAATGTGATGGAAATGCAGTGTTATCACGGCATTAACACCATTTTTGGCCACACCGTCGAGCTCATAATGAAGCCCAAAGTCTTACCCGTGCTCATCATCTGACCACCTCCCGTTTCTTGGTCCTCTATCCTCTCTTTTGTTTTCCTTCCCTGATCCTCTAAAATTATACCCTTTCACTCTTCAGTTTCTGTGGCACATTTTGTTTTTTTGAGCACATATTGCGATGTTATCCCGGCAATGCTAAACAGCCCTCCTTAAACCTCAAAACTCCCCCACTGGACATGAGGTCCTCATCTGATGACTCAGGGATATTGGAGGGGCTTTGGAAAATGCTCTGCATACCTCCTCCGATTTTCAAATTGTGCTATGGGTGGGCATCCCTAGACCTTTGAGTTGGAAAACAGGAAGGCAGACCATAGGTCTTTGTGAAAATGTGCTGATGTGCTTGCAATTGGAAGTCAAAATAGATACGATGGCACTTTTAAAGGTACTAAGGAGATAATTACTGGACACAGCTATCCAATGCTAAAACTGCATGAATTGGGGTCCATTGGTTTCTTTCAGGCACCCTGCTGTTTTTAGTTGATCAATTACATAGGAAATAATTTACCAAACTCCAACAATGAGCTGACATCCTGTTTGGCAGCAAAAATACTCAGGTGTGTGGTACGTTGAGGGAAGATCATGAATGTGCGGCCATGTCAATTTGTTTTCCGATGAGAGATTGATTATAATGTTTCTCCATTCGTTGCCGCTGCCCTAGTCATTTGTTCACCAGTCTCCTCAAAAACACATAGTTACAGGTATTCACTGTAGGCAGTTGGACAGGAGGGGAATACACGGATGCCTTTGATAGCAAAATGAATTCCATGAGCAAATCCCTACCAAAATGGCTGACACATATGAAGACAGGTATGTTACTAAGTATTGTTTTCCAGGCTTAGAAATGTAATGTCAACAGCCTGTTTCGGTCTGTTATTTTGCTGCCATTTGATGGAAAGAGGAAAGGAAGAAGTATACAGCTTGTTTGATCATAGTATTCTCCATTAGAGATGAGCGGATTAACTGCCCTCAGTACCATGGAAGTAGATGCAGGATTTAGGAACAATGCACCATCAGCTTCTACAGTATGGATTTCCCAGCACAACCCATCCTCTTCTCTGATTGTGCTTAATGTGGATACGTGGAAGCCACCCCGTTATGCAAGCATTTCAGGAAAACCAATAGGCTGGAATATTCCATACTTTAGGATTGGCTCAATTCAGGCAATCCATGGGCACAATAAATCAGGTGTCCTCATTGATTCCAATGCTTGTGTGCAAGGCCTGCTTCTAAAGTAATGGATCTGGGGTGGCAGAAAGTCGGACTGTACTCAGTGTCTGCAGCAGACGTTTCAGAGGGGAACTCTGCTCCCCCCGACTTTGCCCCTCGCTTTTTGCCATGAATTTTCTGAAATGATGTCTGGGTAAATCATTTTCTTGATTGTTAGAGTCTGGTATGGTGCCCTTTTAGGTCTTCTTTTTTCAATGTATGAATTCTTGTTCCATTATCAATAATTGTATTTGTTTTCTACTTTCCATTATGAATATGCCTTCAATGTCCCCCCTCTCTAACCGCAATACAAGTTCCATCAGTTTACTAACTGTATGTCGCTGCAGCATGGAGAATTAATTAAACCAACAAGAGAAAAGTTAACTGGAAAAGCAATGCCCTTCCAAACGTAGGCTACTTTTATTGCTCCCAAAACACCTTTTGTGGTAAGTAGATCATGGACTCATGCATCCAGAGAAACCTATAAATATCATACGGACACAAAGAGCAGCGGTTGTTGGTTTACTTGGATGGTTTTACTAGCTATAATTCCCTAAAATTGATGTTTGGACATGTTTAAGAACTGTTTACAACTGGAAATCCACCTGGAAACCATTTAAAATCAATTGTAGTGAGAACATGTCACACTTTAGCTCCACTAGATTCAAACTAACATTTAAATGCTTTGACGAAGATCTGTAATAAAAAAAAAACTTAACAGCTAAAACCCCACATATGTCATATTTAAAAAAAATTAAATAAAACTAATAATAAAACATGTACTGCATTGGGCACCTTTTGTTGGGGCTGTCAGGAGACAGTTGTGAACAAGGGCTCCTGGAAAGACCATATTCTGCCCAGGAGGGCTCCATGGTAAACAGGAATACAAGTGAACGGGTCAACCTGACAAGCATGCCCCGTTACTGTTCAATCACCATTAACACAACAGATCGAATACAACACCTAAATGTTTTTGTCTTTTATAGTATCTACTTATTTGTAAATTTAGGTATAGTGCTGAACATCATGAGCTACAGGGTGAAGCAATACAGATTTGCACAATAGAACGGAAGCAAGTGAAATTTCTTGCACATATGTCTAAACAGTTAACAGAATACAGATTTCTGCTGGCAATGCATAATGACAGGGGTCAATTCACATATACAAATGGAACAGGTATACAGGATGTATATCGGTAAAATACAGTGAAAAAACATTTGTGACACTGTGGTTGGAAAAGAGTTAGTCAACACCAGGGTGTTTCTGCCGTATAAAGGGGCTATATGGGCCAGATGCTTCTCACAGCCTTCGTCAGGACTGACTGGACAGTGTTGTCAAGATGTTCAGATGGTGCTCTAAAAGTGAACGAGATTCAGTAAGGGGAGTGCTAGAGAACATAAACATTACATGGGAGTGAATCAATAAGTGTCTCACATATGACTAATGGACACGGCTTACCTGTGGGGAACAATTTAGACCGCAGGTATAACAATGGGACAAGAGTTCAAGGGTCGGCAATCTCCCATCAGTGGAGGTCACAGTAGACTGCTATTGACAAAGGAAAATTAAAAGGATCTAAGAGTTGTCTCCTTTCCAAATATGTACCAAACATATTGGTTGTGCAATACTTTATAGAGGGGAAGCTTACCTAAATATAGGTTGCAGAGTTGTAATCACAACAAATGTGTGGCTGGACTGGATCCAGAGGACGTGTGTCCTATAACGGGAGCACATCGTCAGTCAAAGTGTTACTGTAGACAGTAGGTCACAGTGGACTCCTATTGACACAGGAAAATCAAATGGAGAAATGAGAGTTGTCTCTTCTCCAAATGTGAACACAAGCACATATTATAACGGGGAAAGCTTACCTAAACATAGGTCGCAGTATTTCAATGCCAACAGATGTGTGCCTGGACTGGATCGCCAAGACATGTGTCCTAAACAAAGGGCACAGCGTCAGTCAGCATGTTACTGTTCAATGGATGATATGAACGATCTATTCTAAAAGGGGTGAGACGAACAATACCTGGTCTGGCACTCGTCTGCGTGTGCGCCTGGGGCCGTGCAGGGCTTAATTCCCCCTAGAGTCCTGTGAGGTGTCAGGATGCATGGAGCGTAGATCAATGCAGGCTAATTCTGTGGTGGCAGGCACGGCTCTCCAGCATTGAGGACGCCGTTGCTAGGTCACAAAGTTATTAGTACCGGCACCCATCTTGGAACGGTGTGCGTGGATGGGGAGCGTAAACCAGGTAAATCTGCTGAATGAGTGTGAGCATGCACAAATAAAATAATTGTGGTGGATATGGTGGTCACATGTGTAAATGTGGTGAATAATAAAATTAATGTGTACTGCCGTTGCCATGGTGATGGGCCGGCGTATATGCGGCCTCACACAATGATGTGTTGATAATATGGGGGAGGGCCTACTGGCGATACCCCAGGTAGTGAGAATGACTACGGGTATGATCACGTCCCGTTGGTTACAGACGGAGGATCATGCTTTCCAATGTAGGATAAATGGCATGTAACTACAGCAATTGCCATTGTCAACACCCGGCTACACGTGTCTAAAATAAAAGAGCTACATGCGCGTGTCCCAGGGAGTGGTGTAGGGAGGAGGAAATCAGGTTCCTGGACGTGCCCAAGCATTATCTGTCCCCACAGAGGAAGAGCAGTTGCATGTTTTACCACATCTGCAAGATTATACACTTCTGTATGAAAAAGAGAGGGGGTTGTAGTGGGGATGGTAAGGAGTACAAATCAAAGGTGTCTCATTACAAGCGCCCAATCTAGTGGCACCACATGTACAGAACAGTGCATAGTTTTACATTCTCATCTAGATCTGGTGTAAGGGATCGAAGCGGATCACTGCTATGTGTGAGATCATAGGAAAGATTTCCACTCAACAGAGATGTTAAGACCAGATTTCACAGTGTCCAATTTGTGGACCCATCTTTGTACTAGTTGGGTAAGGGTCTTATTGAGGCCAACCCTCTTGTGGTTGGTGTCACTTTTTGGATAACAAACCACCTTAAGTCTGTATCTTTATGGTTCTTATTGCTGAAGTGGTCTACCAGAGGTTTGTCTTGGATCTTATTCCTAATGCATGATCGATGCTCTGATATATGCATCTTGATCGGGCAAATGGTTTTGCCTACGTAGAGGAGGCCACAGGGGGATTCAATGATGTAGATAACCCCTTTGGTGTTGCAATTGGTGTGTTTCTTCATTATCCACTTGATATTTTGTGTTCGAAGACTTTTTTCTGTAGTGTAAGGACACATGCCATGCATTTTCCACATTTGTAGTGTCCCACCACAGGGGGAAGGTTCCATAGCGTGTTGTTGACTCGTGAAGCTGGTTCCAGGAAAGTATGCACAAGAGAGTCTTTCACATTTTTGTTCTTTTTGAAAGCAAAACAGGGAACTTTGCTCAGCGTCCCTGCTTGCTTCACCAAGTGCCAATTTATCTTGATGGTCTTCTGTAACAGGTTGCTCAGTAGACTAAAAGTGGTGACACAAACCAACCTCTTGAGTTCTTTTTTGGGCTTGGTTTCTAAACAGACTTCTCTGGGGGGGGTGTTGCCCTCTCCCTAGCCTATCTGATAGCCTTTCGGGGGTATCCTCTTTCAGACAGCCTTGACTGCAGGTCTTCTACGTGTTTTTTGAACCTGTCTACTTTGTTGCAATTTCTCTGAATCCGTAAGATTTGGCCATATGGCAGATTGTATTTAAGGCCATGTGGATGATAACTCTGGAAATGTAATAAACTGTTACGGTTGGTAGGTTTGCGGTATAGTTCAGTCTTCAGGTATTCCCCCGACCTATATATATGGAGATCAAGAAAATCAATTTGGTGGTAATCCCATTGCATCGTGAATTTGATGTGTGGGTTAGGTAGGTTGATCCACTGGTAGAAGCTCTGTAGTTCAATCAATTATCCATTCCATATCAATGAGACACCCCTATTCCTGCGGTTATATCCTTGTCCTTGTTGTATGTCGGTGTAGTAAGTAGTTTGTAGGTATGGATATGTCCTTTCTTCAGAGAAATTGAAATCGATACGTTTAAAAACATCACTATAACATCACTATAGACAGAAAAGTAGCCAAATTCAAGAAAGATCTGGTCATCTACTCTGAAAAAAAAAATATATATATATAACCGCAGGAACAGGGGTGTCACATTCTCTGGCACATCCTCAAGTGGTAGTGGGAGTGACCCTACTCTCACTGGCCCTGCAGGACAACAACCACAACCAGCTTTTTTTCACAGAGGGAGACAGAGAGGGAGACCCAGGAGGAGACGCACACCGTCGGGCCAACAGATGCTTACACGCCAGTGCTACCAGAACCAGGGACCCCCAGCGGGATACCAGTCTTCAACCTATCCAAACGTTTGATCACAACAGCTGAATTGAGACTGCTCAGAAAAGACCTGTCTTTTGTGCCAGCTCAAAAAGCACAACCCTTCGAAACAGAATTAGAACTCTGCAGGTTCTTCAGAAACATCCGCCTCAAGTACTCTTTTGAGACCTATCTACCCAAGACTAGAGGGACACCCAGTGAAGAGGAATCCACCAAACTGGATAATACCACCGGTCTAAAACAAAAATCCTCTTTTTCTCCACCTCCATACGCCATTCCTTGTGAGATTGAAGCTTTTGAAAGAATAGTAACTAGGACGGTCATGGCAGGTTTTTCCAAACAGAACTTCTACCAGGATAATCTGGACTGAGAAGAAAGAATGGCATTGAGAAATCTAAAAATTGATAAAACTATCACGATCAAACCGGCTGACAGAGGCGGAGGAATAGTCGTTATGGACACTGTCGACTACGACACTGAATTCCGGCGACTATTGAGCGACTGAGGAGCATAAAGACCTCTAAATCATGATTCCACTATAGAACTGCAAGAGGAAATCAAAAGACTAACCCAACATACTTTCACACAAGGCTAGATCTGCGAGGACGAACATCAATTCTTGAATAAAACTCCTCAGCTAAAGCATCAGCTTTTTACATCCTACCCAAAATACATAAGGATGCCCATACACCTCCTGGGAGACCGATCGTGTCTGCGTTTGAATCACTACTTGAACCCCTGTCCCTCTACACCGATTATTTCTTAAAACCCTTTGTAGTCCAGATGTCTTCCTATCTAAAAGATACCACCAATACCATTATTCTACTCTTCCATGTCCACCTGAGACACGATAGCCTGATGGCTACTATGGACGTCGAAGCATTATACACGTCTATCCCACAAGCTGAAGGTCTAGAAGCCATTCGAGAGGTCCTTAACCTGAGAAGTAACATCACTGCAACCCCCACAGAATTCATCTTGGAATGTACCAGGCTTGCGAAGTCTGAAAACTTTTTCTTATTTCACAATCAGATCTATAAACAAACCAAATGGGTGAGTATGAGTACCTCTCTCAGGACCCCTTTGCCAGCCTCTCCTCTTCCTTTTTCCTCCTTCTCTCTGACAACACCCGATGAGGTTTCTAGAGTCCCATCTATGAAAGTGTCATTCAAACAGATGCGCCCCTGCTCTTTCAGAACTATTAAGGACTAAATCTCCACCCTCGCTTCATCCTTGGCTGATTTCATTAATCAGTATTTTGCCACCAGATCTTTCTCCTCTCTCCACAAGCATATCCTTGTACACCCCCTCCTAAAAAAGCCTTCCATTGTTCCTACCTCTCTGGCAAACTATCGCCCAATTTCTGTGACTCATTTCCTGTGCAAAATCCTGGAAAAGTTAGCCATCTCCGAGCTTACTCTCCACACTGAATCTTTTGGTTATGTCCATTACCATCAGTCTGCCTTTAGAGGAGCCAGAGGCCCAGAAACTGCTCTCCTGGACACTCATGATGATCTGCTCTCCACTCTTGATTCCAACTCTCCTTCTGTCATTCTCCTCCTAGATCTTTCCTCTGCTTTTGATAGGTCAATCACGCCACCCAGATCAATCGATTCTGTAAGAAACTGAACATCAATGATCATGCCCTGATGTAGCAGACCTCCTTCCTCCTGGACGGCCCTCACAGGTCTAACTTGGGTCCTTTCTCTGCACCACTTCCATCTCCACATATGGTGTCCCCAGGGCACTATCCTCTCACCCTGGCTCTTCAATGTCATCTGGCCCCATTGGCCCACTTGATCTCCACCTTCTATTCTTACTTTCAGTGTTATACGATGACACTCAGCCATCTTTCAGGCTCCCCTCAGCATCCTCTCCTTCCTCACTATTCCTGACTGTCTATCTGCAATTCGGGATTGTTGCACCTCCAACAATCTCTGCCTTAATACCAGTAAGACCGAGATCCTTCTCAGGCTGACCTCTGCTTTCCCTCCCTCACTCTGACTGCCCTCCTTGAGTCCTCTACCCTCGCCTTCCTGTAAGAAAAAAACCTTGGTGTCATCTTTGATTCCACTCTCTCCTTCTCTCCTAGCGTCAAAGACCTTGCCAAGAAGGCCCTCTTCCAGCTGCACCTCCTCAGAGGTATTTACCTCTTCTCACCTTCCCCCATAAGCTGACTGTCTCCAGAGTCCTGGTTCTCTCCAGGCTGGACTACTGCAACAGCCTCTTTCTCGATCCTCCTAATTCTTCTCTTTGCCCCTACAACTAATCCAGAACAGCACTGCAAGACTTTGTAAGAGGATTCAATTCAACACTACAGCTAAGTCAACGCCTAGTCTGTAATACTGAATGAAAACCCTTATTGATATATCTTTAGGTCCAGTTCATGCGTTCTGGATGACTACCCTTATATAACACCCCTCTCTTGGAATCCCCCTGACCCCACTGAGCCAAGAAGTAGTTCTGTTTTGCAAGTTTAAAAGGTTTATTTGATAACTTAAACAATAGATATATATATGATACTTTATAATAAATTAATAATTGAATATCACACTTAATCTGATATGATAAAGATCAACAACGGAGAATCTGGCACTAACACGCTTCTCTATAATCAATAAGGAGTTGACATGAAATGGATAAGATAGCACACTGATAAATAGGAACAAAAGAAGAAAGTGGTACAAAATGCTTTATAGAGTTCAAATGGATGCAAGGTTGAATGAATGAAATGCAGTATAGAAATACTCAATATGATTTCAACAAAACAATGTAATCACTTTTCTCTGGCAATTCACTCCCCCCCTCCTTATGCAATGCAAGGAAATGGAAGGAAGCACACAGTTCTCAGAAATGCAATCAATGTAATCAGTTCAATCCAGCAAGCTTAAACAGAAGTTTGAAAACACAGGCAAATGCTTTGATAGGTGCTAGCAATGAATGAGAAATATGCTGGAAACGCTCTTAATTCCCTTTTAGAGGTTCAGGATGAGTGGTATCTAGTTAATATTAGTCCAGGCTCACACTAGCAATGATGCAGGGATAGTTAGCAGGTTAAACGAATTTCTGGCAAATGAAATCAGGCAGCAGCAGTTTTTTTACATGTGAAGAAATTGCAAATCGCGGCAAAATTCGCGGATGCGCCGAGCGCTATTACAAAGGAACCGCAAGGACTATCTCTACCGTTTTGGGGTCCTAGGAAAGCCTGGGATCTCAGCTTCCAAATGAAAGTTATTGCAAGTCTCTAGCCCAAACGGTTGCGGAGATATGAGTAATTTAGTAAAGGTCGTTTTTGGTTTTGTAAATTTTAAACGCACACTTTTTCAAAATGACAAATTTTACTAGAAATGACAGGTGACAGATAGGAGGCAGTTCTACTTAGGTTAAATAGATTGAATTAGATGAATTTAAACTAAGAGATGTGTTCTGAGTTTTGCTAAGTACTCACAAGAGATTTTGAACAGGAAAGCGACTTGGTCACGATCTTCAGTCTGGTCAGGTCTTTCCGGATTCTGCTCACAGCGCCTGGTCTGGTCTCGGCTAGGCACAGCACTGCTTTCTCTCTGGTCTGGTCTCTGCTAGGCACAGCACTGCTTTCTCTCTGGTCTGGTCTCTGCTCTGGATAGATTGAAGTCTCTAGTTTGGCTTTCTGGAGTTTGATGGAGGTAAGTATGGATTTTTCCGGCAGAGCGTCCCGCTGCAGATGGATTTGGAAAGTCCCTATCTGTCCTGTCTGTCTGCTTTTATGTGTTTAGAATGTGGGTGTGTTCTAGCATCACTGACCCTACCTCTCTCTCAGCTTCTAATTGGTCAAACTTCCATTCCTCCGCTTGATTGGCAAACTGAACTGTGAGTCAGATTGATGTCATTTTACAGCCTGCAGAAAGTCCACTCCTCCTGTCAACTTACACACAAATCTAGATTTGAAACAAATACATATTTGCAGAGGTACATATTGTTTTAAAATCATATGCACCCATCATGCATCACAGGAGGTATCCCCTGTTCAAACTCTGCTCTTCCTGGGAGCTTGCATTCAAAGAGTGTACATAATTGACTTTTTAACTGCTTTTCCAATTTCCGACATGGACCCAACTTTACATGCATGTGTGCAGGGGGTAGGGACATTAACTGATGAAGTTTCAGATTTTTAACATGCACACATTTAGAGTAATATCCACTTTTCCGCTAAAACCCCCTTGAACATACCACCGGTTCCTACCACGTCTTAAACTGTGGGCAGAAAAATCACAAGAATTATGGTATCATTTATAAAATTTTCACATGTCCGCTCTATGAATTATTAATCTTTTTATAAAACCATATCCTTGCTGCAGGGGTGTGTCTTTTCAGGTCACATGGTACAGAAACCAGTCTTTCCAGTTTCTGCCAAGCCAGCTTGCTTCTCACAGGCAGTGCTCCTCCCAGCTCCTGCCAAGAGGAAGCTACAATTTACGACTGCGGTAATAAAAACCTTTGCCTGAGTGAAGAGGGCTTTGTTCACTCTCTTGCAGAGCACAGATAATTCAATTATCAGATAGATGGCATATCCTTAGCCTGGGCAGCAAAAGGAAGGTTGGCCTGGGAACACAGTGGTGACTCAAGTTTCACTGCTGATGGGATCCGTTGCTAGGAAAAATCAAGTTCCTTAAGCCAGACCTTCAGCTAACTTTTTGTTGCTTTTAAAATAACTTGTAATTTTACACATGCAGCTAGAATGCTGATTCTAAGTGCAAAACTATGACATTTCAACAGTTACAAAGGCATGTGACACCAAACATAGGTCACTCATTTAATTTAACATTTTCGATTTTGGTGGTTTTAAATCCAGTTGTAGTTAGGCTTAAGCTGCTGACTCCATAGCATTTTTGTTATAAGCATTGTTTTTGGGCTCTTCATTTCCCAGATTTTGTAGGCACACAAAACTCCATTCTGCCAAATGTCTGCTGGTGTTCAGTGAATATTTTGCACATGTTGCAAGGTTTGAAATAGGCATTTTGCTTGCCTTCAGAAAAACACACAGAGTGGTTTTAAAACGCCGGCTTTTGGATAGTGGTGAGTACTGGTACTGCACTCATTTTTGGGATTTAAGAAATGAATTCCCCACACTTCTAGGTTGCATTTGGCAATCAGCATTGCCATTCCCAATGGTTTCAGACTACTGTGCGGGTAGTCCAATGGTGGTTTTAAAGCGCTTTGAAGCTAACCGGCGCTACTGTTTTTCCTTTGGCAACCCATTTCCCTCATGGCAACCCGGCCTTTCATTCTCGCACTGGTGGGTGGCAAGTGAGGCAACCATTTTGGTGGGCGCACAAACTGCGCAGCTTTCCTGGATTTCGGCGCACATGTGGGTTTTCCGCCATCCTGAATTTCCTAAGCCCACAGCACCAAATGTTGTAGCAGGATAGCTTAAACGTGGGTCAGGACACCCAACAAGTCCCCCCCACGCGACGGCACTTTGAATTTGAGTCGATGGGGAGTCGCGTGCACAAGGGTTTTGACCCATGCACCGGTCTGTCCGCATAATCTTCTTCCTCTTCTGTAGATGGCACAGTTCAGCATCTTCTTCTCCATCCGGTACTGATCGATCGGTTCTCCTCGCCGGTCCTGATGGGAGTATTGGGCGGTACCCCGAGCCCGTTGCGTCTCAGCTCCCGGTCTCCGGATCGTCCTCCTTGGCCCGTCTCAAGGTTTTCTTTCTCCTAGGACGACAAAGGAAGAGCGGCAATACCTATTCATAGACGTTTTTCCACCACCGTTGAGATAGTGGGGCAGCATATGCATTTTATCATAACGAAACATTACATTCTTATTTTGATAAAAAACAGTATAACTAAGAAACAGTTTCATGCAAATCACAATATTTTAGAGACTAGATGTGGTATGTTTTATGGTTGGAACTGAATTAGTCTGAGACAGTACCCGCTATGATTCCAGAGGATTCCTCCAGTTGTTGCAGAGCGTGCCTGGGATGGCAACATTTCAACTGGTTTATGTGGACCCACTTGTCTTCCCCCTCTGCCGAACCGCCTTTGGGGATGCGGATCTTGTAGGCCACAGGGGAGATCTTATCGACGATCTCAAAGGGTCCCTTCCATGTAGGCAAAAATTTGCGCTGCTTGGCCTGGTTCCTTTGGAAGTTGTATAGATAGACCCGGTCTCCCACCTGATATTCCTTCCTGGAAGTTTTCAGGTCATAATGGGTCTTCATGCTATCAGCCGATCTTTCTAGATTCCGCTGAGCATAAGCAAAAGCATGTTGAAGGTGTTTCCTTAAATTCTCCACATACTCATGAGTAGTGGAGGCATTTATCAGTGTCTGCTCTTGGGTCCTATAGAGCAAATGCTGAGGAAGCACCATCTTGCGCCCCGTCATCAACTCAAATGGTGACATTTTGGTTGCAGATGAAGGGGTAGATCTGATGGCCATTAGGACCAGAGGTAATCGGATATCCCAACTTGGCCCAGAATCTGCCACAAACTTCTTTAATATGCTCACAATTGTCCGGTTATATCTCTCTACTGCCCCAGAAGAAGCTGGCCGGTAAGCAATATGCAGCTTTCTCTTGACCCCCAGTATCTCCCACATCTTTGTCATTACCTCACTGGTGAAGTGGCTACCTCTGTCTGACTCAATCCTTTGAGGTAGACCAAAACGGGAAAAGATGTGGTTAATCATCAAGGCAGCTGCAGTTTCTGCCTTGCAATTTGGGGCTGGGAGACATTCCACCCACTTGGTAAACAAGCATGTGACGGTCAACATGTACTTATTCCCCCTAGCCGAGCGAATCACGGGGCCTACGAAGTCGATTTGTAAATCTGACCATGGCAGTGTCATTCCCCTCTTTTGTAAAGGCGCCCGGTGCGTGAGGGATGATGGCTGAAATTGTGCACACACAAGACACCCCTTCAAGTATTGGTCGAGGTCCTGCCCCATGTGTGGCCAGTATGCAACCTCTCTTAAGATTTCCAATGTTGTGTGAAACCCCCTATGACCGGCGGTGGCCGCATCATGGGCGTGACTTAACATCAGGCTTCGGAATGAGGTAGGAACCACCCACTGATCGTGGCCAGCTTTGGATTTCCTTACCAACAAACCGTCTTGGATCCGGAACATTTTGGGACATTTCATCAACACTCTTAGGTCCTCTTTCCCAATGTAATCGGTATCCGTCAGGGGAAAGTTCTCAGGGTCCTCAAGGTGCTGGTAAAATTTACCAATTATTGGATCCCCCTTCTGAGCAGTAATCAAATCAGCATCAGGGGTCTCCTTACTCCATTGTGCAATTGAGAGGTCGTTGTGAGCATTTGTCTGGGACCTAGTGATGGCAGTGACCTGGATTTCCCCCAACAGGGACTCAATCTCAATTAGATCCCCTTGGATGGCCCCGGTTTTGGCCAGCTGATCAGCTAAGTCATTTCCAGTTTTGTCTGGTCCCTCTACTTTGGAATGACCCTTGATCTTCTTCCAATAGATGGTCATCTCATTCGAGGTGACCAGATCATCAATGTTTTGGATCAACTTCCCATGTTTCAAGGGTTTGTTGTTAGCACATACCATGCCTCTGGTCTTCCAATTAACCAGGTGCTCCACGAACCCGTTCCGTACATAATCCGAATCTGTGATTATGACCAGTTCGTGGAGTTGATGCTGGACAGCAGTGAGGATGGCTTGATGCACAGCCATCAATTCTGCCACCTGACTACTTCGGGGACCAATTTTGTATCCAGCGGAGGGTTCTGGGGACTCATTCACCCATGCATTCCCTACGCCGGCCACCAGTTCTTTCTCCCCGTTGTTGTCAACATGGTAAGAGCATCCATCCACATAGACAGTGGGCATTCCCTCACACTTGTCTTCTTCAAAGACTTTGTGTGGGGAATTAAGGTATGCCTCCATGTTGTCCTTTATTTTTAGACTTTCGTCCTCGAGACAGTTTTCTCTGGCACAATCATGCAAGTCAGCCAGACCTTGCGCGAGGGGACTCTTCTTGTTTTGGCCATATCGGACCTCCACAGGAAAGCCTTGCATTGACAGAATCCAGGAAGTAATTCGGGAATTACTCACATTTCCGGCCCGGATTCTGTCACTTTGGAGATATTGCAGAGGCTGGTGTGGAGTCTCCACTATGATGTGTTCCCCCTGGATAAACGGGCGGTAATTCTTCAATGCCCACACCGTTGCCAGGAGTGCCTTCTCACAATCGTTGAATTTTTCCTCCACAGAGGATAAAGTTTTGCTCGCATAGGAGATTACTTTATTGACCTTGTCATGCTTTTGATATAATACTGCCGTCAAGCACGTATTAGAGAACCCCGTCTCCAGGAAGAACTCCTTGTTTCTGACAGGGTAAGCTAGGCAAGGCGCTTGTGAGAGGCTTCTTTTGAGTTGTTTTACTGCCTCGGCTTGTTCTGGACCCCATTCCCACTTGACCCCCCCCTTCAGGAGATGAATCAGGGGTCTGGTGATCTCTGCGTAGCCCTCAATGAACTTTCTGCTGTAATTAGTCAGTCCAAGGAGGCTCCTTAGTTCCCGCAGAGTTGTGGGGTCTTTCAGTTTCTGAAGTGCTTCCACTTTCTTTTCCTGGGGACAGAGACCCTGAGGAGTAATCTCATGCCCCAAGAAATTAACACGGGTTCTACACCACTGTGCTTTCTGAAAGGAAAGTTTTGCTCCGGCGGCCCTCAACTGTGTCAGAACATAACGGATCTCTGCTATGTGTTCCTCCACAGATGAACTTTTGATGAGGACATCATCTACATAAGCCAGGTTACCCCTCGCACCCAGGTCGGGCATGGCCTTATGTAGGAAAATGTTGAATTCATTGCCGGAGTTGAGGTATCCGAAGGGAGTCCGGGTCCATGTGTACTGCTGGCCCCCAAAGGTAAAAGCCAGCTTGTATTGGTCCTCCCTACTGACAGGCACAGTCCAGTATCCATTGGTCAGGTCTATTGCAGTGAATACCTGTGACCCCTGAATCTGGGCCAGCCCTTGGTCAATGTAGGGCAGAGGCCATCGGGAAGTATGGACCCGTTTGTTGAGCTCCCTAAGGTCGGCACAGAGTCTCCACTGGCCGTTTGGCTTCAATATTCCCAGCACCGGATTATTGAAGGTGCTGTGGACTGGACGGATTATTCCCCGGGACTCAAGGTTCTTAATTATTTCAGTAAGGGACTCCATTGATGCGAGAGGCAAGCGATATTGCTTCACAAACACTGGAGTCATGCCAGGGTCCGTGGGGATTGTTGTGGTGTGGATGTCGGTGCGACCACAGTCATATGAGTCTACCGCAAAGAGATCTTGGAAATCCAAGAAAACTTGTTTCAACTTTTGCTTTTGTTCCAGAGTCACACAGGCATCAGCTAGGTTGACTCTCTCTTCCACCATCTGCCTGAAGCCTGGAAAGACTTCTGGTTTGGCTATCTCCGCGGCCTCCTCCAGCTGGGTGGAGAAGTCCCTGGTCAGAGTGCTGATTTGGACCGGAGGCTTCAGGTGGGAAAGGCAGCCCTCATGGACCTGGAAAATCACCTCATCCCTCCTGAAGTCACAGGTCACATCTTCCTTACCATAGGGGCAGGAAGTGTACACCAGGAAGTTCCCCCCATGCCGGGTAAAAATCCTGTCTGGTGTTGCGTTGTCATCACTGTCACTGTCAAAACAGTCCTTGGGGATGGGTCCTAACAGTTCATTTACAAGATCAATGGAGAAATGTCGGTCATCAACCGCCATTCCAATAATGGTGCCTGCGGCTAGAGTAATACTCTTTAAGTCGCTGTTATCCACCTCTATTAGAATGGGGTCATGTTCTATGTTGACTAATGGAGTCGGGTTTACCCCCAACCCTTGCTGTTGGAGAGAAGCATTTAGATGTATGTAAGCATCAGGGTTTTTCAACTCTTGTCCTCTTTTAACTTTCACTTCCAGGGAGAATTGTCGGGTCCTTTCTGGGATGGTGACTTCCTCTTTAGTCTGAATTTCAACTGCATAAGGTAGCAATTGAGCTGACCTAAATGCTTTTTCTGGATCATCAAAGCCCATGGGATTATCCGCTAATCGGGACCAAGCTTTGAAGTTTATTAGGTCTAAACTAATGGCAAAGCGATTGAGAATGTCACTGCCTAAGTAAAAGGCGGCAGGTACGTCTCGCACGACCCAACAATTGTGGACTATGCTCTTGTTGCCAATGGAGATTTTGAGCATACACCTGCTTGGCAGGAGATGTTTTGAATTGGGTGCTTCCAGGTCCATTTCCCATTTGTCTATCAGTTTGAAGGTGGGAATGGCTGGATCTTTTGGGAGTTGGCGGAACATGGCTTCGCTGATGAAGCTCTTACCGTTGTTCACACACACTCGAGCGAGAACAGAGTCCTTCCCATCATTTAACTGGACAGGGATGAACAACTGCTCTCCAATTTGCTGAATATCAGCCAGGCTCTGAGCTGATTTCACATCTTTCTGGACTATAGGAGTGGGAGTTTCAGATTGTGGATTGGTATAGAATTTCAGAGTGTTTCCTTCCAGCGTGGAATACCACCTTAAACTGGAAGGAAGGTTGATTTTCAGAAATAGAGAGGACCCCCCATCACCAGCCTGTTGTCCTACTGCTATTACTGTCACGTCTGGAATTTGGCTATTCTGGAAGTGAAATTCTACTTGGTCAGATTTTTGTTCAACCATGTGGCAGGTGCCGTTTAAACTAACATGGTTGACACTCTGTTTCAATTTTATTGGTCGGCTAGTCTGGGTCCAGAGGACCTTGTTTACACAATCTATTAGGGGTGACAACCTTCTCAGGAGGTCATTCCCTAGTAAACAAGGGGTGCCCTCCGGGGTCACAACTATGACCGGGTGTTTCAACTTGTGTCGCCCGATCTTAATGTCCAAGTCTGCAGTCCCCTCAACGGGAATTTCCTTCCCGTCAAAGTTCTGCAGTTGTCCAGGAAGAGAGGTGAGAGGAATTTGGTAATTCTCTCCCCTTCCTGCATTCAGTTCGTCAAAGGCCCTTCTGGACAGAAGGGTAGCTTGAGATCCAGTGTCCACCAGTGCCGAGATTGTACCCTGCCCCTGTACTTGTACCGGTGCATAATATCTTCCCTCCTTCTCCTCAAGGGGGCACAGATAATGTACATTTTTGGACAACTGGTGGGCTAACTTTCTGGTTTTGGACATCGCTAGCGAAGAGATTTGGGCAGAATTCTGTGGAGAGTCTTGGGAATCTGAAAGAGAAATTTGGCAACTGGAGATCAGAGCCATTGTGGGTTCCCCTGGCTCCGTTTCTGGGCCGCCCCCCCCTTTTTGGAAGCAGTCGCCAGGATGGGTTTGAACCAGGGGATTTTCTTGCTGTTGGTTCTGGGATGAGATGGTGGGCGGCGGTAGCTCAGTCTCCACATCTCCCCAGTCTGGATTTGCATCCCTAGGGACCCATTTTTCTTTGGGAGGAGTTCCCCCCTCTCTGAAGGAGAAGATCCTTTTCCCAGGATCCTCTGAGGATCCCTCTCCCTCAAATTGGAAGATCTGTACCTCCTCCTCAAACTGAGTCTGTTTGGGTCTTTTGTTTCTCCTACCCCCCCTCTGCTCCTTAGGAGGCAGACTTTCAGGGGCAAGAGATTTTGTTTCCGGTTCCTGGGTTTCCAGGGGCTGTTTACAAGTGAGGAAGGAAGCTTCCTCCAAGGCTTTACACCCCCCTTCCCTTTGTGCCTCCTCCCTGGGAACCGGTGATTTATCGGGGTGCTGCCCCCGTCATTGTTCTGGAGCACCAGGTCCAGAGTTGGGTGCGTTCTGCGCCGGCATGCCCATCTGAGGGTTCTGCTGAGCCCTCAGTATGTGACCCAGATCCCGCGCCATGTTTTGAACCTGGCGCTCTAACTGGGAAACCCGCTCAGGCTGATACGGGGCCCTGTTTTCTCCCCTGGGCTGATCCCGGGAAGGGTAGCTGTCCCTCCTCTGGTAATACCCTGGGTTGGGAAGATTTGGGTACCCCTCCACCCTTGGCCTCCCCTCTCCCGGATTCAGTGGTCTGGGCTCAGGGAATTGGGGAAAGAAGGATGGATGGTTTTGGGGCTGGATGTCGGGTGGATATCTGGGGAAAAAGTTCTGCCCAGGGTTTGGTAAATTTCTGCCCTCCGGTGGGAAGTTTGGAGGGAAGTTCCCTGGGTTAGGTGCTTGGCTGGATCCCCCCCCTTGGGCTGGAGGAGTCCACACATAACCCAGGATGGGTCTGTTACCTTTGTAGCGAGGACTTACATAGTCAGGAGAGCGAGGGACCCCATTTGTGGGGCTGCCTCCCCGGCTCCCTGTCTGTGACTGGCCCGAGGACCTTCTGGGCCTAGCATTATTAGGTGCAGGTAGGTTTTTAGGCCCCCCCATCTCCAAATCTAAAACGGGGGTGACCTTTACCTCTGCCACCTTGGCAGCAGCAGGGGTGCTGTGGGCTTTGGGGTTTTTCTGGGCATTGCTTTTATTTTCTATGGGCTTCTGCACCTCATAGATGCGGGTAGCCTGTTCAATGACCCAGTCTAAAGATCTTTTCTCGTGAAAATCCCTCACGAGCTGGGTCATGATATATTTGGGCAAGGCATGGAAAAACGTGTTTATAAATTCACGGCTATCCGTGCGCACCCTTCTTGTGGTCTGTGCAAAAGCCCGCTTTAACTCCTGCACAAATTCTTGTGGGGCCTGATCCTCCCCACATTGCAAATTGTAGGCTGCCTTGCGAGCCTCTTGAGGATTTCTGTGAACAGAAAAATGTTTCAGGATGGCCGCCTTATAGGTGGACCATCTTAAATGATTTTGGTCCTCCAGCCCCGCAAAGAAACTGGAGTATTCCGGGGAGAAGGTCCACTTTACATATTGAATGCAGCTTTGGCTGTCCTTCAAATGGAAAGTCTCCATCATTTGTTCAAACAACTCTAAGTGCTCCCAAACAGAATACTTAGCGTTCTTATGGTAAGGCGTGATGACGCTCCTGATCGCCTTAATCTGCTTTAAGGGGTCCTTGAGCAAGGCCCTTTTTGCCTTATTGGCCTTTTTGGTTCGGGTAACCCTTGTCCATTCTTCGTCGGACTCAGAGGCACTGCTCCCAGAGGTTCCCGTCTGTTCTTCCAGGTTTTCCCGGATTCTGCGAGCCTGGGAATGGCTGGCAGAATGTGGGGACCTGGTCTCCTGTGTCCTGCGCAGTTCAGAGGAGTCTTCAGATTCCTCCTTGCTGCCAGGATTTGATGGGTACCCCCTCCACTGACCTAACTGGGCAGAGGTTTTCAGGATGCCCTTAATGGGCCTACTCTCCTGGGGTTCCCCATTGAACTGTACTGTACTTGGGTGCCCATACCCGGATGCCCACCCCTCCATTCCTGAGTGGTACTGGCCTATGAGCCCCATACTCTTAGCTGGATAGTAATCTGCCATCCCTGCGGCCCTGTGCTCATGTGCGCCAGGGGACATGGGGGTGGTAGAGTCCAGGGACTGGGGGAGATGAAGGCCCCTGGTGTTAGGGCTCCTGCGGTTATGGTCAGGAATCTCTCTTTCCCAGCGGACCTCATCTCTATCCGCCCCTGCTCCCTGTTGCAATGCAAGAGCCTGCATTTGTGCTTTCAGTTCCTCTGTTAAGGCCTTACTCGACTCTATCAGTTTCTCCTGCATTGCTACCTGTTGCTGGAGCCTATCATTGTGTTGACAGAGGGCCTCATTCTCCCTCTGTGCTTCCTGGTTGGTCCTGGAGAACTGGGCCAGTCTTTGCTGCAGGAGGTTTACCTCCTGGGCAATGTCCCTATTGGCCTGCTCCTTTCTTGCTAGAGCATCTTCCACCCTTCTGGTGTGCTCTACCAAGTTCTGGTTTTCTTTTTGGAGATCACCCAGCCCCTGGTGGGCCAGGTGATTTTCTTCCATTTTTCTTTTTAAATGGCAGACTTCCTGGCCTAAGGCGTCTCTTTCCTGACTAAGAGCCTGCATTTGTGCCGCCAGGTCGTCCCTTTGCCTTTGGAAGGCACCAGCTTTCTGGCGCTCCTCATCAAACTCTGCCTGGGTATCCAGGTCTTTCAAGATCAGCTTGTTGCTCTCTACCTTCACTCTATCTAGATGACTTTGCAGGGTGGCTACCTGCTCCGTGCATGCCCTGTTAAAGTCTAACTGTTGCTCCAGCTTTTTCTGGCTTTGCAGTAGGGAGTCCAAACCTTCTTGGTGTTCCTTCTGCAAGGCCAGAAATCTGGTATCCTGTTCTGACTTTTCCTTTTGCAGCACATCCATATCCTCCTTCATTTTAGTGATGTACAGTCTGCTGTCATTTTCTGACTCCTGGCTCCTCTGCAGCCTCTGCTCAGAAGAGTCCAGATCAGATTGGACCTTCTGTAATGCCATCTGTTGCCTATTTGCCAGATTTTGGCTTTCAGCACATCTATCCTGCATGTCTCCCATATATAGGTACAGGTATGCTGCTATCCTGGCAATCTTATTGTGTTCCTCTTTGGCTTTAGGAGCCATATATAGTTCACTCAGGGCCACATGTAAGGGACCCTGATCTCTATATATATCTGACCCTGTTTCAGTGACCTGTTGTGTGATGGCCTGCAACCACACATCCTGGCCCTGTTCGGTCCATTCACCTCTCACAAATAGCTTATGCAAGAGGTGCTCTCTGGCTATTTTCATGTCTACTAAGGTCGTCATTCTAGAGATTGGTCTCTGTCCTGACTTACAGAAGTTTGTATTTTATTTTTGCAGAACAGAACTTTTCTTGGAGTGTCCCTTTTGAGGAATGCTTCACAGCGTAATGCAGCGTGGTGATCCGACTGGATGTATGTATCCCGTCAATTAGCACACTGTATTAATCTGCACAAATGGTAAATCTAACCCAACGTCTCGGCTCGAGCCCCCACTTTGTAAGAGGATTCAATTCAACACTACAGCTAAGTCAACGCCTAGTCTGTAATACTGAATGAAAACCCTTATTGATATATCTTTAGGTCCAGTTCATGCGTTCTGGATGACTACCCTTATATAACACCCCTCTCTTGGAATCCCCCTGACCCCACTGAGCCAAGAAGTAGTTCTGTTTTGCAAGTTTAAAAGGTTTATTTGATAACTTAAACAATAGATATATATATGATACTTTATAATAAATTAATAATTGAATATCACACTTAATCTGATATGATAAAGATCAACAACGGAGAATCTGGCACTAACACGCTTCTCTATAATCAATAAGGAGTTGACATGAAATGGATAAGATAGCACACTGATAAATAGGAACAAAAGAAGAAAGTGGTACAAAATGCTTTATAGAGTTCAAATGGATGCAAGGTTGAATGAATGAAATGCAGTATAGAAATACTCAATATGATTTCAACAAAACAATGTAATCACTTTTCTCTGGCAATTCACTCCCCCCCTCCTTATGCAATGCAAGGAAATGGAAGGAAGCACACAGTTCTCAGAAATGCAATCAATGTAATCAGTTCAATCCAGCAAGCTTAAACAGAAGTTTGAAAACACAGGCAAATGCTTTGATAGGTGCTAGCAATGAATGAGAAATATGCTGGAAACGCTCTTAATTCCCTTTTAGAGGTTCAGGATGAGTGGTATCTAGTTAATATTAGTCCAGGCTCACACTAGCAATGATGCAGGGATAGTTAGCAGGTTAAACGAATTTCTGGCAAATGAAATCAGGCAGCAGCAGTTTTTTTACATGTGAAGAAATTGCAAATCGCGGCAAAATTCGCGGATGCGCCGAGCGCTATTACAAAGGAACCGCAAGGACTATCTCTACCGTTTTGGGGTCCTAGGAAAGCCTGGGATCTCAGCTTCCAAATGAAAGTTATTGCAAGTCTCTAGCCCAAACGGTTGCGGAGATATGAGTAATTTAGTAAAGGTCGTTTTTGGTTTTGTAAATTTTAAACGCACACTTTTTCAAAATGACAAATTTTACTAGAAATGACAGGTGACAGATAGGAGGCAGTTCTACTTAGGTTAAATAGATTGAATTAGATGAATTTAAACTAAGAGATGTGTTCTGAGTTTTGCTAAGTACTCACAAGAGATTTTGAACAGGAAAGCGACTTGGTCACGATCTTCAGTCTGGTCAGGTCTTTCCGGATTCTGCTCACAGCGCCTGGTCTGGTCTCGGCTAGGCACAGCACTGCTTTCTCTCTGGTCTGGTCTCTGCTAGGCACAGCACTGCTTTCTCTCTGGTCTGGTCTCTGCTCTGGATAGATTGAAGTCTCTAGTTTGGCTTTCTGGAGTTTGATGGAGGTAAGTATGGATTTTTCCGGCAGAGCGTCCCGCTGCAGATGGATTTGGAAAGTCCCTATCTGTCCTGTCTGTCTGCTTTTATGTGTTTAGAATGTGGGTGTGTTCTAGCATCACTGACCCTACCTCTCTCTCAGCTTCTAATTGGTCAAACTTCCATTCCTCCGCTTGATTGGCAAACTGAACTGTGAGTCAGATTGATGTCATTTTACAGCCTGCAGAAAGTCCACTCCTCCTGTCAATTTACACACAAATCTAGATTTGAAACAAATACATATTTGCAGAGGTACATATTGTTTTAAAATCATATGCACCCATCATGCATCACAGGAGGTATCCCCTGTTCAAACTCTGCTCTTCCTGGGAGCTTGCATTCAAAGAGTGTACATAATTGACTTTTTAACTGCTTTTCCAATTTCCGACATGGACCCAACTTTACATGCATGTGTGCAGGGGGTAGGGACATTAACTGATGAAGTTTCAGATTTTTAACATGCACACATTTAGAGTAATATCCACTTTTCCGCTAAAACCCCCTTGAACATACCACCGGTTCCTACCACGTCTTAAACTGTGGGCAGAAAAATCACAAGAATTATGGTATCATTTATAAAATTTTCACATGTCCGCTCTATGAATTATTAATCTTTTTATAAAACCATATCCTTGCTGCAGGGGTGTGTCTTTTCAGGTCACATGGTACAGAAACCAGTCTTTCCAGTTTCTGCCAAGCCAGCTTGCTTCTCACAGGCAGTGCTCCTCCCAGCTCCTGCCAAGAGGAAGCTACAATTTACGACTGCGGTAATAAAAACCTTTGCCTGAGTGAAGAGGGCTTTGTTCACTCTCTTGCAGAGCACAGATAATTCAATTATCAGATAGATGGCATATCCTTAGCCTGGGCAGCAAAAGGAAGGTTGGCCTGGGAACACAGTGGTGACTCAAGTTTCACTGCTGATGGGATCCGTTGCTAGGAAAAATCAAGTTCCTTAAGCCAGACCTTCAGCTAACTTTTTGTTGCTTTTAAAATAACTTGTAATTTTACACATGCAGCTAGAATGCTGATTCTAAGTGCAAAACTATGACATTTCAACAGTTACAAAGGCATGTGACACCAAACATAGGTCACTCATTTAATTTAACATTTTCGATTTTGGTGGTTTTAAATCCAGTTGTAGTTAGGCTTAAGCTGCTGACTCCATAGCATTTTTGTTATAAGCATTGTTTTTGGGCTCTTCATTTCCCAGATTTTGTAGGCACACAAAACTCCATTCTGCCAAATGTCTGCTGGTGTTCAGTGAATATTTTGCACATGTTGCAAGGTTTGAAATAGGCATTTTGCTTGCCTTCAGAAAAACACACAGAGTGGTTTTAAAACGCCGGCTTTTGGATAGTGGTGAGTACTGGTACTGCACTCATTTTTGGGATTTAAGAAATGAATTCCCCACACTTCTAGGTTGCATTTGGCAATCAGCATTGCCATTCCCAATGGTTTCAGACTACTGTGCGGGTAGTCCAATGGTGGTTTTAAAGCGCTATGAAGCTAACCGGCGCTACTGTTTTTCCTTTGGCAACCCATTTCCCTCATGGCAACCCGGCCTTTCATTCTCGCACTGGTGGGTGGCAAGTGAGGCAACCATTTTGGTGGGCGCACAAACTGCGCAGCTTTCCTGGATTTCGGCGCACATGTGGGTTTTCCGCCATCCTGAATTTCCTAAGCCCACAGCACCAAATGTTGTAGCAGGATAGCTTAAACGTGGGTCAGGACACCCAACAACTTATCTTTGGCCTCAAGCCCAGGCACCACAACTCTCCAGCCCTGAAATCTCTCCACTGGCTCCCAGTGGCTGTAAGGATCAAGTTCAAGACCCTCTGCATCATCCACAAGGCTTTTTGGGTCCAGGGTCCCCACTATATCCAACTCTCTCTGCCTAAATACCTTCCTTCTCGCTCAGCTACCTCTAACTCTCTGAGGGTCGGATTCTTCTCCAAGCAGAGAGTGGGGGTAGATCTCTCTACTCTGTAGGTGTCATGCCCGCGCCGCTGGCGCACGCATTGGCAACCATCATGGACTACTTGGTACTCATTTATCCTCCTAATACTCCTTGAACAACTCCATTACACGCCTTGGTCTTTTATTTCCATTTGCTCGACTTTGGTTCTTTCTTATTTTATTCAATTAACTACATTTACCATAATGCACCTGGCTGCAGTCCTCAATTCCTGGCTATTCTCATTCATCGTTATTGGGACCACAATCCCCAGAAGCCCTAGCGGCCAGTGCTGCTTCCACCTGCTCAGGACCAGAGAGGGAGGAGGCAGATTGTCTTCAGGTGTGCTGCTACAGGTGCTTTCAATTAGCCTGCCTCAGAACAGGGCAGGGCTGTATATAAGCAGCTGCCTGCAGGAGCACAGTGTCTTGCATCTTGAGATCTCCCCGCTCCTGTTTGCCTGTATGCTGTTCCTGTTGCTGCATTATCCTGTTTTGATCCAGTGCCCTTTCCGGGCTCCCTGCCTTGCAGCCGATCTCACTCCGCTGCCTTCTACCTACAGCCCTTGTCCTCTGGGCTCCCTGCTCTGCAGCCTGCCTCACTCCAGCTGCCTACAGTCCTTGTCCTTTGGGCTCCCAGCCCTGCAGCCTGCCTCACTCCAGCTGCCTACAGCCCTTGTCCTCTGGGCTCCCTGCCCTGCAGCCTGCCTCCCTCCGGCTGTCTACAGCCCTTGTCCTCTGGGCTCCCTACCTTGCAGCTTGCAACCCTCTTCTGTCTCCAAGCCCTTGTCCTCTGGGCTCCCTACCTTGCAGCCTGCACCTCTTCGCTGCCTACAGCCCTTGTCCTCTGGGCTCCTTCCTTGCAGCCTGCTCCCTCCGCTGCCTACAGCCTGTGTCCTCTGGGCTCCTTCCTTGCAGCCTGTCTCCCTCCGCTGCCTACAGCCCTTGTCCTCTGGGCTCCCTGCCTTGCGGCTTGCTACACTCCTCTGCCTTACAGCCTGTTTTACACTTAGCTACCTAGGGCCCTGCTCCTCTGGACTCCCTACCTCGCGGCCCTATTCTTTTGGGCTCTCTGTCTGTCGCCTACTACTAATCTCTCTCTGTCCTGTTCTTCTGGACTCCCTGCCTTGCAGCCTACTACAGTCCTCCGAAGTCCACTACAGTTTGCCTGCACCTAGTGCCACTCTTGACTGCAGACCTGCTTCCTACTTTACAGCCCTTCTGTTTTTCTGACTGCTGCTCCCTGGTTCTCTTCCTTGAGTCCTCTGTACTCCACCTTAGGTTATCTACTTCAGTCTAACTTCCTTTCCTTCTGCTAGATTGCTCATTGACTTCATTTTCACTGGATATACCTGTTCTTGTCTTCTCATGTGTCTTATGTAATCCCTTTGTACAGAGCTTGCCAGTTGGTTTCCGGCAGGCAACCTCTGCCCCTTCCCTTGTCCCGTTTTCAGTGTTACAGACACCCACTGCTGTTGTTCCCAGCCATGAGCATACAGCGTGGGCCTCTGTTATAGCAATCTGTGCAGAAGGCTGGAGTTTCCTAAGGTTCGTGGAACACTCTTTCCCATTTCAGCATACACCCCAAGAGGGAATCCAGTTTGTTTGTACCTTTGTATCTTTTGCCCCTTTTGGCTCACAGCTACAGTAACCTACTCTTCTTTCTTGTTGAACTTCCTGCTGTGTGTGCTTATCTGCTACCTTACTTCAGCACAGCCACCCAAAGCCTACCTGGGTACCCTGTGCCACTCTTGACAGAGTGCCATTCCTGACAGTAGGTGCCTCCATCTGGAATGGCCTCCTGCCCCTCTCAGACTTGAGCTGGACCACCTGAATTTCTGGAAGCAGCTCAAGACCCTCCATTCTCATCTGTCTCTCTCTCTCTCTCGCTTCCCTGCTAACTACATGTCTGATGCACCGACTCATTGCCTGGGACCCTCACAGTCTCAATGGGTAACAGGTTTCCCCATGACCAGTCTCCCTTGCACTGCCTCAGGGCCTACCGTGCACTTTTGGGCTGTAACTGGGAAAAGTGACTGAATGCATTTTGGGCCTGATGTGGGGGGGTTGGGACTGTCTCGTCACAGTCCACATTCTAACCAAGTGTGTGTGTTGCTGGCCAGATGTGGTGGATGGAGCCTGTCCACGACAGTTTGAATGGGGCAGATCCTTACCATTGCTAGGCTCAAGGGAGTGACTCAACCTGGAATCTTGGATAAAGTTAGGACTCGCCAAGACCGCTTCAAAGAGGAGCATCCTTTTGAAAACTAGGAAATCCTCATTGCAGCCAACCAGAATTGTCTTCTTCAACCATCTTCAAGATCTGATCCTTTGCTGATCTCCAGAAAGTATTCTTTAGTGCTTTGTCCCCTGGACTGGTGGAAACAGTCAGGCATGCCCCCTGCTTGAGGATCCTGCCCTTGGAAGTATTTGAAAGTAGCCTGGGATCATCCTGTGGAATAACTAACTTTTGCCTACACTACCTTGCTGCATCGGTCACCATCCCAAGTTCGGACTTGGAACTTGGCAGACCTTCTACTTGGGAACAAGTGGCCTCCCACTGCAGTTGCAGCTCTGTAGCATAAAGGGGGCCATGCAGAACCAACTTCTTTGTACCCACCATTAGGGCCAACTCTGCCATTTGATCGCAGTGGCCATCAATGTCTCCCACCTACAACGTGACATGGACAATGTGGTGGTTGTTGCTTCATGATACAACAGTCATCCAGCTGTCCAGAGCCAGGAAACATCTTGCAATAGCATGTAACCGCTGAACAGAAATAAATCCCAAAGCTGAAACCAATTAATGCACCAGTGACCCCTGGGCCTCCCCAGACCGAACAAAACCATGAATTAAGTGGGCGCAGTGAATGAAGTAAGTGAGCCCAGTAAATTGAGGAGCTGCGGATGTGGTCCCTGAGAAACTCTGAGTACAGGGGTGAGTTAGTTTCTACCCCCACCTCCATAGAGTTTAAAAGGTGCAAAGTCTTAAACCTACCTCTCCCTTGCCTGACCATTGTAGGTGGAATTCTGTTCAAGGACTGCCCCAGGCCTCCCTTTAAGTAGTGGTAACTCTAAAAACACTTAAAAACTGCCTGTTGACTTGTTCAGCCTACATTAAAACTCATAGCTCCCTGAACGCGGTTCAGTTGGGACTTGTGATTTTAAGAGTGCTAGGCCCCATCTCTTCTAACAGGAAAAGAACTTTTAAAGTGTAAGGCCTGTGTACTGTGTTTTAACTCCTTCATTTTTACCTATTAATTCTGAAATTAGTTTAATGGACCTTTCCATTGGCCTCCTATTCAAACTCTAAATGTGAATGTTGAATCTACACCAGTTAATTGTGTTGCTCCTCCATGCCCAATTACCACCCCCCTTACGTCAATGGATAGAATTTGAATGTCGGGGTGAGGGTGAGTGTTTGGCTAATCCTTGTAATGTGTGTCCGCTTAACATTCCGATTAAATATAGAGGATAAAACAGTTTAAGAAAAATAAGAAAATGTTGTATCTTAATCTGAATAAACAAGCCATGAGGAGATTTGTGAATGGCCTTTCAAATAGGCCACTGATTAAAGCGGCTCTGTCAAGGGATGCTGTATGTACCCAAAAGGTCACCGATAAAACCATATCAGTCGAACAATCTGCAGTGGAAGAGCCTGATTGTGTCATAGTTAATGTTGAATCCTTGACTAATGAAATCCTTAATAAAATACAACCACCCTTGATTCCGGTAACGGATTTGGCTTCCCTAACATCTAACAACTATTTGAATGAGAACGCCTCTAATTGGGTGACAGTTCAGACCCTTTGCCTTATTCCTCCACCATGTGAAAATAATTTGATGAAGGCACCTACCGATCTTGCTCTCAATCAAACAATTGTATGTGAAATCCCCCCAACCCCCGTTCCTGGTGTGGGCATAGCCCCAGATTTTATTAGGTTGTTTCCATCACCCCATGGTCACAACATGCTGTGCAACATCTGTCATATCTATGAGGGCTCACAACAGGGGGAAGGGGATTATTGCAGGAAACACATACTCAGATCTATAGTGATTGAAGAGTTCCAAGGGTAGTGACTGCTCTAATGTTGATCAGTTCCCCCGACTTCTGATGGGTCCCGATCATTTTCGCAACAAAGCACCCTTGGTCTTTTCCAGTTGTGGTAAAGGCAAATGCTGTGATCAGGTATTCAGAGCATTATTAGAAAGTGTCCTACCTGATAACAAGCATGTGGCACTGAATTGCTCTAACATCTTATGCCTTTTAAATGCAATTCCTAACCACATGGCAATTTCCCCTCGAGACATTGATAGGATTGATTTTGTGGACCATTATAGAAATTATCGGGTTGAGATATACTTACGATCCAAACTGATTCATGACATATTGTTGAGTAAATTGTCTACTATGCGTGCCTATGGTTTTTATATAACACCATATGTGGATAGGGGTTGTTCTGATGTGGATGCGAATGTGGAGAATTTACCTCCTCGAAACCAGGTTCAGTGAATCAGAGTAAGGGCCCCAATCGAGTGATACAACTATGTAGGAGTAACTCGAACACCTTCAACTGGATAAAAGATTGGTCTTGGAGATCTGGAGCTTTGTGTGGAAACAAAGAAGAATAGTTACAGCATTCCTCCTGCCATAGATTTTTCTTGCTAACTGTTTTGTCATGGTACACTCAAGGACATACTCATCTGATAACTAATTCTCAACAGAGTTCGGGCAGGATGAAGAAGTGGCAGACATGACTTACTAAGATGCCAATTTTTTATGGCTATCTCTCTAATTTTCAACCCGCAAAAAAAGGTTGTAATGGACGCCCCTCGGGTGGTTTGTTTACTTTGGTTAGGACTAAGGGTAACGTGTCAATTATTGGTAAGTCTTCAGCCTAGTTTGGTATATTGCCCACACATGTTCAGCTCTTGCTGGATTCTCCCAATGATATTCTAAACATAAATGTTTATTGGCATATTGGCATTGGTAATATCAGCACCTTTATTGATCGTATTTTAAGATGCATAAATAACTGGTCTGATACATGGGTAGAGGGCCATTTACTTTTTGCTCGTGATTTAAACACTTTCTGTGCTAATCTAGATCTGGAGTGCAGAGCATTTTCTAAATTACTCTGGAAAGAATATCTAGGTTTTGTGTGGTCTGAATATTTGAGAGGATTAGGCCTCCATATGTTAAATGGATTAGTCAATGGTGATATTCCGGGCAAACATACCCGGACCAATGGATTATCCCATTCTACGCTTGATATATTTTTGTAAGTAGTGGTTTATTTGAAAAATGTTCATCTTTTCTCATTGATCCATCTGAATATAGTGACCACTGTATCCTGACATATAGTCCTAGAACAAGCCTGCAGTGGGCTACAAATAAGCCCTGCTGGTAATCAGGTGGAATCCCACAGCAGTGCAATGGGTAAACTAGGTAATGGGTTTCATATTTAAGTTTGATGGTACTTGAATGGCAGTATGATGTTTTCTCTGTGGATAACTTTGGAAACTGTGTTAATGACCTTCTTAATTATAACTTCAAGTTGGGGAAAAAGTGTTCTGCGACCCTTCAAAAGAAATATGTTCACGGTTTCGACCAGGAGGTTGCTAGGAAAAAAAGAGAAAGGAGAGCACTGATTGGGCTAATTATTTAATCTAATGCTCTGCCCCAGTCGTAAAGGGTTTGCATATTAAAAAAGTAAAACAGACCTATTAGAACTGGCTGAAGGGGAATCGTGCCATTCGATGTCAGCACGATGCAGAACGTATGTTAGAATCTCAGTGTAATCAAAATGCACAGGGAATTCGGAACTTATAAATGATCTTGAGAAACCCCAGTTTGAAAGTTTGATCAACCCTATCAAATCCTATAACCGGGTGTCACATTTTACTACCGTATCTGCTCTCCCTTTAGGCCGAGTAATTAGTGATCCCCCTGAGTTTCCACTAATCGACAAGGAATGGAAACTTTTAGCCGACCGTGAATCAATTGAGGCAATTATTACTAATATCAGTGCCCCTAGGGCCGCGGGACTCATACTTTATTGATACTTTTATTTGAGGGGAATGCCGAGGCATGGGCATATTTTCTGACCACTTTTAAAAAAAATGTATTGCTTTATCTTTTTGTTTTTCCCAAATCATGGTCAACAGCATATATTCAACCCATCTATAGGGTCTTGATTGGACCCATGTAATTACCGCCCCATAGCAATTTTGGATGCTGACATCAAGGTTTTTGCCACCTGGCTGTTGAAGCACATTGAGGACGCTCAACAGAGTTCGGGTAGGATCAAGAAGTGGCAAACAGGCTTTCAAAAGTACATCGGAACATATCTTAATAGTTTTCCCGTCAAGATCATCATGAGTCAGACAGGATTTAAGAAATACGACTCAATATATGTGGCAACAATCAACCTCTCGGCCGCATTTGATGCTGTGGATATGGGACTTGTATGGGCCAAATTAAGTAAATAGGGGATTCAGGAGGGCTGGTTTGCCTTATTATTGGTCTGTATGCAGAATCAAATATCCAAATTAGGCTTGATCATAAAGGAACCCTATCCCGCAAGATTCCAACCTATAGAGGAGTTAGGCTGGGTTGCATATTGGCACCCTGCCTTTTTTAATCTTTATATGTCAGATATTGAGGACTTTCTATTACTATCTGTATTTGCCTCTCCTAAAGTTAGTTACCTAAAGGCAATGTGGTTAGCCTAGGCTGATGTTTTAATTTTTGATTGTTCTCAACTTGGCCTACAACGTTTGATCAGTGCCTTTTTGGATTTTGCAAATATTCATTGCCTTCAGTTGAATCCGGGTCATGATATGTACAGCTCGGGAAGAATGCTTCAAAATGTAAATGGAATGCTGAGTCTGTTGCACTTGAACAGGTTGAGAGCTTTATTTATTTAGGATTCCCTATTTTTGCAAAACCAAATAAAAGTCTTCTCAAAAATTGGTTTGAAACAATAACAATTGCACTTTTAAATCACATGTTAAGAGTCTCCTCTAAGTATGGCAAATATTTATTGATTCCCACTATGAGATTTTACCAGGGTATGATTATGCCTAGATTTTGTATGGGATTGAAATATTGTCGTCATGGATTTTAGACTTTTTATCTGTTTTAGAAGCAATAATATGGAGAAAGGCTCACAAGCTCCGTATTGTATCCCGCTTTTGGTTATTAGATATGAACTGGGTCTGTACTCACTTAAATCTAGGGCTTTTTGGAAATTCCTAGCTTTTTTTTTTTTACAAGATCTTATGTCCAGTAAAGGATTCTTTATTTCCGGATTTTAAGATCAAAATCCATTTCCTCGCACAGCGTATTCAACCCCAACCCCTCCGCATGCACCATGCACAGCGCACAAATCCCGTCCATGGAGCACAGGCCAGTTGACCAGCATACAGGCCCCCAACCACGAAAACGCCTGTAAAACTCCCCGCGCACCCCTCCGAATACACGTACACCCCTGCGCGGGGAGAATCACACGTAATTGGCCCTGTGCGAGCGGGGTACATGTATTACTGGGGTTCGCGGGGAGAATCACACGCAATTGGCCCTGTGTGAGCGGGGTACGTGTATTACTGGGGTTTGCGTGGAGTTCCACACGCGATTGGCCCTGTGCGAGCGGGGTGCATGTATTACTGAGGTTCGCAGGGAGTTTCACACACGATTGGCCCTGTGCGAGCGGGATACGTGTATTACTGGTGTTCGTGGGGAGTTCCACACGCGATTGGCCCTGTGCAAGCGCGGTACATGTATTACTGGGGTTCGCATGGAGTTCCACATGCAATTGGCCCTGTGCGAGCGGGGTACGTGTATTACTGGGGTTCGCAGGGAGAATCACACGCGCTTGGCCCTGTGTGAGCGGGGTACGTGTATTACTGGGGTTTGCACACGCGATTGGCCCTGTGCGAGCGGGGTACGTGTATTACTGGGTTTCGCGGGGAGAATCACACGCGATTGGCCCTGTGCAAGCGGGGTACATGTATTACTGGGGTTCGTGTGGAGTTCCACACGCGATTGGCCCTGTGCGAGCAGGGTACGTGTATTACTGGGGTTTGCGGGGAGAATCACACGCGATTGGCCCTGTGTGAGCGGGGTACGTGTATTACTGGGGTTTGCACACGCGATTGGCCCTGTGCGAGCAGGGTACGTGTATTACTGGGGTTCGCGTGGAGTTCCACACGCGATTGGCCCTGTGCGAGTGGGGTACGTGCATTACTGGGGTTCGCGGGGAGAATCACACGCGATTGGCCCTGTGCGAGCAGGGTACATGTATTACTGGGGTTCGCGGGGAGAATCACACGCAATTTCGCTGTCAGAGCGGGTTACGTGTATCCAGTGGGGTGCCAAGGAAGTCCCACACATGAATTGGCAGTGTGTGCCCTCTACCCCCTCCACGGCCCCTGCAGGCAGCCCACACCACAGGGGACTACCATGCACCCCTGGTCATGTCCCGCAGGCAGCCCATCCACCATGGGCATGCCCCCCAGCCAGCCCACATGTCACCTTGCATTAGTGATCACCAACTCATGTCCCCCAGCACCCCACCCACCCAACAGTGAGGCTCAGGCCCTGACTCATGTCCTCTAGCACCCCCACCCACCCAGCAGTGAGGGGCACCTGCCAGCAGGCCCCGACCCATGTCCCCCAGCACCCCCACCCACCCAGCAGTGAGGGGCACCTGCCAGCAGGCCCCGACTCATGTCCTCCAGCACCCCCCCCACCCAGCAATGAGGGGCACCTGCCAGCAGGCCCCGACTCATGTCCCCCAGCACCCCACCCACCCAACAGTGAGGCTCAAGCCCTGACTCATGTCCTCCAGCACCCCCACTCACCCAGCAGTGAGGGGCACCTGCCAGCAGCCCCCGACTCATGTCCTCCAGCACCCCCACCCACCCATCAGTGAGGGGCACCTGCCAGCAGGCCCCGACTCATGTCCCCCAGCACCCCCACCCACCCAGCAGTGAGGCTCAGGCTCTGACTCATGTCCCCCAGCACCCCCACCCACCCAGCAGTGAGGGGAACCTGCCAGCAGGCCCCGACACATGTCCCCCAGCAACCCCACCCACGCAGCAGTGAGGGGCACCTGCCAGCAGGCCCCGACTCATGTCCCCCAGCACCCCCACCCACCCAGCAGTGAGGCTCAGGCCCTGACTCATGTCCCACAGCACCCCCACCCACCCAGCAGTGAGGGGCACCTGCCAGCAGGCCCCAACTCATGTCCCCCAGCACTCCCACCCACCTAGCAGTGAGGGGCACCTGCCAGCAGGCCCGACTCATGTCCCCCAGCACCCCCACCCACCCAGCAGTGAGGGGCTCCTGCCAGCAGGCCCTGACTCATGGCCAACAGCACCCCCACCCACCCAGCAGTGAGGGGCACCTGCCAGCAGGCCCTGACTCATTTCCCCCCAACACGTCATCATGATCCACAATCATGGGCCTCATGGCCTCCCAAATCCCACAGCATGCCACCCCTGTGCAAAGACCCAACCAAGTATCCCATCCACCCCACATTGAAATGCCCATTACATGATACAACCCAACTGGCAAGAATGTACATCAACACATGTCTGTCACACACAAACAATGGGTGCTGGTGATTGTGAAAACCTACACCGTGACATGCATGAAACCAATGAGAGAATACCACACATAAAAGTAATAAACCAAAATGTATTGAACACAAAAAGAATGCAATCGAATGAAAACATAACAAAAAATGTTTTTAAAAAAGATGAAATGCAGCATGTCCAAAACACAAAAAGAAAAACATGAAGTCTGAATCCAAATAAATCAAAATGAAAATGTGTCCAAAGTCTCCGGCCACCAAAACAAATCCAAAGGAAACGGAAACAGCTAAATCCATTGCTCCATGGTGAGAAAAATAAGAATAGATAAATCCACTGTTCAACTATGTACAAAGAAGTAATCCAGCGTCCATGAGCCCAACGAATGAAATGAAACCTAGCAAAAAAAACGACCTAATAAAGAACTATATACAAAAAGGTGAGGCATAGTCCAAGCGCCCCAAATTAATGAAAAAGATAAAGGAAATCTACAACTACAAACTATATACTATGGCGGCAGGCTAGTCCGATGGCTCACTTTCCGATTTCCCGGGCCATGGCATCATCGAACTCCTGCTCGATGTCCTGGAGGCGGTCCTCTTCCATGGCCCCGAGGGTTCGCAGAGACGATGCCATGTTGGACTCCAACTCCCTGCGAACGGCCTCGAGGCACTCGGCCTGCCTCAGTGCCCTCCGCATGGAGTTCTCCGCCCTGACCATTGTGAGCCGTGCCTTTTCTGCCTGCCACCGCTCCGCATCTATACGCCGGCACAACCGCAGCCACACGGAAGACACACCCATTCCAGGGTCCTCCTGCCCTGTGGCTGATGCCTGCCCCTCTGATGTCGATGGCCCAGAGCCATCATTGCTCCCACCTACAGCCTGCTGCTGCTGCTGTCCATGTGCCCTGTCTGATGATGCCTGCACATCCTCCATCAGCTGGTCTCCAGTTGTTGTGGTGTCCACCCCTGCTGGACCACCGACTCCCGACTGTGGCAGGGATGGGATCTCCACCAAGCTGGCTGTGTTGGTCAGGCTAGGTCCACAGGGGGCCCTGGTGGAATCTGGGCCGGAAGACGGCAGGGAGAACGACTGGTTCGCCAGAGTGCGCGACACATGTAAGAACCCACCGACCAGGGCCCCTCCCAACAGTGCCACGTCGTGACGCTGCTGTTCGTGATGGCATGCGTGCTCCGCCTAGGAAGCACGCACGTCATCACGAATGTCACGCGTGCGCAACGCGACACCAACCAGGACGGAGCCCATACGGTCGTGGGACCCCTCCTCCGCAGGTAGTGGAGAGGCAGATGACGTGGCACTCCCCCCTACCTGCGGACGGGTCTGGGACGGGGCATTCCTGCTGGTGCATGGTGGTGCAGTCACAGGGTCAAGGACAGCGACATGCACAGGCCCCTCCGCGGTGACCTGTGCTGCCTCCTGACCCTGGCCCTGGACTGCACCACTTGCACCAGTGGTACTACCCCCACTAGGTCCCATGTGCGGCTCAGTAGCGGGCTCCTCCTCCTCTGTGGAGACCACCAACCTGGATGTCTCCACACTGTCTTCTGCCATTGCAAGCCCCTGTGGGGGCCCTCCCGGCCCTTCCGCTACAGCCGTAGTGGCAGACGCGGCACCAGTCCCCTCGCTCCCGGATAATGGCAATTCCTGGGAGGGTGGCTGGGCCTTGTGTCGCTGCCCGGTGGAGGCATCCCCGCCGCTTGGCTCCACAGCGCCGTCTCCACCCTCTTCGTCACTTGACGCTGCGTAGAGGGAGACATAGAACACAAGCATCAGGGTACAGTACAATATTCCCCTAGACAGGAAGCAATAACACATGAGTGGCTCTGTCAAATGTCACTTCCATCCTGTCCCTCCACAATACATGGGTGAATGCACGCAACACACATGCAGAAACAGGCACGGCGCCTGCAATCAACATCAGCATCCATGTACAAGGGCCTCTTTTAACCAAAATGTTGCCTTCAAACTCACATGCATCATGGCTCACACTGATCCCTTGCACACACATCACCGGAAGGTCATGCATCATGGCTTGTACACCACAGACACAGTGGATAGACACAGTGGATACAACGGTGACCGCATGCAATCTACACATCATCACGGACATGTGTCATGCATCCATGGCGTTTCAAAGTCACACACACACTTCTCAGACACACACACATGTGCACCATACATGTACATGAGAGCAGCACCCATCCCTCACCCCCCCTCCATGTCCAAGAACAGAGACTGGCATGCATTCATGTGTGCATTCCGCATACAGCTCCCCATGTTGCATTGGAGCACATGCACCATCCATGTGGTTCACACATTACTGGTCTCACATGCATGACCATGATGTCCCTGCACACACACATCCATACATGGCCTATGTCACACATACAGGCAAGTATCAGACTACCAGCACACTGCAACATGTCCTGTCTCACACAGCAATGCTTGGCCACTTACCGCTCAACTCCAGACAGGTCTGCCTCCGAAGGATCTGGGTGTGGAACGCTGGCCTACGCTTTCCAGGACCCTCATCTGGATGTTGCTCATGATGACCCGGCACCCCTCTGCATCCTCTGCCTTCGCGAGGAGCCGGGCCTTGTAGAGGGTCCTGGACCTGAAGTCCTCCCAGCGCTTCCGGACGTGCTTGATGTCGCGGGTTGCCATCCCCTCCGCGTGGATGGCAACCACTGCGTCCTTCCAGATCCTCTCCCGTCCTTCCTTGTTGGTGCGTGATGTTCCGAAGAGGGCATCATAATGCCCCAGGACATGCTCCACCAGGACACCAAATTACTTCTCACTGAAGCTGGTGGCCCTCTGCCTTTCTGGCTGGGGGTCGCCAGTGATCTCAGATGGTGTTTGCCCCGACATGGCGAACCCTGAGGCAGGCGTGGGTGGGGAACTGGGTCCTGGGGCTGGGCTGTGGAGCGATTGTATCCCAGTCGGGAGTCTTCTGTTCCAGCAGGGGTGGACAGAGCAACTGGACCCCTGCAGATGGCTGATGTGCAGGCACCAAATAGCAGGGGCAGCAGGCAGGCAGCAGCAGATGGCTGGTGGGAGCGTGCTCAGGGATCTTGGGGGCAGCAAATGGCCTTTTGGGCAGGAGTGTGGTCTTCCATGTGTTTTTGCGTGGCCAGCTTGATACGGAGTGATTTGGCACGTGAAAAAAGTGCACGTCAGCGTGAAATCCGAGGAAAAGCCCTTAGCTCGTAAGCGCTTAAGTGACGTTACGCGCACAGGCATTCCCCACAACACGGGTGCATTGTGATTCAGCACGTGAGAAAACTGCACGTCACCGTGCTATTGGAGGAAAGGGCCTTAGTGCGTAAGCGCGTAAGTGACGTTGCAAGTGTGGGCTGGCTTAAAAGGTACGAGTATCACACTATTTTCTTTTATGTGCTTTTTGTGGAGAGCGAGCGGGTGTTTCTTGTACTTCTTGTCGGTTCACACGCGATTACTTCACAACTTTTCCAGTTCGTACTCCCTGTTTCCTCAGACTGCGTTCTTTTCTTCTTTTGGCGGGGGTGTTGCCAACGCGCACACGCGTGTCTTTTTCACGTTCTTTTTCAAGGCAGACGGTGAGTCGTGCATGTATTTTCCAACTGTGGTTCCCCTGTGTGTCACGTACCCTGGGTGCTACAGCGTAGTGCGGGTTCATTTTTCCACGTGGTCTACCAGGGGTTGGATGCACGTGTACTTTTGTTTTTGGGGTGCCTGTGCATTGCGTGACCCGTCATCTTCCCCCAGGGTTCACATAGAGCCTTGCTAGAGCACTAGGGTACGAATTCCATCTAGTACCCTACCCCTTTCATCCCAATTGCCCAGGACAATTGTTTACTGCAACTCCCATACGCACAACAACATCAACATCAGTGCCATGGTTGGGAGGCGACAAAGCAGTTAGGGAGGCAAAGGTGGCTGACCTCCAGAAGGTGGGCGTGGTGGGCACGGTAGGGGACATGGCCAGGATTTGCAGGGTGCCCCTAGAGCCCTGTGTGTGGAGGACTAATCGGGGACACCTATGCCCCCCACAATGGTTGTGGGAAACGTAGCTGACACCATCCCAGCTCAGCCCTTGTTGGACCGGCCCATTTTGTCACCTGAACCAGCACAGGATGACTCACAGGCTGACTTCCAGGTCAGCAAGTCTAATCCACGTGTGGCAGTGAAAGTTGCTGTCACCAGGCCACGTGGATCTGGGGCAGCAATGTCATCTGCTGCCCCAAGTAGCCAGGGTGGGGAGGCTGCAGGGGCAGCTGCAGCTCAATCCACCCCAGCTCCGAGTCTCCAAGCCGGGACAGTGTCGGTCCAGGTCCATCACACCGACGTTAGCCCTGCCGACATCACCCTGCAGCCAACGCCTGCACCAAGACCTATGGTCATTGTGCCTTTACAGGCTTCTAGTATCCAGTCCACCTGCGCTTCTGCCCCTACTGACCGCACCACCTTACAAGAAGAAGAAGAAGGGTGCTCTTGCACTACAGGCTGAGACCCCAGACACGGCTACACACTCCGGCACGTCAAGGAAGCCTAGCTTCAATGACGCCGAACTTGATGCACTTGTGGCCTATGTGTCGGCACATAGCCGCTAAATGTTGGTGACTGTAGGCTGTAAGACTACGACTGCTCAATGTAGGGCCCACTGGCAGACCATCGCAGACCACATTAGTGCCCTTGGATTTGTAAGGCGCACAGCTGATGATTGCTACAAGCGGTGGAATGACCTGAAACGCAGAGCAAAGAACAAGCTGGCTTCCAATCATGCATCTACTCTGGTGACTAGCGGTGGGTCTCCACCAGAGGACGACCAACTCACTGAACAAGAGTCTGTTGCTGGAACCTTCGTCACAGAGGAACAGATCCAAGGCATGGGAGACCTACCAGATTATGAGGCATTGTCCGGTGAGTGCCCATGCAAATGTGTGTAATCCATGTGTATGTTTCTTGGGTGATGTGTAATGATTGAGTGCCAGGTGAGGGTGTGTACTCCTGAGTGGTGTGGGTCACCCATGTGCTTCCTCCAAACCATTCACCGGCCTTGGGTTTGGGTATGACAGTATCCCTTCTGAACACAGTAACCAATTAGCGCCACATTACTGCAGTTGCCCTTGAACTGTCATCTTGCAACAACATTGTTCTGATTTTTCAGTGTTCATTCAGCCTGATTGTTTCAATCCTCCCATTTTTGAAACACATTTTTCTGCCCTAATGCCACATATGTGACATGCTTCTGTCATAGATTACAACCCACATTGGCCCACATTTATTAAGTTGTTATGGGAATGATTTGACCATTCAGGCTGATTGAGTAAGGGCCTGCTCACATTAATATTTGGGGCCTGTTTGAATGTGGAACATGATTGTTGTTTCCTGTCATGTTGAAGTGACCAACCATTGGTGTATCCATCTGCCTGCCATCCCTGTATTATTGCACACTGGATGTGTTACAGTGTGTGGCACATGCATATTTTGTCACACTATTTTGCATTTTTCATCTCATCATGTCCATCTCACATGGATGGGTGAAAGTACTCATTCACTGACATATGGCTGTACTTGTCAAATGTACCAAGGCTATGCTACGTGCCATTTGTGTGCTGGCATGTGTCATGTATGTGGATTGCCCATGTCACTCAAAGGCTAATATGTGATGCCAGTGCTATCCAGCATGCAGAACATGTGTTGATTTTCCATCTTGGAGCCCTCAGTTTCTGCTTTTTGCCTCCCCTTCCAAATCATTGATAGTGCATGCATGCCAGGGTTATGGTTGTGTGGGACATGTGTTATTCATGTACTGGATATCTGCCTTGTCAGGCCTATGTGTGTGCTATGGTGCTCATGCCTGTTTCCATTTGTTGTCTTTCATGTTTTTGCAGGTGATGACACACTTGATGCTGTTGAGGTGGAGGAGATGATGCAGACTCAGGAGGAATCTCAGCCTGGACCGGGCAGCAGTGGAGGACGTGGTGTGGTGGTGGGTGAAAATCCTATCCTCCTGCAGACCATACTGTCCACAGGTGTCTCTGGGTGCACCTCCCCAGACCTCTATGATTCAGGTGCTGAATCGGACAGTGGGACTTATGTGCTATCGCAGGTGAGTGTTTCTGGCAGGGATGCTGTTCTGTCCAACCCACCTGCACCGAGGGTATGCCCCTCTATGGGGATGTCAGCGTTGGTAACTCCGCCTTAGGAGGTTATAGATGTAGGGTCACACATCACAACATCTGATCCTGTTCCTGGGCCAGCAGATCAGAGGGGGATTGCAGTCCTGCAGCCTCAGGCAGTGCCAGCACAGCAAGGTGCAGATCGCCTTGCCCCAAACAGGTGTGGTGCCCGCCGACACAGTGGCCGTACGCCACCAGGCAATACTGTATGGGAAAACTCCATGTACAGTATAGCAGCACAACAGGGAGCATCAGTTGAAATGATGGCTCGGGCAATGGAGACGGTGGCCACTTCCATTCTTCCCCCTGAAAGGCAGATGGAGCAAAAACAGCAGGCAACAGACTCCATTTGCCAATCACACAGGGAAGACATGTTGGCGTCCAACAGGGACCGAAGGGTGGCACAGGAGACTCTGCACGAAGCCATATCTGTAGAGTCACAGGGCCACAGGGAAGCTCTATTACCTCAGGGAGACTCTGGGTGAACTTGAGGCTTCCTGAAATTTTAGGTCAGAACAGCAGCTGAAGCCGCTCACACGTTCGCTCTCAGCTGAGCTGCAGGCAACTCGTGAGGAGATCCAGGCATCACGCGAGGCCATGCGTGCAGAAATGCAGGCAACCCGTGAGGTGCTGCATGGGGATCTCTGTACTATCATCCTCCAGAATGAGACCTTCCACACCCGCATGCTTGCTGCCATGGAGGACCATACCAGGGCTTTGTGTGGGCTGCCTCAGATAGCACCGCCACCTCCTGATGTAGCAGCAGAGGGTGAAGAGAGCGACAGCGTAGCCGTGCAGGCCATGAGCCTATGGAGTTTTTTTTTTTTTCCGCAACATCCACGCAGGTGGGTGTTGGTGTGCACCCTGTCCTCAAAGCTCCTGAGTGGCCTACCCCCACCCCCGGTCCACACATGGCCATTTTTTTTGTATTTTTTTTTTTTTTACAGTGTTTTGCCTTATGTGGCACCCGTGGGCGTCCACTGTGTATTCCATCTGGGCACATCCAGGCTTGTCCTGTCTTTGGGTTAGATGCTTGGGTTCTCGACACACACACTCCTCCTGCTTCCCCTTTCCATGGGCTTGCAAAGGGTGTGACCAAGTGACAGTGACTTACACAGTGACATTGGGCTCCCATGAGCTGTGTGGGCAGTCTGTAGGCAAAACTGTGTGGACATCCCTAGTGGGGAATGTTGTTGTATTGGACACTGCATGGTGTATTGATATGTGCTTGTGCATCCATGTTTTCCTCCTTATTCACAGGTACCTTCTTTATGTCTTCACAGGGCCGTCTCCTTTGCAGATGCAGTTCATGTTGTATGCAGTACACGGACACATTTGCCTGACAGCAACACTCTTCAGTTGGAAGGGGTCGATGTTCTGGCTTATTCTGGTTGTAAGACTTGCACTACTTTGATTTTGTACTGTCATATGTTGCCACTGTTTCATCCTGTGTTGCTGTATTGTGTTGCTGGTAAGTATTTGTTCATGTGTGCTGTTTGTTATTGATTACTGGGAGCATATTGTCTGTGGCCTGTTTCCATTTGGGACAGTGCACTTTGTGACACTTGTGTCATGTGTTGTGCATTCATTTGGTTGCTTTCACATTGCATGACATGCCATGGTGTGTTGGGTAGCTGAGATGGGGAGGGGTTTGGTGACATGGCACTATTTTCATGTTGTATTTGCAAGGTGGTAGTCATTAATGCAGCATAAATGTGTGTCGTTTTGTGACACAGCATTGGTTGTCTTTCAGTAGGTAGGGATGCACACAATGTAACACTTCCAGGTGACAAATCTCAGGCTGGTATGGTTGTGACAGTTGACTGTCCCTTATGTCATCATCATTGATTGTCAGCTGGTATGTGCCAGGATTGTGTGCACTCCACAGGGGTGTGATTTTAGGTGAAGTAATTAGCCACCAGCTGTGTACGGGCTGCCTCACCATGTGACCTTTCCCCTCCCATGTGCAGTGGCCGTGCATGTGGTTGGGGATGTGGGGGCACCACCATGTCCACCGGCAGTTCCAGCGGGTTGCAACGTTGTGCAGGACACATGCTGCCACTATGATCCTGCACACTACTGGGGGCGCGTATAGCAGCTGCCCACCAGAGCAGTCAAGGGAGCGAAAGCGTGACTTGAGCACTCCGAATGTGCGCTCCACTATCCCCAGGGTTGCAATATGGGCTGTGTTGTATCTTACCTTGGGTGGTGTGGTGGGGTTCCGAATTGGCGTCATCATTTGGGTGCTCAGAGGTTAGGCACTGTCTCCTGGGGAGGTGATGATGGGTATCATTATTGGGGTTGTGACATTACTCAGTATCTGACATGCATGCTTGTGCAGAGGCATTTATACTCACCAAGCAGGCATGTATCGCCATGCCGCCCAGCTTCTAGGTCCCCGTTTAGGGGTGACATTCTGAGAATGAAACTGTCATGGGTGGACCCTGGATAGTTGGCATATACTGAGGTGATGATTCCCTTTGCATCACATACTACCTGCACGTTGATGGAATGCCAGTGCTTGCAGTTTCTATAGATGTGCTCAGTTGCCCTGGGAGGATGTAGAGCCACATGGGTGCAATCAATGGCACCTAGCACTTTGGGGAAGTGTGCCACCCCGTAAAAGTCCTGGACAGCAGCCTGCCTTTCTGCAGGTGTTCTGGGCATGTATATGTGCCTACGGACTGAAGAGCGTGCAGTCATGATGGCCAACACCTGGTGTAGGCAGCGTGACTGCGTGGCCTGTGACACCCCCCCACTATGGCACTTGTCCGCTGAAATTAACCAGTGGCCAAGAAGTGCAGTACATTGAGCACCTTTTCCAAGGGGCTCAGTGCTTGGGAGCACAGAGTGGGTGATGTGAGGTCATCCATCCACTCACTCACCAGGTCTAGTATTATGTGTGGTGGGAACCTGTACCTTCCATACACCTGGTCATCAGGCATCCCAAAAAGGCTGGTCCTGGGTGTAAAAATTCTGGGCCTGGCTATCCTCCTCCTCTGGCGGTGTCCCACGACCACTGCTGAGAGGAATGGTATATTCATCGTAGAGTCTGAACTTGTTTGTTGTTTACGCGCACTTTTATGCTGTGCAGGGACGTGTACGCCTGCTTCCTGGTGGCGTACGTGTTTCCGGATTAGTGGATCTTTTTGAATACGTGTTGTAGGCGCGCGTGTGGCCGTTCCGTGCATTTACCTCCTGTACTTCCCCCGTACTACCTTGATAGAGATTGGCTGGGCATTAATGGCTTTCCGTCTTTGCCAGAATAGGATGGCCTCTGAGAATCTGTCTCCAGGAAAGACTGTGAAATTCCATATTAGCACATAGTATGGCATACAAAGGCACGACATGGCACAAACACCATAACAACACTTTAAAAACGGCATGAAAAATCATATCAAGCCAGCACACAACCTACTCCCCACACTCTCTCCTACCACTTGCCTTTAAAGACATCTCCAATTTTCAATCTCTCACTTTGCTCTTGTAAACCCTCACTCCCCCCACCCAGTCTCAAATACTGTGTTGTACTCTGTGTGTATAAAGTGTTGGGGGAATGCCAAATTGTGTTAGGGGGTCTAGGTGTTCTGGGAGATATGAAACTTAAATGCAGCAGTGAGATTGCCACAAACCATGTAGTTGTGGCTGTACTTATACATAGTCGACAAGGGATTTGCTAGTCCCTTTGACTTTTCAGACCACTGAGCACCATTCAAACTATTGTTCACAGCAATCTGTTGAACATCTTGTAGACCCATGTTGGATTATAAGATACTGTGATGAAACTGATTACCTCCTTATTTGTTAGTCAATCATACAAAGTGTTATTTGGGGATCCCTTCTCCATATTGGTTAGTTTTCACTGGGTCCTTCACAAATCTACTTTAAATTGGGTTGCATAGACGTATCCTTAGTACTATGGGCATCTGGACCGATCAATATTTTATTTTACCTATTTTATATTGCTGTTTTGTAAATAGCAGGAGCTCACAGGATTCTTGCTTCAAAAAGTCAGGAACTGGGGCCTGACACAGTACAAAGCAAGGCAGGGAGGGGAATATAAAAATGCTGCAAGCAACCAAAGGTATATAGGAAGACATGGGGTAGGTTACAAGCTCATTTGTCACTAATTCCACTACGGTTGGGTTGGGTTACACAGAGGAAATCAGGCATTTTGCTAAGTCTTTGGTACACAAATAGCAAGGTTTTAGTTGTGATAAGATTGCAGTCATTACTAAACAGGGTGAGACAATATAGGTACATATATATTATGTTATGTTGTGCTATGTTAAAGGATATTTATACTGCACACTATCGCCACCTGAGTGGTCCCCTAGCACTCTGGCGGATCTGAAAACAAAGATGGTAGCTAAGTTAGTTGGACTGAGTGGAAAAAAAGTGCAAGAGAGCTGTGATGTGCTGTAAGCAGCTTCAGTTCAGTTTACACCATTCGCTGATTGTAGGTGTGATTATTAGGTCAGTAGTTGCCATGTGCTATTGTGCAAGGCTGTGTGTGGATTGTATCGTTGTTGCAGTGTTGTGAAGTGCGTTCGTATTTTTGTGCTGTATAGGTATGGCTGTGTTTTGTTCAGTGTTATAGAGGTGGAAGCAGAGGGATGCATTTTTTAGTGGGTTGGTTAGTGGTGGCGCTCCATCGTACCCTCACAGCGTTGGCCACGTGTGGCACAGGTCCCTGCCATTGTCATGCATTGTGGTGTGCTCAGAGATTTCCCTCCTATATTTTGTGCTGAGTTGTTTGTTGTCAGCAGGGATGTTTAGGGGTGATGGCTCCTCTGCTTTGTCCCTTGGCATATCCTGGTGTGCAGCCACCATTCCCGCCCTGTGCCCTTTGGGGGTGGGGGGTTCCTCTTCCCTGTGCCCGTGAGCTCCCTGGGTTACATGGTTTATCTTCTTGGTCACCCCTCTTTCTCCTTCAACTCTAATGCCCTCTGTGGTTCAACCTAGGACACTCCCATCTCTCTCCCTAGCCCTCTCACTTGGAGTGCCTCTCCACCTAGTCTCCAGTAGCTCTCCCACTTGGACGTCTTTCCACCTCCCTGCACTTTGTCATGGTTCGGTCTGGTTCTCTGTCTTACCATGTGTGTGTTCATGTTGCTCATTCGTTTTTGTCTGGTTCTGTGTTGAGCCAGGTTTTTGGGAGTTTTGAAAAATTTTAAATGGTCCTTAATTTTTCGTATTTCTCTTGGGAGGGAGTTCCAAATTTTAGCGGCTAGGCAAGAGAATGCTGATCCACCAAGTTTTTTACTTGTGTATGAGTTAGGTTCCAGGCTGATGATGTTGCTGGATCTGAGTGTTCTGGTCGGCTGGTTAATGGTGATTTTCTTTTGTGAGAATTCTGCTTCCCAGCCGTGGATTGCTCTGTGTGTCCTGCACATTGTTTGGAATGTGATTTGTTTTTTGACTGGCAGCCAATGTAGCATCCTTAGTGCTGAAGTAATGTGGTCCCTTCATGAGAGTTTGAGGATAAGTCTGGCCGCTGCATTCTGTGTATGTTGCAGTTTCTTCAGTAGATAATCCAGCATTCCAAGGTATCGGCTGTTAGTGTAGTCAATCCTGGACAGGATGAGGGAGATGATGGCCAGTGTTGTGTGCATGAAGGAGAGGAATTGTAGAATCTTTTTGATCGTGTGTAGGTGGAAGAAGCATTTCTTGATTATTAGGTTTACTTGTGGTTCTAGGGTAAACTCGTTGTCCATTAGGATTCCAAGATTTTTGACTACTTTGGATGGTGTGGGTGCTGTTGGCCATGGGATATATTGGTTGCTTCCCTGGTTTTTGGATATAATCATGATTTCTTTCTTGCCTGGGTTGACTTTCAGGCTGTTTGTTTTCATCCAGTCTTAGAGTTTGTTGAGACAGTCTACTAGCGTTGTGTTTTCCTCTTGTAAATCTCCGATTTTGTAGATGATTTGGGTGTCATCTGTCTGGTTGTAGCAGGGGAGGCTATTACTTTTGATGAGGGTGATTAGTGGAATCATGTAGATGATAAAGAAGAGTGTGGTTGAGGAGGATCCTTGTGGTACTCCACAGCTGATGTCCGGTGGCACAGATTTGAATGTTTTTTTTCATACTGTTTCTATTCTTTTGGATAGGAAAGATTTAATCCAAAGCAGGTCCATGTTGGTGATCCCTATTTCTTCCGGTCTCTTGATGAGGATGTTGTGGCTCACTGTTTTGAAGGCTGCGGAGGGGTCAAGTAGCATCAGTGCCGGGTTTGTTTTGGAATCCGCGTTGGTCTTTAGGTCATCCCAGATAGAGAGAAGTGCCGCCTCTGTCTCTCTCATGGGTCTGAAGCTGACTTGTGCCTGGTCCAATAGTTGACAGTTTTCTACGCGTGCCAGTGTTTGCTGGTAGACATAGGTCTCTAGCAGTTTTGCCTGAAAGGGAATGCTTGATATCGGTCTGTACTTAGAGAGGTCTTACACATCACCCGTAGTATCCTTGAAGAGTGGTTTGATGTACGGAGATTGAAAGCCTGTGGTACTTGCCCCGTTGAGAGTGATTGGTTGAAGAGGTTTCCATGGCATTCCATTGGGGTGCCCTGTGTAACGATTGATTTATAGATAACCTTTCACTGCCCATGCGGGATGGTTCAGGGTTAGCAGAAATGGATAGGGTCAGCTGGAGGCTGACAAAGCGCTATTTGTTGTACCCACATGGCACCCTGAAATATCTTTTGGTGTGACCCATGGACAACATTAAACATTTTTGGAGGTCATTAAGCAATTGGGTATCTAAGGCTGGATGTAATTCAAACTAAAGTCCTACGTTTCTGAATTCCTGTTCTCCTCTGCAGCCTATTCTCACCCTGTCCAGTAACAGTTTGATAACTTTGCAACATCGTTTCAGGTCCCTAAAGAATGTCTCTTGGTTTTGTTCCCAAGGCTTAATATTCCAGTGTACAATACACATCACACTCACACATTCAACTTCTACTATGATTAACACCATGAGATAGCTTCATTTCTAGGACTGAATGGTGGATATAGAGCTGTGGGGTGGTTTCTCATGACCTCTCTTAAAATTGTGCCACGTGCTGTGCTTAATCTGGCTGTGGGTGAACGTGGATGGGAAACCCATCCTCCAAAGCTTCATTGGTATTCCATTGATAGAAGATGTGATGAGACATGTCTGTGCCACACAGCTTTTAATAGAAATTCCTTCATAATTTGACCCCATTAACATTCACTGTCAGGCATGAAAGGGCAGCCAATTAAAACAACCCCTTCACTGCTAGGAGACTCGCCAGAAAACCATCCACTCCATGGCGGCAGGACAATGCCCAAATGTCAAAAGACAATACACTATCTTGTTTTTAAGAACAATCTAGAAGTAGATCCTTTTGTGGTTAATGTGTAACACATGATTCCAATTCATGTTTTCTTCCAAATATTACATGTTACCTCAATATTGTTTTTCAATAAATTGTACAGTTTGTCATGTCAATTTGTACAGTGCACAATTTGTGAAGGACCCAGTTAAGGTTCATATCTCCCAGAACACCTAACCCCCCTAACACAATTTGGCATTCCCCAACACTTAATACACACAGAGTACAACACATGTATTTGAGACTGGGTGGGGGGAGTGAGGGTTTACAAGAGCAAAGTGAGAGATTGAAAATTGGAGATGTCTATAAAGGCAAGTGGTAGGAGAGAGTGTGGGGAGTAGGTTGTGTGCTGGCTTGATATGATTTTTCATGCCTTTTTTAAAGTGTTGTTATGACGTTTGTGCCTTGACGTGCCTTTGTATGCCATACTATGTGCTAAGATGGAATTTCAGAGTCTTTCCTGGAGACCGATTCTCAGAGGCCAGCCTATTCTGGCAAAGACGGAAAGCCATTAATGCCCAGCCTATCTCTATCAAGGTAGTATGTCTGAACAGCAAGGCTTAGACGTACGAGAATGTGAGAGTGGTGAAGGTTTCAAGAGCACTATTAATAATACAAGGCAGGCAGAATGTATAGAAATACAGTAGTCGCCTCCATCTTTTTGTCAAAGAAGATAAATATATGAATGCATAAATAAATGCAGATATTTGCTGGAGAACACACAGCTTAACCACCAATGGTGAACTGGCCTATAGGGAAATCTGGAGACGGTGGTAACCTATGCTATTCTGGTTTCTAGTCCACCTCTAAGCACAGCTAATGTGCCCACCAGAAGCAGGTCTTGTGTGCACCGAAGCGACAGGGGAATCCGCCTGATCTCAATCCATCCTGGGACCCTCGTGTAAATGAAATGTTGGCAAGAGTGAGTGGGCAGGCAGCTCGGCTACTCCAGGGAAAGCATCTGCAAGTTGCTTCACCTGTCTCAGGTGTTCCTAATTAGAATCAGTGAAGTGTGAGAGTTAGCACTTGTGATATGAAATACAATATGAATAACGTGGAAGTGAACAGTTTAAAGTCCATGAGGTGAGCCATTAGGGGCTTCATAATCCTGTGACATTACAACAGGGCTTATTAAGTCAACGTATTTACATATAACAGTGGCAGGGTTATAGGGAGTGTTGCCTTCTTTAAATACAATCCACTCCAACAGATCTATGGCGTGCCACAAAACCCCAAATATCCACAGCCAAAGCAGGACACGTGTCTTCTGTTTGTCTTCCGTATGTTGGTGTCGTAGTTGCTATATCACACTCTGACATGTGATATGTTTTCAAGCACATTGTATAGACTAAAGTGAATGTTAACAAATATTGTAAAACAGTGCGGTAAGTATACTAGTGATTTGCTGCACGTGTGCGTTCTTCAGTGTGTCAGGGGCTGGTGTGTAAATTGCACCACGTGAGAATGCCCAAATAAAACTGCCTTGTTAAGGACTGTGTATATGGACACTGATACTTAAATATTCTTTTTACTGCAGGCTCCACGGTGTCCTATTTCCTTTCAACGCCACAGTATAGCAGATAGTAAAATATCCCCTCTCCGACCTCTGACACATCGGATGGCGTGTGGCATTCCGGGGAATCTCCCTGTCAATAGAACACACGTTGGAGGTCAGGACGCTGGGAATCGAGCAGCAGTGCCCCCAGCACTGTGCTCTGAGTATTCACAAGACCAGCTGGACCCCATCACCGTTAACAAGAAAACAGAAGCGCGGCTTCTAAGGTTGTACAGTGACCCATAGCCTGGGAATTTACGGGCACGGGTTTGTAAAATGTCGCAACTCTATATAACCATGAATCTTACTGTGAACTCCTGAGCAGGGCCTTTCGTCGCCATTTGCCTTCGTTTAAGTTCGGGGAAGCAGCACTCAAAGGGTTAAACGTGAATACTGATACTGTGCCATAGGCTTGGACGGTGGTGGGGCAAGGGCAGAGCCAGCACAGTCTATTGTTAGCAGTCTCATTGGCCAAAGGCGATAAGCATGTCCTTGGGTACAGATGTTGATGTGGGGGACATGGATGCGTTAAAGGTGCTCCACAATCACAGGTGCGTTTTGCTCTGATTAGGGCTGATAACAAGCGCAATTTAAATCTCTCCTCCGGAAGTAATATCACAGTCAGACATTCAACATCTCTCATAGCCTTTAATGCCATCCCTTTGAGCAACAACATGATTATTACACTGAATACCATTCGACGGTCAAACAAACCCTTGAGTACTTCCTGTACCGTGACCTTTGAATACCGCATTGAACTGACTCGCCTTGCACATCCTGACATCAGCCAGTCCGCCGTCGAACCTTGAATGTCAAACTGAACCTGGTGATCTCCACGATCCACATCGCTCGAGCATCTCTTCGAAAGGCAGCAAACCTTCAGTTCGACTCTGACTTAACATCTGCTTGCCGTCTGGACTACCGCAACTGCCACATTCGAGACCTAATCGAACTGCCAGCACAGTGCAAAGAAGCCTGGTTTGCCGTTGTTGAACCACTAAGTCACAGCAACGGTATTATTGCCTGATAACTGCCACCATGTTCTTTTCTGGGCCCTAGAGACTGACTAGGTCACTTTAATCTCTTTTTCTACAAGAACTTATCCTTTTTGAAGAACATTGTGGCTTTTATTGCCTTTCTCCGCTGCCTTCAGGCCCCCCACCCTTCATTGCCCATAGTGCTGTATCTTCCGTCTTTGCATAGCCAATGTTCTGTCTACAGGGGTGGGTTTTGTGTTGTTTCCAATTTAGTTATTATTTAATTCAGTCTGTTTAATTTAAGTATTATAATTTTATAGAACCGTGATTGGACATTTGTGTATTTTGGACTGTTGTATTTTGCTGTTTGGGTTGCTACTGTTTCACATTAACAATCTTCTTCCGAGTATAGGTGTTCCTGGGTACACATACCATAAAAGGACAAGGAGGTATACATCTTATCTGTGCCTTAACTCATCATTGTACTCTTGCAGGGCAGAAGTCGATTAATCACAGTTCATAATTAATGTAATGAATGGATTGACTCTTCCCAGTACTAAGTGATGTGATGGTGTTCGCAACCTGCCAAAATGCTGCATCAGTCAGTCTGTATACTGACCCTTAAAATTCAGGACACGTCCAATGTATATGGGACACATGGGTTTGTAAAAATCAGCCCACAAAACTACCTCCTTCCATGAGACGCCAATTTCTAAGAAGAGGAATACATTGTTTACCCTTAAAATACAGTTAATTATATCCTCAACTTCAAATAAATTACACAATAGTGCTTTGATTATGCAGCACTGCAACCCCCCCTTTCAGCAGTACACCGCAGTCTCTGTTTAACAACTTTACCTAAAATAACCCTTTGCACTTGTAGGGACACACAGGCATATTTCACGGAGCAGAATATTGAACACGCATTGGCAAAGCCAACATTTTTGGCTTTTGTGTAGGCATGGGATAGGCATTTGACAGGCACTGCCATAACAGTACTGCATGGCCATTAACTAGCAACAGCTGCAAAATGGCATGATTACCTGGACTTTTGATAGGAGTACCTAGCAAATGCCTATCTCAAACACAAGTCAAGCGTGTTGAATTTGTCAATGCTTATACTTAATAACAATAAATGCAGGTCAAGGAACAGATCAAAATGAATGGGATTACAAAAGCCATGGACAGTAATTGGGTTAGTAAATAACCAAACAATACCAACATTGTAATCTGCTGGTAATACCGGCCGACCAAGTACCGGTAACAGTAATTCCGTTTGGTGGTATCCTGCCAGCTTTCCTGGCGGGGTGCCACCAAACTTGTAGGACATGTGCTAATACAAGAAGTTCAGAATTGAGATCACCACAGATTAGTAGGGCCACCAAAGACAATCACCTCTGCCGTGGTTGGGCTTAATGGAGGCTGGCACTAAACGTTATATACACTTCAACTCTTGCTTCAGATGAATGGGAGGCACTGTCACCAGAACCGGGACAATTGGTAAAAATCAACAACAATCTGGGACTCTTTTGGGGATACAAATCAGACAACAACAATGGACTGTCCCCAAAAGCCAGGGAAGTATGATAACCTTAATTCCTATGTGCCTGTGCTCATCACCAGTGAGCCGCCATAAGTGAGTCGAGTAACTGAGAGGAAGGACCAAGGCCATGACAGTGAAATGGGCACATGCTGTCTGTGCCAAAAACGGTGTGTATGATCTGGTCTATTAGGAGTTTCAGTAATTATTTTGTCTGCAGTTGTCTGGTCCATTTTCAATGTTTGGTCTTTAATGAGCAAAATAAATAGATGGACAGAGAACCAGAGGGAGGAGGGGGGATAGAAAGACAGAGAAAGATGGAGAGAGAGAGATAGAGCGAGAGAGAGAGAGAGAGGGAGAGAGCGAGAGAGAGAGAGAGAGAGAGAGAGGAAGAGAAAGAAAGTAATAGAGATACATAGTGACACTCTTTCCTATGTGACGTGTTTTAAGATGGCTTTCTAAAATCTGGCCTGGTGGACAGATTTCAGCAGGCCACCCTAGTTATAGTGAACAGGGGAACTCTGAGAGGTTAGCCAAACCCAATCAAGTTGAGCATGGAGAGTGTAGCCTCAGGAGTGGGTGAGTATGGTCAGGGGTCCACAACTAGTCTACACAGTGAGAAAACACAATCATTCTTCTTAGGAAGTACAAAAATAATAATTATAGGCCCAAAACACACTAGAAAAATAGCAGGTAATATTACCACAACACTCAAATATAAAACATATATACAGTCACTGTAGGTTTGTAGAAATTAATACAATTCACCTAAACACCTAAAAGAAAAGGAAGTCATTATGCAGTTAGGAAAACCAGTTCACAAATTTAATCCCCTACCTTTATGAGTCAATTCCCTATGTTGAATGGGGCCTTGTGCCCAAAAGTCACAGAGTTCCTCACAGGAGAGGGGATAAAGTGAGAAAATGTCCATGTGGTGGTAATTAAGACACTTTCTATCTTTTCAAACAGTTTTTAAAACAGACATTTAAAAGATGAGAGAATGGAATAAACAAACGTTTATTCTAAGGTTTATTATAGGGGAGACAGGGGTGGCTGTAACTATTGCAATTACTCGCTCCCCTGACTACGATTTCCCAAATGGCTTGGCGGGTTGATTGGGAGTCACTGAAGACAGTTTTTCACGCCATTGGATCCAGTAGAAGATGACCAGGAGCAGCGGGTGCAAGGCGGATTCAGGTTGAGTCCAGGAGCTGAAAGCAACCCTTTCTGATGAAGATATGTAGCAGGCACTGATTCAGGCCACTTCAGGACACTCTATGAGACAGAGTAAGGCTAGTTTGTAGGAGAGGTTTTGAGCTAAAGAATGTGTGCAGTATATTCTGTGTGTAGTTTAGTACACTGATTATAACACTTAGTTTTGGGGGATAGAGTGGGTTGGATTTGTTAGGCCACGAAAGTACCGGCACAGCAGCAGGTGCATGAACCCACAGCTTTAAAAAATAGAGCAGAATGAGAAAGCTGAACTTGGAGGAAAGATTCAGAGCATGTGATGCATATTCCTTCCGGCCACCCGGATAGAATGGTGAACAAGAATGCTGTCCAGATGTCCCCAGAGTATAGGCTGGACAATTAGGAGGGGTGGTGACAGTTGACATCACTGAGTAGGAATGAAAATGTTAAAGAATACATACAGAGCCATCTGAAGCAGCAGTATTGGTTGAAAAGGGTTTAGAATGTACAAGACAGAAACATGTGACTTTGGTTTGGGCTGTGTGGGCTGGACTTTCTGCTGGAGTGAGTTGAAAACCTTTAGCAGACTAGCTCTGCTGTTCCCCCCGATCGAATCAAGTGAGAAACCTTGGGACTGGCTCATTAATTCTGCTACTCCTGGTTTAAAGTGGGAGGTTGCGAAAGGCTGGAACCTAGGGCTGCTGGTGGATGTGACTACTCAATATCTTTTGGAAGCTGGCAGAGAGAGCGGTGCAGGGAATTCATTGAAGAGAATGTCTGAAGTCTGAGATGATGACCTAACAAGAAAGAGTTCTGAAGACTGCAGGTGTGACCTGGGCAGCGCTCAGGCAATCGAGTGATGGGTCGTGTATAGCTGAGAAGGCAGGTCATGCCCCGTGGGGTGAGAACAGAGGCAGGCCCATATAAAAGACACCATTTGCATTGGTGAGTATGGTTTTGCAGGCAAAAAAAATAAGTGTTTATGGCTCTTCATGTAGGTTTTGTGTCAAATTGGGCACAAATAGCATTATTAACTTAATATTTCTGGTATCAAAACATTAATGAAATATGCAGCATAAATATATCCAATGGGAGATTGTCCCTGTAGTGCAAGAAGAGTCATGATTCAATAAGCCATGCAGTGAGGAGGGAGAAGGGAGAATTATAACATATTTCAGAAGAAAAACGTAATCTATAATGCTTTTATAGGGCTTGTACAACAGCTGAATATTTGGGGTTGTTGTAAACTAAGAAAAATATATGCTTTTTCTAAAGTTGCCATAATAATATACATTGTGTTTTGCTCATGTACCCTGTGATAAAGGTTTTCTTTCTTTGTGATTATGCTCATGCATGTAAATGATATAATGACAGTGCTCGTTTCTTGCTGATGAAATTTAGTATATAAAGGTTCTAACTTTACAAGTGTGTAGTGGTTTTCCTTGCATCTAGAGTGTGTCCTTTTTCTTGCATATAGAGGTATTTGGGCAATATGAATGAAAGGCCCAGTATGAAGCCTGAAGATGCCGAGCTAAGGTCCTGAGGTATAAAAATAAAGGAAGAGGAAGGTCAATTCTTCCTACAGGTTCCTGTGATAGTCACAACACACGTGCGACAGCAGCCGTCTGTCCAGTTATGGTTGAAGAAGACCTTTTATGACAGGCTCCCTTGATGCTAAGAAGCTGAAACTTGGCTGGAAGGCGACATCTAGAACAAGCTGGCAACCACTGAAGCTCCGGAGGAAAATGCAGAACGGTGACATGTATGGCACGGTAGCCCAATTTAAAGCTGCTCAGTCCACTGGGTAGTCAAGGGATGATTCTGGGGGCTCAAGGATGCAGGAATGCGAGAAGACGCAGAGACTGGTTTGTTCCAACAGCCCTAGGGTTGAAGCACCACAGAGGGCCTTCTCAGATCAGGAAGTCAAGTAAGGCTACACCCGGGCAGTTGAAGGAAAGGCTGCCAGGACTCTTCAGGAGTTGTCCATGGATCTTCAGTAAGCTGCACGGCTACACAGGATACATGACTCCAATGCCGATCTGGTGGAATGGCTGCAGGAGTCCTCTTTTTATCTCCAATTCAGGCTCATGGCAAACACTAGCCCACCAATGATAAGGATCTGCACCACACACTCAGCCAGCAGTGGTCCAATCAGGGGCCGCTGTGGATTTCACTTATGCATACACACCAGTATTTCAGGCACCACAGTTGTGGATTGGGACCAGACAGTCCCACCCACTTCCTGGGGCCAGGCACACATGGCATGCACTAGCCTGCGAAAGTGACAGGACAAATTGTCTCAGGACAATCCTGACCTGTGAAGATAGGAAGAAGGCCAAGAAACAATATTGCCAAAATACCCGAAAAGGTCTGTAGAAATAACTTTCTGAGATTAAGGTTAAATATTGCACATACTGGGGAAATCCTATCGATAAAAAACCAAGGGTAAAAAGCTGTGAAGCTTTGTGCGCTCTATGAAATGCTGAGTAAACAATCATTAAGACACCTACTAATGGATTGTGAGGGCACCTGGGAAGTGAGACTGTTACTCCTTAGAAGGTATGTGGATCGGGAGCAGGGCCTGATCTCAGAGTTTGTTTGGGGTAGAATGGCAGCTGCTTATGAAATATCTTTAACTGCTACAATAGTGCAAGTTCTGGAAAGATGTAACATAGCAATCTAAAGTAAACAAACTGAAATAAAAAGGTTGGTGCAGCAAAATCACTTACTGGGATACAAAAGCAACATAAAATGCAGTAATTTGTAAGCATGAAGTACCATTATGAAGAATCTTTTTCTTTCTTCTTTTAAAATGCATTGGTTTAATGAATTTGTTTTACCTTATCCTTTTATACATGTATTTTGTAAAGGTTTTTTCTTAACCAAATACAAATAAAATAAAAAAATATATATGGCCAAAGGGCAAATGAAAAACCTTGTGGCACAGCCATTTTAGATCACTAGCTATGTTTTATAGCCAGATGTGTTAAAGGCGAATGTACACACTAAAAAGAATGCAAACATTGTAAAAATGTAATTACTGCCACAAGCTAGTCCTTATGCACTTTCAAAAGTAACCAAAAATCCCCACTGTAAAAGTTTAGGGTGATACAAATGTAATGCCCAGTTACCCAAACAGTTAAAAAGTAAAAGACAAACAGGAAATATAGTTTTCCAGTACTGATAGTCTGAAGGGCTGATCAGTTTCCCCGTGTCAAACGAGCAAAAGACCAGGGAAGTGAAGCTAAAGACTTCACTTCTCTGTAAAATGTGAGGATAGGTTCAAAAACAAAAGTAAAAAGTGTGGGGGTCCATAGAATATGGAGGGAAAGTTGCCTAAAAGACAGGGCTCAAGTCGAAGACACGTGCGGGTGGACGGTGCCCACCCACTTATTTCAGAGGACCGACGCCGTCCCCTAGAGACCAAAATGAGAAACACAGACTGTCTTTTTTGATTTTATGAAATTACGCCGTCCTTGCGGCTTGAAGCATAGTCGCCAGATTTGCAGGCCGGGCACTTCACCACTGCACCAGATAAGCTGATGAATAGCAAACAACTAAAGATGAAATGTCACATTTCAGGACTGAAAGTTCCAGGGAAAACATAGTCATTGATTCTTTGAGTTTGCAGCATGCACACCTTTTACCATTTTCAAAAGACTATTAGAAGAAGATATCCCCTCTTGTTTTTTTTCTGTGTTGATTTTTTGAAAGGCAAATGCTATTTGTCGTGTTCAATTTTTGTATGGTTATGCAAAGGCAATTGAATGATATTAGCATATTTCACCTTAATATGCGAATTTCTGGTGATTTCCCATCCATTGTGTATGTTAATGAGCCCCCGCACTTTCTTTTTAAGACTTGCCCCCTGCTAAAAGAGACATCTTTGCTAACAACGCACAATACTTTTACAGCCCATTACCCACATAGACATTCATCCCTCACTCTGCACCAGCTTGCGAGTGGGGTGCCTGCATCCTCCATATTGCATCACTGTGATCAACAGTAATGAGCGAGGCGGCAAAACTGTGATCAAAACATTTTGCACCCTGCATTTTGTGTTTTTACTAATTACGCACTGCTGTTCACATTCCCATACTGATCGAATTGGGGCATCTAAGAGTCCCACGCAATGTAGAAGTAGCATTTTGCACAACTTCTAATAGGTTTTATGCGAGATTATGCATCTTTTCCTAACATTTCAATTTTCCAAGTGATGCACAAAGCGAATGTATCAGAGGTTTGTTTGGATCATGCCCAACAGAAATCAATGAGAAGAAAAAGGAAGGAACAAGGGAGTCAATACGCATAAGCAATATAAATCTTATGCAGGGGGAACAGGTGGTACTACACAGCTCTTCTGAACTTCATAAAATAAAAGGAAACCACATTCTAAAATGATACAATGAATTCCACGACTATTCCCAGACCTGGAGCACTGTCCGGTATAAGAGGATGGATTTAGTATGAATAAGTTCAAGTCAACGCTGGCTTATCCATCACATCTTGCTCAGACCTTATTGGCGAATGGGAAGAGATATTTAAAATAGTCATCCTATTCGACATTACCCTGTTACGTTGAATAAAATAAAGGGCTACTGTATTTTGGATAGACATTTAGGGCCTCATTACACGGACGGCGGTAAGGGTTAACGGTCACCGTTAATGGCAACGGTGACCGTTAACCCTTACCGCCGTACTACGAGGTCCCTTAGCGGGTTGGTGCTTTAACGCCTGCTTTTTGCAGGCGTTAAAAACCAACCCGCTAAGGGACCTCGGAGCTAATTACGGCACCGCAAAATTGCGGTGCCGTAATTAGCGCCTTCCCCATTCCCATAGAGCCCTATGGGGCAGAAATGGGAATGGGGAAGGGCAATGGCGGAAGGGGGATTTACCGCCCCACCGACCTTGGAATGGGGCGGTAAATCCCCTTACCGCCAAGGCGGTGCCGGTAATTTACCGGCATGGTCCAGGGTGCTAATAGCACCCTGGATCACCGCCTTCCGTGTAATGAGGCCCTTAGACATATCACTTTTTGTTCTTGATGTAAATGCTAACCTCACCAGCAATTCCAGCCATAAACATCCAAAGTTAATTGGCAGACTTGCCTGGTCACTGGATTGTAGCTATGCATATTTCCCCTAATCAAGATGCCAGTTTTCTTTTTGTCTTTTAAATTCAGAACATGGTGTGGTCATAGAACAACATCATGTCCTTGCAGTACAGCGGTCCTGTGTTCATGTATAAATGTAAAGCAACAGTGTGTAAATGTGAACAGAGTAAAGTCATATGTAAACCAAAATATATATGTAATATGTATGTTCTAACATATTTTTCACAACATGCAGATACTTAAATCATTGGCAGTCACTTTAAAAAAAAGAATCAAACACTGTATAAACACAATGTAAACATATTTATAAATGTACAAAGAGTCGGAGAAGTAATCAGAGTTTGAAGTAAACACTTTGGCATAAGCCAAACAATGGTCGAAATGCCAAAGATAACTGCCAAGGTTTTTCCACTTGTTTTTTATGTTGTTTTTGGCAAAAAGGCAGGAGATTAAACAAAGAAAGTACATGGGCTTTGAAGAATATGCAGCTAATCGTATCATGCCAAAAACTGTACCATCAAAAGTGGATCTTTCACAAGTTGTTGTGCAAAGCTAGAAAACGTGTTAATATGAATTTAGTTACCTGCCATCAAATGTAATTATATGAGGGTCTGTGAATGAGTAGCAAAATGCAGTTGGCAAATCCTTCACTGTAATCTGAAAAACATGTTATTCATTTAGTAATTAGGATTGTTTGCAAATGACAATTCAATAAATTATAGATACAAAATGTTTATCTTTTCAATTAACCACCAACATTATCTGTGTTTTGACAAGTGTCCCAATGCAGAATATGTGACATATATTGGTCTATTCTAACAGCATCTAATCTGGCCTACCACAACAAACTCGATCAGCCAAGTACTGAAAGTAATAAACAGACATTCAGATCAATATGACCAGTTGTGCCTTAACAGTAAGGGACTGATTCACAGGGCGTTTTCCGATGGGATTGCACCATTACAAAACACTTCTGTGAATCAGGTCCTAAATGTGTTCATGTTTAGGACTCTGCACTATTATGGATTTTGCAACCCATATGCGTTAATTACTGCCTACTTGCAATTGGAGCTATTAGTTCCACTTACAATAGCTGCATTGCTCCAAGTGGTATCTAGCTTAGCCATAATAGTATGCAGTAAGACTGCATTTCCCCAATAGAATTATATAGAATTCAATTGGACTCCAAAATGGGCAATAACTAACTAGGCTAACTCTGAATGATCCAGTATATTAATGTAATTGTGTGCTATAATGTTAATTGAGTTGAGCGGTATTGCTGGCAGTAAGTAGGCCCCCATTCGTGTTAAAAAATCTGTGCAATTCATATCCATGCAACCTGTCAATTGGTCAAAACTACCTACCTTAAATCCTAGCATAAAGCCTGGAATTACAAATGAAGGATTTCTCCGTGCAAGTAAAGTAAAAAAAATGCATGGTGAATGAACGTTAAAATACATTTTCTTATATGGTGGAACAGCCTACTACAAAGTCTTAGGCAACAACAAATTTACCACATGGTAAACCCCAGCTATGAGCCTCCTTGAATGCAGGAGGCCATCATCTTCCCCGCCGGGAATCAGGTAAGTGCACTCAGACTCTCTGTTGCCTCCTTCCCACATCTCAATTTCCACATACTCCACCCACCACCAACCTCCTCCCACTTACCTTGCACTCCACCGTCCCTGGCATCTCTCCTTTCCAGCAATGGCCACCATCTCAGCTACCTCCAACTCTCTGAGGGTCAGACGCTTCTTCAGGCAGAGAAAGGGGGGTAAATCTCTCTCCTCTGCAGGTGCCTCCCACTGGAATGGTCTCCCCCTATCCCTCTCACATTTGATCCGGACCACCTGAAGTTCCAGAAGCAGCTGAAGACCTTCCTTTTCTCCTCTGCTTTCTCTCTCCTGCCCCTGCTGACATACGCGTCTGCTGCACCAACTGGTCGCTTAGCTACCCTCAGAGTCTCTCTGGGTACCAGGCTCCTCCATGAAAAGTCTCCCCAGCACTGCCTACGGGCCTACCACGCACTTAGGGTCTGTAAGTGTAACCTCTACAGTCACTGTTTGCATTTACCCGGAGCAGCACTGCCCTGGTGGCACATACTTAGAGCAATGCTGCCCTGATTGCACTTGTGACTCTCCCTTCCTCCTGCACTTTGCATTGTTGCATTTGCACAATCTGAATGACACAAGGCCTAGTTAGATTGTTTATCTTGGCCTCCCCCTGTTTTCCCTTCCTTGTCTTGTCGCACCTAGAAACACTTCTGTACAGGCGCATGTTTAATGCCATATCATATCATATCATACTGAATGTAAGCAAAATGAATAATGTTGCCAAGGTATGAATCTAAAGAAGGTGGAGTACAGTTAGATGTTGAATCGAGAAGAATGCTGATGGTAATCTTTGCACTGATCCTAGGAGCATATAGAATTTAACCTCTAAACTATAGTAAGTTGACGTAGAGTTCAGTCTTATTTATTCCGGGGAACTGTTTAGAATGTAGAAAATGCATTTAACCCCTCACTCTCCATGCATAGGGAAACTAGCCCCGCACACACTTGCCATCATACATCACATGAAGACACCTCACACAGTACCTCTGCAATAAGAATGCAGCTAAATATCGAATTTTCATCATGATAGGTAGCTCCACACATAATTTCTCTCCTGCTCTCACATTCCCCTCTAGACAATTTATCTTCACCCATCCACATGCCAACTTCGACATGACTGGCTTTCAGGGACTTGGGCACATTTCATATCATCGTACTGGCCAATATGCACACACGCATATTATCACCTCCTCAAATTTCTTCCCATATCTGGACTACGGTCCACCTCGAGGGCGTTCAACCTACAGTGCTTTGTGACCATACTAATGGTGAAAGGCGCTATACAAATGATTCATTACATTACATTACTTTATTGAAAATGTTTGTCCTAGATGGTGCCTGACCAAGCACATCTATAAAATTAAACAAATTTAAAAAAAATAGTCTATTGATGCCTAGACCATCACAAGAAGAAAAAAAAGAAAACATGAATTTACGTTTATTCTTTGTTTCAGTCTGCAGGGGAAAGAGGTGTATAGAATTGCCAGAAACGACTAGCTGATGCTATTACAAGGTGAGAATGTGAAACGGGTTGTGGGACCAAAGTTGTGCATTTCGAAAAGTGTCTGCATTAGGAGATTGATTGGTTTGCAGTTACTTTAGTAAGGAGAAGCACAAACATGTGGTTGATGAACATCATGGTAGTAGGGTTCTACACATGCAATAATACTTGCCTGGATTGTAAATGTGTTAAAAATAAGTTGAAATAATTTTGAGATATAATTACCAGGACTATGTTGGATATTTGACAACTTGTAAACTATATCTCCATTTTTGTCAGCTTAGAAATTTGAGTTTAAGAACACATACGGGTCATAAAGAAAAGGACCATACATATCCACTGTCTGTTTAGTATTCAGTAAAATATTACACTGGCCCATGTTCTGTTACATTCTGTGTTGCACAACAGTCTTATAGGAAATTAGTACCCAGCGAGGGAACATGAGCTTGTAACAAGCAAGCTCTTTGGCCCTCGCCGGGTCGTTACCAGCCCGACAAACCTTTGTCGTGGATCCACTCCCAGCCGCGTCCTGGCTGCCATGAAGCGGGAGAAGGAGCTATGTGTAGTACCTTCCCTCTGGTCCCTGGCAACCATCTTTTTTGTTTGCTTTTTTCATCTTTTTTTCAATGGCCACCATGGGAGGGCAGAAAGGACTACATATAGTTCCTTCTCCCCGTTCCGTGGCGAGCATTTTATTTTTAATTTTTTCAGTTGCGCAACGCCAAAGGTGTCACGCAACTTTTAAAAAGTTACTATTAGTACCCTGGGCTAAGGGGCCAGGATACTAATAGCAAACAACCCCTCGCTGGGGGGCATTATTGTATCGGGTAATGCCCCAGGACCTTTGTTAAGGCCCTCGTGAATGGGCCCCGGGCCATCACCTGATGCAGTAATGCGCCCCTCGCTTAGGGCTTATTGCTTAAATAACAGGATGAGAACTGAGAGAAATGGTGGCATGAATGATAGTATGATATTGGCCACAAATGGGTATAATATAAGTGAATGCCTACATCTGTTTCTCTAAAAACTGGTTACTGGTTATATAGACTACAGAGAGCATGATATTGGACCCTCCCTTTTATGTCCTCCATTCTCTTGTTCTTTAGCCAATTATACGTATAGACAGAAATTATGCAGGTCTATTATGAACTGAATACATCTTCCATTCCCCGTTCCACTTTGTTTTGTAATATATCCACTAATTATGGTTTCAAATTGATGATTTTAGATTTGTAGTTTTAAATACTATTTATACATATAACCAGTCAAATACAATAATATTATGAAATAAAAGAATTGTAAGGATGTATCCAGTGTGTATTGGATTACATTTTATTTATAGGATGTTAATTGAATGAATTGGTAGCAATAATGATTGCTTTATTGATTCACAGCCTTTTTATTTATACCATTTTAAGATGAACATCAGGTTAACGGAGTTAGAAGTTGTAACTTGTACAGAAAGCTGTGTTATTTGAATAGTGAAACACAAAGTTTTGTATCCATTAAAAGGGTTGGGCTTTTTTTTCATCCCCTTGACCACCATGCTCCGTACGACCTTTTAATATTTGGAGAATGAAAGTATGTTTAATATGTAATATACGTCCCCAAAGTGTTTTCCACCTTGTTTTTTCCTAATGGCCATTTAACTTTTCTCACGACTGTTTTGTTGGAAATTCATTAAATACATCAGAAATGAAGGCGCTATTAACCAAACAGCATAATAGCAACGTGATGTTTATTTCTTATGTACATTTTATATTGTGACCTTCCCAGTATGCTTTTTTCAGTGATTTAAGTTCAGTTGTCATCATGTTTATTTCTGCACAACTATACTAAATCAGAAAAAATAGATGAATGCTGCTGTGTGTGTTGGTACATGTGCATGTTAATTAAAGCTATCACACGTAAGCCTCATTCTAAATAGACATTCATTTGCATTTGGACTTGAAGGTACAATGTGCGGTCTTCAAAACAAATGTAATGTCAAGCATATGTTGCTTATCCAAGCCATGCAGCCAGGCTTAAACGGGTATTAAGCATGGTGTGGTATTTTTATATGTGGTCAAGATCTTTTCTTGTAAATGGTGAACTATATTAATACGACCTGTTTTCTTACGTCTACGTAACCTATCCATCATAGGATTTTCAATTATGAAATAAAAACCTTGGTACAGAAAGATGGTTTCCTGTTGCTGGGCGTGTTTGTGGATTGTCTGCTTTGAAATCATTAAACTGTGGATGGTGTTATCCACCCAGCATTCCAATGTAGGCAACTGTGCAATGCTTGTTTGGGGCGAGTTGCCCTGAATAGATCTCACACAGTTGAAGGTTTTAAACTCTTATAATGTTTTTTGGCAACTTAGAGGGTTCAGCCATCCAACAAGATCTGCTTTACATTTTTGGAAACTCAGTGCCAGGGAGGATCAACAATGTAGAAAGTCCTTATGCAAGCATCCCCACAATGCTTCCCTTGACCTTACTACAGGATCATCCTCTACTTGCAGAAGGCTGCCCGACCACTACCTATTTCTGATGTAACTAAAGGCATGCATCATGTACTAGACTCCCTAAAGAAAGATTAAGGCAGGTAGTTTGCCAAACTGGTATGCTGGCAACTTTGCACACCTATTTAGATCTTGGGAGAAGGTTCATCATTTCTTGGAAGATGCTTTTGAAATGATTAGCTTGTGTATAGGCAATTTGTTGCAGCCTTCTTTTTTGTGTGGATGACAGCTCTGTCTCTTATGTGAGTGGTAAAGGAATGTGTTCATCAAACCCTATGAATGACCATCAAATGTGCTGTTGATCTTTGAAAAAGTAAAACACATTTAAATGTGGAAGACTGTTTTTTTTTGTCTGAGTTTCTTAGCTTCACATGAAAAACAATTATTCATATTCAAGAGGGGTACATCTTTTGGTAAATTTGAATGCATAGGCAATACTAAAAATAATGATTGTTGTGTGTCAGATTCCTCGTGTTTTTAAATGCTTGAATAATAGGTGATCGTATCATCTCATTTAATGATACTCAATGTATAGACTCAGAATAATGAAGAGTACTTTACTCATGAAATATCTACCCAAAATATACCATTTAAGAGCACCAATTCCAGGAAAACCAGACATTGATATATTAAAGTTAATGCTCCCTGCTTTTGTCTTCTAGATTTGTAAAATGATGTTCCTCTTTCCCAGTTTATTCATTTAGCTCCCTATTTTGTATATCCTTTCCAGATAGAGTGATACAGAAGAGATGCAGAAGAGTGATTCTGAAACTGTTTTTGATCTTCGTTTTTGGAGTGTGGTATGTGTTCTGACCCACTTCTGCTGCTTCCTACTTCTAGCCCTGTTTGCCCAATTACATTTACACATGTGTGTGTCTTAGCATAACAAACTATCTACCTTTGGTTTAGTATTTGCAGATGTTTCCATGTATTCATGAATTTGACTTGAGTGTTTTTAAATGTGGGAGTGCACCAAGGTTAACTTTTTACATTGTTCATTTTGTGTATGTCTGTATTAGTAGAGTTGAAACACCAGTGATTTTTGGGATTGATGATTATCATACATTGACCAAAGTCATTATGTCCAAACAAAGTGTAAAGAAAATAATTACATCTTTAACAAAAGCTGCAACAGCTAATAGAAGAGTCATAACCAATATGGCCGAGTAGTGAACCTCATCAGGAATAAGCAAGTTACATACTACTTTGTTAAGTACATAAATGAATGGATTCACATGTAAATTACCATTGCTACTGTTTAACGAAAGGTTTCAGCTAACAAGCAAATGCAATTTTCACTGGGAAACATAATTTTTTTACACCTGATGAACCAAAACAGATGGGAGCTGTAATCTCACTTTTGCCTACCTGTATTCCCTTTGGAGCATATCCATTCCAGAGAAAGTTGTCACTAATGATTGGATCAATAGCAATGTGTGTAGCTCTGTCTCCATCTCGGGCAAAGTCTGTCACTGCAGTGAAGAGTAGATTAGCATGACTGCATGTACCGTTAAGGCAATACATTTGCCGCAGAGCCACTTGACAAGTTGAAAGAACCACATTAAGGTCAGGCTGCTCTTCATCTGTTTGGATGACAGAATAATATTGTTCATGATTATTCAAAGAAAATTCTTCTGCATGAAAACGAGCCTGTGCTTCTATAAATTCATATAACATACAATTGTCATAGTTTTTGAACAGCCAGAATTTCACATCTCTTTAATACACTTGAACATCAGAACACATATGATGTTGTATGGGTACTTACAATGCTGTATAATGTCTGTATTAGCCAATATCCTGTGTCTGATTTGCTATATTCTACTGTATTCTAGTGAAGATTTTCACTTTTCTATGAAATGTTGTAAACTTTGATTCTAGTCTTTGTCCTTTATATGTTATATGTAATTCTTTAAGGATATCTGTGAATTGGGGACTGTGAATTCTCACAATGAAACCCACCCTTTCTTTTCTAAAGACATTCTGTAAACAAGAATGAAGATAAACATCAAGACAAGCCTAGCCACAAATGGGGTGACAGATGTGAGATACGTTTTAACCTGAGATCCAAATTCTTATGCTGTTGAATTAATAATATACATGGTCAATGCTTACAAACATGTTACTGTTAGGGTGAGTGTTGGAAAAACTGAATAAGCACCAAGCCAAGCATGCATTATGTACCTAGTGATTTAATCTTGCAATCCATTTAGCAAAGACATGTATTGTCAAATGTAAATATCCGTGTTCCCAAAATGTACTTGATTTATGCAAAGCAGACGGGAACCTGCATTGGTGCTATTCTCATACGGGTAGTTTGAACGAGTCCAACAGAGTGTAGCAGCTTATCCATATTGGGATTATATAAATTATTTATTCTAAAGTGTGGTTAGTGGCCTGATTGAACATCTATGTTGGGATGTGTATGTATATATTTGTTCTTGTGGTATATTTGTAGACAATATATTGCCTGGCAATACCTTGTGTATGTTAACTGTACTTTACACTTAACTCTTGATCACCTTTGCCTTGGCCTTACTGCTCATCCATTCTACCAGTGAGAGTGTTTCAACACTGTGCATTAGGCTTGCAGATACCCTCCGGTTGACTTCCTAGAACCATACATCAGTTGCCGTTCTTAAGACTACTTCTAACGCCTTGCATAATCTCAGTTACTTGGCATGGTCTTTCTGCTGTAACCCTTAAATATACAGGGCATTTGTAGAACAAACAAATCTATAGATAAATGAACGAAGTAACCAAAAAAATGACAGAATATGTACTGCAGTATATAGAAGCTACTTCACACTGCATACAATTAAATATATATCTATAGAGAGCATATTTTTATGGCCCTGTGTTATTTTTGTATACTTCTATATTGTTAGGGCACACTTCCATTTTTGCGGGGCGGGGGCTCTACAGTCTCATTTTATGGGACCACTACTATTTTTGCATTTTTCCATTTGGGTTTTCACATTTTCTTTTTAAGTCAGAAGGACTTTGTCTAAAGTCCTCCTGCCACTATATTCCTTTTGCACTTCTTAATGTTATATTGTCCTGGGTTGACTCTAATGCTCCTAGGCCCAGGTATGCTTCATAAGCATACCATTGTGCCCTAGGGTGGTTATTTCACCCTTCAGTGGAATTTGATGGTTGACTGGTAGCAGCTATTATTTAGTTTTGGCTTCCTCAGATGTGCAAGATGATTTACCACATTAGTAGTGGTCACAGATTGACTCAATAACACACAAACTCTCAAAGATGTTTCAAAGGTTTTCAATTCAATATGTGAGGGTCATTGCATTTTTCTCACTCATCTAGATTGGGCTTTTCCCTCCCTAGACCAGGTGTCCCTAAACCTCAAGCCCAGGTATTCCTGAACACCAAGATGGTCTCTAGAAGTCATTAACCCCTAATATGTAGCTTCTGGCTGGCAGATACTGAAGACCTAAGAGAAATCGTCTTACCTATATTGCTCCCTCCAGGAAATTGTAGGTGGATCCTAAACTGGAAAACCACAAGTTGAAAAAAAGATTTTGCTGGTGCAGATGGTAAGGGTTTCCAGAGGGCAAATTTAAATATGTCTTGCAATGGTTAATATGGGCCCCTAAGCAGCTGCTTTGTGGACTAGAAAGCTCTGGGGGAATTGGAACCCACAGAGAATACGTCAGTTGAAGTTTAGTTTATTTGCCCAAATGTTTAACAACAAAACCCCTGAAATTCAGTGCATTTGAGAAGTCATGACCAGCTTAACTTGCCGCTCTCCAGTTGATGGCCTCCATAACTCTAAATCCCCCATATGCCATTTTGAATCCCTTTCTCTTTTAATAGGTAGGTGCTCATGGGCTTTGCAATGGGAACATGCTGAGTTAAGCTGGTCATGACTTCTTAAATGCGCTGAATTTTAGGGGTCTTTTTGCTATAAATTTGGGCAACTTAACTAAACTTTACCTACATTGTTTCAGTTAATTTCAAGGGTTTTCTTATACCATAGTTTTTACTATGCCCACTGTACATTTTACAACATTACCAAGTCACTAGCGATGACCTTTGGCCATGGCCAGTGGCATCACCCTTCTTACATGCCCACTGTATATTTTACAACACTACCAAGCCACCAGTGATGGCCTTTGACCATGGATCTAAACTATGGTGTGGCAACAGCCGCATTATAACATGCATACATATATATCACTATATTACAATTCATTAAAATACACACACTCTTCATAGTTACACCCAAAATGGCACATAGAAAAGCACTGGGGAAAGCGCAAGTATAGAGCAAGGGGACGCAAGCACAAGTGTAGGAAAATCATGCCTAACTGGAAAGCTATTATGTGGCTCCCCCCACTGAATTTTATCAAGTGGAAGTGAAAACAAACACAGACAGATATACCAAACTGTCTGGCTAGAGACTGGAATCTTGAGATGAAACCTCATCATTACCCCATCTTAAAATTATGTCACACACAGACATAGACCTAGACGATGCAGCTGGGGTGTCACCCAGAGTGGGCACTCTGTGCAAGTCGCCCGGTCCAAGGGGCCAATCGACTGGGAACATCAGCAGGAAAATAGCCAGTAATATCATCATGAACTTCCCTAATAAACAGAAGGAGCGGATGGAGTTGGATTCTGTGAACTCAACCAGAAGGGTGCCTACGGTGCAAGCAAGGGAAGATAAGCAGTCAAGCAATTGTACATCCAATCCAACCACTCCGACTAAGGCACTTTCTGGGCGAAATAATGGCACTAAGGTAATGAACAGAAGAAAAGATGGCTTCATCCAGGTTCTTTGTAAGGAGCAGCACCAGCTTGGAGGGGTGATGTTTATTAGCGTGCTGTGGTTCATACACATCATAAAGTCCTAGCAGCACTGCACATTCCAGATTTTGCTCTGCAACAGTGGCATCCTCTTCAATTTTCATTTAACAATTCTAGTGGGGCTTCACCAACGTCACCAATGTCTGCACCACCATTTGATGGTCAATTGGGTGTAATTGAAATGACATCCTTGCAAGCCCTTTCCCCCTGGATAGTTCACTCAGAGGAAAGGGATTCCCCTGAAGAGGCTGTAGAAGAGGGTACCACAATAGCACACACCTCCAACAACCAACTAGAAAAATTGCACATAAAATGCATAGAGAACCGGTGGATGTGTGCAAACCAGCTGTCAACAATGAGCATGTAATTAGACTTAAATGAGTCTTTGAATAACTCCAATGGCTCAATTGATACCCTTGAAAGAAAGGTTAAGTCCTTGGCAAACAAGTGCAATTCCTTAGAGAGGGAGAGGGAGAACAAATTGCTCAGGCCACAATCCGGGGGATTAGCAACCCCATCTAACCTCACACTAACCTCACACTGAGGCTCAAGACAAAGGGAGCAGTTGTAGGGCCAGTTAGTGGCTCTTGATATGGATCCCAAGGTGACATCGGAGGGAGAAAAAAAGCAAAAAAAGTCCTGCTCCTGGTTTGATTAACCATAAAGAGACTTGTGTGCTACAAACATAGAAAAATGCCAGGAGGGACACCGTGAGGGGAGGGATGCTGCTCTCCCAACAAGAAAGCCTGCAGTGAACCAGGACTCTAGATCAAAGCTACTAGAAAGGTCCCATAGGGGTTCACCTATCACTCCGATGACAGGTCTGAAAGACGGACACTCATTGCCATCCGAAGCTGAGCATCTCGTGCTGGCTCTTATAAACACCCCAGGCTTCCCATCTTTAGGGCATGGGGACACTTTAGGGTTAATTTAGAAAATCTGCCCACTGTTTTTCAAAGACCTTTAATAATGGCCCTATTGAACCCCCAGGTATTTTTATGGCAAGACAGGTAGCTTAAATTGTTCAGCTCAATAAACAAAGTGCAGTAAATGTTATTGTTTTAACATTTAGGTAACCCAACACTGCTGCCCAGCTCAGACACGCCACACCTACTACACATTATCACAACCATTCCGTAATGAAGTTGTGGCACGTGGGTACATTCTATCCCAACAAAAACAAAATTGCACTTTTACCTAAGGATTACGGGTGTACAAGTGGGTGGATGGAGGTAAAATCGAGAGGGCATTGCTCAAAATTGATTTCTCAAGCAGTAAGGGGGGATGTTAGGAAACCTTCCCAACGCAAACTGTGGAGATCTATGCCTTATGATGCAAAGACACAGGGACTCATTTCGAATTCTAGATTCCATTTTTGGGCTACCCTAGATTACATTGATTGACCAGAAGCCCCCAGCTCTGTTTCTTCTGCGGGTGTGACCTCTTCACACCCTTTGCCCCATGCAAGACATCTTGGGACTCAGAGCAACACTGGCGTTAGCCTAGATATTGTGTCCTGGAATATCACAGGGATAAAGGACAAGCTTGAAAAAAAGGACATACTGTAATTTCTATATGCCCACAACTGTCTTCCTTCTGGAAACCTGGTCTATCGGCATTCCGGAATTGCGAGGGTTTATTTTCCATCAAAATCTCATAAATAACAAAAATAGAGGGAGGTACTCCGGTAGGTTTTCCACTTGGGTAGCCTCCTCCATGGGAGAATCAATTGAGTTCCTAAGTATAGATTCTAACAATGTACTTGGCTTAAGTGTGATGGTCCCCTCTAAATTTAACCTCGTTCTTTTTTGTTGTTGTAAATTGAAGTTTATTGCAATTTGCTATACAACAAAACAACAACATAAGAGGACACCATACCACTTCAACAAATAGAACCAACTTTGCACCTCATATTCACAACACAGATGGGTACTCTAAAAGTCCTCTTTCCAATATGGGGGGAACATGTCAAGAGATTGCAATAGATTCCAAAACCAAACTCTCATTGTTAATAGTAAGAGTCATCCCTTGAACTCCAAATAGAAACGAGCCATACCACACTTAGTCCCTCGCCACTTCTACCACCAAGATACAATAAACAGGCCACCACAGAGACACTCTATATAAGAAGACGAAGACTCTAAAGATATAATCAGCTGGAGATAGAAAAAGTATGCAGCATTATCACAGTGGAAGACCGAGAGTCCTCAACAAGACTCAGAAACCTCATACTTTATCCTGAGTGGGCAGTGTCTTAGCTGGTATGGTTGCCAACAACTTGTCAGCACTGTCTGGGTCAAAGAAGATGTTTTCCTTCTCGCACCATGTCACTCTGAGTTTCGCAGGTCTAAGCAACCCCGCTTTTGCCCCACACACCAAAAAAGACTTCTAATGATGTTGAGCCTCCGTCTTGTCTTTTCAGTTGGCGGGGCCAAGGCAGGGAAGATATGGATACACATTCTCCTGGAACTCCAGCAACTTCTTCAGTGCAGCAGCTTTCAAGGTCCTGTCCCTATCCCGAGCACCACAAAGCTTGACAATGAGTGCCAGGCAAGTAGACTGATTCAGGGATCGACTGGAGGAGGAGGACTTGAGTCTGTAACATTTCTCTAGGTATATAGGGTTTTCTACCACCTATAGATTGAGCAGTTCAGGGAGCCAATTAGGAACAAAGGTAAGAGGGTCATCTACTTCCACTCCCGTTGGCAACCCAATTAGCCGCAGTTGTTGCTCCCGGGACACATTCTCCAGATGTTCAAACCTATTTTATTTTGCCACATTCCCTTTAATAACCCATCTCCAGCCATGTCTGATGAACCAAGAGTGTGCACAATTTGTTGTCCCATTTCAGAGGTTCTCTGCACCAAGGTGGCAGTTCTAATTTTTAATTGGGTGACTTTTACATTTAGTATGTCAAATTTCCCTTCCACCGTGCTATGGACTGTTCGATCATTCCCAGCGCCGCTATCACTGGGTCCTGAGGTGTCTGTTTTTCCTGACTCAGTTGCTTACCCTGCAGTGAGAAAAAGTCTGCCTCCTCTGGCTTAGCCTTCTTACCGGACCTCCCAGACGCCATTGCTGCCCTTAGCACCCCACGATGGTACACGCTATAGCATGCATACCAAGGGGAGCTATCCTGCAGGCTCTCTTTTGCATCACAGACCCTAGAGCCACAGATCCTTTCTAGTGGGTGCCCCTCCAACACTATGACCTGATGGTATTTTCATGCAGGTGTTCCTTCTTGCATCAACACTTTGCATGTACCTGGTTCAGACTCGGTGCCCAGGTAGAAAAAAGGCCCCCTCCAGTATAGATTGCGGGGCCGTACCCTGAATCTCCTTGAGTCGTGTGAATTCCCTATAAGGGAATTGACCTGAGCTGCGGAAAAGCACATTTCCCTGCACTGTTTGAAGTAGTGCCTCAGCACTTATAGGGAATTCACACGACTCAAGGAGATTCATTAACTCACGACCAGTGGGGAACGACGTTACATTCTCTCACCACTTGGAAGCATTTTGCCTTTGCTGAATCCCAGCGTTTATCAGTACTCCAAATATTGGATATGGAGTATCAGCCGGGATGTTGCTTTAAAACAGGGACACTGCTGTTGAAAAAACAACTTAGGCATCATACCTTTGTTTGTATAATCACAATTGCCTGAATAGCAGAGAAGCTACGTTTAGGAGGATACGCCTGTCGTTTGATAACGAGGATTGTTTGCTCACATCTTTTTCGCAACAACCTGCCTTCTGGTCTAACATAACCAGTGATTCCAGGATCAAGCCATTGAAGCTCCTTATATTTGAGCATTGCCTTGATAAAGACCCAGGAAGGATCTAAACACGTGTTGGCAAATTTGGCAAATTTTGTACACTTCTGTTTCACAACCATGACTAAAACATAGATTGGAACAGTTGTAAACATTGTAATTCGTACATTTTCAGCCATTACATATTTTTTCAAGGGACAGCGCTTTGCCTTGGAACAAACAGTTCTGTTTCTCCTTTAATAGAGTAGGCTGGGGGAGCCTACAGTTCCATAGGTGTGCGGCAGTCACTGTTACATTTCACTCTCAAAACAATAGCACTGTAGACACTACGCTTGGGCACTCTACTACCTGGCACCCCTCATTTCTGTTTTAAGAAACAGAAGAGGTTGCATCCTTGAATAAATCCCGAAAATGTTGGTTGTTTGTGTCACATTCTCTGAATACGCTTTTGTGATCTCAGTGTCAGCTTCCACGCCTGGACAGAGTATTTTCAGGAAGTCTATTAAACTGAAGGAATAAACAGTAATGTATTATTAACCAGCCAACTGACCTTTGTTTTACTATTTCTGTTCCACCAGCTGAGTTCTCATTAGAGGTTAGTATGACTAAACAAGTCCCGGCCCTGATGTCATTCCAGTAGACCTTTTCATGTCTAATCTAGACATCTACAGCCCTTGCAGAGTGAGCACTTAATTAGCACTTGCCAATGACCTGGGTAAGGACCATGTTCTCACCAGTTTTTTCAACAATTGCAATCCTAAAATGTGATTTATTCCAGCCCACTAGCTTCTGAAAACACTCCTTAAAATCATTTTCTATGTCTGCCTCCACACAGGGTAAAGTTTTCTTTACCCTGTGTGGAGGCAGACATAGACTTTGATTCAAATTTCTTGGCCAGCAGGGGGCACTCTCGCCGAAACGTGACATGGATCTTATTTCAACTAAAACTCTTTAAAGTTCTGTTGGACCCCTTGTGGTTTAAATTCCCACATCGGATAGGAAGGTCCGATTTGAACTGAGTCCTGTTTGAGTCCACTTATGATTCTGGATCTCCTTATAACACTAGCACGTCGGCAGGCCTGCATATATGGGACTGCGAAACATGGAATACTAATAGAGGCTGCAGCACCTCTCTTCTTTCCTTTTTGGTTTTATTAATTATGACCAAAGTCTGATGCATTCATTATCTTTTGTCTTATCTCTTAATGTTGTTTGACTCTGTGTTTATTTCAAGATTCGAACATTGCACTACCTTAACCCAGGTTTTTGGTTTATTTTTGTAATCTGATTTAACACCTGTTTGTCATCATTTTTTGGTTTTGTTCCTTCTTCTAATTAGTAATGTCCTTTTCAACTCAATGTTCAACAAAATTTGTTTTGCAATTAAAAATGCTCTATTAAATTTGTTTTAATAACAAGGACTGTTTTCAGCATCTATAGAGGCTCAAAATAATTGTGATATCTGCTTTTGGATACACACCAGTTAAAATTAGCTAAACTAATTACAAATTTGTTCTAGCATAGTGGATACTATTGGTATATATATGTTTCCTGAACGTCCCAATCCACTTTTTAATTTAGGGACTCTCCCTACCATATTTGCTTTGTATGTAATCTAGACATCTGGACTCCCTTTTTAATGAATGTTTTAATGTAATTTGGGCCACAGGTCAAATATCGAGAGCAAGAGAAAGGCCCTTATCGTGCCGATCTATAAGAACGGAGATCAGACGGCTCCTCATATATACCTTCAAGCTCATTAGACACTCAGCAAGCTCTTTGCCAAACTGGTTTGCAGTAGGCTAAATGAGTGGTCTTGGCAGGAGAGATTGTTTCTGAGTCACTAGGAGGATTCCGCTTTGGGTTGGGCATGAGAGAGCAAACTCTTAATCTGTATCTCCTGGCGTCAAAATAATATTTTTATTCAAATCACCAATTTATCAGGTGTTTATGGACCTCTCTACTGCCTTTGACATGGTTAATAAAGCCAGGTTCTGGGCGGTCCTAGAAGGATATAAAATACCCCCACATCTCTTAGCAATAAAAAAGCTTTTACACTTTGATACTCAGTCAGCTATTCATTTTGTACCCGCCATCGAATGTACAAAGTTCTTCAACATAGGTAGAGGTGTGAAACAGGGGGATGGTTTGGCACCTCCTGTTTAAACTCTACACTAATGTTTTAAAGTCTGAGTTTAAGGCTACGCTCGGGTTCCCATGATTGATGGCGCACACATTCCAGCCACGCAGATGATGCAGTCTTAGCTGCTAGGAGACCTAGATAGAGCATTGCAGGCTCTTATTAACAAATATTCTGAATTCATGAGAGCTGGAGACCTAAAAGTCAAAGCCACTAAATAAAACATGATGATGATCGGGGGGCGCGGGGGGATTATCCTTTTCCTTTATGCAGGATACTACTAAACTTGAGCAGGCAGACCAATTTAATTATCTGGGAGTGGTATTCACAAATACCAGCATAAAGGTCCGTCTAAACAACCAAAGTCTAATTTCGAACTCTATACCGACCTTCCGTGGAGTGAAGCAAGGTTGCCCTCTGGCACCTGCCCTGTTAATATCCTTTCTCGGAGATTTCAAAGACATCCAAGAAAAGATAAGGTTCTTCCCACCAAAAATAGGCTCTACAAGGGTTCCGAGACTTCTGTATGTGGACGACCTGATTTTACTTGACCTTACTCAGGTCGGTCTGCAACGTCAACTTGATAATCTTTCTACTTACATCACCGAAAATAACCTCGAGATCAACAAAGCTAAAACAAAAATAATGATCTTGCAAAAACCAGGTAGCAAAAAGAAAGACCGCTTTCAATGGCACCTCAATGAGACACAAATCTAAGTTGTTGACTCATTTAAATATCTCAGAGTGCAACTGGACACCACCAAGAAATCTCGGAACATGCAAGCTATCCTTTGGGCCAAGGCAAAGAATCGAGCCGCACAACTAAGAGCAGTTGATCGAAAATATGGCAAATTTTCACTTCAACTGGCGATCAGTTTCTACAAGGCAGACATTATTCCTTCCCTGACTTATGGCATGGATGCTACACCTTCAATTCCTTCTCAACTCTGGCAAAAACTCGAAGGTCTCATTTGGAGAGCAGTGCTAGGGCTACCTAACTCTACAGCGGTAGCGCCGATTAGACAAGAACTCGGCCTTGTATCCCTGAAAGCAGTGGTGGACCACAGTACTCTACAGCTATATAGGAAAGTCATCCATCCAGATAGTCTGAAAATCTACCACATGATAGTTGAAGAGATTGAAAAAGGCAACAACCACTCTATGAACCAGTGGGCCACGGAACAAAAACAGAAACTACATACGATCGCCTGTACTGAAGAAGAAATGAGGAATAATCTGACTAAACAAAATTGGAATGTTGGGACTGGATCACCACTACTGATAAAGCAACCTCTAACAAACTTTTAGTCCATCTCCCCATGAACATGAACAAGCTGAAAGAACCAATGGCCTACTGTAAAAGATACCCCAGTAAATCTCTGATGAGAACCTTTTTGAAAGCCCGTCTGAACGCTCTACCGACGCAAGAATTCTAGCGATGAGAGCAAGATCAAAGGAAAAAACCTGCAGACGCTGCCAAAATCCTGAAGAGACTGAATCTGTAAAACACCTGCTGATGCGCTGCCCCGCCCTGCACCAAGCCGGAATTGCCTATTTCAGTCCTCTGACAGTAACCTCATTTGCGGGCAATGAAGACATCTGGTGGAACCGCTTTATAACAGACGAAAAGACTCGATGGCACACGGCAGCCGCTAAACTTCTGGAACTGGCAATGGAAAGGACAAAAGCGAGCACGGACGTCGGTTTCTCGCCTACATAACCTCGAGACTGCGGTCCTTACTAACTATACTGTCAACGAGATTTACTGTGAGTGGAATTTGCTCTTGTAAAAATCTATTTTTGATTATATACAAGTAATAAAACAAAAATAGCAGGGGAGGGATCACGTATATGAACAAGCTCAGTTTATGGACAAAATATGTGGATGCATTAAAAGTACTGTAAACTCTTTAGGTTACCAGCCCATTGCTACACACCTTATTATTTATAGGGCAAAATCATGTGTGATAGCACTTTATGGTCTATCCCAGCCAAAGGATGGATTACTTGGACCAGGTTGCTTCCTGCAATGTTAGGTCATTTATAACACATTCTAGGTTCCGTTTTCTGCTGAGTGGTAAGGTACATAACTGGAGAACAAACCTTCCCTCCAAAGCTCTACCTCCCCACACTGCCTTCAATTAGACAGGGACACCAAGCACTTTATCCTCCTATGCAAGTTATATTCAAAGATTAGGCAAGAAGACCTATTTTCCCCTGTTTAGGCGTACAGGTATTAGAACCATTGAGTTGGCTTTTAAATACTTTATAGCTGCCACAGAGCCGCCCATTTGAGCAGCCCTACCAAGCTACATTTGTACTGCATTATGGCTGAGAAATCGATATATATATATTTATATATATATATAGACAGGTTACCGAACCACCATAAGTATTTGGATCTACTTTTAAACAGTATGTGTTGTGTTATGCTAATAAATCTTCTATGCATTTGATCTATATATTTATATCAATGTTTGATTTACAAGTGATGTACGTATAAGGCTTCCGCCGAATAACTTTGTATGATGCTCCCCTAACTTAACATGTGCTCACTCTCACATCCAAGTACCAATTTCTCCCACCAACCAATACCTCAGCACACACACAATTTCAGTAAATCTCCTCCATGCTCTGATCCACAGTCCATCCTCCACCGAATTGCTTGGTCCACCTTCCCCTCTCTTGACTGAAGCGGGTTAATACCCTTATTTCCAAGAGAAATAATGAGTCAAAGACTCAATGGTGCGTAACTGTAGTCATTAGGTAACAGAATTGTATCCCTGTATCTTTTCAGCTGGGCATCAATGACTGGTATAAAGTATATATCTGAAAATCGGAGCATCTGAAAATAAATAGGCCAAATCCCTGTGTACTACGTTAGAAAATGAAGATAGAGTGTTACAATCTTATTACCTAATGACTACAGTTACGCACCATTGAGGATTTGACTCATTATTTCTCTTGGAAATATGGATATTCATCCACTTGAATAATTGGTTATAGAGGAACCAGTTTTGGCCTTGAGAACAACCCTCTGGTCGAAACACATGTCGGCTGTCCAATTCTCTGAATACATTTCGTCATTCAAGAAACTCTTGTTTGTGGAAATGTCCATATTGAGACAATACATACTTGTTATTGAATGATTTATCTTGTTTCTTGAGCACGACTCTCCTACCCATCATAACCACTTTGATAACCTAACATGTTCATCTGAAGCACTGCTTGTGGGAACCAACGCAGTATGTACTAACCTCTGGGTCCTTTATTGGTGGGCTGTTCCTGATACTCACTCTCATCGGTCCTGTGGTCCATGGTGGAAGATCCCTGCATATAGACTTCAACTGCGAATTCCTATTGACTTGCATTCGGGGCTGCATCCTGATTGACTGTGGTTTCTTTCCTGGGGCTGCTGTATCTGGAACCTGGCTCCGGAACTATTCTTGAGTGGCTTCTCTGGTACCCATGGAGTGGTTTCTGCCACCTATGCACCTGTGTGGAGTAACTGGGACTGACCTGGATTTTTCATCATCACAACCACAGGTCAGGCTGCAGACTTGGGTCTATTGATTTCCATGAGGCAGTTTTACAACACTAAAACTACTACAACTGGCACTGTGAAGTACTTACCTGAACTGTGACATGTTTGTAGAATTGCAGCAGTGACTTTGTTGTTCCCCACCAATTCCTGTAATTTTAATGACTAACTCTGCCTTATTGGGGATATGTTTCATCTATGCATTACTCTCCTGTTCAGAACATAAACTATCGTTGTGAGTTACCTGAGTGTCCCTCTTTTAAGTGCAATATGCTCATATGGGCCTAGATAGTGTAAGATTATAATATAAACTGAACCCTGGCCTCCCTTCTGGCTTGGTAGGCCATTGTGTACCACTGTGTTACTACTTTTATGTATTGTACCACAGTGCTGTAGTGAATTAAAGTGTAGTCAGGCTCATGGACTAAGTTCTCTGTGCCATCAATGGATCCTGAAATGATGGTAATTGCTGTGTGCCTCTTGAAGGCTATATGTATAGTTGCTGCCACCAGCTGTGGTTTTTGTGTTTCAAGGTAAAGAGAGAGTATGGCCTTGACTAGCCATTGGCTGTTTTATATTTACACTATTCTCTGCTGTTTGTCATGTTTCATACAAGTACTTATGGTACCTAACATACATATTGTGTCCATGACCTTGTACTGAAAGGGTATGTTTTTCTGTACGCCAGTATAGTGTGCTCTTTTGTGGGGAATATTGGGAACAGTTGCACCTCCCAGTCTACTCTGCTACGCCTTCCATCAGACAGTGCGGTCTTTCCTTTTGGGTGACACACTGTTCAACCATTACATTAGATAGCTACACAGCCCTTACACACGGCTACACAGCCCTTAGAAAGGGCTGTAAAAATGTCCCTGGCAGATATATTTGTACACAGTACATATCTGCCATAGGGAAAAAAAACCACTCAAAAACACAGTTGAGTATTCAAACATCTGGACTACCAATGCTCTCGTTATGATATGATAGGGCATTTATAACGCGCCTATACACAAGTGTTTGAAGGCGCGACAAGGCAAGGGAGGGGGAACAGAGGGAGGACAGACAACGATCCTAGTAGGCCAGGTGTCATTCAGATTGCGCAAGTGCATGGGAAGGGGAAGGAGGAGAAGTGCGAGAAAGGGGAGAGGACAGTGCAGTAGCTGACGTAAAGAAAACCAAATTAAACAGTAAGTAAAAGTACGGCCAGCAGGTGGCAAGTGCAAGGATAAGTGCCGACACCAGGTGTCAAGTGCTGCTAGTGGGGCTATAGGATACAGAAACAGTCCCCAAGTGCGGGGGGTTGCCAGGTTACACAATATCTATATGCGCATGCATGTTGAAAAAGAGCAGAGTATGCCTCTATGCATCATGTGCCATCTTGGGGATACCATTCAGTGCTGACATGCAAGACAGTTGATAATGTAATATGTTTTGTTATGGCTGAAATTCAAGTACTGGCTGCGTGATTTTCGTCTACCACACCAGCATGGACAACGCAAATATGTCTCTTTAAATTCCTTTACAGTGTTTCAATGAAAGGGTCAAACTCTGGGCGGTGAGTTTCACAAATGCATGGTATTGTATAACAGCAAAGGGTTCAATGCATGTTGGTCGATAGTTCAAATGTCCATGACAAATACTGTATGTTTTTCCAAGCAACTACTTATAGTCATTTATACTATATTCTTAATCCTTCAAGGATTGATGGATGAGACCAATTTTGAGTCGTTTTTTTTGTATTCCTCTGCTGCTTTCCCTAACTTTGCTTAATTTCAATATATGGGTTTAAAGCTTGCTCCCACCAAAAGGGTTTCTGTATTTTTTCCGATTGATTTCTTTTATCTAACTTTCCTAATTAATATGCAAGGTACTGGATTTATGAAAATGTATCAGAGTTTTTAATTGTCATTACATTATGTATTTCTATTCTAGCCATTCATATTTATTTTAAGTTTAGCAGCATTATTATTGTATTTTGTTTCTTTTGATCAGAGCTCAATCTGGTCGCCTTTCTAGTTACATATTTTCTGCCATCATTTTTTATTAATTGATTTTTTAGTGAGGTTTTTATGTTGCACTCCCGCTCCCTGCCCCATCACCCTCATATTTTCCTTTTTATAGTTTGCCTTTGTGTGGCCATTAAGTGACCTTTTCCTATCATGCACACTGCTGTTGTGTTCAATAGACACTGCCATGTTTTCACTTCCATTACCTAAAACCTATTTCCTAGATAATGGCCTGGTAAAAATAGGCATATTTGCCAATTGTTTTCAAAGTAATGGAATAACCAAAATGTGTTGGATGTGAATGTTCGATCCAATGAATGTTCACCATTTGGAATGCATCTGAGTAGCATTCCATTTCATTTCACCATTGTTTAGCAGGCTTGTGGCATTACAGAATGGGGTTAGCAATGAGCAAATCAGAATTGAACATATTCTCAAATGGTTACATCTGATTAATCTGTTAAATCTTGTGAGGCAAGGGCACATCCCAAATCATGCAAACAAAAGTAATCTCGACTACCAATCAGCCATATCGGACCTCATTATTGAGGTGCAGCATGAGCCGCTAAGCACAGCTAGCTCAGAACTCACATCAGAGCACCCGCAAACCTGTTATGGTGACTGTTAAGGCAGTTTGTGTACCGCCCTCTGTTGAGAATGGTACAACAACTAACCAAGGCTAAAACACCTGACAGAAAGGGAAGCCAAACTGCTCTTACATGTTGGTAGCATGGTCAGAGCAACAAGGCACTCTCAGGTAGCGGTAGTAGGTCGGCAGAGAGGTAAACTTATTCCAAACACAAAAACACCAATGCGCACCACCCTTATATACTGAAAATATATATTTTAATAAAGTCACACACATACTACAATTTCCAATACGTACTTTCAACATTAATACACAGTATTAAAAAGATACCAGTATATTATAAAAACAGTAATGCTTGTACAAGGGTCTCCTAACCCAAATATCTATATAGGGGTCATATGCCAATGGACAGCACCCAAAATTAAATACCAGCAGGTTAGGGAAAACTAGGATACTGCACAACCTAAGAAGTAGGTAAGTACCAAGTACCCTGCCCAACTACGTTAAGTGTCTTAAAGACACACCCCATTCCTAGTGCCCTAGGCCTGGTGGCCAACGTCTAACACATATGGCAGTGGGTAGGATTAAAATGGGAAACACAATGTAACCCAGAAGAAAACTAGATTTTCAATCCCTAGGCCTAAATCACAACTTCCATAAATGTACACTACCTACGTACGGCCTTATCACAGTATTAATGCCCAGTTGTCCAGAGCAATACATTAAGGATTCATTGAGGATGGAACAATAGTCACATTTAGCAAAAGCTTCTGAGACTCAATGAACATTTCAGCAATATGTATCTCCCTGTTACATGTCCTGGAGAAAATATACAACATTTTACCAGATACATTTACAGTGTTTCAGGTACATTTACAATTGCAGAAATGAAAGAGGTGACTACAAAGGAATAGAAGATCACAGGTAGGTATTGAAATAGTGAATCATAGTCCAGAGCTAACTGAACCACTAAGGGAGCTAAACAAGATATCTAGGTAAGCTAGGTACCCCAGAGTCACTTTAAGGAGGGTTTCAGTATCAGGTCAAAAGTGCCAATGCATATATTTGTGAACATTAAAGGCCCATCCACACTGAAGAAGGTAAGTACATTTCTACCCCACAGGTGCAGATGCTGCAATGATGAACCGGAGGGAAGGCCACTGGAGACTAAAAGGTAATGTTCCGAAGGTCGGAAGAGGGACCCTAGCTGAAGAGGTTGAAGAACAGGAGGACCCCCAGTGCAAGTCTGTGGGGAACCACGGTTATGACTCGCCTCCTAGGAATCACTACCCTGGACATGGGGAAAACCCATGAGTGAATAATCACCCTTTCTAGAACTCCAAGCAAAGTAATCACTTTGGTGGAAGGGCTACAAGGATCCGCAACAACCCAGTAAGTAGACAGCTCTTCTACACAGATGTGGTTTGAAGAATATGCATCCTGAGTGCTCAAACCCTCAGCCAACAATGCAGAAAAGAAACCAAAGCTCCTCCTAGTGGCTCTAACCTCCAGTCAGTCAGCAAGGGAGTCTCCAAGGAGAGAAGGGAACCCGAACAAACAACTCCAAGCAGCAGGGTGCACAACAAAAGGCATCAGCACAGAAGCAAATGGTCCCATAATGGGGACACTGGCTGGTGGCACCCTCACATGTCATTTTTATCTACTCTCTGAAAACCTGCAGCAACCAACAGCCAAGCAAAATATCCTGGTGTTAAACCGCGGTATGCAGTGCAAAAACAGCCCACAAAAAGTCCCGAAGTGGAGGGCCAATCCCAGTAGATGTGGGATTCACCAGAAGTGTCCAAGAAATCCCAACTGGGCTTCGGGCAGCAAAAAAACAAACCAGCATAAGGCCAAGCCACTGCACTTAACAATTATGGAGAAGTGCCGGAATTCAAAAATAGCTGAACCGCAGAAATCTTTGGAAAAACATCTAGAGTAGGTCAGCAGACCTGTCATCTCCAGGTATTAGGAATAAAGAAACAAGAGGGTGAGTTATGGGAAGGCTGAACCTAAATACCCCATGAAAGGGTGCATGGCCTCAGGCCAGTAAGCCAATCACAAAAAGGGGCTGGGGACAGAGGATCAGATGACCAAGCATACTGATGAGTCACTGGGACTGTCACTCAGCCACATCCAACCCCACAGGAAGTGATAGAGCTAGTCGAGGGACCTCTACTAGCCTAAACCAGTTAGGATACGTATGGAGGCAGACATGATGGGCTTACAAAGAGCCCACATAGTCAGAATGGCCATTTTCAGGCCATGTGGTTGTCACATAGACAAAGGGAAGCCCTAGAAATGAACATGGATGGGAGAAGGATTTAGACTAACCCATTGGTACCTCAATGGCTCCCAAAAAGGGGCATTTGGCTACCAGTGAGGTAACATGCTTGACCCCTTGGTGAAGCCAAAATTAAATCACAGCCACCTCCAAACTATTCCCTAAAACCAAATTACAGTGGCACAATAATTCTCAGGCGGAAATGGGGTGCATGAGAGGCAGCCCTGGGACTCGGCACCTTACAGGCTACCAAATTCCATATACCTTATACCAGGCAAAAAGGAACATACTGGCAGAGGGACTTCAGAATATGTCCATCGAGCCACCAAAAAAGATATAAAAAGGTACTAACGATACAGTGGGAAAAAGTAAACAGTAGAGGGGCCCCACATTTCTTCCCTAAAATCCCTAAAATTGAAATTCTGGCTTAACAGTGACTTTTGTGGGAAACATAAGGTCAGGATGGAGAGTCACAAGATGATGCTACTTAACCACTCCTATGTTATGTGAACTTGCATATTGCATCTGTCGCCACTATGGAATGGTCACCTGGCATCCAAGAACTGAAACAGTACACCCCAAATATGCTCCATAGTGAATTAGGAAGTGCAGTAAGGTTTTTAAAGAGATTTCATGTCCTGCAGGCTCTCCATAGGTTAATGAATTGACACAAAAAAAGAATGACCTCTCCTGGATTTTTAAGGCAAGGGGTTATAATGAAGGTTCCTGAGGCAAAATGGTAAATCCTTCAGTTACTTTATTAAGTTGCACACATACAGGTTACATCAGGAACATCAGGGACAGGAGGTTGTAGGCAGGATCTTAAGTATTACTGGGAGAGCCCACTGGCTCCCACCACCCGGGCTTCAGATCTCTCTCTCTCACTGTCCTTGGGCCTAACCAAACTCAAGGCATAACATTCCAGGCTACAGCATCAGCATGCGATGTGCATTCCATGACATCACATCCACACACAATGAATCTACCTAGATGAGCGAGGGGGTGGTGGAGCGGGATAAAACACGAGGATCATAAAGTAGCATTATGTGAGCCTACTTTATGTGTCTGCTGTTAGTGCCTGAGTTATTTTCTAAAAGAAGTAGGATATTGAAGATAATATTCACAATGTGCTACTCAAACAGCTTTCATGGTTTTATGGGTATTGTCTTGCAGCCAGTGTAGTGGAGTAGAGCGGGAGTTGTATGATCAGATTTTCTCTGATTCCGTAACATCCTCGCTGCAGAATTTTCCTCAGGCTAGAGGTGTTCTATCAAATAATCACACCAGGGGAAGACAGACTAGAAACTGTATTCCTCAGGTGTGATTGTGTAATCATTGCCCGCTCTGCGCTTCACACAATGATTGTTGGGCTAATTTGGGGGACTATCATTGGGCGTTTTTTCCTGCACCTCTCCGGCTTCTCTGGCATTGCTGCTTCTGCATGCAGACCAAGGAACCCCAGTGTCCCGGGAGGATAGCTCAGCGGCAACGTGCGCGCCTTGGAAGCAAGACGACAAAGACGACACAAAGCAACACAGGTTTGATCCCCGGGTCTGTGCTTAGAAACCTCTGGGTGTTTAAGTGTGTTATAAATACGCAACTAAAATAAACAAAAAAAAACAATTCCTGTAACAGCGCCTCGATGCCCGCGGGCTGTGTGAGCGCTTTAAAAATGCAAATAAATAAAAAATAAATAAGCACAACCCTGACACTTTGCTCCCCCCACCCAGACATGTTTTTCGTGCTCAAATCAGCTCAGGCACTGCGTGCTGAGCTAATCTCCCCCAATTCATTCCCAGGAAGGAGGGGGAGCAGGCATGGCCTTTAGCGGCCCACAGCCGAAGCAGAGTCCCTCGCTTTGCTTGGGTCTGCCATGGCACGGTCTCGATGGCTGTTAAAGGCCATGTCCGCCCATTTGCCAGGGCATGAAGGCCATTTAAGGAACACAGAGATAGATATTGTTTGTGTAATCATTGTGAGATAAAACACACTCCAGGGTGACTTATGTCTTCAACTGAAAATTGAAGAATTGAAATTGATGTCTAACATTTTTTACTCAAAGTAGCAGTTCTTTACTTTAGATGAAACCTAAAGTGCCAAAGAAAATGTGGCATCCATCAGGACCCCCAGATTCTTTACTACTATGTCTAGAGTGGGACATACCTTGAGCTGCGGAAAGGAGCAATGCTTACAAGCCAGACTTCTGGAGGGGTCTCCAACAGTAGAACTCTTTGTTCCTAGTATGTAACTTAAGATGGTTCCATCCCATCATTTTATTGATTTAGAGCATAGAGGATGTACAATTCTATATTGGTCTTCAAAGTTGGTAGTCATCTTAAAGCAATTAAATTGGTCAAATCTGGACAAATGTAAATGTCTACTCCTGATCCACGGCGCTGAGAACAATCAATGAAATAAGATATACAGATTCACATATACATTCAAAATGAGTGTGGGTAACAGTGAGCCAATGGGAACTCTAGTCAATGTCCCCCACCTTGGACTGAAATGGATTAAGGACTACTGTATGTTGTTTATTCATTACACATGATTAAATAAAGAAAAGGACTTGATCTTTGGATCCAAGTTCTTCCAAACACATCACAATATGTTGTAGTTAATTGCCGACTGGGGCTATTAGACCTTTTGGCAGCTTGCAACGGCAACATTTACATTATCTGCCTCTCTGTTCAGGTTGTGCAACTAGGATGTTGCCACCGACTGATCATATGTCAAAACCACAGCTTTTGAGTGACTTGAGATCAGTTTTTCGCCTATAACTTATTAGATCATTAGCATTTGCTGAGGTTTCTTTCTGCAGAGGTGTAATAAGGGCGGGTTTGAAAATTGTAGGGACTATGCCTGTAGTTATGGAGTGGTTCAGGATAGATCATAGATGACTCACTAATGGATCGCTGATTGCTAGAACTTTAGACATTCTTGGGGGCAGCTGGCTGATGGGAAACCTAAGCATTTGCTGCTCATAACCCATGAAGTGTACTTTGGTGTGTTCAGATAGTCAAAACCACTGAAAATAGGTGGATGTCTGTTTTTGGGGTAGGTTATGTCTGTGTAAGGGTAAGGATATGTCCTGGAGAATTTTAATTCCATCTTCTTCTGTGCAGTCATATGCAAATAACTCTTGTCTCTGCTCCCTAAAGGGATCTGTTTGGACCAGAATTGCCAGGCCACATTGCCTCTGTAACAAGCGGAGGCCAAGCATTTAAAGCAGTCCTGATTGGACGGTTTACCTTTTTGTCAAGGTAAAATCATATGTACTTATGATTGGTCCTCTTCTCTAATTGCACATCGCAGCTAAAAAATAATCCATTGGTTTCAACATTTTAATCCATGATATATGTTTTGAAGCATTACAACTTTGCCACAATGGTGGGTGGGCAATAATCTACATCTCAGTCATAATGTAACAAATGTGTTTATTGAAGTCAACAAAATTACCATTTTTGACAGCGGAAAGGATATAACATTTGAATATTAACAACAATTGTGGCATTTCTCTTGTCTGAAGAATGGATTATGTCATGAGCAAAATGTGTGCAAATGTATTTTACCTTCGTTGACTGTTCTTAGTTTTAGCAACACTTTGCATTCATGGTCCAACTGGCTGACTTCTGAGCAAGGAATCGGTACCGTACTTTCAACGGTCAGTAGGTGCTCTCGTCCATCTTCAGAAATACTAAAGGTTTCAGGAAGCAACTGGCGTGAGAAAGAGACATTAGAACCTGACTGCATAACATCAGATTACTGTTTCTCTAAATTGAATGTGAATGGATGGAAACAAATGACGGCATATTCATTGCTTATTGATCCAATAAATAGTGTAATAATGATTTACAGACCATAAACAAAAAAATAAGCGTTAATTACTAATGACGAATTCCCAGACATTTCTGCAAGGAAAATCGCAGTTTCTGCATGTACAAGCAGCATGTGTGCACAGTCAATTGCATGTGCACCAGTGTAAATGATTTTGCAATACATCTGTGCTCCAGCTAATGACATTGTACTTTCTCAGAAATTGGTGTTATTAAACGAAAGTCTATGATCTTGAGGGAAGCATTTAAATGACGGCAGCATTGTTTCTATGTTAAATTTGTAGCTTAAGGAATGTGTTGAAGATGCTTTCTAACAAGAGTTTAACTGTAGTTTAGACGTACATTTTGTAAATTGGTCAGCACAATGATGGGCAAAATACTTGGGCTCCTCTGCACGTTTGTGTGTGTGTGTGTGTCTGTGTGTCTTGTAATGATGATGTGAACTTAAACAAAAGAAAACCATGCACAGCTAAAGAATTAGCTAACATACAATCATCCCAAGACAAAACTGTTTATAATAAATCGTTCACATATGCTTGTGTATACTGAATAGATTGTGTTGAGATTGAACATAAATAAATCAAACACTCTTGTGAAATTATTGTTCACGTATGCGCAATACTTAGTTTAATGACTTTGGTATGTCTTACATTAAACATGCTATCTTATTACAAAACAGTCAGATGAAGGCATGTATTTGAATGATGGTAGAAAAGTGGATATTAGCCATACACAAAACCATATGCGTGCAGTTACAAACCTAGAGAGAGTTCCATTAAATATGTCTATGGCCAATTTATTCCATGTATATTAAAGTTTCCAGACATTTTAATTAACACCGATACATTCTCGTATGTTTTAACAGCACTTATTATAGCCTAGAAGCATGTGTCACTCAAGGACAGTTGGTATAACACACTAGCCATGTACATAAAAGCATTGAGCTGTGGAGCCCAGAATCCTACACTAGGGCACTGATTCATCCCATTAGAGAGTGAACAAATGATTCTCGTATTTGGGTCAAGACTATGATTCTCCATGCTGCTGCCCAGATCTACTCGGAATCCCTAGGAGTTGTAACCCAGGCTCACGCATTTCCATCCACCAGCATATGGATCACACTGAACTCTACCTTTTGGTGTCATTATTAGCAGCCATCTTTCTCCTCAAGACCTGTATCATTGAGGTCTTGTGTTTCCACACAACTCAAACCATCCATCATCACATGTATTCTCCTCTTTATACTCTCACTCTTGGTGTTAAGCGATATCTTCTCACAATATTTGCCTAATTTGATTTCTGCCAATAAAAGTTCATATTCACAATTGATTCATCTCTAAATTTCCATGCCCAAACACAGTTTTAATCATTGCATTTTGATGTTACTATCTTCATATTCTGAAGCAAATAAATACTTGTATCTCACGTTCTGACTTACACAATGTAAAAGAGATGAGATATAGGTCCATGACTTGGCAACTAATGACCAAACATATTTGTACAGCATTTCCCAAGACACCCTATGGGATAACTAGTTGATAGGTAGAATTCCATCCTGTGTGACATTCTCCCTACCTGGCGAGTGTCCCCAGCACTTTTTGCTGGACTGTTGTTTTTTTTCTGACTCCTCTGAGTGAGTAGGAACACTTTTTCCTCACTCACTCATTCTTATTTTGTACTCTCGGCACCCCTTTTTGGGTTCTTTTGATGGAGTCTGCTTTCCTCCATCTTTTTCAATGGCATCTGTAATTTCCTATTGCATTAACCAGCCCCATATGTGTAGTGCTGCTGGAAGCTCCTGCAGTTTCCCTATCATTTTTCCGTGTGAGAACAACTGTTCCCAAGGATAGGGGGATACTTTTTATTTATCCTAACCACCCTTCTGTTTGTGAGATCAGCACACCCCAGCTTCAGTGGAGTGCTGATGGGATACTTTGTAAACCTTTTTTCACTTCTCATGTAACTTTTTAGTTACATTAACAAATCCATCTGAGTGGCTGGTGGCAGTGGATGTTTTCCTACCATTTTTGTGAAATGTACATTGTAGGCTGTATTCACAGCTGTTGTAAGGGACACATGGGACACCATTAACCCAAAATGGTTCCTGTCCTCTTTTTCCACCAACTCACAATGTTTTTTTCTTTCTTGGTCCTTCTTATTCCATGCAGGGTGGGGGAGGTCCATGTTTGTCTTTTGTCTTCACCGTGGTCCCTGTGAAGGCCCGCCCAAAGACGCTAGTGTCTCTGGGAGGACAGGAAACTGGGAGGTCACCATAACTCCCCAGGTCTTTGTCCTCCAGTGTGACTAATTGGATCCAGTTAAAACTGGATGCCATAGGTGGACTTTAGTAAAACTCCTGCACACTAGTTACATTGTTTGACCTTAGCTGATTTAAACAATCTGTTAGGTATGAAGATGGATGTCAAACTCCAGAATTACCAGACTCAAAAAACACCACTCTGTGCTCTTCAACTCTCACAGTTCATTTAGAACGGACTCCTTCAGGGGAAAGGTAACATGGATTACGCAGTGAGGAGAAGTATCTCTGCCAGAATGTGCCACAACAGAATCACAGGTTCACAATAACAACATTTTTCTTACAGCTAATTTCGTGTTTAGACTGTGAAGATACAGTGCAGACTATGTCCACAGTACCTAGCAAGTGTCCATGATGCGTCGGCTTTTTGTTAAGGCAGATTTGATTGTCTGTGACCCCCTGTTGAGAGCTGTACAACCAATACCCTTATGGTGGAACAGAAACCACCAGTCCAAAAAAAACCCTAGACCTCTCCTAAAGGTGGGTAAGGTGATAGAGCAGTCAGGCCTACTTCTCACTAAATTGACGCAGGCTGACATAAAGGTACAATTAACTTTTAGCTTCATAAGAACAACATGCCAATTGTTTTCAAATAGAGCATAGATGAAGAAAATTCCTTTTCATCCGAATGATAAACTTCTTGCTGAAAAGATAAATGCTGGTGAATTGACATTGGTATGTTACATTTGTAAAACAAATAGTCAGAGTATGCAAACTAATGTTGAATGAAAAAAGTTCTTCTTTCCCTAACAGCAGTACCTTTGCACAGTGCACTGTCATCTTATGCACAAATTTGCGGAAAGAAATCACTGTGATGTGATTATAAATGAAGGCCTATTCACTTTAATTGACACACAAATAAATCAGCGTATTTAACATCTTAGGAATTAGTCATATTGAGCTATTAGACAGCAAATAGCAGTGTCCTAATTTTGGCTTTGTTGACACTTTTTCTTGTCTTATTCTTTTCCATTCTTCAGTAAATCTAATACAAAGTAACTCTTGTTCAGCTTACCTAGGAAAAACAAGGAATGGGGAGAGCCCCAGGATATTATGAGATGGCAATCCGGAGACACAAACCACTTCTCCAGCAATCAAAAGCACACATTGAGCCCAGTATAATAAAAGGATGCCAGTTCAAGGCTTAGGAAATTACCCAGAGCTGATGAAATCTTAGTTGGTCACACAGTGGATAGACCTAGTATTCATGGGCAATTGGGCATCTGCCCGCTCCTGTGGACTCTGCCTGCTCTTGAAGCCACCATCTATTGAACTAAGGGAAGGCTTCAAAATGGGTCATCTCGTCTATTCATATTCATCATTAACTTGAAATGAGGCCTTAACATACAGAGTTCAAATAAAGCTGACCATTTTGTATGACATTATTTGGTGCTTAAAAATGATTTTGTCTATAACGTCCCAATTCTTAGGTTCAGAACGAAAAGGACACATGTTCTCAAATGGGGAATATAAAAAGAAACACAACATAGTATTTATTAATACTTTATAAATGATATAAATAATAACAATACAATCAATGTGTATCTTACAAACTCATGTCACATATGTCACATATGTCTAAATTCAGTGTGGTAGGGCCTCTCTGAAAATCTGTATTTTATTAAAATGAGATACTTCTGCTGAAGGTTATGGTAAACATTTTGCATTTAATTCTACATTGCCTAGTGCCACCCTTGCCACATGTCCCAAAATATGATAAACATATAAAATGAAGGAGTCCATCATTTTGGAGTGTCAGCTTCTTAATAGAATCAGTGGGAACATTCTACCAACTCAAAATCAGAATGTAATATGACATAACGTGGGGAAATAACTACAGCGTATAGGAGATGGAAGTCACAGTTGGTATAGGGAGGGCACTGTGATTCTGAAGGCTTCACAAAGGGCAACATCTCTAACTGGATGAACATTGAAGTGGATTGATATCATGCTATGGGGGAAACCATGGGTTTTGTCCAATTGGAGGCCTGAAGCAGATTCTTGTGGAAATACCACCAAACTCATCTACTATTACCACATGTGAATCATGCAGGCAGGAAAGGGCAGCATGAAACACAGCCATTTACACCATTTGTGTATTCGCCACTTTGTAGTTCCATTAAACTCCAATGCGGAAATGTGGTATTACTGCATGGGATAGACTTTATGGGTAATGCATTTGTCTAGAGTTGATTACCGTCACAAAAAAAGAAGGCTGTTTTCAAATATTTCAGTTGAAAAACTTGTCATTTGGCAGAGCAGTAAAAGATCTGGTATTCAGAAACATTGGATGTTTTGCAACTACCGCCACACCGATAATGAGCCCTGGCAGTTTTATTGAACAAGCATGATTTTATTAACATAACACTGCTGCAGTTTGTAGAGCACATGATGTTTACATGCTCTGTATATATAGTGTTTCACACATGTTTACACCAAAATACACATTTAAAAAAGCGTTCCTCTTACCTTGACACCAGCAAAGAATTCACTGCTCTCCATGCTCTGGCTTTGCACTTCTGGTTGTTCCAGAAAAAAACTAGAACAGCTGCAATAAATCTGTAAACACAAAAATATTATCCCATCTTTTACTTTGATATTATTTTGACCCAGACAGCTTTGCAGTGCTAAACAATTTTTATTTTTAAAAGTTGCATTTTCATAACCAAGGTGTTTTAAAAGTTAAAGTTTCAAAGTTTTACAAAACGTTTTCTGAAGCAAATCATTAACTTACTTAAGAATGATAGCAGGCAATAAGAAAAACAAAACCTGACAATGCGAAGAACAAAGCGCATGGTCTATAAAAGGTACGTGTGGGGATGGCATACAGGCTCGGACTGGCCGATACGTCAATAGAGCAATGTCCGAACCAAAACCACAAAATGCTAGTGTGGGGCAGTTTTCATGGTCAACATGGCCCACCTTTAGGGACCATTTGGGTCAGTTTGATAAGCTACTGCACCATGTGGCTAGTAATTTGATCAGTTTTACTAAATAAATATTCTTTAAAATGCACAATTTGCATCAAATTATACCTAAAACCTTCCCCATGGGGACTACTCAAACAGCCTACCACAAATGGAATGAATTGCCATTTGCAACTGTGGGCCACTTTTTCATTGGAGACCATTTTATGCCCCAGTCCGGCCCTGAAGGCATACGGGTCAGCGGCAATCTGATAACTATAAGTGGCACGAGCAGCAAACCTAGACATTGTAGGAGTAGGAATCTAGACTCTGCATTTCAACATCTAGACTCTGCATTTCAGCATTCACATTTAAGCGAGGGTTTGAATTTTAAATAGGGCTAAGAGTGTGAGACTCATTGCTGGACTTAAGAGTATAAGTTTCAGTCTGAATTAAATAGATGCCAATACACAGAGCACATAATAGAAACTGATCACTTTGCTCCATGATGTTATTTTAATGAACTGAATTGCACTTTAATATAATACTAACATGAATCTCATATACTAATTAAACCAGCCCCATTTAACGTGTAACAGATTCCCATAATAACATTTAGTGCAAATTAGTCCATGAAATAGGCTGGAAGCAGATTGAGCCAATGGATAATGCTCTGAAAATGGGAAAGAGAAATGATTTAAACGTGCAGGCTGGATCTCAATGTGAAGATCCGTTTCTAAAGACGTCTCATTGTATTGGAGCAGGAAGTGCAAGAAATATGTAGCAAGTTCTATTCAGCAATGCAGTTAGCACAATGAGAAGGCACAGAGGAAATCATGTGATGTTTTAGTTGGATGATCTGATCAAGAGGAGGTGATCTTGACTGACAACTGGTTTGATGAAAAGGGTTTGAGGCAGAGTTAGAGAGGCAGTCCTTTTCTTGCACTCACGGCCGGAAGAACAGAAAGCGGGTGCTGGGCTGACTGTCCCGTGGGCTGACTGTCTGCTGGGTTGGAAATCTTTAGAAGAGCTGCAAAGTCTCGGGCAACCTTAGCTGTGGATGACCCTGGTACACTGCCAAGCTGAGTCAGGGAATATCACCAGTTTAACCTAGGTAATTATCTGTTAATTGAGGTGCTGGTGAAGTGAATGATACTACGTAGCACAGATTAGATAATTCAGTTCATTTTTAGGCACTGCATAAGAGATTCAAATGTAAAAGTGCATTTAAAACTGTGTTTATATTTCTCAATGTTTTGCTGTTATTCAGATTGCATTTTTCCGGTCACGTTTTGTGCAAAGCCAAGGTTGATTTGCCAGAGCACTGCACATCCTCACGTTAGAGCGTTGAAAGTCATTGCAGGAAAATCTGTTCACATTGTGAATTACAACGTGGGTGTACGTGTAATTCTGTGTAACTTGCATATTTCTAGTTTATGATAAAGAACAAGTTTGAAAAGGTAATTTAGTTTCAGCGTATTTCTTTTGCATTAAGTCTCTCTCGTTTGACATGCATAGAGAGATAAATGTGCAGTAAGAAATATTTCTAAACAAAGCTAGCCGCAGTGAATTGTTTTACTTAGAGAGGCTGACTGAATGTGTTGTATTTCAATTGCATGCTTTACATATGTTGGAATACAGCCAAAAGGGCATCATCGTGATATTGTAAATAAAACATCAAAGGAGAGCATGAGACATTTATTCAGAGTGTATTTGTTTTTTGTTAGTGACCCCGGTGAAATAATTATTAGGCAGTATTCTAAAATTAGTCTCACCGCTATAAAAATACCACTATAGCAAAGTACAGGAAAATACCAAAACATGCTATATATAACCCCACAATATATCCTACAGCATTTAGTTGGCCATTAAAAAACAGATATTCAAATGTTTCAAGTGCAATTGCAAAGTAGACTCATAACAAAGTTTGTCCAAATCTTATCATGGAAACATAGAGAGTGTCTTTGTCGTTCCTGGATTATCGCTGCTGATTCTGGCCCCGCCTCTGGCTGTCGATGCAGAAAAGCCTGCGCCACATGAAGAGTGACCACGAAGGTAGACGGCTTTGCTACTCTGTTCATTTCTTAGACAGATTACGCAGATAAGGTATTATGTATAATTTGACATGCATTGCAATCTGAGTAATCCTCGTACTTTCACTGAGGTTGGAACTGGTGCTGGCTCACTGAAGGAGGCTATATATCTTTGGACATGGCTATCAGCATTGCTTCATAAAGTAAGATTGCAGCGTAATTTACCTGCTGTATTAGTCAAGGGCCACCCCATCTCTACCTTCAGCCAGCATTTTGGAATGGGAATTAACGGCTTGTCAGGGTAATAATACTAGTGCTGTAAATTCAACAATCAAAATTAACTCTTTACTGGAGATCTCTAACAATTTACAACATGAAGTGAAGAGTATTGAACATGGCATTACAGCTACTGATAAACTTACATCTGGTGCAAATGCTGCTATAAACTATCATAACTCATCAAACGTGCTTAGTTGGTTAAATCCGTCCAGTAACAACATCATTGACATATCGATCTCTAATTCCATCCTCTCCAATCCAAAGTTTTCCTCCGACGTGCAACTAGTTGTGATACTGAGATCAATCGTGGCTACCTGCACTGCCATACAAAATGAAAAAAAAGTGCATTTCGATCTATTAAAACAGATTGACAAATGAAGTATATGTCAAGGAATGCACTCTTTGTTGAATCACAGGTTGTCATGTCCTTTGGCGCCAGGCACATATAGAGATGTGAGCAGGAACACTTTATTTCAGTGCGAGTGCTTTTATTTTACAAGAACTTTCCAGGAGCTGAAAGCCTTTATTCCAGAGAACATCCTCATGTGCTGACTCATCGGGTGTGGTTCCCTAGGCCTGGTCTTCATGTGCTGACTCATGGGGTGTGGCAGGGTGCGGCAGGCAGGCTGGTGGGCGTGGCTTCAGAAGCTCCGCTTTATAAGCTGCTCCATCCTTAAGGCCGGTGCTTCGCATTACTGTGCACTCGCATGCAACGTGACGCTCATCGCCACTTGGACCAGTTTACTTACCTTTGAAACCAAGCGCTCTCCTGCATACTCACCTCCAGGAAACCAGTGCTTCATTAGTTCACCTGCAGACTCATCTCCTGACATCCAGTGATCTTGATCCCGATGCCGCAGCACTGCAATCCACATCCACGAACTCGGACCCGGTGAAGAAGAAGAAATACAAGGTTAGAACATCCGTCCTAGGGCGGTGCCGCATTTGAACCCTGCACGCCCCCTAGTTAAAACCTTACCAGCTACTGTACCGCTGAAGTTTTATTCCTCATTCCCTCCGGCTGTCGCCTCGAGCTCCGCAGCTTCTGCTGGGCTGGCAACATCACCTGCCAGGGAAGAAAGCAAAAGAGCAAACATCAAAAGTGGAACGGACAGCAATACAAGACAACAAACTTCACAATACAACAAAAACAGACGAGGAAAGACAAAGACAAACAGGAACACTTACTGTATAGTGGCCTTGTTGTAGCAGGACTGGACTACCACGTGCAAGGGACCAGTGAAGGAATTTGGTCCATATCATACAAGCGCCCCTGCCAGAAGCAGCAGGATGGAGTGCTTGCCAAAACTAATCAACAGGTGAGCTTTCCATTTCCAGAGACAGCACATCCCACGGAGCCCACGGTTTGGGAGAAGGGGTCTGGAAGGGGATCAGGCACACAAGCTGGCATACTCAAGCCCCCTATTTTCCAAGCAGGAGCAGTCCCGAGCAGTATCACTTATTACCACCAGCCACCACATAAGCACACCGGGCGAAGTTGGACCCGAGCGACCTAACCCCTGGGAAGGCTGCAACCGTGCCCCAACACCTCAGCAGAGACCAGGTGAGCATAACATAATGCAAAACCTCTTTGAATCTCTGCTTGGGCGTTATGGAAACTTCTGAAATGGACCAGTTGGCCCGATTAATGGGAGAGTTACGGGCTGAAGTACATGCCTCAAGACAGGAAACCAATGCCCGAAGGGGAATCTAATTGTGAACCGGGAGCGGACTGATGAACTAGCAAGGCAAATTCTCCAGGCACAGACAGGCCAGATCCCACTGCCGGGGTATGCCCCTCCTGCCGCGCCTCCACAGCCCATGCCAGGACAGGTGGTTCTTCCAGGGGGGGTTCCCCTGGACCCACCATAACGCTTCACAGGCATTCCAAATAAGTACGCCATATTTATGAATCAATATCACCTACATTTCTTGTGCAGACCTGGGGCATTCCCCAATGATCAAGCGAGAGTTGCATTTGTACTCTTATATTTGGGAGGTAGTGCAGCGGACTGGTCAATACCCTTGGTAAACCAGGATGATCCTTTGCTTCGAGACTTCGGAGGTTTCCAGCGTGAAATGGAGAAAATATTTGCACAGCATACTCAAGGGCGGGCTCTGGACAATGAACTGTTATCACTACGGCAGGGTAATCAAGACCTACTAACATATATCGCTTCCTTCAATCGTCTGATAGCACAAACTAACTGGACAGTGGATAAAAGAACTACGCTCTTTTACCGAGGCTAGGAGGGGAATTTAGAGACGTATTAGTCCAAGTAGTAAATCCTCCGGAAGGATGTGCTGAATACATCAAGCTGACAGTGCAGCTCGATCAAAAATTGCTGGATCGGAAGCTGGATAGGGCAAAGGCTGAGGGCCAGTCAGTCTACGTTTGACCCCGTGAGAATCAAACCAAATCACACGATCAGTCTGAGCCAATGCAAATCGGAGGCTTGCGGAGCCCACTCGACAAGGCAGAGAGGGAGAAAAGGAGACAGCAGGAGCTTTGTTTGTACTGTGGTAAGGCAGGTCACTACCTCCCAGAATGCCCGGTGAAAAAACCCAGGCAAGCAGTTGGAGCAACTGTCAAGGGTGAAGAAGAAGAACAGGAATCAGGAAACTCCAACGCTCAGCAATCGTAGGGGTCCACTTGTCAAGTGGTGAAAAGGAACCTATGCAGACCTCACATCTAGTCATCAATGTGCTAATGGTAAACCACAAGCAACTGTCGAAAATACATGCCTTGGAGGAATACATTGACAGTGGGGCTGTGTGAACTTACATGGACCAGGATCTGGCTACCCGGATAGGGCTTCCTCTCCAACAGAAGCAGGTTTCGGAAAACGTCACAGCAGTTGATGGATCTCAGCTGTCATCCAGCCCAGTGACGCATTACACCGAGAAGGTCACGCTTCTGTGTCAGGACGGTCACCAAGAGGACATCACCTTCGATCTCATCAGCGCTCCTCAGTTCCAGATGATATTGGGAATGCCCTGGCTGGAGACCCACAATCCTAGGATTGACTGGCGTAAACGAATTCTGACATTTCCCCAAGTCTGTGCCGACACCTGTTATAGCAAGGGATTCGCATTAAAAGGTCTTACCAACCCAGGTTCGTCGAAGAAAGAAACCATACTGGGCCTAACCAGTTCACTACCACCTGAATACCTGGATTACCAAGATGTCTTTCAAAAAGAGCAAGCGAAAACCCTACCTCCACACAGACCGTATGACTGCCAAATTTACCTGGTACCTGGAGCTCAAGTGCCCTGCAGCCGGATTACGCCTTAACAGAACAGGAAAACCAGTATCTAAAAACCTACCTCGATTCCAATTTTTCATGAATGATGTGCTCCGTGAACTGTTGGACATCTGCGCTCTTGTCTATATTAATGACATTCTTATCTATTCGACCACCAAGGAGGATCACGTCAACCATGTCCGGGCTGTTTTGGAGAAACTGCGGCAACACCGGCTATTTGCCAAATTGGAGAAATGCTTCTTTCATGTGACAGAGGTAGAATTCCTTGGCTTTATTCTGACACCACGGGGCGTACGCATGGACACGCGCAAGGTAGACGCTATCCTTTACTAGACCTCACCGACATCCATAAAGGGAGTACAGAGTGTACTCGGGTTCGCCAACTTTTATCGCTGGTTCATTCCCGGGTTCTCCCAGATCGTCCACCCAATCACCTCTTTACTACGGAAAAATAAACAATTTAATTGGTCCGCAGAGGCAGAGAAAGCCTTCCAGGAGCTAAAACAACACAAGTCCCAAAAACAAAGTCCCACAGGTCTGCTACATCCTTTAGAAGTACCCCCAGCACCTTGACATACGCTATCAATGGATTTTATTACAGACCTTCCCTCCTGTAACATATACAATTCCCAACTCGTTCTACTCTGGCTACCGTGCCTACCGTGCTTTTGGAACAGATTGTCCGGCTACACGGGTTCCCATCAATATTGATATCAGACCGAGGAACTCAGTTTGTCTCTGCATTCTGGAAAAGGTGTTGAAAAATTGACAGAATCGACCTCCGGTTATCTACAAGGCATCACCCCCAAACCAACGGCCAGACCGACGGACTAATCAGACCCTCGAGCAATACATAAGGTGTATGCTGCAACAAACCGAGGATATCTGGAAGGACATACTTTGGTTAGCAGAATACGCATATAACAACTCCATTCACACCAGTACAGGACAAAGCCCATTCTACATAGTGTACAGTCGACCTCCACAGACTTCCGTTTTTGACCCACTCGAACCATTAGAAATGCCCGCTGTAACGACCTTACAAAAAACCCACACCCAGGTTTTTAAGGAAGCAGCAGAGCATCTTGCCAGAGCCAAAGAGAAACATAAGCAGTTTGCAGATCGACACCAAAGGGAAGCTCCCACCTATCAAATTGGAGACAAGGTTTGGTTAGCATCTAAAAACATCCCCCTGAAAGGACCACGGGCGTTCCGTCCCAGATATCTGGGACCCTACACTCTCAAGGCTGTGAGCAACCCTGCGGCCATGAAATTAGAATTACCGTTCCACATGCAGATCCACCCGGTGTTTCATGTCTCCCTCCTAAAACTATTGAGACCAGGTACGCAAATCGATACTCCACCGGATCCCGAAATAGTTGAAGGAGAACTAGAATACAAAGTTGAAAGGATCCTAGACTCTAAGATGGTCCGGTCCAAGTTATACTACCTTATAGACTGGAAAGATTATGGACCCCAAGATCGGACCTCGAGCACAGTGAGCATATCCACGCTCCCTCTTAAATTCTCGCAGCACTTGGACAGCATTACACGGTGTCCAGAATCATTGGCGTTACGAAAAACCGGAAGTAAGCACAGAAATCAATCTCTGTATGGCAGATCAGTCTAATTTAACAGCAGTACAAGGCAGACACAGAGTAGCAATATAATTTACTTCTGAGTAAATATGGTGGGGCTCGTATAATGCCTTGCAACATTCAAGTGTCTTATTACTTAGCAACAGCACTCGAGTCATTAAACGTACGAGAAGAGTGGTATTTATCTAAGACTCTGAGTGCACAAAATATTTATAAACACAACTTTTCACGCAATTAAGTCAGGCTAAAAGATATATTTGTAACAGTACAGCACGAGGGCCAGCTAGCACACACTCGAATAGGATGCCAGCCAAACAAAATGGTTGTCAATAAGAAATGCACAAACAACACCTATGACACAGCTAGTTGTCCTGAAACCATGATGTTATTATTTTTACAGACACACTCCGTGATGACAACAATCAAAGTCATCAACAACACGGAATTTTGATTTGATCCGACAAGGCATAGGAAAATATCCAGTGGTGTACACGAGACATCTAAATCAAGGAATACTGCCCGGGACACAAATAAACAAGAACAGGTGCGCATGATACCCACACTGTTTGAGCAGACCAAGACAAGCAGGTAGATATACCCACCCCCATTTAAAAAAAACTTATTCATTTTTTAGATGTTATTATTCAACCAAAAAAAGGTTGGGATAAGAAAGACAACATCATGGTCCCCCTCTCCTTCTTACCAGTTCTGAGGAAAGCATGAGCACAACTACCACAACAAAAGTAGAGAATCTTCTCATTCTGGAAACATGAGAAGTGTCAACTTGATATGTGTATTGGAACAATAGCAACACTATAAGTCACCATAAATACTAACCCCTCTAACTGTGTATTTAGCATCCCACAAGAACATTGTATGATTGTACAATATACTGTATCTGTGTGGGTACCAAGAGAACTGTTCAGAAATTGGGCTTTTTATGTGTTAAAGAGTTTAAGAGCCTCTAGTAGGTGTATTTTAACAACTTGTGTTAAATAAAATTGGGATTTTGTTGAAACAAAACAGTGGTGATCTTCTAAATGAGAAATGCAGATTAATTTAGTAATCTGTCTGATGTGGTGTACTACATAACTATAAGTGTGAAAGGGAGGGGTAGCCTGGGTCCTTTTTCATTATATTTTCCACATTTCTCTCAGTACACCAAAATGCAAGATGTGATTGCGTAACAAGAACAAAAATAATAACAGTAAGTCAAAAGGGAAAAATAAAAACTCTAAGAAAAATCTTTATGCATCTTCTACTATGAAGTAGTCTCAGTCTCAGTAGTCTTGCAGCAACATCAGAACAGCACTCATTATAGAAGACTGAGGACAATAGCCTCGAGCTGAAGGAAACATGGATTAGTAAAAAGAAAAGATGAAGAAGAGGATGTCTTCCAACCATGAATGTGCCACCTTAGGCTGATGGGTTGTGAGACTAAGCCACCATCTAACATTGAGATGTCTCACACCACTCATTTGGATGATTCCATTTTGGCCACTATGAACAGTTTGGACGTTGAGGTGAGATGCCAGAAGTGCATCCTCCAACCAAATTACATTAGAAATAATGAATACAGCCCATAGTCAGCAGCATATCCAACTACGTATGATGATGATTAGGAGCATGGACCGCCCGTCAGTAACCTCCCCATTTGTTTTAACTTTTCTGGACATTTTCCATACAAATGAGAGCTCACCACTGAATTGAACATTGGTCTTAAATCTTTTGAATATTATTTCTCCCTTTAAAGTAATATAGAGACATTAGTTTTATTACAGGTTTGGTGGTATTTCTGTGGTAAATCCACCAAAATACCACCAAATGGAATTACCTTTACCATCACTTGGTCCTGCGGAGTTACTGTGGGATTAGAAGTGGTGGTAGGTAGGTGGTATAAGTGGCAATTTTTCATTGGACTCCATGGGGATTTTGGTGGAATTACAACTGGCGGTAATTTCACCAGCAGTAATTCGCTGATTTTTATGCTTTTTGGCGCTAATGTGGAAGATTTACCTACAGCATTTTTGGGGAGGAAAATCCTCTACCTTACCAATTAAAGTTGTAGTTTGGCGGTGCAGTCATTATTTGGCACCATTTTTACTCGCACTCGTAATGAGGCCCAATTGATTTTAGTGAACTTCGAAAGGACTGTCGTGAGGGCTATTGGTCCCATATACATTGTTTTTTTTCTCATACTGTCAACTTAATTATGAGCCAGTCTGCATCACTTTGTAAAAAAAGGTTATGTCTTTGAAAGAAGCAGCTTGAGTACTTGCTCGAATTCACCAGTTTATGCATCTCAACCCAGTAAGTTTAAAGCGCTGTGCAATGAAAAGTGGCATTCGCTTTGCACCTATCCCATCTACAATTCACCTCTTGTGGACTATACATTTACTTATCACTAGGATAGGTTCCCACTACTTCTGGGCTCAGGCAGAGAAATGTATTCCTAGCTCTTATATAGGTATTATCCTGGTCATGGAATACCAGTAAGATACCGGTAAGATAGCTCATAGGTTTAGCACTAACTGCTGTGATCTGTGCGTGATATGCAAGTTGCAGGTTCGAATCCCTGCAAGACCAACTTAGACTTTCATTTCTCTGAGGTTGATAAATGAGTACCAACTTTGGTTGGGTGATAGTGCATGCAAACATGTTCTATGTAAAGCACTTTGGCAACAGAACTATGTAAATAACACATCATTATCATAACCACAAGACAGTCTCACTACCCAACGAAAAGAAGGATATATAATTTTTTATAAAACTATGATATTCTGGTGTTGTAGGAGACCTAGCTTATAACAGAGGTTACACTTAACATTTATCATGTAATGATGCTCCCCACTCAGAAGAGTGCTCAAGTCAAGCTGAGGGGTGGTTTAAGTCATTTGTATAACATATCTTTTAGAACTATTGGAATGTAAAATGCACGAAATTAACTACAATGTTTTCTGTGGGAAGTAAGTGTCAATGAACATAATACAAAGTTAACGTTTTCAAGGCGTATGACCCCCGCAACCGCCACTCTCCCAGGAATCAGTATACAGACATAGTTACTCCAGGCAATAACACTTGTTGAATCATCTATGGATAAATGTGAAACCAAGATTTTAGTATGTCGTGATGTTAATGCTTATTGTGATGTTGCTGCTTTAAGACAAGAGAACCTGGTAGTGCAACATGGTAGGGAATTATGTTCACCTTGGTCCATCTATCAAACTGTAAAGTGAGAAAAATCGCTCAATTGTATGCGTAGTTTAGGATTGCACACTGTTCGTTGTAAGGGTGAATATTTAACTTTTTTATGCATAGACATGTCAAGTTGCAATAGTCATAGATCAGATCCCATTTTAGCTGGAGAGGCAATGATGGATTGGGTATCTTCCTTTAAAATCCATTCAAATACACTGAGTGATCATTCTCTCTTTGGCCTAGTTTTGGAGAGGACTGTTGGCATACATTAAGACCATCTACCAGGCTCACATGAAATCAATATCTAGGCAAACAGAATAGCTTGGAGATAATTTAATATTAATAGATTAAATAAGCATATAACGAATGATGGCTTTTGCACTGATGACCCACGGAAAGATGTTAATATAATAGTAAATTGGCTGAAGTGGCATACCAGTTTGTTATGAGTCACAATGCACTGGTGCATGTTAATGGACAAGAAATGCAAGATGTTAATAGTAAGCACTTAATCACCAAATCACAAGCACTTAATTGCCAAATAAAAGCCCTGAAAACAATATAAATATTTATCAGCATTTGCACCATTACATAATCAAAACGGTAAAGACAAAATATAGAAACTGGCAGATTATATACCAAACATTAAAAAAACAATGATAATAAAAGGTGTTGCTAGTCAATAAAAAACATATTTATTTTATGTTTTATTTGTGTTTGCCTTGAACATCAAACCTTTTACAGTAAACATTAGAAATATACAACCTCAACATTTCTTACAATGCATCATAATTATAATACAGATGAAATAGCAATTCATAAAATGTTATAATCAGTAATTCATCCTCAATTTGTCACCTGATTATTTTCCATTTTATGGACTTCTCTTAATGCCAGTCCTTTCACTTTGAAACAAACAGTTGCATAAATAACATATCAGTACGGTGAATAAACCTTGATGATTTCATTTACCATAAAACAATGTGTTTAAAAAGCTGTAGCAATAGCAAGAACAATTTGAGAACCATTCAGAAACGTATCCCACCACTCTTACCAGAGACTTGCACCTGTAACCCCGTAGACATTTTTCAAAATAAAGCGGTCTCAAATCTTGTAGACCTATACAGGTTATCAGGACATGTTCCAGAAATTAATTTGTGTCTGTTATTTACACAATCTGCGGTGCATAAGACGTCTTGTAGTTTTCACCCTAGAATCTCATTTGTGGGATATAGATTCAGCTGAAATCTCATATAGTTCTTTGTCCAAAAATCACTAGGAAACTTTAAGAGATACCAAGGCAATGTGTGTAGTTTTTTGTTCACCTTTCGAAATATAACAATATAATTTGTACCCATTACATCCTGTTCTCATGGTGACCCAAACACCTAGCAACAGTTTCTGTTTAATCTTTAGTGGGTTATTGCTTAAAGTCTCCACTGACAATCCCAACTCTTCAATAATTCCCAAACAACAGCCTTTCCAGGTTCTAAAGAAAGCCTCGCCTCCAGTTGTCCAAGAATCATAAAGTTAAGAATAGAGAGAACATTTGTTAGAGACCAGACAATTCTGAAAAAACAACACTATCTTCCAACTCACCCTAACCTTTAGAGATATTAGACCCAGTTCAAATCTTATTACTGAGATTGGCACTCCATTCGGTAAACATAAAACCTTTAGTCAAAAGAGGCCTTCCAACCTACTCCATGTAGAAGAATGCAAATTAAATATAACCTCGACGCCATAACTTAAAACAGGGACACATTTTGATTTGTAAGAATACAAGATTGGCATTATCGAGAATCTACCATATTTGAAATGTATCGAATGGGCCTGATCAGCTAAGCAAATCATTTTCTGTCTTCATATTTCAATTCCAGTATTTGTTTTTTCAGATATACAGAATAATTAAGTACATGATTCTACTTGTTCTGAAGTGCCACTACTCAGGTACTCATTTAGAAGTTCTTTTCTTCACTGCTGTACTAGAATTTGAAATTAAAATCTTACTTTTTGGTATTCTACAGGCATATTCCCTATCCAAGGAGGAAAACAATTAACATTATACAAAGAATCTCCAATGGCGGCAATACACAAATTAAACAATGAGGGTGCCAACATGCATCCCTGTTTAAGGCCTCAAAAAGTAGGACAGTTCTTGATAATATGCCTTCTTAGTTCAGACGAATTGGGTGGAAGTATCCAAGGCCTTCTGGGGCCAAAGGCCTCAATACCTTCAACTCTCTCTTCCTAAATATCTCCCTTATCAAGCTCTTCGCTCACCCACTTCCAACTCCCTCGGGGTCAGTCACTTCTCCAAGCAACGAGTTGGTGGTAGATCACTTTCTTCGGCCGGGGCCTCCCTCTGGAACAGACTCCCTGCCTCCCTGAAACTTGAGGAGAACCATCTCCGGTTCTGGAAGCACCTCAAAACATTTCTCTTTGCTTCTGCTTTTTCTCCTCCTCTCCTCTGCTGATTCCCTGGCTTATACTGAAACTGTACTGGTTTACCTGGCCACCCTCTGATCTCAGGCCCAGGTCCACCCCCGCCGTCAGTCGCACACCTGCACTCCCCTCCTGGAAACCCCCGCACTTGGGGACTGTTCTCTGTATCCCTACAGTCCTACCACTAGAACTTGACAGCTGATGCCTGCACTTACCCTTCTTCCGTGCACTTGCCACCTTCTGGCCATACTTAACTTTGTTATTTATTCTATTATCCCATGTATTGCACTGTCCCCTTCCCCTTTCCCCCCTGCACCTCCCCTTCCCTCCGTCCCATGCACTTGCACGATCTGAATGACACTTGGCCTAGTGGATGATTGTCTGTCTTCCCTCTTTTCCCCCTCCCTTGCCTCGTCGCGCCTTGAAACACTTATGTATAGGCGCGTTATAAATGCCATATCATATCATAGGTAGATTGCTTATAATTTCCCACAGATATGGAGGGCAGCCCTACTTCTGTAACTTATTCCATAATCAAGGCCTATCTATACTATCAAAGCAGAAGCAAAATCAATAAAAGCCAAGTACATGGAAGCACCCTGAAAAATGGCACGCTGTTTAATAAAATGTATAATATATCCATTTAATGAAGTATTTAACAATTCTGCAAATCCTGATTAGAACATATCAATCTTTTTACTAGATATGGCCCACCCGTTGAGCTGCCATCTTACCAGGGTTTCAAAAATCTTACCAGGGATATCCAGTAAGGCGATCGGCTGATAACATTTTGGATTAATCGTATCGCCTTTTTAAAAATGTGGACTATTACAGAGTTTTGCCAAAACGTTGGAATCAATTTATCATGCAGTACTCTCCAGACCGCTTACTATGAGAGATTAAATCCAACACCTCTTCTACTTCAACATGCAAATGCCAGGATATTGCACAGTTATTGTGGGCAAAGGTTTCAACAAGAGGGCCTTTCTTATATAACTTAGAAAAATCAGACACCAAAGATTTTCTAAAATTGGATTTAGCTGAATTAAAAGTTGAGGTTTGGAATAGTCTTCGATAAAATTCCAAAAGCCTGCAACATTCTTTGTGAACAAACAGGTTGGCAACATTTCAGCATCTTTTTGTAAAATCTAGGCCTTGTGATTATTTAACCAATTTTTGATATTTTTGTTTTAGCCTCTTAACTCCCAATGTATAGCTTATAATGTTCGCTCTGCTCAGATTACATATAGCAGCTCCTAACTGACACTTCTGGTTGAGGATTTCTGCATTAAAAACAAGTTTATGTTTAAAAATCACTTTCCCAGTACCTAACGTATTTTGGTAGACCTGTTTTAGCATTGGTACATACTGCAACAGCGACTCCAGAGTGCACATGTCAATATCTTGCTCATTATAACATGATAACAATTTGAGTTTTAAATTAAAAATATTTAAAGATGCAACATCTAAATAAGAGATTAATACAATTTCTGAAATGGACTGGGCAGCACACATTCAAGCACCTTATCGCACATCTGAAACTAAATTGGTATTGCCCATTCCCATTGCTCATTGCAGTTATGCCCCCAATATGAATATTTCTACTCTCATGAGGATATTAGTGTTTTGATTAAAAGGCTCAAACCCTGCCACGCCGCATGCCCCGGGGTACGACGCATTAGCAAACAGCACAAATAAAAAGAACCCCTTAACTTAGTCTCAACTCTTGAATGTGCTATATAAAATAATTTGTTGCAATCTTATAATCTCAGATTCTTGGAAACATACTTATTTATACAATTTTCCGAAAATGGCCCTTGTAAGGTGTTTGGGGGGCTTAGTAAAGTCTACCTATGGTAGGACTAGAGAGGACTCACTCTTAGATGTACGGGGCTTCACTGATAGCCTATGACTAAAAACGACTAAAAGTAATAAAGGTAAAATCACTGCCACCAGCCATTCAGGTAAACTTGCAATTGTAACAAAAATGTTACCAAGTAAGAAAGGGGATACATTGTATCCTCCATCACGCCACATAAATTGGGGTGGACTGGCTAACTTTTACAAAATGTAATCAAAATCGCACACATCACAATGTATCAAACAATCCCCCCCACTCCCCCTGGTTACTATTCAGTGTCACAAAAGAATGAAAAGCCATTTGCAATTCTGGTTTTCATTGGGGCCCAAGACAATGTTATGGCCCAGTCCGACCCTGTAATGCCAGCCACGTTCCACCTTCATGAGCGCACACACAGGGATACACAATGAGGTGTCTCTGAGCCCCTCTTCTAGTCGCACGCAGACACCACTCATCTTGGAAGAGCCCACCTGGGCAACAATATCAGAAATGGCAATGTGTGTGAAACACAAAGAATAGCCATGTTCGTAGCCACTTGCTGCCTGAACTGGGGCACATGTGACTACCAGTGAGCTTTTTAGTACTATGATGTAGGCGACATTTTATATGGCGTAGCAGATGCCAGCCATTGGTAGACGGTTAGCACAGCCCGTGCAGCCAAACATGTTTACTGAAGGTAATCCTGCACTGAATGGGCAAAATGTTCGGGTACGTAAACAGTGTCGAGCTTGTAAACACACGTGTTCTCGATGTCTTAATAACACATGTTTAACATATTTAGGATTTGATTTAAGCTCAGTGCCAAATGAAACAAGGTCCATGGTATACATCATGTCAGTCAGTTACATGTTTAAAAGTGTTCACAAAATGATAGTTTAATAAACTGTGCCGTGCTTTATGGCGCTGCTTTCGGGGTCATGCTCAGTTTATTAGCTTAATTGAACATAAAAGCATACTGTAATGATCATGGGGGCTAATAGCGTGACCTGGAGTTCAGGGATGAGAAGGGTTAACTGCCTGCCTAATGGGAAGCATAAACAGTCTACTAGGTTCATATGGGCTGTGGTATTCTGAAGGCAAATTAGCCCAAGATGAAAACAAATATGCACCACATGTTTTCATTATTAAAGGGGTCTTTATGATCCTTCAGTGCGTCTAGGAAGCTCTTTGTTGGTTTTGTGATTTTCAATATTGTACATGTATTCCCACAAGACAATAGTTTGCCTTATATTTCTTTCCTCGAGTAATTATAACTTTCTTACTTGTGACTTCTATTGGTAGTCAGAAGCCATACAGATGTGAAATTAGTAGTTTAGAGCCCTGCTCCCTGCGTGGGAATATTTCTCACAACTGTCAATGAATAATGTCTTTGGGTCAGATGTAGGGAAGGAGCTCTTAGGCAGAACGCCAGCGCTGTACTGAAAGGCAGGCCTTGCGATCATTGCTCTGCACTGTGAATAGAGATTAGCCATGGAACTGCAGAACGCCGTGGTTTGCAAGCAGGTGCGTGATTTGGCTTCAGACTCGAGAATCATAACGCAGATAATGAATGCCTCATTTATGAGTCATAATGATTGACAATCAAGAAGTGTTGAATTGTGCCCATCTTCCAGCTATTAGGCCGGCTACATGGTTGTGTGAGGAAAACCAATGCAGTGGGACTGCAAGAGGAAACACAGTCCCTCTACGTGATATTGCCAAAATAAGCATCAGGGCTTTTTGCCTCCGTCCCAAAGTGACTCAGTATTTTTTTAGAAAGTGTTTCTACTCATATTAGCCCACAGCTCATGACTTCGGAACGAGCCTTGGCAAAGCTGGTGCATTGTTGGGTGTGCCAGTTAGTAGGCTAGTGCGCAGTTATGCTTGTATGAGTGTGGTTGCAGGTGGTGTGATGGATGCATCTGTGGACATGGTTATGCGACTGCTCTGTGGTTGGCTGACTTGGTTAATAACGCTATATAGATGGATGCAGCAGTGAGCTAGTATGATTGTATAGGCAGATGGATGCGAGGGTGAACATGTTTGCATTGGCGTATGGCCGAGAGGGTAAATATGATCGCATGTGTGGATTGGTGGATGGGTGGGGTGCATATGGTTGGATTGATGTGTCTGTCAACATTTGTTTGTAGCAAATGGAAGTGTGTAGCGAGGCCAATCACCTTGAAACATACAAGCTCATTTTATCATGAATGACAATCAGCATGATAATACTGCTTGATGCTCTCCGACCCTCATCCATCCATCGGGACAGGATACACAAAGTTTCAGACGGAGATTGTACACTAGTTAGATTAGGGTACTCTTTGGTATTGGTACCTGTAATATGTTTTGCAGCGGCAAGTCGTTTGTGTGCCTGCTGTGGTCTTCTCATGAATGGGTAGGAGGAATTGTTTGTGCTCACATGTTTTGAAATGTGGTCTGTTTGTGTCATGGGACAATGTGTTATGTAAAGAAAAACGTACAATATAATATCGGTTCAGAAGAGTAATACATTAGGAAATGCAATGTCTGCATTGCAGGTCACCAAATGCACACATGGGCAATGTACAACGTTCAAGGATCGTTTAAACAAGGTGGGGGGAGGGGGGAGAGAGAACGACAGCCCACGATGTGGTGCAATGAACAATAAGGATCAGTCTTTGTGTTTAGTGGGCTAAATATTAAAGTTCCAGTTTTGCCAGAAGTGCCTGGGAATTGGGACCTCTATGCCCCCTTCCTGAGTGTCTGTTTAATTTAAAAATCCCTTCCCAGATTTGGGGAGAGGGAGTGATCACTTGACTGTGGTTAAGTATAAAGTAATTTCCATGGATTTAAATAGGGTAAAATCATGTCCACCATGCCTGTTCCCTACAGATATGTGATTCACAGAGCGTTTTTCAATGGGATTGCACCATTATTATTATTTTTCTTTACAACCCTGATGACCTGTTACTCCTGGAGGCAAACACTGATCAGATCACAACAAGTATTATCCTCGCTCAAGGAGGACTGTGCCAACAGTGACCTTACTGCGAACCATAAGAAGTCCAACACAACGAGAATAAGAGGGAGCAGAAAGTTGAGTGTGTTCTGTGATCACAAGGAGAGTCTGTGTGTTTTGGATATGCCATTAACTCTAGAGATTTCTTTAAACCATTCTTCCACTGAAAAGAAGTGTAATCAACTAACTAGTTCTCTGAGCAGATTGTGCGCCAAGTCTGATGAATGGAGCAGCCTACTTTTTGGAAAAATGATATGATTGGAGGGTGATCCACCTTCTTACTGTGCATAACAGAAATTCTGTGCTCAAGGCGCTAGTTAAAGCGGTCTTCACTGGGAAGAACATTTCCGAAAAGTTATTTTGGATTAAGAAAAGGCACCACCTGATTTGACAGTGGTTTTGATCGGGGTCCCTAGATTCTCTGACCTTGCATGCATATTTATGCTTCTGAAATAAACATTTGGAGCATGAGCAATCGACTTAAGAATGTGCTGTTTTCTACCCAATTCAAGAATTGAAATTGTTCACTAAAAATCCAGCTGGTTGAATCAAACAAGTGTCCCCTTGTGGAGTCTCTTCCCTGAGAATTATGTGCCAGAATAGAATACCTATAAAGTCTAAAATAATTACAGAAGTAACAGGTTGGCAAATAATGCATTGTCTAAGGGCTATGTTAAATCAGAAGTAACGGATCCCCATGTCAGCAATTAATCCCGGGTAAGCAAATGATCAGCTTTTTAGATTCAATTAGTGAGGCATTTGGCTTTGCACTTGTGGGAAAAAATACCATATGGGATCTGCTTCTGGCCACTGGGTGGAAACATTAACACTTGGGGCCTGATTTACAAAAGTGTTTTATAATTGTGCAATTCCATTGAAAAATACTTTTATAAATCAGCCTATGCAGTTTCAATGTATGAAAATGAGTATAAAAATAATTTGATTTCTGTCTGTAAACCTGGTTAACATTGGATGGCACTGCAACAGAGACTAGGGGCTATTTCCAAGTCTGGCGGGCCGGAAATAAGGGTGCCAGTAGCAATGTACTGGTACCCTTTCTGGACTGCGAGACTACGAGATTGCCTGCAGGGTCCAGATCTCCTGGCAGGTTTGACCTGCCAGGCGTACCGGCCCCTGCAGGCATGGTTTTCACAGACGATCCAGTACCATTAGCAATGGTGCCGGTGCTTTCGTGTCCCCATTCCTGTGGAGTCCTATGGTACTGGAATGGGGACTTACAGTTTCTGCCACCTGACATCCTGGCCCATTTCCAGAAGTTGTTGTTGGGTACAACACACTTCCTCCAATATGACATTTCACTCAAGGGCCCACTTCATCAAGATCTCACAAGTTTTGCTTAACAGCCCATTATTCAAATTACACAATGTGTGTGTAAAGCTCCTGTTCCAAGGGCTGGAATGGGGGTAACGGCCCGGCAGCCCAAGTTAACGGCCTGAGCGAAGCGAGGGCCATTAACGAGGGCTCTGGGTCATTTCGCACCCTTTACTACCAAAGCGGTAAGCCGTGGTGCTAAAAAAAGTATGTTTCTTTGTTCAACGGGACGTGTGCGCTATCCCGTTATACGAAGGAAAATTCTTTACAAAGATAGCTGCCATGGAACGGGAAGGCAGGGCTCCATACAGAGCCCCTCTTCCCTTTCCAATGCAGCCTGCGGAAGGCAAGGGGAATGAGCGGATGCGGCGGCGGAACCTGCCACAAACCGGAATAAGGCAAGTAGGGGTGAGGGATGGAGAAAAAAAATAAGGGGACGGAGAGTGGGGGGAAGATGGCAGCGGAGGGAGCCAGCCGTCAGGCGGCATGGAACAGAGGCTTGCACCGGCTGCTCAAGCCTGCGTTTCTAGCCATTTGATTGGCTTGCTACCCCCACCAGGGTGCTAGTAAGGATTTTGGAGGTGGACTAATCACTCTCTTGAAGAGTAGTAGCATGTTCCATATCATTCACACCTAGAAACACTTGTGTACAGGCACGTTATAAATTACATATCATATCATATCATTCGGCTTTTCAAGGACAAGAGACCTAGCTCATACTGAACAGCCATTAATGGAACACAATTAGATAGACAATATCTTCTGCCACAATCTACCTTCAAAACTGTACAAGGATTCCTTATTAAACGATAGCATTGTCTCAAAGCCATAGATCGACCTTGGAACCATATCCTGTAATACTTGATTGCTGATAGCAAAGAAAACCTCCCTTATTGTTATTATTTTTTGATCATGTGTATAAAACAATCCACTTTTAGTTGAAGGGAGTTGTTAACATCCACATGTCATCATCTTCTCTGGATCAAAGTATCTCAAGTGGCCAGTGATCTCACCAGGTATATACTCCAATGTCCATTTAAATCAAAATGTTCTCTTATTTGAGGGGAGAAATATTCTTCATTTTCGTTTTGGTTTTTATTAATTTTAAGGTCATTATACACTGCATAATTATGCAATGCTACCAGCATTTTCTGCAAGCCAATTTGGGTGTGATCTAAGATTAGGAATATCATCAGCGTATGCTAATCATTTTATTTAAGTGTCACCCAGTGGCGGGACCCTAATGTTTAACCATCTTTGACTTAGAACAGATACATCACTGTTAAACAGACAGGGGGCCAACATGCACCCCTGTCTCAACCCTCCATGTGTAGGTATCATCTGATACATTTCCTACCAGTTCCAACCAGACCTGTATAAATGGGCTTGAATGCAAGTAGAGCAGGATATTTAACAGGCCATTTTTGCACATAATCTGTCCCAGTTTACTAGGTCAAAAGCATTGGAGAAAGCCCAGAAAATGATCTCAAGAGTGCGGGCTTGTGTAAATATGTTGAACAATCTTCACAATCTTAGAATTAGTATTGCAAACATTTATACAAAAACCTGACTGCTTTCTGGTGAGACAACCAACCTCATACTTCCACCTCTCTTAGAATCAAAGAGGAACAAAATGTACTTTCCACGTCTAACAATGTTATTGGTTGATAATTGATCAGGTCTATATGATTTCCCTTCTTCTAGATGTGCACAATGTACTATAATTTCCAGGAATCTAGCGTTTACAATACATACAATACAATGGCCCAAAATGATGGATTTACTTCCAAGGTATGATTTGATAAACCATTAGGGCCCAGAGCTCTCGAGTTACTTTTTTTTTCTTTTAATGTTTTATTGGTTTTAAAAGCAAAACACTAAATAAATCTATAACAATAACATGTTACATGACCATGTTTAATACAAAAAACCTTTAACATTACAGCTCAAACATTACAGCTCAATCATCATCCTTCTTCCATTAACCATCGGTTTTTAAAAGAAAGAAGAGGGCCACCAACCCCCCTTCATCCTAATCCTTTGCTGACAACAAGAATTCCAGCATTTTCATTGTGGCAATCACCAATTACGTTTGCTCACCTATCAATACCCATTTCCACCACTCTATAGGACTCAATGTGGTAATTTCCCCCATATGACCTTTCAGGAAGAAAGACCGAACTTGGAATAACAATTTGCAAACCATTATCAGATGCATTTGACCTTCCACCATTTCAGGTTGCTTACAAAATCTGCACCATGGGTTTAAGACCCCCAGCAGCTTCCTCCTCCACTGGACTTCCCTTGTGTACAGGATGTTTAAATTACCTCTTAAAAAGAGGTTGAGTATCTTCTGGGAGGGAAATTTCTGCAGATAGTTAGGGAGCTCATTCATACCCTTTCCATCTTCAATGGTCAAATTAACCCTGCTTATCTTTACCGCAGCAATCTCTGGTATCAATCCAGTCCCAAGTCTGGAGCTTTTTCTTCATCTTACAGGGGTTTGTTGTTAGATCTCCAATCACAATATCCCTCCCCTTCAGAATTTTCTCTACTTTCTCTTTCCAACAGCTCAAATATTGGTCACGAATCTCAGAATGCCCTTTCAGTAATTCAAAAGGGTGAGTACTAGGAGTTTTAATGCATTCAATGCATTAGCAATATAATGCCACTGTCTTCCATACCATCATGGACTACAGAGATTGTAATTTCAATTCTTGCCTTATCACACATATTGGCAGGCTGTTTGGAAACCGCAAGACTTTCCGCCAGAACAGGCCCTCAAGTTTATCCCACACCGAAAAAAGGCAAATGGAGGATCGCTTATGCTCCATAAGTTAATATTTGAGCCACTTTCTGCTTATAAAAAGCAATTATTGGTATTAGCGTAAATCTCCCATACTTCTCCTGAACGGTCCGCCCCTGATCTTTTTCTTTTGATGAAGAGGAGCATATCCTCGAAATCAAAATGAAGGTCCCATTTATTACTTAGCTGTCGGGTCTCCAGCTCAGTGAACATGGATCTACGATAGTATAGATTGCCAAAACGCAATCTCAATGTCTCCTTCTGCATCTCAAGTTGATTACATTCCATATAATTAATTATCAACCCAAAATTCCTCTCCTGATTTGCAGTAATCGCTCATATCATAAGTTCAGCATATTTCTAAAACATATATGATGATGTTGAATTATCCAGTTTGTGTATCTCTGTTTACAAAATTTAAGCAGTTGGACTTTGTCTGCTTGGTTAACTATGGAAGATTTGATATTTCTCAGCTCTCTTCTCATTTCGCTTTTTTCATAAAAACCTTTTAATCAAATATATGACAGTGCACTTTTTGTTTATTTTAGACTTTAGTACCAGTCATCTTTTCTCTCAAAAAGATATTCATCATTTGTTGTAAACGTACACAATGTAACTGGTCCGCACTTAGCCTTTCTACACACTTACCCAAGCAGATTTTACATGTTTTAACATTGATAGAGTTCCATATAATGTGATTCCCTGTGGGATTAGTGATAACATCCTCAGTTCCCATAGCTGCTGAAACACCCACATTCAATGAAAATGTCTAAGCTCTGTTGATTCAACCCTAAAACACCCCAATGTATGGAATATATTAGAATGTTCACACATATAATCTCCAACAGTAGCATCTCTCTAACCACCTTGATAGAATTTTTAGAGAAATCAGGTTGACCCGTTTACCATCAACTCAATGTCGCTTGAGGTAATTAATTTCAGCCTTGGAATGTCGTAAAACAGAGCCAATATGTTAGATCAGTTTAATAGAGGCTTGTTTCTGTCCTGCAGTATATACTCCACAACCACTCTAGGGGACATATTTTTTTTTACTTTAGAAGCCCATGATTTGTTGGGGCGAGACCACATGTTCTCCCTGTTATGTCGAACTAAAGTGGGGGCACTCTCTGACTGTCTTTGTTGAGGCATGTTAAGCGGCAGCACCTCTTCCTTAATTAAGTCTTCCAAGTTTTGTCATTTCTCAAATTGTGTTAGAAGTTTCATTGAATTTGACTGATATACTTCTTTTGGAGGCGGGATTTGTGATGTGGTCTCAACAGTCTGCCTACATACAATGCCAGCCAACACAGTCACTTCAGGATGCCTTTTCCTATCTTCTGGCACCAGCAGATCATTATTGTGTTCTCTTGGAGACCCAGATGGGTATTATTCATGGCAGAAATGTCACTCCTGGTGTACCCCATGGGTAGTGAGGACTTTTGTAATGTACCTCTTATTTTCCCCTAGTCAGCTTTTTCAACTCCTGAGAGGAACCACCTGCAGGTCTACCCCATGCTTCACGAAGTGTTAGAGTTTGCAAACATTTCATTGAGGTTCACCCTCCTCTGATTTCTTGTTTTATTTCCTTGATTAGCTTTAGGGAGCTGGTTAAGGACCTCTTCTGTAGGTGATGCAACTCCTATTAAGTCACATAAGTCCTTTATCACATCTTCCATGTGATTAATAGGAGGTTCATTCGACCTTCTTACGCAGTCAACCACCATACCGCCCTCAGACTCGGATGAAAATTATAGATTTGTCATCCTCTATTGTTAGTTCAATCTGTGTTCCTTTATTAATTCATTCTCAGAGTCCCATAAGTCTGTAATAACCAGTATGGAGTCTAAGCTAGCCGAAATATCATAAGGCGTGTAGTGTGTTTCACTTAAAGTTGAATGATATCATACAGCTTCACAATAAAAGTAATGGGGGAACCTTCCCCATTCCCATCAACTGCATGAGTATCAAGAGCCAGCTGTGGGACAGAAACTCTGTCAGCTGCTCATGGAAGCTTCCAGTGGACACTGTATAGTTTCATAGAGCGATACATCCTTGCCAAGCAGTCTTCTAGAAGGGGCTTTATTACTAAAAAAGTCAGTTATGTTTTCCGACATTGTAAAGCCATTTTAGCAGAGGCTCTACCATCTCTTCTGGAGGAGCTGGACTACCTCCCCACCCCCTCCTGACTGAGGTGTTTCCTCTAACATTTTGTCCTCTCCAGCGTTCATATTGTTACTTCTTAAATTATGCATTGGTCGGCCATAAACAGGAGAATCTGCCTCAAATGTCCCGGTGGAGTCCACCGGCTCCACAATCTCTCAACTGCGGGCAGCTGCACTCAACATGCTGCACTCCACAACAGCACACTTTGTGCAAGCAGTTTATTAAGGGGTCCAGTGTCACTGGCAAATCGTTCTCTGCTGCAACCATGCACGATAACTACATTAAACGTGTTGCACTCTGCGACGGCGATTCACTCCTAAGCTCCTTTCTTATGGCATCCGGTGTTGCTGCCAAATTGCTCCCTGCTGCAACAATCTGCAATAACTGCACACAAGTGCGCTCAATGAGCTGCACTCCACCATCACCCACATGTATGCACTTGCACAAGCCATCCCAAATAAAATATGAATGAACACATCATCGAAGTGCTATCAAGTACCCACTCTTCAATCGTTAATCCAATTTTATAGGACGCTGGTGAATATGGAAACTGGAACAGATGAGATTGTTTAGTTTCATTAAATGGAAATTGAAAAGGGACCATTAAAGACACCTTTGTTAATTCTCTTCTTCTGATAATCATATTTTAATTAATGTAGGTGGTCAGCAAATTAACTCCATCAGCATGATGGACTAGAAATGCTTCTAGAGCTCTCATATGGAAATGTTGCTGCTCATATGATAGATGAGGCGTAGAGTGAGTACTGTACAGCGAAGACAATCGGGTGTGAAGGAGATTCTGCTAACAGGCTGAAGCTAACATCACCAGCTGGATGTCCCCATGTGCTCCCAAAACATATCAAAGTGCTTGCATTCTCTCTTTACTGGGGTCACTTTAATGAAGAAATGACATCATGACTGGCAATGCTGATCAGGTCAATCATAGGCCAGCAGGCCATTACCACACCGAGTTTATCACCATGCCACACATTGCTCAAGCCAGGAAGATGGTATTATAAACAGTTTATGTTGTCAATTTCTTCCGAGTATCTGGTGCATGTCACTGTTATGAGGCACTTTGCAGCACACAGCTTGGACAGAAGACTTGGTATCCAATGGTGATCACTGGCATCCCATCAATGGGCAAGTAATCTTCAAATATGGGAGGTAACAGAATGCATGCAATTGTCATTTTCTCTGGTCCAGCAAATGATACGTTGATCTTGAGATACTATGTCATTGCAAGGCAACTACATTCCTGCACCTACAGGGACATATGGCCATTGGTAAATAGAAGTGGGTAAACTGTGGCAATAGGACGCTAAAGAGCAAATTGCTAGCTGGAGCTTGAAATGTGGGTGGTGGAATTTAGTGAGCGCATGGATTCTAAGGGTTCCCCTTACACAGAACTGAATGTGTGTATCATCCCAATAGGATCCTTTGCTCTGAAACCACTGTTATAAATGCTGCACAGCTGACATTTAACAGCCGGAAAAACACACAGAACATATGTTCATAATAGTAAAGTCCCACGTAAGTGCCTGGATCACACAGATGTGTGTCCCAGCAGCGGTAGGAAACATTTTCTTTTTGCAAATTTCCCTTTATAGTTTCCTTCTGTGTAGTGTTGCTGGGTGCACCTAGAGCTTCCCATCCATTGTTTCTTTATTTTTCTGACTAGCTCCTAAAGTTAGCAGGGCAAGGGGATTCTTTTGATCCCTTTGGTGGTTTATTTTGCGAGATGAGCACACCCCACCTTAAGTGAAGTGCTAAGGGGAGACAATGTACCACTTTTCTCGCCTCTCAAATAACTTTGTGTTACTGTGACAGGTCCATCTGTTCAGGCTAGTGGCAGTGTACCTTTTGCATGACATTTTGTGAACTTGTATTGCAGGTTGTCTTAGCAGCTGAAGTATGGGACATAAGGGACACAATCTACCCAAAATGGTGGTTTTACCTTTATAAGTCCTGAACACGATGACTTGGCCTTTCTGAGTCCTTCTTCTACCTATCTGTGTGGGGGATCTGGATGAGGAGGATTCTCGTGTCACTTTGTCTTCACCGGGCTTCCCAAGGAAAGCCTTGGAAGGGTCTCTGAATGCCGTGCAGGACAGGAACTGGGGGAGGTGATCAGAGCTCCCCCGTCCTTTGTCCTGCAGTGTGCCTGACCAAAACCAGTGCCTGACCAAAACCAGTGCAGACTGGGAGGCTGGCTGTCCCCATTGGACAGCCATCCCCAAGTTTGAATGGTGTATAGGACATGATTAGGGGACTCAGCCAGTGTTCCAGGATACATTCTGAGGTCCTAGAGCTGAAACTAAGAGTCAATCAATGGGAAAGATGTTTCCAAAGAAGAAGGATGAAGCAAAACACCACCAGTAACTTCCAACAACCGCCAGAGCCTGTTGAATCACTGCTGCTGTCTTGACCTCCTCCTTCTGAGTGACAGGGAAGAGCCGAAGAGGATGACTTGCTCTCATGGACTGGTGGGCCTAATCAGTCCCAAGACGAACTACAATTTGTGCCATCCCTGGAAGAGCTCTGACCGCCAAGGCCTGCAAACTACCAACAGTGACACCTCTGAAATTTGAGTGACTCATACCAGATAGGGACGGGCTCGTAAAACAGGCTGGCATCAAAGTTGTCAAAAGTTATAAAGAGTTTAAAAAGTTTACACATATTGGGCCTCATTACGGAAATTCTGGCAGGATACCGCCAGACTCGTATTACCATTCTGCCTCCATGATTGCCGGAATCACTGGGGCATTACAACCCCAGTGACCCGGTAATTCCAGAAGCGGAATTCAGTACATCCCCATAGGACTCAATGGGAATGGGGAAGTGGAAACACCGGCACCATGCTGTAATGGTGCCGGTGTTTCCATGTCTGCCTGCAGGAGGGTGGTGTTAAACCCGCCAGATCAGACCTGGAGGGAGTGACACCTCCCGCCTGCAGGACTTTTAATCAGCCGGTCTGGAAAGAACAGTGGTGGCGGATTTACCACCACCGTTCTTTCTGGACCGGCTGCCTCATAATGAGGCCCATTGTTTTTTTATTTGCTTGCTTATGTGATATGTTACCCTAAAAGTTATTCTAAGACTACTTACCTGGGGTTTATCTATCCTAAGAATATTGTGTTTGTATACTGTAAACATATGTTTTTCTACTTACCTGAGCTTAGACGTACAGTGTGCTTCTAAGTGTATAATATCTATTTTTATATTCACTGCAAAAAAAACTTTGTTAAAGGGATGTTATGGTTAAGTTGCACTAATAAAAACCTATGCAATTCAATAAAAAAACCTTGTTAAAAGGACGTTATGGTTACAAATAAAAGCAAAAAACCCCTGAAAGTCGCCAGTTATGGTAAGCTAAGGAACCATAACTCGCACCATCTACGTGCATCTACGTGCACTGACACCCAGGACATGAAAGATGACATCATTAATATAATTTTGGCGTTCCCGTTTGAAGAAAACAAATCCTTTTCCAAGATGGCCACCATGGAACGAGGAGGCGGGTGTTGCATAGAAACCCTTTTTCGCTTTCCAATATAGCTGGCAGTACATAATGTTTGAAAAAATTTGCGTAGAGAAGGCAAAGCAGTACGCTTTTTACGTCTGTACAAAACACTAACAAAGTTTTTGAAGTGAAGCACAATTACGTCAGAAATAGTGAAAGAAGACCATTGCCACTCACCTTTAGACACATAATTTTGTAAGTGTCACAGGTCGAAAGGTTTGAAGATGTGTCCAGTGGGAGGGAGTAAGCATGTATTTTTTTACAAACATTTTTTTTGTTCAGCATACATTTGTAGTACACCTTATCTCATTTTTGCTCTTTTAGAAAGATTTCAAATGTGACAACATAGCGTGTGGAGCCTGAACTAATCTTGGTCATTGGGGCATCTGGGTGACAGAAATTGGCCTGACGGCAAGAAAGCATATTAGATGGGTCTGACCCTTGAGTACCCAAGTGGAATGCAAAACCGTTCAAGGTAATGCATCGTGCCAGCGTATGGAAATGTGTAATGAATATGCTGGGATCTTCAAGGGCATTGACACATTTCGAAGTACAAGAGCACATTTTTAAATAAAAAAAAAACACTAACATGAAAGAATTAGTATCGTAGTTTTATTTCAAAATACACTGTGCGAAATCGTCGCCTTATTCCCATTTGCATAGAAATTGAAAGTTTGTGTCTGTACTGGACAATGAAATTGGTAATGTTGATGGTGTCATTGTTGTTTTGGAACACAGAAAGAATGCGTTGTCGGCACTGTAGTTGTTGTCCTCTCACAATCATTGGCAATATGAAATGAATCGCTGTGATGTACTGCATCAGAAAGGATGTTAGGTTATTGAAAATGTTATGTTACTGGGCACGTTGTTGTTTACCAAGACGGAAACTGTGCGTTGTCGGCACAGTAGTTATTTCCTCACACATTCATTTGCAGGACTACGTCAATCGCTGTGACTATGATACCAGAAAGGATGGTATGTTACTTCTTATTGCGACAGCTGCGTATGGGCATAGAGGTCCAATGCGGTCATCCCATTCAATAATGATGGACAGACAACCAGTAACGAAAAGTTGCATTTGACGGTTAAAGTAACCATCACTAGGACGTTGAAAGCAGTGACAATCGCAATAGGGAAGGAAATAGCTGAGTGAAAAGAAAAAAAATATATATCAATACGAAACCTTTACAAAAAGGAAAGGTGCAACACATAACATTTGTAATAAATAGTAATGTTAGAGGGGGAATTGTAGAACGAACATACAAATGGCAACAATGTGCAATCTGCATAATGGATAAAAAAATTGCAAAGGCACAGAAATGTCGTATTTCAATGGAAGGACATGTAGTGACATCCTACAGACGGTGCCAATATGCATTTTGCATAAAGGTGGTATGGCAACAGTAATATTAAAATTGTTGTATGGTAGTAGCTAAGCGACACAGGGGAAATGCAACAGGTAGCAGTAGGCAACCCATGCAGAAATCAAAGTTGTAACACATAACATTTGAAGTACAAAAAAATGCTATGATTGCAAATGTGAAGCCATTTTTTAAACTGCGAGAATGTGCAATCTGCATAATGGGAACAAAAATTGCAGCTGCACAGAAACCTTGTATTTCATTAGTAAGAGTACAATTTTTGTTTTGGGAAATTAACAAGGTAATGGCAGTTTGCGGTACAGGCGTCAAAAAGAAACTTACATTATGAGTCCTGGCTCCATTGCGTCTGCTACAGGCAGAGAGTAGGTTGTTTGCTGGAAACCTTCTTCGGGAACTGATATTTCATGTGTCGTACAAAGGTTTCTGAAGGATAACATTATCAAAGGGTATGTGGTTCAAACGGTGACTCCCTGCATTCTTTCTGTTGCTTCCATGTACCTCAAGGTGAAAAAACAACAGACCCTTATGGGTTTTGAGACATCAGCAGCCATACAGAGCGTGTACTGCAAAAATGAAACCTAGTGACCTTCACTCAGAATGGAAATACATGTTCTTTTTGCAACAACATATCATCAGGCATTCTTGAGAAACGTTATTCCCATACACGAGCAGAAGCGCTGTGTGTACGAAACAGTGCAGGTGGCTGCCTCAGATTGGAAAATGTAGGACAGCAGTCTGACCGCAGGACTGTTGTTTATGTCCTGTTACATAGACGCTGTAAGACCTTGTTGCACATTGACTACCAAGTTGCACTTTACGGTATGACTGTGGCAACATGAATAAACCACTGTTTGACTTGCTGCTGCCACATGTGAATAACACTCACCTTTTGACACAGTGTCCCATAAGTGTATCTTTGTGGCGATGTCCGCGTACAACAGAAAACGAAATGAACATGGCGGATGTATCGAAAGAAGGAGGCGCTCTGGACGCTGTGGCGGAACCAATCGGTGAAAGCGCAACTTGTTTGCGTGCAGCACGCCACAGATTAGCCAATTGAAAACTTCTACACGGAGCGAACAAGGAAATGTGTCCGCAAAGCGGACATAGATATCACAAAAAATTTAGTGAAAATCCGTGCAGCGGTCTGGCCTGTAGCCGTGCGCAAAGTTTTTCCCCCATTCAGTCTATGGGAAAGAAAGACAGTTTGGGACCCCCCCTATAACCTTTTCACCCCAGCACCAAACATTACCAAACTTTGCAAAAAAATTCAGAGTGGCCCATATACTTTTGCAAACTTTGGCGAGGATTCGTCCAGGGGGAGAAAAGTTATAAGCTGCCCAAAAAGTGCTCTTCTTATGGAAACAGCAACTTAACCATAACTACATGGCCACTGCCGTGGCCATGTAATTCCTCTACAGTGTATAGTGTTTTCCTTGAACCTTGGACTAAGTATCTTTATAAAATCCTCTAACAGCAAGGCTTTCTGCTCAAACCCTTTTTCCAGTCTTCTCCTATAAATTATAGAATGTCCTGTGTCCAATATCTTGCACACTCACCCCTAGCACACCCGTGCCTACCTTGACACATGGTTTCTTTAGGATCTCCCGTGTGCCAACATAATGACTCTCAGAGTTATTGGACGAATTGCAGCAACTTTCGTTATGGGCTCGTTAATATGAATGTTGTGCTGCGGGACTAGCATGACATAACTTAGCAAAAACCTACTTTGTGTTTAGCTTCTGAGCCCTTCCACCATTTGTGGTGCTTTGTGTGGTTTTGTGGGCTTGGATGAAGGTTGGGAAAGGTTGGAAAAAGGTTGTGTAAATGAAACCATAACAACATCTCTGCATTAGTTTGCAGTGCACAATAATGAGAACACAAAAAATGTGTCATCCGATCCAGGCAATCCTACCTAAAATATGTCCCAGGTTCTGTATTACGCTCACTTACACAATGCAAGATGGGGCAAAACTAAACATTATTCTGATTATGTTTTCAGTTCCTACTACACACACACCTTTATTTATTAGTTTTGTGCTTGTGTGTTTTTGAGATTCGCTTATTGAGTCACAGTCACATATGATCACTTTCAGTAACATTGTTTCCATGTATTGTTGTCTTCATTTTGCTTTACTATGAAACACAGACAGTTTAATTGCTCTGTTACATGTCACACTGTATTTTTTGTATTTGTTTATTATTTATATCACACACCGAACCCTGAGGTAACTGGGCGTTTTAGAATCTTTGGGCTACATACATATGACGCAGTAAATAGTGACAAGTACATAATAAAAAACAAGATTGGCGACCTCATTACAGTTGGTTCAGGCAAGCATAGGCAATTGTGCAAAGTCATGACAAGAGGAGACCAGGAACAGGTGGGAAGACATCAAGAGGCAATTGTGAAGTATCCTAATAGAAATACAGCATAGGAATAGTAGAGTACAGTAGTTGCTAGAGTGGAAGTGCTATGAAGTAGTCGGATGTGGAGGGTTTCAGAATTAGTGTAATGGCTTATTATTGAGCCAGTTTTTGAGTTTGGCTTTGAAAGTGAGGAAGGAAGGTTCCAGTCTAAGTTGGATAGGAATGGAGTTCCATCGTTTGGCCGCTTGTACAGGAAAGCTAGCTCCTCCATCTGTCTTTAGGTCGTACCTTGGTACCACCAACTTGAGTGAGTGAGTTGATCTGGTGGTAGCTGAGGCTTGATGTTTGCATATTTTGTCGGACAGGTATTTTGGGGCTGTATTCGAGAGGCATTTATGGGTAATAGCCAAGGTGCGTAGTAGGATTCTGTCACGAATAGGCAACCAATTGACGTGGTGTCTGTGCGTGGAGATTTGGCTAGATATGGGTAATCTAACAGCTGCTCTCAATGAGTTATTCTGCAGTAATTGTAGTCTGTTTTCGTTGAGTTCAGAAGAGCCTAAGAAGAGTGTGTTACAGTAGTCTAGTTTGGACAACGCAAGTGCCCTTGCTAGAGTGAGACAACTGTTTGTGGATAAGTATGATTTCCAGCTATAGATCGGTTTATTGGTGTAGGCTGTGGACAACGCCAAACTGCTGACTTGTTTTTTAAGGGATAACATTGCATCAAGGTAGACCCCTAGTGTTTTTATATATTTGGATACTTTGATGTTGTTGCCATCAATATCAAAGGATGAGTACCTTGAGTCGAGTTTATTCCATCGTGCCTGAGAGCCCACGATCATTAGCTCGGTCTTATCGTCATTAAGACATAAGCTATTGGTGGCCATCCATGTTTGGATTTCCAGGTATATGTCATTTAGTAGTTTGGAGTCTTGGACATAACAGCCAGTGAGAGGTATGAGGACTTGGGTTTCTTCCGCATAGTTGGTATAGATGACACCCAGTTGGTCCAGCCGATTGAATAACATCTTTGTAAAAATGTTATATAGTGTGGGTTACACACATGAGCCTTGAGGGACTCCACAAAGTGTGGGTATTGGGTGTGTTGAGGCTGAAGGTGACAATACTCTGGAGGTACAATTTGATAGGAAGGAGTTGACCCACTCAGATGCATTTGTGGAGAATTCTGTTGCTTAGGTAAAGTGCTTGGTAAGGATTTGGTATTCAACGAGGTCGAAGGCCGCTGATAAGTCTAGGAGCAGGAGGATCGCTAGCTTACTATTGTCCTTCGCTTAATCCATTTGGATCTTTAAATCCAGGAGAGCTGTCTCGGTGCCATGTCTAGGCCTGATGCCTGATTGTCTAAGGCCCAGAAGTTCAATTTCCTCTAAATGCTTCTGAATTTGCAAGTATGCCACTCGGTCTAGGATTTTTAGGAGGAACCGGATGGTGGTGATGGGCGGTAATTAGTGGGATATTTGGATCAAGGTTGGGATTTTTTAGGAGGGGCATCACCCAAGCTTGCTCGAGGTTATTAGGTGCTTGGTTGGTCGAGAAGGAGGTATTTATTAGGGTGGTGATGAATGGGGCTAGGTTTTTCACACCTTCCTTGATGATGGAAGCTGGGGAAATGTCACCTTGACAGTGAGAGGGTTTAAGGCTTAGTATGATGTCCTCTACTTACTTTGAAGTTACTTGTGAGAACGTGAAGGGGGCACAGTGATGTGGGATATTGGTGGGGACCGGTAAAGAGTGGGAGGCATTATGGAGACTAGCCTTCTTGGAGTCTATCTTATTTTGTAGAAGGGTGATTTTATCAGCCAGTGCTTGTTGAATTTTTGTGCACCAGTCAGCATCTTTGATACAATCCTGAGAGGGAGGTGCTGGGGATTCTAGTGCTTTTAGGATGCTAAAGAGCTGCTTAGTACTAGATTTGGCATTGTGGATTCTCAAATTGTAGGCTTCTTTTTTTGTAGCAAGGATAGCGGCTTTGTAGATTGCAGAGGCTGACGTGAATGCAATTTTAATGGTGTTGGTGGGCGATTTCCGCCAGGTGGATTCTGCTGATCATTTGGAGTTTCTAAGGACTTTTAGTTCTGGGGTAAACCACTTATTGAGGTGAGCAATGGGTTTGGCTTTTCTAAGTTTGGGCGGTGCCGCAATATCTAGTGCTGATATAAGCATGCTGTTATAAAGGTCTACCAACTTGTTGGGATCCAGACTCTTGAATTTAGATTCATCAAGGATGTTGTTAATGAGGGGCTGGAGGCTGTCAATGGTAATATTGTTGCAGTTTCTGGTTAGAGATGGGGGGGCTAGGCTGGCCGTAGGCGGGCAAGCTCCTGGGATGAAGAACCGGATAAGATGATTATCTGATGATCTGACCAGACTACTGGGTCAATTTGGAGTGTGGTGATGGTGCAGTTCAGGTCTGACACCCAATCTAGTGTACGGCTTTTAGAATGAGTGGTGGTTGTGACTATGTATAAAACCTAGATGTGTGATCGAATTATCCACAGCTAGGGCCAGAGCATCATTGGGGTTGTGCAGGCCTAGTTTGAGGTCTTCTACAAGGATAGTTTGGGACCCAAGTTTGGTGTTGTTGTATAGTAGGTTGGAAATGTCTTCCTCAAATGAGGGAGAAGGGCCGGGCGGCCGGTATATAAGGTGCATGAGTATCGTTTGAGTGGGTGAAAGTGTAAATTTCACCGACTGGATCTCTGCAGAGTGGAAACAGGCAAGGGGTAAGGCTCTGAGGGCCAGGTGAGTTTTGGAGATGAAGGCCACTCCTCCACCTTTTCCTGTGTTTCTGTCAGCCCTGATGATGGTATAGCTGGTTTATAGTGACATTTTCGAATGTCACAATTTTGAATGCATTTTTCTCAAATGAAAAATGCCGGAAAAAAATGTAGAATTCTTTTTTTATTATTATTATTATTTTTTAATGGGGGGGTTCGCCCCCCAAATCCCTGTTTTTTTTATTGACCCTTTTTTTACTAACTAAACCCAAAAAAAACCTAAAATAAAAAAAAAAATATTTGACATTTTTTTGGGGACTTGGTTTTATTTAGACAAAAATGCACTCGAAATTGTTCATTCGAAATTTTAACTGGATACCGGGATAGCCTCCTGGGAGGGGTAGGGAGAGTGCTGGTCCAGCTGCATGGTGTAGCTATGTTTCTGTAATAGCCAAAAAGTCGAGGCTGTTGGAAATAATGAGGTCAGCAATCTCTGTGGTATGGGCTACGAGAGATCAAGCATTTATGAGTGCTCCTTTAATATCAATTGGCGGAGGGGAGGGGTTGGGTTCTTTTGGGCTCATGCTGGGTGATGGGTTGATTGAAGGGGAGGTGGCAATGATGTTACTTGACCACGGTAGGTTGATAGACTTTTTAGGCTTGGGCAAGGTGTTATGGTTTGGGAATCGTGAGCCTAGTCTCAGGTTCCTAGTGAAGACTGGAAGTGGGATGAGTGGCGTGGGAGGTGTTGCAAAGTGCTCTACCGTTCAATAGGGTTAAGTGTGGAGTTAGCAGCTGAATTTGTGGATGCTTTGATGGTTGAATTGTGAGAGAAAGTGAGTTGGGTGGCTGGCAGAAAGTGTGTTGGGGGGATTGTGTGGACTAATAGTAGGATTGAGGCCATGGCCAAGGTAACTCTATGGAATGAGGTCATAATTGGTAGCATTGAAATGTATCACAGGTTCTAGATTTGATATCAGTTTGATATCAGTTGTTGAGGTCTTGGTAAGAGGCTGCATTGGTCGGGCCATGCTCATGAATCTGTTATTTTTTCTGTGGAATGCAATGTAATATGCTTACTTAATATATGGTTTTCATAAATAAATAATTGTGTGTGCTAGTGCTGCATCATAAAGAGTAATGAGGGCATGGCTTAATTTTCCAGCCGGAGTCAGGTTTGAGTCAGTTGATTTCAGGAGCATTTTTGGTATTTTTCTTTTGGTTCATATTCCCATATTTTTTCTTTTGACAGCCTCAAATGAGCCTTTAATTGTGTTTTGGATACATTGAAAAGGTTACAACTCTATTAATGCTCAATTTCATAAGAAAACATACTTACAATTATGGAAGAACCAAAAAAAAAAACGGGTACATATCACGTCCTTATTAAAGTGTGTAAACGGGATCACAAGATCAACGTTTAACAAATCGTGTTATGTTTTCTGGGTCATGCAAAGTTGAATAGCTTAAAATAACAAAAGAGCATGTTGTAACAATCATGGGGACTAATACATGACCTAAACTCCAAAGGTACTAAGTGGAAACCAAGGGCCTCATTTACAGAAGCGTTTCACAGTGACGCAATCCCATGTTAAAACATTTTTGTAAATCGGGCCCTAAGTGTCCACAGTGTTTATAAACTGCAGCATTTCAACATCACATGAGGTAAAGTTGGACGGAAAATGGACTCATACTAACATTCCACAAAGCGATAGTTACCAACGGGTTAACAGGCTTTGCTGAAGCAAACTGAGGGGTTTGTGATTTAAATAGATTCGTTTGGAAAAACAACTGCATTTGTCTACTTTGCTTTGGTGTGTAAATGCCTGTGCATGTGTTTTTCTGTGGTATAATCTCGATGCTCTGCACAGCAGCATCCTTGACTGTTTTAATTCCTGGTATTAAACACTAAGATATATAAAAAATAGTGCGTACAAAACTCAGCATTTGCCTTCAAATTACTGTTGTTTCATTTTGTATTGTTCGCACTGCAACTTCCTGCAAAATCCCACTGCGAAAAGGATGAAGTGGAAAATGATGTCGATGTTGGAGGAACTGTGGGCTTTGTACCTGCTTTAGAGACATTCAGTGACGACCTGGCTACCATTTCTGACAACATGTTGAACTTTTAAGAAAAGAAAATACAAAAATCAATTTCCCATCTCACAGACTGGATTTCATGACTATACACAGCAGGTCAACCTATATTGGAATCACACTGTGAACACATGATCCATAGTTGGCAATAGAAAAGTTGGATTAAAAAGCAGAATACTAGAAAGATAATTCCAGAAACGTTGTGATTAGCACTCAGGTAAAAAATGCCCCTTAGAGCAAAAAAACAAATGGTTGAATGGATTTTTGCACCACGGCAATGTTTTAGCCAAATCATAGACCTTTGGGAAACCTGGGCATTTTCTCAATTCTGGTGGATGTCTGCTAGAAGTCTGGAGGTTTATGAAGAAGTTTTGCCAGAAAGCTGCTGCGGCATTTTTAGGAGAAGGTTTGGCCAAACTAGCCAGAACCTGTGTCCATACCAGTTTCACTGCTTTTGAATTATTGTCTGCTGAATGTCTTTCTTGGACTGTGCTTCTTGCTTTCTGGGTGCAACTGTGATTGTTTCTTGACTGTTTTACCATTGTTTTCTATGCTGTCCTAAGGAATTACTCTCCTGGTCATAACACCTTAAAGTGGGAAGCTGCCATCATCATCCTCTGCGGCTTGTTTGAGCCACCCTAGTTTGTCTGAAGTATTGTTTACCACATCAGACCATTTTCTTCTGGCTATCTGCTTCTTTTTTTACTATCGAGCCATCCCCATCAATTTCGCCAGGTTCCTCCATCTTCCTGAGATCTTCCTTAGCACTGTTTTTACTTCTGGCTGGTAGGCTCCCCGGATTGGTGTGATTTGACCGTGGCATCATTGCTCGCAGCAGATTTGGCCATAGTCAATTTTGGTGCGAACCCAATTTTGCAGCGGGCAAAATCATACTGTCGAAAGAGAAAGTATATCGTGCCTCCTATTATAATAAATATATTAATATTGGCCTACGCCAAGCTGCTCGAAAGTCGCTTGCGAAAGAAATCCGTGTTGCAAGGTCCTGACCTTATATCCATGTAAACCGCCATTTTAGGTCAAACCGCCATTTTAGGATTCGCTTTGTAAAAGTCATCCTGTGAGTTAAAATGGTGGACAATGTCATTCCAGAATACAACATGGCCGTCTTGACCTCTGTACATAGCTAATATGTAATTTGCCTGCAGGCCACTTGTTGAGGTCATGTACTGCGACCTTGTCCTTCGTTGACCTGTGTGTAAAAGGATTACTCGTACAATGAAACTAATCCACGAGCATATGTTGAAACAATGTATTCAAATACTGAACGTAGAACATCTGTTTAACTACATTGTATTAATGTTTGAGAAGGCCTGCATGGAAAATTTTAGAGTACACAGTTATTGCATAGGCTTGTTGATGCATGTATTAAAGGCAAACCAGTTATAGGCGATTGTTCGAGACTTGGCACGAACCCTAGATTGGTGATGTATTAAAAGGAATATTAACCCGAGGTGGGGCTGGACATCGTGCCCACCGAATGTATAAAAAGCGAATGCATTCTAATGTACAACGTCTTTCACTGAACACACTGAACTATGCCGGAGTTTGTTGTGTTGTACTGAGGGCCGATAGTTATCTGATTTTGCTCTGTTTTTGTAACTGGATTCAGTATAAAATAAAGTACTTTGTATGTTCCTTTGTAATCACTGTTTGGTGTATTTTCTTTTGGGGTACTCAGCCTCAATATTTTGATTTTGTTTTCACAATACCAATCCATCCCCCCTCCCTGCCCCCCAATACTTCCCCACCTCCCTCCCCCTATATACCTTTCACCGTCTGCAATACGGGCCAGAACTGATGCTGCAGGGTCCCTTACATGGTAAGCTGGTTGCTGGTGTTTAGGTCCATGGGTCACTGTATCCTGGAACTCAACCAAAACAGAAGACTTTTACTCACTGGGTGGTTTCACCATTCCTGTACCAAGTTGTTAAGAACTGGGCGATTTTGGATCTATAAACCTTCCTTCCATTTTTGTTTGTTTTTGCCAAAGGACAATTTTGCCAAATTAGTTTTGGCAATATTACCGCTTGATTACACAAACGTTGGGGGTGGGAGTGCCGGCACCCCCACCCACACTTTTCACCTCCTTCCCACACACACTCCTCCGAGAAAAAAACAATTCTTCAAAAATGTCATTCGACAAAAGTGGGGAATACAGTTTTTCAAGCTGGATTCTCCCCTTATAATGTAATGATAATTGCTACAGACAGTGGGCCCGATTCATGGAATCATCTGCGCCGAAAATATGGTACTTGCGTGCACAACTGCAAGAAAATCCGCCTTCATCGATTGATGGAATTGAATGCGCTGTACTTTGCCTTGACTTGTGTGGAATTTGCGCTGACTTGGCACATCGGTGTGAGCCATTGAGGGTCTTGTGCGAGACTTGAGCAGAAAGTGGGCATGGCCTGCGCAGAGGGCTGGGAAGGGGGCGGAACAACAAAAAAGGGGAAGAACTTGCGAAAACGTGGGAGTTCTGAGGGATTACCTGCAGGCAGTCCCTCTCACGCCCACTATTGAATGGCCCGAGACGTATTCATGGATCCGATCGCGCAGCTTCTCGGCCGGGAAATGGCAACGCAAGTCCTCCAGATGGTTTGCCACCCGAAGGCAGGCGTAAGTGCACTTGCACAGAGGACTTGCTGGCGTTGCATGTTGCATTTCAGGGTGCATGTACTCAACCGGTGTTCCAATGTTACTTAGGGATGTGCGTAAGCAGTGTAGAAGGGTGCAAATATGGTTTACGGGGCTCGTATGCAGATTTTCCAAGTTCACACCAAGTTCCGATTTTTCATACGCAGGTTGTCAGGGTGCCAGGAACAGTTACGGGGGACCCTGCGCAGGGTCCCCGAGATGCAGGTCAGCTTGCGAGTGACCCCACAACCTGTTTGAAGGGTGCAAGCATTTGCGCCTGGGGGAGCGCACAAAGGTAGATGATCTGGCAGTTTTTTGATTTGCATGTGGGCGTGTTGGGGGCGTTCCGGCCGCGACTTCCAGATATGTTTACTCTGTGCAAACAATTCCATGAATATGAATTGCATGCATTTCTTCTTCTGCGCGCAGGCTTGCATAGTGTCCTTCTTGGCACGAGGCCTGTGAGTTATTTCTGGCTATATTTCGTTTTACCACCAAACTTGTAATGAGGCTCTTAATCAGGCCTTCCCCCTTTCACCTTTCCAAAAGTATGATTGCTTGTGCACCATGGAAGGTACCAGCAAAACATGAAACTCATGGAGGAGGGCATGCTGCAATCATTGATTTATGGAAAGAAAACAAAACTTGTTTGCCATCTTATGACCAGTTTCTTTGTAGAGAGCAATATGATGTGAATACAATACATCAGAACGTTAAGGCTTGGCACTAATATCTCTGTTCATACAGAAGCCCGTCACAGGCTTTAATACTAGCTGGGCTGACCGAGTTCTACATACTTCCAGCATTTATAATCTGAGTACCATTACGTTGGATAGCAGTAATAATGTTTATCTACAAAAGTGCAGCACTTCAAAATTGAAAGAAATGAAGTTACCAAGAGCTACAGCCAGAAGAAGAGAGCACCTCATAACATATTTGCTTTACCCAACACGCTTAAATAAAGATTTCTTTTGTTTTTACTGCTTTCCAAAATGTGATTTGGTGTTTGAGAATCAGCGTGATTGAGCAGAAAGGCAACGTTCTCGTCATGAAGGACAGCAATGCAGAAATCATTTTGCGGTGGTCTAACAATGAATGTGGGTTGAAAAGTTATCTACTGCCTAAACTTCAGACCGTAAATCTAAGAGACGCGTGCCTAAATCTCCATCTCTATGCTAAACCTAATTGAGTGAATCTGGGCAAATCACTTTACCCCAAAGGGCCAACTTTTCTTTAACTGTTCAAGTTGAGATCTCTGAGAAGGGAGATGTAACGTAATACCAAAATGCACCATTGTCTCTATCGAAAGGCGTTCATTTGCATAGGAATTTGGCGCTTTGTGTCCTGCAAGTAAAACTGTTGGGATTATAGTTGGTTTGGTGGGAGCAGAGGGTGAAGTGGTTGATGTTAGAACATTGACCAAGATACGTGATAAAGCTGTGCAACCGCTAACCTTACATGGGAGCTAACACAGCTAGCAAGGAAGGTAAGCCAAACCGGCTAAGTAACCTGTGCAGAGCAAGAAGGCTTAACTCTCAGGTAGCAAGCTGACAAAAAAGGTACACTTTGTACACACACTTAGACACTTAGACAAAGAACCCTGTTGCAGGCCCTATACCTGATGCCAAGCACACATCACAGTCAGGAAGAATGTGCATAAATATGCATATATATGCATACACGCCCCTACTATTAGGTAAAAATGTGTAGAGTCCCACTTTACTAGACTTATTGCTTGGTATTAGGTAATCATCCTTTTAATATAGGCCTGTACTGCGCACGTTGGTAGTGTGACTGAGCAGCCAGGCTTATCTTAAGAGGAGTATTGTGAGCTATACTGCTGTACAACAAAATCAGTAAATACAAGTATCCAAGTAAACACTTACACACTTAGAGTTATAGTATAAATACTTATTTATATATACACACAAGGATAATTAGACAATCTTTAAAAAGCAGCAACTACTAATAACATTAATCCCAAAGGTTAGAATTCAAGTCAAAAAGAGCAATAAAGCAGGGGAGTAAATTTTTTTATATGTTATTCATATTCCAGCACATTGAGTGACATCATTTGAGGTCAGTAATAACACTTATTTGTGATCACCATTGCAATATGGAGTTATAAGGAGGGAACGTTTATTGTTAGATCAGAACATACTTTGTACTTTGAAAAGCAGTTAGATTCTCCTATAGGGATGAAGGTACATGGGTGTAATTATAGGGGTGGGTTGTCCTCCCCAACTTCTGTGGCATGCCTATTTGTCCCCCCCAAATTTTAGAGGGAGGGCAGGGGGGCCGCAATCATCAATTATGTAATTGGACAGCGTGAGCCCGGCTGGGCTGCCTAGCAAGGCCTGTGCTGTCTCATTACATAATGTTGAGATGCCTGGCAGCCGTGCTGCAGCACATTCAGGGCTGGGATGCCGTGCATGGCTCCGTCCCTCACCCTGGCTGGCCTGACACAAAGTCAGCAGCCAGGGTGCTGAACTGGGTGTTGCAGGGCCTGGCGCCTCTGCTGCCATGCTAGCAGCAGCACTTCCAGGGGATGCGGCGCAGAGAATCACTTTCCGGATTTGTGTTCATGCAACACACAGACAGGAACTAGGAAGCTCATTCAGCTTGCTGGTTTCTGTCTGGAGGTGAGTGAGTGCGAAGAGGTTAGGTGTAACATGAAACCTGGCCAGGGCGGCATTTCAAAGCAGAGCAGAGGTACTTTAAAAAAAAAAGGAAAAACAAATGATTGTGTTTGTGCATGTTTGTTGGGGGGCTGGGATGCAGGCTGACCCTAGTGAGGGCGCGTGTCACATTTGGACAATGTGAGCACACATTAAGGCCTCAGGTACGAAGACACACTAACAATTACAAATGGTGCATTCTCTGTGGCAAGCAACAGCTCTGCAACACCTCTAAAATTAGTCTTGCCACTTTTCAGATGCAACTAAAGCACCACCATCCTAATTTCAAAATGAAGTTGGTGGAAGGTGCACCCTCCCAAAGTAAAGTGGAAAGAGTCAAGCTGAGAAAACCTGTGACACAAAACTCTTGTACTCTGCAAATTCTGTGAAATGAATTTGAGTGATATACGCCTGCCAAACATGGTGAACTTTTGTTAATCAGTTTTTGCTCTAGGTGCGCAGAAGGAACCGTATGGTATTTTGAGTTAAAAGCATACTTTTAGGAACGTGTATAACTTTTCCCCCTGCCGCCAAAAATAATCTTCACCAAACTGGCAAAAAGTATTTTGAGTTTTGCAGACACTTTTTCAGGACGGTTTGGTGCAAATTAGTAAATGGGTGTCACGGTTCAGGTTACAGGCCACCAACAACTGCTTCACTTACCAAACTAAGCAGGGGAGTATCCGGTATTGTAAAAGTGTGAGAGGGAGGGGTGAGCTACGAAATGCAGTGTGTCGAATTCCACATGGTCTCATTGGCAACCCCAAACCACCCACCTCTGCCACAATCTACTTTTTTTGGTAACATTAGTGGAATATGGCATTTTAACACACACCAACAACAATAAAACTGCAGGATCATTCCAGATGCAGGAAACTCATCTATTAGAGTTCTATCCAAGCCCTCTGAGGCAAAATACATGCAAACTTCCTAATTATTATATTGATTGCACCAACAGAAGTGACTTCACAGAAAAGAACATTGTGAGGCGCATCATCAGTCCTTGATAATTGAAGGCACCATGGAAGTGACTTTAGAATAAGTTGCCATAAATAAGCCAAGTGACAAATAACCTTGTGGTGCAAAATACCTAAATTGCACTTTTGTTATATGTGAAGCAACTCTATAGTCATTAGGCTTTTCCATTATAATAGCATGATACATTAACATTAGCTTTGAAGTGAATCAGCCACTTGCAGAGCTGCAGATAAGGCACAATGTGATTAAATGATTTGCTCAGGATCACACACTTGGCTAAATAGTGAAACTGGGATGTGGACAATTTAAGTGACCGCGCACATCTTTCCAGGTTTAATTGATATAGATAGTTATTAAGGTTTTGCTTTACATTTCATGTGCTCAAATAATTATTTATAGCAAAGCCTTGGAAGCAAACCACATTACATAGTAAACTAGCCTTTCATAGTAAACTAACCATACAATATATACATTGTCATCGAAATATGTTGAGCAGTGGGAGTATGGCTTTAGTTTTATTCTCCCCATTCTGCATGCAAAGTCACAATAGCATCATGTAAATTAATGTGAGCCTAACAAATCCCCCTTGGGTTTTAAAGCCATAGTCATTATTTCATAAAGCATGCAACAGTATGCACCCTTCTCACTTTTGATCGCTCCCTCCCATTCACATTTCTAAATGGACAAGGACAAAAGTCCCTGCTAATAGTACCCCTCTACCTCCCATCAGTGCCTAATCGCTCACATTGTAATGCTCTGTTGATACAGAGCAACGTGAGGACCCTCTGCAGCCCGGAGCTCCATATGACATTGTCCTGCAAACGGGACACCTCTACCATTGGGAACGGGTAAGGTGTCCTGCTGCCTGGACAATGAGCGTGCTGAGCAGGAATTGCTCAGCACGCAAATTGTCCTGCCAGAGGGACACTTTTGCCGTTGGGCGCCCTCTTTGATGTGCCGAATGGGAGAGTTGTCTCAATGAAAAATGTTCCGGTCTGGCTCTTAAAAGAGCCTCAGGGGGCAGCTTGCCTCCCCTGCCTCTCCCACTTGGTACTCCACTGCTTGGAGCCATTTGAACACAGGAAAACATACCTTCATTTTAATCAGTCAGAATCTTGTAGAAAAAATCTATCAGCACGTACACATATAAGGTGCTGCGCAGAACCCAAGTTTGGAGATGTATGGTATTTAAAAATTGATGCCAAGTATACTTGGTCACTCACTGCACTGCATTAACCGATGGCTTCTGCCTTTGAAAGAAAAAATCAAGGACATTTCAGTGAATCTGTTCCTTTCGGCCATGGGTTTATAGTTCAGCTAGGTCAAGTCAACTTAGCCCAAGATTTCAGGGATCAGGGGGTAATGAAGTCTGGTCTGCTCAATGGACGTTGCACCACTGTTTTCATGTATTATTGTGTATGTACATGTAAATGTTGTGTGCACACAGTGTAGGCAGTGTAGGCAGATCACTAGACTGGATTGCCCATCACAATTCCCCCCTCACAATCACAGGCAATACCCCCACCCCGTGGTCCGACCACCACACCATCACCTTCAACATCCCACCACCACAACCCCACCCCCCAACCCCTACCACGAGCCCTCATAAGAAGTGCCTGCCAACTGACCAAAGAAAGACTCCTACCCTTCCTAAAGACCCAGAAACCCTTGCCAAGAACTACGACACTGCCATCACGGCAGCATTCAATGCTATCGCCCCACTTAAACCACGCAAAGCCAAACCCACTAGCCACACCAAAGATTGGTTCACCGAAGACCTCCTCAAACTGCGTTCAGACAAACGAGCAGCACTAGCTCAATGGCAAACATCTCGTGATGATAAAGACAAACTTAACTTCAAATCTCTCTCAAATTAATATAAGAAAGCCATCATCAAAGCCAAAGCCAAATCATTTGAAGATAGAATCTCTGAGGCCAAATCAAACACCAAGGAAATGTTCGCCATATTCAGGGAACTTGAGACCCCTACACCCACGCCCCAAAACTTCACCAAAGACAAAGCATGGTGTGATGACATCCAAACAGCCATGCATAATAAGATTAGCTCTCTCCAAGCCAAAATTCTGAACACCAAACTAGTGCTCCCTACGCCCACACTCCCTCCCCAACCCCCCTCTCCTCACCCACACCCACCCTACCTTCTCATTCAAGACCATCCAGGAGAAGACATGATCAACATCATGAAAAACATCAAACCCTTGAATTGCAAAGGTGACCCTTGCCCCGCCTCCATCATCAGAGACTGCGCAAACACCCTGCCTCCTTTCTTAACAGCCTTCGCTTCCTTCACCACAGGGAGAGTCCCTTCATGCCTCAAAGAAGCATGGGTCCGACCACTCATAAAAAAAACCTACACTTGACCCCACCTCCCCCAACAACTATCGTCCCATCACCACAGTCCAATTCCTCCTCAAGATTCTAGACATAGCAGCCTACCTGCAAGTCCAGCACTTCCTTGAAGAACACAACCTCCTAGTCTGAGACAATCCGGCTTTCGCCCTAGGCACGGGACAGAGACCACCCTACTCGACCTCAAAAACCAAATGGATGAAGCAAGGGATCAAGGCAAACCTGTCCTGCTCCTTCTCCTCAATCTCTGCAGCGTTTGATCTTGTAGATCACGACATCCTCTGCCATCACCTCACCTCCACAGCCAACTTCTCCCAAGACGCCTGTTAAGAAATGGATGAATCCACATGGATCACCTCCTTCCTCCAAGGCAGGACCATGCAGGTCTTCTCTGACCTAGCCACTGCGTCACCCACCATCCCATCATGCTATGTGGTGTACCCCAAGGCTCTTGCCTCTCCTCCGCCTTACATAACATCTTTACCCGCCCCCTCTTCCTTATCCTTGACGCCATGGGCATCTATTACACCAACTACGCCGACGACACTCAGATCCTTCTCACATTAACAGGTGACTATGACACTGACTGCGACTCTCAACAGCATATATAACACAATCCAAATGTGGATGGCTATCAACAGCCTTTGCCTTAATTCCGACAAAACTGAGCTCCTACTCGTAGGATCCCCTGACACCCTCAAGAAACTTGACGCCCAGTTTAGCCACTTTACCATTCACTCTATCAGAATCCCAGTACTGGACACAGCAAAAATGCTAGAAGTCTATCTAGACTCCAACTTATCTATGACCAGACAAGTAAACTCAATCTCCTCCTCTGCTGCTTACCATGCAAAACTTCTCAACTCAATCAGGCCTTTTCTGTCAAAAGACACATGCACCAACATAGCCAGAGCCATAACTGGTTCCCGACTAGACTACTGTAATGTTCTTTTCCTAGGGACCTCCAACAAAAACCTTGAGAAGCTGCAAGTAATCCAGAATAGCACCCTGCGGGCTGTACAAGGCATTGCCAAGAGAGAGCACATCACTGTTGCCAGAAAAGCTCCCCTTTGGCTACCCATAAAGGAAAGGATTATATTCAAAGCGATAAGCATCACCCACAAATGCGTCCACCTCTATGCCCCAGCGTACCTATCACAGAGAATCAACCCGGTCTCCTCCACAAGACCCAGCAGGACACCCTATGCCAATATGCACTCCGTACCTAAGGTAAAAAGAGCTAGAGCAGGTGGCGCCAGCTTCCCCTACCTTGCTGCCATACATTGGAACACCCTTCCCACCTCTCTGCGAGCTGAACCTTCACTGACTGCTTTCTGCAAAGCCATGAAAACTACACTGTTCACCTAACCAACCCCATCTGTTCAAGCTCCCATGACTACCATGTATGATGTATTATGTTGTTTGATACCGCTTAACACAGGATCATGCCTCACTGTAACCCAAGGCACAACCTGTACCCATTGTAACTAAGTCTCCTTACAAGTAACAGCGCCACAATGCCCCTGGGCTGCCTGCGCACTATACAAATGTAATAAATAAATAAATAAATAAATAGTGTGCACACAGTGTATGTCAATGGAGGTGTTGGGTGCATTTGTTTGTGTGTGTGTTAAAGTGTATACAAGCATATGTGTGTTGACATGTGTGTTTGAATGAATGATAAATAATGTGTTTGTTTGTTTGTTCTATTGGAATTAAGTTTGTGAATGTTATGTTGTGTCACTGGGTGCATGGCAGGCCGGCTGAAGATGTGTGGGGGCCCAATTGAATTTTAAAGATAGGCCACCAGTCTTATGACACTTATAACAGAGCATCAGCAATGGACTCTTGTGGTGTAGTAGTCTAGTGTTATCCCTCAGGGATTTAGGTTGTTTGACTGAGGTATGAAATCACAGCGAAATTGACCGAAGTCAGTTTTGCTGCAAATATGTTTTTACCTCGGTACAAAAAACCAAATGCATGACTCCCCAAACCGCTAGTACACCTTCCCCCTCCCCTTACTTACCTTTTCTCCATCCGCTGCCTCTCCTGTACCATGCCATGTCAGATCCATCCATCCGGGTCGGATCTGACGCTGAAGGGTCCCTTTTTCTTTTTTTTTTTTTGGGTCCCCTGCCACCAATGCTGAGGAGCGAGGGACACCCCGCAACCTCAGCTCTTCATGTTCAGTATCTTCGGCTTCGAACTAATGCTGGTGACCGAATTCAGTCAAATCTACCATTCAACCAAATTTTATCGAACAATTTGGCAGAAACGATCCCTAAGAGCCAGCACCCGCCCTCCCTCCACCCCAGACCCATCCAACATTTTCACGAAAGTTACTCTGCTGTGTAGGTAGTCTTTTATCCCTGCAATAATAGTGTTCAACAATTAAAACCTGGAAGACAGGGAACAAGCGCTGCCAAAGCCAATATGTTTAGAAGGGGGTCTTAAGGGAGCCAGGACAGCCAGAGTCAATGGGCTAGTTCACATTTCTGATGCTCTCTTCTTAGAAATGTTTAAGGAAAGTCAGTAGTTCAAATAGAAAATCCCAAAAGCTCAAGAGGAGTCACCTTAAAGAAGCACAAGCTGCAAGGCTAGTGCAAGTGAGTTGAGGTCAACTCTAAAGAGGGTAAAATAGCACTCTCCAAGGTAGTAAGCACCACAATTGGCAAAGGGTAGATGTAACCTAAGCCCCACAGTACCTGTCAACTGAAGAATTTGTTCCAGCTGGATACCTTCCTGTTGCAGTGTAGCTGAACCTGGTTCCTGGTATTTGGTCGTGGTGACAAAAAGGAGGAAGTCTGGCAGGCTTCTGTGGTAGCACTCTATTAAGGGACTCTGCAGGAATGGATTCTTCTTGATTCAGCAGCTCTTTGTGGTTTTGGCATCTTTTTCTCAGCGCCAAAGAAGAAGAAACAGCTCTGATAAGATGTTACCTGAACCCTCAGCCCTGTACTCTGGTGAGTATACTCTGGATGAAGATGTCCTGCTTCTGTTAGCTCCTCTGGATGCCCACGAAGTTTTGCCCGGATTCACACTTCCAAAGACAATGCACTCACTGATGGTCAGGGGTCCCTAGGCATTGTGATTCTGCAGCCTTGGAAAGTCACAGCAAGTCGGGGGTTGTGCCAAAATGAAGCTTTTCTTAAGTCTAATTGGTCCCACTGGTCCAAGTGAGGAAGTGGTCCCATACGGGTCTTCACAGTCCAGATGAAAACAGGGTCAGCACAGCTGCAGGGCTTCACCGGGCACTTTGCGGTCCAGGTTTGTGGTGCTGGCATCTCTTCATGTCTTTTTCAATGGATGTTGTCCTCTAGTGCTTGACTCTGCCTCTAGTGCCACAAATCTTACCTTTTTAAGCAGGTTCCCAATCATTCACACCCTAGGCTGTCAATCATCCAGCAGGATGGCTGTCCACCTGGACAGCCAGCTAGCCAATCAGAACCGGTTTCACTCGGGCACACCTAGAGACAAAGGACAGGGACGTTTCAGGACACTGCCTCACTTGCTAGACTTTCCATTCACACTGGAGCATGGGTTGGCTTCTGGGCTGAAGCTCGCCAAAGACAAAATGAACAAAGGACTCAAACCTGATTCAAACAACAGAGTAAAAGCACAGAAGGAAAAATCGGACAAGAAATGGCAAAAGAAGAAGACAGGGCCATTTTGAGAAACCTTTCACCTTTGGGTGCTGTACTGCAGCTGAGGAATCAGCCTTAGTTAGTGTAACAGAATGTTACATGAGAAATGGGATAAAGGAGTTACTATATAACCCTGCCAACACTCCACATAGGGTGAAATAAAAAGGCCAGTCCAGGCCAGCAGTTAAGAGTGAAGCTGGCTGTTGCTATCCATTGGAAAATGCAGACCAGTCCAAAACACTTCTTTTGCCGACTGAAGGCCTAGTGACATGGAGAGAAATGGGCCTAGTAAAATTCTACTGCAATGGACAAGTGCGCAAGAGGAGAAAGACATGTACATTTCACAAATGAACTGAAAGTTAAATGGTAAATAATGGCCTATGTGTGAACAATAACGTCATTTCAACTGTTATATTAAAGAAAGACATTACACATGGACAGATTTCAAAACTGCAGCAGTGCACATGGAATAAAAATAAATAGTTGTGCATTTGGAATCTAAAAAGGAGGAATAATGCCTGTGCAATTCAGAAATAAAGTGAAGGACAGATTACAATCATCAGGAAGAAAGAGACATAGGGGCCGATTCATGGAACACAAATGTGCGCCGGAATTTGTGGCGCAAGCTGGCACAAGCGTGAAAAAGCAAGCACACACGTGTGATTCATGGAAGGCCCTGCGCGTGTTTTCCCCGATATGTGTGACAAATACGGGGGTGGCGCACATGGGCGCATACGTCACTGCAACATCCTGAACGCCGGGCGTGACACGCTCAGCGAAAGCGCACAACGTTAGCGCACACACCAAAAAGGGGGCGGAACAAGCAGAATGGGGAACAACGCATGAAAAAGAAGGCCTAACTGGGGAAGCACTGCTGGGAAATACACGGAATGCCCACACGCGCGCGAACAACCCGTATTCATGGAATCGAATACAGGAAACCCGCGCACGTCAAAAGACACGCACAGGTCTAAACATGTCCGCCACACGAAGGCAGGCGGAAGTGTCCTCGCGCAGTATAAAAGTGTGCGCAAACAACAAACATGTATATACAGCTACGATGAATGTCCCATTTCTCGCAGCACTGATCATGGGACACCGCAGGAGGAGGAGAATAGCCAGGCTCTGCATTCTTTTTGCCCAGGACCAGCGTTTTTGGGATGCCTGATAACCAGGTCTATGGCAGGTATAGGTCTCCACCTCATATCATCCTAGACCTGGTCCAGGAGTGAGAGGACGACCTCACATCACCCACCTTGTGCTCCCAAGCACTGAACCCCCTGGAAAGGGTGCTCAATGTACTGCATTTCTTGGCCACTGGGTCATTTCAGTGGACCACTGCCATAGAGGGTGGGGTCTCACAGCCCACGCAGTCACGCTGCCTACACCAGGTGTCGGCAATCATAACTGCGCGACCCTCAGTCCGCATTCACATATACATGCCCAGAACACCCTCAGAAAGGCAGGCCATGGTCCAGGATTTATACAGGGTGGCACACTTCCCCAAAGTGCTTGGTGCCCTTGCTTGCACCCATGTGGCCCTACCTCCACCTAGGGCCACAGAGAATATCCACTGCAACCGAAAGCACTGGCATTCCATCAACTTTCAGGTTGTATGCGATGCACAGGGAACAACACCTCTGTCTATGCTAACTATCCTCAGTCCACCCATGACAGTCTCATATACAGAATGTCCGGCCTGAGCCGGGACCTGGAAGCTGTGAAGCATGGCGACACATGGCTCATTGGTGAGTACAAATGCCTGTGCACATGCATGCATGTCACACACAGACAAATACACAAACCAAACTAATGACAATCATTATCACCTCCCCAGGGGACAGTGCCTACCCTCTGAGCACCCACATGATGACGCCAATACAGGACCCCACCACCCCACCCCAGGTAAGATACAACGCAGCCCATATTGCAACCTGGGACATAGTGGAGCGCACATTTGGAGTGCTCAAGTCACGCTTCTGCTCCCTTGACCGCTCTGGCGGCCAGCTACTCTATGCACCCCATTAGTGTGCAGGATCATTGTGGCAGCATGAGTCCTGCATAATGTTGCAAATGCAAAAATGGAAGACAGAGCTGGTATAGGTGCTAGAGTTGAACTTAAACTAAGAAAGGGAGGGACCGGTCACTATTAAAAGATCAACATCATTTTTAATAATAAGTCAAGAAGGTTAAAACATATAATTAAATTCAATGGTCCACAATACAGCAATTCACATCCAATATAAAACAAGGAATACATAACAGGCTATAATTGCAAGCTAAAACAAATTCACAAAAAAATATACATATACTCGGTACATATAAAACAAATAGTGATGTACCAGATTCAATTAGGATTGGTGTTCATAAATTTATAAATTTATATCTCTGTTTTTAGTCCACAGAACTGTCTCGACATGTTTCTGTTCTTTCAACATAAGTATAGAACATTCATCAGGAGGAGTTAGTTAGTACAAGAAAACCTAATTCCTATTGGATCATGGATTGAATAAATGTCTGTCTCATAGCCCCTTATTTGGTGCTTGTGGGGGCTCTCTACTTCGAGACGTAAGTAGGTGTAGGAGGTAGTTTCAATCCTGCAGTTATAAACAAGTTGAGCAAGAATGTCCATGTAGTCAGAATTAAATCAGCTAAGGTCAGAGGCAGGCGAGTGCGGTCTCCATATACAATGCTAGTGTTGCTCGAGCAGAGGTGCCCGGTTCTGATAGTGATAGTTCCACAGAGATGACTAACAGAGCTGATGGCACAATGTTGCAACACCGTGGGGCATACCAGTGGGCATGGTGGTGCACACACCCCCAACCACATGCACAGGCGCTGTTCATGGGAGGGGAAAGAGCACGTGGAGGCTGCCCAACTGAGGCACCCCTCACCTTTTGTGGCCTCCAACCATGGCACAGATATACTAGTACCAATGGAAGGTGCACACAACAATTGTCCTGGGCAACCTGGGTGAGGGGAGCAAGGTACATGATGCAAACAGCACCCCTGTGCTCCTCCAAGGCTGCCTGTGGCCCCTTAGGAAAAATGATGGGTCACGCAACGCTCAGGCATCCCAAAAAAGCAAGAAAAAGAGATATGCGACCCCTGTAGCCCACGTGCCTGTCAATAAACACAAGCAGTATGCTGTGGCAGCCAGGAACACAAAAAATGCATACGTGATCAACACACGGGCTAGTATGACCAAAAAAAAGGGGTACGCGACAAACAGGGACACCTGCAGTGGGAAAAATAGCATGCGTGACTCACCGTCTGCCTTGCGTGTAGAAGAAGAATGCGTAGGTAACACCCCCGCCAAAAGAAAAAGTATGCACTATAGCCGCTGTCAAGTAATCGCGTGTGAACCCCAACGTCTGGAAAACACATGCACCGCTCTCCACGAAAAGCACATACAGAGCGATGTAAACCCACGTAGGACCTTTAGCCCGTGCCGAGTGAAACAGCCGCATGCACGTTACGTCACCTACGTGCTTACGCGCTAAGGGCCTTTCCTCGGAATTCACGCAAACATGCTGTTTTTCATGTACCAAATCACTCTGTACCAAGCTGGCCACGCGACAACACACGGAAGACCACACTCCTGCCCAGAAGGCCAAATTACTGCCCCCCAGAGCCCCGAGCAGCCTCCCATGAGCCATCTGCTGCTGCCTGCCTGCTGCCACCGTGCCCTGCCATTTGGTGCCTGCACATCTGCCATCTGCAGGGGTCGAGTTGCTGTGACCACCCCTGCTGGAACAGAAGACTCCCGACTGGTGTTCCATTGCTCCACAGCCCAGCCCCAGGACCCAGTTTCCCACCCACACCTGCCTCAGGGGTTGCCATGTCTGACACAACACCATCCGGCACCAGTGGCAACCCCCCCAGCAGAGAGGCAGAGGGCTACCAGCTTCAGTTAAAAGGTAGTTGGTATCCTGGTGGACCAAGTTCTGGGGCATTATGATGCCCTCTTCACACCATCGCGCGCCGACAAGGAAGGACGGAAGAAGCGCTGGGAGGACTACAAGTCCAGGACCCTCAAGAAGGCCCGGCACCTCTTGGATGGAGCGGATGCAGTGGGGCGCCGGGTCCAGCTTACCACCCAGCAGATGAGGGTTCTGGAGCGCATTCGCCCAGTGCTTCACCATCAGATCCTCATGATGCAGGCCCGTCTGGCGTTGATAATAAGTTCCCATGCAGTGATGTTTAAAAGAGTGCATGTTGCAGTGTGGTGGTAGTTAGCTACTTGGCTGTATGTGTGACATGGGTCATGTATGGATGTGTGTGTGTAGGGACATGACGGTGCTGCATGTGAGTCCAGTCAGGTGTGATCCACATGGATGGTGTATGTGTTACAATGCATCATGCGGAGCAGCATGCGGAATGCACACATGTATGCATGCCTGTGTCTGTACTTGGACATGTTTGGTGTGTGAGAGATGTGTGCTGTTCTCACAGACATGCATGGTGTACATGTCCGTGTGTCTGAGTAGTGTATGCGCCATGGATGCATGACACATGTCCGTGACGATGTGTTGATTCAATGATACAGCCTAGTCATCCTTCTATCCACTGTGTCTGTTGGTATACGGAGCCAGATGCATGACCCTCTGGTGATATGTGTGCATGTGATCAGCATGTCCCATGATGCATGTGAATTTCAGCCCACCATTGGATGTTTCTACGCTGCCTTGGACAAAATGCGCGTGGAGTTTTACACGCGATTGGCCTTGTGCGAGTGGGGTACGTGTATTCGGGGGTGCGAAGGGAGTTTTATACGCGATTTCACTGGCACAAGCAGGTTACGCATATTCCGAGGGGTGCGGAGGAAGTTTTAAACGTGATTTCGCTTGCACGACCGGGGTACGTGTATTCCGAGGGGTGCGTGGGGAGTTTTACATGTGATTTTGCTGGCGCGAGCGGGGTACGCATATTGCAAGGGGTGCGCAGGGATTTGTACATGTGATTGGCCTGGTGCGTGAGGGTTGTGTGGCGTTTTTAGCACGTTTTCATGGTTGGGGGGCTGTATTCTGGTCCACTGGCCTTTGTGCTATGTATGGGATTTGTGTGATGTTTTTGCCGCACAGGATGGGGCTGGGGGCGTAACTAATGCTCTTGCAGGGTCGCTGCGACACTTTGCGCCACGGCTTGTTATGGATGTTGAAATCCATGAATACGCTGTGCGTCAAAAGGGTTTTGGCGCATGTGGCTGGCGCATACTGGCCCATGCGCACTCTGTGCGCCAGCCGCGTGCGCCACTTCTATGAATTACCCCCTTAATTTCATGATATAAAATTACGGCATGAACAAAGAAGGGCTTATTTAATTTGGTGTAGATGTGAATACTGCTTCCTTATGTAACCATGGCCTATCTGTGTGGATAGAGTGAACTTATTTCAGTTTATGTAGTATGTAAAGAAAAGATCATACTGTACATTTCAAATGTAACATGATAGCCTTTCAGAATGGTAAACTGCCCCTTGTTTTTCCCTCTAAGCCAAGATCCCCCACTGAACTGTGAACTGAAAAGTGTGTCTGGATTCTGAGCATGTGGCACTTTGGTGTGATGAATACCAGGGATACAGGACTGGTTTGAAATAGATGCTTAAATATACAGAGAAAAAGATTGAATTTGTGGTGAATTTCTGATAACATGACATACAGAAACAACCTTTAAGGTCAAGTACCCCATAAAAAGTGCATTAGTTCCGAACAAAGACCCTTTGAACATCTGAACTCCAGGCCTTTGGCTAGCCCCACCATGGAAAAAAGTCTGGTTGTCCATGTAAAATACTATGATACACAAAGAAGTAGACTGGATGTATTGAGGTTGCTGATAACATGTCTTGCAGAAGTGACCTTAAGGTCAAGCTTCCCATAAAGTGTAGATTACGCACCGATTAAGGCTTTAAAGACAAAGGAGGGAAACGGTTAAGGTAAACCAGATGGCTCGTCACATGTCTTAAGAGAAATGAAACTTACTGACACATGTAATGCATGGATATTGATTACACATTGAATACAGTTCTTCCTAAATAAAAGGAGAATCATGTGTCCTATCGAGCCCGCCCTGGGTTCATATTGAACAGAAGGAAAATCCCATTGGGACCCTGTGAAAACATGTACATAGGTTAATTTATGGGGAAAATTGTGATTCTGCCATTTTCATACACCTGAGAAATGGGAAAATTGGCAAAGGGATAGATCATGAAAACAAGGTTTGAATTGGAAATGGTCCCATGTTTAGCTATTTCGGCACAGCAGAAAACTGTGCAAAACAATAGCTCCAACAAGGAAGGGCGTGCTAAATATGCTAAAATAAAATTAGTATGGTCTGACTGGCTATACAATAGAGAACCCAGATATGTATATATATCTTCATGGGGTTATCTAAAGTTTTAAGGGAGTTGTCACATTCTGAGATTTTTCAGAACAAAAAGGGTAAAACTCCCTTTGATCTTGAAATGAGGTATCTTTTCTCCTCACTCAGCCTACATCATACATATCTCCAAACTCATGGTCCTAAAAATCTGGCTGGCTTCCTGAGCAAAGAGCATGGATCTCCAATGGATATCCCAAAGCCATCAATTGTGTGGCGAGCTATCTGTCTTTATTCCTTTCCATTAGTGGGTAAAGGGGGGGGGAGCGTTGGTGAAACCAGATAAGCCCTTGGCACAATTTATTAAATCTCATTCAAATTATTTCCCCATAGAAAAGCACCCCTCTGTTGAAATCACATTGTGTTGGGAACTGCCTGCCTTAATCCTTCCCATTAAAGTGTGGGGGAAGGGAGAGACACTGTGTTGTTCCTTAGCACATTTGATTAAAGAAAATCAATTAATTCCCATATAGAAAATCATGGGATGAGTGTTGTTAGAATTTGAAACTAACAAAGCTCATGCCCAGTGTGTTAGAGCCGTTATAGCCCATTATGACTTGGTTGACTGTTTTCTGAAATCCTTCACTTCTATATGGAAAGGGGTGTCAATAATCCCAAAATAAGTAATCCTAAATGCTGCCTTTAAAATCAGTGTGGAAGGTGCAAAAATGAAATTTCCAATTAATCTCCATACATTTTAAATCAGAATTACAAAGCATTGCATTTCACTTGTATGTGTGTTGCAACACAAAATTCCCCATTAATTTTAATTCAGAATTCCAAAGTTTTGCATCTCATGTTTATATGTGTTACAAAACTAAATTTCTGTTTTGTTCCCATTTTTCTCTGACCCCAAATTACCAAGTCCTACCTTTTATTTTCATGTGTGTTGAAAAATGACTTCCATTGGAGTCCCTTTTCCCCAACCTTGCCTTTTAAATAAAAGTTGAAAAACGATTTTTCCCACTGTTTTCCTTTCCCTAATATTGCATTTCTAGTAACAAATTAACAAGGGGAGTCCCTCTGCCAGACATTAGTCCTGGTTATGAGAGACTTACCCAGAGTCTTTAGCTCACAATATTTCACAGAGAAGAAATATCCCAAACATATCAGTCTTTGTACTGCCCTGGGGCAGTCCAGCACCGAAATGCTAGGCAATTCTCCTCTGATCAAGAGTACCAACAGCAACCCCAGACACGTGTTTTGGTCTAGTTGGACCTCATCAGTATGGTGGAGCTGTGCCTCTCTAAGAATAGTGAGCAAGGGGTCCAAGTCTGGATTCCCCAAGTAATTTAGGGTGAGACCCAAAGTTACTTAAATATGCAAATTAACAAATGGTGTCCTGGGAGTCCCACTGCCAGACAATAGTCCCGGTTACGAGATACTTACCGAGAGTCTTTAGCTCACTATCTTTCACAGAGAAGAAATATCCCAAACATATCAGCCTTTGTCCTGCCCTGGGGCAGTCCAGCACCAAAATGCTAGGAAATTCTCCTCTGAACAAGAGTACCAATAGCAACCCCAGACGCGTGTTTCAGGCAGGTTGGCCCCCATCAGTAGGGTGGAGCTGAACCACTCTAAGAATAGTGAGCAAGGGTCCATGTCTGGATTCCCCTAGTAACGTAGGGTGAAACGAGAGACTTACCCAGCGCCACAGGGAACCAAGCTGCACCTCACTGAGGAGGCCCAAAAAGGCCAAAACATGTCTGGGGTTGCTTGTTTTTCCGTGCAGAGGGCACCTGGCCTAGCAGCTCAGGCTGGGCGCTACCATTGGTGCCAGTACCTGACTGATTTGCATATGGCTGGACCCTTTTGCAATGGCGCAGACGGGCTAAACAACTGTGGTGTGGAAGGTTGCCCAGAGCAATGGCAGTGGTTCAGATTCATTCAAAACCTTCCACCTATCACTTTTGTGTTTACAGTTTGTCTCACTATGTGAGAGAGGGTATGCCCAGACGTGGGCCCCTTGCTCGCTGTGCCATAGCGAACCAAGCTGCACCTCACTGAGGAGGCCCAACAAGGCCGAAACATGTCTGGGTTTGCTTGTGTTTCCATGCAGAGGGGACCTGGCCTAGCAGTTCGGGCTGGGCTGCTACCATTGGTGCCAGTACCTGACTGATTTGCATATCACTGGACCCCTTTTGCAATGGCGCAGATGGGCAAAAAAACAGTGGTGTGGAAGGTGGCCTAGAGCAATGCTGGTGGTTCAGATTCATTCAAAACCTTCCACCCATCACTTTTGTGCTTACAGTTTGTCTCACTATGTGAGAGCGGATATGTTCAGACGTTGGTCCCTTGCTCGCTGCGCCATAGGGATCCAAGCTGCACCTCACTGAGGAGGCCCAACAAGGCTGAAAAATGTCTGGGGTTGCTTGTGTGTCCGTGCAAAAGGGACCTGGCCGAGCGGTTCGGGCTGGGATGTTACCATTGGTGGCAGTACCTGACTGATTTGCATATGGCTGGACCCCTTTTGCAATGGCGCAGACGGGCTAAAAAACGGTGGTGTGGAAGGTTGCCCAGAGCAATGCCGGTGGTTCAGATTAATTCAAAACCTTCCACCCATCACTTTTGTGCTTACAGTTTGTCTCACTATGTGAGAGAGGGTATGCCCAGACGTGGGTCCCTTGCTCGCTGCACCATAGGGAACCAAGCTGCACCTCACTGAGGAGGCCCAACAAGGCCGAAACATGTCTGGGTTGCTTGTGTTTCCATGCAGAGGGGACTTGGCCTAGCAGTTCGGGCTGGGCTGCTACCATTGGTGGCAGTAACTGACTGATTTGCATATGGCTGGACCCTTTTGCAATTGCGCAGACAGGCTAAAAAACGGTGGTGTGGAAGGTTGCCCAGAGCAATGCCGGTGGTTCAGATTCATTCAAAACCTTCCACCCATCACTTTAGTGCTTACATTTCTAGTAATAAGCCTGAAACGATTTCTCCATTAAATTCCCTTCCCAAACAGCACTTTTTAAAATAAGTAGTCAAAACCATTTTTCTATTGTGCTCACTCCCTGCACCTTGCCTTTAAATCAAAGGGATCATATTTAGTTGAGGCGTGGAGGGTGGGGATTGCTGGGAGAAAAGTATTGTTTCAAAAATTAAGCCATTCCGTGGACCTTGTATGGTAAATGTTTTCTATTGGTTACATTGAAATAAAATCTGTTGTAAGTTGTTATTGCGTGTTTCAAACTTGTTTCACCTGTGTTGTTTTATAGAACCGAGTTATTGTTCTGATATTGGCTGTCGCTACAGCATTGGTGGCTGATGTTAGTCTTTTTGTCAAATCTTAAATAAATAAATAAATACATATTTTTACTATACACCTGCCTGGTTTCCAAACCATTGGTGACGCAGAGTGTTTGTTGAAGTTGGGTGCGAGACGGGTTGGAGTCCTCACCAAAGAGAACCTGAAATCAAAAGTGCTTTATTGTGTGCCAACTCGCTTGGAGGAAAGGAACACCCTGAGTTGAGTGTGACCGCTAATAAACTGCGACAGAGATGTACAAGGGCAGTGGCATTGCACAAAAGGTGCTGTGTGTCACTATGCAAAAAACAGATGCCTATGGAGTTTACCAGACTCCATTAAACAGTAAGAAACATACACATCCTAGTCAGAAAAAAATGCATGAGGGAGTGAGAAAAAAAGTCCCACTCACTCAGGAGTTAAAATGAAAAATCCTTGAGTCCAGCAAAAGAGCTGGGGGGTCTCTAAGGTTAACTGGAATTGGCACAGAAATGAAAATTCTCCCCAACACCTACATCCAGCACTGATACTCCTCATTAATTTTGTCCCTCTAGCGCATATTATTTCAATAATACAAATGCCCATATCATAGTTAATAATAGTGCAAGAGGGTGGAAATAATTCCTATCCATAGACAAAAGGTTTCAAATATCAGGACATATTTTAGAATCAATTACAAGTGCAATACGCGTATATGCTTTCCCAGAAGGTTATCACTTTGTAAATGTCATACACACGTGCATATGTACCCCATTACATACAGAAAAGAGACTTGGGACTGTTGCAACATTCTAAAGCCTAAAACCATGTATTGAACCATCTATCCTAGTATAAGGATCAAACATCAACTATGGCTTGCTTGCACACTAGAATTTTCATTCACTGCAGAAGACGTTTGCTGGCCTTTTCCTGGGCACTGTTCCATATTTAACATTCTGTATCAGGTCATTCCTATCAAATGGCTGATAAATCTACCAGATGCTTAGCAACTGCATGCAGTATTCGTGCAAGATTCCAAACACAGCCAGAGGTAAAAATAATATAATCCATAAACGAGCCAGAAATACTGAGAACATTTTCCAGATGTGCTTGAAAAAAAATAAAAATAGGTCATGTCTTGGCAGCCTGTTGTTCACATTTGGCCTGTTGGCAACAAAGTAGGTCAGATTGCATAACAGAATGTAGTAAATTAAAAAGAAAAAAATAACCATGCCTCTGCCCATAGACCATTATCATGGCTTTCCTCATGCAGAATTAAGGCCCAAGCAGCAATCACCTTTTTGCTTTCTAAACATGAGCAGTACATTTTACAAACATATTTAGCAATTAAATGTTCATTTCATAAATGTAGGACTCACCCTTGTGTCTCTGTTTACAAAATGTGTCAATTAGTGTCCTATTTATTTACTTTAACTTATGGGGTTATTACAAACCTTTATCTATATAATCACACATAAAATCCATCAAGATTCATGTGCATAATCACGCATGCAATCCACCAAAATTCATTCACATCTGCAGACTTTTTTCTCCCCCTCAACTTTGACTCCTAAATAAAACAAACCTATTCACGTCGGTACATGATAGCCTATTAAGATATGGAATTCACAAACAAATATAATTCTTAGCCCAAACAGCCCATTAAATCTCTTTCACCATGTGAATCTTATTATGATAAAAACGTAATTCAAAAAATTAATCAACCTAAATGTTATTGAAAAATGTCCCCCAAGTAAAAATAAGACCCGCCATTCCTCTTCATCACACGATTGTCTATCTTCCAAAAACTTCCCCATATGCTTAAAGAAATCAAACCAGCACCAAGAAATGTTATATGTTTTGAGGTTTCTATCTCCCCATCTACATCTACACATTGTTGGATATATGTTCATACGAAACCTCATAAATTGGTATCTGAGCCAAGCACTGGGGAATTTGATTAGATATTTCAGAACATAATTGTACACTGTAATGTCCTATTAAAAGAAAGATAACTGCAAATGCAATTTTGGTTCATGTAACAAAAGAAAAATGAAAACAATACTGTTCAAGTTGAGCGTTAAACTGGAGAGGATCTCTTGTTTCCATTATGCAGTTTTTTTCGACTCTGGCCTCTTTTGATCAAAGGGAAAACATATGACTTCTTGAAGGGGAAGAAGAACAGCCTCCCCATGTAGGAGGCCTTCAGTGTCTGTCATGGATAATAACAAGGCATAGTAGGACCGTCGCTCACCTCAGCACACAGCAAATCACCTAAATAGCAGAATTTACTCAAAACACCTCAGATTTGCACCAACATGGGGCTCATTACATTTTGGCAATGTTCACCTGGGTTCTGCTGGAACAGTGTTCCCAAAACAAGTAATGCCACTAGTTGTAAGAACCCATACACAAATTCCTTTTAGGATTCTCATAAGTAGCTTACAAGAATTTGTGAGAAACTAGTGGGATTTTTGGAACAATAATAAGAACTTTATAAGAACTTAGATGACACCAAAAAACGTATTGAATTATAATTAAATCTTAAACATTTGAAAAAGGATTAATTAAGAACTTAAAATAATCTTATAAGATCCTTATAAGAAAATCAATAACACATTATTGTTTGGGAAATAATTGCATGGGCACAACCTCCTTGCAACTGTACTGAGTTGTCAGCAAATGCTTGCTGGAGAAGAACTTCAGGCAGCCCGGCTGAGCAAATTCGAATTGGTGTTGATTTCTAGCCAGCAGCAACTATTAGGGGGTCATTACGAGTTTGGAGGTAGCCATGGCGCTATTAGCGCCATGGCTGCCTCCAAAGCCGGGTCCGGGTAGGCGGAATGGGGATTTACCGGGCCATTCCAACCTATGCGGACCCGGTAAGTCCCCATGCCAAATACCATTCCCCATTCCCATTCGAGCACCCATAGGGCTCAATGGGAATGGGGAAGGCGCTAATAACTGGCCCGCAAATTGTGGGCCTGTTATTAGCTCGAAGGTCCCTTAACGGGTCCCACTAAGAACGGCTGGTCAGACCAGCCGTTCCTGCTGGGACCCGCTAAGGCACCTCGGAATAGGGCGGTAAGGATTTACCGGCACCGGCATCCTTACTGGTGCCGGTAAACCCTTAACGCCCAACTCGAAATGACCACCTTAGTCTCTTATGTAGTAATCTTTCTGTTGAGGTTTTACCAATTTCTGTATTCACCATAACAGCAAAACCGAATAAAACAACTGCACTGATTCATTGCATATGCATATGTTCATAAAAATTGTTAAACATACCTGATCTCCGAGCCTGAGGTTTATGCCATCCAGCTCTATTAGGGAGAACGCCTGAACCGTGGTCTCCTGCCGAAGCTCCTCTTTGATCTCATCAAGAGAAAGCCTGGACCAGGTCACAACGAAACCCACCGAGCTGTTTGTGGAAGAGGTTTCAAAGAAACACTTAAGGTAAATGCTAGACCCGGACAACTCTGCCACAATTTCTGGGACACCTGGTGGCGGTGGGAGCATTGCTGATGGTGGTAATGACAGGGGGGATGACTGCTTACCTAAGACAAACAAGTTAATAGCAACATATGAGTGATTTAATGCACCAATTAGGATGTTATGAATGACACATTGCAAAACAGGAATTGAGTATGCAAACAGTGAATATGTTGTGTTTTCCATTTTAAAGTTCTGAGAGAAGAAACAATATCAATGTCATGTATTTGTTTATTTTGGATTTGCAGCACATATGTCAAAAGGCGCTCATGGACAGCACTGACTAAACCGTAAACAAGGGAAGAATTACACAATATAGAAGTGGAAGATGGAAACAACAGCACAAGCAGTGTTAAATAATAGAAACAACAATGGTAACTTTGTTAACCAGTGCAACAATAGTAGCAGTTGTATGTAGATACACATCCCTGGGAATTATGTAAGCTTGGTTTGGGCACCATGATAGTGTTTTATGTTACGCTAATGACACAATCCTATTATGAACCCCTAGTTTGATTCAAGCGTTAATAGGGGGAAACAGCAAAGTCTGCTTTTTTTCACTTTATATTAATGGAGTTAAATGAGTGCAGGAAAAATGGCTACATTTGTGGGTGAATAAGAAAATGAATAGATCTGCACATATAGATAAACAAGCCACCTCAATGTTGCAAGTCAATGGGGATTTTAACCACTCAATGAGTTATGCTGGTAAGCAGTGTCGTGAATATCTTCCAAGTGTATCACGCTACTCGTTCGCAAAGAGGGGACCCCCAAACAACCCTTCTCCTGTCATGCACCCACCCTCTGGAACTTGATCCTGATATCTGCTCGGAATGCCCTCACAATTCTTCAATTTCGCAAATGTCTTAAAACACAGATTGATGCATGGACCGCAGCTCACATTACTGCACTACTGTTAAAAGACGCCAGCTCACTAGGTCCACATAACATTTTTTAAAGTCTACCAGGATTGGGCTGGATGACACTAATGTCATAGAGCACAAGTATAAAGATAAAAATCAAACAATCGAACATATCCACTTAAAGTGATTCTATCTTTACCAAAATCATCATTGAGCTTTGTAGTTTTCGAATGAACTATACCAAGGATATATATCCCTAGAAGGTAATAAGTGACCAATTTGGTTTAGGCTATCCATTCGGGCTATCCCTTCAGGCTAATACTTGTGGCACATTGTCTTGTACCGTTCTGGAGGATATTTGCAAGAGGAACCACACATCAAAACTCCCTGGCCCCATCCTATTGTCCATGTACGGTCACTGGGAGTGAAATGTGAAGGGGCTGTGCATTGTTCAGTGTCATGAATCATGAACTGAAGAAGAATATGGAGCTTGGGAAAAAGAAACATAGTAAACTCTGCAGAGAAGATTAGAACTTTCATGCCCTGGCAGGAGTGGGGGCGGACATGTGCTTTAATGATCTGCCAGTCCGAGCTTTGGTGGGCCCGAGCGAAGAAAGGCCGTAGCTCAGGCCTGGGGCTATTAAAGTCCATGTCCGCCCCCCCCACCAGGGTATGAAAGCTATTTGCACTTTGGAATTTTATTTTTTTTTCCTTCAGACTGGAGAAGGAAGCATCGTGATTGGCTCCTCTCCCCTACTTGGGAGCCAACCACAAGCCGGCAGGCTTGGAGCCGGCCCACCACGAAGGCACACACAAAGGCACTGTGCCTGTCTCCAGCCTGCTCGTCTGCTGAACCTGGAGGAGCAGGAGCTCCCTCCATCTACTGCTGGAGCAGTAGTCAGCCCTGCACTGATGCCCTCGAGCCCTGCCTAACTCCAGGTATGCCACAGCCTCCCTCAGGTGCATTTTAAAAAGCGGAGCGCGAGTGTGCCTTTTTTTAGTCAACTCCCGGCGGATTATTATTAATATATCCGTGCCGCACTTGCTTTGCCCAGTGGGCCTTTTCTACCCAGGATTTGCCCCTTATTGCACTCGGAGTGCATCCAGACACCATTGGGACCCACGAGGTCTGCACCACTCCAAGATGGCCGACCGTCACCGCCTCAACCCTCTACTCGTCCCCACAGCCCTGCAAGCATCGTGATTGGCTCCTCTCCCCTACTTGGGAGCCAACCACAAGCCGGCAGGCTCGGAGCCGGCACACCACGAAGGCACACACAAAGGCACTGTGCCTGTCTCCAGCCTGTTTGTCTGCTGAGCCTGGAGGAGCAGGAGCTCCCTCCATCTACTGCTGGAGCAGTAGTCAGCCCTGCACTGATGCCCTCGAGCCCTGCCTAACTCCAGGTATGCCACAGCCTCGCTCAGGTGCATTTTGAAAAGCGGAGCGCGAGTGTGCCTTTTTTAGTCAACTCGCAGCGGATTATTATTTATATATCCGCGCCGCACTTGCTTTGCCCAGTGGGCCTTTTCTACCCAGGATTTGCCCCTTATTGCACTCGGAGTGCATCCAGACACCATTGGGACCCACGAGGTCTGCACCACTCCAAGATGGCCGACCGTCACTGCCTCAACCCTCTTCTCGGCCCCACAGCCCTGCAAGCATCGTGATTGGCTCCTCTCCCCTACTTGGGAGCCAACCACAAGCCGGCAGGCTTGGAGCTGGCCCACCACGAAGGCACACACAAAGGCACTGTGCCTGTCTCCAGCCTGTTCGTCTGCTGAGCCTGGAGGAGCAGGAGCTCCCTCCATCTACTGCTGGAGCAGTAGTCAGCCCTGCACTGATGCCCTCGAGCCCTGCCTAACTTCAGGTATGCCACAGCCTCCCTCAGGTGCATTTTGAAAAGCAGAGCGCGAGTGTGCCTTTTTTAGTCAACTCGCGGCAGATTATTATTAATATATCTGCGCCGCACTTGCTTTGCTGAGTGGGCCTTTTCTACCCAGGATTTGCCCCTTATTGCACTCGGAGTGCATCCAGACACCATTGGGGCCCACGAGGTCTGCACCACTCCAAGATGGCCGACCGTCACCGCCTCAACCCTCTACTCGGCCCCACAGCCCTGCAAGCATCGTGATTGGCTCCTCACCCCTACTTGGGAGCCAACCACAAGCCGGCAGGCTTGGAGCCGGCCCACCACGAAGGCACTGTGCCTGTCTCCAGCCTGTCTACACCGTTGAGCCTAGAGCCACGACCCCTTGCCCTCCAGCTTACAGGGTAAGAATACTGCCGCCCTTCCACAACCTACTCCTAACGCTCTAGCCAGAGACCTTGAACTGTTCGCATCCATCACGGACCCGGCGTACATGCACCTCCAAACATTGCTACGTCCAAGGTCCCACTTGCACCGTTGTGTTCTCGAACTGCAACATAATGTTTCAGTGCTTAATGTGTATCTACTTAACCACCTACCATCCACTACTCCTGCGCAACCATAATTAACCTCCACTGCGGCTTCTCGCACTGCACAAGCATAAGTACCCAACCCACTCTTGCCTCATATTAGCAACATGTTTTTTTCGCCTGTTTGCTGCCCTGGCCCTGCCTTGCTGTATGCTGCCACTTGATAACTGCATCTGCATTACGGTCGCCCAGAGACCACTGTGATATTGTGTAATGCCTTATGGTCGCTTAGAGACCAATGTGATATTGTGTAGTGCCTTATGGTCGTCCAGAGACCACTGTGATATTGTGTAGTGCCTTATGGTCGCTTAGAGACCAATGTGATATTGTGTAGTGCCTTATGGTCGCCCAGAGACCACTGTGATATTGTGTAGTGCCTTATGGTCGCCCAGAGACCACTGTGATATTGTGTAGTGCCTTATGGTCGCCCAGAGACCACTGTGATATTGTGTAGTGCCTTATGGTCGCTTAGAGACCAATGTGATATTGTGTAGTGCCTTATGGTCGCCTAGAGACCACTGTGATATTGTGTAGTACCTTATGGTCGCCCAGAGACCACTGTGATATTATGTAGTGCCTTATGGTCGCTTAGAGACCAATGTGATATTGTGTAGTGCCTTATGGTCGCCTAGAGACCACTGTGATATTGTGTTGCACCTTATGGTCGCTTAGAGACCTTAACCCACCAGCTCTCGCTAACTTATCTCAACATGTGCACCTGCCACACATTGTACCTCCTCACAGGTCTAGTCTACACCTTACTGACTAGCACTATTGACTACTCCGTGCCCACAGGGCAACCCAACAGCCATATCATGGAACTCAGACACACCACCACACACGCTACTCCTCCCGAGATCATACTCAGACAGCAAAGACTCAGAACACACACACACTCCCTCTAGCTTTCCTCTCCACACCCATGCAGGTAACACCGAGGAACTCACGCCTAGGCTCTCGCACTCACACTAAGACCTGCTGCCCACCATACACTATTACCCGCAAGCACCTTAACAGGTCTCTGATGCTCGCTCCAACCTCACATGACCAATGTGAAGTCAGACATCACTTGACTAATAAGCCTACTCACGCTACCAAAAAGCTTATCCCTATTACCAACCTCAAGCCACCTCAACCAAAAAAGCTCCAACACCTTAAATGTGCTCTATTAAATGTTTGCTCACTCAACGCTCACGCTTTAGAAGTCAATGACATTATTACCAACCAAGACCTAGACATGTTAGCCATAACAGAAACATGGTTGCACCGTGCCTCTGGCCCGACCATCAGCTTAGCTGTACCATCAGGTTACTCGATCTTAAGACAGGACAGATTAACTAAAATGGGAGGTGGAGTCGCACTAATCTTTAAAGACACCCTAGCCTTAAGACAGACTCCCACCACAGGGGAAGACTCCATTGACATCCTCTCAGGCAAACTTACCCTCTCCCTCAAAGACACAGTAAATATTCATGTCATATATAGACCCCCAGACCCCGCCAACAATTTCAAAGCATAGTCAACCATCTTCTTGCAAAAAACATCAAACAAACTTCCAAAACATTGTTTCTAGGAGACCTAAACCTTGGATATAATGATAAACTTGACAACGAAGCCACCACTCTCGCCAGAAACCTCACAGATCTAGGACTCACACAGATAGTTACTGCCCCGACCCATAATAAAGGCCGTATCTTAGACTGGGTGGCTGATCACAACTGTGGCTCCACCCTCAACTCCAACACAGCCCTTCCTTGGTCTGATCACAACTGCCTTCAATTCTGCATCCCCATATCCTCCTACTCCAAACCTCTTATACCAGCACCGGCCATGCTAGCCAGAAGTGCCAAAAAACTTACAGCAGACAATATACGCCCCCTTCTCAACATCCCTTGCCTAGCACCCCCGTTCTCCTCCGACCCCAGCATTCTAGCAGAGAACTTCAAAGACACCCTCACCCATGCCACCAACGCCGCAGCCCCTCTTGAAAACAAAAAAGAAAAAAAATCGTTTCACTCCAACTCATGGTTCACGGAGGACTTACTAAATCTTCGCCAATGCAAGCGCCAAGCCCTCAAAACATAGCAGGCCAATCCCTGTGATGCCACCAAAGTAGACTTTCTCAGTATCTCTAAAAAATACAAAAATGCCATACTCAAGGCGAAATCAGAAACCTACAATAAACGTATCATGGAAGCCAACTCCCACTCAAAAGAGCTTTTCACCATCTTTAAAGAGCTCACTATCCCCCCAATCTGCACAGATGAGATTGTTAACGATGAGGCTTGGTGCAATAACATTCAAACAGCAATGTTAAATAAAATAGACCTTCTTCAAAATAAAATAGCAGAACACTTTAAGGCTCTGCACCCCCAACAGACCCTCTCCGTCAATACCGCCAAAGATAAGCACACCTCCAAATTCGATTTCTCCCCAATCACCGAGTCGGATACTCTCCACATCCTCAAACAGCTCAAACCATCTCAATGCAAAGGAGATATATGCCCCCCCAACATCATTAAAGAGTGTGCGGCACCCCTCGCACCAATCATCACAGCATTCATTAACGCCTCATCAAGACGGGCAAAGTCCCTGACAGCCTTAAAGAGGCGTGGGTACGGCCACTCTTAAAGAAACCAACCCTGGACCCTGCCCAACCTAATAATTATCGGCCCATTACTACGGTTCCATTTCTCCTAAAAATCCTAGATAAAGCTGCACGCATGCAGATACAGGCCTACCTGGAAAACAGCTCTGTCCTAGGTAAAAGGCAGTCCGGATTCCGCAAAGGTCATGGCACTGACACAGCCTTACTAGATCTGAAGAATCAAATGACCCTGATCTTAGACAAAGGCAAACCGGCCCTTCTGCTCCACCTAGACCTCTCGGCGGCATTTGATTTAGTCGATCACGCCATCCGCACGAACCATCTCACTCAGGCCGCACATTTCTCCAAACAAGCCACAAATTGGATCACCTCCTTCCTCGAAGGTAGAGTGATGAAAGTGTTTTCCAATACAGCCAACGCAGAGCCTACCACCATCAGGTATGGAGTCCCTCAGGACTCATGTACGGCTCCCACTCTCTATAATCTTTTTACCAAACCTCTCTTTGATAAACTGGACGCACTTGGGATCACATACACCAACTACGCTGACGATACCCAAGTACTCCTCCCGCTCACAGGACTCTACCACCAGGACGCAGCCACCCTCCAGAATATATACGCCACCATCCAAGCACGGATGGCCACGAACGGTGTATGTCTTAACGGAGATAAAACCGAAATTCTCATCCTTGGCCAAAAATCCACTCTCACGAACCTCGACCCACTCTTCACCAACTTCTGCATAGACAATTGTGTCATCCCAGTTCTACCTTCTGTTAAAACACTAGGAGTCCACATTGACGCATCACTCTCCATGGACAAGCAAGTCAACTCCATTGTCTCTGCCTCCGCCCTGAGCACTAAGCTCATTAATTCAATCAAACCTTTCCTAACTAAAGATAATTGCCTATCCATTGCCAGAGCCACCATTGGAGCCAAACTAGATTATTGTAATGCGCTATTGGCTGGCACCTCCAACTCCAATCTCAATAAACTCCAAACAACACAAAATAATGCACTAAGAGCAGCCCTCAATATACCTAAAAGGGACCACATCGCGCAAGCCAGAAGGGAAGCACACTGGCTACCTGTTAAAGAGCGCATTACATTCAAAATACTTACCACTGCACACAAATGTATTAACCTGTCTGCACCTTCATACCTGTCTGACAGGCTAGTCAGATCTCACTCCACTAGAACAACGAGAAAATACCACACCAACCAACTTAGGGTCCCACTCAGCAAACGAGCTAGAGCAGGTGGAATAAGCTTCCCCTACATCGCCCCTAAGCTATGGAACGCACTACCATGCACGCTCAGAGCAGAAACCTCTCTCACTGCCTTCCGAAAAAAACTGAAAACTACCTTGTTCAACTAACTCCTCCAACGTCATGCCTTCTGACCCTCTCCTCCTCCTCTCCTCTCTTCTCCTACCCTCCTGTAGCTACTACTTTTCTCTTGCAACTAAGTAATGACTTTTCTGTATGTATAACAAGTCATGTTCATATCTGTAACAAGCGCCACGATGCCCTCTGGGCTGCCTGTGCGCTTAACAAATGTGAATAAATAAATAAATAAATAAATAAAAGAATGGCAGCCACAATTGAAATGGAAAAGGGACTATGTCCCTTTTGAGATGACAGCAGCCATTGAAAACATGATCCAAAAAGGTCACTGTCATCCGAAAACTGACCTAGTCCCTTTTCTATTTCAATGGTGGCAGCCAGACGGGAGGATCTCAGGGACCAGAGTGCAAGGCTCTGGTCCCGCTGGTCAGTGGGGGTGGTGGGAAGGGGAATCAGGTCATTCGGGGGGTGGGAAGGCAACAGGGAGAGACTCCCTAATGCCTCCCCACATTAGAAGAAAAAAAATGAACATCAAAGTGCCATCCGCTGAAGGACCTCAGGTGGTTGGAACAGCGGGTGGTGATTGTGTTATCTTGCCCGCTGTTCCAGCAACTTGATTGGTTCACTCACCCAGGAGTAAATATAGCTTTCTTGTCCCGGTCAGGGGGCAGACAAAGGCTTTAATGACCCACCTGCCCAAGCATTGGAAGGTATGAGCAAAGCGAGGGCATCAGTTTGGGATGTGAGCCATTAAAGCGCATGTCCGCCCCCCACCGAGGCATGAAAACTATGCGCACCTCAGGATTTACATGTGTTTGGATAGTTCTCGTTTGTTTTTCCTTCCAATGGGAAATCTTCTCAGAGTGGGTGAATCTCCCGTCAGAGAAAAAACATTGTGATAAAGATGGCAGCCACCATTGAAATGGAAAAGAACTAGGTCCCTTTTTGGTTGACAGCGGCCATGGAAAACATGATCCAAAATAGCCACTGTCATCAAAAAGGGACGTAGTCCCATTTCTATTTCAATGGCGGTGAAGAGACAGCAGGAGCTCAGGGACCACAAGGCTTGGTTCCTGCAGGAAAGTGGGGCGGTTGGGGAGGGAAATTGGGTGATTTGGCGGGTGTGGAGGCAACAGCGAGAGACTCCCTGTTGCCTCCCCACATTAGAAGGAAAATAAGGAAAATCAAAGCACCACCCGGGGTACTGCCTCGGGTGGCTGCAACAGCAGGTGGGGATTTTGGATTTTCACTGGCTGTTCCAGCCACCTGATTTGTTTGCTCAACCTTTCCAGGTGCAAATTTAGATTACCTATTATGGATTGCAGAACCCATAGCAAAACAGTGGTAGATTAGTATAAGGTTTGAAGTATGTTTCTTAATATCTGCCTCTTTTGCTCCAAAATGGAGGAAACTGAGTACACCCACTCCCGCCTTCCCTGCAGCTCTCTGGCCGGCCTCTCTTGGCCCTCTTCCTGCTCCTACCTGCAAGGCAAAAAACCTCAGGGTCATCTTCGACTCCACACTCTCCTTCTCTCCTCACATTTCTGGCGTTTCTAAGAAGTCACACTACCAGCTGCACCTCCTCAGAGGTATCCTTCCTTTCCTCTCCTTCCCCCAGAAGCTCACTGTCTCCAGAGCCATGGTTCTCTCGAAGCTGAACTACTGTAACAGCCTCTATCTAAATCTGCCTGCCTCTACTCTCCGCCCTCTGCAACTCATCCAGAACAGGACTCGAGACTTGTCCTTGGCCTCAAGCCCAGGGACCGTATCTCTCCAGGACTGAAATCGCTACACTGGTTCCCTGTGGCTGCGAGGATTAAGTTCAAAACCCTCTGCATTGTCCACAAGACCTTCTGGGGCCTGGGGCCAAATTACCTTCAACTCTCCCTTCCTAAATATCTTCCTTCTCGTGCATTTCGCTCTTCCACCTCCAACTCCCTCAGGGTCAGCCGCTTCTCCAAGCAACGAGTTGGGGGGAGATCTCTCTCCGCAGCAGGGGCCTCCCTCTGGAACAGCCTTCCTGCCTCCCTGAAACTTGAGGAGAACCATCTCCGGTTCCGGAAGCACCTCAAAACCTTCCTCTTTGCTTCTGCTTTCTCTCTCCCTCTCCCCTGCTAAATCACTGAAACTGCACTGAATCAGCAACTGGGCCACTCACCAATCTCGGTCCTTGGCCACTCTCCCTTGCACTGCCTTCCTGGCAACCCCTGCACTGCGGGACTGTCTCTGTGTCCCTACAGCCCCCCTTTCCAGCACTTGGCTGCACTTATCTTGCACTTGCCACCAGCTGGCCCTTATTATTATCGTGTTCATTACTAACCCTGTACTGCACTTTCCCCTCTCCCTTTCCCCCTTGCACTTTTCCTGTCCCCCTTACCCATGCACTTGCGCGATCTGAATGACACCTGGTCTAGTAGGATCAGTGTCTGTCTCCCCTTGTTCCCCCCTCCCTGCCTCGTCGCGCCTTGAAACACTTGTGTATAGGCGCGTTACAAATGCCATATCATATCATATCATATCATCATGTCACAAATCGTGGGAAAATACTGCTTATAATATTGAAATCTTTCAAGGATTTGCAATTGTTGGCTCCCCAGATGTCCTGATAACAACTCCTAGCTGCCCTGCCAGGATAGTTAATATGGAGGGATCATTGGAGTGATATACCAAAACTTCTGGCAAGAGCGTCCCAGTGTTCTTTTTTTAATCACAACATTAAGGAGAATTAATTGTATGCACTTTGTATATTTATATTTGTTTATATTATTTTGAATTGTATGTACATTACTAGAATTGAAGGTGCTGTAACTTTAATGGTATTTACTCCAATAAAGGATAATAATTCAAGTACATGAGGCAATTAGATGCAACAGCACAAGAGGTTTAACATAAATGACACATCATTGGCAACAATGTAATTGGGAAAAACAGCACACACAATGTTATACTTTGAAGTAAACATTTGGATGAAAACCTTCTAGTGATAAACACTTTTTAAACACTTTTTAAATAAATCCATCTTTTTAAATGCAAACTTTACATCAATTTATAGAATTGTGGCTTCTCGAGAAAAACGTGTTTCTTTTGAGAAGCATATTCTGCTTTTTTGGGGAAACAGAAGATGATAATTGAAGAGTTTAGTTTATTTGCTTTTATAGCGCACCAAGCCCAAGTGTATCTGGGCACTTTAGAGGTGTATTTCTGAAATATTTTCATATAATAAAGTGGTTCAGTGAGGCTATGACTATAGTAGTTGACTGACCTTTCAGCCTATTTCGACTAAAGAAAGTTAATCGGGTGAAGGAACATCTCTTAAGCTTGGAGACGTGCCACATGTCTCGTATTCGGATCAGATCAGCATGGGAAGCAGTAGATTAGTCTATCATGGTCAGCCGGGGGAATAGTTGATTGTGTATTCAATCAACTATTCAATCTACCATTTTTTTTTAAATATAACACAAATGTTTATAAACGCACAAGGTGGCAGGATTGGTAGGTCAATGTGATGGGAGGTCTAAATTGTATACATCTGAAATGTATTTCCTGCAGATGCATTCATTCAACTAAAACAGCCATGCTGCTATGTCCAGCCCTCCGATCATGCACTCAGTTGTTTGCCATGAGACAACAATTCCCCAGATGCTCACTTGTTTAGTAAAGCAGATGTGTATGGACAAGCACCAAAGAAACGGGTTATGAGGGAGGTGGAATTTGATAGCTTTGCTTGCATGCAAACACTATGTGCAAGAGATGTTTGATACTTTTGCTAAACGACCAGAGACACTTGATGGGAAATAATTCTGGATCTGGCAAAGGCACAGTTCAGATGAGTACATGATAAACCCGTTAAGGAAGAGCAATTTGAAATGACTTAAACAGAGCTGCAGATGTGGGCTTAACATGATGCACAGGGTGGCTCCTACAGGGACGGCTCCATAATGTGTCTGCACGTGTCAGCAGGTGAAGCAGCCTCCCACTAACATTAAACAAGCCTAAATGATCAACTAACCCTCAATCCCTCAGTAACCAAACTGACTCACCATGCCCCATAACTTAGGTCATTCTCCACACTGAGCTCAAGGGAAAGGTCCAGCGGTGCTCCCACCTGAGTCCCATGGTGCAGTGTCAAACTCCTACCTTTCCCTCTAACAACAGCTAACACTATCCTGCTGCAATCACATTCAACAAGGTGGTTGCAAAGGCTTAATTCCACCTTCGAACAAGCAGAAGCAACCAGCTGCAGTACCAAGATGCGTCAAACAAAGAACAGACTGCCGTCAACCAGCACCAATGATAAGATAGGCTAATTTCTCGCACAATCACACTAGTACCAATAACCTCTTTAGCATTTTCCTGCCATACAACACTATCACCGGAAAGAGGGACACCAACCACTCACACCCATCACCTGCACTAGGAAATCCACTGTGAAGACGATCCATTTAAAAAACGATGGTATGGTGAAATTTAGGCCTATCTCCCACTTTACAGTATTCTCTAATCTAGGTGAAGTATTACTGCCTTCCATTCTGTGAAATGTAGGCCTTTCTCCTGTTATCTAAGTGTCCCATATATAGGCGCTGTTATTACTGCCTGCCATTCTGTGAAACCTAGGCCATTCTCCCGTGATCTAGGTGTCTCTAATATAGGTATATTTAATGTACTGCCTGCCATTCTGTGAAACATAGGCCTTTCTCCCATTATCCAGGTCTCTCAAATCTTGGTGTTCTAATTTACTACCTTCCATTCTGTGAAACCTAGGCCTTTCTCCTGTTATCCAGGTGTTCCAAATCTAGGTGCTCCTCTTACTGCCTGCCATTCTGTGAAACCTAAGCCATTCTCCCATTATCCAGGTGTTCCATATCTAGGTACTGCTATTACTGCCTGCCATTCTGTGAAACATAGCCTTTCTCCCATTATCCAGGTGTTCCATATCTAGGTACTGATATTACTGCCTGCCATTCTGTGAAACATAGGCCTTTCTCCCATTATCCAGGTCTCTCAAATCTTGGTGTACTAATTTACTACCTGCCATTCTGTGAAACCTAGGCCTTTCTCCTTTTATCCAGGTCTCTCTAATCTTGGTATTGTAATTTACTGCCTGCCATTCTGTGAAACCTAGGCCTTCCTCCCATTATCCAGCTGTCTCAAATATTGGTGTTCTAATTTACTGCCTGCCATTCTGTGAAACCTAGGCCTTTGTCCGGTTTTCCAAGTCTGCCAGACCTTAGTTCTGCTATCAAATTTTCTGTTGTGCCCCCGTGTAAGGCACTTTCTCCCTCTATCCAGGTGTCCCAATTCTAGGTACAGCTATTATAGTAACTGCTACTGTGCTTACTGTGATTGCATTTTCTTTTGTGCCCATGTTAGGCCCTTTCTCCCTCTATCCAGGTGTCCCAAATCTAGGTGCTGCTATTGCATTTACTGTCACTGGCCCTCATTACAAGTCTGACACTGGACCATGGTGCTATTAGCACCATGGTCCATGCCTGAGTCCGGCATGGTGGATGGTGGAATTACCGCCCCATTCCAAGGTGAGTGGGGTGGTAATTGACCATTCACCATTTGCCCTTCCCCATTCCCATTTTTGCCCCATAGGGCATAATGGGGATGGGGAAGGCGCTAATTACGGCACCGTAAATTACGGTGCCGTAATTAGCACCAAGGTCGCTTAGCGCCTTGGACTTTAACGCCTGCAAAAAGCAGGCGTTAAAGTGTCAATCAGGCGTTAAGGTTTAACGGCGCCGACGGCGCCGTTAAACCCTTAACGCCTGACTTGTAATGAGGGCCACTGTATTTACTGTTATTGCACTTACTGTTATTGCATTTTCTGTTGCGCTCTGTGTTAGGCCTTTTCTCTCTTTATCCAGGTGTCCGAAATCTAGGTGCTTCTATCGCATTAACTCTCACTACATCTGCTGCTATCTTAAACTCGGTGCATCAACCCTAATACCTTCTGTCCTAACCCTCTGTGTCTGCAGCTACTCTCTGCCCCAACATCTCTCACCTGCTGCACTACTCCATCCCACAACCATGACTGACTTGCCCAACCTGATGGAGATACCATGACAACCAAGCTTTCCTCTCCGCCCCACTCCCCTGCACCCTCTGCGCCAGCGCCACCCCAGCCAAATAACAATGCACCCCACCCAGCTCATGTCCTCCGTACTAGCTCCTTAATTCGTGAACCCCCCCTACATGCCACTTCACCACACCATCTCTGACCTCTCCACTCAAACACCCATTTACTCGGACCCCCCTCTCCCCACCCCAAATCACCATACCCCCTCTAACTCTATGATCACAGGAGCACTCTGGCATGCCTAATACCACCCGCCCCCTACCCACTTCCCACACACCTCAGCCCATATTCCCCCTCCGCCCTCTATCACCCCCCGGGCATCCACTGAGAACAACCCCTTACCCCCCATTCCTACACCCCATGCAATTTCCAACTCACAAGCCAGAGGAGCTCTCTGGCGCTCCAAACAACACATGCCCTGCCATTAACCCCCCATCACTACTGCAGCACTGGTGGGGTCACGCAAGAACTCCCCCCAGACCTGCCCCCCAACCTTAGTCCTCCGCGCCCCTGCCAAAACCCCTTTTACCCTTGCACTACCATTCACCCACTCGTCCAGAGCTCCACGTCACACCATCATCGTCAAACCCAAGCCAACACACATCCCATCCATCCCTCCACCTCAATCCCACACCTGCTCACCACCAATACCACTCCTGCACAGTCCCACCATCTCCTTGACAGCGCAGACCCACGAAGACCTCTGGAAACCCCGAACTCCACACAGCTCAGTGACTTCCCCACTTCACCTGTGAAACCCTCTCACTCAATCCCCTCTCACCCCTCTCCCCTTCACCCCCAGCTCCTCCTCGACCCCCACCCACAGATCACCCACTTAAACCCCTTTCCCTTCTCTCAAAGTAGCATCTCTTGCCCATTCTAAAACCGTCGCTTCATCCCTTTCCCCCTCTGACCCTCCGACACTCTCTCACACTTGTCTTGCAGCCAAACGCACAAAACACTGAAAGGGTGACCGGCCCTCTCCCTCGAGTCTCCATACCTCGCTATTTCTTCATGAGTTCAACCTCCCATATTTTCACAGCCCTGCCATCAGCCCCAACCCACCTGCCACTCCCCATCTCCATCTCTTTGAACATTACCTCACACTCAGTACACGTAAACCCCTAGCTCCCGCCAGACGTGAAGCACTGTCAACAACTCGCCTATCTCAACACACCACACGTGCACCACTCCCCCAATCCCTCTGATCCACCCCACCACATTTCACAAATATCAACCACTGCCTGCCTGCTCTTCCTGCTCCTCATCGAATGGCCCCACTCAGCCCCCCTCCCAAAGAACATTTGTGTCACAAACCCCCACTACTGCTGCCTGGTCAGCCTCAGCCATCCTGACTGTTCCGAGCACACCTTGCATTGCAATGACTGACACCTTACTCACTGCCTCTCAATCCAACCAAGCCCTACCAGCCACGAGCGTCAGGAAAACTGCCACGCCTCATGAAGTCACCTTCTCCTTTTCAATGCCTGCTTTGTGGTGAGAAACACACAGCATCTTTGACCTCCAATCCTCTGACAATCCTGACCTCATCTTCATCAATGAAACTAGGTTCTCTGACGATTTTGCACTAATGAGGCTTTTCCCCCAGGCTACTTGCTTATCTCCCACAACAGACCTTCAAGAGGTGGCAGAGTAGTGATCCTCTATAAATCTCACTTCTCCATCTCACTCACAGAAAGCCAACCATGCAATGCTAACTGTGAATCCCTTCTAGTAAAACTCTCATTACTGTCAACACTCACTCACAGCTACCTACTTCCTACCGCCAGGATATGACAGACATTTTGCCAACAATCGCTGTGACTCACTAGCTACCATTCAGGCAAACCACCCAACACTCACACCACTGGGGGACTTCAATATCTGGTTTGATGTATCAAACAACTCCATGACCCAACCCCTGGTCAACAGTCTAGCAGCACTCAAGCCCTCCTGACATACCACAGGTCCAACCCAATCTGGGGGTCATACCCTTCATGCAATCTTCAGCTCCTATGACCTCGTCTCTGTATCTAGCCCCATACCGTCCATCTGGATAGACCACTGTGCCATCCCTTTCTCTGTCCTCACTCCACCCCCTCCACCCAAGACTGATTCTGCCCGCACACGTGTTCACAAATGCTGGGGCAAAGTCCAGGTACTCCCCGATCTGGCTGAAGCCCTGCTGCACAGTCTACCAGAGTTTTCCCTGACGTGCTTTATCTGATTAGTTGACAGAGGACAGACCCTTATTCCTTATCCTTGCCTGACCATGATGAATGTATTATTTTGGTTTTTTTTGCCATCAATGTAAAATTTCATTTTAATTGGGGCACACTCATAAAAAGACACCCCAGAGGCAATTGCTTGGTCTACTGGGGAAGATTAAGTTGTTAAAAATGTAAAAAATGAAAAAATGCTCTACATGGGACATGATAGATGCAACATATTGTTCTTGACAGTGGAACAATTGTTAAAATGTAACTAGTCCGGGGTGTGTTGACCGGCCCACTGATCACAATTTTTCGTTTATGAGTATCTGACACGTTCATTTCATGTACATTCATGAACACAAAAGACCCAGAATATTCATATAACATGACTGTGGCCAGAGTGTAATTCTCATACACGTGCAACAAGGAAAATCTCTATCACCTACCCCAGCCCTTTTGCTTACCATAGCCAAAAACACGGTTACACAATGTATTATTAATTATTTTTACTTCATTTTACAATAACAATAGATCTAACTAAAACATCAATATGTTGATGTAAGTTTACTAATAAGTTTTTGCGATGTTCCAAGATGGCACCCATTCACACACCTTCAAGATAGCACCTTGTACATAGGGACTCTGAATAGTCCGTTTTCTATGTTTATGAACACGCATAGAGACAGAGAAGGTCTGGGTATGCTCTGTGTTTGCCGACAACTAAGAGGGTTGCCAGGGAGATGGGGAATCCCACCGCAGAACGCACGAGGAGCGCATCCATCTGTTTGGAGTACGCGCGACCTTGGGGAGTAGCACAGAGAAGAACGAAAAAGATTTTGTCCGCGATCGTGGATTTCCACATTAACAGTGCAGAGGTAAGCAGTAGCCAGGGAAGACAATTATTTATTTACTCCTTACATAGCCCCAAGAGGGGATTTTTAGTAACATAGCTCACTCCTCTATCTCTTTATTTTTATTTCTTTCTACATAGAAGATCAGAGATGATCATGTGTTAACAGCACCTGGTACGCTAGGTTTTACAGGCAAAGACGAGTTATAGCCCTCTTACTTTCTTCAAATCTCTCAACTTGGTAAGCCATTTTACTATTCACAGTGTTTTTTTCTAACACAGCAGTATATTTTTGTTTTATACTTCTATAGCCTAGTCATTTGGGTAAACTCGCTAATATCACATGCTGTAAGGGGCCAACAGTTTTATTCACCACATTTTTGGAGATTATACAGGATATACAACATCACAGGGATTTATTCCACACTACTTACAGATATATCCCCCATTTTTGTACTTTAGGTGCTCCACACTCACGAGAGGAGCATTTTTTCTAACAGGTGTGTGAGGAATTGGAACACACCATTTCACCAGATTCAGGGGAAGACACAAACTCCACTCACTCTACATTAAAGGTATGCTTACTCGAAACAACATGATGGAGAGTCGTTCTCATAACTATATGGTTTCTTGACTGATTGATTTTGGACATGTAGTGAGTATACCAGTGCACACTGGCTACAGTAGAGGCCTCTAAAATATTAGAATAACTTTGACTATCATGTTAGAATGTCTTTTGAATTGTGCTCAGAATGATATATCAACACATATACGACTAATTGGCAATGGTATGTATAGCTGAATATACTTTTGTAGATACATGAGGTTCATGTGAAGAACACAGGATTGAAACAGTTTTCATTTGTTTATGTTTTACAGTTTAAGCCACTTGGCTCAAGAAGAAGGGATGCTCATCCCGAAACGTGTCAGCCACTTTTGAATTGTATACATGGATTATCATTGCTTATCATCATATTCTGTTGACAGCTAATTTGGCTTTTTGCATTTTAAGTTTTAATGGTGAACTAATTGTGACTACAATTAAAATTTCTTTGGTTTTTTACTAGATGAATGATCATCTTAGTTATTCATAAAACTTATATACTATTGAGTTATAACAACCAGCTTATTTGACTTTGATGAACCATCTGTTGATGGATTTAAAATAGAGTGCAGGGGACGGGAGGTCTCCTACCAATCTACCTCAGAGACCCACTACCGCGAAACATGAGGACGTTCACTGCCAGTTCATCCAGACCTAGATGGTAACCAGGAACAGTAGGCTCCTAAGAGTACACCATGCACTCCAGACACTCACCTCTCCTACTACTATGCTCACTCTCCACTTCACACCAACAAACAATAGATCGCAGCTATACCCCTCAATCAATTTCAGCCTAGCTGCACACATATGAACAATTCTCCATGAACATCTCAACAACCTGTTAGAACGCAGCTGTACCCAACAAAAAATCGGCCTAGCTGCACACATAAACATCCTACACAGGCCTAATGCTGCCAGAATGCAGTCTCAGAGACCAACGACCTGACTGCACACGTTCGATTGATCTCTCACTACCACTGCACCTAGTGTTAGGATGCAGCCATCATCACACAAATCACACTGGCTACACACATATTGAGTGCACCGAAAAACTGTATTCTACCCTACTCTCTCGACTGACCTAGACTACGGTCCCCAATGGTGTTCAACCAACAAGTGCTTTGAAATCCTACCAATGATGGGGCGCTATATAAATGGCAAATAACAAAACATAACATACGATATGGGATTGATTTTATTTGGAAGCATCTTAGGTGTGGTGAGCTTCAGCTGGTGTTTGACCTGGTTAACATATAGAGGTTAACATGATTTATATGTGCATAAACATTTCCCTATCTTACTAGTCCACATACAAATAATTATCAATCTGAAATACTACAACTCTGGGGAAGAACGTCGTAGACTTATTTGTAGAAACACAACAGGAGAACCAGTAATTATGACAAGGATGTGTGAATGCTGAGAGAAGGAACAATGTAGTTAAATTAGACTTACCTCTGAACCCTCCTCTACATAACACATTCATATACTTAACATTGACCTGAGGTGACATGAATGAAGTCAGATTTTCATTATAAACCTAACAATTTCAAATATGAAAACATGTCTATTCAGTATCCATTAATTATTATTAAGTATTAAGCGGGCTGGATGGTGTTTTATCGGCCCGGGACCCGGCTTAAAGGCCTGAGCGTAGAATGAGCGTAGCGATAGCATTTACCGATGGTCCTCGGGCTGATAACAACCTGCATGCCACAGAGGGTATTACCGTGAATAGCACTCCAGATTGCATATCCTGTAACCCGGGGTGCTGAGAGAAAAGTATTTCTTTTGAATGAATGGGCTGCCGCCGCCATGGATCTGGAAGACGGGGCTCCATACAAAGCCTCTATTCTTTTTCTATGCAGGCAAGTGGGGTGTAGTTTAAAATGAAGGCAGGAAGGGAAAGGAGGGTGGATGGAAAATGGCGGTGCGTGACAGGGGAAGCAGCCAGAAGGTTGCTCGGAACACAGATTTAGATCAGTAGTTTCAGCCGCTGTCCTGAGCAACCTGATTGGTTGCTGCCCCTGCCCAGGGTGCTAATTGTATATAATAATTAGTGAACAATGAACTCACAGCCAATAACACTTATCATAGAAGCAATGATACTTACCAGTGCACACACCACCAATATCCACTTCATCAGGGCCACATGTTGGCAATGTGGTATCAGAAACAACTGCAAAACAGGTTTCTGAAGTTATTTGGTAGGTATCAGATAACAGGGTTATAATAAATTCTCTTCACTCCTCAAGTCGATTACGAGTGAGTGTGTCATGATGTTTTCATCTAATTATTTGTAAATAACAGTAGAATCTACACATTCCTCATAATAATCTCTACACAACATGTCTAACTGAAACATTTAAAAAAGGACATTAACAACACCCAAGAACCAAACCAAATTGATGCTGCGAAAATGTTGATTAAAAATGCACTTCATGGAAAATAGCAAACGGAATCTCACAACAATGGTATAATCTTGAAGCAGTGGCATTTTAAATGTGGCTTTGTTTATGAAATGTCTTCATCAATCACAGCCATGTTTGGCCCATCAGTGTGATGCACTTGGCATGCAATGAGAATAATATTAAACTACCTCAAGGACAGGGCAAGTAAGGTGCAGTAGAACATGTCGTTGCATATGTCCAAATCAAACATCCACCATAGTATTTCATCAATGAATTTCACCACAGAATCAAAAGATGTGCACATTAACAGAACATAAATAATAATGAGTTCATATATGTTTGTGTTAACTAATATGTTTTATGTTTTATGGGGAAGTGAGTTGTGTAGGTTAAGCAATGACTTACTCATATTTTTGATTACTATTGATTCACATTGAAGCTCTGCAGGTATTGCTACTGTTGTGAAACTTACCCTCATACATCCCTGTTAGGGAGATTTTCCATATTCATGCCTAGTCCCATCTACCTGTGAGTACCCCATCACTTTTTGCTGGACTTCTGGACCCTTTTGTTTGTTCTCCTAAATAAGGGGAACCTTTTCCCCCTGATTCATTCTTTTTGCTCTGACCATGGCAACCCTGTTCATTATGTTTATATTTGGTTTTATGGAGTCATGCTATCCACCATACCTTTTAGAGGTATCTGTAATTCACTGTGTAAGTGATTTCAATCCGCCACTTCACCTAAGTCAATGCCTAGCATGTAATGCACGACTGAAATACTTATTTATTTATTTGTGTCTAAACGTTCTTTTATTCTGAACGATGTACCACTTATATGACGGCCCTCTCTTTGACCCCCTCCCCCCCAGGTCACACTGAACCAGGAATCAGGCTGGTTTGCAAAGTTAAAATATTTATTTATATATTCACAATATAATCACACTATTTTTAAAGGGTATACAATAATCACCAATGGGGTGATGTCACATTAAGCAATCTCTTTAATCACAAGGAGTAATGCTGCACAGAAATAATCCTTATGGGTGTATATTCAAATCAAATAGCAGTGTAGTTACTATTTCCCCCTGCACGCCCCTCAATCCCCCCAATATGCAATATGAAGAAATAGAAAGAGAGACAAGTTTCAGGAATGCAGAATTCAAACAAATGTCAATCCCAATTTCCCCTCAGGAACACAAAAGAGAAACAGGAGTGATTGGCAAACTGTCAAAATGGTTTAAAGTTGTCTTTGAATGGAATGGGTAAAAACACTAAAAATGGTTTAAATGACTGAAATTGTTCAAATTCTAAAGTGAGCTGCTTTATCTGGTTGCAGACAAACACTAGCAATTATTTGACACCAACAAGCAATGTGCAGACTGAAATTTGAGGTTGGGTGCAATGAAAAGCTATTTTACATGTGTAATATTTTGCCAAAACGAAAATTTGCAGCAAACTTTTCTGTGTGCAGTAATTGCGATCACGTGAGAACTAGAAGGATTTGAGATGCAGTTTTTGAATCGATGGAAAGCCTAGGATACAGCTTAGTCTAGCCTAGCTACAAGCAGACACTTATATTTCTAGCATAATAATTGAAGAAGGTATGGACGTTTTCGTGGAGGTCGTTTTTTACAGATAGAGGCAAATTGGAAAACAAGGATGCGCTTCTAAAAGACAAACAGTATGTCTTTACACTAGGGATCTACTATGAAGAAGCAAATACTACACAACAGCACAGCCACCAAACCAGGACACCTCTGGATCAGGTTTGTGCCTGCCGAGACACTTGACTTCTTCAGATGAAATATATCAGCGCAAAGACCGGTTTAACACTAGTAGTACAGAAGGAGATAATAGGGATGAGATAGAGAGGTCAGGCAGTTCAAAAATATTTCTATCAATGCAGTTCTGGATATAGATAGGATGGATTTGGGTAGGGATGACTATGGACAGTGCATAGGTTAGTGACAGTCCTATACTAAGGATACTCACTATATAGGTTTGAACAGAACCGTCAGGAATTCTGGTCCATCAAGATCAGGGCTTCTGGTCAGAAATTCTGCTGGGCACACCAGACTGGTACAGGCTGCTGGGCACACCGGACTGGACTGGTCGGAAATGGCTCTGGTTCACAGCTATCTGCTCACAGCACGGCTCTACTGGGTTGGGTCTTTGGATTCTGGCAATAATTCTTAGCAGGAAAGCAGTACAGCACAGCCAGGCTGTTCTTTGGTTCCCCTTAGATTTCTGGGGTAAATTCTGATTTCTGGAATTTTAAGGCCTAGAATGGTTCAGCTATGGAAATGGCCTTTCTGCTTGCCAAGTTTCTGGAGTATGGAGAAGGGAAGATGTCAAGTTCTCTTGCAAAGTGCTCTGCCAGCAATCGGTTGGTTGGTGAATCTGTGTGTCTCTAAGTCATCAGCTTTCTCTATTTATGCATTTGATAAAGGGGTGTGTGTGCTATATTATCCTAGGCGTGCCTCCTTGGCTTGCTATAGGCTAGAGTCTCCTTTCTCCCTTGATTGGAGGAGAAAACAGGGTGTCACCATGATGATGTGGTTTTATGAGTCAGGGAATCCTCCCCTTGGCTTTTGAACATGAAATCTACTTTTCGTATAATACATATTTACAATTTTGCAGACTTTATAACAATAACATATCTAGATCACATATTTTGTGGAGCAAAGGCTCTTCTAAGCTCTGTCGTTGTAGGATCTTGTGTCGGCTTTTGACAGAATTCTGCCCTTTTTGACCAGAACACCATATCTAGTTCATCCAAAAGTGTGTACAACTGTGCAAATTGCATATGGGCATAGGTGTGTGAAGTTTCATGCTTTTGACATAATTACATTTGCTATAAAACCACAATTTCTACAGTTACGTCCCAGAACATAGCACATAGTTCTGGCTTCTCTTAAAATGTGCAGCAAACATTTAGGATCAGAAGTCCAGGCTTTATATATTTTTTTACAATTGTCCACAGTAAATTATCAGTCTTTTTAGAAATCTGCTTTTTGTCCATTATGAATCAAAAGTTGTCTGTCCCGGCCTCCTTCTCCTTCTTGCAGCTTCAGAAGCCATTCCCCGCCCCCTTCCTTCTGGCAGAGGCCATTTACGATCCTTCCTGAATAGCATCTCCTTGCCTAAGAGGAAGTCCAGTGTGTCCTTCCCAGAGCAGCTCAAGTGCTCCTCCCCTCTTAATCAACACATGAATGGCAGTTCCTGGTCTTAGAGAACAGAAGGGAGGTGCCTGGCCCTGTAGGGGAAGTTGTTTGTGGTTTTAGCCTGTAGTCAGGTTTACTTCAAATGTCATTTTGTTACATTTTTATTTGTTTAAAATAAACTTGCAATTTTAAACCAAACATCTAGAACACTGATTCCAGACTCTAAACCATGAAGTTTAAATAGTTACAACCTAGGTTACTCTTGATAACAGTTCACTTAGATTTTAGACATTAGATCTTAATGGTACACGTTTAACAGTTCTAATGCAGGCTTTTGAAAACAGCATTCAGGCAGCCACTGGTACTGCGCCCAGATTTTGACAGCTTTCACAGAGAGGAAAACTGGCAGTGGATGTTTTTGTGACCAATTCAGCTTTCCAGGATATTGCAATTCCACAATGCTTTCTTGACTTCAGTAAAATGTGACACCCTGCAAGAAGATTGGATGTTTGCGGGTGTTTAGGACCAGCATTTCGTATTTCCAGCAACCAGAAAAAGATTGAAAATAAGATTCCTGATTTCCTTCAGCAAGCACTGCTTTTCATGCAGTATCCATCTTTACTGGTTGGACAGACCAATGACATGTTTCAGAAGGGAAGTCTCCGTTCCACCACTGACAACATGCATGGTAGATTTGGCAGCCACCTGTTTGTGCTTTATAGAGCACAATTTCCTAAGGTTTTGGCACGCATAGGGGTTTTGCAGCCATTTTGATGATTCTGGTGCCACCAGCACACAGTGATGCCGCAGGGCAGAGCGTAAGTGGGTTAATACATCCCAAAAAGCCCCCCCTCGTGACTTGACTTTTGACCACCCGTCAAGGGGAAGTCGGGAGATTGGGATGTTCAGTTTTTCTCTTTGGTCTAAGTGGAAAAATGTGTCTGCTTCTCCCATCAGTGCTAGATCGACAGGTTCTCCTCACCGGTTCCGGATGAGAGTATGGAGCGATACCCCTGCCCCTTGGGTCTTTCCGCTTGGTCCCTGAGTGGTCCTCCTTGGTGCTTAGCATCCATGGTTTCAGTTCTAGGATGACAAAACAGAGCATTTTTGTAGACATTTCCCCACCACTATTCATGTGGTGGGGCAGATGCATATATTTGACATATAATTTACACTATTTCCTGTTTGCAATTATTACTGATTTTCAAAAGGTGGAATAGTTTTATAGTTGGAATTTCTAAGGTTCTGGAATGTCCCCCTTTGGGTTTCCAGATCAATCCTCTAGTTGCTGCACAGTATGCCTAGGATGGCAACACTTCAGTTGGTTTATGGACCCACCTATTTTCCCCTTCTGCCAAACTGCCTTTGGGGATACGGATTTTGTAGGAGACTGGTGAGATTCTGTCTACAATTTCAAAAGGACCCCGCCAGCTAGGAAGAAATTTGCACTGTTTGGCCTGGTATTTTTGGAAACTGTACAAGTAGATCCGGTCTCCTACTTGGTATTCTTTTCTAGTAGTCTTAAGGTCATAGTGGGTCTTCATACTGTCTGCAGATCTTTCTAGATTCCGCTGAGAATAGGCAAAAGCATGTTGAAGGTGTTTTCTCAGATTCTCAACATACTCAGGAGTTGTGGAGGCATTTATCAAGGTCTGATCTTAGGTTCTGTAGAGCAGATGCTGGGGAAGCATCCTTCGACTAGTCATCAGCTCAAACTGTGACATTTTAGTTGCAGAAGAAGGGGTAGATCTGATGGCCATCAGTACAAGAGGTAATCGAATGTCCCAACTTGGCCCAGAATCTGCCACAAACATTTTTAATATGCTCACAGTTGTCTTGTTGTATCTCTCTAATGCCTCACTAGAGCCTGGCCAGTAGGCAATGTGTAATTTCGTTTTGACCCCAAGTATCTCCCACATCATTGTCATTACTTCGCTAGTGAAGTGGCTACCTCGGTCTGACTCGATCCTTTGGTGTAGTCCAAAACGCGAGAAGATGTGGTTGATCATCAGGGCAGCCGCTGTTTCTGCCTTGCAATTTGGGGCAGGGAGACATTCCACCCATTTAGTAAACAAGCATGTCACAGTCAACATGTACTTATTTCCCCTAGAGGAGCGAATCACGGGCCCGATATAATCGACTTGTAAATCTGACCGAGGCAATGTCATCCCACTGTTTTGGAGAGGCGCACGGTGTGTGAGGGATGTTGGCTGAAATTGTGCACACACCTTCAAGTACTGGTCGAGGTCCTCCCCCATGTGTGGCCAGTATGCAACCTCTCTTAAGATTTTAAGTGTTGTATGAAACCCCCTATGACCGGCTGTGGCCGCATCATGGGCGTGGTTTAACATCAGGCTTCGGAATGAGGTAGGGACAACCCACTGATCATGGCCCGCTAAGGATCTGCTTACCAACAAACTGCCTTGGATTCGGAACATTTTTGGACATTTCATCAACACTCTGAGGTCCTCTTTCCCAATGTAATCGGTATCCGTCAGGGGAAAGTTCTCAGGGTCCTCAATGTGTTGATAAAACTTTCCAATTATTAGATCCCCTTTTTGAGCCGTAATCAAATCATGTGGGGTCTCCTTACTCCATTGTGCAGTTGAGAGTTCATTGTGAGCATTTGTCTGGGACCTAGTGATAGCAGTGGCCTGGATTACCCCCAACAGGGACTCAATCTCAAGTAAATCCCCTTGGATGGCTCCGGTTTTGGCCAGCTGATCAGCTAGGTCATTTCCAGTTTTGTCTGGTCCCTCTACTTTGGAATGACCCTTGATCTTTTTCCAGTAGATGGTCATCCCATTCGAGGTGACCAGATCATCAATGTTTTGAATTAATTTCCCATGTTTCAACGGTTTATTATTAGCACATAGCATGCCTCTGGTTTTCCAGTTAACCCGTGCTCCACGAACCCGTTCTGTACATAATCTGAATCAGTGATTATGACCAGTTTGTGGAGTTGATGTTGGACAGCAGTTAGGATGGCTTGATGCACAGCCATCAACTCTGCCACTTGACTATTTTGGGGACCAATCTTGTACCCAGCGGAGGGTTCTGGGTTCTCATTCACCCGTTGTTGTCAACATGGTAAGGGCATTCCCTCACACTTGTCTTCTTCAAATACTTTGTGTGGGGAATTGAGGTATGCCTCCATGTTGTCCTTGATTTTTAGACTTTGGTCCTCGAGACAGTTTTCTCTGGCAGAATCACGCAAGTCAGCCAGACCTTGCGCAAGGGGACTTTTCTTGTTTTCGCCATATCTGACCTCCACAGGAAAGCCTGGCATTGACAGAATCCAGGAAGTAATTCGGGAATTACTCACATTTCCGGCCCGGATTCTGTCACTTTGGAGATATTGCAGAGGCTGGTGTGTGAAATCTCCGCTATGATGTGTTCCCCCTGGATAAACGGGCGGTAATTCTTCAATACCCACACTGTTGCCAGGAGTGCCTTCTCACAATCGTTGAATTTTTCCTCCACAGGGGATAAAGTTTTGCTCGCATAGGAGATCACTTTATTGACCTTGTCATGCTTTTGATACAATACTGCAGTCAAGTATGTATTAGAGAACCCTGTCTCCAAGAAGAACTCCTTGTTTTTGACAGGTTAAGCTAGGCAAGGCGCTTGTGAGAGGCTTCTTTTGAGTTCTCTTACTGCCTCGGCTTGTTCTAGACCACACTCCCACTTGACCCCCCTTCAAAAGATGGATCAGGGGTCTTGTGATCCCTGCGTAATCCTCAATGAACTTTCTACTGTAATTAGTCAGTCCAAGGAGGCTCCTTAGTTTCTGCAGAGTTGTGGGGTCTTTCAATTTCTGGAGTGCTTCCACTTTCTTTTCCTGGGGACATAGACCCTGAGGAGTAATCTCATGCCCCAAGAAATTGACACAGGTTCTACACCACTGTGCCTTTTGAAAGAAGAGTTTTTCTCCGGCAGCCCTCAACTGTGTCAGAACATAATGGATCTCTGCTACGTGTTCCTCAACAGTAGAGCTTTTGATGAGAACATCATCTACATAAGCCAGGTTACCCCTTTCACCCAGGTTGGGCATGGCCTTATGTAGAAAAATGTTGAATTCATTGCCAGAGTTGATGTATCCGAAGGGAGTCCGGGTCCATGTGTACTGCTGCCCCCCAAAAGTGAAGGTCAGCTTGTATTGGTCCTCACTACTGACAGGTACAGTTCAGTATCCATTGGTCAGGTCTATTGCAGTGAATACCTGTGACCCCTGGATCTGGGCCAGCCCTTGGTCAATATAGGGAAGAGGCCATCGAGAAGTATGGACCCGTTTGTTGAGCTCACTAAGGTCGGCGCAGAGTCTCCACTGGCCGTTTGGCTTCAAAATACCCAGCACCGGATTATTGAAGGTGCTGTGGACTGGACGAATTATCCCACGGGACTCAAGGTTCTTATTTTTTTTAGTAAGGGACTCCATTGATGCGAGAGGCAATCAATATTGCTTCACAAACACTGGAGTCATGCCAGGGTCCATGGGAATTTTTGTCGTGTGGATGTCGTTGCGACCACAGTCATATGAGTCCACCGCAAAGAGATCTTGAAAATCCAAGAAAACATGTTTCAATTTTTGCTTCTGCTCCTGAGTCTCACAGGCATCAGCTAGGTTGACTCTCTATTCAACCATCTGCCTGAAGCCCCTGGTCAGAGTGCTGATGTGGAATGGTGGCTTCAGGTGGGGAAGGCAGTCCTCGCACACTTGGAAAATAACGTCATCCCTCCTGAAGTCACAGGTCACATCCTCCTTACCATAAAGGCTGGACGTGTACAGCAGGAAGTTCCCCCCATGCCGGGTAAAGATCCTGTCTGGTTTCGTGATGTCATCACTATCACTGTCAAAACTGTCCTTGGGGATGGGTCCTAACAGTTAATTGCCTAAATCTATGGAAACATGTTGGTCATCAACTGCCATTCCAATAATGGTACCTGCGGCTAGAGTGATACTCTTTAAGTCGCTGTTATCCACCTCTATTGGAATGGTGTCATGTTCTATATTGACTAGTAGTGTTGGGTTTACCCCCAAACCTTGCTGTTGGAAGTAAGCATTTAGATGAATATAGGCATCATGGTTTTTCAATTTCTGTCCTCTTTTAACTATCACTTCCAGGGAGAATTGTCGGGTCCTTTCTAGGATGGTGACTTCCTCTCCAATCTGAATTTCAACTGCATAAGGCAGCAGTTGAGTTGACCTTCATGCTTTCTCTGGGTCATCATAGCCCATGGGATTATCCACTAATCGGGACCAAGCTTTGAAGTTTATTAGGTCCAAACTAAAGGCAAAATGATTGAGAATGTCACTGCCTAAGTAAAAGGCGGCAGTGACGTCTCGCACAACCCAACAATTATGGACTATGCTCTTGTTACCTACGGAGATTTCGAGCATACACCTGCTTGTAAGGAGATGTTTGGAATTGGGTGTTTCCAGATCCATTTCCCATTTGTCTATCAGTTTAAATGTGGGACTGGCTGGATCTTTTGGGAGTTTGCAGAACATGGCTTCGCTGATGAAGCTCTTACCGTTGTTCACACACACTAGGGCGAGAACAGAGTCCTTCCCTTCATTTAACTGAATAGCGATGAACAACTGCTCTCCAATTTGCTGAATATCAGCCAGGTTCTGAGCTGATTTCTCATCTTTCTGGACTATAGGAGTGGGAATGTCTGATTGTGGATTTGTAAAGAATTTCAGAGTGTTTCCTTCCAGTGTGGAATGCCACCTTAAACTGGAAGGAAGGTTGATTTTCAGAAATAGAATGGACCCCCCATCACCAGTTTGTTATCCTACTGCTATTACTGTCACGTATGGGATTTGGTTGTTCTGGAAGTTAAATTTTACTTGTTCAGATTTTTGTTCAACCATGTGGCAGGTGCTGTTTAAACTAACATGGTTGACACTCTGTTTCAATTTTATTGGTCGGCTAGTCTGGGTCCAGAGGACCTTGCTTACACAATCTATTAGGGGTGACAACCTACGCAGGATGTCATTCCCTAGTAAACAAGGGGTGCCCTCTGGAGTTACGACTATGACCGGGTGCTTCACCTTATGTCGCCCAATTTTAATATCCAAATCCGCAGTCCCCTCGATGGGAATTTTCTTCCCGTCAAAGTTCTGAAGTTGTCCAGGAAGAGGAGTGAGAGGAATTTGTTATTTCTCCCCCCTTCCCAAATTCAGTTTATCAAAGGCCCTTTTTGGACAGAAGGGTAGCTTGGGATCCAGTGTACACCAGTGCCAGAATTGTACATTGCTCCTGTATATGGACCGGAGCATAGAATCTTCCCTCCGTCTTCTCAAGGGGGCACAGATAATGTACATTTTTGGACAACTGGTGGGTTAGTTTTCTTGTTCTGGACACTGATATAGAAGAGATTTGGGCAGAATTCTGTTTGGAGTGTAGGGAATCTGAAAAGAAAAGGCGGCAACTAGATATGGGAGAAGTTTTGTGTTCCCTTGGTTCCGGTTCTGGGCCGACCTCCCCTTTTTGGAGGCAGTCACCAGGATGGGTTTGAAGCAGGGGATTTTCACGGTGTTGGTTCTGAAATTGGATGATGGGTGGCACTAGCTCAGTCCCCACATCTATCCAGTGTGGATTTGAATCTTTTGGGACCCATTTTTCTTTGGGAGGAGTTCCCCCATCTCTGGAAGAGAAGATCCTTTTGCCAGGATCCTGTGAGGATCCCTCTCCTTCAAATTGGAAGATTTCTACCTCCTCCTCAAAATGGGTCTGTTTGGGTTCTTTGTTTCTCCGACCCCCCCTCTGCTCCTTGGGTGGCAGACTTTCAGGGGCAGGAGATTTTGGTTCCGATTTCTGGGTTTCCAGGGGCTTTTTACAAGTGGGGAAGGAAGCTTCCTCCAAAGCTTTACACCCCCCTTCCCCTTGTACCTCCTACCTGGGAACCGGTGGATTGTCAGGGTTCTTCCCCCGTCATTGCTCTGGAGAACCAGGTCCGGAGTTTGAAGCATTCTGCGCCGGCATGCTCATTTGAGGGTTCTGTTGAGTCCTCAGCATGCAACCCGGATCTTATGCCATGTTTTGGACCTGGCGCACTAGTTGTCACACTCGCTCAGGCTGATACAGGGTTCTGTTGTCTCCCCTGGGCTGACACCGGGAAAGGTAGCTATCCATCCCTTCTCTGAAAATACCCTGTGTTTGGAAAATATGGGTACCCCTCCACCCTTGGCCTCCCCTCTCCCGGATTAGGTTGTCTGGGCTCAGGAAATTGAGGAAAGAAGGATGGATGGTTTTGGGGTTGAAAGTTTTGCGGGTACCTGGGGAAGAAGTTCTGTCCAGGATTTGGATAATTTCTGCCCTTCTGGGGGAAGTGAGGAGGGAAGTTCCCTGGGTTAGCTGCTGTTTGGTTGGATCCCCCCCTTGGGCTGGAGGAGTCCACACATAACCCAGGATGGATCGGTTCCCTTTGTAGCGGGGACTTATATAGTCAGGGGAGTGAGGGATCCCATTTGTGGGACTACCTCCTTGGCTCCCTGTCTCTGTGAAGAGTCGGTGATGACTCGAAACACGTGCCAGGCTACTTCATTATTAAACTCATTGGACTTATATGAGAAATCCCTCCTTCTTTGAATTACTTGGAACACCTGTCACTAATGCACTGTTCAGTGCAGTGAGACTGAGAACTGTCTGTGTTCATATAGGTTCTTAACTATGGGTGGCATCTGGCAGTGCTCCCACACCCCTCAGCCTCCTGCAGCTTTAGTGTTTCCCTAATTTCTTCAGTGTACAAGCGTGTGGACTTTGACTTGTTCTGCCAAACCTGTGTGTTACCTCTGGGAGCAGTGCGACTGAGAACTGTCTGTATTCATTTCTGCTCCCAGAGGTGCCCGCCTGGTCTTCTAGGCTCTCCCGGATTCTGCAAACCTGGGAATGGCTGGCAGAATGTGGGGACCTAGTCTCCTGTGTCCTGGGGCGCTCAGAGGAGTCTTCTGATTCCTCCTTGCACCCAGGAACCCATACCCAGATGCCCGCCCATCCATTCCTGGGAGGTGCTGGTCTATGCGTCCCATATTTCTGATTGGATTGAAATCTGACATCCCTGTGGCCCTTGGCTCCTGTGCGCCAGTGGACATGGGGGTGGCAGAGTCCAGGGATTGGACGAGATGAAGGCCTCTGGTACTAGGGTCCTGAGGTTATGCTCAGGTGTTTCCCTTTCCCAGTGCACCTCATCTCTGTCAGCCCCTACTCCCTGTTGCCATGAAAGAATCAGCGCTTTCTGTTTCTCTACCAAGGCTTTGCTAGTTTCTATCAATCTCTCTTGCATTGCTACCTAACTGTGGAGCCTGTCATTGTTCTCACAGAGAGCCTCATTTTCTCTTGTGCTTCCTTTGTTGTTTTAGAGTACTGGGCCAGTCTTTGCTGCAGGAGGGTTACCTCCTGAGTCCTGTCCATACTGGCCTAGTCCTTCCTTGCTAGAGCCTCCTCCACCCTCCTTGTTTGTTTGTTTGTTTGTTTGTTTGTTTATTTGGTAATGCGCTCCAAGCCCGTAGGCATCTGGGCGCAACAATACAAGAAGGCTCGAGACTTGGTTACAATGCCTGACACAGGCTATTACAGAAAAAAAGAAACAGTGGTCGCTTATAATGGGTGGTGCAAGGTGATACAATACATATAGAATAACAAGGGTTAAGCGCATAAGAATAACATCTTAACAGGTTATGATGTTTCCGCTAGGATGAGGGCGTCTAAGGTCAGATGGGAGTGTGTTCCATGATTGTGCAGCTGTAACGCTCACCTGGTTCCCACGGGGGCGCTGGTCTAGTCTGGATTGCTGTGGTCTCTTCTAGCATGATGCGCAGGACCCGGAACACCGATTGGACAGGACCTCCAAATCGTGCTTGCCTGGCCTGTAGGAATATCCTTCTGCAGATGAGAAAGGGGATTAACAGTCTGCAGAATAGTGTGCTAGCTCCCCCCTTTCCCCCTTCGTTCCTCTCTAACTTCCTCCAAACCCCGGTTTAAGCTCACCTTATGGTTTGGAAGGATGAACTCTCCATCCTGCTTCTGGTGCAGGGGCGCGCGTTCGTCCAGTTACTTCACTGGTTTTCAGAATGGCACTGTCACTGGTTTTCAGAATGGCGCTGGCAAAATCCACTTGACTTTCCTGAGCGATGCGCCGTAAGTATGAAAGTTCAAAGTTCAAGTGAGGCCCCCTTTATGTTGTCTTTCTAACATGTGATCTGTCCTTTATTTCAGGTGCAGAATGAAGGCGATGCGTCGAGGGGTTAAACTGCTGAGGTGAGTAGTGATGAGGGCGATCCCTCTAAATGTCCTTGTCATTCCCCAGAAATGTCTCTTGTCCTTTCCCCATAGGGGCCGGGATACGGTACCTGCCAACGGGGCGGCGCCGACCCGAAATGTGGAAGAAAAGCCGGCAAGTATTATGGCTGTTAATCAGGCTTTCCTTCTGTGTTCCTTCTGCTCACCTTTTGTTTCTTCCTCTCTCCCCTAGGTGCAGAGATGTGGCGTCCGATGCTGACAGCCACGATGGAGCCGGGAGATGTCTCGAGGACAGGTGAGTGAAGCGTGGCGCTGCAGCGAGCAACGGGATGCTTTTAAATGGAAGTCTTTCTTCAAGGATGCTGGCGAGAAGATTCCGGATGCAGGAAAGAAGTTTGAAATAGTCCTTGGTTTTCACCTTTCTCTTCTCTTCCTTCCTTGCAGGTCTTCCAGGTTCGAGGCAGGCGTGGCTGGAGTCCAGGAGCAGGAGCAGACACAGTGAGCGTTAAGCTGCAGGAAGCAGAACAACGCGAAGCATGAGCTGCTGTCTGGGCGTGGCTTAAATTGCCTCCAAAGAAGTCCCAGGTATGTATCCTTACCCAACTAGGTATGTATCCTTCCCTGACCACGCCCAAGTGAAAAAATAGTCCCTATGAAAAAATAGTCCCTTTCAGGTCTCAGGGAGGCCTGAAGCGTGCAGCATGGTCTGCATCAGGTAAGTGCACAAAACCCCTCCCTTTATGAGCCTGGCGCCTATGGCGCCAGGACTGATGACCAACATGAGCCTGGCGCCAAAGGCGCCAGGACTGAGACCAAAGAGCCCCTATAAGGGGCCGCTGGGCTTTTACCCGAGGGCATGATGCCTGCTTCCGGGGGTGCTGGGCCTGGCCTGGTGCTCCGGGGGTAGGCATCATGACAGCACTCCCCCCCATGCCCCTCCCAAGGTCGTTCCTTCTGGAGGTTTCGGTTTGTTTGGGAAATTCCGATGGAACCTTTTTAACAGCCGAGGTGCATGTACGTGATCACTGGGTTCCCAAGACCTTTCCTGAGGCCCGTACCCTTTCCAATCAATTAGATAGAAAAGTTTTGATTTTGAGATCTTAGAATACAAAATGTTCTTCACCTCGAATTCAGGCTCCCCATCTATCTGAATCGGTTCTGGTGGCTTTGTTAATCTGGTTCCTGGGTGCACTGGTTTCAAAAGTGACACATGAAAAATGGGGTAAATCCGCATGTTAGCTGGTAGATCGAGCTTGACTGCCACTGGGTTGATTATAGCTTTGATCGAGTAAGGGCCTAAATACCTTGGATTAAAAGTTCGAGGCCCCTTGAGTGATAGGTGTTTTGTAGCCAAACATACTTGATCCCCTATTTGGTATGGAGGCGCCTCTCTTCGATGCAGATCCACATTATTTTTGTATTTCCCTTTTGCATGTTGCAAATGTGCAGTTGCATCTTTGAAGGCTTGAGTAATCGTAGAATGCAAATGGTCCACTGCGGGCATTTCAAGGCTCAGAGGTGAGTCCAAATCTGAAGTACGAGGGTGATGTCCATATAGGGTATAAAAGGGGCTCTGACCAGTTCCAGAGTGTATCGAGTTATTGTATGCATATTCAGCCACCCATAAAATTTCCTTCCAATTACCCTCCGATTGGTGCAACATACATCGTAGATATTGTTCAAGGGTCTGGTTCGTTCTCTCCGTCTGACCATCGGTCTGTGGGTGGTGGCTGGTCGAGAGTCTTACGTCGATTTGTGCCAGTTGACAACACTTTTTCCAAAAATGAGAAATAAACTGGCTTCCCCGATCGGAGACTAGTATGGACGGGAATCCATGCAAACGGATGATATTTTCGAGGAATTCCTTGGCAAGAACAAAGGCTGAAGGTAATCCTTTCATGGGAATAAAATGGGCCATTTTGGAAAATAAATCCACCACGACCAGAATAGTATTGTAACCATTACAAGAGGGCAGGTCCGTGATAAAATCTAGTGACACGGTGTGCCAAGGTGCTGATGGAATGTCTAAGGGCTGAAGAAGACCGGCGGGTCTTGTCTTTTGACCTTTGTTTTGGGCACAAACTCCACAGGACATCACAAAAGATTTAATATCCTTTCGCCAGGAAGGCCACCAGAATTGTCGTTTAACCTTTTCCTCTGTTTTGGCAATGCCAGGATGTCCTTCCATCAGGGTATCATGATGACGGGAAATAACCAGTTCTTGCAATTCCTTTTCTGGCAAAAATAAGCGTCCTTGGAAGTAAGGTAAGCCATCCTTGACTGAAAAGTTATACCCCCTTTTGATCCAATCCTGCAAGGCTGAAGAGTCCAGGAATTGTTTCACTCGTGCTTGAATGTCTTTAAGGGTTTGTAAAGTGATTATCCCCAAAATTCTTTGTTCGGGAATTATCGGCACAGGTTCTGAGTTTGTGTCTATTTCTTCCATTCCAATTTGGGATAGAGCGTCCGCCTTACCATTCTTATAGCCGGGCGGTAGGTGATTACAAAATCGAACTCAGCAAAGAACAAAGCCCATCGGAGCTGTCTAGACGATTGAGCCTTGGCAGTTTTTAAATATTGTAAATTTCGGTGATCAGTGATCACGGTGATGGTATGCCGGGCGCCGAGGAGATAATGTTGCCAAGCCTTAAAGGCGGACTTAATGGCTAATAGTTCCTTATCGGTGATCGCATAATTTATCTCCGGCGGCGAGAACTTTCTGGACCAAAATGCTACGGGGTGCAGTTGGTTGGTTTCAGGGTCTCTCTGAGACAGGACAGCTCCCATGGCTAAGCTGGACACGTCGGTTTCGACTATATATGGGAGATCGGGACGCAGGTGCTTCAAAATAGGTGCGGACGTGAACTTAGCTTTCAACTCCTGAAAGGCCTGTTCGGCTTCCTCGGTCTATTCAAAACGTTTATTTTTTCGCAAGAGTGCAGTGATGGGTTGCACCACACGTGAAAACTCCGGGATAAACCTGCGATAAAAGTTGGCAAAACCAAGCATGCTTTGGACACCTTTCACCGAACTAGGTGATGGCCATTTGAGGATGGCGTCCACTTTCCGTGAATCCATTCGGACCCCTTTAGGTGTCAGGATGAATCCGAGAAACTCAACCTCGGTGGTATGGAAAACACATTTTTCCAGCTTGGTAAACAGTTTGTGCTGGCGCAGTTTCTCTAGGACGGCCCTGACATGCTTTCTGTGATCAGATTCCGAAGAGGAGTACACAAGAATGTCATCGATATACACGACAACACAAACATCGATGAGTTCCCGAAGGACATTGTTCATGAAGAATTGGAAGGCTGCAGGCGCGTTGCACAACCCGAAAGGCATCACCTGGTATTCGAATAGTCCATATTTTGTACGGAAGGCTGTTTTCCATTCGTCGCCTTCTTTTACTCGTACCAGATGATAAGCCCACCGGAATTCTAACTTGGTGTATACGCAAGCGTCCTTCACCTGGTCAAGGAGTTTAGGGATCAGAGGCAGAGGGTAACGATTTTTAACAGTTATCTGGTTCAATGCGCGGTAATCGATACAAGTTCTAAGGTCGCCTTCTTTTTTAGGAACGAAGAACAAAGCTGAGGATGCCGGGGACTTTGACGGGCGAATGAAACCATTGGCGAGGTATTGATCTAAATATTGTCTCAAATGCAGATTCTCTGGTTCAGTAAGGGCGTAAATCCTGCTACAAGGGGGTTGTGCACCAGGCACCAGATCGATTTGGCAATCGTACGATCTGTGGGGAGGTAACGTGTTGGCCTGTTCCTTTTGGAAGACGTCCTGAAAGTCTTGGTACTCTGGGGGTAGTTGCACGGGGACTGAGGTTACTGATGCTAGATTAATCTTTGGATTTTCTGGGTAGCAGGTTTGTGCACAATCCGGGAAGGTTATTCTCTTCGCTCGCCAATCAATTCAAGGATTATGTGTCTCTAAACAAGGGATTCCGAGAATAAGCTGAAACTGTGGAGCCTTGATTACGTCAAACTCAACTGCCTCCCGATGGCCATCCGGACCTACAAGTGTCACCTCAGCTGTGGAATGTGTTACCGGTCCAGAGGCAATTTCGGTTCCATCTACTGTGGTGATGACATCTTTGTTGGTTTTAGGATGCAGAGGGAGGTTTAACCTAGAGACCAATTCTCGATCCACATAGTTTCCTATAGCCCCGCTATCGATGTATGCCTTTATAGCATGCAACCGTTTAGGCTGTTCCGGATCTATGAGGACCATTGGCACAATGAAATGCAAGGTCTGAGAGTTAGTTTTCAAGCTCGGCAAGCGGACCCCTACGCTTGCCGGGCGTGTTCGTTTCCCGATACAGAGTTTCCATGGATTTTATCAGCGGCTCCTACCACCTTCTTGGGCGGCTTAACCGGGCAATCTCGTAAAAAGTGTCCAGAGGACCCACAATAAAGGCATAATTGCATCTGTCGTCTTCTTTCCCGTTCTTTTTGAGTTAGGGGTCCTTTAACCCCTCCGATTTGCATAGGCTCCGAGCCATCATCCCCCTTGGGGTTAGCGTGGGTCTTGGCCAACACCCGGGTTTCAAACTTGGACCGATCTGCTTTTCTGTTTTTCAGCCTGTGATCCAATTGGACCACTAAGTCTATATATTCAGTGCATTCTTGGGGCAGATTTACAACTTGTGCCAGGACATCTTTAAGTTCTCTGCGTAGACCTCGATAGAATAACGTGATTCTTTTATCCTCTGGCCAACCAGTTTCCACAATTAGTCTATTGAAGGTTGCAATGTAGGATAGAAGGTCTTGATTGCCCTGTCGCAGAGATAGAAGTTCGTCATCCAGAGGCTGTCCCTGGGAGTGTCGAGCAAATAACCTTTCCATGCTTGTTTGAAATCCTTGAAAATCACGAAGAATCGGGTCATCTTGAGTTACCAGTGGGACTGACCAATCGGCAGCACAGCCGCTGAGAAATGACAACACAAAGGCTACCTTGGTCTGATCATTAGGGAAGGCCCCAGGTCTGCATAGGAAGTGCAAACGACACTGATTCATGAATACGGCGAATCGTTTGGGGTCCCAAGAAAAGCGTTCAGGTGGGGCCAGCGGCATGTTTCCAGGTAGATTAATCTGCACTGGGTTACTGGCGACCACAGGAGCGGGGTTCCCCCCGGAGCCGGGTAAAGGAGTTTGTCCAGCTTGACCTTGCAAAAGCTGTCTAGCCAGGTCATCAGCTCTATCCTTTATTACAATCACTTCCCTCCTGAGGGCACTAGTCTCTTGACAAGCGGCGTGTACTTCGGCCCGTAATTCCCCCAGTAATTGGGCCAACTGGTCAGTTTCGGAAGTTTCCATAGCGCCTGGGTGGGAATTTGTAGGAAGGCTTCGCGTTCTGTAACGCTCACCTGGTTCCCACGGGGGCGCTGGTCTAGTCTGGATTGCTGTGGCCTCTTCTAGCGTGATGCGCAGGACCCGGAACACCGATTGGATAGGACCTCCAAATCGTGCTTGCCTGGCCCGTAGGAATATCCTTCTGCAGATGAGAAAGGGGATTAACAGTCTGCAGAATAGTGTTCCTCTCTAACTTCCTCCAAACCCCGGTTTAAGCTCACCTTATGGTTTGGAAGGATGAACTCTCCATCCTGCTTCTGGTGCAGGGGCGCGCGTTCGTCCAGTTACTTCACTGGTTTTCAGAATGGCGCTGGCAAAATCCACTTGGCTTTCCTGAGCGATGCGCCGTAAGTATGAAAGTTCAAAGTTCAAGTGAGGCCCCCTTTATGGTGTCTTTCTAACCTGTGATCTGTCCTTTATTTCAGGTGCAGAATGAAGGCGATGCGTCGAGGGGTTAAACTGCCGAGGTGAGTAGTGATGAGGTAGATCCCTCTAAATGTCCTTGTCATTCCCCAGAAATGTCTCTTGTCCTTTCCCCATAGGGGCCGAGGTACGGTACCTGCCAACGGGGCGGCGCCGACCCGAAATGTGGAAAAAAAGCTGGCAAGTATTATGGCTGTTAATCAGGATTTCCTTCTGTGTTCCTTCTGCTCACCTTTTGTTTCTTCCTCTCTCCCCTAGGTGCAGAGATGTGGCGTCCGATGCTGACAGCCACGATGGAGCTGGCAGATGTCTCGAGGACAGGTGAGTGAAGCGTAGCGCTGCAGCGAGCAACAGGAAGCTTTTAAATGGAAGTCTTTCTTCAAGGATGCTGGCGAGAAGATTCCGGATGCAGGTAAGAAGTTTGAAATAGTCCTTGGTTTTCACCTTTCTCTTCTCTTCCTTCCTTGCAAGTCTTCCAGGTTCGAGGCGGGCGTGGCTGGAGTCCAGGAGCAGGAGCAGACACGGTGAGCGTTAAGCTGCAGGAAGCAGAACAACGCGAAGCATGAGCTGCTGTCTGGGCGTGGCTTAAATAGCCTCCAAAGAAGTCCCAGGTATGTATCCTTCCCCAACTAGGTATGTATCCTTCCCTGGCCACGCCCGAGTGAAAAAATAGTCCCTATGAAAAAATAGTCCCTTTCAGGTCTCAGGGAGGCCTGAAGCGTGCAGCATGGTCTGCATCAGGTAAGTGCACAAAACACCTCCCTTTATGAGCCTGGCGCCTATGGCGCCAGGACTGATGTCCAACATGAGCCTGGCGCCAAAGGCGCCAGGACTGAGTCCAAAGAGCCCCTAAAAGGGGCCGCTGGGCTTTTACCCGAGGGCATGATGCCTGCTTCCGGGGGTGCTGGGCTTGGCCTGGTGCTCCGGGGGTAGGCATCATGACAGCAGCTCTAACTGGGAAGCTCGCTCCGCCCGCCGTGGTAAGTTTGAATCTAGGGACTTCCAGTAGGAAGGTGTTGGTAGATCTTGTCAGTCGGTTCGAGGGTCTCCAATTGATTCTTTCCGCTAGGTAGGGGGGTGCTTGATTGTTGAGGCATTTAGAAGTAAGGGAAATAGTTTTAAGGAGGATTCTGTCCTTTATCTTTAGCCACTGGGCTTCTGTACGGTGTTTGGAGATATGTTCTCTGCGTGGGATGTTCAGAGCTGCTCTAAGAGCGTTATTAAGAGCGTTATTTTGTAATCTCTGGAGTTTGTCAGTGACCGACTTATTTGCACCTGAGTATAAGGCGTTGCAATAGTCCAGTCTGGACATGACAAGGGCATTGGATAGGAAGGGTCTGGTGGCACGGATGAGTTTACACGTGTAAGTGGTTGAGGAGGCGAGGGAGTTCACTTGCTTTTTAAGGGTGAGAGCTGAGTCGAGGTAAAAACCTAAAGTTTTGACCTCGCGCATAACCTTAATAGTATTGTTATCGAAGTTAAATGAGGCGTAGTCCGGGGTGAGTTTGGATAGGTTGTGGTCTGAACCGAGGAGCAGGATTTCAGTTTTATCATCGTTCAGGCAGAGGCCATGAGTGGCCATCCATGCCTGAATGAGGATGTAAATTTTATTCACCAGAGCCAAGTCCACTTCATAGTTGCCCGAAAGGGGTATGAGGATCTGGGTGTCATCTGCGTAGTTAGTGTAGGTGACGCCCAGTCTGTCCAACTTGTCGAATAATGGCTTTGTGAAGATGTTGTACATAGTGGGTGAGACACAGGAGCCCTGTGGGACTCCACATGTGATTTGGGATCGGCACAAGTGGAGGAGGAGAACACTCTCATGGTCCTGTTGGCTAGAAAGCATTGGACCCATGCTATAGCTTCTCCTGTGAAATTGGCAGCCAGCTTGAGGTGGTTGCATAAGACTACATGATCCACCAGATCAAAAGCTGCTGACAAGTCCAGTAGAAGTAGCAGCGCTGTTTTCCCATTATCCTTAAATTCCTCCATTTTTGTTTTGAGATCTATCAGGGCTGTTTCCGTGCCATGGAGAGGGCGGAAGCCCGATTGGCGTGAGCCTAGTAGCTGATTGGCTTCTAGGTACTCTTGAATTTGGAGATAGACTACTCTGTCGATAATTTTTAGTAGGAACGGTACCGTGGTGATAGGCCTATAGTTAGTCGGGATAGATGGATCGAGGGTTTGTTTTTTGAGAAGGGGGAGGACCCAGGATTCTTTTAAGTTGGCTGGCACTGTGTTGGATTTGAAGGATGAGTTGATAAGCTTCGAGATGAAAGGGGCTAAATCTCTGGCAGCGTCCTTTATTGTTTGAGCTGGGCAGCTGTCGCCCTTACAGTTGGAGGGCTTCAGTGAGAGGATAGCCTTTTCAGTGTCGATGATGGAGATGGGTTTAAAGCTAAAAGGGGGGATAGTAATGGGTTCAGTTACTAGAGGCACTTGTTGATCAGTAGGAGAGAGGGTGTCTTTTTTATTCGTTATTTTAAGTTGGAGGGTGGAGATTTTGTTCGATAGGGCATTCTGTATATTAGTGCACCATATCTTGTCCTTGGGGACCGTGTCAGTTGGTTGGATAGGGGATTCCATTTCCCGGAGGATGGCAAAAAGTTCCTTGGTTTTCGATTTGGCATTGGTAATTCTGTCGTTGAACATGTTTTTTTTAGTGTTGATAATTTCTGACTTGTAATGTTTGGTAACTTGGGTTAGCTTAGCTTTGTTGTCGTTGGAAGGCGAATTACGCCAGATAGTTTGGAGTTTTCGTTTCTGCTTTCTAAGGTCCTTAAACTGGGGGGTGAACCAGGCATTGAGGTGGGCTTCTTGCTTAGCTTTACATAGTTTTGCAGGTGCAATGGTGTCTAGTGCGTGAGACATAGCTTTATTAAAGGTGTCTACTAGTATGTCTGGGTCAGTGTTGTCCTTCAGACCGTTAATAGTAGGCAGGAGAAGGAGGATGAGTTTTTCAGTAGTAATGTCTTTTTTACTCCTGGTAGGGAGTGGTGGTATCATTTTGATAGTTTTAGGGCTGGGGAGGTCAAGTGTGGCGGTGAAGTTTATTAGAAAGTGGTCAGTCCATAGTTGAGGGGTGATGGCAGTGATGACTATGTTGCAGTTGAGTTCTGAAACCCAGTCAAGGGTTCTGCCTTTCGCATGTGTGGGGGAGAGAACTTTTTGGGTAAGGCCTTGGTCATTTAGGATAGCTGTTATGGAGAGGGCGTTTTTATTGTCTGGCTCATTAAAGCCGATGTTAAAGTCGCCCAGCAGCAGCGTTTGCGAGTGATTTTGGGTATTGTTCGCTATGAGGGTGGTAAGGTCATCTTCAAAGGTTCCCAGGGGACCTGGGGGCCTATAAATCAAGTGAATGGTTAGCGTGCGGTTATTGGAGAGTTGCATTTTTGCTGAAAGTACTTCGCAGGAAGCACAGGGGGGTGAGGTGGTGAGTCTGATAGGCAAGGTGGTTTTCGCGATGATTGCTAGGCCACCGCCTTTAGCATTGGGTCTGTCTACTCTATGGATCTGGTAGTTGTCAGGTACGGCTAACATCAGTGAAGGTCCTGCTGCCTCGTGGAGCCAGGTTTCTGTTACGGCAAGGAAGTCAAGTCTGCTGTTGTTTAGTATGTCAGCAATTTCAATTGCATGGGCTACCATGGATCTGGCATTAATAAGGGCACGAGTAAGTAATAGGGTGTTCTTGGGAGTAGGATGAGTTGCAAGTGTAACTGTATGCTTATTTTGACTCCGGTGTTTCTTTTGGTGGAGGTGAGTAGGAGTTGGGGTTGGGGTTAAAGGTGTCGTAGCTAGAGTTTGCTTATCCATGTGTGTCTGTATAGATGGGAATCTAGCAGTATTGTTAGTACTGTTTCTTTTGGGTTCGTATATGCAAGGTAGTCTTGCCCTGAGTCTCAGGTTTCTGTCTGTGGGGGGACGAGTGCTAAAGGTAGCAAAGGTCATGATTGTAGCTAGGAGGGTCAGGGATGTCAAGTTTCTGCACATTGTAGTTGGTGTGGTTCACTAATGCAATTTACTTCCCTTATTTCGCTAAGATGTCTGGCTGGGTGACGCAATGTGGAGTGCAAGTGGCTGGTTGAAGCCAGGGTTACGCCTGATGATAAAGGGCATGATATTCACGAAACACAGTATGAGCTAGAGTGCATGGCCTGTTAATGATAATAGGGCACAACACAATCAGGTGGTCCGTTTGCGACCATAAGGCACAACACAGTGTGCCTTTCATGCTCTTTTTGGAAGTCACTCAGTCCCTGAAGGGCCAGGTGATTTTCATGTATTTTCTCTTTTAAATGACAACTTCCTGGCCTAACGTGTCCCTTTCCTGAGCAAGAGCATGCCTCTGTGCAGCCAGGTCATCCCTCTGTCTTTGGAGCGCATCAGCTTTCTGGCACTCTTCATCAAATTCTGCCTGGGTATCTAGGTCTTTCAGGATTAATTTATTACTCTCTTCCTTCTCTCTGTCTAGTTGGCTTTGCAGGGTGACTACCTGCTCTGCGCATGCCCTGTTGAAATTTATTTGTTGCTCCAGCTTTTTCTGGCTCTGCAGTAGAGAGTCCAATCTTTCTTGGTACCCCTTCTGTAGGGCCAGCATTCTAGCATCCTGTTCTGCCTTTTCCTGCTGCAGGATGCCCATGTCCTCTTATATTGTGATTAGGTACTGCCTACTTGCATGTTCTGACTCCTGGCTCTGCTCAGAAGAGTCCAGATCAGTTTGGGCCTTTCCTAATGCCTGCAGCTTCTTGTTTGCCAGATCTTGGCCCTTGGCCTATTTGTCCTGTATTGCTCTAATATATAGGTATAGATATGCCGCTATTTTGGCAATCTTGTTTTGTTCTTCCTTTGCCTTAGGGGCCATATATAGTTCACTCAGGGCCATATGTAATGGAAGCTGGTCTTGCCATATGTCTAACCCTGTTGCAGTGATCTGTTCTGTGATTGCCTGCAAGCATACATTCTGATCCTGCACTGTCCATTCACCTCTTACAAATAATTTATGCAATAGGTGTTCTTTAGCCATATTCATCTCTACCAAAGTCGCCATTCCGGAAATATTAATTTTCTTCCTGACTTACAGAAGTTTATTTTATTTTTGCAAAACAGACCAATTCCTTAGAGTGTTCCTTTTGAGGGGTGCTTTTCACAGGGTAATACAGCGTGGTAGCACAGCAGGGATTATGTACCCCACTAGTTAGAAAACTGTATTAGACTGTCACAAGTGGTATATCTAATTCAGAAATCCCGGACACAAGCCCCCAATCTTGTAAGTGATTTCAACCCGGCACTCCACCTAAGTCAATGCCTAGTGTGTGATGCACAGTTGGAACTCTTAATTATATATTTTTGTCTATAAATTCTTTTATTTCTGAATGATGTACCCTAATATCATGCCCCTCTCTTTGAATACCCCTGGTCTCATTGAACCAGGAAGCAGGCTGTTTTGCAAAGTTAAAAGATTTATTTTATGAAGTTGAACAATATATATATATCACACGATTAGTATTTATACAATGATCACCATTGGGGCGATGTCACAACAATCAACAATCTCTTTAATCAGAAGGAGTATGGATAAGAAAAAAAATGCAGCATAGAAAAATACTTGATATGGGTTCAATCAAATGCAATGTCATTTTTTCCCCCTGCACACTACTCAATTCCCCCCCAATATGCAGTATAAAGAAATGGAAGGGGAGAACACAGCTTTCAGGAATAAATACTCAACAAATACAGTTTCAGTCCCAATTCCCCCAGCACGCCGAGAGAAATAGGTATGATTTCAAAACAGGTCAAATGCTTTTGAATGTGGCTGCGAATGAATGGGAAAATCACTGAAAAGTGGATTTAATGTACTAAATTGGAGTCAAGACTAGGGGGATCCGCTTTATATAGTTTCACGTAAACACTAGCAATGATTATTGAGTCACTAGTAGATTGAAAACTGAATTCTGAGTTCGGATGCAAGAAACAGCTATTTTACACGTGATGAAATTGAAATTGAACCAAACGAAAGATTTGCGGCAAACTTTTCCACGTGCGAGAAACGCGATTGCGGGAACATTATAAGGAGTTGAAATGCGGTTTTGGGTTTGTTGGAAAGCTGAGGATGTTAGCTTCACTTCGTTTCTAGCATGTACGGTAGGGAAGTTGTGAAGGTTTTAGTAGAGGTCGATTTTTCTCAGAAAGAGTCAAGATTTTCAAATGAAAGATGCACTTTTGAAATTACAAAAAGGAAGTTCTTTACACTGGGGAGGCTATGAAGATACAAGATACCGAACGGAACAGCCACCAGATCAGCGGCGCATCTGTTCTGACTTTTGTCCGCCGAGACACTTGTCTTCCTTCAGCAAATATATTATATTAGCACAAAGATATTATCACTACAATTATCAAAGGACTATATGGGTGAGGGAAAGATTCAGGAAAAACAAAAGAGATTCTACAATGCAGTTCTGGATGTGATAGAATGGGTTGGATAGGATTACCTAAGGATGAGGTACTGGTTATGGACTATTCTATGCTATAGATACTCACAACTATGGTTTGGAATAGGCCCCTCAAAGATCTGGTCAAAGGTTTTGGACTGGAATTCTGCTAGCCCACCGGACAGGATTCAGGGCACCCAGATTCTGCACTCAGCATAGCACTCTGGACACTGCACGGCCTCTGGACTGGATATGATGGGTTGGTTCTGGGTTGCAGCTATCAGTTTCCAGCTCTGCTCTACTGGTTTGGATCTCTGGGTTCTAGCAAGAGTCCTTGGCAAGAAGCAGAAACAGCACAGCCCGGCTGTTCTATTTGTGGTGTTTCCCTTGGAAGTCTGGGGGTAATATCAGGTTTCAAGATTTTAAAAGGCCAGCTGAGCAGGGTTCAGCTTTGGAATTAGGCCTCTCTGCTTTCAAAGCTCTGGAGTCTTGGATATGGGTTTCTCCTGCAGAGCGCTTCGCCAGTAAATCAGTGGATGGGTGAATCTGTCTCTCACTAGGTCCTAAACTGTACCTATTTATGTATTCCCCTAAGGGGTGGGTAGGCTGAATTATACTATGCACACCCTCTAGGAATCCTATTGGTTAGGTTCTGTCCTCTCTCCTGATTTGAGAAGGAACACATGGTTTCATGATGATGCAGTATTTTACAATCCAGGGAGTACCTCCCCTTTGTTTCTGTACAGTAAATCTATTTTTCACATAAATCATATTCACAATACAACCAACTTGCTAACAATACATATTTACATCACAGATTTAGTAGAGCACGTATCCGTCCGAGTCCCAGCTCAGTGAGAGCTTTGGTTCAAATTTGACAGTTTTTCGCGCTTTTGGTTGGGTCCCAGTGTCAGATCTGTCCACATTTTTCTACATATATGCGCATGACATCTGGGCATAATCCTGTGAAGTTTCATATTTGTAGCATCATCACAATTGCTATGAAATAACAATTTTGGTAGTCCTGTCTCTGAAAATCGCACAGAGTTCAGAGTAGTTTCAAACTGTGAGCAGAATTTTCAAGTTAACAACCTAGAAGTTACAGATTGTTACAAATTTTGCACAGTTCTCTTTGAGTCTTTTTCAAAAAGATATTTCCTTGTGGTTTAAGATACACAATTCTGTCTGGTCCCGCCTCCATGGTTTGCTGGGCCCGAGCAATCAAGGGCTCTCTTCCCGCTGGCAGTTGTTTCTGTTGACACCTGAATTTGCATTCCCTTTCAGTCCAGGAAGCCTATTGTCTCTCCCAGAGAAGGAGAGCAAAATCCCCTCCTCCTTTCATTAGCATCTAACTGAGAATTCCTGGGAAGAGAGCAAAGGGGAAGGCACCTTTGTTTGGGGCAAACTGTGGAATGTGGTTGTGAAGTACTGTGGCTGACATCAGTTCTCTTTAAAACACTTTGTTTAAAATTGTCTTTTCTAAATAAACTTTACATTTTCAACAAATATACACACAGATCTCTTTTTCCAGTCTTTTTAACACATAGAGATTGAATAGTAGCAACCTATATTGCTTTTGATGGCAAGTATCTTCTTTTCCACAATTTGATCTTAATGTACCAGTTTAAACTAACAGTATAAGAAAGTGACAGCTTTGACACAGGTGAACGGTGGTACTGCGCCCATATCTGACATATATTTCCAGGCAACCACCTTTTTGAATGTGGATATTCTTGTGATGAAAACTGATTCTCCTGACATTGCGCTTATGGGGATTCCTTACATAAGGTGATGGTGAACATCCAACAAGGATGTTGGATCTTTTCTGCTGTTTGGGGAACCATTATTTTGCAATTTCAACAGCCAAGGAAAAACAGATTTTGGAGCACTTCTATGTTTTCCTGGAACTGCAGCACTTTTTTTTTTAGTGGTTCCATTTCACTCTGTGGGCAGCCCAATGGCAGGTGTTGGCAGTGCGGTCTCCTGTTCTACCACTGACACAGGCAAAGTGGATTTGCATCCTATTTTTCCAGTTTCCCTGCACACGTCTCGGAGATTTTTAGCGCACATAGGGCTTTTGGCGGCCATTCTATTGTTTCTGATGAAAGCAGCATACAGTGATGATGCAGGGCAGAGCCTAGTGGGTCAGAACTTCCCACAATTACGTTTCTTGATAAAGGACCTTGTAATTTATCAAGGTACACAAAAATGACACACATGTCTGAATCATTTTTAGAAGAGAAAAATCAATTTGCTTAAATCCTACTTTTGAATTGTAGGTGCTAGGGAGAATTTTCAATTTAGTGTTTAGTTCCTCCCAACTTAGAGACCGCAGCTCTTTTGCAGAACTTTGGGACTTTGTACTTTTAATACTATGGGCCTCATTACGAGATTATGGCTGCCTCCAATACCGGGTCCGGGTCCGGTCTGGTTGAATGGGGACTTACCGGGACATTCCGACCTGTGCGGACCCGGTAAATCCCCATGCAACCAACCATTCCCCATTCCCTTTTGAGCCCCCATAGGATAAGACCCATTCTTCTACAACCATTTGAGTGCAACTACACCCACTCCTGAGGTCAGGGCCTCATTCATCCGCTCTCCCTCGGTAGCAGTGAAGTGGTCATTTTGCTGGAACCTAGATATCCAGTTGTCCATTCAGCACACTTCAGAGCTAGGCCCCAACAGAATTCTCTAACCTCAAAATAAAAAAACTCACAGACCACCTTACCACCCTGCGAGTGGTGGGCTACAAATTGCAAAATTGTTTCTTTTATTAATCAAAATATCACCACACACACCACATATCTCTAAACCAGAATATATATTGATATGTTATTACTGAACCATGCAACATCCTCCCTCTCAATTATGTCCTGCTCTATACACAAAAACAATCAGCAGTACTATATATCTTACATGCTTGTACATTTTAGATGATAATGCAGTCAACTGTACATTGCATTCAAAGCAACATGCCTAGCTCAATCTGCACAACTACATGCAGATGTACTGATGACTGGGATTGTCCTAAAGCTGGGAACCTTAAGTGAGTTATTGTAAACTCACTGATAAAATAGTGAAACTTCTCAGCATTGAATAATTATGGATGTCTGCAGTTTCATTATAAATGTTTAAGATCTCTCTGATGTTTGCCCTCTGATGAAGTGCCACCACCAGTTGATTTTACTCAGCCAGTTTTCTTAAGGCATGGAACCTACCGAGCCTGTTAGACTTTTACACTTACATTGATACGTTGTAATCTATGCATACTCCTTTTTCTGGAGCCTTTGTCAGTGGATGTCATAGAAGAGTTATCCATTCTTTGATCATTCATAAAGGTATCTCTCATCTACATAGTGCTTTTCAGATTATGCATCCTCCTAATAAAGGATAACATTCAGCACATGAATCCCTACTTTCATGGTTAGAAGAAGACCCTTACCTACTTCTTGAAGTCTGAAAAGCTCTATTTGCTGTCGAAACCCTGGTCTACCCTTGAACACATTTCAAATGAAAAAACGACTTCAAAGACATCAAATGCAGACATGTTTTACTCAGATTATTAAACCTGTGAAATGCATGAGCTAAGAGAATCCATTGAGACATTGTATGCTGTATACAGTGTTCACTATGCTCCCCAGCCCACCACAAACTCCCCGACTATGTGGTCCTCTTTCCCTCTCCCCACCAGTAGCCTGATATGAAAGCACCCCTTTTCACCTACAAAATTAATTTTGAGCAGTTTTCATTTCCCTCAGTATTACTGCAGGAATCAGTTGCAATGAGCAAAAAACGAAAAACAGTGTTTTTTCATTTCTGAAAAGCCTCTCTGCCACAAAACACCATGGGAGATATAGATACCAGATTGTCAGGAGCAGATGGCATGCCCTTTTCGATAGAATATTTGAAGAATTACTAGATGCAATTACCCTAAACCACCAAACGGCACATCTGCAACACATTGTGCCCAACTTTTTTATTTTTCAATTTTGCGCTGCGTTCAATTTGTATATCAAAAAACAATAAAATGTGATATGAAAAGAAAAAAAATGAAAGCACTTTCTCTTTATGAGTAAATTAATGGGACTAAGCCAAAAACCTCATTTTTGATTTTCTTTTCTTCATAACTCTTCCCTTTAATGAATTTCCCCCGAAATTGCTGGGGCCCCAGACAACATTTTTGTCGGGAAAATATCACCATTATCTATACAGCGAGTTAAAGGTTATTGGCATTAGAAGTTTGATAAAAGTCTCTGTAAACCCATTAAGCCAGTCCAGGTTACACTGGGCAAGTTACACCACAGCATTCAGATGAAACCTTAGTATCTGTGGGGATAATGCTCATCATATGCAACAGCAACTGAATTGTAAGCAATTTGGGCACCTCATGCGGCCACTAGGAATGCCTAAGGTTCAGCTTCATGCCACGACTGGGCACTGTGGCCTGGAATGCAAGAAGGTGTGTTTCTTATGCAAAATGTGCATGCCCCGAAGTATCCACATTCAAAGGCCGGTTCATGAATGGGGAGATCTCACACACTTGGAAATCAAAGCAACTTACATATTACACACATTTCACTAGATCATTATTCTGGAGCTCAACCATTACCTACATTACTTGGCATTTGCAACACATTACTTAATGTGTTTATTAGTGATACTGGGTATGGTGTGGCTCCAACCATCTAATTCATTTCAGTGGTGGATAAAAGAGAAGAACAAGACCATGATCTCAGGTGCACTCAAGTTCTAAAAGTGTTTCTGATATTATTGCCCCGATTGACAGTAATCGATAGGCAAACATTGATTTGAATGCCGTACGGTTATGATTTAAAGGTTTAACCTTCCATATTAAGCCAACTACAAGGGTTCCATGTCTTAAAGTCGCGTCAAAAATGGCTGTGTATACAAAATATTGCGGCAAACATGCTGTGATTTTGCCTCCACAATCATGTAAAGGATGCGGGGGAAACCCACGCAACCCCGGACCCATTATTTCATTTAAGGGGAGCAACCCTCGCTCCCCTTAAATGGTATAATGGGGTACACCTTTACCGGGTCAAACCACAGCATTTTGGCCGCAATTCTTTTTACCAGCGACATTTTTGCTGCGATTTTATTACCTGATACCACTACAAGAATATAATTAGATTCATTTATTTCGAAAGAAATGCTAGAGTGTGACATATTGGGGGTACCCCACAACTGATGCACACCCCTGCTACATGCTACTGAATTGTACTAACTGAACATATTGAAACATGCTGCCACCAGAAGTGTTTCATAAGGTCCATTATCCAACATTTGAATCCAAACACTATAAAATTTAACTCATTGGCTAAATGAACAATATCTAGTAGGTAGTCTTCATTATTTTAAGAGCCAACCTGATTCTACTTGCATGTCTCTAGTGTGCATTCTGTTTGCTTACCTTCTGCACAATATCCCATACATCCTTGCGTTGGCTGCAGTAGGTAGACATAGAAACCATCACAGTTCCTCACAGTCACAGGAATACGGAAGAGGCAGCAATCCTTCGAGCTGCTGAAAAAAAACTGCCACGTTGCACAGGCCGTGAGCTGCCTGATCTCTCCCGGTCCAGGAAGGGACTCTGACTCCCGCAGAGAAAGCCACACTGGGGCCTGGGTTCCACAGTGGTTCATCTGTGTCAGACAAAAGCAAACATCAGAACTTAGGTGCAGATGAAATGCTTTCTTATTTGAAACCCATGCACCTTCTTTATACATATCTTTAATGAGGAGAAACTTCTGAAAAATTGACTTTTCACTACTTGAGTCAAATACATGGGTAACACGTATTAACTCATAACAGTAGCGTTCAACATAGTCACTCAGCTCAACTAACATACTTTGTAATCAGTCTCAAATGTCTCGCAATGGTAACTCTAAAAGTCATGAGGTAAATGTGCATCACTAAATCGTAACATCTTGACGTACCAGGACTTCTTTTCAATTCTACTCAACTGTGACCCTGAATTAAATCAACTTTATGTTTGTTCAGAAGTACTCATTGCCAAAGCCTGTTTTTAGCTTGCTTCATGAAATGATAGATTTGGAAGAACACAAATGTTTGTGTATAATTAAATAACAATTTGACTAGCGTGTGACATTCTTGTATTGCAGGTTTACTTATCAACTTGACTAGTTCACCTAAAAATATTTTTGTGCAGGATCGTTCCCTGTTTAATCAATACTGGATATTTCAATTGGTTGGTTGACCATTGACATCCTCAAAGCCCGAGTGTATAATCTTAGTTTACCTACTTGCGATATTCTTGCCATTTAAACTGACCTCTTTGAGCTTTATTTAACTTAATATCAAATTCCATCTAGTACATTTTAGAGAAAAAAGGTGACGACTTGGTCTCATTATGATATGCCTCTGGCTCTAATTTAGATAAGCACCCAGGTGTCACTTCAGGAAGTGTCCTAGCCAATCAGAGACCTCAGGATGGAACGCACCTGTTGGTATTGGCCTTCAACCAGAGCCCATGTATGGACTAGGCACATTTACCACCATCATCCACCATGTTCTCTTCCGTGTTATCCCTGCCCGTCTTCCCTCAAGGATCATCAGATCGCTTTACATCTCTGCCACATCCACACGCCATATGCCCCTAAAATGTCTGCACACTTACTGAAACCAACACTTACCAGAATCTCACCACTCAGCTCTGTGTTGCCACTCTATTCCCAGATCCGCCAATAGAACTAGAGAAGGGACAACCAATTGTTTCCTTCACCATTTCCAACGCAAACATCCTTTTTGGTAGTTTTCAATATTAATTGAGAAATGGCAGAAACACTATGTACGCATCATCTCTGAATTAAAAAAGCAATACATATTTGCATTGCAGAGAATAGGCTGAATGTATGATAGTTATGATATCCCCTTCATAGACTAGCTTTTGGTGTGTTAATGGAATAGAGACCTGGTTGAAGGTCTGAGAGAATACCGCCTGGGAAAGCCCACGTTTGCAGTCATTATTGCTTAGCTATATGTAGTGCTGGGTTCAAAGATGCAAAGCATGGTATATAATACGATGATCAGGTATTTGATTGGCATGCATGATTCAACTTGGAGCCAGTTTAGGTGCATGTGAAGTGGGCAGGTGTGACTTCTCATTGGTGCTACAATGATCCGACTTGTCACAAGATCTTGTAATGCCTTCAAAGAGGCAGGAACCTTTTTTAAAGAAGTACTTTTATATAATGTATTCAGGACACAGCAATTGCTTTTATAATAGTTGCCTGTTTAAAAATAGGTTCAGTAGGAGGATCTGTTTGCTTTATGTATTTGGAGTTCAACGTTACAGGACGACTCTATTGCTTGATATTGGTTGTATTCTGTTTAAAAAAGAAATTGCAGGTATTTTTGTATATATCATGTAGGTTTTTTATGGGCTAGAGCAACTGTTGGCAGGAGGGATCGTCCCATTCACAAGGCAAACTGAAGATGTACCTCACATTGTACATGCACAGATTCTTTGAGAATGAGGTCCATGGTGTGCAAGAAGTAAAAGAATGTTAATTCCAACAGGAAGATGTTACATCAGTCTTCAGTTGGCGAAACTGAACTCAATGCATATAATGCGTTCCTCTAACTTTTTAGCTCCTCGCCTCTGGAATTATCTGCTGGGCAGTTGATCTTGGAGTCATCTCTTACAGTGTTTAAAGAAATCTCTTATCTTAATACCTTGTATTTTTCTTCAATGATTTTTTATGAATATTTTCTGTTTTTACTGGTCTTCGTTTTTAATCTTGTTATGTGCTTGCTATTTTTAAATAGTTGTTAGGTTTTTAATTTAGTTTTATCCTACTTACTTCTATTTATTTTGCTTTTATTGTGACATCGTGGTTGTTTGACTCTTTGCTGTTGTTCCCATTTGACTTTGGGACTAAGGTGCAATATGAATGGATAAACATAAACATAAAACAAAATTGAAATGGATTGAGGACTTGGAGATTGATTGCCTTAAAGAGAAGGGAAGATAGGGCTGGGGCTCTCACTTCCCCAATTGCTCACTCTAGTGAACTCCCTTATGATAGGTTTATTATTGCACTAGCAACCAACTTTACCTATCACTACATTGCCAATCACATTACCTTTTACTTCTGTCCTAAGTGTAGATATCCCAACCATACAAACACTGAAGAAACAAATCTATATATACCTATGCTGCTGGCTCAAAGCTCCTAACTGCTCTGAACTGTAATTGGGTGATAATCTTTCAGTGATACATTCTAAGAATACCTGTATTCAAAATGGTCACCTGATAAATGGTTAATGTGGATCCACAAGACACAAATATTTGTTGAGACTGTCTCTAATCATTTAATGAGGAACTTTTTTTAAGGTCATAAAATTAAGGATTTTAAGACGTTTAATTTTGAAATGCTTGGATTCTTAGTTACAAAATCAATTCCTTTATTTTGTTGTGTTGGAATAGCATGGTTTGCTTTCGGTCTGTAATGCTTTTTAAATACAAAATGTGCAATTGTTCTGAAGGCCCAGACCAAAAAAGCCAATTTAGAAACACAGAGGCATCAGTACTTCCAACTCCAACCTGCTCTAACCTCATCTGAAGACCCCTGTCCCATTCTGGCCAACCTCTTACTCCCCTACTGAAATTACTCTTCCTCTTTGGCATGCCCAATCTGTCTGTTAATAGATCGCCTTGACTCCCAACATTGCAAACCATATGTGATTCCCACTCTGAATGCCCTGAAAACCGCCCCATCCCCCAAATAGTTAAAATAAACACCTTTCTGTTGGTCTGATCATCATCAAAGGCATACTTCACTCCCTCTTCCTTTTAAAGCATTTTAGTACAGCTTCTTACTCTCCTACCCTCCTCACTATCCTGCTCATCTACTCACCCACCCGTCAGCCTTACTCGCTTTTTTGCCAAGCTCAACATACTATATGAATATCTCATGGCTAAGATCCCTAATGTCATCATGGCAGACCTCGGCCTCATCAACAAGGCACTGGACCATTACCAACAGCTGGATGCCACTTTCTGTAACTAACCACCCCTAGTCAGTACAAAACCTTCCTGCCCACACTTATAGCAACACATGACATCTCATGAGCCTATCCTTCACTCATGACTCATCTGCTCACTCTGTTGATTCTTCACCCTCTCACCACTCGCTCATTGACTCAGCATCTCCATCCCCTTCTCTCACCTTTCACCAACTCAACATTGAAGGCTGACTGCAACGTGCCCTATATTACCTATGTTGGGATATCACTCTGAGCTCTCATTTTCCCAATTGCTCACTCTAGTGAACTCCCTTATGATAGGTTTATTATTGCACTAGCAACCAACTTTACGTATCACTACCTTGCCAATCACATTACCTTTTACTTCTGTCCTAAGTGTAGATATCCCAACCATACAAACACTGAAGAAACAAATCTATATATACCTATGCTGCTGGCTCAAAGCTCCTAACTGCTTAAAGGGAAATTCATGTTGCCTTCTCCACCATTTCTAACTCTGCAACATCTTCCTAATATATTGATCTCCTATCCTCCATCTGCCCACTCCCTTGCAAACTATCCATGACCTCTCCAGCCTTAAACTTCACTCTATATCGTCTTTCCTTTTTGCTGATGCCTTTGCCCCTACTCCTCCTCTAATATCGCTAAGATATGTGCCACCCTCTCCTTCTCTACACCACCATCCATCCACGTCCTTTCTTCTCTATCTCACTTCCCTCTAATTTCCTCTAACAAAATCACATTCCTCCTCTACTTAACCACATCTGGGATCTAATGAATCCTGCTGCACTCCAAATAATCAAAGAGAAAGCATCAGCAATCTGCTCTCTCCTCTACTTCTGGCCAAATCTCTTTCAACAGCCATTTGTGCAGCCTCATTCTAGGAGTACATGATCATTCACATCACGAAAAAGACAAACAATGTTGAAACTAACAACACCCTTTTTAGAGGCCAGACATTTTTCTGCCATCCGGCTACAAAATCCTCAAGTGTGTTTTTTTTCTCTTGCCACAGTTACAACTATCGTGAGGTAAATGCTCTGAGCTACCCCATGAAAACTGCAATTGAGAAGACACTCTAAAGAAGCTGCTGTGGCGTATGTTTCTAACTTTCTTAATACAGCTCACCACGTGCACCTCTAATCTTTCCTCATTCTACCACCTCTCGGAAACCATTTACACCTCCTCCCTTCCTTGGCTTAAAGCACACCAAACACCCCATATGAGTGGCCTCCAATCTTTCAGACTATGCATTCTACATTGTGTCTAATGCTAACACTGCCTGCAACTACCTGCCCTTCGGTGTTCCACAGAGGCCATTGTTGGGCCCACACCTCTTCCATTCTATATACCTTCTCACTTAGCAAACCTGTCTCATTCCTAGGCTTCGCTTAACAACTATCTGGCAATGATACTCAGATTTGTTTTAATTTAGCGCCTTCACCCCACACATCTCTTACTTCATTAACCACTGCCTCTCGAACATTTTTCACTGCCTGACACTATGTTGCTTGATACTAAACTCATGTAAGAAAGAACATTGAATTCTTCAGGCCTCCAATAATACCTCCACTCTCCAATCTGCATTCCTATAAACCATCTAATTCCAGCATCAAAGGCTCAGAAGCTTGGGGTTCTCCTTGACAGCAAAGTTAAACTAGATCACTTAATTACTGCCACTGTGTAGACGATCACCAATTTAACAATCTAAATATCAGAAAGATCCACCACAACTCACTCACCACTCTGCTAAAACTCTAATCTCCACCCATGTCCTCACTAAACCAGATTACTGCTCCGGCCTACTCATGGGCCTTCTCATACACAGTTTCTCTGCCCTCAACAAGATACTGCATGTTGCTACTTACACCCTGACCAATTTACCTAGATATTTTCCTCCTACGCACTATCATCACAACATCAGATCACTCGCCTTTCACGTTTCTTCACCTAGTCCTCCAACATCACAGCGGTTCAGACAGTGGATATGTTTAAGGCCAGGCTCAAGCATCACCTTCTATCCATCCCACTTCCAAACCTTCCCCCAGGCTCTATTCCCACCCAAACTCTAAATATGTTCTCTTACAACCACTGGCCCAAGTACAAAAAGGATGATTGTGCGCCGTCCTATGGTGACCCACATGGAAGTGCAGAGAAAGTCACTTAGTAAATGTTGATAATTGTTCTGCACTGTATTTTCCCACATTGAATGGCAGATGACGTAACTTCAAGCAGAACATTTTTGGGGTTGTGTCATGAAAAGAAAAGTGTACTACAGATATTCTGTGATGCTTTATTAATAATACCTATAAAGTTTAAAACATATATAAAGATTAAAGCTGGGTATACAGATTTTGTGTTGACCTTTTCTGAATAAATACAGTTTACAAAGCCTGAGCAAGCAAATTATTAAATTGTGGAGCTGTTACTTAGTGAAGACTAATGGGGAGGATGTGCCTGTCTTTCTGCAAACAGCCTGTCAAAGTCTGATTCAGTTTTTGAGACTGAGACTGCCAAGTTGTCCTCCACTTCAAGTCCCATACTTTGGCACATGTGCAAGACTCCAAACCGACCCACCCCACCCCATAGTGGCAGTGTAACACCCCTGCCACTTTGCACAAAACAGTCACCAGTGTTAGGGAGAATTCTCAAAAATGTGTTAATTCCCTCCACCTTAGAGACCCCCAGCAACTTTTTTTACCTGGAGAGAGTGATACCCTTTTTACCACTCTCTCATGTATTTTAATGTGATTTTATACACTGTGTTTCTTTTTGATTATGGAGTCTAACCAACTCCATAGGCATCATCTTTTACAATTATGTTACAAAGCACCTTCAGTGCAGTGCCACAGGGAAGTCTTCCAGATTTCCCAAGGTTTAAATACTTTCTCTGGGATCAACTACTGTTTCCTATGGCAATAAAGTGAAATTGGCTTTACTTAGCATTGTACTTGCTAGACCCAGCACACCCTATCTTACAAAAGAGTGCTGGAGGGGTTACTTAGTATCCCCTGTGTCTAAATGCTCATGTAAACATTTTTATGTTACCCTTTCCTCAGTGGACTGGCTGGTGGCATTGGTTTTGTTTTGAACTACCTAGGTTTACATTTGCCACAACCGTTAACGGCAGACCCTGTAACGCTAACCGTGGGAGCCATCTTTTACAAAATGGCGTCCAGCCATCTTTGCTAAAATTGTGCCTGGTCTTTTTTTTGCCAGGTCTTTGTGGAAAGGTCCTTCTAGAGAGTTTCTCTGTGCGCCAAACCAGGTTTGGTCTCTTTGTTCATTTCGCCTTTGGCAGGGTTTCTGAGAGAAACCTGCCTCTGGCGCACAAGGGTCTGGGGTAGGCAGGAAGTGAGGGAGGTGGCCGAAACTCCCTGTGCTTAGTCTCCTAGGAGACCCAAATGCACTCTGTGGTGATTGGCTGGCTGACTGTCCAGCAAGTACAGCCACCCTGCTGGGTGTGTGACAGCTAGGTTGGAATGAATGGGAGAGAACTGAATAAAAGGCAAGACTTTTGGCTTGGAAGGTGAGTCGACCACTGGTCGAAGGAACCGAAGAAGAGCTTGAAGAGGATGCCTGCTGCAACTCCTGGACTGTTGGTTTGCCCGGTGAAGCACTGCTGCAGTGACTACTTGCCAAGTTTGCATCGACAGAGAAGCCCTGCAAGGACGACTTCTCCCTTTGAGTTGGTGGGACCAATCAACTCCCAAGTAAACCACCTAGAGATGGTTGAATTTTTTTCAGAGTTGCTGCAGGAAACCGTAGAGTCAGGGAGATGGACACCAGATTGTGTGTGTTGCTTGTAAGCTGGCCTAAAGCTTTTGAAATATCCTCCGGACTCCCACAGAGCAGGACTGACCAACCCTGACCCTCCTCAGTCGAGTGCGGGACCTCAGATGTGAGGAAAGTCCACCTTGCTATTTGCTGTACCGCAAGGAGCTGCAACGCGAAACAGCGACTGAAAGTAAATTTTGCCGGTTGCCAGTTTTGACAGTCTGGTGTAGTGCAGGAGTCCCCCGATGTCCTCCCTCTTGTCCCCACGACTGAGGCCCAGGAACAGTGAGATCTGCAGAGCTTAGCATTGTACTTGCTAGACCCAGCACACCCTATCTTACAAAAGAGTGCTGGAGGGGTTACTTAGTATCCCCTGTGTCTAAATGCTCATGTAAACATTTTTATGTTACCCTTTCCTCAGTGGACTGGCTGGTGGCATTGGTTTTGTTTTGAACTACCTAGGTTTACATTTGCCACAACCGTTAACGGCAGACCCTGTAACGCTAACCGTGGGAGCCATCTTTTACAAAATGGCGTCCAGCCAAGAACAGAAGTCTTCAGCTGCATCTTTTCTGCTTTACCAAGGTACTGTAAAACAAGTCTAAGAGAACTTACCTCTTACTGTAGAAGTGCTTGTACAGGTCTAATCAGCTTGTAGCGCTACACTTGATTCTTCTTTTTATCAAAGACTCCTAAGAACCTGTGTTAAGGCTTTTCCATTTGCTTACCAGTGCTGCATCCTATACAAAAACTTTTGCCCATTGACTTTGGCTTCGCCTATTTGATTTGAATGACTCTTCTAAGTGCCATCTGAAAGTATTTGCCCTGCTTATGAATATTTGTAATCTCTTGTGTTCTAATAACCTTTGCCTTTTACCAACTTTTTAAGCGTCTTCTGAATGCCAAAAGTAAGACATTAATGTCCCCAGCACCCTTGTTACTGAAGTCACCTGTGGGTGTAGGTTGTGTCTGTGGGCCATCCCAAAAGGGCCTTGTCTTATTCAGAAACTCAGAATGTACAGTATTGAAGTATATTTGTGTGTTACTAGTGATTCACCAGTCTGCAGGAGACCGAGAGGGCAGGAGCCCTTCTCACCCTGCATCAGCCCTCCAGCTTCACCCCCCGTCTTGAAGCCCACCCGCAGCACGAGGCATGTGATCACCTGGATCGGGGCCCTACCTACTGGATCTGCCCTTATCCTCGTGGTGAGCTATCCTGCACCTGAAATGTGTTGTGTATTTTGATGCCGATTCAACTGCATCAGCCGATGCTATTATCCTTTGATCAGCTGTTTTGTCCCGAAGCAACGCCTGGGTCCAAAATGGTGGGCGCAATGTGGACTCAAAACGATGCTCGCATCGGTTGTTAGGCAGCCTTTTACTTCTTTTACAATGAACATCCGCCGGCAGGCGGAAGGAAGCCGGCAAGCTGAATAAGGCCAGGGAAAAAGGCCTTGTTTGCCGTTGTTCGCCGGAGAGCGCAGCTTGCCGCACGGCTCTACTTTAAGGTACTGCTATTCTCTGATATGCTCTTGCCATACTCTCACTGGCCAAGTTGATTCTTAATTGCATTCATTCATGCCACGAACGTGCCCATTACACATCGTGATGCTTAAATCGTAAGCACTTTACTGCAACTCTGCTATTTGGCCATTCGATTATTACGGCACCTCATCACAAATCTCAAACTTTGAAACAGCCTGCATCAGATATCGGCTAGAACAGCCACCCCAACCTAAGTTAGCATGTTTCCCAACTGCTGAGTGACGCTGCTATTATCTTTAAACACTGTGCTTTATTCTGATTCATCCTACGGCCTGTATCTTGCCTATTACGCCGACCCTTGAAGCAGCCTACTGCCTACACTTTTTGCATCCACTTCTATGTTCTCTTGGTATTGCATGGACTTCAATTTCACGGACCTGCAATACTGAGTCATTTGTGTATGCTAAGTCTGCTTTGTACATTGTACAACATTGAAGTGCCCTCTGCCCATCATTTCAGAACCAGCTCCCTACCACATGTGATGTGTACAATTTAGGAAGCAGTGTATATATATCGAACTTGCCATTTTGCATTAGGCTAAAACCACACTAGATGGTACTAGCCTAGCCAACTTAACTACACTAAAACGGTATCAGCCTACTTTTGAATTCAACTGTATCTATGCTATGCGGGACTAGCCCATGTGACAGAACTGTAGCTATGATAACCTGGGCCTAGCCTACATGTACTCACTAGTAGCGTTGGTAAGTTTGATAATTGCTTAAGCGGGATAAGCCCTTTTTATGCTAATCTATGCTAATGTGGGAATAGCTCACCATTGACTTGTAACCTCCCTACTATCTCAAGCCTAGTCTAACTACCTACCTACCTATTAGCCACTAGCCTTTCCTTTCTTTGTCTTTTTAAGTGACACTAGTCCACCATACCGCCACCTCACTAGGCAATGTGGACTAGCCCATAGCCTTTGCATCTGCCTCCCCTAGATTATAACAGCCTTACCTGATTGGTACTACACGCCCCCCTACCGATTTCTGAACTGTTGAAGCCTTATAGAACAATGCATACTAGAAAGGCCCAGCTATCCAACACTCGACTATCACTCCTTTGCACTTTCATAATTATGGCCTGCATTAACTTCCTACCCTGCCCCCTGCAGGAAAGAAACCGCAGACTATGTTCAAGACTTCCCCGGCTCTACGAACCTAAAACCAATCATCAAAACCCCTACCTTAAGGACAACACTACCTACTCAGCTCAGGAACCGCCAATAACAGTACCCAAAATTTCAGAAAAACACAGAACTGCACCATCCGCCTACTCGGCACACACATAGGAGACTCAATCACCCTAAACACAAATCATCTCCTACCCAAGAACAGAATGACTTGACAGCTATCTCTAGAGCCCTGATTAATGCAAGATCTCTCATGGCACATACCATGGACATTTCTGACACACTATCCACTGATGATGTAGACTTCATGGCAGTCACTGAATCCTGGCTCCATGATGCAGCAGGCCCCGCCCTCATGCTAGCCATCCCAGATAACTACCAAACATTTAGAGTAGGCAGACCTAATGGCAGAGGAGGCGGCCTAGCTATTATAGCTAAAACTAACCTGGCATTAAGACTAACCACACCCCCGCAAATCAAATCCTGTGAAATATTATCTGCCAAAGTACCCATAACCAATAACTGCACACTTACTATTTTCTTGATATATAGACCTCCAGGACCAATAGGCACCATTGCGGAAGATCTATCAAGTCTCCTTACCAACCATACCAAGGACTCCACACAACTTTTACTCTTAGGAGACTTCAACCTGGGCTTCAATGTCCACGAGGACAAACACGCCCTTTCAGTTGAAGCCATCCTGACAGAACATGGTCTCACCCAAAAACTTCTTGCTCCCACACACACCAAAGGAAGATCACTAGACCGGGTTGCCTGTACCATTACCATCACCAATATAACACCACAACCCTGGACCGACCACCACCTTATCAACTTCTCCTCCATTATCAAGCCTCAAAACTTGACTAACAAAGCTATGGCACACCCCCTTCCCACCAGAAGTAAAAAAGACATTATTGCTGAAAAACGACTTCCTCACCTCCTCCCTACCCTCTCCTCTCTCAATGACAATGCCGACCCTAATGCTCTAGTGGAGACTTTTAACAACACCATGACCACAGCCCTTGACATTATTGCACCAGTCAAACTGCGCAAAAGCAAGCAAAAGACCCACCTTAATACCTGGTTCACCCCCCAGCTTAAAAAATTATGACTTCAGAAAAGATAACTTCAAGCTATATGGCAACACTCCCCCACAGCCAAAAACAAAGCCTGTTTAACTAATTTTGCCAATATGTACAAAAAAGAAATAATCCTCACCAAAAGGAACACATTCAATGGCCGAATTTCTAAGGCCAACTGCAACTCTGTCACCATCCTCCTCGAAATGGAAACCCCCACCCCTCCCACAGACAATGGGCCTCATTAGGACCCTGGCGGTAAGGGGTTTGCGCCAGCGTTAGCTGCGCCGACCCCTTACCGCCAACTACGAGTTCCCATAGCGCCATGGTCATTTTTCCGCCCGCTTTTTGCGGGCGTAAAAATCCATGGCGCATTGGGACCTTGGTGTTAATTACGCCACCGTAATTTACGGTGGCGTAATTAACGCCTTCCCCACTCCCATTGAGCCCTATGGGGCCGAAATGGGAATGGGGAAGGGTAAATGGGTCAATGGGGACTTACCGTCCCGCCGACCTCGGAATGGGGCGGTAAGTCCGCCATCCGCCATGGCGTAAAGGGACTTTGCGCCATGGCGGAAAAGTCCGCCGACGGCGGAAAAAATCCGCCAGGGTCCTAATGAGGGCCAATGTCCTTAAAGATAAGCAATGGTGCACCAGCATCCAAAATGCTTTAGCTAATAAAATAGCCACCCTACAGACCAAAATAGCTAATAAAAAAGCCTCCCTGCTCGCCACCGAATTGCAGTCTAGCCCACCTGCCTCATTACTTAGCACCCACATACCTTTCAGATTTACTAATATTACTATACCAGAAACTGAAAAAGTCATCCTATCTCTAAAGCCATCAAATTGTCAGGGTGACAGCTGCTCAGCCCAAATCATCAAGGATGCAGCTAGAGATTTAGCACTGTTTATCTCCAAATTAATTAATCCCTCCTTCAAGACCAGTACTGTCCCCAACAACCTCAAAGAATCCTGGGTTCTACTGTTACTGAAGAAACAGACATTAGACCCCTCCATCCGACGAACTATAGACCGATCACCACGGTCCCCTTCCTCCTCAAAATAATTGACAAGAGTAGCTTACCTACAAATTCAGAACCAGCTCGAAACCAGCCACCTATTAGGCTCCCACCAATCTGGATTCAGACCACAACATGGTACTGAAACAGCATTAATTGACTTAAAGACTCAAATTGACGAGATGAAGGATAAAGGTAACACAGCTACGCTACTCCTCCTCGACCTATCAGCAGCATTTGACCTGGTGGATCATGTAGTGTTATGCAAACATCTAGCATCAGCTGCCCATTTCTCAAGTGATGCCATAGCCTGGGTACAATCCTTCCTAGCCAACCGTACAATGAGAGTCTTCTCCCCTTTAGCTTCTACAGACCCAATCCAAATCACTTGTGGTGTACCTCAGGGATCATGTGTCTCACCCACTATGTATAACATCTTTACTAAGCCCCTCTTCGACAAACTGGACAGACTAGCTGTCACCTACACTAACTATGCAGATGACACCCAGATCCTGATACCCCTTTCGGGCAATTTCGGCATGGACACGGCCTTGGTAAACAAGATATACCTTCTCATTCAGGCATGGATGGCATCACATGGCCTCTGCTTGAATGACGATAAATTGGAGATCCTGATTCTGGGCTCAGACGCCAACCTTAAAAAACGTAGCCCTAGCTACGCCTCATTCGATATGGACGTCAACATAATCAAAGCAGTAACTGAGGTAAAAACACTAGGATTTTACTGTGACTCTACATTATTACTAAAAAACGAGTTGGCGCCATGGCATCCTCAACTGCCTACACATGCAAACTTATTAGAGCCTGCAGACCCTTCCTCTCCAAAGCTAGCTGCATCACACTCGCCAATGCACTAATAATGTCCAAATTAGACTATTGCAACGCTTTATACATAGGGGCTAATAAATATATCCTAGATAAATGCAAACATTACAAAATAATGCCCTTAGAGCAGCTCTGAACATCGGTGAGCACATTTCTAACATCAGAAGAAACCAGCGCTGGCTAAAAATCAGTGACAGGATCCTTCTTAAAACTGTCTCCCTCACCTTTAAATGTCTGAACAACGCAGCACCCCTTATCTCTCAGGCAGAATGATTAGAAGAACGTCGTCCCACCACACAAGATCATCCAACTCCCACTATCTAGAAGTCCCTAGATTTAAACTCTCCAAATCTGACGGAGCCAGTTCCCAGTGGAACACACTCCGTTTAGCCTTCTGAACTGAACAGCCATACCTTAGCTTCAGATGCAATATGTTAAACTGGCTTTGTGCTAAGGACAACTAATACTAGCCTGCTTTGATGTACCCATATGAGCACGTGATTTCTTGACCACCCTCTTTTCTCCTCAGTTGGCCTTGACAACAGCTGACTGTACCGACCATTGCACTTATCCTTGTATGTTACCTCGTCCCCTGCCACTCCCTAATGTAATTACTGTACCTTGTTACCTCTTTCCGAATGTTACCTCTTTCCCTTTGCACCCCCAAATGTCATTACTGTACCTTTTCTATGTTGTAACTAAGCTTTATGTATACTTGTAAACTGCTGCGCCCAGCTACCTAAGGGTTTGGTGCGCATTACCAAATAAACAAACTATTCTATTGCTCCCTTCTGTAGAAGGCTTTATAACTGACTGATTAATACATTATTAATTGTTTATGCAAGAAACCTTGAGTCTAAGAGTTTATTTGAATACCTGTAACTGTGAATCTTTGTGTAACTCCACTACTGCTCACATTTCCCCTCTTGAGATAAGCCTGGCTGCTCAACACGCTAACAAAACTGTGTAGTACAAGCTTATACCAAAGGTTGGGTTGCCTATACCTGTAGTCATAGTTGCTTGTAGTGTTCCCAGAGAGCCAAATAGACAGAAGGGCTTGCCCACCTTCCTACCTGCCTTCCTTAACAGCACTATAACCTCTCTGCCCACCCACCCAGAAGGGTGGGCCAGCATACATGATCACACTACCAGTCTCTCCAGTGCCTAATCTGCTCCAAGGCTCCACTCCACCAACCAAAAGTGAATAACCACACATTGAAGAATGCATGGACTAAGAGAGGGGTACACTACAGGGTGTTGTGTTCCTGGGAGAGCCACACCCACTGACTCCTAAGCCTGTTCCTCGTCACACTGAGTATTATTTTTATTTTGTTAACAGTGATTTCAAGCTGTGCTGCTGTGCCGTTAGAGGCATCAGGCTCTGCCCCTGCTAGTGGGGCACGCACCCGAATTTTAGGACCTATGCTCTATCCCCAGGTGCCCCATTTTTTATGCCTCCATCCACAAATCCCCTAGCCCCAAATAACCCAGCTCACCTCCACCAAAATTATCACTGTAAATATCTACATAGACCCTGAAAACAGACTGCCTCAGATGTCTTCTCTTAGTTCTCTGTACTGTAATTCTGGCAAAGGTGCCAAACCAACCTTCCAATTAAACTGGGCTTCATTACATCTCCGGTGGTAGCCGTGCCAGCAAAACCGGCACGGCTGCCGACAGAGTTGCATCTTTACTGGCACCTGTGAATGGGCAAGAACCGGGTCATGCTGAGTTCGGTGGACCCGGTAATTGCTCATTTGTGGGTGCCAGCAATAAGGGACTCGCCATCCACATTCGGCCCATAAGGTTGAATGGGAATGGGACTTCGGATGCACCGGCACCATTCTGAATGATGCCGGTGCATCCGACGTGCTGTGCTCGCGGGTGCTGATGTGCCCGCCAGTTCAGACCTGCTGGGCTGACAGGCGCCCGCGAGCACATATCTTAGTATGGTGGTCCGGGAACTACGGTACCGGCATGCTTACCGGTACCGTAGTTCCCATGCTGCCAGGGTCGTAATGAGGCCCACTGTCACGAATTCACATTTATGGAAGTTCTGGAGGAGCCGTCATTGATCAGCCCGCTACCTTTCTTCCAGGCTCTGTCTAGTTTTCATGCCTCTCTGCATACATCCTCGTCCTGGCCCCGCCCCCGGCGCATTGCAAATTTAGTCCCACGTTCGTTACCAACGTTCAGCTGTTAGTTTTTTCCTTCGCGTCCATTTTTAGATTTGGCTATTTCCCTCTGTTTTCTGCCTGCCTGTCCTTCCTAGTCATCTCCTTTCCTATAAGCCCTCGCTGCCTGCCAGATTGATTGTCATCGCTCCCTGCCTATCCGGCTACACACTGCTCGCTACCCTTCTTGCCTCCTCATTTCTTCTCTGTCCTCTGTGAGCTGCCTCGCCGCCTGCTGGCTTCGTTCCAGCCCTGCATTTTGGCTGCCGGCCGCTCGCAACCTAGGGTCTTTGCCATATTCCCTACTCCTGCTTCTTCATTTAGGCTAGAGTTTGCATCTGGACTCCTGTGTTCTTAGCTTACACCGGATTATATCCTTTAAGGTTTACATTTTCTACGGAGGATTATTTGGATTATCCTTTTCATCACCACCTTTTGAGGATTCCCTCAATCAACTTCCTCGCACGGGCTGGTTGCCTCAGGAAGAATACCGATGCCTCCATTCAATCGGGCCCGCCCACAGCAACCAGTTTGGGGCTTTTTTCTGTCTTTGGGCTTTTTCTACATACATGGGCTCAACTGGGGGGACGCCATTCTTTCTTGATTGTAACCTAATTGGAAATTGTGGCGAATCCTCGGAACAGACCCTATCTCTTCGAGAATAAGAAGGGAGACATAGAGGAACAAGCTGCTGAATTTTTAGACTCCGAATTCTTAGCAAGTGAGAGCGAGAAAGACCATCAGGTGAGACCTGACTTGAATGTAAACACAATATCAACATTGCGAATGGAGAACTAGGCAAAGTATTTGAGCAGAGAACAGCATTTTTTAATTTTTGTTTAGCGAATTTAAGTTTACCAAAATCATACACTATATGGGGCCTCATTACGACTCAGGCGGTAAGGGTTTTACGGCGGCGTAAACAGCGCCGACCCTTACCGCCTGATTCCGAGGTCCCTTAGCGCCATGGAGGTTTTAACACCTGCTTTTAGCAGGTGTTAAAATCCATGGCGCTAAGGGACCTTGATGTTAATTACGCCACCGTAATTTACGGTGGCGTAATTAACGCCTTCCCCACTCCCATTATGCCCTATGGGGCAAAATGGGAATGGGGAAGGGTAAATGGGTTAATGGGGACTTACCGCCCCACTCACCTCGGAATGGGGCGGTAAGTCCGCCAACCACCATGGCGTAAACGTAGTTTACGCCATGGCGGTAAAGTCACGGCCCAGGCGGTAACTTACCGCCTGGGTCGTAATGAGGCCCATGGTCTTCTTGCCTAGAGGTTCAGAGCTAAATGATGTGATATCTTTTATTCTGAGTAGGATATGTATTTAGGTGAGCCTCAACTGCCACTTTCTCCCCGTGTTTATTGTCGAATGATGCTGATTACGTTTCTCAGGTGTTCTGTGCGCGTGTGTGTGATTAATCGTTTGCTGTATAGACAAACAGAATAGTATTTGCGTTTCTGAAATGGTTTCAATAGCTTTGTGAATAGCAAAAAACGAAATTACGATTTAACGAGAATACATTCAAAAATAAATGATAAGGAATAGATGTTAAAGGCCCGCCCGCCTTCATGGCGAGGTTACTAGCATGGTGCTAACACATGAACACTGGAAGAAATATTGGGGGACAAAAGAGGCCAAGTGTAGTTCATGGAGTCTGAGTAAATCAAGAAAAGAGGTGAGTAAAGGTGAAACGTAATCTGATAAGAAATCTGTTTCCATAATCCGTAGATAGAAAATATGAAATATCATTTAATGTGTTGTGCCCTTCTTCTTCATTGCGGCCAATGTTACATGAAGTATCACATTATTTTGGGAAAACTGTTATATGTTTGCAGATGTTCCAAAATCCCATCATCAGAGGAGTGGGACCCATAGTGTAGACCCAATCCCAGCACTGAGAAGACAGCCTCGTTTGCTATTGAGTCAAACTCATAGGTTTGTCAAAAGGCTCTTGTGGACTCTGTGATTATTAACCCAGCCTCTTGACATTAGATATTGTAGAAATCGGGTGACGTGTGTACAGTGTTTGGGATGGTGAAGTCATCCCTATTCGTTGGAGGTCTGTCATGAGCGGGGCACTGTGTGAACAGTATCTGGAATATCTGAAATTATTTTTAGATGGCAGAATTTATGTCTATGCTATGCTTACCTATCTATGCTTACCAAATTAGTTCACTGGCAATGTTAGCAGTGCATTCTTAAATATAGGGGTTCAACATTATAAACCTCTGCTATGGATAAGCTGTACATTAACATTTGTGGAATCAGTGTCAAAAAATGTTCCAAAAAAAACAGTACACCTGACACTGCAGCCTTCTTCATCCTATATGTATAAAGTGTTGGAATCCTGACAGCCAATCAGGATCCATGGTTTCAGGACAATATTTGCCAGTGTAGGCATAGTTCCTGATGCCTTTCAGTATTCCATCATGTGCCCTGCTCCATTCTCGTCCACACCCTGACCATCTGCTCCATCCTACTCTTCATGCCTCTCCCCAGTGCCAATCTGGGTCAACACTGCTGGCTCTTACTTCCACCCGTCACAGTGACGCTACACATGACATCTGTCTCCTTCCACTATGTTGGCAACACTCTGCCAAAACAATAAAATCACTAATCCCTCTTGGCCAGTGAACACCCATTGCTCGGTTGCCCATTGCAATTTGTTGGGCTCCCCCTTCCCAGGGAAGTACTTTGCTCACATCCAGGTGCCAACATTCACATTGTTTACACCTGCAGGCAATATGACCACTCGCCTCCTGCACACTACCAAACCACTTCACACCAGTCCACCACCTTTTCACATCCCCACTTCACTCCACCACACCACCCCACTCCACACCTCCACTCCACACATCTATCCTGCCACTCCACAGGCCACATCACTCCACACCTCCACTACAAATCCTAACACTACCACACCCCGCAACACCACTCCATGCCACCATAAACCCTACTCCACAACACCACTCCACACCTCACCACTCCATGAACTCAATGTGGACCACTACTGTGCACCACCAGGTCTGTATGCCTCCTTACTCGAGACCTCCACTGCTTATCACTATCGCTTCACAAAAACAAACCATTCCAACCAACACACCACTCCACACCAACACCACTTCACAACACTCCAACACAACACCCCACACCTCTACACCACTCCACACCTACACACCACCACAATACCACTCCACCCCACAACACCACACCCACTTCCAACCCCCACTCCACACTTTACTTTCATGCCACCCATCACAACACCAAATCCAACCCACTCCACTCTATAACCATACACCTAATCTACACCCTTCTCCACTCTACCCCCTTCCGGCACACTGCCCTCATCCTCCACTCAACCTCTGCTGCTGCCCACCCCTAAACCACAGAACACTACCCCACCCATCTTTCTCTAACCCCACACACACCTTACACAACTCCCTATTTCACTCCTGCATACCTTTTTGCCCATATACTCCCACCTTATTCTACTACCACCCATCTCTGCCTTGCCTGAATCTTCCCACTCCTTCCCTGCCTCACACCTGCCCACCCGTCACTCCTGCCTATCCCCACAAACAAACCCAACCCAGCCCATCTCTTCCTCACCCCACTCATCCAAGCTCATTCCCATACTACTCCAGAAAACTCTACCTCCCCCTTCCCTACTTCATCCCTGTGCACACATACTTCCATACCCACCATTCACCCACTTTTCCTTCTTCACCACTGCTTATATCTCCCAACACACCCCCGGTCACATCTTTCTGTGCAAATTAACCCTGGTTTACCCATGCGTACCACACCCAATCCTGCACCTGTACCTTCCATCCTAGACAGCCCCTTTCAGTTCCACCTTAGCTAACTCTTAAAATTGCCATACTTACCTCACAATTACCAAAGATAGTGTTTGTTGACAAGTAAAATTAGTAATACACACAGGAAAACAAATATAAACACTGAAGAGGAGTCTCTATGTCTTTCTATCATATATTTTACTAACGTTATTTTTCAGCAATCACTCATTTACAGATGTGTTTGGAATTACTGCCCAGAGTACTCATCGCCTTCTTACCTATAAATGTTACTTGTTATAAACAACTACAAACAACACAGGTATTGTCTTTGGAAATGTTTCCTTACAAGGCCTCTGCAGAGGTTGTGACAATGCTCTAGTCCTGTGAAGAACAGATCTTTGCCTAAGCCCACTCTGTTCCAAAAAATTATTAGAGTGTGGATTTTATTTTAGTAAATAATGCTGCAAATGGGTGCATTTCCTAATGGCACAAGCCTGCTATCCGATGGATAGGTTTGAATCGAAAAATGGGTTCCAGTAGTTTTGCTTTAGATGCCGAGACTGGGGTGTTCTAAATGTGAAAGGCGGGTGCAATTGTAGATTATGCCATGGAAAAGTTCGTAAATGTGTTACCATTAGGGAAGCAACTGCTTTCATTCATCCCTCCCTGTACCTTTGTGACACAACAAGTGAAAGCATTCAGGTGTTTTCAACCTTTATCTAACTGGTCCATGATTTGCACATTGCCTGAATAGAATCAGAACAGTTAGATGGACCCTCTCCCCTGTCACACCTAGACTCTCTCCCTTGCTTTTGATGTTTGTTTGTATCTGCTCACACTTTTCCCGCCTCTGGCCCTTTTCATTGACAAATGACAGTCTGTATAGCCCAAGAGGGGGTACAATACACCTCTTTCCAAACAAGCCTCAATGCTATAAGAACATTACCTTGGTACTTTGTGCAGTTAAATGTACTTAGATGAGTGTTGTATGTGATTCAATATATATCTTGATGAGCCACCAAGAAATGAATGATCCTTGGTGCAGCATGCTGTATGTTAGGGAGTAGATGGCTGAAGTGCACTGTCCTAGTCTCAAATGTACTGAACAGTAGTAAAGGAAGGACTATAGGCATGTCTTCTATTCGCTGTGTCTTCATGAAATGGTGGAGTAGGTGGAAGAGCTTCATGTGATCAAAAGCATCAAATGCAGTGAGAAAGGAGCTGCATTGCAGAAAGATTATTTTCTATAATCACCATCATGTAGATGTAATTGGATTAAAACAAAATCCATCAAAGTAGAAACAGTCATATATAAAACACAGAAAAGATAAAAACGTTTTTTCAGATAAAAGTATTTAAAATACTGTGATTCAAAATCATTGAGCAACTATGGATTTCATTAAAGACTCTCGTAGACTTACGGCACAAAGAAAATAATATAGTAGACTCCAAGCCACTACTGGAGTGTTGGTCGACCAAATGAAAACCATCGCCGGTCTGCACTGTCTAAAGTTGAAATCACGTAATATCAGTTGTATTGTTCTGACCAGGATTAAGGTGAAAGCTGAACAGAAGAATCAAAAATGCATACAATCTTCTACTTCAGCATCACTTAATAAACACCCTTGGTCCTTTGACGCTGCTGGTTGGTCTCTAGACTACCTGCCAGTGACAACTCTGAGAGGCAGAAGATTAAATCACCACCTAGTTATCAGTATATGATCTTTTTTATGGTTGGTCCACAGAAGGTATTCAGTGACATTCAGCGTGGATAATAAAACAGTTGATTGATTAGAAATTTTTTGTAACTCAATCTGTTCCTGACCAAGCTTCAAATGGGAGATGAGATTCAGCAAGACTACTTTATGGTAAAGCACATTAATAATGGAATGATTAACCAAACAAGCTATTGCATTTACCTCAGCCAAACATTTCCGGACCAAAGAACACCAGGGTATTGGCAAATGATTTGCCTCAGCCTGTAGAATGTGGTTCAGAAGGACAGGGTTGCTTTTGCATTTAGCCAAACTCTGAACCACAATTGTACTGGTTCAGTTGGGATCTCATCTTCCATAGAGTGCATCCCCAATTCAGTATCCACAGAGAATGCATGAGCAGAGTTAGGTAGGGCCAATATATGCTTGAAAAGGCGGTTCTCTTGAGTTTGCAAATTGTTCACAACCTACATGGCCCATAAAGTTATGCCATATCTGGCAACTGTCTTAGCATAATGCTCACCGGTTGTGCTTCATATAGTTTGGCAAAACGCAACACCCCACCACATGCTTGCAACATTTTATTTTTCAAATGCTGAATATAGGTAGCCCCATTGACCCTAGATGGGACTACACAACCTAAATATTCATAGTTTGCACAGATGTTAATTGGATCAGTCTCTGCAGTAAAAGCAGTTAGATTACATGTTTTAAGGTCAGCTTGACAAACCATAGTAAGCGATTTTGAGACATTAATTGAGAAATCATGATCACGCATAAAATCAACATAGGCCATGATCAAAATCTGTAAAACGTGTAGGGTTCTTGCGAGTAGCACAGTATCATCTGCATACATCAGAACTGGTATCGAAATACCGGCCAGTTTTAGAACATCAGCATTTAGCTCATCCGGATGTTCATAAAGATTACTAACAGACAAGAAGAAGAATCCAAGTGCAAGTAGGCAGCCCTGACTCACACCAGCACCAACACAAAACCATGGTGTGCAATGGCCTTTTGCTCCAGATCGTACACAGGCCTTACTCTTCCAGTGTAGTGCAGCAAGAACATTGACAGGTCCACCTCGACAGCCCATAGAAACCAGAAAGGACCAGAGTTTTGGACTATTAGCCTTTTAAATGCCAATTTAACGTACATAAATGCTAAATAAATCTTTTAATTTGTAAACTAAACACATTTGAGATACCAAAGTACAGGTTAAGCCCTGATCCTGTGTGCCTAGGCCATCACTAAAGCCTCACTGAGCGTGTGTGAGGGTGTTGTTAGCTTTAACCCACCCTTGTAGTCTTGCCAAAATAGCCCTGCTAAAAATGTTAACCAAGAGTCCAGCAAAGAGAAGTGGCGGTAAGAAATAGTCACATTTTTCAGACCTTTTTTGTAAAGCTGGCATATAATCGTTTGATTCCAAGACTCAGTCAAAAGGCCGGTAGCAAACATTGAATTAAAAAGAAAGACAAAACCTCTTCCTGCCCTCAAAATAAATTGGCAGGATTGGCATCTGGACCCAGACTCTTATGGACTGATTGCTTCTTAAGAGCAACCGGTCAGATTACATGTTTTAATGTTTTAAGGGTGATCAGGGATGTTCGAATCAGTGTCGGTTTTGACATACAGCAAAGAAAAATGATGAACTCAATCCGTGACCTGGACACTAGTCTCAGACAAATTGTATTGTCTATGGTTTATCTTAGATACTATTATCAAGACAATAATTACATCTCTATTCTTGACATAGAGACATTTTTAGGACATAAAAAGAGGCTTCCCTGGTCTTGCCATGGCCCTTTGATACTTCTAAACTAAGCCATAAATAGGAAACATTGGGCCTCATTATAACTGTAGCAACTACGGTATGAACGTTGCCGGTGAGGCACCAGCGCCGTTCATACCGGCCTTCCGCATTACGAGTTCTGCTCGCGGGTCCCTGACAGCCCACCAGGTCTTATCTGGTGGGCTGTGCGGCACCCACGAGCAGAACTCGTGATTGCACCGTTATCAACGGTGCCGGTGCAACCATGCTCCCCAACCCCCTTCTGCCCTATGGGGCAGAATGGGGATCGGGGGCCCGGCATTAGCGCCTCCTGCAAATGGGCAATTACCGGCCCACTCATCTCATAATGGTCCGGTTATTGCCAAATCGCGGGAGCGGTGCCGGAGGAGAGCAGGGCCACAGCCGTGCCTAACCATACAGGCACGGCTACCTCCATGCTCGTAATGAGGCCCATTGATTTTTATAAAGCAGCACGCACTGAGAGTGCTGGGAGACATAGAACCTCATTACGAGTTTGGCGGTATTTCCCATGGATTTACTACCACTCGTCCTGGTTGTAAATTTGACTGATGGTAGATAGTTGATGGGAATCCCCATTCATGGACTCCACATACTGCTTCAAGAGTGCATGTGTTCTGCGCCCGAGGAGCACGCAAAGCTAGCTGTATCTGCCTTGGGTGTACAGTCACTTTGTGAGAACCATTCCATAAATAGGCGGAGCGCGCAGAATAACTTCGGCCCTAAATCTATGAACCGGGTTGAGGGACTGACTGTAGTACATGAAGAGTATTTCTATATTACCCACTTAATTCTTAACGTTCACCTAAACCATGGTATGATGTCACATCCATGCAATAGTCTGCAATTTTATTGGCCAGAAATGTGTTCAAACCCTTATTAATGATGTTCAGGAATAACTGTGCCCAATTTAATACAACATACTTAACACCATCATTTTTAAAGTGTTCAACGAAATGAAAGTACTTTTTCAACCGGATTATCAGCACAGTGCTTTAAAAAATGTGTACCTTCCTGCAATTGCAACCCTTTATCATAGTTTTTTTTTAACTGTAAGAAGGTCACTTTTCTGCCACACCTCTACTTGTTACATAGGTATTTCTCCAACGGATCCCTGTTCTAGAATCATCTTAAAAAAACATGTGTTATGCTTCAAAGGCAAGATGAGGTGCACCAATACCTCCACGCACTTGGTTGGCATCTCTGCTGGCTTGTCAAAGATCACAAAGCGGTACCAGCCGGGTGCCAGGGAGTGGTCGCAGATCAGATCTTGAATGGCTGACTGCTGAAGTCTCAAGGAATCGAAATCAATGCTTCTGTATGAATTCTGCAGAATCTGATGTCCGCTGGCTTTACACTCTGGAGCTGTGGTGGAAGTAAATAATGGATTAGTTATTATACGTTTGTATTTTTTCAAAACAAAGCAAAGCATTACATCTATACATTCCGAGGGACAAAACAACGAATCTGATTCAAAGATTTAAAAACTTGGGAAGAATACTAATATCCACAAAAACTGTAATAAACACCACGCACTCTCTCTCATCCCAATAGTGAAAGACTGAAATTAGCGACGTTTTTTAAAAAAAATGTTTTATTGTTTTATGGCATTGTCACATTCACATGAATATTACAAGCCTTTCACAAACTCTTAACAGACATAAAAAATACAAAATACATCTCAGTTTTCATTACAACAACCATAAATAAGCGATTTTACCCTAAATATCTTTAAAATGTAAGTAACATTTTTTCCCAAAAAATAGAAAGAGCCAGAAGGAGCGATAGGTTGTCCCCCCGTAGCCCAGAACAAATTCGCCCCACGTTTTTTAACCCCACAGTTCTCGAAGTGCGTTGTTCTGTACTCCCTAAAACTAGGACAGACAAGCCTGAGATGTTTTGGCGATTCTAGGTAGAAAGCCTGTTTACAGAAACGAAAACTTAAAGTCCCTCCTCCATTTTCATTCCATTTGCTCGTCCGGTCCAAGGTATGGAATATGCTCAACTTGAATCCTAAATACAAGCTTCTTGCCCTTGCTGATGGAAATAAATAAAGAGAGATATCTTGGTCTATCAGAGTGCTTCCTCTGGAACTTTGCTTATTCCCTATGGGAGGAGTATGAGCCCAATTTGTCAATAGTCTGACAGCAATCATAGGAAAGCAGTTTGTACTTAGTCTTGCCCGGCCTATCCTCCTCAGAGGGGGCAATATCCCCTAGCAGACTAGACATAATGTTTTTAAAAGAAACCAATGCAGGCGCCGATTCCTGCTGACACATTATTCACAGGTCTTCATACAGAGATTCCGGTAAAGGTTGTACTATTTTAGCATATAGGCTCAGTTCTCTCCACATGTATCTGGAACCTAAAGAAACACGCCCTAGTTAGTGCCTTCCCATTGAATTTGGTAGGGCCTGGGGCAGATCATACCCTGCAAGACATCAAGGGTTTGGCTCATATTTCACAATGATAGTTCCAGACCATACAGGAGCATAGGCTCTACCTTTGCCAAGTAGAAGTCAATCAGAGGTATAAGAGAAAGACTGCATAGAGTGGAATATATTCTTTTAAGTTTTGAAATCAAGGCTTTGCCTTCTGGTTCAATTGAACCCCCATTTGTGTCAAAGAGGTAGAATGAATTAGACTGTAGCCCAGGCAGCAGGTGGAGAAGACCTCCTCGAGTCGTTGCTCACCTACCACCCAGAACATAGTTTGGACTTCAGCTTATTTGAGGATTTCACCACCTTTCATTTAGAACTGCTCACCAAGAGATTATTTTCAGCTGTCTAGGGGTAAAACAAATCGAGCTGATGCTGTAGGCCTATAGGGTTTTGGTCAAAGAAGACCACATTATCAGAAAAAGCCAACCAATCAATCTTCATGTGGCCCATGCTGACCGGAAAAGTAGTTTGAATCACCCACAGCTTGTTAATATCTGTGATGTAACCTAATTCCAGATGTCTTCTGATGGGTGACTTTAATTTGAGGTTGGAACACCCAGAAGACCCTCGCCTCAGAAATGGAGAAGGCACTATTAGAATTGGTATTTGAACAAAAAGTACGAGCCCCAACACACCTCTTGGGACATACCCTTGATTGGATCTCCATGACTAATATCCAGAGTAGTGACTTTGAGACACTTCCATGTCCATGGTCGGATCACTCATTTATTCATTTCACCATTATAGCGGACTTCCCTCCAAAGATTAAACACACATGCCTGATGGGCCCTTTGGTTAGAAATACCAAACTTATCACTAAAGATAATATTATGCCCCTGTTAAGCCCCGGGTTGGATTTTAACAAGGAACTCACCAGCATCTATGTCACAGTCTATCACTGCTAACTTGAGTCACATTAATGATACATTGGAACCTTTGAAACAGCTGACAATTATTATAGAAAGAACCAGCAAAGCCTGCTTTACACCAGAACTACAAAAGAGTGAGTCTATGATGACAAAATCCTACTATATCTGGAAAGAAAATCCCCTATTTGAGCATCTGGCTACATATAAGGCAATCGCAAAAGCCTATAAATTAGCTATTGTGCAGGCAAATAAATCCTTTCACAACACACCAATTACAAACACAAAGTCCAACGTTCAAGAATTATTTAAAATCCTTAAAGAGAACAAATCCGTCACAACACCCTGAGCTCACACAATAAAAATGGGTGCATCCTGGTGCCAAGACATACAGGACGCAGTGCAGAATAAACTCTCTACAATCAGGGAACATAGTCCAAAAAAGAAAAAAGAAAAAAAGGCTACATGTCAGAACAATACAGGGACTATCTCATTCGTAAGATGCCCTTCCATTCCATTTCAACCGTATATCGGTGCAGGATTTGACCCTTGTCATAGAACAATTTAAGTCTATATACTGCATAGAAGACCCATGAGCTGCTTTAATTATAAAAACCTGCCCAACTCCTCTTCTCGAGGCCATTTGTAATTTTGTTAACTCCTCCTTTCTAGAAGGCCACGTACCATCTGACATTAAACAAGCATGGGTATCAACAATACTGAAAAAAACAGGCTTTGCTATTGACAATCATCTAAACTACAGGCCAATAACTAATATACCATTCTTACTTAAAATCATAGATCGTGTGGCTTACAATCAAATTTCCCAACATCTTGATCTATATCCCATCCTTAACGCCTGCCAATCCGGATTCTGCAAGGGTTGCGGCACAGAGACTGCCCTATTAGAGCTTAAATCAAGACTCTTGGAACGAATGGATAAGGGTGCTGCTTCCATGCTTATGCTCCTAGACCTGTCAGCCGCATTCGATTTGGTAGATCATGTGATTTTGGCTGACAGGCTAGGTGAAGTAGCTAATTTCTCCGTGGAAGCTGTTCAGTGCACCGTTTTTTTCCTGAGTGATCGAGTCAGCCGTGTCTTCATAGATGACGCAGCAGCTGACCCTGTGTCGGTTTCGTTTGGAGTTCCCCAAGGTGCCTGCTTGTCCCCTTGTATTTACAACATCTTGGCCAAATCTTTCTTTGACACCTTAGAGCGGGATGGAGTGTTGTTTACCAACTACGCTGACAAAACGCAGTGTGCCGTCCCTTTGGCAGGCTCCCATTCTTCTAATGAAGAAGAACTCAATAGAATGTACTCTTTGGTAGAGGAATGGCTGATAGAAAACAATCTTGTCCTTAACAGGGAAAAAACTGAATTAATGTTGGCTGGCACAAAACCCATGATTAAGAAACTGGGACAACTCTACTCAGAATTTCACATAGGTGATGTGATTATCAATCCACAGAAAAAAGTGAAAACGTTAGGTGTAGTGTTCGATCAACATCTAGATATGAGAGCTCATGTAAGAAGTTTGGTCACCTCCGTGATTTACTTCATAAAATTGCTTTCTCACTTACGTCCCTTTATTTCTCAAGCAAATGCTGAGACTTTAGCTAGAGCTATTATGGGATCAAAGTTGGACTATTGTAGCAACCTTCTTGTGGGATCTAGTAAGAACATCATTAACAGACTCCAAGTAGTGCAGAATGGAGATGTGAAAATAGAGATCGGTCTCACTCGTCGCGACCATGTTTCGCAAGCAAGGCGGTCCCTGCATTGGCTTACAGTAGCCCCTCAAATTCTCTTTCGGCTATTAACAATAACCCTGAACTGTAGATTAGGCTTAATGCCAAAGTACCTTCAAGATCTAATCTCTAAAAAGGCTAACAGCTGCCCCCTCAGGTCTAGCCGGCAAAACTTAATGACCATTCCTAGAAGCAAGTCCAAGAAGATGGAAAAAGGAGCCTTCCACCATGGCGGCCATTGCTTGGAATGCTCTTCCCTCAGACCTTCGGGATCGCTCATCTCCAGGACTCTTCCTCACTGTACCTTGTTTGTCTTGTCAAGTTGCGCCCTAACACCCAAGGGTTCAAGGCTGTGAGATATAAATGTTGTGAAGTAAAGTAAAATAAGAATTGAAAAGAAGTGGGGGCCAACACGCACCCCGACTTAACTATAACAAAAGACATAATCGACCTTCGATATATCCCTTCCTTAGTTAGCCGCACCCTAAGAGTTGCATTTTTATGTAAGCTCCCAACAGTCTTATGAAGTGAGCGGGTACTTGCCACTTCGCCAGCTTCATCCACAGTACACTGCAATCTACTCTGTTGAAGGCAGAGCACATATCCTTGGAAACCATATAAGCCTCAGCCATTTGTCCCCTCTTTATGAGTGCCCTCAAGTGTGGAAATACTGTTGCATTCAGTGATGTACCCATGCCTGCTCGTAAGTCCACTTGATATCTGGACAGAAACCCACATCTCAAGAAAATTATCTCATTAAGAGAACCACAGAGATTTTACTTGAAGCGTCGAGCAGAGCAATGGAACGATAGCTATTAGGGTCTCCAACTTCACTGCTTTTAAAAATAGTGATAATGAGCGATTCCTGCCAGGAAACCAAGGATAGTACAGGAATCTCAAATCACCCTAACTAGTGTTATCAAAACATTTGCCCATAGATGAGGATCAACTTAAAATACCGGACCAGGTGCACACAGGGCGTTAGTTCTATTAATAGCCTGTTAAGGATTTCTATCAGGCGATGCACAACTTAGCCTCGGCCTAGTGTGCAGCGCACGACTGAAATTCCTATTTTTTTTTAGATTAGATACAATATTGAGATGGTACACCACTCATATAACACCCCCTTTTGAAATACCCGGGTCACGATGGACCATGAACCAGACTGGTTGGTAAAAAATATATTTATTTATTTATTTGAAAATTAAAAAGAAATCATACACTTTTTAATATGGGGCAGCAATCACCAATGGGGTGATAATAACAATAGGAATGTAAGCAATGAACTTAGTTTAACCTTCTATTGACACATCCACAAAACAACAGGGAATAGGAGCACTTTTTGATTTTAGGAAAGATAGCACTCAAGTTAGAATTTCTCCCTGCAATGTTCCTGCAACCCAAAAATAATCAATTCTACATGGATATGAAGAAACAGCAGGTAATCAGGAATAAGAAGCTGAAAACGGAATTCAAATCCGAATTTCCCTCCCCAAATAAGAGTGAAAAACGGATTTGAAACCCTGGCAATATTAAAAATGACACTTGGAAATGGATGAATAAAATAATGAATGTGTGTAAAAACCTTGAAGCAGATACAATTCTTCACTAAGGCAACAATGTAAAGGTACAAACAATCACAAGCAATGGATTAGCAAGAGCATACAATTCGAAAAGTGAGTGGAAGATTAAAAACAGTTGCAGCAAATGACACGTTGGAAACTTTGCAAACTTTGCAATTCCCGCCTGAATTTAGTGAAATTACCCTGATGTTTTGGTTGGGGGATAGCTATAGATCACAGGTACAATAAGGAAGTGAAAGTAAGTCTCTAGCTGGTAAATTGGATGATGTATGCAAGATCTAGAAAGGTTTGTTTTGAGTAAAATGGAGCGGTGAAAAAGGAAAGAAAATCAGTTTCGACAAGAACAGTTTTACTCTACACTAGAATATTCAGGCTAGGCCACCAAAGAGGGACACAGTAAGCTGCAGGGTTGATTCGCGAGTTCAACCCCATCACCCCAGCACCCAACCCTGGCTGAACCAGTCTGATGACTCGAAATACGATTAAGGGCTTAGGATTTACACAAGGCAAAATTATTAAAGAGATGGCGCTAGCTCTAGAAATCAAGAGCAGGATTGCAAAAATGATTCAGACAGTTTGAACAAGGTATCAGGATAAGGATAGGGTGACTTAGAGAGTGGGATGAGGACAAAGACAAGATAGGCTATGGGTTTAGGTGGGGTGGCAATTGATACTCACAGTCCACTTTTAGTTATTGGATTTTGGACAGTCAACGGTTTGGTCACTACACGGCAGGGCACCTGGCAAAACAGTTCTGGTCGCCAGGTAGCACTTCTGGACTGACAATTCTGGTCACTGGATACTACAGGTTAGCTGGATGGCTGGATTGCAGCAAGCATGCAGTTAGTGGGTTCAGGATGGTTCCCAATAACACCAGAGCTTTCCCCTTTGGTTATTTGGGGATTTTTGCAGTTTTCAAATTTTAGGCCTTGCTGGAGCAGGATCAGCAATGCTTGGGTTTTGTGTGGACCCTGGAGCAGGATCAGCAATGCTTTGGACTTTTAGTTGGAGTCTGGATCTGGAAGATGATGGGAACAGGAAAGCAGTGCAGGAAATCAGGAAGAGTGTGTGTCTAGAGCCTTGTCAGGGACCCTTATTTATAGTGCATAACGACATCATCAAAGTATAGGCTGGGAAGGGTTAACTAAGAAAACCCCTAAACTACTTGGATTGGGTAGGGGTGCTAGTCTCCGCCTTGCTCTCAACTGCTCGGATTTCCAAAGAAATTATGTCAGGTGAGTTTTACAATGCCCAAAAACTCCCTCATTTACTTTACATAAAATCCGATTTTGCCAAAATCAGACATTTATACAATTGCAATCTCTTAGTAAATTATATACACAGGTTAAATATTATGTGCTGCACATATCAGTCCGATCCTCCAGTCTGTGGGACCTTGTTCCACCCTTCTGCCACATTTTGGTAATTTTGAGCATTAAAGATTTGGCCTAAAATTCCATAATATTATACACAAATGCAAATTATCCCCAGGGATGAATGTACAACATTTTATGTGTGCAACATTGATACTTTCTGATTTATCCTCAATACTTTGTCCTTTCTGCCCCCGAGGTGTCAATGACTTCTATCACGCCTCAAAAGAAAGCACAAAAAAATCACTTTTAAACTGCAACATTTTTACACATTTTCAAAGTCTTGCTGCAGTGATAGAAGTCTTTAAAGTTTATTCCTGAAATCGTCTTTGGGAACAAATGGCAGTCTCTTTGTTCCTGGGTCCATTTTATTTTCCTGTCCTTCAACTACTGCCAACTGTAATTTCCTTAGTGAATGGTGGGGTTTTTTCCCTTCATTGAAGTTATATTGCCCCTTCACACTTCAGACTTCCTTCCCTGGGAGCTTCATTGTCAGGGTCCCAGCAGAGACAAAAGTCTGTTCAACCCCGTAATTATCAGGGGGTTGTCAGTATCTGCTGAGAGAGAGCCCTCCTTTTGGTGCCACCCCTCCAAGCAGAAAACCTGTTTTTCAACTTGCAGCTCTAGTCACCATAGTTTTAATCTTTACTTTCTGATTTTAAATCCAGAAATAAAGCAAGCTGGTTGTATAAAATAACCCATGTCATATAGTCTCACCATCAACAAACCCCTTCATATTGCTAAGGACTGGCAGGCTTTCATTCACCAGTGTGCTGTTCCAAAACACAGGCATTTGTTTTTCTTTAATTTGCAAAAGCCCATTTTTTTTACACCTGGTGCAGCTGGCCTTCCTTCTTAAATGCAACTTTTCATCTCCAGCAGCCTGACACATTGTCTTGCAGCTAGTTATTCTCTTGAAATGCTGGAGTTGGTCTGCAGCACAGATACATTGAAACAGACATGGCTCAGCTAGTTAGAGTCTCTCTCTGAACAGCTGAGGTTTGGGATACTTTTGCAAAGAAAATGACTGTGTTTCCTGTGTAAGTAAAAGTAAAGTTCCTGGCTGATTTTTTTAGAGTTGATTTGACTGGGCTTGTCAATTCAAAATCATGCCTGGGTTTTCCGAGGCACAGTGAGACACACAGGGCTTGGAAGGGCATATGAATTAGATTGGTTATAAGGAAAAGTGGGAATTAGCGTCAAAGCCGCATTTTTTTTCTTAAAGGTGAAAAAGTGTTTCTTTTCAATGGGGATTTTGGCTTTTGCAGCAAAGCAATGCTGCTTTGTCCACTTTCTTCCTTTTGTTGATGCCGGAACACACTGGCAATCTCCTTCAATGTGTCCCCTTTGTTCCATCCTGCCCGATGTGTGCGTGGCAGGACGGTGCAGCCATTTTTGTTGTTGTTGCAAAATGCAGTGTTGACCCATGGTGCTATCAGGAGCCATATCTCCACAACCGTGTTTGACCTCTGTGCCCACTATAAATTGACTTTTCCTCCAATGGTGCCTCCGGTAGGCAGATGACCAATCCCCAATCGTACATAGTCAAATACCAGTTTTGCCCTGAGTTAAAGATCTGTGTCACCCTTAAGCTCACTCCTGCCAGATAACTTTCCTGTTTAGACCCCTGGTAGCAATCTGAATTAAAGTTCCCCCCAACTATGATATTGTGGGGGAGACCATCTTCCAACCAATCTGCTGTAACACTGTTCACTGCATCAAATTTCATTTCGTCTTCTCTCTGCCTCTCTCAACCCTGATGGAGCCCATTCCCTCTGCCGCCCAGCACCGGACACCGATCACGCAGGATTCCCCACCAAACCGCGCATTGCTGGCGGTAAGGATTGACTTATTGCGGACTTTACTTGAATCACAGCGAGTGAGTTTTCGAATTGCCATCAAATTGCACCTTGTGATTTTGCTTGACTTTCGTTGGTCCGGTGTGGCAAGCATGGCGTGCTTTGTGCAGAACCCACTTGGGTTCATTTAACATTCTATTTCTTGCCATATGCTGCCTCCATGCTTTGGGGCCTTCTAAGATGGCCGTTCATTTTTCATGTATTGATTGCAATATGTTGTCCTGTTATGGACCAGCCCCTGTGCCCCTCCCATTGGCTGCCATGGCCCCATTTGCCTCCAAATTGCACCTTGTGATTGTGCATGACTTTTGTTTGCCCAACGTCGACAGCAGGGCACGCTTTGTACAGAAACTACTTGGGTTCATTTAACATTCTATTTCTTGCCGTATGCTGACTCCATGATTTGAGGCCTTCTAAGATGGCCGTTTATTTTTCATGTATTGATTGCAATATGTTGTCCTGTTGTGGGCCAGCCTCTGCCCTCCTCCCAATGGCTGCCATGTTCCCTTTAGCCAATGGCTGGAGCCGGGAGGCGGGAGCCAGCCACTCCACCTAAGGCCCACAACGGGGCCCTGTCTAACCCTGTTCACCACGGTATGCCACCAAACACACCTCTATGTCCCGTGTGTGAGCCCTCTCCCCCCTACTTTTGTCCTCATGTTCCCCTGACCCCCACCAGTGTGTCTTTGTGCCCCCGCTCACCCACGCCATTGTCCTCATGTCCCCCGACCCCTGCCAGTGTATCTTTGGGCCCCCGCTCCCCCACACCATTGTCCTCATGTGCCCCCAATCCCTGCCAGTGTGTCTTTGTGCTTCGGCTTCCCCACGCCATTGTCCTCATGTTACCCCAACCCCGCCAGTGTGTCTACCCCCCACAAATGTTCCTCATGTTCCCCGGACCCCGTCAGTGTGTCTTTGTGCCCCAGCACCGCCCGTCATTGTCCTCGGGTTCCCCCGACCCCCTAATTGTGTCTTGTTGCCCCCTGACCCCTTCCAGTGTCCTTTTGTTCCCCTGTCCCCCGCAAGTGTGTCTTTGTGCCCTTGTACCCCCCTCTATTGTTCCTCATGTTCCCCCTACCCCCGCCAGTGTGCCTTGTGCCCCCGCACCCCTGCCATTGTCCTCATGTTCCCCCGACCCCTGCAAGTGTATCTTGCTGCCCCCTGACCCCTTCCAGTGTCTTCTTGTTCCCCCGACCCCCGCAAGTGTGTCTTTGTGCCTTCGTACCCCCTGCCATTGTTCCTCATGTTCCCCCGACACCTACAAGTGTGGCTTTGTGCCCCTGTACCCTGTCACCATTGTCCCTCTTGTTTCCCCTGACCCCTGCAAGTGTGTCTTGCTGCCTCCTGACCCCTTTGAGTGTCCTCATGTTCCCCAGACCCATGCTAGTGTGTCTTTGTGACCCTGTACCCCCACGTCATTGTCCTCATGTTCCCCCAATCCCCCCAGTGTGTCTTTGTGCCCCCACACCCGCTGCCATTGTCCTCATGTCTCCCCTACCCCCAACAGTGTGTCTTGTTGCCCCCTGACCCCTTCCAGCATACTCATGTTCCCCCGACCCCTTCAAGTGAGTCTTTGTGCCCTCATACCTCCCGCCATTGTTCCTCAAGTTGTCCCCGACCACTGCAAGTGTGTCTTTGCAAGGCCCCTTCCAAGGCCTCATTCCCCTCCTACCCCCACCAGTGTGTCTATGTGCCCACTGACACCTTGCCAGTGTGTCCATAGACCCTGCTACTCCCCTCCTTTTCTTTGTCCGCCATACCCCCGCCAGTGTGTCCATGTCGTCCCCTAGCCCCAACCTGTGTGTCCATGTGTACATGTACCCCGTGCCACCTTGCCATTATGTCCTCTTACTCCATCTCCCCCAGCCATTGTCTTGTCTCACCCCTCACTCCCTGCCCATCCCCATATGATCATCTCCAGCCCCCTCTCTTCACTTCTTGCCTTATTCCCTGTCGCTCCTTTTCTCCTCCTTCTCCCGCACCCCTTCCTCCCCTCTTTCCTTTTCTCCCTCCTTTGTCAAATTCAGGCACTACCCCAATTGTGGTTAGGCATAGTAATCCGTAGTTGCCTGTCTTTGCAACCTTCTTGTTCCCCCTGTCTACCTTTTTTCTCAGCACTTACTCATATCATCTGTCCCTGTGACCACTGATAATAGCTTGTCTGTCCCCCCTTTTTCCCTTCTTGCCTTAATCTCCCACTACCTCCCCTGCACTATCTTGAATAGTCGTCCATCTTTTTTTAGATAGTCACTTGTTTTTTCCTCACCTTACCCTTCCTTTCCTCTACCCCCGCCTCCCCTCCTTCCCCCTCCTCTTGTCACTCTTGCACTGCAACAATTGTCGTTAGACATAGTAATGTTACTGCTAGCTTTGTCTCCTTTTGTCCGCTCCTACCACTCCCTTATTGTTTCCATGCACTTGTACTATCTGTTATGATTGACAGTTACCTTTTCATATTCTGATCTCTTTCAAGCACTGTAAGAGTGTACTTGTTTTTTCTCCCATGTTCCCTCCCTTCTTGAAGCGCTTTGAAACACATTGTGTATAGACGCTATACAGATAAACAATCAAATCAAAAAATGTTCCTCCATTCAAACTGGCTGCTGGATTTTCATATATATTAATAAACTCACCACTGGAACCACATCTAAGCGGACTGCCAACACATCATAGGAAGGTGTTGATTTTACAGAGCTCTGCCCTCTGAATGATGTGTCTACTGCTATGAGTAGGTCTCCACGTGGTCGTCGTACAGTTCCTCTCCTTGCAGCTTTAGAAAATGGCACAAACCCCTCAATGTCCAGACGTTTACAGGTCATAGTTTCTTGCAGCATAAAAATATTTTTGTCATGGAAAACAGTGTCACTATTTGCTGCCATTAATACGTTCTTAAGTCCACAAACATTCCATGACACAATAGAGCATTTTACTGTTGTTTCAAAGGCATGTAGTGAATTCTCTTGATTTTTTAAACATTTCTATGACTGCCTACATCCACGACAAGTCTTGATTTTGGGAAGATGGGAGGACCATGGGTAATCCATTCAGTTCAAGCTGGGGTTTATTGAAGACGCTTCCCTCTACCCCATGGCTCTTTGCCTTAGGGCTTGTAGAAATGTTTCGATCTCCGTCAAGTTGTTCATTGCATAGAGATCATATCCTAAAGATCTTAGAGAGTCACTCCGGTCCCATACTAAACGGGATACTAGGTTAGAATGAACATTGCTAACCAATCTATCCTCCCCTCCTGCATGTAAACCACCAGATCAATGCCATCTGAATGCAGCAATCGCAGTGCTGCAATATTCGAAAGTAATTTACCCCTGTTAAAACAGTATTACCACAAATAATCGGGATGGAGACCCAACACAAACAGGTAATCATAGAACCAGGGGGTTGGGAATCCTCTACTATAGGTATACATGGAAGACATAGGGCCTCATTACGACCCAGGCGGTAAGTTACCGCTTGGGCCGTGACTATACCACCATGGCGTAAACTACGTTTACGCCATGGTGGTTGGCGGACTTACCGCCCCATTCCGACCTTGGCGGGGCGGTAAGTCCCCAATCCCCATTTACCCTTCCCCATTCCCATTTTTGCCCCATAGGGCATAATGGGAGTGGGGAAGGCGTTAATTACGCCACCGTAAATTACGGTGGCGTAATTAACTCCATGGTCCCTTAGCGCCATGGATTTTAACACCTGCTAAAAGCAGGTGTTAAATCCGCCATGGCGCTAAGGGACCTCGTACTCAGGCGGTAAGGGTCGGCGCTGTTTACGCTGCCGTAAAACCCCTTACCGCCTGGGTCGTAATGAGGCCCATAAAGTCACAGTATGTGATGACTGCTGTGTGTTTAGAGACTCCCTCGAGCCCCCTCCACAATGCTCTTGAGACAAGGCCTTATGAATGATTTCTTCCCCTCTCGTAAATGTTCTCATATCAGCAGGAGCGACTGCTTCAGAATTCTGGGCGATTGATAAATTGTGAAAGATGTAATCTTGGTTTGACAATTTGTTTTAGATCCTAGCCCCTGATCGTCTACATCCTCTGTATTTGAACTCAGGCAATCAATCGTGCTTTGTTCTTTAAACTTCTTATATTTCTCCGTAGCCTCCATATTATCCTGGGTTAAACCCACTGACTCCTCAGCTGATGATAGTTTATTCATAAAATTCTTTGCTGAGTTACTTATACTGTGTTTCACTAGTAGTTCATTTTTGGACTTCTTCAATTGTCTGGCTTTATGCCCTTTCTTCTTTCTCCCTCTGTAGACCTCCTACTGCTGTTCAGGGCGGCCATCTTCCCTGGTCCCCATAGGGGCGCAATTCGTTGGAGACACTGTCCCAGAATGTACATGCTGTTCTTCCAATTGGATTACTTCTACAACATCTTGAGAGGCATCCATAATTACACAGGCATTATTATCGCTCACGTTTCTCTTTCGGATATGCTTCCCTCTTGAGTGTTGGTTTGGGGATTCGTTTGGTGTATCATTGTAAGATTGAGTGTTCAAAGCTTCTGTATTACCCATCGGAGAAACCATTCCCAATAGGGATTCGTCCCCATCCGGGAGCCTGCCACTCACTTCTAATTCTATCTGACATTCCACCAAAGGAGTCGGACTATCAGGATACTGGTGCAATGAGATAATCTCCTCTGAATTCACCAGGTACAAAGCCTTTCCATCTGACCCTCCATCAGGGTCCATCTGTCTCCCTTTATTTGCATTTTTAGTAGGGTTTCACTGATGGAATAAGTCCTGGAATCGTATAAATATGGTTCTGATTCTGAGCCTGTGTAACCCCAGAAGAAGGTAACACTCGTGCTAAAGCACGACTTGTGTGATAATAAGCCGCAAAGTTCTAGATTGTCTTTTGATATTTGGCTCCTAAATTAATGGGTCAAGAATGCTCTGGAAGGGGGGTGTGGCCGGCGGGCGAGCAACGTAGAAGTGAATCTCATGGAGCTCCCATGGCCGACGCTGAAATCCTGAGAAATATCATGTTTTGGTTGAGACTGACAGCACATAAATTACGGCTATTGCTGGGGCATTAACCCAGGCATATGCAGTATACAATTAACTGACAATATCTGCCGGTTGAGAGGGCTGCAAGCGTGGGAATAGACAGACATCGGGAGCGACCGCCCTCACAAAATGGCGGTGGATGCGTCCCAGAGCTGAGAAGAAGGGGTGCCGGCGAGAGGAACCTAATGAAAGAGGTGTCGTCTGATCGGCAGTCCCGGACTCGATCAAGTGGAGCATCCACCCTTCCCCCAACCGACAGCTGAGCCTCATGAGACCTCCCGACACTAACACCCACACGACACAGAGCTGGGAAGATGAGGCGCCCAGAACACGAGTGCGGCTGTGGCCCTGGCTGACTCTGCGGCTTGGGACTCGGCCCTCCATCAGAAGGTGGAGTGGAGCTTGGAGGATTTACCTGGTCGGGACCCCTCACTGGGTCGTAGAGAGTGAGGCCCGGTGTGGTGGTGTCTGTCACCGGACAGAGTGGATGACCCGGCGTGGAGGTCCTTGTTTCCCATCGGGCCACTCCGAAGAGTGGGGGCCGCGCCGACGACCTGAGGACCGCTGCGATACGGCCCCTGGTCGCTGGATAGTGAGTCCAGAGCCCAGCGAAGGACTCAGAGCAGATGGACTCTCTTGCGCCATGATAGGACTGTTGTGAACGATCTGGTGCTGGGGGGCCCTCCGTGCCCCGAATGACATCAGAGCCGAGTGCTGCTGACAATAATAAGGACGCAAAACTGTGCGGGGTCGACGTGCCCCGATTCCTGGACAGAGGCACCACCCCCCGCATGAGCCTGTGCTCCGAGGATTCCATCTGCTGCGCCTGGACAAGGAACCAGCCATACCCTCCCAGGGATGGTGAAGAGACCGAGCGCCCCAAATTGCTAACTAAGTAGCCTGGGAACTGAAGAGGAGGTAGCTCGTGCCATCCCTGTGAAAGATACTAGCTGAAAGAGTGATACCTGAAGGGCGGTGCAGAGGCGAACATTTGCCGAGAGCTGTGGACTTAGCCACAGGTACTTGACTCTGTAAACCGCAAAAGAGTTTAGACTCTGGGCCGGGAGCCCGGGGACTCGGTTGTTGGCCCAACCATTTGGTACATAGGGTTGCCCCCGTGATGAAGCTGACCCTGAACAACTGTCAGTTACCGCTCACACCACGCCAGCCAACCCCAACAGCGGCACACACCACAGCGAGGTGGCGCAAGCAATAGGGCTCACTCCAGCAGAATAGGCATGGATAATGGTGCCCTCTGACATGGTTCCTACAGATGTCGTGCCATACCCACGCTGATAGGGGCTCTACCTATAACCTGGCCTGCCGGCCTAACATGTCGCAGACCAGGATATCTTGGGCAGTATCCTGTATAATCTGAACCATAAAGCACAAGTGATATTAGGTTCCAGTAGAGAGGCTGTACCACAAACGAATGAGTCCGCTGGCCCGACGGCCCGACTGGCCTGGTTCCCTGCGGATACAACCCTGGGTGCAGCTCCACTGAGCCAATCTACAATATCCTGAGGTTCGGGCTGCACAAAGAACTGGGAATAGAGCAACTGCGACAACCAAGAATTTACCCCGGCCCGAGGAGACTGATGCCTGGAACCTGAAGTGTCATTCCAGCAACACTTGAAGGCCCCGAACCTGACCACAGCAGTGCAATCACAGCGTGAATACCTCCAATGCTGATTGACTCCCAAGTGTGCAACGTCCGAGATAGACAGCACTACGACACCAAGATCTCCCTCAAGAGATTGGCCCGCACGATCAACGGTTGCACGTGTCAGCCGCCCGAGACAATCCAAGGGGGCCGCATGACTCACGGGTGGGCACCTCAAACTGAGACACCCCTGCAAAACAGAGAGACGCCTAACTGAGAGGTGCAGACCAGATTAAAGCAGTAAAGGCTCGCGTTTGCAGAGAGGTCTGCTCCATCCTAGACTTTATACACTGAGCTCCAGGGACAACCTATAGTCTACCTCGGGGCGTCTGGTTGTGGTGGTTTGGTGATAATCGGGGCCGAAGGGGATGGACACATGAGGAGGCGACTGTTTGGGGTGCACTTGCCTTTGCATATCTCCCCAGAAAGTGGATAAGTAGTGAGACGGTGCTCTCTGAACTCTTGTGGCACATGGCTCTGTGTCCGCAGGGCTCTCCAGACACCAACGCTATCTCCTGCACCCAAAAGGGGATGCCACACCCTCTCGCTTCACAACATGGGCAAAGATAAACTTAAGAAGACATCTACACAGAGCAGGATGGATCAATATGCAGTTACCGGTACCCCAGTCCTGATCGACCGGGTGCCCCTCCCCGAATGACCAGTCAAGGAAGACAACCTCTCACTGAAGGATGTGATGGTGGCCATAACCAATTCCCGCTCCTCGATGGAAAAAGAAATGGGTGACTTTTATCTGCCACGATTTGCAAAAGCTCCCCTCCTGTACTGGAGTGGCTGAGCAGTGCATCTCAGGAACGGAAGATGGGATCAGAAACATCAATCAACAATTGTCTCAGGCACTGACTCGTTTGAATACCCTAGAAACTAGAGTCGATGAGGGAGAGGGCAGATCGTGCTGCAACAACGTGCGTATTCTGGGGCTCCCGGAAGGAACAGAGGGACCCAGTGTGGAACCATTCTTGGAACAGTGGCTCACGGATATCTTCTCACCCAAATCCTTTTCCAAGTTTTTTCCGGTGTAATGGGCGCATAGGATTCCATCTGGTAGGTACGTCCCGGGAGCACCACCTAGAACAATAACTGCCAAACTACTAAACTACCAGGATCAAGACGCGCTTCTCCAGATGGCACGCACGAAAGGAACGATCACCTACAATGGCTTCCGAATCGCCTTTTTCCCGGACTATACACGCAAAGTGCAACAGGCCAGACAGTCATTTGAACCACTGGAGAGACAACTATCCTTCATGAGCATGAAGTACGGCCTACTATTCCCAGCCCAGCTCCAAATTCATCATAAAGGTACCACGGTACATTTTACTGATCTGCAGGAGGCCTGGAAATGGGCTGAAAACCACATTGAAGGCGACTGGTCCGGGGCATCGCAGCGTCAATGGAGAAGATCTCGCCCTCGCCCGGGCCATGCCCCACCCATGGAGCTCCCAGAGATGCCGGACTAGATCGCCCTGGAGCAGAAAATAGACCCTGAGAGACATCCACCTGGATGAGGCGGTCATTGAGACCTGCAGGAAAGTGTGTTGCAGACTGGGGGCTCTCCCGATGGGGCCTTTAACACTTTAAACCTTGAACTGGAATTTTCCACCAAATTACCACAACGGCGATGGGGGCTGAGGAAACTCCATTCTTGCTAGCACTAGGTGTCGTAAGTTTATTTGGAGTTGGGGCTGTTTATGCTATTAGTTTAAGCTGGCAGTATAGTTCTTGATCGCCAGCAATGTTCGGGTACAGATACTTCATGTTGGGGCAGAGTTTGGGGTTGGGGGACAGAAGTTATTACGTATTGGTTACTGCTTGGTGTTACTAGATGGTCATGTGGAAAGCCCGATACAATCACCCACCATGTACAGCTCACATACACATCCCACACAGCTTTTATGACCCAAGTGCTGAGTATCATCTATGGCGTACACACAGGCTTTGCTGATTACCACTGATCACTGTAGGTCCCTCAAGCTCTTCACCTGGAATGTGAACAGAATGGGTTCTGGAATCAAGAGGCGCCTTGTCACCCAATTCCTCAACAGCAACTCCCCTGACGTGGCCCTCCTCAACGAAACACATTTAGCAGGCTCGACCTGCAACCTCTTTCGCAGAACTAATTATCGCTCTGCAATCCATGCAGGATACACTATGGGGTCCCGGGCATTCTTGGTTCTTATTCACAAATGCCTTCTGCTTACACTGCTCATGGTGGAACAGGACCCCAGAGGCTAGTTCGTGGTAGTGCAAGGCACACTCTGGGGGGAAACGCTGGCCATTCTAGCAATATATTCCCCAACGGGCCTCAGTGACGTGCTTCTAGACGAAATAACTACCCTGGTAGCGAAACATCAGCCAGATATGTGGATCCTGGGGGGGGACTTCAAAGACGTAATGAACAACACCTTGGACCGTACTCATATCCATGCTCATAATCCGAACATCCCCACAAAACTAGCAACATTTACATCTGCACTAGGTTTTTGTGACGTGTGGAGAGAACTCCACCCCGCAGATAGGGGTTACTCTTTCCATTTGGGTGCCCATGCCTTTCTGTCCAGATTAAACTACTTCTTTCTCCCAACCCCAGAAACACATATGGTAACTACTGTAGAATTACTCCCCCGGGGCATCTCGGACCATTCGGCTCTGGTGATGGAGATGTGTATAGCCAGACCTGCACCCCCCAGGACGTGGAGATTAAATAACTACTACTTGGGTTTTCCTGAACTCATGAACCATATCACAGAGAAATCTGACGAGTACTTTGAAATAAACAGTACCACAGTGGACAGTCTTGTCATACTGTGGGAGGCTTACAAAGCGGTGCTCAGGGGGGAAATAATCTCCCGGACGTCCAACAAAAGAAAAGAACAACTGCAGAAATTGGCAGAGGCAGAGAGTGAAGTGGAAGAATGGGAAGCTAAATATATCCTAGATACTACCGCTGAAACACACCGTTCCCTCCTAAAAGCTAGGGAAACCCTCAGTAATATTGCACTGGACAACGCCAAACATGCACACAAGGAATCGAGGGCTCGGATCCATGAACACAGAGATAAAGCAGGCAAGATACTGGCCTGGCTGGAAAGAAGAGAGGAGGAGCACCAGCATGTAGATAGGTCATAAATTAGCAGAATGTACAGGCCCAAATGGACCCTGACATAGTTTTGCTAACTTCTATTCCACTCTCTATCGAGCCCCGTCGTCCCCATTGGACCCCTCCTTCTTAAACAATATTGCGCTCCACCAACTATCCGAGCAACAGAAAACGCAACTAGACCGAGACTTTACTGAAATTGAAATTACTGAAGCGCTCGCCCAATTACAATCCGGGAAAACAACGGGTCCCAACGGATTTCCGGTTGAAACCTGGAAAAAATTGGGCGGCGACAAAATGGCTGCTTTGGGAGTGTTAAGGCTGCCATTAAGCTTGGGTTTATTCCCATGCCATTCGGATCTTTATTGCAGCAATTGTACCGGTCCTTAAAAGCTCTGACATGCTCAGGCATATTTGTTGGACTAGTGGAGGAGAATACAGCCGTTCTCCTTTTTCGGCTCCCCCACTCGCCCCGTGCATGGACAGTCTCAAAGTTTTTTTCACCATTTAGCAAGCCCCGCCCACCTGGTGCCTTCCTGCTTGCCGCTCTTTTTCACCACTTAGCAAGCCCCGCCCACATGGTCCCTTCCTGCTTCCCACTCTTTTTCACCACTTAGCAAGCCATGCCCACCTGGTGCCTTCCTGCTTGCCGCTCTGTTTCCCTACTTAAGGAGCCCTCCGACTTCTTTTCCTTTGCAGATGGAGAGCAGGTGCAAGTGGATCTAGGTCACCTGGCCTAAGCCCCACTCACCTGGTGCCTTCCTGCTTCCCACTCTTTATCACCACTTAGCAAGCTCCGCCCACCTGGTGCCTTCCTTCACCATCACTGTCTTGTGGCCAATGCTGGATTTGACTTTTATGGACTTCATTAATTCACGGTTTGTTACTCTTTCGCAACTCTCATGCTGGACTTCCTTTGCATCTTGTACTCATGGTGGCCCTGAATCATGCTGTTCCCATCTTCATCTTGTATCCTGGCTTGCAACATTATGTGTTACTACTGACCTCTGCAATTGTATTCACTCTCCACTCTTGCTTCTCCACTCTTTTTTTGACTGCTTACTCTCTTTTCTCTCCTCCTTTCCCTTCTCCCTTCTCCTATCTCCTCCCCTTACTTTCTTCTATGCACTTACTCTATCAGAATTGTCCCTGGACCTAATATGATAGCAACCTCATCTGTTTCCTCCACCCTCCCATTACTGTTTTTTTTTCCTCCCCTCCATCCCTCCAGCACTATCTGAAATGTCATCAGGCCTAGTATGATAGTCGCTTGTTTTGTTCCTCCCCTCCCTTTCTGCACCCCTCTCCTTCACCTTTTGTTTTTCTCCAGCTCTACCAGAAATGTTGTCAGGCCTAGTACGGTAGTTGCCTGTGTGTTTCCATGTCCTTCCCACTCTCCCCCTCCCTTTCTTATCTATGTCTTAGCTCTTGCATTATCTGAATGTCGTCAGGACGAGTACGATAGTTAATTTCACATCCTTACTGTTCATGGCCTGTAAGAATGTGGTTGTATTTTCCCTTGTTCCCTCCCTTCGCTTGAAGCGCTTTGAAACACATTGTGTATAGGCGCTATATAAATAAACGATCATCATATCATAAAGTTTGCCTTTATTGCAGTAGGTTGCGATAGCTGTTTTTGGGTCTCACATAGCCCCACCTTGTGAGGCTTTTTCGGGGAATTTGCTGGTTTGCTAGTCATCTGATTACCCTTCCCAAGTGGGGATGTACAAATGGCAGCTTCCCTGGGGGCCAAAACATCTGCCATCTTCTTTGTAATTCTCTCAAACAGAAAGCTACTGGACACTTCCTCTGCCGTAACTGTACCCATGAAGGGATTGAGAACAATAGTAGCACTGTCCCTAGCGTGACCCTGTTCTAGAAGGTCCAACTTTCCAAAAGCATTTAATCGTCCACTTGTGCTGGCCAATTGACTTGTCTTTGAGGGAGTCTCCCTTCTTTGTGTGATGTTGAAGTACCCTGAATTCTGTAATGGAAGCTTCGTTTTGGCAGCCCCATTCCCACTGACTTCCTGTAGGGTGGAGCTTTAGCAAACGTTACTGTATTAGGTTTCGTCTGGGCGACTCGAGTCTTACCATTGAACTTTGATGATATAATTATGGCAGGAGGAAATCTTTTGTTTGGAACTTATTTATGTCATCAGAAACACTTGCACCATTTAAGCTCTCACCCCCCAATCTACACACAGGATGGGCCTGGACTACACAGCCCACGTTCGACGGTGACAAAACACTGCTTTTTTGCCCAGCAGTTGTGTTTGTCAAATTGATGGGGTCCTGCACAGAAGGTAACTCTCAGAACTGCTGTTTTAGATTATCGTTCTTGTCTTGCCTCAAAGTAGACAAGCTTTGTTTCATTTCGTTAGTTTCAAGGCCCAAGGCATTAACAACACTCCCTTCCAAATCAAAAGGCGTAAGTTTCCCCCCTGATCAGCCATCCCTTGTAATATATCAACATTCAAGATTTTAGTCTCTTGGGATTTAAACTGTATGAGATGGGGGGCGGTGGGCAGCAGGTGCTGCCACCTTTTCCAGTTTCTGCCAGAACCAGTGCAGTGGATGCAGTTACCACTGCATTGATCATGAAAGGAGCCGGTGCGGAGGCTAACAAGCCCCATTGTGAGAACCCTCCATCGCAACACCTCTCCGATAGTCTAAGAGGATTAGTGAGTTCAGTGAATTTACACACAGACAACGGAGGATCCTTTATAGGTATCGATTCACTGACCTTAATCATCTTCCTTTAACTGGATGCACTGTTTTGTTTTTCTCACGTGGATTCGCTCACCATATCTTGCTCTGTGTTCCATCAAATTGTTGTTCACAATGTTCACAAGGCACAGGGGGAAAGTCTCCCACAGCTACCCAGCAGCGAACTTCAGCCAGGTGTTTGTATTTTACTCCCACTCAGCTCCGCAGACGAGCTTTGATTGAGTAGTCTCCGCCTTCTAATTCTCTGACACGGCAGCAGACATGGGGGAAAGACATCCAAGCTGTAAAGTAACATGGTACATGGTACAGCCAACTGCTTCAACTCTGCTCGTACTCATTACCCCTATTTTTAAGAGAGGTGAAGATGGACCCATAGCCCTGCTCGACACCTCGAGTAAAGTCTCTGCAGTTCTCTCAATGAGAGATTAACCAAATATGATGGCGAGTGATTGCCAAATATCAGGCAACATTGACCAGAGGGCACATGGCAGGAAGTCACTTTTGTGAGAACTGTCAGAAACAGGGCATGAAAAAGGGAAGTATTGATTGAAACGGGGTTTGCAAAACTGGCGACCGTGCAAACAAATCCAGGAAATATGTGCCTACAAGATTCAAACCAAATACATATATAAAAAGGAAACATATGACCAAATATTCCACATGCACGAGGCACAAAGTGCAAAAGAAATATGGCAAGGAGAACGAACAGCCAGTAGCATGAATCTGTAACTTCATTGACATTGCTTAAACACATAAACTAAGAGCCAGTGCCTGGCAAATGTGCACTGCAATGCACGCCATCATTGGCCGTGCCTATTATAACTGTTTGATCATTTGGTAGTCTGCCATTTCACTGTGCACTTAAAGATTTCTGACACTGGCCATCCTTGTTAGGGATGGAATCCACATTCATTGTGAGAAAATGTTTGTGAAACCCAATGATGACAAAGGCTCCATAGGTTACTCTAATAATATTATTAATAATAACAATGCGTTTTTACATATTCTTCTTCTTCTTCTTCTTAATTATCGGAAGCGTGGGCGGACCCACGCAGGCGCTTCCCCATCCTATAGGATGATGTGCACCGCACCCACTAATTATTATTTGGCTCCATTTAAGCTCACAACTCCTCCCACCTCCCCGTCTGTCTCACAAAATCCAACATCACACTACTCCTCCTCCTGCCTCTCTCCGCATCACCTCCCAGTATAATCCTCTCACTCAGCTCAGCCACTCCCAACGCATTCAACCGAACCCTCATCAATTCTCTCTCCGTAACATGTCTTTCACACCTAATCAAAAAATGTCCCACCGTTTCAGGTACCCCACACACCGCACAGTCCCTTGATTCACGCTTCCCTATTCGAAATTTTTTACCTATTGCTTCAAACTAATCTCCTAACATTCTAGGCACTGTAATATTATCAACTTAACGGTATTTCATTTATTTACACATTTGTATAAAGCCGGAACAAGGCACACATGCATCTGACCACTTTACAGAAAAAACTACAATAACAAACACATTAATCAAATATTAAAATGTTCTTAACAAAACAGTAATAAAACAGCATATAAAATATTCCTAAAATGCTAAACAACGAAAACAAAAAAGCAAAGTTCCAGCACCACGAGTTTAAAGCTTTACAAAATCATAAATAGTCAAGGATTATGCGTAAATCAGTTGGGAGCACATTTTAGTGGGTGACAACACATTGGAAAAATATCTTTTAATAGAAACTGAAAGTCTAAACTTTGGAGCTTTAAGAATTGTCATCTCCTGACTGCACAAACCTCAATATTCCTCTGTGATCTTCCATTTGTTAGCCAACTATGTACTAGTCTGAACATGAATTGTCGTGTGAGTGATATAAATTAGTTGAAAAGAAATTATTGCATCTAAAGGAAGCCAATGAAGACTTTTTAAAATGGGAGAAATCCGATAATGACTTCATGGCACTGAATGTCAACTGCTAGCAGCATGAGACATAACTTTTAACAGAGCCGAAACAGATTCAGGGTGAATCAATAATACTGTATCACCATCATCACTATGAGACCAGACTACTGATTGGACTAACAAGTGAAAATGAGCAGACGAGAATTAGCAGACGTATCCAAATAATGAATCCGAGGAATCAAGGACAAATGAGAATCCAGAATAAAACCCAAAGATTTAGCAGAGGGAGCAAACACAGATGGTGCCCCTGAAATATTTTCTGAAAAAATCAATTTTCAATATATATTAGCAAGTTAGAACAAGAAAATAAAAGAAACTCTGTCTTGCAAGTGTTACATTTCAGAAAACTAGAGGCCATCTATTCTACCATGTCAAGTAAACAGTTCTGAAGACGATGCACTTCAACTTCAGATGAACTCCTTCTACACAAACACATTGCAATGGACACATTACAGAATATGTCATAAAAACAGGAGGGCGAAAAATCGTCAATCCAAATTAAATAAGCATCAACCCTCAGTAAAAATGTTATCTCCTAAATTGGAGTAATTGCCCCAAAAATATGTGGCTGGAACAATCGGAAGTATGTTAGGAGTTGTCAAGTAGTGTTTGGAATGATTCCAGCTTTGTTCCCTTTTAACTGCTGTAATATTGTTGATTTTTTTGTACCACAACAGAAGCATTACATTATTAATTGTATGGATTTTGCTGAGAAATGTGTCTTCTGCCAGTGATATTTTCACCCCTATATAATCTACTTATGGTGATATGTCCTATGGTGGTAATACTTTATGGTGGTAATACTTTACTGTCAGTGGGTATATGGAATAGCAATACAAATGCAATACGCATTACCACCTAGCAGAGACACAGTTTGACAACAGCACTCTTTTATAAGCTTGCCCCAGGGTTTATGGAAATGTTTGGAAATCGGGTGAGGAAAAGTCAACTTTCCTTGACCTACCCTAATAATCAGGGACGTCATTTCACCAAAATGCCAGGGGTAGCGGAAGTGACATCACACGATCCTTGACCCCTGATGACATCACAGGAAGTGGTGTTATTTGACCCCACCTGAAGTGATATTGCGGGAAGCGATGGAACACGACCTTTCACCTGTTGACAAAACAGGAAGTGGCATCACATAGCATTGCACAGTACGAAAAATATGGTTACGATATCCCTATATTGTGATTTACATTTCATACAATAATGGATCGCCATATGTATCGTTAAGATCAGTGTGTATAGGCCCATATTACCAAATTACTGTGAATGCAAGCAGACGTCCGTGAGCAAATGATAAAGATGTGTTTTTATTTAGCACTTATGCTTAAGGGCTTTATATAAAAAAAATATACACCCAATATCACCCAATATTATCGACCTCAGAAGGATGACAGGCTGAGTTAAGGCGTTTAAGAACAGACTAAATCAGGGACTCGCCCCCTGAAGTGTGCCTGAAATAAACCTTTAATGGGTCTAGCAATTATTGTATAGAATCCCAGAAAGACACATTATTTGGTATTCCTATTCTGTCTTATTTAGGGTCAGTGCTGAAAGTGGTACACTTGTGGCACTCCTGTTCTTATTTTTCTTATTTTTTTTGAGGGGCCTGAACAAGAAAGCCAGCCACTGCAGAAGTAAAAAGTCACATGGTTCTGGCCACAACCCAGAAGCTTGAATTACAAAAACAAAACAAAAAAATATGTTTTCGTTTTTTTTTTTAGCAGTCGCAAGGGAGACCACAGAAGTCGCAAGCGAGTCCTCAGAGGTCGCAAATGACATCCCTGCTAATAATATCAACATTTTCACAAAAATTGACAGTATTTTCATTTTAAAATATGACATTGTCAGCTGGAAGATGGGGGTTCTTCTCCTGAAGAAGGATCTGTACAGAGGCTTCATTTTAGGAACTGCGATTTAAGTGAAATACAGATTCACATTTACATATCTGGACTGAACCCAAAAATAATGTTATAACTCTTACTGTTTCAACATTGAAAAGGTTATTATGTAATTATAATTTTACCAACTATTATTGGATTATACTTTTTTGTTATTATTATGATGTACACATATTTAATAAATATGGATTGAGTTTTTGAATAGTTCAAATCATGGATACCTTAGTTTAAGATTGTGTGGAGGTTGTGGCCTTCGAAGTTTGAACAACAACGTGCCATCATGTGCCACTTGGAAGGAGAGCAGGTGAAACTGAAAATCTCTGAGAACAGCTTGTGTAAGACTCAGGCTCATGTGAATTTTGTGGGAGTGAGTAGCAGCAATTCAGAGAGGTTGTAAATATGAGTCAGAGCCTGCCTCTTGAAATGAGTGGATGAGACACGTGCCATTAGGTGAAACTTGGCAGGAGGAGAAGGTAAAGCAGCAGATCGTTGAGAGTACCTTGTGCGATATTAGGGTCATATGATTTTTGTGGAATTAAGCACCAGCGATTAAGGGAAGTGGGAGAATAAAGTTATTAGTGTCCACTTAATGAAGTGAGTAGATGAGGCACGTGTAATAAGGTGACCCTTGGCAGGAGGAACAGGAGGAGCAGAGAATACCTGAGAGTAGCTTGTCTGAGACTTGCACGTGTGAGATTTTTGCAGGACGAAGTAGCAGAGATTTGAGAAAGGTGGGATGGCTCCATCAGTGTCCCTTTACTGGAATGAGTAAAAGAGACACATTGTTTAGGGGACAATTGGTAGGAGGACCAGGGAAGCAGAGAATCTCTAAGGGCATCTTGAGATTTATTTGTGGAAGAAATAGTAGTGATTCAGGAGGGGGACACAATAGAGACCAGTCAAAAGTTAGTGTTTATTTTAGGAAGAGAGTAGGCAAGACATGTTCTATCTATTGGGTGTCAATAGGGAGTAAGAGAAGGAAGAGCAGACGTTGCTTGAAGGCAGCATGTTCAAGACTCATGCTTAGTTAATTTTTGTAGGAGGAAGTAGCAGCAATTCACAGAGGTGAGGGATACCAGCAAGTGTTTATTTCCTGTATTGTGAAGATGAGACACATGCATTGGCCGACATATGGGAGGAGCAGAGGAGAACCAGCTAATCCCAAATGACAGCATGTGTGAGACTCATACTTGCTTTATATTTGTAGGGTAAAGTAGCAGGCATTCAGGGAGGAAGCAGATACCAGTGATCAGGAATCAACCATCTTCTGAAGTGAGTGAATGTGATACATGTCAATGGTGAAACCTTGGAGGAGATTGAAGATATCTGGCTCGCAATGCACAACCACTTCATTTTAAAGTTCCTGCTTGGTTCTAAGTACCTGGTTTTCTGTATCTCTGTCTTCTCACAATCTTATTCCTTCCACTCCTTCTCTGCACTCAACCTCACTGTCCCATGGCCCACTTGAACCTCCCCTCATCTCTGCACTTTGTACCTACTCAGCCCACCTCATTGGATTACACTGCCGATCACAATTAAGGTCAGCCGGACTACATGACACTTATACTTGCATGATTTCTGAGGGAAACATAGCAGTAATTCATGGATATGGGAAATACCAGCCAATGTTTATCTTCTGTTTTCAGTGGATGAAACACATGCAATGAGTACCAATTGGGGAAAGAAGCAAGAGAACCAGAGAAAGCGTGATGGCTGCTTTGGTGAGACTTATGCTTCTTTGACACTAGTAGGAAAAGTTAAAGCGATTCAGGGAGGTGAGAGATACTAGCCACCAGGTAGTGTCCTCGTGTGAGTGATTGGGTTAGACACATGTCATTGGGTGACCTTAGGAGGAGGAGCAGAAAGAGCAGAGAATCCCAGATGGCGTCCTGTGCAAGGCTTACACTTATATGGATTTTGTGGCATGAAATAGCAGAGATTTGGGCAGTTGGTGATACCAGTCTTTGTCCTTCTCTTGAAATGAGTAGACAAGTTACTTGCAATTGAATGGCACTTTATAGTAGCAGTAGGAGGGTATACAATCCCTGAGGGCAGCTAATGCGAGACTCAGGATATTGTGAATTTCAAGGAAGAATGAAGTAGTTATTCAGGGACGAAGAAGAGACCACTCATTCTAGGGATCGAATGGCCATGCACCCTGAGCAGCCCGGGAAAGCTACCCTACCAAAGCTCATCAATATCACTATTGCTCCCATCCAACACCCTCAACCAAAACATACACCCCCCTCATGCCGATCAATGCTCACTCACTAATCACTCACACCACTTAGATCACTGACCTCATCTCATGTAACAACCTTGAGGCCCTTTTCGTCACCAAAACATGTTTACCCCCATTCTCCTCCCCCATGGTTTCAATATCCTGCTCCCCCCAGGCTAGAAAGGGCAGTAGGTTGAGTGGCAATCATCAACAGAAGCGATTGTCCATGCTCCATTGTCCCCTGCCCAAGAACACGCTAGTTGGATTCACTCACCATCAGGTTTCCTTTATGTCACAAGGAATCCATCATCTATCTCCTCATCTACAGAACAGCTCACAGGAGTGACTCCTTTAATGCGGACAGCGCCAACTTACTCTCTTATGCCAAACCAGCACACACTAATAATATATTTCTCTGAGATTTTACCATTCTTAAGTCTCCCGGCAACAACCACACACAAAGCACACTTTTTGCACTTACCAGATCCATGGACCTTTAGCTAATTTTTCTATCCCCTCAGAAAAGGCAACACCCTAAACCTGGTATTTTCATCATCACATGATTAGATCCCCACCATTCCACTTGACTGGTCTGACCACGCCACCATCCCCCTGCCATCCCACTGTCAATCACCCACTCAACCGCAATCCACAAAGGTCAGGATAAATGCTCCCTCACTCAGTGCTGCTCATTCAAAACATTTCCTGTAAATGGGCTAGAAGTAAACTATCCACAGGGAATGCCTTGGTCCTCCTAGAATTATTCAACAACCCAGGTATGAATTTGGAGGACACTCATGCCCCCCCCTAGTAATCACCTGTGATAACACCAAACAATAAACCCTGTTGTCCACCCCGCAACTCGCCACAAACAAATGCTCAGTCAGAGCCCCAGAGAAATGATGCCACAAAAACTGTAACCCTTGAGAACTCACCAACGTCAAATGTCTCTGTGCCAACTGTAGGATGCTGATTACTGGGGCCAAAGATGCTTACTACTCCACCATCATTTCAGCAGCCTCTAAGAGGAGCAAAGCCCTCTTTGAAGTAGTAAAGCATTATACCACCCCTGATGTGCAAGCAACTCAGGAATAATGCAACAGAATAACCAACTATTTTATTGAGAAAAATAGACAATATTTGACCGGTCATAAAATCAACCTCCCACACACTCACTGCCCCTCTGGACTGTATTGTCTCATCTCTATCCCCCAGACATCCTAAAAACAATTGCCTCACTTAAACCTACTTCCTACACTGATGATATCATCTCAGCATCCATCATTAAAGAATTGATGGGCCCAGTGCTCAATCACTACTCAGCATCATTAATGCCTCCCTCAGAGTAGAGTCATTCCCAGACCCTCTCAAGACTGGTCTTATATGGCCAAATACCCAAAGGACTTTGTCAACTAACGGCACATTATGAACATCCCCTTTAATGGCAAAAACTTTGCAAAGTATTTGCTACACAACTACTCACCAGAATCAGTCATGTACACCTCGTGTCTATCTGTCTGTGTTCAATCCCAAGTGTAGTCTCAAGACAGCTACCATCCAGGTGGTGGATGATGCCCTCCAAATCATGGATATGTGCGACTCGTGCCTCCATGTCCTCATGGACCTCTCGGCTTCATTTGAAACAGTTGAACACTGTATCCTTCTCTCCATCCTCGCCTACAGGTTGGGATTCTCTGGCAATGTCCTGCATTGATGTACCTCCTACCACTCCTACCTTTTGCTATGTATGCATATATATATGTATTCAAGAAAAAAACATCTGTTGCATGGACATTAAGGTGAGAACTTAACACAACCTCGGAAATTCAGCTAAAGCCACCTTAACTTTGCACCCCCTATTGCACAGCCTATGACACTTTGGGAAGTATGTGTTTTACTCCAATTTTAAAATGTTAATCATTTACAAAAGACACACAGAAAGAAATATACATGTATGTACATGTTTTCAAGCAAATGTTGAATTGAATAACTGCATTGCTTTTCTATACATATATAAATTCACAGTAATAATCACTTGTTTCAATAACCATGTTTGGAAATCTTAAAATATATCCTTACACTTAGTTGCAATTTTTTTAAAGCACTTCTCATTTCATTTAGAAAACAATACGTGTAAACATTTGTCTTGAATAAAACATTTGTTCATTTTAAAATGTAAATAATTAGGGTTCAACATGTGCCACTTTTTATTTATTTCTACTGATTGTTTTTGTAAATGTATGAACAGATTATATTAAGGTGTACATGTCTTAGATGTATTTGGCACAAACAGGAACATTATAAGCACTGTACGATTTATAATTCAGATATCTTTTACCAAATTACCACAAATGAAAGCTTCACAAGCAGTGATATGATGCATCTGTAGCTGCCTACTGTTTTAAACAATCTACTTATTGTTATGAACTATTCTAAAATGCTAATCTCACATATGTAGAAATGTAAGGGTGGTCCAAACAGTGGCAAATACATAGAGGGATCTTATGCCTGATGCCATTAGTTAAATAATCATTGACGTCATATATGGTGCTATTAGAGATGCCACCAGTGATGTAAGTGATGCAATCAGTGAGACCATAGATGATGTCATTAGTGATGGTATCAGTGATGTCATTATTGATGTCATCCTTTACATTGTGGTCATAGGCTGCACAACAGGGGGCATGAAGTTAAATGGCTTTAGCAGAATTTCAAGAGTTTTGTTGCGTTATGTACTCACCTTAACTTCCCGGCAACTAAAGTTTTTTCCTTGAATTTCAAGGGTTTTGTTTTTCCATAGACTTTTCTTTCCGCACATGGCTTTGGCCATGGCCTACGACCGTGCTCACTGTATATTTTAGAACACAACCAGAACACCAGCCATGGCCTTCGGCCATGCCCACTTCCATTTTTAGAAGTTAATCAATCACAAACTGATTTTGACTTGTTTAGACGGTGGTATTTGTATGTATAAAAGATTGCAGGCTTTGAGAACTCACAATGTTTTTAGGCAATGCGCAGTGAGATCACATGATTTGCCATGCATCACACACATTGGTTAAGCAGCCTGCTACAAGCCCCTTGTTTTATGGCCGCTCTCTTGATAACTGTTGTGATACATTGCGCAACAGCATTTAAGCAGCATAGAAAAGGGAACAAAAAGACTGGCTGCTTCAATAACATATGTCCAGGTAATGTTGCCCCATAGCTAAAATCAAAAGCTGGCACCCATGTATATAAGCACAGTAAGTGAACATGTATCTTAAAGTGAAAAACAACGAATGTAGTTCAATTGACCTTCTCCTTAGAAGAAATTGTGCAAGACAAAATAGCACTACACTTTTAAAGAAAGTAATGAACAGCAGAAAAATAACCTGAGAGAGGAAATGTTCCAATTAACATGCTTGTAAAGTATGAAAGGTGCTCACTTTGTAAACTCAGCAATCTGTTGGGAAGTATTCCCTGGAAAGCAAAACCCCAATAATAAACAATCACTTGTGGTCTGTTGGGTAAGCGTCTGCACTCGGAACATGACAACCTGAGTACATTCATGGCAATCAAACACTTGAGCAAGCATGCCAACCTCAGAAAAAAAGGGGTTGTGTCCGACCCTCTGAAAAAGGTTACATTCTCCACCCACATGTGTCCTTTTCTTGTGTCCTGAAAAACAGCCCTAATTGGGGGAGAATAACTGCACCAGTGTCATGAATTTCAAAATATCTAGCCACATTGTGAGCAAATACTCATGGCTTACTTGCCCTTTCATCATTTGCCCTCCTCACTGCGATGTCTGTCTTTCAACAGTACTCTGCTTTATGAAGATAACTTGAACTGTACACATACAATAGTGTCACTCAAATATATAAATCCTCATAGAACTATTTAGGAAACAAATGGTACAATTGTGGCATTATTCCCCCCATCTTGACTGGGAGACTACAGATACCAGAATGCAATTTACTAAAGGACAGAAACATGGTCTCCGAGTGCATTAGTTTCAAGGACTAACAGTAGTACATGGTTTAAAGGAAAATCATGTGGATGTTGTGTGTTTTCGTAGTGTGTTATGAGATATTTAACATGGACTGTCCCCCATCCATTCAGTTAACAGGACTCACCCTGCTTAGCTACAAAGCAAGGAAGTGTCCAGCCCCCTCAGGTCATGTTGCCTTCATATAACAGTTTTTTGAGAGGCCACCCTCAACGTGGGGAGTTCATTCCCTCCCCACTCAAGGTGTCCCACAAAAAACGGTTTAATGGATTATTGTATTCAGCCCTATCTCCAATTTATATAATGTCCCTTGTATACCTCCCACAGAGCTACCAATGAGCCAAGAACCCGGCCTGTGTACAAGAAATATATTTATGTTTATTTGAATTAGATGTTAAGAAAAAATCGCACAAACTACACCCAGCACCTTCTTTGTGGCTCACAATCAACGTCTTGTTACACAAATAAATCACACAAATTAATAAGGTAAACACCCAAATCACATGACTTTACCCCATTTTAAATTCAAGAAATAATTGCTGCTGGTCAGTGAACAAAAACAATTGTAGCTTTCACTTCACTTCTGAACTACACTACCCAGACCATCTGGTGGATCTCACAATGCATTTATTTGCATTCCAGGTGAGAGAGCACTGGTGTGAGACCACCAAGCGGTCTATGGCAGTCCATTGCCCTCTGGTGCCATCAGTCATATTCCACCCAAGGTAAGCCAGTGTGAGTGCTGCTCTTATTTCTGCTATAATCGAAAAAGTAAAAGCGGACTCTATGTTAAGAACCCGGCATCTGATTAACATAGCAGACCGGGCTTGCTCCCATTTTATTAAAGCATGTGACCTTCTTTCGGATAAGGATAGTCCCATACATACGATTAATACCGTAACAGATGACTCAACCAGAGCTTTGACCAACACTAATGTTCAATCAGACCTAAATATGAGGAAGCCTCTGGGCATTATGCTGCCTGCTCGTCTGGCTCATCACTTAATATGGATATTATAGTCAATGACAAAGGGCCTCATTACACGGATGGCGGTGAACCATGGCGCTATTAGCGCCATGGTACATGCCGGTAAAATACCGCCACCGCTTTGGCGGAAAGGGGAATTACCGCCTCATTCCAAGGTTGGCGGGGCGGTAATTCCCCCTTCCACCATTGCCCTTCCCCATTCCCATTTTTGCCCCATAGGGAATAATGGGAATGGGGAAGGCGCTAATTGCGGTACCGCAAATTGCGGTACCGTAATTAGCTCCCTGGGTCCCTTTGCGGGTTGGTTTTTAATGCCTGCAAAAAGCAGGCGTTAAATCCCCCAACCCACAAAGGGACCTCGTAGTAAGGCGGTAAGGATTTACCGGTACCAGTATTTTACCGGTACCGGTAAATCCTTACCGCCATCCGTGTAATGAGGCCCAAAGACATATTGACTAATACCACAGCAGATAACATCTGGTGCACCGGAAAAGAAGATGGGCTAAGCCAGCACACAAATGTTCCCTGTGAAGTATTAGCTCTCACTTCAAGTGGAGCTGCTAACAGAACTAGCTTAAGCTTTAAGTGTTTACTTCTTAATACTCTCTCCCTCCTTAAACATGCCTTAGGGGTCTCAACATACATAACCTCTGTGGACCCTCTGTGATCTTACTGAGGCTTGGAATCATGCAGCAACTGGACCGTATCTGGCACTGGCTATACCACAAGGCTACAACATCCTGATTCAGGCCAGATCAGAGGGAAAAGGAGGAGGGGTGGCTGTTATTTATAAAGACACTCTAGATATATGAAAAGTTGATGTCATTAACCTGTATGGCTGTGATATCCTCCATGTTAAATTAAGAACAGATGTCGAAAGCACTTTTAATCTGATACTTGTGCATCGACCCTCTTCCCTCATGTGTGATTTTACCAATCGAATATGTGACATACTTCTTTCATTTTTAAAAACTAATACCAGAACCCTACTTTTAGGTGATTTTAACTACTGGTTATCTGATGGGAATTACTCACAGGCCAGGCTGCTTGATGAGGCGCTTACAGACTTAGTGTTGAAACAATTTGTGAAGATCCCTTCACATGTAAAAGGCAACACGTTAGATTGGGTAGCTGGAAATAATGTTATTTTATCAAAACCCAACATATTCCTATGCCCATGGTCTGATCATTTCTTCATTCACATTGAGATTATATGCAAGGAAGAAGGTTGCAAGGAAGAAAGTCATAAAATCCTTAGTGCGTTGTAGAAACACTAACAATCTTACGTCAGATGCCCTTGGCCAATGGCTTTTTCCTCTACATCAGGACCTGATTGATTTTTCATCTGTGGATGAAATCGCATAGGTCTTTCAGGCTACCCTACAGAAGGCTGCTAACGCGATAGCCCCTTGGCGAACAAAGAATGTTATCCAAAGGGAGACAACCCCATGGTTCTCCGAAGATCTGCAGGTACTAAAGAATTAAAAAATTAAAACACTTTACAAATGGAAAAACACCAGTTCAAAGGCTGATTAAGAGGCGTATAGAATGGCCGCAAAATAATTCAAGCTAGCTGTCATACAGGCCAAAAAGTCATTTCTTGATGACCGTATTAAAAATGCACACTCACAACCGAGGGAATTATTTAAAATTCTCAGGGAGCTAGAACACCCTTACCAGGATAATAGGGAGGTAGTCATCAGAGACAGCGAATGGTGCACCTCAATACAAGATGCCATGGGCACCAAACTAAATAGCATTAAATATATGATCGTACTTGCCAAGAAAGCCTCAACCCTTGAAACTGTGAATATCACACAAAGGATATGGAAACCTGAAGATCAATTCTCATTTAAACCTGTCAGTGAACCAGATTTGGCTCAGATTATTGAAAAACTAAAGTCGACTAACTGTAAGGGGGATGTTAGCCCGGCTTTGGCTATTAAAGCATGTACTTCTTCACTTATCTCAACTTTATATCCATTTATCAATGCCTATTTTAGGGATGGCTGTGTTCCAAAAAGCATCCGCAACACCTGGATCACCCCTCTATTGAAGAAACTCAACCTTTGTCCACTCGATCCGCTGAACTACTGCCCTATTTCCAATTCTCCATTTTTACTTAGGATCTTGGATCGAGTTGCTTACTCACAAGTCCTAACATTTAAATGTTGATAATTTATTTTTAAGCAGTTTTTCTAAGCGGTCCTCTAATACTGTGGGACATTGCTCTGCCCTCCTTGAAGTTGTCCTTGGCCCTCTGCTCATTTTTCTTTCCACTTCCAGCCCACTACCTGTGTGCTGGCTGTTTAGAAGCCTTATTAACAGCACCCTCTTCCACCAGCATTTTGTGTCCATCACCACCTTTCTCTGAGTGCAAGTAATTCTTTAAGACATAACTCAGTGTGCTCAGTGTTCTTGGCAATTTCTATAGCCCTGTCAAGAGTCAGGTCTTTTGTAAAGCTCTCGGTTCCCAGTGATGACTCGGACATCAGTTGATGTTCTAGTTGTTACTTTAATGAAGTTCCAGTACATCTTTTATGTTTTATCATGTCAAATACATCAGAGCCTATGACAACATGCACCGGCATCCTCCCAGGTAGGCTTCATCTCACCAACGGACTCACTCAGAACTCTCAACCATGCAACAACATTCTCACAAGCAAGATTCCATGTCACTCACTCAGCATTCCATTCAGTCTGCAAAGACAACAGGGAAACTATATCACTATATATCTCCCCTCCTTACACAATGACAGCAACGCCTACCAAAACCGGTCACACTCACAACACACAGTGCACACACACACACTCCAACACATACGCGTGCACCCCAACACATGAACCATCACCACACCCGTAGAACCTCAATGCATCACCAGTTCAAATGGTGCCATAACACATACTAACGATGCCCCTCCCCTTTTCTACACAGTAAAGGAAAGACACTAATCACTGAAAATTGCACCACTACCCATCTTCAACACCTCAGGTACATCTCCTCCTCTACCACACAGTAAACACATAACCAATACTAACCTCATAGCCACCACACACACAACTCTGCGCTCTGCACCCACACTTCCAAAGAAGAAGGCTGGGCATTCCCAACACCCGAGTGTAACGACACAATAACACATTGCACCCCAAAGGTATCTATGCCGCCACCCTCAATTTGTCGCCTGTGTCCGAAAGGTCCACCATATAGACCAAACACAACTATGAGAAAGCATTGTCAGACACATCATATTCATAAAAGCATCACATTCACCAAAACAACAACACACTTGTTGCACACAGCCACTCATATCTTCACAGCCAAATTGAACACACAACACTATGATGTGCACCCCACCCTCAAAGAACCAGGTTGGATGTTCTAAACATCCAAGTGAAACAACAACCAATAGCACCAACAGTGTAAAGTTGCCACCCCTCGTACACGTAGGTTAAGGGCAACATACACCGGCATCCTCTCTCAGGGGACTACATAACACCAACTGTCTCACTCCGAACTCTCAATCATTCAACATTATCACCAGCAAGATTCCATGTCACTCACTCAGCATTCTACTCATTCTGCAAAGACAACATGGAAACTAAATCACTACATCTTTCTCTCCACATTTCCTCTCTGATCTTATTATTGATGTACTTAATATTCAGCTGATTCCTTATGTGTTCCTCTTGTCAATGATTGAACTGACACTTTATTTCCAAGCCTCACAGCACTGTAACACATTCTTCAATGGATTTGCCACTCTTTCGCTCCCTAGTTGTGAAGGGGTAACAAACTAATATTTTATTTTCCTGAAATTCATAATGTTTATCCAGCTTCACTATACTCTCTTCAAACTGCCCTGCATCTCCTAACCCTACTGGTTTGGGCAGTATTGTCAACACCTCTTGACATGCAGCCCCTAAACAATGAAACAAGACGGCCTTCCCCTCATTGGAAAAATGTGCACCAAATACTGCAAGGATATATTTCAAAATCCCTCCTTCCAATCCGCCTACCTTACCTTTGGCTCTCCAGGCGATGGCAAGAACAATGCAAGGCCCGACAGGTGCACCATGATCTCTGCTTTTCCAGGTGTGTCACAAATAAAAAGTCACACTATGATGTCCTTCGAAAAGTACTTTGACCATAATTCATATCCACTGTCACTTGACGAGGAAGAGGACAGTCAAGCAATTCTCATATCCATGTGACACCGCCTCCACTGTGCCTTAACTGAGCACACAATGAAAGTACCAAGATGAGGAGGAGCTCAGCAGATCAATCTTCACGAACCAAAGAGGTCTCTTTATCTAGCGTGACAGTGAGCATCAGAGACCCTGCCACATGCGCTGATGCACATCACTGGACTGTTGCTGACTGTGCTCTAATGGATGCCATTAGATGCCAAAGTCATCCAATGGTTCACTGGCCCATGCACAGCCTTGCCACCAGATCATCAAATGTCAAGATTGCAACCAGCACAGTTAAAGCTATTCATGAAAGTTTCCTCAGCTCTGAACCACTCTGAGGCACCGAGCAGGCATCCAGAAACGGCTCCATGGGCTCGACTCTTCAGTGCTGCTTCGAGGCTCCGAGGGGACATTGACTTCACTGAAACAGACATTATGCATCAGGGTCTGTTCACACACCTCCCGGACACCGCTGCCCCAAAGCACTTGTCGCCAGCTGTTATTTAAGTAACACTCTGCACGCTGTATGACTTTGTAATTCATCTTTATTTGAACTCCAATGTTACAGCGACCTCCCTCTTAGCCATCTGCCTCAAACTGGCTCCCAGCAGAACCTGGAACCTCACCATGCTCCACACTCTCCCTCAGAGGTTCCAAGTTCCATGCTTGCTCATAGAGCCATGGCAGGACCATCTCTTAACACTATGATTCAATTCACACTTCACAGTTCCACCTGTTTTTTGTACATTGGCTCACAGAGTATAACCCACAAATACATTATGCGTTACGCATGGGGAGTTCCGTGTGTGTATTGAATCTGTGGCTTCCATTTCTACTCTGTCAAATGGTTATCTAATTGATTTTTGGAGGAGACAAAGAAGACTATCTATCAATTACAAGTCTGCGGGTATTGCTTAAATTCCTTTATGTACGCCATGTAGTAGATTACATGGAAGCAAAAACCTTCAACCACCCAACCGATTTTCTGACTTACAGACCTTCAGCCAGTTGCAACCATTCCTAATAGCAGTATTTAGGTTCTTTTCAAAAAGGAACATTAATTTCAATGGAAATATATAAACTAGAGCTGCACTAAGCATGGCTCAATACCCATGCCATCAATGGAAAAGGGAAGTAGTGGTACACCGTTGCCTTAGGAGGGGAAACATGGTATTCCTGCACTTGTAGACTTAAGGACTAATCAGTACTCCTAAAACATGAAAGTGGGTTAAAAAGAACTTCACACCCAAAAATCAGGTCAGGGTTTCAAAACAGGAGATATGCTTGGTGCACCATGGAACTAGAGATATAAAAAGATATATCTTTCCTAACACTCACCTCCACTAGATTTAGGACAGGATGATCCAATCCATCCCTTAATGGATTTATTGTTGAAGTCGATACTACTTCCTGGTCTGACAATCAGCATTGGATTGTCTGTTCCCTGACCTATGCTCCATGGTGAAGTCATAGTCTTGAAGGATTATGGACCATAGCAGCATTTTAGTATTCACCCCTCTTAATGTTCATCAGACATTTGAGAGGCATGTAGTCAGTTTGGGTTTTAACACCGAGGGTTAAAAACCTCCTCAATGTCCATACTGCGACAAGCATTCACAGTTGCCCACTTCAGCCTTCTACAATTGATACATCTGCAGAGGAATCCAACTTGTTTTTCCATACCCTTATCCAGCAGATATAGGACTGCATCTGCATCTCATCCGATGTATCTATTTTGTCTATGAAATGTATCTAGTAGTGAGGAGCCCTGAAAGCAGGAACTTGGGAAAGAGCTTCCTTCAATCCCCTATAGGCCTTCTCAGATTCATCAGACAAAATTACTTTTTAGGGTATTTTGGTGAAATAATGGTAGCAAGAGTAGCTCCTATGCTCTCATAGTCCCATATTCAACCATGAGGTTTAGTATGGCGTGAGGGCCTCATAATGTGTGCCTAAATTTGAGAGAGAAGTTTGTTCTCCCACACTTGTACTGCCTCTACAGTACTGAGGAGGGGCTGGATTGAATACCCTCCTAATCTATAACCAAGGAAAATAATTAGACCCGACTCAATTTGACACTGTGAGACCTTAATGGGGATGTTGGTTTGTTACAGAGAATGCAGCACTCTCCTAAGGTGGGAAATATATGCATCTGATGTGGACCTAAATACAACAATACCATCTATATACGCTGAAATCAAATCATCTAGCTCATTCAAAATATCAACCACCAACCTTCGAAGGGTATCAGGTAGACATAAGAAAAGACTGCATTTTAAAATTCAAAAGTCATTAACCCAAACTGGAACTGGCGTTCTGGAGTTTAAAATGCAGCCATCTCCCTGGCAGGATCAATGAAGGCAATATATCAATAACCAGATGTGAGTGAAAAGTGCTGAGGTAATTCTAAGCATCTAACTCCTCCACCTACTCATCTGTCTGTGGCAAGGGATGGGCCTCTGCTTTAGTGACAACATTAAAAGTTCTATTCTTAACAAATAGATTCTGAAATTCTTAGATCCTGTTTGTGAAACCACCTCTACTGGTCTAGACCAAAGACTATTGGAGTGCTCTATGACCCCAAGTTCCACCATATTTTCCACCATAGTGTGTATGCAGTCTCTTATTTTGTCTGACAATTCTGTAGCCCTTAAGTTTCATAGTCAATATCATGTTGGCTCCAGTGTGTAATTCGAATAGAGAGTGAAAATAGGGAGGACAATTGCATTTGAACTTGCTGGGAAAGTCAGCTGTGGTGAGGGAATTACCCAATCTGAGCCAACTGAAGAGATACTCTGCAGCAAGCAGATCTGTTAGAGGCTTACTTTTCTCTTCCTCTGTCAGAAATTCATTCTAGGACAAACATTTGCACACTAGGGATGCATAACTTCAACCTGTGTATTAGGGGAACCCTTTGTTAGGCAAAGTTTGTATGCAGTACCCTTTGGGACCACTACACACAACTATGACTACAGGTGTAAGCAAACCAACCTTTGGTATAAGTCTGTACTACACAGTTTTGGTGGCAGGGCTGAGCAGCCAGGCTTATCTCAAGAGGGGAATGTGAGCAGTAATGATGTTACACAGAGGTCTAAAATCACAGGTGTTCAAATAGATTCTTACACTCAAGGTTTCTTGGATAAATACGTATTAATTTATTTATCAGTCAGCTGTAAAACATTAATTAGAAGGAGGTAGTTATATACCAACACACACATATACTTCCATACTTTTCAAAGAGGAGTAAAATGCAAAGGTTATCAGAACATAAAAGATTACATTTATTCTTAGGCAGTGCAAGTACTTTGAGTTCACCAGAAGAATCAATTCAATTCAATAGGCTAGGCCAAAGTCAATGGGCTAAAGTCTTGGAAAGGATAAAGCGGTTCTGGTAAGTAAATGGTAAAGTCTCTGCACAAGTTCTCAGAAGTATTTTGTAAAAAGAAGAACCATATGTTGGGTCACAAGCTGATTAGGTCTGCGAGTTGCAAAAGTTTCAAGCACTTTCACCGCGAGAGGTAAGTTCTCTCAGTCTTGTTTCACAGTACCTTAAAATGAAGAAAAAGAGGCAGCTGATGACTTCTGTTCCTGGCAGTTCCTGCAGATCTCGCTGTTCATGGGCCTCAGTCGTGGGGACAAGAGGGAGGACATCGGGGGACTCCTGCACTGCACTGGGACTGGTCAAAAAGCTTGCCACTGGCAAACTTCATTTCCGGTGGCTGTAACACACACAAACTGGTGTCCCTCTCCCTGGTCCTATGGTTTCCTGCAGCAGCTCTGAGGAAATTCAACCAGCTCTGAGATGGGTGTCCAGGTGGCTTACTTTGGAGTTGTTTGGTCCCACCAACTCAAAGGGAGAAGTCATCCTTTGCAGGGCTTCTCTGTTGATGCAAACTTGGCGATTCGGACCTGCAGCAGGGCTTTACCCAATGGTCCGGGAGTTGCAGCAGCCGTCCTCTTCAAGCTCTTCTTCAGTTCCTTCGTCCAGTGGTCGGATCTGACTTCCAAGCCAAGAGACTCACCTTTTATTCAGTTCTCTCATATTCATTCCAGCCCAGCTGCCACTCACCCAGCAGGGTGGCTGTCTTTGCCACACAGTCAGCCAGCCAATCACCACAGAGTGCATTTGGGTCTCATAGGAGACTAAGCACAGGGAGTTTCAGGCACCTCCCTCACTTCCTGACCACCCCAAGCACTCGGGCGCCAGAGGCGGGTTTCACTCCTGAAGCCCACCAAAGGCGAATGAACAAAGAGACCAAACCTTGTTTGGCACACAGGGAACACCTCTAGAAGGACCTTTCCACAAAGAAATGGTGAAAAAAAGAAGACCGAGACCTGTTTTAACAAAGGGGCTCAGATGCCAGCTTGAAAAACATGGCTCCCGTGATTTAACGTTACCAGAGCTACAAATAGTTTGCGGTTGGGAAAAATCATGGTCGTTTGTTGTAAAACCACTGCCACCAGCTATTCTGAATTTGAATGCTACATGCGTATATAGACAGAAGGGATACTAAGTAACCCCTCCAGCACTCTATTGTAAGATAGGGAGTGCTGGGTCTAGGAATTTAAAAGACTAGTAAAATCAATTTCACTTTACTTACTCTGGGAAACAGTAGTTAAACCTTGGCAACACCTGAAAGGCTTCCTTGTGTCACTGCACTGAGGGTGCTGTGTGACACAATTGAAAAAAGATTATGCCTATGGAGTTGGTTGGACTCCATAACCAAGAAAACACAGAGGTAAAACACATATCAAAAAACATGAGAGAGTGGGAAAAAGGGTCACACTCTCTCCAGGTAAAGAAATCAAGTCCTGAAAATCCAGCAAAGTTGCTGGGGTCTCTAAGGTGAAGGGAATTAGCATATTTTTGAGAACTCTCCCTAACACCCTTGGAGACTCATTGATATTAAATAAGTCATCTTAATAGCTGACCCTGAGCTGCTTCGCGCAAGTCAGACCTCAGTTCATTCCCAGTGGTGTCCTCTTTTCAGAAATGCATGGTGTTCAGAGTTTTCCTTGGTGGCTTGGACACCCTAGGCCCAAATCTGTATGGTGTGCACATTAGTAAAAATCTTGCAATCCTGCTATGCGAAAAGAGTTGGGTTATCAGTGTTTTAGGCTTTCACCCTTGGCGCCCAGGTAGGTGCACCAACACATGTGAGGTACCGTTTTCATCGGGACACCAGTGGGAATGCGGCACGGTAGGCCATGTGTTTTTGGCGGCGTGTTTAAAAATGCATCTTGTAAAGTCCAGTCCATTTCTCCTTTACGGAACGTCTTGGTCTTTTAGGCTCCATGACCAGTATGTCTTGAATGTGCCCCGTTTAACTCTAAACTCCTATGAAGATCAGTATGCCCTGATGAATAAGATTACCCATTGGTTTAGACATGCAAAGAAGAGGTCTGGCTGTGATTAGAGACAATGTTGTTAGGTGTATAAGGGCACCTATCCCTCAATCTAATCTAGACTACATTCAGGTGTTCCTAAAATCGTGGAAACTGGTGGAGGGGCATTTGAGTCTAGAAACCCGATCTTATCCCCCCACAAAAGCCAACATAAGACTTAAGAGTGTGGGAACGTTTTTCCTCAGGATTCGAGAAGTAGGGGATCGGAACATGCTGTTCAACCAAAGAGGTTTCATGAGAGAAACTAAAGAGAGGGGACATGGTATGGGAATGGTGGGGGGCAGGGGGATGAGGCCTCTGTAGACCTGCATGAAATTGACTGACTAGAGCCTGAGGAACCCAAAAAGGGGAACTGGAAGGATATCACTTCCTATCATGGAATGTAGCTGGGTTGGGTATGAGCCTTGATGATCCCGGATGGAGCGCATTTATAAGGAGCTACCACGTAATCCTAGTACAAGAAACATGGGCATTAACAACCTTATAGCATAGCAGCTATAAAGGGGACAAAAGGGCAACCATACGGGGGTCTGTTAATCTGGGTAGATATAACCAGCTATCCAGCACCAGCACCTGATGCAGCAACAGGCATACACAGAGTCCTCCACACAGGTGAAATCGCTGTATCCAACCCAACTCGTGGGCTTGCGCACAAGTTAAGCATTGAAGTGCTCTTGTTCCCGCTGAGCCCCCATGCAGATCCTGCCTACAGGGACCCTACCAACATGGTCAAACCAGCCTACAAGTGGACCAATGGAGGCAAGCTGGCAGGAGAACCTGGCCCCCTCCAAAAGCCCACTCTTAAGGCTACTTCCTGTCTTGCCCTGTTAGCCACACTGCTATCCAGCGCCAGCAGCTGAAGCAGCAACAGGCATAGACGGAGACCCCCACACAGGTGAAATTGCCTCCTCCGACCCAACCCGTGGGCTCTCGCACAAGGTAAGCACTGAAGTGCTCTTGTGCCCGCTGAGCTGCCCCCCCCCGATGCAGATCCAGCCTACAGCCACCCTACCAACATGGAAAACACTATGCACAAGGTAGCTAAAACCATGCTAAAATCCAATCACTGCACTAGGCTTCATCCAACGCATTTGATTCCCAACACGCGCGAAAGGCCGGACACTCGACTGGCTCGCAGACCTGAACAGTAATACATACATCACATCCAATGACCCATGACCCTGGTCTGACCTCTGTTAGGGCCTATCACTAATTACCCTCACATTACCTGCGACCCGAGCACCATGGTAGAACTCTACAATAACTCCTTGCTATTCACCCTATTGTATATCTATTAATGCGGGGCGTTGTCACACAATTGAGGCTTTAAGCCTCTGAAAACTCTCTTCTCATCTTCCCGTGGTACATGCAACCTCGCGCTATATTTCCAGAAGTTGGAAACTTAGGCCCAGGAGACAAAACCACTTTAACGATAGTCTAGAAGATGATTACATTTCTGCATGCAAGCTGTAATATGCCCATTCATTTTGACAAGGTATATATTTTTAATATAATGAAACTTGAGGACATAAGTATTTCTATTGAAAAGAAATTAATTTCTCTCTGTTTTAATGTATCTTTTTAGACAGTTCTTGTTATTAAGATTTTAAATTGTGTAAGGAAATTGTTTAATGAATGTGTATGCTTTTATGGCTATGTGCCAAAAAAAGTAAGCTTTTTGATGATGATATAAAAAGAAGTGGAGGCCAATGTTACACAAGCGATTGGCCTGATTTCACATAATTATTGCCTCAGCCATTATATACGTCATGCTTATTCTAAGTCCTGACAAATAATCCACCATATTCAATGTGCGAGCAATAGGGTGTGGGGTGCCCATCCTTATTTCACGAGAACCCTATTGCCTCAGACTGGGTGGACAAAGAGAAGCACAAAGGGAGGAAACCAACACCTTCTGAAGGTTTTCCCTATAGGCAAGTAAAATAAATGGTAGAACAACATCTCAATTCCTTCTCCAGGATTAGTCTAAAACACCCATCATGTTCTTTGAGTTTTTTATTTTTTTATATTTCAACTAAACCATAGATCTGTGGAAGGAAGGAGTTTGAAAATGTACAAGTGCACCACATTCCTACCATATGGCCTTTGTATAGTTGGTCATAATGTTGGACCTCCATCACACATAAATTGACCTCGAAATCCAACTCAGTTAAAAAATACTTAGGAGGGCTCTTGCCAATCTGAAGGCAGTCACGATAATCAAAAGATAGCATCAGCATATTTGGTGGCATGGACAACGACCACTAGTATAAATATGTTAGCTGATACATCAACAAGGCCAAGGGGACCAACAATGACAAACCGTATTTTGTCAAAAGTAACTTGGACAACAGAAAAAGGAACCGAATGTGCCTTGCTTTTTTAACCATATTTGACTTGTACTTGACATGTAGCGCAACTTTGACAATGCCCTTATTCTTGATCACCCATCTTGGACCAGCAGAAACAACATTTCCTTTGTCTTTTCTTACCCCATCTTATCCTACTAGTGGTACCGCCTGGATCCACTGCAGTAGGAAGGGACTAAATGCTTGGGAGCCCCTAACCTCCTGTGTTCTCCAACAGCAAACATTATAGGTTCACTGTACAAGAGCAAGTCTTCCCCTGTCTAGGGTATTGGTATGTACATTTATAATTTACTCTCAAATGTTTATGATATGCATTATGTTAAAATTCAGCCCTGAAGATGGTGCTAGTCACCGAAATGCATTGGCAAAAGCTGTGACTATATGTAGAGGATTTGTGAATACGCCTAACAAGTTGTGTGAATTGAACACAATTTCAAAAGTAAAGATTTGAAAAAGAAGTGGCTAAAATCGAATTTTTTGAATTTTTTGAATTGGTTATTACCAAGGACGATAAACATTTACAATATTGAATTTATCATATCAATCATCAAGAATAACAGAATTTTTAAAGCCGAAGTAATGAATTTAGCTTCCCGTTAGGAGGCAAACAGTGAGCACTGGGTATTACGGGGTGGTTTCCACTCCGTTTTTCTAACTATAGTGTTTATATCAAGGCCCGAGTGTCATTGGGTGACCACAAAAGTTATGGGTGGAAGGTTTTGAATGAATCTTTACCACTGGCGTTGCTCTGGGCAACCTTCCACACCACCGTTTTTTTGCCCGTCTGCGCCATTGCAAAAGGGGTCCAGCCATATGCAAATCAGTCTGGTACTGCCACCAATGGTAGCAGCCCAGCCCGAACTGCTAGGCCAGGTCCCCTCTGCACGGAAACACAAGCAACCACATGTTTCGGCCTTGTTGGGCCTCCTCAGTGAGGTGCAGCTTGGTTCTCAATTGCGCAGCGCACAAGGGACCCACGTCTGGGCACACACTCTCTCACATAGTGAGACAAACTGTGACGACAAAAGTGATGGGTGGAAGGTTTTGAATGAATCGGAAACACTGGCGTTGCTCTGGGCAACCTTCCACACCACCGTTTTTTAGCCCGTCTGCGCCATTGCAAAAGGGGTCCAGCCATATGCAAATCAGTCTGGTACTGCCACCAATGGTAGCAGCCCAGCCCAAACTGCTAGGCCAGGTCCCCTCTGCACAGAAAACCAAGCAACCCCAGACATGTTTTCGGTCTTGTTGGGCCTCCTCAGTGAGGTGCAGCTTGGTTCCCTATGGCGCAGCGAGCAAGGGACCCACGTCTGGGCATACCCTCTCTCACATAGTGAGACAAACTGTGACCACAAAAGTGATGGGTGGAAGTGCTTAGAGGTTCTCTATGAGTACAAAGAAGTCAGAAAGGTCCTCACCCACTGTCAGTTCTAAACCCACATATAGGAAAAGCAATGACAGGATCCGAGAGCTAACACCCTTGATGGTATTGTATAAGGTGACATAAGGAAAATAGGACAAGAAACACCACTTTGAATGTCAGCAAAGCCCACCAACCCTGTTGATCAAACAGGGACCCAGAAAGGCTAAAATATAAATGGGAGGATAACTTAATACATAAGACTCCTGACAAGGGACAAGTAGGAATAATGCTTACAGAATATTAGTACCCGGCGAGGGTCAATCAGAATGTTACAAACAATGTGATTGGCCCACGCCCGCGCCATACCCCACACAGAATCCGAAGCTTTCGCTTCTTTCACTTCCCAGGCGGGGTGGGGGGTATGTGTCAGCCCTTAAACTAATGAGGAGTCTCGGAACAGGGTAAGCCCTGTTTAGAGCCTCCGCAGGGCTGTAGGTTGCCATCCTACCCTGCTGGGGATTCAGGTAAGTGTTTTCCTTCTTTTTCTTCTGTTTTCGAGAGCAAACGCGCTGGGAACACTTCTGTCCCCAGCACGTCCGCTCCCGATGGCCGCCATGGAAAGATAAAATGGACTTCGTAATCCCTTCGCCGGCAGCCATTTTCGTTTACATTTTTTTTTTCTGTTCTGAAACGCAGCAGCATTTCGGAACTGAAAAAGATTGCTATTAGTACCCCGGTCTTGCGGGCGGGGTACTAATATCAATAAGCCCCTCGCTGCAGGGCCATTACCGAGTCAGGTAATGGCCCAGGGCCTTTGTTAAGGCCCTTGCTTCACTCGGACCTGTAATTATGGGCCCCGGGGCACTATCTGACTCAGTAATGGCCCCGCGGCTAGCAGCTTATTGCTTAAGTGAGGAAAACATAGGAGCTGGATACAACAACACTCTACAACTAACAATCATTATGGAATAAAGAGAGAATTGCAAAGGAAACCCAGAAAAGGACTCCAAGAGAAAGTAAAGGAACAGGAGCAGGGAAAACAAAAATACAAGTGCAAGCTCTACCACCTCCTCATCCAGGGAAGGAATGAAAAAGGTACAAAATAGTAAATCTACAAATAGGGGTGACTAAAATATCAAGGTTGCACTGCATAATAGGGAAAAGTCAAAGGAATAATGAACACAGTCAAACTGGGCAGAAGATATTGATAAGCACACTAAATTTGAAATCCAGGAACAAGAAATAAGAAACTAGACACCACGCATAAAATCCAGAAACAAGGGACTGATCACAAACAGGAACTCTGAAACAATGACCAGGGCAATGACCAAACTGCAGCTTTTATGGCTGGCTTACGATCACATGTCTCATGTGTGATGCTTGCTAGCACCTGCAGTCACAGGTGTTCCTTATCCTCCACCCAGCCTTGTCCTGTAAGTGTGGAGATGAAGCAGTGAGCAAGGAATACAGGGAAGCGTAGTCGTTTGACTAAAGAAAAAGCATACTGGCTGCCAGAAACTCAGAATGATCCGAAAGCGAAGTGAAATGGAAAATAGGGTGTGTCAACTCCCAAATCAGGACAGTACTGTGTTGTGGGGGTCAGAAGGTAAACCCAATATGGAACAGTTCCCAAATCATGCACCCAAGTGGTGGGAGTGAGAGCAAAGGGGCCAATAAGTATTCAGAGCTCGAGGAGGTTGAACCATGTTGGTGTAGAATGTGGATCTGCTTTGGCCACCAGTTCAATGGAGGGAGGCAACCTTGGCTGTTCCACCTGTGGAAAAAAAGAACACAGCTTGGCCTTGGTGTAAATGGGGTGGACAATGATTGTTCAAGCAGTAGGATTCCAGCATCAATTTATGTCTCTGGTGCTTCTAAGTTTTGGCTCCAATGGTCGACTGAAGTATGGCTCCAGATCGTCTCCTAATATATGGAATTTTGGCTTGAAAAACCAGACCACCTTTGCTGTCAAATAAAGGACAGATACATCCAGTACAGTCATGACCTCAGACAAGGTTTGGGATGTGTATTGGAGCCGTCCGCCTCCCATACCCACCACAATTCAGTCTCATGCACACACAGGGTACTTCCCGGGCCACCGCACAATGAGAGTATGCCCATATATGGCCTCATCTTTCCGTTTTACAGTTGAGTACAAAGGGATGGCTTGAACAACATGCCCAGCTTTCTGAGCACAGTAGTACATGACAGATTACCATGTGGTAAAGCCTATCTGGGCGTTAGTAAGGATGGCAACACAAACGCATACTTTCAAAGGAAAGGGCAACTCAGAACCCTGTCCTACTTCCCAGAAGGTAGGCAACAGTGCTACTCCATTGGCTAAAATGGAGACAGAGTCCCCTTGTGCTAACAACTTCTAGAAGCAACAAATGCCTCCAAAACAAAATTATTTAATCAAAAGAGTGATGTTAGAAATTCAAATCAGGGTCTCAAAAACAGTCAACAGATATGGAATTAGATGGAGCAGCTGGAAACAGAAAGCATATTTCCTAACATGCAGAATATGACAGCTATGTGTAACTGAATCTTCACAAGAGGTAACGTGACATTAAGTAGCTCCAGGAAACAGACCCCAGCAGCTGTTCCTCAGAGGAATTTGATGACATTTTTACACCAAGCTCCATCATACAATAGTTATGTTAAAGTGCTCTCTCGCAATAGGATGATGGCTACATTGGCTCCAGAAACACCTTTGCACGGTTTCTGGGTATTTTGAGGCTGCATACCAGCATAGGACAGTTTTCAGGGTTTCTAGCTTTTTCAGGTAACCATTATCCCAAAATAATATTGCTTGAAGAAAGATATTTTTACTCCAACCATCCAGCCCTTTATCCACATATTCTAGAAGTTGAGTTTATTTGTATCATCATACCAGTCCTCGAATAAGTTTAGATTTCTGTTTAATAGGAGAAAACAAAGTATTGTGGATCTCAACAATGCTTTTTTCAATTGAAGTGACATGGAACCCTGAAAATTATTGTGTGATTCAGTCTATCGATTTCTTCTCGAAGTTCGAGCAGGCAGCTTTATCATTTGTCTTCACCTTCTCAGGGGTTTCCAGGATTCATGTCTGCCTTCATACATTTTGTATTCTTGCCATTTTCATTTCTCTGCCTCTTCTCCGCGCTCTTTCTGCCACGCAGCGTTGTGTACATTACTGCAGTGCCTGTCCTTTTCCAGATACTCAGTGGTAGCTGGGCTGACTCTCCAAGTGTTTGGGTTTCATCCTTTGACTTGCTCTTCGACTACTTGCTAATGTCTTCCTGTGCTCTCTGGTGTTGACAGTCGTCCTCAGTTGCAAGCTCCTACTTGTCTGGCATCAGTGGTCCTTCTGACACTCGGGCGATATCTCACACTCCTGTGCTGCACTTTGGCAGTCTCCCTGGATCTGGACTGTTGCTGTTTTCTTCTAGCCACGTTAACATGGCCTTTGTTTTGTGTTTGCCATAAAGGAACAAACATTTATCATTTCTTGCTTGGTGAGATGCACAAATATAGCACAACATCACAGGAGCCATGGCGACAGCTTGCATTGCTGAACACCACGAGCTGGGTAATGAACTTCAGACCAGCACCAATGATCTATTTACATGCTGGAGGACCTTCCACTGTACATCAGTAGTATTGAACTCTTGAACAATGAATAATACCATGAAAGGGTGCGGCCATCTAAAGCAGCACTGAATTAAGCAGTGATCAGAATCAGCAATACTCTCAGTATGGATTAGTAACTGCAACTGCCACATTGCTTGACCATTAGCCAAGGAACATCAAGGGGAGTTAATTTTCCCTGCATTGCAAAGCCTCATATCTCTCTGCCACTGATGGAGTGGCATGGATACTCGGACCTCACAGACCCCTTTGCAATGCTCAGTTGGTTTGAAAAATAGGCACAAGCCAACAGACTAAATATAAGCACCCATTTGCAAAGCCGACAGATGTGGCTCTTCTGCAGGCACCACATAGGAATATTGCTCACTATTCTTAGAGAGACACAGCTCCTCCCTACTGATGAGGTTCAACCAGACCGAAACACGTGTCTGGGGATGCTGTTGGTACTCTTGTTCAGAGGAGAATTGCCTAGCATTTCGGTGCTGGACTGCCCCAGGGCAGGACAAAGACTGATATGTTTAGGATATTTCTTCTCTGTGAAAGATAGTGAGCTAAAGACTCTGGGTAAGTCTCTCGCAACCAGGACTAATGTCTGGCAGAGGGACTCCCAGGACCCCCCTTGTTAATCTGCATATGCAAGTAACTTTGGGTCTCACCCTAAGTTACTAGGGGAATCCAGACGTGGACCCCTTGCTCACTATTCTTAGAGAGACACAGCTCCTCCCTACTGATGAGGTTCAACCAGACCGAAACACGTGTCTGGGGATGCTGTTGGTACTCTTGTTCAGAGGAGAATTGCCTAGCATTTCGGTGCTGGACTGCCCCAGGGCAGGACAAAGACTGATATGTTTAGGATATTTCTTCTCTGTGAAAGATAGTGAGCTAAAGACTCTGGGTAAGTCTCTCGCAACCAGGACTAATGTCTGGCAGAGGGACTCCCAGGACCCCCCTTGTTAATCTGCATATGCAAGTAACTTTGGGTCTCACCCTAAGTTACTAGGGGAATCCAGACGTGGACCCCTTGCTCACTATTCTTAGAGAGACACAGCTCCTCCCTACTGATGAGGTTCAACCAGACCGAAACACGTGTCTGGGGATGCTGTTGGTACTCTTGTTCAGAGGAGAATTGCCTAGCATTTTGGTGCTGGACTGCCCCAGGGCAGGACAAAGACTGATATGTTTAGGATATTTCTTCTCTGTGAAAGATAGTGAGCTAAAGACTCTGGGTAAGTCTCTCGCAACCAGGACTAATGTCTGGCAGAGGGACTCCCAGGACCCCCCTTGTTAATCTGCATATGCAAGTAACTTTGGGTCTCACCCTAAGTTACTAGGGGAATCCAGACGTGGACCCCTTGCTCACTATTCTTAGAGAGACACAGCTCCTCCCTACTGATGAGGTTCAACCAGACCGAAACACGTGTCTGGGGATGCTGTTGGTACTCTTGTTCAGAGGAGAATTGCCTAGCATTTCGGTGCTGGACTGCCCCAGGGCAGGACAAAGACTGATATGTTTAGGATATTTCTTCTCTGTGAAAGATAGTGAGCTAAAGACTCTGGGTAAGTCTCTCGCAACCAGGACTAATGTCTGGCAGAGGGACTCCCAGGACCCCCCTTGTTAATCTGCATATGCAAGTAACTTTGGGTCTCACCCTAAGTTACTAGGGGAATCCAGACGTGGACCCCTTGCTCACTATTCTTAGAGAGACACAGCTCCTCCCTACTGATGAGGTTCAACCAGACCGAAACACGTGTCTGGGGATGCTGTTGGTACTCTTGTTCAGAGGAGAATTGCCTAGCATTTCGGTGCTGGACTGCCCCAGGGCAGGACAAAGACTGATATGTTTAGGATATTTCTTCTCTGTGAAAGATAGTGAGCTAAAGACTCTGGGTAAGTCTCTCGCAACCAGGACTAATGTCTGGCAGAGGGACTCCCAGGACCCCCCTTGTTAATCTGCATATGCAAGTAACTTTGGGTCTCACCCTAAGTTACTAGGGGAATCCAGACGTGGACCCCTTGCTCACTATTCTTAGAGAGACACAGCTCCTCCCTACTGATGAGGTTCAACCAGACCGAAACACGTGTCTGGGGATGCTGTTGGTACTCTTGTTCAGAGGAGAATTGCCTAGCATTTCGGTGCTGGACTGCCCCAGGGCAGGACAAAGACTGATATGTTTAGGATATTTCTTCTCTGTGAAAGATAGTGAGCTAAAGACTCTGGGTAAGTCTCTCGCAACCAGGACTAATGTCTGGCAGAGGGACTCCCAGGACCCCCCTTGTTAATCTGCATATGCAAGTAACTTTGGGTCTCACCCTAAGTTACTAGGGGAATCCAGACGTGGACCCCTTGCTCACTATTCTTAGAGAGACACAGCTCCTCCCTACTGATGAGGTTCAACCAGACCGAAACACGTGTCTGGGGATGCTGTTGGTACTCTTGTTCAGAGGAGAATTGCCTAGCATTTCGGTGCTGGACTGCCCCAGGGCAGGACAAAGACTGATATGTTTAGGATATTTCTTCTCTGTGAAAGATAGTGAGCTAAAGACTCTGGGTAAGTCTCTCGCAACCAGGACTAATGTCTGGCAGAGGGACTCCCAGGACCCCCCTTGTTAATCTGCATATGCAAGTAACTTTGGGTCTCACCCTAAGTTACTAGGGGAATCCAGACGTGGACCCCTTGCTCACTATTCTTAGAGAGACACAGCTCCTCCCTACTGATGAGGTTCAACCAGACCGAAACACGTGTCTGGGGATGCTGTTGGTACTCTTGTTCAGAGGAGAATTGCCTAGCATTTCGGTGCTGGACTGCCCCAGGGCAGGACAAAGACTGATATGTTTAGGATATTTCTTCTCTGTGAAAGATAGTGAGCTAAAGACTCTGGGTAAGTCTCTCGCAACCAGGACTAATGTCTGGCAGAGGGACTCCCAGGACCCCCCTTGTTAATCTGCATATGCAAGTAACTTTGGGTCTCACCCTAAGTTACTAGGGGAATCCAGACGTGGACCCCTTGCTCACTATTCTTAGAGAGACACAGCTCCTCCCTACTGATGAGGTTCAACCAGACCGAAACACGTGTCTGGGGATGCTGTTGGTACTCTTGTTCAGAGGAGAATTGCCTAGCATTTCGGTGCTGGACTGCCCCAGGGCAGGACAAAGACTGATATGTTTAGGATATTTCTTCTCTGTGAAAGATAGTGAGCTAAAGACTCTGGGTAAGTCTCTCGCAACCAGGACTAATGTCTGGCAGAGGGACTCCCAGGACCCCCCTTGTTAATCTGCATATGCAAGTAACTTTGGGTCTCACCCTAAGTTACTAGGGGAATCCAGACGTGGACCCCTTGCTCACTATTCTTAGAGAGACACAGCTCCTCCCTACTGATGAGGTTCAACCAGACCGAAACACGTGTCTGGGGATGCTGTTGGTACTCTTGTTCAGAGGAGAATTGCCTAGCATTTCGGTGCTGGACTGCCCCAGGGCAGGACAAAGACTGATATGTTTAGGATATTTCTTCTCTGTGAAAGATAGTGAGCTAAAGACTCTGGGTAAGTCTCTCGCAACCAGGACTAATGTCTGGCAGAGGGACTCCCAGGACCCCCCTTGTTAATCTGCATATGCAAGTAACTTTGGGTCTCACCCTAAGTTACTAGGGGAATCCAGACGTGGACCCCTTGCTCACTATTCTTAGAGAGACACAGCTCCTCCCTACTGATGAGGTTCAACCAGACTGAAACACGTGTCTGGGGATGCTGTTGGTACTCTTGTTCAGAGGAGAATTGCCTAGCATTTCGGTGCTGGACTGCCCCAGGGCAGGACAAAGACTGATATGTTTAGGATATTTCTTCTCTGTGAAAGATAGTGAGCTAAAGACTCTGGGTAAGTCTCTCGCAACCAGGACTAATGTCTGGCAGAGGGACTCCCAGGACCCCCCTTGTTAATCTGCATATGCAAGTAACTTTGGGTCTCACCCTAAGTTACTAGGGGAATCCAGACGTGGACCCCTTGCTCACTATTCTTAGAGAGACACAGCTCCTCCCTACTGATGAGGTTCAACCAGACCGAAACACGTGTCTGGGGATGCTGTTGGTACTCTTGTTCAGAGGAGAATTGCCTAGCATTTCGGTGCTGGACTGCCCCAGGGCAGGACAAAGACTGATATGTTTAGGATATTTCTTCTCTGTGAAAGATAGTGAGCTAAAGACTCTGGGTAAGTCTCTCGCAACCAGGACTAATGTCTGGCAGAGGGACTCCCAGGACCCCCCTTGTTAATCTGCATATGCAAGTAACTTTGGGTCTCACCCTAAGTTACTAGGGGAATCCAGACGTGGACCCCTTGCTCACTATTCTTAGAGAGACACAGCTCCTCCCTACTGATGAGGTTCAACCAGACCGAAACACGTGTCTGGGGATGCTGTTGGTACTCTTGTTCAGAGGAGAATTGCCTAGCATTTCGGTGCTGGACTGCCCCAGGGCAGGGCAAAGACTGATATGTTTAGGATATTTCTTCTCTGTGAAAGATAGTGAGCTAAAGACTCTGGGTAAGTCTCTCGCAACCAGGACTAATGTCTGGCAGAGGGACTCCCAGGACCCCCCTTGTTAATCTGCATATGCAAGTAACTTTGGGTCTCACCCTAAGTTACTAGGGGAATCCAGACGTGGACCCCTTGCTCACTATTCTTAGAGAGACACAGCTCCTCCCTACTGATGAGGTTCAACCAGACCGAAACACGTGTCTGGGGATGCTGTTGGTACTCTTGTTCAGAGGAGAATTGCCTAGCATTTCGGTGCTGGACTGCCCCAGGGCAGGACAAAGACTGATATGTTTAGGATATTTCTTCTCTGTGAAAGATAGTGAGCTAAAGACTCTGGGTAAGTCTCTCGCAACCAGGACTAATGTCTGGCAGAGGGACTCCCAGGACCCCCCTTGTTAATCTGCATATGCAAGTAACTTTGGGTCTCACCCTAAGTTACTAGGGGAATCCAGACGTGGACCCCTTGCTCACTATTCTTAGAGAGACACAGCTCCTCCCTACTGATGAGGTTCAACCAGACCGAAACACGTGTCTGGGGATGCTGTTGGTACTCTTGTTCAGAGGAGAATTGCCTAGCATTTCGGTGCTGGACTGCCCCAGGGCAGGACAAAGACTGATATGTTTAGGATATTTCTTCTCTGTGAAAGATAGTGAGCTAAAGACTCTGGGTAAGTCTCTCGCAACCAGGACTAATGTCTGGCAGAGGGACTCCCAGGACCCCCCTTGTTAATCTGCATATGCAAGTAACTTTGGGTCTCACCCTAAGTTACTAGGGGAATCCAGACGTGGACCCCTTGCTCACTATTCTTAGAGAGACACAGCTCCTCCCTACTGATGAGGTTCAACCAGACCGAAACACGTGTCTGGGGATGCTGTTGGTACTCTTGTTCAGAGGAGAATTGCCTAGCATTTCGGTGCTGGACTGCCCCAGGGCAGGACAAAGACTGATATGTTTAGGATATTTCTTCTCTGTGAAAGATAGTGAGCTAAAGACTCTGGGTAAGTCTCTCGCAACCAGGACTAATGTCTGGCAGAGGGACTCCCAGGACCCCCCTTGTTAATCTGCATATGCAAGTAACTTTGGGTCTCACCCTAAGTTACTAGGGGAATCCAGACGTGGACCCCTTGCTCACTATTCTTAGAGAGACACAGCTCCTCCCTACTGATGAGGTTCAACCAGACCGAAACACGTGTCTGGGGATGCTGTTGGTACTCTTGTTCAGAGGAGAATTGCCTAGCATTTCGGTGCTGGACTGCCCCAGGGCAGGACAAAGACTGATATGTTTAGGATATTTCTTCTCTGTGAAAGATAGTGAGCTAAAGACTCTGGGTAAGTCTCTCGCAACCAGGACTAATGTCTGGCAGAGGGACTCCCAGGACCCCCCTTGTTAATCTGCATATGCAAGTAACTTTGGGTCTCACCCTAAGTTACTAGGGGAATCCAGACGTGGACCCCTTGCTCACTATTCTTAGAGAGACACAGCTCCTCCCTACTGATGAGGTTCAACCAGACCGAAACACGTGTCTGGGGATGCTGTTGGTACTCTTGTTCAGAGGAGAATTGCCTAGCATTTCGGTGCTGGACTGCCCCAGGGCAGGACAAAGACTGATATGTTTAGGATATTTCTTCTCTGTGAAAGATAGTGAGCTAAAGACTCTGGGTAAGTCTCTCGCAACCAGGACTAATGTCTGGCAGAGGGACTCCCAGGACCCCCCTTGTTAATCACCACATAGGAATATGCCAGCTATTGTCATAACGGTACTACACGGTTATATAAGAGAAGGAGCTTGAACATGGTGAAATGACCTGGGCATTTGATAGCAGTGCATGGCAAATCTAAGACATATACATAAGACAATACACTTGGCTTTGTCACTGCTTTCTTAATAGGACATCACGGCTGCAAAAATAGACAACAGGTTAACAGTGCATCAAAATGGTGTACCACTGTTTCAACCAACTTCACCCCAGAAATCAGGTTGGCCCATTGAAAGCAGAAAACTTTAACAGTGACTTGATGGGATCTGTATAGCAATTATCAAAAGGGCACATTGAATTAACAGGATTCTAGATCCGGTCGGAATGCAAACAAATTGAACAGGAGAGGGGAGAAGGTTAGGCTTTGTGGTAAGGTCCACTCAATAAGGCCAACATATCACACAATAATCACACAATGTTCCAATTGATGGATAGTTGGGGTTGAAGAGGCTTCAAAGAAGCAAACCCATGTGTAGAGGTAGAGGATTACTAACTAAAGGAGGTCCTGTTAAGAGCATAGATGAAGAGTGGGTGACAGTGAGGAGACTGTCTGGAGCATGAGAGGGGTAACTGTGGGTGGCAGAGAGGTCACCAATAAAATCGGTTTCTGCAGCAGAATGGGGAGATAATGGCAGCACAAATCAACGACTGGGAGTACCTTGGGAGAGAGAGCAGGACAATCGGGTAAGTGAACTAGGAGTCGGGGGATCTGAATCAGAAATCAGGACAAGAACATCAGAGGCAGGTGAGGGTCAGCCAATCTTTACAGATGCCAGAGGGGCAATCGATGTGGAGTCCAGTAGACGGCAGAACAACTGTACACAAAACATCAAAGCAAGTGCATCAAGCAAGAGCACACCCACAACAGGAACTATGGAAGAACACTGCAGGATGGATCTGTAGAGTGTGTGTGTGCTCACCATGTAACCTTAATCTCGGGAATGCTAGGAATCATTGTCCAGACTGAACAAAGCCTTCTTTTGCACCTGCCATATGTGCTACAGTCGTCACCAATCAAAAGGCCGTGGAGGAGAGGTGGGTTTCACAGACATTTGGGTTTGGGAAACTGGAGGTATATGTTACGGTGGGGTTAATCTTAGCACAACAGAATTGATCACCCTAGTGATGGGCCACATGCCTATGTAATGAGTAACATGGTTTGTGTGCTGTGGCTGTGTAGGTGTCAAGTATATCACCAGACCAGATCCCCTAAGGTGCAAGATAGAACAGTCTCTAAATGCTTGTCCTCTTGTCACTCATCCTTAGCCTGAATAGATAACACATGGTTGCAACACGTGTTACGTATGATCTGAAGAGTATGCACTCTATCTGTTGCTGCTCATACGGGTGAGATGTTGGATAAGATATGTAGGTGAACACAGTAAAGGATGATTACAGGTGGAAGTATGGGGAACATTATCTGGGAATCCATTGATCTGGTAGACCACACTACGCTTACCAGCCACCTGACACATGCAGCACACTTCTCAAAGGACGCTGCATCCTGGGTAACATCATTCTTAGAGGGAAGAGCGATGAAAGTGTTCTCCAACATAGCACATGCTGCACCCTCCATCATCCACTGTGGGGTACCACAAGGTTCCTGTACTGCCCCCACGCTATATAACCTCTTTACCAAACCATTATTTGATAAACTAGATGCGCTAGGGATCACGTACACAAACTACGCCGACGACACGCAGGTTCTCCTCCCCCTGACAGGGAACTATCACCAAGACGCCTCTACACTACAGCAAATCTACTCTACCATACAAGCATGGATGGCTACTAACGGCCTCTGCTTGAACGGGGACAAGACCGAAATACTCATTCTAGGACAGAAATCCACCCTCACCAACCTCAACCCACTATACATCAATTTCAACATAGACAATTGTATCATCCCTGTCCTATCCTCAGTCAAAACACTGGGGGTTCACATAGACGCAAAACTTTCCATGGACAAACAAGTCAGCGCCATAGTCTCGGCCTCAGCACTTACTACTAAACTCATTAACGCAATAAAACCATTCCTAACCAAGGATAGCTGCCTCTCCATCACCCGAGCAACTATAGGAGCTAAGCTAGACTATTGTAATGCGCTCCTAGCCGGAACATCCCAAAAAAACTTATCTAGGCTCCAAACTACTCAAAACAACGCTCTCAGAGCAGCCCTCAGCATACCAAAAAGAGAACACATCACACAAGCCAGAATAGCAGCTCATTGGCTCCCAGTCAAAGACCGTATCTCCTTCAAAATTCTCACAACCACCCACAAATGTATCAACCTCACAGCTCCCTCTTATTTATCTGACACGATATGTAGATATCAATCCACAAGACCTAGAAGAGCACAATACACTAACCAACTAGCAATACCTCGCATCAACAGAACTAAAGCAGGAGGTATAGGCTTCCCCTTCCTCGCACCTAAACTCTGGAATTCCCTTCCTACTGACCTCAGAGCTGACACATCTCTTTTCTCCTTCCGAAAAAAGCTCAAAACTGCCCTGTTCAACTAAACCCGTTTTCATGTACTCCTGCTGCACTTGCATATCTGTAAAAAAGTATATCTACATGATCTGAATGTAACTAAGTAAGCAACACTGTAACTAGCGCCACGATGCCTCCGGTCTGATGTGCGCTCAACAAATGTGAATAAATAAAAATAAATAAATAAATTATTACATGCAAACACTGCCACAGAGGGCAGGGAGCAGGGTATACAAGGAAGGAGTATGTTGCAAATGGTAACAGTAAAGGTAAAGTTGGATTTAGCCAACCTTTTGCAGATGGGGGCTAAATGTCAGCTAAACTTCAATGAGCAATGATGGTGTAAAACATTGGCAAACTGAGATCACTTTTCTGATACAAGTACAGTGGGAGTTGCGTGTACATGTAAGCTCAATGTGTAGCAAAGGAAAAGTCACTTGAGGGGCACTGGGTAGTCTTCAATAGAAGACACAATGCACCATCTCGATAAAGGAATCCATTAGGTTTAGGATAGAGGTACAGACATGTTCCATGAAAAGCCTGACAATGAAATCCAGAAATGTGATGTGCCAGGGAGCAGGGAGTGGTAATAGCCACAGGAAGCCAGTAGGTTTGAGGGCACAGATTTGTCACTTGCATTTACATTACATGTCTGGACGTATGCAATGAAATCCTTGGCCAACTGCGGGCACGAGTGCATTAGTCGCTATTCTTCTGCATTCCCAGATGCCTGGGAGTTCTCAGATTGTGACATCAGTGCAAGGCCATTTAATATGATGACTCATCGGGAAGGAAGAGGTGGCTGCTATGGTAAGGCAACCCAATCATGATAACCAAATCATGTAACTACGAGTACATTTAACACCCAGACTAAAGGTCTCATGCTAATACAAACCATGCAATTGTGGCCAAATAACGAGAGCAACAAAGGCTCTGCTGCCTCGTGGTCATGGTCTGTGTCATAGAGATGAGGAGAGGATTGGTGGGCCCCATGATGGGGCAACGAAGATGTGCCCCCGGGATTGTCAAGTGTCTGTAAAGTATGCTGACCCCAATTCCAGCAATTTCTTTATGATCAGTATAAACTGCAACCTGGTTGGGGGCCACTTGTAGGGGATGGCACAATTCCTCAAACACAGTCTTGATGGCAAGAAGCTTGTGAGTATTAACGGCACTGTTGCATTATGCTGGTGAGAGCTTGCATGAGAAGAATTCAAAAGGATGGACATTAGTTTGTCAGGGCACTTCTGTGACAGAATAGCCACAATATCAATGGCTGAAGCATAGACTGCTACATGGAAATCAAAGTCAGGTGTGGAACACATCAGGATGGGGCTGTGGGGAACTCCTCCTTCAATGCTTTAAATACAGCAGAAATTCCAGTTGAAGTGATGCAAGGCCTTGGCAGGTATTGCCAAGAGATTGGATGTGGCTGAAACATTCAGAATAAAATGTCTAACAAAAATGAAGAAACCCATAAATCGTTCTAGGGCATCCAGGTTGTGTTGGACTGGCCAAGATAGAACTGTCTGTACCTTCCTGGTGTACTTTTCAACCCATACTAGACAAAGAATAAAACCAAGAAATTTCACTGTGTCAACATGGAAAATACATTGCATATTGTTGAGTGTGCAGTGGTGCACAAGACGTCTAGCACAAAGGAACCATGTCCCATATGGTGCACCATAGTTGGGAATGTATTTAATTTCATCTAGATAGATGATGATGCAGAAGTAAAGTATATCCGTATAACATCATTCATAAATAGCTGGTGCTCTGAGTACCTTGAATGGCATCCCTTGAAATACTATCAGGCCATAGCTGGTAGGATATGCACAATTTCCTTCATTCTCTGGTCACATTCTGACCGGAATGTATGCCCCGCGTAATTCTTGTTTCATGTACACATGGATGTAGCATACCTTGTCTCGAACTACTGAAATAAGAGGCAGGGGATAGCGATTTTAAAGAGTGATGTCATCTGCTGTGAGATAGTCCACATACTGCCATAAATATACTCCTTACTTTGGAATCAAAAACGGTGGGGTTGGGCAGTAGGTAACTTTGAGGGTCATTTAGAACCTCTTTGCAATCTTACCCATATGTATTGCTGCATAAGAAGGTCTTCAGGCTCTGTCAGGTGTGACGAATCCTGCAATGTTGTCACTTCTCCCTGAGGGGGAGCCTCTTCCCAGGAGGACAGGTCTTACACTAGGAACCCCAATGACCGCTCTACTGCTCCATGTATGTCTGTGAGACTGAGAGCTGCTCACCTACTGAGACAAGGAAGATTAGGGATGAGCTGACAGGAGCTTCCTTAGTAAGTACTGAGATGAGTAGGAGGAACATAGTTGCAAAGAGTCCTCAGGAGACCTTGAATGAGCATGCTATTTGTTGTTGCCCATTCATTATAAAGGCAAAGAAGGACTTACCAGGTTGTCATTCCCTCTCAGGAGGATCCGTGAGGCTGGAGAGTGTCCAGCATGGAGAAGAAAGGCTGCTGCTGACCGGGACGCATGCGAAGAAGCCGAGGCGTCACTATCTGGACAGTCGAGCATGGGCCAACCAAAGAACTGGAAGAGCAAAAGTCCAGGTGGAAGCAGTAACTTGATTGTGTGGTTGTGGCAAGACACATGCCCGCCCAGAGAGAAAGGCTGCAGAGCTAATGAAGAAGTCATGGAAGCAGCACAAGAATGCGAGAAGCCAAATAAGACATCCGAGGAGCATGCGGCCGATGGAGAAGAAGGTACATATGCTGTCAGAATCAAAAAAGGGACAAAAGAAACCTCAAACCCGGAGTCTGGGACCCAGATATACCCAAGGAGAATAGCTTAAGCCATTGGCATATAATAGTAAGTGGCAGGAGAGTGATCCATGTATATCAGGAACAAAATACAGAGGAAAAAACAGGGGTGGGAATCTGCAATTTGAGGAAAAGATCCTCACTAACCATCTTCTTCGCGGCAGTACCTGGAAAGCGACTGAACCATGTCGGCCCAGACAAAGCCCTAAATACATTTAGCTCTGGGACCCGCACCAACAAGTATATTTATGAGAAAGGGGAAGGGAGACATTTTCCCTGGCATTGTGAACTATGATAAACATCCTGAGAAAGGCCAGGGGAAAGGAATCATTCCCCCTGGCATTGTGAACTGTGAAAAGAAAGTCAAGAAGTGCCAGGGGAAAGTGTGTAGTACACCTTGTTTTGTGAACTGCAAGAACAAAGCAAAGGAGGGTTAGGGGAAGGGAGTCATTGCCCTGGCATTGTGGGATCATGAAATCAAATGAAAAGAAAGTCTGGGGGAAAGGAGTCATTACCCCTGGTGTTGTGAATTGTGAAAAGAAAGTCAAAAAGTGCCAGGGAAAAGTAGGTAGTACACCTTGTTTTGGGAACTGAGAGAACAAAGCCAAGGAAGGTTAGGGAAAGGGAGTCATTGCCCTGGCATTGTGGGATTATGAAAACAAGTGAAAAGAGAGTCCAGGGGAAGGGAGTTATTCCCCCTGACTTGGTGTGGGGATAACACTGAGAACCAGACATCAGGAGAAGGATGTCATTTTCCTGCTAATTGAACTTCCAAGAAGGATCAAACCAGTGTTCCAGGGGAAGGGAGTCATTCCCCTGGAGGAAAACAATACTGAACTTTTAATTTTAATGCAAAGTATTAAAGGATTAGTAATCTTTTTTGTTTTATTTTGTTTGTGAAACATCAAGAACAGGGTAAGGGAGTAATTCCCCCTGGTGAGGAACTTGCAAGCAGAGCTGTGCCATCCAGTCCAGGAGGGAGTCATTTTCCTGTATCAAAAACATTGGTGCAATCTTTAGTTTAGTTTTCAGTGTAAGGGACAGAGATAGGGACATTTGGCAGCAGACAGTGGGCTCTTTTCAGTTGCAACGGCATTCTGATAGACCCATAAGCACTGTTAGTTGAGGCAGGGAAACCATTCATAGATAGAGGGAAGGTAGGTTTTCTCTTTGTTTTAATCTTAAATAAAAAATTCTATAGCAATCCCTATACCACCTGTGTGCCAATCTCCTCCTTCTGCACCTTTACACAGGGCCTAAATCCACTCACTGTAATCTTGGAACATCCCACCATAAAGTGGATAGGGCTATCATAAGTACAATGAGGAGGCACAGATTTCCTTTTGCTGAATAAATCTGCGTAGTCTTGGTACTCTTTGGTAACATGGTGTGACAATAAGACGTCCGGCTACTGGGAAGCAGATTCATTCCACAACAATAGAACTAAGCTCCTCTATGATATGTAATAACCTGCACTCTGTCTCAAAGGACACTATGCGAAGAATCCAGTAAATTACTAAATTATGAAGGGAAAGCAAAGAGGTACCATGAATATATATGCTATCAATCAGATTGATGGTGATGGCCTCTTTATGGCCTTCAGCATACATCATGCTAATACATAATGTATTGAAGGTTATAGGTCCAGAGGAGGGAGGGGCCATCCATAGATAGTCTATACTCTGGACATTCCTACATAAGCCTGGGCATTTGAAGGCATCAGCAAGAGCTTTATCAATATAATTACCCACAACCCTTTAATCATTGTGTGTTATCTTGAATGGGAGGAACATCTTCGTACTGAAGACTAACTGAAAGATAAACGTGGGATATCTCAAGCGGGACTGTACTGGCGAGCACCTGGGAATTTTGGATTGTAGGGGCTATGCCCAGAGTTTCCATAAGGACCAGCCCATGACTTTTCCCACCATTTTGGGCAGGTGCCGGGGGCACTAACAAATTAAATGACCCATCTTCCCACAGTATAAACAGAGGCCAGAGAAGCATCTCAGTTCCCTGTCCATAGTTGCCAGGGTCTAGGATTCACCCTATTTAAAAAGGTTTGCTGAGGCATCTTGTGGTGTGGTTCTACAAGCATCTCATGGTTCAACTCTAGGTACCATCCTAACATTGGGAAAGTCTGGTCTCCTGCAGTCAGCATTCTGTTAGTCTATTTGTAAAACCAAATCCAGGCTGGGGATGAAATAGCCAATGAGGGACCATAGTGGTGCACAAGAAGCCCTCTAGTACTTCTTTTAAGTAGTCCCGAGGACTTTGGTAGAAGATTGAAGACTTCTGGGCTCCAGGGCAGCACTGGAAGCAGCCAACTGACTGAATTGAAATGCATATTGTAGCAATTCTCTGCAGTCCTGGAGGAGGTCCAGTAAATTCCAACCTAACTAAAAGCCTGAGTCTTATAATAGTTACCAAATACCTGTGAATCGGCCACTGTGAGAAAGTCAACAGCATACAGGATTGGGTCATTACTGTCCAGCAAAGAATTGGAGTATTCTGGTGTGACTCCCCAAAATGGGACAATCAAAATGCTGGGAAGGTAGGCACTTGATGACGAGAATGGCCTCATTACAAGTTTGCTGGTATCCCGCCGGTTATTTTGGCAGGATACCGGAAAGCTACCTACCGCTTCTGCCGCCTGATATCCCAGAATTTCCAGGATATTACAGGTGGTGGAATGGGCGGTCATTCCCCATCCCATGGAGTCCCATTGTACTCCATGGAGAGGAATGCTGGTATTTCGTGCACTATAAAACCAGTGTAAGAAACACCCGCAATGGGGGTCTGTTTTACTTCCAGCTCTTGGCTATAAATTAGTGAACCTTCACTGACAAACTTGCAGTTTTGTAGTGCGGGAAAAGTGCTAGTCACGGTTTTACCAGCACTTTTCCTGCACCACAAAACTTGTAATGAGGTCCATGGTTTAATAGTCTGCTTTGGGATACATTATCATCACATTCAGTATTAAGAGCTTTGCGAGAGATGATTTTGTGTTTTTGAGCAGAAGTTCAGATGACATAGGATCCATTAGCGTTGAGGAGCTAGGAGGAAGCATCTGTAGCTCCACTTGACATGCACTTGTATGTCTTCTAGGACCGGAGAGAGAACATAGGAATTTCATTGAAGCAGCACAATTATTCAGATTTTTGACTTTTTTGTGTCTGTCAATTCACAGTAACATCTCCTTTCCTCTTTTTGGGGACTGATGTCAAAGACAAGTTAGGAATTGATTTAGGACAAGCTTCAATATCTGAATTTGTGGGATGTCTCAACCCACTTTTTGCTCTGCTATGCTGCAGCACTGTCCTGATGGTGCCAGAAAAATCAAAATGGCTGCAAAACCCTTGTGCGCGCCAAAACCTCTAAAAATCACGGTTTTCAAAGCACAAAAAGATGGCTGCCCAATCTACCATGCATGTTGTCAGTGGTGGAACAGAGATATTACTCCTGAAACATGTCACTGGGCTCCACAACATGTGAAGATGGAGTACAGAAGGAAAAGCAGTGCTTTGCTAAAGGAAACCCCCAAATCTTGTTTTAAATTCCTTTTTTCTTTGTTGCGGAAACTGCAGAATGCTGGTAGAAAACTCCCTAAAACATCCCAAATTCTTGCTGGGTGTTACAATTCACTTAGTGCAAGAAACAATTGTGAACTTACAATGTCCTGAAAAGCTGAAAGCATCAAGGGATTTCCACAGCAAAAGTGGCCTACCTGTGGATCTGTCAAAATCTGGGTGCAGTACCCTGAGCCACCTGAATGACAGCTCTCAAGGGCCTGCAGGATTAAACTTTAACATGTGTAAACTAAAATCAAATGTTTGCAATCTCAGAGGCCTGTTATTGAGAGTAACCCATCTTGTTATTGTTTTTATTACATGGTTTAAAATCTTCACTAAGTAAGTATTTAGCTTTGATTTGATCCCACAAGTTTGTTGTATACTAAGGGAAAATTCAACAGAATTAACAGTTAAAATAAGCTGGCTAAAGCTACCAAAACCGGAATAACAGCTTTCCTCACAGAGGCAAAGCCTCTCCTTCCAGCTCCCTCCACCAGGAAATCACACCAAAGCGATAATTATAGGGTGGGGGAAGAACCTGGTCTGCAGTGGGGAAGGAAACAATGACAAGCTGCAAAGCAGGAAATACTAGGTGTGAGGACTGTCGTAAATTGACTCTGCCAAGAGCCAACAGGGAGGAGATGCTTCTGGACTGAAGGGAGAGAATAAGAGGCGGACCCAAACAGCCATCTGTGGCTGAACATTCACAAAGAACATTTTTTTAAATACATATAACTTGCCACTTAAAATTGTCAAAAACACAAAAAAAAACAGAATCGTAAATCTAAATTTTGGCTGCACATATCAAGAGGCGGCAAAATCGTGTGATATATTTTGGAAGGAAACGGAAGAAAATGTGATTTTACACCAAATTTATTTCTGCTAGAAGTATGAAACTTTATACACTTATGTCCAGGTTATACGCGCACACTTGTAGAAATTTGCTGATAAATTGGACATTGTGTTCCGGATGAAAAGGGAAAAATTCTGTGAAAAGCAGACACAAGATCCCACAGCTATGAGGTTTGGAGGAGTAGCTGCTGTACGAAATATGTAATCTGTTTATGTGGTTGTATAGAGGTTGCACATGTGTAAATATGTATTGTGTCAAAAGTAGATTTTGTGTTCACGAGGCTAGGGGTGGACTCTGAGCCTTATAAACACACCCCATAAAGGTGACACACTGTTTTTCTCCTCCTATCAAGGCAGAGAGGAGATTCTGACCAATCCCTGTCAAAGGGGCGAGCTTAGGCTAAAACAGCACACACACACCCTTTATCATAGCATAAATAGAGACAGCAGAGGGCAGCTAAACACAGCCAGATTCACCCACTATCTGAATGCTAGCGGAGCACCCTGCTGCAGAACTTTCCATCTTCCTTGCTCCAGACTCCAGAAACTTGGCAAAGCAGAACCCATTGCATAGCTGAACCGTTTTCAGCTAGGCCTCAATTTCTAGAACTAGAACCAACCCCATAAACCCAAGGGGAAGCATCAAAATACAGCCGGGCTATGCTGTACTGCTTGCCTGCTGAAATAATTATCATCAGAACCAAGAGGGGCCGATCCAATCCAGTCCTGTGCCATGCTGTGACCAGAGTGCATTGCAGATCCAGTCCCGTGCCGTGACCAGAGTGCCTTGCAGATCCAATCCGAGGTGCCCAGCTGTCTGTCCCAGAACCAGAATCCCTGACCAGAATCCCTGACCAGAATCCCTGATCAGAATCCTGACGGTTCTGTTTAAAAACATATCTAGTGAGTATCTATAGATAGAACTGTGTCACTAGTTTATGTATCTTGCTTAGTCCAATCTTAAACCCATCCTATCTTATATTCAGAAACAATATTGTTAGGAGTGTTTTTGAATTGTCTAAACACGCTATCCAATCCCTCCTATCTTCCTCCTGTACTAGTATTGCTAAACCTATCTTTGAGCTGCTCTTTTCTCATCGAAGAAGGCGTGTCCCCGGCAGGCAGTCATTCCAATCAAGTGGCTGTGTTCTTGTGGGGATTTGTTTTGTTCATAGTCATCCTCTAGTGTTAGAAATCCAATTTATCATTTTAAAAGCGCATTCCTATTTTCCATTTTTGCCCCATCTCGAAAAAATGACCTCCACTAAAACATCCATAGCTTCCACAGTTTTCATGCTAGAAACAAAATTCCAACTTCTGCTTGTAGCTAACATCCACAGCTATAAATTGCATCTAGAACCGGTTCTCCCGTTATCGCGCAGTGAAAATTTTGCCGTGAATTTCATTTTTGGGAAATCTTGACACGTGTAAAACAGCTTTTGATTGTTCCCCACTTGAATTTTAGCATTTCAAATTGTTTCTTGGTATAGAATCATTGCTTGTGTTTGTGTGCAACCATCCAAAGTGGCTCCCATAAGATGTGATAGCAATTTCAGCAATTTTGACCATATTAGTGTTTTTTCCCAATCCATTCTCCAGATAACTTTAAAAGCCATTCTGACAGCTTGACAGTCAATTCCGTTTTTCTCTTGTGTTTGCTGGGGGAAAGTGGGATTGTTATTTTGTTTGAATTCTGCCATTCCTGAATATATGCTCTCTCCTTCTATCTCTTTACATTGCCTATTGGGGGGTTGAGGGGTGTGCAGGCGGAACTAGTAACCACAGTGCTATCTGTTCTGAACACACACACACAAGTATTATTTCTGTGCTGAATTGTTTTGCTCATTATTACTCCTTGTGTATTAAAGAGATTATTCACTGTTACATCACCCAATTGGAGATTATTGTGTACCCATAAAAAAATAGTGTGATTAAATTGTAAATACATAAACAAATATTTTAACTTTGCAAACCAGCCTGATTCCTGGTTGAGTGTGACCAGGTGGGGGGGGGGGGGAGTTCCAGGAGAGGGGCGGATATGAGTGGTATATCATTCAGAATAAAGAACTTTTAGACAAAAATAAAAGAGGATTTCAGTTGTGCATTACACGCTAGGTGTTGACTTGGGTGTGTGCCAGATTGAAATCACTTACAAATTGCTCAAAATCTCAATTATGGAGCTATTGCGGTCCTCCTTAGATTGTGATACAATTGTTACTTTGCTTGCAATAAGTCTGTTAGTACCAACACAATTTATAGGCTGAACTTTTGCCATGGCTGCATGCTCCAAAATCCCCTGCCGTTGCCACAACACCTTTTCAAGGAATGACGACCTCTTTAGCATAAAATGCAGGAGGTCGTTGTTGGCGATTACAGCTGCTTTGATGTTATCCTATAAGCGCACAAGAGAATGTATTATTAGATTAAGTGCAGGAAGAGATGCAACTCCTAAGCAGGAGGAGTCACTGCCTGAGTCCATACGCTGCAGGGAAGCCAACTGTGAATGCATATGCATTGGGGATTAGGCCCCTGAAAGCTCCAACGAGGGAGAGTCTAATACGGAGCCAGAAAGACCCTTGGCGTTGTACTGCTGACCACTTGCGAGCTGGAGCCCATATTTGAATGCAATACCTCCTCAAAGCGGTCAGTTTGGCTTGAGACTGCCACATTAAGACACAGAGAAATAGAGTGCTGAGAAATTGAGGCTGTAGTTGGAGGATGATGAATTTGAGCATCAGTAACTGCGGAATTGCGGTCAGATTTAGATGTGCACGTGGTATTTTTATAAAATTTCTATTTTCCCTCATTTTACTGTTTTGTTTGATGCCTCTTTCAAATTGATGGAGAGTGACTCTGAAGATGTGCCCTTCACCTGGGGCCAGGGCATAAGTGATTTTAATTCTTCGTACAAACATGAGGAAAGGTGCGTCAGCAAACCTCAAAATTTGCTACTGAGGCACCTTTCTCTCTTAAAGCAAGGGGGCATATCTTTTGGTTTTCCAAACTTACCATTAGCAGCAGTACCATGACTGCTCACCCCTCTGAAACAGCTACAGCTGCACTTCCTTTGCACTTCCGCATGCGCTTTGGCTTTAAAACTCCTACTCCTATGTCAGCAGGTACGTGGCACACCAGAGAACTGTCATGCGAGTCAGAACTGAAGCAAACTGCCAGGCTCCACTCTTGCTACATGTGCACTTCACAGCACCCTTGCACGCACATTTTGCGTGCCGGGCCTGTGAGAAGGTAGACGTCACACCGGATAGCAATCGGCAGAGTCAGCGCAGAAGCAAACATCCAAGATCCAGCTGTAGCTCCAACTGCACTTCACTTGCACTTCCTACTCAATTCTAACCTCAAACGGATACCAATAGTTCTTGCTTTAGAATAGCTTCAGATCAGAAGAAGTTGATCCAATGTCAATACAGAGTAGTGTCGACCTGGGGGTGGGGAGGGGGGTCAAATTATTTCAGGCACCAATGAAAAAGTGGTCCTCATTTGCAAATGACATTTAGTTCTTTTTGTGACAGACTGAGTAGTACCGAAGGTGGAGGTTTTTGATAACATGTGATGCAAACTGGCCCATATGTACCAAACAATGTCCCACTTTCACCAAATCAACTGGCCAAGACTAGCATTTTGTTTTTTTTGGTTCGGGCATTGCCCTATTGCCCTATTGCCCTATAAACCAGACCAAGCTTGATACAGAGAACCCCCTGGTCCCAATAGGGTGATATTATTATCATGTTATTGTGACTTGTACCGCGTACCGCTGACATTTTTCAAGGTCTCCAGGCGCCCCGTTTGTCTTCACAAGTTCGGTGTCAGCCCTGCAGTGGATTGAGGGATTTACTGTGCTACTATGGGATATTATGAGGCAAGCAACACGTAAGCTTGTCTCCTTTTGTGAAATACCAAACCTCATCAACTTGCGTCACCAGTTTGTTCATGAACTCTCATGTCACTTTCCATAACAGCGAAATGCACCCTCGGCCCACTGAGTCACATAGCTCTACGATCACTGGCGTAACAGAGGCCCCTTTTTTCATTCTTTCATTCATTCTGTATGCATAAAGAAATGATTTCTGTAAAGACATTGGCCCTCATTACGACCCTGGCGGAAATCGAAAAACCATGGCGGAAATGCAATACCGCCATCGAATAGCGCTCGGTGTGACTATGACCCGTCACCGTAAAGTACGATGCCATTAGCGACACCGTAGTGAACGCCAACGCTAACTGCACCAAGTACGCGCGCGCGCGCCATGCCAAACCGTAATTAGCACCATGGCGCAAGGGTACGCGAATTCCGACCCTAGCGGACATGTACTTAACGCCATCAAGCACGGCGGAAAGTACCATTCCGCCATGGTGAGAAGTACGGCATCGCGAATCAACCGTAAACGGCCCCACTGAGTGCCTGTACACCGCTCCCTGGCCACATAGTACAACTCCCCGTAGGTGCAACGAAGCCACAATGCAACCAGTGAAATGTACAAGTCACCCATGCATGCCAACGAACAAAAGAATCACAAGAGGGGCCAATGGGAGCTGCAGGGCACAGATGGCACGAATACAGAAGCTATACCAATGGACATGACCCCAGTCTCCCACCAAGAAACGCACGCAAACACAGGCACCTGTGACCAGCAATATTCCGATAATCACATCATTCCACCAATCCACCTGGCTGACCGGCATCTGTTACACAAAACCTAATCCCCCGCCCCTGAGCATGACATCATCCAAACAGTCATATTGGCAGCCCTCACCCCTGACCTCACTGGGCTTCGTAGGCAAACGCGCCCAGCACAGTACCACGCAACTATACTCCGAAGCTGGAACCCAATGCAGATCTCCTCACAATACATCGCTCCCCAAATAGGAATATGCCACATCACTTGCAAAGAAGAACGCTACACGGCCCATATCAGAATAGAAATTTAATGCACAACAAATTCACCAAGCCCATACAGCCATTAGGCCATGAACTCCAAAACACATTTCACCATTGTGGGCTGCATCCGCAATAAATGACCAGCTACTTCTTGTGTGACGCCCTGTTCCTTCATGGTACACAGGGGCTACATTCTCGTACGAAAAGGCAACATGGAAGCGCCTAGAACCGCAGGGCCGTCCCAATAGGGAGGCACTAGTCCAGCTGAAAGGCCGAAATGTTGCTCCGAGCCACTAGTACTGCGTAAGGGCATGTGGCCCATTGGCGATCGTCCCATAAGATCGTAATGCTGCTCCACTGATTAACACGAAGCAGCAGGTGTCGGGAGTAAAACCCATCTGCAGGAGTGGCATACAGATGGCAGTGGCAAAAGGGGAGGAGATACCTGTCAACCAAAAGAAAAGAAAAAGAAAAGAATGGCCATCAGAACTACATTCGAACAACTCACTTCAATGATCACACTAGATCCACAGCCATATGCATGCTAGCCCACTCCAAAGGATCATCACCACCCCAAAACCACTTGCGACTCATAACTATCCATATCGAGGTGAAAACACTATCACAAACGAGTGTACCTGTGCATGCGTCTGTGAAAACAGAATCCATCAGATGGGATTGGTAACGTGCATGGACACAAGTGTCTGAAGGCGCGTCGAGACAGGGAGGGCTCAACAAGGCCAGATAGACGATGGTCCCACTATGGCAGCCCTGCATCACATAGCGCAGGGGAGGCGGACAGATTCCAAGAAGCCATGTACATGGCAAACACCGTATCAAATCATCTGCCCATGCATCCATTCATCATTCCCTCATCCCGTAATGATAACGCCTGTTTCCATACTCACATAACATGTGAGAATTCCATTGAGTCTGTGCGTTATGCAGCCTGCAAAATCCACTGTGCCCCAGCCCGTAATTCCAGTGTTGTGAAGTAACATGTATTTGGGAACGTCCGGCCTCATCATCCACTTCGCTATTGCGCATCCCAAACTATTCATATCAATCATTGCATCCTCGCAATGGCCCCTGTCCCAAGGACACTGAACAATAGAACGTTATATTTGCAGTCAGACCTGTGGGCATCTCCTCGCCGCTAGCTGAAGACCGAAAGCGCCGCCCTTCGAATTCCTCATTTGCAACATCACGTCGAAAAGGCATCTGTGGCCGCTTGAAATCACAAATTAATCCATCTAGTGCGGCTGTGTGTGAAAATGGCAACTGCCTTCACTCACAAATGGGACGCCCCGCCCGTCGGTGTACCTCGGTACAGTGATGCATGAGGGTCCACCGTTACTCGAGTACTACGTTCCACTGACCCTTCAAAAGTCTGTTCGCGACTGCAAAGAATGCATGTGAAACAATGGGACCATAGCCGAATGAACATATCAACCAATGTTACACGGCCATCGGGTACTAATACATGATTGTAATAGCAAGATGCCATTCCTCGAATTGCAGCGTTGTGTGCGGGACGTGCTCGCCCAAAGGGGAGAGCAGCTTGCACAGGTGGAATGAATCACCACAGGTGGAGGCCATACAGCCTGAAAACACATAAATTGCACGCCCAGTCCCCTCCCACAACCACTCCGAAATGCTACCGGCAGGACTCGCGATGTTGGCCCTGGGGGACCTGATAGCACTGCAAGTACTCCAACTCCAAGAAGAAGACGAACACCAACTACAACCGGCCGCACGGAGGAGACGCAGGAGGAGGAGGAGGGCAAGGCAGGGCCAGCAAGGGCTGCCAGCACAGCCACTACCACCACGCAGGCAGCCCGCAATCCCACGCCTCCGAGCACATCCGTTCAACCTCACTGATGAGCAGATCCACACCCTCTACCGTTTGGACCGGGACACCATAGCCGCCATTGTGGACATGACACAGGCTGACCTTGTCAGCATGATAGATAGCCCAACCGCCATCCCACCCCTACTGAAGGTGGTGTCTGTACTCCACTTCCTGGCCACAGGCACCTACCAGCACACAGTCGGACAGTTGCATGGCATTTCTCAGCCACTGTTCTCACGGACACTATTGCAAGTGCTCGATGCCCTCCTGCAGCACGCAGACGACTACATCTCTCTACCACGCTCGGAGCAGGAAATAACCAACACAAAAGTGGGATTCCATGCACTTGGCGGCATACCGGGTTGCATTGGTGCCATCGACTGCACCCATGTGGAATTGGTCGTCCCACATGCCATGGAGGCCCAGTACCGCAACCGAAAACAATTTCATTCACTGAATGTACAAATGGTGTGTGACTCCAACAGGATCATTACACATTGTTGTGCCCGATTCCCTGGATCAACCCATGATTCTATGGTCTTGAGGAACTCTACAATACCACGCTACATGGAGCGACACGCAGGGAACAGATCCTGGCTACTCGGTGAGTCTCATTTCATGCATGATGATGTGGGGTATGTGATGCGGCAATGACCTGGCAGGAAGGGGGGGGGTGCGTACGTAGCAATGGCATTCCACATAATTCGTTTATCGTCCACATACAGGTGATGCCGGATATCCACTGAAGAGATGGCTCCTCACACCAGTCCGGAACCCACGGGACCAGCATGAGGAGGACTACAACCATGCCCACTCACGTACCCGTGTAGTCATTGAACAGGCATTCGGCCTACTGAAGACTCGTTTCCGGTGCCTCAGCAGGTCTGGCGGGGCACTCCTGTACCGCCATGAGAAGGTTGCAAAGATGGTGATGGCATGTGTCATGCTCCACAACATGTGCGTACGTAGAAATGTGCCCATGCCCCCTGACGCAGAACTGCAAGCACCTGAAGATGGTCATGATGAGGGTGGGGATGTGGCAGCACCTCAAGGAGTCTGCGAGGCACAGGAGGGCCGTGAAATTCGTCAGCATCTCATAGATGCATGCTTCTAGCACTCACGCCTGGTGGCTGATACATGGACACGGGACTCGTGGCACTGTGTGTGTCTGGTACATGCACAATATGGACTGTACGCCTATGATGGCCTAGTACACAAAGATCATTGTCCACACATCTCATTGTTTGATCGTGCATTGTTTATGGCATATGTGATATCATGTGGAACACCCTATCGACCCGCCACCCAAGTGAGCCCAACACACCCCCTCCACCCTCCCACCTCCCCCCCGAACACCAGTGTCCAAAGATGCTCATTGTCAGTGGGCAGTCGCTATTGCAAGCCCCCTCTGCGGGTATCAGATCTACGTTGGGGGCTGCCCTGGACGGAACTTGCAACGGATGATGTCTCTGCCTGCTCACGTCCATGCATGTCCCTAAGGGTTTGTGAGAGCTCAGTGAGCACACGGTGCACTGCGGCAAGTTCGGCACATACGTCTTTGGACGTCGCATGCAGTTCCCCCCTCAGGCTCTCGGTGCTTCTCTCCATTTGGACTCTCAGGCTCTCGGTGCTACTCTCCATTTGGACTCTCAGGCTCTCGGTGCTACTCTCCATTTGGACTCTCAGGCTCTCGGTGCTACTCTCCATTTGTGCCCTAAGTGTCTCAGTTGATGTTTCTATGTCTGCCTTGGTGCCCCCACATCCATCGGCATGGTCCTTGAGGAGCGTGGCCAGTTGCTGCTGTTGCACGATTAACTGGTCGAGGGACTGTTGCCTCTGCTGGGCCATGGCCATTTGCGGTGGTGTCACAGAGGGGCTGTTCGCCTCATGTTGCCCTGCCACAGGGCTTGTGGGGGATGGCCAGTCGTCGTCTTGTGGGTGCCCCTGCGTGGTATCCTCATGGTGTACGGGATGGAACAGACAGGGGGATTGGGACAGGTCATGGATGGATCTGACTTCGACATCCCCGTCTTCTGTGTCGGAGCATGCTGCCATTAATGGGGTGTCACCTATGGTGCTGCTGCCACCAGAGGCAGTACCTTCTGTGGCATCCATTGGGGGGACCTGTGGTGGTGCTGTTGTGGGCATGCTGGCTGCTGGGGTGCCTGTTGATGTTCCCTCCTGTGTGCTGCCACTTGATATGTGCTGCTGCCGTGTCTTGATGCGTGCAGCTGAGGTGGAGGGTCTTTGGCCATCGGTCTTGGCCCTCTTTGCAGGTGTGCTGGTAGGGGTGTCCTGGAGCTCGTCGTTTGGATCGGACCCTGTGGTGGAGTAAAGGAGGGCGAGCGTTATTAATGGGTCTGTGGGAATTGGAATGGCAATGTATCACATGCATTGGGGTGGTACCTGAGGGTGATTTGGGTCGGGGCCTTGGAGGTGCTTTCATTTGTGTGTGGAGTGAGGGTGCAGTTGTTTGGCAGCCTGCAGTTAGGGTGTGCCTGCTGCACGTGTAGTGGGTGTTTTTGGGGTTTTTACTTATTTATGTATTTATTGTGTGTTTTAAAGTGCGCTATCAGGCCAATGTGTGTGGACTTTCTCCTGGCCATGTGTTGCTGTTGCGCTATGTGGACACATGTGAGTCACATGATTGGACATTGTGGATTTGGCATGGTTTTATTTGGGCCACCTACCTGATTCTCCGGATGTCTGCACTCCTTTCTCCATCCCTCCGACTCCCTCTATGCTCTCCATTCCAATGGTGGAGGCACAGATTTCTTCCCAGGGGGTCAACTTGATGGGTGATTCCGACCCTCCCCCGGTGGCTGTGGCAATGTTGCGGTTGGCAGAAAGTATGCTACGGACGCGTATCCGCAGGTCGTCCCACCGCTTCCTGCATTGCTGTGGGTTGCGGGGTGCGGTCCCCACCGCACTTACCCGCTGTGCCACCAGGGCCCATATGGCCTTCTTGTTCGCAAGTGCCGTCCTGGTCATTTGCGTGGAGAAGACGGCGGCGGCATTCTCCTGGAGGGTCTCTGTGAGTACGGTGAGTTCCTCACGGGAGAAGTGGACCTGCCGCTTGCGGTCGCACGCTTTCTTCGCTACTTTTCCCATTTTTCTTGGTTTCACTAGGGTGGATGACGGGTTGGGATGTGTCTCAGGGTGGTGTTTTTAGTGGTTGTGTGTATTTTGTGGTTTTATAGGTGTACGGGGTGTTGTTTCCCGTTCCGGGCCCATGTTTTTACTTCCGTTTCCGTATATTTACGGTCGCCGTACTTTCCGGTTGGCGCTCACTGCGGTGTCCGCTAAGATGGGTGGCGGTATTGCACCTAGGGCGCCGTACGGCGGCGGTGTGGGCCGTTTTGGGGTCATTTCCGCCATCGCGGACTTTGCACTTCCGCCATGGCGTGGTGCTCGTGCCCGATGGGTCGGAATGGGCCGCACTTTGCTCCATCGTGCAATGGCGGAAACGCTATTTACGCTGTGGCGGTCCGGTCAGTCACTTTCCGCAAGGGTCGTAATGAGGGCCCTTGTTTCTTTTTGAAGTCACTCTGACTTCATTAAAACATTATTTCTATTAAGGACCGAACCATAATGCAAATAATTTCGTTATGAAGGCAGATTGACTTAAAAAAGACACAATTTCTTTTTGAAGTAATAGGGCTCCCCTCAACCCCATGATGTGTGTGCGTGTGAGTGTATGGTGAAACGGTGCACACTTAAATGTATAGTTGGCTGCCTGTGTGAGTGTATGGTGAAATGGTTCAAACAAATGTATGGCTGGCTGGGTGTGCATGTACGGTGAAAGGGTGCCCATTTAAATGTATGTGTGGTTGCCTGGGTGTGCCTGTATGGTGAAAGGGAATTCACAAGGGGGGTCTTGGGAGTCCCTCTGCCAGACATTAGTCCTGGTTACGAGAGACTTACCCAGAGTCTTTAGCTCACTATCTTTCACAAAGAAGAAATATCCCAAACATATCAGTCTTTGTCCTGCCCTGGGGCAGTCCAGCACCGAAATGCTAGGCAATTCTCCTCTGAACAAGAGTACCAACAGCATCCGCAGACACGTGTTTCGGTCTGGTTGGACCTCATCAGTGGGGAGGAGCTGTGCCTCTCTAAGAATAGTGAGCAAGGGGTCCACCTCTGGATTCCCCTAGTAACTTAGGGTGAGACCCAAAGCAATGCAAATTCACAGGGGGGTTCTGGGAGTCCCTCTGCCAGACATTAGTCCTGGTTAGGAGGGACTTGCCCAGAGTCTTTAGCTTACTATCTTTCACAAAGAAGAAATATCCCAAACATATCAGTCTTTGTCCTGCCCAATCCTGAATCGGAGGATAGAATGTCAGGAATGAGCGACAGAGCAGGGGAGGCTGAGGGGAGCCTGATGGAAAGCTGAGTCATCTGCATAACACTAAAAGTTAGAGGAGAAGGTAGAGATCAGGTGGGCCAAAGGGGCCAAGTAGAGGTTGAAAAACCAGGGTGAGAGGATAGAGCCCTGGGGAACACCACAGGTAGAGAGAGATGGCGGAGAGATGGGGACCAAGTTGGACCTGGGAGGGGAGGGGCTGTCCAAGAGGAAGGAGGTCAGTCACTTCAGGGCGTGATCCGTGATGCCCATGTTCTCACAGAGTCGATTGATCAGGATGGCGTGGTTGACCGTGTCGAAAGCACAGGAAAAAGGAGGACAAGAACAGAAGGAATGCTGGAATCAAGGTTATAGAGCAGATCTTCACAGGTGTTCAGGAGAGCAGTTTTGTGCTTCTGGTAGCTCTGAAGCCAGACTGATGGTCATGGAGACAACCAACAGATTCAGTGTGGAGAGTAAGCTGGGAGATTGCAAGCTTTTCCAAGAGTTTGCCCAGGAAAGGGGTAATGGAGATTGGGTGTTAGTTAGCCTGGCAGGTAGGATCGGCAGATGGCATCTTGAAGAGTGGGTGCACAAGGGAGTGCTTATGAGGAGAGGGGAACGTTCCAGTGGTGAAAGAGTAATTACAGAAATCGGCCAAGGCTGGAGCAAGGGTGTCAATATGGTCCTTGATGGTTCTGGAGGAGCAGGGGAGCATAAGTTTGTACAACACTTTCATAGATCAGTCTTGTCTAGAAATCCTGTCAAGTGTTGTCAGAGAGAAAGAGGAAAAGGGAGGAGGAGAGGTAGAGATGACGAAAGGGGTCCGAGAAAGGAAGAATGAGAGGAAGAGGAGATAGAGGACAGGATGCCCTGATATTTAGCAGAGAAGTGAGAGGCCAGAACTGTACAGAGGGTCTGGGAGGGACCTGTAGAGGTAGAAACCTCAACAGGATTGGCCAGTTCCTTGCAGATTTTAAAGCATTTGGTCATGTTGTTAGAGGCCACAGAGATGCAGGCTTTAATGTGTGCTCTCTTCTTGATGAGTGTTATTGCTTCGACAGGCATTTTGGTGCAACCAATCTAGGTATGTCTAAATGTGGTCTGGCATGCTTTACTGTAATGTTATTACGCGTCTACACTGGTCTACATTGTGCAGCCAGTAGGGCATGTTTTCATTGTGGCATGGCATTTTTAATAGCTAAGTATTAATGTTCCAGCATTAATGTTCCTGTGCGCTGTTGGTGACTTACATGTATTGAATTGGTGTTACCCTGCAAAACAATTGTAAACACTGTGGCTTTATAGCCAATTTTTCACAGAAAATGTGTTGTATATGGCATTAAAACACATATTTATATCTTTCTCCTAGGGCAGAGCATGGCGTAGCCCTTCAGCAGCACGTTTATGTGTATTGTGCAATCGTGATCATCTAGGCTGGCACAGAGTGTGGCGCTATCCATAATTTGTTGCTGAGTTGGGGGGGCTTCAGTATGGCTCGCAGGGGGCCCCCAACATTTTGTGTCACGCCACTGTCTACGAGGTCCCATCGTAGCGTTTCATCTACCCCTCAGGCGATTGTATTCCGTCAGCCAGCTCTTTCCCCCAGCCCACTTTAGAAATGCATGCAAACCATGAAGCAATCACATCACTTTCCAGACTGTGAAGTAAACATTTAGACAAGTTACCTTCAAAAGGTTGAAAAGTCGTTGATTAGATTCGGTCCATCCTTAAACAATAGTGAAACAGCATTTTAGTAAGCCTACGTCATTGAAGGGTGCAAATCTCATCAATTTCAAATTGATGATCCACAGTAGAAACAGATGTGAAAAGAAAACGTAACTGTTGACATCTGTTTATATATCAGTTCATTTCATGTATATTTGCACCTATTCGTGGAAACCAAAAGTACTAAATGCATCACATTAGAGTTAACGTGGCATCCTCAATTCATAATGTGCGCCATGCTTAAACACTCCCTGATGTATGTAGAAACCATATTAGCTACCCTACTGGCAACCCTATAACAATGGCACCTTGTCAATTACAATTGACACAGCTTTCAACTCTTCTAGGTCATTTGCAATTGACCACAGAGTCACATTTTCTGTAATTTCTAGAAAATGTAAATTAATTAGTAATCAGTGCTCAGTGACTGAATATATACTATACAAAGAGACTGTTGTGACACTAGAAATTGCATGAATCTTACTGAATATAGAATATCCAACCAATCAAGCTGACTTAAGCACTTGCCTCAGACATGGAGCAAGTCTGTAGTTCGAAATTTTGAATCGCAGCAGAGCCGACACATCCGTTCACCCTTGCCAATTCGCTAAAGATAGTACTATTAAATTGAATATTAAGAACACCTATTATTCAGTGCTTAGAATCTAGAATAATTAGCCCTAATGTGTTATATGTAAAAAGTGTTAATATTATTATTATTATTATTATTATTATTATTATTATTATTATTATTATTATTATTATTATTATTATTATTATTATCATAGTTCCATTCAAAAATGCATTTCCTCTTAATCATCAGTAGCAAAAACAGACTATTTTGGGACAAAAAGGTTCCAAAGTAAAAACATTTGCTATCAGTGTTTTGGGGGTGGGATTTCGTTGACCAGGATTTAAACGAATCCTTTAACGTCAAATTGTCTTTCTGAATTGGGAACTCCTTCCTTCTCCTCACAGGTTTCAAATCCTAACATTGCCTCCTTTCTCCTTTAATACCTGGCAAATCTTTCCAGTGTAATATTTCAAGTTCTAACTCAAGATCATTATTGGAGAAAAAAAACACATTGTTTTGTCCAATACTTTGCACCACTCGTTGGTACTAGGTCATTAGTACCAACATGTTGTTGGTATGGTGTTATCTGTCAGTTATCATTGGGTGTTTTCACCAGAACCATAATTCCAGCTGTTGACAGGTATGCAACATGCACTTCAGGGCAAACATATGTGGATTATTCAGATTAGAGGATGTAACAGATGTATCACATAGATTGGTTTATTTCGATATTGTTTATAGGATCCGCCCTGATAATGGACACTGTGTCCACAATGCATTGGCCATAGATTCTGCCACTCTAACGACGGTGTACAGAGCAACAGCAATAAAAATGCTGTTTAAGAAACAAAATACACCCAGGCTATGTATATGTTGTTAGCATATTGAACTGCAGTAGTATTTACTACAAATGTGTCTCCAACACTGGTGGCGTTCCACCAGTAATTATAGATATATTACACAGCCTGCGGTAGCGGCCGTGTAGTTATGGTTAAGCTGCTCAACTCATACGAAGAGCACTTTATGGGCAGTTTATAGCTTCGCTCCACCCTGGACGAATTCTCACCAAACTTTGCAAAATAAAGTATATGGCCCGCTCTGAATTTTATTGGAAGTTTGGTGAGGTTTCGTCAAAGGGGGGCAAAGTTATAGGGGGGGTCCCAGAAAATTGCTTTTTTTCCATAGACGCAATGGAAATAAAATGTGCTCATGCCTACAGCCCAAACCGCTGGATGGATTTTCACCATATTTGCGGCAGGAGCGGTGGGTTGGTCCCGAATGTGTGCTTTTGTAAATTTGGTGTAAATCCATCCAGTAGTTTTCAAAACAAGCAAAAAGTAGGTAAAAAACAATTAGTGATATCTGGATTCGGTCCGCGGATTCACTTCCCTGTTCAGACGCTCCCACTCTTTGGATGGTGAAAAGCGTGAAGTGCGTCAGATTTTTGGAAACGGCCGCCATGTTGGATTGGCGGTCAGCCCCGTGTGTCCGCGAACATCGCAGTAAAAACATATTAAAAAAAAACATTGCACTTGTCAAACTTATCAAATAATGTCTTGGGAGGTGAGGGGTGATGAGGATGGGATGGGATATGGCTGTAAGAAGCCAAAAACATTTTGTTTTTCACCCTCGAAGTCCGCATACAGTCCTGTGATGTTCACAAACACTTCAGATGTTTGGCGACATCTATGCCTATTTCTGCAGTACAGGTTTGGTGAAAAGCAGGTTTGGATGGCTTATAACTTTGGCGCCACTCATTGAAACTGCATGAAGTTTTGGAATATTATTCTAGACCTGTTTCTGAATGGTTTTGAAAAGTGCGGTGCTGTTTTGTCAAGAAGGATCAAAATTAGAGGGGGGTTCCCAAAATATTGTAAAGGTGTATAAGTGTGGTGCTATTTGATGAATCTGCACACAAGTTAGCAAAACGATTATATACCTAGCTATGAATGTTGTTTTAAAGTGTGGTGGGATTCTGTCAAAGGGGGAAATATTAGAGGGGGGCTCAAAAGGCTTATAAATGTGGTGCCATTTGACGAATCTGCACAAAAGTTTGCAAAAAAGATTTTAGATCTAGATATACAGGTTTTTGTAAAGTTTAGTGGGATTTTGTCAAGAGGGGGCTAAATGAAAGAGGGGTCTCAACATTTTTAGATGGCTTGTAACTTTGTTGTCATTTGACGAATGTGGACAAAAGTTTTCAGAAAGATTATAGTCCCAACCTTGAATGTTTGTGAAAAGTCTGAATGGATTTTGTCAAGTGGGGGCTAAGTTATATGACTATTGTATGTACATACATTTTGACACTTTTGAAAAAATAAAACATGGGCGGATGTCTGGCAAAATCGTATAAGGAGGATTGGCAAGGATCTTAAAGCATGGTTTTGCAAATGTGCCCATGTTTTATTTTTTGACAAGTGTCATAATGTAGGTACACATAATAGTGATATACTTTTGGTGACTGAGGTGTAGCCTGTGGCCATGGGCAGTGGCCAGATTGTCTGGGTCATGGCATAAGGTCATGACCACCAGGGACGACAAATGGGGTTAAGGTGGCCATGTCCACCTGGGACCGGCTATGTGGTAAAGTTATTCAAAAGTGGCATAGGTGTGAAAGGGAAATAAAATGTGCTTTTGGTAATATGGTCACACCATTCTCTTGTCACTTTCTGCAGGCTGCCATGGAAAGGGAACAGGCGCTCTGTACGGAGCTCCGTCTTCCGTTTCCATGGTCGCCGTCTTTGAAAATCCTTCTTTTTTTAGGAGCCGGGATCCCGCTTTGGGAACCCAGCATGCTAATGGCCTTCATCCCACATTGCAGGGGCTGGAACGGGGGATAACAGTCCGGGACCTCATTATCCACCCTCGCTTCGCTTGGGATGCCAGGCTGTTATCCCCCGTTCCAGTTCCTGGAACAGGGGATGAACGCCACATTATTCCCATTAGCATAACACAAAATGCTAATGGAAATGTTAGAACATCTTATTGAGGCTATGTACTTTACTGAGAAATGTAAAGTAGATGGAGTCTATAAGATTTTTTTTAGTTCTATTTTTTAACTGACAGGTAGTTCCTAAAGGAACCTTTTTTTCTTGTTTTTGTATGTCTTTTGTATGCAGGAGAGGTTAGAATGTAAGGTGGGGAGCAAAATGAGGGAAGAGTCACCAAGCACTAATATGGAGGCCAGGTGGACAGGGGTATTTACACCTTCAAAAGCACTTCAAAATTGCTTCCCCCTGCCGAGTGGGGTGTTGCAATATATGCAGAGGACTGTTGTCTTCGAAAGATATGGATCAACAGCCTCCTGTATTGCTTATAGGGTAGCTGGTTGGATTTTGTGTCCCACAGATATTGGTTGAGGAAGATGAGGTGGATGAAGACAGCCTACTACTTGCTAAGAAAGGAACAACCTTTCTGAGAGCATTGCAGTGGTTGGATTTGGCGTGGCGGCGCATGGAGGTTGTCCCGTATGAGTACTGTCCAGGTACTCTGCGAATGATTACAAGTTGCACTAAGTGCATTTCACTTTGGTATCTTTAGCCTTCGGTACCTTCCCAACAGTGGTAAAGAACTGCAACACCCATGATTCTCTCTGAGTGTAAGAGGTAGGCACTTCCTCTACCTCATCTTCTTGGTCCTCTTCATTGTCTTTAGAAGTACTGCACTTTTTTTGTTGTGTAAGTGATGTCATCTTTGATTTCCTGGGTGTCAGTTTTAGCAGTGCGGGGTGGTGACGTGAGTTATGGTTGCATAGCTTACCATAACTGCCGAATTTTTGAGGTTTTTCAGTTTTATTGAAACCATAACGTCCCTTTAACAAAGTGTTTTCATTGAATAAATATATATATAGATATTTTCTGAATAGTGCCCTTCAGGTCTTGGCACACACCAAATACAGTTGGTATAACTATTGTCATTAATTGGTGGTGTTCGCTAAAGCATTTTTTAAGGTTCAGTTCTCATTAAAATATACTACGACATGGAAAGTACCATGGGAGTTCGGTGACTAAATAGCAAGGCTGAAAATCACAGAACTCCAGGGTGACTTAGAGCAACCGTATAACGCACAGTACGTGGTGTTTAATTCCTCCTATTATGGGGTCACAGCCATATCTCCTTCATTACGTGTTCTCTAAGTCCTTCTGATACAAGAGTCATTCGAGTTGTGTTAAGTACAAACTAATATGTTAGGCCTTGTAATGAAATGCATTTAACTCCTGAATTTCCGTTACGTTTCATTGTAGGCTCTGCCAAGTTCTGGATAGTTTTTCAATTTAAAATAAGTAATAAAATAAATTCAAATATCTGCTCTCCTAAATTAAACTCCAGCAGTGTACTAAGTAAACACAGTAACACTGATGTAGCCTCACCTGCTTATGACTTTAAATTGTTACGGGAGGTAAGTTCAGTAGAAAGGAACCTGAAAAGCTAGTCATAACTTTAATTAAGTGATTCAGTGCTCTGGGCTGGCTCTGTGAATTCACAGCCCAGTGCAAAACAGTTACTATAATGCTATGATTCATTCATTAAAAAAAAAGTTTAAAAGAGAGATATCACAAATCTATTTATGTATTTATCTATAATGCATGAACAATGAACATAGTTTCGAGGAGCAGTGGGGTGTTGTAAAACAATGGGTTAGTAGGCACACTGGTGAAGGGGCAAATGTAACAGCAGAGATGTGTTACTTACAAGTTAATGAGGACATACCCTGCAGCACCTGACTACTCTAAAGCACAAAAACAAATCTAATTATTCTTAATCCTGAACAATGTGTACTCTTTATGCATGTTCTACAAACTCGAACGACGTTTCAAAAGATTCTGTTTTCTCCTACTTCAATTAAAGGGGGACGTCGTCTTACTTTTGATAGGCCCGGCTTTAATCATGAGGAGAGTCCTCGAACGAGTGTGACATGCTTTTAGCTAACATCCGCATGTGGGACTTAAACTGATTTACTGTTGCCACGATGAAAGACACAGGAGGTTACTACCCGGCATATCATACAATCATGACTTTTATGCTCTTGGTTTTAATGGAAAAACAATGTTTTTGCAATAAAATCATGAGTCTAGTCCAAAATGGCGTATTTTACAAACATACCTCTTTCCATGGTACTAGACAACCATATACTATGCATAGAAAAACAGAAAAGTAAGCTGCGCCACTCAGAGCGGTCTACATTTGCATCTAAATCTCCATCTGCCACTGTGACTGGGGCCTGTCCCCTTCAGGGTCATACATGGGCCAGACCACCCTTATCAGTCCCTCCTGCATCCCTTCTCAGCACTTACCCTTGGGCCCCTTTTCCCAGAATAGCCAAGCTGGTCCTCCCTGTCCACCACACTCTTCCTCCTCTTCCCTGGCACTTGCCACCCTGACCCGCCCAGCACTTGCCAGGCACCCCACCCGTGGGGGTACCTGTAAGTGACTTCAATCCAGCAATCCAACTAAGTCAATGCTTAGGATGGGATGCCCAATGGAACCCCTTATTTATATATTTTTATGTCAAAGTTCTTTAAATCTCGATGATGAACCCTTATATAACGCCCTCTCTTGGAACCCCCCTGACCTCACTGAGCCAAGAAATAGGTTTTTTGCAAATTAAAAGATGTATTTGAAGAATTAAACAATATATATTTCACACTTTTATGAACAAAATAATATTTGAATAGCACACTTATTATGAATATGGACGGTAATCAACAATGGGTAATATTACAAAATTAGCAATCTCTTTAATCACTTAGGAGTATGAATATGTGATTCAAGGAAATGCAATAATGGGAAAGAATGCAACACAGAAATAGACTTGATATGATTTCAATCAAAAGATAATATGGTCACTTTTTCCCCTGTGACTACTCACTCCCCCCCTATGCAATATGAAGAGATGGATTGAGGGCACACAGGTTTCAGGAAGACAATCAAGAATGCAGTTCAATTCCAGTTCTCCCAGCAAGCCTAGAGAAACAGGTATGATTTTAAAACAGGCAAACATACTTTTGAATGTGATTGCAGTGAAAGTGAAAATATGCTAAATTGATTTTTAATTCACTAAAGGAGATTCACGATAAGTGATAGTTACTTTGGATTGGTTCAGGTCAACACTAGCAATGATTATCAAATTGAAAACGAAATTCAGCATTTGCAAACAAGAAACAGCTATTTTACAAGTGGTGAAGTGGAGCTAAATTGCATTTTGCGGCCATTGTTTTGCGTGCGTAAATCGTGATTATGGAAAAACTATTATGAATTGGAATGTCCTTTTGGGTTTAGGATCTTAGCTTTAAAATGACAGTTAAATTTCGCTTCTAGGGCGTGTGGTTCGAAAGTTACAGAGGTTTTTGCGAAGGTAGATTTTCAGAAATAAAGTCAAGACTTCCAAATGACAGATTGCGCGTTACAGATTTGGAATCAACAGGATGGACACAAGATTCTATAAGGCAGTTCTGAACAGGTTGCAATGGATGGAAGAGGATTACTTTAAACTTAGAGCTTGGTTATGGACAGTTCTAGACTAGATACTCACTCCTAGCTTTGGAATGGAATGGGCCTCGTCAAAGATCTGGTCAAGGGGTTTGGCTTCACTCTCGCCACGGGGCAGGTCTCAGGCCCTCTGGGTTCTGCGTTCAGCACTGCACGGTTGTCTGCGGCCTCTTGAACTGGATCTGATGGGTCTTGGATTACAGCACTGCTTTCTGGGTCTGGACCTCGGTTCTAGCGCAGGGTTCTTAGCTAGAAACAGACAGCTCAGCCCGGCTGTTGAGTGTGAGAATCAGGTTTGCAAAAGATTCTGAAGCCTGATGAAAAGGATTCAGCTTTTGGTTTAGGCCTCTCTGCTTCAAGGCTCTAGAGTTTGGGCTCTAGTGTTCTGGTCTCTGGATCTATATCTGGAGTCTGAGGTCTGTCTGGATATTGTCTGGATCTGGTCTGGCAGAGTGCTTCGCAGGAATCGGTGAGTAATGGAAAAAGACTGTCCCTTATCTGTCCTAAGCAGTCTCTATTTATGGGTTTCCAAAGTGGGTGGGTAGGCTGATTCTCTATGCCCAACCCTCTAAGTATTTGATAGGTTAGAGGATTTCCTATCCCCTGACTGGAGAAAGGATCAGCGTGTCATGAGGTGTCATCATGATGCTGCCATTTAAAATCTAGGGAAGAAACTCCCCTTTGCTTTTACTTAGAAAATCAATTTTTCATAACAAACATATTTCCAAGGTGCACAACTTGTTCATAATCCATATACACATCACAGCTTACTTAAGGTACATTCTTGTCCAACTCTGATCTTCCTAAGAGCTTTAGTACAGAAATGACAACTTATTCACTCTTTTGGTGGGTTTCCCAATATTGGTTTTGCACCAAATTTTACACATGCATGCAGATCCTCTCTGGGCATATTACTTTAGGTTTTTATGTTCATAGCAACAACACTGCAGCTGCAATATTAATAATTCCAGGGTTTAGTCTCAGACCATCACACGGCGTCCAACTTAGTCTTAAATTGTGAGTGAATTTTTCATTTTAACCGTCTCAACATTTTATATTTTTGCCAGCTTGATACACTTTGTTATAAGCAATTTTATAAAAACATATATTTGCTGGGCTACCTGAATCCACAATGGTGTGTCCCCGCCCCCAGATCTGGCTTGACTCAGAGGTCACATGTCCTGTCTCTCTCAGAGCAGTTGTTGACCAGTCACATCTAAATCAGCATATCCATATTCATCCCAAAGCCCCCATTGTCTTCACTGAGAGCAACATGCCAGGGTGTCTTGGCTGTTCCTGTTTACACCAGTCTGTCAATCTCTTGGCCAAGGGCAGAAGGAAGCTTCTTTTGTCCAGGGAAAAGGTGTGGAATCTGTTTGATCCCAGAGTGGGAAACTTTTTAACTCTGCAACCAATGTCTACAATTTGTCTTTTCTTACAGTATAACCCACATTTTTAATACATACATTAAAGAATTGCTTCCTTCAAGTCATTTCAGAATATAGTTTTACATTGTCTCTACCCCTGAGCAAGTCTTTCTTTGGCATAGTTTGGGTTCAGTTGTTCAATTTTACAAAGAATTGGTTTTAAAACGCCGGCTTCTGGTAGTGGTGAGTACCGGTATTGCACCCATTTTGACAGCTTTCTTCCAGCAAGCAATCCTCAAAAATATACTTTATCCAGATATAGATACACTTCTGTGGACCTTATATTTATGTAGATTCTTGCGGGAGAATGATGTTGACCACCCAACAAGGAGATTGGATTTTGTTAGGTGGTTTTGTGAGCCATGATTTTAGCAATTTTTGACAATCAAGAAACGTATTCCCAAACAGCTCTGCATTTCTTTTGGCAATCAGCATTGCTATTTCCAAGTGATTTCAGGCTACTTTGTGGGTAGCCCAATGGTGGTTTTTGGCCGGTGATCTCCTGTGCTCACTAAGATAGGCAAAAGTGGATGGCGGCCTATCTTTCAGATTGTTACTGCACATTTTTGGATGATTTTGAGCGAGCAGCATGTTTTCCAGTGGCCATTCTGATGTTTCTGCTGCCAGCAATGCACAGTACTGTTGCAGGGCTCGGATTAGTGGGTTGATCCATCCCACATACACCACTCCTGCACTTCTCCCTCACCCCTTCCCTTTGCACTTACCACCTTTACATTCAATTGCATGGTAGGATTATCACAAGATCAATATAACCCTTTTTGTTGTTTTACTTTTTGATTCCCATGCCCCCCCCCCATCTTGTCTTGTGGTGCTTGGAAACACCTGTGTATAGACGCCATACAAATGTCCAATTAATACATCTCTGCTTCCTCAACCAGAGGTGGGCACAAGGTGTGACCCAGGATTTATTTTGTTCTGCTATGCCGAGAGGTGAGGGGAGATTCATAAACTGCACCACCCTCCTCCCACACTCAGGGTGTTGGTGGAGAAAGAAGGGGGGCTTCCCTTGTGATGGTGCAAATAAGGCAAATGTTCCGTCGTGCACTGCCGCCCTTTGCCTCCAAAACATGAACGTAAATACAAGATAAGGGAGCTCACTTAAATGAATGATTCAAGGCCTTTTTCCCGAACTGTTTTCAATAAGCCTGAATACAAACAACACACTAACACACGTAGAATAAGGAAAAGTGTCTTATTTTGTTTCTGTCAGAATATAAACACAAGTAGAATAGAAGTAGTTTGCATCACTATAGGTATTTGTGCCACATTGAGGGGGGTTAGGTTGCAGCATACATTGAGAAGATCACTGAGGAAGGAATATAGGTTGCAGAATACACTAAAAGAGGCCTGCCTGAAAAACAATATTCCTGATGAACCATGAATATAGCACTGAGCAAAGGTCCTGCCATGTTGCAGCAAAGGCATCATGTGACAATTGCTCAACGTGTTATTTTAGAGCTGCCGCTTTGCAGTGCTAAGCCTTTTCTCACCTGAAAGTATGAGGCAGCCAAGGTTACAGTGGAAGAGAGTACAATATAGTGCTCGAGGGAGCAGTGAAGAGATAGTGGTTCTCATCATGAGTTGGGTGGTAGCCATTAAATGCGGCGGTAATGCTGTTACGGCTGCATTTAAGGGCTGGCTCTATTACAAGTTGGGCGGAAAGTTTGTAGATTTACCCTCCAACTTTTGCTGGAGGTTAAAATCCTGCTTTCCGTTATTACTGCCAGCACAATTACCACTGCCGGTAATAACACGTCCTACCCCATTTGGGCCAATCGACCAAAAGGGGAATGGAAACGTACCACTGTACCGCTACTCGAGACCTGGCGCTAGTAGCGGGATGCCACCAGACTCCTGACAGGGCCCATTGTTTCCATGATGCAAGAACAGATATGTAGCAATTATTTATGGTACAAACAGTCAATGAATATACACACAGATGCTTGATCAGCAGGTGCATAGTGCAATTATTTCTGGTGCAAGCAGTAATTGAATAAACACACAGAAGCTTGATTGCCAGGTGCATGGTGCCCCAAGATGAAATATCGACAAAACACTAAACTAATTTGTATAGACAGTGCCCCCTATGACCAATTAGTGCCACTATACCCTATTTTAAATATAGTAAAATAGAAGAAATATCCCCAGCTGATAGAGCCCCAAAAAAACTGGTATTCATCCTGTTACCCAATTAAAAGATTATGCACCTGCGTTGGCAGTGAGTATCGAAACAACAGTAGTTTACTAGAATGTTCAATATTATGGAAGCTGTCTGGAACAAATGAGGCCCTGTCATGGGAAATGATATCGAAACAACAGTAGTTTACTAGAATGTTCAATATTATGGAAGCTGTCTGGAACAAATGAGCCCCTGGCATGGGAAATGAGATGGGAGTATAATTGTGTTCATGGAAACAGGGGTTTGATCTCTCTATTCACAGCCACAGTAAATTAAATAATAATTGGACTGTCTACAATGGTTGCAACATTCAAGGCCACCCCAAGAGGTTCCATACAATGGCAGAAAAGTATTCTTGTCACTGTCAGTAAGAGGTGTTCCAACCAACCAGACCGTGTGATAGCAATATTATTGTATTGATGACTAGGTTTGAGAGGTCGGACCTGGGTGGAGTTGTAGATAATGTACTAGCCAATAGTAGACTCTAATGTATAGGTATCTATAAGGGTTCGCCCAGTCACCTTGTTAATAAAGTTGGTGTTTCTTGCACTTGGCGAACATCCTTATTTTTGTTAATGGACTGGTTGTGTGGGCATTAATACACCCTCAACTCAAGTATCGGCCAAAATTTCCTGGCTGTCAGCCAGCAATCAGGGTGAGAGAAATTCAGCGTAGATCTCAGCCAGGGAAATCTGCCTCTGCATTTACAACGTGGGCCAGATAGCCCCCACAAAATTCATGTAGGTAAGTGTTGCTAAACTGCCACAATCAAATGCAAAACCTATTTTATTTCATTGCACATTCCCTAGCCCAAAAACATACTTAGTGCACTGCACCCTAATCCAATACATATTGGGCCTCATTACGAATTTGGCGGTAGCCATGCAATTAATAAGGGCATGGCTGCCACCAAAACCGTGTCCGGGTTCCGGGTTCTATGAATGGGGAATTACCGGGCCGTTCCGAGTTTGCAGGGCCCAGTAATTCCTCCTACAGGTAACCCGGGCCTGGACCTTCCCCATTCACATTTGATCCCCCATAGGGCTTAATTGGAATGGGTGCAGGAGCTAACAACGGGCCAATTACCACCGGCCCGTTGTTAGCTCCCTGGTTCCCTCGTGGGACCCGCTATGGACGTCTGGTAAAAACCAGACGTCCATAGCGGGTCCCGCGAGGGAACCTCGTAATCTTGCGGAATGGGTTTATAGGGTCCGCCACCATTAGCAGCGCCCGTTAACCCATTCCGCAAAGGTTATAATGAGGCCCATTGAGTGTCCTGTCTCACAATACATGGCATACCTGATCCTCTGCCCCTCCCCGTCTCCTGAAAAAGAGAGTTATCATTCTATTTTGTTGCCTATTCATGCTCTGCCTGGTGACTTAAAATCTGTTTCACCACCCATGTCACCTGCCGCTGTACACATACTGGCATCCTCTGTTGAGTTGCCTCTTTGTGGAAATAGAAAGTACTGCTCCCTGTCTAGCAACCCTTGCTCAAAGTACACCCACCACATCCTTTTCCAATCTATTATGCCATATTTGTTCAGAACATAAAGCACTTTCTAATCCCCAGTAACTTTCTGGCCTTGCAACCTTACAACATTACACAGGGATGTCATTTGGGGGTCTCCAGGGGTCGCACCTTCGACCCCTGTGGTCTGTGTTGCTACCCCTGAGGTCTCCCTTGCTACACCTAAAAAAAGAAAATTTTTAAATGGAGGCTCCTGGGCTGTGACCAGCAGCATGTGGCACTTTGTTTCTGAGGTGGCTGGTTTTCTGGTAGCTATAGCCAGTAAGATAGCTCAGTGGGTTGAGCGCTCACTGCTGCAATGTGCGTGTGTGATCGCCAGGTTGCAGGTTTGATGCACGGCAAGGTTAACTCAGCCTTCCATTCTACTGAGGTTGATAAATGAGTACTAACACAGGTTGGGTGATATTGTATATATATTTGTTCTATCTATATGTGAGGATGGATGGCCGAGGGGCAAAGAGTTTGTCTTGGAAGCAAGACAACGAAGCGTCACACTGGTTCGAATCCCGATCCCACGCATATAAACCACAACGCTGGTATTAAGCACATTATACATGAATAATTAAATAAATCAAATATATGAAGCACTTAAGCGTAAGTGTTATATAATAACACATTATCATTTGGCCTTGGATGTCTACTTCCATTCTCAGTAATGTAGTAATATGAGCCTATATGCACTGATATTAATGGTACATATGTGATCCATTCTTGTATGCAATGTATAACACTTTACACGGATCACTCTCAAAATCCTCACCCTCACTCACAAATGCCTCTCTCTCTCCGCCCCGTCCTATCTATCAGAAACCATCCTCAAACCCTCCTCCTCCCGTCCCACCAGGACACAATACTCCAACCTAATCTGCATCCCACGCATCAAAAGAGCCAAAGCCGGAGGTCTAAGTTTCCCCTACATTGCAGCCAAGACCTGGAACGCTCTCCCTGCTGACATTAGAGCGGAAAACGCACTCCCCACTTTTCGCAGGAAACTGAAAACCTCATTCCTTGCGAAATATCCGTGAAACTCTCAGGAATCCATGTAAATATACTGCATTGCTAATGTATACATATCCACTGTAAATTCTGTATTTTATGTAATTACTGTATCCTATGTAACTAAGATATTGTCTGTAACAAGCGCCACGATGCCTCCGGGCTGACGTGCGCTCTATAAATCTGAATAAATAAATAAAATAAATACAGTGATCCCGTAACCATATTTTTCGTAGTGTACTTAGAAAAAATGCTATGTGATGCCACTTCTTGTATTATCAAGTGGTGAAAGGTTGTGTTCCATCGCTTCCTGTGATGTCAATTCGGGGCGGGGTCAAATGCCATCACTTCCTGTGATGTAATCAGAGGTCAAGGGTCATGTGATGTCACGTCCACTACCGCTGGCATTTTGGTACAATGACGTCCCTGACATTACATGGTAGGCATTATCGTTTTCCTTCCTCGACATGTGGTGGCGGAGGTGTCTCCCTCCGCCCTTCACAAGTCTCTGAAGTTCTCATTTCTTTTCACCCCAATTACCACTCTCAAGTTTCCTTCAGCAGCATTAATCCAGCATACTATCGGTGTGGGTCTAGCAGGACGCCCGCCAGTGTTTCTGACAATCAAGCATTGAGAGAAGCAAGGTGCACAAGTGAGCGACAGAGCTGTCAGTTTGTTCCATGACAACTCATACTGCCCTATTTTTGTCTTTGGACACTGAGACTTGTACTTTTGTTTTTCCCACTATAAATGCAGCCTGCAAGTCCCAGAATACAGAGATGGTGACAGGACTGCAAGGGCTATACATAACAAGTTGGCATCTCTGCACAGGTGACATTGTGTTGTTGGAGTCACCCCTAATAAGTAATCACAGGTGGGTTGTAACTTAATATTATTATAAAACCCTGTATATGTATTACAGGTTAGTTGTGACACAACTACTGACATATTAAAAAGAAAATGACATCACGACTTAAACAATAGTTGCACGTCCCATGGACTATGCTGAGTGACAATGGGCCAGGGTCCAAGTTAACAGCCCTGCACACTGCAAGGGCCTTTTACAAGGGTATATGGCAGGTCAGCAGCCATTAGAGCTCAAGAAATGGATGTTTCTTGCTATTAGCACTCTGGAGGTTGGATGGATGCTTGAAGTGGTAGCCAGTGCAGCTGCTTGAGGTTGGGAGTGTTGTGGTTGTATTATCTTAGTCTGGTAATGAGGCATGCTGCAACAGACTAGATGGCTTCTGGAGGGGCTGAGGTGACATCCAGGACTGCTGTGAGTTGGTGATAACCAGACAATTGTGCTGGTTATGGCGCCATGCACGGATCCCCTTCAAAACAGCCATCAAGAAGTTCCATCATACGTGTCTGAAAAACTCACCATCTGGGGGGCGAGGGGAGAGGCACTTGCAGCACGAGAAGTCATGACATTGCCAGACTTGAATCTAATAGATGCAAGACAAAACGAACCAGAAAACAGGCCTTCTCAAACTATGCACCTTTGTAAATGAATATATGGTTACCTGATAGTCTGCAAACACCAGCCCCCTCTCACGGCTGAACCAAATCACCAAGAAGCTAGACACCACACCATATGAGCCAAATACCACAAAATGGTTTAATACAAGTTCTACTTCTTGGTACTTGCCACTTCTACCTCTACCCGTTCCACGCCTGCACTTCCGGGAGAGCTCTGTCAGTTCCTGCCCCAGCACCGGAAGTGGCTTCTGGTGGAGGTTTCAGTGCTTTCACACTTCCTTTGGGTCCCAGATATATAATGCTTGACATAACACCGCTGGCATGGGATGTTTTTCTTGACTGCATTGGGGCTGCGTAAAGCGCTTGTTACTTTCAGCCAAACGCGTTTCATATTTAACAATATATCTCCACCAGTGCTTCAAATATGAAATTGTACAGGTGAGCAAACGAGACAAAATAGGTGTGGATGCACAGCCTGGCAAAGCCACGCCTCATGGCGCTGGGGTCCACTGCAGTAGTACAGGAAGCATAGAGGACAAGTCAGTGTGGGTGCACAGCCTGGCAAAGACACACCTCATGGTGCTGGGGTCTACTGCAGTAGTACAGGAAGCATACAGGACGGGTCAGTGTGGGTGCACAGCCTGGCAAAGCCACACCTCTCAGGGCTGGGGTCTACTGCAGTAGTACAGGAAGGATAGAGGACGAGTCAGTGTGGATGCACAGCCTGGCAAAGCCACACCTCTCGGGGGCTGGGGTCTACTGCAGTAGTACAGGAAGCATACAGGACAAGTCAGTGTGGGTGCACAGCCTGGCAAAGCCACACCTCTCGGGGGCTGGGGTCTACTGCAGTAGTACAGGAAGCATACAGGACAAGTCGGTGTGGGTGCACAGCCTGGCAAAGACACGCCTCATGGTGCTGGGGTCTAGTGCAGTAGTACAGGAAGCATACAGGACGAGTTGGTGTGGGTGCACAGACTGGCAAAGCCGTGCCTCATGGTGCTGGGGTCTACTGCAGTAGTACAGGAAGGATAGAGGACGAGTCGGTGTGGGTGTACAGCCTGGCAAAGCCACACCTCTCGGGGCTGGGGTCTACTGCAGTAGTACAAGAAGCATACAGGACGAGTCGGTGTGGGTGCACAGCCTGGCAAAGCCGTGCCTCATGGTGCTGGGGTCTAGTGCAGTAGTACAGAAAGCATACAGGACGAGTCGGCATGGGTGCACAGCCTGGCAAAGCCGCGCCTCATGGTACGGGGGTTACTTCAGCTATGTAGGTCAACAAAAACTGCAAATTAAGGTAGGCGTGCAATCTGGCAGAACAGCATTTCATGGTACAGGAGGCTGTTGCAGGAGTACAGATACCCATATAACACAAAATGAAGGTGGGTACACAGTCAAGCAGAGCCGCCACTCATCCACCCTCACCTTGCCCGGGAACATCAGAATATATTCCGCCTGCCGCTGTCGCAGTCTACTCTTGATGGACCCTTAGGAAGTTAGTTACGAAAGCTCTGGGATAACCGAAAGCTCTGGATGAATGCCATTATATATGTTTTTCAGTTTTACGAAAAGCGGTATGTAAATGTATGTTATATGGTTATAAAGGGTAAGTCGTCATTAGTTATATATGTTAAATGTACATGCTAATGCTTTGTTATATTTGATGAACTCTGAGGTTTCTCCTTGCCATGTGTGCGAAGGCCATCCGGTCATTTTCTTCATGGAATTCTGCTACTTGTAGTTTTCTCATATTTAAAATGAGAATGAAAAAAACCTCAAATCCCAGAATTCAAAGGAAATAGCAGGGCATGGCGGCACTCACACACTTGGCAATGGGAAACGTGACGTGAGAGTTCTGAGCCTTTAACGTAGAGCTACAAGATATAACACATCTGAATTGGGAAACGATTTTTGAAACGCCACTGCATGTAATTGGGGGTAAAGTTTAGGGTATTAATTCAAATCCTGCCACAGTAGAATGCCGGGTACAGTTCTACCAAGCTGTGTGCTTTGGGTAAAACCAATACTTGTCCATTACGCAAGTACATAAAACCTCTGGGTTCAAAGGAACTGCCCTCTCTTGGATTCCTAGCTCCTTCCCACTAGTGGGGGTTTACGAGGCACGTTGTGTCTAATTGAAGGGCGTAAATCTTGACTGCTGGGGACGCATGGGGTGCTGTGGTGGGGAGTCCCTGAAAGCTGTCACACAGAGACCAGTTTCTGACAGGTTTAATGGATTGACACATCAGCTGAGCTATGGAATGCTAGCAGGCTGGAATGCTTCCCAAAATACACAGGACACCTATCAAGCAGTGGGGGGTGCGAGCCGATGAACTCACGACAGTTGTTTGCGAGGTCCAGTGAGGAAATATACAATGTTGTGTTGTATTTCTCCAGAGTATGCAAGTGCACTGATCCGGAGGTCTTCCGTGGGAAAGGGGCTTCTTGGTGGGAGGCGAGTACCTCCCTGTACACTATGTGTTCAGAAATCTTAAAAAAAGAAATAGCCAACAGTTTGAACATCTGCAATAGTGAACGTTAATGTAGCATGCAAAGTGAGCACATGCGACGTCTGTAGACACACGGTAACACTAGAACATGCTGCACAACTTTAAACTGGTTAGCCTTTCATGTGTTAATTGTCACTTGCTGGTGCTAATTGCCTGGGCTGTGCACTCATAAATCCAGCTGTTCTTGTTTCCACTGGAGGAATTAGTCCATGGAAACAGCAGGGGGACCGGATTGCGTGCGTTTCCTTTGCGAGTGTCTCTTGAAAGCACTTCAACTTTGCAATAGGGGGAGGGGAATGCGTTCAACAGTCTGTTCAAGCGTGCTCGCCTCAAAAAGCAAGCGGTTTGCCTCTCTTGTCAAGTTTTCTAGAACATACTGGCCGTCAGCACTGGCTGCCAGGAGCTCAGACATCCGGAGCAAGGCAGAGTGCAAGGCAGGCAGAGCTCAAGTGCACTGCTCGGTGCAGAGGGGAAGTCTCCAGGGCTAGGGGCGTTCCACTCGCCTTGCAGCGCACCTGCACTTAACGATAAGCACAGATTTAAAATGTATAAGGCTTGATTTACAAAGAGTGTTCCTGCGGCACGTGCTGTAAAGCACTTTTGTGAATCAGGCATGCAATATAGATGGACCAGGCAGCCAATAATGCCATACGCTCACACATCGATTGGTTCAGTTATGGCACTTTTGAGTAGGTTACCTATTGGTGTACCAGGTCAGGGCGAACAGCCACTTCCCCAAAAAGTGGGGCGGGCACATAAAGTAATCGCCACAGCTTCAAGTGCACATCTCCCAACTAGGTCGGGGAGCAGGGGTGGGGCCGGGGGGTGGTTGTTGGGGGGAGGGGGGGTGCGGGGTCGCCTGCTGACTGGCGTTTCGTTTCAGCCAACAGCGCTTTGCACGTCGGGACTTGTAAGCGCGATCGTCCCATTACAATTATACGACTTCAAGACCCAGCATACAAAGTGCTGTTGGCTAAAATGCCAGGACTGGATGAAGATGACCGAAACTCCCCAGAGACAGGGGTAGACTCTGCTTGGTTACATAGGGCTGTGCAACCGCATTAAGTATGGACATGCCAGTGGTTGCTGCTGCCCCTGTCGCCCATGCAACTTCTGTTCTCTGTGGGCTATTGCATTGCATATACTATGTAGCATGTCACTACATGGACTCGGTGAACCTATATGTATATGCTGTCCGGTATTACTACAGTGCTCAGAAGCGGGCGGAATCCGGCATGGAGCTCTATACTTTTTTCTGTACTACCAGCCTACATGCCCGGGTTACACCTCTTCTTTAGCGTGACAGACATGTATTTAATATCGACAGATGTGCCTTCCGTCGTACATCTAATCAATGTTTCTACCCACACAGTGGCCCCCTGGGATCTATCGATCAACCAATAACCCTATGACCGAGACTGCGCCATCAACAGGTCAACGCACACTGATCACTCTACCCTTGTCATCTACCCAGTGCTCTGCTCACTGATCGCATTATAAACCCACTTGCCAGTGACCCGAACGCGTATACAGCAATCCACACGGAAAATACAGCTATAACCCCAGGCAATGTCTGGTTTCCAGAAGTGTGTATCTCTGGAAGAAGTGCAAAGCACCGTTCTAACATGCCCGGCCCATCTTCTGCAAGTCCAGCGACTGGAAAGGCGAAGCCCCTCTTACCTTGCTGAGCGCCTGCTGTCCCCAGAGACGTCACAAGGATCCAGAGTGCGAAGGCTGACTTTACCAGGGTGCACAGGGGCGGTAAGAGCCTCGGCCGGGTGGAGGGTTCGGTGCCCTGCATCGCCTCGGTCTTATCCCTTCTCCCCTTCCCGTTGCACATGCGATAACACCTTGGCACGGCCTTCCTTTCTCCTTCCCCCGAGTCCTGGCTGGGCTGGAAGTGCCTGGGCGCCGGCTGCAAGCAGATCTCACGCGCAGAGCATCGCAAGAATGCAAGATGCTGAAGTATGCGGACAAGTTGCACTTCCAGCCAACTCGGTCCAGAAGGCAGCGAGCCCTGTAACCAAAGGGCATGGCTACACCCCCGGCCGGCCATTGGCTGCTGGTAAAAAGACAGCCGCCCCGGCCTCCTCGAGGGCCCCCCTCCTTTCCAGACGATGGAGGCATGAAAGACAAAGCCATCAATTTCCAAGTAGTAATCTGTATTTCCCACCACTCCCTTCATATTCGTTATCACATCAAATCTGGCATTTGCGCGCATTTTCACAAACATCCTTTATATTATCATATGAACGTGTTTACTTTTTCACAGCTACCGAGTCACATATTCATTTCAACATTGTGCAGTGTGTCCACGCACGCTCTTGTTTTCCGCCAACACTTTTTTGATGCTCTCCATACGAGTGTCTTTTTCAGATTAACATATTGCGCATACTCTAGTATATTTATTTTCACGTCTCTTCTGTATTTTTTTATCCAGCCCAAGGAAATACCACCAACCCTTTTTTCCGGCCTTGTTGCAATGTGACCATTTGACTTCATATCACTTAAGATTTCACCTAATGGATTTTGGGAGTTGTAGCCTTGGGTTACTTCAACTGAACACATTTTGCTTAAAAACACTATATTTTAATAAAGGAACATAGTGCAGGAAGAGTGGTAGGTACCTCGTGAAACAGAATCCATTGGCCACTCCACCTTAGCAATGCAACAGTCAGTAGACCCAAGCCTTCACAGTATATTCCTTTTTGGGTATTGTGTAGATTGAAGTTGAATCACCTTCACGAGGATGTGTACTTTTTGGAGCAGAAGGCGCTGCCACAGATTCTGCTCTATTTGTGGGATGGGGTTGTTTAGGGATCCTCTTTGAATGGGATAGGTATGCAGGCATGATCAGGCCACATAGGTTGCCCTGCCTGTATTTGGTAAGACAGGAAGTTTAGGAGAGATGGAATGTGGTTACAGCCAGGCCATGTCTCCTAGACTGTTTATTTGTAGATGCAGCCACACACATTCTTGTGCTATATAAAAGCAAAGGTCTGAGTGCTGCAGAATCAGTGCTTTTCTATGTCCTGATTCTATCTGGCATCAAACAGCAACATTGCAACAGCTCTGTTGTTTGGGATGTGTCAGCGACCTTTCACGAAGTGGCATGAGATCTTGATCAAAAGCATCTGGCAGGTCTTTCTTCCAGTCCAAGCATTGGCCTGGTTAATATCCATGCATTAAAAACATTGGGAGCCCCTTCCTCTGCCTCCTTTATTTCTTAGGTTTATAATATTTCCAATGGAGCATGGCAGAGCTTGTCTTTATCCTACATATCATTTACTTTCAGCTCATAGACAGTGGTGCCAAAATGAACAGTGTAGAGTGTTTTGACAGAAAGGGATTGCAGTTTCGAGGAAGAAACATACCTCATATGTCTTTATATACTTCTACCTCTGGGGCCTACAAAACCCCTGGATCATTTGGTTTATGGTGCAACTCTATGGGGTCTCTATGGGGTCTGATGTACCCTCAATATAGGTGGTGGGTCTCGACAAGAGTCATTCATTCAGTCATAGAACAGAACAATGAACTTGGAACGAAAACAAAATAATGAAGTAATCAAATTACCAAAACTGGTTGACTGGGAGATTGGCTGAGAAGCATGACGTTAAAGTGATGCATATATAATATATGTATTCACAGAGGTGATACAATGAATGAGCCAGCATGTTCAGTTCATTCAAACTCGCCAAATAATACCTGCATAGCATAGCAGAGAGACACTATTTCTGTCATGTCTCCAGGGACATTGATGAATCTAGAGAAAGACAACACACTGGGAGACACAATTAGCCTGGTTTGGAATTATATGATGATATATATTCCCTTGGTCTACCTTTTCCTATTAGGAATGTCCTGCGTCCTCATGCAATGATTCTCTGGCTTATGCAGTGCTGCATATGCATTTCTTGGTAAATGACACAGTTGAATTTGTGATCTGTTCTAAAGAAGCCAGAGGTGCTAAAGTGAAGCAACTCCGAACTGCAGAAACCATAGCAGACTTCATATAAAAAAGTACACACATTATTGCTTATTGAATTGACTAAGAATGTGTTTGCTTTCAGGTCTGTGGCTCAGTGGAATAATGCCTCCAATACAGGGGCCTGTGTTTGACCACATGTTCACAGGTTAGAATCTCAGCATGTTTACTCAGCCATTCATCCTTCTGAGGTTGATAAAATGAGTACCATTAAGTTGGGTAAAAATAAAACATCTGTGATCTGTCAATAGACCAAGATGCCCCTCTGGACGTGAACGTGTGCTCTACAAACACACCTCTAATGTTATGTTATGCTCATTTCATAACTAGATTCACAAGGCAAAACAATGACTGTTATACTTTTTGTACACAATTTATATGTCTGTGTTGAAAAGTAGTAACATGGAAAGGGAATATTTGTGCTAGATATGACTCTGCCCTCTGGTGGAGAACAGCTTCAATTGCACACCAAAGAAATAAATGTATTTAAAATGATGAAAAAAAAACTTAAACTGTGTAAAAACGAAATGAAGCAGTTGTAAGTGATTTCAATCTGGCACACACCCAAGTCACGCCCAGCATGTAGTGCACAAATGAAACCCTTATTTATTTTATCTATAAGTTCAATATTCTGAATGATATACCACTCATATCACACCCTTCTCCTGAGACACCCCTGGCCACACTGAACCAGGAATCAGGCTAGTTTGCAAAGGTAAATATTTATTTATGTATTTAGAATTTAAATCACAATAGATTTTAAAAGGTAACAACAACCACCAATGGGTGACCGCACTGAATAATGTCTTTAATGCACTAGGAGTGAAATAATGAATACAAAACAAATGCAGCACAGAAAGGAATACTGTTGTGTTGGTTTGGAACAGATGCACTATGGTTAGAGGTTCCCCCTGCAACACCCCTCGACCCCCCAATAGGCAATTTAAATAGATGTGAGCAGAGAGCAGGTACTCAGGAATAACAAAAATCAAAAACAATATCACTCCCACCTTCCCACTTCAAACATAAGAGTAAAACGGAATTGACTTTTCAACTGTCAGTATGGCTTTGAAATTGTCTTTGGAATTGGCTGACCAAAAAAACCAAATGTGGTCAAAAATACTTAAATTATTATAAATTCCTATGGGAGCCACTTTGAACAGATGCAAACAATCATGAACAATGATTTAGTCAAAAAGATAACATTTGAAATCTCAAAGTCCACATGGGAAATAATTTAAAGCTACTTCACACGTGTAAAATTTCTCAAAATGTGAAATCGCGGAAAACATTTCCTTATGCGGTTTTCGCTATAACCCTATAACTGTTTAGGGTTCTATGGATAGCTAAGGATGTTATGGATAAGTAGGAGGTGAAATTTCGCTTCTATCATAAAACCTGAGGGAGTTATAGAGGTTTTTGCAAAATAGGCTCGAGAATGGAAAACAGAAATTCAGGTTTAGAAATGACAGATAGGTTTTCTTATGCTATATTAAGGACTACAAAAAAGAGAATGCCACACAGGAATCAGTCATTCACGGCCACTCATAACAATTCATGTGTTATACTCTAGTTTCCGTTTGGTTTGGAAATTACTTTTCTTAATCAAATCAATAAGAAGTTAGGGTTTAGTAACACAGATAAGAGAAACATCAGCGCAAAGATAGTTCTAGCGATACTATGGTTCTGAATTAAAGAGGGGATGGGTTTGAGATTGGGATCATACAATGCATATATATTATGGGTCACTGTTCTTCCTCTTAATACTTACAGAATAAGTTACTAAATTGGACCGTCAGTTCTAGTCATGGATTGGGTCTGTCAAAGAAGGACAGCACATCAAGCACAGGACTGGATCAGCTAGGCCGGTCACCGGATTTGCACAGGATCTGCCCTTCTTGTTTGTGGGTATTTCAAATCAGCTGGATAGCAAGTTCCTCAGGCAGGCCTTGTGGAAGCAAGCCAGAGAGTTTCAGGATACTAGATCAGAAGGCTTTCCTACACCACAGCGCTTCACTGGGTTTGAGAATAAGTTTGAGGATTTAGGCCTTGCTGAAAGTCAATACTTCTCTACTGCTTGGCAAGAGTCTTGGCATCTGGATCTGAAAGGATGTTAAAGCTGGATGTTGTAAGTGATTTCAATCCAGCACTCCAACTAAGTCAACGCCTAGTATGGGATGCCCAATGGAAACCCTTATTCATATATTTTTATGTCAAAGTTCTTTTAATTCTGGATGATGTACCCTTATACAAAGCCCCTCTCTTTGAATTCCCCCGGTCTCACAGAACCAAGAAATAGGTTTGTTTTCCAAATTAAAAGATTTATTTGAAGAATTGAACAATATATAGATTATACTTTTATGAATATTAATAATATCTGAATATCACACTTATGAATATGAACAATGATCAGCAATGGGTAACATTACAATTCAACAATCGCTTTAATCAATTAGGAGTAGGAATAGGAGGATTAATGTAGCAGAGAATACTTTGTTCGGATTCAAGGAAATGCAATGATAGGAAAGAATGCAACACAGAAATAAAGTTGATATGAATTTAACCAAAGACAATGTAATCACTCTTTCCCCATGTTGTTACTCACTCCCCTCAACATGCAATATGAAGATATGGAATGAGGGCACACAGGTATCAGGAATAACAATCAACAATGCAATTCAATCCATATCGCCCCCCCCCCCCCCCAGCAAGCTTAGAGAGAACAGGAATGGTTTTAAAAACAGGTCAAAATGCTTTTGAATGTGATTTGCAATGAATGGGAACATGTTAAAATTGATTTTAATTTGCTAAATTGAATTCAGAACAAGTGAGAGTTGCTTTGGATTGGTTCAGGCCAACACTAGCAATGATTGTAGAATGATTAGCAGATGGAAAATAGAATGAAATTGAGCCAAATTGCACATTCATGGCAACTTTTCCGCGTGTGGGAAATGCGATTACGGAAAAACTATATCGTTTTCTAGGATGTATGGTTCAAAAGTTACAGAGGTTTTAGTGAAAGTAGATTTTTTGGAAACAGAGTCAAGATTCAAAATGAAAGATGCGCTTTAAAGATTAGGAACCAATATGGACTTATACTAAGGGGCTATGAAAGTGTAAGATACCCAAAGGGACAGCCACCAGAACAGGGAGCCTTCCGCTCTGATGGCTGTGCGCCAGGACACTTGACTTTCTTGGGAAAATATCAGCACACAGATGATTATCGCTACAATTATCACAGACTATATAATGAGAAGGATTCAGGATGGACACAAGATTGTATAATGCAGTTCTGGATAGGTTGCAATGGATTGAATAGGGTTACTTTAAACTAAGAGATGACTATGGACAGTTCTATACTAAATACTCACTCCTATGGCGTTGGAATGGAATGGGCCCGTCAACGATCTAGTCAAGGGATTGGACTTCACTCGCCACCGGACAGGATCAGGGCACCTGGACTCTGTTCTCAGCAAGGCACTCTGGTCTGCGCGGCCTCTTGGACTGGACCTGACGGGTTCTGGGTTACAGCTCTGCTCTACGGGTCTGGATCTTGGTTCTAGCATGAGGTTCTTAGCAAGAACAGCAAAACAGCTCAGCCAGGCTGTTGAATGGATTAGGTTAGGCCCTGTGGAAGTTAGGGGTAAATCAGGTATGCAAGCTTTTTAAAGGCCTGCTGAAAAGGGTTCAGCTTTTTGGATTATGCCTCTGCTTCAGGGTTCTATAGTCTGGTTCTAGAGTCTGGAGTCTGGTTCATCTTGCAGGGTGCTTCGCCAGGGGATCAGTTGATGAGTGAGAAAGTGTGTGTTTGTGGGTCCTCAACAGTCTCTATTTATCAATTTCCCAAAGTGGGTGGGGAGGCTGATTGTCTATGCCAAACCCTCTAAGGATCTGATAGGTCAGAGAATTCCCTTTCTCCTGATTGGAGAAAGGAACAGTGTGTCATCATGTGTCAGAGTGATGCTGCCATTTACAACCTAGGGAAGAACCTCCCCTTTGCTTTTACTTAGAAAATCAATTTTTCCCAAAAAACATATTTCCCATATGCACGACAGGGTGCTTCGCCAGGGGATCAGTTGATGAGTGAGAAAGTGTGTGTTTGTGGGTCCTCAACAGTCCCTATTTATCAATTTCCCAAAGTGGGTGGGGAGGCGGATTGTCTATGCCCAACCCTCTAAGGATCTGATAGGTCAGAGAGGTTTTAAATCGCCGGCTTGTGACAGAGGTGAGTAACGGTACTACACCCATTTTTGACAGATTTCTTCCAACAACCATCTTCAAAAGTGGACTTTGTTCAGATAACATATACTTCTGCTGACATTATATTTATGTTGATTCTTGAAGTAGAATGATGTTCACCACCCAACAAGGAGGTTGGATCTTTTTGGGTGGTTTGTGAGCCATGATATTTGCAATTTTGACAGCCAGGGAAAAAACTGATTTTTAAAACAGCTTTGTGTTTCTTTTGCAATGATTTTGTTCTGTGGGCAGCCAAATGATAGGTTTTGGCAGTGGTCTCCTGTGTTACCACTGACCTAGGCAAAAGTGGATGGCGGCCTATTTTTCAGATTTTTACTGCGCACTTTCTGGTGATTTTTAGCAAGCAGCATGCTTTCCAGTGGCCATTCTGATGTTTCTGCTGCAAGCAATGCACAGTAATGTTGCAGGGCATGGACTAGTGGGTTGAAACATCCCACAAGACCCCCTCTTGCGATTGGCGTTGATCTACCATCAATGGGAATACGCAAGACTGGGATGTCAGTTTCATCTCATCTGATTCCACAAATGGCAAAGTTCATCATCTTTTCCTCCATCAGGGGTGGATCAATCGGTTCTCCTCGCCAGTCCTGATGGGAGTATTGAGTGATACTCCGGGCCCCTCAGATCTTTGCTCCCGGTCCCCAGTAGTCCTCCTTGGTTAGTCACCATGGTCTCCAATCAACTATAGGTGATCTTCCTAGGAGGACAAAGCAAAAAACATATTTGTATACATTTCCCCACCACTATTAAGGTAGTGGGTCACACATACATTTGATAAATCAGAACACATTTGTATTATTGTATTTTATAGGCTATATGTGGAATATTTTATAGTTGGAGTTTATGGATCGAGAGTGGCCCCCTCTAGGGTTCCAGAAGACTCCTCTAGTTGCTGCAGAGTGTGCCTTGGATGGCAACATTTTAGCTGATTAATATGGACCCACTTATCTTTCCCCTCTGCCAAACTGCCTTTGGGGATGCAGATTTTGTAGGCGACTGGTGAGATCTTGTCTACAATTTCAAAAGGACCCCTCCAGGTAGGCAGAAATTTCCGCTGTTCGGCCTGGTTCCTTTGGAAATTGTATAAGTAGACCCGGTCTCCTACATTGTATTCCTTTCTGGTAGTCTTTAAGTCATAGTGGGTCTTCATGCTGTCGGCTGATCTCTCTAGATTTCGCTGAGCATAGGCAAAAGAATGTTGAAGGTGTTTTCTTAGATTTCCAACATAGTATGTAGTCGACTTGCAAATCTGACCATGGCAGTGTCATCCCCCTCTTTTGGAGAGGCGCATGGTGTGTGAGGGAGGTTGGCTGAAATTGTGAACACATAAGACACCCCTTCAAGTATTGGTCGAGGTCCTGCCCCATGTGTGGCCAGTATGCAACCTCTCTTAAGATTTCAAGTGTTGTATGAAATCCCCTATGACCAGCTGTGGCTGCATCATGGGCGTGACTTAACATCAGGCTTCAGAATGAGGTAGAAACCACCCACTGATCATGGCCAGCTAGGGATTTCCTCACCAACAAACCGTCTTGGATTCGGAACATTTTTGGACATTTCATCAACACTCTGAGGTCCTCTTTCCCAATGTAATCGGTATCCGTCAGGGGAAAGTTCTCAGGGTCCTCAATGTGTTGATAAAACTTACCAATTATTGGATCCCCCTTCTGAGCCATAATCAAATCAGCATCTGGGGTCTCCTTACTCCATTGTGCAGTTGAGAGGTCATTGTGAGCATTAATCTGGGACCTAGTGATAGCAGTGACCTGGACTTCCCCCAACAGGGACTCGATCTCAATTAGATCCCGTTGGATGGCCCTGGTTTTGGCCAGCTGATCAGCTAAGTCATTTCCAGTTTTGTCTGGTCCCTCTACTTTAGAATGACCCTTGATCTTTTTCCAGTAGATGGTCATCCCATTTGAGGTGACCAGATCATCAATATTTTGAATTAACTTCCCATGTTTCAAGGGTTTGTTATTAGCACATAACATGCCTCTGGTTTTCCAGTTAACCAGGTGCTCCACGAACCCGTTCCGTACATAATCCGAATCTTTGATTATGACCAGTTCATGGAGTTGATGTTGGACAGCAGTGAGGATGGCTTGATGCACAGCCATCAACTCTGCCACTTGACTACTTCGGGGACCAATCTTGTATCCAGCAGAGGGTTCTGTGGCCTCATTCACCCATGCATTCCCTATACCGGCCACAAGTTCTTTTTCCCAGTTGTTGTCAACATGGTAAGAGCATCCATCCACATAGACAGTGGGCATTCCCTCACACTTGTCTTCTTCAAAGACTTTGTGTGGGGAATTGAGGTATGCCTCCATGTTGTCCTTGATTTTTAGACTTTTGTCCTCGAGACAGTTTTCTCTGGCACAATCATGCAAGTCAGCCAGACCTTGCGCGAGGGGACTCTTCTTGTTTTGGCCATATCTGACCTCCACAGGAAAGCCTTGCATTGACAGAATCCAGCAAGTAATTTGGGAATTACTCACATTTCTGGCCCGGATTTGGTCACTTTGGAGATATTGCAGAGGCTGGTGTGGAGTCTCCACTATGAAGTGTTCCCCCTGGATAAACGGGCGGTAATTCTTCAATGCCCACACCGTTGCCAGGAGTGCCTTCTCACAATCGTTGAATGTTTCCTCCACAGAGGATAAAGTTTTACTCACATAGGAGATTACCTTATTGACCTTGTCATGCTTTTGGTATAATACTGCAGTCAAGCATGTATTAGAGAACCCTGTCTCCAAGAAGAACTCCTTGTTTCTGACAGGGTAAGCTAGGCAAGGCGCTTGTGAGAGGCTTCTTTTGAGTTGTCTTGCTGCCTTGGCTTGTTCTGGACCCCACTCCCACTTGATCCCCCCTTCAAAAGATGAATCAGGGGTCTTGTAATCTCTGCGTAGCCCTCAATGAACTTTCTACTGTAATTAGTCAGTCCAAGGAGGCTCCTCTGTTCCTGCAGAGTTGTTGGGGCTTTCAATTTCTGGAGTGCTTCCACTTTCTTTTCCTGGGGACAGAGACCCTGAGGTGTAATCTCATGCCCCAAGAAATTGTTTGCTCCAGCGGCCCTCAACTGTGTCAGGACAGAACGGATCTCTGCTATGTGTTCCTCCACAGTTGAGCTTTTTATGAGGACATCATCTACATAAGCCAGGTTACCCCTCTCACCCAGGTCGGGCATGGCCTTATGTAGGAAAATGTTCAACTCATTGCCAGATTTGATGTATCTGAAGGGAGTCCGGGTCCATGTGTGCTGCTGTCCCCCAATGGTAAAGGCCAGCTTGTATTGGTCCTCCCTTCTGACAGGTACAGTCCAGTATCCATTGGTCAGGTCTATTGCAGTGAATACCTGTGACCCCTGTATCTGGGCCAGCCTTGGTCAATGTAGGGAAGAGGTCATCGGGAAGTATGGACCCATTTGTTGAACTCCCTAAGGTCAGCGCAGAGTCTCCACTGGCCGTTTGGCTTCAATATCCACAGCACCGGATTATTGAAGGTGCTGTGGACTGGACGGATTATCCCATGGGACTCAAGGTTCTTAATTATTTCAGTAAGGGACTCCATGGATGCGAGAGGCAAGCAATATTGCTTCACAAACACTGGAGTCATGTCAGGGTCCGTGGGAATTGTTGTTGTGTGGATGAGTTCACCGTAAAAATATATTGCAATTCCAAGAAAAATTGTTACAACGTTTGCTTCTGCTCCAGAGTCGCACAGGCATCAGCTAGGCTGACTCTCTCTTCAACCATCTGCCTGAAGCCTGGAAAGACTTCTGGTTTTGGTATCTCAGCTGCCTCCTTCAGCTGGGTGGAGAAGTCCCTGGTCAAAGTGCTGATTTGGACTGGTGGGTTCAGGTGGGAAAGGCAGCCCTCATGGACCTGGAAAATCACCTCATCCCCTCTGAAGTCACAAGTCACATCTTCCTTACCATAAGGCCAGGAAGTGTACACCAGGATGTTCCCCCATGCCGGGTAAAGATCCTGTCTGGTGTTTTGTTGTTATCACTGTCAAAACAGTCCTTGGGGATTGGTCCTAACAGTTAATTTCCTAAATCAATGGAAACATGTCAGTCATCAACCGCCATTCCAATAATGGTGCCTGCGGCTAGAGTGATGCTCTTTAAGTCGCTGTTATCCACCTCTATTGGAATGGTGTCATGTTCTATGTTGACTAGTGGTGTTGGGTTTACCCCCAACGCCTTGCTGTTGGAGAGAAGCATTTATATGAATACAAGCATCAGGGTTTTTCAATTTCTGTCCTCTTTTAACTTTCACTTCCAGGGACAATTGTCGGGTCATTTTTGGGATGGTGACTTCCTCTCCAATCTGATTTTCAACTGCATAAGGCAGCAATTGAGCTGACCTAAATGCTTTCTCTGGTTCATCAAAGCCCTTGGGATTATCCGCTAATCAGGACCAAGCTTTGAAGTTTATTAGGTCCAAACTAATAGCAAAGCGATTGAGGATGTCACTGCCTAAGTAACAGCGGGCAGTGACGTCTCGCACGACCCAACACTTATGAACTATGCTCTTGTTGCCTATGGAGATTCTGAGCATACACCTGCTTGGCAGGAAATGTTTGGAGTTGGGTGTTTCCAGATCCGTTTCCCATTTGTCTATGAGTCTAAATGTGGGAATGGCAGGATCTTTTGGGAGTTGGCGGAACATGGCTTCGCTGATGAAGCTCTTACCGTTGTTCACACACACTCGGGCGCGAACAGAGTTCTTCCCTTCATTTAACTGAAAAGGGATGAACAACTGCTCAGATCTACCCCTTCTTCTGCAACAAGGTTTTCTCCATTTGAGCTGATGACTTGATGAAGGATGGTGCTACCTCAGCATCTGCACTACAGAACCCAAGAGCAGACCTTGATAAATGCCTCCACAACTCATGAGTATGTTGATAATCTGAGAAAGCACCTTCAACATGGTTTTGCCTATGCTCAGTGGAATCTAGAAAGATCTGCACACAGTATGAAGACCCACTATGACCTTAAGACCACTAAAAAGGAATATCAAGTAGGAGACCGGGTCTACTTGTACAATTTTCTAATGAACCTAGCCAAAGATCGCAAATTCCTCCCAACTTGGCGGGGTCCTTTTGAAATTTTGGACAGAATCTCACCAGTCGCCTACAGAATCTGCGTCCCCAAGGGCAGTTTGAGAGAAGGGGAAGACAAGTGGGTCCACATAAACCAACTAAAAAGTTGCCACCGCAGGCATACTTTGCGGAAGATAGAAGGGCTTACCAGAAACCCAGAGGGGGAAATTCCGGACAACTAGAAAAATTATCAAATCTTCATTGCTTGCGCCTAAGAAAATGAGCTAAGGATCACTGAAGAATAAATAGGGAATATTGCCAATTGTTAGGGAATGCAAGTGTCTCTCCCACTACTGGCATCCTCCGAAGATGTGTGGACACAGTAGTGGGAACATTTCCATAACCATGCTATGTTCTGTTTTCTAGCATTTGAACTAAGAATCATCCCAAGAATCACCAAGGAGGACCACTCAGGGACTGGGCGGGGGGTGGGGGGGAACCCAAGGAGCCCGGAGTGTCGCTCCATACTCCCAACCAGAACCAGCAAGGAGAGCGGGTTGCCTCAATCACTGACGGGAGAAGCAGCTGAATTTCTCCATATAGACAAAAAAGAACATCCCAATCTCCTGACTTCCCCTTGATGGGAGGTCAAAACCTAGTCAGGAGGGGGGGGATCTGTGGGATTTGTTGACCCACTCCACTATCTTATGCGGCATCATTCTGATAGTTATGGTGCAAGAAACAGCAACAATAGCAGCAAAACTCTTGTGTGTGCCAAAAAACCTCCAAACAGCCTCTTTAAAGGCACAAATCGATGGATGCACAACCTGCCACCCATAGTGCATGCATAGTGGGATAAAGCACACACTGCAGAAAATGTGCCAGTGGGCTCCATGACCAGCAAATGGAGTGCAGAGAGAGAAGCAGTGCTTTGCAAATGAAACTCCAAAATGTGCCTATAAATGACAATTGCTTTGTTGCCAAAAACTCCAAAATGCCTGTACACAACACTTCTCAACATTCCAAATCTTGCTTGATGCTAAAATCCATGTAATCTAATGAAGCATGGCGAATATACACAGTCCTAAAGTGTAAAGAGCAAAACATTTCCTCAGACAAAATGAATTGTCTGTAAACTGACAGCTCCTGTCAAAATCTGGGTGCAGTACCCTGGGATTCCTGTGAATGACAGCTGTCAGATGAGCTCCCGATGAAACTTCAAAGTATCTAATCTAAAAGTCTGCCAGATTAGCAAACATAAAAGGATTGTTGCTAAAAGGAATACAGATCTCAGTTGTGTTTTTGATCCCACAGATTTAAAGCTAAGAAAGTAATATATTTATGTTTGATGCAACAAGTTTGATTTCTGCTGGACCTTAAGAAATTAAGAATAAATTAGCCTGGCTGAGCTGCAAGAAGTGGAAATACAAGTTTCTCCCAAAGGGAGGGAAATACTCTCAGCAGAAACTCACTGATAGATTATAAGTGTGGATTAAGCCAGACTTTTGCCTACAAAAAGAGAATGAACAATGGCAGATCCTTCAGCCCAGGAAACGGAGGTGTGAACGGGTCATAAACTGCTCCTGGAAGGACTTCCCCAAAGGAGGAGGCTGTTCCTAGACTCCAGGAAGAGACAAAGGAGCGAACCATTTGCTGTTAAGAATGAACAATGAACAATTTTTAGAAACTCATAACTTGTGATTCAAAGTGGTGAAAAATATACAAAGGACAGATCTGTTGGTCTAATTTTTATTTCTGCACGTTTCAAAAGGTGGTTGAACTGTGTTACATATTCTGTACAGGAATGGAAATATATGTGGTTTTATGTGATCTGTGTTAATGCTAGAATTGTACAACTTTACACACACATCCCTATGGTAAACACACACATTTGTGGAAATTTGATGAACAGATGCTACATATAATATGGAATATTTATGTGTGATTTGTGCAGAGGTGACCAATGTGGAAATATGTATTTAGGATCAAATCCGATTTTAACACTAGTGGCTATGGGGAGGTTTCTAAGGACTGTAAAGCTAAAGCATGAATGTGACATCATCCGGCCTTGATCCAATCACTCAGATGCAAGGTGGAGATGAGGTCCTGATCCAATCCCAGTTCACAGGGGCAAGCTATGCTAAGCCGGCCCATACACCCATTCTGTGATGTCATTTGAAAGGATAAATAGAGACAACTGACAACACATAGGGACTCACTGATTCACTCACATTCCAGATTCCGGCAAAGCACTCTGATCCAGCATTCTACATTGTGGGATGTTTCAACCCATTAGTCCAGGCCCTGCAACATTACTATGCATTGCTTGCAAAAGAAACATCAGAATGGCTGCTAGAAAGCATGCTGCTCGCTAAAAATCACCAGAAAGTGTGCAGTAAAAATCTGAAAAATAGGCAGCCATCCACTTTTGCCTAGGTCAGTGGTAACACAGGAGACGACTGCCAAAACCTATCATTTGGCTGCCCACAGAGCAAAAACATTGCAAAAGAAACACAGAGCTGTTTTAAAAATCTGTTTTTTCCCTGGCTGTCAAAATTGCAAAAATCATGGCTCACAAAGCACCCAAAAAGATCCAACCTCCTTGTTGGGTGGTGAACATCATTCTACTTCAAGAATCCACATAAAGATAATGTCAGCAGAAGTATATGTTATCTGAACAAAGTCCACTTTTGAATATGGTTGTTGGAAGAAATCTATCAAAAATGGGTGTAGTACCGTTACTCACCTCTGTCAGAAGCCGGCGATTTAAAACCTGCCTTGTGTAAAGTTGTACATTGAACTCAAACTATGGCAAAGAAAGACTTGCTATCAGAAGCCTAAGAGGTGGATACATTTCAAATCTATATTCTAAAAAGTCTTGAAGTAAGACATTTGTTGATGTATTTGTAAAAAAATCTAAGTTAGATTTTAAGACAAGACAATTTAAGACACTGTGTTTAAAAGGTAAAGTTTCCCACACTGGGCTTCAAACACATTTCACACCTCCTCCCTAAACAAAGGAATCTGTTCTCCTGTGCTCTGCTAAGAACTGGCAGGCTGGTGTGAAAAGGAACTGGGAGGGGCACCCTGGCCTGTTGCTCTGAGTGCAGACAAAGGGCTCCCTTCAGCTGAATGGAAATGCTAATTTGGGGCATCAATAGAAACTGCCCTGGCAGGAAGACAAGCCATGTGACTCTCTGACGCAGCCAAGACCTTGGAGGCGGGCCAGACTGAAAATGTGTATTTGACACTGGATTAAATATATGTTTCAGGAGCTTACTTCTAAAATATTGTACCGAACTGACAAAAATATAAAACTTAGAGATTATTAAAATGAAAAATGGGCTCACAGTTTAAAACTAATCTGGAATCTGTGCGATGTTGTGAGACTGAACCATGAAAGTTATTAATATTGTGGCTATTGTAGTTGTGCTAGGAACACGAAACATTACAGAAGTGTGACCAGATGGTATGTGCATGTATATGTAAAAAATTGTTCAGATCCGAAAATGCGTAACCAACCAAAAGCGTGAAAAAACGCTCATTTGTGAACCGAAACTTGTAGGAACATGGGACTTGAACAGAGACGTGCCTTAATTAATCTGTGATGTGTATATGTAATATTAACAGGTTGTGCATATGGGAAATATGTTTTTTGGGAAAAATAGATTTTCTACATAAAAGCAAAGGGGAGGTTATTCCCTAGGTTGTAAATGTCAACATCATTCTGACACATGATGACACACTGTTCCTTTCTCCAATCAGGAGAAAGGGAATTCTCTGACCTATCAGATCCTTAGAGGGTTGGGCATAGACAACCAGCCTCCCCACCCACTTTGGGAAATGGATAAATAGGGACTGTTGAGGACCCACAAACACACACTTTCTCACTCATCAACTGATCCCCTGGCAAAGCACCCTGCAGGAAAAACCAGACTACAGATCCAGACTCTAGAACCAGACTCTAAAACCCTGAAGCAGAGGCCTAATCCATAAAGCTGAACCCTTTTCAGCAGACCTTTAAAAACTTTGCAAACCTGATTTACCCCTAACTTCCACGGGGCCTAACTTAATCCATTCAACAGCCTGGCTGAGCTGTTTTGCTGTTCTTGCTAAGAACCTCGTGCTAGAACCAAGATCCAGACCCAAAGAGCAGAGCTGTAACCCAGAACCCATCAGGTCCAGTCCAAGAAGCCACGCAGACCAGAGTGCCATGCTGAGAGCAGAGTCCAGGTGCCCTGAACCTCTCCGGTGGCGAGTCAAGTCCAAACCCTTGACCAGATCGTTGATGGGCCCATTCGATTCCAAAGTCATAGGAGTGAGTATTTAGTATAGAACTGTCCATAGACATCTCTTAGTTTAAAGTAATCCTGTTCAATACATTGCAACCTATCCAGAACTGCATTATAGAATCTTGTGTCCTTCCTGAATCCTTCTCATTATATATAGTCTGTGATAATTGTAGTGATATTCATCTGTGCGCTGATATTTTCTGAAGAAAGTCAAGTGTCCTGGCGCACAGCAATCAGAGCGGAAGGCGCCCTGTCCTGGTGGTTGTCCCGTTGGGTATCTTGCACTTTCATAGCCCCTTAGTATAAGTCAATTTTGGTTCCTAATCTTTAAAGCGCATCTTTCATTTTGAATCTTGACTCTGTTTCCGAAAAATCTACCTTCACTAAAACCTCTGTAACTTTTGAACCGCACGTCCAAGAAACGAAATTTAAATGACATTCCAATTCCTTATAGTTTTTCAGTAATCGAGTTTCCTGCACGCGGAAAAGTTGCCGCGAATTTGCAATTTGGCTCAATTTCATACTATGTAAAACAGCTTTTTCTTGCTTTCAACTTTTGAATTTTGTTTTCCATCTGCTAATCATTCTACAATCATTGCTAGTGTTGACCTGAACCAATCCAATGAAACTTACACTTCAATTCAATTTAGCAAGTTAAAATCAATCTTTGCATTTTCCCATTCATTGCAATTCACATTCAAAAGCATTTTGACCTGTTTTTAAAAGCATTCCTGTTCTCTCTAAGCTTGCTGGGGGGGGAATTGGGATTGAACTGCATTGTTGATTGTAACTCCTGATACCTGTGTGCCCTTATTCCATATCTTCATATTGCATGTTGGGTGGAGTGAGTAACAACAGGGGGAAAGAGTGATTACATTGTCTTTGGTTAAATTCATATCAAGTTTATTTCTGTGTTTCATTCTTTCCTATCATTGCATTTCCTTGAATCCGAAACAAAGTATTCTCTGCTAGATTAATCCTCCTATTCCTACTCCTAATTGATTAAAGAGATTGTTGATATTGTAATATTACCCATTGCTGATCGTTGTTCATATTCATAAGTGTGATATTCAGATATTATTCATATTCATAAAAGTATAATCTATATATTGTTCAATTCTTCAAATATATCTTTTAATTTGCAAAACAACCCTATTTCTTGCTTCAGTGAGACCGGGGGGATTCAAAGAGAGGGGCGTTATATAAGGGTACATGATCCAGAATTAAAAGAACTTTGACATAAAAATATGTAAATAAGGGTTTCCATTGGGCATCCCATACTAGGCGTTGACTTATTTGGAGTGCTGGATTGAAATCACTTACAGATTGGGGACTCGTCCGGGATTTCTGGATTAGGTCTACCACTTGTGCAGTTTAGTACAGTGTGCTAATAGGATACATAAATCCTGTTGGGCTAACACGCTGTGTTCCACTGTAAAAGCACCCCTCAATAGGAAACAGTCTGTTTTGCAAACATAAAATAAAAAACTTCTGTAAGTCAGGAAGGAAATTAATATTTCCGAAATGGCGATATTGGTAGACATCAAGATAGCTAGAGAAAACCTTTTACATAAGTTATTTGTGAGAGGTGAGTGGACTGAGCAGGACCAGAATGTGTGGTTGCAGGCAATCACACAACAGATCACCGCAACTGGGTTAGATATCTGGAGAGATCAGGGTCCCTTACATGTGGCCCTGAGTGAACTATATATGGCCCCTAAGGCCAAGGATGAGCAAAATAAGATTGCCAAGATAGCTGCATATCTATATTTATCTGAAGGCCAAGATTTGGCAAGTAGGCAACTGATGACATAAGAAAAGGCCCAATCTGATCTGTACTCCTCTGAGCAGAGGCTGCAGAGGAGACAGGAGTCAGAAAATGAAATCAGGCAGTATATAGTTAAAATGAAAGAGGATATGGGTATCCTGAAACAGGAAAAGGCACACCAGGATACCAGAATTCTGGCCTTGTAGAAGGAGTACCAAGAAGGTTTGGACTCTCTACTGCAGAGCCAGAAAAAGCTGGAGCAACAACTGGACTTCAACAGGGTATGCGCAGAGCAGGTAGACACCGTGCAAAGCCACCTAGACAGAGAGAAGGCAGAGAGCAACAAATTAATTCTGAAAGACCTGGACACTGAGGCAGAGTTTGATGAAGAGCGCCAGAAAGCTGGTGCCCTTCAAAGACAGAGGGACGACCTGGCGGCACAGATGCAGGCTCTTGCTCAGTAAAGGGACACCGTAGGCCAGGAAGTCTGTCACTTAAAAGGGAAACTGGAAGAAAATCACCTGGCCCTCCAGGAACTGGGTGACCTCCAAAAAGAGCATGATAGATTGTTAGAGCACACCAGGAGGGTGGAAGATGCTCTGGCAAGAAAAGAGCAGGCCAGTAGGGACGGGACTCAGGAGGTAACCCTCCTGCAGCAAAAATTGGCCCAGTACTCAAAAGCAACCCACGATGCACAGAGAGAAAATGAGGCTCTCTGTGAGAATAATGACAAGCTCCACAGGCAGGTAACCATGCAAGAGAGACTGATAGAGACTAGTAAGGCCTTGATTGAGGAACAGAAAGCTCAGGTTCTTGCATGGCAACAGGGAGCAGGGGCTGATAGAGATGAGGTCTGCTGGGAAAGGGAAACACCTGAGCATAACCTCAGGAACCCTAGTACCAGAGGCCTTCATCTCTCCCAGTCCCTGGACTCTGCAACCCCCATGTCCACTGGCGCACATGAGCCCGGGGCCATGGGGATGTCAGAGTACTATCCAATCAGAAGTATGGGGCTCATAGACCAGCACCTCCCAGGAATGGATGGGCGGGCATCTGGGTATGGGTACCCAAGTACTGTGAAGTTTAGTGGGGAACCCCAGGAGGGTAGGCCCACTAAGGGTATCCTAAAAACCTATGCTCAGCTATGACAGTGGGGGGGTTACCCATCAAATCCTGGGAGCAAGGAGGAATCAGAAGACTCCTCTGAGCACCCCAGGACACAGGAGACTAGGTCCCCACATTCTGCCAGCCATTCCCAGGCTCACAGAATCCGGGAGAACCTAGAAGATCAGACGGGCACCTCTGGGAGCAGTGCCTCTGAGTCAGAGGATGAATGGACCAGGGTTACCCGAACCAAGAAGGCCAATAAGGCAAAAAGGGCCTTGCTTAAGGACCCCTTAAAACAAATCAAGGCAATAAGGAGCGTCATCACGCCTTATCATAAGAACGCTAAGTATTCTTTTTGGGAGCACTTAGAGCTCTTTGAGCAGATGATGGAAACTTTCCATTTGAAAGACAGTAGTAGCTGCATTCAGTATGTGAAATGGACACTCTCACCAGAAAACGCCAATTTGTTTGCGGGGCTGGAGGACCAAAATCATTCTAGATGGTCCACCTATAGGGTGGCCATCTTGAAGCATTGTTCTGTACACAGAAACCCCCAAGAGGCTCGCAAGGCAGCCTACAACATGCAATGTGGGGAGGATCAGGCCCCACAAGAATTTGTGCAGGAACTGAAGAGTGCCTTTGCGCAGACTACCAGCAGAGAATTTGTTAATACTTTTTTCCATGCTCTACCAAAGTACATCATGACCCAGCTAGTGACAGATTTTCATGAGAAAAGATCACTGGACTGGGTCATTGAACAGGCCACCCAGATCTATGAGGTGGAAAAGTCCATAGACAACAAGAATACTCAAACCAACCCCCCTGCTGCTGCTAAGGTGGCAGAGATAAAGGTTTCAACTGCATATGGCAGCAGTTGAGCTGACCGAAATGCTTTCTCTGGTCATCAAAATCCATGGGATTTACCCGCTAATCGTGACCAGGCTTTGAAGTTTATTAGGTCCAAACTAATGACAAAGTGATTGAGGATGTCACTGCCTAAGGAAAATGCAGCAGGGACATCTCGCACAACCCAACCATTGTGGACTTGTTGCCTATTGAAATTTTGAGCATGCACCTGCTAGGCAGGAGATGTTTGGAATTGGGTGTTTCCAGGTCCATTTCCCATTTGTCTATCAATTTAAATGTGGGAATGGCTGGATCTTTTGGGAGATTTCAGAACATGGTCTCGCTGATGAAGCTTGTACCGTTGCTCACACACACTCGGGCGAGAACAGAGTCCTTCCCCTCATTTAACTGAATAGGGATGAACAACTGCTCTCCAATATTCTGAATGTCAGCCAAGCTTTGAGCTGGTTTCTCTTCATTTTGTACTATAGAAGTGTGATTTTCTGATTGTAAATTTGTATAGAATTTCATAGTGTTCCCTTCCAGTGTGGAATAACATTTAAGACTGGAAGGAAGTTTGATTTTCAGAAATAGAGAGGACTTCCCATCACCAGTTTGTTTTCCTAGTGCAATTACAGTCACATCAGGGATTTGGTTGTTTTGGAAATGGAATTCAATTTGGTCAGGTTTTTGTTCAACCACGTGGCATGTGCCATTTACATGGTTGACACTATGTTTTAGTTTTATTGGTGGGTTAGTCTGGGTCCAGAGGACCTTGTTTACACAATCTATGAGGGGAGACAATCTACACAGGATGTCATTCCCTAGTAAACATGGTGTGCCCTCTGGAGCCACAACTATGATCGGGTGCTACACCTTGTGTCGCCCAATTTTAATGTCTAAATCCACAGTCCCCTCGACAGTAATTTCATTCCCATCGAAGTTCTGCAGTTGTCCAGGAAGAGGGGTGAGAGAGATTTGGTATTTCTCCCCCCTTCCCGAATTCAGCTGATCAAAGGCCCTTTTTGACAGAAGGTGGCTTGGGATCCAGTGTCCACCAGTGCCAAAAATGTACATTGGCCCTGTATTTGGACTGGGGCATAATATCTTCCCTCCTTCTCCTCAAGGGGGCAAAGATAAAGTGAATTTTGGGCCAATTGGTGGGTTAGTTTCTTTGCTGTGGATTCTGACAGAGGGGTGATTTGGGCAGGATTTTGTTTGGGATCTTGGGAACCTGTAAGAAAAAGGTGACAGTTGAATATGGGGGGAGTTTTGGGCTCCCATGGTTCTGTTTCTGGGCTGTCCATCCTCCTTTTTGGAGGCAGTCACCAGAATTGGTTTGGGCCAGGTGAATTTCCTTCTGATCATTTTGAGGCTCAATGATGGCGGTTTTAACTCGGTCCCCACATCTACCCAGTCTTGACCAGGATCTCTTGGGACCCATTTTTCTTTGGGAAGACTTCCCCCATCCCTGAAGGAGAAGATCCCTTTCCCAGAATCCTCTGAGGACCCCTGTCCTTCAAATTGGAAGATTCGAACCTCCTCCACAAAATGGGTCTTTCTAGGCTCTTTATTTCTCCTACCCACCCTCTATTCCTTAGGTTGCAGATTTTCGGGGGCTGGAGATTCTGGTTCCGGTTCCTAAGGCTTTACACCCCCTTCCCTCTGTGCCTCCTCCCTGGGAACAGGTGGGCTGTCGGGGTTCTCTCCCCGTCATTGCTCTGGAGTACCAGACACTTGATTTGAAGGGTTCTGAGTCGCCATGTTTATCTGAGGGTTCTGCTGAGCCGTCAACATGCGACCCAGATCCTGTGCCAAGTTCTGGACCTGGCGCTCCAGTTGGGACACCCGCTCTGGCTGGTACGGGGTCCACTGGTCTACCCTGGGTTGATCACAGGAAGGGTGACTAACTGTCCCTTCTCCCATAATACCTTTGGTTGGGATAGTTTTGGTACCCCTCCGCCCTTGGCCTCCCCTCTAACAGATTGGGCTGTCTGGACTCAGGAAAGTGGGGAAAGAAAGAAGGGTTGTTTTGTGGTTTGATTGTTTGGTGGGTACCGGGGAAGGAAATTCAACCCGGCATTTGGGCGATAACTGCCCTCCTGAGGAAAGTTAGAGGGGAAGTTTCCTGGGTTGGTTGCCACCTGGTTGGATCTCCCCCTTGGGCTGGTGGAGTCCACACATAGCCCAGGATGGGTCTACTTCCCTTTTAACAGGGACTGATGTAGTCAGGGGAGTTTGGGGTTCCAATTTTTGGGGTTACCTCACTGACTCCCTTTTTGGGATTGGCCCGAGAGCCTTCTGAGTCTTTGTTTAGTCAGATTTTGCGCAATAATGTTTTTATGCCCCCCATCTCCAGATCTAAAATGAGAGCAACCTTCACCTCCGCCACCTTAGCAGCATCAGGGGTGTTGGTTGATTTTGGGCTTTTATTGCCACTTTTATTTTCTACTGGTTTCTGCACTTCGTAAATGCGAGTTGCTTGTTCAATGACCCAGTCTAGTGATCTCTTCTCATGAAAGTCCCTCAACAGCTGGGTCATAATTTATTTAGGGAGTGCATGAATGAAGGTATTGATGAACTCCCTACTGTCTGTGCGCACCCTCCTGGTGGTCTGCGCAAAGGCACGTTTCAGCTCTTGGACAAATTCTTGTGGGGCCTAGTCTTCCCCACATTGCAGATTGTAGGCCGCCTTGTGGGCCTCTTGAGGGTTTCTGTGTATTGAGAAATGCTTTAATTGGCCACCCTATAGGTGGACCATCTTGAGTGGTTCTGATCCTCCAGCCACGCAAGTAAGCTGGAGTATTCCGGGGAAAATGTCCACTTGATATACTAAATACAACTTTGGCTGTCCTTCAGGTGGAAAGTCTCCATCATTTGCTCATACAATTCGAGGTGCTCCCAAACTGAATATTTGGCATTTTTATGGTAGGACGTTATATCGCTCCTAATATCCTTGATTTGCTTTAGGGAATCTTTCAGTAGTCCCTGTTAATTTTGTTAGCCTTTTTAGTTTTGGTCACCCTTGTCCACTTGTCAAACCAGATATTAAATTGTGCCTCTTATTACAAACGATTTGTATGTATATTGGCCTACGCCAAGTTGCTTGAAAATTGTACGTGAATAACTCTCTGCGGCAAGGTCTTGACCTTAGAAATTGTTGTGTAAGGCGCCATCTTGAATCAAACCTCCATTTTAGGTTAGAAACCGCCATTTTGGGGTTTTTATACAAAGTCACCCTGTAAATCTAAAATGGCCGTCTCGTGTGTCCTTGTTCTTGCCTTAACCTCTCCAACCTCCGTAGGGAAGTTAATGTCCAACCTGCCTTCAGGCTACATGTTAGGGTCATGTAGACCTTGTCCTTTGTTGACCTCGGAGCAGGGGATTACTTGAAATGCCAATATTAAACTACAAGTATACAAGTATACAAGAACAGTAATGCTATCCAAATATAACATGCGAAACATTGTTTGGTCTGTATTAAAGCAATCTATAAAGAGTGTAAATGTTAAATTGAAGAATAATGGAGTATGTTAGTAAATATATCGAAAAGTAAACCGCATGCGCAAGATATATAAATTAGGAAAATGAACCTGGCGCGACCCTAGCCCAGTGCATGATTAACCTGTAAGGGGGCTGGACATCATTTTAGAAATTGTATAAAAACACTGAAATTCCCTCACTGCTCATATTGGGCCTGCTGGTGGCCTCTGTGTACTATTTGTGTACTTTGTTGAATACGGTTCAGTTTTGTAGTAAAGATTCTGGGAATCTTTATAAGCCTGTTTTGGTGTATTTTCATTTGGTCAGTGTAACAGCCGTAATATTGTATTTTTATGATTCCACACACTCATCCTCTGACTCAGAGGCACTGCTACATGAGGCGGCTGTCTGATCCTCTAGGCTCTCCCTGATTCTACGGGCTTGGGAATGGCTGGCAGAATGTGGGGGACTATTCTTTTGAAACCTGTGGTGCTCAGAAGAGTCTTCTGACTCTCCCTTGCTCCCAGGAATCGCTGAGTACCCCACCCCGCCCCCACTCCCCTGGCTGGGACAAGGTTTTTAAGATGCTCTTTGTGGGCCTATTTTCATGGAATTCCCCACCAAATTTGACTGACTGATCACTTGATAGGTGATAATTCTGAGGATCCAGTTCTCTGATTATCCCCTAACTGGAGTCTCCCTGATCAGAGAGGCTGGCCCTAATATTTGGTAACCTGTACATATATGCCCGCCCATCCATTTCTGGTAGGCACTGATCTGTCGTCCCATATCTCCCATTGTGTTGAAGTCTACCATCCCCGTGGCCCTTGGTTCATATGAGCCAGTGGACATGAGGGTGGAAGAGTCCATGGATCTGAAGTCCCTGATGTCAGGGGTCCTGAGGTTATGCTCAGGGGTTTCCCTTTCCCATCTTACCTCATCTCTTTCAGCCCCTATTTCCTGATGACATTCCAAAATCTGACCCTTTTGCTCCTCTATTAAGGCCTTACTGGTCTCTATGATTTGGTCTTGCATGGCTATCTGTTTGTGGAGCCTGTCATTCTTTTCACATAGAGCCTCATTGTCTCTCTGTGATTCCTGCCTGAACTGGGAATATTGGGCCAAGTTTTGCTACAGGAGACTCACCTCCTGAGTTTGGTCCCTATTGGTCTGATTGTTCTTTGCCAAAGCATCCTCCACCCGCCTGGTGTGCTCTAACAGCTTTTCATAATCAGTTTTGATTTCCCCAAACTCCTGAAGGGCCAGCTTTCTTTACTCCAACTGTGTTTTTAAATGGCTGACCTCCTGGCCTAAGGCGTCCCTCTCCTGACTTAGAGTGCTTGATGCAATGGACCCTTTTCCTGCCAGGTATCAAGGTTGATTTAAGTGATTTGCTGTTTTATTTCCTGCAGCCATACCTGTTCGTCCTGTTCTGGCCATTCACCCCTGACAAACAATTTGTGCAGAAAGTGTTCCCTAGCGATATTAATTTCCACTGCAGTCGCCCTCTGGAAATATTGATTTCCTTCTGACTTATCTCAGGGTTACTTTACTTTTGCAAACAGGCCCAATTTCTTTGAGTATTTATTTTGAGGGGTGCTTGTACAGTGTAGCACAGTATGGTAACCGAACAAGGTGTATGTACCCCTTCGACTAGCACGCTGTATTAGACTGTCACGAGTGGTACGTCAAATTCAGGATCCCCGCACCAAGCCCGCAAGCTGTAAGTGATTTCAATATGGCACACACCCAAGTCACGCCCAGCATGTAGTGCGCAAATGAAACCCTTATTTATTTTATCTATAAGTTCAATATTCTGCATGATATACCACTCATATCACACCCTTCTCCTGAGACCCCCCACCCCGGTCACACTGAACCAGGAATCAGGCTAGTTTGCAAAGGTAAATATTTATTTATGTATTTATAATTTAAATCACAATATATTTTAATAGGTAATAACAAACAGCAATGGGGTGACCACACTGAATAATGTCTTTAATGCACAAGGAGTGAAATAATGAATACAAAATCAAATGCCACACAGAAAAGAATAATGTTGTGTTTGTTTGGAATAGATAGCACTATGATTAGAGGTTCCCCCTGCAACACCCCTAAACCCCCAATAGGCAATTTTAAATAGATGTGAGGAGAGAGCAGGTATTCAGGAATAACACACATCAAACAGAATATCACTCCCACCTTCCCACTTCAAACATAAGAGAAAAACGGAATTGACTTTTCAACTGTCAGTATGGCTTTGAAATTATCTTTGGAATTGGCTGAGCAAAAACACAAAATGTGGTCAAAAATACTTAAATTATTATACATTCCTATGGGAGCCACTTTGAACAGATGCAAACAATCACAAGCAATGATTTAGTCAAAAGAAAACATTTGAAATCTCAAAGTCCAAGTGGGAAATAATTTAAAGCTACTTCACGCGTGTAATATTTCTCAGAATGTAAAATCGTGGAAACCTTTTCCTTATGCGGTTTTTGCTATAACGGGCCAATCGCACTGCAGTTTAGGGTTCTAAGGATAGCTAAGGATGGTAGGTACATGTAGGAGTTGAAATTTCTCTTCTATCATAAAAACAGAGGGAGTTATGTAGGTTTTTGCAAAATAGGCACGAGAATGGGAAACAGATATTCAGGTTTAGAAATAACAGGTTTTCTTATGCTATATTCAGGACTACAAAAGGAGAATGCCACACAGGAATCAGTCATTCACGGCAGCTCATAACAATTCATTTGTGATACTCTAGTTTCTGTTTGGTTTGGGAATTACTTTTCTTAATCAAATCAATAAGAAGTTAGGGTTTAATAACACAGATGAGATAAACGTCAGCACAAAGATAGTTCTAGCGATACTGTGGTTCTGAATTAAAGAGGGGATTGGTTTGAGATTGGGATCCTACAATGCATATATACTATGGGTCACTGTTCTTCCTATTAATACTTACAGAATAAGTTATTAAATTGGACCATGAGTTCTGGTCATGGATTGGGTCTGTCAAGGAAGGACAGCAGATCAGGCTGGATTGGCGGGACTGGATTGGCTAGGCCGGTTCCGGATTGGCACAGGATCTGCCCTTCTTGTTTGTGGGTATTTCAAATCAGCTGGATAGTGAGTTCCTCAGGCAGGCCTTGTGGTAGCAAGCCAGAAAGTCTAAGGATAATAGCTCAGACGGCTTTCCCACATTACAGCACTTCACTGGGTTGTGAGAATACATTTGAAGATTTAGGCCTTGCTAAAAAGTCAATAGTTCTCTACTGCTTGGCAAGAGTCTTGGCATCTGGATCTGGAAGGATGTTAAAGCTGGATGTAGAATGCTGGATCAGAGTGCTTCGCCGGAATCAGGAAAGTGAGTGAATCAATGTTGTCAGATGTCTCTATTTATCCTTTCAAATGACATCACAAAATGGGTGTATGGGCCGGTTTAGCGTAGCTTGCCCCTGTGAACTGGGATTGGATCAGGACCTCATCTCTGCCTTGCATCTGAGTGATTGGATCAAGGCTGGATGATGTCACAAATATGGTTTAGCTTTACAGTCCGTAGAAACCTCCCCTCAGCCACTAGTGTTAAAATCGGATTTTATCCTAAATTCATATTTCTACATTTGTCACCTCTGCACAAATCACACACACAAAGTCCATATTTTATGTAGCATCTGTTCATAAAAATCCAGCAGCTGTGGGATCTTGTTTCACCTTTCTACAGAATTTTGTCCTTTTCATCATGAACACATTTTCCAAATTGTTTGCAAATTTCCACAATTGTGTGTGTTTACAATAGGGATGTGTGTGTAAAGTTGTACAATTCTAGCATTAACACAGTTCACATAAAACCACATATATTCCCATTCCTGTCCAGAATATGTTACACAGTTCTACCGCCTCTTGAAACGTGCAGCCAAAAATTAGACTAACAGTTCTGTCCTTTGTATATTTTTCACCACTTTGAATCACAAGTTATGAGTCTCTAAACATTGTTCATTTTTCATTCTTAACAGCAAATGGCCTGCCCCTTTGTCTCTCCCTGGAGTCCAGGAACACCCCCCTCCTTTGAGGAAGTCCTTCCAGGAGCAGTTTACAACCCTTTCACACCTCCGTTTCCTGGGCTGAAGGATCTGCCATTGTTCATTCTCTTTTTGCAGACAAAGTCTGGCCTAACCCACATTATCATCTATCAGTGAGTTTCTACTGAGAGGATTTCCCTCCCTTTGGGAGAAACCTGTTTTTCCACTTCTTGCAGCTCAGCTAGGCTAATTTATTCTTAATTTTTAAGGTCCAGCAGAAACCAAACGTGTTGCATCAAATATAAATACATTACTTTCTTAGCTTTAAATCTGTGGGATCAAAAACACAACTGAGATCTCTATTCCTTTTAGCAACAATCCTTTTATGTTTGCTAATCCGGCAGCCCTTTAATTTAGATACTTCGAAGTTGCATCAGGAGTTCATCTGACAGATGTCATTCACAGGTAGCCCTGTGTACTGCACCCAGATTTTGACAGGAGCTGTCAGTTTACAGACAATCCAGTTTGTCTGAGGAAATGATTTGCTCTTTACACTTTAGGACTTTGCATATTCGCCATGCTTCATTAGATTACATGCATTTTAGCACCAAGCAAGATTTGGAATGCTGAGAAGTGTTGTGCATAGGCATTTTGGAGTTTTTGGCAACAAAGCAAAAGTCATTTATAGGCACATTTTGGAGTTTCATTTTCAAAATGCTGCTTCTCTCTCTGCACTCTGTTTGCTGGTCATGGAGCCCACTGCCACATTTTCTGCAGTGTGTGCTCTATCCCACCATGCATGCACCAAGGGAGGCAGGTTGAGCATCCATCTATTTGTGCATTTAAACATGCGGTTTTGGAGGTTTTTGGTGCACACAAGAGTTTTGCCACCACTGTTACTGTTTCTTGCACCATAACTATCAGATTGATGCTGCATAAGATAGCGGAGTGGGTCAATACATCCCACACAGTGCATCACAACAAAATCTCTGATTGATCTGGACGTTGGATATGTTGTAGAACAGAAAACGCAATACCTATCAAATTATATGATAAACATTGGGGTCATCATGTTTCAAATTGCCTGAACATTGTGAAAATGGGTAAAATCATCAAAAATGATCAGAATTCAATCATCCAACATCTCAAAATGTTCACCCCGAATCTCAGTATTTAAACATATAAGTTTTATGAAGGTAGCACAGATAAGTCTAAAATTTGAAGAGAAAACTAAATTAGCTTCTCTTCAGAAGAGGGCAGCATCCCTCCCACCCTTTTTAGTCAGGTGGTTGGAAAGCCACACATCTGGCAGACCTCGGGTGGGGTTAGCGTTAAATATAAACGGATACCCATAGGACAGATGGAGAATAATGGACAATTTATTTGGGCAGTGTAGACTAAGGAGGGAAACAGACTGGAGATTGGAGAACACGTTCACTGTTTTACACAGAGGGAAGACTTGTCCATTGACCTATGCAGAACAGCCCATAGAAGCATGACCAGTCTGCACAGGCGAATTTACTTCCAAAAAAGCCACCTGAATTGCCGATTTGCAGACAGACTGATGCCTGCCTGACTGGGTCCCTTGCTGACCCTTCCTATATCAGAAGCTGCATCTTAAATGGTAAAGTAAAAGAAACCCCTAACAAATCCCTACATTGTCCAACTTGATCAGGGTGAAATCTGGGAAGGTAACAGGACTGGGAATGGAGGTGGGTGAAATTTAAAAACAGGTACACAGTGGAAAATATCCCAATGTTCTGTGTTATATATATATGGTGTTTGTAAGGCCCCATCCACTTTGCAGTGAAAAACACAATCCAAATCTGAAAGCATTTTGCTGCCATTTCAAAGTGGGATTGCTTTTGTAAAGTTAAGCATGATTTGTGAATATAGGTAGTGGCTCAAACTGGAGGACTTTCCTTTATGCCACGGTATTGTTGCAAGTATCACCACCTAGAGAGATATCATGCATTTCACATTCTTATTTTGATTGGGTAATAACAATAGTAATAACAATAATAATAATAATAATAATAATAATAATAATAATAATAATAATAATAATAATAATAATAATAATAATAATAATAATCATTGTAAATATGTGTGATGTAAAGTTCTCTGGATCAAAGCACTATATAAAAACAAATAATTATGCATCTGGGCATAGCCATAGTATAGACTGGATGTTGCACAAGACAATGCATGCTGAAAGAATTAATTATATTTATGAAGAACTTCGCAAAGTGCAACTTTATGCATTCCCCTGTACATTGATGCTCAGGCAAAGTCAGGTGTAATGTGGAAGGGAAGAGGGTTTCCAACTGAATACATATTACTGGAGAGTAGCACATCTCCAGCCCATAAATATAAAAAGATGGAAAGCATTGTATGGAGGCTCCTTTAAAACTGTGCATGCATTTGGATTGAAAGGAATACATCCATGTTAAAGGAAAGCCACACTCATACACATATGAACAGATTGCAAGCCACATGTTCCGATTGAGTGACATTCACATACACCTCCTATAGTGAAAGCTGTACCCATATATATGTGTGTTCAGAACATTAGTGGGGAATTCAAACTTACATGAGCCAATGTAAACAAGTTACCCTTTGCATGTACATGGCTTACGACATAGTCCTATGCTAGCAGGTAATTGAACATATGTTAAGGGGCCTCTACTCAGTTCATACAGTCACTTCCTCCCCCTGCATACTTTAAATTTCTCTTGTACCATCCTTGTATTGATGCTAGAAAAAATGAAATGTTTAACCATATTTCCATAATGCAAAATGTCCAATGAGAAATTAGGTATGTTTGCAGATTAGTCAATGATAAGTAGAAATATTAGTATGTCAAATGTCTTTTAGATGCTCATAGCATTTAGTGGTAGATTTTGGATTGAAATTGGATGTAGGCAGGTAAAATGTTGTTTTGTATTGCTTCGTATGCATACCATATTGTAGTGATCTCCAGGGTAAATCTGGAGACCCAGTTGTCTGAAACTGCAAAATGATTTTAAATAAATATCGATTTTTGAATATTTCACTGGCTGTACTTTGCAGTGGATTGTGGGGTAGGATTGTATAAATGGGGGCATTATATTAGTGTACCACGTCTGAATGTACCACTAAGCAAAACGTACAAAAATACTCAGCACTGTTCCCTGATTGCAGCTGGGATTTATATTTGCAGATTTTTTCAATTTTTGCTTGTCATTTGCATTGTGGAACTCATGTCTGTCCTTTTCCCCATAATACAAAGGCAATTTGAAGCAATGTAGAGTCTTTGCATTTCAAAGAAACACAATATATGCATTTTCTCCTCAAAAGCAAAGGATGGTGTTCCTGCCACCCTGCATAGTGTTGTGCACAGGACAGGCAAAAGGCATTCCAAAACAACCAACAACCAAAATACATGCCAAACACTATGCAGTGCATCAGAAAGACTTGTGAGCCAGTGGTGTTGATGTCACACTCTTCACCGTGTCCAAAGGATACTGAAAACTGTTGCCCATAGAAAACAATGAAGGACTCTTCACCCTTCCTTATTCCTAGCAGTGTTTGGGCTGGGGTGGTGTCTGAATGCTGATACCAACCACACCAATATTTTGGATGCAGGAAGAGAGATGTGGGACATGAGGCACCGACTCCGTAGCTTGACATGTAGCCCAAGTTATTGGAAAAAAGGGAGAAAGAATACATCACCACGAAGTGAGCAAAGGTGAGTGTAAAAAATGAAGAAAATGCCTTTGTGTGCCTGTGCATTTTTGTAATTATATGCATATGTGTAAAAGAGAGTTTGAATGAGTGTGTGCATTTGTGTGGGTGAGAGAGTGTGTGAGGATGTGTATACATAAGATTGGTTGCCTGTATGTGAGTGTGTCATGTGTTTGTGTGCATGTTTGGCAGAAAGTGGGGACTGCTGCTGCTCTCACTACCCCCCTTCTCCCCACGCCCTTAACTGGGGAAAGGCCACACGGAAGTACATGCATTTGGACAAATCTAATGTTGAAAAAAAAGTGTTTACAGCACAACAATGGCCCATATTGGAAACAGGCAGAACAAGAATTTGTTCCCAGAGTGGCATGCTAGCATATATTATGGGAAGCAAGTAAGTATAAGCATGTTTTAACATGGCAATGATGGCATATATTAAGCACAGCCACACCGAAATGTGTTCTCAAATTTTAGCATATTGGAACAGTTTGTGCCCAGTTGGCATGAACATATGTTATGGTATCAATATTGGAATATATGGGTCACAGTAAGGATGAGAACATTTTCTTACATTTTGGAATGCTATCTGATATTGAGCTCCTCCAGCATGGAAAGTTTTTCAGTCACAAAACTGGCACATGTTGGGCACAACCAGCATGCAATAGGTTTTTCTGAGGCATGCTGGCATGTTTTGATCTCAGCCTGCATGAAACACGTTGGCAAATCTTGAATATATTGGTTACAGGTAGCATGAAAATGTGTTCTTACAGTGGCATGCTGACATATTTGACACAGCTAGTATAAACATGCTGTAAAGTGGAAATAGCAGCATGTATTGGGAAGAGCACTGTACTTTCCCTTCATGAAACTGTCCATATGCCTTCAGCTCCAGGACTTTCATGGCTTATTAGTCTCACTTACGCCACCAGATACAGGAGGTCATTATGAATTGGGACGATTTCATAATGAAGTACAACTGGAGGTAGTTATCATCTCTGCCAGTGGTATGTATAAAAGTCCACCCAATTCAGAGTCCTAACTGTCCTCTGACTTCCTCTTTCCCTCTGTGTTCCTTGAATTCATATTTACACAGCCAGATCTTGGCTTTGTCACTTCTGACAGTTGCTTGGAGGTCCCAGATGATTTCTTAAGTAACGAACAGGGATGTTTAAATATTATTTGCCAATTAACCTCCACAGTTAAAGGGGACATTTAAGGGCATCTGAAGTCCATCACACAAGCATTTCAATTGTGAATTCCTAATACCTCCCAAAAATGTATGAATTCTCAGAAAAGCCCATTGTCACTGTAGCGGTCACTGCCTCTTTTCCTAATCACCAATTCATTTAATCCATTGCTAAATATTATAGACACACCCAACCACCACAGCCATGCACACTCCCTTGATCAGCCGTCAATATTCCAACTATTTCTTTTTCATGTCTGCTCAACTGGCAGTACACCCATCCTCTCTCTGCAGCCCTTTTCTTCTCAACCGTGAATCATGGTCTTGTCATCGCAGGCATGGACACAATCTACCACCCTCTGACAAGCTTCTGCAGTGTAACACCACCTTTTTGTGAATGATGCAGTACAAAACATGTTTAACATAACATATATGTCATGACAGAAGATATCATGAGGTTAACAGTCAGCATACAATGTGTTTTAACAGAAAATGCTGGCAATTATTGGGCACAGACATAACGAAAGGTGCCTTACAGTGGAATAATGGCCTATATTGGGCAAAGAAAGCATGGCATTTAGCTCTTGCAGTGGCATGCTGCTATATAGCTGGCACAGCCAGCAAGTAAATACATTATTAGAGTGGTATTACGGTATGTATTGGACACAGCTACCATGAACATACTTTACAGTTGCAATACTGGCATATTTGGGGCATTCAGATATTTTTAGATATGCTATTTTGTTTTTAGATATTTCCAGTCGGTCCTGATAAAAACACTTGCCCAGTAGGGATACCAGAGTTGTTGAAACTAGGAAATGGGTGACTGCTCAATCGCCTCCCCGAGAGCTCAACTATGAGGACTAGACACGATAAGAAGTCGTATCAAATAGTAGACTGTTGTTTTGTATGAAATGGACTATTGCGTATTTTATATTTTGCTATGACTGATTACATAACCTTGGATAACTTGAACAAGTATGGTCACCTATAGATTGTTTTGCACTTTACCTTTGGGTATGTTAATGGCCATGAAGGTCATTTTTTATGCACTGTATTGACCAATTTGCACTTGCACTTTATTGTACATTGTATGCATTGTACTGTTGTTGTTTTTCTAAGTATTGCCTTTCGTGCTGTTTAAAAAAAATATATTGATGTTAATGTATATAACATTGTGGGACAAGTGACTTAAGGCGACTATGTCAGACAGCATGCACAGCTTTTTTCGTTGGTGGACATCATACATTAATTATACGGTATGATAAGCCACCTTTGTGCACACCTGTTTTGTTTACATATATAGAGTGAAGCCAACAGGAAAAATACTTTAACAGGGTATGTTGGTATTTTTTGGACAGAGCCAGCGTGAACATGTATACAGTGGTAATGATTCTTTTTATTTATTTATTTATTTATTTATGAAATGTTTACATATAGATAAACAAGTAAATCAGTTAATCAGTACAGAACCACAAAATATACATGGAACAGCAAAACAATATAAGTGGTAATGATTCTATATTTTGGGAACAGCCATGCTGACATGTTTTTTGCAGTTCATCCTGCGGTTTGGGTATGTCTGACCGAATGCAAACTGGTCGTGGCAAACTGACCATAAATCAATTCGGTCAGTGCCCATTTTAAACGCATATGTGTTTTTTTTTTGTCCCACGCCTCCAATTTTAAGGAAGCGGGAGACACCCCAACCCCCCCAATTTTGCTAACTACCAGCCCTCGATAGCAGGGGACACCCCTGCAACCTCTGCTCTCCAGGGTTGGTATGTAGCAATATATGCGACCAAATTGGCCCGAAGGCCAAATAGCCGATATCATATTCAACCAAATTGATCATTCGGTCAGTTTGCCACGGTCAGAAATGGTAATAGCCATCATGGTGGTTTACATTCCGCCCAGCCAAATTACCGTTTTTCACAGTGGCAGTACTACCATATATTAGGTACAGTGAAGATGAGCATGTCTTTTCACAGTTTAGCATGCTGACATGTAACGGACCCAGCCAGCATGAAAAGATGTATAGTGCCAATACTGGAATACATTAGGCACATCCTGCAAAACATATGCTTTTCAAATATCATGCTTGTGTGTTTTGGGTACAGAGAGCCCAGCATAAACATTTATTCTTTTGCTTAGTATTGAATCTTCATTTAAGATTTTTCTCATTTTCCAGAAACAACAAAAATAAGAACAGTGCCACTTATGTATGGCCTGCTATGAAATGATGATAAGGCACTCATGCTATGCAGAGAAGTGACAGAAATGCCTCTTTACCTCAAACACAATTCCATAGCAAACACTTTAATAATAATACACTCTTTTGTTATTTGTTTTGTATGCAATCCAATAATTGACACGACGACTGCTGTGCATATAATAAGAAAAGAGAACAACAAATTGGCAAGTAGCAGTGAACCTTTCGTAATAGTGCATGTTGCAAAAGTTGCACGGTGGCATTGTATGTTACTCTTAAAAAGAAGACAATTATATTTGTCGCAGAGCCAGGCACATCAAATCTAATGACAGCAATAGCCTTTTGCATGCTATAAACTCTAAGAAGGAAACCAAACTTGAATCATGAACCAAAAGGCAAGAAGAGATCACACATAACATAAAAGGCCTAGCAACTTGTGGTGCGGACTCACAATAATAAAATAAAAACAGGTTAAGGTAGTGATAGAGGCTAGAAAGAGGGATCTGTTTATGCTTGCAGGGAAGCCATTTATCTTGGTAATAAATTCGATGAAGTTAGAGTCATCTTCCCTGCTGTATGATCTACAAAATCGCCCCTCACTTCAAAAATGGTCAGTTAGGCATCCAAAAAATGATAAATTAGACATGCATATGAGGCAGATTTTAAGCAACTGTTGTAGCTAGTCGTCCACACTAGGGAGTTTTACAAAAGTTCACCCATGGCAGAACTTTAGAAGACTCACTCTTAGGTGTAGGGTTCCAACTCTTAGGTGTGGCCTGTACTACCCAAAAGGGTTGGTAGCTATGGTCAAGCAGCTAGGCTTATTCTAGGAGGGAGAAGTGTTGTAGGTAAGTACAACATCCTCACAGCACAAGGAAACACTAACACACAGTAGGTATATACAAATATGATTATTATATATACTAAGGCAACAATCAACACAATACTAGGTTTTAGGTAAGTAAAAAACAGTTACACATATATACAGAAGGATGTTTCCATTCAATACTCAGATTCAATAGTAGACCTTAGGTGGAACACAGGTAAGTAGTCAGAGTAGCTTAAGGTTAGAGAATCATACCAATCAACATTCAATACTGTAGCAGATCAAAACTGGTAATAACTTTAAGCACCAGTCTTGGCTTAGGAAGTCCAACCCTATCTAGGGATGAGAGTCTCAAAGTCCGATGAGACACTGGGGGACCAATGTTGTGGGCAGACGAACAAAGGAAGGCAGACTCTGTGAATGTTGAACGTTTCAGAAGATTCTTCAATATTGCAAGTAAGCAAAGTTGTTGGTAAAAGAAGGTTTCAGAGCAGTTAGGTAGGCCCCCTGAAGGATTGTAGCCCCAAGGAGTGATTTTCCTAAGTCCTGGGAGAACACGATTGGACCGTCCAGACCAATGTGTCTCAAGAAGCACATGAGGAGCACAGAACCATGAAACAAGCACCCATGTGAATACCTAGGAGCAGGACAGTTCCTTAGTGAAGATGAAAGGCATATCACGGACGGGTCCCCAAGGTGAGACGACAGCAGGCTCCTGTTCGGATTTCTTGGCCTGGTTGCTAAAGCAGGAACTTTTGGCGGGAGCAGATGGTCACCCTTTTGTGATGGGATGCCCAGCAGATGATATTCGTCTGGGACACAACACAGGCTTTGGTTCAGAAACAGTTGTTACATGGAAGACTTCCCTCCATTGCTCCGTCTCTGACTCAGTTGAGAAGACATCTAGGAGTGGGAAAGAGTCACTGAAGCCCACACAGATGCCCACAAGTTTCAGCCAAAACTGTGCTTCATGAGACGGTGCACAGCAAAATGGCCCTGGTGCCAGGGCATTGGGAGATTACAGCCCAGGACGATCACAGTTCTTCCTGGGATGGCTAAAATTGCAGTTGGTCTCAAACCTGGTTAGGCCTACCGGTCCAAGGGAGAAGGTCGTCCAGTCTGGATCTTCTCTGTTGAGCAGAAGAGGAGGTTGGAGCAACAGGGGTTACTCAGCAGACACTGGTGGTCGTTGGAGGTGGCGGCAGACATCCTTCTCCTTCATCTTCTTCAGATTCTTCTTTCCAGTGGTTGACTCTGAGTTTCAGCTTCAGGACCCTTGTCTTTTATGCAGGAACAGCTGGAACCATCAATCATCAGGCATTTATTCATTCAGGAAATGGAGTAGCTTGTCCTCAAAGGACAGCCAACCTCCCAGTTCAAACGGGTTCCAGGTAGACACACTGCAGGACAAAGACAATTGGCGTTTCAGTGTCGTTCCCCAATTCCTGTCCTTTCAGGCACTCAGAGACCCATGGTGGGCTTTTGCAAGAAATCCCACCATAGACAAAATACCTAGCAGGACCTCCCCCACCTAGGTGGGCAGAAGAAGGCTCAAGAAAGGACAAGCCAACAAGAGATTGTGAAAAAACGTACAGCTACCATTTTAGGTCAACAGTGACCCATGTGTCCATTACCGCACCTGCGACAACAGCTTGCGGGTAAAGTACACACAACCTGGTCAAAAATATCCACTGCCACCAGCCATTCAGATGAACTTGTCACGATAACTAGAACATTACAGGAGGAGTGGGAAAAGGGATACATTGTATCCTCTCATAATGTGGTGTGTGCTGATCCCAAAACATAAAAGTCAGCTAGGATAAAAAGTGTCCCCCTGTCCTTGCTAATGTCTGTTGTCACAAGAAAAAGAAAAAGGATGGCTCAAGGAGCTCCCAGCAACACTGCATAGAAAGTGCTGCATGCTGCAACAATACATGGTAGTTGCTTTAAAAGTTATAGGAAAGCATGACTACAAAAATATATAACAAACAGGGTTAAAAGAGGTTCCCAAAGGTAGAGTAAAAGAATGAGTGAGTGTGGAAAAAGGTTCACCACTAATGCAGGGGAACAGGTAAAAAATCCAAGAGTCCAGCAAAAAGTGCTGGGGGACTCACAGATGGAGAGAATTGTGGGGTCTAACCACAGTCCTAACAATTATAACTGAAAGGCGAGGCTAGGCCCACTGGTGAATGAAAAGCCTGCCTTTAAAACTTCAATACTGCTACATGTGCCTAGCAAACATTAAAACAGGCCGTTCTGCCATTGATACAAGGAACATTATCACATGGAAAAGGCACATCACTGTGTTGGCTGAGAGACAAACAGCAGCATTTTTCATAGCAAACATTCAGCAAGTAAAAAAAGGCCTTTGTGAGTGATCAAACTGACAGCAGCCCTTTACTTTCAGAAAAAGTCTGGATTAAAAAATGCATTTCACTATAACAGAAAGATGCAAACTGCTTCAATAAGTAAAATACCGCAACAATTGAAAAGGCTATTTTGTTTTCATAGGTCACATGCACATCTCATTTAGGCCACAGACAGACCATCTCCCTGATTCATGGATTATTTGTGCGCCATTCTGCCCGCAAATCCCTATTTGTTAAACAGGGATTTTCGGGCAGAATGGCGCACAAATCCCGTTTCTTTCGGCGCAAACAATCCATGAATCAGGGCCAATGTTTCTCGTTGTTGGGCAGATTCTCAAGTGACTGACTGGCTCCTTATCTAAATGGAAGATCTCTGTGAAGCTGATGGGCACCAAGTATCTGTGAGAGGACCAGATCAACACAGACCCAGCCCTGGATGGGTGAACACTCTTGGAAATACATAGAATTAGATCAAAATATTGGCCTTTTAAGATCACAGGACATAAGAAGAGGTGCCAGGAAGGTGCCAGGAAGGAGAGCATTTGGTGCCTGATAAGAATCTCCTCGGCTCAAGAGAAGAAGGCTGATTGGTTTATTGAAGGCTGAACCAACAATGAGGTCACAGAGGTTCTGGACCACTTGTTTTTAGAGAAAGGAAGCCTACATGGAGAAATGGGGCTTTGGATTAGCTCAACATTTTTCAACATTTCCATTAGTTTAAAAGGACTATCATAATTGTTAATTTTCTCAACAATGATAAGTCACACTGAGTCAGTTCATATGTCACTTGAAAGTTGATGCCAAGCCCATTGCAATGCCATTAGTATTTGACATTAATATTCGACATTTGGAAACTCTTTTTATTTTTACATTTATATTGCGCACTAAGCCCTCAGGTATCAAAACACTTTTTCTTGACTGATTACTTGCACAGCAATGGACATATAACATGAGAAAGTACGTAACACCTATCCCAATACCTCTCAAGAGTGGAAGGACCAAGTGGTAAAGCGGTACAGAGTTATGTGAATAGTAAGGTTTTAAGGGATTTTTGGAAGACCCAATAGGAGATGTCCACTCGCAACAATGGCAGGAGTAGGTTCCACTGCTTGGCTGCAATGGATGGGAAGCTTGCGCCTCCATCTTTCACCCGTTTCAATTTGAGCTGAGCGAGGCAATGGGCATAAGCGGATCACCTGGGTCTGGATGAGGTAGTTCTGTTAATTCTCTGTGAGAAATAAGGGGGCTTCCTATGATAGGCATCTGTGAGTGATTGATAATATCTTGAATTGAACCATCTCCCAGAGAGGGAGCCAGTGTGCCTTTCTTCTTGCTGCACTGATGTGTTCACATTTGGGTATGTTCAAGGCAGCTCTGGCTGAGCGCATTGTCCTGGATGCATCTTCTTGATATTGTGTTCTGATGTGCCTGTGAAGAGTGCATTACAATAGTTGAGTCTTCATCCAATGGTGACTCGGGCAATTGTGAGACAGCTCTCTGTGGATAGGAAGGGTCTTGCTCTGTTAATTAGTTTGGTTGTGTAGGAGGCAGATGAGGCAATGGCACACTCTTGGAGAGAAAGTGAGAGTGTGGTGTCCAGGCAAACTCCTAGTGTCTTCATCGACTGTGAGACAGGGATTAGGAGTACCTGGATGACAAAGTGGGAGATCTGAGGGTCAAGGTTGATCATTGCTGAAGGGGCCACCAGGAGGAGCTCAGTTTTTTCATTGTTTAAGCAGAGATGATGCGTGGCCATATATCAATCTAAAATGTGTTTCTAGATGCCCGAGAATGTTAGAAATTCGAAAGATGGCTTGTTAAATTAGCTATCTGGATATTATATTTCATCATCATTGACTTGTATTCAGCTTTAAAACCATCATGTACAAACACATAATAAAACCAAAATTCTTATGGAATTCAATGTCCACTATGCAACATATTTTCCATCATGATGAAAATTGAGGAGGGCAAGCTTGCAGCATCACAATTGCATCAAAGTTTATACCAATTTCACACAGGCTATTATAGCTAGGGATCATCCTGTGACATTTGGACTCTATTTCTCATATATTTTAGTCTATGTATCCAAGCCCTATGTATGTAAAGGGCAGCTGCAAATACCACATGAGGCATTACTGAATGTTTACATACATTCATTGCATCCTTTGTTGAGCAGATCCCTACAGCTTTAAAAATTGGGTGCAGATAAAATCCTCTTAGCTTGTGATACATTACACAAGTCAGGAGGAAATGTGTAACAGTTTCCTCTTTTGCCTCACTTACCGGACAATCCCCTTTCTCATCTCTTCACCATGACTTTGTGAATATCACCAATGGCAGTGTTCCTAACCTAAACCGGACGTACGTTTATCTTTCAAATGGGGATTCATTTGATCTAAATAGCATTCTAATCCCACCCCTGATTTATGGAGTAGACACACTGGGCCCAATTATAGCCTATTGGCTGCTTCTATGAGATAATCTCTTATTTTATGTCTGCAGCCCTTGTTATTCTGGAGCGAGTTGAACCATTCACATCCCGTGGCGTCTCCCAAGCTTCGCTATTACAGAGAACTCTCAGAGTGTCCTTTACATGTTTCACCCACCCAAGGGTGTTCCCAACTTCCAAAGACAGTAGAGGCCCAACAACCTCTCTTTGCTGCTGTAATCCCTCAATGTGCCATAACCACACCCAGTACAGTGCTGGTTTCAGGCTAATGTAGTCACCCACTGGCAAAAAGCACAATTTCAAGCACACAAGAGCTGAGGGAGTTCTCTGGGGTAATAACAGCAAACGTTTCAAGAAGTTACATTCTACCCTGTCCAAAGCCCCTGTGTCCCTGTAACCCCAAATGTCAGCCTTGTATGTTGATACCGGCAAAGCCTGTTTTTTGTATTTGTTCCAGCGCAGGAGTAACAACACCGCTCCCATACTTTTTAAAGAACGATTTAGTAGACTTAGTATATTTGCAACGGTTCGTACTCGACTTTTCTATATGTTGCTGAACACTCCCCGTTTTCCTGGATACAGACTCCTAAGAAAATAAATATAAACTACTTGCTCAAGTTTCATGCCATTCATTTCCAATTTTAAAGTACAAAGCTGTATACCTTTAGGTCTGAAAGCCATTACCTTTGTCTTCCACATATTTACCTCCATCTGAAGATCTTCACTTTTTCTCTTGAAGATGTTTATGGTGGTCTTCAGACCTTGGGCTGTGGTTGCTAGGACTACTGCATCGTCCGCATAGAAAAGCGTTAGGTATTTTTCTGTGCCCATCTTGGGGCTGTCCAGACACTCCTCTAGTAGTGCATCAAGTACACTGTATGTGCACCGAGAACAGGAGCAGGGCAAGTACACCGCCCTTCCTTACACCTTTCTCTGCCTTAAAAAGGGTGGTTAATTCTCCTCCTACTCTATAATGGACTGCTGCACTATTCTCAGAATAAAGCTGTTGTATTAGGGCTATGAGATTCACAGGAACCTTCCATGAGCACAGAATTTGCCACAGCCGTAATAATCTTCCTGAATATTTTTCCAGAACTGTCCAGTAAGGAGATCGGGTGGTAGTTGGCTGGCAAATCTCTTCCCCCTTTCTTGTATATCAGATTATCAATGCTTGTTTCCAAGATGAGGGAACCTTTCCTAGTTTTACAATAGGATTACAAATTGTACATAAGACCGGCCCGAGATCCTAATTTCCTCCAAATAAAAATCAACAGGGAGAAGAAAGTCTGATCCTGCAGCCTTACCCCTTTTTTGAGACTTTATTGCCATCTCTGTGTCCTTCAAACTAACAAAAGAAAGTTGCCCTCCCCTGTGATTCTGGCTCATCAGGCTGTGGGGCAGTAGAGCTTTCCTGTTCCCAATTGCTGTATTAACTGCTGAAATAAGTCCACCATCCCTCTGCAGTAATGCAACAATTAAGGTCCTGGTCACCAATCAAATCTTCCCTGGTCACAAGCTTCCAGAATAGGATGTTATCCCACTCCTCACTTGCTATGAAAAGCTCATTCCATCGGTTCATAACATAATCTCTCTTTTTTTGAGCAACCACATTTTGGTATTCTGTTCTATGTATTTTCTGTTTTACTTTTGTCCACTTTAAGACAGTGTTTGACACTCTCTATAATCTTCTTTTCGCGTTTCGACATTCGTCATTATACAACCCCTTTATCTAGTACCTTCTTCTTGATTTGGCACCTCGGGAGTGTGATAAGGGGCATACGATACCTCTTAAGGCATCATATTCGGACAATACATCATTATCTTCACTATTGATACTGCTTATGACCCCAAGGTTATCTAGAATAGCCCTATAAGAGCAGCTTTTGGCACTTCCATAATCCTTGGCCAATTTGCAGCTTTACACATATGCTCAGTTATAACTATTTCCTGTGAATTAAGTGTTAACTGGGCTGTGCCCGCCTTCTTTTCTCCAATAACTTAGTGGCCTGTGATCACTGTCACATCTATCCATTACCTCAAAATCGTGCACCTAATCCGAACCTTTGTGATAAAAATATAGTCAATAATTGATTGACCATTGTAACCCTCAAAGGTGTTTTTTACAAGTTTGTATTTGCCAGAGCGACCATTACAGACCCTTAAGTTCAGGTCATAAAACAGTCAGGCAGTATCCAGTGCTAGCCGATGGGATATGATATGGCATTTATAACGCGCCTATACACAAGTGTTTCAAGGCGCGACGAGGCGGGGGGACAAGGGGAGACAGACAACGATCCTACTAGGCCAGGTGTCATTCAGATCACGCAAGTGCAGGGTAGAGGGGAAGGAAAAAAGTGCAAGGGGAAAGGGAGAGAAGTGCAGTACAGGTTTAGTAGAAACAATATAAATAATAAGGGTCAGCTGGTGGCAAGTGCAAGATAAGTGCAGACAAGTGTTGGGAAGGGGGGCTGTAGGGATACAGAGACAGTCCCACAGTGCAGGGGTTGCCAGGGAGGCAGTGCAGAAGAGAGTTTCTGGGCCACGGACCGGGATAGGTGAGTGGCCCCGTTGCAGATTCAGTGCAGTGTCAATAATATTAACCAGGGAGAGGGGGAGAGAATGCGGAGGCAAAGAGGAAGGTCTTGAGGTGCTTCCGGAACCGGAGATGGTCCTTCTCAAGTTTCAGGGAGGCAGGAACGCTGTTCCAGAGGGAGGCCACTGATGCGGAGAGAGATCTACCCCCAGCTCGTTGCTTGGAGAAGCGGCTGACCCTGAGGGAGTTGGAGGCGAATGAGCGAAGAGCTCGAGAAGGACGATATTTAGGAAGAGAGAGTTGAAGGCCTTGTGGACAATGCAGAGGGTTTTGAACTTAATCACGGAGTCGGTTGAGCAGGATGGTATGGTTGACAGTATCAAAGGCAGAAGAGAGATCAAGCAAAATGAGAACACAAGGAGTGTTTGAGTCAAGGTTCGAGAGCAGGTCCTCACGGATGTCCAGGAGAGCAGTTTGCATGCTTTTTGCAGCTCTGAAGCCAGACTGATGGTCGTGAAGACTACCAACAGATTCAGCATGGAGATTAAGATGGGAGATGGCCAGTTTCTCCAGGAGCTTGCCCAGGAAGGGAGTGATAGAGATTGGGCGATATTTAGCCGGGCAGGAGGGGTCAGAGGAGGGTTTCTTAAGAAGGGGTGCACAAGGGAGTGCTTGGGAGGGGATGGGAAGACTCCAGAGGCGAAGGAATGATTGCAGAAGTCAGCCAGGGCAGGAGCCAAGGAGTCGATGTGGTCCTTGATGGTTTTGGAGGAGCATGGGTGGACCTGTTTTGACAAGACTTTCATAGATCGGACTTGTCTCGAAACCTCGTCAGCAGAAAAAAGGGGAAAGGCAGAGAAGGAAGGAGGAGGAGTGGCTGCAGAAGGGCCAGAGGAAGAGCAGGGAGCAGGGAAGAGCAGGGAGTAGAGGGGGGGAGGTGACAGGAGGAGAGTGAGGACAGGATGTCCTGAGTTTTTTAAATGAAGTGAGAGGCCAGTGCCGTGCAGAGGGCCTGGGAGGGGACAGGAGCGGTAGAGACTGCAGCAGGTTTGGCCAGCTCCTTGCAGATTCTAAAGAGTTCGGCCGAATTGTTAGATGCCGCCGAGATGCAGGCTTGGATAAGGGCTCTCTTCTTGGTGAGAACGGAGAGTCGGTATTGCCTTTGGAGCAGGCGGCAGGCCAGTTTGTCAGAGGATGCACATGTAGCACGCCATTTCCTCTCTGCCACCCTGCACTTGCGTTTAATGGTGATGAGGTCCGAGTCATACCAGGAGTTACATTTGGCTTTGGGCTTCAGGCGGATTCTCATGACAGGGGCAAGGATATCAAGAGTATCAGATATAGCAGAGTGAAGCTTGGAGAGAGCTCTGTCAGGGTAGGAGTCAGCAGAAGGGGGAGGGGGGTTGAGAAGGTGGCAGCGAAAGCCTCAACTGACACACGCTTCATGGGTCGAATGACCGAGAAGGAGGGTGGCAGTGATGAGGGTGGCTTTGCATGTGGGGTAGGGAAGGTGAGGTGGGAGGATAGGAGAAAGTGATCACTCTAGGAGAGAGGAGTGGAGAGAGGGACAGAGAGGGAAAGGTCAGAAGAGATCAGAGCATCAAGAGTATGCCCTGCAGAATGAGTCGGCCCAGACGGGAGAATAGAGAGTGAGAGAGCATCGCAGAGGTCACGGAAGATTCCAGAGGGGGGACAGGAGGCATCCAGGTAGATGTTGAAGTCTCCAAGAAAGAGGAGTTTAGTGGTTGAGGACAGGGGTGAGGAGGAGAGGTCCGCCCGCTCAGAGATCTTTTTTGCGGTTCTAACAACCAATATGGGTATATCCCATATCATAGCCTGGTCCTCCCAAATACCTTCTAGCTTCCTATTAGGTTCAATCTGCAGGTTTATATTTCCTGCTACCAGAGTAACCATTTTATACACCTTTATGTTACTCCTCTATTTTTCCCTAGCAGAGAGCCTTTTTAATGTGTCCATTCCCCTGGATTTCGCTGGCCTATTATAAACATTAAACAGTGACTATTTTGTCCCCATCTTTAGTTACAATAATCAAGTGCTGGAGGTCAGGTACACCAATTACATCCTTCGTAACCTCCCAGTTTAGTGTTGCATCTATCCAAATAAGTAGGACACTGCTCGGTCTACCATTGGTGCGTTTTATTGCTGGTACACAATATGTGTAATACCCTTGTAGCTTCTACTCCTCTATTCTGCTCATGGGACGGTCAATCTACTTCATTTAGATTGATGCAAATGTTGCTTCTCCCATGTACTGCTGTTCCCTATCTGTTTCCATCAGTTGCATTGTTTGTTTTTACTACTGCCCAGACACTTGATTCAACAGGTCGAATCTCCCAATATAAATGCCATGCTAAAAAAGACACAGAGTGTTTGAGTGTTATTCTGACGTTCTCTGGTAGGTAAGACCTAATATCAAATCCCAGTATCCCATCAACCAATTCCCACGATCTTAAGAACACATATGTAATCAAACCTTGTGTTCGGAATAGGTGCCCTGATACACCTAACTAAGTCTTCTCTGATTAGTGAGAGACACCCTTTAGTGTGTCAAATGCAATGTATGACTTTATTGGTCAGGGTTTCTTGGTCTTCAAATGTGTTTGGGGAATAACGAGGTACATTGGCCATAAAAACAGAATGGCAGACTCTGTTAAATCTATTATGGTGGGCACCTCTTGTTCCAACCATTTTGCTATTATCCCTGCCAGATCTCCCAGTTGAAATTATATTGGGTTCTGTGAGGGGGGGTGGGAGGGAGGTTCATAAGGTAGAGGGCCAATTTCGATTCTTTTTTAAATGCATTTGGTTTACATATTAAACCTTACATTTATGATTCACATCAATTTACATTGTCTTCTTTAAAAATACTTTGACTTTACTATTCTTCTTTGCTGCTACTGCTTTCCAACATAATGGTTTCCCAGAAGTGAACTATGGTAGTGACCATCTTTCTGTTATTTCCCATCAGGATTTGGCTCCATCTTTCTTCTTTTTCCATTTCTACCAGGGCACTTAGATATTTATCGCTGAAGAGCAGTCTTTTTTGATTGAGTGCCTCACATTCCATAATTACATGGTATAAAGTTTCTGTTTTTCCCAATATTAGACATAATCTGTAGTCGCTATTTGCACTTTTGTGTTGACTCCATTTCCCCTGGACTTCTCTTGTTGGGAGTAGTTTCAGTCTTAATCTTAAAAACATATCTCTAATTATTTGATCTGGATATAAATTTAGGTAGTGTGGTAGTTGTTTAAGTGTTCATGCCTCTCCATTGCACTTTAAGGTCAGTTTATATCGGTCTTTCTGCTCTTGTGTCTCAATCCAATCGATTCGACTCAACTTCTTTTTTGCGTTTTGTGGCATCTTCGTCAATGTCTCTAATGCAATTCCTTTTTTGTTACATATGTTCATTGTCACTTCTTTCCATTTGTTTAATATTGTATCATTAACGTGTAAGTGTGAGGTTCTTAATATTTCCAAAGCCTGTATCTTATCTTCGCTCTTCAATTTTCTGAATAGGTCTAATATTTTCCATTCTATTATTGATTGTAGCGATTGGAGGCCCAGCTCATAACGGGTACGGGCCATCGGCATATTTTGAGGTAGGCCTAATACTTTCCGCCAGTAAATCGCCTCCAGTTTTGTCCATATGGATCGGTCGAGATTGATCATAGTTTCCTCACTGTACGCAGGGATCGCTGTCACCTTTTGTTTGTAAAATGTTACAGCTGGTTTAAGGGAACATTTCCCAAATTTCTTATGGATTGACAGACCCTGTCGTGCTAGTGCCCGGGTTTTAGACTTTAACTGTTCTGCCCATGGAGCTTCTGTAAGAGATTGATTGATCAATATTACTAGATATTTATAGGTTATAACCTCGATCAATTTTTCTTCCTGTATATAATAAGAGAAGGCTTTGTTCCCTTTTAGTTTCTTATTTGTCAGGTACATGATTTTTGTTTTCTTGATGTTTATTGTAAGTTTGTTTTTTTCCATGTATTCTTGTGTTTAGTTGAGTGCTGTTTGTAGTCCGCAGAGTGTTTTTGCCAATACAATTATGTCATCTGCATAGATCAAACATGGTACTGCAGTCGCATTTAATTTCGGCGGATTAATGCTCGGTGTACTTATAGATGCTTCGAAATCTGACGTGAAAAGGCTAAACAGTGCTGCAGCCAGCGGACACCCTTGCTTTAGGCCATGGCAGGTATTAATTTGGTTTGTTATTATGCCATCAGATGTCATTCTCACTTGTATTTTTGTATTATTATACAAGAGTTTTATTGGTTTGAGGATGTTACTAGGGCATCTCCATTGTTCAAGTTTGGTCCAAAGCAAGTCTCTATTGATTTTATCATAGGCAAGGCTCAGATCGACATACGCTACTATTATTTCCGTTTTTGTTCTTTCAGCTTAGTGTTTCATCAGATTTAGGATTATCAGGTTTATATTTGTGTCAACATTACATACAAATCCTGTCTGGCGAACTGCCAGATGGTTTGTTTGTTTTGCCCAAATATTTAGTCTTGTCAATAGAAGGTTGGCAAAGATTTTGCCCAGAGGGTCCAGGAGTGCCAATGGTCGGTGGTTCTTTGGCTCCTTAGATGATCCTTGTTTATATATTGGTATTAATGTTGCTATTTTCCAGGAGTCAGGAACACTTTTAGTGCGGTTAATCAAATCTATGATTTTACCACAGAATTGGGCCCAAACTTCAGGGTTTTGTTTTAATGTAGCATTTGACATGCCGTCAGGGCCGGGGGCTCTTGATGTATTTAGTTTTTTTATTGTGTTGATAATTTCAGTAATATCATAACTCACATTCCATGTCTTTTCCGTGCGTCGTTGGGATTTGTTCACTACTGTGGGTCTTTCTTCGTAAAGTTCCGTAAAGTACTTTGCGCACGCTGATTCTGAGACATCCACTATCATTTCATCCTCTGTGTTTTTGTTCGGTTTCAATAATTCCCATAATCGTCTGGTATTACAGTTTCTTAGGGAATCCATCATGGTTTCGGCATTTTCTTGATCTTGGATAATTTTTGCATTTTTAAGCCAGTTTTTGAATTTTTGTTTTGCTTGGCCAATTATTCTTTTTTTGGTCTGTGAGGATTCCTTTTGGGCTCCTTTTATAATAGATTATTTTTCATGTTTGTTTTCTGCTATAGCTTTGTTATATGTATACTTTCGTTCCAGCTGTAAGTGGTTGTTCTGTCTCTGCTTCAATTGGAATTGGTTAGTTAACCATCCATAATTAATTTTAATGAAATCTTCTTTCTTTGAATTCTTTAATGTTTCTGTGATTTCACTTAGTCTGTTTTGCGGAATCCTCAATCGATTCATTCTATTTGATAGAGTCAGACTAGGTATATTTATTTTGAGGCGTTCCCCTGTATTCATTTCCCATGAGTGCTTGAGTATGTAATGGTCGCTATGATCACTAAACAGATTCTTGGCTTCGATTTTAGTTTGAGTAATTCCTTTACTGGTGTAGATGTAGTCGATAATTGACTTGGTTTTCCCTCGTGACCATGTCGGTGCAGATGTATTTGTTGATACATTAAATGCATCCCATCTTTCAAAATTTCTATTGCGTGCCTCTGTTATCTATCTTCGTGCTCTATGTTCGAGCAACTGGTCGCCTATTATTTCTCCGTTGTCGTCAAATAGGTGCAGGTTGAAATCGCCACAAATAATAAATTCAACATCTTGATGTTTCTGTGAAATGTTGTCGATCTTAGTAAATATAGAATCTATTACTATTTCTTCTTGAACTTTTCTCGGGTTCCAATAGACATTGGTGATGTTTAAATATTTAGCCCTTGCTGTCATGTTATTGCTCCGTGGTTGTGTCATAGCTTGCATCTTAACTAAAGTATTTTGTGCCCAATTTCCTATATTCTGTTATTCAGTAATTTCTATTGCCAGATCTTGTCTGATTAAGGTTATGAGTCCTGCTGATGGTCTTCCTGCTTTGGTGTTAATTGCTGGATTCGTGTATATAAGGAATCCTTCGCATACTGGGGGATCTGTTAACCATGTCTCCTGTAGACATATCACCTTTGCTGAGTTCAGCTCTGGTCGTTCCATTTGGAAAAGATGCGAATGTCCCCTTGTATTCCATGTGCAAAGTATTACTGTTCGTTCGATGTTTTCCATTCGTTGTTATTGCCTCAGTTTTTCTGTCTTCTCTTGCCTGCTCGTTTCAATACTAATTTCTCACCAAAAAGGGCATTTTTCATAATTCCATCCATTTGGTATTTTGTCTGTATGTTGTCGGGGTTCATTCTTTTTTGATCATCCTTGTGCCATCTTTCCTCCTCTTTTTCTTTCTTTCCTTCGTTATCATTGTACGCAATGCCTGAAGCACTACTGATGTCGGAGTACGTTCTGCTGTTCTCTTGCTGAGTCGTGTTGAAGATTTCTTCAGTCTCATTGCCCAGTCTTAATTTGACGCTCTGAATCCTCGGGATTCAAGTTCTTTGGCACATGATGATATTAAGCTCTTCAGTTCCCATGAACAACAGTATATCCAGATTTTTTCCAATCTTTCTTCATCTATAAACTCAATTAATTTCAGATCTTTTGACTTTAACATTTTCAATTTTGGGATTGCATTGAAAAGGCGTAACAAATTGGTTCTATTCATCACTATCTTGGCCTCTTTTTCTGAGTTTCCTTCCAACTTCAATCTGATTACTTTTCCTTTGTAGTAAGAGTCTACAAATTGTGGTTGCTCTGGGTGAAGTCTTTCATCATTCATATTTTGTTTCTTATTCCGGTCAGAGCGTTCATGGCTAGATTTACTTGTTTCTTCGGACTGGTGGTCCTGTTCTGATCTCTCTAGCCTTGTTGAGCTCAGGGTACTATTTCCGGAATTTTGGATTCTTCTCAACCCATGATGGTGGCTGGTTTCATAATTATTCATACTCACAGGAGACAATCTGGTAGGGTAGATCGGACTTTTGGAGGGTACACTATTTATATTACCAAAATACCCTTCATAGTTGTTGAGTTTCTCTCCACATTGGTGTTCTTATGCTATAGAGTGCAAAACAGGGGGTTTTGGGAGTTTCTATACCGGCCTCAACTGGGGGGAGGTTCAACCAGTTTTTTTAGCTCACTATCCCGTTCACAGAAGCGTAATATCCACAACATATAAGTCTTCGGCCTGCCCAAGGGCAGTCCAGCACCGAAATGCTGGACAATTCTCATCTGAACAAGAGTACCAACAGCAACCCCAGACACATGTTGTGCCTGGTTGGGCTTCATCAGTGAGGTGTTTCTTTCTGTTCACTGGCCTGGTTCTTGGCTCTTTGTTGGCACAGGGGAAGGGATCCACAGTGCTCTATATGAGCCTTAAGAGGGGTGTAATCCAAATTAATGGTGCATTGTTGTCCTGTTTAATGGGGGGACTCCCTATGTTGAATGTGGTCTCTCAATATACTGTTACAGAATTTCACACAGAAATAAAAATCTAATCTAACACTTGCCACCCCAGACTAAGGGACATGAAGTTTTAATCTGCTGTGGATGAATCTCTAGTTCCAGTTGGTTACAACTATTGGAGAGTTCATCAGCAGTTTTGATAAGAGACTTTGATCTATACATTTATGGTTAAGCCTTAGCCTCTGCAGGCTATAAGACCTACAGTAGTTTCTAGAATACTCTTCTTCCCTTTACTGGGATGTTTGTCAGGGCCCTAAGTAGAAGGTCCTAAGGTTTCACAGTGGGCTCCAGGAAGGGAGACCCTAGGCCTCACAGGAATCCCATCCAACCCGCCTGTAGGCACAGGTTGGTTCACAGGCCTCTGGGTAAGAAGTCTAGGGGAATGGTCCGGTCAGCTTTTCAGTCCTAGAGGTTGCCCCCTGGACACTCTGATCCAATGATGGAGGGGAGTTTAACCTTACATCCCCTGAAACAAGAGTGATACCTCTTAATATATCTCTCTTTTCTAAAGGACTCAATTTTAGCATTCTGCTTGGGACATTTTCTGGGGCACTGACAGGAGGATCTAACTTCTTATCAGTTTTCCAAACCTCCTCCACCTCTGTGTCACCAGTAGGGAGATTTTCAGGTGTTTCAGTCACCCTAGCCTCAGCTGAAGGTGAGATCATTGGAATGACCTCAACCATTATGGGCTTAGGAAGTTGGTTCCTAGTCTAAGCTTGGGGTTTGGAGCCCTTGCATCCTGTCAAGATTGTTGAGAGGCCGATGAATATGTCATCCATGGACTCTGCCGCTCACACAGCACAATACCACACCAATGAGAAATGGTACTCACTAAGGCAACCATACCCCCCTTATGCCAGGCAGGTACAACAGGAGATGGACACAATCTAAGCTGAAAATAGCCTGCATACCCAAAGTGATATTTTGACAATACCTGTGCATGCATTAGACATGAAGCAAATGTGCACTCAACATGAAGAGCCCGCACACTACGTAACATATTCACCTATACATGAGGAAAATTAACATAACATCCATAAGACATGAAGATAACTAACATAAGCAATGTATAAACTGAATGCAACATGATTGATACTTGAATATAGCTCACTTACATAGAAACGCAACAGTAATGGACAACCATCTTTTCCAAAATGGAACCACAACATGCTTCTAATTAAACAACAGGCCTCAAGGCTTCATGAGAACACTATAACATGAAACCACAAACATACAGATCCGTGCATAGTTCAGGAAAGACCTGGTAACCACAACCAAGGTTACTGTGAATTAAGGGAGGGTCAGGATGTTGCAGTGAAAGCATGATATAGCAATTCCCAGGATGCAAGAAGGATAACATAAAGTTTTATAAGAATACAACCAGCCTTTATAAGCCAGATGCAGGACAACTATAAACCAAAAGACTTCATGAAGAATAACTCAAATGTGCCCCCAGTGGCAAGAGAAAACATAACACTTGCATCAGTATTAGGTAAATGCACAATAAATAAAGGGTGGAATAATTCCAAACACAGTCCCATCACACTTGACCCATAATTGGAGAACTCTGTCTATCATTAGCAATGAACACATATATGACACCTGACTTACTCCTACAACGTATCCCCGGACACAAGATGCCACACAAGGCCAAATACAAAGAGATCACCCTGGCTCATGGCCTAGAAATGAGGGATGATATCTTCTGTAATTGAAAGCAAGGCAGTCCGTTGACCTATCTCCCTCTGAGCCTGTCTGGCTCATGTCTTGACAGCCTGTCAGTTGTCCAAGGTTGGTTAGTAAGAAGTCAACCAATGAAAATCTCCATTGTTACACCGCCCATGAAGCAAGGTACCAGCCAATTATATAGTGCAGACGTGATGTCTTTTTACCTCTATCAATTTTGAGGTAGTCGCAGCACGAGCCCTAAGAAAAGCTTTATCCAATTAGGTATGTGACCCCTATAGAATGTATTTGTAATCACCGCTATTAGCCAATTCCCGCTCCCCGTAGGTTTCTGCTAACTAAGATTACAATATGATGTCAGTTATGACAAAGGTTGAATATATAAACCATTGATTTTTATGTAATGAGCAAGTCCTCCAAGAATTAAATGTGTATATGCTGTCCCTGCTTTATTTTGATGATAAGAAAACTGGATTTTGCCTTCCACTTTGTCTGTTTCCATTATTAAGTCCGGTTTGAACATGCTTCAGAAACTGTGTAATTTGGGACTTTCCAGGCCATCTTAACAGATGGTAGCAGAGGATGGTTGCTAGGAGTCGTCAGATTGTCAAGGGGTCTCCGCTGTGGCCCAAAGAATGTGCAGGTGGCCTTGGGGAGCTGAATTATGCGTACCAATGAGAGGTTGATAGGAGCATCTTCAGAGGAAGTCCTGTCTGGTCCCTGCAGGGCACCCCACAGGGTGGAGAGCTGTAAGGAAAGACTCAGCACAGAAGACCTTCAGCATATTCATCAATGTAAGTAGGACATAGGCCTTGTAAAAAGGGGGGATTTGTTTGTATATTGGGGGATTGTGATGAAATAAAGAGATGAATGGTAAGGAGATAACTTCTGACAAGGTTCAGGAAAGATCACATAGCAAACCTTTCTACAGGGTAATAATAATAAGAAGAGACAAATACCTCGCCAGGAGTTGAGAAGATGGCTGTAGTATATTTATTTGTGTAGTAATTGCTTTTGCCAGCCTTATGTTGTAAAATAGCTTATAATCTGTAAAAAGTGGACTTTGTGTATATATTGGTATATATTGTGGAGGATGTGAAGTTGTGTGGACCAAGGAGGATGATCCGGTGAGGGAGCAGCAAGCTGGGCCTTCTCAGAGTGTGAGTTATTGTTGTGGTGTCTCTCAGAAAGGTTGGATGGAACTGTGAGGTGGGGCTGTTGAGCGTGAGTGGCATTTGTGGTGCCGCTCTGAAGCATTGGGAGACACAGGAGGCATGGTCTCAGAGACAGAGAGAGAGAGAGAGAGAGAGAGAGAGAGAGAGAGAGAGAGAGAGAGAGAGAGAGAGAGAGAGAGAGAGAGAGAGAGAGAGAGAGAGAGAGAGAGGAGAGAGAGAGAGGCATAAGTATTGATTTGTGAACACATATTATTGGGAAAGGGTGTGAAAGAGAGGGATAAGAGGGTGAGAGTGAATTGAAATAAAATTTGGTAAGTATTGGTAACTTTTGACGTATTATCATGGGAGACACTCCCATTATCCATCTGTGCAAAGCATTACCCTCGTATAAGGACACAATTATTAAATACCACACGCAGAGGGTATGAGACACAGAGGGCAACATGTTTATGCCCTCACCGCAAGAAGGCACTCACTCAAAGACAAAACTACAACACGTGTGCATCTATTTACTTGCCATGTATAAGGGGAAACTGGTGCAGAATCGACAAGCGATTTTGGAACTTTGGAAAATGTATGGGGAAGAGATAGAGGAGCCACCGGCTGAAGAATGGATGCTTAATCAGAAAGCCGAGGGAGCTACAGCACCAATGGCTCCTCCTCCTCCGCCCCAGAGCAGTAATCCATCTTTTGAAGCACAGGGATTATATCCATTACAAGCATTAAAATCAGCAGCAGTGTATACTGATCCCACATATTCGCCCCACGGATACAGTAGTGAAGACATTATAGGTGAACATAAAATATGTGAGCAAAGACCAGTGTCCACACACGTGGAATATGATGAGCGTGGTGACTTACAAGCAAAATTGACAGAAGCCGAGGAGGCAGTCCAGAGAGAAAGAGGAATGCAGGTCAACAGGGATGATACAGTGAATGAATCACAATTAATGGGTACGAGGACAGATAATGCTCAAGTTGGATGGAAAGGGCATGGATGATTTGAAAGAAAGAGAAGGGAAGTTGGAGAAAGACAGGAACAGGAAGAAGAGAAAAGAGAGGAGAGTGCAAAAGAAAGAAGGAATGAAGAAGAATTGAAGAGAGGAAGGAAGCAAGAGGCAGACTGAATAAGGTAGAAAAGACAAGAAAGAGAAGGCAAAAATGAGAAGCGAAGAAGTGTGGAGAGAAAAAGATTAAGGAAAAGAGAGGATGAAAGGGAAAGAGAGCGATAACAAGATGTGGAAAGAAGTAGTTGAAGGTGACGAAAAGAAGTTTTCTGATATTATTAAGGGGCATATGTTCCCAGACTGAGAGAGATACAGGAAATAGCTCAGAGAGATGCTGCAAGGAAGTTGATGAGTTTCTTAAAATGCATACTCTTCCACATGAAGGGGCGATAGGAAGGAGGTATAGAAATCTGTAGAGGAGCAGGAGGGATGGCACTAGTAGCATAAAGGACGAGGGTCTCTGCAAGATGGGCGAAGGAATATATTGGATAAGGTAATGAGTGGAACGGATCGTACAAGTCCCCTTGGGAGACTAGATTTTGAAGACAGCGAAGACGATGAGGGTGATGAGTGTGATGATAATATGTTGGAAGATGAAGTGAGAGAGGAAGGCGCAGAGGAGGAGGCTGTACAAGCCCCTTCTAGAAGCATGGAGATAGGGAAAGAGATGATGTGGTTAGATTTGGAAGAACCAGTGAGGAGGCCAGAGCCTGTTCAATATCCCAGATGTCTGAAGATGAGATCAAACAGTTTAGAGAAGAAAACACCATATGTGAATAGACTGATGTATTTACCAGGATGGAAGAGAGTTTGTATGACAGACGTGGTAACAAAGACAAAGGGTGTAGCTGCAGTCAGAGAGGGTGCTGGGTTTACACAATTCCCCTTATTGTAAAAAAGGGGGAAGGACTGCCACAATACATCCCATGGGCACAAATGGAAAATATTTAAGTTGCAAATTGCCATCACTCACATCAGGGGTAGGTAAATGGGTCTATGAATTAGAGTGAATGACAGCTGGGATGACCTTAGCAGTAGGTGACATACAAAGACTGCTTGCTGCCATATTAGGTGAGCAACCTTACAACATTTGGAGGCCAGCTGGATATCCTGGGGTGACAGCACAAAGTATTTACCATGACTGAGCACCTTTTAATAAATGCGAGCTGACGAATGGAGAGCACTTAGGTTCAAGTAACCAGATTCGTCAAACTTGAGTATGATTATGACTTGTAAAATGAGAGCAGATGAAGATCTGAACCATGGGACAAAAACGTAACTCTTTTTTATCACATTTTATGTCAGTGATTTCCCAAAGAAGTGAAAAGACAATTGAGAAAGATTGTGGAAATGAAAACTAAGCCAATGATGGGGAGATACAACTGATGATTGTTCACCATTGTCAGTTAAAATAAGAGAAAGACAGAGAGACAGTTGAGGACAATATTGAAAAAGCAAAGTTAGTTCAGAAGAAAGTGTCAGCATTTTCAGTGAAGGGGCAGTATAAACAAGTGGGGCAGAATGTTTTCTTTCACAAGGGACACAGCAGCTACAGCCAGGAGCAAATTGACATTTTGCAGAAAGGAGAGTATAATAATATTTCACAAAGGCAACAGTTTACACCCACATGCAGAGGCTTTGATTTTCAAGCCCCACAAGGAGGATGGTTTAATGGGGGGGCAACCTAGGTTTTGAGGACAGCCAAAGCAGTGTTGGACATGTGGGAAGTTGGGACACATTTCACGTGCATACACAACCAGGGGAGGGATGCAACAGAACTGACAAGCAGCAGATGCACCAGGGGGAGAGCATACCCCCACCATATAGAGCAGAGCCACCTGAATATTTGCACACAATCACACACATTATCAGGCACAAGCGCCACTAATATAACAGATGCAACAAGGGGTGCCACCCCAAACACAGCAAGCACCAATGCACACACAGCAAGCCCTGATGCAGATACAGCAAGTACCAATGTAGACACAGACACTAGCACAACAGAATGCAGTGAAACCATGGAATGCAAACATAGTGCCACAGGCGCCTACATCTAGAATCGGGGGTGTGACAGTAGTGGGAGGGAACACTTTCATTGGCACAGGACTGGACATTTATCCACAATGAGTCTACAGAAAGACTTGATGTGTACTGTCCTTTCAATTACACCAGACCAAAAAAGAAGAACCGAGGTCTGGGGTGACCAAAACATTTTCCTTCTTAGTAGATATGGGGGCCACTAAATCTTGTGTCAAAAAGGGAATGTTCCCACTGTCAGGCATTGCCATGAATGCACAAGGAGTTTTGGAAGCAACAACTACGGTTCCTTTTACAGACTTTTTACCTATCACCATTGGAGAATATGATGTGTCGATGCCAGTGTTGTACTCTTGAAAGACACAAGTGAACATATTAGGGAGAGACTTGATGAGCAAATTAAACATGACAGTATAATCTACTAACCCAGAGATAATATGTTCTACTCCAGGGATCCATAATGTGAATGTACAAAAATAAATAACAGCATTTTATTGTCAGGAAGCACAACAAGCAGTGCCAATAAACCCATAAGTATTCCTTTTGCTGTTACTCATCAAATTTATGTTTTGGCCAGAAGTACCCACAGACATGGAGGAAGGCAGATAATTACAGTTGGCTTATAAGCAGCAATAATAATAATCAATAATAAAATAAAATAATAATAAAATATTGGGGGAAAACAGAGTCATTTTACATGGTGTTGATGTGAAGGTGCAAACTGGAGAACAGTGATCGTTCTTGACAAAGTACCTAGATTGACCGACTTAACAGGTGAAAGCTTATTTACAGATGAAGACTCAGATGATGAAGTGATGTTTAATATAAGTCTTACATATTAGTTACAAATTGAAAATAGGGAGATACCTCAAAGAATGTCACTAGTAAAGAAACGACCATCCTTTCTCCAGAAAGATTTGGCAAACGAACCAAGCACATTGTGCACATTCCATCTATTGAAAAGGAGCAGGGCAGTTGAAATAAAATTGAAGCAAGGAGCTATTTTACCACGAGTGAGACAATATCCCATGTCGAAAGAAGCTGATGAAGGTATCCAAGAAACTATTGCTGCCTTAGTGCGACGTGGGATATTAGCACCTTCCGAATCCCCATGTGGCACTGCTGTGTACCCAGTGAAAAAACCGACAGGGGGGTTGTTAATACCCCCATGAATAATATTTTTGAGGCAGAGTTCCCATTGGTTCCTAACCCAACCACGATATTATGTAACTTCCTATCCAACGCAAAATATTTTACAGTGATTGATTTAAAGAATGTTTCTTTTTCCATCCGCTTGCATGGCAAGAAGCAATATTTGACTTTGTTTACTTACAGTGGAATTAAACTAAAACATACTCGTTTACCCCAGGGGTACTGTGAACCCCCTTGGTCTTTAACCGAGTGCTGCAGATGGATTTGGGAAATGTACAACCTGACAGCACAGTAGTACAATACAAAGATGCCATTTTAGTATGCAACAACAAAGAGGAAAAGTGCAGGAGGGACTTAGTAAAGCTGATGGTAGTATTGGCCAAGAAAAGGCACAACGTTGACAACGAGAAAATGAAATATTGCCCGGAAGAGGTCTTATATGTAGGCAAGCTAATATCTAAAGAAGGAAGGAAGGTGACACCTGAAAGAGCAGAAGCAATCAAGAAGATATTCAAGCCAGAGACAGTGAAACGGTTACAGCAATTCCTAGGCCTCTACATTTATTGCATGGTGTGGGTTTTTGATTAGTGCACATATGGAAGGCCACTTTTAAAAGGACTGAAGGAGGTGCAAAAGAATAACAGTGATGTAGCCTGGACATGCGAGATGATAGACACCTGATGAATTGAAGCTACTAATTAACACAGCTCCCATGTTAGGGATACCCGATTACAATGAAGAATTATTTTATTCTCCCATTCAAATGGAGTAGTGTTGATGCTGTCCTCGCAAAGAAAACACACACAAAAAGGGGGAGTCCTCAAATTATTCATAAGCAATTTATATTGAAGACTACAAGATCAATTATGCAAAGCAGTGCAATCAGGTACTGAAAATGTCAATTTATTGACACATTTAAGGCAAAAGTGCAATTTAACATAACGTAACAAATGGGTGTAAAAACAATAAAGCACATCAATATTACTACCCAATACCAGATAAGCTGAAAATAGCCTTGCCGGAAAACACACACTCTCCAACCACCCTTCATACATCAGAAGTCATACTAATAATTATACCAAGCACATATTCACATAATTAAAACATACTGGCTAAAACACCAAGAGAAAAAGACAGTTGTTAAATTCAGGAGCTCCCTAAACTGGTGTACAGATCCAGTGGGTGCTGTCTTAATTGGTACTCAGTCCCAAAACATGGATAATAGGTGAATTAACACCTACGTATCTGCATCATGGTTATTGTAATACTTATTTAACTAATTATGGAACACACTTTTCAGCCCACAGTGTGATACACTAACAATGTCACACATGGCCTTCTTCAGGGTAGAAAACAAAGCATGAATGGTGGTCAGAAACTGGATCAAAGACATCTCTCAATAAAAAAGAAATAATGCACAGTGTCATTGAAACTGTACAGCAATTATATACACTCAAGGACACACTTAGTTTGCGAAAATGTCACCAAACTGGGGTGCCCGATTCTACACTCTCCAATCCCCCTCTCTCCCCTTCAGGGACACCACACCAAGGTACAGCAGGCATGTACACACAAAGCAACCGGTGTCATGTGCAGAGACAGCAGGTGATAACCAATGGGAGCCACTGCCCACGTAGTCACCAAACACCTGATCTGTGCGAGTGATGCTACCTACAGCATACAGTTCAAAACCCAAACATCACCCGTGTTGGCCCATTGTTGTAACTGTACAGCCTAAACAGTATCTCGCCCCTTGTCCTGGTGTACATAACGTTGTTTGGTACTGGTCCTGATGGCACCCAAAGTGCTCACACCGCGAAGGAGGGGAAATCCATAATCTGGGCAATGAAAAAGTGAAATCAAAAAAATGGCAAACATGGATATGAAACATGTTTCAAGCCCAAACAAATAAGAGCATTGTCTGACAGGCAATGCCCGCCGAGGCCATCCACATAATGTACATTTGTGATAATGTTTAAATCACACCTGCATCACCCCATTTATTGCCACACTCAGACACTACACGGTAAATAACTCTGTGCAGGAGTGTGGGTGATACCCCAGGATGTCTGGCTAAAACGGACCGTCTGCACCATGTGAGCATGCCGTGATGAATGGCTGTTCAAGTCTCTGAACAAATCGGCTGTATTGACCCATGCAAGTGTAGAACAAGTACTGTTCAGCTTGCTATCGCACTGCCGCATCAACAACCTCCGGTTAAAAATAGAAGATGGTGCTCACCTTGGCAAAAGTATGCCATATTCAAACAGGAAGCTGTATCAGTGCAACCAGGGTGGCCATCTATGAATGGTGTGGAGACAATGCTCTGCTCCATCAATGTGGGTTGAAAGCCAGCAATATTGTACACACCACATAATTTCCCGAGCACTTTCCAAAGGTATTCCACAGGTGAACCTGAAAACAATATACTATCAAACCACCTCCCTAATATTTCACAGGGGAAGGGCTAGCTCTAGTTGATCAAGAATCCCATTGGAGCTTATCATTGACACCAATAATATGGGTCTTCAAGCTATGTATCAATATTTGCTCAAGTTTTAAATGTCTTGACTTGGTAGAGAACCCCAAAAAGAATGGCTTCAGCTGGTCTTTAACGAGTACCGGGCAGGTCAGGCCTCATGAGAGTACTGTGCCCCTGCTAACAGACTCACAGTTTGGCGGTCTGGAAAGGGCCCGGTACTGTAAGGAAATAGGAGCTGCGCTGTTGGAAATTAAGGGCTGTGTTGTCCTGCAGGTTTGGAAATAGATGCTGCGGTATGGAAAGGGAAAAGACTACATTTCCCATGATTCCAGTGACAGTTTGTACAGGTGTGCCGGGTCACGTTGAAATGCCTACTTAAGTTTGTTACGCTCACCTGGTATCCACAGGGGCACCACACGATACTGGATGGACATCTAAGCGCTATCCCGGACCCCTCTCTGCTTGGTTATGTGCCAGACATTGGGTAGCGCCTATAACAGGAGAATGGATGGTTAAGATACTGGCTCTGTGATGGGTGGACTCCCACCTCCCTCTGGTCCAAATACCCTCCCTTGGGGTTATTGCTCACCTTAGGGTTTTTGTGCGTTGAACTCTCCGTTCTGCATCTCTGTGCAGCGGCGCGTGGTTGATGCGGGCATTCCGTGGACCTAGTTGCTTCACTGGTCCGTATGCCCTTATGTCGGGTCCAGACCGGCTATGACTCCGACTCTGCTTGCTGTGTTCCAGGTGAGTTATAATGTCTTTTCATTCTTTATTCTGTCTCTTTCTTTCCCTTTGATTTCTCTGTCTTCTTGGCGTCTTTTCTCCACTGTGCTGTTCCCTAACAATGTCTCTATTTGTTTTCACAGGGATGGTTGCGATTTTGGAGTTGCCACGCCAGATGGCGAAGACCACAGTGAGTTGCGCTGTTTATTAGTGTTAATTGCTAACCTGTGTTCTCTTCCATTCTTTGTACAGGTTGCGGCGATGTTTTGGAGTGATGAGTGATCGAAGCACTGCTTGCCTAGGTAAGTGCTTTGTTAATGCTGTCCTTGTTCCTTCACCCTTGCAGGTTGCGGGGAAACCCGGAGATGGGTGAGGTAAGAGAAGCGCAGGGTGCTGCCAGGACTCGCTGCTTGCCCTGGTAAGAATTGGTATTAATGCTGTCCTTGTTTCTTTACCTTTGCAGGTTGTGATGAAATCAGAAGATGGGCGAGATAAGCAAAGCGCAGGATGGTTTCATGACCGGTTACTCACAGATAAGTGTTCTTGCTCGCTAATGCTGTTCTTGTTCTTCCAGGTTAGATTTGGAATCCGGAGCAAGGGCTTCAGGATCGGGCTGCCGGAGAAGCAGATGAGCAGGAGCTGGACACGGTGAGCGTTACGCTGCAGGTTTGCAGAATAACGTGAAGCGTGTATTCCAGTTTGGGCATGGCTTATATAGCCAGCCACACCTGAAGGCCCGACCACACCCAAAACACTAGTCTGCATAGCTCATTTCCAGGAACTGAGCTATGTAACAGGTCTCCATGTTGGATTAAGGTCCAAAACTGGTATTGCCTTATTCCTGATAATGAACATGGTGCCAAAGGCACCAGGACTGACTCCATGTATGTTTCTGATGGAGTTTTAAGGCCCTTGGGGCCACTGTGAAGGGCTTTAGCCCCACTGCTGCCAGGGGGCTGTTATACCTGAGGGGGTCAGGGGCATGGATTGTGACAAGATCCTCCCCAGCCTGTCCTGCCTGTTGGTGATGGTTGTTGTGGATGTCACAGGCCGAAGACAGCAGGAGCACGGACGAAGGAGGTTTGTTGGCAGAAGTCGCGCCGGCGGTGAAACGAGGCGTTCCAATGCTTTGTGCCTTTCAGGAGCAGTAGAGGCGATGTCGGTGGCCCTTCCAACGTGGGATCATCTCCTGCCTGGGGTGGTGCTGTCGAGCCCCCCCCCCAGGCCTCAGTTAAGTCCTATGGGGGATAATGGGCACATCTAAAATTCTGTTGCATTTTCTACGCACCGCTCACAGTGCGCGGAGTAGTCTTATGTGGAACACTGTGAAAACCTGCATGAGTATGTTTGATTCTCATTCACACTTGTTGTGCCACGCTTACAGGACGCAGAACTTCTCTGTCTGGAGGGAGCCTGGTGAACTTGTTTAAACCTTTCATCTCAGGCGACCTGGATTACGTAACGCAGGTATCATCGTAACGACACAGAGGGACATGCTATGTTGTATGTGCAGCTTTCTCTTGTTGTTATTTTGTTGTTTTGTCGGAATTGAAACAATGTTATGCCTCCTATCGCAACAATTGTATGTGTATTGGCCTACGCCAAGTTGTCTAAACATCATATGCGAACAAACTCCATGGCAAGGTCTTGACCTTATAGAAAGTAATGTAAGTCACCATCTTGGATTAAGCCGCCATTTTAGGTTCTCTTGTTATATGGAAGTCACCCTGAACATCAAAATGGAGGCCGAATGACATTCTGAAGAAGATTCTGGCCGTTGTGACCTCCGTACACATGAATAATTAATATGCCTGCAGGCCACTCGTCGGTGTCGCGAACTGAGACCATGTCCTACTGTTGACCTATGTGTAAATGTACAACTATATCAGTGAAACTAATCAAAATGCATATATTAAAGGATTGACCTGGCAAGGAACCCATAGGCCCGACTCCTAGAATGGTTAACCCGCGAGAGGGTTGGCCAAAGGCTGGATAAAGAGTATAAAAGACCCAAATATTCCAATGTACGGTCTCTCTCACTAACGCATTGAACTCTCGTTGAAGTTCGTTATGTTACTCTGAGAGCCGAATAGCTATCCGTTTGTCAATTGACTTTGGTAACTGTTGTAGCTTTTAAATAAAGCACTTGTATGTTCTTTGTAACCTGTGTTGGTGTGTTTCTTTCTGGGCTTCCCGGCCTCATATTATTTTTATGTTTTCACAGTTTAGCATGCCATACTGCCTATAATGAACTACGTATCAAGGTGGTAGCTCAAAAAGGGGCGAAAGAGCAACATTGTGAATGTGGTGTATAGACATGTTACTTTGAAATTTGTGCATTGTGTTTTGTTTGTTTGCAGTGGCAGTAGTTGTTCATGGCCATCTAGAACTACATGTGCTTATGTTTTTTGTTTGTTTAGGAGTTAGGCTTGGTCAGGAACAATAAGGTAGCTACTCTCTAATCAAGAAGGGAGTAGCTCTAAGTCAAGTTATCAACAGTTGCAATCATTTATTGTACGTTAGTATCTTTGTATGTTACTTTCCCTTTGTTCCCTGTTACCCATCCAAGTGCAAGGAAACTAAAATTTTTCCCGGTTTTCCTAACCAGCCCCTACCTATCCACAACCTCTCCCTAACTCTCTTCCCCGCTTTGGCTGCGACAAGGTATCTGTTATATTCATGTCAGGGGCTTGTGCCAACCAAGGGTGGAGGGGTCACTTATATTTGGCTTCTGTGACTAGCAAGGAGTTGTGTATACACCAGGGGTGTGACAGGTACGTTGCTATCAGCAGCCTTATTTCTAGACTGCCAATCTTATAATGAAGGCCACTAACTGTGTGGGTATGAAATGTAGTCACTTCAAGAGAACACTCAGGTATGCCCCAGTAAGCAACATGTTCACAAGGTTTAAGACTGGGATGGTTATCTGGGGAAATTCCTCCTGTGGGCTTTGATAGAATTCATCCTGCCCCGAAATTGTATGTCACCTCCTAGTCTCAGCAGATATGCTTGCTCAGCTGGGTCTGTACCAGTGGCCTCCTCCGCTGTGGAACTATCTGTATCAGAGATGGTAACCAACATTTCTGGGGGTTTATTAAAGCCAGGATAGTTGTAGAAAGTACCATGAGAGACAAACATGTGCATTCTATACGGGAATTTTGAAACCAGTCATGAGAGGTCATAGTCCCTGCAAGCAAGCATTGGCGGCAGCCACCTTTGTGACTGCCACTATTCCTATTGGCTGCACAGTTACATTATACATTGTGCATGCCTTATTTGCCATATTTGAAAATGCCAAAAGCAAATTATCTACACAGAGAGCTTCCAGTTATGAAGCCATTATATCAAACCCATTGATTAAAATTGTCAGGTGCATAGTGATAAATCCAGTCAGATTTATAGTAGAACCAGTAAATGAAGGAGATAACATGCATGATTCCACTAAATACACTGAATACTATGATGAAATACCACATGTCAAGAAAAATGCCCTATAAGGGGGGATAGTTCTCTTCATAGACGGGCCATCGTTAATAGACCGGCGCACTGGCGAAAGACATGGTGGCACAGCATTAGTAAAGGCAAAAGAGACTAACAGCTTTGAGATGATGACAAGTAAGTGATTGCCAGTACATTTATTAGTACAAGTGGCAGAATTGGTAGCGCTGATTTTGACACTTGAAGCGCATGAAGAAGAGGCAGTAATGGTGTATTCTGAGTCTGCCTACATGAAGTCAACTGTAAATGCCAGATTGCCACATTTGAAGAGGAGGGGCTTCCTGCCCCAGATGGCACACCAGTGCAACATGTGCCACTAATGGACTGACTCATAGACGCACACCAACTCCCATCAGCCAACGCTGTGGTGAAGTGCGCAACACACACCAGAGATGCCGATTGGATTTCTCGCAACGAGCCAGCTGTTCTTGAAGCAAAAAATGCAGTATATTTTCTCAAAATCTCTGGCATTGCATCTGCACCAAACAAATGCACACGTTCACACATGTTGACGAAGGAGGTTTTTTTAAAAATGCTACGCTTAGCACAAATTTCCAAACACTACAGGGAAGGGCAACACCAGAAGAGCATCTGTTATGGAAACGAAGGGGGTGCTCATTGTCCCCCACAGATGCAATGTGGAGCCAGGACAGCACCAGGAAACCAGTCATGCCCATAGGACTGATTACAGTAGCACTAGACCAACTCCACTACGTAGCCCACACATCAAGATAGTGTCTTGCAGTCAGATTTTATAGGACTGGCTTGTCCCAAATACATCAGAACACGTCGCTATTTTTTCTGTAAATTGTATAACCTGCTAGAAGTTCAATGGTGGGCATGTTCTGTGAAAAGTGAGAGGAGTCATACCCTGTCCTACTGGACCATTTCAGCATTTGCATGTCAACTATGTACATTGCGGTCTCCAAATATCAATGGTAACTCTTTCAGCACCATTCTCTCAAAAGAGAAAACTTCCAGTTAAATATCTGTGTCATTGGGAGTAAAACCAGACTTGGGTTCAAAGTTAGTGATTGTGTTATTTTCCATGTTCTCTTAACCAAGATTGACCTGAAAAATAATTTGAGTTCCAATTGAGTCTTGTTTAAAGACACTAGGCCTCATTACGAGGTCGGCAGCAGGCTACCGCCAAACCTGTAACACTGTTTCCACTGCCTGACATCCAGCAGAACACAATGCACATTTTTCTGTAAATTGTTTAACCTGCCAGAATTTCAATGCTGGGCATATTCTGCAAAGAGTGAGAGGAGTAATACCATGTGCTACTGGACCATTTCAGCATTTGCATATGAACTATGTACATATGCTCCAAATATGTAACAGCTACAGGTACATGCTAGTGGTCATATGCCCCTTTTCCTGATGGATTGAAGCAGGTCCATGCACACATCCAGATGAAACAAGTGCTGCAAAGTTCCTCATACATGAGGTGTTTCCAAGGTGGGAAGTGTGAAAAGTGGTATGGTCTGATAATGGATCACACTTTGTAAAGGAGTTGTTTGAGCGCATAACTATCCTGTTGGGCATACATCAGACATTCTCATCAGCTTATCACCCACAAGCAAATGGCATTTGCAAGTGCTACAATGGTCTCATACAGGAGAGAATTGTTAAACTAAAAGAGACACTAAAAGCAGGTTGACTCCATTGCCTTGCTCCATTGCCTTGCTCTAGCTTGCATTATGCAATATGCTTGGCTCTGACCATCACCTGACTCCACATGAGTGGGACTCAGGATGCATATGCCCCTTGCACTTCTCACTCAAGCCCAACCTGATGCAGAGGATGCTGCTATTGTGTTACTGCTAGATCAGTAAGCATGAGTATAAGCTCTATAACAATGATAAACAAAATGACACCATAACAATTCCCTGTAGTAAAAACACACAGGTGAAAAGGCTAACAAGAAGTGTGCTAGATGACTCAATGCACCTGATCAAATACAATGGTTAATTGGCCCATGTTACTAACAATATGTTGAACAAGCACATGAGCAAATTGGGGAGAGAGACGTTTGATGAGAGTTATGTGTTTTCCCATATTCCCATATGCCATGAGCACCTCTAGCACCTCTAGAATGTTCATAGCCAAAGAAGTACCCTCAAACAAAGCACATGTGTGGGCGCATTTCTGACATACCAGGCATACAAGTAGGAACATCCTTGATAATGTATCACTATTGGGTTTGTGGTTCTGAAGCCTACAAGCAACATCCCCCAAATTGGGGAGGCCTGTGCTCCTTGGTAATAAGTGCACCAGCCTTGGTAGTACCCCAGAGTGAGGTGCAGATTGGTGATTTCCCCAAAATGAATACACACACAAGACATAAGACATAAGAGGGCCCTCACACTTGCAGGCATGAAGAGGAGCAACTACAAATCACTGAAGATGGAAGAGGCATATGACACCATACCAGACAAGCATACAATTTTCAGCTGAACTGAGATGTTATTTTCATCCCTCTCTACTGCTGGGCTGCAGGCCAACATGAATGCAAAATGTCTGCAAATAACCAGTTGGAAGTTGTTGCAGACAATAAACAAAGCAGTAAAAGGCTTTAATACAATAAGAGTAGAGATGAGGCCAATACGACTCATGCCCCTCCAGAACAGGTGCATTCTTGATCTGATAACGGCCATGGAAGGGTGTGTGTGGGCAATAATTGGGCCATCTCACTGCACGTACACACCCACCCACGATGAGGAGAATGGAACCTTCAAAGAGGCCATAGCCACCTTAACACAAATACACACACAAATGGTGGAGGTGGCAGACAATAGTGTTGATGATCACCGGGTTGGCAAATGCATTCAAAGTGCTGATGGCCATTTTAGTACTGGTACTATTTGCCTTCTATGTTCTAAGAATTGCAATAGGCCAATTCAAAAAGACTGCCAAAAAAGCAGTATGAAAGAAAATAGTAATGCACTTGGATGCTCATGTACTTGCGTGTACCCAAACAGCCGACCTCCCTCATGCCCGAGCAATGGAAAGCCATATTGCCCCTCCAGGATCAAAGCATATTTGTCCTCAGTACCCTTACAATTACACTGAGCACTGGTTATTTTGTGATTCCATTGAGGAATGCTGCTATATGTCTTGGAGCGTGGACAAACATCTTAGACATATTGGCTGCCTGAAGGGGGTGACTAAGATATGGATCCCCAAAGAGCATTATGTGGGGGAGAGCAGAAGGAAGAGTGTGCTTGAGGACTCGATGAGAGGGTGGAGTGTTGAGAGGTAACTGAATATGTCATACATAGCTTCTGCCCGTCCCCCAGCCCAATACTGCACAGGTAAGAAACATTGTTCACTAAGGCAACCATATCACCCTTATCCCAGGAAGGAACGGCAGGAGATTGCACGAATAACCAGTGACAGTACATGTGCATGCATTAGACACAAGGCAAATGTGCACTCAACATGCAGAATATTAACATAGCATCCATACGACTTGAAGACTACTAAGATAAGCAATGTATAAGCTGAATGCAATATCAATGACACACAAATATAGCTCACTAACATAGAAACACAACAGCATTTGTCAGCCATCTTTTCCAAAATAGAAGCCACAACAAGCTTCTAATTAAATGAAATGGCTCCAGGCTTCACAAGAACTCTAAAAGCTATAACCACAAAAGTACAGATCTGTGCATAGCTCAGGAAGGAGCTGGCAACCACAATCAAAGTAACCATGAATTAAGGGAGGATCCGAATGTTGCAGTGAAAGCACGAGATAGCAATTTCCAGGATGCAAGAAGGATACTCCCAGATTAATAACATTTTTTAAAAGAGTACAATCAGCCTCTGTAATAGAGGTGAAGGACAACTATGAGCCAAAAGACTCCATGAAGAACAACTCAAGGGTGTCCCCAGTGGCAAGAGAAAACATAACACCTGCATCAATATTAGCAAAACTCCCAATGAATGAAGGGTGGAATAATTCCAAACACAATTCCCTAACACATCGCCTATAATTGGAGAACACTGTCTATTCATTAGCAACGAACACAGATAGGACACCTGCCTTACTCCTTACACATATCCCCAGACACAAGACGTTGCCCAAGGCCAAACACAAAGAGATCACCCTGGTTCATGGCCTAGAAATGAAGGATAGTATCTTTAACTGAAAGGAAGGCAGTCAGTGGACCTCTCTCCCCTACTCCTGCCTGCTCATGTCTTGACAACTTGTCAGTTGTCCATGGTTGGTTAGCAAGAAGCCAACCAATGAAAATCTCCAATGGTACGCTGCCCATAAAGCAAGTTGCCAGCCAATTAAATAGTGCAGAGATGATGTTGTTTTACCTTTATCAATTTAGAGGTGGTCGCAGGAGGAGCCATTCGACAAGCATTACCCTATTAGAAATGTAGCCCTTACAGAATGTATATGTATGTTTATGTTATGTTTATTGAGTTTATATAGTGCTTTACACCAAAGCGCTTTACAGAATAACAACAGTACACAAGAAGAAGCAAATTTACAAAATTGAAAAAAATCAGTGGTACAGTACATGGAACAATAAACTCTGTAGGAGGCGGGAAGGGGGGAAGAGGAGAGGAGGGGAGTTCACTGGAGAGTATAACACCTGTGGGTGGTTACAGCTTCCTGTATGAGGTCAGGGGGATGAGGAGGAAGGTGGGAGGAGAATGGATGGGTAGAGGATAGGAGGGGAGAGGTAGGGAAGGAGTCAGGGGGGATTGAAGAGGAAGCGCACACATCAAGGGTTTGAGATGAGGACGTAGGGATGTAGGGGAGGGAAGGAGGGCAAGGGTAGGGATAGGGGAAGGAGAGGGAAGGAGAGTCAGGGGAGTGGAGGAGAAGAAGGGCTTTCAGGGAGGAGCGGAAAGATGGGTAGGAGGGGGAGGAGCGGGTAGAGAGGGGTAGGGAGTTCCAGTGGAGGGGGCCAAGAGTTGGAAGGAGCGGAAACGTGAGGAGGCACAAGGGGCTGGGGGTACATTGAGAAAATGTAGGTCAGCTGAGCGGAGAGAGCGGGAGGGAGAGTAGAAGGAGAGGAGGGAGGAGAGATAAGGGGGGGTTAGGTCATGGAGAGATTTATAGACAAGGCAGAGGAATTGAAATTTCAATTGAGAGAGGAAAGGGAGCCAGCCGAGTTGGGAGAGAGAGGTAGAGATAGAGTCACGAGGGCAGAGAAGACAAAGAGTGCAGATGGAGGAGTGATAAATGGATTTTAGGGGAGTCAGGTGAGTAGTAGGGAGGCCAAAGAGAAGAGAGGAGCAGTAGAAAAGACGGGAGAAAATAAGGGAGGATATTAGGAGTTTAGAGGCGTGAAAGGTGAGGGAGGAGCAGATCTTGCGGATGTTGAAGAGGTGGTATCGGCAGGCACGAGAGGTGAGAGAGATGTGGGTGGAGAAGGAGAGAGAGGAGTCGATGTGGAGGCCAAGGTTGCGGGCATGGGTAGAGATGGGGAGATTGGAATGGGGGAAGTGGATGAAAGGAGAAGGGGAGGGTGAGAGAGTGTTAGGAGGGAAGAAAAGCACTTCGGTCTTGTCAGAATTGAGGGAAAGAAAGTGGGATGACATCCAGTTTTTGAAGGCCTTGAGGCAGGAAGAGAGTGTGGTGGAGGTCAGAGGTGAAGGAGGTGAAGGAAAGAAAGAGTTGGGTGTCGTCCGCGTAGAAGTGGTGGGAGATGCTGAGAGATGAGATGACGGGGGCAAGAAAGGAGGTATGGAGAGAGAAGAGGAAAGATCCGAGTACAGAGTCCTGGGAAATGCCGTAATGCAGGGGGAAATTGGAGGAGGTACTGCTACACCATGAGACAGTAAAAGAACAGTTGGAGAGATAAGAGGAGAGCCAGGAGAGGACAGAGCCTTTGAAGCCAAGTGAGGGATGACCAACAGTGTCAAAGGCTGCAGAGAGGCCAAGGAGGATGAGGATAGAGGAGTGGTTGGCGTGTCGGGCGGTGGGGAGAGGGTTGAGTACATATGTGAGAGCAGTTTCAGTGGAGTGTGGTGGGCGAAAGCCAGATTGAGAGGAGGGGAGGAGGGATTGAGAGGAGACGAAAGCAGAGAGTTGAGAGTAATCACCACTATTAGCCAATCTCCATTGCCTATAGGTTTTTCATATCAAAGATTACTGTATGATGTCAGTTATGACAATTTTGAATATATACACCATTGTTTTTTTTATACAATGAGCGAGAGCTCCAAGAATTCAATGCTTGTATGCTGTCCCTGCTTTGTTTTAATAACAATGAATTTGGGTTTTGCCTTGCTGTTTGTCTATTTCCGCTATTGAGTTCGGTATGAACTTGCTCCAGAACCTCTGTGTAATTTCAGACATTCCAAGCCATTTTAACAAGACAGGTAACTTGTTCCTAGTCTTTGGAGAGAGGTCTCTAAGGGTGGCATTTCTGGTTTCCTTAGTTAGACACCCTTGTCATTGGACCAGGAGGCTCTGCTGAGTTTGAGGCAACTCCTAAAGTCCTTAGGTCACTGCCCAGAAGCATAGCACCAGGCACGTCTGTCTGAACACTGAAAGGTATCCTGTCAGTCATCTTGTTATAGTAGATGCTAAAAGGCATTATGGGGAGCATTTGTACAGGGCCTCCTGCTAATTTAGCAGGCATCAGTGGGGCCTTAGCCACCTCCTTTGGGTTGAGTAAGGACTCATCCAACACGCAGATGCTGGTTACAGTGTCTCTGATGGCAGGTGTAATGAGTACACTGTCCTTTCTGTAACACCTACGGTTCTATGGGATTGAGTTATGGTTGGATGGTTGTGTTCTCTCCCAGAATCAAGGTCCGCTAAAGAAACTCTTGCTCGAACTCCATAGGGTTCTTGGGACAGGGAGTGATAAAATGTACCTGTCACAGAGATTTCCCCTTCCTGAGGAAAGGCTAAAGAGACAGTGGAGAGCCCCATATACCTTGCCCTTATATTTGCAGTCCCCTTGTACATGGTCACCAGCCTTACAAACTGTACACTTTCCCAAAATGCGGTAGAAAGGGGGCTTCTGATAACCACCCTCTTGTTTGGCTCCATAGGGTCCACTTGATGATGATGGTTCACTACTAATGTTGGATTTCCCATGGTGTTTATGGGGCTTGTCACATTTGGGGGCCTGAGTTGGTTGGATATTAGGGGACTCATCCTTCTTGTGCTCATCCTTAATCTCCTTGTTGTGAGGAGCCCCCAAATCCTTTTGAGTGGTCCTGTTTGATGCCCATAATTCAGCAGCTAGTTCTAGTTTCTTGGGATTCAATTCCTTTGAGTCAGCCAGGTGCTGACTCTGGGGAACAGGCATCACAAATATTTTCCCGCATGTCAAGATTTCTCATGCCTTCACATGTCCTCACTGTATAGCTTTTATCCACCCATCTTCTTCAGGGATTCAAACACCCACATTGCCCATAACACACCATCCTTCTTCTAATATTCCCTAAATTCTTTTAGAATTTGGGAAGGGGTCTTCCCATATCTGTCAATGAAAGCTTGTTTGAGCAAGCTGTAGACCCTTATATCATTAACATTTATCCCCAGAATCACATCACATCCATTATGGGGGAGTCTACAATTAAACCATGGTACTTGTTGACTCTCACTGTTATCTCGCATTTCACAAGCAAGCTCCAATGTTTTCAGCCAATCGATAATATAATCTTTCACATCATATTGACTAACCAGCTCCTTGGCAGCTTAGGTTTTCTGGTCCTGGAAGTATCAACTGCAGAGGACCCTGAAATGGAAGAATAGTTATCCGGGACATCCTTCTAATTTCTATTTCATGATGCATTCCCTTTTCTCAGAGTCCATAGTTGAACTCTTGCTTCCTCAGTACCCATTTTCTATGCTCCAATTGTAGTTTAATCTCAATAATTGTTGCTTTTCGTTTCTCAAGCCTCAAAAGAACTTCAAGACAAATGGTTTGGAGCTGGAAGGAGTGGGGGAACATGTCAGAGGTTGTCCTCTAACTGGTGTTGCAGCAACATCCAGTTCAACATCTTCCTCCAAATCAAGTTGTACATTAACCTTTTCCTCCGTCCCTTCTAAATCAATATTCTAGTTGATACAGATTTTCTTGGTGACTTTTGAAATTGGATAAATTCTGATGTGTTGTCTTTACTGCGGAGGCCTCTTTCATTACACAATTCTCTACGTTTTTGTACTCTGATTGAGTCAAGAGCCTCCTGCTTGAAATTTTCCATACAGTGATATTGTTTTCTTACAGTTAAAACTCATTTCAAAAAGCAACCTTAGTAGATGTTTTTCTTGGCTACTGGTGTCCCAAAGACTCAGTGGGCCTCATTACGAGTATGGAGGTAGCCATGGTGCTATTAGCACCATAGCTGCCTCCATACCGCAATCCGGGCCCGGGTTCCTCGAATGAGGGCCAGCGCAACCTTGGCGGACCCGGTAATTCCCCGTCCGAGGAACCCGGACCCGGTCCATCCCCATTCCCATTCGAGCCCCCATAGAGCTCAATGGGAATGGGGATGGAGCTAACAACGGGGCCGTTAATGACGGGCCCGTTGTTAGCTCCCAGGTCCCCTCGCGGGTCCCTGTAAGGATGCCTGGTTTTTGCAGGCGCCCATTGCGGGTCCCGCGAGGAGACCTCGTAATAGGACGGAACGGGTTTACCGGCACCGGCACCTTTACCGGTGCCGGTAAACCCGTTCCGCTAACCTTATAGTGAGGGCCAGTGTATCTTAACCTACACACTCCCACTACTGTACCATCAGTTATAGTAGAGCGTTTTGCAAATGTCTACCTGTGGTAGGACTTTAGAAGACTTACTTGTAGGTGTACAGTGTTCCAACTCTTAGTATTGGCCTGAAGTACCCAAAAGGTTTGGTAGATATGGTCGAGCAGCAAGGCGTAGTCTAGGAGGGATAAGGGCTGTAGGTAAGTACAAAGTCCTCAGAGCACATTCACAGTTAAGGAAACTCACACTGTAGTTATGTACACAATTGATTATTATATATACTAAAGCTACACTCAACACAATGCTAGGTAAGTAAAAACTGTTATGCATATATACAGTAGGATGTTTGCATTCAATACTCAGTTTCAATAGTAGACCTTAGGTAGAACACTGGTAAGTAGTCAGAGTAGCTTAAGATTACCAAATCATATCAACCATCATTCAATGAAATAGTAGATCAACACTGGTAACAACATTTAGTTGCAGCCTATACCTAAGAAGTCCAACCCTATCTGGGGATAAGTCTCAAAATCAGATGAGGCTCCAGGGTCCAGAGCACATGGGCAGAAGAACAAAGGAAGGCAGATGGTGTCAAACTTAAATGTTTCAGAAGATTCTTATTTGTTGCAAGTAAGTAAAGTTGTTGGTACAAGAAGGTTTCATGGAGGTTGGGTAGGCTTCTAAAGTATTGTAGCCCCAAGAACTGGCATCCTAAGGGCAGAGAGAATATGATGGGGTGGTCCACCCCAAAGTGTCTCATGAAGCTCAGGAGGAGCACAGAACAACAGAATAAGCGCTCAGTTAACTGCCTAGGAGTGTGACAGTACCTTGATGAAGAGGAACATGCTGTTACTGGTGGGTCCCCAAGGTGAGATGACAACAGGTTCCCGTTAGGATTTCTTACCTGGTGTCTGATGAAGGAACCTTTGGTAGAAGCAGATGGTCACCCTCTTGCGATGGGATGCCCAGCAGATGATATTCATGATACTGGCTCGTTGGGAGTAGACACAGGCTTTGGTTCAGTGACAGTTGCCACATGGCACACTTTTCTCTGTTTCTTGGTCTTTGACTTGGTTGAGATGATGTCTAGGAGCAGGAAAGTGTCACTGTAGGCCCACGCGGATTCCCACAAGGTTCCAGCGAAATCTGCACTCCATGAGATGATACACAGCAAAATGGCCCAGATCCCAGAGTATTGGGATATTGCAGCAAAGGACCGCCACAGCTCTTTGTGGGATGGCTCAAATCGCAGTTGGTCTCAAGGGTGGTTGAGCCCATCAGTCTAAGAGAGGAAGTCATCTGGTCTGGATCTTCCCTGTTGAGAAGAAGAGTAGGCAAGAGCAACAGCAGTTACTCAGCAGGCACTGGAGGTCGCTGGAGCTGGCTGCAGACATTCTTCTCCTTCATCTTCTTCGCATTCTTCTTTCCCATGGTCGAATCTGAGTTTCAGCTCCAGGACCTTTGCCTTTTATGCAGGAACCGCATGGACCACCCATCACAAGGCATTCATTAATTCAGACAAGGGGGGGGGGGCGGCTTGTCCACAAAGGAGAGACAACCTCCCAGTTCAAGCTGGTTCCAGGCAGACACACTGCAGGACCAAGACCATGAGGGGGGCTTTGATGTCCTGACTCACGTCCTGTCCTTAGAGGCACTTAGTAATGCCAACTGAGTGTACTTGGGGGAGGGAGAAGTTCTGCAACAGAGCGAAGAGCTGTGCAACTAAATGTATTTTTTCTAGCATACCTTGTGCAGAGTATATCGCTCTTTCTTCCCACTCTCACCAATGGAATGCATCTCCAGTTATCATGAGCCCTAATAGTACACTGGGGGTATGTTTTGAGATGTAAATAGTACTACTAGTAGTGTAGTAATGTGTGGGCTCTCACCCAACTAAATGTGTAATAGTATAAAATGGGATTATGAGATGCAGCTTGTACTTTCTGATACACAGATCCAGTCTTCTACATAGTGCAAGAGGAGTATATTTCAGTAGCAAGCCAGGTCAGGTTATATTCAGCCACGAGCGAGAAACATGGTTGTGTAAGAGGGGTGTAGGGGTATACGAAAGGCTAAACTCTACACGTCACATTCATGTTCACTCTACAACTCAAGGAGACCAATTTAAACCTCTGAATCTCTGTCGTTACTGATTGTAGCCATTATTATTTCAGAAGCATATTGCCGAAAGTATGTAATTTAAGGCACAATGGTCACCTGCACCATTAGGATTCTACTCCCAGAGGACAGGCCTTGACCATCCCACTGCTCACTGTCTGCATTCATGTTATTCCATCGAGGGGAAGATCTGTCAGGGTACTGCTTTATCCCTAGAAATGCCAACTCCAGGGTAACCACCTAAAAGAACAGTGGTTTATATCAGCTTTGGTTACGAGTCGGGATATGCGCATTGCATCATAATGTTCACCTAACTGATTTTGTACCCTGAGAAGCAGGAAACTGTGTTTATGGTTTTCAGAATTGCTGAAATCAAGCACAGCAATCTATGAATGTAGTCTACACAAAGTTCTTTGTAGTCCCGTCATTATGTTTAGTCTCTGAAAATCATGTCATTTTGCTTCAGAAAGGGATCCGAACAAAAAGATAAACAGGAGAGGGGACAAGGGACAACATTGCCTTCTATCTCTCATGATATTAAAACATTTTAAATATGACCATTACACATAACCCTGGAAGATCGCCTAGTATGTAGAAGCCTGACTTTTCTAAAAACATATCTTTTAGCACTAAATGTGACAAGGCTCTAAAAATATAGTCCCACACTATTCAGTCAAAATCATTTTTAGCATCCAGTAAGAGATCTCGTATGTGGATATGTGCATCACATTCCCCACATAGCATGTGAAGTATTTCTCTGACATTGTCTCTAGTTATTGTACCTTGGACATATCCAACTTGAGAGGAGTCAATCAGCATATAAATGTATGGTCGCAATCTGTAAATCAAAAAACATTGGCTAAAACCTTGATATCTACAATAATCAGGAACATCTCCGAAGCTTGTTTCTTTTGAAGGTTTATGAATAACCCACTTATGGAGGTTCCAATATTTTTACAGGCACCTGTTAGAAATTTCTTTAAATACCCTGTCTTTATGGACCATTTTGTAAACCTTTTGAGAATCATGAATGCAAACATCTTATTGGAAGCATCAAGCAGGGTGATGTTTGATATTTATTAGGATTTCCTGTGTCACCCTTCCTATGAATGGGAATAATGTTCAATTAATACAATGTAGAAGGAATGACAGAAGATGTAATAATTTCACCAAATAGGGACTAATATATTTCAGTTCACTAGTTAGGGTTAGCCTTTATTGTGACATTTGCCAACCTGTCTGTTTCGAGCTTCATTATCACCTCCTTAACAAACAAGTGTGAAAAACTGCCCATCCAAGTTGTATATTTCAAACCATTATATAATCCGCTTGCCAATCAGGAGCGGCGGAAGTCCTCTCAATATGGTCCTTATGTACTTGTTCTTGCTATATGATTTATATGTAGATAGCTTTGACTAGTCTGCCATTTAGATACCAGGTACCATAAATGGCTGGATTCATTTAGATTTACAGTTAGCATCATTTCCTGGCAATTTGTGGTCAAAGCAGCTATCTTATGAGCATTCATCCAGTTTCTTTTCATACTTTTACTTAATGTGATTTCATCCTCATATGTACTCTTCACAATTGTTTCCTTTGTAATCTTTAGGAGCTCTCAACTACCTCATTAAGACCTTTTCCTCTCTCATCATTTTTTAAGCTCAGTGTTGGAAAAAAACAGTTATAAAGAATCAGACTATATGTGTTTGCAACTGTCCTTGAGAAAATAATTTCAGCAATCCAGGATGGATGCAAACCTGACAAATCATGAAGGTCATCCTGAGGTTCGAATGATCAGTGATACTAACTTCAAGCATCTTCATATTATTTTCTGTGCAAGCTACGTAATTGCACACTTTATTGATATACAAAGTACCTAAATTCAATTGATAAGAGGATGAGAAACTCTTTATTTCAATTAGAGCCAGGAGGTATGAATGGTCACTACCTTCACTATGGCGCCACATGCATCTTACTTCACAGAAAAACACAAAGCACAGCCCAGCTCATAACACCACATTCTCAAGTTACATGACAGATGGACAGAAGCGGCACAGCACACAAGAACTCTCAGCATCTGGTGCAGCACACATTCACAGCTGACCAGGTTATATGTCTTCACATGATGGGCATGTGCACCTTTTATTATTGGTACATATAGAACACATAGTATGAAGCACATGCCATTATTGTGTTTTGTGCCTGTAGAGATTCTGGGTGCTATAAGCAAGAACTCTGCCATTCAGGTTGAGGCACTAAGCTGCTATGTTGATGCAGTAGGCCATAGATGTTAGCTGAGAAAACTTGATTGAATTTCGGCTTGTCCTGCAAACAGGCTGAGAGTACAAGGGCAGGTGGGGAGGGTTGTGAAAAAGTTGCCAGCTCTTTATTGCAAGGGAAGCATTTCTCGAGGGACGAAAGCCTGGCCCCAAACAACAAGTGCTTCCTCATCAGATAGGGGAAAGAATACATAATATTTGTGAAGGCTGCATCAAGGGTTCTCAGGTAGCCACAATATGAAATGTGCTGAATAATATGCAGATATTCACCAAAATTATGTTGTAGGAGCAGCGCTCAGCAGTGGACCAGTCATGTTTGTTTCTAGAAGGCAATTAATTGCAGGAAGGGTACTAGGATGTGGTGTACCAGGACTAGCAACATGTAACAAGATAGGGAGTTACATAGTGAGCAGGTGCAGCTTGAGGGAGTAGTAAATGAATAAGGAGAGGTGTGTGCAATGTTGGTTTGTTGTTTATTCGTCCACCTCGGTGTGATGTTGCGGTCCCAATTGTCTATGGTGGCATGGTCCAATGAAAATTAAGTCCTTTATCAAACTGTTTTCCCAAGATGAGATTGGTGCATTTTTTGGGCTGATCAAGGTGGTCGCGATCATGTTGAGTGGGTGGTGTTCCTTTTGTAATGAAATGGTAACTGCCAATAGTTTTGGAACAATGTATAGTGTTGTTTAGATAGCTGGTGATGACCAGCCAATGAGAATGTTAGGACAATGTTTTTGTTACATTTCTACTGTGATATGTTAACGTCCTGTTTGTGGCTATTAAATGTTGAGCCCACAACGGGTGGGTCGAAGTAGGCTTGTTCTGTTCATCTTCCCAGCTGTGATGTACACACACATTTTGTGTTTTTTCCTGCATGTGGTGCACTCCTTTTTGAGTTTTGTGGATTGGTTTCCACTCCTTTTGCACCTGAGTTGGCAGTATCCGTACCTCTACATTCTGGAGGCTCCAGTGAGATCGCTTGAAACTAAGGGGCTGGAAGTGGAGTCAACCCACAGAGAGCTTTTGCAGTGCACACAAACAAGGAGGTATAGCAGACAATGAGTTCCCAAAAGGTCTGCCTGATCAAATGGGTGTGGCCACCAGTCCGGTTGGTGCAGGCATTTGTTAGAGCTCCAGCATCGAGGGAGATGGGGGATCGACAAAAACTTGAGTGCACTATCGCATGAAAGCACAAGGCGCAGCGTGGTATTTGAGTTTACAGATTATTTTGTTTTTCTCTTTTTATTATTGAATAGTGCAATGAGCGCAGGGACCGCTCCAAAGGTGGAGAAAGATGGCGCAGCACAGTACTGCATGAGTTGGTCATGATGTCATAAGTAGCATGACATTGTAGCATAGTAGTGCATGTGGATCAAGGAATGGGATCTCCTCTATTGAGAGGAAAGATGACATCAAGATTAAAGTAGTGTTAACATATTGATGTGGAGTAATCTTTGGGATAAATAGCTACCACGCTGCACACAAGTGATTATTGGTATGTGAAGGATAAGAAGAAATAATTGTGGTGTTTAAAAGTGTCTAATTTGGTCTAATTTGGTGGGAAATTGTTGTGGCTAGGGGTGTGCTTTCAAATTAGGAATTTAGAGGACAAACATTTTTGTTGAGTTTAAGGTAGGTTGAGTGTGGTATTTGACTTTGGATGGAAAGTTGTGTTTTTGTTTGTTTATATTTTGATTGATGAAGTATGTGCGATTGGAGGTGAGTATGAGGAATATGTAAAAGTATGTGTTGTGTGGATTTGAAGAAGTGAGGATTAACCGGTGTGGAGTGGGTCAAAGACGTCTTGAAAAAATTGACCTTTGGGCTTGTAAATGTATATGATTTGTATTGCATTAGTATTGACAAGGGGGGGGGTCAGCACGCAAAGGGAAGGGGTACTGGACACTGCTGGCACAGTGCTTAAAGGAGGCCAGGGGAGGTACACATCAGCATTATGGTGACTCCACTGGAGCACATCTGCAAGATACTCCCACAGCACAGGAACAGGATGTTGAAAAATCACTTTGAGTGGGTAAGAGAGACAGTATGGCAACCTTTCACACCATGGCCCAAATAGAGCACCCACGAGCGGGATATTATAGGGCATGTATATGCCTATCTCACAGCGAAATACATGTAGCAAAAGTTGAAGCATGTTTTGAAATTGTGGCAATCATATGACGAGAAGGGAGCACCCACAGACAAGTGGGGAAGGGTGAAGGAGGGCGTGAGCAATCAGGCCCAGGTTGTCCCCTTCACTGCTGCAACCACAGTGGCTGCTATGACACCATCAGCTCTGCCCATAGCAGCGTTCTTTTCAATAAAGGCCACTATAGGTCACACCAACGCCCGATAAGCCCCAGACAGGCAAAAAGATACAGTAAAAAACATGACCACACATGGCAGAATTAGGTCAGAAGTATGACAAGTATATCAAGGGACTCAGTTAGTGTAACCTTGGTTACAGAGACAGGGAAGATGTGCAGAGACAGATCGATGTGGTGCTGAAAGAGGCACAGGAGGTGCTTGTGCATGCAGAAGGGAGGAGGAGGGCAATATGTGACCACGCCCCGATCAATGGATATCAGGAAAGATAATGTTTAAATTGGACAGCACGCCGATTGTTGATAGGAATCTCCATTGCATGAGCAATTTGAAAATGATTTAGATTGAGGGGCCAAGGAGGAGCTGGAAATGTGGTAAATATGGGTGTATGAAGAGGGGGAAGAACTGGACGACAGGCCATGGGCAGAGAGACTTAGGAGCAGGCCAACCCACATAGCTGTAGCTACAACTAAAGGGGGCAGAGAGAAGGGTGAGATTAAAGAATTGAAGACGTGGTTCCCCCTTTTACAGAAAGGTCACAGTGGCACCCAGTGTGTATCTTGGCCAAATATGGAATATGGATGTGTATCCATGCCTCACCGCCAGTGTGGGGAAATGGATTTATGCCATGGAAAAAGAGACAGCTGGGATAACTCTGGCAGTAGGCAACATAAATTGGTTGCTTGTCACCCTATTGTGGGAACAAGCTAATGATTTATGGTGAAGTTTGGGCCTAAAGGGGTGACGATAAACAGTGATGCTCACAACTGCACACCATTCAATAACTGCAGGACAAATATATGGAAGGTAACAAGGGAGATGTACCCAGATTCCACCGACATGTAGTCCATCCTCAACCGCACAATGGGTCCAGATGAGGACCCCACATATTACATTCAAGAGATTACAGAGAAGTGGCATTTGGAAACACAACACACATGGGACACTAACATACTTGTTTTTGACCACATCCTATTGAGAGGACTCCCAGCAGAAGTACAGGCTGGTCTAGGGAAAGCATTCGGGATAGAAAATGAGGGGTGGTCAGAAATAAAGATCAACATAGTTCATCACGGCACGCAAAACAGGATAGGGATAGAAAGAAGGTAGACGATTCCCAAAAAGGCAGAGGCAAAATGAGTACAGATGAAATTGGCTAACATCAGCATGAAAGGTGCTGTCCTAATTGCCCTTCAACAAGGGGAACCCGTGCCCCAAGAGGGATTTATACCACTTCATACAGCAGGGAGGATTTGCACCCCAGGGAGGTTTTGCACCACAGGACACCTTCACACCACAAGGAGTTTTCATGCCACAAGGAGGGTTTACCCTCCAAGGGGGGTTTTGGCACTCTATATGGGTATTTTCCAAGAACATGAGGGGTGTTGCAAAGAGGAAGGGGATTTGGATATGGATGACCGAGGCCACAATACAGAGGGCAGTGTTAGGATTGTGGAGGAATAGGTCACATTGCAAGGTAATGTAGGAGTAGAAATCAAGCACAGTGTGGCTCTGATGGCACCCCGTGCTTACTACTCACAACCACAGCAGCAAACTCAGCCCAAGCAATACATGTTTCCCTAGAACATTCAGAGTATGCTGCAGCAGCAAACACCGCCCATGCACACATTTCCCTAGACACTCCAGACCATGTCACCACACCAACCTTTTGCTATCCTGAGTGCTCAGCATGTGCCACTGATGCCCCAGCTGCACACACCAGTGCCAACCACACAATTAGCCTCACAGCCACAGTCATCCTCATTCCTGCCCACTGGTAGCACCTCACAGCAATATCAGCCACTGAATCCTCTCCAGGTGCAACCACAGGCACATACTCAGATGTAGACACAAGCACAGACCAGCAAAAAGCAATGGGACACCAACTTGTTACCCTAGGACATGGTACCACAATTTACGGTAGCAGCGGTGTTGGGGGGCAATCCTTTCCTACTTCCCAGCACACACATAAACACACAATATGACAGCCCACAGAAGGCTCTGTTGTGCCCAATCCTATCATTAACTGCAGGTTATACTGGGATCCCTCAGAATGTGCTGTGGGTGTACAGTGTGTGGAACACTGAGCGTGCTTGGTTGTAGTACACCCCAGGAGTGGAATACACTAAGCCTTTGTCAGTAAATGAAATGGTCAGCTTCAATTTGCTCATAATAGCTCTGCCAAATACGTTAATCGGAGTGTCTTTGAAATACAATAGGGGTGCAACTATTTCCTAATTGCCAATGGTAAGGGGACAATGCCCAAAAAGTACTCTGAAGCCTTCGCAATTGCTGTTAAAGCTGGTCGGCTGTTTAGACAGACTGAAGAGATCAATGTACTGGCTATTCTTTCATACAAATCACTTGGACTCCCGATTTTTATTTTGCTATACTTGGCGCAGTGAAACTGGGACTTGTTTGTGTTACAATCAATACCCCTTGTCCAGTGAGGCAGAGGAGGGGATATATGAAACCATTGTAGTATTATGGCAACAGGACATAATACAGTATTCAGATTCACTGTACAAAAAGGTTGTGTACCATGTGAAAAAAAGTGAAAGGGGGTGCTTAGAGGATGGTGCGGGATCTCTGCCCACTGAACAACATCATGAAGGATGAATTTCTGCTGGTACCAAATCCAGCCACGATTTTGTATAATATTCCCATGGGGAAAACATGCTTCACAGTGATTGACCTTAAGAATGTATACATTTTTTTCAATACCATTACACCCAGATTCCAAGAACCTCACTGCATTTACTTACAGCGGTCAGCGATTCCAATACACCAGATTTCCACAAGGGTACTGTGAATCCCCATACATATTTAATAGAGTATTAAAGGCAGATTTGGGTAATGTACAGTCACAGAGCACAGTGATATAATAGGGGGATGACCTTCTGGTGTGCAGCACTGCAAAGTAATAGTGCACTATGGATTCGATAATACACTTGACATTATTGGCAGACAAAGGGTAGAAGAGATACAGAGAAAAGCTGCAACATAGCCAGAAAGAGGTAATTTACCTAGGGAAGATACCGCCATCAGAAGGGAAGAGATTAACACCTAAAAGGGCTGAATACACCCCAGCCAAACACAGTAAAATATATGTTGTAGTTCCTGGGCTTGTAAAATTACGACCGGTCCTAGATGTTTGACTTCTCTAGTTGCGCGAAACCAATACTGGAGTAACTTGAGGAAGCACAGAAGGTGAAGGTTGCTATTACCTGGACGGCAGAAATTATAAGTTCCTTTAAGGAACTAAAAGATGCACTAACGCATGCACCGGTATTAGCAACTCCAGATTACAAAACATTTTCTTTGCTGTTCTATCATTCTAATGGGGAAAGTGATGACAGCTGTCATCACCCAGAAAAATCCACAAGGACACAAGCCCTTGGCTTATTACAGCAGTGATGCAGGGGTATTTCCCATGTGAGCAATTGCTCGCAGAAGCAGCTTTCACAATTGAAAAATCATCTGCAATAACGATGTATTATCAAGTGATGCTCTATATAGAGCATGCAGTATTTGCAATTCTGGAAAAATCCAATTCTTCACTTACTACCCAACAAGTGTCAGGGTATGAGGTTATACTTTTGAACCCAGCAATTCACATTGTGAGGTGCCACATTGGCAACCCTGCGACTTTCGTCACCCAGCCAGTATAGGAGGGTGATGTTCTTCATGATTGCACCATATACAAAGAGGGACTAGAGGGTCAGCAGACAGTGAGAGGAGAAGTACTAGAGGAGGGGGAGATAGTCTTCATCGATGGTTCATCAACTATTGACCAGAACACAGGATGTCATCACACTGGGTCAGCAGTGGTGCACTTTGAGTGGTAAGACTTTGAGGTGACAGCAAAGATGAGATTAACATCACATTATTTAGCACACACAGATGAAAAAGTTCCATTGATATCAGCAGTATTGTTGTGTAAGGTCTGCTGTGCCACTGTCTACTCCAATTCAACTTATGTTACCTCCATGGTACATTCTGGATTGTCTAGATGGAAGAGGAGGGGTTTCAGGAAAAGTGTTGGGGCACAAATGCAACATGCATAATTGATTTCATGATTGATAGAAGTGTTGCTGTAACCATCAAGTCTAGCAGTGGTCAAGTTTGCTGCCTACACGGGAGATACAGACTTTGTGTCATGTGGCAATGAAGCAGCAGCCATGGTGGCCAAACAAGCATCTTATCTGCCATACGTTACATATCAGCCATCCATATTCACATTCATGACACAGTAGCTGGTGTAGTTAGCAGACTGCTATAACTTTCAACCAATAAAATGGATAACATAGTTACATCGCAGAGCCTCCACACAGAAACAGGAATTATGTAATAAGTGGGGTTGTTTCTTGTTCCCCACCAATTTAATTTGATGTCAGAACATTTCAGGGAAGCCAGTGATGACAGTAGATTTACTTTATGCGGCTGTTGAACAGCTGCCCCACCCAGCACACACATTGAAAGAAAGCATTGCAGCGGATCTCCAGGCAGAGTGGTTTATCCCAAATGTGCATGAACACACAGCAGAGTGTATGGGCATTTGTGTAACATGTCAGCGTTTAACAGCAGGGCATACTCTGAAAACTATTAAAGCAACCTTACCTCCCCACTCAGGGCCCATCTGCCATTTGGAAATGAATTAGATTGATACGCAAAATAGGTGTGCCAATTATCGATATGCAATAATTGTGGCTTGTCCATTCTCTTTTTGGCTTGAGGCAGGACCATGTGTCCACTGTGTTGCTAAATCTGCTGCTAAGTTTCTCATGCATGTGGTTTTCCCACGGTGGGCAGTGTACAAAGTACTAAACGCTGACAAGGGCCCACACTTCTCCAATGAGCTTTTTAAAGAAAAATGTTTATTATTAGGCATCAAACGCAAGCTTTCTTCTGTTTATCACCTTAAAGCAATGGTCTACTGGAATGCCTCAACGGCCTGCTCAAGGACCGCCTTGCAAAATGATGTAATAGTCTTCACAAGTACTGGCTCTACTGCTTGCCACATGCTCTCTTTATTTTGCATGATCAGCCGTGGTCCAATTACTATCTCACGCCCCATGAGATTTTTACTAGCAGGCACATGATAAGACCTCATGCCAGTGTTCCAAATGTTTGCCCTACCGCTGATGCTCACAGGAGGAGTTTAGTGGCTACCTTAGGATGCTTACTCGATCCCTCAGATTTATCTCAGTACAGACCATGCCCAACAACACTGGACAGCACCATTATCATCTGAGGCATCACCAGAGCAAGTGGAACAGGACTTCCTGCACCAACTGCGACTGAATAAAGTGTTGATCAGCAACTTTACTAGGAAGAAATGGCATGAGGCTCGTTTTTTTGTCCCCCTACAGTCTCACCTTCGCAACTCCCATTGTGGTAAAAGTAGAGGGAAAGCGTAAATGGTTCCACCACTCTGATATACGCCGGGATGAAAGCAATGCCCTGCACTGCAGGAGAAGAAGGGGAGGGCGACAAAAGGGAAGTTCATGCCATTTAAGTATTTCTTTGTGGTCTTCCTTTTTCAGCTTCAGGAGATGAAACTGTCTTTCACGATGGGGCAACAGAAAGGGCGAAAATGTTGACAACTGTGAGGTATTGCCTTGTTTTTCTTTCTTCACTTCTCCTCCTTTCAAGTGACTGGCCTGGGGTTTATGTATATATCAAGGGGAGCGATATAAGGCTCCTCTGGCAATTGATAATAATGTGACAAAAGTTAATGCAGCCCCAACCACTGCCCACACTATGGCACGAGCTAAGAGACATGTCTCGCATTCCGATTTGTTTTTGGGCCAAGCCTGGGGCCAACTTCACACCGACTCCTGTAATATGTGGTAAGACCAGGTACAACCACATGGCAACATTAGGGGAAGAGAGAGTTAATGGAACATGTTATGTGTGCACCCTGATAGCTCAGGTGACGAGAACACCCAGAACATTTATTCCAAAAGAGGTGCAGGTACAAAAGGCAAAGTGTTTACTGCATATGGTGCTGTGTGAAGTTAGAGGTCTTTTTCAGTGTTGGACGGTCACTGTACAGTTGTTGGAGGAAGGAAATGTAGTGCATGATGACAACTACATAAAGATGAAGAAGATGGAGGAAGACTCCGACACAAGGGACATGGTGTTGCATTTCGAGAGGGAGGGACCACAAATGGGGGAGGCCGTATTCACGACACCAACACATGCCTCAACAAGTCAGGGCAGTCCATACCCTTTTGTTGGACTCGCCCATTGATGTACATTGACAGAGCAGTTTTTTTCAGAGGTGAATGGGTGGAGGGGATGGTGAGCTGCAGGGCTAAGGGTTTGGTGGAATTTGGGCTTGAGGTGGCAACTGCCATTAACACATCCTGTTTGAAAATGTGGGAGGGGAATGTGCATGTCTTCACTTGGATATCAAACAACAAAACACCTAGTAACAGTAGATCCACTCACATGTCCTTCCCAAGATGATGGCGCTATCAGGTATGTGAGAAGGAACCTCTACCATTATGGACCTTTGGTGGATCTATGGGCCCAACACCTATCTCCAGTTGTCTCTATGTTGGGCTGGCTTCTGCTTCCCCGTTGTACTACACACCAAAGCTTTGTTAATGCCTCATTCAGATGCTGCCCCTCTCAATGTCCACACTGTTTCCAAACTTTCAACAGACGCACATTTTCTTCCCAAACATGCATTTGCCGAACATTCGGGTACTAATGGCTTGGCTATCCAGAAGGATATAGCAGATTCACAACCTAGGCATACCATTGCAGGACTACCGAATGCTAGGTACAGACACTTGAATCCTAGGCAATTTCTCACTAGCATGCTGGTTCTAGCATGGTAAAGGAAGAAGGAGTACCCACAACAGAAGTAGAAGAAGGAGGCAGATGGAGAATACACATCACAAAATTCATCACAATTGTTGCATGAGATACCAACCAAGTTTAGACTATTTTCTTCGACTGCTACATTTTTTGAATCTCATTTAGCACCAGGTTTTCAGGTAGCTGCAAATGCCAACTGGGTCCATATTATCAGGTTGGATCTTTGGCAGCTAGCTAATGCAACAGAGAGGGGTTTGAACATGATGCCAGAGCAGCTTAGGTCAGTGAGATTGGTGACCCTGCAAAACAGGGACACCTTAGACCTGTTGACAGCTATGGAAGGGGGTGTTTGCACAAAGATTGGCCCAAGCTGCTGCACCCTACCACCAACTAATGATGAATTAAATGCTAGTACAGCAGCCATAAATGCTTTGCATATGTTATTCATGAATATGGAAGCAGAATCCAGCATGTTCATCAAGGAAGATTGGTATGACACATTTTTTCATGGTTACCCACATGGTTGGCTCAGGTCCTGAAGATATCGGTCTCTGTCCTCGTAGTGGTGATCATTGTTCTTGCGCCACCCAAGTAACACTTGGTTGTTGTATGCATGTGGGAGGTAAGCTGGGGAAGAGAGTAGGGGGTACATTAGGGCAAGGACATCTGAGATGTTTGTGGACATCGGAGAAGAACAATCATCAGACTCTGGGATTTTATATGGCCCTTTCCCATCCTTATGACCCCTCACCTCCCCAGTGAGAGTTTGATTTTGTTGAAAAGTGCAATGTTATGTTTTTTAAAATATTTTTTTCCCGCAATGTCTACAGACTACGGGCGCTGTTCGCGAATCCAAAGTGGCATCCCTTTAAGAAGTTTTGATGCACCTTAAGTTTTTAAATGACCAATCAGCGGGAGGATACGATGTCCGTGAACCTCATGCTTCTCTCTGATTGTTCCAAAGGCATTCACGGACCCCGAATCAGGAAGTGAGCCTGCGGATTGGATCCAGATGTCACTATTTATTTTTACCTACTTTTTGCCCATTTTATAAATAACTGCTGGATGGATTTATACCAAATTTACAAAAGCACACTTTTGGGACCAAGCGACACTCCTGTAGCAAATTTTGTTAAAATCTGTCCAGCGGTTTGAAATCTGTCCAGTGGTTTGGGCTGAAGGTGCAAACAAAATTTGTTTTCCACACATTTTGGGACCCCCTGTCAGTTTGCCCTCCCTGGACAAAACCGCACCAAACTTCACCAAATAATTGTGACGGGCCATATACATTTATTGCAAAGATTGGTGAGGATTTATCCAGGGGTGGCAAAGTTATAAGCCACCCAAGAAGTGTTCTTTATATGATTTGAGCAACTTAACCATAACTAGAAGCCCTGTAATTTTATTTTGAACTCTGAATCTGCTGTCTGTGTCCTGCTTGATGATGCCTTCACACTCTTCACTTTTCAGGACTTGCTCATGCTTCTTGAACTCTCAAAGTATCCACCGGATTGCCCTATCTTCCTGACATAACTGTCTCCATTGATGTACCTTTTACTCAATGAAGCATCTTTGCAGAAAGACCCTGGCATGTGGACCTCCAATGGCATATTCTGCTGCACTTTGTCTGGACTGTAATCTGTGACCTTTGAAACAAAGGGTCATAATTACTGGGTCTCTGATCTTACATTTCTGAGACACTCTTTCACTCCTTGCATTTATCCAAGGGGTTCTTCTGATCTCAGTTAGGTATTCTGGTACACTCCTCTGTGGGTGGGTCATTTGCTATGGACCTTGCTTTCTGTCTGTAAAACCATGACCGAGTTACTGCTCTAGGGGCTCCACTCTTCAGTGTCCTTAGTGGGACACCTTTGGCTACATTTGTACATCAGGATTCTGCTCAGGATCCTCTGACTCACGTGTGAAGGTTTTCTCCATTCCTCCAAGGTAGTAGGGCTCCAATATGGAGCTACCCAATAATGAACCAAACCTCACCATTCCCTGCTGGTGATATTAGAACCCACCTATGCTCAGATTTCCAATGCTACACTTACGACACTCAACTAATTTTCAGGCAGCCCTTGGCCACCTCCTCTCCTTCTCTCATCTCTGTTTGCCTACTGCCATTCAAGATTGGTGTGCCGCCAATGATCTTTGCCTAAATGCCAACAAGACTGAGATCCTCCTCATCGGCACACCTTCACCATCCTTTCCCCTCACTCTCTGGCTGGCCTCCCTTGGGCCTCCTCCTACCCCTACCTGCAAGGCTACGATCCTTGGGATCATCTTTGACTCAACACTTTCCTTCTCCGCCCATATCACTGATGTCTCTAAAAAGTCAAACTTCCTACTGTACCTCCTCCGAGGTACCCTGCATTTCCTCTCCTTCCCCCAAAAGCTCATTGTTTCAAAAGCTCTGGTTCTCTCCAGGTTGGACTATTGTAACAGCCTCTTACTAAATCTCCATGCCTCCACTCTCCACCCTTTACAACAAATCCAGAACAGGACTGCAAGTCTAGTCCTTGGCCTCAAGCCCTGGGATCGTATCTCTCCAGCTCTGAAATCCCTTCATTGGCTCCCAGTGAATGCAAGGATTAAATTCAAAACTCTCTGCATTGTCCACAATGCTTACTGCGGCCTGGGTCCAAAATACCTTCAACTTTCCCTCCGTAAACACCTCCCCTCACGAGCTCTTCGCTCCTCTACCTCTAACTCCCTAATGGTCAGTCGTTTTTCAATGAAATGAGCTTGGGTTAGATCTCTGTCTTCAGCTGGTGCCTCCTGTTAGGGAGAAGTCTCAGAAATGTGCTAATTCCCTCCACTTAGAGACGCTAAGCAACTTTTCTGGATTTTGAGGACTTGATTTTTTTTAACCTGGAGAGAGCGAGAACCTTTTCCCCACTCTCTCATGTATTTTAATGTGATTTTTTAACTCTGTCTTTCTTTTAGTTATGGAGTCTGACAAACTCCATAGGCATCATCTTTTTACATTATGCCACACAGCACCTTCAATGCAGTGGTGCAGGGAAGTCTTTCAGATTTCCCAAAGGTTTAAATACCTTCTCTTAGCTAAACTACTGTTTACAAAAGCAGTAAAGTGAAATTTACTTTACTTACATTTGTAACTGTCTAGACCCAGCACACACTATCTTACAAGAGGGTGCTGGAGGGGTTACCTAGTATCCCCTTTGTCTAGCTTTTCATGTAACATTTTTATGTTACCCTTTCCTTGTTGAATGGCTGGTGGCAGTGGTTTCATTTTAACTACCGTGGTGTGCATTTATCGCAGGCTCTGGTCACAGCTGCAGTAAAGCACCCAAGGGTGCCATTTTTATCAAAATGGCCTGGTCTTCTTTTGTCACCATTTCTTTGTGGAAATGTCCTTCTTGAGATTTACTCTGTGTGCAAAACCAGGTTTTGTCCCATTGTTTGCTTGACCTTGGGTGGGATTCAGGATTGAAGCCAGCCTCTGGGTGGGTCAGGAAGTGAGGAAGGTGCCCGAAACTCCCTGTGCCTAGTCTCCTAGGAGACAGGAATGCACTTCTAGGTGATTGGCCGGCTGGCTGTCTGGCAAGGACAGCCACCCTGCTTGGTGACTGAATGGGAGAGAACTGAATAAAAAGTGAGGCTTTTGGCTTGGAAGGCAGAGTCGACCACTGGACAAAGGAACCGAAGAAGAACTTGAAGAGGATGCCTGCTGCAACTCCTGGACCGTTGGTTTTTCCGGTGAAGCCCTGCTGCTGAAACTCCAAATTCGTATCGACAGAGAAGACCCTGCAAGGACGACTTCTCCCCTTCAGTTGGTGGGACCAATCAACTCCAAAGTAAGCCACCTGGACATTATCTTGGACCTGGTTGCATTTCCACAGAGTTGCTGCTGGAAACTGAGACGCCAGGGAGAGGAACACCAGATTGTGTGCGTTGTTTTTAGGTTGGGCAAGAACTCCAGGAAGATCCTCCGGACTCCCACGAAGCAGGGCTGACCGAGCCTGAGCCCCCTCAACAGAGTGTGGGACCCCAGAAGCAAGCAAGGTCCATTTCGATAGCCAGAAACCGCGGTGTTGCTATTTACAATAGTCGCGAGGAGCTGAAACACCAGAGTGCCACTTGTTGGAAAGATTTACGGTTGCAAGCAGTGACCGTCCCATTGCAGAGCAGGAGTGCCCAGAAGTCCTCCCTCTTGTCCCCATGACTGAGGCCCAGGAACAGTGAGATCTGCAGAGCTGCACAGGAACAGAAGTCCTCTGCTGCACATTTTCTTCAATACAAAGGTACTGTAAAGTCTGAGAGAACTTAACTCTCATTGTAGAGTTGCTTGCATCTTCTAGCACTCACAGGTCTAATCAGCTTGTGGCCCTACATTTGATTCTTCTTTTCTTCAAAGAGTTCTAAAACATTGTGCAAAGACTTTTCTACTTACTTACCAGAAGTGCTTCAGCCCATATAAGACTTTTGCCCATTGACTTTGGCTCAACCTGTTATACTCAATGACCCTGACTTGGGGATCCAAAAGTATTTGTCTGCTTAAGAATATTTGTGGTCTCTTGTTTGTTCTAATAACCTTGTCCTTTTACCAACTTCTAAGAGTATTCTAAATGCAAACAGTAAGATATTAATGTCCCCAGCAACCTAGCTCTTGAAGTCACCTGAGGGTCTAGGTTGTGACTGTCGGCCATCCCAAAATGATCTTTTCTGATTTAGAAACTAAGAATGTACAGTTTTTGAAGTGTATTTGAGTGTTGCTTTTATATTGCTCCCTTCTGAAGAAGGCTTATCCTAACTGACTGATAACTAAATTAATAATTGTTTATTCAAGAAACCTTGTGTGTAAGTATTTATTTGAATACTTGCCACTGTCAATCTCTTTGTAGCTCCCCTAATTATCAGATTGACCCCTCTTGAGATAAGCCTAGCTGCTCAGCCACACTACCAACCTGTGTAGTACATACTTATACCAAAGGTTGGGCTCCTATTGCCATGAGGTCAAGGTTATTGTAGTGCACCCTAAGGGTACTGCATACAATCTTGCCTAACAGTGGTGGCAGCGGTGAGGATATATTGTAGAGTTGTTACACTAAGAATTTGCTTTGCTTTTGTTCAACTAAAAACCTTCACAATTTTAAGCTCCACTAGAAAAGCAATAGTAACATGCCAGATATGGATAACTTCAGGTAGGACGCCCTGTTCATTTTTAAGAGTAGAGCAACTGAAGGAAATGTGTAAAGTCAGGAATCTCCCTGATAAAGGAAAGAAAAAAGAACAGATTGCAAGACTGTTGAATAATCAAAGTCTGCGTGGTAGGCCTGTCACACCTACTAACCCAGGAAATGTGGAAAATGATATTGAGGATGATAATTGAAAGTCTAACACTAATATTGTTAAAGAGTCAGAAGAGTCAGAGGAGTCTCAGAAAGAGATCTCATCTTTACCTCAACAGGCCCTTTTGCTTCAACCTCTATCCACTGGGACCCCACAAGGTCCATCACTGAGTCCAGAATGTGTGTCTCTTGAGAAAATGAGACTTGAGTTAGAGTTCAAAAGATTACAAATCCAAGCTGAAACCAAACATCAGGACATCAAACTAAGGGAAATTGAAATGCAACATGCTCTTGAAATGAAGAAATTGTCTCTTGAAAATATTTCTATCCCAGAGTCTTCTAGGTCTTCCAGTCCAAAGAGACCTTGCATGCCTAAAGAAACAGTGAGTATGTATGATGTGAAACTTGATATTTTGGATTGGTTGGGTACTTGTGAATATAACTATGGGATTCAGGGTTTCACAGGGAATTAGTAGATTCCTTGGCTTTTGTCTAGGCTCCCCCAGGTTGCAACTGATGCTGTAATGGAGGTGGGGGAAATTGAAAGATTGGAGTATGAAAATGTGAAGCTAGCCTTGATAGCTTGATTTGGGAAAACTCCTTCCCAGTACTTTAAGAGGTTAAGGACCATCAAAAAGACTGATAGTACCCCTTGGGTTACCTGGGTGTGTGAATGTTTGAGAAACTTAGATGGTTGGTGTAAGGGTTACAGAGTAACTAATTTTGAAGGAATGATAAATCTATTTTTGTTGGAATCTATTTTTGATGCCTGCTCTCCTGAGCTGAGACACTTGGCTGACACAAAGAGATTGATCCCAAGAAGCTAGCAAAAGCTGCAGATGTGTGGGTTGCCAACAGGGTTACTCACGAGGATTCTGGGGCCACTTATAAAACGGATGAGGGGAAGCAGCACAAGAAAGTTGACCAAGAGAATTCTAAAACCTCCCATCCAAAAGAGGGCCACAAACGTAAGAAGGGTAAGCCATTTGGGAAACCAGGTCAGTCTAGTGAAACCTCTGGTGTCAAACCAGAGGGAGGTCAGCGGAAGCCCCCATTTGTCAAAACATTTGGAAAATGTTTTGCTTGTGGGTGAACTCACCATGTGAAAGGGAATCCCAGATGCAAGGGTATTCCTTCAGGGGTCCACACTGCCTCCTTAGCCTTCATCCCTGATGGAGAAGTACATATGGCAAGTGGAAACTTTCAACTATTGACTGAAGACCACATTGGAGTCTCTGCCAGTGTTTCTTTGGTGTCCCTGGGTCTGTGGGAACATCAGAATGTAGAAGTGTATTACTCTATACCAGATAACACAAAAGAATACTACATAAAGTTGAATCCCCTGTCAGAGATAACCTCCTAAGGAAAACATACTCTTGTAAAAATACAAAGTAGGGCCTTAGCCACTGCCTGAGCAGAAACAGTCCTTATAGGTATTGCTTCAGGATACCTGTTAGCATGGTCTAGCACAACCAATATAAATAGGTTGCCTGAAGATGTTGGAGGGTCTAAGGGACCAGCAATGTCGATTCCTACCCTCTCAAAAGGGACTCCCATCACTGGGAGAGGCACCAAAGGTGCCACATTCTTGGCTCCACTCTTGCCAGAAGTCTGACAAGTGTGACAGCTTCTACAGAATTGATCGACATCAGACCCCATTTTAGGCCAGTAGAAATAAAGAGAAATCCTTTCCTTGGTCTTCTTAAAGCTTAAGTGCCAACCAAAGGAATGTCATGGCCTAACAGGGGGAAGGTCTTCTTCCAGCTTTGTGTCAACATTAGTTGATTCAACCTCTTCTGGTTGCACCTCACACTCAGCCAGGATGACAGTATACTTGTAAATGGTCAGGAGACCCCTGCCATTAGAGACACTGGGGCCAAAATCACAGTGGTTGATGAAAGCTTTTTCAAACCTGAGGATGTTGCAAAGGCCCCCAAAGGCCCCACTAAGTTTGCTGGAGGCCCTATCCAAATGGTTCCAATACTACCAGTTCTCATCCAGTGCAACAATTTGACTGTAAGAATACATGTCAGTGTACAAAGTGGGGTGCCTAGGAGAGTCCTGCTGGGGAATGACTTAAAAACTCTTGGAGTTGTATCAAGCATACCCAGGCCTCCCAGTAAAAGGAATCAGGAGCAGACTAGGAAGGACAGAAAGCTCACTTAAAATGACTCACAATGGGGTGTTACAGAAGAACCTATAACACCCAGTCCACAGGAAGAGCCAACTTCTATTTCCAGGAAGAAAGAGACGAAGGGGAAACCCAAGGTCTCAGGAAACAGGAAAGATAGCACTCCTGTACATCAAACCAGGACATCCCTGAGAGGACAGTCCAAAGTCACACCTCTGACTCCTCCACCAGCTGAGGCTGAGTGTGAGGTCCAACCAGAAGAGGTTGAATCAGATACTGATGACACAAAGCTGGAAGAAGTCCTTCCCCCCTGTTGGAGATCTGGATTCTAAAGACCATCTTGAGCTGCAGTCTTCAATGGCAGAAGGTGGCCCATGTAGGGCAGACTTCAAGAGAGATCAAAGGAAGTGTCCTACTCTTTTAGGACTTTGTCAACAAGCAGCTTCCCATCTGGACGGGCAAGAGCCAGGGAAGGACAGGTTGTACTTGGAGGATGTCCTCCTCTACAGTGAACCTATTGAATCTACCCCGGAGATTACAGAAGACTTGTAGTGCCTCAGGAGGTGAGACTTCCATTTCCACAGTTAACCCATGAGATTCCTTTGGCTGGTCACTTAAGCTTCAAGAAGACCAAGGAAAGGATTTCTCTTTATTTCCACTGGCCTAAGATGGGGTCTGATGTAGATAAATTCTGTAGAATCTGTCACACTTGTCAGACTTCTGGCAAGAGTGGAGCCAAGAATGTGGCACTTATGGTGCCTCTACACTGGTGGGAGTCCCATTTGCGAGGGTAGGAATCAACATTGTTGGTCCCTTAGACCCTCCAACATCTTCAGGCAACTTATTTATATTGGTAGAGGTAGACCATGCTACCAGGTATCCTGAAGCAATACATATGAGGACTGTTTATGCTCAGGCAGTGGCTAATGCCATACTTGGTATTTGTACCAGAGTATGTTTTCCTAAGAAGGTTATCTCTGACCGGGGATCCAACTTTATGTCCCACTACATGCAAGCCATGTGGAAAAACTGTGGTGTGACCTACAGGTTCTCAACAGCCTACCATCCCCAAACCAATGGGTTGGTGGAGAGGTTTAACAGAACTATGAAGAGCATGGTAGGTGCTTTAGAAGAACCCCTTAGAAGAAAGTGGGACCTTCCACTGCCATGCCTTCTCTTTGCTTATAGAGCAGTCCCTCAAGCAGGTGTTGACTTCAGGCCCTTTGAGCTTCTCTATGTTCATCCGGTTAGAGGTCCATTGTCCCTAATCAAGGAGGGGTTGGAGAGTGTTCCTTCCCACAAGCCAGTGAGAGTCACTGACTATTTGTCAGGTCTCCGAAGGAGAATTACACACATGATGACAGAAGCCTCAGACAACTTGAAAGCAGGTCAGGCTCTGGTGAAGCATTGGCATGACCAGAAGGCCAACATAGTTGAGTTTACTCAAGACCAGCTAGTTCTAATTATGGTACCTACAAAGCAGAGGGCCTTACAGGGCAAATGGGTTGGACCCTTCAAGGTTGTGGGAAACTTGGAGAGATCAATTATTTGGTGTACTTAGGCAACCCTAAGGACGCCACCAGGGTCTTTCACAGCAACCGCCTAAAGACCTATGTCTCTAGACCAGAACTGGGAGCTTTGCTTCTAGCCTCTGTTCAAGAGGAGGAGGAGAGTGAACCTCTACCTGACCTCCTCAGGTGACACCCTTTAGATGGAAAGATAGAAGCAGTTAATTGTCACAACCACTGGCTCTATAGTAGGCTCCTAACCCAACTCCTGCACATATACACACATCTCAAAAACCGCCATTGGGACACATGGACCTCAGAGGCATTATTGGGGAGTTCGTGCCAACTCATGTGGAGGTACTGGGAAGTACAGTTGGGTACAATCATGGGGCACCTGGCACCGCACCCATTGTCCAATGGTTAAGGATCTAACCACTTCCTATTTCCCCCAACATGGGGGAGGACTGAACCAAGCAACACTGATGTGCAGACTAGCTTTTGGGTGTGTCTGGGAGCCTTTGGGCGTGGCTGGGTGTGGCTGACTATATAAACCATACCCAGGCCAGCAGCCCTCGCTTTGCAATACTCTGCTTTGCAGCATGACGCTCACGGGCACCAGCTCCTGCAAGAAAGATAAGAATCGTTATTCCAGACAGAGGACCCGACCCATTGTTCCCGCAATACTTACCTGTGATTCAACCCTGCAAGCAATACTGGATGCTCTAAGTCTGGCAACGTTTCCATGCAAGCTCCGCTCTAACACATTCCATCACAATTGCCGAACCTGCAGGGAAGGAACAAGAAAGAACAGTAAGTGCCGCACACATGGGAAAGAAGCGCATATAAAGACATAACCTGCATACAAAACAGCATCTAAAAAGGCAAAAGAAAAGGCACAGAAACCACGAGCAAAAGGAACACAGAGTGAAAGGCACAGAAGTCATGCGCAAGAAAGGAAAAGGTATAGAAACCATGCGCAAGAAAGGAAAAGGCACAAAAGCCACATGCAAAAGGTACCACAAGAAAAAGCAGAAAAGTCACGCGCAAGAGAGAAGAAAGGCACAGAAAGGGAAAAGACTGTTAAGGAAGCAGCGTGCTCAGTTCATAAGCACGCATAAAGACATTGGGCCTCATTACGAGTTTGGAGGTAGCCATGTCGTTTTTTACTGGCATAGCTACCCCCAATTTAGGGTCTGGGTCCCAAAAAATGGGAATTACCGGGCCATTCCGATCTTTGCGGGCGTGGTAATTCCCATTTTTCGGGACCCGGACCCAGTACCTACCCATTCCCATTTGAGCCCCCATAGGGCTCAATGGGAATGGGGAGGATGGTAGCAGCGGTATCGTTAATAACGGTACCGCTGCTACCATCCTGGTCTGCTTGCGGGTGCTAATTTGCACGCCTGGTCAGACCACACATGCAGTCCTGTATCCGCGAGCAGAACTCGGAATGAGGCAGTGAGGCAACAACGACATGGTTTCCTTACCGCCAGGGTCGTAATGAAGCCCATTGGCATATCAACCAATATTAAGACAGTTAAGGAAGTAACCATAAGACATTAAGGAATCAGCGTGCACAGCGCAGAAGCATGCATAAAGACATTGGCAAGTAGTCAAAAGACCAGGCAGAACTGCGACCACACTGCCAGAGAACAACAATCCATGCTGCAGCAGGTCTGGACTGGTGTCAAGCCTTCCAACCAGTGACATAACTGTTTTCCTACATGCGCCCCTGCTTGGAGAAATGGCAGGATGGAGAGCTCCCTTTTCATATAAAGAATGTGAGTGCAGTCCCTAGGGAATTGGGTTATAGGGAGGGTGCAGCGTGATGGGTGTGATCCGTTACACTGTTCCCTAACCCTAGTCTGTATTCTTAACAGAGGCAGTCCCAGTGCACCAACCACAGTCTCCGAGGGCCCCGCACAGATTCATGAGGGAAGAGGTTCCTGGTGCTCCTGCAGATCTAAGGTGAACATAACATTAATCTCTCTTCTGATCGAACACTGGAACAGCAGGAGGAGTGCAAAGGTCTGTTAAATCAGTTTGCCCCTCTGTTTTCACTCTCACCAGGCTTGACCCCTTCGGACCAGCATCAGATTCTCATTTCTGACTGTTTACCTGTTAAAAGCAGAGGTCACAGAATGTCAGACCATGTAAAAACCCACATAAAGGAAGAGGTCAACAAGATGCTTGATCTCGGGGTAATAGATCCATCTACAAGCCCATGGTCTATTCCAGTTGTGCCAGTTCCAAAGGCAGGATCCAAGGAGTTGAGATTATGTGTGGGCTATAGAGCTCTTAATGCAGTCACCACAACTGATGCCCATCCTTTACCTAGGACAGATGAGCTGGTGGACAACCTTGGTTTAGCCAAGTACCTCAGTACATTTGACCTAACCTCAGACTATTGGCAGTTTAAGGTCATGCCTTTTGCACTACAGAATGCACCTACTACGTTCCAAAGGATGGTGAATTATGTTCTGAATGGGATGGAGGACTTTTGCATGGCAAAGTTGGATGACATTTCAGTGTTCATCCCTACTTGGAAGGAAGATATTGACCACTTAGGATATGTATTGCAGCCTCTTGAGCAGTTCAATCTGACCACAAAGGCAAGTAAATGTCAAATTGGTCAGAATAAAGTGGTCTACCTTGGACATGCTAGATGCCACAGGAAATATCTTTGGCAAGCTGTCTTTGAATAAACTAGAGAAACGGGCAATTGAGGCAAACTGCATTAGTGACTGTCAAGTAGGTTTTCAGATGGGGGTTAGCACAACAGATCAGGCCTTCAGTCTCGGTATGCTGATTTATAAATATGCCAGACTAGCCTAGGGTAAATTATTGTTTTCATTTGTAGACCTTAAAATGGCCTTTGACGGCATCCCTGTGTCTTTATTGTGGAAATCCCTCATTAGAAAGAAAATCTCCAATCTCCTTCTGAAGCCCGTTCTACTGATGTATGCAGATAGCACAGCTGTTGTTGGGCTAGAAGGAGTAACATCTAAACAATTCCCTGTTGAAAAAGGGATTATGCAGGGATGCGTTCTTGCCCCCAAGCTTTTCTTAATTTACTTACATTATACAGCTTTTCCATGGATTACACTGATTGCCCCAAACTGGGTGAGCAGAAAATAAACATCCTTTAATTTGCAGACGAGGTAGTTCTTAATTCCCCCACACCTAGTGGTTTAAGTACATCAATTTAGCACATTCTGTGATAAGAAGGGCTTGATAGTTAATCCAGATGAAATGAAGTACATAAGAATTGGTAAAAAATTTAAAATGTTCACTAATCAGACAACCAATGGAGGACATTCTCCTATTGATGGGGTTACTTTCTTTGACTATTTAGGCTTTAGGTTTAGCAATAATAGGAAGTGGTCTTGACATATTGAGAAATCTAACATTAAACTGGACAAACGGAGTATGGCTGCCCTCAATTTCGTTAGAGGTGTACATATCTCATGATCTCGGAGGGGAAATTTATGGGGGTGACTGTGAGAAGCTTTGCAAGCCTAACTACTGCTGAAAATCTTTTTCTCAAAAAGGTTCTTATGTTGGCAAAATAACATAGCACTGAAGCTTTTAATGTTCTGGGCCAAAATATTGTCAAGTATTGAGCTGGCAACCTAGAAGGAGGCTCTACTGGACCTAATGGGTTGTGAAGGAGTGTTCATCAAGCTTACAAGCTCCAATTAGACCAGTTCTCAAATAATCCCGCCTCACTGCAATCTAGCAGTAAGGCAATAATCAAGTATGTTATAGGGACTTGGAACAAGCCAGAAGAGTGAAAAGTAGTCTGACATTGGCCATAAATTGGAATTACTTGAAAGAAACATCTTCTTATGAACGTGAGAGTTACCCACTGATTATTAAGTCTCTTTTTGAACGCACAATATATGAAAATTAGACAAAAATTCTCCCACTTACACCTAAAACATACCTCTGGTTCAAAACAGGGGCTGACTGTGTCCAGTTCTGTGAAGGCACTAACAAATCTTGACAGCATTTCCGGCTAGATTGCCTTGGCTTTTATAAGATCGGGCAGTTTAAACTGAAACATTGGGCCTCATTACGAGTCTGCCGGTCCGGAAACAACAGTGGCGGTAAACTACCGTTGTTTCCGGACAGGCAGATTACAAGTTCTTCAGGCGGGTGGTGTCACTCCCGCTAGGTCTGACCTGGCGGGAGTAACGCCACCCACCTGCAGACGGAAATGGAAACACTGGCTCCGTCATAGAGGGAACCATTGTTACCATGGTCCCCATTCCCATAGAATCCTGTGGGACTCTATGGGAATGAGGAACAACATTGTTGCCGCCTCCGGAATTACCGGCACCCAGGTTTGTAATACCCTGGTCTTACCGGGAGGTCCGGAGGTGGTAACTGTTTATGGGTCCGGTGGCTACCTGACGGTTTTTCCGGCACGGTTGCCGCCGGACTTGTAATAAGGCCCAATGTATTGTGAACCATGGAGTAAGCATTGTGCATGAGTACCTTGCATCAGGATGTGGTGGTTGCTGCATCAAAATTCCTAATCAGGGCCTGGAGAAAAGGGAAAGCCAATCGATCCAGCTAGTTTGACGGCTGAAGTGAGTTTTACGGAATCCTAGCCAATCTTATAATGTAAATGCAGTTTTTATGTAATATCGAAATATTAATTGTTGTTTTTATATTTGTATTGTATTGCTTTTATGTATTCTTTTATGGCTTTTAATGCTTGATTGATTGCATTTAATATAAATCTTTCAAGTATGTTTTTACTCACTCTTTACAATTTTTGTTATGTGTAATAACTTTTTTTATTCTTTTATAAGAACAAATGTATTTTATAATACTCTATTTGGATGGATTTTTCAAAATTGTTGTAGTCAGAGAATCCCCAAACCCAATTTAGACAGTTGGACATGCTTCAACGGTGTATAATATGACCACTTTGACAAACATTTCCATTGCCCATTTCATTCCACTAACCACCACAATGACATGTCTGTGCCTAGTCCAGGTGTTAGTCAAAATAGTAATTAGAACACAGCAATTGGAAAAACATGACATGAGTTTCAAATGAAATGATTTTCTGTGGTATATGTCCATGTTCTCTAACTGGAATCAACTGCTTTCCTGTTCTTTTCCAAACAGTAAAAATCTACACATGTGTTTATAAATACACCAATAGCCCAGGCCATCATTTGGCCGCCTTGATTTTCTCATTAGGGGGTTCATGTTATAATTATGCTAGTTAAAGCAACATGTTTCTGTAGTTGAGTTCTTTATCATGTCACTCCACTAAATAAGTGTTGTCTAAATGTTTACTGCTCTTTTTGATACTCTGTATCCAAACCCAAGGAAGATATAGATGTTCTTCATAGGAACATCCAGAATTCAGTAGCAATTGTTTGGCCCTATAATCTTAACATTTTCCCTCACCCAACCCAAGAGTTGAGGAACCCAATGATCTATCTCAACTGTGCTGGGAACTCATGTAGTCAAGGATGGGTTTTGCCAGTTAGCCTAATCTTTCCCTGTTTAGACTAGAAGCTCATGGCCCATGTTGTTGTCGCCTTGGTTCAGTGTAGAAATTGCTAAACCTTAGGAGTTTAGATGGGCCTTCTGGCTTTCTTAATCTTGGTAGGCTATTTCTAATAAATTACCAGCTGCATAAGCTACACTGCCTGCTTTCTAAAAAGACTTGAACTTTAAGGCCCTTTGTATTGTCTATTAGGTCATCAGCAGGTTGGCAGCACTTTTTCTGTCTAAAAGAATTATTAGCAAAAATGAGAAGAGACAGAACAATCAAGCAAGCATATGTATGCTCTCAACATATTCAACCAATTTAATTTTGGTTTCAGAGGGAGAGAAAAAATGAATATCAACACAAATAGTATTGACCAGCTCAGGTTTGGTCTTTTGTATCCACAGAAAATACCACCCTCGTATACCTCAAGGGTCCTCCTCATTGAGGATTGGGATATTGCTTACCCAATCAGTGATTCTCCCAGCTTTGGCTCATCTTTGCAGAGTTCTGGAGTATAGTTCGATTGCAGAGTGGCCAACAGGGTTGCCATGCAACTCCAAAAGTGTAATATCTTGCCTAACCTACAGCTAAAGGCCACAAGAGTCTCCTCTGGGAACACCAAACAAGAGGAAATCGCATTATCCCTGCAACACCAGGGACAAAATCAGAGAGACCAACCACTAATTTACTGGGCAATCAGGTGATGAGAGTGTGTGAGGTCACTTCTAGTTAGCGGCTTCACTTCCTGTTGGTGACAGCACATTAAGTCGGTGAAATCACTTCCTGTCTGTGACATCACTTCCTGTGGCCATTGTAATTCGACCCAACCTCTAGCTAAAGGCCATAAGAGACTCCTCTGGGAACATCAAACAATAAGAAATCACGTCATTCCCGACACACCGGGGACACAATCAGCGAGACCAACCACTGATTGACTAGGCAATCAGGTGACGAGAGAGTGTGACATCTTATCCGAACTCCGTAGGGCTGTACAGCCAAAGGCAGAGCAACAAAGTAAAAAGACCAACTATTGACTAGCCCCTTTGCCTCTTTGCCTATGACCCTATGTTTTTGCCTTTGTAACTGCTCCACCTGTGTGTACCCCTCACTTGCTAATTACTGTGCTGTTTCTCTGCACTGTGGTATTCACCTATTTTTTTTTAAATTAATTGTATAAGGTAAAAAAACATTCCTTTACAATCTCACCCAATTGGCAAGAAAACGTAAAACAATAGAAGAAAAACACAGTACAAATCTTCTACACCATTAAACATATACACATGCATTCAGAAAAAGAGTAACATGACCATACCTCAAAAACCATTGCGAGAAAATGACTTGCTTTGTGTGACCACACAATAAATAATAAATAGGACCATAAAGCCTCACAATCGATACATTTGGGTTGTTTCAAATTCAACACCGGACACATGACAACAATGTGCTTTAATTCCTTTGAAAAAATTCTTTACCTGACTAAAACTTCTTGGGTCAAAAGGATATTTAAACGCAACCTCAAAAATAAATCCATACCTTTCTTATTCGGAAATAAACATAAATATGTCGATTATGTGCCTTCCTTTTTATGGTCATGACTAAAATGATCAAAGGAGCTATAATGATGTTTTTTCACTCCAATCAGTAACATACATTGCTTTTTTTAATGAGCATTATGGTTGTTGGTATGTTTAAGTTATAGCCCAGTTTCTCCACTATTTCAGGGCATAAGTCCCCAATTTGCACCAAAGTTTGATTCAAGCCCTTTTCTATTAATGCCCCATATCATCGCAGAGAGAATTTTCCAACTGGTCCAAAAGTCTCCACTTCAGACTATTTACACCTTCAGCCTGGACAGAAGAGGAATACACTCAGTTCATATCTGATAAATAATATCAGCACACAATTTGGAATATGTGGGGCTTCACTCCAGGCTATGACTTCCAGATAATCACATTTCTCGGCTACCCAATACTGCATCACGCTCAAAGCATACAGTCTATTATGCACCACTTTCCCAGCATAAAAAAGCAGCAGGGGTTTAACCGAAAATGTTCCATATTTTCTATTTATCAGGTGCATCTGAGAACCAAGATGCTGCACCTTATTTTTTAAATATTCCATTACCTTCACCTTAGAAGGTTTATGAAAAATTGGGAACCCTAAATAAGTAAAATGATCTTACACTTGAGGCTCTTGTCGATGTAAACACCAGGAATAATTTAAAGGGTTCCTAAAACTTCTAAAATCCATAATCTTTGTTTTTTCCGGGTTGATAGCTGAAATCTTAGAATATAGGGCAAATGCGGAAAATCTATCTCTGAAGGCCCGGTTATTTACAGTCAAACAACATGATATCATCCACATATGCCTTCCAATAAAACCTTAACAGTGTAATTAAGGGGAAACAAAAGCGGCAGATGATATCTCCTCCTCTAAATCCGACAGATAGAAATTAAAGAGGCAGGGGCCAAAATGCACCCCTGCCTCAGTCCTGCATCTGTATGAATCTTCTGATGAGAGAAGTCCTTCATTATTTAGCCTAACCTGAAAGTTAGTATCATTGTGTAGTTGGACAATCAATCTCAAAAGCCCCACTGGAATCCCCAGTACTTTAACTTATGCCAAAGTAGGTTTCTATTAACCATATCAAAAGCGGATGAGAGATCCATAGAGGCCACAACGATATGACTGTATGTTTTTGGCTGTGCCAGATCTTTTAACAGTCTGATATTAAAACCATTCATGGATGTTCCTTGGTGCGTGTGGAAGCACTCCTATGTTTGTTTTAGTCTGCCCACCTTAGCTTACCAAGTCTCTAAATGATGTAAAAGTATAGATGTAAATATCTTTTAATCAGCATCCATAATCATAATGGCTCTATTATCAGATTGGTTAAACAGCTCACCTTTTTTATAAATTGGAAAAACATACAATGTATGCCAAGTGTCGGGTATAACAAAGGTTATAATTAGCTGTGAGAAAAGAATTGCCAATGTACTTGCCCATTGATCTGGTGATTATTCAACCCATTATGCCCTGCTGCCCAGAAGAATTTGCCCTTTTAATTGCCTTAAAAACAATTAATAAGTTATAGGTTCCCTAGTTATTATACATCATCACTGCCTATGGAAACCTAGGAGGCCACAGATCCCCTTTTATAAATGGACTCAAAATAATACATCCTCTGTGTCCCACCAATTGGATTCAGTTGAATCATGGCTTGATAGTTCTCCAGACCATTCACCACCTACCAGAAACCTGAGGAATTTCACTGTTTTAATAAAGTTACCATAGACTCCCCCTAATTTTGCAACATAATGCACTGAGGGTTTATCAGGCAACCTTTGTATCCCCATTTGGCAGTCTTCATCGCTAATATTTTATCCATTATGATTGCCCCACTTTTCTGTAAGGACCAAATAGAATGTTGTAAAGCCTTTTTACGTTCTACAAACACTGGATCAAATGTGCATGTCTCACTGTTACATTCTTCCTCTGTGATTGGGCCTTATTTCTACCCAAGAGTCTCCGACAAATAAACATGGAAGAGATCCTCATTAAAAATGTACATTTTCCATTCATATGTACTTGTATGCCAGTGTTGTAAGAGATCATAATTCATTATGGTCACTCAAAATCATTCTTGCTATTTTAACATCCTTACAATATTCAAATAAAACATGTTCCACAAATACATAATAATTGACTGAGTTCACCACTTCACATTCCCAAGTGGGTTGAGGTGGCATGTCACCCTTTAACTCATCATTTAACATTCTCAGTCCCAATGTCTCCATCAGTCGATCCCAACCCAGCCCCTGCATCACTTTCTTCGACAGTGCAACAGTGATCAATATATCCTCCTCATCCTCTTAAGACATGGATTCTATACAGGCCGAGTTTAAATCACCCACCATAATTATAGAATTGTTCCCTTTTTTGTCTAACCATTCCAGAACCCAGCTATCTAGCTTAACTAAAAAATCCTACAGGAGGGAAATCACCGCATGTGAATAGATATTCATGATTAAACAGTGGAAGGACTTGCTGACAATGGAATAACATTCTCTATGGACCCTGTCTGAATCATGAACTCTCTTGAACCCCCATCCAAAAGGCAGGACTTAATAGCAATCGCTAGGCCCCCCTGAAGGGCGCCTCCATGCTGGTTCACTGCAGTTTCAGAAAAAAATTTAAATCCATCCAATTTCAGACTTCTCAGAAGCCATGTTTCTTGGATGAGGATGATACTTAAACCCTTTAGATAACCACCCAAGTCAGTGTTAGTAAATGGATGACCATTGCCCTGTGTCACGCCACTTGCCCGGAGACCGGGTTTTTCCTCTTCCTTTCGACCAGCATCATCTTGGCGGGTCTACTCGCGCTTCCGCGCTTGGGGTTCCACTCTCCCGGGGGCTCCGAGAGTTTGGAATCAGGCTCCTCTGCGCATGCGCGTGCGACCGTGTCCACGCTTCCGCGCATGCGCGTTGGATTTGGCACTCAGAGTTACAAGAGCTTGCTTCTCAGGCCTCGTTTTGGGCTCGCCAGCGCCTGGGAACGAGGCAGCTTGCGTCCCAGGCCTCTCTGGTGCTGGCGGCGCTATAAGAGGAGCGATGAGCAATAGCTGATTGCGTCTCAATGCGGTTAGTTCCTGATCGTGTTTTCGCTCCGTATTTGCTTCCTGTTTTTCTGCCCGTTGCCTTCCCTGCTCTAGGTCCTTCCCTGGGCTCTTGGTTCCTTGCCCCTTGGTTCACTGCCTGGCACCTGCTCTGCTCCCGGGGTGGTCTTCAGTCCTGCCTGCCCTTGGTTCCCGTCTTGTCTGCCTTCTCTGGTTCCTACCTGCCTTCTGATTGTGTTCCACCCCTCCTGCCTGCCTTCTGGGGTCCGACTTCTTCTCCTCTCCAGCCTGCTAGGTTTCCTTGTGGAACCTTCCTTTCAGCTTCCTACTCTGCCGGATTTGCTTCCACCGTGGACAAGACCCTTCAGCTTCCCTTCTCTGTAGGATTTGCCTTGGGACTATCTACAGCTGCTGAAGGACTGACATCTCTACGCTCCCCCTGCCAGTGCTTGCACTGTCCAGACGTCACGAAAATCAGGGGTGAGCACACGTGACGTTGGGAGTTGGTTCACCCTCCGCCCAGTTTAATCTTGGGTTGAGGTCCGGGCTGATTTCCTGCGTCACACTTACCTCAGTGAAATACAGACAGTCTGGCACCCAATCCAAGATCTTCTGCAAGACATGCAGGTACGCAGCACTCCTGTGATATCGCTCTTAACAGATTGAGACGCCTGCCTTCCGATTCCGAGATGGAGGATGATCTTCGTGATGAGTTGCGTGCCGTTAGAGCTGAAATGACAGTATTACATCAAGAAAATCAAACATTACGGCAATTGGTAACGCAGGGGGCTGTGGGAGCCTCTTCAGCCGAAAGTACTTTAGCCCATACAGCACCAATCAAGTTTGATGGAGATCCGTGGCGTGTGGCCGAATTTTGTAATCATTGTCGGATCCATTTTCTCTTCAGAGCAACTCACTTCAACAACGACAAGGCCAAGATTGGGTACATGTTGGGGAACCTAGCTGGAAATGCCTTGGCTTGGGCAACTCCTTTGGTAGCCACCAACAGTCCCATACTAAATGACTTTGAGGCTTTTGAAAAGGCGTTTTTGGAGGTCTTTCAAACTCCCAATTTGGCCTCAGCCACGCAAAACCAATTGATGGACATAAAACAAGGGAACGCAGATGTAATATCATACATAAGTCGTTTCAGACAACTTGCAACCGATTCACAATGGCCAGAAATTACCCAGAAAACATTGTTTCGCCGGGGTCTGAGGGAAGAGTACAAAGACGAGCTTCTACACATTCCAGTGCCAGATACCTTCCAACGTCTCATTGAGCAAGTACTTCGGATTGACCAAAGATTGGGTGAACGGAAGGCTGAGAGACGTTGGTTCGAGAGATCAAATCCCAGAACGTCTAGTGTGCCTTCTGGTACGTTTGGTTCTTCGGATTCTGGACCCGAACCTATGCAGCTGGGGGCCATAAGAGGTACCTTTGTCCGAGGAAGAAAAGAAACGCAGAAGAAATCTGCGTTTATGCCTGTACTGTGGGGCTGCTGGTCATTATTTGGGTACATGCCCTCTACGTCCTCAAAAGAAGGTGAGAAACTAGAGGACCTGTTGTTCAATGGAAGGGCAAGAACAGGTCAAACTCCTCTTTCAGTCCTTTCCCTCTCCTGTTCGGTACTCCAGCCTATGCAACCAGCCATCTTGATGACCGTGAGGATCCACTTACAATGGCTTGACCGATCTCTGGAGGTCCATGGGTTGTTGGATTGTGGAGCCTCGGGGAACTATATTGATGAGGTGTTCGCTACCACAAATATGATACCGCTTTTTTCCAGAGGGACTGCTTTACCGGTAGAAGTCATCGACGGAACACCCTTGTCCTCAGGACCCATCCGTTTACACACCATGGAACTATCTCTCCAAGTCGCTGAACACAAGGAACGTATAGCTCTGGACATGATCAAATCTCCCACATACAAAGTGGTCTTGGGATTATCGTGGCTTCAACGTCATAATCCAGTGATCAATTGGGAAACCCGTACTTTGACTTTTACTTCAGCCTTCTGTCTTTGGCATTGCAATCCGCCTGTCTTGTCCCAAGACTCGAATATCACTACCTCTCTGGAACCCAATGGCAATACGTCTGGTTTATATTCTGTGTCTCAGATTCCACAGGCATACGTTGACTTTTAACAAGTATTTTCTGAGTCTGTTGACATTCCCTTGTCACCACATCAGCCTTTCGATTGTGCTATTGACCTGATTCCTGGTACCGACATTCCCCATGGTAAAGTGTACGCTTTAACCCAGACCAAAAGACAAGTTTTGCAAGATTACTTGGCCGATTGTATGAAGAAAGGATACATTGTTCCTTCCAAATCACCAGCAGGGTTTCCGTTGTTTTTTGTCAAGAAGAAGGAAGGATCACTACGCCCTTGTATTGATTATCGACAGCTGAATGACATTACGGTGAAGGATCACTATCCATTACCTTTGATCCGTAGTAATCTGGAAACACTACATTCTGCCCGGATTTTTACCAAACTTGATCTGCGGGGAGCCTATCATCTGGTCCGGATTAAAAACAGTGATGAATGGAAGACGGCATTCAAGACACCTTTTGGGCATTTTGAGTATAGGGTTATGCCCTTTGGCCTGTGCAACGCCCCAGCCGTCTTCCAGCGTCTAATGGATAACATCTTTGGCGACCTGATAGGCATTTCTGTCTGGGTTTATCTGGACGATATATTGATTTTTTCTTGCTCGTTGGATAAACATATCAGACACGTCAGGGAGGTTCTCGTTTGTCACAGAATCGGCTGTTCGCCAAGGCGGAGAAGTGTTCATACCACCAAGACAAAATGGAATTCTTGGGTTACGTGATCAGTAGCACAGGCGTTCAGATGGATTCCAGAAAGGTCCAAGCGCTCCAGGAGTGGAAGCCGCCTCATGATGTCAAGTCTCTTCAGCGGTTCTTGGGGTTCGCTAACTTTTACCAGCGTTTTATCCCACACTTTTCCCATGTTACGGTTCCTCTTACTAGATTAACCAGCAATAAGGTACCCTATATGTGGGATTCACATGCGGCTGTAGCGTTCTCCTCTCTGAAAACGGCCTTTTGTACAGCCCCCATTCTACGCCATCCTCAGGACGAGCTACCTTATATTGTGGAGGCTGACGCTTCAGATTTTGCTGTGGGGGCCGTTCTTTTGCAAAAGAATCAAGACACCGCCATTGAACATCGGTGGCCTACTACTCCCGCAAATTGACTCCCAGTGAAAGGAATAACGCAGTAATTGAAGGGGAGTTGTTGGCCATAAAGACAGCTTTTGAGGAGTGGAGACACCATTTGCTTGGAGGTCGCTTTCCGGTGGAGGTACGAACCGACCATCGGAATCTGCAGTACTTACGTTCTTTGCAATGTCGGACACCACGTCAGGCCCGGTGGGCCTTCTTCTTCTCTCCCTATGTATTCAACATAACATACATACCTTGTACTTCCAATCTGAAAGCCAATGCCTTGTCTCGCTCTTTGGAAAAGGAGGAGGGGAATCCCAATCAAGACTTACCTTTGATCTCACCTGATCATTTCTTGTTGACGCTGTCGTCCCATCCTCAGAACATTCAAAGGGAGACCGGGGCCGACCCTGAAAGAACGGCTCTTCTCAGACGGGTTTTCCTCTTCCTTTCGACCAGCATCATCTTGGCGGGTCTACTCGCGCTTCCTCGCTTGGGGTTCCACTCTCCCGGGGGCTCCGAGAGTTCGGAATCAGGCTCCTCTGCGCATGCGTGGGTGACCGTGTCCACGCTTCCGTGCATGCGCGTTGGATTGGGCACTCAGAGTTATGAGAGCTTGCTTCTCAGGTCTCGTTTTGGGCTCGCCAGCGCCTGGGAACGAGGCGGCTTGCGTTCCAGGCCTCTCTGGTGCTGGCGGTTCTATAAGAGGAGCGATGAGCAGTAGCTGATTGCGTCTCAACGCGGTTAGTTCCTGATCGTGTTTTCGCTCCGTATGTGCTTCCTGTTTTACTGCCCGTTGCATTCCCTGCTCTAGGTCATTCCCTGGGCTCTTGGTTCCTTGCCCCTTGGTTCCCTGCCTGGTACCTGCTCTGCTCTCAGGGTGGTCTTCAGTCCTGCCTGCCCTTGGTTCCCTTCCTGTTTGCCTTCTCTGGTTCCTACCTGCCTTCTGATTGTGTTCCACCCCTCCTGCCTGCCTTCTGGGGTCTGACTTCTTCTCCTCTCCAGCCTGCTAGGTTTCCTTGTGGAGCCTTCCTTTCAGCTTCCTACTCTGCCGGATTTGCTTCCACCGTGGACAAGACCCTTCAGCTTCCCATCTCTGTCGGATTTGCCTTGGGACTATCTACAGCTGCTGAAGGACTGACATCTCTACGCTCCCCCTGCCAGTGCTTGCACTGTCCTGACGTCACGAAAATCAGGGGTGAGCACACCGTGACGTTGGGAGTCGGTTCACCCTCCGCCCAGTTTAATCTTGGGTTGAGGTCCAGGCTGATTTCCCGCGTCACACTTACCTCGGTGAAATACAGACAGTCTGGCTTCCAATCCAAGATCTTCTGCAAGACAAACAGGTATGCAGTACTCCTGTGATATTGCTCTTAACACCCTGAGAATTCCATTAAGTCACATTCACTTCTTCACACGTCCTCAAGATGTCAAAGAGAGGATGCCTCCCCCTTATTTTTCAAAGAGGTACTATCCATGCCCAATCTACTTCCTCCCTATGACATGGTACACTAGTAGGGTCTCAGGAAATCTTACACCTGGATGTATATTCGATATATTCACTGTGATCACAAAATCTCAACCTCCCCGATCTTGATTCTCATGGCCACCAGACCCTTTCCTTCTCAATGGATAGGAAGAGACAGAAATCCTAAATTGATTAAGGATTTCTAGCTCAATTAAAATTAACGGGTCGATTCATGGAAATAATGTGCGCTGAAATTTTCGGCGCAAGCGTGAGAGAGCGTGCGATTCGCAGTGCCAGTGCGAAAATGGCAGTGAAACCCGCCACAGCGATTCATGGAAGTCCGTGCGCAAGGAAATTCCAGGATGTGCACCAAAATACTGCGTGGCGCACACTGGCGCACACTGCTTCAAACCATGTGCGCTAAGCGCACAGCGAAAGCGCACATAGCGCGGCGCACACAACAAAAGTAGGTGTAACACGGGGCGTGACACGCAGAATGGGGAACAATGAATGAAAGGGGAAGTACAGGAGGCAAGTGCGCAGAACTCCCACACGCTCACCTACAACACATATTCATGGAATCGAATAGGGCAAACCAGCGCACGGGCAAAGACGCGCACAGGCCTAAACACGTCCGCCACACGAAGGCAGGCGGTAGCGTCCCTGCGCATGAAATAAATGTCACCAAAATGTGCGCTAACAAAAAGGATGTACATACAGCCATGATGAATGTCCCATACTGTGGCCCACTAGGACAAATGACGTGCAAAGGGGTACGCGACAAACACTGACACCCGCTCTGTGATAAATAACGTGTGCATGTATTTCGGGGGTGTGTGGGAAGTTCCACAAGCGATAGGACTTGGGCGAGCGGGGTACCTGTATTTCAGGGGTTCGTGTGAAGTTTCACACGCGATTGGCCTTGGGCGAGCGGGGTACGTGTAAATCTGGGGTGCGCGGGAAGTTTCACATGCGATTGGCCTGGGTACGTGTATTTCAGGGGTGCGCGGAAAGTTTCACATGCGATTTTGCTGTCAGGGCGGGGAACGTGTATTTCGGGGGTGCGCAGGGAGTCCTACACGTGAATTGGCAGTGTGGGTCCCCCCAGGTGTCCCCTCTACCCCCTCCACGACCCCTGCAGGCAGCCCACACCACAGGGGACTACCCTGCACCCCTGGTCATGTCCCGCAGGAAGCCCATTAACCATGGGCATGCCCCCCAGCCAAGGCACATGTCACCTGCCAGCAGGCCCCCACTCATGTCCCCCTGCACCCCCACCCCTCATGTCCCACTCATGTCCCCCTGCACCCCCACCCCCCAGCAGTCAGGGGTACCTGCCAGCAGGCCCCCACTCATGTCCCCTTGCACCCCCATCCCCCAGCAGTCAGGGGCACCTGCCAGCAGGCCCCCACTCATGTCCCACTCATGTCCCCCTGCACCCCCACCCCCCAGCAGTCAGGGGTACCTGCCAGCAGGCCCCAACTCATGTCCCACTCATGTCTCCCTGCACCCCACCCCTCAGCAGTGCAGGGCCCCTAGCAGCAGGCCCCCACTCATGTCCCACTCATGCCCCACTGCACCCCCAACCCCCAGCAGTCAGGGGCACATGGAAGCAGGCCCCCACTCATGTCCCCCTGCAACCCCACCCCACAGCAGTCAGGGGCATCTGCCAGCAGGCCCCCACTCATGTCCCACTCATGTCCCCCTGCACCCCCACCCCCCAGCAGTCAGGGGCACCTGCCAGCAGGCCCCCACTCATGTCCCACTCATGTCCCCCTGCACCCCCACCCCCCCAGCAGTGCAGGGCACCTGCCAGCAGGCCCCCACTCATGTCCCCCAGCACCCCCAACCCCAGCAGTCAGGGGCACCTGCCAGCAGGCCCCCACTCATGTCCCCTTGCACCCCCACCCCCCAGCAGTTAGGGGCACCTGCCAGCAGGCCCCCACTCATGTCCCACTCATGTCCCCCTGCACCCCCACCCCCCCAGCAGTCAGGGGCACATGCCAGCAGGCCCCCACTCATGTCCCCTTGCACCCCCACCCCCCAGAAGTCAGGGGCGCCTGCCAGCAGGCCCCCACTCATGTCCCCCTGCACCCCCACCCCCCAGCAGTGCAGGGGGGTGGGGTTGCCAGCAGGCTCCCACTCATGTCCCCTTCCACCCCCACCCCCCAGCAGTGAAATGGCGATTCCATGACACAAACCAAAAGTCAACTAAGTACATCAACACATGTCCGCCATACGAAGGCAGGAGGTAGCGTCCCTGAGCATTAAAAAAATGTGCGCTATCCAAAAGCATGTATATACAGCTCTGATTAATTTCCCATACTGTGGCCCTCTAGGACAAAAGATGTGCAAAGGGGTATGCGACAAACACGGACACCCGCTGTGTCAACAATAGCGTTTATTTCGTGGGTGCGCGGGAAGTTTCACACGCGATTGTGCCTGGGCGAGCGGGGTACGTGTACTTCAGGGGCTCGCGGGAAGTTGGGCTTGCGGAAAGTTGGGCTCGCGTGAAGTTTTACACATGATTGGGCCTGTGCGAGCGGGGTACGTGTAAATCTGGGGTGGGCGGGGAAGTACAGGAGGCAAATGCGCAGAACGCCCACACGCACGCGCCAAAAAAGACGTGCTAATCCGGAAACATGTACGCCAGCAGGAAGCAGGCGTACGTGGACCCGCGCAGCATTAAAGTGCGTGCAAACAACAAGCAAGCTCAGACGCCAGGATGAACATACCATTCCTAGCAGCAGTGGTCGTGGGATACCGCAGGAGGAGTAGGATAGTCAGGCCCAGAATCTTCACACACAGAACCAGCCTTTTTGGCATGCCTGATGACCAGGTGTATGGGAGGTACAGGTTTCCACCTCACATAATACTCATACCTCTGCTCCTAAGCAATCAGCCCCCTGGAGAAGGTCTTCAATGTACTGCACTTTTTTGCCACCAGATCATTTCAGCGGACAAGTGCCATAATGGGGGGGGTGTCACAGGCCACACAGTCACGCTGCCTACACCAGGTCTTGGCCATCATGACTGCACACCCATCAGTGCGCAGGCACATATACCTGCCCAGAACACCTGCAGAAAGGCAGGCTGTTATCCAGGATTTCTACGGGGTGGCGCAATTCCCCAAAGTCCTAGGTGCCATTGATTGCACCCATGGGGCCCTATGTCCCCCCAGGGCATCAGAGCACATCTATAGAAACCGCAAGCACTGGCATTCCATCAACGTGCAGGTAGTATGTGATGATAATGAAATCATCACCTCAGTATATGCCAACTATCCAGGGTCCACCCATGACAGTTTCATTTACAGAATGTCAACCCTAAACCGGGACCTAGAAGCTGGGCGGCATGTCGATACATGGCTGCTTGGTGAGTATAAATGCCACAGCACATGCATGCATGCCAGATACTGAGTAATGTCACAACCCCACTAATGATACCCATCACCACCTCCCCAGGGGACAGTGCCTATCCTCTGAGCACCCACATGATGACGCCAATTCGGAACCCCACCACGCCACCCGAGGTAAAATACAACACAGCCCATATTGCAACCCGGGGCATAGTGGAGCGCACATTCGGAGTGCTCAAGTGACGCTTTCGCTCCCTTGACCGTTCTGGTGGGCAGCTGTTATACGCTCCCACAGTAGTGTGCAGGATCATAGTGGCAGCATGTGTCCTGCACAACGTTGCAACACGCCGGGGCCTGCCGGTGGACATGGTGGTGCCCCCACATCCCCAACCACATGCACGCCCGCTGCGCATGGGAGGGGAAAGGGCATGGGGTAAGGCAGCCCGAACACAGCTGGTGTCTAATTACTTCACTTAGAATCACACCCCTGTGGAGTGCACACAGCCCTGCCACATACCAGCTGACAATCAATGATGATGAAATGAGGGACAGTCAACTGTCACAACCATACCATCCTGAGATTGGTCACCTGGAAGTGTCACAATGTGTGCATCCCTACCTACAGAAACACCACCAATGCTGTGTCATCAAAAGACACATATGCTGCTAAATGCATGACCCCCTTGCAAAATACAACATGAGAACAGTGCCATGTCACCCAACCCTCCCCAGCACAGCCACCCAACACACCATGGCATGTCATGCTATGTGAAAGCAAACAAAGCAATCCCAAAAACCTGACACAAGTGTCACAAAGTACAGTGTCCCTAATGGAAACTGCCCACACCCAATATGCTCCTAGTAATATTGAACTAACAACACACATGTCCAAATACTTACCAACTAAACAATGCATCTAGACAAGTTCAAACATTTCTAAAACATGACAGTACTAAGTTAAAGTAGTCGTAGTCAAACAACCTGAATATGCCACCACATCGCCTCCTTCAAACTGTAGTCTTGAAGCCTTCAAAACTGGTCTGTGTACTGCATACAACATGAACTCCATCTGCAAAGTAAACAGCCTTGTGAAGACATGAGGAATGAACCTGCAAATTCAGAGGGATACATGGAAGCAAAATCATACATTAATACACCATGCAGTGTACAATACAACAACAATATACACAAGGAATGTCTACACAGTATTGACTACAGATTGCCCACACAGCTTATGTGAGCCCAACGTCACTGTGTACATCACTGTCACTTGGTCACACCCTTTGCAAGCCCATGGAAACGGAAAGCAGGAGGGGTGTGTGTCTCATGAACCCAAGCATCTAACCCAAACTCAGGACAAGCCTGCATGTGCCCAGCCGGAATACAGTGGATGCCCACGGGGGCCACACAAAGCAACACACTGTCAAATTATTTTAAAAAAAAATCAAAAATCAAAATTCAAAATTCAAAAATCAAAAATCAAAAATCAAAAATGGCCATGTGGGGGCTGGGGGGCGGGGGAGGCCACCCAGGAGGTCCGAGAACAGGGTGCGCACCAACAGCCACCTTTGTGGATGTTGGGGAAAAAAACACCTCCATGGGGTCAGGCCTGCAAGGCTATGCCAGTGTGGGAGAACTGTTGCCGTCGCTCTCATGACCATCTGCTGCTGCATCAGGAGGTGGTGGTGCTATGGGAGGCAGCCCACGCAAAGCCCTGGTATGGTCCTCCATGGCAGCAAGCATGCGGGTGTGGAAGGTCTCGTTCTGGAGGATTATAGTGCAGTGATCCCCATGCAACACCTGATGTGATGCCCGGATCTCCTCCCGAGTTGCCCGCATCTCAGCTGAGAGCGTACTTGTGAGGTGCTCCAGCCGCTGTTCTGCCCTAAAATTAGCAGACGTCTCAAGCTCAAGAAGAGTCTGCCTAAGGTTATGGAGTTCTTCACTCAGGGCTTCCCTGTGGGCCTGGGACTCCATTGAGATGGATTGGCGCAGAGTCTCCAGTGCAGCCTATCGGTCCCTGTTGGACGCCAACATGTCTTCCATGTGTGATTGGCAAATGGAGTCTGTTGCCTGCTGTAGTTGCTCCATCTGCCTTTCGGGGGGATAATGGAAGTGGCCACCCTTTCCATTGCCTGAGCCTTCATTTCAACTGATGCTGACTGTTGGGTTGCCATAGCGTACATGGAGTTCTCCCATACGCTATTGCCTGGTGGCGTATGGCCACCGCGTCGACGGGCACCACACCTGTTTGGGGCAAGGCGATGTGCACCTTGCTGTGCTGGCACCGCCTGAGGCTGCAGGTCTGCATTCCCCCTCTGATCTGCTGGCCCAGGAACAGGATCAGATGCTGTGGATTGTGACCCTGCATCCGTAACCGCGAAAGGCGCCTCTACCAACACTGACATCCCCATAGAGGGATCTACCCCTGGTGCAGGTGGGTTGGACAGAACAGAATCCCTGCCAGAAACACTTACCTGTGATGGCACATAGGTCTCTAAACCAAATCAAAAGGAGGACTATTTTTAGGGTAATGCAACTGTGTATTGCCCAATCTCGTTTTCATACTAATAATAACACAGTTATATCGATTTGTAGAGAGTTTTTCAAAGAAAGGCCAATATGCCTAATTGCGCTTTCCGAATAGTCTCTTTTTGTACTTATGGTGTGCTAAAAGACACATGCTCTACCACCTTGGCTTTGGCATGTGTTAGCTGCCCCCCAAATGAAGATAAACATTAATTTTATTAGGTTTTCTCTGGGTAGGCAGGTGCAGATACAAATTAGTTAAAATTGTGAAGAATTTTCTTCAGCGAAGGTCTCTCTTGAGGTAGGTCACTTCGGATAAAGAAAGGGTCCCTGGATACTTTTAACAGGGTACCCTCAAATGGAACGAACAAAAACTGTGCGGTACGTGTTCTGCACTAGGTTAGAGTCGTTCTCTTAGCCGACCGGTTTCTGTGGTGCAAATAAGTGGGCCACATTCATCAGGGCTTGTACATGACATCTGGGTGTGTGCCTGTTGTTAGTCTCATAAAGCAGCACTGTCTGCATATCTTGACGTCCTCTCCCCGCTCCGTGTGATCTGGTGGCTTAATCATGAACGGTGAGACGGCCCGATACCTGCGATTGAAGTTTTCTATATAGTTCTAAAAATAAGGCAGCATCTGCATCTCTTCTCTGACGAGTAAGTTCTTTCTTGATTTTCTCAGCAACAAGGAACTCATCCCGTTCAACAGTTGGTGCAAAATTACTTCCAATTACCCTCACGGCATACTGGAACTGTTGAGCTACATCAGCTTCGTTCTTGTTCAGGATCAAGCAGCAGAGGTTCTGCAATAGAACGTTTGGGGAGCGCTGATCCGGGTTCGCCATCCTGGCAAGAGTGGGCTGCACGCGTCTTTCTCCCCAGTCCACTAGATCCCCACCCCCTAAGCGTCAGTTTTGCAGTTACCCAGGCACATAGGTCTCATCATCCAAATCAGCACCTGAATAGAGGTCTGGGGAGGTGCACCCAGAGACACCCCTGGAAAGTATGGTCTGCAGGAGGATTGGGTTCTCACCCACCACCACACCACGTTCCCCGCTGGTGCCGGTCGTGCCTGGGATTCCTCCTGGGTCTGCACCATCTTCTCAACCTCAACAGCATCAAGTGTGTCATCCCCAGCAAAAACATGAAAGAGAAAAAATGGAAACAGGCATTAGCACCATAGCACACAAATAGGCCTGTCAAGCTACAGAACCAGTACATGATTGACACATGTCCCACATGACTATAACCCTCCCATGCCTGCACTGTCACTGAGTAGTAAGGGGAGGCAAAAGGCAGACACTGATGACACCAATATGGGAGAGCAACACATTTGCTGCATGCTGGGTAGCACTGCCATCACACATTGGCCTGTGAGTGGCATGTCCAATACACATATATGACACATGGCAGCACACAGATGGCATTTAGCATAGCCATGGTACATTTGACAAGTACAGCCATATGTCAGTGATTGAGTACTGTCACCCATCCATGTGAGATGAATATGATGACATGAAAAATGCCGCATACTGGGACTAAGTACACATGTGCCACTCACTGCAACACATGCAAGGTACAAGAATACAGTAATAGTTGGCTGATTTATTTTTCGTCACATTGACATCGCAGGAAACATGTGTCATTTTCCACATGCAAACAGGCACTCATCTAAACATTTGTGCTGGCCAATACTCCATCAGCCTGAATGGTCTCATTGTGCACATAACCAGGTAAAGCATTGCCCTAGTGTGGCCAGTAAACAATGACCGAAGCATATCACATATGTCACAATATGGTTGATAAATGTCTAGCAAAAAAGGGGAGAGTGGAAAATATTATCCTGAAGGCACACTTACAAATTCTGACCAATGTAGTTGCAAGATGGCAGTACAAGGTCAACTGCACAATTATGGACCTAATAGGATACTGTGGGCAGAATGGATGCAGTCATAGCCAAATACAAGGCACGTGATCCCATGTGAGGAAGGAAATGGGTGACCCATAACACTCTGGAGTACGCACCCTCACCTGGCACTCAATCAGAAGCCGTCACCCAAAATACATACACATGCACTACACACACACGCATGGGCACTCACTGGACAATGCTTTGTAATCAGGGAGTTCTCCCACACCTCGGATCTGTTCCTCTGTGATGAAGGTCCCAGCAACAGACTCATGTTCAGTGAGTTTGTTGTCCTCTTGTGGAGACCCACCGCCAGTCACCAGAGTATAGGAATGATTTGAGGCCAGCTTGTCCTTTACTCTGCGTTTCAGGTCATTCCACCGCTTGTAGCAATCATCAGCTGAGCGCCTCACAAATCCTTAATTTATGTGGTTGGCGATGGTCTGCCAGTGTGCCTTACGTTGACCAGGTGTTGCCTTGGACCCTGCAGTCACCACCATTTTGTGGCTATGTTGCGACACATAGCTCACAAGTGCATTAAGCTCCGCGTCATTAAAGCAAGGCTTCCTTGACGTGCTGGAGTGTGTAGCCGTGCCTGGGGTCTCAGCCTGTCGTGCCAGAGCATCCTTCTTCCTCTTTTTAGAAGGTGGAGCGGAGCCAGAGTGGCTAACCCCGCTCTGGTCAGTAGGGGCAGAATCACCGGTGGACTGGGTTGTTGGAGTGTGCAAATGCACATTGACCATAGGACTTGGTGCAGGCATTGTCTGAAGTGTGATGTTGGCAGGGGGAACATCAGTATGATGGACCAGGACCGACACTGTCCTGGCTGGGAAAGTCAGAGCTGGGGCGGATGGAGCTGCAGCTGCCCCTGCAGCCTCACCACCCTGCATACTTGGGGCAGCAGATGACAGAGCAGATCCACGTGCCTTGGTGACAACTTGCACCGCCACACGTGGCCTAGACTTGCTGACCTGGAAATCAGCCAGGGAGTCATCCTGCGCCAGGTCAGGTGCCACAATGGGCTGGTCCAACAGGGGCTGAGCTGGGATGGTCTCAGCCACGTTTCCCTCAACCATGGGGGGTAGCATGGGTGTCCCTGATTGGTCCTCCACACATGGGGCTCTAGGGGCACCCTACAAATCCTGGCCACATCCCCTACCGAGCCCACCACATCCACCTTTGAAGGTCGGCCACCTTTGCCTCCCTTACCGCTTGGTCGCCTCCCAACCATGGCACTGATGTTGTTGTGCGTATACGAGGAGCAGTAAACTATTGTCCTGGGCAATTGGGGATCAAAGGGGTAGGGTACTAGATGGAATTCGTACCCTAGTGCTCTAACAAAGCTGTCTGTGACCCCTGTGGGAAGATGACGTGTCACGCAACGCACAGGCAGCCCAAAAACAAAAAGAAATGTGCACGCAACCCCTCGTAGACCACGTGCGTGGAAAAATGAACCCTCACTACGCTGTGGCACCCAGAAACACAAAATTAAGCGTACGCATAATACACGCAGCCTACAATGACCTCTGAAGGGGAGTGCGACACATGGGGCAAGCACAGTTGCTAAGTACGTGCGGAACTCACCGTCTGCCTGGAATAAGAACTTGAAAAATACGCGTGTGTGCGCGTTGGCAACACCCCCGCCAAAAGAAGAATTGTACGCTGTCTGAGGAGACAGGACAAAAGGAGAAGTGAACACTGTTTGAGGAAACAAGCCCAACAAAGGTAGAAAAATTAAAGCTGTCAGAGGTAACAGGGAGTACGAACTTGAAACGCTGTGTGAACCAACAAGAAGTACAGAATTCACCCACTCGCTCTCCACGAAAAGCACGTACAAGAAAATGGCGTTCTACACGTACCTTTTAAACCGGCCCACACGTACACGTCACTGATGCGTGTATGCGTCATTTCCTCCAATTACACGTGCTGACGTGCAACTTTTCCACGTGTGCTCTGTCATCATGTGCTATTTTGTCCAAGCGGTCCAAAATAAAGAAAAAATGAAAGGAAACCTAATACTAACTAACTAACTATTTACAAGGGCAGCGGGCAAGTCCAACGGCTCACATTTGATGTCCCGGGCCAGGGCATCATCAAACTCCTGCTCGATGACCCGGAGGCAGTCCTCTTCCATGGCCCAGAGGGTTCGCAGGGACGATGACATCTGGAACTCCAGGTCCCTGCGAATGGCCTAGAGGCACTCGGCCCGCCTCAGGGCCCTACGCATGGAGTTCTCCGCCCTGACCATCGTGAGCCGTGCCTCTTCCGTCCACTGCCGCTCTGCACGGAAGACACTTCCCGTCCAGGGTCCTCCTGCCCTATGGCCGATGCCTGCCTCTCCGATGTTGATGGCCCCGAGCCATCATTGCTCCCACCTACAGCCTGCTCCTGCTGCTGCTGCTGCTGTCCATGTGCCCTGTCCGATGGTGCCTGCACATCCTCCGTCTGCTGGTCTCCAGTTGTGGTGTCCACCCCTGCTGGACCGCCAACTCCCGACTGTGGCAGGGATGGGATCTCCACCAAGCTGGCTGTGTTGGTCAGGCCAGGTCCACAGGGTGTCCTGGTGGAATCTTGGCCGGAAGACGATGGGGAGAACGACCGGCGCATAGCCTCCACAGAGGAGGAGAGGTCCGCCAGAGTGCGCGTCACATGTAGGAACCCACCGACCAGGGCCCCTCCCAGCAGTGCCACGTCACGAAGCTGCTCTTCGTGATGGCGTGCGTTCTCCGCCCAGGAAGAACGCACGTCATCACGAATGGCACACATGCACAACGTGACACCCACCAGGATGGATCCCATATGGGTGTGGGCCTGCTGGCAGGTGCCCCGCACTGCTGGGGGGTGGGTGTGCAAGGGGACATGAGTGGGGGCCTGCTGGCAGGTGCCCCCCACTGCTGGGGGTGGGTGTGCAAGGTGACATGAGTGGGGGCCTGCTGGCAGGTGCCCCACACTGCTGGGGGGTGGGTGTGCAAGGGGACATGAGTAAGGGCCTGCTGGCAGGTGCCCCACACTGCTGGGGGGTGGGTGTGCAAGGGGACATGAGTGGGGGCCTGCTGGCAGGTGCCCCGCACTGCTGGGGGGTGGGTGTGCAAGGGGACATGAGTGGGGGCCTGCTGGCAGGTGCCCCGCACTGCTAGGGGGTGGGTGTGCAAAGGGACATGATTGGGGGCCTGCTGGCAGGTGCCCCACACTGCTGGGGGGTGGGTGTGCAAGGGGAGATGAGTGGGACATGAGTGGGGGCCTGCTGGCAGGTGCCCCACACTGCGGGGGGTGGGGGTGCAAGGGGACATGAGTGGGACATGAGTGGGGGCCTGCTGGCAGGTGCCCTGCACTGCTTGGGGGTGGGGGTGCAGGGGGACATGAGTTGGTGATCAGTGGTGCAAGCGGACAGGTGGCTTGGCTGGGGTGCATGGCCTTGGTGGATGGGCTGCCTGCGGGACATGACCAGGGGTGCGGGGTTGTCCCCTGTGGTGTAGTCTGCCTGCAGGGGCTGTGGAGGGTGTAGAGGGAACACCTGGGAGGACCCACACTGCCAATTCACGTGTAGGACTCCCTGTGCACCACCAAAATTCACGTACCCCGCTCTGACAGCTAAATTGCGTGTGAAACTTCCCGCGAACCCCTGAAATACACGTACCCCACTCGCACAGGGCCTATCGTGGGTGAAACTTCCCGCGAACCCCAGTAATACACGTACCCCACTCGCACATGGCCTATCGCGTGTGAAACTTCACGCTAACCCCAGGAATATTGGCCCTGTGCGAGGAAGCGGGGTACGTGTAGTTCTGGGGTACAGCGTGAAGTTTTACAAACGAAAGGGCCCTGTTGAGCAGAGTACGTGTATTCCTGGGGTTCGCGTGCAGTTTCACCCACGATTTCAGCAGGGTACGTGTATTCCTGGGGTTCGCGTGAAGTTTCACCCGCGATTTCAGCAGGGTACGTGTATTACGGGGTTTGCGTGAAGTTTCACCCGCGATTTCAGCAGGGTACGTGTATTACGGGGTTTGCGTGAAGTTTCACACTCGAAAGGGCCCTGGTCGAAGGGAGTACGTGAATTTCAGGGGTGCGCAGCAAGTTTTACATGCGAAAGGACAACGCCCGTGCACAATACGTCACACACGCGCTTACGCGCTAAGGGCCTTTGGTCCAATGATATCGCGTACGTGTGCTGACGCGCTTACGTGCTAAGGGCCTGTCCTCGAATTACACGCTGACGTGCAAGATTTTCACGTGCCAAATCACTCCGTATCAAGCTGGCCACGCGTACACACACGGAAGACCACGCTTCTGCCCTGAAGGCCATTTTCCTGCCCCCAGAGCCCTGAGCACGCTCCCACCAGCCATCTGCTGCTGCCTGTCTGCCTGCTGCCCACGTGCCCTGCTATTTGGTGCCTGCACGTCAGCCATCGGCAGGGGTCCAGTTGCTGTGTCCACCCCTGCTGGAACAGAAGACTCCCGACTGGGATTCCATTGCTCCACTGCCCAGCCCGTGGACCCAGTTGCCCACCCACTCCTGCCTCTGGGGTTGCCATGTCGGGCACATCTCCATCTGGCACCACTGGCAACCCCCAGCCAGAGAGGCAGAGGGCCACCAGCTTCACTGCCACAGAAGTTGGTGTCCTGGTGGAGCGTGTCCTGGGGCATTATGATGCCCTCTTTGGAACAAGACGCGCCAACAAGGAAGGACGGACCAGGATCTGGACGGACATCATGACTCTCATCAACCTGGAGGGGGTGGCAGTCCGCGAATTCCATCATGTCAAGAAGCGCTGGGAGGACTTCAGGTCCAGGACCCTCAACATGGCCCGTCGCCTCGCGGCGGGGGGCCGGGTCAGCCTGAGCAACATCCAGATGAGGGTCCTGGAACACGTAGGCCCAGCGCTCCACGCCCAGATCCTTGGGAGGCAGACCCGTCTGGAGTTGAGCGGTAAGTGGCCAAGCATTGCTGTGTGAGATAGGGCATGTTGCAGTGTGCTGGCAGTCTGATACTTGCCTGTATGTGTGACATAGGCCATGTATGGATATGTGTGTGTGCAGGGACATCATGGTCATGCATGTGGGACCAGTTATGTGTGAACCACATGGTAGGTGCATGTGTTTTAATGTGACATGGGGACCTCTATGCAGAATGCACACCTGAAAGCATGCCAGTCTCTGTTCCTGGACATGGAGGGGGGATGAGGAATGGGTGCTGATGTCATATACATGTATGGTGCACATGTGTGTGTGTGTGTGCGTGTGTGCGCCAGAGAAGTGTGTGTTTGACTTTGAAACGCCATGGATGCATGTGACTTTGAAGGCAACATCTTGGTTTACAGGGGCCCTTGTACATGGGTGTTGATGTTGATTGCAGGCGCCGGGAGTGTTTCTGCATGCGTGTTGCATGCATTGACCCATGTGTTGTGGAAGGACAGGATGGAAGTGACATTTGACAGTGCCACTCATGTGTTATTGCTTCCTGTCTAGGGTGTTTTGTGCTGTACCCTGATGCTTGTGTTCTATGTCTCCCTCTACGCAGCGTCAAGTGAAGAAGAGGGCGGAGACGGCGCTGTGGAGCCAAGCGGTGGGTATGCCTCCCCCGGGCGGCGACGCATGGCCCAGCCACCCTCCCAGGAATTACCATCATCCGGGAGCGAGGGGGCTGGTGACGCGTCTGCCACAATGGCTGTGGCGGAAGGGCCGGGTGAGCCCCCACAGGGGCTTCCAATGGCGGAAGATGGTGTGGAGACATCCAGGTTGGTGGTCTCCACAGAGGAGGAGGAGCCCGCTACTGAGCCGCACATGGGGCCTGGTGGGGGTAGTACCACTGGTACAAGTGGTGCAGTCCAGGGCCAGGGTCAGGAGGCAGAACAGGTCACCACGGAGAACCCTGTGCATGTCGGTGTCCTTGACCCTGTGACTGCACCATCATGCACCAGCAAGGAGGCCCTGTCCCAGGCCCGTCCGAAGGCAGGGGAGAGTGCCATATCACCTGCCTCTCCACTACCTGCGGGCGAGGGGTCCCGTGACCGTATGGGATCCGTCCTGGTGGGTGTCACATTGCGCACGCATGTCATTCGTGATGACGTGCGTTCTTCCTGGGCGGAGAACGCACGCCATCACGAAGAGCAGCGTCGTGACGTGGCACTGCTGGGAGGGGCCCTGGTCGGTGGGTTCCTACATGTGACGCACACTCTGGCGGACCTCTCCTCCTCTGTGGAGGCTATGCGCCGGTCGTTCTCCACATCGTCTTCCGGCCCAGATTCCACCAGGGCCCCCTGTGGACCTGGCCTGACCAACACAGCCAGCTTGGTGGAGATCCCATCCCTGCCACAGTCGGGAGTTGGCGGTCCAGCAGGGGTGGACACCACAACTGGAGACCAGCAGATGGAGGTTGTGCAGTCACCATCGGACAGGGCACATGGACAGCAGCAGCAGGAGCAGGTTGTAGGTGGGAGCAATGATGGCTCAGGGCCATCAACATCGGAGGGGCAGGCATCGCCCATAGGGCAGGAGGACCCTGGACGGGAAGTGTCTTCCGTGTGGCAGCGGTTGGGCCATGCGATAGATGCGGAGCTGCAGCGGGCGGAAGAGGCACGGCTCACGATGGTCAGGGCAGAGGACTCCATGCGTAGGGCCCTGAGGCGGGCCGAGTGCCTCGAGGCCATTCGCAGGGACCTGGAGTTCCAGATGTCATCGTCCCTGCGAACCCTCGGGGCCATGGAAGAGGACCGCCTCCGGGACATGGAGCAGGTGTTCGATGATGCCCTGGCCCGGGACATCAAATGTGAGCCGTTGGACTTGCCCGCTGCCCTTGTAAATAGTTAGTTAGTATTAGGTTTCCTTTCGTTTTTTCTTTATTTTGGACCGCTTGGACAATGGACCACATTTTTGTATATAGTTTTTTTTATTAGGTAGTAGTTTTTGGTAGGTTTCATTTCTTAAGTTGGCTCATGGACCCTGGATTCTTCAATTGTACATAGTTCTACATTGGATTCATCTTTTTTAATATTTTTTTTGTGTTCACCATGGAGCAATGGTTTTTACTTTTTATTTTCCCTTGGATTTGATTTTTTGAACTGTGACTTTGGACAACATTTCTTTTTGGATTTCTTTTGCTTATGTTTTCTGGATTTTCATAATTTATCGGACAAGGACCATTTCTTTTGTTATTCCCATTGTTGTGTCTTTAATTTGATTTACGTTCATGTTATCTTTAATCTATATTTTTTTATACTTCCATTTGTGGTATCATCTCATTGATTTCATGCATGTCATGATATGGGTTTTGACATTCACTTGCACCCATTGTGTGTGTGTGACGGATATGTGATCATTTACATACTTGCCATTGGGGTTGTATCATGTAATTGGCATTTCTATGTGGGTGGATGCTATACTTAGGTGGGTCTTTGGCATGTGGAGGCTGGCCATAAGGGCCAGGGATCTAGATTGTGATGACGTGTTGGCTGGGGGACATGTGTCGGGGCCTGCTGGCAGGTGCCCTGCACTGCTGGGGTGGGGGTTCAGGGGACATGTGTGGGGGCCTGCTGGCAGGTGCCCCGCACTGCTGGGGGGTGGAGGTGCAAGGGGACATGAGTGGGGGCCTGCTGGCAGGTGCCCTGCACTGCTGGGGGGTGGGGGTGCAAGGGGACATGAGTGGTACATAAGTGGGGGCCTGCTGTCAGGTGCCCTGCACTGCTGGGGGGTAGGGGTGCAAGGGGACATGAGTGGGACATGAGTGGGGGCCTGCTGGCAGATGCCCTGCACTGCTTGGGGGGTGGGTGTGCAAGGGAACATGAATGGGGGCCTGCTGGCAGGTGCCCTGCACTGCTGGGGGGTGGGGGTGCAAGGGGACATGAGTGGGACATGAGTGGGGGCCTGCTGGCAGGTGCCCTGCACTGCTGGGGGGTGGGGGTGCAAGTGGACATGAGTGGGGGCCTGCTGGCAGGTGCCCCTCAGTGCTGGGGGGTGGTGGTGCAAGGGGACATGAGTGGGACATGAGTGGGGGCCTGCTGGCAGGTGCCCTGCACTGCTGGGGGGTGGGGGTGCTGGGGGACATGAGTGGGGACCTGCTGGCAGGTGCCCCTCAGTGCTGGGGGTGGGGGTGCAAGGGGACATGAGTGGGACATGAGTGGGGGCCTGCTGGCAGGTGCCCCTGACTGCTGGGGGGTGGGGTGCTGGGGGACATGAGTGGGGGCCTGCACGCAGGTGCCCTGCACTGCTGGGGGTGGGGGTGCTGGGGGACATGAGTGGGGGCCTGCTGGCAGGTGCCCCTCAGTGCTGGGGGGTGGGGGTGCAAGGGGACATGAGTGGGACATGAGTGGGGGCCTCCTGGCAGGTGCCCCTGACTGCTGGGGGTGGGGGTGCTGGGGGACATGAGTGGGAGCATGCAGGCAGGTGCCCTGCACTGCCGGGGTGGTGGGGGTGCTGGGGGACATGAGTGGGGTCCTGCTGGCAGGTGCCCTGCACTGATTGGGGGTGGGGGTGCAAGGGGACATTAGTGGGGGCCTGCTGGCAGGTGCCCTGCACTGTTTGGGGGGTGCGGGTGCTGGGGGACATGAGTGTGTGCCTGCTGGCAGGTGCCCTGCACTGCTGGGGGGTGGGGGTGCAAGGGGGTAATGCGTTGGTGATCACTAGTGCCTGGTGACATGTGGCTTGGCTGGGGGGCATGCCCATGGTGGATGGGCTGGCTGCAGGACCTGACCAGGGGTGCAGGGTAGTCCCCTGTGGTGTGGTCTGCCTGCAGGGGCCGTGGAAGGTGTAGAGGGAACACCTGGGAGGACCCACACTGCCAATTCACATGTAGGACTCCCCTGCACCCCCGAAATACATGTACCCCACTCGCACAGGGCCTATTGCGTGTGAAACTTGCCCGCACCCCAGAAATACACGTTCCCTGCTGAAATCGCGTGTGGAACTTCCCGTGCACCCCAGTAATACACGTACCCTGCTGAAATCGCGTGTTAAACTTCCCCGCACCCAAGAAATACACGTACCCTGCTGAAATCGCGTGTGGAACTTCCCGCGCAGCCCTGTAATACACGTACCCTGCTGTAATTGCGTGTTAAACTTCCCCGCACCCCAGAAATACACGTACCCTGCTGAAATCGCGTGTGGAACTTCCTGCGCACCCCAGTAATACATGTACCCTGCTGAAATTGCATGTTAAACTTCCCCGCACCCCAGAAATACACGTACCCTGCTGAAATCGTGTGTTAAACTTCCCCACACCCCAGAAATACACGTACCCTGCTGAAATCGCGTGTGGAACTTCCCACGCACCCCTCTAATACACGTACCCTGCTGTAATCGTGTGTTAAACTTCCCTGCACCCCAGAAATACACGTACACTGCTGAAATTGCGTGTGGAACTTCCCGCACACCCCAGTAATACACGTACCCTGCTGAAATCACGTGTTAAACTTCCCCGCACCCCAGAAATACACGTACCCTGCTGAAATTGCGTTTGGAACTTCCTGCGCACCCCAGGAATACACGTACCCTGCTGAAATCGCGTGTTAAACTTGCCCGCACCCCAGAAATACACGTACCCTGCTGAAATCGCGTGTGGAACTTCCCGCGCACCCCAGTAATACATGTACCCTGCTGTAATCGCGTGTTGAACTTCCCCGCACCCCAGAAATACACGTACCCTGCTGAAATCGCATGTGGAACTTCCCGCGCACACCTGTAATACACGTACCCTGCTATAATCGCGTGTTAAACTTCCCCACACCCCAGAAATACACGTACCCTGCAGAAATCGCGTGTGGAACTTCCTGCGCACCCCTGTAATACACGTACCCTGCTGTAATTGCATGTTAAACTTCCCCACACCCCAGAAATACACCTACCCTGCTGAAATCGCATGTGGAACGTCCCGTGCACCCCAGTAATACACGTACCCTGCTGAAATCGCGTGTTAAACTTCCCCGCTCCCCAGAAATACACGTACCCTGCTGAAATCGCGTGTGGAACTTCCCGCGCACCCCAGTAATACATGTACCCTGCTGTAATCACGTGTTGAACTTACCCGCACCCCAGAAATACACATACCCTGCTGAAATCGCATGTGGAACTTCCCGCGCACACCTGTAATACACGTACCCTGCTATAATCGCGTGTTAAACTTCCCCGCACCCCAGAAATACACGTACCCTGCAGAAATCGCGTGTGGCACTTCCCGCGCACCTCAGTAATACACGTTCCCCGCTCGGCGTTTGCTGTTTGGCAGCCCTGTATACTGGTCCAGGGTTAGCGCAGCCCTTTGCGCTGAATTGGGAATTTTGATGGCTTTTCCTTGCGCGAGGGCGTTCTTGGGGGTATAACTGGCGCTGCTGCAGGGTCGCTGCGCCACTCTGCGCCACGGCTGGTTTTGGAGGCTAAAATCCATGAATACGCTGTGCGCAGAAATCGATTTTAGCGCACGTGGCTAGCGCAGACATTTGCATGCGCACACTGTGCCCAAGCCGCGTGCACCACTTTTGTGCGAAATTCTATGAATTACCCTGTAGATCTTTAACTATCCCTGACACTGTTTCCATCACCACTAGATCTATTCTATGACAAACTCAACTCTCTCAATATCCCTTAACATAATGGGTCTCAAACTTGGTATTTCCACGAATAAGGTTCACTTATTCCCACGATTATGCGGGAATGAGCCCCCGCCCATCCCCTTAAACTCAAATGGCAATCTGTTGGATACTGACACTCGGGTCAAGTTGTCAGTCTCTTTCATCCATTTTTTACAACCAAAATTACCCTGGGCCACAGGGCCGAATTTTACAGGCTGAACTCTCACATCAGTAGACAGGGCATCCCGTAAAATACTTTCTGGATTAGCTAGTTCCTTAGCTACTGGGATAGAACCCACTCCCTCACAACACATTGGTTCAGCCTCGAGGCTACTTCCACTTCTCCTGATCTGTGGGTTTGACCATGGGACATTACCTCTCGCCCTAACTGACCTATCAAGGAATTTGTGAAGGGAGGGTCTGTTTCATCTGCTGAAATACATTATGAGGTTCTTGCACAAATTACATCTGAAAGGAACCCCCCTCCATGGGAACCACCAAACTACTGACTATGCTTCCTCCAGCGTCTAGATCTAAGCGAATGGCAGAGTCAGTGCCAACCTCCATGGAGCTTACAACATTGTTCACCCCCTTATCAATCGCTACAGTCCTCAGAAACTCCTCTGTGAGCATGTTGTGTTGATTATGCTAGCTTTGTAGAATAAGAGCCAGATCCGCTTCTAGGTTTTCCACCCCATCATGTGGATTATGGCATCCATATCACTCCCTGACGCTGGGATGGGGGTAGGGGTCCTAAAACCATCAACCGACCCTTACCTCCTATCGTTCACAAAGACATCCTTTTCCTCAACCTGCGTAGCCTGGGAAGACTCAAATTCCAAAGGAATCTCCTAGAAGAATAACTGTTTGTTTTCTACACTTTCAGGTGCTTAGACTTCCTAAGTTGCTTCCGCCTGTTTTGTTTTTGGAGCATACTCTACAGAAGAAACTGTGTCTACTGGGTCAGAATTTAGAAAACTCCTGGTATTAAGCGTGTTCTAAATAACATATCATATCATCATATCATATTGACTTCTTCTGTGTAGGTGGAATATCAATGATATCTAGAATGGTGGAATGAGGGCTCCTTCTGGATACTTATCGCCTCTTTCAACAAGGGGGCTGAAGCGGCTTGGGCCCCATTTGGCCCGACACTACCACAGCCCCATCAGAACATTGATGAAGATTCAATAGACCCATAAGAGATGGACTTGTAGTGGCCTCATATAGAGATGACACATTATTTTAAACCAAAGACCCCTCTCTGGCAACAAAGTAATCAAAGTAGGGGCACGGACCCCAGACCCCCTCTCCTGAATCAACGAGGTGCATGGCTTCTTACTCAAGTCCTTATCCTCAGTCCAAATCTTAATTCAATCTGCAAGATCTTGCAAGAATAACACATTATCTATCACTTTCTTATAGTGGATCACACATTTCATCAAAAGGCATTTAAAGCAACAATAGCAGAGACTTTCTAATCACTCCCCTCAGAGGTTCGTAACATAGAAGAAAGGCCCCTCCATTGAGACTGAGTGTGGGTGACGTAGAGGAGATATCACTGTCACTGTCATCCATAGCAAACTCCTTAAGAATGGGAGGAGTGTCAATATATTGATCACTTGCATGGCCAGAAAGCTGGCTCATATTGAGGTCCAATACATCAGTATCTGAAATAGAGTCTTCTGGTCCAACTTCCTTCTCCAGGCTCAAGAAATGCTGTGATCTTTGTTGGATCTTTACGTTTATGAGTGTCCATTGTTGCATGACTCCCCTGCTTGTGGAGGGGATAATCTCCTCCCCTAGTGAAGCTGGCTGTGCGAGCACCCTTATAATCTCCACTTGTTGAGCTAAATCTGACACAGCCGTAGGCACCATTTTATATTCATCTTTACTCCTTAGATTATATTTAGAAGTTAACACAACATTGGTGCCAAAAACAGCCAGACTGCCAAAGTGCACTTACAGCACTTCTGCACACTTTCGTGCGTATGTGGGTCTTTATAGGAGTGCAGCCCCTTCCTTGCAACCGAGGCACAATGAGTGATGACAAGTAAAAACATACTTCCAGTAGTTTTCAAAACAGATTCCCAGTAGTTTGCAAAAGCAGCAGCACACAAAATTGCTCCAAAACTGCTCTGTCCCGTAATAATGGATCAGGGTCACAGTAATACACCAGCACAGCCATCCGACAGTGTTGCTGCCAAACTGCACTTCGAGCATTTCCACCTATAATGCATTTGCTCCTGCTGCTCCTGCTGCTTCCATTACTCACCTCTCCCTACACTTTCTCCAATGACGCTATAACTTCCTACTTTCCTATCAATATCATAAAACTCACATCTAAAAACTCCCACTACTCCATCTCTCTTGTACCTCCTTCATCCAATAAACAAAGCTGATGAGCAGACAACACCAGACCTAACACATATCCACCTCCCATCTTTTCCTCTGAAATAAAGCTTCTCTACTCTTCCTTACCGAACATTGACATCTGGAATGCTCAGTTTATATGCAACAAAACTTATTTTTTATCACTGACTACTTTCATGCCAACTCTCTTCCCCTACATCTCTTTGCTATCACTGCAACCTGGATTTTTCTCTATTTGCTACTACCACCCTGGCAGCCACCCTTTCAGTTCTACATGACTCCAAACTATCCTCCATTTACTCTCCTCATCTGACTGCCACAGAGGTGGAGGCTTCAAAAACCTACTCTCTTCCTATTTTATGGTCTCACAAATCTGCAATGCCATGTGCTCTTCTACCTCCTTTGAATTCACTATATCTACATATCTACTATTGATCCATCTCACCCGGTTAACATCATCTCCATCTTTCTCTCTACTGGTTCCATTCTTTGATGAACTTGGGTAACTCCTTGATTCTCTTTCCACTAAACATCAATTGATTCTCTTAAGTCGCTTTAAAATTCCCTCTCCACCACTTCTCAGAATTCTGATTGTCAGTCTTTTCTTAGTGACCAAACTCCCCACACTTTCCATGACGTACCAAACCACACTGGGGGTAACTCTCTGGATCTCTTATTCATCTCCACCTCGCTCAGCCACTAATACTACTGTGATGCCTTTTTTATCTGATCGCCCAACTGTTTCCAACGCCATCTAATTTCCACCCTGTGTCCTTGCCTCACTACTTGCCTTACCTATTACTAAAAGGAAATGTAAACCTTCTGCCATTACCTCTTTTTCCTCTGACCAACAGTTCTCTTCCTCTCCTCCTTCACACCTGATGCCTCTCTCACTATCACTGCTTTCTCCAGTTTCCAATCCCTACTATATGCTTGTTCTCCTCTCACTTCCCACTGCTAACTATCACCCCTAAGTCTCAGCATCCTCAACCATGGGCCAACCCATTTATACGCTGTCTCAGCACAGACATGTATTGGCTACTGTACAAATATTGGCAAACTCACTCACATGAAGACCTGCAATTCAACCTCTGTGCCCTGAACTCTCTCAAGTGCCCTCTTGACAGAGTGAAAAGGGATTGTACCTCACCCTCATTGACTTTCACTCTAAACAACCTCGCTGGCTAAAGGAAATTCTAAACTCACCCTTCACGCTTCCTAAACTCATGACTATCAACTCCACTCTCACAGCTAATGACCAAGCTGAATGCTTCACTGCACATATTTCCAAAATTATACTCCCCTGACCACCCTCACACTCCTTACTCCTACATTCTACACTCCACTTACTCTACCATCATCCTCTACCTCTAACACCCATTTTAGTTATTCTAATACTGAAGAGGTCCTAATTCTACTGATGGAGGATAACCCCCTGTTGTGCCCCATCAGACCCTCTTGCTCCTCCAGTAGTCAAGTCTATAGAGCCTGTCATTTGGCTGAACTCTTCAGCCTATCCTTTGAATTTGCTTGTTTTCCCTCTATTTTCTTCCCTCTCCTAAAAAAGCAAGGGGCTGACCCCAATGCTGCAGTGGCACACCGGTGGGTAAGTCATCTCGGAACCTGCATCCGCCCAGACCAAATAGTTGATCCAAGTGGAAGATAATGTGTTGTCTCACTACCGGCAATTGAAGCACAAGAACATCTTACAGACTACACAAAGTACTTGTAGGGCCACCAGCCACCAAAACAGTTATCACTGCTGGACGGCAGGCACAAGTACTACTGGATAGATGATCACAGGTGACTATAGTGCATGAGCCATTCTACAGAAAAGACCATGTGCATATGCCATTGAAACCCTTGGCTTGACTGAATCTTCTCAGCGTGGGAGAAAACCCCTGCAAGAATCAGCGGTACATCCAGGTCAGACTGCAGTTTCCACATGATGTAGCTGGAGTCAGCACCCCCATCAAAACACTAACTCTGGTCTACAGCAGTCAGAGTAAAGAACCTGCAAGACCGATGGTGATAGAAACCACATTTCGATGTTTGATGCACTTGCGGTTTATGTCTGGAGATGCTATGCAAGCACCTTGTCCATGCACCCCATGTGCCGGCAGGCATACCTGCAGAGAGATCCATTCCAGTGCTCCACCTGATGGACCTTTTGGAGATGTTCGCACCACCTGGATTGAGCACATCATTATCCCGGCACACATCACTGTGATGGTCCTTGGCAGAGTGTGACTCAATGGGGAGCAACGTCATGCCCAATACATCTGGTGATGGAGGATCCAGAGCATTGGGAGCTCCCAGGGGGTTTACTGGTACAGCTGACACTGTTGACAATGGATGGCACCGTCCCAGGCATTAACATGGCCAAGAGCACTATCCACTAGCACAGTTCTACCTGATCACTTCTGTGGCCCAAGTCAGTGTTGCCATGAACCCATCTGAGATGGCACTGTATCCAAAGACCTTAGACTTTGGAGACCCCTCATTCCTGTTAAGGGACAATGCTCATCTCAGAGGACTGCTTGCCCTGCGCACTGAATATTTTACACCAACCTCTGGAACATCAGCAAGACCCTTGGAGTGGAACACCAGATGCATGTGAGTGACGTGATGCCCTTCAGGGAACAACTGTGACACCTGGCCCCAGCAGATGTGATGGATGGATGGATGCTGTCACATGGACAATCTTATGCTGGCATGGCTTGTCCAGGAGCCCATACACTTGTCCCATTATTGTCACCTGCCGGAAGAAGGACGAAGATCTCTGAATGTGCATCGACAATTGTCCACTTCACACTGGCACTATTCTGACCAATACACCACATACCGTTTAGATGTGGAATTGGACTTCTTGACTGGGAGTAAATGGTTTTCTGTCCTGGCTACTACCAGATCCCAATGCATCCAGTCAATCATGAGGTGAAAAGATGCCTCTCATCTGACCACTCAAATTCTGCACATTTGTTAGGATGCCACAAGGGATTTGCAGTGCACACAAGTAACATTCCAGCTCCTTATGGCAAAGATGGTTAGCGATATAACCCTCCTTGGGTTACTGGTTCACCTGGATGACATCACTGTGTTTGATTGGATCCTAGAGGGACACAACAGGAGGCTCAAGAAGGTGCTGGATTGCCTGCAGGAGCTAGGGCAAAAGGTCAGAGTGGACAATAGCTAGTTTTGGCAGATAAGCTTCAAATACATCAGACGCATTGTCTCCACAGATGGCATCACTGTGGATCCAGCAAAGATGGAGGCCCAACTCACCTAGCCAAGATATTAGACTGTGAAGGAGTTACAGAGTTTCCTGGGATTCAGCAACTACTACTGGAGGCTTGTCACGCGATCTGCCAACATTGTCTGACCACTTGTGGACCTCACCAAAAGATACCCATGTCTCCAGAGAATCTGTAGGACTACAGCCAACTCTGTGGACCATTTGTACCAACCACAGAAGCCCTTTGATGGAAGGTCAACTGACCAATGCAAGCATGCCCTCAAGGGGCTCAAGCAGACTCTCACCACAGGAACTGTCTTGGCCTATGTGGATCATCAGTTGCCTTATATTTTGCATGTGGACCCAAGTCTGGAGGGATTGGGAGGTGTCCTTTACCAGGAGACCAACATTGAGATGAGACCAGTCATTTTTGCCGGCAGCTGGATTCACCTCATGGAAGGAGATGTTTTCAGCATGCCTCAAATATATCTGCAAGGCTGCGTGTCTTCAGGAGATAGACAGGGCTAGTGGAATGTACTGCTTAGGATGCACAGCTGAGGCTATACCAACTGTTTATTGTGACATCACCAACCTGCAGGTATATGAGCTACTGCATTTGACCCGAGATGAAACCCATTTGTTCCAGCAAGCGAATACTGGCATCGCTCTGCTGCTGAAAGCTAAGACTATGGGTGCGGATGTGCCCCGAGATGTCGCTCAAGAACAAGCTGCAATGCTGAGGGGGTGGAGGATGCTCATGCAGAAGGGTGGAATTCTGTATAAGGAAAGCAAAGTTGGAGACTGGCTACTACATTATCTGGTGATATCACAGAGATTCTGCTGAGCTGTATTGTATGCACTCTATGACCAGGATGGACATCTTTGCACGGACAGATCCTTTGAGATGGTGCGCTCAATGTTTTTCTGGCGTAGACTATCAGCGCTGGTAGACTACTATTACCTGCACTGTGCCTTGTGTGTTACCAGGAAGACTGTGGCTCGCTATGCAGCATATCTTCATCACCTGCAAAGTTCTGGGCCCATGGAACTTGACTGTATCGACGTCCACAGTTGGACAAGCGAGTGGTGCAAAATGTCCTTATGGTGACAGACCACTTTTTTTGGAACATGTAGGCATTCCCCACCAAGGATCAGCTTGCCGCTAGAGTTGCCCACTACTGTGGAGGAAATAATGTGTGCACTACGGTGTACTGGTCAGGATTCATTCCGACCACAGAATGGATTTTGAGTCATGAAATAGACGCTGGAGATTTTTGGCATCAAGAAGACTTGTACAACTCCATACAAGCCTCAGGGGTATGCCCAATTGGAGAGGTTCAATCACACCATTTTAGCAATGCTGGGCACCATTAGGCCAGAGGATAAAACCAGGCAGAGTCAGCATGTGGCTTCCCTGACCCATGCTTTTAAAGGTACAAAGAACGATGCTACCAGGTTTGCACCCTACTACTTGATGTTCAGAAGAGATGCCCGGCTGCCTCTAGACCTGTGCTTTGGAGTGTCTGCAGATGGAACAAGCAGCAAGAACTGTGCCAGCTATATGAAGCAGCTCAATCGTGAACTAGACCAAGTCAATCAGCTCACCCAGGCTGTTGTGGATAAGATTTCAGAAGTAAACAAATGCTGCTGCAAACCCGAGGTCTGGTTTCACATGCTTCAAAATGGCAATCAATTACGTACTGACCACAGTCTGGAATAAGTGGGTGTCATAACCGTTCATCTTTGAGTATTACTTAGGAGAGCTCACTATCTACTGATTGCGAGAGGAAAGATGTCCAAGGAACATCAAGACCTTGCGCCAGAACCAACAGCTCCCAGTCAGGGGATAAGGTTGAGTTAGAACGGCCGTGATAGAAGAGGTATCGGCTTAAGGGCTGAAGACTAGAGAGCAGCAACTCTGTATTGATAGTCTTGAAGACATTGACCCTTCATTTGCTCAGTCCATGGAAGCTCTTCAAGCCAACTGGAAGCAAATAATGTCACTGACAGCGAGGGAGAGCAGTTTGACATCTACTATGCAGATTTTAGAGATCAGACATGATCACGATCCCACTCGTACAGAATCTGATCCCCAACATGAAAGTGTTCTATCTGAGACGAATCCTGATCCTCTTCCATCGCCCCTGCTATGCTGGAAATGGCAGAGGAAGCCTTACACTTTCCTCCATTTGAAGATAAGGGCCATGACTTGGTACAGGGCACACCACTGAGTCATGGAGAAACTGTAGATGAGACCCTGCCTGCTCCCCATCATTCCAGCTGGGAGAGCAGTCTTGTTTTGAAATTAACATTTGATTCATCAGGGGTATAGTGTGAGGTTCCCATTGCTCAGGGATCACATTTTTCCATCCCTCCTTCCATAGAGCAGGTTGCTGGGAGTTCAGGGGTACTGTGGGAGGTGCCTGAGATTCAGGGTACTGGCTGGCAACGGGTGACCTGTAGATCAAAATCATGGTTAGATACATTAACCATTCAGGCCAAGGCTAGCCACAGTGCCGTGAAAAGTTCAAATGGGGGAGCGTGGAACTCTCTTGTTGGGAGAAGAAAAAACAGAAAAGAAATGAAGGGTCCCCGGTGCCTTAAGCCACGCCGGGGACCCTTCAAAATAAAATAAATCGAATGTTGAGATGACGCAAGCAAAGTGCTGTTAAACTGTAATGGATGCCTAGCCCTCACTATGGATGGCCGAGCTAGGGCTCTACTCAGCAACGTGCATACAAAATGAAGAATACCCGATTGATCTTGCTGCATCTTTTCACCACCGTGAACTGAAAGTACTTTTACACAACAGTGCCCCATTGCCAGGAAGGGTGCCACATCAAGTTTACTGACACAGGCCAGGCGCATTCATTGGCGCTCCCTGTAAGGACAAGGAGGGACCAACATTCACTGCCGCCTCCCGGGGCTGCATCTATCATATGCAGTGCTCTCTGTGAGAGGTCCCTCCCCCTGATAAGTCGGACCCACAAAGACTCCATGGGCCACTGCTGGGAGATGTGGTCTGGGTTGAGAAACTCCCAAGGCCCTCCCGCCAACTGCTATGAATTCTCGGGGCTGCTCCCTAGCATACACAACCTGGCCACAAATGCACAAAAGGTTTTGCCCTCCACTTCTGATAACGTGCTCGGCTGTCCTGACATACACATCCCAGCCTACAAGAAATGTGAGGCCGCACACAGACTGCTGCTGCCCTGCCTGAATATTGAACATCCAAGAGCACCTACGACCAGCAGCAGAAAGGACCTTGTGACATCTGAAGTGGGAGAATGGAAGACCAGGCTCCCGTCCTTCACCTCTCGCGCTTGGCCTAGAGGGTCACGGCCCAGACACCCGCCGCGAGAAGAGTTTGTCCATTTACCAGACGACCAGGTACCCTGGTACAGGAACATACGGATGTGTCCACCTGCCTGCCCAGCAGCCCGCACTGGCCATGCCGACACCTGCGGCTCGGATCAGCTAGACTAAAAACCACACGTCGTTAGAGATGCCATGACGACCTAGACAACGGGAAGCACATCTGTACAAATATACACACTTAACATTTCCACACCAATCTACACGAAGAACATACTCAGTGCTCTGACGTAGGCGACAGGCATATTCACGGACGTGCATCTTTATTATTTTTACATAGGCTTTCAGAATGCAGAAACGCAAGACGCGTCATGAACTCATCTATAACGCTTGCTCACGCTTCTCTTGAAACCCGTTACCACCATGAGAGGTATAATGGAAACACGATACTGGTCATGGAAATATATGCTACTATAACCTAAAGCACCTATGCACCAAACAGACTACTTAAGCACCAGGCCCGAGTAGGCCTCAAACAAGAGCTCCCGTGGACATTAACAAAGCAAGAGTCAGGTTGCTGATCCTGCAGAAAGAACCCGGTGGAGCAACCAGCCAAGGTCGCAATGTTGCAAACCCACATCCAAGAACAAATCATCAAAGGCACAATGTTGCAACCTCGCACTCCGCGCCTCAACGATAAAGGCACGCCGACAAATTAAACCAGACGCGCAGTAGAAAAAACAATATTAATTGTGCAGAATTCTGCCTCTTTCACGGTCCCTCCCCACGTGACCAAGCCGAACCTGACGAGATGCCAAAACCCAGGAGAGAAAAGGCGTCTGGGTCCCTCACTACGAGACACAGGCCGATACACTTGAAAGGCTCAATGGACATCTGCTACAGTGGGAGCGGTCAGCCTTCCACCTATGAATAAATCCTCACATTGTCTGCACGTACCCATATTGAAACATTGTTGCAAACACAGGTACACCGAGAGCTGGGAACAACGGTGGTCCCAGGCTGGGAAGCTCACGGATGCACCAATCAGAACATGGGGCTCTTATCTCAGACGTCAGTAATACTAGCCAATCCTCAGGAGTCTTCATGTAACAATTCTTATGTATCTAATTGTAGGGACAACCCAGATATACCACCTGACTACACCTTGTCCACTAATATCATTCTCTATATGTGTACTATACTAACCCTACCACTCGAGCAACCAATTAAGAGTGGCGATAGGTTTTTTGTTAACTTTCTGAAGTGACGCAAGTAGCGCGTCATAATGCAGTAAAAAGGGCCTGCGAGCCCCACGATTGTGTGTGTGTCAGGACGAACGCGTACGCTCCTTGACCCATCCCTGCCGTTTTGTCTAAATAAACAGCAGAGTCACCTTGCTCCTTGTGTGTGTCTCATACTCTGTCTCGTCTGGGATATACGGGAGGAGTTGGGGCCTCCCTGCCCGGAGGTCTGCGGACGGCCCGGCCGACCCCGGCAGAATTTCCCCCCGACAAGTTGGAGGCACTGCTGAGATCTGTTTAAGATCGACTTTTATTTTTAGTTTTTCCAGGCACTCCCGTTGCGAGGAGGCCCGGCGGCGCGGCCCCCTCTGCCGTTGCCCCCTTCTGAGGACTACAGGACCATCGCGGAGCTGCGAGAAGACCGGACAGCGCAATCCGGATATTGGCCCTCGGGAGCCGGTTGAGAAGTATCCCGCCCGCGGTCGGCGAGTGTCCAGACGTGGTCCAGACGAGGGGAGGTGGCGAGCCGCTTGGAGGGGTGCACGCAGTCGAGCGGCCCTGCATCGAGAGAACTTGGTGAGCATGACACACACAACAAGCAATGCGAAATTGTGAGGGAGGGGGAGGAAGTAAATAAGGGAGGAGGGAGGTATTGTACAGATGTGCGGCGAAGGTTTAACTGAGTGTTGCCAATGGAATGAATGGTAGCGAAACGAGTGCGAGAACAGTCGGCTAACGTTACGCGAAAGAGGGGGGCGGGGCACGAAAACATCACGTGCAGCCGCTCGTAAGACACTGATGGCCTAAATTGCGACTACGTGTGAGGGTGGGTGTGTGTGGTTTCCTACGACTTGACATTTATTGATCAATGAGTAGATGAGGTTTCCTATTGTTCGAGCAAGAAACTCGATAGGTAGATGACGTTTCCCTGTGGGCGGTAGCTAGTTACATAGTTGCCCAAAACGGAAGATAATTGGCTGGTTAAGCCCTCCTGTTGAGGGGCGTATCACACGCGAGGCGACGCAGCGTGCGCAGTCCGGTTATATTATTGATGAGATTACCTTGTTCCAGGAGAGACAGGAAGACAGCTGTAGGGTTAGCGGGGTAGATTGCAAGTGTATTTTGAACTTAAAGAACATAACAAGAATATACCAGTAGCTCGAAGAAATCGGTGACGTCACCAATAGGGTTTTAATAGGATATCGCGTGCATAAGGAACTTTGGGGTTGAGAGTGGGGAGGAAGAGAAAGATGATAAGGGAGCAGACACGGAGATAACGGATAGACTAGAGGATCGGAAAAGGAGAAGGGGAAAGGGGCGTGGCTGCGCACGGAGAACGCCGGCCACGGCAAGTGTAAAAGGGGGAGAGAACGGAGAAACAGGACGACTGTATAAGATCGTCGTAAGGGGTACGCAGCCGCAGGGGGCTGCGTGCGCTTCGGCCGCAGGGGGCCGTAGGGGAAGGAATATAATATAACATCATATTTATTATTATTGCATAATCTGTCAAGGGATTGTCGTAAGTCCCCACACTTGCGGGGCAAGGTAAGCAATACGAGGTTGTATATTGTAAACTGCTGGTAAAGAGAAGGGTGACAAGGGGAGGGCCACTATGTCATACGGGAGAGGGTCGGGAGGGTGGGGGAACACCCTCACTACCCCATTACAACACATATGCACCACACTGCCACCACATAGGGAGAAATTAATTAAGTACAGCATAGAGTGGACCCAGGGGACGGACAACAAAATGTTAACACCATGGCCGCCTAATGGTAGTTTCGATCCATATGCCCAACATTCACTACTAAACCATCTGCACAATACATACAAGGGGAAGAAGATGGCAAACCATGTGGAGGTGTTTAACTTGTGGAGGATGTTCCAGGGGTCCCGACCAGGACCAAATGGAATGTTCACTATGGGGGAAACACCGGAAGAAAAGGAGATTAAGAAAGAAGGAACGGATGGGGAAAAGGGGTGCGAAAGCACAAAGAATACGGGGAACGGAGGACAGGGAGGAGAAAAGATTGATAAATCAAACGACATAAAAAAGGAACGGAACAATGAGACACCCATAACACCGGGAGTGAAAACAGAGGGAGGAGGGTTGTACCCTTTAAGAGAATTAGGAGAAATAGAAGGACAGTTCAGGGCGGCTGAAGGATACTCGAACCCGGCATACAGCCCTCCACCATATGTGGCTCATAGGAAGATACCAATGGGGGAAGAAAGGATTGGAGAAGAGCAGACTGTAGAGATAGGAAACGATGAGTGGGTAGCTGCACAGATATTATTGAAATTACGAGGCTCACTAACTGGAGAAGAAAGGGAGGCGGTAAGGAGAACAGACGAGGATAGTGCCAGAGAGAGTGAAATGAGGGGAGAGGAGCTACTATGGCAGAAGGAAGAGATTTTGGAGGAAAAATTAGCAAAACTAAGGGATGAGCAGAATGAATTGATCAAACAACTTGAGAGGGAGGAAAGAGAGAGAGTGAGGAAAAGGAAAGAAGGTAAGAACAAATTGGAAAAATTAAGGGAACGAAATGAGGAGCAAAAGAGAGAAGCTGAAAGGGTGAAAGCAGCAGCAGATAGGGTATCAAGAGTAGTGCTGAGGGAGAAGAAGAAGGAAGAAGAAGAAAAGGAAAAGGAAATGGAAATATGGAGAAGGAGGGTACTATCAGAGACAGCTAAGAAATATGAAGAGGGGAAGGTAATAGAGAGTATAGTAGAAAGAGAAAGGGTGAAATGGGAAAGGAAGAAAGAGGATGAACGAATATTGGAACAGATGAGCAACGAAGTAATGGAGGAATTGAAAAGAAAAAGGGAGGAAAATAGTAGGGAAATGGAGGAGAGAAGTGAAGGGGGAAGAGAAGGGAGGAGTAGGGAGAGTGAAAGATGGGGAGATGTATATAAAAGTAGAGAGGTAGCAACAACATCAGCACTAGGGGGAACAGTTGGTAACAACGAAAGGGGAGAAAGAGACTTAATAGACTTAAAAACAGTAACAATAAAAGGAAAAAAGGCAGAGTGGGGGGTGCCATTTATGAATGACTTTTGCAGTGAGGAGGAAGAAGGAGTGGAGAAGGATGGAAGAAAGAGTGAAAGGGAAAGCTTAGATAAGCTATACCTCACTAGAACAAACATAGATTCGCCCTGGATGAGTAGAAGATGGGAGGAGCTGGAGAGAAGTAAGGAGGGAGTGAAAAGAATAGGGGAAACACAAACCCATGAAACCACGCCACCAACATCTCCATCACGCCCTCCCACGTCACACCATACATGTTCAACCACCGCACGCTCACTGCACAGAATAAAGCTCGCGCCCTTCATGAACGAACTTACACCTTATGCATGTCGGCTTAGGGGCCTCCCTAGTCGCAGGCAAGACAGACAAATAGACATACCCATATTGAACACAGGAAATGACGAAAAAAGGGGAAAGGAAGAAGAGGGAGGTAGGAGCAGAGGTAGTAAGGAAGAATTTGAAGTAGTAAAGGAAACGGGGGAAGAGGAGGGGTGCGAAGACTCAATATTATGGAGCGTAAAGGGTGACACAAGACAGAATTTAATGCCACTGTTGGAGAGAGGAGGGGTTAGACCACAGTATTTACCTTGGAAACATACGGATAAAGAAAATATAAAATGTAGGCTCCCATCACTAAGCGGAGGTGCGGGTAAGTGGATATATGAAATGGAAAAACACACCGCAGGACAGAAACTAGCAGTAGGAGATGTGAAGGGCCTGTTAATATCAATATTAGGGGATAGAGCGGATGACATTTGGAAAAGAGCGGGATTCCATGGGGTAACAATAACGAACACATCGCATGATGGGGCACCATTTGCAAACTGTAGACATGCGCTATGGCAGGCACTGAGAGTGCAGTTCCCAGACACATCAGACATAGGAGCCATTACTTCCCGTAAGATGGGTGAAAATGAGGACCCTGTTGATTATATCCAGGATATTCAAGAGAAGTGGCGCATGGAAACTAGAGAACAATGGGACAAAACACCAGCCATATTTTATCATATACTAGTACAAGGGCTCCCAGAAGGGGTTCAGAAACAACTAAAGAAAGTAGTGGGGATGGAAGCAAAACCATGGCCAGAAATACAACTGACTATAGTACATCACTGCAGGACATGGCAAGGAAAAATGAAACAAAAGGAAGAGGATAGGAAAACAGAAGAGGCCAAACTAGTACAGAAAAAACTTACTAAATACACAATGGAAGGGGCACTAATAACTACGCCCACACCAATGGCCCAAAGCCCAACGCAAGTAGTGGCTGCACAAGATCCCGCCCAAATAGCGCCTCCACAAGGTGTAATACAGCAAGTGCCGCCTCTGCAATTACACGCACCAAACATGGGAGGAGGGTACCCCATGCAAGGAACTGGGTATTATAGTTATAACAGAGGGAGAGGAGGGTTTATGAGGGGGAGAGGATACGGATATAATACCCAACAACAGGCTGGGGGACTTAGAAATTACTACCCCACAGGGCAACCCGTATACCAGGACAACACAGGGAGCTTCCCATGGCAAAGCAGGGAACCACCCGTGTGTTGGAGCTGCGGACTATTAGGACACATGTCACGTACATGTAGGGTCAGGCCAGGAACACCAGCATGGAATGAACAAGCACAACCTAGGACATTACAAGAACAGCAGGGCATACAACAACAGCAGATGTCACAAAAGGGGAGTGACCCACAACAACAAACAACACAACAGCCACAAACCTATTCACTGCCACAACAACAAATAACACAGCAACTGCCACCGCCACAACAACAAGTAGCGTTAATACAACCACCACCCCAAACTCAACAAACGCAATTGGGTAGGGTGACGGTGTTGGGACACAACCCTTACACAGGGAATGGCCAATCATTGTACCCCCAATAGGCCAGCCCACAGACGGCCTTGGTGTGTCCCATCCTGTCAGTAACACCTAATAGTGCGGAGGAACCACGCATAGAGGTAACGATAGGTGACAAAAAATTATCATTTCTTGTTGACACCGGGGCAACCCGGTCTTGCATAAGGGAAGGTAAATTTAAGATGTCAGGCGAAGCCATGAACACCCAAGGATTTTCTGGGGCTAAAGGGTTGGTTCCATTTACTGATAACGTTCCCTTATCTATTGGAGATTATGATCTGTCAGTTCCACTTTTGTATTACAGTGCCTCACCAGTAAATATACTGGGGAGAGACATAATGAACAGGTTGAATATGACGATCTCCTTTACAGAGGATGGCATAATTTGCTCTACTCCAGGGATTAACATGCTCGCAGCACGACAGATTTTGCAAGCATACTGTGGACAGACAGCGATTAGGGCGGAGCCAGTAGATGGCGAGCTATTCCAATATGGCACAGACATGGCATTTGCATGGATGCCAGGGATAGAAGGGAAAATATGGAGGAGACCAGCAGCCTATCTGTTCCGACCAGAAACACCAGTTAATGAACTGGAAGGGAAGGTGTTTGTAATGGACATTGAGAGCATTATTGCAACAGCTGATTATGTTGCTGTGCACGCCCAAGATAAAGAAGGGAGAGCATGGAGGGCGGTGATAGCACTAGCAGAAGGATGTAGGCTGACCCAGGTGTCAGATGAAGAGCTGTTCTCAGAAGAAAAGGAAGAAGATGAAATGGTGTTCATGATGAGTGTAGAAATATGGCTAAGAGTGGCTCACAAACAAGTAGCACAGAAAATTGCAATGGCACTTGAGGCACCCGCAGGCACCCCAGTCCCATTTTTTAAGGAGGATATGTCAAAGGTGCCCAAATCATTATGGACTATTAGCCCTTATGACGTGGGATGCATAAAAAGCATAGGGGGTGTAAGGATAAAATTGAAAAAAGGTGCCATACTACCAAGAGTGAAACAGTACCCATTGTCAAAAGAGGCAGATGAAGGCATATATGAAACCATAACGGCCCTTATAAACAATGGCATATTGGTCCCCTCAGAATCACCATGTAACACAGCTGTGTACCCGGTGCGCAAGGCTAAAGGGGGGTCTTGGCGCTTCATACAGGACCTCAGACCCTTGAACAACATAGTAGAAGCAGAGTATCCAGTAACAGCAAACCCGGCCACAATATTGTGTGGCATTCCAGCAGAAGCATCACGATTTACAGTGATTGACCTTAAAAATGCTTTTTTCTCAATACCCTTACACCCAGACTCACAAGATTTGACAAGCTTCACTTACCGAAATACAAAGTGGAAACATACCAGATTACCACAGGGGTATTGTGAATCACCCTCAATTTTCAATAGAGTAATACAGATGGATTTGGGTAACGTTGAGGTGGAAAGCACAGTGTTACAGTATGTGGATGACATAATAATTTGCAGTACAAACGAAAGTAAATGTAGAGAGGACTCCTTAAAGATGTTGACAATATTGGCTGAAAAGGGGTACAAGGTAGACATGGAAAAGATACAATACTGTCAGGAACAGGTACTTTACATTGGCCAACTGATATCCCAACACAGACTGTGAGAGAACTGCAGCAATTTCTGGGGCTGTGCAACTACTGTAGAGCATGGGTATTTGATTACAGCTCATACATAGGACCCCTGCTTGAGGGTTTGAAGGAAGCAAATAAAGGGGAGAAAAGGTTGGGATGGACTATGGAAATGAGGGAGGCATTTGACGAATTGAAAGACGCGATATCAACTGCTCCAGTACTGGCATCCCCAGACTATGAGCGACGCTTTTTTATATTTTCACATTGCGACTCAGCAGTGATGAAAGCAGTATTGGCACAAAAAACGAGCATGGGATATAAACCAGTAGCATTTTACAGCGGACACTTAGACCCTGTGATGTTAGGCCACTTCCCTTGTGAACAAGGTCTCGCTGCAGCTGCCTTTGCAGTAGAAAAAGCATCAGCAATAACTATGGGGTGCCCAACTACACTGTTTGTGGAACATGCACTATTTGCGATATTGAACAAACCTAAGTCCACACTAACGACACAGAGGGCATCAGGTTATGAGATTATTTTGTCTAAGGCTGAACTAGCAATTGTTAGATGTAGCACGGTTAACCCTGCAAGGTTCCTAGCAGAAGTAATTGAAGAGGGAGATTACGCCCACGACTGCACCCAAATAACTAAAATATACTCATGTACTAGAAAAGTTGAAGAAAACGCACTAGAGGGAGGTGAGCTTTTGTTTATTGATGGGTCATCAACTATTGATCAAGGAGATGGGATACGAAGGACTGGGGCAGCAGTGGTAAAAATGATGGAGGCTCCGGTGTGTGTGGCTATGAAATGTGTACAGTTACCACAGCATTACTCTGCTCAAGCCGCTGAACTAGTTGCACTAATATTGGCACTGAAAGAAAGTTTTAACAAACGTGTAACAATATATTCCGACAGTGCATATGTTACATCCACTGTCCACTCAGGGCTAACAAAATGGAGGAGAAGAGGGTTTAGGAGAGCTGACGGCACTCCAGTGCAACATGCCCTCTTGTTGGCTGAATTAATTGAAGTAATAAACGACCCCCAAGAGCTAGCCCTAGTAAAATGCACCGCACACACCAATGGTGAAGACCATGTCTCAAAAGGGAATGCAGCAGCAGACGCACATGCGAAATATGCTGCATACTTTGGTGAGATATGGAACCCCACAGACTCACAGAGAGGGAGAGGGAGGGGAATAGCTAGGGAGATGTTAATAAAAGAAGGGCACACCCATCTCCCAGCCACACAGATTATGGAACTACAAGCGGCTGCACCAATGGCCGAAAAAGAAGTATGGGTAAAAAGAGGATGTACAATGTCCCCAACCGACGCACTATGGCGCCAGGGTGGCACGGGGAAAGTTGTAATACCGTTGGCACTGTTAAATACCGCCCTGAGCCAATTACATCACCCTGCCCATACAGGCAAGGAAATAATCGCAGCACGAATTAGAGAAGATTGGTTTTGTCCTGAGTTAAACTCTCATGTGTCAAATTTTATCAGCAATTGCCTCACATGTCAACAGTTTACGGCCGGTCATACTCTAAAAGTGATAAGAGGTACCATACCCCGGCCAGAAGGACCTTTTCGGCACCTTCACATTGACTATGTTGATATGATCAACATATGTCAAGGTAATAGGTATATGATTGTAGTAGTATGCCCATTTTCTAGGTGGATTGAAGCAGGGCCCTGTTCACACCCTGATGCGTTTAGAGCAGCCAAATTCATAGTAAGGGAGGTCTTCATGTCTTCCCCAGGTGGGGAGTGTGCGAGGTGTTAAGATCAGACAACGGCCCACATTTCGCAAACGAAATGTTCCAACATATCACATCCCTGCTGAACATTAAACACAAATTTGCATGTGCATACCACCCACAGGCTAATGGCGTATGTGAACGCCTGAATGGCTTATTGAAGGAGGCAATTGCAAAAATACAACAAACAACAAAGAAAAGTTGGTTGTATTGCCTTCCGTTAGCTTTATTTGAACTTAGAAATAGGCCAGGGTCCGACCACCACCTCACCCCTCACGAAGTGGTTACTGGACGTCAAATGCGCCTTCCCCTAACCCCAACGTCAAGGGCATTCACCGACCACGAAAGTTCAGCGAGTGTGTTAGGTGATGAAATGTATCAATATGTGTCTTCTTTGATTACTAGTGTCGTGTTTGTGTCTCAACAGCTCGAGCGCACACGGGGCGGGTCTACCAGCAATCAAGAAAAAGGCGCAAGTACAGAATTGGGAAAGGAGAACTTGTGCAAACTTGCCAAAGGTGACCACGTGCTACTTCGCAATTTCAATAGAAAGTGGAACGAGAAGAGGTTCACTGGCCCCCATCTGGTAGAGGACGTATCAACAAGAGCAGTAAAACTAAAGGATAAGCGTGCCTGGAACCACCTACATGACGTAAAGATCTACAAACTGCAGACCCGCCCCAGCGCCAACGACAGGTCCATTGGAAGAACAGCAACAACATCCCCGACAGCGGAAGAAAGTTCCACCACAGACAACGACCCAATTGTTCCCTCGGAGACAATAACTGACGAAGAAGGGGGTGATCCCCATACTGCCCACCCCATGGTCACACGCTCAAAGAGTAAAAATACTTCCGCCATCTGAGCGCAAACCCCCCCCCATTGACTGCTAAGTACAGTTGTAACTAAAACTGAAGGACATTGCTTGCAACAATACACATGTAAACACGTGAATGTTCTCTTTTTTCTCTCGCACATACAGGAACTGCGTAATATTGTATTGTTAAGAAAAAGCTAATTAACAAGTTCAGTGTACAGGCGTAGATGGTGCTGCCAGACGATAACTACCCAGAAGAATTGTCACACCAATTTGTATACGAAATAAAAAGGCCAACATACCTAAAAAGGAGAAGGGTACGTGTCTACTACACAGCCTTCCTCCTGGCCATAGAATATTACATGCCCCACCTCCGCCCATACTTGCCGGTCCTAAGAGACCGATCACTTAGAGTAGCGTGGGAGCAGCTCTTCGCCTGGGCACTGAATGACTACTTGATAGGGAGAGCTTAAAGGAAACAAAACTAACATTTAATAACGAGCACTTTTGAGAATTTTTAGGCGGGCAACTTTAACGTCGCAAGAATACGCTGCCAGGACTGCAGCAAGGTAAGAGCAAAATGCCGGTGAGATTAGCATATGTAATAAAAATAATAGGGATTTTTATGATCACCGGGTTCTTGGCTGCCTCTGTCTGGCAGTACAGCTATGCTATCGATTTTATTGCTGCACCCAAACCTAATATACCCCCGTTCCCTGCTGCAACAGGTGTTACGTCAGGTGGTAATAGTAATTTTGCACCCAAGCAAAATAGAGTTAAACGCAGCACATACTCAGACAATAAAGGTATTGATAATTATGTACAAGATTCAGCACACGTCGCAAACAACATATGGTACCAGCACATGACCCGCATTGGTAAGCAGACAACCGAGGACAGCTGTTACGTTTGCTCATTAATACCATACGCCATGAGCGCTTCACGAACATTTGTTGCCACAGAAATAGATGAAAAAACAGCACAGTGCATAATCTAATTGGCCCTGTTCGAAACGAAAGGAAGATTTCAAGGAACAGTAGTGCACATGACATGGAAAACACGAGACTCATACCCATATGAAAACAACTTCCTTAAGACCTATCTGAGTTATCACAAGACCAGTTTACATGCTGAAGCATTCAGGTACATAACAAGTGGCCCTGCAAAAGGAGAAACAAAGAAGGTAATACTGCAGTATCTACCATGTGATTGGTACGCCACTGAAGTTCCGGGTAAACAAGGATGCTGGGAGAGGCCGCTACTGACGATAACAGGAAAGGTGTATCTGGGCAACAGCTGGGAGATAGGAGTGATTGGCAGCAACATGGTAACAAAAGAAACTATCTCAACTATCGAAACACACAATCATCGATGTTGGACGACGTGGATCAAGTATGTACCAATGCTCACGTGGGTAGAAGAAGATGAAGACCCAATAACTATACTACCATTGACTGCGCCCAAAGTATGCTACCAGCATAAAGGAGAGGTGGACGTAGGATATAACACCAATTGTGCAAGCGTGATGGAGTTACCTGAGGGGGGAGCAGGAACAGCAGTAATAATGGACCATTATTGGGCCTGCGGAGAAAAGGCATATCATACACTGCCTCCCCTGTGGAATGGTGTGTGCACAATGGTACACGTCAATGTACCATCACTAGTGGTACCTAAGAAGCATGTCGATGTGGCGAAATTTCCTAAAATGGATGAAGGGGAAAAGAGAAGAAAGAGATCTGCACCACTTCAGAAGGAGCAAGGAAACAGGACCAACAGCAATGATACTGTCCTAAATAGGAGAAAAAGACAAGGAGAGCCACTGACAGGAAATTACCTGTGGGGAAGGTCGGAAACGGAACTAACATCAATACCGCCAGAACACAGACTATTCAGCAGAGCAGCAATGTTCTTCTCCTCAATAATACATCCGGGACTGCAGGCATACGCAAACGCAAAATGGCTCCAAATAACCAGATGGGAACTAATGATGACCATCAATTCAACAGTAAATGGGTTCAACGCAATTAAAGAGGAGCTGCGAGCTGTAAGGATGGTAGCACTCCAGAACAGATATGTATTGGACCTTCTCACAGCAATGGAAGGAGGAGTTTGTGCAAAGATAGGACAATCTTGCTGCACGTTCATACCTGCCAACGATGCTGACAATGGTACACTGACAGAAGCAGTTTCACAATTGGCCCAGATGCACTCCAAAATGATGGACGAAAGTAACGGTGTAGACAAGGTTAAGAGCTGGTTTTCACTATTATGGTCATGGATGCCATCTTGGCTGTCAGATGGACTGAAAATAATAGTGGGGTGTACTATTTTGGCTGGAGCTACCCTGATCATAATTAGATTTTGGAAGGCCCGGAAGGCACGCACGACTGACGAGTTGCTGGAAATGGTGGGAATGCACCCCTTAATGCCAGCAGATGACGGCCAGCATACAGGTGTGATAATACAAGAAAGGGAGAAGTTGCGCACCCAAATCATCACCAATCATCTAGACCCACCATCAGTGAAGATCGAGAACCCAAGGAACCCCAGGAGCTACATAGGAAGATGGGTATACTGTACTCCTGGAGGAACATGTGAATACATGTATTGGTCATTTGAAGATCATGTAAACCATTATGGACATCTCGGAGGGATAACTAAGATATGGAGGGTAAGAGGAGATAACGAGAAGGATATGTTTGTGGTCGACAAGTCGACCAGAGGGGGGACTGAAGTGGGAGAATGGAAGACCAGGCTCCCGTCCTTCACCTCTTGCGCTTGGCCTAGAGGGTCACGGCCCAGACACCCGCCGCGAGAAGAGTTTGTCCATTTACCAGACGACCAGGTACCCTGGTACAGGAACATACGGATGTGTCCACCTGCCTGCCCAGCAGCCCGCACTGGCCATGCCGACACCTGCGGCTCGGATCAGCTAGACTAAAAACCACACGTCGTTAGAGATGCCATGACGACCTAGACAACGGGAAGCACATCTGTACAAATATACACACTTAACATTTCCACACCAATCTACACGAAGAACATACTCAGTGCTCTGACGTAGGCGACAGGCATATTCACGGACGTGCATCTTTATTATTTTTACATAGGCTTTCAGAATGCAGAAACGCAAGACGCGTCATGAACTCATCTATAACGCTTGCTCACGCTTCTCTTGAAACCCGTTACCACCATGAGAGGTATAATGGAAACACGATACTGGTCATGGAAATATATGCTACTATAACCTAAAGCACCTATGCACCAAACAGACTACTTAAGCACCAGGCCCGAGTAGGCCTCAAACAAGAGCTCCCGTGGACATTAACAAAGCAAGAGTCAGGTTGCTGATCCTGCAGAAAGAACCCGGTGGAGCAACCAGCCAAGGTCGCAATGTTGCAAACCCACATCCAAGAACAAATCATCAAAGGCACGATGTTGCAACCTCGCACTCCGCGCCTCAACGATAAAGGCACGCCGACAAATTAAACCAGACGCGCAGTAGAAAAAACAATATTAATTGTGCAGAATTCTGCCTCTTTCACGGTCCCTCCCCACCTGACCAAGCCGAACCTGACGAGATGCCAAAACCCAGGAGAGAAAAGGCGTCTGGGTCCCTCACTACGAGACACAGGCCGATACACTTGAAAGGCTCAATGGACATCTGCTACAGTGGGAGCGGTCAGCCTTCCACCTATGAATAAATCCTCACATTGTCTGCACGTACCCATATTGAAACATTGTTGCAAACACAGGTACACCGAGAGCTGGGAACAACGGTGGTCCCAGGCTGGGAAGCTCACGGATGCACCAATCAGAACATGGGGCTCTTATCTCAGACGTCAGTAATACTAGCCAATCCTCAGGAGTCTTCATGTAACAATTCTTATGTATCTAATTGTAGGGACAACCCAGATATACCACCTGACTACACCTTGTCCACTAATATCATTCTCTATATGTGTACTATACTAACCCTACCACTCGAGCAACCAATTAAGAGTGGCGATAGGTTTTTTGTTAACTTTCTGAAGTGACGCAAGTAGCGCGTCATAATGCAGTAAAAAGGGCCTGCGAGCCCCACGATTGTGTGTGTGTCAGGACGAACGCGTACGCTCCTTGACCCATCCCTGCCGTTTTGTCTAAATAAACAGCAGAGTCACCTTGCTCCTTGTGTGTGTCTCATACTCTGTCTCGTCTGGGATATACGGGAGGAGTTGGGGCCTCCCTGCCCGGAGGTCTGCGGACGGCCCGGCCGACCCCGGCAGAATTTCCCCCCGACACATCCATGTCCAGGCTGTGTACCAGGTAATTTTTGGGGGCGTATGGTTTAAAATACAGTTTATATATTTTTGTATATTTTTTTTAAATACTTTGTTCTTATATTTTTAAAGGACTATTCATATTGTCAACTCTCTTTACGTTATGCAGCTGCCTACTAGTGACTTGTGATGTCCCCTTTTCTTAAAAAAGTGGAACACTGCTGGTGTTCTGGATGAAGGGAAGTATCTTTAAATGAACAAAGCAAGGTATCATTTAAATTCTGTTCAACATCTCACCAACATTTTAAGAACAGGAAAGTTGCTCTTCTACTATCCAATAAATACTCTGCTCAGACTCTTACAGGATGCAAAGCTCCAAGAAGGCAATCAAAAATGCAGATAACACACTATTTAAGGCCTGATAACATGACATACCAAAATGGCCTGACATAAGATTTGACATGTGTACTTTTTATTTTTTATAGGTCACATATTATTAGAGAGACCAGATTAAAAAAAGTAAAAAACTAGGACAGGGCAACTAACACAAACGTAGGACTACATCTTGAAAGTGGCTGTCAACGCAATACACTTGAGTTGCGGTTGGGGAAGGTGGTTTGAATGTTACTGTTGAAATAAACACATATTATAATTAATTTATCACAAGCTAACACTATCTTAAGCTGTAAAATGATATGAGATGATAGGTTATTTATAACACGCTTAATACCCAGAGGTTTCTGTGGTGCTGCGTATTGTCTTGCTTCTAAGACGAGCACGCTGCCCCTGAGCTATCCCACATTTCTTCTGTGCAAGCTGTGCTGACCGTAGGGTGGAACGATCCTACTAGATCGTGAAAGTGCAGGTTATTTATAACGTGCTTGTGGATCCAGGATTTGAAACTGTGTTGCTCAGTGTGCGAGTTGCCACAGAGCTGTTCTCCCTTCAGAGATATCCTCCCGGGCGTGTTATTGCATGCATGCTGTAGCTTCTCATATCCTGCACTTATCATACGTGGGTGATACGTGGGTGTACCTGAGAAAGCGGTTGCAGTACATGGGTAATGTGAAGCTGAGCCAGACTATGACGAAAGTGCATGCACCCGTTTAAGCAGTGTTTGCGCATCACGCAAGTTGCCATGCATAGAAAATGTCAGTACCTTAATGTACCAGGATGCACTTGGTATACGAGTAGGGTAGCTTTGCATATGAGGCTGTACGAGGTAATACATTAAGCCAGGCTCAGATATTGCACTCCCAATTTTGTCAGGTCAGGACAATTGAGCATTGCGTTATTTTCACATGTTCAAACGCATTTGGTAAAGCGCGGTTTACAGCCCAGGTTTTCTTGATCTGTAGCAGCTTTTCTCCTGCCGCAACATATCCGATGCCATCATTTTAAGGGTTGATCAGGGGCAGCAGAGCTGTCTGGGCTCATTTTCTAGGCAGACGAGGAGCCAATTCTCAAGGCAAAGGCACGAATGACACATATGTTTCGACCGCTGTTCCACCTTCTTTTGGGAACCGTCCGCGTGATATATTTGACTTGCTTTGAACCCTAGCTGAAACCCTAACCTTTTTACAGACATGTCACCTTTAACCCTGGCATTCCGCTACACCAACAGTTTATCTTCTCCCAGCCTGACGTTTCTGCTCCCATCCATCAAGAGCTTGCCCAGCCATCTTCAGGCAACCCCGTGACATTCTGCACGCGCCGGATATAGCTAATGAAGGCCTACCTTGGCATGCAGCTGTTTTGATCACAATTTCGATATAAGACTTTTCATGCGCAAACAATTATCATCTTTCATGTTTTTTTTTTTCCGGAATACATTATTTTTAAAACTTTAATCGCTTTATTTGCAGTTTATCATAATGATATACACACATGGTGTGTCATGCAGTTTCCAGTGTCACTTCCCTATCACATACACATGCAATACATCGCTGAAAGGGTCATGCTTTTCCAGAACCACATCATCACTCTTTGTACTGGCTATCGCAAGCTGTTATCCACCGGGCAGGCTACAGCAAGCTGTTATCCACCGTGCAGCAGGATCGCTAGCAAGCCGTAACTTGAAGAATGGCTACAGCAAGCTGTTATCCACCGTGCAACAGGTTAGCTAGCAAGCCGAAACTTGAAAGATGGCTACAGCAAGCTGTTATCCACCTGGGCAGCAGGATCGATAGCAAGCCGGAACTTGAAAGATGGCTACAGCAAGCTGTTATCCACCTGGGCAGCAGGATCGCTAGCAAGCCGGAACTTGAAGAATGGCTACAGCAAGCTGTTATCCACCGTGCAGCAGGATCGCTAGCAAGCCGTAACTTGAAAGATGGCTACAGCACGCTGTTATCCACCGGGCAGCAGGTTAGCTAGCAAGCCGGAACTTGAAAGATGGCTACAGCAAGCTGTTATCCACCGTGCAACAGGTTCGCTAGCAAGCCGGAACTTGAAAGATGGCTACAGCAAGCTGTTATCCACCGTGCAGCAGGATCGCTAGCAAGCCGTAACTTGAAAGATGGCTACAGCACGCTGTTATCCACCGGGCAGCAGGTTCGCTAGCAAGCCGGAACTTGAAAGATGGCTACAGCAAGCTGTTATCCACCGTGCAAAAGGTTCGCTAGCAAGCTGGAACTTGAAGAATGGCTACAGCAAGCTGTTATCCTCTGGGCAGCAAGTTCACTGGGCTTCATGTAGACACAGATTCTGAGAGAATTCCGTATGCTGAAAATGCTCTAGTTTGCCACCATAACAAGGGAAATGTATCTAGCTAACTATTTGGCTATTGCTATTTTGTTGTGTACATTATTTGTGTTTTGCTTGCTATTATTGTGAGACAAACGAGCATTGGCAATGCCAACAGTTTGGGCTTTTGTGCCTGCATGGGAAAGGCACTTGTCAGGCACAGCCGTGGTGGTATAAAGGGGCCATTCATGGTAAAAAGTGCAAAATAGTGCAAGTACCTGAGCATCTAAAAGCTGTGCCTGGCAAAAGCTTAATATTTATGCATTGAGCATCTGGAGACCATGCAAATGGCAGCGGTGCACGGTATGAATCAACATAACATAACAAGCCAAAACTGATGGCTTTCTTTGCCAATGCTTGTGTTTAACAGGACTTCAGTGAAGACAACGCAGAGTGTTTATGAATCGAGTGGCTGAAGACAGACCTGGTAAAACATGTTTATTTCACCAGTAGAGTGTTTACAACTCTAATTAAATCATTAACTCTCAGAAGACTGCTTTGAAAAAACACTGGCAGGCACTTTGAGTGCAAAGTTTGATGGCAAAGCTTGAATGGCCATAGGGATTAGTGTGGCTAATCACAGTTAATGGGTGAGCAAATAACCAAACAAAACGTACAGACTATGGGCCCGATTCATGGGGCCTCATCACGAGTTGGGCGGTAACGCTGGCACTATTAGTGCCGGCGCTAATAGCCCTACCGCCAAACCCCCCGGCGCTATTAGCGCTGGATCACGGGTTTGGCGGAAGGGTTATTGCCCATTCCCCATTGGGCCCATTCGGGAATTCCCCATTCCCCATTGGGCCCAATGGGGAAAATTTGCGCTATTACCACTGGCGGATTTCCCGCCAGCGGTAATCGTGCCGAAAATCTGCAATTTTGCCGCGGATTTCCCACCAGCACACAGCTGGGGGGAAATCCGCCAAAGCCATGATCCGGCGGACCCTTAAATGAGGCTGTAATAGCGCTACCGCCGCATTTAAGGGTTACCGACAGACTCGTGATGAGGCCCATGGAAATGTGCACAGAAATCCAACAAGGGCTGTGCGCCAAGAAGGACACTGTGGGGGTCTGTGCGGAGAAAGAAAAATGCGCACCTCGTGTATTCATGGAATTCACAGCGCAAAGAAACCGTATTCGCAAGTCGGACCAGGATTGCCCCGACACGCCCACATGCAAAGCATAAACAGTCTGAACAGCTACCTTTGCAAGCTCCCCTGGGCGTGAATACACAGATCCTTTAAACAGTGCATGGGGTCCCCTGTAAGCAGGCCTGCAACTCGGGGATCCTGTGCGGTGTCCCCCATAACTGTATCTGGCACCCTGACAACACGCGTATAAAAAATTGTAACTCGGGAAAACTGCGTGCAAACCCCCATAAAACATTACTGCACCCCACCACACTGCTTACGCGCACCCCAAAATTACATTGGAACCCGGATTGAGTACACAAACCCAAAATTCAACATGCAACCCCACCTGCACGCTGCAAATCAAATGCGCAAGTGTACTTATGCCTGCCTTTGGGTGGCGGATCCTATGAAGGACTTGCGTGGCCATTTCCCAGCTGAGACTTTGCATGCTTGAATCCATGAATATGTCTCATGCCGCGCAATTGTGGGCATGCAAGGGACTTCCTGCAGACCGTCCCTGGAACGCCCACTTTTTCTCAAGTTCTTACCCATTTTTGATGTTCCGCAACCTTCCCAGCCCTCTGCGCAAGCCACCCCCACACTCTGCTTGGGGTCTTGTGCAAGGCCCTCGATGGCTCGCACAGACGTGCTGAGCCAGCGCGTACTACACGCATGTTCAGGAAAAGTGCTGCACATTCGATTCCATGAATCGATGAAGGCAGATTTGCATTCAGATGTGTGCTCAAGTACCCTATTTTCCGTGCAGATAATTCCATGAATCGGGCCCTGTGTGTCCCTCCTCATATGCAATTCCTCCCTATATTTAATGTAATGGAATAGTTTGGGCTTATATGTGTCGCAAGTGACACCTAATGGCCCAGTCTAAAAAGGGAGATACAGAGCAGCTTAGATTTGGATGGAGGACAGGCTTTTACTTTGGACTTCACTGTTGATGACAAGCACCCTAGTTTAGTTGTGATAGGTAGGGAAACCCTTATTACAGGGATCAATAGGCATTTTTCTTTATTATTTTTCAACAAACCTTTTGAAAATGGCACCCATTTGTCTGTCTCCTCCTTCTGACCTACCACAGTAGGTTCATTTGTTTATGTACTTCCTGGCAAATTTCACCTACGTTAGGAAACAGGCAGCATGCTATTACAATGTGTCAGACTTCTTTGGTGCATTCATCTGTGGTATGACGGTTTGGTGGAGGCAGAACAATCTCGCTTTGAGGAGTATGATGTCCCTTTCACTAGTGCAATGTGTCCTGATCTGGGCTTTGTTACAGCCGGTATCCTCTGCCCACTATATATCTTATAATTGTGCAGGGAACCATGGTGGGAGGGGACATTTTACATTGCTTTGTTTGTATGGAGAAATGGAGCTGTGCTAATGATTTTGTACATATTGGGCTTCATTACGACTCTGGCGCTAAATGGTTAACGGCGCCGTAAAAGGCTGTGGCGCCGTTAACTACTTAGTGCCTTACTACGAGGTCCCTTTGCGGGACCCGATCTGAGCGGCTGTTCTGGACCAGCCGTTAAAGTAGGGACCCGCAAAGGGACCTCGCAGGCAATTACAGTACCACAATTTGCGGTACCGTAATTGCTGCCTTTCCCATTTCCATTGATCTCTATGGAGCAAAAATGGGAATGGGGAAGGGCCATGGGGAAATACCGCCCCACCAACCTTGGAATAGGGCGGTATTTCCCCATTTCCCCATGGCGGACTCGTTACAACACCAGCACCAACCATGGTGCTAATAGTGCCATGGTTTAGCGCCGGTGTTGTAATGAGGGCCATTGATACATTTGGCATGCAATTGTGGGGGAAACTAGCTAGAGTCCAAGAGGATCACTTGAAATAAAATCTGAATGTGAGTCTTAGGAATTATTCAGAATTCAACCCCTCAATATCCTCTGCCATCCCTTTGGTCAGCCATCCTCTCCTCGATATCTAACCATCCCCTATCGACATCCCCTGCTCAACTAACCCTGATTCTCTGAATAGCCACTGGTAATCCAACCGTAGGAATGTTACTTACCTAAGAGGCATGCCCATTGTCCCCTTGTCTTTCCATGCATGTTTGCAGGGTTCATTTGCGCACTATCATCGTGTGTTGTGTAGAAATGGTAAGATGGGCACAACAGTAAATGATTGTAAGGTATGTATCACAGATCACTAATAGTGTGTTTCTGTTTGCTGTTCCTGTCGACCTGCTTCCTCCACGCATAGTGTGTCACTAATGACACATGCAAAAAATGGACACCAATGAGTTTAGGAATTTTGCAATTGCATAGAGGGCCAGGTTTGCAGTGGCATTTCGAAGGAGAACACACATATGGCAGATCCCTCAAATGATAGACTGCCAATGGCTTCATTAGAGAGTGTATGGTAGCATGCACATTCATTTAGCGTTGTAGGCCTCCCTCAATTACCAGAAGTATTGACAGGGTGTTGGGCCCATCCAGATGATACAATGTCAGAATCTATGTGTCAATTAGTGCCCAAGTGGGCGGTCTCATCTTAGGGATGGGTGGTCTCCATGCTCTCCTACATTATTAGTATTCTTTTTTATGTTTTCATTTATTAGCATTTGGCTTTTTACAAACGTTTGCTATTTAAAACACATTATATTAATTTCTCACAAGTAAAAAAAGACCAATTTAAAATAAAATAAAACATATCCATAATAAAATATATATTAAGTATATAGATCCAGCTTGGGATTTAGCTATAGATTTGACAGATGAACAAATCATAGACTTTGTGAAGGCGAGCATTCATGCACCAGAGGGAACGAAGTTCCTGTATCCAAAGAATAATAAGTATATGGGAAAGTGGATCTATTGCAGCCCAAGTGGACAGTGCATGCCTATGACTTGGAACAGCATGTGAAATCAGCTGGATGCCTGAAGGGAGTCATAAAGATATGGATCCCAAAGAAGCATTTCTTCAGACAAGGATGTCTAGATGTGCAGGATGATGGGAGAGTGGTCGATGAATCACCCAGAGTGGGGTGTGTAGAGAAGTATCTAAGTACACCCACCTCAACTACTTTGCTCATATTGCCTATATGTTGAGAACCAGAGTGTGAGGCACGTGCGGCACCAGTGAAAATACTGATACTGAGGAGAATCCTGGAGGCAAGGTTCCTATTGAGGAATCCATACCTACACACGAGACAGTATGATGGTCATTTGAATGAAATCCCAGAAGAAGCAGGACCAACGAATGGCAAAGAAGAAGGGTGACGTTACACAGAGCCGAGCTGACGTACATGGAAGAAATGCAGAGACTAGAGAATGAAGATATTCTATAAGGCATCGAGAAAGTATCGAAGATAAGTGGAATCTTAGTATTAAGATGAAGATACCTATGCTACAGTAATGATGAAGATATTAAGACATTTTACACGTGTACAGATGCAAAGAAACGCAAACAGACGAAGTACTCTTGAGGCTAGCTTTATAGTGAATAGATTGTGGCATGCGCCAACATATACACACACACACACACACACACATATATATATATATATATATATATATATATATATATATATATATATATATATATATATATATATATATATATATATATATATATATATATGTATTCAAGCGAGTAAAAAATTGATGTTTCCACTACCTGTTCTAGCAGAGCTGGACTAAAAAAGGAAGGCATATTTTTCCAGTGTGTCACAGTGTCACAAAAGGAATTAAAGTACAGAAGCAGATCTCAGAAAGGCGAGACTGGATGAGCTAAGAAGCCAAGGTCTTATAAGGCTGGGGTGAGCAGACATTGGATACAAATTTTGTGAAAGAACAAAACTCTTGTTAAGAAGACATGGACAAAAACAAGGAGACGTCAGAGGTCTATTAGAAAATAATATTTCAAATACACTAGGGCTCGATTTTGTGGTCTTGAGTCACTTGGAAGGATGAAGTTGGATAAACACGGCGATCACACTTACGATTGAGGGCAGAGCGTGCCTTCACTCCCCTGAATTCTCCAGAGCAAAAGAACACTCGAAGGACAAGTTCAACGCCTCAATTGACAGAAGACCACTGAGGTGATGATAGATGAAAATGCTAATTGGTGCGAAGCTATGGTCAAAGACTAGCTCACCAGCACCTGGAAGTCCAATCTGTGTGCTGCTAGCGTAGGTGGAAAAGCACTGATGGAAATTAGAGTGCCAACCAATGGTAGGGGGCCATGTGATTAAGGGTCCTATAGTTTGTGTAGCCAATGGGACCTTGTGTATTTAGTGACGTTCATAGTGACCTGTTTAAGGGGAGGGCTTAGTTGCCCCACCTGATTTAAAGAAACCTATCACTTTTCTTCACTCTTTTAGATGATTATTGATCATATACTTAGATGTTCCCTCCAGTCCTATCACTTTCTTCAATAGGTTTTTGTAGTTTGCCACGTAGGATGATGTTAGTAATAGGTAGGTTGATGTCATCAATGACAATTTTCTGCTATAAAAGAATGTTTTCTTTTAAGATGCATTGAGAGATTTTACGCGGTAAAAACACACAATGGTAGTAAAAAGTAAACCACTGCCACCAGCCATTATTTGTAGAAAGGGTAACATATAACATAAAAATGATACATGGGAAACTAGACAAAGGGCATAATAAGTAACCCCTCCAGCACATTCTCGTAAGATAGTGAGTGCTTTGTCTAGAAAGTTACAAAGTGTAAGTAAAGTCAATTTCACTTCATTGCTCTTGGAAACAGTAGTTTCACCAAAAGAAGGTATTTAAACCTTTGTGAAATCCAAGAGACTTCCCTGTGCCACTGCACTGAAGGTACTGCGTGTCACAATGTAAAGATGATGCCTATGTAGTTTGTCAGACTCCAAAGTCAAAAGAAACACAGAGTCCAAATCACAATAAAAATACATGAGAAGGTGAGAAAAAGGGCTCACTCTCGCCAGGTTAGAAATGAAAAATCCCAAAGTCCAACAAAATAACTGGGGGTCTCTAAGGTAGAAGGGAATTAGCACATTTCTTGGGAATCCTACCTAACACATCCCCCTCCCCCCAGACTAAGGGACAGGAGGATTTACTCCATTCCTGGATGAATCTTCTTACTCCAGTCAGTCATACTTTCTGGAGAGACCATCAGCATTTTGGTGATTACATGCTGACCTATGTTCTATAGTAAAATCAAACCCCTGAAGGCTGATAGACCATCTTAACAATTTAGGATGTTCCCCTTCATCTGCATTAACAATCTCAAGGGTTGGTGGTCTGTTTGAATTACAAAAGTAGACCCATACAAGTATGGTCTAAACTTCTTCAAAGACCATACAATGGCAAAACATTCTCTTTCTATGGTTGCCCACCTTATTTCTCGGTCCTTCCCTGCCTTTCACATCCAGCTGATTCAGAACTGCACCTATACCTGTATTGGAAGTATCAGTTTGTACAATAAAGGACTGGTTGTAGTTAGGAGCTCTTAAGAATGGAGCTTGACAAAGGGCTTTCTTAAGTCCTTCAAATGCCTTGGTGCACTCCTCATTCCACCTGTCCTTCTTGGGGAATGTGGGTGAGGAGATCACATTCAAGGGTGCAGCTATGGTCCCATAGTTCTCTATGAAGTTCCTAGAGTAACCTGTGAGACCTAAAATGGCTCTCACTTGTGTTTGAGTAGTATGGGTGGCCCAGTCTTGTACAGCTTGAACTTTGCAAGGCAATAACCTTATTTCACCTCCTCCTACCTCATGTCCAAGGTAGACTTCTTTACTCTGACCAATGTGACACTTCTTGCCTTTATGGTCAAATGGGCCTGCTCAAGAGCCTGCAAAACATATCCTAAGTGGTCAAGATGTTCTTACCAAGTTGGGATGAACACTGCAATGTCATCCAAGTATGCCATGCAGAAGACCTCCATCCCATTCAGAACATGATTTACCATCCTTTGGGATGTAGCAGGTGCATTCCTTAGTCCAAAAGGCATAACCTTAAACTGGTAGAGGCCCCCTGGGGTTGAAAATGCAGTTTACTCCTTGGGATGGTCTGTCAGAGCTATTTGCCAATAGCCTGAGGTTAGGTCAAATGTACTGAGGTACTTGGCTGAACCACGTTTATCCACCAGCTCATCTGTCCTAGGTAAAGGATGTGCATCAGTCGTGGTGACTTCATTATGAGCTCTATAGTCCACACAGAATCTCAACTCTTTGGATCCTGCTCTTGGTACTAGTACAACAGGACTAATCCATGGACTTGTAGATGGCTGCATTACCCCAAGATCAGGCATCTTCGTGACCTCTTCCTTTATGTGGGTTCCTAAATGGTCAGACATTCTGTAACACCTTCTCTTAACAGGGAAACAGTCACCAGTAAGTATATCATGCTGGCCCCAAGGGGTAAAGCCTGGTGTTAGGGAAAACAGGGAGGCAAACTGATTCAACAGAACTTTGCACTCCTCCTCGTGTTGCAGAGTCAGATCAGAAGAGAGCTTAACTCCTTCTATCTTTCCATCTAAAGGGTGTCCCCTGAGGAGGTCAGGTAGAGGTTCACTCTCCTCCCCTTGATCAGATGCTAAGAGCAAAGCTCCTAGTTCTGGTCTAGAGCCATATGCCTTTAAGCGGTTGGTGTGAAAGACCAAGGGGGCCTCCTTGGGATTTCCCAAGTGCACCAAATAATTGACCCCTTCAAGTTTGCCCACAACCTTGAAGCGTCCAATCCATTTGTCCTGTAAGGCCCTCTGCCTTGTAGGTACCATGACTAGAATTAGCTGGTCTTGAGTAAACTCAACCATGTTGGCCTTCTGGTCATGCCAATGTTTGACCAGCGCCTGACCTGCTTTCAAGTTATCAGAAGCTTCGGTCATCATGTGTGTCATTCTGCTTCAGAGACATAACACATAGTCAGTGACTCTCACTGGCTTGTGGGAAGGAGCACCCTCCAATCCTTCCTTGATTAGGGCCAATGGACCTCTAACCGGATCAGCATAGAGAAGCCCAAAGGGGCTGAAGCCAACCCGTTCTTAAGGGACTTCTCTGTAAGCAAAGAGAAGGCATGGCAACAGACGGTCCCACTTTCCTCTAAGGGGTTCTTCTAAATCACCTATCATGCTCTTCATAGTTCTATTAAACCTCTACACCAACCCATTGGTTTTGGGATGGCAGGCTGTTGAGAACGTGTAGGTCACACCACAGTTTTTCCACTTGGCTTGCATGTAGTGGGATATAAAAATGGTCCCCCTGTCTGAGATAAACCTACCCTGGTAAAAATACCAAGGAGGGCCTTAACCACTGCCTGAGCAGTAACAGTCCTCATAGGTATGGCTTCAGGATACCTGGTAGCATGGTCTACCGCAACCAATACAAATCGATTGCCTGAAGATGTGTGAGGGTCTAAGGGACCAACCATGTCAATCCCTACCCTCTCAATAGGTACTCCCAAAACTGGGCCAGGCATCAAGGGTGCCACGTTCTTGGCCCCACGGTTGCTAAATGTCTGACAAGTGTGACAGATTCTACAGAATGTATCTACATCAGACCCCATTTTAGGGCAGTAGAAATAAAGAGAAACCCTTTCCTTGGTCTTCTTAAAAATTAAGTGACCAGCCAAGGGAATCTCATGGGTGTACTGTAGAAACTGGGGTCTCACCTCCTGAGGCACTACAAGGCTTCTGTAGTCCCCTGGGGTAGTCTCTATAGGCTCACTGTAAAGGAGGCCATCCTCCCAGTACAGCCTGTGCTTCCCTGGCTCTTGCCCTTCCAGCTGGGAAGCTGCCTGTTGGCAAAGACCCTCAAGGGTAGGACACTCTCTTTGTCCTCTGCTGAAGTCTGCCCTACAGGGACCACCTTCTGCAAGCAAAGTCTGCAGCTTAGGATGGTCTTTAGGATCCAGATCTTCAACAGGGGGGAGGTCTTCTTCCAGTTCTGTTTCACCAGTAACTGATTCACTATCCTCTGGTTGGTCCTCCCACTCAGCCTCAGCTGGTGGAAGGGTCACAGGTGTGACCTTGGACTGTCCTCTCGGGGATGTCCTTGTTTTGTGCACAGGGTGATACATTTCTTTCTTACTGGAATTAGAAGTTTGTTCTTCCTATGGCCTGGGTGTTATAGGTACCTCCATAACAACTCATTGAGAGTCATCTAAAGTGAGCTCTCTGGCCTTCCTAGTCTGATCCTGCTTCCTTTTACTGGGAGGCCTGGGGTTGCTTGATACAACTCCAAGAGCTTTTAAGTGATTCCCCAACAGGACTCTCCCAGGCACCTCATTCTGTACACTGAAAGGTATTCTCACAGTCATATTGTTGCACTGGATGAGAGCTTGTAGTATTGGAACCATCTGGAGAGGGCCTCCAGCAAGCTTAGTGGGACCTTTGGGTGCCTTAGCAACATCCTCAGGTTTGAAAAAGGTTTCTCCCACTACTGTAATGCTGGCCCTAGTGTCGCTAATGGCAGTGGTCTCCTGACCATTAACAAGTACAATGTCCATGTAATATTCTTTTGTGTTATCTGAAATAGAGTTATACACATCTACATTTTATGTTCACACAAACCCAGGGACCCTAAAGAAACACTGGCTGGGACTCCCATGGGGTCTTAAGGCAATAGATGAAAGATTCAATTTGCCATATGTACCTCTCCCTCAGGGATGAAAGATAAGGAGGCAGTGTAGACCCCTGAAGGTTTACCCTTGCATCTGGGATCCCCTTTCACATGGTCAGTTGACCCACAAGCATACCATTTACCAAATGTTTTCTGGAATGGGGGCTTCTACTGACCTGCCTCTGGTTTAGCACCAGAGGTTTCACTAGACTGACCTCGTTTCCCATATGGTTTACCCTTCTTATGTTTGTGGCCCGCTTTTGGGTGGTTGGATTTAGAATGATCTTTGTCAACTTTCTTTTGTTGCTTCCCCTCATCCTTTTTATGAGTTGCTCCAGAATCCTTGTGAGTGGCCCCGTTCGGCAACCCACAAGTCGGTAGTCTTTGCTAGCTTGTTGGGATCAATCTCTTTTGAGTCAGCCAAGTGCTGTCTCAGCTCAGGAGAGAAGGAATCAAAAATAGTTTCCAACAAAAACAGATTTCTCATTCCTTCACATTTAGTTATTCTGTAAACCATAATCCATCCATATAAGTTCTTCAAACATTCACACACCCAGGTAGCCCAAGGGGTACCTTCAGTCTTTTTGATGGTCCTAAACCTCTTAAGGTACTTGGAAGGAGTTTTCCCAAATCTGGCTATCAAAGCCAGATTCACATTCTCATACTCTGTTCATTCAAGTTCCTCCACCTCCATTACAGCATCAGTTGCAACCTGGGGGAGTTTAGACAAAAGCCAAGGAATCAACTGATTCCCTGTGAGACCCTGAATCCCATGATTGTATTCAAAAGCACTCAATCAATCCAAAATATCAAGTTTTGCATCATGCATACTTACTGCTTCTTTCGGCAGTCGAGGCTTCTTTGGACTGAAAGACCTAGTAGACTCTGTGATAGAACCATTTTCAAGTGACAATTATGTTGTTTCAAGAGCATGTTGCATTTCTAGTTCTCTGAGTTTGATGCCCTGATGTTTGGCTTCACCTTGAGCCTGTATTCTTTTAAATTCCAATTCAAGTCTCAATTCTTCCAGAGACACATATTCTGGACTCAGTGATGGACCTTGTGGGGTCCCAGTTTACCAAGGTTGCGGCAAAAGGGCCTGCTTAGGCAATGAGGGGCTTCTTTCCTTTTCTCTCTCCTCTGACTCTTCTAAGACAAGAGAGTTAGGGCCTCATTACACGGTAGGCGGTGGACCAAGGTGCTACTAGCACCTTGGTCCATGCCGGTAAAATACCGGCACCGCCTTAGAGGAAAGGGGAATTACCGTCCTATTCCAAGGTTGGCGGGGCGGTAATTCCCCCTTCCCCCATTGCCCTTCCCCATTCCCATTTTTGCCCCATAGGGCATAATGGGAATGGGGAAGGTGCTAATTACGGTACCGCAAATTGCGGTATCGTAATTAGTACCCTGGTCCCTTTGCGGGTTGGTTTTTAACGCCTGCTAAAAAGCAGGCGTTAAAGTACCAACCCGCAAAGGGACCTCGTAGTAAGGCGGTAAGGGTTACCGGCCACCGGTACCATTACCGGTGACCGTTAACCCTTACCGCCTTCTGTGTAATGAGGCCCTTAGACTCTGAATTATCATCCTCATTACCAATTTCCACATTCTCTGAATTAGTAGGAGTTACAGGCCTACTATTCAACCTTTGGTGATCTAACAACCTTGTAATCAATTCATGTTTCTTTCCTTTAACAGAAAGACACCTGATCCTACACATATCTTTCAGTTTATCTACTGTTAGAATGATCACGGATTGCTTCTTGAAGTTTTTCATATTAGGCATGTTAGAAATGCTATTCTAGTGGAGCTTAGCCTTGTGAGGGTTTTTAGTTGAACAAAGGTAAGGCAAACACTCTATGTAACAACTCTACAATAGATCCTCACCACCTGCGACCAGTGTTAGGCAAGATTGTATGCAATACTCCTTGGCTGCACTACAACAACCCTGACCTCCTGGCAATAGGGACCCAAACTTTAGTATAAGTCTGAACTACACAGGTTGGTAGTGTGGCTGAGCAGCCACACTTATCCCAGAAGGGGTCAATGTGAGCAGTAATCTTGTGACACAGAGTTTCACAGTACAGTTATCCAAATACACTCTTACACTCAAGGTTTCTTGCTAAAACAATTATTAATTTATTTCATAGTCAGTTGTATAAGCCTTCTTCAGAAGGGAGCAATATATGTAACACTTATAATACACTCCATAACAAACACTGTTTCTCTAAATCAGATGATACCCATTGGGGATGGCACACAGACACTTCTAACACCCTCAGGTGACTTAATTAGCTAGGACACAGTGGACATTGATTTATCACTGGAACATTTAGAGCAATACTACGTTTGGTGTAAAAGATAAAAGAGAGGAATAAAACAAAGGTTAACAAATAATTCACAAACTGGTAAGTACTTTTGAAAAAAGGGAAAACTAATTTTAGCCTAAAAACTACTTGGAACGATTCCTAGATTTGTTAATTAATGCTGCAAATACTTTGATGATCTTCTAAAAGAAACTATACTCCATTTAAGGCACCTATTTCTATATCAGAAAGCATCAAGATCAGGGAATATATCCTTTAACTTTCAACAGAGACAAGCACAGCATCTTTACCAATTTGGTTCATCCTCTATTTGATCATTGGCATTATCTTCCTGAATAACCATTGTGACATGCAACGGGGAAACACGTGTTGGGGACAGTTTTAGAGGACAAACATACTCTCTTGCAGCAGCACATCCTCTACTCGAAGCAAGAGGACAGATTTAGAGGACAAACATACTCTCTTGCAGCAGCGCATCCTCTACTCGAAGCAAGTAAATAAACAACATTGAAGGACAATTACTTTTTGCCAGCAACTCACCTCTATGACTACATAGTAGAGGTTGCTAAAGAGGATTACCTGAGTAAACAATTCTAAACAAATCTTCAACCACATTAGTCAAGCAATTGCAGGATCTTGGAGAACATTAACCTATTCAGCCAAGCCATCTCTCTCAAAACCCAGAAGATTATACCTGAAGAAAAATTATCTAAAGAGACTCAAATTACCTCTATAACACAACAATAGAGGTTCTTAACATAGCAATTTACAGAATAAGAGCATCAAGTACAATACTGAATAAGTAACCACTATCAAACTTAGTAAAAATAAATCTTTTACAGGCGCAGCAACCTGATCTTCAGTGTTCTATTTTTTCCTGGTAAGTACTTTTGAAACCTTCCAATGCAGAGTAAAATTAACCCTTTTCTGGGGGAAAGGCCAAAGCACAAAGTCAGAGGTAAAGGAGAGTCATTCAGGGAGCCAGCACAGCCAATGTTAATTGCACAATGTATAGGAGACCTGAAGATCTTCTTTGCAGGTAGGTAAAAAGTCTTGCACAACATTTTTAGAAAAGTTTGTAGAAGATAGAACACTTGAAAGGTCACAAGCTGGGAGGCTTGGCTTGTGAGGGGCAAATCTATAGCGACTCTGCAAGGTAACCAGACAGGCCTCAACTGAGAGCAAGCGAGGCTACACAACAAGAGGTAAGTACCCTTAGACTTTACAGTACCTCTGGTTAGAAGAAATGGTTCCAGCTGGCTTCTGTTCCTGTACAGCTCTGCAAATCCTGTTTTTCCTGAGCCGCAGTCATGGGGACAAGAGGGAGGACATCTGGGGACTCCTGCTCTGCAATGGGAAGGTCAGCCGCAGCAATGGGCAAACTTTGATTCAGCGGTCCTTCATGGTTTCAGCTCCTCGTGCCTGACAGCAAATAGCAACACCGCGGATCTCGGATACCACTCTGGATTTTCCTCGCATCTGGGGTCTGAGGATCTTCCTGGTGCTTGTGTCCGACTTAAAAGAAATGCACACCATCTGGTGTTCCTCTCCCTGGCACTTCGGTTACAACAGCAGCAGCAGCAGCAGCAGCAGTAGCATCAGCAGTTTAAGTACAGCCAGCTCTGAGAGGATGTCCAGACGGGCTTACTGTGGAGTTTATTGGTCCCACCAACTCAAGGGGAGAAGTCGTCCTTGCAGGACTTCTCTAGTCAAGGCAAATTCAGAGCTTCTGCACAGCAGCAGGGCTTCACCGGGCAAATCAACTGTCCAGGAATTGCAGCAGGCATCTCTTTCCTCAGATTCCTTTCATCCAGTGGTCTACTCCGTCTTCCAAGTGAAAATGCCTTGCCTTTTATGCAGGTTTCTCCTGTAAGCGATATTCAATCAACACTACAGTTAAGTCAATGCCTAGTCTGGGATGCTGAGGTAAACCCTTATGGTTTGTTTTTTTATATCCAGTTCAGTACTCTGGATGACAACCCTTGTATAACACCCCCGTCTTAGAATCCCCCTGACCCCACTGAGCCAAGAAGTAGGTTTGTTTTGCAAATTAAAAGGTTTATTTGAAAATGTAAACAATATGTATATATATATCACACTTCTATAAATAAATTGATAATGGATATTACACTTGTGAATATGAGCAGTAGTCAGCAAGAGGTAACTTATGAATAGGAACAGAAGAATAAGGTGGGAAAGAAGGCTTTATATGGTTCAAGGAAACGCAAGGTGGAATAAAATGCAGTAGAGAAATAACTTGTTATGATTTTAGCAAAAGGTAATATGATCACTTTTTCTTTTGACAATTCACTCCCCCCCTATGCAATACAAGAAATGGAAGGGGAGCACACAGTCTTCAAGAATCCCAACAAATCACACTTTATAATGCAATACACAGTTCCAGTTCTCCCAGCAAGCTTAGGGAAAACAGGGATGAGTTTTAAACACAGGCGAATTACTTTAATGTGGTTTGCAAGGAAGTGAAAAGGCGCTAAAATTGCTTTTAATTCCCTCTAGAGGTTCAGGGTGAGTGAGAGATGCTTGTTGGTATTAGTTCAGGCTCACTTTAGCAATGCTCTATGAGTTATTACCAGGTTGCAAACAAATTTTAACAAAGGAAAGAATGGAGCTGCTATTTTGACAAGTGGAGAAATTGAGCCAAAATCGCACATCGCGGTAAATTTCGCGCGTGCGTAAATCACAATTGCGGGAAAAGTATAAGGAGTAGGAAGTCGGTTCTAGGTTCGTTGGAAAGCCTAGAATCACAGCTTCAAAATGAAATGAAATTTCGTTCCTAACCCAAACGGTTCCAGAGATACGGACAATTTAATAAAGGTAGTTTTTCGGATTTAAAGTAAACTCAAAATGACAGGTGACAGCTTGCAGCTGCAGAATTGACAGGTGACAGTTGTGCAGCTTTAAAAATGACAGATGACACGATTTCTAGGAGGCTGTTCTACTTAGGTTAAAATAGTTTGGATTAGATTATTTTAACTGCACAGTTCTGCTAGGTACTCACAATATCAATTTGAAATAGGCCTCGTCACGGTCTGGTCAGGTTGGACGGGACTTCCGGCGGGTGGTTCTGAAGTCCCGGCTATCTGGGTCAGCTCTGCTCTCTGGGTCTGTCAAGCACCGGATCTGCTCACAACAGTCTGGTTTGTGGTTCTCTCGGGTTCCGGATACAGCACTGCTTTCTGGATACTGCTACAGGTTCTTGCAAAAATTCTTGGCAAAAATTCAAACAGCTCGCCCGGCTGTTGAATGGTTTGGTTGGTTTTGAGACCTGTTGAAGAGGATTCAGCTGGTGGATTCAGGCCTCTCTGCTACAAATTCTGGAGTTAATTTCTGCTACAGGTTCTGGAGATTGATGGATTTGAAGTCTGGATCTCTGGATGTGAAGTCGTCGGTCAGCATGCTCCGCAGCAAATGGAATTGAATGTCTCTACCTGTCCCAGCAGTCTATTTTTATGTGTTTTGAAAATGGGTGTGTGCCTGGGCCTAGCTAAGCCTGCCCCTCTCTACTTGTCATTGGCCCAATTCTCCCCTCTCCCATGATTGGGGGAAGGAAATGGATTGTCATCATGATGAGGTCTGTTTATGGGTCAGAGGATCCTCCCCTGGTCAATTTGCACACAAATCTATTTCTGACCCAAATACATATTTATCTATGTACCATTTTTCTAATATTATAGGTCCAGTTAACATATTTTCTGTAGCACCAAACCATCCGATCCCTGTCTTTGTACGATGTTGTGTCCACTGATGACAGAATTCTCCCCTTTTCATCCAGATAACGACCTCTAAACCTTTCCAGATTTTACACAAATGTGCACCAGGGATATGGGTTACAGATGATAAAGTGTCAGATTTTTAACATGCATACATTTGGAGTGAGACCCTATTTTATGCTAGCAACCCCCCTGAATACACCACAGGGTCCTAACGCCTCTTAAAACGTGCACAGAAAAATTACAAGAACAATGATATTAATTATATAATTTTGACCAGTCCACACTATGCGTTATCTATCTTTTTAAAATTATGCTCTGGTCAAAAAGGGGTGTGGCTTCCCACATCACAGGGTGGAATAACTGGTTTATCCACTTCCCCCAAGCTCAGCTGGCTTGCGGAGGCACTGCCCCTCCCAGTTTCCCCTAAGAGGAAGCCACTTTACGGCCCCCCCAATATAACATTTGCCTGAGTCCAGGACAGGCCTTTGTTCAACTTTCTGCAGTCCCCAGGTCCCCTCCCTTAATTCAGTCAGAGAGGTGTCAACTCCTTTTGGCAAGGGGCAGCAGGATGCAGCTAGGCCTGGGAAGAGTGGCTGAGCAGGTTTCAACTCCTGTTGGGGGTAGTTGTCAGGCAGAATCCAGTTTCATTAAGCCAGGTTTCAGCTAAATGTCACTTTTTGTTCCCAGTTTAAATCAAACTTACAATTTTTACATATACATTAAATAATTACTTCCTTCAAGTAATTTCAGAATATAGTTTTACATTGTATCCACCTCTTAGCAAGTCTTTCCTTGGCCTGATTTTGTTTCATTTGTTCAGTTTTACACAAAAGTCTGATGATTTTTGAAACGCCGGCTTTCTGGTAGTGGTGAGTACCTGTATTGCAACCATTTTTGGGATTAAGAAAATGAATTCCCCACAGTTCTGAGTTGCTTTTTGGCAATCAGCATTGCCATTCCCAATGGTTTCAGGCTACTGTGTGTGTAGCCCAATGGTGGTTTTAGGCAGTGCCCTCCTGTGCTCACAACATAGGCAAAAATGGGTGGCAGCCTATTCTTCATGTTTTCCCTGTGCACTCTCTGGGGAGTTCTGGCCATCATGATGTTTTCCATGCCAGTCCTGCACAGTTTTATGGTAGGGCTTGGATGCATGGGTAAAAACATCCCACACTCCCATTCTTTCCAGCCTAGCTGTCAATCACACAGTAGGGTGGCTGCCCTTGCTGGAAGCCAGCCGGCCAATCACCTTTGGTTCCATTCCTGTAACTAAGGGGATTAAGCACAGGGAGTTTCGGGCACCTCCCTCACATCCTGCCCTTGCCAGACATACTTGAGCCAGAGGCGGGCTTCACTCATGAATCCTGCCAAAGGCAAAACTGGTTTGGCACTTAGAGTAAATCTCAAGAAGGACCTTTAAAACAAGAAATGGCAAAAAAAAGAAGACCAGGGCCATTTTGACAAAATGGGCACCCGTGGGTGCTTTACTGCTGCTGCGAACGCAGGCCGCAATAAAAACACACAATGGTATTAAAAAGTAAACCACTGCCACCAGCCTTTAATTGAAGAAAGGCTAACATAAAAATGTACATGAGAAACTAGACAAAGGGCACACTAAGTAACCCCTCCACGACCCTCTCGTAAGATAGTGTGTGCTGGGTCTAGAAAGTTACAAAATGTAAGTAAAGTCAATTTTACTTCACTGCTCTTAGAAACAGTAGTTTTACCAAGAAAAGGTATTTAAACCTGTGGGAAATCCAAGAGACTTCCCTGTGCCACTGCACAGATGGTGCTATGGGCCTCATTACAACCCAGGCGGTAGGTTCCCTACTTTACCACCATGGTGTAAACTCTGTTTACACCATGGTGGATGGCGGATTTACCGCCCCATTCCAAGGTGAGTGGGGCGGTAAATCCCCATTCCCCATTTACCCTTCCCCATTCCCATTTTTACCCCATAGGGCCGTAATTAGCACCAAGGCGGGTTAGCGCCTTGCATTTTAACGGCTGCTAAAAGCAGGCGTTAAAATGGTAATCAGGCGTTAAGGGTTAACGGTGCCGACGGCGCCGTTAAACCCTTAACGCCTGGTTTGTAATGAGGCCCTATGTGTCACAATGTAAAGATGATGCCTATGGAATTTGTCAGACTACAAAGTTAAAATAAACACAGAGTCCAAATCACAATAAAAATACATGAGAGGGTGAGAAAAAGGGCTCACTCTCACCTGGTTAGAAATGAAAAGTGCTTAAGTCCAGCAAAAGAGCTGGGGGTCTCTAAGGTAGAAGGGAATTAGCACATTTCTGAGAATTCTCCCTAACACTCTGTAAATAGTATCAAGATATTGAATGACTACAGTGAAATGATGTGCATGGGATAGGATAGTAATTACATACGGTGATGAAGGAAAACACGGTGGTAATCCGGTGGTAACTCTGTACCCAATGCATTACTCAGAATTACTCAGTGGTAATTACTCACTGCATTACCGCCGCATTACCACATCACTCTAATACAACTTTGGCAGAGAAGTGGAGGATTTTCCTCCAGTCAAAAGTTGGAGGAAAATCCATCACCTTACCACCCAAAAATTGCATGGAATTGCTGCTGGCGCTAATTCTGCCGAAATCCCCATGGAGTCATAATATTGACTCCAATAAATGGGGACTAAATGCCACCTACCACCACTGTAATTCCACGGACCAAGTAGCGGCAATAGAAAATCCATTTGTTGGTATTTCGGTGGATTTACCACCAAAATACCACCAAACTTATAATGAGGTCCCACATTTGTTACTTATGTTCGTGGTTGTTGGTCAGCAATAGGAATTCAGTCTTGGAGGGGTGGGCTTCAGGTATGTACGGGATATGGAAAACTGGATCGTTATTGATGGAGTCCATGTTCAACCCACAGTTATACTGTTGGAAAGCAGGAAGAAACACTGCCCCTTAACTGCCATGAAATGCTATGTTTTTCTATTGGTGCGTTTTAAGTTACAGACCTTCTGATTCAACGTTAGAATTTGTCAAATAAAATGTGAAGAAAAATGATACTTTTGCTGAAAGTTGTCATTTATTAGGTTGGAAATTCTGCTGCTCCAATTATAATTAGTGGCATTTAAATGCCATGTCTCGGGAAAGCCACATGTCTGTCTGAGCTCTTTAATCAGCTGTGAAGCCAACAATGATGTATGAGCGTCTTCAATCATACAAAACGACGGCAGGATAATGCCTAAATCGCGTAGGCAAAGCAGCAATTTCAAAGGCCCTCTTAGAGAAAATTGTTTGTTGTGATGTTAATGTGGCTAACCTAATTGGAGATTTAAAACAACAACAATTTAAAATGAATAGGGGACAGAAAGTAGTTAAGCCTTTTGAACGCGTTATTCTGTGAAGGGGATGCCACACATGGCAGCCAGACACCCTGAACAAACCTTCGGTGCTTCAAACACTCGGGCCTATTTAGCTGGAAACTGACTGCTTGCTTTTAAACATTTATTTACACAAATTCCACGACTTGTTTTCTGTGTGGCATTCCTACTTTTACAGAGGGGAGCCAGGCTTACCTATTATTTGTAACTGTTCATGGGTTTTATTTTCACTGTGTTGTGATTGTCTCTGTAAAGAGACCATTGCAAGTTGCCCATCAGTCTAGGGCTCAGGGCAATTGGTATAAATCTGCCAATGTGTCACTGGATGGAGTCAGATCAACCATATACATATCGCAACCAGATAAAACCCTCTCTTAGGATAATTCAGTAATATTGCATTTATTCACATACACAGTTACTTTATTGACAAGTGTTATTCGCCAGAGTACCGAGACAAAAAAGTGTTAAACTACAAGGAATTATGCAAGTTCCATTTGTAAACATTGTTTTGCAAGAGACTCATATAAAAAAGAAAAGATAAACAAGGCCTTTGTGAGCTTGTCGCTGGCTGATTCTCTGTGGTGCCAACGGTTGGGTAATTATTGTGTTTTTGTACGGTCGTATCGAAAGAAAAAAAAAAATGACAAACTTTGCCATGCAGCATTATCTGTGCAGCACAACGCCAATACTATCAGTGAGTGTATGTGTTAAAATGATGGTTCCCTCATTTGTACCACTAAGACAATCATGATCATTTTAGTAACATTGAATTTGGAGGTAGAGTTGAACATATCTTACTTACAAAAATGATCGCCATTCCGAGAACGTTGAAAGGGACCCAGCCAATCATAAAGGAGGAATTCCAGGCAGTAGTCTCTACTAGTGTCTGTAATTTCATCATCGCAGTTGCTGACCGCCACCAACCTTCTCTGCGGCCCAACTTCAACCCGACTCACCTTTTCGTCTCCTACCACCTTTGCCTATCTCCCTCGGCTCAAGAAAGCCTCCAGTGCCCCTTCCCTTCTAGGCACCGTTGGCATGCTGAGTCTGTACCTCATGTCTGCCTTCTGGATGCTGTTGCACAGCTCTCCTGCTTATATCTGGCACCAGCATTGCCGTTTCCTCATCTGCGTCATGCCACACATGGTTTTTCAGCACATCCACCTCGCTTCCCCTCTTCCAGCCTCCACCCATGTCCTGGGATGGAACTAAAAACCTTGTGAATCCTCTTTGAGAACAGTGGCAAGCATTAGGTTCCCGTAGGCGTCCATAATTGTCCTTGCTATGCTTGAGGATGTTATGTCAGTTTTTACGGGCACCTAATGATCGACATTCCCCCGTTTGATGGTGATAACGCATACATATTTAGAGAAAATTGACGCTGGCATGTTCACATTAATTGAAGAGCATAGACTCAGCTTCACTCAACTTGTGTCCTCAAAATGTGGGCAATGACTTCTTGTAGTTGTCAGTAATTCCTTGGATCTTGATGGCTCTCTTGCCCAATCTGCACCAACGTTGTGTTTCTACCTCCTCTGTGCTCTGCCTTTGTTCACAATGTTATGTTGCATGAGATGTGGTTTTCCCCTCTAATCTGGCACCGCTGGCAATCGTGCTTGCTTGCCACCATCTTTTGTTGTGAATATTTACTGCCTTTGCTTCTGTGTCATTCCATTTTTTGTAACCACAGTCCTGTCAGAGAACTAGTCCCTGCATTAATTTTGGTTCATGACAAAGAGGGACAGCTTAAACTGACTCCACCCTCCAGACCACTCACCTTTATAGGTCCCTAATCAGATGATAAATTCGAAACCTAAAAGAATTCTGGAAATCCTCAATAGGTCTTTTGGGAGAAATAACCAGCCTCCTGCAAACACAGTACATCGTTTCAGTAACATCTAGTTATTCTTTGATGTCAACCTTTGGTTACCGCAACACATGATGAGACAAATTGGAATGTGTTACACGGAGGGGCTTGCATACCTCTCTATCGTCTGACTATTTTCATACCAGAAGCACGCATGTTATGCAGTCTCATGGATCTACAGGACCATGGCATAAATTCATGCAAGACAGTACTTTCCAGTCTTCCTTTCTATGCATGCTCAAGACTCCAGCAAGGGAGGAGCATACCCCAAGCCAACCTTAAAGACTATGTTATAATGTAATACATTCTGATTGAAAGGACAAGCAAAGGAGACAGAAAGCGACCATAATACAGCAAAGCAGTGGGCATATACAGAATGAACATTTAGATCCCACAAACCCCATTTTGCACTACAATGCAGCACATTAGACACATTTGTTTTATTTTATGTTAGAACAGGCCCTTGCTGTGTTAGAAATTATAACAGTTTCAGGGGTACCAGGGCTATACGGACATACCTTTAATTCTCCCCTTGATTGCCATGTAAATATAAATATTCAACAGGGTATCCATCTCCTTCTCTATCTCATCTTGATCATCAACAAAATATGTCATCATCAAATTTTACAACACAGTACAACATGTCACTTTCTGATGTTTGAGGGGGGCTGGAGGTCATTATGGGCAAGGCCACTATATTTGCAATTGCAGCAACATAACAAAACACTTGCTAAAAGTACAGAGAACAATATAAAACTTAAGGCGCAGATGACTAGAGTTTTCTCTTTGTCTTTTTCTTTTAATACACATAGAGAGAGTTGCACAATGTGGCATACCAGTGTGCTATCTGGAGTTGTTGTTTCACTTTATCAAAAACAAGTATATGACTTTCCTTCTTACACTCTTCCGTTTGCTGTACATGTGGCAACAGTTCAAAAAGGTTCCCAAGACTATCAGTAATTAGTTGGGTCTATTCCGTCAATATAACCTTTGGGACCTCGAAGCTGGTCAGAACACATTGTGTGTTCTGGCACTGGTGCTAAGTAAGACATGGATATCAACTGAAGATAATGCAATAATCTGTACGCAGCTGTAACCATCCTGAAACAAACAAGACAATACCACAGAGATGGATACTGTCTGCAAATCCCTTCTATATTATTTGATGTCCCACTAACAGGACTTTACCTCTGTTTAACCTGCTAAGACATTGCAACTGTGGAGGGTCCGCAATAAACAATTGCTGCATAAACCGGCACATCAGGGTTTCTCCTGCGGCACTCATGAGATATCAAGCTGTATTTCCAGGCGGGCTCACTTCCCACACTGCACAATGGGTCACCCATTTCCAGTTGCTATTTACCCATAGACCTAGTTCCATCTGACTTGTCTTGTCCAACATTCGAGTGCTTGATTCTTTGTCTCGAAAGGTGAACAGCAGTCCTCTGCATGTTCTGCAGTTATACTTCCACATGTTTCTCCATGGTCATAGATCTTCTGGGATACTGGAGTGATTGCCAAGTTCCTGCATCCATGCTTGAGGCTGCACATCTTCTTGAATGCTTATGAGCTGACTATTTAGGAAGGCTTGCATTGTGGTACAGATAAAGTCGCAGTCCAGTGCTGTTACTGAAGCTGTGATGTTTCATATGAGCTGGGTCTGGATTTCTCTGGTAGATGTAGTGATAGTGGGCATGATGAGAAGCTTGTCTACATTGACATGAACTTTCATTAGGTGTGCCCTATTATTAAGTCCTGTGGCAGTTAGAGTTGAACTAAATGGTTGCTAAGAGTCTAGAACCTGTATACACTCCATGCTGCAAGAGTTGACTTTTCTCCATCCCACGATTCATCAAAGAGGTCCCCCTTACTCCTACCAGAAGATATCTGCCACTGTTATGCTAAGCCTATAGCTGCTCCTCTCGAGGAATTGAAGAACTGGGACTTTACCTGGAAGGCACATAGAGAAATTGAAAACGTAATCAAACCTAGAAATGCATTCACAATAGTATATCGGCAGCCCAATACATCTATCTCACTGACCACAACATACCACCAGATGGTTTGAGATGATACTCTAGTCACCATTTTAAATTGAGACAGATTCATTATATGAGACACCTAACTGATGGTGACAAAGTAGATAAGATTAATGTACATATACTCAGTTCATTAAAGTCACAGTCTAAGAATTCATATAGGTTACCAAATAACAATAATTACCATTGCAGTGTGCTTCACCCCCAGCCTCCAACCCTTCCCTACCTACATTGCACATTACAGTCACTGCCTCCATGTCCACATCCTGTGGGAGGTTTACCTTTTGCAGGTCATTTGTCTATCTGCTTGGTGTGGTGACATGTTCCACACACGTTCCTTTACCATGCTATTTATAAACCCAGTCAGTTCTCTTACCATAGGCCGGCCACCATCTACGAAACAAATGTCAGAGTGACAACAAAGAAGAAAATTAGAAAGGAGTGATGGCTTGAGCAGATACATTTAATTCGGGAAAGTTGGAATGGGGGCAATGATGGTCAATGTTCTAGTTTGTGTTAGTGGAGATGGGGTTAACGGTGAGTCAGTGGCTGCCAGTTCTTTAGCATAATTCATGCTGAAAGCCAATTTGGGAGCGCATGATAGGGAAAGATGACCATACCTTATTGACATATTTCTGGTGATGAAAAACAATGGCACGCCTGCTGACATGACGTGACACCTCACAGGGTCTCCCAGCAACAGCATATACATTCCGCTGCGGTGCGCGCCCTCGCAGGTAGCATTGACGGTGGAATGAATACGCAAGCGTCTTTGGTGAGTACCGCAGATCTTTTGAATAAGGGTTATCTGCAGACATAATGTAATATCTAACCTAGACTTTTGATCCCATAGCCTGCGGTTTGATACAGATGAAAACGAACTGTTTGACAAAGGTAACTCGTTGAGGGGAGGGGGAAGGTCATGTTAACACAAGATAACACAGATGCCAACTGACATGCGCTATACATATATGTTTAACCTACAGCATGAAGGATCTTAGAGTAAGGTAGGGTCACAGATTTTTGCATATTGATTTTACGTAATGAATAACTCAGACATATTGGCACACCAGTGATACTAATGACAATTCCTATGATATTTCTTTCTTTTCCTTTTTTTCCCCTTTTTAATTTTCTGGGATAACATGAAACTGCATTGCTGTAATGGGTATGTATAATAACATGAAAATATTATGTTGTGTTTTGTGAACTATATAAATGTGGCTTTGATGTAAATATAGTCCTGAAGATGGAGTGACCCTCTGAAATGCATAGGTTTAAGAACCACAATTTGTGATTTGGGAAACTGTTCTGCCATTTCTGCCAATCTCTACATTGGTTTGAAACAATGAGATTAAATTGTTGTTTATGAAACTTGGCTTTCAGATTACAGCTATGGAAAGATGACCATACTTTATTGGCATATTTCTGGTGATGAAAAAGTAAGTCCACTCTGCAATTCCAGTTTGTGTGTCCCACCTTGCCAAATCATTATGTACCTGTCGCAATGCCATGGCATGACTCCACTTCTGAGGAAACCATGATGCTCCTAAAGCTTACCCATTTTATTTACATGTGTTCGTGGGCAGAGAGCCTAATTTGTTTAACATCCATGGAACCAGTCAGTGTGAAAACTGTGCTTCGAGTGTGGTTGTCAGCCTGTGACTCAGGGATATTAAAATCAGGGATCTAAAATCATTAGAATGTGCTAATTATGGAAAAGGAGAGTATGCTGGCGATGGCAGCATTAAAAGAGTCACTCCTGTGAGGTGGTCTGTAGATGAGATGGAAGGTGATGGATTCCTTGTGCGATAAAGTAAACGGGCAGGCGAGTGATTCAAACAAGCCTGTTCTGGGAGAGGGGATGATGGAGCATGGCCAATCTCTCCTTTGGATAATTGCCAACAGGCCTCCTACCCTTATTGGCCAGTCGGCATGTTGGATTCAATAGCCTTGGGGTAAGAGGATGTTGAAAAACCTGTTTGTAGGATAGGGTGCACCATATTTCAGTGATGAACAGGGCATCAAGGCTGTTGTACACAATGAGGTAAGTGATCTCTACACCATGAGTGACTGCAGAGTGAGCATTAATCAACATTAGAGGGTGTGTGCTTGTGGTCCGTGGATGTTGGATGGGGCAAGGGGCGATATTGATGAGGTTATCTAGGGTTGCCTGCCAAGGATGCCCTGGACGCTTGGCCATTCGAACCCTAGTGAAAGTGGGGATGGGCTGTGAAGGGAGGAGACGCATGGAGATGTATTTTGGCAAGTGGCAGCAGTAGCAACAAGTTTGTAGATGAAATGCGGGCGAGCGGGTTTGGCCCTTGGCCCTATCAGGCCCAAAAAGGTACAGACAGCTGAGCTCATTGTCTGTGTCTGTGTTTCCTGAGGATGCCGGCGATGAGGACGCCTACGGAGGACTGGTTAAATAGATGGTTGGTGAAGAAACTTAGTGGCAGGGCCTGGTTACGTGACCAGCAGCCTACTCAATGCTGTCTGCCTGGAACTGACATAGTTACCCTTGAACTAGATCTGAGCTTACCTGATGACCTTTCCTGTCCTTGTAAGAGAAGAGAGTCATTTTCACTGAACAGTACATATTAAATGCTACCAACACACAAATCTTGTAACCGTTAGGCTTCATTTCCAGATGCAACATGCCTCTTACAGTGGAAGGCGCACACACAAACATGTATCTTTTTCACTTTAGAAAGAGTGTAGAGACTAACAGTACGTGAAAGGGTCTGCACCATGCTAGTGCTAACACTGTATTCTGCTGGAACTGGCGCACCATTAGACAACCGCTTTGCTGGAGTGAGCGGACAGCCTCTCCTGGCTACTTGCACCTGCATATGAACTTTCTGAACAGTAGAAATCAGTCTTTTCCAATAGTTTAAAAGTATGTTGTCACTGACATGAATATTAACACATGCATTGTTCCTAGCCAGTGGGACGGGTAAACACAGTGGCCACCCACACAGGATTTTGTAAAGTCTCAGTCCCGTATTTCTTTTTTCAGCGCTCCACATGCTGAGTAATGCTAGTGGAAGCACTTCCTGCTATTTGTGGCCAGTCTCAGTGCAAAACCTGGCCACCCTATTCTTGATGATGCCATTTTGCTCCTCCACTACCCAACTGACTGAGGCAGGTGGTGGCTGTGTAGATTATGTTGTATGTTTACGGCTGTGCAATGTTCCTTGATCAGCTGGTTGACCACGTGGGTTGCCCTATTCCCTGTTTATACTGATTGGAACGCCAAAGCTCCTTTATTAATACCTTGGCAGCTCAGTTGGTGTCTACTCTCCTGCATGGGTGGGCTTCCACCAGGAGAGAGAAAACATTGAGAACAACTAACACATGCTTCAGATTATTAGACTGGGAGAGTTGAATACAGTCTATCTGCAGGTTGATGAACGCCTGTACAGTGGCGGATGCGCTCCTTGTGTGAGCACTCATTTCCCAATGTTGTTTTTTGGGGAGATAATACATGGTCTACAATAGACCTGAGGCATGGCTGGGTAGTCCAGTGCATAATATTTTTAGTTTTATGTAGGGATCATACCCCTCATCCCAAATGCACGAGTATGTGGTATATTCTAGTCAATTAAGATACAAGAATGCTTGCATCGACAAGGTGGACATGTTTGTCCCACCATAAAGAGTCCTCAGGAAGATGAAAATCCTTTCGTGCAGAAGAGTCTTTCTATGTGGCAGGTGCTTCTTCATGGATATGTGCTAATTTGGCAAGGGAAGTAACTATGGTGCACCATTCCTACTGAGCTTACACGCCAGATATGGCTGCCAGTTCAGCAGTTAAGTTTGTAAAAATATATATTTCCCCAAGCAACCATACATGTAAATGGTTGCTGTACTGCACATTTCATTATGATTATATGTTTGGTAACATGATAGCTTCAAACAAAGTTTCTATATAAGCATGATTTGTTATGGTTGAACCAGATGAGGACAGGAAGCTTGTTTGTTTCCAGAATTGACCAAATTAGTGTGCAACCTCAAATGTTTCTACAATGTTATGTTGCGGTAATTCTCTGCAATGTGATTACTTTGTTACTTTTTTGTTTCCCATTTTTTATAGTGAGCGCTCCATATATGCACCACTAACTTTGCTCTCACCCACCCCCCTGCCTTTCCCACCCACCTTTTCCAAACCATCAAACATCCATGTTTAAATATTTAAATTACCTCAACATGAATTAATTGAATCAAGTGCATATGTTTACTGTTTGCTTTTCTGCCGATATGCAGCAATGTGTCAGTGTGACCAGTTCTGTTGCTAGTGTTGATGTTACATTAGGCAGTTTCCCACTTTTAACCACATCTCCTAGTGTACATATTATATACCCTGCCACCAACAGATGCACTGGATTTCCTGCACACACACATTGTGCCAATGAAAGATAGTGGATTCTTTATGTGAAGACTTGGCCCATAGAACAACAGGAAGTAAAGTAAGTAGTCTGCATCCCACTGTCCTCATATATCAATCTTGCTACCAGACTTCAGACGGCTCCCACTTGAATAATGATGTACATAAATAAGCCTAGAGTGTGTGGTGGATTGTACATAACAACGGATTGAGTAGACATAGAAGTGAGTACATCTGAAGGAAGTGTAAGCATAGAGAAAGAGGTTGTTGATGGCAGCAGGAGCTGGCAAGGTGATTAAGGGGTCGATGTGGAAAAGGATGGAGATTTACAGGAGGTTATTAAGAAGAGAGCAGGTATTATAAAACAGAGGTAATTAGGAAACAGAACAGGAATAGGGGTAACACAGGAGGAGATGGTGATATTAAAGGAGGTGGTGACATAGGAGGAGGTGATGACACAGGGAGAGGTTGTAATACAGTATGCAGCGGTAGCACAGGTGAAACAGGAGGCTGGAAAAAAGGTGGTTTTAGAGGAGGCTGCAGTCAGACCAGAGGGAATGGAGGTGAGAATAACAACAATGAGAAGGTGGGAATGGATGGAGAGAGCCAGAGTGAAGTGGAAAGAACAAAAGCAAGTGGAAGAGAGGAGGAGAGAAGGAACAGCCTCGAAAGGATTACACAGAGGAGGGAACAAGGAGGAAATGGCACATGGTGAACCGTGGAGGAGGAGACAGGATCTAAAAATGAGGGCCAGTGTGCTGAGCGGAGAAGAAAGGAATCAGAAAAGGTCTCCCATAGAACAAGAGTATCCCAGCACAGCAAAATCGTAGAAGAAGGTGGGGTACAATATTGTGTAATACGAGTAAAACCTTCTGATGGATGGCATTAACACACCCAGCCTGAAAACTTCCTTTATTAGTCCAATCTATTATGAAGCCTCGGATGCCTGGACTGGAGGCAAGCCTTACTCCTGCCTGCAGCTGCTTATCCAGGTGCAGGTTAATCTTAACCATTAGATAAGGTTACTGAGGTCCTGGGAAATTAAGGAGAACACGGGATTAAGGGAAAATCCGAAGTAGAAACCAAATTAATCAAAATCCCCTAATTCACTGAAATAATCCCCCAAATAAATGTTTGGATTGGGAGCGACATTTTGCCTGGACGATTTTTTTTTTCTCACTATTTATTTGGGAACTCAATTTGTAATTTAAGCAATGTGCCCAGAAGGGACTGATTACATTTGCACTTAGGTGCAAATAAGGTGCCCTCCAAGCAATGCTCATCATTTGGACTGTGAAGCACAAAAGGGACTTGTAAAATGGTGGTGGAAGCGCCTTTACACCTCCCTCCTGCACTGCACAGTTGAGAATGAATTAACGGAATAATAGGGAATACTCAGCATATAGTCATTATATTTGTTCTTCTCACATGTTTTTGGAGTATTTGTTTTCAACGTAACTGATGAAAGTTGGGCAGTATTTATGCACGGATATTCCAAGTTTGCTTTTTTCTTATGTAAGATACTATGTTATTTTATAATTGGATTATTATGCCTTGGAAAGCGCAGTATACACGAAACGTGGCCCACGAGTCAGCAGAACTTCCCTGCGACAAAGAAATACATTCTTGATAACCCTTTTGCAGCATCCTCTTTTCTAAAGGTTTGATAAAGACATGTCTTATTTAATATAGGAAATAGTCTTCTTATTGTGTCCACGCAGTTTCAAAATGTATACATACACATTTGTGAATACATAAAGACCATTACCAAAAAAGTCCAAATACGGTGTTACTTTTCAATGAATTATTTCTTTCATGGAAATGTCCTCATATTAGTCTTTCAATTTTATGTGGCACACACTATGAACAGAGTTTAGTCCATTTTTTTGTATTGTTGATATTTAGGATTCACTTATAAATTAAACTACATTGTACATTTCCTAGACTACCTAATCCTCCTTTTCTTTGACAGTTAAATAATTCACTAACAATCATATGGCACAGCAGAACCACTTAGACATCTAAACTGGCCTTTACCCATACTGAATACATGATCTAGTTTTAGGCATGTGAGGAAAGGTCATCTGTATTGCCATTAGACAAAAAACACCTCACTTCTATGTTGAACTGAGGGTCATGCAGCAAATGAGCTTCAGCAGATCTGTTTGCTTTAATCATAAAACTTTGATCTCCCGGGTTCTTAAATACATGGAGCCTTTCCTTGAAGAAAATGGTTATTTACAGAACAATGCTTTATAAATGGAATTATTAATGATACAAGTGTTTATATAGCGGTAGCTCAACTGAGGACATCAAAGCACTGTAATAATCATTACCCATCACATGGTACTCAATTTATCGACCTTGGAAGGATGAAAGACTGTGTTGGCCATGCTAGGATTCAAACTAAATGGCCAGATGTCAGAAACGAGCGAAATGCAAAGATGTCAGAAACAAGCTGTCAGATCGTGGGGTGCCTTTAAAGGGCCCAAACAGAAATCCCTTTCACCTGAAAAGCCGCATTTAAACACTGCCACCAAAAACGGCCTGCGTTGCTTTTATGTTACATGAGTGGCAAGCATTGGAACAATATATGCAAAAACGGTCCTGCTTTGCTTTTATTTCACCTGAATTACAAGAAGTTATACACTGCATCCAAAAACATTCTTGTTTTACTTTTGATTCACATGAAGGGCAAGGATTTCAACACAATAGCTTTTGCTTTCCCTTTCACTTGAACAGCAGCCCTTTAAAGACCACAAACGAAAAATGGCGTGGCTTTTTCTTTTGTTTACGTCAAATTAAAGAGCCATGTGGAAGGGGGCCTACCCCTCATTATGAATGGATCAACAGCAAATGGAAACCTTCTCAAAATGGAGAAATCAAAGAATCCTGCGACCTACAAGACAGGGTTTTAAACATTAAAAGCATTAAAAATTGCCCGCACACGTGTGAAAAGAAAAACGGCTTTAAAAAGCCACAATGGGAAAAGATAGCACTGCTCACAGAGCAAATGTCAAGGAAATATGATGTGGGGGGGGGATTGAAAATAGCGAATGCATATTAGGTTCCAACCCACAAACTCCAGTCACCTTTGAAAAGATACTTATTACAGAAAAAAACAGTTCGGGCTGATGCAGGAAACTTCACAATTAAAAGCCCTGGTTCCAGCTGGAAGTCGCACCTACCAGTGAACGTGATGCTGCTGAGGGTGTCATAATTCCCTGCTCTGCCACACATGAAAGCAGGTGCCCAGTGATTTCAAAGAAGGCAAAGTGTGGCTAAAGCTTGACCAGGAGGTGTGAGCACTTCCTGCACCCACCTCAAAGAGAAAACTGCAAAGTTCAAATGGACTAATAAAAATGTCTGGTCACCAGCTGAGCCCAGAGGAAGACAAATGGCTGTGTGGGATGAAGCGGCCTTCCCACAGGGAGGACCGACACTCCCAATTAGTATAAAAATATTGATTTCATTAGGCATTTTTCGTAGCAATCAGAATGAGAATTAATTTCGTTTTATGCTATAGTTTCATGTAATTTCCAGGCAGTTTTAATAAGATAATTTGCATTAACCTCAGACTTTGGGGACTGAAATGGACAGTTAAGACTAGTTTCTGGCTGATCAGAACATGTGACGAATGGGACGGTTAGGGAAAAGATGGAAAATGAAATTAGGAACATGCTTGATCATTTGCAGAGTCATAACTATTGTACATTTTATGAAAATGACAAAAATGGTGCCAAAGGTCCATGCTACCTCGTACAGAGTTGGTAGTCGGCTTACCTAATTCCCCTTGACCAACTAAAACTGCATATCTAGTTCATATGGCAGGGGCTAGTATCATTATGAAGTTATGAGACAGAACTATTTTTTTCAAAAAAGTGGTAATGAGAACAAATAATTGTAATAAATGCAAACAGACAGGTGGTTCTCTCTTCCCTTTAACCAATAATGCCAGGGGGTGGGGAGAGGAATGGTAAACTGTCCCATCCAAGCAGCAGGGATAATTACAGGGTTCTCCTCCTAGATTGTAAAGTTAGTGATGTCATTCGGACTAAATAAGGGGTGACTGTACTGAGACACACACACAAAGTCCGGGGAGACAGTAGAAGGAGTACGGAGAGAATGCAGCTGAATCTTACCATCTTTGAGAGCGCAGTAACCAGACCCCGTGCCCAAGCTGTCCCAAGTGTCCGGAGATCCAGCTGGCTTTCCTGAATCCTAAACCAAGGCTTGCTTTGTAAGTAGCATATACCCCAGCCCTAAAGTGCATAAGCCCTTCATTTTGTAGTATTGCATCCAATATTTATCCCATTGAAAACCCCAATTGAAACCCCCATTGAAAATCCCATTGAAACCCCCATTGAAACCGCCCAAAATTGCCAGTGTAATTCAGTCACCTTCCCACAGAAGAATCTATTATTAGCCTGTCTATGTTAGCAGATCTCCCTAAAAAAAACTCTAAGTTGTCTGTGTAGATCCTTATCATTTTTCTTAAATAAATCAATTGATTTCCCCATTGAAATTCACGGTTCAAGATTGTTGAAGTTCAAAATCAACCATCGTGCCCCTGGTGTTGTATTTAATTATTATAGTCATTAAAGTATTGCCTCAAAAGAATTAGTCTCCTTGTAACTGAAAACCGAATTTGTCTGTGTATTGTGTGCATTACCAAACAAATTCCTATTTGCCTCTGCCTTATTGAACACAAACCGTTGTTCCATTTTGAGCAATCCCTTTTGCCTAGAGGTCTACCTGTTATGTGCCTCTGTCCTTGTAATTGAAAAACGATTTTCCTATTGTAAACTAAACACCTTCCCTGAGCTGCCTGTCATTGTAAACCCAATGTAAACAAATTTACATTTGCCACTGTATTTTTCTCTTTTGCATTTGCTTTCTACCAAAGCCGATTTTCCCACTTCATTTCAATTTTTGCCCTGGTGTGCTGATTAGTATTCTATAAACTTCCCAATCTCCTAAAGCGTAAGCAACACAAATCTCTTTTCATTCTCTCCCATAGCAGTTATAATAATCAGAATCCCATTCTTCCATTTTGCTCAAAAAACTGGTTTTCACTTTCTTTGCTGGCTTCTCATCGTGTGGTTGTGAACTTTACTCCAAATCCAATTTCCTCGCTCCATTCCTTCTCCATTCCTTTGTTTGGATGCCTTCCATCCAAACAAATCAAATTTAGCTGATGTTTGGGGATTAGTGTTGCAGGGACGAGTGCACAACCGTTGGTGCTGTCACTTTGTAAAAATTGATTTTTTTCTTCTGTTTTGCAATAAAGAACTTTGTGAATTGTATAGGATATCGTGACCTAATTGGTCTGTACAGATCATTGCATTTGCGTTTTCACAATAATGGTGGCAGCTGTATATTGATTATTTTCCTTTTTCATAAAATAATAAATGAATAAATATCTTATTGATACACACCAGCCTTGTTCCTAGTCCATTGTGACATGGGGTGTTTGTGGAGGTTGGGTGTGAGACAGATTGGAGGCCTACTCAAAAGAATCCATAATATATTAAAAATAAACAGCGTTTTATAGTGCGCCACATTCATTATAGGGGAAGGAGTTCTCTAGCCTGCATGTGCCATGTTATAAACTGTAACAAGATTCCTGTGCTATCTGACCGGCAGAATTCATAATTTATCAGAATTCACAGTTGGTCATTGGCTGTGCATATCACGAAACCTGTAGTAAAGTTACAGCATATACTTTCAGCATACATAAACCTATGTACACTTATTGCATATACAGAATACATAATAAAGGCATTCTTCACTTTTTGGAATGTAGAGAAGTGAAATATTGGAATAATGCTGTCACTGCAGGCATTGCTTATCATCAGCTTTGGTCACTTTACACAGCATGTTATTTTTCAGAGGAAAATATCTGGTGAATTTAATGCTAAGTACTTGCTAATATTTTTCAGCCCCATCAAGTGAAATCTTCGTCGACAAATTAGGAGATATATTAATAAAATGTGTTGTGGCACTGAAAAATATTTATTTTTGAAAATACAGAAATAGAGTTTATTCAATTGTGGTTGAAACAACCTGACATTAAAAATAACAATATGTTCCTAACATTTAAGCAACAGTTAATTTTTTGTAATTTTTTTTTTTTATTACTTGAATTTTAATCAAAACGATCTTTTGATTTTTACAAGAATCATCGAGTCTAAATATGTCTTGTGTTCTTTGCGGATTTGACTCCGAGCATCTTGAAGTCTTAGAGTTGCGGTTTCCCTCACAGAAGGAAGGACCAGGATGGAGTTAGATTTTACCGACAGACTAGTCTCACTCTTCGACTGGCATTTATTGATCACTGTTAGTTGAGCATATGGTAGCCATACATGTATCTGTGCCTGCCCCCTCGGGGCCACCTTGGTTTGCTGCCCCCTCTGTCGTCGATTGGTTGATCATCTTGAAGGCTAATTCTATTAGCTTGACAGGTGCCAGTGTCCATCTAGTTGTCTCTCCTGAAATTAACCTGTTCCACACCGAATCTTCATCAACCGTTACCGCTTCTTGCAAGAGAGACTGGAGATAGATGTTTCTGTTTTGTTGTGTCTTTGGGCACAACAACACTAAGTGTTTCAGTGTTTCAGCTTGGTCTCTCTTTTTGCATAGGCGGCAACCATTGTCTATCGAAGGGGATCAGATCACCAGGATTTCATGAGTCATCAACAAGTTGAGTTTCACTTTCATGAACATGCCACACATTCGTTTGTTCGGGTATTTCGCACAGTAATTCTGAGGTACTCTGACTTTGTTGAATGTAGGTGGGAGATGAGTCAGTAGTTTATTTGCGCTTGCTTTGTCAATTGTGATGATCCAGTGCATATATTCCATTTTGTGTTTCACTCTTTCTGGGTTGTCTTTCAGATCTTCTTCTGAAAATGCTATTTGGCTCAGAATTTCTTTTTGCCTTGCAGCCCAATTTTTAAGTGCCTTGCATGTTCTGCTCGCAAGTTCTTCGGAGATGATGTTATAGATTGGGAGGGTGTCCGCCATTAGAATTTTTCTGTACAATCGCATCGTGCTTAGCTCTACCTATGATGCCAAAGAAACCAGACCTAATTTGCGTCTAATTGCAGGCATCGAAGTAGACTTCGGTAGGCCCAGCACTGCTTTCCAAACGTGTCCTTCTAGCTTGTGCCATATCGTGCATGGCATGTTTCTTGTTGCTTCCATGCCATGGATAAGTGACGGGACGACCTTCGCCTTGTAGAAGTTAATGGAAGGCAAAATCGAGAATTTGCCAAATTTATTGTCAGCCGATCTTGTTTGGGTTGTCAATCGTTTTACCTTGTCCCATAGCTGATCTTGCATCGCCTTTTCTCTAGATGACCCATCAATAATCACTCCTAGGTATATGAAATGATTTGCAACTTCAATTTTTGTTTTGTCTAAGACCAGAATTTTTGTTTTTATTTTATTAATTTCCAGGTTGTTATCTTCAGTGTATCTCTCCAAATTGATTAGTTCGCATTGTAGACCAATTTGTGTTTGGTCTATTATGATGGCCTTGTCTGCATAGAGAAGTCATCATATAGTAGCTTTCCCTATTTTTGGTGGGAACACCTTCATTTTTGATTTGTCGTGTTGGTAATCTCCAAGGAAGGCAATGAAGAGAGCCGTAGCTAAGGGGCAACCTTGTTTAACGCCACGCTTGACCGGTATCTCCTCTGACAGTCTTCCTTGTTTGTTTAATTTTACCCGAATCTTGGTTTCGGCGTGGAGAGCTTTTATTGGGTTCAAGATCGAAGTTGGACATTTCCAGTCGTTCAATTTGGACCACAGTTTTTCCCGATCTATTTTGTCGAAAGCTTTGGATAGATCCACAAATGCAAGGTACACTCTCAGGGCTCCTTTAACTTTTGCTTTCCAGATGTTTATCAGCAGGATGTTTATGGCAGTGCTTCAATTTCTCTGAAAACCAGTTTGAAAGGTGTCCATGCATGGAGCATTTTTTGCCCAACTTCTGAAATGATCCAGCAGACATGTTGCAAAGATTTTGCTGATGATGTCCAGGAGAGCTATAGGTCTATAGCTCTCCGGATCTTCTCTGCTTCCTTTTTTGTACACTGGGACGATTAGGGCATTCAACCAGGTTTCTGGAATCATTTTTGTTTTTCCACAGTGGGTGAAGATTTTACTAATTACCATTGACTACTCTTTCGGTGACTGTTTCAGGTCGAGATTGGTCAGTCCGTCCGGGCCAGGGACTCTCGATGTTTTGAGTTTTCCGATAGCATTTTCAATATCATCTACATTTGAGACGTCAACCCATGTCGTGGTAGTGGCTCCTCCTGCACTGGATGCGCTGGACTGAGGAAGGTCAATTTGAGCCACCAACTACGTTGACCATTTTTGTTCTGATACATCATTCGAGATCTCGTTGGTGGAGGTCGTGGTCATCGTTTTAATTAAGGACCAAAAGTCACCTGATTTCTTTGTACTCAGTTTTCTCAACATTTGTTAAGAGTCTTGTTGGTAAAGGAGCAGTCTGTGATGTTTTAGCCAGTTGTTATAGGCTTTTGTTTCAATTTTCATGTTTCCCATGCTTCTTTAGTGTTCATTTTTTTTGCTGTTCTCCTGAGTTTCCGCACCACTTTTCTTTTTTCGACCACCAATATGTCGTAAATGTGTTTTGGTCGAGCCACCTTGTTTTTCTGACCTACTGCTGGTATTCTATATGGTAGTAGTAGAGGTGGTAGTTTGGTCGCTCGACAACACGGTGCAATGTGTTTATATCACGAGGCAGCTCATATTTAGCAGTTATCTTCAAAACGTCTGCTTCTGTCAGGCGTAGCCTAGATTGCTGGTTGTTTGCCTCCACGTTGAACTTGTAGCTCTGTATGGCTGGGTGCTTTCCTTGCCATGAGCAGATAAGAAGGTTGTGATCGCTGTGAGTAGTTCTTTGGACTTTGAAGGCAAGAATACTTGGTAGAAGGCGTTGGCTTGCAAAGATATAGTCTAAGGTGGCTTTTGCATTCAGACGTTCCCAGGTCGGGATGGTGTTTTATTGACGGAACAGACACACAATGTTGTGCAGGTTCCTTGATTTGGTGACAGACATCCAGGCCTTTCCTCGTTTGGCTGTAGCTCTATGTGTCATGCGATCCTTATCATCGTCGTGCTGTATGTTGCAGTTGGCGTTCAGATCTCCACACACGATGATGTCGATCTTCTCGTATTCCGCGTAGATCCAGTCTATTCTTTCTCCCATTTTCGTGCAAAAGGTTTTTATTGTAGTACGTTGGGGTTTCCAGTATGTGTTTATTATCGCCAGTTGAGTGGCGTATTCTGGCTCTGGAACAGTTAATTATATCCTTTAGTACATATTGCATATATGTATGAACATGTACACAATGTACTTTGAGATAAACAAATATAGATTCAAAACAAAATCGTGTTTAATCAGGTTATTGTTTATTTTTCTCCAGGATGAAATACAGTTCACAAAACATAATGGGGGTAATTCATAGAATTCAGCGCAAAAGTGGCGCACGCGGCTGGCGCACAGTGTGCGCGTGCGAATCCCTGCGCCAGCCACGTGCACCAAAATACATTTCCGCGCACAGCGTATTCATGGATTCCAGCCACCAAAACCAGCCGTGGCGCACAGTGGCGCAGCGACCCTGCAGCAGCGCCAGTTACGCCCCCAAGAACGCCCCTTGCGCAGGGAAAAGCCATCAAAATCCCCAATCCAGCGCAAAGGGCTGCGCTAACCCTGTACCGGCACGGCAAGCGGGGTACGTGTATCACTGGGGTGCGCGGGAAGTTCCTCACGTTATTTCAGCTGGGTACGTGTATTTCAGGGGTGCGCGGGAAGTTCCACACGCGATTCCATCAGGGTACGTGTACATCAGGGGTGCGCGGGAAGTTTCACACGTGATTTCAGCAGGGTACGTGTATATCAGGGGTGCGATGGAAGTTCCACACGCAAATGTCCGGGGTACGTGTATTTCGGGGTGCGCGGAAACTTACACACGTGAATTCAGCAGGGTACCTGAATTTCTGGGGTGTGCGGGAAGTTTCACACGCGATTGGCCCTGTGTGAGCGTGGTACGTGTATTTCAGGGGTACGCAGGAAGTTTCACACGCGATTCCATCAGGGTACGTGTATATCAGGGGTGCGCTGGAAGTTCCACACGCGAATGTCCTGGGTACGTGTATTTCGGGGTGCGCGAAACGTACACATGTAAATTCAGCAGGGTACGTGTATTTCAGGGGTGCGCTGGAAGTTCCACACGCGAATGTCCTGGGTACGTGTATTTCGGGGTGCGTTGAAACTTACACACGTGAATTCAGCAGGGTACGTGTATTTCAGGGGTGCGCTGGAAGTTCCACACGCGAATGTCCTGGGTACGTGAATTTTGGGGTGCGCGGAAACTTACACACGTGAATTCAGCAGGGTACGTGTATTTCAGGGGTGCGCTGGAAGTTCCACACGCGAATGTCCTGGGTACATGTATTTCGGGGTGCGTGGAAACTTACACACGTGAATTCAGCAGGGTATGTGTATTTTAGGGGTGCGTGGAAAGTTCTACACGCGATTCCATCTGGGTACGTGTATATCAGGGGTGCGCTGGAAGTTCCACATGCGAATGTCCTGGGTACGTGTATTTCGGGGTGCGCGGAAACTTACACACGTGAATTCAGCAGGGTACGTGTATTTCAGGGGTGCGCTGGAAGTTCCACACGCGAATGTCCTGGGTACGTGTATTTCGGGGTGCGCGGAAATGTACACACGTGAATTCAGCAGGGTACGTGTATTTCAGGGGTGCGCTGGAAGTTCCACACGTGAATGTCCTGGGTACGTGTATTTTGGGGTGTGCGGAAACTTACACACGTGAATTCAGCAGGGTACGTGTATTTCAGGGGTGCGCTGGAAGTTCCACACGCGAATGTCCTGGGTACGTGTATTTCGGGGTGCGCGGAAACGTACGTGAATTCAGCAGGGTATGTGTATTTCAGGGGTGCGCGGAAAGTTCTACACGCAATTCCATCTGGGTACGTGTATATCAGGGGTGCGCTGGAAGTTACACACATGAATTCAGCAGGGTACGTGTATTTCAGGGGTGTGCTGGAAGTTCCACACGCGAATGTCCTGGGTACGTGTATTTTGGGGTGCGCGGGAAGTTTCACACGCGATATCAGCAGGGTACATGTATTTCAGGGGTTCCGTGGAGTACTACACGTGAATTGGCTGTGTGGGTCCTCCCAGGTGTTCGCTCCACAACCTCCACAGCCCCTGCAGGCAGCCCACACCACGGGGGACTAGCCTGCACCCCCACTCATGTCCCCAAGCACCCCCACCCCCCAGCACTGTGGGGCACCCTCCATCAGGCCCCCAATTCATGTCCCCCTGCACCCCCACCCCCCAGCACTGTGGGGCACCCTCCACCAGTCCCCCAACTCATGTCCCCCTGCACCCCCACCCCCCAGCACTGTGGGGTACCCTCCACCAGGCCCCAACTCATGTCCCCCTGCACCTCCACCCCCCAGCACTGTGGGGCACCTGCCAGCAGGCCCCCACTCATGTCCTACTCATGTCCCCCTGCACCCCCACCCCCCAGCACTGTGGGGCATCCTCCACCAGGCCCCAACTCATGTCCCCCTGCACCCCCACCCCCCAGCACTATGGGGCACCCTCCACCAGGCCCCAACTCATGTCCCCCTGCACCCCCACCCCCCAGCACTGTGGGGCACCCTCCACCAGGCCCCCACTCATGTCCAACTCATGTTCCCCTGCACCCCCAACCCCCAGCACTGTGGGGCACCCTCCACCAGGCCCCAACTCATGTCCCCCTGCACCCCCACCCCCCAGCACTGTGGGGCACCTGCCAGCAGGCCCCCACTCATGTCCTACTCATGTCCCCCTGCACCCCCACACCCCAGCACTGTGGGGCATCCTCCACCAGGCCCCAACTCATGTCCCCCTGCACCCCCACCCCCCAGCACTGTGGGGCACCTGCCAGCAGGCCCCCACTCATGTCCTACTCATGTCCCCCTGCACCCCCACCCCCTAGTACTGTGGGGCACCCTCCACCAGGCCCCCACTCATGTCCAACTCATGTCCCCCTGCACCCCCACCCCCCAGCACTGTGGGGCACCCTCCACCAGGACCCAACTCATGTCCCCCTGCACCCCCACCCCCCAGCACTGTGGGGCACCTGCCAGCAGGCCCCCACTCATGTCCTACTCATGTCCTACTCATGTCCCCCTGCACCCCCACCCCCCAGCACTGTGGGGCACCCTCCACCAGGCCCCCACTCATGTCCAACTCATGTCCCCCTGCACCCCCGCCCCCCAGCACTGTGGGGCACCCTCCACCAGGCCCCAACTCATGTCCCCCTGCTCCCCCACCCCCCAGCACTGTGGGGCACCTTCCACCAGGCCCCAACTCATGTCCCCCTGCACCCCCACCCCAAAGCACTGTCGGGCACCTGCCAGCAGGCCCCCACTCATGTCCTACTCATGTCCCCCTGCACCCCCACTCCCCAGCAATGTGGGGCACCCTCCACCAGGCCCCAACTCATGTCCACCTGCACCCCCACCCCCCAGCACTGTGGGGCACCTGCCAGCAGGCCCCCACTCATGTCCTACTCATGTCCCCCTGCACCCCCACCCCCCAGCACTGTGGGGCACCCTCCACCAGGCCCCAACTCATGTCCCCCTGCACCCCCACCCCCCAGCACTGTGGGGCACCCTCCACCAGGCCCCAACTCATGTCCCCCTGCGCCCCCACCCCCCAGCACTGTGGGGCACCCTCCACCAGGCCCCCAACTCATGTCCCCCTGCACCCCCACCCCCCAGCACTGTGGGGCACCCTCCACCAGGCCCCCACACATTTCCCCCTGCACCCGCACCCCCCAGCACTGTGGGGCACCCTCCACCAGGCCCCCAACTCATGTCCCCCTGCACCCCCACCCCCCAGCACTTTGGGGTACCCTCCACCAGGCCCCAACTCATGTCCCCCTGCACCCCCAACCCCCAGCACTGTGGGGCACCCTCCACCAGGCCCCAACTCATGTTCCCCTGCACCCCCACCCCCCAGCACTGTGGGGCACCTGCCAGCAGGCCCCCACTCATGTCCAACTCATGTCCCCCTGCACCCCCACCCCCCAGCACTGTGGGGCACCTGCCAGCAGGCCCCCACTCATGTCCTACTCATGTCCCCCTGCACCCCCACCCCCCAGCACTGTGGGGCACCCTCCACCAGGCCCCCACTCATGTCCAACTCATGTCCCCCTGCACCCCCACCCCCCAGCACTGTGGGGCACCCTCCACCAGGCCCCAACTCATGTCCCCTGCACCCCCACCCCCCAGCACTGTGGGGCACCCTCCACCAGGCCCCCAACTCATGTCCCCCTGCACCCCCACCCCCCAGCACTGTGGGGCACCCTCCACCAGGCCCCCACACATGTCCCCCTGCACCCGCACCCCCCAGCACTGTGGGGCACCCTCCACCAGGCCCCAACTCATGTCCCCCTGCACCCCCACCCCCCCAGCACTTTGGGGCACCCTCCACCAGGCCCCAACTCATGTCCCCCTGCACCCCCACCCCCCAGCACTGTGGGGCACCCTCCACAGGCCCCAACCCATGTTCCCCTGCACCCCCACCCCCCAGCACTGTGGGGCACCTGCCAGCAGTCCCCCACTCATGTCCAACTCATGTTCCCCTGCACCCCCACCCCCCAGCACTGTGGGGCACCTGCCAGCAGGCCCCCACTCATGTCCAACTCATGTCCCCCTGCGCCCCCAACCCCCAGCACTGTGGGGCACCTGCCAGCAGTCCCCCACTCATGTCCAACTCATGTCCCCCTGCACCCCCACCCCCCAGCACTGTGGGGCACCTGCCAGCATGCCCCCACTCATGTCCCCCAGCCAACATGTCATCACAATCTAGATCCCTGGCCCCTATGGTCAGCCTCCAAATGCCAAACACCCACCCGAGTATTGCATCCACCCACTTAGAAATGGCAATAACATGATAGAACCCCAATTGCAAGTTTGGAAATGAACACATGTCCCTCACATACACCCAATGGGTGTCAGTGAATCTCAAAACCCATATCATGATATGCATGAAACCAATGAGATGATACTACACATTGAAGTTTGAACAAAAATATGTATTAAAAGAAACATAAATTGAATAAAAAATAAACAAACAGAAATGGGAATTTAAAAAAATAAAAAGCAGCATGTCTGTGAAATAATGCAAAACCAAAAATCATAATCCAAAGGAAAGGTGTCCAAAGTCACAGTCCACAAAAGTAAATCCAATGGAAATTATAATTGAAAGCCATTGCTCCATGGGTAAATTGTAAAAAAAAATGAAAATCCAACAGTCAACTATATACAGATAAACAAGCCAGGGTCCATGATCCCAACAGAAGAAATGAAACCTAGCTAATAACACTACCTAATTAAAAAAAACTATAGACAAAAATGTGGCCCATTGTCCAAAAGGTCCAAAAAAAATGCAAAACCAAAGGAAACCTAACACTAACTACAGAACTATTTACAAGGGCAGCGGGCTAGTCCGACGGCTCACTTTTTGATGTCCCGGGCCAGGGCATCATCGAACTCCTGCTCAATGTCCCGGAGGTGGTCCTCCTCCATGGCCCCGAGGGTCCGCAGGGCCGTCGACGTGTCCACCTCCAACCCCCTGCGAATTGCCTCGAGGCACTCGGCCTGCCTCAGGGCCCTCTGCATGGAGTTCTGCGCCCTGACCATCGTGAGCCGTGCCTCTTCCGCCCGCTGCCGCTCCGCATCTATTGCGTGGCCCAACCGCTGCCACACGGAAGAAACTTTCTGTCCTGGGTCCTCCTGCCTTCCGGCCGATGCCTGCCCCTCCGATGTCGAAGGCCCCGAGCCATCATGGCTCCCACCATGTTGCTGCTGCTGCTGTGCCTCTGCCCGTGCACTGCCTCCTGCTGCCTGCACATCCTCCGCTGGCTGGGGTGCAGTCGTTGATGTGGCCACCCCTGCTGGACGTCTGACTCCCGACTGTGGCAGGGATGCCTCCTCCACCAGCCTGGCCCCACAGTCAGAGGCAGCTCCACAGGGCACCCAGGTGACTGATGGGTGGGAAGATGGCTCAGAGGACGACTGGCACATAGTGGGTTCAGTTGAGGAGGGGGTCGTAGCAAGCCCCATCAAACGGAGGAATCCGGCCTGGGTGACCTGTCCCAGTAGGCCGACGCGGTCAACGAGCCATTCGAGATGACGTGCAGTCTCCTCATGAAAAGACTGCAGGTCACCTCGCATGGCCCGTTGACGCAACGCCACACCAGTCAGGACAGGCTCAACCCGGACCCGGATAGCCATGTCCGCAGGCAGAGGAAGGCCAGTTGTCATGAGCTCATCCCCTGCCTGAAAACGGGTCTGGACGTAGGCATCCCTGCTGGTGCAAGATGATGCAAATACACACACATGCACATGTACACAGTGCTGATACATGCAGCTGAAAACAACATACATGCGTGACATCACGAACATGTCTACTTACATACACATTCATCCAAACATGTGTGCCCACACAACTGCATTTGGCATGCAAGCCTACACACACAAGCAACATCCATGTCTCACACATGACAGCCCTCGCATGTGTTAGCCTCACGGCCCTGTATACCCCCACCCATACTCGACCCCATACAATCAGATGTGCAACCTGCACACTACTGAAACATCACCACATGCACAGCTTACAATCAGGATGCATGTACACTTACCGCTCGACTCTAGACGGGTCTGCCTCTCAAGGACCTGGACATGGAGCACTGGGGATATGCGTTCCAGGACCCTCATCTGATCTTCCGACAAGTGGCCCCGGCGCCCCTTAGCATCCGCTGCCTTCAAGAGGCGCCGGGCCTTGTTCAGGGTCCTGGACCTGAAGTCCTCCCAGCGCTTCTTGACATGTTGGAAGTCGCGGACTGCCACCCCCTCCGCGTTGATGGCAGTCACGATGTCCGTCCAGATCCGAGTCCGTCCTTCCTTGTTGGCGCGGGAACTTCCGAAGAGGGCATCATACTGCCCCAGGACTTGCTCCACCAGGATACCAACTTCCCTGGCACTGAAGCTGGTGCCCCTCTGCCTCTCTGGCCAGGGGTTGTCAGTGGTGCCAGATGTTGCAGTGCCCGACATGACAACCCCAGAGGCAGGAGTGGGTGGGCAACTGGGTCCTAGGGCTGGGCTGTGGAGCGATGGAATCCCAGTCGGGAGTCTTCGGTTCCAGCAGGGGTGGTCACAGCAACAGCACCCCTGGCTGATGTGCAGGCAGCAAATGGCAGGGCACGTGGGCAGCAGGCAGTCAGGCAGCAGCAGATGGCAGGTGGGAGCGTGCTCGGGGCTCTGGGGGGCAGTAATTCGGCCTACTGGGCAGGAGCGTGGTCTTCCGTGTGCTTAAGCGTGGCCGGCTTGATACGGAGTGATTTGGCACGTGAAAATTCTGCACGTCAGCGTGTAATTCGAGGAAAGGCCCTTAGCGCGTAAGCGCGTCTGCACAAATACGCAATTTCATTGGACAGAAGGCCCTTCAAGCGCAAGCGCCCCTGTGACGTGACGCGCACAGGCGTGCATGGGCGTTTCAGCGCGCATGAAAAACTGCACATCCGCGTGTAATCCGAGGAAAGGGCCCATGCGCGTAACGCGCGCGGGCGTTTCCCTCAGCACTGGTTAAAGGTGAGCGGGGCCAGCAGTTCGCTGTATGTGCCTTTCGTGGAGACCGACGTGTGTTGCTGCTTCCTGTTGTTTTGTGCGCCATCACAACTTCACAGCTATCAAGGACGCAACTCTTCTTTTGGCGGGGGTATTGGCTACGTGTGTTTTTCTGCATCGCGCTAGTCAGACGGTGAGTCGCACACGCTCTTTTGCCCACTGCGGGTGCCCCTGTGTATCGCACCCATTTTCGATGTCATAGTAGCCTGCGTGTCCCACGCGTACGCGTTATTCGTGTTACTGGATGCCACCGCGTACTGCGGGAGGTTGAATCCACGCACGTAGGCTGCAGGGTTGCGTGCACGGTTTTACTGCAGTTTTGGGGTGCCTGAGCATTGCGTGCACGGTTTTACTGCAGTTTTGGGGTGCCTGAGCATTGCGTGACCCGTCACTACATCACCGGGGTCACATACAGCCTTGCAGGTGCAGGGGGGCTGTTAACATCTTGCTTCCCACCCTCTTCACCCCAATTGCCAGGTCAAATGTGGTGTACACCTCCCATTGGCACTACTCCATCTGTGCCGGCACTACTACATCTGTGCCATGGTTGGGAGGCCACCAAAGGTGAGGGGCGCCTCAGCTGGGCGTACTCCTCGTGGCGGGCATGGTCGGGGACGTGGCCGTGGTGACCAGGGAGTAGGGGTACTCCAGGGTGTCCAGGGTGGCCACAGAGGGGGAAGAGGCAGGGGTGCGCCACTTGAGCACCATATTGTGCCATGTGTCGGTGCAGTCATGCCACCACCCCCTGTGGTTCCGGGGGATGCAGCTTCTGCATCTGGCACTGGCGCCCGTGTGACCCGGCAGTCCGTTCCATCGACTGCCACTGCCCCAAGGGTAGTGGTAGCTGCAGGTGCAGCTGTGGACACCGCCACCCAGGCTCAGGGTCTGCCAGCGCAGGCTGCGTTGGCACTTGAGGAGCCCTTGGTCGATTTCCAACCGGCCAGGAGGGAAACCATAGGGGCAGGCCGGGCTGCTCAGACCAAGACATGTGTCCCTGGGGCAGTTATGTCATCTGCTGCCCCGAACAGCCGGGTGTTGGCAAGTGCAGGGGCAGATGCACCCAACAACACCCCGGTTGTGAGTCTGCCAACCAGGACCGTTGCGGTCAATGTCCCTGCCACAGCTGATGTTGCTGCGCAGGGTCCATTAGAGGGCACCCAGCCGCCACTGACACAAGTCAGGCCTTTGGTTGTCCCACCATCTGCCACTCCCTTGGCTCAATCCACCGAACCCACTGGCCATACTGGTCAGGGCGGCATTAGCCAGCCAGGGTCTGCGCCACAGTCCAAGAGGAGGAAGGTTGCACCTGCAGCACAGGCTGGGACCCCACACACAGCCACGACCTCCTGCACGTCGAGGAAGAAGCCTTTCTGCAAGCAGGAACTGGACTTCCTCATGGGCTACGTGCGGGGCCACAGCCGTGACATGCTAGTGGGTGCCAATAGTCAGACTACGGCTGGCCAACGTGACACCCACTGGAAGCATGTTGCGGAACATGTCAGTTTATTCGGCCATGAGGTGCGCACGGCGCAAAAGTGCAAAAAGCGTTGGAATGACATCAAACGCAGCACTAAGGCTAAGCGTGCCTCTAATTACAACTTGACTCTGGTGAATGGCGGTGGGCCTGCACCAGAGGAGGAAGAGCTCACTCCACATGAGGCACTCGTTGCGGAGTTCATACCACCTGAATTGGTCGAAGGAGTGGGAGAGATGCTGGACTTTGATGCCCAGTCCAGTGAGTGTTGATGCGTGTTTGTTGAGGACGTGTGTGTTTCACTTGTGGGATGTGTTGTGCATGATTGCCACATATATTTATCTGAAGGACACAGGAAACCCCACACTCTGGGTCAGGGTATTAGTACATTACTAATTACGGAAGAAAACCAGAGGATACAATTTTGGAGAAAGAAGGAATCAAGAAATTTAATTGAACCTGATCCATTATTTAAATATCAAATTTTAATCGAGAATTAATCATAGCACTCAATAATTTTACATCGCAGGAAAGGAATTAAGAACACATAATTTCACATAGTTTCACATATAATCCATCTCATTCGTACACAGGCATCCAATAACCATTCATACATCCATCACAATAATACATGCAAGGTAAAACTTTATCCTAAAAAAGTCATAACAATTGATTTACTTATTGTCTTCATAAAAAAGAGAGAGAAAGAGATATATAATAAATATATATGAAAAGCCACAACAACAGATAGTTCAAGTGGTCATCAGTTTAGGATGGGTCACATCGATGTCCAAAGTTGACCTCATCACTGGTTTCTCAACCGGTTTCGGCGTATTTAACTTTAATTGAGTTACGCCTTCATCAGGAGAATAACAATTCAACTCTAAAAAGACAGGGAGATATACATATATGAGAGACCTCATCATAGAGTCACTAGAGAAAACAAAGGGAAACCCCCAATTATCAACCAATTCATATTCATTAAAAGTGATTTAAAATCAAACACAACCTGCCCCCTACCTTGTGCCATAACTCCAAGGGGGTACTTTGCATGCTATAAACAGTGCTACCATGATCATTGATGCCCCAAAGTGCAGAGAGAATCAACCCCTCGTGGCCATCAAGCGGACCCATTAAGTTAGTGAGAAGATACAAATTCCCATGTATTAAACTTGCGTGATCTATTTATACAGGCAGTGTGCTATGCGAGCGCTTATAGGTCTAATTTTTAATAACTAACCTTCATGAATGAAGAGAGAGGAGAGACAGCTGAAAATTCCTGATATGAAGAACAGGAGTACCAGCTATACAATATGCGATGTCCCAACACGTCTGTACTGCATAACCGTCAGCTGAAGATATGGGAATGGTTCAATCCTGCAGTGGCTGTTTTTCATGCAGGCAGCACCATTTCGGAGGAAAGGATCAATCCTCCAATATAAATTTTCATAGACTCAAGGGGTACACCCAGAGATTCACAACTCTCCCGTTCCCTATTTAAATGAGAAAAAAGGTCAGAACTGTTGATAAGGTCGAGTTGGGGCGAAGCAAAAGTCACGCGAATCACAATAACAATTCGGGTAGAACTCCCGAAGCAAAGATAATCAATTGCCAGGGCTCACGCTACTAACGGGAGAGTGCTCGGCATTGGAAGGGTGTCAGCAGCCGGAGGCATATATAATTCAACAAAGTCAAAGACTCACTGTATGCAAGCCTAATAAATACCGGGTAGCTCGTGGCTGAAAAGATAAATAATGCTTTCTAGCAAGAAACAGGAAGAGTCTACTTACTATTCCGGGACGAGCTGTTAAAAATATGCTTGCTCGCAGGGTCTGTGTGGTCCGTAACCCGACAGCACCCCTTGGCGACGTAAGAACTATTCCTACGGCTTCTTAAATACTATACTAGCGCTCACGTGACTGCAAGGGCCGCTCACGTGACTGTAGCTTGTCAATCAAGGTGAAAAACGGACTATGAATGGTATACCGGCCTGTTTTTCTCGTTCTCAGTGGCATCAGAGGGCTCGCGATGGACGGGACCTAAGGTGTTTCCCACGTCAACGTCTCAATGGTGGATCCCCTTTAGGAATATGAAAGACCTGGTTCTAGTGTGTTCAAACCATTAGTTAAAGTTTTTAGGTTAAAGATCCATAATTGTTCTATGTAAGCCAGTTTTTTTGTCATTTGGGTTACGTTGGAGGCAATTACTTTTTCAATACAGAACCACTCCATTTGTTCCGCAGTATGGCCCATTTGAACAAAATGAATTACCATAGGAGCATTTAGATTCCGAGTATTAATTTTTGAGCGATGCTCATTAATTCTGGTGCTTACTTCTCTCGTGGTTTTTCCAATATACATCATTTTGCAAGGACATGAATTTGCATAAATGACGTTTTTACTTTTACACGTGAAGGTGCGTAAGTCCCAGGTTTTATTTTCCATTATGAAAGAAGTCGTTTTTTTTTAGAACTTGCAGGCAGTACATGACGTGCATGGATAATGCCCTATCACTGGGTTAAAGTTGGTGTCCCTGATCGCGGTTGGTTTAGCTGAGGTTCTACTTGCACGTGTCATTTTTTGTTTTAGATTTTTGCCTTTCTTGAAAGCAAATAAGGGTTTTGGCAAAATCATGCCGGATGCATTCAGGACCCGCCAATTTTTTAAAATGATGCCTTTAATGGTATTATTGTATTGGCAATAGGTCGAGACACAAACCAATTGTTCTTTTTTAATGTTCTCATTTTTAGGTAATAGTAGCAGATCTCGATTTGCATAGCAGGCTCTCTTTCCAGAGTGTTTGATGAGCTTTTTAGGGTAGCCTCGTTCTAATAGTCTATTTTCTAGGATGGTAGCATGTTTGATAAAATTATCAATATCAGAACAATTCCGGCGTAACCGTAGGAACATACCGAAAGGTAAGTTCTGTAGCAAGCTGGAGGGATGTTGACTCTCAAAAGAGAGTGTGGTGTTCCTTTCTGTTGTCTTTCTGAATAATTCAGTTCGTAAGACACCTCTTTGTTCAAAGATAGATAAATCTAAGAAAGCAATCCTCGTAGTGGAGTACTCAAACGTGAAATGAATATCTGAATCAACATTGTTGAGCCATTCCACAAATTGAATTAAAGACTGAGTATTGCCTTCCCATATTAAGAGTATGTCGTCAATGTATCGGCGGTATAACTTAATCTGTTGCAGGAACGGATTTGAGTTTGCCAGGATTTTTTCTTCGTCAAGAAGAGCCATAAAGATGATGGCTAGATTTGGGGCAAAAGTACAGCCCATAGCAGTCCCTTTAATTTGTAGAAAGAATTCTTCCTTGAATTTAAAAAAACTGTTGGTTAAAACTAACTTGGCAGCTTCACACAGAAAATTGGTGGGAACACTATGTGGATATGGTTGTCTATTGAGTATGATTTCTAAGCTCTGTATAGCTCTTTCTTGAGGTATGTTTGTATAAAGAGCCTCAATATCTAATATGACCAATATTTGTGTGTCGGAATCAAAGTTCAGATTTTCTACCAAATTAATCACATCTCTGGAATCTAAGAGGAAAGTAGGTGTTGCCATGGCCAAGGGTTTTTTAGAGTTGAATTGTTATTCTCCTGATGAAGGCGTAACTCAATTAAAGTTAAATACGCCGAAACCGGTTGAGAAACCAGTAATGAGGTCAACTTTGGACATCGATGTGACCCATCCTAAACTGATGACCACTTGAACTATCTGTTGTTGTGGCTTTTCATATATATTTATTATATATCTCTTTCTCTCTCTTTTTTATGAAGACAATAAGTAAATCAATTGTTATGACTTTTTTAGGATAAAGTTTTACCTTGCATGTATTATTGTGATGGATGTATGAATGGTTATTGGATGCCTGTGTACGAATGAGATGGATTATATGTGAAACTATGTGAAAATATGTGTTCTTAATTCCTTTCCTGCGATGTAAAATTATTGAGTGCTATGATTAATTCTCGATTAAAATTTGATATTTAAATAATGGATCAGGTTCAATTAAATTTCTTGATTCCTTCTGTCTCCAAAATTGTATCCTCTGGTTTTCTTCCGTAATTAGTGCATGATTGCCACTACATGTGACGTGTACATGGTTCTGATGTGTAAGTAATGCAATGCTTCCGTGATGCATGTCTCCTCTGCCTGCATGCGGGTACTCCATGTAGGCATGCTCCCTTGCCCCTCCTCCGCCACTCTGCACCCCAGTTCCACCTTTGCACTGGTCTGCTTCAATCTTGCCAATGTGTACTTTCTTGTTCATGCGTCCTGTGTAGATGCTAACTTCCAGCGTAGAATCTGCCAGAAATATGCCGTGTGGTACAGCCTTAGTACTTGATGCAAGGTATCTCACTTGTACTGTGCATAGGTCAGATGTCCCGCAGGGACATGAGTTCCCATTCATGCTCCATGTGCATTGCACGCATGCCCCTATGTGTCCTTGACTGGATGATCACTGTAATACAAGTCCTTGGTTACATACATTGCATGTCATCTCATCAGCCTTCCCATGTCAACTGTGGCTCAGTACTGAGTTGCACACATGTTTAGGGTCTGACAATCTGTGTGGCTCACAGGCCTCAGCCTGTTCAATGGCTAATGACTCTGTCCAACTGTTGTTGTGTCTTCTTCACATGTGGGCGGCCTCCAGAGTTTTCATCATGTGTCCTGCTTACTGTCCCATCATCATTTGCAGTGTTGTCACTTGAATCACATTAAGCTGTTGATGCCAGTCAACACTGCCTGTCAATACACAGGTGTATGGTCATGTCATGATGCCTGCCCCCGGAAGACCAGACCAGGCCCAGCAGCCCCGGAAGCAGGCATCATGCCACTTGGAGCATGCCCAAAAGCCCCAGTTAGGGGCTGTTTGGGTGCAGTCCTGGCGCCTATGGCGCCAGGCTCATAAAGATAAAGTCAGTCCTGGCGCCATGGGCGCCAGGCTCATTATTGATAACTTACCTGAAGCAGACCATGCTGCATACTCACCTGAGGCAGACCATGCTGCATGAAGACTCAAGCCAAATGAGGCTTAGGAGGGACTATTTTACTGAAGGGACTATTTTGTTACTTCGGTGGGGCTGTGGAAGAATCCTTACCTGGATCTTCTTCCAAGGCTATTTAAACCACACCCGGACAGCCACACGTGCTTTGCGTTATTCTGCTTGCTGCAGCGTAACGCTCACCGTGTTTTCAGCAGCTCCAGTCTTCAGCCACGCCCGCTCCAGTCCTGGGACTCCTGAAACAAGACGAAAAGAAGGATAAAGGTTAGAACAGGAGTTTTAACTTTAATCCTTACCTGAATCCTGATCCATTTTGCCACGGAACTGAAAGACAGAAGTATTTGAAGCATCGCTTCGCATTCCTACGGCGCCACGCTGAACTCACCTGCTTGGCGGTACTTCAGCATTCCATCACGCTCTCTCCATCTCGCGGCCGCCCTCCGACACCTAAGGAGACAAAGACAGCAAGGTGAGCAAGGGGACTCTCTAAGGCTATACAAGCTACCCCCAAGGACTTACCTGATTTACCACGGGAGGTACTCACCTCATCTCGGGTCGGCGCAGTCAACTCTGCTTCATCGCCGTACCCCGGCCCCTAAGGGGAGAAAGCAAAGACAATACCAGTTACCCCCCACAAAACTTACCTGATTTACCACGGGGGTCTCACCTCATCTCGGGTGGGCACAGTCAACTCTGCTTCATCCTAAGGGGAAAACCACAATAGACTTACCTGAATCTTACCAAGTGCCATTTGGAAATCTTCGAGTGTATTAATCGGCAACCTGCAAGGAATCGGACAGAGTGAAGATCAGACATTTGAACTCTTATGAACAATTGGACTTTAGAGTCAATACTGGAACTCACCAATTCCTCTACGCCAGTGAAGTAACTGGTCATCAACGCGCCCCTGCGATCGACGCAGGATGGAGAGCTCATCCTTCCAAACCATCAGGTGAGTCTAAGGAGGGGACATCAAGAGTGATCTGTGGGAAGACAACGGGAGTGGGGAAGGTGGGTTGACACTCAATTCCACGGGTGGTTAATTCCTCTTCTCCTTTGCAGAAGAATATTCTTGCGAGCCAGACAAACTAGGCTGAGCGGGCCAGTCCAGTCAGTCACCTCGGCGCTACACGTCACGCTGGTGGACACAACAGCGGCCCAGCCCAGTTCCGGTCGACGCCCCCGTGGGAACCAGGTGAGCGTAACAGAACGCGAAGACTACCCACAAATACCCACCTGGGCGTCATGGAGACCTCGGAAACTGATCAGTTGGCCCAATTATTAGGGGAATTAAGGGCCGAAGTGCATTCCGCCCGCCAAGAAACCAATGCCCTCAGGAGGGAACTGATAGTGTAAAAAGAACGAACTGATGAGTTGGCCAGACAACTATTACAGAGCCAGGCTGGACAAACACCTCTACCAGGACTTGGGGCAAGTCCAGCTCCTGTACCATCAAGTAACCCGGTGCAGATAAATTTACCTGGAGCCGTTCCTTTGGCTCCGCCTGAACGCTTTGGCGGAGACCCAAAAGGGTTTGCAACATTCATGAATCAATGCTGCTTGCACTTTTTATGTAGACCTGGAGCTTTCCCAAACGATCAGGCCAAGGTAGCCTTTGTACTGTCATAACTCAGCGGCAGTGCGGCGGATTGGTCCATTCCACTAGTTAACCAGGATGACCCGATTCTTCGAGATTTCCAGGGTTTTCGAACAAGCATGGAAAGACTATTCGCCCGACACTCCCGAGGACAGGCTTTGGACAACGAACTTTTATCCCTACGTCAAGGTAACCAGGATCTTTTATCTTACATTGCAACTTTCAATAGATTAGTAGTGGAAACCGAATGGCCTGAAGCCAAGCGAATTACATTATTCCATCGAGGACTTCGGGGAGAACTCAAAGATGTTTTGGCCCAAATCGTGAACCCGCCTCAAGACTATGCTGAATATATAGATCTAGTGGTCCAGCTCGATCACAGACTTCAAACCAGGAAGGCTGACCGAACCAAGTTTGAGAACAGGGTGTTGGTTAAAACCCACGTAAGCTCCAAGGGAGTAGATGTCTCAGAACCTATGCAAATCGGGGGGGTTAAAGGACCCTTAACCCAAAAGGAGAGATATAGAAGACGGCAACTGCAATTATGTTTATATTGCGGAACTACTGGTCATTTTCTTCAGAACTGCCCTGTAAAACCACCCAAGAAAGTTATAGGAGCAGCAGACGAAAACCATGTGAAATCTGACTCGGGAAACGACCACGCCCGGCAAGCGTAGAGGTCCGCTTGCCGAGCTTAAAGAAGGACACTCTGACCTCGCATTTCACCATACCCATGGTCCTTGTAGATCCAGAGCAGCCATCACGCATGCACGCAGTAAAGGCGTACGTAGACAGTGGAGCCATAGGAAATTACTTGGACTGGGAATTGGCTACCAGGATGAATCTATCTCTCACCCGCAAAACCATGGCCGATGTTGTCACCACTGTAGATGGAACGAAAATTGCCTCTGGACCCGTAACTCATTCCACTGCAGAGATGACATTGCTGAGTCAAGATGGGCATCAAGAGGCTATGATGTTTGACTTAATCAAGGCCCCACAGTTTCAGCTGATACTGGGGATACCTTGGTTGGAAAAACATAATCCCTGTATTGATTGGCGAGAGAAGAGACTAACCTTCCCAGAATATGCTCACACTTGCTACCCAAGGAAAACTCAAAACTCAGTCCTGGCCCCAGTAATTCCAGTAGCCATACAATTACCTGTTGAATACCAAGACTTTCAGGATGTCTTCCAAAAGGAACAGGCAAACACCTTACCACCTCACAGATCGTATGATTGTCAAATAGATCTTGTACCTGGAGCACAACCACCTTGCAGCAGAATCTATGCCCTTACAGAACCCGAAAATCTCCATTTGCGCCAGTACCTAGACTAGTACCTTGCTAATGGCTTCATTCGCCCGTCCAAGTCCCCTGCATCTTCAGCTTTGTTCTTCGTACCGAAAAAGGAAGGCGACCTTAGAACATGTATAGACTACCGGGCACTGAATCAGATAACCATCAAGAATCGATACCCACTGCCTTTGATCCCAGAACTACTAGACCAGGTGAAGGACGCTTGTATATACACGAAACTAGACCTTCGGGGGGCATATCATCTGGTACGTGTCAAGGAGGGTGACGAATGGAAGACTGCTTTTCGCACCAAGTACGGACTATTTGAGTACCAGGTGATGCCCTTCGGACTATGCAATGCACCAGTAGCCTTCCAGTTCTTCATGAACGATGTCCTCCGAGAGCTTATCGACGTTTGTGTGGTCGTTTACATCGACGACATCTTAGTATACTCTTTATCAGAATCTGAGCATGTAAAACACGTCCGAGCAGTCCTAGAGAAGTTACGCCAGCATAAATTATATGCTAAACTGGAAAAGTGCATCTTCCACACTTCGGAAGTGGAATTCCTTGGATTTATTCTGACCCCGAGAGGAATCCGGATGGATACACGAAAAGTGAATGTCATTCTTAATTGGCCTTCGCCAAGTTCAATCAAAGGAGTTCAAAGCATGCTTGGCTTTGCCAATTTCTACCGCAGGTTTATCCCGGACTTCTCGCACATTGTACATCCCATTACAACGCTATTGCGAAAAAACAAACGCTTTGTGTGGACAGAGGAAGCCGAGAACGCCTTCCAAGAGTTAAAAGCTAAATTCACATCTGCTCCCATATTAAGACACCCGCACCCCGAGCTTCCCTACATAGTGGAAACAGATGCATCCAGTTCAGCCATGGGAGCAGTCCTTTCCCAAAAGGATCCCGAAACTAACCAGCTTCACCCAGTGGCGTTTTGGTCAAGAACATTTTCAGCTCCTGAATTAAACTATGCCATAACCGACAAGGAGCTGCTGGCCATCAAGTCCGCCTTGAAGGCTTGGCGGCACTATCTACTGGGTGCCAGACATACCATCACGGTCATCACCGATCACTGCAACTTACAATACCTAAAGACAGCAAAAGCCCAATCTTCGCGCCAACTCCGTTGGGCATTGTTCTTCGCCGAGTTTAATTTTGTAATAACCTATCGACCAGGTTGTAAGAATGGTAAAGCAGACGCCTTGTCCAGGATTGGAATGGGAGAAGCAGAAATAACTTTAGAACCTGTACCCATAATTCCGGAACAGAGAATCCTTGGCCTGACATCCATACAGACACTGGAGGACATTCAAAACAAGATCCACCAACTCTTTGATTCCGTTGCCCTACAGGACTGGGCAAAGAAAGGTCCAGAGTACTCTGTCATCGATGATTTACCTTATTACCAAGGCCAGCTATTTTTACCGCAAAAGGAACTACAGGAACTTGTCATTTCCCATTACCATGACACCTTAATAGAAGGGCATCCGGGTATTGCAAAAACCGAAGCTAAAATTAGGAAGCAATTTTGGTGGCCCACCTGGCGAAAGGATGTCAAGTCATTTGTCATGTCTTGTGGCATTTGCGCACAAAATAAAGGGCAAAAGAAAAAACCTGTTGGATTATTGCAACCATTATACCACCTACCCCTTGGCATACCTTGTCATTAGACTTCATCACGGATTTACCCCCGTACCAAGGTTACAATACCATTCTAGTTAATGTAGATCTTTTTTCTAAAATGGCCCACTTCATTCCATTAAAAGGGATACCTTCAGCTTCAATCCTGGCCAAGGAATTCCTTGAAAATGTTGTCCGCCTGCATGGCTTTCCTTCAGTGTTAATTTCAGATCGGGGCAGTCAATTCATTTCACATTTATGGAGGAAATGCTGCCAACTGGTACAAATTGATGTAAGGCTTTCGACCAGTCACCACCCTCAGACCGACGGTCAAACGGAGAGGACCAACCAGACTCTTGAACAGTACCTCCGTTGTATGCTACATCAGTCTGAGGGGAATTGGAAAGACATTCTGTGGATCGCAGAGTATGCGTACAATAATTCCGTACACTCAGGAACTGGACAAAGTCCTTTTTTTACCATTTATGGGCACCATCCTCGAACCTCGGATTTGGACTCACCCCAGCATTTAGAGATGCCCGCAGTGGACCATCTCCACGCTGTTATTACACAAGCCTTTAAAGAAGCAACCATCCATTTGCAAAAGGCTAAGGAAAAATACAAAAAGGATGCGGATCAGCACAGAAGTGAAGCTCCTCAATACCAAATAGGGGACCAAGTATGGTTAGCCACTAAGCACTTACCACTCAAGGGGACTCGGACCTTTAACCCCAGGTATTTGGGACCTTTTTCTGTCAAGGCAATTATTAACCCAGTGGCCGTCAAGTTGGACCTACCTGCTCATATGTGAATCCATCCCGTCTTCCACGTGTCTCTTTTGAAGCCAGTGCAACCAGGAACTAGGCTAACCACTCCACCTGAACCTATCCTCATAGACGGGGAGCCCGAGTTCGAAGTCAAGAATATTTTGGACTCAAAAAGAGTGAGATCAAAACTCTTTTACCTAATTGACTGGAAAGGTTGTGGTCCGCAGGAAAGGTCTTGGGAACCTAGTGACCACGTGCATGCACCTCGTTTAGTGAAGAGGTTCCATCGGGAATTTCCAGACAAACCACGGCCAAGGGGGAGAACGACTTTAGGAGAGCCTTGAGGGGGAGTGCTGTCATGATGCCTGCCCCCGGAAGACCAGACCAGGCCCAGCAGCCCCGGAAGCAGGCATCATGCCACTTGGAGCATGCCCAAAAGCCCCAGTTAGGGGCTGTTTGGGTGGAGTCCTGGCGCCTATGGCGCCAGGCTCATAAAGATAAAGTCAGTCCTGGCGCCATGGGCGCCAGGCTCATTATTGATAACTTACCTGAAGCAGACCATGCTGCATACTCACCTGAGGCAGACCATGCTGCATGAAGACTCAAGCCAAATGAGGCTTATGAATGACTATTTTACTGAAGGGACTATTTTGTTACTTGGGTGGGGCTGTGGAAGAATACTTACCTGGATCTTCTTCCAAGGCTATTTAAACCACGCCCGGACAGCCACACGTGCTTCGCGTAATTCTGCTTGCTGCAGGTAAACGCTCACCGTGTTTTCAGCAGCTCCAGTCTTCAGCCACGCCCGCTTCAGTCCTGGGACTACTGAAACAAGAAGAAAAGAAGGATAAAGGTTAGAACATGAGTTTTAACTTTAATCCTTACCTGAATCCTGATCCATTTCGCCACGGAACTGAAAGACAGAAGTCTTTGAAGCATCGCTTCGCATTCCTACGGCGCCGCGCTGAACTCACCTGCTTGGCGGTACTTCAGCATTCCATCACGCTCTCTCCATCTCGCGGCCGCCCTCCGACACCTAAGGAGACAAAGACAGCAAGGTGAGCAAGGGGACTCTCTAAGGCTATACAAGCTACCCCCAAGGACTTACCTGATTTACCACGGGAGGTACTCACCTCATCTCGGGTCGGCGCAGTCAACTCTGCTTCATCGCCGTACCCCGGCCCCTAAGGGGAGAAAGCAAAGACAATACAAGTTACCCCCCACAAAACTTACCTGATTTACCACGGGGGTCTCACCTCATCTCGGGTCGGCACAGTCAACTCTGCTTCATCGCCGTACCCCAGCCCCTAAGGGGAAAACCACAATAGACTTACCTGAATCTTACCAAGTGCCATTTGGAAATCTTCGAGTGTATTAATCGGCAACCTGCAAGGAATCGGACAGAGTGAAGATCAGACATTTGAACTCTTATGAACAATTGGACTTTAGAGTCAATACTGGAACTCACCAATTCCTCTACGCCAGTGAAGTAACTGGTCATCAACGCGCCCCTGCGATCAACGCAGGATGGAGAGCTCACCCTTCCAAACCATCAGGTGAGAGTAAGGAGGGGACATCAAGAGTGATCTGTGGGAAGACAACAGGAGTGGGGAAGGTGGGTTGACACTCAATTCCACGGGTGGTTAATTCCTCTTCTCCTTTGCAGAAGAATATTCTTGCGAGCCAGACAAACTAGGCTGAGCGGGCCAGTCCAGTCAGTCATCTCGGCGCTACACGTCACGCTGGTGGAAACAACAGCGGCCCAGTTCCGGTCGACGCCCCCGTGGGAACCAGGTGAGCGTAACAGGTCAGCCTTTTGATACCATGCTAGTCATCCCTGCTTTCGTACTGGGGTCGAGGGGTGCTTGGCTTCTAGATATGGTACACATTGAATGCACAATGCACGTGATGCCTGAATGTGACCTTGCACTGCCTTCACATTTCCTGGCACACACCATGGAGTCCTTGTACATGTAGGTAGTGAGTGGCGTACACATTTTCTGCACTGCATAGACCCACTTCCATGGAAACTGCCACCTTTCAACAGGTCTGATCACAGAAGCAATTCAAAGTTGACCCAGCATGCATGCCAGGTTATATGTTGTGTGTCACATGTCTGCCTGATGCATTTGTTGTCGGTGTGTGTGTGTGTTGTGTGCTTCTGACATGTGTAGTGACCTTTTTTCTCTCTATTTTTCAGGTGATGACGCAATGGAGGCGGAGGATGGTGTTGTCATGCCAGACACAGGGTTGTTACCACTATATCAACCCGGCACAAGTGGGGGTCGTGGGGTGGTAGGCCACTAAAACCCCCAAGTGCTACAGTCCATCTTGTCTCTGGCTCCCTATGAGTCCAGCCTTGATGACGACTCTGACGTCCATGTTGAGTTGGATGAGCATCAAGTCCATGTGTCAGGGGTGAGTGATTCTGATGTGGACACTCCTCTGTCTGCGACACCTGCACTGAGGGATCAGACAGTCTTGGTTCCTCCGCCCGTGGTGGATCGGGACGCAGGGTCACCCTCCACACCAGTCACTGATGTGCCTGGGACATCACGTCGACGGAGGCATGTAGTCGTGCAGCCGCGGGCGGTGCCAACACAGCGAGGACACCCGGTCCTTGGGTCCCGCAGGGGTCAAGCCCGGCAATGTGGTCGCCGCGCGCAACCGTAGTATACTGAGTGGGAGCAAGACATGACTGCCAATTCAGAACGGCAGGGGGCAGCAATGGAGAACATCGCTGAGAGCATGGAGCGTGTGGCCCGATCTGTGCTCCCCCCTGCTAGGCAGGTGCTTCTCCAGCAGCAGGCGGCACGGTCCACGGCCCGCTCGCTCAGGCTAGGCATGGCGGCCTCAGACAGGGCACGCCAGGCTGAAATGTCGTTTCTGCGTCAAGCAATTGCTGCTCATGCAGAGGCGCACATGGATGCCCTGAGGGAGGAGTATGCTTCCCTCAAATCCACTCTGGGTGTCCTTATGATGTCCCAGAGGCAGCGGGCAGAGGAGAGGGTTGCACAGCTTGAGCGAACCATCTCAGGTGAGCTACAGGCTTGCCGGGAGGTGCAGCGGTTGTCCAGCCAGGCCTTGCAGGAGGAACTCCGTGTTACACGTGCTACCTTGCAAGAGGAAGCACGTGTATCACGTGAGGTTCTGCATGCAGACCTACGTCACATTGCCACACAGAACCAGGCTCACCCGTCCGGCAGACTTGCTGCCGACGAGCGGCAAGCTGCGGCAAGGCATGGCCAGGCTACTGTGCCACGTCCTCCTTTCCAGGATGAGCCAGACTCGGACGACCATCTATCTCCCACATAGGTCGGGCTGTGCAGGCGTTGAGCCCATGGAGGTCTTTTTTTTTGGCTCATCATCATCGCATGTGGGTGTTGAGCAGCACCCTGTACCTCCCCCCTCCTGGGTGCCTCCCCTCCCCCCTGGGTCGTATGTGGCCATTTTTGATTTTTCTTTTAGTTTAGTTAGTTAAGTTTCTGTTTGATAGTTAGTTTAATTAGGTAATGTAGGTTTTCCATAGTTAGTGTAATTAGTTAATATAGTTTTAAATTGCTTGTCTATTGTGCTTTCATGTGACGGTGCGGTGCTTTGTGGCTTTTGAAGGCATCCACTGTCTGTTCCAGCTGGGCCCTTCAGGCTTGTCTTGTGTATGTGTTTGCTGCTTGGGGTCCTTGACTCACATATGCCACTCCTGCCTCCCTTATCCATGGGCTCGCAAGGATGGTTCGGTGTGACAACCTATTACACAAGGGCTTTGGACTGTCATATCTGTGGCATGTCTGGTGCTGTGTGACTTGTGTTGACACCCCTAGTGGGGATGATTTCGGTGTTATTGTCCACTGTTCAGCTTTTGCTAGATGGGGTGTTTCATGATTAATGTGTACATGCATTGCTATGCATTGTGTAGTATGTTTCTTATCTTTACTGTACACGTGCTTGTTGCAATTCATGCCGTAGATAGTGTGTTCCACACTTTGGATGTGAAAGACGGACTGATGGTGTGATTTCTGATGTAACTCTCTGACATGGTCAAGTAATGAGATGCCTGAAGAGACACACACAGATGACTTTAAAGCATTAATCATGCCCTTTCATGCCCTTTCTGCAGGGGGATGAGCCTCCAGAGCACCTTTGCCAGCAGACATGGCCCATTGGACGTCTGAATTCTGGACACGTTTGTTGGTGCCCACATGCACATGTATGCACAAGCAGAGGCACAGGGATTGCAGACCTACATCCTAGAACTGCTGACGAGTTCCAAGGAACTCCAGGCAAGGTGAGCAGCACAGGGGGGCCACAACACAGCAAAGCTTGCACCAGGCGAGTTGCACATGCAGGCTTAGTCACAGCACTGAGGGTGAGCTTGGACGAATATTGGTGTTGAAGCACACAATGCAGCTCAGATGTGTTGGTGCACTGATGGCTGTTGATTGTAAGGTTGTCTGGGACACCTGCAGGGGCAGGGGCACATACACTCCGGTACACCAACGTCCATTGAGACACTTGTATCAACCATGTAGCCTTCCGAGACATGGAAAGGGGCAGCTCACAGGGACATACAGCAAGGGACATACTCGGGTGCAGTGCATTTCATTTCCATGTACATTTTGATACATGCACTGCTAACTTTGTTTCGGTCATGGTGGAACACAACTTGTTCTGAAGTCATGCCTTGCTATATGGGTCTGTCTGCTTACCCAGGGAACATTGAATGTTGTGTGAATTGTGACACATTGGTGTTCCATTTGCCACGCACCCACCGGCGGCTGACTTACTGCATTGACTGTGTATGACCCATCACAGGGGTAATGTTATATATGGGTACGAAGCATCTACACCAGATTGTCTGTTTGTAGAGTAGTTTGTTGCTATGGGGCATGTTTTTTGGTGTGTTTTTGTGTAATGGGCACGTACAGGTTATTGACTGTGGCTCTCTTTGCAGCATTGCAGTGCTCCTGTAACCGGACCTGAGAGTGCGCAGGCAGGAGGCCAGCACTCAAAACCAGAGCTAAGTGTCTTGTTGTTTTTCTTTCAAACTGCTCTGCATAGGCTTGCTGGGGGTTGCACTAATGCATGGATGAATGTGTAATTCAATTTGGTATGTTTTATTTCCCCTAATCACCCGGAATCCTATCTAATGTTAAACCCTGTACCCTCTATCCGGTGTTCCTGCTTCCCGTACCTATCCAAGCAACGTTCCCTAACCCTCTTTCCCCGCTGGGGTTGTGGATGCCTGTGTAAGCCCCAAACTTGCAGGCGCCAAAACCCTAGAGGGGGTGGTTGGTTCGTGCCACTCCTAAGCCTGGACTACAGAAGGCCATGACAATGATGTTCAAGTTTGTTTGGATTGTGTATGTGTTCATGCAGGTAGTACATTTTCGTGCATTCACTACTTTCATGTGTCATTCCTCCTCCCCTCTCCTGCCACTCATTCCAGTTATCCAGTGTGCCAACACCTGTCCCGACTGCATATTCCTGACCCTCCTTCCCCACCAGGGTCTCAGAGGCCTGTGTGAGTTTGACCTTGCAGGCACCCGGGACACGGTGGGGGTGGTTGTTTCGTGACACTCCCGCGCCTGTACAGGGGACCTGTGACAGTACACATCCGTTCATGGTGCATCATTCTATGTTATGTACCACACATGGTTCACATCCTGTTGTGACATTGTTTTACTGTACTACCTTGGTTGTTACATCATTGTGGTAGTACTTGGCCTTTGTGAGGTACTGCTACGTAAAGTCATCTACTGGAGGGTGTTCTGGTTCGTTTTTCTGGCTTGGATTTTATGATTTGGCAAATGAGGGTGGACTCTGAGGGTGCAGGCACCTTTTTACACACAAGGTGGGAGATGGTGACGAAGGGGAAAGGTGATCCTGTGGCCAGGTGGAATTGAGGGTTGAAGGCTCCATGACCCAGGTGCAGTTGTTCAGTGGGTCATGGTCATTTGTGAGGGAGGGGGGGTTGTTGTTGATAGTTGCCTTGCCCTGCAGTGTGATGGGAACCCTGACATTGTAATGGTGGTATCCTATGTACATGTTGTGTTCTGCTGATCAATGCCTGTTCATGTGTTGTGTTTACCTTTCAGGTGTGAGGGGATAGTTGTGGTTTGACATGCTGGGGTGTACACATGGGGAATGTTCACATGTGATGTGTAGAGGACACTGATGGTCACTTGATTGCACATGCATATGTTGAGTGCATGTCCTTACTGACCCACACACTTGCACTACATGTACAACCACCCTTGCATATCCACGTGTACACTGTTTGCCTTCTGGTGCCCACTGTGTCCCTGCAGCACATGTTCTGTGACCAATTATGGATCCTGTACATGCCTAATTTGCTTTTTGATGTGGTCTGTTGCTTAGATGTGATGCTCAGGGTGTGCATCACACACAATGGCTGTTCACTGTGCTGTGCGCTGAGCAGTGTGTTGCAGGAGTAGGACACAGCACACATGAGCTGCAGTGTTGATTTTGCAATGCACAATATGCATGTAGACAGGCATTCATTGTTATGTTACGTCTACAACTCTTGTAATGCATTTGGAAATGACTTATTTTGGGTGGGAGGTTGTTGGTCAGTCATTTCATCTGATTCCATGTCAGGCATCATTGTCTGATGCCACTGTACATTTTTGACATGGCAATGTGTACCTTATTGTTACTGTGTTGGTGTATGGGTATTGCTTGCCATGTCATGTTGTGGTTTGGGAGGGTTTGAGTGACATAACAGTGATGGCCATGGCCTGTTTTGCAGGTGTGTGTGATTCACACCTTGCATGTCAGGGTCATCCGCTTCTCAAAGCAACTAGCTTGGGGTAGATCTCTCTCCGCGGCAGGGGCCTCCCTCTGGAACAGCCTTCCTGCCTCACTGGAACTTGAGGAGAACCATCTCCGGTTCCGGAAGCACCTCAAGACCTTCCTCTTTGCTTCTGCTTTCTCTCTGCCTCTCCCTTGCAAAATTCTTCACTGGAACTGCACTGGATCTGCAACTGGGCCACTCTCACCGACCTCGGTCCCTGGCCCAGCCACTCTCCACTTGCACTGCCTCCCTGGCAACCCCTGCACTGCGGGACTGTCTCTCTATCCCTACAGCCCCCCCTTCCCAGCACTTGTCTGTACTTACCTTTGCAGTTGCCACCAGCTGGCCTATTTATTTGTTTTTTAGTCTACTTACCCTGTACTGCACTCCACCCCCTCCCCTTCCCCTAGCACTTTTCCCTTCCCCCTGCCCCTGCACTTGCACAATCTAAATGACACCTGGCCTAGTAGTATCGTTGTCTGTCTTCCCTTGTTCCCCCCTCCCTGCCTCATCGCACCTTGAAATACTTGTGTATAGGCCATATGATGTCATGTCATATGTGTGCCTTTTGGTCACACAGGATAGCTTGTGTTTAAGTAGCTAGGGATGCAGACAATGTGGCACTTCCATGGCAACTATCTCAGGGTGGTAGGGTTGTGACAGTTGACTGTCTCTTTGTCATCATCGATTGTCACCTGGTATGTGCCAGGCCTGTGTGCACTCCGCAGGGGTCCGAGTTTAGGTGAAAAATGTGGCCTCAAGCTGGGTCCGGGCTTCCTCGCCACGTGCACTGTCCCCTCCCATGGGCAGCGCCTGTGCCTGTGGTTGGGGATGTGGGGGCACCACCATGTCCACCGGTACGCCCTGCCGTGTTGCAACATTGTGCAGGACACATGCTGCCACAATGATCCTGCACACTACTGGGGGTGCATAGAGTAGCTGCCCGCCAGAGCGGTCAAGGGAGCGGAAACGTGACTTCAGCACTCCGAATGTGCGCTCCACTATGGCCCTGGTTGCAATATGGGCGGCATTGTATCTTACCTGGGGTGGTGTGGTGGGGTTCCGGATTGGCGTCATCATGTGGTTGCTCAGAGGGTAGGCACTGTCCCCTGGGGAGGTGTAAATGGTTGTGATTATTGGGGTTTGTGTATTTGTGTGTGTGTGTGTGACATGCATGCATGTGCAAGGGCATTTGTACTCACCTAGGAGCCAGGTGTTGCCATGCTGCCCAGCTTCCAGGGCCCGGCTCAGGGCGGACATTCTGTATATGAAACTGTCATGGGTGGAGCCAGGGTAGTTTGCATAGACAGAGGTGATGATTCCCTTTGCATTGCATACATTGATGGAATGCCAGTGCTTGCGGTTTCGGTAGATGTGCTCAGTGGCCCTAGGTGGACGTAGGACCACATGGGTGCAATCTATGGCACCAAGCACTTTGGGGAAGTGTGCCACCCTGAAAAAATCCAGGACAACGGCCTGCCTTTCTGCGGGTGTTCTGGGCATGTATATGTGCCTGCGGACTGAGGGGCGCGCTGTCATGATTGCCAGTACCTGGTGTAGGCAGCGTGACTGCGTGGCCTGTGAGACCCCCCCCACTATGGCAGTAGTCCACTGAAATGACCCAGTGGCCAAAAAATGCAGGACATTGAGCACCTTCTCCAAGGGGCTCAATGCTTGGGAGCAAAGGGTGTGGGAAGTAAGGTCATCTTCCCACTCCCTGACCAGGTCTAGGATGATATGGGGTGGAAACCTGTACCTGCCGTAGACCTGGTCATCAGGCATCCCAAAAAGGCATGTCTGTGGTGCGAAAATGCGTGCCCTGGCTATTCTCCTCCTCCTGCGGTGTCCCACGATCAGTGCTGTGACAAATGGGGCATTCATCGTAGCTGTATATACCTGTTTGTTGTTTGCACGCACTTTTATACTGTGCGCGGGGACGCTTCCGCCTGCCTTCGTGTGGCGGATGTGTTGACGCCTGTGTGCGTCTTTTGCCGTGCGCGGGTTTCCCGTATTCGAATCCATGAATACGGGTTGTTGGCGTGCGTGTGGGCGTTCCGTGTAGTTCCCTGCAGTACTTCCACAGTGACGCCTTCTCTTTCACACGTTATTCCCCATTCCACGTGTTACGCCCACTGTTCCGCCCACTTTGGTTGTGTGCGCCGCGCTATGCGCGCTTTTGTTGTGCGCGTAGCGCACGCCGTGTGTGCCCGCGTGCGCAATGGCAGGATTGGGTGCACGGACAGCGGGAAACACGTGCAGCGTCTTCCTTGAAACGCACGCGTGCGCATGCGCTGCGTTTCTCACGCTTGCGCCACCTTGCGCCTGCTTGCACTGGGATTTTCGGCACACGTTTGTTCCATGAATCGACCCAAATGTCTCAGCCAAGTGTCTTCATTACCAGTGGGGTAGTTTAAGATATTTGTTAAACATGACATATTACATAAGTACTAACTTGTATCCCTGTTAACCTTTTCTAAATTCCAATTTACTTTATATCTATCTCCAATGACAATTGTGGTCCAAAAAATAAATGTCAAAGACTCACTGAACATATTGCTTTATGGAATGGAAACATGCACTTTTACTTCAATAATTTATATACAAGCCATGAAAAAGGGATCTAACAGTGCTTCCATTTGTGCCCCCTTAGGGTATTGATTCATAATTTTCTAAAATATTTCAGGTTTCACCTTTGCAGATGGTGGGCTGATATATCGGCCCAAGGCCAGCAAGGTCAGCATACCAGCTTGAGGTGTATTGGCCGAACTGAAATTTGACAAGCTCCACCCATTCGCCCTGCACTGGGCGGGATCCAGCCCTGTGCTATCAGTAAGGGTGATTTCGGGAGATTGACTATTTTGCGATTGTTGGCTTCAGCCCCACAACATTTGGTGGGCTGAAGTTTTGGCCCGAGGTCGGCATACAAGACTGGGGTGTAAAGTGGATAGTGAAAACTGACCAACCTCACCCATTCGCCCTGCGCAGGGGTGGAGCGGGGTTTGGCCCTGTGCTATCATTATAGGTGATTTCAGGAGATTGCTGATTTTGTGACTTTTTAAAAAGTAGGAAGTTATGGGGTGAATGAGCACTTTTATTGGCATGGCTGGAAATGAGCAGACACTTTCCTTTTCCACATAGGTTTGCTTATTTCACAACCCAGCAGCAGAGGATGCTGCTGTCCTAGGAGTTCTTTGGGCTCCCAGCAAGCCTGGATCTAGGCAATTCCACTCCTAGAGATTTGGAAAACACACAGACACACTAAGGTATCTCAGAATATGAGGTTCTGGCAATCCTAGGGCAACATTTAGCATACAGCCCCTTTTTAGGGACAGACAGGATTTTTCCACAAAAAATACACTTTATTTATATCTACAGGTCTCTTGTAACCTTCCAAAACCATTGGGGTCAAGTCGACCCACAAACCTGCACAGGGGCAGAGGATAACAATTAGGAGGTTTGTTACAGGAAATCAATCTTGAAGCATACACATTTACTGGCAAAGTCAACTTATTTACATTAGCTCCCTGGAGTTCCTTCACAGCCAATCAGGTCATTTGAGCCACGGGCTGAAGTGGACAATCTCAGCCTGCATCCCAAATGACCTCTTACCGCAAGTGCGTATTCTGCCACAGTGGGCTTTCCACCATTACCGTGTGGCTGATGCAGTTCTCTGGCCACGTAAACGTTTTCGGCAAACACTGATCACTGTAAATTCAATCAGCATAATGTGGCGCATTCCAGTGTACCGCTGTGTCGGCTCCGACATCAGTGGCTTCCTTTCTTTTGAGGGGTCACATCTCCACAGCAAACCTAATAATATGTGTGAACTAACGTCAGATGGCGTTTCCCCACCAGTACCTTTTCCTCTACTTGGCGCATCTTCTCTTTCTGAATGGCTTGAAAGGGGATTCAGAATTGCCTTCTAATTTTCAGCCAGACGATGGTGACCCACCAGTCAAATGACATTGTAACACGAGAAGAAGCACTAAATGCAACTGTCATTCAAAAGTATGCAGAAACCACTAAAAATGCAACTACATTGTCAGCGGATGCTTTTAGGTACTGGCTGCAAGAGAGAAAAATCAAGTGGCAATTAGAAACACTGCTAACTGCAGAACTGTGCACACATCTTCGTCATTATTATGCTGAAGTGTGCAGCACTAATGGAAATCCATATCATCCACAAACCTTGGTTTCAATCAGAGCTGGACTAAACCGCTATCTCACATCAGCGTCTTTCAATATTCTGCACAGCGAAGAATTCCGTCCCGCTAATGACGTTTTCACATACATAAGTAAACAATCACGCCCATCGGACTGGACCATACAGCACATATGTCACACATATCTACGTTCCTCTCCAGTATTTCGACTCTATTACTTTGCAGTACAAGTGTGCTTCCATGTGCAACTCCATTTCGTCGTGGCCGTGAAGAACTCTGCATCTTACCAGAAAATACCTTCACCATCGCAACTGATGAACATGGCAAAATGTGTGCCTCGATATCCTTCAAGAAGCCCGCCAAAAAAAGTTCTGGCTTAACCGAACACTCCCTCACTCTTTTCCGTCAATTCATTGGAACTATAGATGTCAAAATTGCCATCCACTGCCCCTTGTTTTTTGTGTATCCACTCAAATGTCCACATGTAACCTAATTTCCTCTGCTTGGTATAGTAAGAAACCACTTGGTAAAAAATGTTCCCTTATGAAAACTATCTCTCAACAAGCCATACTGTCTATACCAATCACTGTATCCATGATACTGGGATTCAATTGCTTGCCAACGCTGGCCTTGAAAGTCATCAAAGTATGGCAATCAGCGGGCACTGTCTGAATCTTCAGTCCGCAATTACTGACAACCTCTGCCCGAAATACAAAGCCAGTGTTCTGCACTTTTATCCCATGCTGGTTCCACCACGCCCTCTAAATCTACTATCCCCCGCTCTACCTTTACCACTGCCCATGCAACCCCTCTAGCACCCGCTGCCTTTTCCTCTTCGTCCTCCATTCCCACTTTCATAACTGCCCTATCTCATTTGCAGGCAAGCTTCAATTCAATTCCAACTAGTACTCGCGCTCCCCCCTACTCAGCTTATGCTCCCCTCCTCCTGTTTTCTTTTTTCCTATTTTTTTCTGTACTCATCCTATGTGTCTTTATTTTGATACACATATGATGTGCCCTTGTTACTTATTGCGGCATGCTTGTTGTTGGCAGTTAATTGTTGCTATGCTGCTTGTTGTTTTCTAGCTGCTCTATTTAATTACTGTTTGTGCCCATTGTTCTGTTTCTTTCTTGATCTCTCTTTGTTATATTTCTGATACATGCCCTAAAGTCAGAGAATTGATGTATGAAGATTACCCACAGGTACATTCACAGTTGTACAAGCAATTCATGAACTGGGAATACAGAGAGTGTGCTGAAGTATGGCTGCAATGCAGTGCTGCACTGCACTGATAATATTTCTAGCCACAGTTACTTCCTTGGGTGTAATCTTACTGTGCTTGCTATCCAACTAAATCTCTATGTCACTTGATATGGGAAGTGATTTGTCATGATGGCTAAACCTAAGTTTTCTTTTGCTGGTGTAGAGGGGGTCCCAGATATGGCCTGCACTCCAGCCACCCATTTTGAGATGCCAGAAGCATACTCGCCAAGATATGTGAGGTATAAGGAGCAAATAAACCAACAGAGAGCCACAGTAGGGCTCTGTCCAGTGCCCATCAGAGGGACTTGTATACCAATTACAACACCAATAACCAGACAACCATGGGCTGCACAGTATCATTGAGACAACCATACCAGCAGTTGACACGAATTGAAGACTACTTACAAACTGTCCCCAAAGAGACACAAAGGGCCTTATTCGAAGGCAAATGGTGAACACCACAAGGGCCCAGACAGACGCACAAACAAAACACAGATCAAAAGAAGTATCACAAAGATAATATGTTATGAATAATGACGTACTGAACATTGTAGAAGAGACGACATTGAAATCAAAAGGAGTCGTAACCAGGATTGAACTATGCAACTGGCCAAATGCCTTTAAATAAGCTTGGAATGCAAGAAGTTAAGGAATTGATACTGCTTGCAATGCTTAGTAGACGGATAGAGTGGCAAGCGCCAACTATATATCTACCTCAAGAAGCACATTATACAAGTGTGACTCCATTTTATAAATGCAGAATTAAGCCCTGGACGGTGAAGGACAAACCGGCCAGGATTCAGATACTAGCTCAAATCCAGACAAAGAGCAGAATCGAAACTCAGCAAGAAGCGGCTCAATGCCTAGGAATTCGAGGTCAACTCCAGGAAGGGAGGAGAGTGGCAACTCCAAAGACACAAAACTTAAGAACATAGAAGCCTGCCCCGTGAAGGTCGAGATAAGGAGGCCCGGCAGGTGGTGAGGCCGAACAAAGGAATCAAATGCACAAATTGCGGGCGAATGAAGCAGATTCACAGTGAAGGGACACGTGATCAGCCAAGTGCGAAGAGGTACCAATGTCTGATGCCACCCAAACAAGAGGGTGCCATAACTGTTCCTGATAAGAAGCAACAGTTTCGAGGCCAACCTCAGCCAACTAATTGTCACATAGCTCTAAAGCGCTGATTGATGGAAGGGAGGCATGGTGAATCTTGGGGCACTCCGCATCTGGGTGTCCATTCTGCATGCTGATAATTAAAGTGGAGATTTATGCCTAGGGGTGTAACCCACCCAATCACAATGGACCAAGTAATCTAGGGTCCTATAGCTAGTAAAACCAATGAGATGTTGTACTTGTAGTGACGTCTATCATGAGTGATGTAGAGGGATGGGCGTAGACGCCCACCCGATAAGAGTTATCCAATCCTCACGCTCTGTTACCATATACAGATATAGCACCTATACTTAAGTTACCTTTCCCGACTAATAGAATTGCATGTCAAACTTATGAGTTCTACACGTCAATGATGATGAGAATTTGCTATAAAAATTACTGTTTGCATGAAGAATTTTGAAGTTGAAGCGGGACAGGTGATCGCTTCACTGTTGATTTCCATTTGTTTCCCCGTTTTTTGTACTTGTCATTAAACAGACTTCCCTTTGCCAAACCATTGACTTGTCCTTATTGATTAGTGTTGGAGTAAGAGAATCCTGCACCCCATGCTCCTCAAGGTGGAGCTATCTCATTTTAAGGTGCCGGAGGGCGAGCTCTGAATCTCATGGGCCCGTTCAGAAGTCGCTCCGCCCTCAAGCACACTGGGAACAGGTGCTAATGGTAATATGCACCCGTTCCACAAGCAACACCGCAGGGTTTTGGCCTGGGATCTCCGTTAACCACCATTGCTTCGCTGAGGCCATTAACTCGGGCCTTCAGGCCATTACCTCTTAGCATTGCTTGTGGAATTGGTGCATAATGCCACAGTATAGTTCACAATGAGAAAAAGGTCATAAACTGCTCAAATCAAGACTAAGAATTACTGCTTGCTGTAAATCCCAAACATTCACATGGAGTCCTATGGCCTCAAAACATGGCGATTAACACCACCTTGCAACCAATTCTTGGTAAACCATAATTACCGAGTGCGTTGATATGATATGGCATTTATAACGTGCCTATACACAAGTGATTCAAGGCACAACAGTAAATGATTTGAGTGGCAGAAACAGTAAATGATTTGGGTGGTAACCCCACAGATTTAACACCAAATTGCCACTAAACGCATAATGAGATGCACTGTGAGTATGTGGGCATTGATGCCAATCCCTAGCCATGGTGTTAATTTGTGGAAATTGGATGTCAATCTCTGGTTCTGATATCAGTACACAGGCATTAGCTATGTTGTTAGCACCTGGACTTGGGATGGCAGTACATGCAATGTTTTGAATATCTAGGTATTTGTTGTCAAGCCATGCCAATGTGCTGAGTCCCTATGGATGTAATGGTAAAACCATCCTAACAGTGGTGTGTGTACCTGTACATTTGTTGGCAATCCCTAGCGATTATGAAAATACTCAGATATATGTTTCAATTCCATCCGAAAGGCCTAACTGTGATAAATAAATATGCATTATTTATACAAAGGCAGATACTATTAACACTGTCAATGCTTACATTCCAAGCATTGTTTTAGAAAAGATAACTGAACATTTTCTTATTAGTAATCTAAATGAATAACAAACTCAATGGTATGACTTGTTATCTTGGATTTACTGTTTTGTTATTCTGTGTAGTTGGGTCATGGAACTGAATAATTAAACCATGTTGTGGTGCAATGGAATTGCTATGACGTGTACTAAAACAACACAAGAATATGTATATTTTTAAATCGTATTAAATATTAACATCATGAAAGGTTTTAGTAAATCTGAGCCAAGAAAAAAAAAAGGCGTTCTTAAAATGTGTGTGTGTAAAGAAATAAAAAAAATACATACAAACCTGTCACATGAAACATGCTTTACTGTATTAAGAGAATGCCAGTAAAACAAACTGTTAGGTAAGACTACCAGTTATCAATCAGACCAGGGGTGATATTTTCTGTGTCTCACTTATCCATATACTCTTTAACAAGGGTGTTCAGTAGCTTCACAGCTTTCGAAATGTTTTACTACAAAGCCCACTAATAAGAAACATGGATAGCACATTCACATTCCAGACAAGATAAACAGAACAAGCTGTTGACTTGTAAGGCCCAGAATCACGGCTATGGATGAACACATTGATGTAATTTGGCAAGAAGAGCAGGGGAGAATACACTAATTATTCTTTACAATGAAACAAATGAGACCACAAGAGTGACAAGATGAAAGGAAGGGACCATGTGGTGAGATACCAGGAAGCCGTGGATACAGACGCATACGTCCCTTTCTCAAGCATCCTTCCTTTTCCTGGAGAGGTTTATTCGGGAAAATGTGAAGATAATGGAGACATACGTGTAGCTGAATGGGTTATTCAATCATGATGACACATATGAATTTCAATGAAAATAACAAAAATATTAGTGGAGGAAACGTTTTAAATCAATCAAAACTACACATCACGGGGGGAAACCGGTTGTCGCCAGGAAAGGCTTTCACTGCTGCTTTACTCTACTATAAAGAGGTGGAGATTTGTGGTACTGAAACTGACTGGTCATCTATGAAGCGCTGACAATGGTTGGAAGCCCAGCTCAAGTATGTAGCACAAGAGGCAACAGAGCTTAAGTATCTATGTAATGATTCTAGATGTATCAGGTGTAAACACAAATTAGAACCCATGGTAGGATGGTCTGTAAACGAGAACGATGTTTGGACGTATTCTTTTTTCTCTCACCCAAAATGGTTATTTCATAAACCCATATTGACTCAGTTTGTGCACCAAATGTTCCAGAAAAATGGTTGATATAGCCACTTCATGCTCTGTTTATCATTTCTCCATTAGGTGTCTCTTTGTCTTTCAACAATTTTGCTCACCCCTTCATCCTGACTAGGCATGCTAACACAGAGAGACAGATCGTCTTGTAAAATTCTCAGAAAAAAGGACAGCCCTAGGACACCAAAGAATTGATAGATGTCATAGGCAAGATCCTGACCCTGGGCTGGCTATCTGCGAGAGGACCGCATGAAGGGAGATGACCTTTGCAGGAGTAGGTGAGACTAACCAGATGATACATGGTATGCCACTCTTCCCTTGGGTGATAACTATAACCAAGGAATTCCCCAAGTCTCCATGACCCATTTTAGTGTTACACTAGAACGTCCCAAGTGTAAAAATTGATATTATTATTGTAGTCATTCTTAACCATCCAGTGTTTGTGATGTGGATAATCAGCTTAAGTTGAACTGGTTAGATCATTCTAACCTCTCTATCGTCACAGAGCAACACACCAAGAAGAAGGATGTGATGAGCAGGGCTGACTCGAACAGCATCCCCCACTCTGTGGAAACACTGAGACAAGGAAGAACCACGTACAATCTTGCCCTAACCATAGCACTGGTATGAAGAAGAGGGCCTGAATAATGAAGATTACTTGTGTGAAGCCACTCTGCATTCTAGTTGTTGGAAGATATTGAGTGGTGGCGGGACATTCAGAAGCACCACAGCTGTTATAAAACTAGGTGCAAGAGAGACAGAGATAGAGCCTGCTCTAAACATTTGACTTATTCTGATGCTGTTCAGGACACCAGAGGAGAACAAGAGAGCCAGAGACTGGAGAGTCATCTGACTTATGCTGACACTGTGGAGGACACCAAAGGCAAGCAGGCTGCAGAGCGTAGTGCAGAGGCCAACATACATCTCAGGGACCCATCAGTTTGTTTCAGAGCCTGCCATGGTACTGAGACAGCGCTTCTTGATCTTAAAGCCAACCTCCTTAATATTGTGGATCAAGGCCACTCCTCTATGCTGATGCTTCTAGATCTTTCATCAGCTTTTGATCTTGTGGACCACACTCTTTTAGTTGAATGACTTTAATGACGAGTTGGTTGCTCCAGTATAGAAACCTCTTGGATCTCTTCTTTTTTGGGGCCACGACAGGCCAGAGTTGTCAGCAGGGATGCCCATGCTGTGCCCTCTTCTATCACCTGTGGGGTGCCTCATGGTTCCTGTATCTCCCCATCTCTTTTTAACGTCTATATTCTTCCATTATTGGCACTGTTGGACAACTTGGGTGTCCAGTATACTAATTATGTTGATGACACTCAGGTTGTCATTAATCTTTCTGGACAATATGCCACGGACTCAGTCATCTTAGTAAGATCTATGCTGACATCCACAAGTTACTCCACCATTAATTCATTGGCTCTGAATGCCACCAAACCGAGCTTCTTATTGTGGCCTTTGCACCTAAACTCAAAACCTTCCTGCCGGCGTATCTTAGCTTTACCATTCTGAACGTTGTTATCCCTGTGGTTAAGTAAGTGAAGACTTTGAGCGTCACCTTTGATTCCAAACTGACCATGAAGCATCATGTGGCTCAGATACGTAGCTCCTGTGGCCTTGTCCATAGGTTGCTCAGCAATATCCGACCTGTTGTGTCAACTAAGAATGTCGCCATTCTGGCCGTGGTCTTCATGAATACAAGACTGGATTACTGCAACATCCTTCTGAGTGGCCAGAATGTTGCTGTGCATGCCATTACAGGCTTGTCTAAATGTGCACATATTACACAAGGAAGACAACATTTGCACTGGCTGATGGTAAAACATTGACGCACAAGATACTCGCTTTGACACACAAGTGCCTTCTTGACAAAGCACCCAAATATATTTCAGCCCGACTCAAGCATTATGTTCCAAATCGCTCTTTAAGATCTGAGAATCGGCTCACACTTGTTCATCCTCGGTTCAGACTGATTTCTGCGGGTGGACTGAGCTTCGATGTGCATGGCCCGACTGCCAGGAACCGCCTTCCGATGATTTTAAAAAGGGACTAAAGGCAATGCTATTCAATCAATCTCCTGATTAGTAGTTTTTTTCTTATTTCCATGACATTTTGACCTGTTTTGACCTGATCCTTACCATTATTTTCCTGTTTTGTTTAGTTTTTTTGTGTTTGCGCCCTGAGTCCTGCAGGCATGTGGCGCACTGCAAAAAAAAATTCTTATAAATAAATACATAAATAAATAAACAGTCACTTTGTGCAGAGGAGCCAGACTGGGAGATGCTCACTGCTTTTCAACAACAGGCAGCTGGAGCTGCCAAAGTAAAAGAAAGGTGAAGCAGGAAGCAAATAACTCGCTAGACACAAAACTAGTCAATGTATTGGGAGCACAGATGCTGGGGAAACACAAGGAACACTCAAGATGCCATCCATGACCGGTATGCACAAAGAGAGTGAGCGGTTTACCGGGGAGTGTCTGAGTGAATGGCGTGTACCGCGTACTATGCTAGAGAGGCCAAGAGGTAATATTGCTGATACATACAATGTTGAAGGAACAAGCCTAAGTAAAGGCAGAGTGAATATTACTGATATGTACATTGATGAAGGAACGAGCCTAAGTTAAAGCAAAGTGCATATTACTGATACAATCATTGTTGAGGGAACATGCCTATGTAAAGGCAGAGTGAATATTACTGAAACAAACATTGTTAATGGAACAAGTCTAAGTGAAGGCAGTGCAAGTATTACCAATACAAACCTTGTTGAGAAAAAGAGCATAGGTAAAGGCAGTACAAGCATTTCTGACACAAACATTGTTGAGAGAAAGAACTTGAGCAAAGGCAGTGAAATCATTGCAAGTACGAACAGTGTTAAAGGCAAAAGCCTAGATAAGAGCGATGTAAGTAACAAACGGTCGCTGACCCCATATTGGAACATTGTTGTTTTCCGGATAAAAGAGAAAGTCAAACAAAGAGCTCTGGCGGGTTAGTGAACCAGGCAACCAGAGATTCTGGCACTCACACACAAGCAAGACATTGACGACACCCTGACAGGCGAGTAAACCAGGGGTAACAAGGATTAAGGATAAAAAGGGAAGGTTCACCCCCTTTTTCAGGAACAAGGAACAATACCATGGCAGGAGAGTATACCAGGGAATGGAAGAAGGATTGAGAGAGCTCAAGGGATAAGGGCCCCCTATATGTGATCAGATAATGGAAGACTCGTGCCCCTTTAAGGATTGAAGGGAACTATGCGAGAACTGTGATAAAAACATTATTAAGATCACTCAAAAACATCTAGGGGAAGGGAAGCCCCTTTCCTGGTGGAACGTTTATTTTTTCCATTTGTGAAACTTAGAACCTTATGTTTGCAACTTCAAGAATAAGCTATATGTTTGCAGTTTAAAGAAAACCCCATTTTCACCTTGTATTTAGTTTAGAATGTAAGGGCCAGATTAGGGTTTTGGACACACAGGACTCAAGACTCTTTGTTTAACATCCTGACACGAATGGTCCTTAGTCTTGTTGAGGTAGGGAAACCCCATATAGAGTTAGGGATAGCAAGGATTTCGCCAACCCCTCTTATTATTTTAACAATAAAAGTTTATGACCAAAACTTAAAATGCCACTGTTTGTTTGTTTGTTTATTCACTTTTAATGCGCACCAGACCCAAGGGTATCTGGCAGGGGAGTTGCTAGGTCTGGAAAAGACCCTGGGCTAAGCTGATGTCAGAACTGTCGGGACTGGGGGCTAGCTAGTCTTTTGGCTGTAGCTCCTGAGATTCTATCCGGGGCTACAACCAAAAGATCAGGGGCTATAGCCCCCTTAGCCCCCCCTAGCAATGCCCCTGGTATCAGGGCGCAGCATATTACGACAGACCAAGGCTTAAAGTCTTAGTTACATACATAGGCAAATGATACAGAATAATTACAAAATAATTACAGGTTTAGCAGTAATGCACACTATGAACAGGGGTAGAGCACAAGATAAAACATATAAACAAAGTGTCATCTATATACAGCAGATATTTGATTGACTATGCATACAATCTACCTGGAGTAGGTATAGTACTGTATCTGAGTCTTACTACTGACTCCTTACAACAGACATAAAAGTAGAGAACTTGCAGGGAGGTGCAAACCTAGCTAGTGCGGCTCATTGCTTTTATCACTTCCCTCTTTTTGGCCCTTTGTTTTGTAGCTTGCGTTTTATCATGTAATTAATCATTCTTAAAAAAGATTGCCCCCATTTCAATCTAACACTATGCTTTCATTGTAGACCATTATAAAACAGTAGAACACTCACGGATGTTGTCAAACAGAAGTCATGCAGATGATCCCTTTCTTTCAAGGTCCCTGTCCATTCATCCACTCTACCAATTCTCTATTTACCAGCTCAACAAACATGTCTAACCTTAAACACAGGACACACTGTGTACTAGGCCCCGTCTTATTGATGGCAATCATTGCCTACAATGCAGGACAGATAAAGCAATGTGATGGCTATCGCTATAGGTTTGTGCATGTGCGGTGCAATTTGCATTCAGCACTAGACCATCGACTGGGTGGAAAACTGCAGTTTGTGTACATTAATTACTATTGATGACTAGCAAAAAGAAATACATGCGTGGGAAGTGTCTCTTTCGGATGTAGGGTATCATATTTCAGAAAAGCACACATCGTATGTCGGACGATATTACAAATGTTGAAGAAAAGTTATATATTCAATGATTTGAATGTATAGCATTGTTTGAATGTTTATCTGGACAATACACATCTTGCTCAATTAATTTTCAGTTGCTGACTTCAGAGTTATTCCTTGATCACATTTCAGCTTCAGAGTCAAACAATGTCAGTGCCTGTGTACACTGCCACCACTTCAACAATCATATTGGGCCTCATTACGACCTCAGCGGTAGCCATGCCGCTATTGGCGGCATGGCTACCGCTGAAATCGCGTCCGGGTCCTCAGAATGAGGAATTACCGGGCCATTCTGAGTTCGGAAGGCCCGGTAATTCCTCCCTCCAAGGACCCGGTCCTTCCCCATTACCATTTCAGCCCCCATAGGGCTGAAATGGGAATGGGAGAGGGAGCAAACAACGGGCCATTACGAGTTGGCCCGTTGTTTGCTCCCTCTTCCCCTCGCAGGACCTGGTAAGCACACCTGGTATGACCAGGCGTTGCTTCCTGGGTCCTGCGAGGGGACCTCGTAATGAGGCGGTACGGGGTAAACGGCGCCGGCACCTTTTACGGCGCTGTTTACCCCGTACCGCCAGGGTCGTAATGAGGCCCATTCTCTCTTCCCAGCTGTAAGGATAATTGTTTATAGGACAGTAGCCATGCCTTTGGCCATAGCACAGGCTAGGAAAAGCCTATCATTTCATTATTCCTTTTCAGTGATGCATTTAATATAGACTTCGTTGATGATGTTAAAGTGGTCAGGCAGCAGATGTGTTGGGATTGAGAGATGGTATTGAGCCTGCAGATCGACCTTAATTTGTGTCCTTTGTTTCTGCCTTCGTTAAAATCGTTGGCAACAAGATGGCACTGCTGCAGTTGTGAGTGGCCTGCTGACAATGGTGTCAGCTCATGTCCTCTGTTCATACTGCATTGCATGGTGCAGTGTAACGAGTCTGGATCCATAGCTGGTAAAATAGCTCAGCGGGTTGAGTGCTCGCTGCTGCGATCTGAGCTTTATCTGCAGGGCGCAGGTTCGAATCCCTGCAAGGCCAACTCAGCCTTTCATCCTTCCGAGGTCGATAAATGAGTACCAAATTCTGTTGGGTGATATTGTATGTGAATATGTACTCTGTAAGGCGCTTTGTGTAAAGGTCCTGTATACATAACACGTCATTATCATTACATGCAAACCCATTGTAAGGAAGGGCCCTGCTCATTGGGAGCAACCCAACAAACACAATCTACTCATAAACCTAAAGTGTTCTGTGATTTTCTTTATTTAAGGAATGGATGAGTAGGGAGGCAGGAAGTATATTCTCACTCCTTACACAATGAGTCGAGTACAGGTGGGTTAATCACACAGATTTCTATCTGAGTCTGCAACCTTTCATTATCCAAATATAAGGCTGCAATGATGCTCACAGGTGGTGGTGGCTGGTAAATTTGTAAACATGTTGATTAGCCTGAGTGAAACAACTCACATAAACCTAAACATCTTAATACTGTACACTACAGCTAAGTCAATGCCTAGTCTGGGATACTGAATGGAAACCCTTATTGATATATCTCTATGTCCAGTTCATGAGTTCTGGATGACTACCCCTATATAACACCCCTCTCTTGGAATCCCCCTGACCCCATTGAGCCAAGAAGTAGTTCTGTTTTGCAAGTTAAAAGGTTTATTTGAGAATTTAAACAATATATATATATATATATATATCACACTTTATAATAATTTAATAATTGAATATCACACTTAATCTGAGCAGTAATCAATGATGAGTGGTTATAGGATGGATAAGATAGCAACAATACTTTCATGGTTTCAAATGGATGCAAGGTGGAATGAAAATGCAGTACAGAAATACTCAATATGATTTCAACAAAACAATGTAATCACTTTCCTCTGGCAATCCACTCCTCCCCCCCTTTATGCAATGCAAGGAAATGGAAGGAAAGCACACCGTTCTCAGAAATGCAATCAAATGTAATTCAGTTCACCCCAGCAAGCTTAGAGGAAAACAGGTCGGAGTTTTAAACTATTGGCCCAAAATGCTTTGAATGTGGTTTGCAAGGAAGTGAAAAATATGCTAAAATGCTTTTAATTCCCTCTAAAGGTTCAGGGTGAGTGATAGATACTATGAATGAGTTCAGGATCACTTTGGCAATGCTCTATGAATGGTTGTCAGGTTGCAAACGAATTTTTGCAACGGAAGGCAAGCAGCTGCAGATTTTTTACACGTGAGCTAACCTTTCAATTCGCGGCAAAATGTCTAATCGCGGCAGATTTTTCCGAGTGCGCCGGGCGCGATAACAGAACAACTACAAGGAGTAGCACTATCGTTTTGGGGTCCTAGGACAGCCTAGGATCTCAGCTTCCAGATGAAAGTTCCTAACGCAAAAGGTTCCGGAGTTATGAACAATTTAGTAAAGGTAGATTTTCGGATTTAAAACAACTCAAAATGACAAGTGACAGCGTGCAACTTTGGAATTACATATGACAGCTCGCAGCTTAAGAATGACAGGTGACAGGATCTCTAGGAGACAGTTCTACTCAAGTTAAAATAGCTTGCATTAGATTATTTTAACTAAGAGATTGGGTTCTGCACAGTTTTGGCGGATACTCACTCTTAATTTTTAGAAGGACTGGGCGTCATCACGATCTGGTCAGCGGGTTTTCTTCACTCGCCACGGACGGTCTCTGCACACAGCGTCTGGGTCAGCTCTACTCTGCTGGTCTGGTCTGGGTCTCTGGTTCTGATCAGGTCTGTGGGTCCGGATACAGCGGTCTCCGGTTCAGCTGGTCTCTCTCTCGATACAACACTGCTTTCTGGCAAATGGCAAGAGTTCTTGCAAAGAATTCAAACAGCTCGCCTGGCTGTGAATAGTTGCAATGATTTGAGGCCTGCTAAAGAGGGGTTTAGCTTGTAGTTGACCTCTCTGCTACAAATTCTGAAGTAAAGTCTTGGTCTCTGAAGGTGGATAGATTGAAGTCTCTGTGTTGGCTCTCTGGAGGTTGATGGAGGTAAAGTATGGATTTTCCCGGCACAGCGTCCCGCAGCAGATGGAATAGAATGTGTCTATCTGTCCTGACTGTCTGCTTTTATGTGTTTTGAAAGTAGGTGGAGAGGCTAGCTTTCTAGGCCCTACCCCTCTCCACTTGTCATTGGCCACTTCCTCCTCTTCCCCTTGATTGGGGGAATGAAATGAAGTGTCATCATGATGAGGTCTGTTTATGATACAGAGAACCCACCCCTGTCAACTTTACACCCAAATCTATATCTGATCCAAATACATACTTCCCCGATAGACTGTTGTTTGGCATTGCATACACACATCATGCATTTACTGATGGTAGCCCCTGTTCCAATTCTGTCGTTTCTAGGAGCTTCGGTTCAAAAATGGCAACATATTTCACTTTTTGGTCGGGTTACCAATATTGGATTTGTCCCCGCATTTACACAAATGTTCGCAAAGCATGTGGGCATTAGGTGGTGGAGTGTCAGATTTTTAACATACATACATTTAGAGTAATATCCTCTTTTCCGCTAAAACCCCCCCTGAACATACCACCGGGTCCCAACACGTCTTCAAATGTGCACAGAAAAATCGCAAGAATAATGATATCACTTATAAAATTTTCACAAGTCCGCTCTATGAATGATCCATCTTTTTAGATTTATGTTCTGGCCCCAAAGGGGTGTGGTTTCCCCTCAGCACAAGGTTGAATTTCTGTTTTTTCCAGTTCTGCCAAGCCAGCTTGCTCTCACAGGCAGTGCTCCTCCCCTTTCCTTCCAGGATGAAACCACTTTTACGACCCCCCCAATAAAACATTTGCCTGAACAGGACAGGGCTTTGTTCAATTTCCTGCAGAGCCTAGGTAATTCAATCAGAGAAGTGTCATACCCCTTTTGGTGGGAACAGCAAAAGGCAGCTGTTGTGCAAGTCTCAACTCCTGTCGGGGGTAGCTGGTGGGCAAAATTCCCTCTCTCTTTAAGCCAGGCCTCAGCTAAATGTCTCTTTGGCTGCCAGTTTTCCTGTCCAAATCAAACTTCCAATTTTTACGCATGCAGCTAGGATGCTGATTCTAAGTTTAAAACTATGACATTTAAACAATTGCAACCTATGTGACACTCAAAAGTAGGTCACTCACTTCTTTTAAACATTTAGATTTTTAGTGTCTTTCAGTCCAAATTTAATTAAACTGCTGAAATCCACAGCTCAGCCAGTTTTGCTATGAACATTATTTTAGGCTCATCATCTTCCCAGATTTAGTATGCACACATACTTCATTCTGCCAGATGTCCGCTGGTGTTCAGTGAGATTTTTGGATGTGTTGCAATGTTTGAAAATAGGCATTTTGAGCTGGCATTCAGGGAAACAAAAGGTGATTTTAAAGTGCGGTTTTTCCTTTGGCACACATTTCACTCATGGCTCTTCTGACCCAGCACACCCGTACCGGGGCGTGGCAAGTCAGGCGGCCATTTTGGTGTGCGCACAAACTGTGCGGTTTTCATAGATTCTGGCGCACATGTGGGCTTTTTCGGCCATCTTGGATTTCCTAAGCCCACAGCACCAATTGTTGAATCATAATAGTCCAAACGTGGGTCAGAACACCCAACAAACCCCCCCGCCCGACTGCACTTGGATTGAGTCGAGGGGATGTTGGGTGCTAAGGATGTTGACCCACTTGCTGGGAGGTCCGCATCACCTTCTTCCAATTCCGCAGATGACAAAGTTCAACATCCTTTCCTCCATCAGGGGTGGATCAGTCGGTTCTCCTCGCCGGTCCTGATGGGAGTATTGGCGGTACACTGGGCCCCTTGCGTCTCTGCTCCCGGTCTCCGGATCGTCCTCCTTGGCCATTCTCCAGGTTTTCTTTCTCCTAGGACGACAAAGGAAGAGCGGCAATACCTATTCATAGACATTTTTCCCCCACCATTGATATAGTGGGGTGGCATATAGATTTATAGTCAAAACATATAAACATGCACATTTCTTTTTGCATTCAAAAACCAAAACACCCACATTGAGAAACTCAGAATTTGATAGGCGATATGTAGGATATTTCAAGTTAGAACTGAATTAATCTGAGACAGTACCCTCTAGGATTCCAGAGGATTCCTCCAGTTGTTGCAGAGTGTGCCTGGGATGGCAACACTTCAACTGGTTAATGTGGACCCATTTGTCTTCCCCCTCTGCCAAACCGCCTTTGGGGATGCGGATCTTGTAGGCCACAGGGAAGATTTTGTCTATAATTTCAAACGTTCCCTTCCATGTAGGCAAACATTTTCACTGTTTGGCCTGGTTCCTTTGGAAATTGTATAAATAGACCCGGTCCCCCACCTGATATTCCTTCCTGGAAGTTTTCAGGTCATAGTGGGTCTTCATACTCTCGGCTGATTTTTCTAGATTCCGCTGAGCATAGGCAAAAGCATGCTGAAGGTGTTTCCTTAAATTCTCCACATACTCATGAGTTGTGGAGGCATTTATCAACGTTTGCTCTTGGGTTCTGTAGAGCAAATGCTGAGGAAGCACCATCTTGCATCCAGTCATCAACTCAAATGGTGACATTTTGGTTGCAGATGAAGGGGTAGATCTGATGGCCATTAGGACCAGAGGTAATCGGATATCCCAACTTGGCCCATAATCTGCCACAAACTTCTTTAATATGCTCACAATGGTTCGGTTGTATCTCTCTACTGCTCCAGAAGAAGCTGGCCTGTAAGCAATATGTAGCTTCCTTTTAACCCCCAGTATCTCCCACATCTTTGTCATTACTTCACTGGTGAAGTGGCTACCCCTGTCTGACTCAATCCTTTGAGGTAGACCGAAATGGGAAAAGATGTGGTTAATCATCAGGGCAGCTGCAGTTTCTGCCTTGCAATTTGGGGCTGGGAGACATTCCACCCACTTGGTAAACAAGCATGTAAGGGTCAACATGTACTTGTTTCCTCTAGTCGAGCGAATCACAGGGCCTACAAAGTCGATTTGCAAATCTGACCATGGCAGTGTCATCCCCCTCTTTTGGAGGGGTGCACGGTGCATGAGGGATGATGGCTGACATTGTGCACACACAAGACACCCCTTCAAGTATTGGTCAAGGTCCTGCCCCATGTGTGGCCAGTATGCAACCTCTCTTAAGATTTCCAGTGTTGTGTGAAACCCCCTGTGACCGGCGGTGGCCGCATCATGGGCGTGACTTAACATTAGGCTTCGGAATGAGGTAGGAACCACCCACTGATCGTGGCCAGCTTTGGATTTCCTTACCAGCAAACCGTCTTGGATTCGGAACATTTTTGGACATTTCATCAACACTCTTAGGTCCTCTTTCCCAATGTACTCGGTAACTGTCAGGGGAAAGTTCTCAGGGTCCTCAAGGTGCTGGTAAAATTTACCAATTATTGGATCCCCCTTCTGAGCGGTAATCAAATCAGCATCAGGGGTCTCCTTACTCCATTGTGCAATTGAAAGGTCATTGTGAGCATTTGTCTGGGACCTAGTGATAGCAGTGACCTGGATTTCCCCCAACAGGGACTCAATCTCAATTAGATCCCCTTGGATGGCCCCGGTTTTGGCCAGCTGATCAGCTAAGTCATTTCCAGTTTTGTCTGGTCCCTCTACTTTGGAATGACCCTTGATCTTTTTCCAATAGATGGTCATCTCATTCGAGGTGACCAGATCATCAATGTTTTGGATCAACTTCCCATTGTTTCAAGGGTTTGTTGTTAGCACATAACATGCCTCTGGGTTTCCAATTAACCAGGTGCTCCACGAACCCGTTCCGGACATAATCCGAATCTGTGATTATGACCAGTTCGTGGAGTTGATGTTGGACAGAGGTGAGGATGGCTTGATGCACAGCCATCAACTCTGCCACCTGACTACTTCGGGGACCAATTTTGTACCCAGCGGAGGTTTCTGGGAACTCCTTCACCCATGCATTCCCTACGCCGGCCACCAGTTCTTCCTCCCCTTTGTTGTCAACATGGTAAGAGCATCCATCCACATAGACAGTGGGCATTCCCTCACACTTGTCTTCTTCAAAGACTTTGTGTGGGGAATTAAGGTATGCCTCTGTGTTGTCCTTGATCTTTAGACTTTCGTCCTCGAGACAGTTTTCTCTGGCACAATCATGCAAGTCAGCCAGACCTTGCGCGAGGGGACTCTTCTTGTTTTGGCCATATCTGACCTCCACAGGAAAGCCTTGCATTGACAGAATCCAGGAAGTAATTCGGGAATTACTCACATTTCCGGCCCGGATTCTGTCACTTTGGAGATATTGCAGAGGCCGGTGTGGAGTCTCCACTATGATGTGTTCCCCATGGATAAACGGGCAGTAATTCTTCAATGCTCACACCGTTGCCAGGAGTGCCTTCTCACAATCGTTGAATTTTTCCTCCACAGAGGATAAAGTTTTGCTCGCATAGGAGATTACTTTATTGACCTTGTCATGCTTTTGGTATAATACTGCCGTCAAGCACGTATTAGAGAACCCCGTCTCCAGGAAGAACTCCTTGTTTCTGACAGGGTAAGCTAGGCAAGGCGCTTGTGAGAGGCTTCTTTTGAGTTGTTTTACCGCCTCGGCTTGTTCTGGACCCCATTCCCACTTGACCCCCCCTTCAGGAGATGAATCAGAGGTCTGGTGATCTCTGCGTAGCCCTCAATGAACTTTCTGCTGTAATTCGTCAGTCCAAGGAGGCTCCTTAGTTCCCGCAGAATTGTGGGGTCTTTCAGTTTTTGGAGTGCTTCCACCTTCTTTTCCTGGGGACAGAGACCCTGAGGAGTAATCTCATGCCCCAAGAAATTAACACGGGTTCGACACCACTGTGATTTCTGAAAGGAAGTTCTGCTCCGGCGGCCCTCAACTGTGTCAGAACATAACGGATCTCCGCTATGTGTTCCTCCACAGATGAACTTTTGATGAGGACATCATCTACATAAGCCAGGTTACCCCTCGCACCCAGGTCGGGCATGGCCTTATGTAGGAAAATATTGAACTCATTACCGGAGTTGAAGTATCCGAAGGGAGTCCGGGTCCATGTGTACTGCTGGCCCCCAAAGGTAAAAGCCAGCTTGTATTGGTCCTCCCTACTGACAGGCACGGTCCAGTATCCATTGGTCAGGTCTATTGCTGTGAATACCTGTGACCCCTGAATCTGGGCCAGCCCTTGGTCAATGTAGGGCAGAGGCCATCGGGAAGTATGGACCCGTTTGTTGAGCTCCCTGAGGTCGGCACAGAGTCTCCACTGGCCGTTTGGCTTCAATATTCCCAGCACCGGATTATTGAAAGTGCTGTGGACTGGACGGATGATTCCCTGGGACTCAAGGTTCTTAATTATTTCAGTAAGGGACTCCATGGATGCGAGAGGCAAGCGATATTGCTTCACAAACACTGGAGTCATTCCAGGGTCCGTGGGGATTGTTGTTGTGTGGATGTCGGTGCGACCACAGTCATATGAGTCTACCGCAAAGAGATCTTGGAAATCCAAGAAAACTTGTTTCAACTTTTGCTTCTGTTCCAGAGTCACACAGGCATCAGCTAGGTTGACTCTTTCTTCCACCATCTGCCTGAAGCCTGGAAAGACTTCTGGTTTGGCTATCTCAGCGGACTCCTCCAGCTGGGTGGAGAAGTCCCTGGTCAGAGTGCTGATTTGGACTGGGGGCTTCAGGTGGGAAAGGCAGCCCTCATGGACTTGGAAAATCACCTCATCCCTCCTGAAGTCACAAGTCACATCTTCCTTACCATAGGGGCAGGAAGTGTACACCAGGAATTTCCCCCCATGCCGGGTAAAAATCCTGTCTGGTGTTGTATTGTCCTCACTGTCACTGTCAAAACAGTCCTTGGGGATTGGTCCTAACAGTTCATTTCCTAGATCGATGGAAAAATGTCGGTCATCAACCGCCATTCCAATAATGGTGCCTGCGGCTAGAGTAATACTCTTTAAGTCGCTGTTATCCACCTCTATTAGAATGGTGTCATGTTCTATGTTGACTAATGGAGTTGGGTTTACCCCCAACCCTTGCTGTTGGAGAGAAGCGTTTAGATGTATGTAAGCATCAGGGTTTTTCAAATGTTGTCCTCTTTTAGCTTTCACTTCCAGGGAGAATTGTCAGGTCCTTTCTGGGATGGTGACTTCCTCTTTGAACTGAATTTCAACTGCATAAGGTAGCAATTGAACTGACCTAAATGCTTTTTCTGGATCATCAAAGTCCATGGGATTATCCGCTAATCGGGACCAAGCTTTGAAGTTTATTAGGTCCAAACTAATGGCGAAGCGATTGAGAATGTCACTGCCTAAGTAAAAAGCAGTCTCGCACGACCCAACAATTGTGGACTATGCTCTTGTTGCCAATGGAGATTTTGAGCATACACCTGCTTGGCAGGAGATGTTTGGAATTAGGTGCTTCCAGGTCCATTTCCCATTTGTCTATCAGTTTGAATGTGGGAATGGCTGGATCTTTTGGGAGTTAGCGGAACATGGCTTCGCTGATGAAGCTCTTACCGTTGTTCACACACACTCGAGCGAGAACAGAGTCCTTCCCATCATTTAACTGAACAGGGATGAACAACTGCTCTCCAATTTGCTGAATATCAGCCAGGCTCTGAGCTGATTTCACATCTTGCTGGACTATAGGAGTGGGAGTTTCTGATTGTGGATTGGTAAAGAATTTCAGGGTGTTTCCTTCCAGTGTGGAATACCACCTTAAACTGGAAGGAAGGTTGATTTTCAGAAATAGAGAGGACCCCCCATCACCAGTCTGTTGTCCTACTGCTATTACTGTCACGTCTGGAATCTGGTTGTTCTGGAAGTGAAATTCTACTTGGTCAGATTTTTGTTCAACCATGTGGCAGGTGCCGTTTAAACTAACATGGTCGACACTCTGTTTTAATTTTATGGGTCGGCTAGTCTGGGTCCAGAGGACCTTGTTTACGCAATCTATTAGGGGTGACAACCTTCTCAGGAGGTCATTCCCTAGTAAACAAGGGGTGCCCTCTGGAGCCACAACTATGACTGGGTGTTTCAACTTGTGTTGCCCAATTTTAATGTCCAAATCTGCCATCCCCTCGATGTGAATTTCCTTCCCGTCAAAGTTCTGGAGTTGTCCAGGAAGTGAGGTGAGAGGAATTTGGTAATTCCCTCCCCTTCCTGAATTCAGTTCATCAAAGGCCCTTCTGGACAGAAGGGTAGCTTGAGATCCCGTGTCCGCCAGCGCTGAAATCGTACCCTGACCCTGTACTTGTACCGGGGCATAATATCTTCCCTCCTTCTCCTCAAGGGGGCACAGATAATGCACATTTTTGGACAACTGGTGGGCTAGCTTTCTGGTTTTGGACATTGCAAGAGAAGAAATTTGGGCGGAATTCTGTGGAGAGACTTGGGAATCTGAAAGAAAAAGTTGGCAACTGGAGATCAGAGCCATTGTGGGTTCCCCTGGTTCCGGTTCTGGGCCGCCCCCCCCTTTTTGGAGGCAGTCACCAGGATGGGTTTGAACCAGGGGATTTCGGTATTGTGGGTTCTGGGATGAGATGATGGGCGGCGGTAGCTCAGTCTCCATATCTCCCCAGTCTGAATTGACATCCCTTGGGACCCATTTTTCCTTGGGAGGAGTTCCCCCATCTCTGAAGGAGAAGATCCTTTTCCCAGGATCTTATGAGGATCCCTCTCCCTCAAATTGGAAGACCTGTACCTCCTCCACAAAGTGGGTCTGTTTGGGTCCTTTGTTTCTCCTACCCCCCCTCTGCTCCTTGGGAGTAGGGCTTTCAGGGGCAGGAGATTTTGTTTCCGGTTCCTGGGATTCCAGGGGCTGTTTACAAGTTGGGAAGGAAGCTTCCTCCAAGGCTTTACACCGCCTTTCCCCTTGTGCCTCCTCCCTGGGAACCGGTGTGTTATCCTGGTGCTGCCCCCGTCATTGTTCTGGAGCACCAGGACCAGAGTTTGGGGCATTCTGCGGTGGCATGCTCATCTGAGGGTTCTGTTGAGCCCTCAGTATGTGACCCAGATCCCGTGCCATATTTTGGACCTGGCGCTCTAACTGGGAAACCCGCTCAGGCTGATACGGGGCTCTATTTTCTCCCCTTGGCTGATCCCGGGAAGGGTAGCTATCCCTTCTCTGGTAGTACCCCTGGTTGGGAAGATTTTGGTACCCCTCCACCCTTGGCCTCCCCTCTCCCGGATTAGGTTGTCTGGGCTCAGGGAATTGGGGAAAGAAGGATGGATGATTTTGGGGCTGGAAATTGGGTGGATACCTGGAGAAAAAGTTCTGCCCAGGATTTGGAGAATTTCTGCCCTCCCGGGGGAAGTTAGGAGGGAAGTTCCCCGGGTCAGGTGCTTGGCTGGATCCCCCCCCTTGGGCTGGAGGAGTCCACACATAACCCAGGATTGGTCGGTTTCCCTTGTAGCGGGGACTTACATAGTCAGGGGAGAGGGGGAACCCATTTGTGGGACTACCTCCTCGACTCCCTGTCTGTGACTGGCCCGAGGGATTTCTGGGCTTAGGATTATTAGGTGCAGGTAGGTTTTTAGGCACCCCCATCTCCAAGTCTAAAACGGGGGCAACCTTTACCTCTGCCACCTTGGCAGCAGCAGGGGTGCTGTTGGTTTTGGGGTTTTTGGGTGCATTATTTTTATTGTCTATGGGCTTCTGCACCTCATAGATCCGGGTAGCCTGTTCAACGACCCAGTCTAAAGATCTTTTCTCGTGAAAATCTCTCACAAGCTGGGTCATGATGTATTTGGGCAAGGCATGGAAAAATATATTGACAAATTCTCTGCTGTCTGTGCGCACCCTTCTGGTGGTCTGCGCAAAGGCACGTTTCAGTTCTTGCACAAATTCTTGTGGGGCCTGATCCTCCCCACATTGCAAATTGTAGGCTGCCTTGCGAGCCTCTTGGGGATTTCTGTGAACAGAAAAATGTTTTAATATGGCCGCCCTATAGGTGGACCACCTTGAATGATTTTGGTCCTCCAGCCACGCAAAGAAACTGGAGTACTCTGGGGAGAATGTCCACTTTACATATTGGATACAGCTTTGGCTGTCCTTCAAATGAAAAGTCTCCATCATTTGCTCATCGAGCTCCAAGTGTTCCCAAACAGAGTACTTGGCGTTCTTATGATAAGGCGTGATGACACTCCTGATTGCCTTAATCTGTTTCAATGGGTCCTTAAGCAAGGCCCTTTTTGCCTTATTGGCCTTTTTGGTTCGGGTAACCCTGGTCCATTCATCCTCTGACTCAGAGGCACTGCTCCCAGAGGTTCCTGTCTGATCTTCCAGGTTTTCTCGGATTCTGCGAGCCTGGGAATGGCTGGCAGAATGTGGGGACCTGGTCTCCTGTGTCCTGCGCCGTTCAGAGGAGTCTTCAGATTCCTCTTTGCTGCCAGGATTTGATGGGTACCTCCCCCACTGACCTAACTGGGCAGAGGTTTTCAGGATGCCCTTAATGAGCCTACTCTCCTGGGGTTCCCCACTAAATTGCACTGTGCTTGGGTGCCCATACCCGGATGCCCGCCCATCAATTCCTGGGAGGTACTGGCCTATGAGCCCCATGCTTCTGGCTGGATAGTAATCTGCCATCCCTGTGGCCCGGTGCTCATGTGCGCCAGGGGACATGGGGGTGGCAGAGTCCAGGGACTGAGAGAGATAAAGGCCTCTGGTACTAGGGCTCCTGAGGTTATGCTCAGGAGTTTCCCTTTCCCAGCGAACCTGGTCTCTATCCGCCCCTGCTCCCTGTTGCAATGCAAGAGCCTGCGCCTTCAGTTCCTCAGTTAAGGCCTTACTAGACTCTATCAGTCTCTCCTGCATCGCTACCTGTGTTGGAGCCTATCATTGTGCTGGCAGAGAGCCTCATTCTCTCTCTGCGTTTCCTGATTGGTCCCGGAGCACTGGGCCAGTCTTTGCTGCAGGAGGGTTACCTCCTGAGTCCCCTCCCTACTGGCCTGCTCCTGTCTTGCCAGAGCCTCCTCCATCCTCCTGGTGTGCTCTAGCAAGTCCTGGTGTTCTTTTTGGAGGTCACCCAGTCCCTGGTGGGCCAGGTGATTTTCTTCCATTTTTCTTCTTAAGTGGCAGACTTCCTGGCCTAAGGTGTCCCTTTCCTGACCAAGAGCTTGAATTTGTGACGCCAGGTCGTCCCTTTGCCTTTGGAAGGCACCAGCTTTCTGGCGCTCCTGATCAAACTCTGCCTGGGTATCCAGGTCTTTCAGGATCAGTTTATTGCTCTCCTCTTTCCCTCTGTCTAGTTGGATTTGCAGGGTGGCTACCTGTTCTGCGCATGCCCTGTTGAAATTGATCTGTTGCTCCAGCTTTTTCTGGCTCTGCAGTAGGGAGTCCAAACTGTCTTGGCGTTCCTTCTGCAAAGCCAGAATTCTAGTATCCTGGTCTGTCTTTTCCTGTTGCAGTATATCCATGTCCTCTTTTATTTTAATGATATACTGCCTACTATCATTTTCTGACTCCTGGCTCCCCTGCAGCCTCTGCTCAGAAGAGACCAGGTCAGATTGGACCTTCTCTAACGCCATCTGTCGCTTATTCGCCAGATCTTGGCTTTCAGTACATTTATCCTGAATGTCTCCCATATATAGGTACAGGTATGCCGCTATCCTAACCATCTTGTCTTGTTCATCCTTAGCTTTAGGAGCCATGTATAGTTCACTCAGGGCCACATGTAAGGGACCCTGATCTCTCCATGTATCTGACCCTGTTTTAGTGACCTGTTGCGTGATGGCCTGCAACCAGACCATGCGGTCCTGGTGAGTCCACTCACCTCTCACAAATAACTTATGTAAGAAGTGCTCTCTGGCTATTTTCATGTCTACTAAGGTCGTCATTCTAGAGATTGTTCTCTGTCCTGACTTACAGAAGTTTGTATTTTATTTTTTTAAAACAGACCTTTTCCTTAGAGTGTTCCTTTGCGGAGTGCTTTACAGCGTAACACAGCGTGGTGATCCGACCGGATATGTGTATCTGGTCAGCTGGCACGCTGTATTAATCTGCACAAGTGATAGATCTAACCCAAACGTCCAGCTCGAGCCCCCAATTTGTAAGAGGATTCAATTCAGCACTACAGCTAAGTCAATGCCTAGTCTTGGATACTGAATGGAAACCCTTATTGATATATCTTTATGTCCAGTTCATGAGTTCTGGATGACTACCCCTATATAAGACCCCTCTCTTGGAATCCCTCTGACCCCACTGAGCCAAGAAGTAGTTCTGTTTTGCAAGTTAAAAGGTTTATTTGAGAATTTAAACTATATATATATATATATATATATATATATATATATATATATATATATATATATATATATATCACACTTTATAATAAATTAATAATTGAATATCACACTTAATCTGAGCAGTAATCAATAATGGATAGTCTGGCACTAGCACACTTCTTTATAATCAATGATGAGTGGTTATAGGATGGATAAGATAGCAACAATACTTTTATGGTTTCAAATGGATGCAAGGTGGAATGAAAATGCAGTACAGAAATGCTCAATATGATTTCAACAAAACAATGTAATCACTTTCCTCTGGCAATCCACTCCTCCCCCTTTATGCAATGCAAGGAAATGGAAGGAAAGCACACCGTTCTCAGAAATGCAATCAAATGTAATTCAGTTCACCCCAGCAAGCTTAGAGGAAAACAGGTCGGAGTTTTAAACACAGGCCCAAAATGCTTTGAATGTGGTTTGCAAGGACGTGAAAAATATGCTAAAATGCTTTTAATTCCCTCTAAAGGTTCAGGGTGAGTGATAGATACTTTGAATGAGTTCAGGATCACTTTGGCAATGCACTATGAATGGTTGTCAGGTTGCAAACGAATTTCTGCAACGGAAGGCAAGCAGCTGCAGATTTTTTACACGTGAGCTAACCTTTCAATTCGCGGCAAAATGTCAAATCGCGGCAGATTTTTCCGGGTGCGCCGGGCGCGATAACAGAACAACTACAAGGAGTAGCACTATCGTTTTGGGGTCCTAGGACAGCCTAGGATCGCAGCTTCCAGATGAAAGTTAAATTTCGTTCCTAACCCAAACGGTTCCGGAGTTATGAATGATTTAGTAAAGGTAGATTTTTCGGATTTAAAACAACTCAAAATGACAAGTGACAGCGTGCAACTTTGGAATTACATATGACAGCTCGCAGCTTAAGAATGACCGGTGACAGGATCTCTAGGTGACAGTTCTACTCTAGTTAAAATAGCTTGCATTAGATTATTTTAACTAAGAGATTGGGTTCTGCACAGTTTTGGCGGATACTCACTCCTAATTTTTAGAAGGACTGGGCCCCGTCACGATCTGGTCAGCGGGTTTTCTTCACTCGCCACAGACGGTCTCTGCACACAGCATCTGGGTCAGCTCTACTCTGCTGGTCTGGTCTGGGTCTCTGGTTCTGATCAGGTCTGTGGGTCCGGATACAGCGGTCTCCGGTTCAGCTGGTCTCTCTCTGGATACAACACTGCTTTCTGGCAAATGGCAAGAGTTCTTGCAAAGAATTCAAACAGCTCGCCTGGCTGTGAATAGTTGCAATGATTTGAGGCCTGCTAAAGAGGGATTTAGCTTGTAGTTGACCTCTCTGCTACAAATTCTGAAGTAAAGTCTTGGTCTCTGAAGGTGGATAGATTGAAGTCTCTGTGTTGGCTCTCTGGAGGTTGATGGAGGTAAAGTATGGATTTTCCCGGCACAGCGTCCCGCAGCAGATGGAATAGAATGTGTCTATCTGTCCTGACTGTCTGCTTTTATGTGTTTTGAAAGTGGGTGGAGAGGCTAGCTTTCTAGGCCCTACCCCTCTCCACTTGTCATTGGCCACTTCCTCCTCCTCCCCTTGATTGGGGGAATGAAATGAAGTGTCATCATGATGAGGTCTGTTTATGATACAGAGAACCCACCCCTGTCAACTTTACACCCAAATCTATATCTGATCCAAATACATACTTCCCCGATAGACAGTTGTTTGGCATTGCATACACATATCATCCATTTACTGATGGTAGCCCCTGTTCCAATTCTGTCGTTTCTAGGAGCTTGGGTTCAAAAATGCCAACATATTTCACTTTTTGGTCGGGTTACCAATATTGGATTTGTCCCTGCATTTACACAAATGTTCGCAAAGCATGTGGGCATTAGGTGGTGGAGTGTCGGATTTTTAACATACCTACATTTAGAGTAATATCCTCTTTTCCGCTAAAAAACCCCCCTGAACATACCACCGGGTCCTAACATGTCTTCAAATGTGCACAGCAAAAATCACAAGAATAATGATATCACTTATAAAATTTTCACAAGTCGGCTCTATGAATGATCCATCTTTTTAGATTTATGTTCTGGCCCCAAAGGGGTGTGGTTTCCCCCCAGCACAAGGTTGAATTTCTGGTTTTTCCAGTTCTGCCAAGCCAGCTTGCTCTCACAGGCACTGCTCCTCCCCTTTCCTTCCAGGAGGAAGCCACTTTTACGACCCCCCCAATAAAACATTTGCCTGAGTCAGGACAGGGCTTTGTTCAATTTCCTGCAGAGCCCAGGTAATTCAATCAGAGAAGTGTCATACCCCTTTTGGTGGGAACAGCAAAAGGCAGCTAGGCCTGGGAACACAGCTGTTGTGCAAGTCTCAACTCCTGTTGGGGGTAGCTGGTGGGCAAAATTCCCTCTCTTTTTAAGCCAGGCCTCAGCTAAATGTCTCTTTGGCTGCCAGTTTTCCTGTCCAAATCAAACTTCCAATTTTTACGCATGCAGCTAGGATGCTGATTCTAAGTTTAAAACTATGACATTTAAACAATTGCAACCTATGTGACACTCAAAAGAAGGTCACTCATTTCTTTTAAACATTTAGATTTTTAGTGTCTTTCAGTCCAAATTTACTTAAACTGCTGAAATCCACAGCTCAGCCAGTTTTGCTATGAACATTATTTTAGGCTCTTCATCTTCCCAGATTTAGTATGCACACATACTTCATTCTGCCAGATGTCCGCTGGTGTTCAGTGAGATTTTTGGATGTGTTGCAATGTTTGAAAATAGGCATTTTGAGCTGGCATGCAGGGAAACAAAAGGTGATTTTAAAGTGCGTTTTTTCCTTTGGCACACATTTCACTCGTGGCTCTTCTGACCCAGCACACCCGCACCGGGGGGTGGCAAGTCAGGGGACCATTTTGGTGTGCGCACAAACTGCGCGGTTTTCATAGATTCTGGCGCACATGTGGGCTTTTTCGGCCATCTTGGATTTCCTAAGCCCACAGCACCAAATGTTGTAGCATAATAGTCCAAACGTGGGTCAGAACACCCAACATTGCTCCAAACATTATCAGTGGTTCTGACAAAGTGAGTTGGATATTTTGCATTAAAATAGTATAATTAAGGCAGACAAGGTAAAAAAGTTAAAAAGAGTTTATTTTCGGGCCTGGTAGAACATTAAAACAGGATTCAGTTGAGGAACAGTTGGATACGTGAAATGGGGTCAAGACGTCCGACAATAGGGGAATTAATGTGTCTGTTTTAATTCTACTGATTCTGCTGCTTCCACGGCGTAAGGTGCAAAATAAATACAAACAAAATGCCAATCCAAATACAACTGCACCTTCCAAGGTAAAATGTACATAGTGAGTATGATACAGAAAAACATCTATGGTTTTATTTAATCCCTATTCCAGGCAGGAAAAGCGTACTTGAAATGTCTATTACAATACATACACAATATTTATTTTAAAAAATCACAAGGATAGCAATGCATTTTTGGCACGAAAATACATACAGAATTTGCAATTTTTAAATAGTACTTTTGAATGTTGGTAGATTCATGATTGTGTTGGCTAATACTTTCGAACTGTATTCGAAATTGCTGCTAGTCATAATTGAAAATCTTATTAGCTCTTTGTTTTCAATCAGATTCACATTTTTAAAATATTGTGTATTTTACCATATTTTATCTCTTCATTTTTAGTGAGCTAACTCACTTTCGTGCTCTCAGAGAGCTACAAACTTTATATTGCTGCTCTTTATAATCCTCGGATGGGGCATAGGATAGTACTCCCAGCAGGAGTGTAGTCCATAGGGCACTACGTATTTACATTTTAAGGCGCGAGAGGGACCAGCCGGTCTGTGCTGGTCAGTGGCACAGAGAGGGGCCCATTGCCTGCGGCAGTTCGTTCTTCTGGGATCCTGTAAGCGCCTTCTTACTTAGTACATCTTAATTATGAACACTGATACCAGTAGGAGATTTAAGGCGCTTGTAGTGCACGGGGCAGCATGTAGGGCTGCCACAGTCAAATGCTATCTTGAGGAAACGCCCTCTCAGATGGGATCAGTTGATTCAGGGTGTGCCCAAATCATGGGGACCCATACATACCTCCAAGAGACAGGATCCATGCGCGAGACTGATGTAGCTTTAAACATTATCCAGACCAGTCCTGCAGGTGTGAACATTAATGTTGGAAAAACAGATGCATGTAGGGGGGGACCAGTATATTCATTCTATGATCTCTCCACTAAATACTGTGATACACAATAAGGATGGGGATGGGAAGTATGTTCCCCAAGAAGTACAATCTATGAATAAACACAGAGATACTGGGTCCTGTGGTGAACCGGAAAACATTAGTCAGCTTAAAATAGTAATACTAAATACCAGGTCTCTTCTTAAGCATGCCCTGGATGTGGCCACTTATATTACCAACCAGGACATTGATTGTTTTGCTGTTAGGGGAAACATGGTGCCTTGAGGCAGCAGAACCCACTCTTGCCTTGGCGGTCCCACCTGGCTATAGCATTCAACGCCAGGAGAGGAAAGGGGTGGGAGATGCCTTCATTTTAAAAACAAATCTTGGTGCATGAAAAATGGAACCATGGGGTGTGGAGGGGTGTGAAATGACAATAATACAAATTAGTACAGATGCAGAAACTACTTATAACCTCGTACTAATCTATAGACCCCCATCCACCATGCCAGAGTTTGCTAATCAACTTAGTAACATCCTGCTACCTCTCCTTAAACCCAACACCAGAGCGCTTGTCCTAGGAGACTTTGGGCCTCATTACGACAATGGAGGTCGCCATGCCGCAATTTGCGGCAAGGCTACCCCCATACTGGGTAACGGGTCCAAGTTCCCTGAATGGGGAAATACCGGGCCATTCTGAACTTGATGGGCCCGGTATTTCCCCATTCAGGGAACCCGGACCCGGTACATCCCCATTCCCATTTGAGCCCCCATAGGGCTTAATGGGAAAGTGGGAGGATGCAAATAACGTGCCCATTAATGACGGGCCCGTTGTTTGCATCCTCGTCTGCTCGCGGGACCCGCTAGGAGCCCTCGTAATGAGGCGGTAGGGAGTTAATGGGGCCGGCAGCTCTACCGGCCCCGTTAACCCTTTATCGCTTAACATGTAATGAGGCCCTTTAACTACTGGTTGGGTAACAAAAATGACTCTCAGGCTAGGTTTCTGGAAGACTCACTATCAATTTTGGGCTTTGAGCAACTCATTAATTCTCCTACACACAAGAAGGGTAATATATTAGATTGGGTGGCCATACATAAGGCTATCACAACTGATGTGATGGTTTCTCCATGTCCATAGACGGAGCATTTTTTTGTTCCCTTTACCATAGTCTGTGAAAAACGATTTAAGATAAGGGAGGTGAACAAAGGCTCTATTGTCTCCAGGAATGTGAAGAAATTGACACAAGAAGCTTTGGAACCGTGGCTCTTGCTGTTGACGGAGCAGGTCAAGAACTTACCCAGGCAGAAGACACCATGGGAGCATACCAACTTTCCACTGAAGAAGCAACCAATAGTTTGCTCCCTCTGAAGAGAAAGTCGGTTGTGGAAAGAATGACTAATGCCTGGTTCTCCCCAGACCTTCAAAAATGTACAACCTTAAAAACAAAGTATTTTTATGCCTGTAGGGCCTTACAGCATATACAAGATAAGGAGGCGTATAGGAGGGGGACAAAATATATAAAACAGCTGTTATTGCTGCAAACAAATTATCCTTTGATGTTAGAATTGACAAAGTTCATTAACAATCAAAATAATTATTTAGATCCTGAAAGAATTGGAACATCCATGCTCCAATAAAGTAGACACCATTGCGAAAGATGGAGCATGGTGTACTTCCATTCAGGAAGCTATGTTAGGGAAGCTGAAGTGTATCACACATAACATAGAGATCAGCCAGATGAACAGTAAAGCAGCCACTTTGACAGTGGATATAGATGGCTGTACAGACAAGAGACTACCCTATCAATTCAATTTCAAACCTATGTCAGAAACTGAACTCGCAGCAATCATTGAAAACCTTAAACCGACTAGCTGTAAAGGGGATGCTTGTCCTCCCATGTTTATTAAGGCGTGCTCCACCACACTGATAGGCACCCTTTGACATTTGTCAACGCCTCATTTAGAGAGAATTATGTCCCGACCAATTTGAAAAAAGCATGGATTACCCCACTGATAAAAAATCCAGGCTTATGTCCAGAGACACCTTCCAATTACCAGCCGATTACAAACACCTTGTTTCTGCTAAAATTCTTAGATTGGGTTGTCTAGGAGCAGGTCTCAATGCATCTGAAGGACCATGGGGTCCTTAACAAATGGCAGGAGCATAGGACGGAAACGGCCCTACTCGACCTGAAGTCCAGACTGCTTCAGATCATGGACAGAGGGCAAGTTGCTATACTCATGCTCATTGACTTAACCACGGCTTTTCACCTGGTGGACAATAGGTTGTTAGGCACCAGGCTAAAGGAGGTGATGGGACTCTTAGACAATGCCGCCCTATGGATTAGTTATTTTTTGAACAACCGCTGATGTAGAGTATGTAGCAAGGAGGCAGAGGTAGAACCGTTGCTACTGGATTATAGGGTGCCACAAGGGGCTTGCTTATCCCCCACCCTTTATAATATCGTCACGGTTCCCTTCTTCTACCTACTGGAAGAAAACAAAATTGACCTCACAAACTACGCAAATAACAAGCGGTTTGTCATCCCACTGTCTGGCCATTAATGAGAGGATGAAAAGTCAGTTAACAGAATATATAATCTTATTCAAACCTGTTTGGTATGTAATGGTTTGGCGCTAAATAAAGGGAAAACAGAACTGATGTTGATAGGCACAGAAACCAAACTATGGAAGATGTATAAGGAATACTCCAATTTGATATTAAAAGAAGATGAACTGTGAAGATGCTTGGAGTATATTTGGATAAGAACCTTAATATGTGAGCCAATTGGCAGCGTAATCTCATTGACCGCTTATCACATTAAATTTTTAGGGCAGATTTGCCCTTACATCTCCCAAACCAGTTGCAAGACATTAGCCAGAGCCATTATAGGGTAAAACATTGACTATTGCAGTAGCCTGCATGTGGGCATTGCAAAGTCAGACAGCGCCACATTTCAGACTGTGCAAAATAGCACTGTTAGAGTGATTATGGGCCTCAGGAGGGGGGGGCATGTGCCTGAAGCCAGATGCAGTCTGCACTGGCTTCCCATCAAGGCCAGAATTCAATTTGCCTCCTCCGTATCACACAGAAATGCCTGACTAGAGTTAGTCCTGCATACTTAAGTGAAGTGCTGGTTAATAGATCCAACACCCTCAAACAACTTAAGATACCTGCATGTAAACCTATGCAGGTGAAGAAATGCATTTTCTCCCTCACTGCTCCAAGAGCTTGGAATGTCATCCCGCTGGATTTAGGGCAATCAGTGCCAATCCAGGGGGTAATTCATAGAATTCAGCGCACAAGTGGCGCACGCGGCTGGTGCACAGTGTGCACGTGCGGCAGTCTGCGTGACCCGCGTGCACCAAAATCCATTTCCGCGCACAGCGTATTCATGGATTTTAACATCCAAAACCAGCCGTGGTGCTGAGTGGTGCAGCGACCCTGCAGCAGCGCCAGTTACGCCCCCAACCCTTCGCTGTGCACCATGAACAGCGCACAAATCCTGTACATGGCACGCAGGCCAGTGGACCAGCATGCAGCCCCTCAACCACGAAAAAGTCTGTAAAAATCCCCATGCACCCCTCCGAATACACGTACCGTGCTGCGTGGGAAGTGTTACACGCGATTGGCCCTGTGCGAGCGGGATGCGTGTATTTCTGGGGTGCGCGGGAAGTTTCACACGCGATTGGCCCTGTGCGAGCGGGGTACGTGTATTTCTGGGGTGCGCAGGAAATTTCACACGCGATTGGCCCTGTGAGAGCGGGGTATGTGTATTTCGGGGGTGCGCAGGAAGTTTCACATGCGATTGGCCCTCTGTGAGCGGGGTACGTGTATTTCTGGGGTGCGGGGGAAGTTTCACACGCGATTGGCCCTGTGCGAGCAGGGCACGTGTATTTCGATGGTGTGCGGGAAGTTTCACATGCGATTGGTCCTGTGCGAGTGGGGTATGTGTATTTCGGGGGTGCGTGTGAAGTTTCACACGCGATTGGCCCTGTGCGAGCAGGGTATGTGTATTTTGGGGGTACGTGTGACGTTTCACACGCAATTGGCCCTGTGCAAGTGGGGTACATGTATTTCTGGGGTGCAGGGGAAGTTTCACACGCGATTGGCCCTGTGCAAGCGGGGTACATGTATTTCGGGGGTGCGTGGGAAGTTTCACATGCGATTGGCCCTGTGCAAGCGGGGTACGTGTATTTCGGGAGTGCCCCAACAAATTGGCAGTGTGTGTCCTCCCAGGTGTGCCCTCTCACCCCTCCCCAGGGCCTGCAGTCAGACCCCAAAACAGGGGTACACACTGCACCCCTGGCCATGACCCACAGGCAGCCCATCCACCCTGCTGAAGCCCCCCAGCCAGCCCACATGTCACCATGCACAAATGAGCACTGACCTATGTCCCCCAGCACCCCTATCCACCCAGCATTGAGGGGCACCTGCCAGCAGGCCCCGACTCATGTTCCCCAGCACCCCATCCACCCAGCATTAAGGGGCACCTGCCAGCAGGCCCCGACTCATGTCCCCCAGCAACCCATCCACCCAGCATTGAGGGGCTCCTGCCAGCAGGCCCCGACTCATGTAACCCAGCACCCCCATTCACCCAGCATTGAGGGGCACCTGCCAGCAGGCCCCGACTCATGTTCCCCAGCTCCCCATCCACCCAGCATTGAGGGGCACCTGCCAGCAGGCCCCGACTCATGTCGCCCAGCACCCCCATCCACCCAGCATTAAGGGGCACCTGCCAGCAGGCCCCGACTCATGTCCCCCAGCACCCCATCCACACAGCATTGAGGGGCACCTGCCAGCAGGCCCCAACTCATGTCCCCCAGCACCCCATCTACCCAGCATTGAGGGGCACCTGCCAGTAGGCACTGACTCATATCCCCCAGCACCCCCATCCACCCCACATTGAGGGACACCTGCCAGCAGGCCCCAACTCATGTCCCCCAGCACCCCATACACCCAGCATTGAGGGGCACCTGTAAGCAGGCCCGACTCATGTCCCCCAGCACCCCATCAACCCAGCATTGAGGAGCACCTGTCAACAGGCCCCGACTCATGTCCCCCAGCACCCCATCCACCCAGCATTGAGGGTCACCTGCCAGCAGGCCCCGACTCTTGTCCCCCAGCACCCCATCCACCCAGAATTGAGGGGCACCTGCCAGCAGGCCCCAATTCATGTCCCCCAGCACTCCCATCCACCCAGCATTGAGGGGCACCTGCTAGCAGGCCCGACTCATCTCCCCCTGCAACACGAAAGGAAGCTGCACAATCATGGCCCTCATGTGCACCACAATTCCACAGCACGCCACCCCAGTCTTGACATGCAATGATTTCACCAATCCACCACACACTGACATGCCTATGTCACGACACAAATCACAAGTCAACCATGTACATCAACACATGTCGGTCACACACACACACTGTTTGCCATAGATTGTGCAAAACCACAATTTGACATGCACAATCCCAATGAGCGAATCCCACACATGGAATTAAAATATCAAAATGTATTATTAACAAAATCAATGTAATGAAATGAAAGTAAAAAAAAATACAAAAATGAAATGAAATGCATGTCCAAAAATATGAAAAATGAAATGTAGATGCAATCCAAATAAATCCAGAAGAAAAACGGTCCAAAATCATTGTCCACCAAAACAAATCCAAAGGAAACGTAAAAATTAAAATCCATTGCCCCATGGTGAAATTCAAAGAAAATGCACACATAAATCCAAAGTCCAACTATGTACAATCAATTTTGAAAGGGTCCATGAGCCCAACGAAAGAAATAATATCTAAAAAACTACCTAAGAAAAGAACTATATACAAAAGTGTGGGGCATAGTCCAATCACCCCAAAAGAAATGAAAATGAAAAGGAACTCTAACACTAAAAACTATTTACAATGGCGGCAGGCTAGTCTGACGGCTCACTTTCTGATGTCTCGGGCTAGGGCATCATCGAACTCCTGGTCAATGTCCTGGAGGCGGTCCTCTTCCATGGCCCCGATTGTTCGCAGGGACGATGACATGTTGGACTACAACTCCCTGCAAATAGCCTTGAGGCACTCGACCCTCCTCAGTGCCCTCCGCATGGAGTTCTCTGCCCTGACCATTGTGAGCCGTGCCTCTTCTGCCCGCCACCGCTCTGCATCTATACGCCGGCCCAACCACATCCACACGGAAAACACACCCATTCCAGGGTCTTCCTGCCCTCTGGCCGATGCCATGTCGATGGCCCCGAGCCATCATTGCTCCCATCTACAGCCTGCTCCTGCTGCTGCTGCTGCTGTCCATGTGCCCTGTCCGATGATGCCTGCACATCCTCCATCTGCTGGTCACCAGTTGTTGTGGTGTCCACCCCTGCTGGACCGCCGACTCTCGACTGTGGCAGGGATGGGATCTCCACCAAGCTGTCTGTGTTGGTCAGGTCAGGTCCACAGGGGGCCCTGGTGGAATCTGGGCTGGAAGATGGCAGGGAGAATGACTGGCGCATAGTCTCCACAGAGGAGGAGAGGTCCGCCAGAGTGCGCGACACATGTAGGAACCCACTGACCAGGGCCCCTCCCAACAGTGCCACGTTGTGATGCTGCTCTCCGTGATGGCGTGCGTGCTCCCCCCAGGAAGCACGCACATCATCACGAATGTCACGCGTGCGCAAAGCAACACCAATCAGGACGGAGCCCATACGGTCATGGGACCCCTCGTCCGCAGGTAGTGGAGAGGCAGATGACGTGGGCCTCCCCCCTACCTGCGGACAGGCCTGGGACAGGGCATCCGTGTTGGTGCATGGTGGTGCAGTTACAGGGTCAAGGACAGCGACATGTACAGGCCCCTCCGCGGGGACATGTGCTGCCTCATGACCCTGGCCCTGGACTGCACCACTTGCACCAGTGGTACTACCCCCACCAGGCCCCATGTGCGGCTCAGTAGCGGGCTCCTGTCTCCACACTGTCTTCTGCCATTGCAAGCCCCAGTGGGGGCTCACCTGGCCCTTCTGCTACAGCCGTAGTGGCAGACGCGGCACCAGTCCCCTCGCTCCTGGATGATGGCAATTCCTGGGAGGGTGGCTGGGCCTTTCATCGCCGCCCGGTGGAGGCATCCCGAACGCTTGGCTCCACAGCGCCGTCTCCACCCTCTTCTTCACTCGACGTTGCGTAGAGGGAGACATAGAACACAAGCATCAGGGTACAGTACAATATTCCCCTAGACAGGAAGCAATAACACATGAGTGGCACTGTGAAATGTCACTTCCACCCTGTCCCTCCACAACACATGGGTGAATGCACGCAACACACATGCAGAAACAGGCACGTCGCCACAATCAACATCAGCATCCATGTACAAGGGCCTCTTTTAAGCAAAATGTTGCCTTAAAAATAAATCACATGCATCATGGCTCATACTGATCCCATGCACACACATCACTGGAGGGTCATGCATCATGGCTTGTACACCACTGACACAGTGGATACAACGGTGACCACACTGCATGAGTGAATCTACACATCGTCACAGACATGTGTCATGCATCCATGGCGTTTCAAAATCTCAAAATCACACACACACTTCTCAGACACACACACATGTGCACCATACATGTACATGAGAGCAGCACCCATCCCTCACCCCCCCTCCATGTCCAAGAACAGAGACTGACATGCATTCACGTGTTCATTCCACATACAGCTCCCCATGTTGCATTGGAACACATGCACCATCCATGTGGTTCACACATTACTGATCTCACATGCATGACCATGATGTCCCTGCACACACACATCCATACATGGCCTATGTCACACATACAAGCAAGTATCAGACTACCAGCGCACTGCAACATGCCCTGTCGCACACAGCAATGCTTGGCCACTTACCGCTCGACTCCAGACGGGTCTGCATCCGAAGAATCTGGACATGGAGCGCTGGACCTACGCGTTCCAGGATCCTCATCTGGATGTTGCTCATGCTGACCTGGCACCCCTCTGCATCCTCTGCCTTCACGAGGCGCCGGGCCTTGTAGAGGGTCCTGGACCTGAAGTCCTCCCAGCGCTTCCGGACGTGCTTGATGTCACGGGTTGCCACCCCCTCCGTGTTGATGGCAACCACTACGTCCTCCCAGATCCTCTCCCGTGCTTCCTTGTTGGCGCATGATGTTCTGAAGAGGGCATCATAATGCCCCAGGACATGCTCCACCAGGACACCAACTTCCTTCTCACTGAAGCGGGTGGCCCTCTGTCTCTCTGGCTGGGGGACGCCAGTGGTCTCAGAGGGTGTTTGCCCCGACATGGCAACCCCCGAGGCAGGCGTGGGTGGGAAATTGGTCCTGGGGCTGGGCTGTAGAGCGATGATACCCCAGTTGGAAGTCTTCTGTTCCAGCAGAGGTGGACACAGCAACTGGACCCCTGCAGATGGCTGACGTGCAGGCACCAAATAGCAGGGCACGTGTGCAGTAGGCAGGCAGCAGCAGATGGCTGGTGGGAGCGTGCTCGGGGCTCTTGGGGGCAGGAAAATGGCTTTTTGGGCAGGAGCGTGGTCTTCCGTGTTTTTTCGCGTGGCCAGCTTGATACGGAGTGACATGAAAAAATTGCACGTCAGTGTGAAATCCGAGGAAATGCCCTTAGCGCGTAAGCACGTAAGTGACGTTACGCGCATGTGCGTTCCATACAACACGGGTGCATAGTGAATCAGCACGTGAGAAAACTGCACGTCACCATGCTATTGGAGGAAAGGGCCTTAGCGCGTAAGCGCGTAAGTGTGTGGGCTGGCTTAAAAGGTACTAGTATCACGCTATTTTCTTGTACGTGCTTTTTGTGGAGAGCGAGCAGGTGATTCCTGTACTTCTTGTTGGTTCACACGTGATTACTTCACATTGTTTTTAGTTTGTACTCCCACGTATTTTCCAACTGTGGTTGCCCCCATGTGTCGCGTAGCCCTTCAGAGGTCATTGTAGGCTGCGTGTAACACGCGTACGCTTATTTTGGTGTTTCTGGGTGCCACAGCATAGTGCCGGCATTTTTCCATGCACGTGGTCTACCAGGGGTTGCGTGCACGTGTACTTTTGTTTTTGGCGCCTGTGCGTTGCGTGACCCATCATCTTCCCCCAGGGGTCACAGACAGCCTTGCTAGAGCACTAGGGTACGAATTCCATCTAGTACCCTACCCCTTTCACCCCAATTGCCCATGACAATTGTTTACTGCAACTCCCACACGCACAACAACATCAGTGCCATGGTTGGGAGGCGACCAAGCAGTAAGGGAGGCAAAGGTGGCTGATCTCAAAGCGGTGGGCATGGTGGGCACGGTAGGGGACATGGCCAGGATTTGCAGGGTGCCCCTAGAGCCCCGTGTGTGGAGGACCAATCGGGGCCACCTATGCCCCCACCAATGGTTGTGGGAAACGTAGCTGACACAATCCCAGCTCAGCCCTTGTTGGACCGGCCCATTTTGTCAACTGAACCGGCACAGAAGGACTCCCAGGCTGACTTCCAGGTCACCAAGTCTAAGCCACGTGTGGCAGTGAAAGTTGCTGTCACCAGGCCACGTGGATCTGGGGCAGCAAAGTCATCTGCTGCCCCAAGTAGCCAGGGTGGGGAGGCTGCAGGGGCAGCTGCAGCTCAATCCACCCCAGCTCCGAGTCTCCCAGCCGGGACAGTGTCGGTCCAGGTCCATCACACCAACATTGGCCCTGCCAACATCACCCTGCAGCCAATGCCTGCACCAGGACCTGTGGTCATTGTGCCTTTACAGGCTTCAAGTACCAATTCCGCCTCCGCTTCTGCCCCTACTGTCCAGAGCAGCACAAGCCACTCGGGATCTGCACCACCTTACAAGAAGAAAAAGAAGGGTGCTCTAGCACTACAGGCTGAGACCCCAGACATGGCTACACACTCTGGCACGTCAAGGAAGCCTAGCTTTAATGACGCCGAACTTGATGCACTTGTGGCCAATGTGTTGGCACATAGCCGCGAAATGGTGGTGACTGCAGGGTGCAAGACTACGCCTGGTCAACGTAGGGCCCACTGGCAGACCATCGCGGACCACATTAGTGCCCTTGGATTTGTGAGGCGCACAGCTGATGATTGCTACAAGCAATGGAATTACCTGAAACGCAGAGCAAAGAACAAGCTGGCTTCAAATCATGCCTCTACTCTGGTGACTGGCTGTGGGTCTCCACCAGAGGACAACCAACTCACTGAACATGATTCTGTTGCTGGAACCTTCATCACAGAGGAACAGATCCAAGGTGTGGGAGACCTACCAGATTACGAAGCATTGTCCGGTGAGTGCCCATGCATGTGTGTGTAATCCATGTGTATGTTGCTTGGGTGACATGTTCTGATTGAGTGCCAGGTGAGGGTGTGTAGTCCTGAGTGGTATGGGTTACCCATGTGCTTCCTCCAAACCATTCACTGCCCTTAGATTTGGGTATGACAGTATCCCTTCTGATGACAGTAGCCAATTAGCACCACATTACTACAGTTGCCCTTGAACTGTCATCTTGCAACAACATTGTTCAGAACTTTCATTGTTCATTAAGCCTGATTGTTTCAATCCTCCCATTTTTGCAACGCATTTTTCAGCCCTAATGCCACATATGTGACATGCTTCTGTCATATATTACACCCCACAATGGCCGACATTTATTACCTTGTTATGGGAATGATTTTACCATTCAGGCTGATTGAGTAAGGGCCTGCTCACATTAATTTTTGGTGCCTGTTTGAATGTGGAACATGATTGTCATTTCCTGTCATGTTGAAGTGACCAACCATCGATGTATCCATCTGCCTGGCATCACTGTATAATTGTACACTGGATGTGTTGCAGTGTGTGGCACATGCGTATTTTGTCACACTATTTGGAATTTTTCATCTCATCATGTCCATCTCACATGTATGGGTGACAGTACTCATTCACTAACATATGGCTGTACTTGTCAAATGTACCATGGCTATGCTACGTGCCATCTGTGTGCTGGCATGTGTCATGTATGTGGATAGCTCACAGGCTAATGTGATACCAGTGCTATCCAGCATGCATCATATGTGTTGCTTTTCCATCTTGGAGTCCTCAGTGTCTGCTTTTTGCCTCCCCTTCCATCTCATTGACATTGCATGCATGCCAGTGTTATAGACAAGTTGGACATGTGTAATTCATGTACTGGATCTCTTGCTTGTCAGGCCTATGTGTGTGCTATGGTGCTCATGCCTGTTTCCATGTGTTGTCTTTCATTTTTTTCCAGGTGATGACGCACTTGATGCTGTTGAGGTGGAGGAGATGGTGCAGACTGAGGAGGAATCTCAGCCATGACCGGGCACCAGTGGAGGACGTGGGGTGGTGGTGGGTGAAAACCCAATCCTCCCGCAGACCATACTGTTCACGGGTGTCTCTGGGTGCACCTCCCCAGACCTCTATGATTCAGGTGCTGAATCGGACAGTGAGACTTATGTGCCGTCACAGGTGAGTGTTATTGGCAAGGATGATGTTCTGTCCAACCCACCTGCATGGGGGGTAGACGCCTCTATGGGGATGTCAGTGTTGGTAACTCCGCCTTTGGCGGTTACGGATGCAGGGTCACACTCCACAACATCTGATCATGTTCCCGGGCCAGCAGATCAGAGGGGGAATGCATTCCTGCAGCCTCAGGCAGTACAAGCACAGCAAGGTGCAGATCTCCTTGCCCCAAACAGGTGTGGTGCCTGGCGTCGCGGTGGCCATATGCCACCAGGCAATACTGTATGGGAAAACTCCATGTACGGTATAGCAGCACAACAGGGAGCATCGGTTGAAATGATGGCTCAGGCAATGGAGAGGGTGGCCCCTTCCATTCTCCACCCTGAAAGGCAGATGGAGCTCCAACAGCAGGCAACAGAACCCATTTGCCAATAACACAGTGAGGACGTGTTGCCGTCCAACAGGGACCGACGGGCGGCACTGGAGACATCACGCAAGGCCATGCATGCAGAAATGCAGGTAACCCGTGAGGTGCTGCATGGGGATCTCTGTATTATCATCCTCCAGAACTAGACCTTCCAGACCTGCATGCTTGCTGCCATGGAGGACCATACCAGGGCTTTGCGTGGGCTGCCTCCCATAGCACCGCCACCTCCTGATGTAGCAGCAGAGAGTGAAGAGAGCGACAGCAGTTCTCCCACATTAGCTTAGTCATGCAGGCCATGATCCCATGGAGGTATTTTTTTTTCTTGCAACATCAAAGCAGGTGGGTGTTGGGGTGCACCCTGTCCTCGAACCTCCTGGGTGGCCTCCCCCCACCCTGGTCCACACATGGCCATTTTTGATTTTTGTATTTTTTTAAAATATTTTTTACAGTGTGTTGCCTTGTGTGGCTCCCGTGGGCATCCACTGTGTATTCCAGCTGGGCACCTGCAGGCTAGTCCTGTCTTTGGGTTAGATGCTTAGGTTCCTGACACACACACCCCTCCTGCTTCCCCTTTCCATGGGTTTGCAAAGGGTGTGACCAAGTGACAGTGAGTTACACAGTGACATTGGTCTCCCATGAGTTGTGTGGGCAGTCTGTAGTCAAAACTGTGTGGACATCCCTAGTGGGGATTGTTGTTGGATTGAACACTGCATGGTGTATTGATATGTGCTTGTGCATCCATGTCTTTCTCCTTATTCACATGTACCTTCTTCATGTCTTCACAAGGCCGTCTCCTTTGCAGATTCAGCTCATGTTGTTTGCAGTACACTGACACATTTGCCTGACAGCAACACTCTGGAGTTGGAAGGGGTCGATGTGCTGGCTTATTCAGGTTGTGAGACTTGCACTACTTTGATTTTATACTGTCATATTTTGCCACTGTTTCATCCTGTGTTGCTGTATTGGGTTGCTGGTAAGTATTTGTTCATGTGTGCTGTTTCTTAGTGATTACTGGGAGCATATTGTCTGTGGCCTGTTTACATTTGGGACAGTGCACTTTGTGACACTTGTGTCATGTGTTGTGCATTCATTTGGTTGCTTTCACATTGCATGACATGCCATGGTGTGTTGGGTAGCTGAGATGGGGAGGGGTTGGGTGACATGGCACTATTTTCATGTTGTATTTTGCAAGGGGGTATGAATGTGTGTCTTTTTGTCACACAGCATTGGTTGTCTTTAAGTAGGTAGGGATGCACCCAATGTAACACTTCCAGGTGACCAATCTCAGGCTGGTATGGTTGTGACAGTTGACTGTCCTTTATGTCATTATCATTGATTGTCAGCTGGTATGTGCCAGGGCTCTGTGTACTCCACAGGGGTGTGATTTTGGGTGAAGTAATTAGCCACCAGCTGGGTACGGGCTGCCTCACCACGTGCCCTTTCCCCTCCCATGCGCAGCGGCCATGCATGTGGTTGGGGATGTGGGGGCACCACCATGTCCACCGGCAGGCCCCGGCGGGTTGCAACATTGTGCAGGACACATGCTGCCACTATGATCCTGCACACTACTGGGAGTGCGTATAGCAGCTGCCCATCAGAGCGGTCAAGGGAGCGAAAGCGTGACTTGAACACTCCGAATGTGCGCTCCACTATGCCCCGGGTTGCAATATGGGCTGTGTTGTATCTTACCTCAGGTGGTGTGGTGGGTTTCCAAATTGGCGTCATCATGTGGGTGCTCAGAGGGTAGGCGCTTTCCCCTGGGGAGGTAATGATGGGTATCATTAGTGGGGTTGTGACATTACTCAGTATCTGACATGCATGCAGGTGTAGAGGCATTTATACTCACCAAGCAGCCATGTATCGCCATGCCGCCGAGCTTCTAGGTGCTGGTTTAGGGGTGACATTCAGAAAATGAAACTGTCATGGGTGGACCCTGGATAGTTGGCATATACTGAGGTGATGATTCCCTTGGCATCACATACTACCTGCACGTTGATGGAATGCCAGTGCTTGCGGTTTCTATAGATGTGCTCCGTTGCCCTGGGAGGACGTAGAGCCACATGGGTGCAATCAATGGCACCTAGCACTTGGGGAAGCGTGCCACCCTGTAAAAGTCCTGGAGGGCAGCTTGCCTTTCTGCAGGTGTTCTGTGCATGTATATGTGCCTGCAGACTGAGGAGCGTGCACTCATGATGGCCAACACCTGGTGTAGGCAGCGTGACTTCGTGGCCTGTGACACCCCCCCACTATGGCACTTGTCCGCTTAAATGAACCAGTGGCCAAGAAGTGCAGTACATTGAGTACCTTTTCCAAGGGGTTCAGTGCTTGGGAGCACAGGGTGGGTGATGTGAGGTCATCCTCCCACTCACTCACCAGGTGAGTATTATGTGTCATGGAAACCTGTACCTCCCATACACCTGGTCACCACGCCCCCCAAAAAGGCTGGTCCTGGGTGTAAAAATCATGGGCCTGACTATCCTCCTCCTGTGGTGTCCCAGGACCACTGCTGCAAGGAACGGTACATTCATCGTATAGTCTGAGCTTGTTTGTTGTGTGCGTGCACTTTTATGCTGCGCGGGGCCGCGTACGCCTGCTTCCTGCTGGTGTACGTGTTTCCGGATTAGCGCGTCTTTTTTGGCGTTTCCCCTGTTCGATTCCATGAATATGTGTTGTAGGCGTGCGTGTGGGCGTTCCGCGCATTTACCTCCTGTACTTCCCCCGTAACGCCCATATTTTAACGTGTTGTTCCCCATTCTGCGTCTTACGCCCCGTGTTCTGCCCACTTTTGTTATGTGCGCCGCGCTATGTGCGCTTTCGCTGTGCACGTAGCGCACGCCATTTGATGACGTGTGCACCAGCTGCGCCACCCACGATTTTAGTGCACATCCCAGGATTTACACACGCACTGACTTCCATGAATCGATGTGCGGGGCTTTGGCACGCTTGCGCTGTGATTTTCGTGCTTGCACTGCAATTCGCATGCTTTTGCACGCTTGCGCTGTGATTTTCGGCGCACATTAATTCCATGAATTGGCCTGCCAATCCTTAGGAAACAATTGAAGAATTGTCTGCTTAGGTGATGCTGATATGAATGGTCTCCCCAAGCCTGTCTCTGTTATTTGTTGTTGGAAGCCCCGCTGCTTGTACTACATGTTACCTGTTGTCTGCGCCCATAAGCCTCTAGGTCATTTGGTGTGCTGTATAAATATAATAAGATAAGATAAGATAAGATAAGATAAGATAAGATAAGATAAGATAAGATAAGATAAGATAAGATAAGATAAAGGATGACATGAGTCCTTTACAATGTGGTGAGAGAATGTGACTTGAAGACCAGATGTTCGGGGAAGGTGGAAACGTACACCAGTGACAGGGTCTGGGCAGAATGACATAGGAATGGGATGGTGAAGAAAGTGCTGAATTAAGGATGTAGGGCGTCCAATGGCGTGACGGAGAAGTGCTGTAGGGTTGTCCAAGAGGTATAGGAAGAGAGGAAAACAGGGTTATGCAGTAGCAAAGAGTGCTAGGAAACAAGTTCTTCAGACAGAAGGAGAGCTTTGAGGGTGGATTTAAATAGTGGTAGAGATGCAGTAGTTTGCAGATGGAGAAGAAGAGAATTCCAGAGTAGGGGAGCAAGGAGAGAGAGCGCGGAAATGAGAGGAAGCACAGCAGGCTTGAGTGGTGGGGAGATGGTGAACTGAGGATGATCCTAATGAGTGAGGAGAAGAGAAGATAGTGAGATGAACAGAACGGTACAATGGGGTGAGTCCATACATAGATACCCAGCCAATATGGCAATGGGAAGAGGAGTTAGAGGTAAAGCAAGAAAGGTTGAAAGTGTGCAGACTGTGAAGTTGAGGACTTTGTCCAGAGGTGAAAATGCATAGTTGGGAGGGCCATAGAGGAGACTGGCAAAGTAGTCAAATCTAGAAAGAACTAAGACGGAGATTAACTGTTTAGCAGTATCGAAAGGAAGATGCTGATGGATTTTTCTGATATTGAGTAGAATGAGTCTGGCTGCAGTGGCAGATTTGGAGATGAGGAGCAAGAAGTTGTGTGATGGGTTGAAGATGACTCCAAACTTACTACCAGAAGCAGAGTAAGGAAGTTAGTCAGGAGAGATAAAAAGAAGAGGGGGAGAGGGAGATGTAGCCTGTTTTACTGGAAAGTACAGAACTTCAATCTTAGTGGAGTTGAGCATGAACGAGTGCAACACCATCCAATATTTGAGGGCAGAGAGACAGTTTTGACAATTTTCACAACAGCTCATCAGATAAGGAGTGAAAGGAGAAGATCTAAGTGTCATCAGCGAACAGATGTTAGGAGAATTCGTAAGAGGAGATCGGGGCACCAGCAGCTGAAGTACAGAGAGTGAAGAGAAGTAGACAAAAGGACATGCCCTCTGGGAACTTAAACAGTAATGTGGGTGAGTGCGAAGGTAAGGCTATTGCAGGAAACGTATAATGTAGAGAGAAGATCAGAATGGTTGACAGTATTGAAGGCAGCTGAGAGGTCAAGAAGGATAAGAATAGATGAACGTTCCGTTTGCATGCCGAGCGGACGAGATGATGTTGCTTACATTGAGAAGAGTTGTCTCCATAGAATGCAGCAGTTTGAAGCCAGATTGAAGGGAGTCTCGGAGGTTGTGAGTATCAAGGAACTTCATGAGTCAATTGAATACTATTTGTTCTAGGATTTTTAAATTGTGTGGTAGAAAAAACACAGGGTGAAAATTGGCAGGACTGTTAGGATCTAGACAAGGTTTCTTATGGACATGGATGACACTAGCTGTTTTATAGGATGAGGGGAAAGTGGAATTGCTAAGAGAGGATTTGAAGATGGAAGTAAGAAGTGGAGCAACACTGGGCGCTATGTCTGTCACAATGTGCAGGTACAGTGGGTAAGTGGGGGTCACAGGAAAGGTTAGCCTTGATGAGTAGGGCAAGAATCTCTCAGGGTTGGTGGGTCAAATGAAGACATAGTAGCAGGAAGGAGTGGTTGTCAAAAGTAAGCAGGCGGTGATGATAGAAGGAAATTAACAAGGGTTTTGTGAATGATCAAAATGTTAGAAGTAAAGTAGAGTGCAAGATCATTTGCAAAAATTGTAGAGCAGATGGAGGTGGGTGAAGAAAGTGAGAGAATTGAGTTGAGATAGTAATTGGTTACTATTACTCGTTTTCCTTGATCGTTGAATTTATTTACTCTGAGAAGGGGTGATGAATAAGCATGTGTTGTGATAGATATTTATCTTACACTGTGTTCAACATCTTTGTTTGAATATTTTACAAATCCTTCAGATCACATTATGATAAATCAATTAAAAATTCCCACAAAAATCAAGACAAGAATTGCAATGAAAGCCATTAAAAAAGATTAGTAAAAAAATTCATAAAGAAACCAAGAAATACATTCAAAGTGGAAAATGTATGATATGATTTAATTTATTAATTGTTCTTATAAAAAAATAGGCAGTTTCCAAATAACACACAAAATTCAAACCAAGATTTTTGGGAGTGCAGCGGGCAAAGACGCACACATAAATAGTAGATTCTGGGATGTTGGTGCAGAAGGACAGTTCCTATCAAAGCCATGAAACCAATTTTTGAGTTACAGTAGCACATGGTAACATGTTCAACATACATTTCACGAATAGAATTCTCTTCTTAGGCTCTGTAATACAGTAAAAATAAGGCTTCATGCCAAAATCATTTTTGAACCTCAAATAATTTGACAGCAACAGACATACCTAAAAAACATTGTCCGAAACCCAATCATCAAAAGCATGTCTAAGTCCAATTATACCTTTATGCATAATTATTGCATTTCCATTCCATAAGTGAGCAAAACCTAGAATAGCTAGAATCGTCTTCATATATAGTACCCATTTCAATTTTATTACCCTTTAATACACACACAATCCAAGACAATTTCCTTTAACAGCAAAATATCTTATGAGAGATTTAGAAAAAGCCGAAATACAGCTGAGTCTGGATAGAATTTAATAAACAAGAGGGCGTAAACTCAGTTCTCTTTTCCAAAAATAGCTCTCCGAATCAATTACCCCAATCAATAAGGGTAGGGTAACTTTCCTAAGATATGACAAGAGTAGAGTAATCATTTTCAGACCCCCCACAGAACAGTCAGACTTAACTAAAGTACCATTAAGCTGGTTCACTATATTACATGTTATGCATGTGTGTAGCATCCTTCTATGTTTAAATGTACTTCCATGCCCGGATAGGCATACTGAGTGGTGATCTGCCACTCTACTCCACCTACATACCATAAGTAAGGATTATACTTTCCCGCAATGATTACTGCAGTTCAACCATGCTCGACAGAGAGATCATTGTCTCCCCTGTATTTCAGCAGGACATTGAAGGCCCTCTGTTAGCCCACTGGTGTGTATCCCAACAAGACTTTATTGACTGCGTAAGAGGGTGGAAACAGCCTAAACGGTATTAAGCCAAAAGGAATTCCTAGTTGTCTAATTATGTGTGTGTGGAAAGGCATACATACCCAGAGTTATCTCAGAGCTCAACCACATGACCAATAGAGTACCAAACTCTAATCAGAAAAAGAGACATTTCATAGTTTTCCTGAAGATCTTATTGATATGATGATTAGTGGATCCCAGAGCATTCCAGAGTTTGAATGTTAGGTATAAGAGCGAGCTCTACTTAAGCTGGGTGCTCATTTAGTTTGAGGTACATTAAGTAGTTTCTGAGTATTGGATCTTAAAGTATGAACTAAAGGTTGTGGTTTTAGGCAATGTTTGGTATTATGACAATGAGCGTAGATGGATTTATGCGCCACTATAATAGGTTTGAATATAATACGGGAGATAACAGGCAGCCAGTGTAGTTGCTTAAGAAAAATCTAAGAAAAGAAGTGAAGAATGACTTGAGGCATTGGTCGCTATGCTTGCTGCTGTGTTTTGAAGAACTTGCAAGTATTTAATTAAGTACTTGGGATACCAACATAAAGAGCACTGCAATTATCGATCTTTTACCCGATTATAGCTCTGGCTATATCTGCACAGTTGGAATCTCATAATGGAGGTCGTAGTTGGTGTAAGAGCAACAAATGAACATTTGCTGAACTGATAACCACATGTGTCTGTATAGACAAGGTTGAATCAAATATGATGGCTAACATTTTTATTTTATTAGATGGACAGACCGAAATACCTGTGGGACATATCTCTGGATATCCTAACATTTTAATGGTAAAAGTTTTGCTGAGGAGATTAATATACTTTCTGTTTTCTCAGCGTTTAGACCTCAATGATTCTCTATCATCCAGTTTTCAATAGTGCTAAAAATGGATTGGATGTGTGAAATGTTTTCTTCTGGATTTTTCTCTAATTTAAAGATAGTCGAAGATGACACAGAGATTAGCAAGATCACGTAGGGGCTTTAAAAGTTTCCATGTGATTATTCAGCACAAAAAAGACTGATTGGTTTGGCAATTTTTGCTGCCCTCAAAACATGGAATAGTCACTTTTTCGATGGTCTTCCCCCTCAACCCTGTCCCCCAAACTGATCCCATGCCCTTAAAATTGGGGGACTTCACCACCAAACGTCCCTTTACTCCCTCACAGACAGTCACACGCATGCAGAAACACACAAACGGACGCACTCACCTGCTCCTCCCTTCAGCCCAAGAAACACTCTTCCTCGATACCCAAGCAAACACATTTACACTTCCCCCTCTCTTCCATGTGACCCATGCTCCCTCCTGTCCCGCCCACAACTTCTGACACCCCATCGAGCACCTCTGCTCCTGTCAGCTTCTGCATGCACTGGTGTGGGTTAAGGGGATGACATTTTTATTTAGAAAGAACACTCAGAGCGGTCTCCGAGAGTTCTTTCTGAATCGATTTGTATTTATTGTTGCCTTTAAAAAAAAGTTTATTTCACTCTAGACTCTTTGAAAAGATGTTAAACACAAGTGGAGAGGGACAAGGATGTTATGGTCTTGCGTATCAAATGCAGAGAACAAACCCAATAATTTGATCAATCCAGTTTCACCACCATCAATAAATTGGGGTAGACTGTAATTGACATCTTGATTCCAGCCTTCCTTCGGTGCTCATCCTCCTCGACCTCTCCTCTGCTTTTGGCACAGTAAATCATGCCATCCTGATCAATAAACTCTGTGAGAACCTGGGACCTCCTCCTCCTGGACCGACCCTCCCAGGTCCAACTTGGGTGCTTTCTCTCCACCACTTCTCTCTCGACATTTGGTGGTCCCCAGGGCTCTATCCACTCTCCCTGGGTCTTTAATGTCTACTTGGCCCCTTCGGCCCACCTGATCTCTACATTCTCTTCTAGCTTTCAGTGTTATGCAGATGACACTCAGCTCTCTTTCGGACTCCCCTCAGTCTCCTGTCTTTCCATGATTCAGGCATGGCATGCCTCTAATGATCTTTCCTTTAATGCCATTAAGACAGAGATCTGTCTCATTGGGAACCCTGCTCCTGCTTTCCGTCTCTCACTCTGGCCGCGCTCCTTGAGCATAGTTTCTTTGCCTTCCTGTGAGGCTAAAAACCTTGGCCTCATCTTTGACTTCACTCTCTCTTTATCTCCTCACATCACAGACCTTGCCAAGAAGGCCCACTACCAGCTGCACCTCCTCAGAGGTATTTTTCCTTTTCTCACTTTCCCCCAGAAGCGCGCTGTCTCCAGAGCCCTGGTTCTCTCTAGGCTGGACTACTGCAACAGCCTCTTTCTCAATCTGCCTTCCTCGACTATCTGACCTTTGACACTAATCCAGAACAGGACTGCAAGACTTGTCCTTGGCCTCAAGCCCAGGGGCTGTCTCTCTCTAGCCCAGAAATCTCTCCACTGGCCCCCAGTGACTGCAAGGATCAGGTTCAAGACCCTCTGCATCATCCACAAGGCTTTCTGCGGCCCGCACCATATCCAACTCTCTCTTCCAAAATCCTTTCCTTCTCAAACCATTCGCTCAGCTACCTCAAAATCTCTGAGGTTCTGATGCTTCTCCAGGCAGAGAGTGGGGGATAGATCTCGCTCCTCTGCAGGTGCCCCTCTCTGGAATGACCTCCTTGCCCCTCTCAAACTTGAGCCAGACCACCTAAAGTTCCAGAAGCAGTTTAAGACCTTCGTTTTTTCCTCTGCTTTCTCTCTCCCCTGCTGACCGACCTGCCTGCTGAGCCAACTGGTTAATTGGCTACCCTCTGACGATCACTGGGTTACAGGCTCCTCCATGATCAGTCTCCCCTGCACTGCCTCCTGACTTACCACACACTTAGAGACTGTAACTGTAACCCTATAGTCCCCTGTCCCCTTGCACTTACGTAAATCTTTGCTGCCCTGGCTACACTTACTCAGAGCAATGCTGCCTTGATTCATTCCCCCCTTCCCTCTCCCTGGCGCTTCCCCTCTCTCCCTTGCCCCTGTACTCTGCGCTGCCACACTTGCACAATAATTACACAAGGCCTAGTAAGATTGTTTGTCTTGTCCTTACTCTGTCTTCCCTCCCTTGTCTTGTCGCACCCAGAAATGCTTGTGTATAGGGGCGTTATAAATGACATATCATATCATCCTTTAATGCCAATTCTGCCTCTTGCAGGAAGAAATCAAGACTGGCAGTCTCCTACAAGACTATGCTGTTCGACATATGACTGGAGTTGAATGAGGGGTGCCTAGTCTGAATTCTTTGATCGAAAGGGAACATTAGTAATTAATTGAAAATTAGTAAAGATTATTGGGTCCAATGTGTCTTTCTTAAGAAGTGGGTTCTGTTAAGGATTTCAATCAGGCAACACACACCTTGGTCCCGGCCTAGTATGCAGCGCACAACTGAAATGCTTATCTCTTTATATTATATAGATTCAATATTGAGATGGTACACCACTCATATCACACCCCCTTTTCAAATACCCTGGGTCACAATGGACCATGAACCAGGCTGGTTGGTAAAATACAATATTTATTTATTTATTTTAACATTCAAAAGAAATCATACACTTTTTAATATGGGTCAGCAATCACCATTGGGGTGATCAGCACAATGAGAATATGAGCAATGCATTGGGTTTAACCTTCTCATGGAACATATACAGAGTGCAGCGGAATAGGAGCACTTTTTGGTTTAGGAAAGAAAGCACGTGAGTTTGGATTTCCCCCTGCAATGTTCCCTCAACCCACAAATAATTGCATTCTTATTGGATAGAAAGACACAGCAGGTAATCAGGAATAAGAGGCAAGAAACGGAATCCTAATCCGACCTTCCCCTACCCAAATAAGAGAGAAAAACAGATTTTATACCCCTTGCAATGTTATGAAATGACACTCGGCAATGGACAAATAAATAATGAATGTGTTAAAAACCTTGAATCAAATATAATTCCTCACTAAAGCAACAATACAAAAACACTAATAATCACAAAGAATGGATTACCAAGAGCATACAGTTTGAAAATGAGTGGAAGATTTAAAACAGGTTTCAGCAAAATGACACGTTGGAAACTTTGCAATTTTTCAATTCCGCCTTAAATTACCCAAATGGTTTTTAATAAAAGCAGGTGAAATACACTGATTTGAAGTGAAAATGGGTCTCTAGCTATGAAACTGGGAGAGTCATGTAAGATATAAAAAGGTGCGCTTTGAGTAAAATGAAGCTGTGAAATAGGAAAGGAAAGCGTTTGTGACAAGAACAGTTTTACTTTAAACTAGAGTATTCAGGCTACCCCACCAAAGAGAGACACAGTAAGATCCAGGGTTGATTCGTGATTTCAAACCTGTCACCCCAGTGCCCAACCCTGGCGGAAACCAGTCCGATCACTCAAAATAGGACTAATGGTTTAGGATTACACAAGACAAAATTACTAAAGAGATGGCGCTAGCACTAGAAATCAAGGGCAGGGTTGCAATAATATCAGGGTAAAGATAGGATGGCTTAGAGAGTAGGATAAGGATAAATGCAAGACAAGATAGGCTGTGGGTTTCTATGGGGTGGCGATTATACTCACAGTCCACTTTTTAGTTTTGGGTTTTTCGGAATATCAACGGTTCTGGTCACTATACGGCAGCGTGCCTGGTTGGCACTGAACTGGAATGTCAATTCTGGTCACTGGATACTAAAGTTCAGCTGGATGGCAGGATGGCAGTGGGCATACAGTTAGTGGTCATCAGGCCAGGCTGGTTCAGGATGCAAAAATTACCACAGCTCTCCACTTTTTATTGGGAGATTAGTGGATTTTCAGATTTGAGGCCTTGCTGGGAATAAAATGGCTGGGCAGGCTTAACTAAATATGCCTCTAACAATTTGATTGGACAAGGGTGATAGTCTCCGCCTCACTCTCAGTTGGTTGGATTTCCAGAAAATGATGTCAGTTTTACAATGTCCAAAACCTCCCACAATTACTTTACTTAAAATCCAGTTTTGCCCTAAATGGCACCTTCATACAGTGGACACATCTAACCACTTACATAAGCAGGTTACATTTGTATGCAGCACATAGCAGTCCAATCCTCGAGTTTTTGAGATGTTCTTTCGCCCTTCTACCAGTTTTTCGCGCTTTTCAATGGGATTTATATTACTCAAAATTCTAAAACTTTATACATGGGTTTGGATTATCATAAGGGATGTATGTACAAAAATGTGCATTTGCATCATGGATGCTTTTCTTGTAATCCGCAATATTTTGCCATTTCTGTCCCCAAAGTGTCAGTGAATTCTACCATGTCTTCAATGAAAGCCCATAAAATTGTATTTAAACTATAACATTTTCACATTTTTACAATTCTCGCTGCAGAGATAAAAGTATTTCAAGTTTATTGATAAAATAGTCTTTGGAAGCAAATGGCAGTCCTTTGTCTGTCACTGGACCATTTTTTTCTTTCTTCAGCTGTCATACCTGTCACATCAGCCTTGTGTGGGGTGGGGGTTCCCAGTTTGATTGAAGGTTTCATGGCCCCCTCCACTTCACAGGGTAGTGTCCCAGAACTTATATTGTATCAGCCTGGAGCACAGACAAATGTATGATGAGCGTGTGAACTTTCTTTGTCTTGGTCCCTTCAAAGTTTTTCAAGCTTTTGTGTCCTGGAAGTTTATGGTGGCTCCCTTCCTAGGGGGAAGCTTTAACTCTGCCAACTGGAATAACCTGCTTTTGACAGCTTTAAAATCCAGCCATGGCGGTTTAAAACCTTTATTTTCTGATATTTGGTCCTGAATTAAAACAAGCCTGTGGAATAAAATATTCCATGTATGTATTTTCACCAGCCACAAACCCATTCACATTGCTAGGTAATGGCAGGTAATGGCAGGCTTTCATTGAACAGTTTACTTTTTAAACAGGTATTTTTCTCCTTTAGTTTTGCAAAGCCCATTTTTACACATGTGGTGAAAACTGCTAGCATTTCCTTTCAAATTCGATTTTGCCAATATTGCCTTGCAGCCATGGTTATTTTCCTGAGTGCCGGGTTTTTGTCTGAAGCACAGATGCATTGAAACTGACATGGCTCAGATAGCTGGAGTCTCTTTTGAACTACTGAGCTTTGATACATTTGTAAAGAAATGAACAGGTTTTCTCATGCGGGAAACGTGAAGCTCCTTGTTGATTTTTCTCAAAGTTAATTTGACAGGGCCTGGCATCCAGAAATCATGCCTGGTTTTTCTGAAGCACAATGAGATATCCAGGGCATGGCAGGGCCTTATTGATCACTGTGGTTTAAGAAAGAACAGAGGGGGTTAGCGTCAAATCAGCCATTTTTTTAAAGGCGAAAAAGCTTCTTTTCATATGGGCTTTTGGGGTTTTCAGCAAAGCAGTGCTGCCTTTTCACTGTCTTCCTTTTGTATATGTCAGAACACACTGGCACGCTCTTTCACTGTGTCCCCTTGTTCCATTCTGCCCAATGTATGCTTGGCAAGCAGTTTTGAGGCCATGGCGCTCACAGGAGCCAGAGCAGCCATTTTGCTGTTTCTGCACAAATGCAGCTTAGTGATGTGGGGAAATACTGTTGAGCGGCTCATTATATCCCACAGGTCACCCAAGCTTGTTTCATAATGTTTGGTCTGTAAAACTGTGAAAGAAGCATGTATATGTTTCTTGATGACAGGGCTCGGAATTTCAGCACAATCTTTGATGAGGATAGAAGGACAAAAATCACTAGGACAGGTGATAGGATTTATATTAATTAAAATGGAAAGAGTTTCTTGAGGGATAGTTTTGAAATTAAATGGAGGTAGGTTGAATATGTCACCTGATCTCACTACTGTCTTATGGTTATATGTCCCCAAAGTGATGTGACTATCAGTCAATATTTTTTATGATTTGTCTTGAAAGTGGTGTTGGACGAATTGGCATTAGTCATATGATGGACTGTGCATATTAAGCTTCTGTGAAGTTCTAGACACAGGTGTCAAATATTGTTTGGAGGAATGAGTAGCTGTCTCTATTTGAGTGGCATAATATGTTTGTTTAGCTTGAAATATAGCTGCCTTATGTTTATGACAATGACACTTAAATTGTAAAGTGAGGGCAGCAGTGGGACAATTTCCCCATGTTATTTATAATTTCCTAAGAGCAGATGTTAATAATTCAAAGTCTGGTGAAGTGCATTTATTGCCCATTGATCTAGTCTTGGCTAGCTTAGATTTCAATTGGGAAATTGTATTGATGGTACTAGTCACGCATGAGCTGTAGGTTTAAATGATGAGGTCTGGCAAGAACTAGTAATGAATGATGTATGTAAGCTTAGAAAGGTCAGATCCTAGATGCTGAATTGTTAGCTGATGTTCATTTCTGGATTGGATACACTTTTTAGATTGTTTTGCTTTGGGAACAAGAATCAAAGGGGGAAGATAAGAGAATTGCGGCATGGTCTGTTCATTCTATGTTCAAGACATTAGATTGTAATGGAGAGATAGTATGGGTAATGACCCAGTTAAGAGAACAACCTTTATTATGGGTGGGTGCGATCTCCAGAAATATAAATCCTAAATCAATGTAAAGACTTTTTTAAACTGATAGCTAATGTGTCTTTGTTATCATTAAAGTCTAGATTGAAGTCCCCTAAAATGAGTAATGGCATAATGGGCTTGATCTCAGATAATATAGATTCTATAAGGTAGATATAGAAATCAGGGTTCCATGAGGGGGTGGAGAGATATAGAATTATAACCTGAAGGATACAGGGAACATTTATCAAATGGTTAATGCTTAGTGCTGTTAATGCTCAGTGTCTCACATTGGGTAGTAGGAGTGATGGGGAATGTGGAAATGTCCTTAAAAATGCTTTCAGTGACCTGAGCTACTCCAACACCCATGTCATTCAATCGGTTAGACAGCATGAAGGTGTAGATCCCTGGTAGAGTGACTGATAAAGTGGGCCCTGAGAAGTCTTCAGCCATGTTCCAATTAAGACAAAGAAATCCAAGTCATGCTCAAGGATAACATCATGTATATATTTAGCATGACAGGAGACAGAGTGGGCATTTATCAGGGCTAATTTTGTAGGTATGGAATTGTTATGGGAGGAACCAGTTTGAGAGTGGAGATGAGATGGAATGGGTTCTCCGAATCTAATATAGAGAGGCGCTTTGATGGGAGTGTTAGGATTCTGGGAAGGGTAGAGTAGCCAAGAACCAATCAGATTTGGTAACACAGGGATTAGGTCTAACTGAATGATGCATGGGAATGGCTAATTATTACAGACTGCAGTGGCAAGGTATTGTCGGTATGTGAGCCATTATCAAATATGTGAGGCATTATTGAGTTAATAGGAATTGTCATCATTACAGAGTGAAATCAAGCTCCATGTATGGGCATCAATATACTTCTGTGGATGCCGTTGTCATGAGAGATGGTTGGTAAAATATTAAATGCAGATATATTGCTGGCACAATTATACATATAAAAGTAGTCTGTTTTGTTGTATGAAGTATTGTGCAGAATGAGATTCAACTAACCTGACAGGTGGCTCAAAAATGAGACCAGCAGCGTTGTGTGGCTTGCAGGCATGCATTTTCAAAATATAACGTTTGAATATTAGAGAAACAAGCAAGCAACCTTTCTTTGAGCCAGTTGGTGGCTTTGTCTTCTTACACAAAGATACCTCTCTTCTCAGCCCAACACAGTTGCTGTAGGAGAGGGCCACAATGGTTTTAAGAGATTTTGGGATAATACCCCAATCTATCAGCGTCTTCCAAAGCAAAGTCTGCCCCTGGTCCGCCAATAATAGCTGTTGCAATGTTCACAGAAGCCATACATAGGACATTGCTTCCCTTTGCTACAGCTTTTTTCATTGTGAGGGCCAGGGCTAGACTATTGAGGCAAACTGATTGTCTACCTCAGCACTTAGATTGGAAGTCCAGAAGTGGGTAATTTGAATCCACCTGGGATGCCAAATTCTGCACAAGACAGTTCTAAATTAAGTGCCATGGAACATCAAAAATGGCAATCATCCTGTATTAACTTGTTAGAACGCAGGGTCTGTTTTATGAATTGGGGCAATTACTGAGCTATGACAAGAATGAGAGTTTCAATCACTCTATGTTTTAGAGTCTCTCTGAGACTAAAGTGCTTTATCTTTCTCATTAGCACCCTGATTGGGGGAGCCAGCTAATCAGGTCACTAGGAATGGTGCTGAAACTGGTGATCTCACACTGCTTTCCAGGCCACCTGATTGCCGGCTGCCCCCACCCACCAACTTCCTCCTGCCCTATGTGTTATGCTCACCTGGTCTCTGTGGAGGCGTTGGGGCACGGTTGCAGCCCTCCTGGGGGTGAGGTTGCTCGGGTCCGACAACGCCCTCTGCGCTTATGTGGTGACTGGTGGTAATAGGTGATGCTGCTCGAGACTGCTCCTGCGTGGAGAATAGGGGGCGGGAGTATGCCAGCTTGTGTGCCTGATCCCTTTCCAGACCCCTTCGCTCAAAACGTGATACCCGTAGGATGCGCTTTTCCTGGAAAGCTCACCTGTTGATTAGTTTTGGCGAGCACTCCATCCTGCTGCTTCTGGCAGGGCGCTTGTATGATCTGGAACGAGTTCCTTCACTGGTCCCTTGCACGTGGTAGTCCAGTCCTGTTGCGACTAAGCCACTATAAGGTAAGTGCTCCTGTTTGCCTTTGTCTTTCCTCGTCTGTTTTTGTTGTATTGTAAAGTTCGGTGTCTTGTATTGCTGTCCGTTCCACTTTTGATGTTTGCTCTTTTGCTTTCTTCCATTGCAGGGGATGTTGCCAGCCCAGCAGAAGCTGCGGAGCTCGAAGGAAGCTGCAGCGGTACAGTAGCTGGTAAATTGTTAACTAGGGAGCACGCAGGGTTCAAATGCGGCACGGCCCTAGGACGGGTGTTCTAACCTTGTCTTTCTTCTTCTTCACAAGGTCCAAGTTTGTAGATGTGGAATGTGGTGCTGCGGCATCGGGATCAAGATCACTGGATGTCAGGAGATGAGTCTGCAGATGAAGCGATAAAGCACCAGTTTCCTGGAGGTGAGTATGCAGGAGAACGCCTGGTTTCAAAGGTAAGTAAACTGGTCCAAGTGGCGGTGAGCATCACGTTGCACGTGAGTGCACAGTAACGCGAAGCACCGGCCTTAAGGACGGAGCAACTTATATAACTGAGCTTCTGAAGCCACGCCCACCAGGTTCAGCCTGCCTGCCACACCCTGCCACACCTGATGAGTCAGCACATGAAGACCAGGCCTAGGGAGCTACACCCGATGTGTCAGCACATGAGGATGTTCTCTGGAATAAAGACTTTCACCTCCTGGAAAGTTCTTGTAAAATAAACAAGACTCCTGCACTGAAATAAAGTAAAAACACTCCTGCACTGAAATAAAGTGTCCCTGCTTACATCTCTAAATGAGCCTAGCGCCAAAGGCACCAGGACTGAGTCCGGCCAGGGCCCTTGTGTTTATGGGTCCCAAAGGGACTTAAGTGAGTCAAGTGACCCATTGCCCCATCACTATATGGTGTGGTTTTTGTGTTCTAGGGCCTGTGGCCATGACACTCTGTTCCTTTTTTAAAAAATGATTCCCCTCTTCTTCACGTACCTTTTTGCGGTACCCCACTGCTGCTGCCACTCCTTCCACACTGCCCCTCATGGCCTCCATGGAAAGGTAAGAGGGTTCCATACGGAGCCCCACCTTCCCGTTTCAATGGCGGCCATCTTTGAACACTCTTCATGGTATGGGGCTAATGGCATTAAGCTAATGGTGTTGGGCTTCGCTCAGGCCTTTAACTTGGCCTGCCAGACCGTTACCTCCCATTCTAGCCCTTGGAATGGGGGCTTAACGCCACATTAGGCTCTCATAACACAAATCTGAAAAACTGTTTTCATCACCATCACATTCCAACAATGGAACCAAGCTCTGGCCATTTCACAGGGTAGACATAAGAATTAAAATTGCATTGATTTTGTTCAATGGGAAAGTCAACAAACCTCATAGGGGCAGACTATAACATCACCAGCAAAGCAGGGCAGCATTACGAATTAAAACTGCATTTTATTTCGATGTAACACTCCACATAAAAAGCATTACACTTCTAACACACACGTATATGGGGCCTCCTTAGGTGCCATTGGATAAAAGGTAGTGGGTATGACATCCTTACTGTGCGCTCTTGAACATATTACAGTAATATTAAAATTATCAGAATAGTTACAGTGCTGCAGCAGCGAGGATCCCAAAACCAAAACCCACCCACTGGGATTTGTAACATGAAAAGTCAAAATTAAGTTCCAGGGATGTCTACACGTGCTCAGGACAAACTTCTTCAAGTTATCAATGTCCATAAATTAATTTCTTAAAGTATCAGAAGTAGATTCCAAGACGTGATTCATGCAAAGTTCTCCTGGTTGAGTTAGCCTGTTTTATTTTATCAAAGCAACAGCCGACACGTGTTTCGACCTCCCTGGTCGTTCTCAAGGCCTGTGTTCTAGGTGCTGAATTGACTTGGTCTGAGGGACTAGTCTGTCCCGAATTCAGTTGTGGATTGAAATGGAAAATTCTGCGGTCAAATGCAATCGTGGTGAATAAGATTTCTTGTTGCCGTGCTTTTTATATCAGTCAGATCTGAATGCTACTAATCCAGGGATAAATCGCACGCGTGATAGAAGCACCTCTAATGGTGTGATCGTGTAGAGCAAAATGGCAGGTAAAATTTGATAAAATAAAACAGGATAACTCAAGCCAGGAGAACTTTGCATCAATCACATCTTGGAATTTACTTCTTATACGTTAAGAAATTAATTTATGGACATTGATAACTTCAAGGATTTTGTCCTGAGCACGTGTAGACATCCCTGGAACTGAATTTAGACTCCTTAGGTGCCATACTTGCATGGTTGTAGGACATGTGAGGCTTTAGGATTACATACATACATACACTTGTCGAGCATATCTGTCACCCTAATCATTATATACCACACACAACATAAAAGTCATGCATGTAAAATACATATACATTTTGCTTGAATGCCATTTCTTTCAAAAGTATAATGTATTATATCCATGTCATGTGATAGACCATATATGGATGAATATGTGATTAATGACACATATACCAGGGTATGAGGCATTCTGAGTCCCGGCAAGCAAAGGGAAAATAGGTAGACCCTCAGGCAGCTTGACAATGTGGATCAATACCGGTCTCGATTGGCAAATGTTAATTATGGAATCTAACTCCCCAGATGTCCAGAATTTTGTGTGTGTTCCCAATGGTGGTCAAACCATCTCCATGTTTAATGTATATAAAAGAGTTATAGATAAACATTCGACCATTGCAGTAGAAGTGTCAAAGACACTCGCAGAAACCAGGGAAGTAATAGAGGGTTTGGGCTCCCGGACCATAATGGTCAGGGATTTTAATCTGCAAACAGAACCACTACTGGACATGAAGGGGGTATGGGATGACCATGATGAGTTGTGGGACGTCCCCCCATTCAAATCCTCCATGGCAAGGAGGGTGCATTTGCTAGCTCTCAGCTGCGCTGTTTCCCTCCCTGGTATGGATTTAAGGGCATGCAATGGGCAGTTAATGAGCGACCAGCGAGCTAAGCCCACTTATCAGGGGAATAAGGGTGCTTCGCAAGTTGACTGCATCCTCTTATCCATGAGTATGTGGCCTGATGCAAAAGCATTTGAGGTCTTAGACAAACAAGGAAGTTGTCACAGGCCACTGTACCTAAAACTATTGTATATGGCCATGCAAGAGAGGCTGCCCCAGTGTAAGCCTAGTAACACAATCCAAATTCAAGTGCAAGCAAAGCAAAGGATCAAGTGGTCTGACCTTGATCTGCCATCCCTGAAACCTGGCATTTATGCATCAACCATACCTGATTTGGAGCATCTACTGTAGATGGAATCTCCCGAGGCTGACACGCTCCTTGTATATGATACACTAATTTTGAGCATACAACCCAACTTCACAAAGACCTGCAAAAGTGTAAAAAAGCGGAATAATAACTGCCCGCTGGTACGAAGAGGATTGTAAAATAGCAAAGCTCGATATTTGAGTCTGCCTAAAGACTAGTCCGGACATGGGCAGAGTTGAGGTGAGGCACCTAAGAGCCTACTATAGACAGTTAATTAAGTCAAAAAAAGCTAATCAAGTGCGGCAGGAATGGGAGAGGCATCTGGAAGCTTCTAATTCTGGAAACACTAGATTGTTCTGAGAAATTGACAGTGGGAATAAAGATGGTGGTGGAAATTAACTGGTTGATAACATTACCACGAGTATATGGAGGGAACATTTCCAGAATTTCTATGGAACGATAGTCTCAGCCGAGCAAGAGCGCACAACAACACTTTAGGCCAATCTAGCTGCTGGACGGTGTGGGGAAAGTATTCGCCAGAATCTACTATGAGCATCTACAGACATGGGTTGTGCAGGAAGAAATCGTTGACCATCTGCAAGCTGGGTTCCAGCCAAAAATCAGTGCCATGGACCAGGTGTTCTGTCTGCAACCAGTCATGCAGAAGTACACAGTCCTGAGAAACATGAACCTATATTCAGTGTTCTTGGATCTCAGGACCACTTTTGACTTTGTGGCACAGGAAACGCTTTGGTCCATTCTAGCCAGAAGGGGGGTAACTGAAAACCTTCTGCAGATCATTGTACAACTTTACTCACATAGCAACACAGCTGTGTAATGGGACTTGGGGGCCAAACTGACAGATCCATTCATGGTAACTAGAGGGGTGATGCAGGGATGTGTGCTCACCCCTCTGTTGTTTCTTATCTATATTGATGAGGTAATCTGCTATGCCAGATCAAACTGCCTTGACCAACCAAAACCTGGGTCCGGAACAATTCCCATTCTTCTTTAAGCAGATGACGCAGTGCACTTATCAACATTAGGTAGGGGGCTGGAGACAACACTCAGCGCCTTTGTTGAAAAACGTACCAAACTACGACTTGAGGTAAACATAGGGAAGACAAAATCATTAACCTTCTCGCAAAAATTCAAAAGGTTCAATAAAATCAAATTGCACATTAATGGCACACCATTAGTACAAGTCCGATGTTTTGATTACCTGGCAGTAAGATTCAATGACCAGGGAAGCTGGACATCTCAACTTGTTAAATCCAACTCAATTCTCTGGTATTTATATGATGACTTGAACAATCAGATTGTTAGCCCTCGTGAAACACATTACGATTACATAGGATCTTTCATATGTCAATCTTCTCCATCCTGATAAAGGCCGACCAAGTAACAGCCACACAAGAACAGCTCAGAGTCCGAAACATAGTTGTGTAGACCTTTTTCTGTGTCACAACATTTCACCCACCAACAGTCCAGTTTATTGACTTGTACCATGTGTACTGCAATTGCATCTTACCTCATGTTATCCCCACAAGGGACCATAGAGATTGTAATTGCTGATAAACTTGTCCAAAAGAAGTCATTTTGGTGCATGTATTTGAATACTGTTTTATGTACGTTGTATATAGTTTATATGCTCCTTATATGAAACATATGCTCTGATGCATGAAAGTAGAATCACATGCAGTAGTCATTGTCACTATTTGTTCGCCTATTGACTGTCAGGTTTTAGTATTTCCTCTCCATGTGGGTTCCCACGCCCTTGCTCAATTGTATTGTGTAAAGGGGATATCATGCGTCCAGGAACATGTACCTAGAGACAATTTGCAATGTACACGGCATATGTCGGACAAGCGAAGCGCTAATACTATTCTGGCATTGCCATGACATAAATATTCTACATTTCGTGGCAAACTACATTCACCAGGCCTGGTCTATAAGAGCCAGAGCATTGACAGCTGGGGGTAACACAAGCTAAAGTTCTACACCAAAGTCGTGATAAATACAACAGGAACTTAATTATCCATTACTGATGCTGTCAATTGACCAATTGCACTTTATTGCTCTTCTGTATACCCTCATGGGCCAGAAGAAATTAACTTATCTTGTTATGAACTGTTAGCAAACTTGCGCATTAACTTTTCTTGATCTGTTGCACATTCTTTAGAGTCTTTGGCACCATCGATGGAGCCTATAGCTGTTCCTAAACCTGGCTCCCTCCGTTTGCATTGTTTGTGGATTGATGGAATGTGCTTTCTTCCATTGCTATTTGGGAACCGTAGGGGATAACAACAGAATTGTCGACCCAGGCTCATCCCGATTTTCTCAACTGTGTCAGGTATCTCTCCGCCTAGGGGACCACAAACTGTTGGACTGGATTCGATGAAGTAACAGTGCTGTGATTTTGTGACTACTTGGGCAAACTGAATTTACAAATGTTTTGATATAATTCAACCTGTGTTTTTATTAATGGATGTTATTTATATTGAATTATTGCAAATGTTGAGATTGTGTGTGCTTTTGGCAAATGACTAATTGTCAAATAAAAGCCATAGGATAATGCTGATGATGATGATGATGTATATGTTAGACACACATATTCATATACCACATACATTTAACATTTCTGGAAGTAACACGTGCCAGCATTTTTAGCAGATCTGTACTAATGCGATTCCACTAAATGTTGCCTCTTGCAATCCAGAAGAGCTGTAAACATTTCAAAGAGAAATAACACTTGTGCCTCTATCAAAACCCTGGAGCGCAGATAACTCCCTCTGCCCTCCTGCCCCACCACCGCAGGGCAGATGTCCCATCAAAATCAGGGCTAGTCATGCACTAACAAAAGGCACATTTTAGGAATATATATATGATCAAATGAATGTCAATTCTCTGTATACGTCATTCATACAGTTTTCTTCCCATATCTTAGAAAATATATTTATTTATTTTATTTGTTGCATATGTGTAAAGTGCCTATACAACAAAAGGTGCTTCAAGGCACCACAAGACAAAAAAGGGGGGGAAAGGGAGAATACTAGGCCTTGTGGCATTCAGATTGTGCAGGTTCATTTACAAAAAGTGCAAGGGAGAGGGGGTGCCAGTCTGTCCGAATGTGAAGTGCTAGGAAGGGAATTGCAGGTAAAGAAGAGAGAGTGCAAGTGAAAGGGGGTACTGCGGAAGAGAGCAACCGGGGCTAGGAGGGTGCTAAAGGGATGCCAGGAGGGCAAGCGCTATGGATTGCATGGGGTAGAGGTAGTGAGGGTCCACATGTTAAGTACGCGGAGGGGGGTAGACTGGGCGGGGGGACCTGGTGCTCTGTAGAACTCAGAGGGAACCAGGCAGTCATTGGGGCAGGCAGTCTTGTTAGAGGGGGAGAGGGAAGGGATAGTTGAAAAGGAGAGTCTTGAGGAGCATCCAGAACATAAGTAGATCTGGCTCAAGCCTGAGAAGGGCAGGGAAACCATTCCAGAGGGTTGCTCCTGTGGTGGAGAGAGATATATCCCCCAGTCTCTGCTTAGAGAAGTGTCTGATCTGCAGAGAGTTGGAGCTAGAAGACTGAAGGGCTTCAGTAGGGAGGTATTTAGGGAGAGTGAGTAGCAGGGTCCCAGGCCCCAGAAAGCCTTGTGGATGATGCTGAGTGTCGTGAACTTGATCCTAGCAGCAACCGAGAGCCAATGGAGAGATGTTAGGGCTGGAGAGATGCAGTTCCTGGGCTTAAGGCCAAGGATAGGTATCGCAGTCATAGCCTGCATTAGTTAAAGAGGCAAAGGGAAGATAAAGGAAGATTGAGGAAGAGGCTGTTGCAGTAGTACAGCCTAGAGAGGACCAGGGCTCTGGAGTCATTGATATTCTCGGGTAAGGTGAGGAAAGGGAGAATGCCTTTGAGGAGGTGCAGCTGATAGTGGGCCTGCTTGGCAAGGTATGCAATGTGAGGAGAGAAGAGGAAGAGAGGTCAGAGATGACACCATGTTGTTTGCCTCACAAGAGGGTGAGGGGAGGGGACCCATTGAGGGCGGCCAGAGGGTAGGAGGGAAGGATGGAGCATGCAGTCCCAATGAGAAGTATTTCAGTCTTACTGGCATTAAGGAAGAGATGATTGGCAACACACCATGTCTGAATAGCCGTCAGACAGTCAGGGATGAGAAAGGAGGAAGAGGGGACAGTAGCGGTAGAGTGACAAAGAGTCATAGCACTGTGAAGACCTGGTTTGACAAAGAATGTTCAATAATGAAAAGAGCTAATTAGTTATTGAAATAATTACTCAGCTAGTGAGTTTAGTAATATTTCACAGTTGCAGAAATAATGTAATCTACTACCCGAGTGGAAAAAACAAGTGTATGAAAAAAATGTTGGATCAGTTTGATGGGGGCTGTCTGCTCTAATGATCAAGGTACATTTTGAAAGATTGTTGCCCAGGGAATGAAGGCATCAGTGCAGTGTGTTATTAATGCCCCTTCTTAGCACTGATGAAATGTTGATAAGGATGATGATGAGATTGGTGTCACGATTCCTGCCCCCAGCCCCCGGCATATCAGGCTGGAGCCAGGTCACGACCACCGAGTCGGCCCCTAAGGGCCTCTCCATCTCCCCAGACACCTACTTGGACTCAGACTTGGCGCCTTTGGCACCAAGCTCCCACACAGTCCTGAGATCCACTTAGCATTGGACTTGCAATGTATTATGGGGCAATGGATGCCCCCATGTAATTCAGTTCCTTGAACTGGATGAGCAGTCTAGTCTTTTGGGTGTGGCTCAGCCCAGGGATACCTGGCATACCTACAGATGATTTAAACCATGCCTGGCCTAAGAAACACGCTTTGCGTTTCTCTGCACCTGCAGCACGACAATCACCATGCTCGGATCTCCTAAAGAGGCCCACTTCTTTCTTCAGCGCCAGCGCACCTGCAAGACCAAGAACATTGTTGCCAATACTCACCTCGAAGAGCATCCAACTTCTGTCCGGCTCTTCCCAGTCTTGTGGATTCCTACGGCAGAGTCATCTCCATTCCGGCATGCCGCACCCTACAAAAGGGGAGAAGAATAGAAGAAAAGACGTTAGTAAGCATTCAGCAATACTTAGCCCTCTCGAATTTGCAAATAGAGTTTAATCCTTACCTGAACTCCCGTCGATCAGACAACCTCTGCTCCGGAGCATCCCGCCGATCTGAAAAAGGGGAATAGACACATCAGGTTAACGAAAAACATTTAAGATGCGCTGCACATCGCGCTTTCTCACTGCTGCTCATCTTCTCAGCTCGCCTCCATGCTGGGTTACTGTGGCACCTAAAAGGACACGGAAAAGACGAACATTGTTTAATGCTAAGGAAGCCAACAAGCATCATGCTCCGCATTCCTACTTACCTCAGCAGCGTGTCACCATCCTCAAGACCTTCATCACCTAAGGAAAGAAAGATACAGTATTAAAGGGACTAGAGCCATCAGAATTTTTGTAAGACTCATTCCGCTTACCGACTGGGCTGAAGTTGCAGCAAGCCCCGTCCGCCAGGCCCGTGCCAGTAAAGAAACTAGGCACCCTCCAGCCCGCATCACCCAACGCACCCCTGCACCGAAGGTAGGACAGAGAGTGCCCCACATCAAAAAACAAGGTGAGGAGAGGTCCGGGGGAAGGTTGGGACCCACGGAAGAAAAGGGGGGCCAGACAAGCAAGACCAATAGGGAATTGACCTCTGGTAATGCTGTGTTTCAGGCCCAGTGCTTGGTTGAGCAAAGTCCAGGGAAGGGTTCGAAGTGGTCGGAAGTCCGGACCGGCTGAGTGGCGTCCCTGTGGGTTTCAGGTGAGCGTTACAGAATGCAAAGCCTCTCACCAAAATCCACTTGGGCGTCATGGAAATGTCAGAAACCGACCAGTTGGCCCAAATGTTGGGACAGTTATGCTCCGAAGTGCACGCAGCCCGGCAGGAGACCAACATCCTGAGGAGGGAGTTGATAGTTGCTAAGGAACGAACTGATGACCTAAGCCGACAACATCTCCAGTCGCAAGCAGGACATGCACCATTGCCGGGAAACGTACCTACAATGCCAGTACCATCAGCCAGCCCTGTTCAGATAACCCTTCCTGGGGCAGTTCCCTTGGTGCCACTGGGGCGATTCACTGGGGATCCTAAGAAATATGTCACTTTTATGAACCAGTGCTGTCTGCACTTCCTTTGTAGGCCCGGGGCCTTTCCAAATGACCAATCACGGGTCGCATTTGTGCTATCTTATTTGAGCAGAAGTGCTGCACACTGGTCAGTACCATCTGTGACTCAAGACGATCCTCTGTTACACAATTTCAGGGGTTTTCAACAGGAAATGGAAAAACTTTTCGCCCGTCGTACTCATGGACAGGCTCTAGACAACAAACTTGTATCCCTTTGTCAAAGGAACCAAGACCTATTGACATACATCCCCACGTTCAATAGACTTGTGGTTGAAGCTGAATGGCCTGCAGAGAAGAAAACCATGTTATTTCATGGGGGTCTGCGGGGAGAGCTAAAGGATGTCCTCGCACTAGTAGTGGACTCCCCTCAAGACTGTGCAGAATGTATTAACCTTGTGGTTCAGCTAGATCAAAGATTGCAAGACCGAAGAGCAGATCGATCCAGGCCCGACTCTCGCCCTATTTATGTGCGTTCAAGGGACAATGTTTCTTGATCAACAGAAGGCTCAGGGGAACCAATGCAGATTGGAGGCGTCAGATCACCCTTGACTAAGGCAGAAAGAGATAAGAGGAGGCAACAGCAATTATGTTTGTACTGCGGAAAATTGGGTCACTTTCTAAAGGAGTGCCTAGTGAAGCCACCGAGAAGGATAGTAGGAGCTACGGACAAGGAAGACCCCACCAAAGAGCCGGAAAACTGCCCAGCCCGGCAAGTGCAGGGGTCCACTTGTTGAGCAAAGAAAGAGAACTACAGACCTCCCATTTTGCACTACCTGTGATCCTGATCAATCACCAACAACCATCGTGGATGCATGCAGCAAGAGCGTACATAGACAGTGGAGCTGTCTATGTACGCTCTTGGTCTATGTAATTTAGTGGAGCTGAATTACATAGACCAAGATCTCGCAGCAAAGATGGGACTTCCTTTATGGCCAAAGTTAACCACAAAGCAAAAACAAAGAGGTGATGGCTGGAAGGTTTAGAATTAATCTTAACCACTGGCAATGCTCTGGGCAACCCTCCAGACCACCGTTCTTCGCCTGCCAAGCCATTACAGAAGGGGAAAGACCATATGCAAATCAGGCTTGGCCCCACCCCAAAAGGGGCAGTCCAGCCCGAACTGCTAGGCCACATCCCTTCTGCACGAGACCACAAGCATCCCCAAACATGTTTCGCCCTTGTTGGGGCTCATCAGTGAGGAGTAGCTTGGGTCTCTAGGCCCAGCAGGCACGGGACCCACGTCTGGGCATATCTGTCCCACTCGGGGTGACAAAGCAAAAACAAAGAGGTGATGGCTGGAAGGTTTAGAATTAATCTTAACCACTGGCAATGCTCTGGGCAACCCTCCAGACCACCGTTCTTCGCCTGCCAAGTCATTACAGAAGGGGAAAGACCATATGCAACGGTGGTCTGGAGGGTTGCCCAGAGCATTGCCAGTGGTTAAGATTAATTCTAAACCTTCCAGCCATCACCTCTTTGTTTTTGCAAAGTTAACCACAGACACTGTAACCACAGTCGATGGCACGGAAATAGACTCCAGTTCAGTATCCCAATGTACTGCACATTAACCCTTCTGTGCCAGGATGGGCATCAAGAATCTATCGCTTTTGACCTCATCAAGGCTCCTCAGTTCCGACTGATCTTAGGGATGCCCTGGTTGGTAGCTCATAATCCTCAAATAGATTGGCGAGCAAAGGAGCTGGCCTTCTCCACGACCTGTGCTCAAACGTGTTATCGCCAAGAGAAACAATCAATCGACGCCAGAACCTCTACTCAGGGAATGTGGCGGCCGGGACCCTACCAAGAGAGTACCAGGATTTTCAAGACGTATTTCAGAAGGAACAAGCTAATACCCTACCCCCACACAGACCATACGATTGCCAGATTGACCTGATACTCGGCGCCCAGATCCCTTGTGGATGAATCTACGCTCTCACAGAACCAGAAAACCAGCACCTCAAGTCCTATCTTGACCAATACCTGGCAAACGTATCCATCCATCCCTCGAAGTCCCCGGCAGCCAGTCCCTTGTTCTTCGTACCGAAAAAGGAATGGGACCTAAGAACGTGCATCGACTATCGCGCATTGAACCAGATTACCGTAAAATCACGTTATCCCCTTCCTTTGATTCCTGAACTGCTTGACCAAGTCAAAGACGCCCAAATCTACACAAAACTAGATCTAAGAGGAGCATATTACCTTGTCCGAGTTAAAAAGGGGGACGAATGGAAAACCGCCTTTCGTACCAAGTATGGCTTGTACGAATATCAAGTAATGCCCTTTGGCCTTTGCAACGCGCCAGCTGCATTTCAATATTTCATCAACAATGTTTTAAGGGGATTAATTGATGTCTGTGCTTTAGTATACATTGATGACATCCCAGTGTACTCTGCATCAAAACAAGACCACGTCAAACACATTCGATCTGTACTGGCAAAACTCTGCCAGCATCAGCTCTATGCCACGCTTGAAAAGTGTTCATTCCATGTTTCTGAGGTGGAGTTTCTTTGTTTCATTCTTAGTCCGAAGGTTATCCGTATGGATGTACACAAGCTAGATGCAATCCTGAACTGGCCATCACCAAACTCGTTCAAGGGAGTACAGAGCATGTTAGGTTTCGCAAACTTCTACCGCCAGTTCATCGCAGGATTCTCACAGATAGTGCATCCCATCACATCATTACTAAAAAAGAGCAATAAAAATGTCAATGGACAGAGGAAGCAGAAAGAGCTTTCCAGGAACTTAAGGCTCGATTCACTTCGGCCCCAATTCTACACCATCCTCGCCAGGACCTCCCATGCATGGTGGAAACGGATGCATCAAGCATGGCCATGGGAGCCGTCCTCTCGCAAAAGGATCCTGAAATGGGTCAATTACACCCAGTTGCCTTCTGGTTACGTAAATTTACACCCCCGAGCTCAATTACGACATCACAGATAAAGAGCTCCTAGCCATCAAGTCAGCCTTTAAGGCCTGGCGCCATTACCTTTTGAGTACAAGACACACCATCACTGTCATAACAGATCACCAAAATCTCCAGTATCTAAAAACTGCTAAAGCGCAATCTTCACGACAGTTACGTTGGGCCCTATTCTTCGCTGAATATGACTACGTGATTACATTTTGACCTGGAGTCAAAAACGGGAAGGCCGATGCCCTTTCCCATATGGGTATTGAAGAACAGGAGTACAAACAACCAGACCCGATACCTATTATCCCATGTGTGAAACTCCTGGGGATTACAGCAACCATCACTCAGAAAGAACTGCACTAAAAAATCCAAAACTTGATGAGTCCTAAGCAATCACAAGTGGTGCACACAAGGGGAACATTACACGATAAGGGACCAGTTGCCCTACTTCAGAAACCGCTTGTTCTTACCAAATCAGGAACTACGAGAACAAGTCATATCCAGCTATCATGATTCCTTAATCGAAGGCCACCCGGGAATCGCAAAAACTTTAGCCAAAGTAAAAAGGAATTATTGGTGGCCCACGTGGCGTAAAGACATTGTTCAATTTATCCGATCTTGTGGAGTATGTGCTCAAAACAAATTGCCCAAACAGAAACCGGCAGGACTCTTGCAACCGTTGGCTATCCCACCAGCACCCTGGCACATGTTATCCGTCGACTTTATTACTGACCTGCCATCCAGTCAGGGATTTAACACCATTCTAGTAGTTGTAGACCTGTTTTCAAAAATGGCACACCTCATCCTTCTAAAGGGGCTCCCAAACGCTTCCACTCTAGCAAAAGTATTTCTGGAATGCATTGTATGGCTCCATGGTTTCCCCTCGGTACTGGTTTCGGACCGTGGTACTCAGTTTGTGTCCAACTTCTGGAGGAATTGCTTCTCTTTGGCTCACATTGACATCCGACTATCCACCAGTCACCATCCCCAAACGGATGGTCAAACTGAGCGAACGAATCAGACGCTCGAACAGTATCTACGCTGTATGCTCCATCAAGCTGAGGAGAGCTGGTCAGATTTATTATGGATTGCTGAATATGCCTACAACAACTCCCTACACACCAGTACTGGGCAAACACCCTTCTATACCATATATGGTCGATACCCACGCACTTACAAGTTGGACAGCCATACGACCTTAGAAATGCGAGCAATTAAAACTTTACACACAACCATTTCACAAACCTTCAAAAGGGCTGCAGAACACCTACTCCAAGCTAAGGATCGTCAGAAGAAATTTGCAGACCAACACTGAATCAATGCCCCTAACTACCAAGTGGGAGACAAAGTCTGGCTGGCATCCAATCATGTACCCATTAAAGGGACCTGAACCTTCCGTCCAAGATACCTAGGCCCATTCGCTAGCACCTCCGTGATAAATCCAGTAGCTGTCAAACTAGCCTTACCAGCTAATATGCTAATTCATCCTGTGTTCCACATGTCTCTCTTAAACCCTGTTCAACCTGTTTCCCGCTTAACACCAGCACCAAAGCCAATAGAGATCGCAGGAGAGCCAGAATTCGAGGTCAAGGACATCCGGGATTCCAAGTATGTCAGATCCAAACTATACTATCTAGTGTACTGGAAAGGGTACGGTCCCCAAGACAGAACATGGGAACCCTGTGAGCACATCCACGCACCTCGTCTGCTTAGGAGGTTCCACCAAAACCACCCAAACAAGCCGGGACCAGAGGGGAAAGCCACCTTGAGAGGGGCCTTGGGGGGGAGTGCTGTCACGATTCCTGCCCCAGCCCCCCGGCATATCAGGCTGGAGCCAGGTCACGACCACCTAGTCGGCCCCTAAGGGCCTCTCCATCTCCCCAGACACCTACTTGGACTCAGACTTGGCGCCTTTGGCACCAAGCTCACACACAGTCCTGAGATCCACTTAGCCTTGGACTTGCAATGTATTATGGGGCAATGGATGCCCCATGTAATTCAGTTCCATGAACTGGATGAGCAGTCTAGTCTTTCGGGTGTGGCTCAGCCCAGGGATACCTGGGATACCTACAGACTATTTAAACCACGCCCGGCCTGAGAAACATGCTTTGCGTTTCTCTGCACCTGCAGCGTGACACTCACCGTGCTCGGATCTCCTAAAGAGGCCTTCTTCTTTCTTCAGCGCCAGCGCACCTGCAAGAACAAGAACATCGTTGCCAATACTCACCTCGAAGAGCATCCAACTTCTGTCTGGCTCTTCTCAGTCTTGCAGATTCCTGCGGCAGAGTTATCTCCATCTCGGCATGCCGCGCCCTACAAAAGGGGAGAAGAATAGAAGAAAAGACGTTAGTAAGCATTAGGCAATACTTAGCCCTCCCGAATTTGCAAATAGAGTTTAATCCTACCTGAACTCCCGTCGATTGGACAACCTCTGCTCCGGAGCATCCCGCCGATCTGAAAAAGGGGAAAAGACACATCAGGTTAGCGCAAAACATTTAAGAGTCGCCGCACATCGCGCTTTATCACCACCACTCATCATCTCAGCTCGCTTCCATGCTGGGTTATGGCGGCAGCTAAAAGGATACGGAAAAGACGAACATTGGTTAGTGCTAAGGAAGCCAACAAGCATCATGCTCTGCATTCCTACTTACCTCAGCAGCGCGTCACCGTCCTCAAGACCTTCATCACCTAAGGAAAGAAAGACACAGTATTATAGGGACTAGAGCCATCAGAACTTTTGTAAGACTCATTCCGCTTACCGACTGGGCTGAAGTCGCAGCAAGCCCCGTCCGCCGGGCCTATGTCAGTGAAGCAACTAGGCACCCTCCAGCCTGCATCACCCAACGCACCCCTGCACCGAAGGCAGGACGGAGAGCGTTCCACAACAAAAAACAAGGTGAGGAGAGGTCCGGGAGAAGGTTGGGACCCACGGAAGAAAACAGGGGCCAGACAAGCAAGGCCAATAGGGAATTGATCTCTGGTAATACTGTGTTTAAGGACCAGTGCTTGGTTGAGCAAAGTCCAGGGAAGGGTTCGAAGTGGTCAGAAGTCCGGATTGGCTGGGGGCGTCCCCGTGGATATCAGGTGAGCGTTACAATTGGTGAGGGAGATGACTCCATGATAAGATTTTGGCAGTGGTTTTGACTTTTACTGAGAGCGGGGTGGAAGTTGTTTTACTTTCACAACATTTGGGAAAAGCTACTGGCCCTGACAGAATTTCAATTGACTTATCCCCACAAAGACTGTGTGTGGATTCTTGTGTTCTCTTCTATGTTTAATGTAACCAATGAGTTATGTGTCATCCCTGATAGCTGGAAGACAGGCAAGTTTGTTATTATTTTTAAGAAGGGAAACTCTCTCATCAAGAAAATTACAGAGCAACATCAAGTTTATATTGTTTAATGAAAATGTAAGGAAAGATTATATTGGTGAGTTTATAAAAACTGGCTAGAGAACGGTAAACTATTATCAGATTCTGAAGGAGGGTTTAGGAGGAACCGTGGCACTGTCAAAGATGTTTTTATCTTAATTGCTCTTACACAAAAAATCCTAGTTGGCTGTATTTGTTTTTCATTCATTTTAAAACGACATTCACACTGCAAATGGGGGCGGGAGGTGCGTCTGGCCGGTCTTAAAATCTCTTGAGGTTCAAGTTAAACATCTTAATGCAATTTTAGTCTGGTACACGATTTGGAGCATGGAGTGAATGTATTAGCCCTAAAGGAGTGGTATCATGCATCGTTTCATTGCATTGGTCTAATCATGGGTGGCCATTGAAGGAAAGCATTTGGCCACATATTAATATAGAAATTGTACCCAGAATTAATCTTCAAATCGACACCTGAAGCAAGTAGATTCATGAGTGGAAGTGATACATGTTTTCAGCTGAGGCGACAGCTTGTCTGAAAGTAAACACAGGGCCAAATTGTATCACTCCCCCCACCACTGTAGACAATATAGCTGACAATTAAATGGTCCTGTATGTACATTCCTATCAGAGAGAGAGAGAAAGAGCGAGAGATAGAGAGATCTAGAGGGAAATGTGCTATTCAGTTCTATCAACTACTGTGACGTTTGTTAGGGAGAATTCTCATTTCTTTGCTCATTCCTTTCAACCTTAGAGAACCCCATTTCTATTGCTGGATTTAGGACTTTTCATTTTAACCCTGGAGTGAGTGCAACCTTTTTCTCACTCCCTCATGTGTTTTGACCTGATTTGGATTATGGGTTTCAGGGCAGTGTCACAGAGAAATACTTTTAGATTCATCATAAGGTTTAAATACATTTTCTTGTGTGAACTTCAGTTCCCAAGAATTGTAAAGTGAAATTGACTTCACTTACCTTTTGTCTTTGTAGGTCCAGCACACACCATCTAATGTGGAGTGCTGGGGCTTACCTATTAGCACCTTATCCTACTCAATCATGTAACATTTGTCATGTTACCCTCACTACTTTAAATGGCTCGTGGCAGTGGTTTTATTTTCCTACCATTGTGCTTCTTTACTGCAGGATGAATCCTCAGCTGTAGCACTGATGGGTGACCCTTTTGTGAAAATGGCCCGGTCTTCTTTTGTCACCATTTTCTGTTTGTGGGGTCTTTCTTGGGTTTAACTCTGTGCAGTGTTCCAGGTTTGAGCCCTTTGTTCATCCTCTGGCAACAGTGTGTCTGGAAAGGCAGATGTGAGGGAGGTTCCCGAAACTCTCTTGTCCTTTGTCTCTAGCAATGCCTGAATGCGACCAGTCCTGATTGGCTGGCTGGCTGTATTTCAGTACAGCCATCCTGCTGTGTGATTGACAGCCTAGGCTGTGCATTAATGAGAGAAACCTGCTTAGAAGGCAAGGGTTTTGGGACTAGAGGCAGAGTCGATAAGAAAGGTTTCCAATTAGAAAACCCGCGTCCCCTGCACACTGTTAATGGCATAAGCCTTAAAGATATTTATATAGGACAGCCTAGTGTCTGTCCCCTAAAGTAAGGGAGGCAGAATAGACGGTAGTATGTTTCAAGGGTATTCAATAATGGTGATTCATATGTTTAACATCAAACATGCAAGCATGTGATTCATTTAGGCAAAGAATGATTTATACAATTTGACACTGGAGGTACAGTATAAAAGTATTTAAATTTTTCAAGTGGCCCAATGCGTTTCAAGTAGTTTTCACTCTTCATCAGGGGCAATAATTCATTTCAATCAATTTCTACAAAGAAAAAAGCATTTATAAGAGAAATGTAGTTTGTGTCTCTTAATTCAAGTACAAAACATCTGACTGTGCTCAATATACAAGTTACACAAGAACTTCTAGCCCATATTTAGATTCATAATCACCTTTTAGATTTGTGTATTTGTGGACCATACAAAATTGCCTAGATAACAATTCAGAGCTATATTCTAACATCCAATATATGACATTCATTTAGTCATGAAATCTCATTTTTATGCACCCAACCCAGTACATCCGGCAGATAGTTTACTAATCAGATTCAAGTGGTCAAAGAAGTGTTTGTCGAAAGATCAGAACATGGATGAAGATTTTTTATAGAAAAGAGATTGTCCGCCAGATCTATATTCAGAGGAATTCCAGTCTAACAACCCTATCTGTGCAACCTGAAAGAATAGCATAGTCTGTCTGAACAACATTAGGATAAGAGCCCTGTGGGAACATAGATTCAAAAAACAGAAATGTCTATCTTTCCTAACACTCTGTGGGAAATCTGTCTCAGCACTAATAATCTCTTAAAATGAGGAATTCAGCAATGTCTTTAGGGGTTTGTGGGAAACCCACATGATATCCAGTGTATTTCGCTTACTCTAAAGTGGCAGAACAATACATTGTCAGTGAACCCTTTTAGGTCAATATTTATATGTGAATAATAAGAAATATGGCAAGAATCATACGTATAATGCCATTCATGTTGCTTCTATGGATGGTGTAATATCATCAAAGCAAACTTCCTTAACACTTAAGAAGTGGCAAAAGATGCCTGTGGGGAAATACTAGCCTTAAGTGAAAATGTCAAGTGTTTTTGGAAAAGAGTATTTAGAATAGAGGTATGGCTTACCAAACATGGTATCCTAATGTCCTACCGCGTCGGCTGAAGGAATCTGGATGATGGGTTTAAAATCCACAAATTGAATGATGGTGTATGTCCCAATAGATGCGAGTTCCCGCAAAAGGTGGAAGCTTGAGCAGGGCACCCGAGATCTGTAAAACATGTAATTTGGTAAGAATATAACGTTCAAACTGAGTGTCAGCATTGGGTTGTAGATCCCATTAACTTACTTGTGGTAGTTTAACAGAAGAGATGTGGTTTCAAGAGATACGACCTCCATCCAGAAACTGGAGCCGTTGATGCTGCATCTGCCAATATAGAGATGCGGCCATGTTTTTATCTACCGGGAAGTCCATGACATCACTCGGAGGTTGCGCGAGTGACGTCATTGTGAGCATTACAGAGACTAGATATTAAAAATGTTTAAACTATCTGATTATGCAAGGTAGATCCTAACAACTGAAAAAATGAAGGCCTGTTATAATGCAAAGAAATTAGTTGATAAGTTTGGATCATGGCAGTGTATGAGGTCACTTCGCGCATGCGCGAGTGTTGTTATGGAGCATAATCCAGAAGACTTACTGGTCTGAAAGGAGTCTCTGATAAAAATGTAAGGCGTTAGAGACCTTTCTTTCGTGTACCACCTATTTGAAATGTGGAAATAATGTAACATTTGAAGGGGAACAGTGAGAAATGGTAGAGCAACATCCTGTGTGTAATGAGGAGATGTTCGCCCCTACACTGTGTAGGGTGAACATCTTTGATTATTGTTGGAACACTGCTGGTAAACCTGGAAGTTAGGTGCCAGATGATCATTTATGAATGTTAGAAGTGTCAGATAAGCTTGTTCTGTGAATTGTAACATTTATACTTTTAAGTGCTTGAAGAAAGGCAAAATTTGAGGTACCATGCCCTACTGCATCCACTAGGAAGGTCCAAGGTCAGATATGTGACTGATAGATAACAAAGACCTAAGCATAATTGAAACAACACTTAGAATACCCATTATGTTTGTTAGTTATGTGTTCCACCACCTTTGTAAACTTATTGTACACAATATAAGGTAATCCTTCAATTACATAAATAATTCCTCTGACCCAAAAGGGTGTACAATATTATAAACACATGTTGCCAGCCTATATAAAAAACAGGTCAAATGTATCTGGACTTTTAAACATATATGGATGTACATCCACTATCATAGTTGTACATAAGACTGTCTGTTGTTACAGATTAAAGGAATACAACATTTAAATCATTATGTCAATTATTGTTTGAAAGTATTAACACCAATGAATGGAATATTTTTAGGGTGGTTTCCAGTCTTAAAAAAAGGTTGAGTCATAGGACTGAAGTGGTCTGAACCTATGGGAAATGAGGTTCCCAGACATCTTAGATTCGTGGTATTCATCTGTATTGCCCAAACATATATATTTTTATAGAAAGGGTCCTAAGTAGTAATTCTTGTTAATCCCAAGAGGGGTCATAGCATCCAATTTATGGATCCAAAATTATTCCCTTTGGGATAAGATCTTAGGTAGATTCCCTCCCCTTGTCGGGGGGTGTATAACTTCCAAGGTGACCACTCTCATCTGTAAGATGTTGTGTTTGTTTTCTCTGAAATGCCTAAAGACAGGTGATTTGATATTCTTAGTTCTAATACAAGATTTATGTTCTGTTCACCTCTCTTTAGCTTTTCTGGAAATCTTGCCCACATAATATTTTCCGCAGGGGCAGCAGAGTGCGTAAATCAATTTTTTATTTTGTGTCACATGTTGCATAGTTTTTCAGCATAATTTTTTTACCAGTATTGGGGTGTCTGATGTGTTCTCCTTTATTTATGCTGGAGCAATGTTGACAGTTTAGACAGGCGAAAGTGTCATGCTTTTGTTTGCTCAATGTGCTCTGGCTAGGTTGTTTAGTTCTTTCTGCCTTGATAGGTTTATCCCTGAAGTTCCTCCCTCTCTTGTATGCCATCATTGGCGGATCTGGGAGGAGCTGATTGAGTGTACTTTCAGTACTGATGAGGTCCCAATTCTTGTGGATGATCCTTTTCACTTGGAAACTTTGACTTGAGCATTTTAAGGTATGTATCAGGTTTTTTTCTTCCTTCTTGGTATTGATTCTCAGTAGGTCACCCCGATCTTGCGCATTGGTTCTCACAATGCCTTTGTTGGGTGTTTCGTCAGGAAAACCTCTCTCCAAATACCTTGATTTCATGTTGTCATGCTCGTATTGCAATTTGTCTGGATCTGATGTGATTCTTTTGAGTGTGAGTAGCTGATTATATGCAATTTTTTTTTAAGGTGTTTGGGGTGGACACTATTATGGTGTAAACTGCTGTTCACATCTGTAGGTTTTCTGTACATTTTGGTGTCAAATCCTTCGCCGTTTCTTTCTATGGTGACATCAAGGAAATTCACAGAGGTTTTGCCAATCTCTATAGCGAAACTGCTCCTCTCATTCCATCCATTGAGGAAATGCCAAAATTGTGTAAGTTTATCTTCTGTGCCGATCCAGATTCCAAAAATGTCATCTATGTACTTCTGCCAGCATTAAATTTTCTCCTTGCATTGTTGGTTCTCCAGTACATTGGTTCTTTCAAATTGATACATAAATATGTGGCGTAAGAAGGGGCTACTAAAGAGCCCATGGATGTACCGGCTATTTGTAGGTAGAGGCAGAGTCGGCCACTGGGAGAAATACCTGACAAAGAAACTATGAACGAAGCTTGCTGCATCCTCCTGGACCTTTGAATTGCCCGGTGAATCCCTGCTGCTGTGCTGAAACTCCTTTTTCAATTCGACAGAGAAGCTCCAGAAGGGAGGACTACTTCCCTTGGGTTAGTGTACCAACTCCCGAGATTAACTCCACTGAACCATCTTCCCGATTGGCTGTACTTCTTCGCTGCTGCAAGAACCTATTGCCAGTGGTCGAGAAATCGGAAGTCGAGTGCAATGACTGAAATCTGGCCAGAAGCTCCAGTAGTCTCCTAAGGGACCTCCAGAAGCAGGACGACAAGAGCTCAAGTCCCCTCACGAGGGTGCAGGACCCATGGAGTGAAGATCTGCGACTGTGATGTTTACTAAGTGCTGAAACTGCAAAGCGACGCTGAACTGAAAAGAGCCTGTAGCTGCCGACGACCTCCAAACTTCTGTCGCAGGAGCCCTCATGCCATCCTCCCTCGTGTCCCCATGACTGAGGCTCAGGAACACAGGGTGTGCAGTGCTGTAACAGGACAGAATCCAGCTGGACCACTCTTCTTCCAACCAGAAGTACTGTTTCGACTTGGGGTACTTACCTCATTGTCTTTGATGTGTGCTTTTCTCATTTTGGAATTGCAGTGGCTTACTTTTAGAGATGATTCCAACTCCCCCTTCACAGGCTTGACAGCTTGTGACCCTACAAGTGATTTTCTACAAACTCTCTAACTTTGTGTAAGACTGTTTCTGGTCTAAGAAGTTCCTCAGCTCCATAGACAGTGTTTCAATTGACTTTGGCTGTCCTGGCTCCATGAAGACTTTTCTCGTCCATTGACTTTGATATTGTTTGTCCCTCATAGGTGGTAGCTTGTTGTGAATGGTCACTGCTGGGAAAGGCTTTTCTAGATGTCATTGGAAGATTTAGTTGTCCTCACAGATACTGAGAACCTGTTTAACCTTTTTCCTTCCTTAAACCTTTCCTTTCTGTAACCTCAGAATCTGCAAAGTAACTAGTGTGATATGCAAATGCCATTACTGACCTTGTGAATGAAGTCACCTCAGGGTGTAGGCATTGTGTAAGAAGCATATCCAAAGATTATCCACTACTTGTTCAGAATCTGTAAAGTAATCTTAAAGTGTATTTACATTGTTAGACAAATTGCCTTTTTGGAGAACGCTTATTTAAACCTGGATGATAATTAAATAAATAATTATTTATAACTGAAAACATGAGTGTGTTACTTGTATTTGCGAATTTCATTGCTACAGCTCTACAGCTCACATGTACCCCTCTTGAGATAGGCCTGGCTACTCAGTCACAACACCAACTCGTGTAGTACAGACCTATACCAAAAGGTGGATTACCTAATACCAAGCAGATAAGTGTTGTGACCCTGTTTGTAATTATTATTATTATTATTATTATTATTATTATTATTATTATTATTATTATTATTAGGGTATTTATTGAGCGCTGACCTAGATTCAGGAAGCAACAGAGTGCTTTACAATCATAGGGGGAAGAATACGTTTAGAGCAGTGGGGATCTAAAAACGGGGGAGGGAGGGCTCTACTTTCAGTATGGATGCCTCAGCTGAACAATTTATTTTTAAATATCACGCTTCTATACATTAATCTATATTTGTTACTTTATAGAAGATATGCAGAAAGGCAACATTCATTCAAATATGGATTCCCTCAGTAGTGAATTTGAGGGTACATTATTGGGGTTTATTTCCATATGTATGTCATATACTAGGTCGAATTCTTTTCTTCCAATTGTCATCCATAATTACTTCAATGTTTAAAATAAACTATGATACATTTATTTTTTTATTTATTTTATTGGTCACTTGTTAGGCGCTTATACAATTATCAAAACTGTTTCAAAGCGCCCATGATGCATGATCCTACGAGACAAGTAGCAATATGAAATTTTGTCTCGCCACTTAGATCGCAAGAAACTTCTTTTTTATTCAATGTTTGGTGTAATCTTAATGTATATTAATGATTGAATATCTATATCGGTCTTAAAAACTAGATTTGACAAAATATGATCAATTATTTATTATTCGTCGGTTTAATTTTGAGGTAGATTGCATACATCCAGATTAGAATGGCTTCCTGGCAAACTCCAGAGACAGATTGTAAACAGACCTCTGACATGCTTCGGGGTTTTGCAGTATGAGCCCACAGCCTTACACATTAGCTGTATGTGTCATTTCCCTTTGAAATGGTAAACACCGGAACATTTAACTTGACATGACAGAGTGTCGGAATACTCGCCTGCTTTACGAAACCAGATACGTTTAACTTCTGATTTTTTCTGACAATTATACAAAGCAACCTACACACTCGTGTACTTTTAAACAGCTTCATAGTTCTATCTTTCAAGGAATGCTTCAAATGTCATTAGTGTTGACCGGATGAAGACATTTCATTGGTAGTTCATGTGTTTGAAGTACAGTATATGTTAACCAGAGGCTCGTGCTCAAATGAGAGCTGCCAGTCGTAGCTGCTTGCTGGGTCAGGTCAAGTGAGATGGATGGATAAGGGAGAGCAGGTCTGAGAATGATAGCCAAAGGAATGTCCGAAAGGTGAAACTAACCAGGGGAATGATTAACAGCCACTTGGAGAAATCGATCAGCTAAAGAGTAAAAACCGGGGTATTCACGAGTATGCTGATGCATGTAGTACATTCTTTCATAGGGAATTCAGAACAAGTTAATAACAAAGGATAACGAAAACCTAAGACCTAGCACTGGCAGCAATAGGAAATATCGGTTTCAGGACAGAAACAGGGTATAGTGTATTCAGTTGTCATCCTTGCAACAGATTATTTCTTCACGAGCATTACTAGAAGAAACACACGGGCGATGAGCAATGTCATGTATTGGCATGATGGTGGGTCTTTCATTATATCTGGCTTTTGTAATCAACATGTCTGCACATAAAATAGCGTTGACGACGCACAGTTTGTGCATCTAACTGAGTGATAGATTGAGCAAGCACTTTTATGACACCAACATTTCCACCAAAAACGCTACGGAGACGCAAAATGAATCGAGGGCAGAATTGCACTAACATCTATTGTAAGTGCATTGAAAATGACATTTTTTTGTGCTGCACCGTGATTTAAGTGTCCTTGGCATGTGTAAAAGAACGAGTAGCTTGGTTTAACCTCATCACACAACGCTGTTTGCATATCTGTGCTATTTCTTGTACGCAGCTTTGTGCAAGGCCCGTGCAAATGTGCAGTGTGTTGTGGCTCAGGCGAGTTACTCTGCCAATTGTGTATGTGCATGTTAAGTAGGCTTTTGTGGGCACTGGCTGCCTCAAAACTATGTAATACAGGTTCGTAGTGTGACTGTATTTCAGTGAAGGGCCCCTACCATTGAGCAGGGGAAGTTTTCAAGAATACGAATTGTAATATTTAATTGGACGAATACAGAAGGAATATTAGAACAGCCATGAAAAAAAAACAATTGTAATGTAAGTGTAATATAAGTGGTCTTGTTTAATTCCCTTCTGCCATATGGTGGCCTCCTTGCATGTGGCTCTTTAAGAAATGGGGCATTTGGGCCATAATTGATACTGTGGAGAGGCAGATGTGAATCCTGTGGTGTTGATGGGTGCAAGTTGGAAGCACCCAGTTCCTGTGTGCGATCTGCTTCCTTTGGGTTAGCTGGAGACCCTTGGAGTATCATCCATAGGAAAGAGTCCACGATTTGATGATTTGATAGACTACAGCTCTTTGGGTCTGGTTAGCCGCTGATGTGGAAGGGTGTGATAGGACTAAGAGGAGAGCTTGGTCAAGGCACAATTAGTGTTGATGTGATAATGGCTAGGCCTGCGGTAGGCGCCTGTGGGGGATTTGTGTGTGTAGTGTAAGATGGTAGGAGATCTGAGCTCATTGGATGGAGGATGAGGTGAGTAGGCCTCACAAGGGAAAACAACCTACAACCGACTACCCTGCTCTCCTAACGCTGGCCTCTTGTAAACAGGACTATCTCGTTTTGCCACTGTTCGTCTGTCTATCTCGCTCACACTCGCTGTTTCTGTCTCACATAAATACACTGTAACCCATGTGCCACTAAACAAGGATCTGCAGATTGGCAGATGAGGGTGAGGGGGATGCCTGGAATCTCCACTCATTACCATGAGGTACATGCTGAGGTTTATGCCAGGCAAAAACCTCTGTTTCAGGAATAGGTCTACTTAAAACGTAATGACAGCAGGTAGTAATTTCACCTTCCTTAGTATGTTGGTTGGTGGGCTAACTGATGCATCGAACCTCACTTCAACATGCTCAGGTGCTGTGCGCAATGTCTTTCTGGCATTTTTGCCTCTCGGGGCATCGCCTGCCAGGCATAGCACAATGTGTTCTTCTGCCATTTTTCAGGCAATCCAAACAAGCAGTCAGAAGTCTACCCTGCTGTCTCCTAAAAGTCTTAGGGGGTCATTACGAGATTCGCAGTAAAAACCAGTTTTTACTGGCATGGAGGCAATACCGTGTCCGTGTAGCAATGACGCCGCTAACAGCGGCCGATTACAAGTATGCGTGCATGCGCTTAGTGACATGCCGGTATCGACAATATTGGCTTCCCGCAAAAGTCCCAAAAACCCCCCTTAGCGGCATCATGGAAAGCGCAGACAGCCATGCCAAAGGCTGTTAAGAAAGGGGCATCCCGGCAGCGCAAGGAGCGGTTCTCCGAAGGTGAACTGACCATGCTTGCTTACACTCTGGTTGAAAATGCAGAGGTGGCCTTTGCCAATGACATAAAAAGAGCAGCACAGCTATAAAAAAAGGAGATTTGGGAGCTAGGAGCCCAGAAAGTGAGTGCGGTGCGCAACACCACCCGCACAGTAAAAGATGTCTGAAAACGTTGGGACATCTTGCGCCTCAGAATGCAGAAAAGTCAGACGCTGGGAGGAAACCTGTGCCAGCACTATTGGACTGGAATCAATTGACGATGTGGGAGAAATGGAACATGGAGACACGTCATCAGCTGATGGAGGTGAGTGTCCTAAGAAAACACTGTATTGCAAAGTATGAAGATATTCCACCAATGTGACCGTGCCATTAGGCAATGCATGGGTCATTACAGACACATGGGCACATCCCTGCCTAGATGCCGCCCTCAGCACTGACACATCCACATGCATGCCAATGCCATACCTGAGACACACCCCACAAACATGGAAACAGCATGTGTCACACTGCATGCATTCCACAACAGAAAGGCATGTCACACAGCATACACCACCTCATACATGTGTGAACCAGATGTATGCCTGTTTGATCCCCCCATATAGCAAACAACCTGAATGCCACAACTCCAATACCAAATCCCCTCAAATGTGTAGAACAGCAACAATACCAATGTATTCATGATGCATGTAGAACCATCACTGATGCCGTCCCTCTCTTGGTCCCCCACAGGCTCAGATCCTGACAGCGAGGCCCGGGACTCTGCAGCACAGGCAACGACTCCCAAGAAGAAGGCCAGGGGCAGGAAAGATGGCAACAGGCCTTCAACATCAAAGGGCCCAGGCAAGGCATATCTATCACAGAAGGCGAAGGCACCACAGAATGCCAAGTCACTGGGGCGGCAAAGGGCCACAGCCACAGCCCGAGTGCCCACAACAGCTGTATACACTGAACAGGAGCCAGAGGCCAATGGGGCCCTGTCTGCTGCCAACAGCTCTGTCGGGGAGGCAGCTGCCACGGCACCCCCTAGTGACGACGAGGTACAGAGCTGTAAGTGATTTCAATCTGGCACACACTCAAGGCAACGCCTAGCATGTATTTCACAACAGAAATCCTTATTTATTTTTGTCTAAAGGTTCTTTATTCTGAACGATATACCACTCATATCAATCCCTTCTCCTAGAACACCCCGGTCACACTGAACCAGGAATCAGGCTGGTTTGCAAAAGTAAATATTTATTTATGTATTTAAAATGTTATCACAATATGTTTTAATGGGTACACAACAATCACCAATGGGGTGATATAACACTGAATAATATCTTTAATATACGAGGAGTAAGCAGTAAGCAAAGCAATTCAGCACAGAAAGTAATACATTTATGTTGGTCCAGAGGGGATAGCACTGTGGTTAGAGGTTACTCCTTGCACACCCCTCAAACCCCAATAGGTAATGTAAAGAGATAGGAGAAGAGAGCAGGTATTCAGGAATGGCGGAATTCAAACAGAATATCAATCCCACTTTCCCCTTTTCAAACACAAAAGAAAACAGAATTGACTGTCAAGCTGTCAGAATGGCTTTTAAAGTTATCTTTAGAATGGACATGGCAAAAACACCAAATATAATCAAATTTGCCGAAATTGTTAAAAATGCTTATGGGAGCCGCTTTGGATAGTTGCACGCAAACACAAGAAATGATTTACTCCAAGGAAAACATTTGCAATCTTATAATTCAAGTCAGAAGCAATAAACTGTTTTACACGTGTAAAAGTTTCCCAAAACAAAATTTCGTGGCAAACTTTTCACTGCATGATAATTGCGATAATGGGAGAATCGCATGGATTTGGAATGCGGTTTCAGATGCGAGGGATAGATATGAATGTTAGCTACAAGCGGAAGTTGGAATTTTGTTTCTAGCAGAAAAACGCAGGGATTTACAGATGTTTTAATAGAGGTTGTTTTTTCGACATAGGCGCAAGAAAGGAAAATAGGAATTCGCTTTTAAAAATGACAAATGGGTTGCTTACACTAAAGGATGACTTTGAACAAAACGAATACCCCACAGGAACACAGTGACTTGATCAGGGTGACTGCCTGCTAAGGAACTCACCCTCTTCAGATGAAAAAAAGATTCTGAATACAAGATAGGATGGGTCTAAGATAGGGCTAAGACTATGCAAAGTACATAGTCTAGTGACACAATTCTTCCTATTTATACTCACTGGATAAGTTTTTTAAATGGAACCGTCAGTTCTGGTCAGGGGATGGGATCTGGTTTAGAACAGACGGCTGGGCATATCGGACTGGCAGCCTCTGCAATGCACTCTGGTCACGGCACAGGACTGGATCGGATCTGCCCTTCTTGGTTCTGATGAGATTTATTTTCAGCAGGCAAGCAGTAACAGCACAGCCCGGCTGTATTATGATGCTTCCCTTTAGGCTTGTGGGGTTCTGTTCTGGAATTTGAGGCCTAGCTGAGAATGGTTCAGCTATGAAATGGGCCTTTTGCTTTGCCAAGTTTCTGGAGTCTGGAGCAAGGAAGATGTAGAGTTCAGCAGCAGGGTGCTCCGCCAGCCTCGGGACAGTGTGTGAATCTGTCTGTCCTTATGTGTGGTGAGCTGTCCCTATTTATGCTTATGAAATGACGTCCTAAAGGGGTGTGTGGGCTGGTTTAGCCTAAGCTTGCCACTTTGACAGGAGATTGGGTCAGAGTCTACTCTCTGCCTGGATAAGAGGAGAGAAACAGAGAGTCATCTTTATGGTGTGATTTTATGAGGCTGAGCATCAACACCTAGCCCCTGGAACAAAATATCTACTTTCAGTAAAATACATATTTACACATGTGCAACCTCTCTAAAAATCAGATATACAGATTTCATATTTCACCTAGCAGCTACTGCTCAAAACCCTGTAGCTGTAGGATCTTTTCTCCGCTTTTCATAGAATTTTGCCCTTTTCACTCAGAACACAATGTCCAATTTCTAAGCAAATTTCTACAAGTGTGCATGTTTAACATGGGCATAAGTGTATAAAGTTTCACAGTTCTAGCGGAAATACATTTTGAGTAAAATCATATTTCTTGCCATTTCTGTCCAGAACATGTCACGCAGTTCTGGCGCCTCTTCACCCAGCCAGAAATTACATTAACACTTCTGTTATTTTTATATTTTACACAATTTTAAATAGTAAGTTATCAGTCTTTTTAAAATGTGTCCTTTGTCCTTCTTATGCAACAAATGGTTAATTCGCTCCACCCCTTTGTTCTCTCCACGGAAGCCCAGGAGCCATCCTCCATGTTTGCTACTTGCAGAGGCCATTTACAACTGTCCTCCCACTTCGAATTTCCTGAGCTGGAGCTTTCCATTGATCATTTTTCCTAGGTAGACCAGGTTCTTTCCCACCCTGTAATTAACACTTCTCCGTGATTTCCTGCTGGGGGAAGACCTTACTTCTGTGAGAAAACCTGCTATAACAGTTTGGAAGCTTCAGCCAGTTTTACTTTAATTGTTTACTCTGTTGAATTTTCCTCAGCACAAAACAACTGGTTGTATCAAATCACAGCTAGAATTCTCATTCAAGATTTAAAACCATGGGATCAAAACAATTACAATATGGATTGTTATCAGTAATAGGCCTCTTAGATTGCAAACATTTGATTTCAGTTTATACATGTTAAAGTTTAATTGGGCATCCCACTGACAGCTGTCATCACAGCAGCCCTCTGCTGCACAGAGATTTTTGACAAATCCACAGACAGGCCACTTTTGCTGTGAAACTCTCTTTATTCTTTTGTCTTTTCAGGACCTTGTAAGTTCACAATGATTTCTTAAACTAAGTCAATTGTAACATCCAGCAAGAATTTTGAATATTTGAAAGTGTTTTCTACCGGAATTCTGAAGTTTCAGCAACAAGGAAAAGGTGATTTAAAGCAAGATTTGGGGTTTCATTTAGCAAAGCACTGCTTTTTCCTTCTGCACTCCACTTTCAACTGTTTTGGGGCCCAGTGACACATTCCGGAAGTGTGAGCTCTGTTCCACCACTGACAATATGCGTGGCAGACTGGGCAGCCATCTTTTGTGCATTGAGAAGCACGATGTTCAGGGATTTTGGTGCCCACAAGGGTTTCACGGCCATTTTGCTATTGCTGGCACCATCATAGCAGAGTGATGCGGCATAGCAGCGCAAAAGTGAATCAAAACATCCCACAGAGCACCCCCTCCCGACTTCAGTTTGAACGCCCATCAAGGGGATGTCAGGAGATTGGGATGTTCTTGTTTCTTTGGTCCAGGTGGAGAAATTCAGCTGCTTCTCCCATCAGTGCTGGATAGACACGCTCTCCTCGCCGGTTCTGGTTGGGAGTATGGAGCAATACTCCGTGCTCCCTGTGTCTTTCATCCAAGTCCCCAAGTGGTCCTCCTTGGTGATTCAAAATTCTTGATCCCAGTGCTATGAGACAGAACAGAGCATTGTTATGGAAATGTCCCCACTACTTCTCCCCGAGGGTATAGTGGGGTAGAGGCATACATTGAATACAATTTACAATATTCCCTGCCTGTATTTACTAATGGTTTGAACAGGTGGCTTCTTCTAGGGATCTCGAATTTCCCCTTCTGGGTTTCCGGTTGGCTCCTCTATTTGCCGCAGAGTATGCCTGGGATGGCAACTCTTAAGCTGATTTATGTGGACCCACTGTCTTCCCCTTCTGCCAAACTGCCCTTGGGGATGCGGATTCTGTAGGCGACTGGTGAGATTCTGTCTTCAATTTCAAAAGGACCCCGCCAAGTTGGGAGGGATTTGCGCTCTTTGGCTTGGTTCCTTTGGAAATTGTACAAGTAGACCCGGTCTGCTACTTGATATTCTTTTCTAGTTGTCTTAAGATCATAGTGGGTCTTCATACTGTCTGCAGATGTTTCTAGATTCCGCTGAGCATAGGCAAAAGCATGTTGAAGGTGTTTTCTCAGATTCTCAACATACTCATGAGTTGTGGAGGCATTTATTAAGGTCTGCTCCTGGGTTCTGTAGAGCAGATGCTGGGGTAGCACCATCCTTTGTCCAGTCATCAGCTCAAACTGAGACATTTTTGTTGCAGAAGAAGTGGTAGATCTGATGGCCATCAGAACAAGGGGTAATCAAATGTCCCAAATGGCCCAGAATCTGCCACAAACTGTTTTAATATGCTCACAGTAGTTTTGTTGTATCTCTCAACCCCACCACTAGAGGATCGTTGGTAGGCAATGTGTAGTTTCCTTTTGATCCCAAGTATCTCCCACATCTTTGTCATCACTTAGCTAGTGAAGTGACTACGTCGGTCTGACTCAATCCTTTGGGGTAGTCGAAAACGTGAGAAGATGTGATTGATCATCAGGGCAGCTGCAGTTTCTGCCTTGCAATTTGTGAACAAGCATGCTACGGTCTACATGCACTTGTTCCCCCTAGAGGAGCGAATCATGGGCACGATAAAATCGACTTGTAAATCTGATTAAGGCAGTGTCATCCCCCTCTTTTGGAGGGGAGCACGGTGTGTGATTGATGTTGGCTGAAATTGTGCACACACAAGACACCCCTTCAAGTATTGGTTGAGGTCCTGCCCCATTTGTGGCCAATATGCAACCTCTCGCAATATTTCTAATGTCATATGAAACCCCAGATGACCAGCTGTGGTCACATCATGGCTGTGACTTAGCATCAGGCTTCAGAATGAGGCAGGGACCAACCACTGGTCATGGCCAGCTATGGATCTCTTCTCCAACAAACTGTCTTGGATTCGGAACATTTTTGGATATTTTATCAACACTCTGAGGTCCTCTTTCCCAATGTAATCGGTATCCTTCAGGGGAAAGTCTCAGGGTCCTCAATTTGTTGATAAAACTTCCCAATTCTTGGATCCCCCTATTGAGACGTAATCAAATCAGCATCTGGGGTCTCCTTAATCCATTGTGCAGTTGAGAGTTCATTGGGAGCATTTGTCTGGGACCTAGTGATAGCAGTGACCTGGATTTCCCCCAACAGGGACTCAATCTCAAATAGATCCCATTGGATGGCTCTGGTTTTGTCCAGATGATCAGCTAGGTCATTTCCAGTTGTGTCTGGTCCCTCTATTTTAGAATGACCCTTGATCTTTTTCCAGTATATGGTCATCCCGTTCAAGGTGACCAGATCATCAATATTTTGTATTAATTTTCCATGTTTCAAAGGTTTATTGTTAGCACATAGCATGTCTCTGGATTTCCAGTTAACCAGGTGCTCCACGAACCCGTTCCGTACATAATCTGAGTCTTTGATTATGACCAGTTTGTGGACTCTGCCAATTGACTACTCCGGGGACCGATTTTCTACCCAGCGGAGGGTTCTGGGGAATCATTCACCCATGCTTTCCCTAGGCCGGCCACAAGTTCCTTTTCCCCGTTGTTGTCAACATGGTAGGAGCACCCATCCACATAGACAGTGGGCATTCCCTCACAAAGGTCTTCTTTATAGACTTTGTGTGGGGAATTAAGGTATGCCTCCATGTTGTCCTTGATTTTAAAACTTTCGTCCTCAAGACTGTTTTCTCTGGCACAATCATGCAAGTCAGACCTTGCGCGAGGGGACTCTTCTTGTTTTGGCCATATCTGACTTCCACAGGAAAGCCTTGCCTTGACAGAATCCAGGAAGTAATGTGAGAATTACTCACATTGCTGGCCCGGATTCTGTCACTTTGAGGATATTGCAAAGGTTGGTGTGGAGTCTCCACTATGATCTGTTCCCCCTGGATAAACGGTCGGTAATTCTTCAATGCCCACACCATTGCCAGGAGTGCCTTCTGACAATCGTTGAATTGTTCCTCCTCAGAGGATAAAGTTTTACTCGCATAGGAGATTACTTTATTGCCCTTGTCATGCTTTTGATATAATAATGCAGTCAAGCATGTATTTGAGAACCCTGTCCCCAAGAAGAAGTCCTTGATTTTGACAGGGTAAACTAGGCAAGGCTTGTTCTGGACCCCACTCCCACTTGACCCCCTCCTTCAAAAGATGGATCAGGGGTCTTGTGATCTCTGCGTAGTCCTCAATTAACTTTCTGCTGTAATTGGTAAGTCCAAGGAGGCTCATTAGTTCCCACAGAGTTGTGGGGTCTTTTATTTTCCGGAGCGCTTCTACTTTCTTTTCCTGGGGACAGAGACCCTGAGGAGTAATCTCATGCCCCAAGAAATTGACACGGGTTCTACACCACTGTGGCTTTTGGAAAGAGAGTTTTGCTCCGGCAGCCCTCAACTCTGTCAGAACATAATGGATCTCCGCTATGTGTTCCTCCACAGTTGGGCTTTTGACTAGAACATCATCTACATAGGCCAGGTTAACCCTTACACCCAGATTGGCCATGGCCTTATGTAAAAAGATGTTAAATTCGGAGTTGATGTATCCAAAGGGAGTCCAGGTCAAAGTGTACTGCTGCCCCCCAAAGGTAAAGACTAGCTTGTATTGGTCCTCCCTACTGATAGGTACAGACCAGTATCCATTGGTCAGGTCAATTGCAGGGAATAACTTTGACCCCTGGATCTGGGCCAGCCCTTGGTCAATGTAGGGAAGAGGCCATCAGGAAGTATGGACTAGTTTGTTGAGCTCCCTTAGGTGAGCACAGAGTCTCCACTGGCCGTTTGGTTTCAAAATCCCCAGCACCGGATTATTGAAGGTGCTGTGGACTGGAAGAATTATCCCACGGGACTCACGGTTCTTAATTATTTCAGTAAGGGACTCCATTGATGCCAGAGACAAGCGATATTGCTTCACAAACAGTGGAGTCATACCAGGGTCCATGGGAATTGTTGTTTTATGGATGTCGGTGCGACCACAGTCATATGAATCCACCGCAAAGAGATCTTGAAAATCTAAGAAAACTTGTTTGAATTTTTGCTTTTCCTCCAGGGTCTCACAGGCAGCAGCTAGGTTTACTCTCTCTTCAACCATCTGCCTGAAGCCTGGAAAGACCTCTGGTTTGGCTATCTCAGCTGCCTCATTTAGCTGGGTGGAGAAGTCCCTAGTCAGAGTATTGAATTGGACTGACGGCTTCAGGTGGGGAAGGCATTCCTGGTGGACTTGAAAGATCACCTCATCCCTCCTGAAGTCACAGGTCACATCTTCCTTACCATAAGGGCAGGAAGAGTGCACCAGGAAATTCCCCCCATGTCAGGTGAACATCCTGTCTGGTGTTGTGTCATCGTCACTATCACTGTCAAAACAGTCCTAGGGGATTGGTCCTAACAGTTTGTTACCTAAATCTATGGAAAAATGTCAGTCATCAACCGGCATTCCAATAATGATGCCTGCACCCAGAGTGATACTCTTTAGGTCGCTGTTATCCACCTCTATTGGAATTGTGTTGTGTTCTATGTTGACGAGTGGTGTTGGGTTTACCCCCAACCCTTGCTGTTGGAAATTAGCATTGAGATGAATATAGGTGGTCAGGATTTTTCAGTTTCTGTCCTCTTTTCATTTTTACTTCTGGGGAGAATTGCCGGGTTTATTCTGGGATGGTGACTTCCTCTCCAGTCTGAATTTCAACTGCATATGGCAGCAGTTGAGCTGACAAAAATGCTTTCTCTGGGTCATCAAAGTCCATGGGATTACCCACTATTCGGGACCACGCTTTGAAGTTTATTAGGTCCAAACTAATGGCAAACAATTAGGGACTATGCTCTTGTTGCCTATGGAAATTTTGAGCATACACCTGCTAGGCAGGAGATGTTTGGAATTCGGTGTTTCCAGGTCCATTTCACATTTTTCTACGGGTTTAAATGTGGGAATGGCTGGATCCTATGTGAGTTTGTGGAACATGGCCTCGCTGATGAAGCTCTTACTGTTGTTCACACATACTCGGGCGAGAACAGACCTTCCCCTCATCTAGCTGAATAGGAATGAACAACTGTTCTCCAGTTTTCTGAATATCAGCCATGCTTTCAGCTGATGTCTCATCTTTTTGAACTATAGGAATGGGATTTTCTGATTGTGAATTTGTATAGCATTTCAGAGTGTTTCCTTCCAGTGTGGAATGCCACCTTAGACTGGAAGGAAGGTTGATTTTCAGAAATAGAGAGGACTCCCCATCAAAGGTTTGTTGTCCTATTGCAATCACTGTCACGTCTGGGATTTGGTTATTCTGGAAGTGAAATTCAATTTGGTCAGGTTTTTGTTCAACCATGTGGCATGTGTCATTTAAACTAACATGGTTGACACTCTGTTTCAATTTTATTGGTCGGTTAGTCTGGGTCCAGAGGACCTTGTTTACGCAATCTATGAGGGGAGACAATCTACGCAGGATGTCATTCCCTGGTAAACAAGGTGCGCCCTCTGGAGTCACAACTATGACCGGGTGCTTCACCTTGTGTCGCCCAATTTTCATGTCTAAATCCGCAGTCCCCTCGACAGGAATTTCCTTCCCATCGAAGTTCTGAACTTGTCCAGGAAGAGGGGTGAGAGGAATTTGGTATTTCCCCCCCTTGCCAAATTCAGCTGATCAAAGGCCCATTTTGACAGAAGGGTGGCTTGGGATCCAGTGTCCACCAGTGCCAAAATTGTACATTGCCCCTGTATTTGGACCAGGCATAAATCTTCCCTCCTTTTCTTCAAGGAGACAAAGATAATGCACATTTTTGGCCAATTGGTGGGTTAACTTCTTTGTTTTGGATACTGACAGAGGTGATTTGGGCAAGATTGTGTTTGGGATCTTGGGAACTTGTAAGAAAAAGGTGACAGCTAGATATGGGGAAAGTTTTGGACTCCCCTGGTTCTGATTCTGGGCTGCCCCCCCCCCTTTTTGGAGGCAGTCACCAGGTGGGTTTGAACAAGGGGATTTTTGTGCTGGTTATTCTGGGGTTTGATGTTGGGCGGTTTTAACTCGGTCCCCACATCTACCCAGTCTGGATTTGGATCCTTTGGGGAACATTTTTCTTTGGGAGGAGTTCCCCCATCCCTGAAGGAGAAGAAGTTTTTCCCAGGATCCTCTGAGGACCCCTCTCAAACTGGAAGATTTGCACCTCCTCCTCAAAATGGGCCTTTTTAGGCTCTTTATTTCTCCTAACCCCCTCTGTTCCTTAGGTTGCAGATTTTTCAGGGGCAGGAGATTTTGGTTCTGGTTCCTGGGTTTCCAGGGGTTTTTCACAAGTGCAGAAGGAAGCTTCCTCTAAGGCTTTACACCCCCCTTCCCCTTGTGCATCCTCCCTGGGAACCGGTGGGTTGTCAGGGTTCCTCCCCGTCATTGTTCTGGAGCACCAGACCCTGGATTTGAGGAGTTCTGAGCCGCCATGCTCATCTGAGGGTTCTGTTGAGCCCTCAGCTTGCGACCCAGATCCTGTGCCATGTTCTGGACCCGGCGCTCTGGTTGGGACACCCGCTCTGGCTGGTACGGGGTCCTCTGGTCTACCCTTGGTTGATCCCGGAAAGGGTAACTATCCCTTCTCACATAATACCCCTGGTTAGGATAGTTTGGGGACCCCTCCACCCTTTGCCTCCCCTCTTTTGAGGGTTGAGATTTGGAGGGTACCGGGGAAAGGAATTTGGTCCGGCATCTGGGGGTGACTGCCCTCCTGAGGAAAGTGAGGAGGGAAGTTCCCTGGGTTACCAGCTGTCTGGTTGGACCCCGTCCTTGGGCTGGGGGAGTCCACACATAGCCCAGGATTGGTCTGTTGCCCTTGTAGCATGGGCTGATGTAGTCAGGGGAGTTAGGGGTCCTATTTGTGGGGCTACCTCCCTGATTGCCTGTTTGGGATTGTCCAGAGGGCCTTCTGGGTCTGGGGTTGGTCAGATACTGCGCAGGAAGGTTTTCAGGCCCCCATCTCTAGATCTAAAATGGGGGCAACCTTCACCTCCACCATCTTAGCAGCAGCAGGGGTGTTAGTTGGTTTGGGGCTTTTTCTAATATTTCTGCTTTCTAGTGGCTTCTGCACTGCATAGATACGTGTGGCTTGTTCAATGACCAAGTCTAGTGATCTTTTCTCATGAAAGTCCCTCATTAGCTGGGTCATAATGTATTTAGGGAGAGCATGAAAGAAGGTGTTCACAAATTCCTTACTGTCATTGCGCATCCTTCTAGTGGTCTGCGCAAAGGTGCATTTTAATTCCTGGACAAATTTTTGTGGGGCCTGGTCTTCCCTACATTATAGGTTTTAGGCTGCCTTGCGAGCCTCTTGAGGGTTCCTATGACTATGATATGATATGGCATTTGTAACGCGCCTATACACAAGTGTTTCAATGCGCGACGAGGCAGGGAGGGGGGAACAGGGGGAGGACAGACAACGATCCTACTAGGCCAGGTGTCATTCAGACCGCGCAAGTGCAGGGGTAGATGGGAAGGGAAAAGTGTAGTACAAGGTAAGTAGAATAGAAATAAATAGATAAATAAATAAATAGGGCCAGCTGGTGGCAAGTGCAAGGTAAGTGCAGACAAGTGCTGGGAAGGGGGGGCTGTAGGGATACAGAGAACAGTCCCGCAGTGCAGGGGTTGCCAGGGAGGCAGTGCAAGTGGAGAGTGGCTGGGCCCAGGACCGAGGTCGGTGAGAGTGGCCACGTTTCAGATTCAGTGCAGAATTTAGTGAAGAATTAGCAGGGGAGAGGGAGAGAGAAAGCAGAAGCAAAGAGGAAGGTTTTGAGGTGCTTCCGGAACTGGAGATGGTTCTCCTCAAGTTTCAGGGAGGCAGGAAGGCTGTTCCAGAGGGAGGCTCCTGCCGCGGAGAGAGATCTACCCCCAGCTCGTTGCTTCGAGAAGCGGCTGACCCTGAGGGAGTTGGAGACGGATGAGCGAAGGGCTCGGGAAGGAAGATATTTAGGAAGAGAGAGTTGCAGGTATTTAGGCCCCAGGCCCCAGAAGGCCTTGTGGACAATGCAGAGGGTTTTGAACTTCATCCTCGCAGCCACTGTGAGCCAGTTTAGAGATTTCAGTCCTGGAGAGATACGGTCCCTGGGCTTGAGGCCAAGGACAAGTCTTGCAGTTCTGTTCTGGATGAGTTGCAGAGGGCGGACAGTGGAGGCAGGCAGATTAAGATAGAGACTGTTACAGTAGTCCAGCTTCGAGAGAACCAGGGCTCGGGAGACAGTGAGCTTCTGGGGGAAGGAGAGGAAGGGAAGAATACCTCTAAGGAGGTGCAGCTGGTAGTGTGACTTCTTAGAGACGTCAGATATATGAGGAGAGAAGGAGAGTGTGGAGTCAAAGATGACCACGAGGTTTTTTGCCTTGCAGGTAGGAGCAGGAAGAGGCCCAAGAGAGGCTGGCCAGAGAGCTGCAGGGAAGGAGGGAGTGGGTGTGCCGATGAGTAGAATCTCAGTCTTACTAGCATTAAGGCGGAGGTCGTTGGCAGCACACCATTCCTGGATAGCAGACAGACAGTCAGAGATGAGGGCAGGAGAGGAGGAGGCCGAGGGTAGCCTGAAAATGAGCTGGGTATCGTCCGCATAGCACTGAAAGTTGGGGCAGAGGGCGGCGATGCGGTGGGCAAGAAGTGCCAGATACTGGTTGAAAAGCCAGGGAGAGAGATTAGATCCCTGGGGAACACCACAGGTGGAGAAAAAGATGTCAGAGAGGAAGGACCCAAGTTGGACCTGGGAGGGTCGATTGGAAAGGAAAGAGGTCAGCCACGCCAGAGCCTGACCAGTGATACCCAGGTTATCGCGGAGACGTTTGAGCAGGATGGCATGGTTGACAGTGTCAAAGGCAGAAGAGAGATCGAGCAGAATGAGAACACACAGAGTGTTTGAGTCAAGGTTCAAGAGCAGGTCATCACGGATGTTCAGGAGAGCAGTTTCCGTGCTTCTGGCCGCTCTGAAGCCGGATTGGTGGTCATGAAGACTACCAACAGCTTCAGCATGGAGGTTAAGCTGGGAGATAGCCAGTTTCTCTAGGAGCTTGCCCAGGAAGGGAGTGATGTAGATTGGGCGATAGTTAGCCGGGTAGGAGGGGTCAGCAGAGGGTTTCTTAAGAAGAGGGTGCACAAGGGAGTGCTTGAGGGGGGATGGGAAGACTCCAGAGGCGAAGGAGAGGTTGCAAAAGTCAGCCAGGGCAGGAGCCAGGGAGTCAATGTGGTCCTTGATAGTTTTGGAGGAACAGGGGTGAACCTGTTTAGACAAGACTTTCATAGATCGGACTTGTCTGGAAACTTCATCAGCAGAGAAAAGGGGAAAGGCAGAGAAGGAGGGATGAGGGGTGGCTGCAGAAGGGCCGGAGGAAGAGCAGGGAACCGAGGGAGGGAGGTGATAGGAGGAGAGTGAGGACAGGATGTCCTGAGTTTTAGAGATGAAGTGAGAGGCCAGTGCAGTACAGAGGGCCTGGGAGGGGACAGGAGAGGTAGAGACTGCAGCAGGGGTGGCAAGCTCCTTGCAGATTTTAAAGAGTTCGGCCGAATTGTTAGATGCCGCAGAGATGCGGGCTTGGATAAGGGCTCTCTTCTTGGTGAGAACGGAGAGACGGTATTGCCTTTGGAGCAGGCGGCAGGCCAGTTTGTCAGAGGATGAACAAGAAGCACGCCATTTCCTCTCTGCCACCTTGCACTTGCGTTTTAGGGTGACGAGATCCGAATCATAACAGGAGTTAAATTTGGCTTTGGGCTTCAGGTGGATTTTCATGACAGGGGCAAGGATATCAAGCGTATCAGAAATAGCAGAGTGGAGCAAGGAGAGGGCTGTGTCAGGGTGGGAGTCAGCCGAAGGGGGAGGGTGGGGAGAAGGTGGCAGCAAAAGCCTCAACTGACACGCGCTTCATGGGTCGGATGACCAAGAAGGTGGGTGGCAATGATGAGGGTGGCTTGGCCTGTGGGGTAGGGAGGGTGAGGTGGGAGGATAGGAGAAAGTGATCACTCCAGGAGAAAGGAGTGGAGAGAGGGACTGAGAGGGGAAGGTCAGAAGAGATCAGAGCATCAAGAGTGTGCCCTTCAGAATGAGTAGGCCCAGATGGGAGAATAGAGAGTGAGAGAGAGTCGCAGAGGTCACAAAAGAGTCCAGTGGGGGGACAGGAGGCATCTAGGTGGATGTTGAAGTCACCAAGAAGGAGGAGTTGAGTGGTAGTGGACAGGAGTGAGGAGGAGAAGTCAGCCCACTCGGAGAGGAAGGAGGAAATTTGACCAGGTGGCCGATAGATAGTAGCCACGGTAAGGGAATGGCTAGGAGAGAGAGAGAGTCAGCAGACAAGACATTCAAAAGAGGAATAGGTCTGCGTAGGAGTGACAGTGGCAGGAATCCACTCAGGGAAGATAAGGGCAACACCCCCCGCTTCACGGTTGGGCCTGGGCACGGAGAGGATCTTGTAACCGTCAGGTAGGAGTGTGTCAAAGCTGGTGACAGAGCTGGCTGTGAACCATGTCTCAGTGAGACCGAAGACGTCAAGGTCCAGTTCCTCAAGAAGGAGACAGATATCAGAGGAATGCTTGATGGCAGAGCGAGAGTTAAGAGTGGCAAAGTGGAGAAGGTTGCCATCCTTGAAGGACTTCCGGGGAGGGGTACAGATCAGAGGTACGCCCTGCGGAGGTGTAGAAGAAGGAGGTGAAGAAGGAGCAAGAGAGGGGGCAGGGAGGGAGGGTAGAGGCAAGGTAGCCGAGGACAGAGGAGGGGGGACAGCAGGAGAGGAGAGGAAGTTGATGAGGCGAGGGAAGCGTCTATCAAAGAGGTGAAGGTTGGCCTGAGGGCCTTGGACCAAGACGGTCCCATTAGCGTAGACATTAATGATGGCCTTAGAAGAGTGGAAGGGGGCCAAGAGGACATCCCAGCGGGTGCCACTATTAATGGGAGAAGAGGAAAAAGGAGAGAGCACAGAGACCATATGAAGGGTCCATAGGTCAGGCGAAGGCACAAAAAAGAGGATGTCAGTGAGAGTTTCCTTAGAGCAGGCACTAGTGTATGTGTCAGCGATAAGGAGGCCTGGGTTGGAGACCAGGATGTCCTTTTTAAACTTTTTCCTACCGGATTTAGTGAGGAGAGCAGGATAGTCAATAGAGAAGCAGTTAGAGAAGATAGGCGAGATAGAGAGCACCATAGAGTAGGAGGGAGTGGGGGGGGAAGACAGACGATGTGAGAGCCTGCAGACAGGAAGAGAGCGGCAAGCACAAGTTTACCACATTTAAGAACAGCAACAGTAATGCGTTTTAGGTACACAGTGGAGAGTCCACCTAAGTTTGAGAATCCTGCGAGGGGAGAAAAACCCTAGAAAAATCCTGAAAAATGTTTCAGTATGGCTGCCCTCTGGGTGGACCATCTGGAATGGTTCTGATCCTCCAGCCCGCAAAGAAGCTGGAGTACTCAGGAGAAAATGTCCACATTACATACAGAATACAGCTTTGGCTGTCCTTCCGGTGGAAAGTCTCCATCATCTGCTCAAATAATTCAGGGTGCTCCCAAACCGAATATTTTGCATTTTTGTGGTAGGGCATGATGACGCTCCTAATAGCATTTATTTACTGAGTAAAGCTCTATTAATTTTGTTAGCCTTTTTAATTCTGGTCACCCTGGTCCACTCATCCTCTGACTCAGAGGCACTGCTACCAGAGTTGGCTGTCTGATGTTCTAGGCTCTCCCGGATTCTGTGAGCTTGGGAATGGCTGGCAGAATGTGGGGACCTAGTTTCTTGGGACCTGTGGTGCTCAGAAGAGTTTTCTGATTCTTCCTTGCTCCCAAGATTGGTTGAGTACCCCCCCACTGTCCTAGCTGGGAAGAGGTTTTTAGTATGCTCTTAATGGGCCTACTCTCATGGAATTCCCCACCAAATTTCACTGCCTGGTCTCTAGGTATGTGATATTTCTGAGGATCCAGTTCTCTGATTGGAGAGAACTGTTCACTGGAGTCTCTCGGATCAGAGAAGATGGCCTTAGTATTTGGGAACCTGTACACAGACACCCACCCCTCCATTTCTGGGAGGTGCTAACCTATTAGCCCCATATTTCCCATTGTATTGAAGTCTACCATCCCATGGCCCTTGGTTCATATGAGCCAGTGGACATGGTGGTGGCAGAGTCCATGGAATTGAAGGTATTAAAGTCATGCCAGGGTTCCTGAGGTTATGCTCAGGGGTTTCCCTCTCCCATCGGACCTCATCTCTTTCAGCCCGTACTCCCTGATGACATGCAAGAATCTGACCCTTTTGTTCCTCTATTAAGGCCTTACTGGTCTCTATGAGTTGTTCCTGCATCGCTATCTGTCTATGCAGCCTGTCATTTTTTCCACAGAGAGCCTCATTGTCGCTCTGTGCTTCCTGCCTGCATTCGGAGTATTGGGCCAATATTTGCTGCAGGAGACTCAACTCCCGAGTTTGGCTCTTACTGGCCTGAGTATTCTTTGCCAGAGCATCTTCCACCCTCCTGGTATGCTCTAACAGCTTTTCATAGTCCATTTTGAGTTCACCCAGTCCCTGAAGGGACAGGTGATTTTCTTCTAGCTCAGTTTTTTAAATGGCTGACCTCTTGGCCTAAGGCATCCCTTTCCTGAGTTAGAGTACCCCTCTGTGAAGCCAGGCCATCCCTTTGTTTTCTAATGGCAGATAATTCTGCTTGAGTGTGGAGATCCTTCACTATTAATTTATTATTTTCCTCCTTTAGTTCATCAATCTGCCTTTATAGGGCAATTGACTGCCCTGCGCAGACAATATTATAATTTAATTGCTGTTCCAGCTTTTGTTGGCTCTGTTGTAGCAAATCCAACCTTTCTTGACACTCTTTTTGCAGTGTCAGTAATTTGGTGTCTTGCTCTACCTTCTCTTGCTGCAGGAGATCCAGATCTTCCTTTACTTTTGTCAGGCACTGTCTGGGCTCTCTCTCTGATTCCTGGCTCTTTTGTAGCCTTTGCTCTGCAGAGTCCAGATCAGTTTGGGTTTTCTCTAGGGATTGTACTTGACTCTGCCAGATCTAGGTTTTCAGCATATTTTTCCTGTATTACTCCAATATGGAGGTACAGGTAAGCCGCTATTTTTGCAATTTTACATTGCTCTTCTTTTACTTTTGGGGCCATATACAATTCACTAAGTGCCTGGTGTAATGAACCTTGGTCCTGCCATGTATCTAATGCAGTGACTTGTTTTTTGATTTCCTGCAGCCATACTTTTTCATCCTGCTCTACCCATTCACCCGTGACAAGCAATTTGTGCAGTGGGTGTTCCCTTGCAATATTGATTTCCACTGGGGTCGCCATTCCGGAAATATTAATTTCCTTCAGCCTTATCTCAGGGTTACTTTACCTTTACAAAACATGCCCAACTCCTTTGAGTATTTCTTTTGAAGGGTGTTTTTAGAGTCTAGCACAGTATGGTAGCCCAAAAAGGTGTATGTACCCCGTCAGTTAGCAAGCTGTGTTAGACTGTCACAAGTGGTATGTCTAATTCAGGATCTCGTGACGAGCCCCCAAGCTGTAACTGATTTCAATCTCACACGCACCTAAGTCAACGCCTAGCATGTAGTGCACAACTGAAATCCTTATTTATATTTTTTGTCTAAAAGTTCTTTATTCTGAACGATATACCACTCATATCACACCCTTCTCCTGGAACCCCGCCAGTCACACTGAACCAGGAATCGGACTGGTTTGCAAAAGTAAATATTTATTTATGTATTTAAAATGTTATCACAATATGTTTTAATAGGTACACAACAATCACCAATGGGGTGATGTAACACTGAATAATAATCTTTAATACACAACGAGTAAGTAGTAAGCAAAACAATTCAGCACAGAAAATAATACTTTATGTTGGTTCAGAGCAGATAGCACTGTGGTTAGAGGTTCCCCCTTGCACACCCCTCAACCCCCAATAGGTAATGTAAAGAGATAGGAGAAGAGAACAGGTATTCAGGAATCTCAGAATTCAAACAGAATATCAATCCCACTTTCCCCTTTTCAAACACAAGAGAAAACAGAATTGACTGTCAAGCTGTCAGAATGGCTTTTAAAGTTATCTTTAGAATGGACTGGGCAAAAACAACAAATATGATAAAATTTGCTGAAATTGTTATAAATTCTTATGGGAGCCGCTTTGGATAGTTGCACACAAACACACGCAATGATTTACTCAAAAGAAAACATTTTCAATCTTAAAATTCGAGTCGGAAGCAATTAAAAAGCTGTTTTACACGTGTAAAAGTTTCCCAAAATGAATTTTCATGGCAAACTTTTCACTGCGCAATAATCGCAATAACGGGAGAATCACATTGGATTTCAGGTGCAATGGATAGATATGAATGTTAGCTACAAGAAGAAGTTGAGGGAGTTACAGACATTTTAGTAGACGTTGTTTTTCGAGATAGGCGCAAGAAAGGAAAACAGGAATGCGCTTTTAAAAATGACAAATGGGTTGCTTACACTAAAGGATGACTATGAACAAAACGAATACCCCACAGGAACACAGTCACTTGATGATTGTGACTGCCTGCTAAAGAACTCGCCCTCTTCAGATGAGAAAAATATCAGCAGAGAGATAGTTTTAACAATACTGGTTGTGGAGAAAAGATAGAATGGTTTGGAGAGAGGTTCAGACAATGCAAAGATACTCCTACAATACAGGTTCTGAATACAAGATAGGATGGGTTTAAGATAGGGCTAAGACTATGCAAAGTACATAGTCTAGTGACACAATTCTTCCTATTTATACTCACTGGATACGTTTTTTAAATGGAACCGTCAGTTCTTGTCGGGGCATGGGATCTGGTTTAAGGCAGACGGCTGGGCATATCGGACTGGCAGCATCATCAAGGCGCTCTGGTCACAGCACGGCACAGGACTGGATAGGATCTGCAATGCACTCTGGTCACAGCACGGCACAGGACTGGATCGAATCTGCCCTTCTTGGTTCTGATGAGATTTATTTTCAGCAGGCAAGCAGTAACAGCACAGCCCGGCTGTATTATGTTGCTTCCCCTTAGGCTTGTGGGGTTCTGTTCTGGAATTTGAGGTCTAGCTGAGAAAGGTACAGCTATGAAATGGGCCTTTTGTTTGCCAAGTTTCTGGAATCTGGAGCAAGGAAGATGTAGAGTTCAGCAGCAGGGTGCTCCGCCAGCATCGGGATAGTGAGTCAATCTGTCTGTCTTTATGTGTGGTGAGCTGTCCCTAATTATGCTTATGAAATGATATCATAAACGGGTGTGTGGGCTGATTTAGCTTAAGCTTGCCCCTTTGACAGGTGATTGGGTCAGAGTCTACTTTCTTCCTTGATAGGAGGAGAGAAACAGAGAGTCATCTTTATGGTGTGATTTTATGAGGCTGAGAATCCACCTCTAGCCCCTGGAACACAAAATCTACTTCCAGCAAAATACATATTTCCACATGTGCAACCTCTCTAAAAATCACATATACAGATTACATATTTTATGGAGCAACTACTCATCAAAACCCTGTAGCTGTGGAATATTGTCTCTGCTCTTCACAGAATTTTGCCCTTTTCAATTGGAACACAATGTCCAATTTCTAAGCAAATTTCTACAAGTGTGCATGTTTAACATGGTCATACGTGTATAAAGTTTCACAGTTCTAGCGGAAATACATTTTGCGTGAAATCATATTTATTGCCATTTCTGTCCAGAACATGTCACGCTGTTCTGGTGCCTCTTCACCTGTGCAGCTGGAAATTACATTAACACTTCTGTTATTTTGTATATTTTTCACAATTTTAAATAGTAGGTTATCAGTCTTTTTAAAATGTGTCTGTTTTCCTTCTTAAGCAACAAAGGGTTGTTTAGCCCCACCTCTTTGGTCTCTCCCTGGAAGCCCAGGAGCCATCCCCAATGTTTTCTCCTTGCAGAGGCCATTTATGACTGTCCTCGCACTTCAAATTTCCTGAACTGGAGCTTGCCATTGTTCCTTTTGTCTCTGTAGACCTGGCTCTTTCCCACCCTGTAATTTACACTTCTCTGTGATTTCCTGCTGGGGGAAAGACCTTCCTTCTGTGAGAAAACCTGCTATTCCAGTTTGGCAGCTTCAGCCAGGTTTACTTTAATTGTTAACCGTTGTTGAATTTTCCGTAGCACAAAACAACTGGTTGTATCAAATCACAGCTAGAATTCTCATTCAAGATTTTAAACCATGGGATCAAAACAATTACAATATGGGTTACTATCAGTAACAGGACTCTTAGATTGCAAATATTTGATTTCAGTTTCTACATGTTAAAGTTTAATCAGGCAGGCCACTGACAGCTGTCATCCCAGCAGCCCTCTGCTGCACAGAGATTTTTGACAGATCCACAGACAGGCCACTTTTGCTGTGAAACTCTCTTTATGCTTTTGTCTTTTCAGGACCTTGTAAGTTCACAATGATTTCTTAAACTAAGTGAATTGTAGCACCCTGCAAGAATTTTGAATATTAGAAAGTGTTCTGTACCGGCATTCTGAAGTTTCAGCAACAAGGAAAAGGTGATTTAAAGCAAGATTTTGGGTTTCATTTAGCAAAGCACTGCTTTTCCTTCTGCACTCCACTTTCAATTGTTTTGGGGCCCAGTGACACATTCCAGTAGTGAGAGCTCTGTTCCACCACTGACAATATGCGTGGCAGATTGGGCAGCCATCTTTTGTTCATTGAAAAGCACGATTTTCAGGGATCTTGGCGCGCACAGCGGTTTCGCAGCCATTTTGCTATTTCTGCAACCATCATAGCAGAGTGATGCGGCATAGCAGTGTAAAAGTGGGGCAAAACATCCCACAGAGCCAAGGCCTGGCGTGTGTCCCTGTGGAGGACGTGTCATCAGGCCTACCTGGCACACCCATACCCCAGCCATCACCCCAGATAACCTCAATCAGCACCCCCAATGGCAGTACACGGGCAGTCTGGAGGGGAGCCAGGGCCAGAGAGCTGGAGCCCCACAGAGGACCCACATGAATTGGGACCCTTGCCACATGCAGCATCCACCTCCACTGGTGTCCGGATGGGGAGCAGCGAATGGCACTGACGGAGCAGCACCAGGAGAAGCTGACAGGGCTAGTCAGACAGTTCATATCTGATGGTGCCCTGGCAAGTCAGGAGGGCCAGGACAACACAGCATCCATGAACGTGGTCATTGAGGTGAGCACAACTCACATCTGAGAGGAGCTGTCTGCAGTGGGGCAGGTCCTTAGCCAAATTGCAGATGCCTTGGAGGCACAGCGTCCTGCCCCGGGACTGGAGTAAGCAAGCACGGCTTCCTCTTCGAGCTCCACACAGACCAGACCCCTGCGCTGGTCTGCATACACCTTGCAGCGCTCATTCATGCCGCCACCAGAGGTGGGAAGTGGCCAAAAGTAGCAGGGGCATCCTGAATATGGCAATTGATGCAGACACCTGCAGCATTCGATTGCACACATGTGTGGGGGAGTTGTGAGGGGAGGGGGAGGGGGAGAGGGTGTGTGGGGAGTTGTGGGGTGAGGGGGAGGGAGATGGGGTGTATGGGGAGTTGTGGGGGGAGAGGCAGGGGGCAAGGGGTGTGTGTGAGATGGAGGGTATGTGCACTTTTTACTTTCTACTGTTTAATACACCCGTTGTGTACCAGAAAAAATACTGGACTAGACATTCCTTATTGTGTATGTGTCAATTATAGGTTTACAGTGCATAGTGTCCATGCACTCCCACACCCAGTGCTCTCAGTCCCACATTCATGGCACCCTCTGCACCCATGTGTCTTAGAAGTATTGGCCAATCACAGACTGGCGCACAGCACGTCCCACCTGTGCATCGCCACCGCATACTTCTGGTGTACATTCAAAACCCTACAGAAACATTCTGTTGCCCTGCTGACAAGGCAATATTTGGAACCATTGAGCTGTCAATGGAACATTCTTGTGACACAGTATTGTGGGATATTTCAACCCATGCAAATGCACCCTACTACACCCCTTTGCCAATGGGGAAAGAAAACTGGTATACATGGAGGCAATAACCCTGTGCATGCCAAATCTGCAAGACTGCGCATGGTTCATAAACCACAAAAGAGCTACACACCCTGTCATACAGGCAAAGTTGTTGTAAAAACAGGAGTCACCGGTCATAAGGCCACAAAAGTGCTAAAAATCTGAAAATGCCCTTAAATACAGCTCTCTAATCAATGACAACCTTCAAAGTGCTGTTTTGGCACTAAATTCTGTCATCTTTCCAGTGAATTATTGGAAGGAAAAGTGTGCTGAAATCAAAGATTCTCCAGCAGTCAGAGGAATCCATGCATCAATGCTTGACAGCTGCCTAAGGAAATAAGCTGTCAAATTGAGTTTAAAAGTGGGTTCTTTTTCCCAACGAAGTGAAAAATCTGCCTGTTTAAAGCATTTTTCTGCGAAGGGCTTAATTCCTTTAAAATGTCAAAATCCATTATACACTCTGTTCATTTTATATCTTTTAAATAAAAGATTGTAGGTGAATTTTACAGTAAACCAGTGGAAGTAACTGTTTAATCCTGATTGGGCAATGCATGGCCTCGGAAAGTTGACATCTCAGCTTGACACCCCCTTGAAAACAGGAAGCCTAATAGTTCCCCCATAATGACAACAAGCAGCACAATGGGACCTCAGTAGACTTTCGTCTGGGGCTGAACCAAGGACAATGGCAAGCTCCCCAACTGATCTCTACAGGGGAGCTTCCCTCCAGGAAGGGGACAAACCTTCCTGATCAAAGGACTGGATAGCTGTTGCCAGGGAAGGGGAGGTTACAAAGGAGAATTTTGATGTTAAATCCTTATTTTTGATTCAAGTTTAAAACTCTTTAACTGAACAACCTAAAGAGCCATGAATCTGAAAATTGGTAGACATTAACTTAATTTCAGGCTCCTGATGTGGAGACATTGATGAAACTTGTACCATTTAAGGCACCAAAGTAATGAAGAAAGTCTTATTATAGCAGAACGATTAATGTTGCAAACCCAAGATTGTATGTACATGGTCCACTGATAAGCACCCAGAGATGTACTGAGTTAGAAATTATTAATCCAAATTGTTATGTTTAAAATTGGTAAAATTCTATAAATTGAGAAAGACAGTTTACACAAAGACGGGGATTGAATGTGAATATAGACAATCAAATATGAAATGTGGGTGTCCAATTTTATTAGGGTACATAATGTTAGAAATGTACATTTGTTCAAAAGTTATGTTTTGGTAAAATCAATGTGGGAGTTCCTAAATCGCATTATAAAGATGACAGCTCTGTTCAGACTGCCAACCAAAACAAAGCATGTAACTGCAGCCACTCACAGCCGTGGGGATGTGTTTTTGAAATTGTGCCCACACCATAAACTGGGGGATGGCATTTGACAGTATAAACATAGGAGTTTCACTGCACATAGGATACATTGCTTCCAGAACCCATCCAGATTTCAGCACAGCACCTGGTTCAAGAATTCTTCATCTTTTAGCTGACTCCAGAATTCTTTGAAGATCCAGATTTATTTGCAGAATGTAGACTTTACCATTGCAGAACTCTTGCTAGCTTGACCCAATTGCAAACCTCCAAAACTTAAAAGAATAATGCTGATTCAGCTTGGCTTACCACCATTAAGGCTTGCCCATTGAAACTTGCATCCTGTAATCTGCCGGGTTTAGTGACCAGGAGGGCCATCCAAATCCAGTCTGAAGCGCAGTCCAAAATTGACCAGTACCATGCCGTGGATCCAATCCCTCCAGATGAGCCCTGCTGCCGGAAGACCCGCCCGATCCAATGACCAGAGCTGACGGTCCAATTTAATTACAAAGGACTGTAAGTATTAACAAGAAGAACCGTGACCCATAGTATATCTGCATTGTATTATCCCTATCTCAACCCATCTCATCTTTAAATTCAGAACCCTAGTATCTTTAGAATCCTTCTTGCGCTGACTTTTCTCCCATCTCTGTTACAAAACCATAACTCCTTAGTGATTTTGAATAACTAAAGTAAATCCCAGAAATCGAGTATCCACCACGGACTGGTTGTGCCGGCCACGTAGCTGTGAATTTTCAAGTGTGGCATTCTCTTTTTCATAGTCATTAATATAGTGGAATGAAACTCATCTGTCATTTTTAAAATTGAATTCCTGTTTCCATGTTCGTGTCTATTTTGCAAAAACGCCTCTCACTAAAACCTCTATAACTTCTTCAATTTTAAAGATAGAAAAGAAATGTCAACTCTCACTGATACTTAAGACCCTTTGCTACATCCACAAATAATAACCTTGTTGCAGAACAGTGTATTTGCCCCGATTTTCTCCAATATCGCATAGTAAAAGTTTGCCGGGAATTTGCAAAGTTCAAAAGATTACACATGTCTTTTTCCCATTGCAAAGTGCTTCTTCCATCCCATTCTGATCTTAAGTGTGTACTGTTGTTTATATTATATATCATGTGTGTTAGGACCTGTTTAGTGCAGCTTTCCACAGACATTCTATCAATTTAAGCATTTTGCACCCTTTTGCATTATTTTACAAAGCCATTTTTACCTGTCATTTTTAAAAAGTGTCATTTGCCCAAAACGGTTTTATCTCTTGTTTGGGGAGGGAAGATTGCCTATAAACTCTAGACCTAGTCTTTCATTCCTAAATACCTGCTGGTTACTCACATTTGTGTAGGTTTGCTCATTTGTACTCCAGTACTTTGCTGGGGGAACTATTAACTTAAATGCTATCTGTTCACAAACCAAAACTGTTCTTTTTCCTGTGCTTTCTATGCTGCATCATTATACGTGAATTCAATTACTTGACTTATATTCTGAATTGTATTGTCACCGTGAGGTGATTGATGCCCCACATATTTATATTAAATTTATGTGTGATTTAAATATTAAATAAACAAAATAAATATTTACCTTTACAAACTAGCCTGATTACTGGTTCAGTGTGACCTGGGGGGGGGGTATTTTGAGATGAGTGTGATATGAGTAGTATATCATTCAGAATATTGAACTTATAGACAAAAATAAATAAGTGTTCCATTGCACTACTTGCTAGGCGAGACCTGGGTGTGTGCCTGATTGAAATCCCTTACAGCTTGGGGGCTCGTGCCGTGATTCTGAATTTGAAATACCAGCCGTGACAGTCTAACACAGCATACTAGCCTGCATGGTACAGACACCTTGCTGGGTTGGCGTGCTGTGCTACACTGTAAAAGCACCTCTCAAAATAAACACTAAAAAAAACAATCAGGCCTGTTTGCAAAAAGTAAATTAACCCTGAAATAAGTCAGAAGGAAATTATATTTCTGGAATGGTGACCCCAGTAGAAATTAATATTGCTAGGGAACACTCCTAAACAACCTCTTTTTCAGGGGTGAGTGGCCCGAACAGGATGAACAGGTATGGCTACAGGAAATAAAACAACAAGTGACTGCAATAGAACTAGATACATGACAGGACAAGGGTCCATTACATCAAGCACTTAGCGAACTGTAGATGGCTCCAATTATAAAAGAGGAGCAGCGTAAAATTGACAAAATAGCGGCGTACCTATACCTCCACATAGGAATAATACAGGAAAAGCATGCAGAAAATATAGTTCTGGCAAAGAAGCAAGGGGAAACACTGCAGGAAATCCAAAATAATCTGGACTCTGCAGAGCAAAGGCTCCAGAAGAGCCAATAATCAGAAACAGAGGCTAGGCAGTATATTACCAAACTAAAGGAAGATCTGGCTCTCCTACAGCAAGAGAAGGCAGAGCAAGATACCAAATTGCAGACACTGCAAGATGAGTATCAGGAAAGGGTTGACTCTTTAAAACAAAGTCAACAGAAACTGGTGCATCAATTAAATTATAATAGAGTGTACACAGAACAGATAGTCACATTACAGAACCACATACAATCCTTGAAAGAGGAAAATAATAAATTAATTATTAAAGACATCCACTCTGAAGAGGAATTTGCTGAGGAGCGCCAGAAATCTAGTGCATTTTAAAAACAGAGGGATGACGTGGCTGAACAGAGGGCACTCTAAGTCAGGAGAGGGTTGCCTTGGGCCAGGAAGTCAGCCAATTAAAAACTAATTTAGAGGAAAGAAAGCTGGCTTTCAGGAGTTTAGTGAAGTTAAAACTGAATATGAGAAGCTACTAGAGCACACCAGGTGGGTGGAGGATGCTCTGGCAAAAAACACTCAAACCAATAATGACAGAACTCAGGAGGTGACTCTCCTGCAGCAGAAATGGGCCCAGTATTTCCAGTCCAGGAAGGAAGCACAGAGAGAAAGGGAGGCTCTCTGTGAAAAGAATTATAGGCTCCACAAACAGATAGCCATGCAAGAGCAAATCATTGAGATCAGTAAGGCCTTAATAGAGGAGCAAAAGAGTCAGATTTTGGCATGTCACCAAGGAATAGATGCTGAAAGAGATGAGGCAGGAAGGGACAGAGAAACCTCTGAGCATAACATCAGGACCCCTGTCATCAGGCACTATAACCCCTTCAGTACCATGGACTCTGCTGCCCTCCTGTCCACTGGCTCATATCTACCAAGGGCCACAGGGATGGTAGACTTCAGTAGAATTAGCAATATGGGACTGACAGATCAGCGCCTCCCAGAAATGGATGGGCGGGCATCTGTGTACAGATTCCCAAATGTTAGGGCTAGCCTCTCTGATCAGGAAGACTCCAGTGAGGAGAGAATCAGGAAACTGGATCCCAAAAAATACTGCCTACCAAAGGATCAGTCTGTAAAATTTGGTGAGGAACTCCATGAAACTAGGCCCACAAAGAGTATCTTAAAGACCTCTTGCCAGCTAGGGAGCCCATATTACACCCGTATTACAGGTGTAATAGGGGCAAGATAAGAAATATTCTCAAAACATTCTAGCAGTATTGTTTTTAAGATTTAAGGTTTAAATGTTTAGGACAGAGAGGTTTGGGGAACAAGGCATGAAGAGAGTTACAGTAGTTGCATTTTAATATGATTATGGTTTGGGCCCTGACTGACAGATGGTCACTAGTAAGGTAGCGGTGACTCTGTATTGAATAATCTCAAACAATAAGAGGTATTACTCATGATCAGGTTGATTTGAGTGAAAGAATCTGGTAAAGGATGAGCATATATGCCCAGTGACTTACCTTGTTAATTGTAGAATGGACAGAATAATCTATCTGATAGGAAGTGTGATGAGAAAACATGGATCGAGGACAGATGCGGGATTTACAAGCACAAGTTCAGTCTTGGTGGTGTTAAGACTCAGACAATTATTTTTAATCCAGGTCTTTACCTGTGTAACAATGTTAGACAGGACTACATTGCCTAAAACAGGACATGATGTAAGAGTGAAAAATAATTGAATTCCATTCACATAGCTGTGATATTCAACATATATCTTAGTGAGTATGTCATGAAAGATCTCGTCATAGATGTTGAATAATAGCACAGAAAAATCTTACACCTGATGAATATCACATTTAGTGTCAACAAAATACGTAACAGGGCCGGCCAAGGTGAGACCAAATCTGTGGTCTATAATAAAGGATAAGGAGTAGCAGAGACAGGGAATAGCAACACTGGAAACAGAGGATAATCTCTGGGCAAAAACCTGGTGATGCAGCTTACCAATTTCTGTGCATAGATCATGCATTATTAACAAAGACATTTTATTCCAAAGTAGGCTTTTCCTGACATCCAACAATGCAGTTCTGGTGCTGTGTAAATGACTGAAACCCGAATGGTGAATGATGAGACTCCATAAAGTATTTCAGTTGGGTAACCATAATATTTTCAAGGATTTTCATAAGGATTGGGCAATTGGTCATGGGACAATAGCTACCGGCTTTATCAGGATCCAATTTATTTTTAACAGTGGTGTCATACAAGTTAGTTTTAGTGCAGCGGTTGAACTCTGGAAAAAAGGGAAGTATTAATGAAATGAACCAAAGAATGGAAAAAAAATCTTTACAAAGTCTTGGATCATGAACACTGGATATGGATTAACTAGACAGGAAGTTGGACTCAAGGTCATATCTACTGAGCATGTTTGTTGTAGTGTTAATTTGACAAATTGAAATTAAAAAGGGATATCTAGGGTGACAGCGGGAGATTTTAAAACAGTGCAGTGCAGGCTAATTAATTGGGGGTCATTCCGAGATTGGAGGTAAGTACCGGGCTTTACAGGCATGGCGCAAAGAATGAGTCCAATCTGGCCTCAGACCGCTAATTGCGGGCCATCACGACTTCGCAGGCACAAGCTTTGCGCGATGCCGGTAAAGCACTTAGCGACATGCCGCAAAAGGGCCCGTAAAACCCCTTAACGGCATGATGCGTACCGTAAGTAATAATACCGCCATGGAAATAGCGGTGTCCGTAAATAACGGAGAACGTAAATTACGGACACAGCTAAATAACGGAACCGGAAATATCGTCATCGCACAGGAACGGGAAGGAGCGTGGTGGCCATCTTTAAAAACACAATCCATTGCCATCCTCATCGGGCAGCACCCTTGGGAGCATTCTGAACTATGGAAAAGGCCATCACACCCTGCAGGAATGCCAAAAGCCTGGAAAAAGTCTGCATACCGGCTCCGCAAGCAGCGATTTAGCCCGGAAGAGCTGCAGGCCATGGTAGACACCCTGGAGGAGCACACTGACGTCGTGTTCAGCGGGGACCTGCGCCCAGGAGGCGGCGCTCCATAAAAAGAACATCTGGGCACAAGTTGCCCAAAGGGTGAGCACAGTAGGCACCACCCCCCGCACCACCAGGGGTTGCCACAAGTGGTGGGATGACTTGCGGATGAGGGTGCAGAGCATCCTCTCCGTCAACTGGAGTCAGGCACAGCAGACCAGAGGGGGCCCAAGTTCCTCCATGAAACTCACGGCATGGGAGGAGACATGCGCTGCACTGATTGGGACCGCATCCATAGAGGGCTTCGGCGAAATGGAGTGTGGAGCACCGTCGTCTGCTGATGGAGGTGAGTGTCCAAAGTCAACACCGCCAATGGCAATTACATGATAAAGTCACACCCAAGGGCTGTCCAAGGCACCTTGTCAGGGTGCCCTCCCCCCATCCAAATCATGCTGAGCCAACTGCCACCCAAGCAGGTGCCAAGTGCAAGTACTTCACTCACATCACACATAGTAAACAAACTGGCACATCCCATGATGCACACTGTGCAGCTGGGTTGACAGTGTGCGAGTCAGACTGCACAGTACCAGACCAGGATGAGTGACTCTGACACCTGTGTACATATCAGACACATGTTGCAATGCCCAAAAGGCCACAAACCCCAAATGACTGAAATGTGAATGCAGCCATTAATGTAAATAGCGTCTCAAACAATCACTCATGCCGTCCCTCTCTCCTAAACCCACAGGCAGTGAGCATGAGAGTGAGGAGGCCAAGACGAGCCATCCCACCACCTCCAGGGGCAAAGGCAGGGTCTGCCGCATACCGGCCCGGAACGACACACCCACCCCGGCTCTTCCAAGGCCCATGGCGGGTGCACCACCCCCATCCCTCACTGCATCGGCGTCTGCCACAATGCCCACCCCAAGGTCAGAGGAGTTGAGCATCGCTGGGGAGGTGGCAGCCACGGCCCCCCTGGAAACCGTGAACAGCCCCTTGTCCATCTGTGGGACATCAGAGGAGGACTTCTACCCCACCGTCCACATCCCAGAGCCAGCAATGTCCCCCAGGTGTCGATGTTCTCAGCGTTCTCTGCGTCGCCGGGACATGCCTCCCCCGGGCCCCAGGAGCATGGAGTAGTTGGCATGTTGGGGGGCGGGGGGTGGTGGGTGAGGGTTTGTTGCAGAATTGGGGGGAGGGGGGTGGGGGTGAGGGTTTATTGCAGAGTTGGGGGAGGGGGGGAGGGGTGAAGGTTTGTTGCGGAGTTGGGTGGGAGGGGGTTGGGGGTGGTGTGGTGGAGGGAATGTTTACACTTATGCATTTAAATTTATAATACACCGTTGGTGTTCCAAAGTTTAACCTGTGCGGACATACATCATTGAGCATGTGTATTATGATGTCTGACAGTGCATGGTCTACAATTATCCACACACCCAGTGCCCTGTGTGCCCATGTCATGCCACCCTCTGCTGACTTGTGTTTCAGTTTTGATGTCCAATCAATGTTTGCCACACAACATGCCCCTCCTGTGCACCGGCTCCATGATGCTGTCTTGCCCCTTCCTCCTCCTCCTTCACTCCATCTTCATCTGGTGTTAGCAGTCCCATGTCAGGGGACAGGACCACGTTCCAAGGGGTGCACATTTTTTTCAGCTTTACACATGACATGGGGGTCTTCGATACCTACACATTGCAGTAGATGGGTCCCCCACCAGACCAGCTTTGGCAACTCATATGTGCCTTATGCAAGCCAAGTGGCTGCTTCAGCTCCACGCATGCACGGGTATGGGCAGTATTGTAGGCCTCCTTGGGCCTGTTCTGTGGGTTTCTGACAGGGGTCCTGTAACATGGTGTCAAGGGACAGCCACCAACACCTGCATATCTAGCCAATGAAGGCAAGTGTTTGGAATGTCATGGTGGAGAACTAAACTTGCCTTACATGGCAGCAGGTCATTGATGCCCATACACACATGTCCATGGATGCATTTAGCACATTCATGGCCCCAATATGTGTCCTGTGCAATGGAATCCTGTAGGGGGGAGCGTCTTCGAGATGGTCAATGAACAATGGCACGCACATCTCGTGGTACGTGCTTCATTGATGCATGCAGCAGTCTTGAGGTTAGATCCATGAAGTGCTGTGTACTGTGTGATTCCGTAGTTGGGTGTGTTGGCTGTAGTCAGTGGCATATTCATCATACTGCTCTGATCCGTACTATGGTGAATTCCACCACTCCTATGGGTGTGCCGAACCGGTGATGTGCTGTGGTATCCCTGCTGCCCTCAGTTCAATCCACGCCCAGGGATGACTCTCCGGTGTGGTGACATGCTGGAGGCAGCCACATTCTGCATATGCGTGTGTCTTCCTATATGCCCTTACGGTGTGTGGGGGCCGCCAATTAGTGGTGCATGTGTTGTGGGATTTGGCCTTGTCACATTTGGGTTATGTTGTGTTAGGTGTGTGCCTTACTCCATCAATGTGGGAATCTGTACTCATGTGCCGTTACACTGGATCTGTGGCACAGTGTTTGGTGGGGTGAACATCGTGCACTGGCGTCATAATTTCAACCCAGTTTGCTTATGCGGGTACCCACCTAATGTCACCGATGCACTGGCATGACACAGTCAGACGACTCACCAAGCAGCCAGACACGTCATCCTGCATGCCGCCCCATGCGGCGGGGTAGCGTGGAGTTCAGCTGGCCCATTGAGTCATGAGTTGGTCCTGGATGTCGGGCCCACCCATGTGTGATGTTCTTGCTTGCGTTGCATTCCATCCGCATGTTGGTGGAGTGCTATTGCTTGCGGTTGTGATACGCCACCTGCATGCCATGCAGGTCCGCCTAATCCACGTGGGTTCAGTCAGGGGCACCCATGTAATTTGGCATGCCTGCCAATGCATGGGGGGCAACCTTTGTGTCGTATATCTCCTGGGTAGTCCATGGTAGGGATTTGTAGCCCCTTGTGTGCTTGAGGAGGTGATTCAGCACTTGGTTCTGCGTCCGTGAAATGGACGGTTGTGATATGCCATGCATGGGCCCCACTGTGTGCTGGTAGGTGCCTGTGGCATGGGTGTGGGGCACAGGCGCCACATTCAGTTGAGCAGGGATAGCGGTGTGTATTTGTATGATGCTCACTTATCTCGTCATTTCTCAGGCCAACTATGGTGGTGATGGTGTCACAGTCAAGCTGGTAGAGGGTGTGTATCTGCTCAGGGGTTCGCTTGAGGGACCAGACCTGATGCTTGGGAATGGGGTCTGCTGAGGTGGTGACGGAGGCTGCACTGGTGCTGCATGCTGGGCCTGTCTCACCCTCCTTCTCCCCCTGTGTCTCCTCAGTGGTGGGGCCTGGTGTTGTTGGTGTTATTATTGTGGTTGTGCCCTTGCAAGCAGGGCTTCCTGCTTCATGTACTGCTACCACTATTGGTATCATCTTGGTGTGGAAGGGGGTGTAGAGTGTGCGTGTCGTCCTTTTGTGCTGTGGCAGACTCCATTGACTACACCTGTGCTGATTGTGTGCACCTGTGGCTCTGGGAACTACTGCTCAGGGTTCTTTACTCCTTCTCTGTGATGCTTGTATGTACTCCATGCCGGTAAGGTACTTTACGGGCTTAAGGAGGCCGTTAGTAACATTTGCGCGTTCCTTGTGATCAGATACGGTTTACGCCATGCTGCTAATATCGGCATAGTGTGTCGCGCGCGCGACACGAGACCGCTATTTACTGCATTGTACTTTGCGGTGCCGTAAATAGCGGTCTGGTTGGTCGGAATGGGCCGTAGCGGTATATGATGCCGGTAATCACTTACCGGCATCATCTTTCCCTTTACTCCAACCTCGGAATGACCCCCATTGTGTGCAATTTTGCTGTCCATAGAATGGAGATTATTCTGGACCAAGAAATAAGAAACTGTTTGCTTGATCTGGGACATTTGTATTTCCATGAAGGCAAAGTGTGTCTCTCTCCCAGTGAGGTCACACTTGCCTCGACCCCTAGCGAGGGTGTTGCGGAGTTCGGACACAGTTATGAAATGATAAGGAAAAGTAATCTACGGGAAGGGTCATAAATACAGAGCTTCTAATATATACCATTACCTCACAAACGAGAGCATGCAATGTTTTGCAAAGTTGAAGAGCGGCTAAGAAAGTGAACTGTATTTATTCATACCTGACCAACAGTAGACAAGGCCCTGGCTGAGTCGCACAAAATTAGGCCAATTTTACCAACAGCCCATGGGCAGCAAAACCTTCTCATGAGGTAACAGTGTTTGCCAGAAAACATGCATTCACTTCATCTGAGCCAGAACAGCCACTGCTGGAGGTGTGGAATTAACACATACATTGGTGACCAGTGCAAAGAGGAGGGAATGATGGAAATAAATCCAATATCGCACCTCTGTTGCTACAAACATTGACATACACCTTATTATGAAGATAATGCTCATCTTAAATGATGCATCAAAATGTCTGTCCCTCAATTGACACGTAAAGCTATGGGTCAGAATACGAACACTGACGACCAATAAAATAATATAGCCTAGATACAATAGACACAACTGCGTACAGAGTCCATAACCTGGAACAAATAGTTTAGCTCTTTTGGGCTCCATTTTCAGAAGTGTATGCTTGAACCAGCTACTGTCCAGGACTGTCCCTGTCTCTACAGCTGCATTATTGCTTTTTACAGGCGTACCCAACACTGGCTACTTAAATGTTTGTGTAAATAACTACTTGGGAGACCTGATAACTTACTCTTGGAGTGAGTTGAGTGAACGTTGAAGTTGAGTCAACTCTGGATTGTTATATGTCCTAATAATATCCTTGAACTAGATTTATTGATACCCAAATAAAAAGAAAATAAGGACGTGTTTTTAGCCTTGTGGTGATGGACATGTGATGTGACCTCAGTTTCTTGCTGCCTTTCCTAGAAATGAATAGATTTAGTCTGGAAATTGAGTAGGGATAAAAGATGGAGAAAAAGTGTTTGGATTAAAGGTTCTGAACACACTGTTCCTTCCTGAAGAGAGTCATTGAACAAGAATGAAACAGAGTTATGACCAATGGGCGATCTAAATGAATTATCTCTGTGGAACAGATATCTTGCAATACGCCTTAGCATTGTCAAGATTGGGCGTCCTCTGGTAACAATGGTTCAAAATGGGTAAGGTGTGCATGGAATTCAACTAATTCCCACAAAGGATGTGCATGCTATCCACTGAATTTTACATGACAGAGTCTATTTCCTTACAAAGATCATGTGAGGCTGTCACTGTGGAGGCTAATAATTTACAGAGCACAGATGTTCAAGGGAGCGAACATATGTCTTACGAGACTAATTGGTTTCAAGCAAAAAAGAGTTGTATTTGCATTTGCAGTGGAATAGTACTCGCTGTCAATCCAAAACAAATTTTTATCATACCAAACTGACAAGCGGGTAGGCTCTTTAGAGCAGTGGCGCACGTTTTAGGTTGCTGTGACCGTTTGAACGTTTCAGTAGCTTTGAACCACTCAATAATTCGTGATGTTTGATTGTTCTTCAAAATTAGAACACTCATGACTAGGAAAATCAAAGAGTCATAGGCACCCCTTTGCGAGAATGAACTAAATGACCTGTTATTTGTGAAGGTACCCACTCGGCAGTCCGCAGCCACACTTTAACTCACTGTACCTTTCAGAGAAGGGAAGTAGCAATTTGCATATCAGTCTTTGTCCCGCCCACATGCGCAGTCCAGCACCGAAATGCTATGCCAATTCTCTTCTGAAGAAGAGTACCAAGAGCAACCTCAGAAACGTGTTTCTGCCTTGTTGGGCCTCATCAGTGAGGTGGAGCTGGGCATCTTTGAACACAGTGAGCAAGGAGTCCACATCTGGAAGACCCTATGTGACTAAAACTAAGTCCCTTAAACAATAAAAAAATATTCACAGGCACCCCTCTGCAAGAGTGAACATGGCTAAGTGACCTGTTCATTGGGAAGGTACCAACTCAAGAGTCCGCAGCCACACTTTAGCTCCCTGTACCTTTCACATAAATATCCATTTGCACATCAGTCTTTGTCCCACCCACATGGGCAGCCCATCACCGAATGCTAGGCATTTCTCTTCTGAACAAGAGTAACAACAGCAACCCCAGGCACATGTTTCAGCCTTGTTGGGCCACATCAGTGAGTTGGAGCTGTGCCTCTCTGTGTGGCTGCAAACTCTCAAGTGGGTTCCTTCTCAAAGAACAGATCATTTAGCCGTGTTCGTTCTCACAGAGGGGCGCCTATGACCATTGTTTGATCACTCATGACTAGGACCGGCAATCACTCAGACATTTTCACTGTTTCATTATTCAAGCATTGGCCCTTGTAGTAATGAGGAGTGAAATCCTCCATAATGATTATTAGCACATTGCCTGTGATGTTAGGCTAAACTCTAACCTATCCGGGGCTCAGAACAGATAGCTTATTCTTGGTATAGGCCTGCAGTTCCAGCCCCTGGGTGTCCCTGACACTGCCAATTCTTGCTCCTTTCATTTTAGTCTCCAATGCTGCTCGGTGACACACTTCTCCCACCTGATGCCACACCATGCTGTCCCCCCACTAACTTGGAAAATGCTCCTGCACATACTTGTCCACCTCATCCAGTTTAAGGTCACCATAGAAATAGTTTATTGGAAACATGTAGTTCCCATTTCCTTTTCCTGGCAGCCATCTTCTTTTGTAGTTTGTTTCACCACTTAAAAAATAACAAGCTAATGTGATCCTATGGGCATTACCGGCTGATATAAGCCTCCACAACATATTTCTTGAACAAATTTGATTTGTGAGCACCATCTTCATCTTGGTGAACAGCCAAGGTCAACTGCCTATCAATATTTTCAAGTTTGCGTTCGCATCATTGTATGGCATTTCAGGGTTCCATTGAGTTGTTATACATGAGATGATTACAACTGAGCATGCACCGTTTCAACAGCTTCCATGCAGGAAGAGCGCACCTGCAGTGTGATAGGTAGTTCATTAAATAGTTGAGGCAAATGTGCTGCCAGAATGCCCATTAGAGCATGTTTTCAATGTGCACCCAATCCAGCTGGTCTAACAGTCTTGCCAGCGATTTTCTCATGACACCATTGGTTTGGTTGTGTGTATCTATCGTTATTTAAGCCTCCATGAAGGCACTTGCTCATCTGATAATGTAAGTAGATTCAGGCCACTCCGGTAGCCAGTGCTGTCTTTTAAACTCCCAGAATCCTCATCACTGAATAGATGTCTAAAACATGAGAAATTGCCGCTTTTCTCAGGGATCACTATCTAATTTGTGGATGGAAATCTCGCTGCTGTATAAGTATCTGTAGCCCCTTTCTTTTTTTATCTGGCATGCCAGTTTGGCTCAACATGTTTCATCACCCTCACAACTTGTTTATCCTATTTGCCTTGTTGCCATGCAACCTTTAAGTACAACATATCCCCCAGCTTCTCCTTTTTGCTAATCAGTTTCCTGTCAACCTCTCTTTTATCCATCCCATCAACACTCTGCAACTTGCCGAACTCTCATAACACCTCACTGCCACACACATCCCTAAGAAATGACTGTGCTGATTGGCACATGCTTATTTGAGAGGCATACCTTACTATTCTCCAACTGAGTACCACGCTTGATTGGAAAACAATTTTGTCATGTCAATACCTGACCACCATAAATGTAGCCCTAGAGGGCGATGGCGTCAAGTTGTTAAACAACTGCCTAGAATATATTCGGCAATGTTAATGTGTGCGAGGTACCGTAAAAAAAGATATGAATTGACTTGTCTACAATGTTAACTTGGTCTGTGCTTCCCATTTAGGCCATCACATACATTCAGCAGATTTATTTCATACTGGACCCTAACCAGACTTGCCGGAAGTCTAGGCCGGTGGATCTTGGACAGGAGTGAGGACAGCGGGTCTACATGTCAAAGGTTTCTCTGTACTACCGCCTTAATTGTGCACCAATCTGCTGATCATACAGAAAGCTTTATAATAGACCCAGCTACAGTGTGCTCCATGTTCATTATTACTGAATGTGTACGATGACTTCCTGCTCTCTTATATAACGTTTCCTATACTACCCCCTTCCAGGTGTGGACTGGGAACCAAACGATGCGCTGGATTGTTTTCAGTGTCCTCGTATTACAACGTGCACATCAAAATAAAATCTTCTCTGCGTGTGATGCATGCAGCAATATTAAAAAAAAGCTGTGTGCTCTCAGAAAAAAAGGCCCATGGTGCAGAAGCCCACCGGGCAATCTCCACACTTCCCTGTAGGCCAGACCACCACTACCCCTTCACCTATTAAATGACATAATAGCTCAAAGAAAGAGAATACAATAAATTCGTAGGGTTCGATTCACTAAGGATAGTTTTCACCTAAGTACAATTTACAACATGGAAAACCTAGTAAGTTATGTATGTAGAAGATACTCCAATTCATACATATACAATGCACTCGAATCACCAAAAGATGCCCTCAAGTCTTAATCCTGGGCCCATTTCCTTTCTCTATACGTCCCCCTTGGCCGGAGTTAGTTGCTCTTCTGCTCTCTCCCATCACTTTTATGCTGATAACACTCGGTCTTTCTTCCCTTGTCTTCATTTCCTACTGATATTCCATCTAAACTTTCTACAGTTCTCCTGGACATCCAATCTTGGATGTCGGGCTCATTTTCTGGCTCTTAACGCAGCTAAAACTGAGGTACGTTTCTCCCTGTTAACACCATTCCGTCTCCTCTCTCGCCTTCCTTTGTTTCATTTCCTCCTTCTCAGTTATCGATATCTCTTACAGCACATAATCTAGGACTTTATTTTGACTCTGAACTGTCCTTTACGCATCACATTTCTCTGTCCGCACGTGCGTGTTTTCATCTATATAACATCCGCAAAGCTTGTCTATTCCTAACTTTCGATACCAACAAGCGCTTGATATCTTCTTTAATATTCTCTCGCCTTTTTTACTGTTCCTCTGCCCTCTTTTGTCTCCTTCTTACCCGCCTCACACCCCTTAAATGCATTTTCAATGTCTCGATTTGGGTACTTTTTCTTCTAGCCACTTGCGACTCTATTTCTTCCTCACTTTTAGCTGGCTTTCCTTCCAGTCCCGTCTTAAATAGAACATTTTATGTTCAGTTTTAAAATCTCTCTATGGCCTCATGTCAGATTATCTCTCTTCTCTGGTTTCATTCTAAACCCCCACTGGCACACTTCATTCCAGCTCTCAATTTCACCTTGTCACCCTCCATCCCTCCTGCACGCAATCCCGTTTCCATTCCTTTTGTTTGTTGGCCCCTTTGTACTGGAATGCTCTGCCCCTTTCCCTTCGCTCTATCACAGTGCTTCCTCTATTTCGTGACTCTCTCAAGTCCTACTTACGTAACTCTGGTTAATATGGCAGTTAATTTTAATTTGCTATTTCTCATTTATTGTACGTCTTGATTCTATCTCCAGCGCTTTGGTGTAAATCGCTTTATAAAACTCAAATAAAATACAAATGTAAGGACATCCAACATTCTTAACCTGATCCTAAATCACACATACAAATATTTGAAAGCTCGGTATGAAACGCCAAAAAGCAAAGGACAAATCATGAAAGACAGCAAAGCATAACGTAAAGGGGAGAGTGACATATTGCACCGCCAATAAGGGTTCCCCTTGAATCAGAAAGCCACAGAAAGGCTCTGGCACTGCACACGCATGCTGGATACACATCACCAGGTGTCCAGTCAATTGGTCGAAAAAAAACTGGTCGACTGCAATTTGGTCGACGCAATTTGGTCGAAAAACAAATGGTCGAATTTTTTTTTTATTTATATATTTATTTTTCGGGTTTTCGTTTAGTAAAAAAAGGGTTTTTTAGAGAAAAAAAGGGGGTTGGGGGAACCCCCCAAAAAAATTAAAAAAAAGGGTTAAAATAAAAAAATAAAAATTCGACCATTTGGTTTTCGACCAAATTGGTTCGACCATTTGTCTGGTCGACCAATTTTTTTCGACCAAATGTCTGGCAACCACATCACCACACTGTGGAGTAATAGACTAAAACCAACAAAATCCATAATGCATCAAAGAACATGGGCTGGTTGGTATTACTTGGCAGCAAGAAGAACATCTACCTTGTTGTCTCTAAATGTCTTCCTCAATTCTTCCATCAGGCAGAACATCTGCAGGAATGATGGCCCTGTTCTATGAGTACCTCTCCATCAAATCTGAACATCACCACAGGTGACGTGTTATCCTCTGGCAAATGGAAACTTCTATGAGCCTCTAATCATAACTGCCGTGAGTTTGAAACAATGGTGGCAGGTCATGACAAACAACAGTATGTTGACAAGTCGCTGAATACCTTTACGCAACCAATTCAAGCCATTTTCATGTCCATGTATCACAGGACAAGGACAACAGTTGGGCCTGTACAGGGATGTGATCATTTTTGTGGACCTGCCAAAGACTGCCTTAAAACCTGTCCTTCAACAAGAACAAACGTCAGAACATCACTTGAGTAGGACGCATTGTCAATTTTGCACCCTTATGTGATAAAAAAAAATAATCAAAAATATGATGTAAACACTGCATTACAATTGGCAGAATCAATGCATAGGTGCCCAAATTAACAACATAAATAAAAGAAATTCAACAGCACTGCCAGACCTGACAACTCTAAAGTCACCAGATACCTTGGAGTCCATGTGTCTGATTGGTAGGAACAGCGACCCATGCAACAAAAAAAAACACGCCACACTTGTTTTCAATATAGTACAGTGCCACGTCACTGAAAGGCATGCAGCATACATTCAGGATCCCGCCTATATAAGGGGCCCAGCTATACATGTAGAAAACCAAAAAGTACAGATACCTCAATAGATACGGGTCATTGTCAACAGGGATGTCAGGAGGCAAAGTTAAGATGGCAAACTGCACCCTTTAACGACCACGCACACAAAACAACCACCATCACATGGGAGCATGTCTGGACAACGTACTAGTCATCTTACCTGTGGACATGCATAGCAAAGTCTTGCTTCTATGTCAATGATGATAGGCATTCTGGTACAAGTAGTCGCAGAAGCGTATGTTACACAGCTTACGAAAAGCAAATATTCAGGAAGCGCAACATAAAAAAAGTGACAGTCCCTCATCACAACAGCAACATTATGAGATCACCATGTAAATGGCAGCTCATTCATGAAACTATCAGGCATTCCCGAAGGACACACTAGCCCTGCGTGAGCCAATGCCATCAAGCATCATACCCATACCACAGTGTATCTGTCTTCAAGGTTCCCCATAGAACACAGTTCCCCCCACAGCGCACCCCCATCTCCACCTACATGTAATACTTAGTACAGTGACTGGAGCAAGAATATTTGCATCAAAGAACTTATGCTTAATATAGGCTCTCCACTGGTCCTCACCAATGGGATTCACTATTCTTAGTCCCTGATCCCCTCCAGCCTCTCCTAATACTTTCCAGATTCTTCGGTTGTTTCTACTCATGAGAATCTGAATAAAGCTCTCCCATTTTTCGCTTTGCAAGGATTTATGATAATGGTAGAGCCATGTGCGGTACTGTCGTTTTATATACTTAATCTCAGTCAATCTCTCCTGCTGACTCCTATCGCTAGTAGAGACCAATCTACAGAGTCAAATTTCTCGCTGCATTAGCCTTTTTCGGTCCCGGATCTTAATGTCAAACTTGCCCCTTTTAACTGCTTTCCATTTAGTTTTAGGGACTTGGGTAGGCTTAAAAAGGGACTGATTAAGAGAGTGTATCCATGTTTCAATTTCATCAGGGGATTTCCCCCTTAAATCACTCTTCAGACAACAGCCCTCGGGAAAGATCAATGCCCTCATTCTTTCGATGTTAAACTGAGACCACTGTATCCGATTCCCTTGGTTGTTTGTGGCCACATCACTACATACCGTCCCAATACCCTCACCTCCTCCGCCAATAAGAGTCAAGGTAATAGGGGCATGGTCACTATAGGAATTAGGTGCAATATGGATACCAATGACATTACCCAGAACACCTTCAGAGACCACCATGTAGTCCAAGACAGCCATCTTAGTGCCCATTAACCAGGTAGGCTGGCTAGGGTTATCACCGGTAGTGAGACCGTTCAATATTGTACACCTCCATTCCTTCAGGTAATCTACCCACAACTTACCTTTGGCGTTAGATGTTGTTTGAGGCATATGGCAGTAATCAAAAATGTTATCGTATTTACCACATCCTACCAAGTCTACGCATCTAGCATTCAGATCCCCACACAGGATGATGGGATTGCTTTCATGGTCAGCGTCCCAATCCGTAAGTATGGCATCCAATTGCTTGTGGATAGACTCAGTCTTCAGTGTACCTGGGGGGTGTTGGGTGTCCTGACCCACGTTTGAGCTATCATGCTGCAACATTTGGTGCTGTGGGCTTAGAAAATCCAAGATGGCCAAAAAGCCCACATGTACACCAGAATAGGAAAACTGTGCAGTACTGGCATGGAAAACATCATGATGGCCAGAACTTCCCAGAAAATGCACAGGGAAATGCATGAAGAATAGGCTGCCACCCATTTTTGCCTATATTGTGAGCACAGGAGGGCACTGCCTAAAACCACCATTGGGCTACCCACACAGTAGCCTGAAACCATTGGGAATGGCAATGCTGATTGCCAAAAGCAACCTAGAACTGTGGGGAATTCATTTTCTTAAATCTCAAAAATGGTTGCATTACCAGTACTCACCACTATCAGAAAGCCGGCGTTTTAAAACCACCAGACTTGTGTGTAAAACTGAACAAATGAAACAAAACCAGACCAAGGAAAGACTTGCTAAGAGGTGGATACAATGTAAAACTATACTCTGAAATGACTTGAAGGAAGTAATTATTTAATGTGTATGTAAAAATCGTAATAGACTTAAACTGGGGGACAAAAAGTGACATTTAGCTGAAACCTGGCTTAATGAAACTGAATTCTGCCTGACATCTACCCCCACAGGAGTTAAAACCTGCTCAGCCACTCTTCCCCTTGCCAAAAGGAGTTGTCACCTCTCTGATTAGATTAGGGGTGGAGCAGCTACAGGGAGTTGAACAAAGGCCTGTCCTGGGCCCAGGCAGATGGTTTATTAGGGTGGTCGTAAATGGCTTCCTTTTGAACAAAGCCCTTCCTTGACTCAGGCAGATGGTTTATAGGGGAGGACGTAAAGTGGCTTCCTCTTGGCAGAAACAGGGAGGAGCAGCCCCTCTGAGGACAGGCTGACCTTAAAGAAAGTGGATAGACTGGTTTCTCCACCATGGGACCTGGGAAGACACACCCCTGTTGGCCAGAATATGATTTTAAGAAAGATGTATAACTCATGGTGCGGACTTGTCAAAATTATCTAAATGATACCATAATTCTTGTGATTTATCTGCCCAAATTTTAAGAGGTTTTAGGACCTGGTGGTTTGATCTGGGGGGTTGCTAGCGGAAAATAGGGTTTCACTCCAAATGTCTGCATGTTAAAAATCTGACACTTCATCAATTAATGTCCACACTCCTTGCGCACATGTGTGTAAATTTGGGTAAATGTCCGATATTGCAAAACCAGTTAAAAAGTGCAAAATGTTGCCATTTCTGAATGCAAGCCCCCAGGAAGAGCAGAGTTTGAACAGAGTATACCTCATGTGATATGTGATGGGTGCATGTAATTTTAAACAACTGTGTATCTGTGCAATATGTATTTGAATCAAATATAGATTTGTCGGCAAACTGACCAGGAGAGGATCCTCTGACACATAAAACCTGCAGCATCATTCTGACTCACATTTCCTTCCCCCAATCATGGGAGAGGGGAGAATTGGGCCAATGACAAGTAGAGAGGGGCAGGCTTAGCTAGGCCCAGGCACACACCCATTTTCAAAAGACATAAAAAGAGCCACTGGAAGCTAGAGAGGACATTCAAATCCAGTTGCTGCAACGCGCTCTGCCGGACCACACAACATCCAGAAGATACCAGATCCAACACTTAGACTTTAAAACTCCAAAGAACTTGATTCAGAACTCAAAGCAAGGGCCTAAACCCACAAACTGAGAACTCTTCTCAGCAGGCCTCAGCATCCAGCAAACCTAACAGCGGTAGCAGCATCCAGGAGCCGTGCAGATCAGCGCTGTGTCCAGAGAAAGCTGTGCAGAAAGATCCAGGAGCTGTGCACAGACGCTGTACCCAGAGATCCAGGAGCCGGGCCAGGAGCAGTGTCAGACCAGACCAGCAGAGCAGAGACCAGACGCTGTGCGCAGAGACCGTCCGGGGCTAAACCAGAACCAAAGCCATCTTGACCCGATCCGTGAGACCTAGACCTTCCAAATACATTGTGAGCACAGCTAGGACGGTGTGAAACCAAATCTCTTAGTTTCCAGTGATATAATTCAATCTATTTAATCTAAGTAGAACTGCCTCCTAACTGTCACTTGTCAATTCTGCAGCCGCATAGCTGTCACCTGTCATTTTTAAAAGCTGTCACCTGTCAATTTGAGTTACTTTAAATTCGAAAACCGACCTTTACAAAATCGTTCATATGTTTGGAACCGTTTGTTCTAGAAACTTGGTTTAACTTTCCTCTGAAAGCTTAGAATCTTAGCTACTCCTTATACTTTTGCCGTAATCGTGATTCACGCATTCGCGAATTTTGCCGCGATTCGCGATTTGGTTAAAAATCCAGCCATGTGTGAAAACAGCAGCTTCCTTGCTTTCCTTTGCCAAAAATTTGTTTAACCTGCTAGTTACTCCTAGAGCATTGTTAAAGGGAGCCTGAGCTCATCCCAAGTATCTTTCACTCACCCCGAACCTCCTAAAGGGAATTAAAACCATTTTCAGCATATTCCTCACTTCATTGCCAGCACATATAAAAGCATTTTGGGCCTGTGTTTCAACTTCTATCCGTAGTCTAAGCTTGCTGGGGTGAACTGAATTACATTTGATTGCATGTCTGAGAACTGTGTGCTACTCTTCATTTCCTTACATTGCATAAGGGGGGGGGAGTGGATTGCCAGAGAAAAGTTATTACAGTGTTTTGTTGAAATCATATTGAGTATTTTCTGTACTGCATTTCATTCAACATTGCATCCATCTGAACTTATATAAAGAATTCTCTACCACGTTATTCTTCTGTTCCTATTCACAAGTGTGCTACCTCATCCTTATACTACTCCTGGGTAACCAAATCAGTTTACTAGTAGGACATTATTCACTGTTGATCACTGCTCATGTTTTAAGTGTGATATTAATTATTAATTCATTATAAAAGTGTGATATATATATATATATATATATATATTGTTTAAATTCTCAAATAAACCTTTTAAACTTGCAAAACAGAACTACTTCTTGGCTCAGTGGGGTCAGGGGGATTCCAAGAGAGGGGTGTTATATAGGGGTAGTCATCCAGAACTCATGAACTGGACATAAAGATATATCAATAAGGGTTTCCATTCAGTATCCCAGACTAGGCACTGACTTAGCTGTAGTGTTGAATTGAATCCTCTTACAAAATGGTGGCTCGAGCCGGACGTCTGGGTTAGATCTATCACTTGTGCAGCTTAATACAGTGTGCTAACTGACGGGATACATACATCCGGTCGGAAATCCACGCTGTTTTACGCTGTAAAGCACTCTTCAAAGGGACACCCTAAGGAAAAGGTCTGTTTTGCAAAAATAAAATACTAATTTCTGTAAGTCAGGACAGAGATCAATCTCTAGAATGACGACCTTGGTAGACATGAAAATAGCGAGGGAGCACCTCTTACATAAGCTATTTGTGAGAGGTGAGTGGACTCACCAGGACCAAACGGTCTGGTCACAGGCCATCGCGCAACAGGTCACTGCAACAGGGTCAGACATATGGAGAGATCAGGGTCCATTACATGTGGCCCTGAGTGAACTATATATGGCTCCTAAAGCCAAAGATGAACACAATAAGATTGCCAGGATAGCGGCATACCTGTACCTATATATGGGAGACATGCAGATAAATGTACTGAAAGCCAAGATCTGGCGAATAAGCGACAGATGGCGTTAGAGAAGGTCCAATCTGACCTGGTCTCTTCTGAGCAGAGGCTGCAGGGGAGCCAGGAGTCAGAAAATGATAGTAGGCAGTATATCATTAAAATAAAAGAGGACATGGATAGACTGCAACAGGAGAAGGCTGACCAGGATACCAGATTTCTGGCCTTGCAAAAGGAGTCCCAAGAAGGTTTGGACTCCCTACTGCAGAGCCAGAAAAAGCTGGAGTAACAATTAGACTTTAACAGGGCATGCACAGAGCAGGTAGCCACCCTGCAAAGTCATCTAGATAGAGTGAAGGCAGAGAGCAACAACCTAATTCTGAAAGACATGGATACCCAGGCAGAGTTTGATGAAGAGCGCCAGAAAGCTGGTGCCTTTCAGCGACAGAGGGACGACCTGGTGGCACAGATGCAGGCTCTTAGTCAGGAAAGAGACACTTTAGGCCAGGAAGTCTGCCACTTAAAAAAGGAAATTGAAGAAAATCACCTGGCCCTCCAGGGACTGGGTGACCTCCAAAAAGAACACCAGAACTTGTTAGAGCACACCAGGAGGGTGGAGGATGCTCTGGCAAGAAAGGAGCAGGCCAATAGGGACACAGCTCAGGAGATAAGCCTCCTGCAGCAAAGACTGGCCCAGTGCTCCAGGAGGCACAGAGAGAAAATGAGGCTCTCTGTCAGCACAATGACAGGCTCCAACAACAGGTAGCGATGCAGGAGAGACTGATAGAGTCTAGTAAGGCCTTAACTGAGGAACTGAAAGCGCAGGCTCTTGCATTGCAACAGGGAGCAGGGGCGGATAGAGACCAGGTTCGCTGGGAGAGGGAGACTCCTGAACATAACCTCAGGAGCCCTAGTACCAGAGGCCTTCATATCTCTCAGTCCCTGGACTCTGCCACCCCCATGTCCCCTCGCGCACATGAGCACCGGGCCACAGGGATGGCAGATTACTATCCAACCAGAAGTATTGGGCTCATAGGCCAGTACCTCCCAAGAATGGAGGGGCGGGCATCCGGGTATGGGCACCCAAGCACAGTGCAATTTAGTGGGGAACCCCAGGAGAGTAGGCCCATTAAGGGCATCCTGAAAACCTCTGCCCAGTTAGGTCAGTGGGGGGGTACCCATCAAATCCTGGCAGCAAGGAGGAATCTGAAGACTCCTCTGAATGGCGCAGGACACAGGAGACCAGGTCCCCACATTCTGCCAGCCATTCCCAGGCTCGCAGAATCCGGGAAAACCTGGAAGATCAGACAGGAACCTCTGGGAGCAGTGCCTCTGAGTCAGAGGATGAATGGACCAGGGTTACCCAAACCAAAAAGGCCAATAAAGCAAAAAGGGCCTTGCGTAAGGACCCATTGAAGCAAATAAAGGCAATAAGGAGTGTCATCACGCCTTATCATAAGAACGCCAAGTATTCCGTTTGGGAACACTTGGAGCTCTATGAGCAAATGATGGAGACTTTCCATTTGTAGGACAGCAGTAGCTGCATCCAGTACGTCAAATGGATATTCTCCCCAGAATACTCTAGTTTCTTTGCGGGGCTGGAGGACCAAAATCATTTAAGATGGTCCACCTATAAGGCGGCCATTTTGAAACATTTTTCTGTTCACAGAAATCCTCAAGAGGCTCGCAAGGCAGCCTACAATTTGCAATGTGGGGAGGATCAGGCCCCACAAGAGTTTGTGCAAGAATTAAAGCGTGCTTTTGCACAGACCACCAGAAGGGTGCGCACAGACAGCAACGAGTTTGTCAATACATTTTTCCATGCTCTCCCTAAATATATAATGACCCAGCTCGTGAGAGATTTTCATGAGAAAATATCTTTAGACTGGGTCATTGAACAGGCTACCAGGATCTATGAGGTGCAGAAGCCTATCGAAAATAAAAATAACGCGCTGAAAAACCCCAAAACCAACAGCACCCCTGCTGCTACCAAGGTGGCAGAGGTAAAGGTTGCCCCCATTTTAGATTTGGAGATGGGGGGGCCTCAAAACCTGCCTGCACCAAATAATTCACAGCCCAGAAGGCCCTCGGGCCAGTCACCGACAGGGAGTCGAGGAGGTAGTCCCACAATGGGGGTCCCCCGCTCCCCTGACTATGTAAGTCCACGCTATAAGGGAAACCGACCAATCCTGGGTTATGTGTGGACCCCTCCAGCCCAAGGGGGGGGATCCAGCCAAACACCTAACCCAGGGAACTTCCCTCCCAACTTCCCACAGGAGGGCAGAAATTCTCCAAATCCTGGGCAGAACTTTTTCCCCAGGTATCCGCCCAATTTCCAGCCCCAAAATCATCCATCCTTCTTTCCCCAATTCCCTGAGCCCAGACAACCTAATCCGGGAGAGAGGAGGCCAAGGGTGGAGGGGTACCAAAATCTTCCCAACCAGGGGTACTACCAGAGAAGGGATAGCTACCCTTCCCGGGATCAGCCCAGGGGAGAAAATAGAGCCCCGTATCAGCCTGAGCGGGTTTCACAACTTGAGCGCCAGGTCCAAAATATGGCACAAGATCTGGGTCACATACTGAGGGCTCAACAGAACCCTCATATGAGCATGCCACCGCCGAATGCCCCAAACTCTGGACCTGGTGCTCCAGAACAATGACGGGGGCAGCACCCCGATAACACACCGGTTCCCAGGGAGGAGGCACAAGGGGAAGGGGGGTGTAAAGCCTTGGAGGAAGCTTCCTTCCCAACTTGTAAACAGCCCCTGGAAAACCAGGAACCGGAAACAAAATCTCCTGCCCCTGAAAGACTGCCTCCCAAGGAGCAGAGGGGGGGTAGGAGAAACAAAGGACCCAACAGACCCACTTTGTGGAGGAGGTACAGGTATTCCAATTTGAGGGAGAGGGATCCTCAGAGGATCCTGGGGAAAGGATCTTCTCCTTTAGAGATGGGGGAACTCCTCCCAAGGAAAAATGGGTCCCAAGGGATGCCAATTCAGACTGGGGAGATGTGGAGACTGAGCTACCACCGCCCATCATCTCATCCCAGAACCGACAATACCGAAATCCCGTGGTTCAAACCCATCCTGGTGACTGCCTCCAAAAAGGGGGGGCGGCCCAGAACCGGAACCAGGGGAACCCACAATGGCTCTGATCTCCAGTGGCCAACATTTTCTTTCAGATTCCCAAGGCTCTCCACAGAATTCTGCCCAAATCTCTTCTCTAGCAATGTCCAAAACCAGAAAGTTAGCCCACCAGTTGTCCAAAAATGTGCATTATCTGTGCCCCATTGAGGAGAAGGAGGGAAGATACTATGCCCCGGTACAAGTACAGGGGCAGGGTACAATTTTGGCACTGGTGGATACTGGATCCCAAGCTACCCTTCTGTCCAAAAGGGCCTTTTAGGAACTAAATGCAGGAAGGGGGGAGAATTACCGTATTCCTCTCACCTCTCTTCCTGGACAACTGCAGAACTTTGACGGGAAGGAAATTCCTGTCGAGGGGACTGCAGACTTGGACATTAAAATTGGGCGACACAAGGTGAAACACCCGGTCATAGTAGTGACTCCAGAGGGCACCCCTTGTTTACTAGGGAATTACCTCCTGAGAAGGTTGTCACCCCTAATAGATTGCGTAAACAAGGTCCTCTGGACCCAGACTAGCCGACCAATAAAATTAAAACAGAGAGTCAACCATGTTAGTTTAAACGGCACCTGCCACATGGTTGAACAAAAATCTGACCAAGTAGAATTTCACTTCCAGAACAACCAAACTTTACGTGACAGTAATAGCAGTAGGACAACAGACTGGTGATGGGGGGTCCTCTCTATTTCTGAAAATCAACCTTCCTTCCAGTTTAAGGTGGTATTCCACACTGGAAGGAAACACCCTGAAATTCTTTTCTAATCCACAATCAGAAACTCTCACTCCTATAGTCCAGAAAGATGTGAAATCAGCTCAGAGCCTGGCTGATATTCAGCAAATTGGAGAGCAGTTGTTCATCCCTGTTCAGTTAAATGATGGGGAGGACTCTGTTCTTGCTCGAGTGTGCGTGAACAATGGTAAGAGCTTCATCAGCGAAGCCATGTTCCGCCAACTCCCAAAAGATCCAGCCATTCCCACATTCAAACTGATAGACAAATGGGAAAGGGACCTGGAAGCACCTATTTCCAAACAGCTCCTGCCAAGCAGGTGTATGCTCAAAATCTCCATTGGCAACAAGAGCATAGTCCATAATTGTTGGGTCATGCGAGACGTCATGGCCGCCTTTTACTTAGGCAGTGACATTCTCACTCGCTTTGCCATTAGTTTCGACCTAATAAACTCCAAAGCTTGGTCCCGATTAGCGGATAATCCCATGGGCTTTGATGATCCAGAAAAAGCATTTAGGTCAGCTCAATTGCTACCTTATACAGTTGAAATTCAGATTAAAGAGGAAGTCACCATCCCAGAAAGGACCCGACAATTCTCCCTTGAAGTGAAAGTTAAAAGAGGACAACATTTGAAAAACCCTCATGCTTACATACATCTAAACGCTTCTCTCCAACAGCAAGGGTTGGGGGTAAACCCAACTCCATTAGTCAACATAGAACATGACACCATCCTAATAGAGGTGGATAACAGCGACTTAAAGAGTATTACTCTAGCTGCAGGCACCATTATTGGAATGGCGGTTGATGACCGACATTTTTCCATTGATTTAGGAAATTAACTGTTAGGACCAATCCCCAAGGACTGTTTTGACAGTGACAGTGATGACAATACAACACCAGCCAGGATTTTTACCCGGCATGGGGGGAACTTCCTGGTGTACACTTCCTGCCCGTATGGTAAGGAAGATGTGACTTGTGACTTCAGGAGGGATGAGGTGATTTTCCAGGTCCATGAGGGCTGCCTTTCCCACCTGAAGCCTCCAGTCCAAATCAGCACTCTGACCAGGGACTTCTCCACCCAGTAGGAGGAGGCCGCTGAGATAGCCAAACCAGAAGTCTTTCCAGGCTTCAGGCAGATGGTGGAAGAGAGGGTCAACCTAGCTGATGCCTGCGTGACTCTGGAACAGAAGCAAAAGTTGAAACATGTTTTCTTGGATTTCCAAGATCTCTTTGCGGTAGACTCATATGACTGTGGTCGCACCGACATCCACACCACAACAATTCCCACGGACCCTGGAATGACTCCAGTGTTTCTGAAGCAATATCGTTAGCCTCTCGCATCCATGGAGTCCCTTACTGAAATAATTAAGAACCTTGAGTCCCGGGGAATAATTCGTCCAATACACAGCACCTTCAATAATCCGGTGCTGGGAATATTGAAGCCAAACGGCCAGTGGAGACTCTGCGCCGACCTCAGGGAGCTCAACAAACGGGTCCATACTTCCCGATGGCCTCTGCCCTACATTGACCAAGGGCTGGCCCAGATCCAGGGGTCACAGGTATTCACTGCAATAGACCTGACCAATGGATACTGGACTGTGCCTGTCAGTAGGGAGGACCAATACAAGCTGGCTTTTACCTTTGGGGGCCAGCAGTACACATGGACCCGGACTCCCTTCGGATACCTCAACTCCGGCAATGAATTTAAAATTTTCCTACACAAGGCCATGCCCGACCTGGGTGCAAGGGGTAACCTGGCTTATGTAGATGATGTCCTCATCAAAAGTTCATCTGTGGAGGAGCACATAGCGGAGATCTGTTATGTTCTGACCCAGTGAGGGCCGCCGGAGCAAAACTTTCCTTTCAGAAAGAACAGTGGTGTAGAACCCGTGTTAATTTCTTGGGGCATGAGATTACTCCTCAGGGTCTCTGTCCCCATGAAAAGAAAGAGGAAGCACTTCAGAAACTGAAAGACCCCACAACTTTGCGGGAACTAAGGAGCCTCCTTGGACTGACTAATTACAGCAGAAAGTTCATTGAGGGCTACGCAGAGATCACCAGACCCCTGATTCATCTCCTGAAAGGGGGGGTCAAGTGGGAATGGGGTCCAGAACAATCCGAGGCAGTAAGACAACTCAAAAGAAGTCTCTCACAAGCGCCTTGCCTAGCTTATCCTGTCAGAAACAAGGAGTTCTTCCTGGAGACAGGGTTCTCTAATACGTGCTTGATGGCAGTATTATACCAAAAGCATGACAAGGTCAATAAAGTAATCTCCTACGCGAGCAAAACTTTATCCTCTGTGGAGGAGTAATTCAACGATTGTGAGAAGGCACTCCTGGCAACGGTGTGGGCATTGAAGAATTACCGCCCGTTTATCCAGGGGGAACACATCATAGTGGAGACTCCACACCAGCCTCTGCAATATCTCCAAAGTGACAGAATCCAGGCCGGAAATGTGAGTAATTCCGAATTACTTCCTGGATTCTGTCAATGCAAGGCTTTCCTGTGGAGGTCAGATATGGCCAAAACAAGAAGAGTCCCCTCGCGCAAGGTCTGGCTGACTTGCATGATTGTGCCAGAGAAAACTGTCTCGAGGACGAAAGTCTAAAAATCAAGGACAACACGGAGGCATACCTTATTTCCCCACACAAAGTCTTTGAAGAGGACAAGTGTGAGGGAATGCCCACTGTCTATGTGGATGGATGCTCTTACCATGTTGACAACGACGGGGAGAAAGAACTGGTGGCTGGCGTAGGGAATGCATGGGTGAAGGAGTTCCCAGAACCCTCCTCTGGATACAAAATTGGTCCCCGAAGTAGTCAGGTGGCAGAATTGATGGCTGTGCATCAGGCCATCCTCACTGCTGTCCAACATCAACTCCACGAACTGGTCATAATCACCGATTCGGATTATGTACGGAACGGGTTCGTGGAGCACCTGGTTAATTGGAAAACCAGAGGCATGTTATGCGCTAATAACAAACCCCTGAAACATGGGAAGTTAATCCAAAACATTGATGATCTGGTCACATCGAATGGGATGACCATCTACTGTAAAAAGATCAAGGGACATTCCAAAGTGAAGGGACCAGACAAAACTGGAAATGACTTAGCTGATCAGCTGGCCAAAACCGGGGCCATCCAAGGGGATCTAATCGAAATAGAGTCCGTGTTGGGGGAAATCCAGGTCACTGCTATCACTAGGTCCCAGACAAATGCTCACAATGATCTTTCAACTGCCCAATGGAGCAAGGAGACCCCTGATGCTGATTTGATTAAAGCTCAGAAGGGGGATCCAATTATTGGTAAGTTTTACCAACACCTTCAGGACCCTGAGAACTTTCCCCTGACGGATACCGATTACATTGGGAAAGAGGACCTAAGAGTGTTGATGAAAAGTCCAAAAATGTTCCGGATCCAAGACGGTTTGCTGGTAAGGAAATCCAAAGCTGGCCACGATCAGTGGGTGGTTCCTACCTCATTGCGAAGCCTGATGTTAAGTCACGCCCATGATGCGGCCACCGCCGGTCATAGGGGGTTTCACACAGCATTGGAAATCTTAAGAGAGGTTGCATACTGGCCACACATGGGGCAGGACCTCGACCAATACTTGAAGGGGTGTCTTGTGTGTGCACAATTTCAGTCATCATCCCTCACGCACCGTGCGCCTCTCCAAAAGAGGGGGATGACACTGCCATGGTCAGATTTGCAAATCGACTTTGTAGACCCTGTAATCCGCTCGTCTAGAGGAAACAAGTACATGTTGACCGTTACATGCTTGTTTACCAAGTGGGTGGAATGTCTCCCAGCTCCAAATTGCAAGGCAGAAACAGCAGCTGCCCTGATGATTAACCATATCTTTTCCCGTTTTGGTCTACCTCAAAGGATTGAGTCAGACAGGGGTAGCCACTTCACCAGTGAAGTAATGACAAAGATGTGGGAGGTACTGGGGGTCAAAAAGAAGTTACATATTGCTTACCGGCCAGCTTCTTCTGGGGCAGTAGAGAGATACAACCAAACCATTGTGAGCATATTAAAGAAGATTGTGGCAGATTATGGGCCAAGTTGGGATATCCGATTACCTCTGGTCCTAATGGCCATCAGATCTACCCCTTCATCTGCAACCAAAATGTCACCATTTGAGTTAATGACTGGACGCAAGATGGTGCTTCCCCAGCATTTGCTCTACAGAACCCAAGAGCAAACGTTGATAAATGCCTCCACAACTCATGAGTATGTGCAGAATTTAAGGAAACACCTTCAACATGCATTTGCCTATGCTCAGCGGAATCTAGAAAGATCAGCCAAGAGCATGAAGACCCACTATGATTTAAAAACTACCCGAAAGGAATATAAGGTGGGTGATCGGGCCTATCTATACAATTTTCAAAGAAACCAGGCAAGACAGCGCAAATTTCTGCCTACATGGAAGGGACCCTTTGAGATTATAGACAAGATCTCCCCTGTGGCCTACAAGATCCGCATCCCCAAAGGCGGTTTGGCAGAGGGGGAAGACAAGTGGGTCCACATAAACCAGTTGAAGTGTTGCCATCCCAGGCACACTTTGCAGCAACTGGAGGAGTCCTCTGCAATCCCAGAGGGTACCGCTCCAGAGTAATTCAATTCCAACCCTAAAAGATCCTACATATAGCCTATCAAATTCTGTGTTTCTGAAGTTTATGTGTTCCTGTCTCTTAATTTAAAAAAATGTGCATGTTCATATCTGTTGAGTTCTAAAATATATATGCCACCCCACTATATAAATGGTGGGGGAGAAATGTCCATGAATAGGTATTGCCGCTTTTCCTTTGTCGTCCTAGGAGAAAGAAAACCTGGAGTCTGGCCAAGGAGGACGATCCGGAGACCGGGAGCAGAGACCCAAGGGGCCTAGGGTACCGCCCATTCCTCCCATCAGGACCAGCAAGGAGAACTGATTGATCGACTGGAGGGAGGAAAAGATGCTGAACTGTGCCATTTGCAGAATTGGAAGAAGATTATGCGGACATACCAGTGCGTGGGTCATAACCTTCTGGCACCCGACTCCCCATCGACTCCAATTCAAAGTGCAGTTGCGTGGGGGGGCTTTGTTGGGTGTCCTGACCCACGTTTGAGCTATCATGCTGCAACATTTGGTGCTGTGGGCTTAGAAAAGGCAAGATGGCCAAAAAGCCCACATGTACACCAGAATAGGAAAACTGTGCAGTACTGGCATGGAAAACATCATGATGGCCAGAACTTCCCAGAAAATGCACAGGGAAATGCATGAAGAATAGGCTGCCACCCATTTTTGCCTATGTTGTGAGCACAGGAGGGCACTGCCTAAAACCACCATTGGGCTACCCACACAGTAGCCTGAAACCATTGGGAATGGCAATGCTGATTGCCAAAAGCAACCTAGAACTGTGGGGAATTCATTTTCTTAAATCTCAAAAATGGTTGCATTACCAGTACTCACCACTATCAGAAAGCCTGCGTTTTAAAACCACCAGACTTGTGTGTAAAACTGAACAAATGAAACAAAACCAGACCAAGGAAAGACTTGCTAAGAGGTGGATACAATGTAAAAAACTATACTCTGAAATTACTTGAAGGAAGTAATTATTTAATGTGTATGTAAAAATCGTAATAGACTTAAACTGGGGGACAAAAAGTGACATTTAGCTGAAACCTGGCTTAATGAAACTGAATTCTGCCTGACATCTACCCCCACAGGAGTTAAAACCTGCTCAGCCACTCTTCCCCTTGCCAAAAGGAGTTGTCACCTCTCTGATTAGATTAGGGCTGGAGAAGCTACAGGGAGTTGAACAAAGGCCTGTCCTGGGCCCAGGCAGATGGTTTATTAGGGTGGTCGTAAATGGCTTCCTTTTGAACAAAGCCCTTCCTTGACTCAGGCAGATGGTTTATAGGGGAGGTCGTAAAGTGGCTTCCTCTTGGCAGAAACGGGGAGGGGCAGCCCCTCTGAGGACAGGCTGACCTTAAAGAAAGTGGATAGACTGGTTTCTCCACCATGGGACCTGGGAAGACACACCCCTGTTGGCCAGAATATGATTTTAAGAAAGATGTATAACTCATGGTGCGGACTTGTCAAAATTATCTAAATGATACCATAATTCTTGTGATTTTTCTGCCCACATTTTAAGAGGTTTTAGGACCTGGTGGTTTGATCTGGGGGGTTGCTAGCGGAAAATAGGGTTTCACTCCAAATGTCTGCATGTTAAAAATCTGACACTTCATCAATTAATGTCCACACTCCTTGCGCACATGTGTGTAAATTTGGGTAAATGTCCGATATTACAAAACCAGTTAAAAAGTGCAAAATGTTTCCATTTCTAAATGCAAGCCCCCAGGAAGAGCAGAGTTTGAACAGAGTATACCTCATGTGATATGTGATGGGTGCATGTAATATTAAACAACTGTGTATCTGTGCAATATGTATTTGAATCAAATATAGATTTGTGGTCAAAATGACCAGGGGAGGATCCTCTGACCCATAAAACCTACAGCATCACTCTGACTCACATTTCCTTCCCCCAATCATGGGAGAGGGGAGAATTGGGCCAATGACAAGTAGAGAGGGGCAGGCTTAGCTAGGCCCAGGCACACACCCATTTTCAAAAGACATAAAAAGAGCCACTGGAAGCTAGAGAGGACATTCAAATCCAGTTGCTGCAACACGCTCTGCCGGACCACACAACATCCAGAAGATACCAGATCCAACACTTAGACTTTAAAACTCCAAAGAACTTGATTCAGAACTCAAAGCAAGGGCCTAAACCAACAAACTGAGAACTCTTCTCAGCAGGCCTCAGCATCCAGCAAACCTAACAGCGGTAGCAGCATCCAGGAGCCGTGCAGATCAGCACTGTGTCCAGAGAAAGCTGTGCAGAAAGATCCAGGAGCTGTGCACAGACGCTGTACCCAGAGATCCAGCAGCCGGGCCAGGAGCAGTGTCAGACCAGCAGAGCAGAGACCAGACGCTGTGCGCAGAGACCGTCCGGGGCGAAACCAGAACCAAAGCCATCTTGACCCGATCCGTGAGACCTAGACCTTCCAAATACATTGTGAGCACAGCTAGGACGGTGTGAAACCAAATCTCTTAGTTTCCAGTGATATAATTCAATCTATTTAATCTAAGTAGAACTGCCTCCTAACTGTCACTTGTCAATTCTGCAGCCGCATAGCTGTCACCTGTCATTTTTAAAAGCTGTCACCTGTCAATTTGAGTTTCTTTAAATTCGAAAAATGACCTTTACAAAATCGTTCATATCTTTGGAACCGTTTGGGCTAGAAACTTGGTTTAACTCTGAAAGCTTAGAATCTTAGCTTTTTAACAAGCTTAGAACCGACTTGCTACTCCTTATACTTTTGCCGTAATCGTGATTCACGCATTCGCAAATTTTGCCGCGATTCGCGATTTGGTTAAAAATCCAGCCACGTGTGAAAACAGCAGCTTCCTTGCTTTCCTTTGCCAAAAATTTGTTTAACCTGCTAGTTACTCCTAGAGCATTGTTAAAGGGAGCCTGAGCTCATCCCAAGTATCTTTCACTCACCCCGAACCTCCTAAAGGGAATTAAAACCATTTTCAGCATATTCCTCACTTCATTGCCAGCACATATAAAAGCATTTTGGGCCTGTGTTTCAACTTCTATCCATAGTCTAAGCTTGCTGGGGTGAACTGAATTACATTTGATTGCATGTCTGAGAACTGTGTGCTACTCTTCATTTCCTTACATTGCATAAGGGGGGGGGGGGAGTGGATTGCCAGAGAAAAGTGATTACATTGTTTTGTTGAAATCATATTGAGTATTTTCTGTACTGCATTTCATTCAACATTGCATCCATCTGAACTTATATAAAGCATTCTCTACCACCTTATTCTTCTGTTCCTATTCACAAGTGTGCTACCGCATCCTTATACTACTCCTGGGTAACCAAATCAGTTTACTAGTAGGACATTATTCACTGTTGATCACTGCTCATGTTTTAAGTGTGATATTAATTATTAATTAATTATAAAAGTGATATATATATATATATATATATATATATATATATATATATATTGTTTAAATTCTCAAATAAACCTTTTAAACTTGCAAAACAGAACTACTTCTTGGCTCAGTGGGGTCAGGGGGATTCCAAGAGAGGGGTGGTATATAGGGGTAGTCATCCAGAACTCATGAACTGGACATAAAGATATATCAATAAGGGTTTCCATTCAGTATCCCAGACTAGGCATTGACTTAGCTGTAGTGTTGAATTGAATCCTCTTACAGGGGTCATCAATATCAATGATTAATAGATCTTGATGTTTTCCTCCTTTATTGGCCAAAGTCAATGCCACAGCTAGCACATTGCTACCAGGTTTAGGATCATTAACCAGTCCCGGGCTATATGTCGACTTTATTCCTATTAGGAGGCCGCCCTTTGGGCGGCCACAATCCTCCTTAATGGCCTCTGCTTGGAAAGTCACATACCCATCAAATTCAACCTTGAACGTAATCCATGTCTCTTGCAACACAAAGATTTCATGGGAGAACAATATTTCTTGCGCACTGCCCCCATTGAGCCAGTGGTTGAACCCCCTAGTATTCCAACTAACAACTGACCAATTTCAATCCAAACAACTGTTTGCTGCAATCATGTTTTTCAACCACTCCCAGCCTTGCTTATCATTACATATGTCTGTTGGCTTCAATTCACTTGTGGCACCTGGTATGTTAGTTTTTGAACAGTTACATTTAACACATCCTTCTTTAGGGATATCCAACCTTAATGGTATATCTAAATCATATCCCAGATATCCCAATGATGCGGAATGGGATCTGATAAGGGCTATGGTCTCAGGGAAACTGCAGTGCACTCTTGTAGTCATACTATTCGAGTTTTTCAAAGGTTCCACGAAGTCAAAATCTCCACAGTTGAGTACCTTAAGAGAGGGAACCTTATTAAACAGTGACAAAAGTGAGGCACGATTCAGCTGCCGCCCCTTTATGTTCACCTTGGGAGCGATGGTCAGTGTTCTCTGAGGTAACGTCGCAGGAGGAGAAGAGGAGGGTTGTACAGAGGAGGGATCAGGAGGGGAAATGGCAGCATTTTTTAAGGCCGTATTATTAACTGCCGGTCGAAGCTGAGTCTCATGTAGGGGGACATTAGGTCCAACAGCAAGGTTATAATTAGTATTATCCAGTTTTGTAGCTGCGGCCGCCTCCCGAGGGGACATTACATCAGCTGGTCCTTCCTCTATAAGCCAACTGGTAAGTGTACCAACGGTCTGTGCCGACCGTCTTTTACGCCTTGCTGCTCTTTTTCGTTGCTTTTTTGACATATTGGCACTACAAGGCAATAGTGTTGAATTTAATGCAGGGCAGTTTGCTTCCCGGATGTCCGGCAGTTTATGGGAAATCTTTCTTTGTATTATTGACATTTTCTGTTTCTGTTTAGTCTGTCTCCCCTGGCTTTTGGCTACAACCGCCAAGTCTGATGCATCCTTTATTAGATCTGCAAGGGACCGAGGAGGGGTCAAGGCCAAGTTCCCAGCCCGCGGTTCCACATTTGCACAATTTTGTGACTGGACTTTTACCGCGGATGATTTTTGAGGGACCTCCTCCCGCAGATCGATGATTGCCCTTTCTTTAGGTGAATTTAGGGTCATTAGATGCTCTCGTATACTTGTGATCGCAACCCCCTGAAGCTTCAAGTCTTCGTGTATTGTGCCACATAGTTTTAATAGTATTTTTACTGCAAAATGTAAGATACTATTATTATGATTTGCAGAAATCTCATGGGTACTATACTCCTCTTCAGTGAGAGTGCTTGAAGGTAGCACGGTGCCATAGAACATGTTTGGGCTAGCAGATAATCTAGCTGCCCCCCCCTGCATTTAGCTGAGGGGTTTCCTTTATTTCGGTGATCATAGGCATACCATCTGCCACCCCCATAAGGGGCGTGGATCCCAGGGTTATCTTGCTCATAGGTGGAGAATGAACTTGGACCTCCTTTATTGGTGGAGGCTCGGATAAAGGGGGCTGCAACTGTGAAAGTACTTTTTCTGTGGCCTCTCCTTTCCTCCCCCCTACAATAGGGGACATGCGATCTTGTAAGGCGTAGCAAAGTTGTAATAGTGAATCGTTGTCCAGATCCAGAGGGATGTAGCTACTTTCAGCTTTGGCCAATTGAGAAATTATATAAAGTGATGGCAAAGAAGTAGCCTGGGCTAAGGTTTTGGCAGGGAAAAAGGAATCCAATGGGCCTTTCTTTTTGCCCAACTCCTCTTTTGCTTTCGTGCCTTTATCCCCCTCCTTGCCATCGTTCAGTGATTCAACACTAGCTTCCTGAGTCAGTTTAGTGGAGCGCAGACATAGGGTTTCTTACCCCTATTACTCACTACTTTACCACGACTTGCAGCTTTGCCTGGCATTACCGTAGGAGAGGAAAATAGGGGCAAGTAGATAAGGGGGGGGGAGTAGGAGAGAATATGAGGAAAAGAAGAACTATATGCAAGAGAGTACAGGCGTTAAAAGCTCTCCCACTGCAGCTTGTTGTGATGGTTCACTTCTTTGGTGCCTCTACGTTCAACCAGGACTAAGGCATGTATCAATATAGGTGAATAGGTGGCCAGGTCAAGTTTAGCCCAAGGGGTGCCAGTAAAACGCCGGTATCACAAGCCGAGAACCGGTTCACAATACAATTAAGCACTTGCCTTGCCTTGAGCGCACCCACAGCCACGTGAGTCCTGTGCGCCTCAGTGCTACTCTTCCTGCACCGTCACGTCAGCCAGCCTGCAAGGGGGTATACGGGCCGAATTCACCCCGGGTAGTCTCCCTCTGTCTAGGGCACTCAGGCTCCAACGTGACCTGATTCTACTCGCTCGCTCTGCTCACAGGACGCTACTGCTCGCTCGTCACAGGATTGCAGAGTTAGAGTAAAGGACCCAGCGGAGCAGCGAGAATGCAGACCTAGCCTGTCCGTCAAGCCGCACTGTCTCGTATGCCAACAGAGTACCGGAGGTTCACAGACAGCCGCTTCCGACAGAATCCATGTAATACTTGTACAATGCCCCTGGGGCCAGAATTACCTGACCGGTAATGCCCCCAGTCCAAGGGTCATATTGCCATTAGTACCCCAGCACGTCGTACCAGCATAGTAATTGCAATTTTTCTCGAGTCGAGAAACAGCACTCGGACCGTTTCTCGGCTCAAGAAAAAAAAAAGAAAGAAATATGGCTGCCGGGGATTAGGGAGAAGGGACTACAAGTAGTAGTAGTAGTAGTAGTCACTTCTCCATCTCCATGGTAGCCAGCCAGTTGCAGAAAGCACTCTGAGCGCTGCAGAGACTCAGAGCCTTCTCAGGCAGGTAAGGCCCGGTCGAGGGCCAATGAGCTCGCATTTTCCAAACTCATTGACCCTCGACAGGTACTAATTCTCAATATGGAACATGTTTTCACACCCTATAAATATAAACACCAGCAATGCAATAAAAGACAAATTGACTGCAGCTTGCTGTCTGGACTCCTTCTAGTCTGTTTTGGTCGAAGTCATAAACACTAATAGATAACTCATCATTGAACATTGGTCCGTCTTGCCAATGAGCCTCATCACTGTACCTTTATAAATGCAATAGGAATTGGGTAACAGAACTTTGGTTGTCTCCGCCACTGGCCATGAGTGTTCACCATGGATAGAAAGAGCCAATTACATAACCCTGCTAATAGAGGGATTTAAACACCTAAGTGCTCCATATCGGAGCCCATAGAGAAAGTTGAGTGCTACAGACACACCTAGCAACAACATTAGCTATTTATACTGAAGTCATATTGAAGCTTGAATATATTAACATCTACATACAAAGACTCACACCCAGACTTGAGACACAGGCTCTGTTGAGCAACACAGCATACTGAAATATATTTCCTGTAGTCGAAGTAACAGACAGACACCATGACAGACAAGAGCAACCAACATGACACCATGGTGAATGGATACAGATTACAACGGACCTGAAATATCGCACCTTTGCTACCAATCAGCTACACCATTTCCACAGGCTTGTCCTTCTTATAAGGACAGTCATCATCTCATCGTCACAGCCATGTAATGAGACAGAGAGCAAGGGTAATGGTATGCACCCAAGCGGCTGACCCAATGTGTCCTCAGAGGCAGAGACTCAGAGTAAAATGTATGATGTACAAGAGAGCTTGTTTGTTGTTTCTGTTTGCACTGCTTGACCACCCATCTCCTCTCAAACCTCTCAAGTTACGAGTCACCCCTACCCTTTCCTCTGATGTCATCAACAATCGCCCTTCACATCTTTTGGAGAGCATCAACAGTGTTCTGGACTATATCCTGGATGAAATTCACAGTGTCCCTGACAGTCTCCCTAACGGATTCCGAAAGGCATTAGAAGGCCAAAGCCAACTCACTTGCAAACCCAAGCACACCACCATGCAAATAACTGAGCAACTGTTTGAAAGTGTCAATATTACATACTTTTGCATCACCTTGTTGTGTATTTGGCTCCAGCTTGCACCCAGAGCCAGAGGTGTCAATGTTGGCGCTGGAACATGCTTCAATACCATGTCACTGATCTTCACAGGACTGCATGGTTTGGGCCTACCTTTTTGGAATATTCCACTCCACAATGGGGCATGAGATATCCTGATAATGCAGCATCACTTGGAAGTAGCTATGCACTTGTGGTATTGTGAGCCAACTGAGTATGTGTTGACAAGGTTTTAGCTAGACACGACAGTGAGAAGAGGACATAGGAAACAGTGCATCCCTATGATCACCTGCTTATTGGAAGTATGTCTGTGCCCAGACCTACACTGCAGGCCCTGTTTACCTGACCAGAATTAAATGCTTGGACATCATCTGCAGCAGTCACTTATGTGGCAGTATTCAGGGCTGCCTGTGAGTACTCTAAATGTAGAGCATCTCCTCAATCCATTTGGCACTGTTGCCATGAAGAGGGCTTCTCTCGTTGCATGGATTGCTTCGCCTCTGGCATGATGTGGGGCATACTGTGGTCACTATGGCCAGGCTGGTGTCTAGAAGCCACCGTTTCTGACCAGAACCTGCAACATAACAAACTGGCAGTCAGTTTATTTATACACTTATTCACAAACTGAAGATCAGTTGGTGAATGAGTGTATACAAAAAATGAAGATTTTATAACCTTAGTTCACAGTAGTGGAAGTCTGTTAGTTTGACTCATGACGTAGTAGCCTATTTCCACCACAGTTCTTGATTACGTGGTGACACATGAAGCACTTTATGCAAAATTTGCACAATGTAATAGTATTACAGTCTTCTCTACCCCAAGTACTGTTTAGTTATTTTATTGATCTTGTATGTCTTTATTTTCGTTTGTTTTGTATTAACTTTTCATGTATCATGTTCACTGTGGTATGCATGAGTGACATGAATACATCTTATTTTCACTTGATTATTACCTGATGTATTCAGTTTTCTTAAAGCCTTTGAATGTTTAGCATTAACAACAGTGTGCATGTTAGGCTAATGCATTTGGTTTGACTTCGAAATGAATAATGCACTATGTAGCATGGAACAACATACTTTGAAACACTGCAGTGTGTCACTAATGCCAACTTCTGGAGTACCTGTGATAAAATAACTGCAGATTTGCTGGAGTACAGTGATGAGTACAGTGGTTGAAACTCCAACTCAGATCCGCATCAGCAGTGATCTCAGTCATAAAGTTGAAATAGGCACACCATGAATCGAACACCTCCTTTAACTCTTTTATATAGCATGAGCTGAGGGCAGCCTATCTTTATTCTTCTAGAGGGATATGAGCTAGCGAATAAGCATCAAAACAGCATAAGAGGCATAGGCAGAGTCAGTGGCCTTAGAAATCCCACAATGGTGGACCCCTGTCTTGTTCGCAACTTCGACTCTGGTCTACTGTAATTCCCCCCCACCCCCTCTGTCTGCCGTATATCAAAGAGACAATCTGGTGTGAACTCTACATTGTCCAGATCAGGCTTCTCTTTAAAGCACTGGTTCCCAACTAAGAACCCAGTGATGTACTTTAACCTCCTGGGAAGGTTACAAGTGTGATGACACAGATGAATACATCATTATTTCCTTCTGCCTGGCCCCGGCCCGATTACCGTATGGGTGAGAATCGTTGCAAACTGAGACAGCCATACCACCCTGTAAATATAGAGGAGGTTCACAAAATGAGTTTCATGACACATTATGCTTAACCAAAGTGAATCTGAATTGTAATCTACCATAAAGGATTAGTAAGATTGTGCGACACAAGAAGGGACTAAAAGTAGTTTGTAGAGTGCACAAACAGTGTGCGGTGTAAATAGTGCAATATAGCAGAAAGGGACAGGGGGTTCCTGTGTACCAAGGAAAGGGACTCACTACACTGATAGGGCAGTTGGATTACAGGTAGAGAAGATGCTGAAAACACAGGCAGGGACATCAGCATATGGCAGACATATTATATGCGTAGACATGGCTGTAGGTCACCAATTGGGAAATAGGGAAACAGGAGTGCAGCCAATTCCCTAATGCACAGGCTGCAGTAAGTCTCAGAATTAGCAAGGCTCCAGAACCCACAATGCTGAATTTACAAACATACACATATTGTAGAAACGTGTGCAGAGCGCAAGCAGTAGCTCACGGCCAGAGCCAAGCTCAGGAACAAGGAAGGAAATTATGAAATTATAGAAGAACAGAACACAGGCATGAGATAACAGGCCCTGGGACGAGAAGTGGTAGACTCCCAAGTTATTCAGTTTTAATAAGAGCACAAACAACCATTGAGGTCCAGGTACATGGGACGAGTAAGCTAAAAGACATCATAGAAAGTAGCTGAATAGCACATTGATTGGCCACAAAGTACACAACATGCACATTAGAATTAGCTAAAACCTCAATAAATAGAAGAAAATCACCCCTCTCAAACACAGTACCCTAACACGTGATCCATATAGGGAAAACACTGTCTATTCATTACTAGCCAAACATAGATAAGACACATGCAAAACTCCCTTAGCATGCAGACAGACACCAGACAGCACACAATGCTGAGTACAAAGGATAGAGAAGGCCTCATTGCCTTGGGGTGACTAAGAGTATTCACTAAGAGTATTCTTTAATTCTAAGTATGGCCGACCATGGAAGTCTCTTCCCCCACTTATCTCTCGCCAATATCTTGATGCCTTGTCAAGGTGTCCAAGGTTGGTAAGCTAGATGCCAACTAATGAGTTGTCCGCTTCCCACACCACCTAGGATGGATGGCGCCAACAAAATTAACTGTCCCTATAATGATGTATTAGAAGTAGTATCAATAGTGGGATGGGTACAGGCGGAAATATCAGAAAGGTATTTACCAATAGAGTGACTAACCTCTATACAACCTATATGTAGTTCAAGCCATTAACCAACCCCACTTTCCCGTAGGTTTTGTAGACTGATAGTGTAATGCAATGTCATTGTTGATGTTGTTTTTGTACAAAAGGTGCTTGCAATCAGTGAACATATGAGAACTATGAGAATTAAATGGTTTTATGCTGTCCCGGCTTGTATTTGTTGTTTGAATAGAATTGGGTTTTGACGTGCACCAGAGTCCTCCATCATTGAGTATTATTCTGACTAATTGTGTGATCCTGGGCGCACCTTAGCATGTGGTAGCAGAGGATGGTTCTCTAGGTTCAGAGGATGGTTCTCTCTCAGCAAGGGTGGTCTGTGGAGAGTGGAGATAACACGCAGTGGAGAACAGAGGTTGGCAGGTACCCATGTTGATGGAAAGCCCTGCATGGTCCCTGCAGATCGCCCTACTGGGCATTGAGGGGATGCAGGCAACTGGAGGGGACTCAATGCCAAAGACCCTCAGAGGATCAGTGGATGGTGCACGCCAAAACAGGGACGTTGGGGGTTTTGTGTGTTATTGCTTTATGAGAAGTAAAGATGATAAAGGAGTGAATACCTTTGACAAGGGTTGAAGAAGGCCTACCTCTTTAAGTAAGCCTCTTTACGGGGCAGAGATAAATAGAACAATCCCCAAATATATGGGGAGACAGCTGTATTTTGATTTGTGTTAATGTTTGCTGGTGCCAGCCTAGTGTTGTGGGATAATGTAAAATAAGTAGACATGTACTTTTGAGTGAATTGGTGTTGTCGACCAGCGTTTTTGGTGCTGCTCCAGAGGAAGATTGTGTGTTATAAGGTCCTTGGTCTCAGAGAGAGATGCAGGTGTTGTAATATTGGGGGAACCATTGTGGATTGGGGTTTGAATAGTAGTGAAATGTGGTGAGTGAGGGGTGAAGCAGTGTTTATTGGTCATTAGTAAGTTGTACTTTATATTGTTAGCAGGGCAGATACTCCCATTGTTCGTTTGTGTATGGCACGTCCCAGACATAAAACCAACATCCTTAAGTACAACTTTCAGTGGGTCAAAGATACTACTGGCAAGATGTTTATGCCATGGCCACAAGATAGCACTCTTTTGAAAACGGTGCTGTAACACATGTGCACAAATTTACATGCCACAAATAATGGAAAACAAGTACAGAGCAGATTGAGTATACTCGTGCTGTGAAAAATGTTTGAAGAAGAGGAGGTCGGAGCAAAGTCAAAAAGAATGGATGCTTAACCAGAATGATGGAACGGGTGCAGAGTCCACAACATCTTCATATCCTCTTCCCGAAAACAATGACGTGTCCTCGAATGTACAGGGAGTTTGTCTCGGGAGGATAGCTCAGGGGCAATGTGCTTGCCTTGGAAGCAAGACGACATGGTGCAACAAGGGTGTGATCCCCGGGTCCGCGCTAAGAAACCTCTGGATATTAAGCGTGTTATAAATAACCAATTACAATTACAATTATATCCATTAAAGGCCACTGCAGGATATTCCAACCCCATATATGTGACACCTGCATACAGTGATGAAGACAGTCCGAGAAAGTGAACAGTGAAAGTTCAGTGCTATTACAGGAAGAATCTGATGTGCAATGTAGGGTGCAAGCGAAGTTAACAGAAGTGGATAAGGAGCGGCAGAGAGCAAAAGTCATGCAGGGCGAAAAGGACGAGACAGAGATTGTATTTGATAAGTGAATAGGATCTCAGATATTATTGAAACTCGATGGAAAGGGTATTGATAAAGGTAAAGAGAGGCAGATGAAGTGAAGAGGTTAGAAGAATAAAGAACAAATGGGCCAAACGAAGATAGGAGAAGGAAAGAGAGCAGACATGCGGACGACAGGGAAAGAGAAAAGAGACGGGAAAAGAGAGAAAGAGCAAGGAAAAAAGAGATGACAACAAAATGAAGAGAGGGAAAAGGAGAGGAGTTTAGAAAGAAGCTGCAAGGAAGTCGATGACATCCTTAGAAGACACACAATATTGGACAGGGGAGAGGATGACATTATGAGAAAGAATAGTGACAGGCTAGTCAGGAACAGAAGGGAATCGTAAAAAAATGTTGACCTGGGAATTGCGACGGCCGAAAATGCAGACTTTTTTTTTTAACTCCCCCTTACACCACATATATATATGGGGGGGTTTAGAGGATAATATTAATATGGCGGTGGCTGCGGGGGGTCTCCCATCGCATATATATATGTGGTGTAAAGTGTTAAAAAAAAGTCTGCATTTTTGGCCATCGCAATAATCACATAAATCCGAACAGAAGGGATGGCACAAACATATGAGAACGTTGGGGACGGTATTCTCAAGAGGAAGGCAGGAATGTATTGGAAGAGGTAATGAGTGGGACATATGGAATAGTAGAGTTTTCGGACAGAAAGGATGAAGAAGAAGAAACACTGTCCAAAGAGAAAGGTGGAGACCAGGGAAGAGGAAGCTACACGAGCCCCGTCTACAGGCACGTGTGTAGGTTGAGACGAGAGGTAGCTTGGTGTGATTTAGAGGAATCAGGGGAATCAGGGGTAAGGCTAGAGCATATTAGGGAGTTGGAGGCGAGTTGTTTGCAGTCACTGCAGTGAGGAGAGTGTTTTTCCTTTTCCATTACCCTTGTGGAGGATTTACACATAAAAGCTCTGTAGTGAGCGGAGCGTAGTAGAGCTGGCGGTAAGATTTTGCAGCCACCACAGTCCACGCATTCGAGCCTGGTAAGATTGGTGGTTCTGGGTGGCCCACCGTAAGGGCGCCCTCCCAGCTACAATCTCAGATGCTGAAGGAATAGGACAGGGCGTGCAGTGAAATGTAAGTACATTTCCTCTACGAATAACCTAAAACAGCAGTGCATGCAGGAGTGTGGTTTCTCTGCCACGTGGAGTTTACCAGAGCCCGTGGCAACCCGGCAGGAAATACACTGCGCGAGGCTCATTCCATTGCCTTAACAGCTGGCCTTGAGTGGAGGTCCAAGGGAATTCCACCACTGTGTGCTGCCCCCCCCCCCCCCCCCCTTCTGATGCCAATAACTTGGAAGCTTTGAAAAATGCTGCGAGTGTCTATTTTATCAACTGACTTTCACAAGTTTTTGTCTTTCACCTAATGGCTTCTGGACTACGGCCTATTTTATGATTGGCTATTTTGTTGCATTTGAATTAATGTACGTTTTTTAAGTGATTAATTTTTGATACAATTTTACATTTTAAGCTTGTTGCTCACTATCAGTTTTGTGATATCTTTACCCCTTGAACTTTTTGAGAGGATCAGCGCTTGGTATCGGATTATAGCGCCTCATTTGGGATGCTATTTATTTGAACAGTACAAATTAAGATGACTTGGAAGCTAAATCTGAGGTCTAACAATTACAAACTGAGGAATAACGCACCTTACCCTAAAACGCAGGTGGGCTTTGGGGCACGAGAACGAGCAAAACAAAACATTGGGAATTCCTCTAAATCACGTGCAAAGAGCTCAAGCAGCGATAAGCAAAATTAGGCATGTGGGTCTGCCACTATCAACTATTATTTTCTATCAGAACTGGCATCCTTTCACTCCACATCTCCAGGCAACAGCTAATGGTCCACCCAGCAACATGTTACCTTGCAGGGAAAATAAAATTACTCATTCAGATTTTTCATTTTCAGCAATGGATAATAACTCTCTGCTAGTCCTGTGTTATTCACTGCACGACTCATTGACACCTGAAGCCCAAATGTAGAAACAACATCTGGGGCAGGATGTGTTGTAAGATAGGGCTACACCATCTGCCTCGTCTTGATCATGAACACAACAAAGACAATGATAATGGGTATAGGTTGTAGACTTCAAATACGAACCTTATAGAAGATGGGGTAGCAACTGCAGAGTACAGAGTACTTAGGGCAGCAGAGTGAGACCCAAGCCCAACTCTTGGTCTTCCAGTTTGTCATGAAGGTGGTATTGAAAATGTGTGGCAAGATTCTGGATGAGGTTTCAGCTCTGGCTAGTAATACTAGCCCAAAAGCAGATGACAATAACGAATTAGACACACTTTTTGCTGCCACCTCTTTTAACTTAAACCTACATAATGAGATGACATCAACAGAGGTGGCTAGCAGTATAGATGCTGATCTCGTTGCTTCTGAGGTAGACGAGATGACTGAACTACCAAGTGAGACTTCGACTATGTATCTAACCCGTAAGCAATGTAGGAAAAAAAGAGACAAAACCGTAAAATTGCAGTAAACAATAGGGAACATGAGGTCTTACATTATTGCTAAGGCTCAAATGTGTCACCAAAGAAAAGCCAAATAATAAAACAGTTAAAAAAGTAAATAGGAAAAGCAAGAAGGGTGACTCAGCCCAAAGGTATGCTAACTAGTTGGGTGCTGAATCACAGATGCCAATCTGCTGTGAATGAGGAGCTGGGGCAGAACACCAGTATGGTGGAAGTCTGTTAGTTTGACTCATGACGTAGTAGCCTATTTCCACCACAGTTCTTGATTACGTGGTGACACATGAAGCACTTTATGCAAAATTTGCACAATGTAATAGTATTACAGTCTTCTCTACCCCAAGTACTGTTTAGTTATTTTATTGATCTTGTATGTCTTTATTTTCGTTTGTTTTGTATTAACTTTTCATGTATCATGTTCACTGTGGTATGCATGAGTGACATGAATACATCTTATTTTCACTTGATTATTACCTGATGTATTCAGTTTTCTTGAAGCCTTTGAATGTTTAGCATTAACAACAGTGTGCATGTTAGGCTAATGCATTTGGTTTGACTTCGAAATGAATAATGCACTATGTAGCATGGAACAACATACTTTGAAACACTGCAGTGTGTCACTAATGCCAACTTCTGGAGTACCTGTGATAAAATAACTGCAGATTTGCTGGAGTACAGTGATGAGTACAGTGGTTGAAACTCCAACTCAGATCCGCATCAGCAGTGATCTCAGTCATAAAGTTGAAATAGGCACACCATGAATCGAACACCTCCTTTAACTCTTTTATATAGCATGAGCTGAGGGCAGCCTATCTTTATTCTTCTAGAGGGATATGAGCTAGCGAATAAACATCCAAACAGCATAAGAGGCACAGGCAGAGTCAGTGGCCTTAGAAATCCCACAATGGTGGACCCCTGTCTTGTTTGCAACTTCGACTCTGGTCTACTGTAATTCCCCCCCACCCCCTCTGTCTGCCGTATATCAAAGAGACACTCTGGTGTGAACTCTACATTGTCCAGATCAGGCTTCTCTTTAAAGCACTGGTTCCCAACTAAGAACCCAGTGATGTACTTTAACCTCCTGGGAAGGTTACAAGTGTGATGACACAGATGAATACATCATTATTTCCTTCTGCCTGGCCCCGGCCCGATTACCGTATGGGTGAGAATCGTTGCAAACTGAGACAGCCATACCACCCTGTAAATATAGAGGAGGTTCACAAAATGAGTTTCATGACACATTATGCTTAACCAAAGTGAATCTGAATTGTAATCTACCATAAAGGATTAGTAAGATTGTGCGACACAAGAAGGGACTAAAAGTAGTTTGTAGAGTGCACAAACAGTGTGCGGTGTAAATAGTGCAATATAGCAGAAAGGGACAGGGGGTTCCTGTGTACCAAGGAAAGGGACTCACTACACTGATAGGGCAGTTGGATTACAGGTAGAGAAGATGCTGAAAACACAGGCAGGGACATCAGCATATGGCAGACATATTATATGCGTAGACATGGCTGTAGGTCACCAATTGGGAAATAGGGAAACAGGAGTGCAGCCAATTCCCTAATGCACAGGCTGCAGTAAGTCTCAGAATTAGCAAGGCTCCAGAACCCACAATGCTGAATTTACAAACATACACATATTGTAGAAACGTGTGCAGAGCGCAAGCAGTAGCTCACGGCCAGAGCCAAGCTCAGGAACAAGGAAGGAAATTATGAAATTATAGAAGAACAGAACACAGGCATGAGATAACAGGCCCTGGGACGAGAAGTGGTAGACTCCCAAGTTATTCAGTTTTAATAAGAGCACAAACAACCATTGAGGTCCAGGTACATGGGACGAGTAAGCTAAAAGACATCATAGAAAGTAGCTGAATAGCACATTGATTGGCCACAAAGTACACAACATGCACATTAGAATTAGCTAAAACCTCAATAAATAGAAGAAAATCACCCCTCTCAAACACAGTACCCTAACACGTGATCCATATAGGGAAAACACTGTCTATTCATTACTAGCCAAACATAGATAAGACACATGCAAAACTCCCTTAGCATGCACACAGACACCAGACAGCACACAATGCTGAGTACAAAGGATAGAGAAGGCCTCATTGCCTTGGGGTGACTAAGAGTATTCACTAAGAGTATTCTTTAATTCTAAGTATGGCCGACCATGGAAGTCTCTTCCCCCACTTATCTCTCGCCAATATCTTGATGCCTTGTCAAGGTGTCCAAGGTTGGTAAGCTAGATGCCAACTAATGAGTTGTCCGCTTCCCACACCACCTAGGATGGATGGCGCCAACAAAATTAACTGTCCCTATAATGATGTATTAGAAGTAGTATCAATAGTGGGATGGGTACAGGCGGAAATATCAGAAAGGTATTTACCAATAGTGTGACTAACCTCTATACAACCTATATGTAGTTCAAGCCATTAACCAACCCCCTTTCCCGTAGGTTTTGTAGACTGATAGTGTAATGCAATGTCATTGTTGATGTTGTTTTTGTACAAAACGTGCTTGCAATCAGTGAACATATGAGAACTATGAGAATTAAATGGTTTTATGCTGTCCCGGCTTGTATTTGTTGTTTGAATAGAATTGGGTTTTGACGTGCACCAGAGTCCTCCATCATTGAGTATTATTCTGACTAATTGTGTGATCCTGGGCGCACCTTAGCATGTGGTAGCAGAGGATGGTTCTCTAGGTTCAGAGGATGGTTCTCTCTCAGCAAGGGTGGTCTGTGGAGAGTGGAGATAACACGCAGTTGAGAACAGAGGTTGGCAGGTACCCATGTTGATGGAAAGCCCTGCATGGTCCCTGCAGATCGCCCTACTGGGCATTGAGGGGATGCAGGCAACTGGAGGGGACTCAATGCCAAAGACCCTCAGAGGATCCGTGGATGGTGCACGCCAAAACAGGGACGTTGGGGGTTTTGTGTGTTATTGCTTTATGAGAAGTAAAGATGATAAAGGAGTGAATACCTTTGACAAGGGTTGAAGAAGGCCTACCTCTTTAAGTAAGCCTCTTTACGGGGCAGAGATAAATAGAAGAATCCCCAAATATATGGGAAGACAGCTGTATTTTGATTTGTGTTAATGTTTGTTGGTGCCAGCCTAGTGTTGTGGGATAATGTAAAATAAGTAGACGTGTACCTTTGAGTGAATTGGTGTTGTCGACCAGCGTTTTTGGTGCTGCTCCAGAGGAAGATTGTGTGTTATAAGGTCCTTGGTCTCAGAGAGAGATGCAGGTGTTGTAATATTGGGGGAACCATTGTGGATTGGGGTTTGAATAGTAGTGAAATGTGGTGAGTGAGGGGTGAAGCAGTGTTTATTGGTCATTAGTAAGTTGTACTTTATATTGTTAGCAGGGCAGATACTCCCATTGTTCGTTTGTGTATGGCACGTCCCAGACATAAAACCAACATCCTTAAGTACTACTTTCAGTGGGTCAAAGATACTACTGGCAAGATGTTTATGCCATGGCCACAAGATAGCACTCTTTTGAAAACGGTGCTGTAACACATGTGCACAAATTTACATGCCACAAATAAGGGAAAACAAGTACAGAACAGATTGAGTATACTCGTGCTGTGAAAAATGTTTGAAGAAGAGGAGGTCGGAGCAAAGTCAAAAAGAATGGATGCTTAACCAGAATGATGGAACGGGTGCAGAGACCACAACATCTTCATATCCTCTTCCCGAAAACAATGACGTGTCCTCGAATGTACAGGGAGTTTGTCTCGGGAGGATAGCTCAGGGGCAATGTGCTTGCCTTGGAAGCAAGACGACATGGTGCAACAAGGGTGTGATCCCCGGTTCCGCGCTTAGAAACCTCTGGGTATTAAGCGTGTTATAAATAACCAATTACAATTACAATTATATCCATTAAAGGCCACTGCAGGATATTCCAACCCCATATATGCGACACCTGCATACAGTGATGAAGACAGTCCGAGAAAGTGAACAGTGAAAGTTCAGTGCTATTACAGAAAGAATCTGATGCGCAATGTAGGGTGCAAGCGAAGTTAACAGAAGTGGATAAGGAGCGGCAGAGAGCAAAAGTCATGCAGGGCGAAAAGGACGAGACAGAGATTGTATTTGATAAGTGAACAGGATCTCAGATATTATTGAAACTCGATGGAAAGGGTATTGATAAAGGTAAAGAGAGGCAGATGAAGTGAAGAGGTTAGAAGAAGACAGAACAAATGGGAGAAACGAAGATAGGAGAAGGAAAGATAGCAGACATGCGGACGACAGGGAAAGAGAAAAGAGACGGGAAAAGAGAGAAAGAGCAAGGAAAAAAGAGATGACAACAAAATGAAGAGAGGGAAAAGGAGAGGAGTTTAGAAAGAAGCTGCAAGGAAGTCGATGACATCCTTAGTAGACACACAATATTGGACAGGGGAGAGGATGACATTATGAGAAAGAATAGTGACAGGCTAGTCAGGAACAGAAGGGAATCGTAAAAAAATGTTGACCTGGGAATTGCGACGGCCGAAAATGCAGACTTTTTTTTTTAACTCCCCCTTACACCACATATATATATGGGGGGGTTTAGAGGATAATATTAATATGGCGGTGGCTGCGGGGGGTCTCCCATCGCATATATATATGTGGTGTAAAGTGTTAAAAAAAAGTCTGCATTTTTGGCCATCGCAATAATCACATAAATCCGAACAGAAGGGATGGCACAAACATATGAGAACGTTGGGGACGGTATTCTCAAGAGGAAGGCAGGAATGTATTGGAAGAGGTAATGAGTGGGACATATGGAATAGTAGAGTTTTCGGACAGAAAGGATGAAGAAGAAGAAACACTGTCCAAAGAGAAAGGTGGAGACCAGGGAAGAGGAAGCTACACGAGCCCCGTCTACAGGCACGTGTGTAGGTTGAGACGAGAGGTAGCTTGGTGTGATTTAGAGGAATCAGGGGAATCAGGGGTAAGGCTAGAGCATATTAGGGAGTTGGAGGCGAGTTGTTTGCAGTCACTGCAGTGAGGAGAGTGTTTTTCCTTTTCCATTACCCTTGTGGAGGATTTACACATAAAAGCTCTGTAGTGAGCGGAGCGTAGTAGAGCTGGCGGTAAGATTTTGCAGCCACCACAGTCCACGCATTCGAGCCTGGTAAGATTGGTGGTTCTGGGTGGCCCACCGTAAGGGCGCCCTCCCAGCTACAATCTCAGATGCTGAAGGAATAGGACAGGGCGTGCAGTGAAATGTAAGTACATTTCCTCTACGAATAACCTAAAACAGCAGTGCATGCAGGAGTGTGGTTTCTCTGCCACGTGGAGTTTACCAGAGCCCGTGGCAACCCAGCAGGAAATACACTGCGCGAGGCTCATTCCATTGCCTTAAAAGCTGGCCTTGAGTGGAGGTCCAAGGGAATTCCACCACTGTGTGCTGCCCCCCCCCCTTCTGATGCCAATAACTTGGAAGCTTTGAAAAATGCTGCGAGTGTCTATTTTATCAACTGACTTTCACAAGTTTTTGTCTTTCACCTAATGGCTTCTGGACTACGGCCTATTTTATGATTGGCTATTTTGTTGCATTTGAATTAATGTACGTTTTTTAAGTGATTAATTTTTGATACAATTTTACATTTTAAGCTTGTTGCTCACTATCAGTTTTGTGATATCTTTACCCCTTGAACTTTTTGAGAGGATCAGTGCTTGGTATCGGATTATAGCGCCTCATTTGGGATGCTATTTATTTGAACAGTACAAATTAAGATGACTTGGAAGCTAAATCTGAGGTCTAACAATTACAAACTGAGGAATAACGCACCTTACCCTAAAACGCAGGTGGGCTTTGGGGCACGAGAACGAGCAAAACAAAACATTGGGAATTCCTCTAAATCACGTGCAAAGAGCTCAAGCAGCGATAAGCAAAATTAGGCATGTGGGTCTGCCACTATCAACTATTATTTTCTATCAGAACTGGCATCCTTTCACTCCACATCTCCAGGCAACAGCTAATGGTCCACCCAGCAACATGTTACCTTGCAGGGAAAATAAAATTACTCATTCAGATTTTTCATTTTCAGCAATGGATAATAACTCTCTGCTAGTCCTGTGTTATTCACTGCACGACTCATTGACACCTGAAGCCCAAATGTAGAAACAACATCTGGGGCAGGATGTGTTGTAAGATAGGGCTACACCATCTGCCTAGTCTTGATCATGAACACAACAAAGACAATGATAATGGGTATAGGTTGTAGACTTCAAATACGAACCTTATAGAAGATGGGGTAGCAACTGCAGAGTACAGAGTACTTAGGGCAGCAGAGTGAGACCCAAGCCCAACTCTTGGTCTTCCAGTTTGTCATGAAGGTGGTATTGAAAATGTGTGGCAAGATTCTGGATGAGGTTTCAGCTCTGGCTAGTAATACTAGCCCAAAAGCAGATGACAATAAAGAATTAGACACACTTTTTGCTGCCACCTCTTTTAACTTAAACCTACATAATGAGATGACATCAACAGAGGTGGCTAGCAGTATAGATGCTGATCTCGTTGCTTCTGAGGTAGACGAGATGACTGAACTACCAAGTGAGACTTCGACTATGTATCTAACCTGTAAGCAATGTAGGAAAAAAAGAGACAAAACCGTAAAATTGCAGTAAACAATAGGGAACATGAGGTCTTAAATTATTGCTAAGGCTCAAATGTGTCACCAAAGAAAAGCCAAATAATAAAACAATTAAAAAAGTAAATAGGAAAAGCAAGAAGGGTGACTCAGCCCAAAGGTATGCTAACTAGTTGGGTGCTGATTCACAGATGCCAATCTGCTGTGAATGAGGAGCTGGGGCAGAACACCAGTATGGTGTCATCCTTACCCCTCCCCATTATGTCTAACAAAACAGCGGTACAACCGCAACTGCATAGGCCCTTTACTACTGCAGCCTTACCACTTGATAGGCAGAAATACAGTGAGAATATTGTCTATGATACTACCCTAGAAGCGGTTTTGAAGGAACGTCGACAACCAATCACTATACAAAAGAGAAACCAGGGAAAATCCAGATCTTATCCCCATATCAACAGAGAAGATTTCCTGTCCCCGACTCGAACATTTCTGTCATTAAGAAGAATCCTTGATACCAGGGTCTTTGAATTTATAGAACCAATCAAGGATCCCAAATATCAGTTTAGTAAAATATATCGCAGCACAAATTAAAAAGCACGGATGATTAGATCATGCAAAGATCGTTCTGCAGACATTGGGTACAATCTTGACGTTGCAGAGGAGGTCCTTTCACCTGACCTGAGGAAACGCCAAGATCTGAGAACGATCAAGGAAAAAATAAATACCATAGGTAATAATGGTATGAGCGCAAACCCTAATAGTACACTGCAAACAAATATCTTGGGCATTCTGTACTGGCTCATCCTAAATAAAAATGCTGCTCAAATAGGTGGAAATTAAGATCTGGCTATTTCAACATGGAACACCGAGAACATTCTCTCATATGCTAGAGTCTGGAGGATCATTAGAAATTCTATTACAGAGGGATATCTTCCTGTTACAGGAAGTTTAAATACTTACGAGTTATTAATCGATGGATAGCACATTTTTCAGACGCTGGCCAATAAAGGGTGGAGAGGCCGTCCGTACGGGGGCCTCATCATTGGGGACCTCATCATTGGAGTTAAACATCATCTAAAAGCGACAAGAAATATGACCAGTGTTGAACAGCCACGTGTTCTTGTCGTCAAGGTGAGCCTTCAGAATACTGGCGGTGGTATAAATATCATTAATGTATATGATCCTCCTGGCTCAGCTAAAACAGACGGAATCTCGGATTTTGACCTTGGAGGGATTGGTAACATTAAGAATTCAGATGAACACAATCAGATTTATGTTGGGGGCTTTTAATGCTAGATGCCAGTGCCTTAATGAAATTCAGGAAACAGACTTTGTTGAGTGTAAGACTGTGACAAGTACTTTAGCAAAATAATTCTTCCACAGGCAACATTTGAGTTGATACATTGTTTGAATGGGATTGCTACATGATGAATGGAAGGGCAGCGGATGATTTTGCAGGGAAACGTACCTGGAGATCTGGGAAGAAAACCTTGACTCTGGACTATTTCTTCTGTAATTCCGTGGCTCTACCTCATGTCAGGTAATTAGAAATAACCGACATGTCCTATAGTGACCATGCCATGCTTACTTTGAATATTATATGTAATTCTTGCATTTGTCACCAATGGCGGGTTGGGAAACTTGAAAGGGATCCTGCTGGTAGTAGGATACGCTGGACCGATACAAGTGTTAAGAATGCTGGTAATTATTTTACCAGAAAAGTTGCTGTCTGTGGTGACCCGTGTATCAGCTGATGGGAATGAGGATTTGATTAAGGATTGCATTTATACTCTAGCAGTGCAAAAGGGACATTACACTATGCTTAATCATACTACGAAGAAATATTGATTTGATAAAGGCTATCCGAGAGGGGAAAAAGTCCTTAAGGCAGGAATTATGTGAGAACAAGAAAAATGGTAGTACACTTAAGGAGGTAATGGTTGCAAAACGAACTGCAAAAAATAGATACCGTAGTTGGGTAAAGGATTGGGTTTCTTCTGGTAGAAATGCCCAATGGCAATGCCTGGTAGCCATTGGAAAGACTAGGGATTTTCGGAAACTGTGGAAACTGCTGAGCACCTTAAATCCTAAAATAATAACGCATGACGTTTGTGCTATCGGTGAGCAGGAGTGGCAGAGGCCTGTTAGCAATAATTTTAAAGGAGAGTTCCGGGACTTTTTTTTTATTGTCCCTACGGGTCGGCCATGTGTTTGTAAGCATAAATCGGTAGATCGTAGGAAACTTTCCTATGGACCTTACCCGACTTTTCGCCCCTTATCGCACTCGAAATCAGCCTCCATTTTGTGATAATCCTATCATTCCGCCGCATCGACCTGGCTCACCTGCCTTTGCGGCACTAAATCAAATCCCCCGCCCCTGAGCCTGACATCAGCAGACGCGTACTGCCCATTTCAAGCACGTCTCGTGTCAACAATCGCTGCGCCTCAGCTATTGACGTGTTGCCATGGAAATGGCAGGACGCCTCTTTCCCCAATAAGTATAAACAGACCGTTTCACAACATACAGCAGCAGATTTTCGATTCCATTCCTCTCTCTGTGTTACTTTGAGTATTCTGTGACTCGTTTCAGTGCTCTGGTCAGCTACCTTCGCCGCTTGTAGCCCGTGTGAACAGATACCAGTACCACCGCTATAAATTATTTTACTATCTTTACCGCACAATGGCCACAATAATGCCGTATATGTACGAGCCCGAGTACACCGAGGAAGAACTACTGGAAAGGCAAGCACGCGAAAACGATGGGGATTCGGACGGCAGTTGGGAGGACCAGTCAACGGATGAAGAGCCTGGACCATGTCGCATGGACGGCGTCTCCACCTGGTGCACGTGCAATCGGTGCGAGCTAATGCCAACTGAGGAGGAGAACTGCTGCTGCCGTGAAAATTCCGGGTGCTTGGCCTACATTTCGGAAAGCGAGCAAAGTCAGCAGGAAGGCGAGCAAAGTCCGCAATGCATCACCGAGCTGCCAGAGTTCAGGGAAGCCTGCCTCTCACGGACAGTGTTGAGGATGATGATGGTGCTTATGCACGAACTTCGTGGCACTGTTCGTCCGCGTAATCCGAGTAACGAGTAAGTATACTCTGTTTGTGATGTCAGTGATGCCACCACTATTTCATGGTCGTCTCCCACATATAAAATTACATTTACATATCATTGGAACGCATGTAAATTGGTTCCATATAGTGCATTTTCTAGATATAATTTTTTTCTAAGAAAAATGACATGTGTTACCTGAATCGACATTGATAAGAAAGTTTGGTCAGTTTAATACAGTTTGCATCTTTTTTTTTCACAGGTGGTACAGGCTGGTGGCCTATCGTTGCTTCACTTGGTGGCTTCACGGGAGGCTCGGACACCGCGTTCGGAGAGTAATACCTGCCTGTGCGGTACTTGCCATTAGACAACATTTCCCCAGTGACAGTGGACAATACCGCGGATTTTCCCTCGATGTGCTGCAACCTCAACTTTACAATGTGTAATGTTTATTATTTATGTTTAATTAAAATCTAAAATAAAGCCCAACATATATTTTAACAATGGTTGTTTTGATTTTTTAAATGAATCTAGTGTATATTCTCCTGGGAGGGTGAGGTATTTATAAACTCACCCCCCTGCCTTCCATGTAGTAGATCCTGCAGCCATCCTCTTACATTCAGTTAGATGGCCTCTCCTTGGTGAGGCCCTGCGGCAAACGGGTCTTGTCTGCACGACCACCGCCCCGATCCACCCCCCGCCCTATCAAAGGCAGTTCGCACCGGGGTACTTGAGCTGCTGGCAAGTGGAGCTGTCAGGGAGCGATAAAGGCCAAGAGGTGCCAAAGACCATGTACACTTCAAAGTGGTCTATAGAGCATGGGTTTGTTGTTCCCATGTCTACCTCCAGACCCCGTGTCTCCTGCCAAGCATCCCCCTCACGCTGGACGGCCCCCTGCAATCCACATAAGTGTGTCTCCATTCACGAGTCTTCCTGTGTCTTGTCTGCACGACCACCGCCCCGATCCACCCCCCGCCCTATCAAAGGCAGTTCGCACCGGGGTACTTGAGCTGCTGGCAAGTGGAGCTGTCAGGGAGCGATAAAGGCCAAGAGGTGCCAAAGACCATGTACACTTCAAAGTGGTCTATAGAGCATGGGTTTGTTGTTCCCATGTCTACCTCCAGACCCCGTGTCTCCTGCCAAGCATCCCCCTCACGCTGGACGGCCCCCTGCAATCCACATAAGTGTGTCTCCATTCACGAGTCTTCCTGTGTCTTGTCTGCACGACCACCGCCCCGATCCACCCCCCGCCCTATCAAAGGCAGTTCGCACCGGGGTACTTGAGCTGCTGGCAAGTGGAGCTGTCAGGGAGCGATAAAGGCCAAGAGGTGCCAAAGACCATGTACACTTCAAAGTGGTCTATAGAGCATGGGTTTGTTGTTCCCATGTCTACCTCCAGACCCCGTGTCTCCTGCCAAGCATCCCCCTCACGCTGGACGGCCCCCTGCAATCCACATAAGTGTGTCTCCATTCACGAGTCTTCCTGTGTCTTGTCTGCACGACCACCGCCCCGATCCACCCCCCGCCCTATCAAAGGCAGTTCGCACCGGGGTACTTGAGCTGCTGGCAAGTGGAGCTGTCAGGGAGCGATAAAGGCCAAGAGGTGCCAAAGACCATGTACACTTCAAAGTGGTCTATAGAGCATGGGTTTGTTGTTCCCATGTCTACCTCCAGACCCCGTGTCTCCTGCCAAGCATCCCCCTCACGCTGGACGGCCCCCTGCAATCCACATAATGCCACGACATATACACGTCATTCATTCACAAACACACCCCTGGTTCGAATTCTTTATAACCCACCTCATATTTCTAATGAGAACTTCTTTGCGCTTTGCTAGTCAACCCGTGAAGGTGCTGGTTATCTGCTCTTCGTCTCTGTGAACTTCCGTGACCACTTTGAGCAAACTCGTCAGTTTGCAACCTGTGAACTGCTCCCTGTTCTACGACAAGAAACTACTCTGATCCCTGCATCTAACTGTTTGTTCGTCAAGGTAAGTCCATGTACCATAATCATTTTGCGTCCAATTTTTTAATTTATATCTATTTGCTAGTAGTCATCAAATTGCATCCATGTTTTCTTTTCGTTCACGACAGTACATGCAAGGAACTAGTCACATGTTCTGAGTTTAGTCAAATTACTTTTTCTATTTTTTGAAAGTTATTGAAATACTTATCCGCATGTGAATAACGTGTATAGTTCCAAGAACCAAAACGGACCTTGCATTGAACCTTTTATGTGTCATTTACTGTTTTAACACATTGGTATTCATAGAGAATTGTTGATCTTTACTTTTCAGAACTTTCCATAATGCCTGCCTGTTCCATTGGCGGTTGCCCTTCGAAGACCCATAACAAATCTGAAGGTACTATAATGCATGTTTTCCCTAAGACAATAGATCAGATAAGAGGATGGGTCCGATATTGCGGATATCCAGCCTCTGAGCTAGAAAGTAGAGTCCTAGAAGTCTTTGCGGACAAGAGGGGTGATCGATACCGCATCTGCAGCAGGCACTTTAGCCCAGACATGTACTCCACATCATTGCTAATAAAGAAGAAAACACCGCGAGCGAGGCGAAAATTGCTCTCAACCGCTATTCCCACTCTATTCGTCCACATGCCTCCACTGGTGAGTCAAGTTTACGGATCTAGTTCTCGGCCTTGCGGTAGTGTGTAGCAGTAGCTAACAATAATTTCCCCATTTATGTATCCACTCAATATGAAGGCGGAAGATTCTCCATCCGTGTCGTTATTGCAGTCATCAGCCACTTCAAGCGCCTATCGGGTAATCTTACTTAGCTATTCTGACACTGACTTGTTTTAGGCATGTAAATCAATAGTTTTAATTGATCGTGTAATTATTTTACCTAATGGTACACCCTTGTACTCGTCCTCTAGTCTTTGTTTTCAGTTATAATTATTGTTATCCAAAATAATGCAAGTACTGTCTTTCAGGGAGATGCTGAGGAGTCCAACGCATTGACGACAACCGTAGATGTCACTCAGATGCTCGAGGTACGTTTCTTTCGTTTTTAGCCATTGATATGTCCTTCTGTCGTCGCCCTCCTATTTGTCTTCTTTTTTCAATATTGTGTTCATTACTAATGAAAGTCCTATGTTTCAGGGAGTCGATGGAGCATTAGTCCAAGTAGAAGGGGGAGCATGCAGTTACGGGTCGGCGCAACAGCTTGCAGAAGTGTGCACCGCAGTTACATCGTCCCTTGATGTTCTTATGCATTTCGAGGTATGGATACTGACAGTTCGATCAAGCGAAATCATATGACGTGATTACATCCGCTATACTTCCTTCTTTATTAACGCAAGTACTATGTTTCAGGGAGATGACGGAGCTTCTTCTACAAGAACATCACCCCTAGTAGTTGATGCAGATCTCTGGGTGGTGACACTTCCAACGATCGAGCAAATCGAATCATATTTACATATCCATTATTTATTTTAGACAACTGATCATTTGTGCAGGTCTATTTAGATGAGCCGTTGACGCCTGCTCAAAGTTTATGTTCTTTTTAACAAAATAGAAAAGCATACTAATGCAATTACTGTGTTTCAGGGAGTTGCTGAAGCGTCATCTTCAATAATATCATCAATGGAAGTCTATGCGGAGCCCGAGGTATGGATCTTGACAGTTCAATCTAACTAGATCAACAATGCGTGAACTATTGTCGTTTGAATGTTCTACACAATGCGTTCATTCGTGTTTTGCTATTGAGATGTACGTATGGGTATTGGTCCCCAAGTACATTTTGTGTTTTCAATATTATTATACATACTAATGAAAGTTCTATGTTTCAGGGAGTCGATGGAGCCTCAGTGAGTGATGGATGTGCTTATCATGAAAATATAGTCGTTGCAGCGCGAGAGGAAGTGGAGACATGCACACACGAGTCGGAGCAACAGCGTCCAGATGTTGAAGTTCGAGGCAAGAAAGTTTCAAAGAAAAGAAAGCAAAAGAAGGTTAGTGTCCTGTTCACTATATTATGTTGTCTTTCACTGTCAATAGTTCAATACTGTAAGTTGTGTTTAAACTGAACATCCCTTTTCTAATCTGTCCTCTAGTTGCGAGTGGGTGTAAGAACTAAATCTACACAGACAGTGAAGCGAACGAGAGATGTTGCTTGTCAAACCTTTTGGCAGGGACTTGAGACTGGAGATGCATCGTGCCAATGGGAAGAATATGAAGTGATTGACAACGGAGCTATACCACCACCAGCCATTGATAGTGAATGTCCTCCTGGTAGTTTGGATGCAGTCGGAGATCAATTCACAGAATCCACACCCGCAAAAAATAAGAGCGCGCGAAAGTTGAAGACATTGTTTTTTTCTCCCATCTCCGGACAAGGAACAGATGTTGCAATGGAAGAGAATGACGTGGACGACAATGAAACACCATCAATATCACTCAGCATAGCGGAAGACGATATCAGAGATTGTACCTTTCATGCGAGTGACATGTCCTCAACGTTACAGGCCGAACCAGCTGGGATGCAGAGTGAAAGTATAAGGAAAGAGGCCAAATTCATTGTATTCGATAGCTGTTTGATGGATATTATTATGATGATGAAATGTGGGCATTCGGTTGGTGGGGAAGTATGTGGGGAGCCATTGATTAATGTGACTCGTGCAATTCGAGGCACTAACCTTAAAATACATGCCACCTGTACACAATATCATCCGTTCGCATGGTCTGCACAACCCATGCTGGGGCAACTGCCAGCAGGCAATCTACTTTGTGCAGCGGCCGCACTTTTTAGTGGTTCAAGTTTTAAAAAGTTACAGTATTTCTTTCAGTTTGTGGGAATCCATTTCATTGCGAAAAGTCAGTTCTACAAATACCAAACCGATTATCTATTTCCAGCCATCAGCGAAGCTTGGAGAATGGAAAAAATGTCAATGGAAAGTACATTCGCGGGCAAACGCTTCAGGCTAGCCGGTGATGGACAGTGCGACAGCCCAGGATTTTCAGCCAAGTACTGCACCTACCACTTTCAGGACATGGAAAGTAAGAAAATTGTGAGTTCGGTGGTCGTGCAGGTGTCACAAAGTACATCCTCAGTGGCCATGGAGAAAGTTGGCTTTGTAGCATCATTGCAAGAACTACAATCGCGGGGAATGGTGATCGACCTGATAGCCACGGACAGACACGTTTCAATTGCCAAGACAATGAGAGAACAGTACAAAAATATAAATCACCAATTTGACGTTTGGCATCTTGCAAAATCAATCAATAAAAAATTGTCTGCTGCAGGTAAAAAAAAAGAATTGCAAGGTATTTCACAGTGGTCCAAGTCAATCAGCAACCATCTTTGGTGGAGCTCAAAAACATGTGAAGGGTCGTTGGAAATTCTACTGGAAAAATGGCGGTCAGTAATGTTGCACTGTAGCAACGTACATCGATGGTCGACAAATGAGCATTTCCACAAATGTGAACATGGCCATTTGTCCACAGAGGAGGCACGGAAGAAGAAGTGGTTGATTCCTTCATCACCCACTCACAAAGCCATTGAAAAGATTGTATTTGATAAAACTATAACAAAAGCTTTGAGGGGACTCACGGAATTCTGCCACACAGGAGATTTGGAGGTGTTCCACAATATGTGCCTCAAGTACAGGCCCAAAAGATTGCATTTTGGCATGGAAGGCATGATAAATCGGACTCTTTTAGCGGTCTTGGCACATAACCATAATGTTGGCCGTCAACAAAGTAGGACGACCGGAACTTTAGGGACGCTTCGCTACAATAAGGCCTTCACTAAAAGAAGTAAACAATGGGTGATCAAACCAGTGTTTGAGGATATGCAATATGAGTTTATTGAGAGACTTATCGTAGATGTCCTCGATAGGCACATACATGGAGTGGTGAACGAACCTATGCAGGGGACAACTGCATTGCCACCCAACATTGCCTCTGTTCCATGTCCACCTAAAGCAGAGCTCATTGAGAAATACACATCACGGTTTAAATGATTGTAATTTGATTGTCTGTTCTCTCGAGTCTCCTCATGTTGCAGGCCCATTGCAATTAAACCAAACAGTAATATAAATCATTTTTACAAAAATTATAGAATGTTTCCGTATTGCAAAAACATGGCCGACCCATAGGGACAATAAAAAAAAAGGCACGCAGACAAGATGTCCCTAAAACTAACTGCAGCTAACTAGAAATGTGTGCTCGCTCAAAGTGAAGGTCAGCTGCTTTGATGTTTTGCTCGGGTGGCGGAACGGCCCACGACCCAATATAAGGTTCTATTGTGATTTGACCTTGACAGGCCGGGACCATCCTGAAAGACTAAGAAAAGATAATGAATAAAATTTCAGAAACGAAACGATGAGCCACGTTCATTAGAAGAAGTAACGTCGGCAAAGAAGGAGTGGTGTTTCGGGTCTGCCCTACACAGAGACACAATGGAAAATGCAAATATAATGTAAGTAACTTTTGATGAGTTTATACCGCAATTTCATTACTATACAGTGGCTTTAAAGACGGGTTCAGTTGTACTTGTTCGTTCTATGTGGCATATTGTTTTCTACCGCGCACTATCTTGAGGAGAAACATCTGCTTTTACTGAAGCACCTCAAAACCTTCCTCTTTGCTTCTGCTTTCTCTCTCCCTCTCCCCTGCTACAACTGGTCCACTGTCTGCGACCTCAGTCCTGGGCCCTTCCACTCTCCACCTGCACTCCCCCCCCCCTCCATGCCTCGCCACGCCTTTAAACACTTGTGTACACCCAGTAGCGCTGTCCTCGCTATGAAATGAATAATTTTAATAAGGATCTGATGGTGAGACTAATTTCATTTTTTATGTTTTTAGGTACATCATTCACTACTGTCTGTGTCACGAGTACCAGACACCGGCGGACGGCTTCTACAGCCGCCAGTTGCTTCTCCGCGTGAACAACGTTACCACCCTGACCATTTTATGGGACGATCGCCAAGTACAAGTATGCCCTTACGCGGTACTAACGGTTAGATGCAACATACCTACCATTGTGGTGGCCTAGCGCCTCGTTGTTGGAACAGCCATGCGATTATCAGTGCGACAGAAGAGCTTATTTTTATCGTAAACCAACACCCTGTGTACTGCACACGAACATCGCTTCCCTCAAGACGAACTAATTTGGATCGAGAGCAAAGAAAAATGCAAATCGCTGAATATTCTCTAAACATTTGATGTCCAATAAACGTACTTTGCCAAATGTACAATCTTGCCGTTTGCTTTTAAACCACGGTTTCACATTCCGAATTGTGGTGCTGTATTGTGAGATGCTCTAAGACCCTGTGTACAGCAAAGGACCATCGCGTTCCTCAATACGAACTTTTTGGAACATGAGCAAATAAAAATGCAAATCGCTGAATATTCTCTAAACATTTGATGTCAAATAAATGTACTTTACCACATTTACAATCTTGCGGTTTGATTTCAAAGTACAGTTTCATATTCCGAATTGTGGTGCGCTGTATTGTGAGCTGATCTGTGTTGATTTCCGGGGTCTGTGTGGAGTCGCGTAGAAGACGCCTGGGCGCGTTTGCCTACGCAGCACAGTCACGTCACGGATAGAGGCGGGGAATATGAATGTTTTGATAAAGTCTGTTTCAGGGGCGGGGGATTTGATTTAGTGCCGCAAAGGCAGGTGAGCCAGGTCGATGCGGCGGAATGATAGGATTATCACAAAATGGAGGCTGATTTCGAGTGCGATAAGGGGCGAAAAGTCGGGTAAGGTCCATAGGAAAGTTTCCTACGATCTACCGATTTATGCTTACAAACACATGGCCGACCCGTAGGGACAATAAAAAAAAAGTCCCGGAACTCTCCTTTAAGACACTGATTCTCCTATGGGAAACCTAATATGGCCAGGAGTCAAGTTCAGATTGAGCTTTAAACAGGAAGAGATCCTACTGCAAAAGGTGCCATAAAAGATTACAGAGCCCCTGGTCCTAATGGTCTTCCCAATGTAATAATACAAAATAATCCAATATTCTTGCGAGAGCGAATATACAATTTTTCGAATAAGGTATGCCAGGGGGGCCTGATTTCTAAGTCATGCCACTGTTCCCTTCTTGTGCCAATACACAAGAACGGGCCGAGAACACGCCCTAAGCACTATAGGCTTCTAGCTATGCTAGACACAACTGACAAAATGTTTGCTTCTTTATTACTTGATTGACTAACTACATGGGTGGACTCAATAAGTCTGCTGAGTGAGTTCCAAATGGACTTCCGAGCAGGAACTGTCCATTGCCAGTGGTTGTTAGATTTCCTCACCAAAATGGCCAAGACTAAGGAACAACCAGGCCTCTATGTAGCCATGATCGACTTTCAGGCTGCCTTCGACACAGTAAATAGGAGTACGTTATGGGTCAAAATGAATCATCTGGGCTGCCTGCAAGAATTGTAACTAGATATCATGGTTTACATGAGAAAACCTCAGTGCAAATTAGGCTGGATAATAGGGGCTTAATGCCCGGGTGCGCCGGTCATATCAAATCGAGGGGTGAAACTGGGGTGCTTGCTTGCCCTACTGTTATTTAACATATATCTGGCAGAATTACAAGATGCGCTTGAGTCGACCAACAGCTGTCCACCTACATTAATTTTGGGCAAGGTTTCTTGCCTTACTTACGCCAATGACTTGGTCTTGTGACCATACATTTGCCAGTCATAAACGATCTATGGAAGCACTACAGGTTTGCCATGGACCACAATCTCTTTTTGAACTATGAGAAGAGTAAGGTCATGCATTTCTCACACAAGCGTGTTTCTGTTCCTACCTAGGTTATTGTTGAGAATAACATTGAACTAGTCCACCGCTATAAATATCTGGGTGTTGAATTTACCACTAGCGAGGATTATGGAAAGTTGGTAGATGTAAGGAAACAAAAGAAAATTATCCAGCTGAATATGATGCACATATGTGTGAGAGAGGCTTCAGGTTTTAGTTTCCAAGGTATTCTCACTCTCTTCAGGCAGAGTTTTTGCACCTCGGTGCTATATGACCTGGAAGCAATTAGTATGAAAGATTTCACCTGGCTCGGCGTGTTGGAGGGCAGATTTTTGCAGCGAATGCTGAGACTGGGCCCTCGTGTCCCAGTCAAAATTATCCGCTTGGAGTTGGGTCTTAAGTCATTGTCAACTATGGCACTGAAGAGGAGAATCATACTGCACCTGAAATCACGTAAACCCCAATATGTCCATTGCTACACTTACTGGGCCAACAAGTGCCTACTGCCCATTCCGATTCGCTGGTATTGTTGATTCTTGCGAGTTTTGAAAATATGGGATGGAAACCTGGTTGGGAGGACAGTTTACAGGAATTAATTAAGAAGTCTTCCCGCAAGTTGGAGCAATGGGACTGGTGTGCAAACTTCTTACATATTGCTGCTAATCTAAAGCTATCTCCCCATTATTGACCAGCTGGTCCATAAATATAAGGTACCTCAATGTTACACTAATCTATGCCCTTCCCCAGAACTATGTAGGTTTGTACTACTATTAGGTATTGGCAGACTGCCAGTATTAGCTTCTATAGGTCCAGAGCATGGAATCCCAAAAGAGGGCGAGAGCTATCGCTCATGTGGTTTAATAGGAAACCTGGAGACAGTTCAACATGTGTTGATATAGTGCATGGAATATGGTCCACTATACATTAAGATGCTGGGCCCATTTGTATCAGAATACAATATTATTAAGAGTGAGCCATTCTGGTGGTACTGTTTGAATTCTGGACACAAATCCATGCATATAGCACTGTTCAATATCTGTAATGCAATACTCAAGCTGGTAAACATGGGAAGAATGCCCAGATTGAATATCTTAAGTTGATAGCTGACTTGTGCTTTGAAATCTGGTAGTAGCCATAAGGCCCTGAAGGAATCGCTTATAGGCCAAGGTGTATTTAGGAAAGGTATTGAATAAATTGTAATGATGAATATCCCACCCAGCTCTCCCCTTACGCCTTGGAAGCATCAGGACGAAGAACTGATATAAGATGGGTATCAGCGTTTGTGTATTATGCCCTGACCGGCAATTCGGATCTGTACTGTATTGTTTTAATGAGTCATGTAAATCAGAATGTAATGAAGTGTATTAAACATATTTGTGATTAATTGAATATTTGTATTTTAAATGTATTACATATTATTGTATATTATGATAAAGCTCATTTTGATCTATAAACATAATAATACATTGATTACATATCCACGGCTCTTGGGGAGGAATTTGAGAAGACCAGAGAGAAAAACAACATATGTGAACAGGCTAAGAGATTTACCAGGATGTGAAAAATTTAGCATGGTGGACTTGCCATAACAGACATAGGAAGGCTACTGTACCCACACTTAAAACAGGACTGACCCAATTCCCACTGTACAGAAAGGTAGAGGACTGACACAATACATAGGATAATGTACTGTGGGGTAAGTATGGATAGTAAAAGCGCATAGGTGATAAGCTATTGATTTCAATAGTCAATGGGTTGCATAGCTGCACACCTGTGAAAGTAGAGATTAAGCCTATATAATAGATATAAATACACTTTCACGATTGCACACTTGTCCCTTCAATGATTCTAACACACAAGATATTAATAACTTTCTGCCAAGATTATTTGTATTTTCAATTTATTAATCTGATTGCCAGGTATAATGTTGCAACACAAACAGAATTACACTTTGTTTCGGGAGGATTGTAACATTACTCAGACGCTGATAGAAATCATTAAAACAACTAATATAATCAACTTGACAAATCAAGATTCAACTTTACGACATCTCACAAATTGATCAATGGAACGACAGATGAGAAAGACACAATTGTAAAGCCTTGAAAATGACCAGAAGATCAAAACATGTGTTAGCAACAGTGAAACAGCGAAGCAAATAATAGAATGCAACTACAAATAATCTTAGACAAGAAATTCATTAATATCTTGTATCTTAGAATCATTGAAGGGACAAGCGCGCAACCATGAAAATGTATTTGTATCTGGCACAATATATACCTTGGCCACAGAGAGACACAAATCATTTAATTTACAAGTTACTGTCGCTTACAGCATGTGCCATTAGCTGTGGGACACATGAAAACCTTCTTTGCTGCTATATTGGCCAAATAATCTGATGATATTTTGAAACTTGCAGGGTATCTTGGGGGGTGGTGTCTCAAAATACAACCTCTAAATATTAGGGTACCCCAATTGTCATCAGCTAGTGCTAGTGAGATCCCTACCTTTTTTTCTGGGTACGGATAATATGTAACACCTATTGAGGTAGATAGATAAATTGACAGTTCATAGATTCTAGGTCATTTAGCAAAAGGACATACATTGCATTAATATATATATAATGAATACACAATGAAAAACATTAATAATGCATATAGATCATACATACTTTTCTAAAAAATAGTATGTGACTAGCAAAATGTCCTGTGTTTGGAAACTCTTAATAATAGAGTTCTTTCATTGAAAGGATAGAGAACATCTCTAATATCTTTTTAAGGCTATTATCAATATGCCTATCATGTTAATCCCTTGTACTAAAGGTTTTAGCTTGACACGTTTCTGTTCAAGGTCTTTCAATGTTGAACATTCCTCAGGAGAGTACATTGTAGTCACTGTTCTATTTGCGGGTTCAATATATTCTTCCCTTCTTTGTTTTCAGTAGCATGAGTCTTTGAACTGTAAAAATAAATCCTCCACGTGAGGATAGTTTTATAAAACAAATGCCCCTGATGATTAATGCTAAAACACAACATAAAGTAATGAAATAAGTATTGTCAGGTCCACAGTTGCCCCAATGACTAATGAGGAAAGACACTTTGTCGACATGCATAGTTAATGAGTTATGTTCTCTGATGAGAGATTATCCTTCCCCAACTACTGCAATTCTTGGCAATTCAGTGTAAAAGGTGCACTGTACAGCACTTTTTCTAAAGACTGAGACTAATAAATCCAAATATTCTATATGTAATTATACATTGAGCTCATCTACCAATCCAAAACTATAAGATCTACCACAATATCATAAAAAGTACTGCTGTACAGAGAAAAATAGGTCTATGCACCAGAAAACATTGTATGCTCAGCATAAACAATATGTCTAATTGTGGCTATTCATTTGGTGACACTGCTCAGAGACAATGCAGAATGCATTGGAAAAAAACACCCATGTTTATCATCAAAAATAAATATCACTTATCATATTTGATGTGGCTGGCAAAAAAATCGGAAATTATAAACTATTTGTAGATGGAATAATGGCAACGAAAAGGAATATGCCAGAAAACATGTCAATAGGAGTTGATGTGCCACTTTAAGTCAAAGGCCAAAAAACATGCCTCTCATAATTTGTGTACCTCAGAATGTGATGATCAGAATTCCTCTGCCTCTGCTTTTCATCCACATAACATTGTCCTATGTAGAGAGTTATGACAATACTTAGTCAAAGTCACCCTTACAAATTAGAAGCATACGCACTACCCATTTGTACTCCCAGAAAATAAGCGAAACAATGGACATATTGGAGTCTCCCCAACTTCTATGCACAAGACTCCACTGATGTTTTCGAATCAGTGACCAGTAGAGGAAGGCATAAGAAAGAACTCTAATAATGTTACTGACCTAGCTCAAGGGGAACTTTAAGGAGAAATAGCATATTTTAATAAGCATTACATATCGCTATTGGCATGGCTAAATACATTTGTACTCCTTGAAAAATCATTTGATTTCAAGTAGGGAGTAATATCTTATCAGAGCCCTTTGTGTAACATAATACATCCTATAGTTTTACCCACCCTTCCTCAGAACAGCCTAGTCAAAGCTTAACAAGAGCCTCACTGAGATTTCTTATGGAGCCATGCTTATGAAACCACATAGATTTGCCTTTTAAGGTAATAGCAGCAATGCTTATAGGTAAAATACAAGGACTGCCTTCTTCATAACTAGGTACCCTTCTTCTGCAATTAACTGTTATCAGGTTAACACAATTCATGGGGATGCTATAGGCAATAAACACATGATTATTTTTAAAGCCCTCAGCAACTGACCATAGAAAAGAACAAAATGTGCAGTTTCCTTGCGCTTTACCAAACAAACAATACATTTTCTTCATTATACTGTATTGCCGAAAACATCTGACTTGGTTTTTGAAAGTTGTTGATTTTTTCATCAACCCCAAAGTGTTCTCCTGTGCCCTTCCTCTCCAGATCCCTCCCTGGATCCTGTGTTAGCCTCCGATGCTAGTTGACAGGGCTCTGAAATAAGTGAGGGAGTGCAGTAGTACAATGCTCACTAGGATATTTGTATACCCACAATACTTTGCAAACAAAACATATTTGAAGCCTCAAGATGCAATTATGGGCAGTCTAAAAATTAAAACATGAATTTGCAAATACACAATTATATTACAGTGCATTGAAGAAGGTTTGTTAGATCCCACACCCGCATATTGTTGGGTAGGATTATGCAAATGCACAGTGCAACCATTTTCGTAAATCAGAGAATGTGCATATAATTTGTTAAGGTCTATGCCTGGTGGAACACCGAAAACATGAAAAGGATGGTGATTGTGTGAAACACATTGTAGCTGTCTAAATATCTGTTGCCTTAATGATATGTGCTAGTAACAATTAATGGCAGGCACACCCCTTATCAATTGCAGGCCAGGTAAATGACATTATAATGTTGTTCTCTGCTTAGGGTAATGTTAGCAATGCTGATGTAGGAGATGGTGAGTATGACATTTTCCTACTCAAAATCCTTAGATGGCAAATTAATATTTGGGTTAATAATGTGCTAACTTCCAGGGGTATTGCTTTTTGAGTTAATAATGCACTAACCTGCAAGGGTACTGCTTCAAAGTGCTTGTGTGACAGATGTCAAAGAATAGGAAGCATGGGATGGGGTTATACATCCAAGCAGCCTCATTGCTAACAGTATCCGATATTTGAGGTGACAATTGGGTTACATAGTGTGGGTGACACTTTTACTAAGACACCATGAGGGACAGAACTTCTGGGGTTTGAATGTTATTCATATTACAAAAAATATAAAAGAAGCAGATGTAGGTACAAGTCTGCTAATCTTTTGAGGGTCAAGGTTGTCCAGTGATAGCTAAATGCTGCCATTAGAATATAAGATATGTGTTGCACAGCCAGCCAAGTATAGAAGTCCTTGTTGGGAGGAAATATTATTTGGTTAATGTATGCTGGTATATCTTAGTTAGATCTCCTGGTCACAGTGCCAATTTTTGATATTCATTTTTAAACTCTTGAAGGTATATTCTATTTTCAGCTGCTTCTTTGGATTTTTAAGGTCATGCTCGCATCGTAGGGTGCTGTAAATAGGCTAGGCCAGAATATCGTCTAGTTAGTATAATTTAGGATTATTGAGAGAGAAAGCAAATATCAGGTAACTGCTGTGTTTGTGCTTTATTAATTCTTGAGAAGGTGGGAATTGTCTGTGTGCACTGTTAAAACTCTTCTATGTGGCACCCAGTAGGAAGCTGGGCAAGCGCGCATGCACACAACTGAAAACATTGGCCAGGTCCAAATAGGGGATAGATTAGAATAGAAGGCCACCAATTGCTGCAGTGCCATTTACCATTAAATGGAAGTGTATTTACCACCAAAAGGTGGGTGGACAGACTGAATGGATGTAGAGCACTAGCAATCCTAGAGCAGCCTGACATGAGTGTGTCGTTTGCAAATAAAGTGTGCCTTGAAGAATGTCTTGAATACACAAAACTGCTCACCTGTGTAGAAGATGAGGGAGTACCAGTACCCATAATACCAATCAAAAATGCAATTTATTTCTTCAGACATAATGGCACAGTAAAGGTTGGAATGAACACAGATTGTGGACATGTTTGTGATGTGCCAGGCATGAAAGTAGGCACAGCTATTCTAATGGACCACTATTGTGCTTGTGATTCAAAGGCCTACATGCACATTCCCCCAAATTGGGGAGTCTCTGCTCCATAGTGATAATAGGTGCACCCACACTGGTGGTGCCTCAGAGTGAGGTGCAGATTGGTGATTTCTCCCTGATGAGTAAACATTTTTTTGATGCAATCAGCAGAGACATATGAAGACATACCAGATGAACACAAATTGTTCGGTAAAACAGCAGTATTCTTTACCTCCTACCTTGCTCCCGACTTGCAAGCAGCCACATATGCAAAATGGTTACAGATAAACAGATGGAAGCTGTTGCAAACAATAAACACAACTATAAAAGATTGTAATGCAATCAATGAAGAGTTGAGAGCAGTGAGGCTAATGACCCTCCAAAATAGATATATCCTTGATCTGATAACGGCCATGGAGGGAGGCCTTTGTGCTAAGATAAGGTCCATCTTGCTATATGTACATACCAGCAAACAATGAGGAGAATGGGACCCTCACAGAGGCTATAACAGCCTTTCAGGAATTGCACACTGAGAGTATATCAAAGGGTGAAGACATTGAAAATGATGATTGGTTTGATTACCTTTTTTTAGGGGTACCCACCTGGTTGTCAAACCCATTCAAAATATCATTGGCCCAACCACGGAACCAATGTAAAAGGGTGTGCAAGAAGGCACTAGGAATGACCATAACAATACATGTGGATACCCAAGTACAGATGAATTCCCCCTGATGTACCTCTTAGACCGTCTTATTGGACCTCCTGGGACATTGTTCGAATATACCATTGACCCCCACAATTACACCGAAAATTGGGCGGATTGTGAAGCTGATGGGGATTGCTGCTTCATGACTCGTGATCCTGAACAGTATGTAGCACAAGGAGGCAGCTTTAGGGGGATGAGCAAAATATGGATACGCAAACATGATTATAATGGAATGGCCAGAAATATGGGTGTGGTCAATAATTCAACCAGAGGGGGGAATGTGATGATGCAGAAGAATGCGTCATTACTATCGTCTTCTCCGGCCCTACCCCATTACCTTATGGGTGAGAAGTGTTATATACTGAGATATCCATACCACCCCGTGAATCCCAATGCGGTTGATGTAATGAGTTAAACTGAGCTCCATTAAACAATATGCTTAACCAAATGAATATGCATGTAATCTACCATAAAGGACTAGTTAGATTGTGCAACACAATTTGGGCTACAATTAGTTTGTAGAGTGCAAAAATAGTTTGTGGAATAAATAGTGCAATATAGTAGAAAGAGACGATAGAGGTTCCTGTGTCCCAAGAAAGGGACTCACTAAACCAATAGAGCAGTTGGATTATAGGTAGATAAGATTCTGAATACACGGGCAGGTACATCAGCATATGGCAGACATATAAGACAAGAAAACACAACTACAGGCCACCAGTAGGGAAATAGGGAAACTTGAGAGCAGCCATTTTCCTAACACAGAGGCCGCAGTAAGTCTCAGAATTATCAAGGACTCAGAACTCAAGATGCTGATTGTACAAAAATACATGTATTGTAGAAACTCGTGCAGAGCCCAAGCAGTAGCCCAGAGCCAAGGTCAGGATCAAGGAATGGAGTAATAGATTAACGGAACACAGGCACAAGATAGTGGTTCCCAGGACAAAAAGTGGTAGACTCCCAAGTTAATACATTTTAATAAGAGCACAAACAACCATTGATGTCCATGTGCATGAGATGAGTAAGCCAAAACACTTTACAGAAAGTAACTGACTAGTGCCATAAATGTCCATAAAGAACACATGCATGTTAGAATTAGCGAAAACCTCAACAAATAGAAGGAAATCCACTCTCAAACATAGTACCCAAACACATGATCCAGATAGGGAAAACCATGGCTATTCATTATGAGCCAAACATATATAAGACACATGCAGCACTCCCTCAGCACACACACAGACATCAGATGGCACACAAGGCCACGTACAAAGGATAGGGGGAAGGCTTCATTGCCTTAGAATGACTAGTAGTATTCTTTAATTGTAAGTATGGCAGACCATGGAAGTCTCTTCCCCCACGTATGTCTCACCCATATCCTGATGCCTTGTCAAGGTGTCCATGGTTGGCAGCTAGATGCCAACCAATGAGAAGTCCCCTTGCCACACCACCTATGATGGATAGTGACAGACAATGAACTGTCCCTATAATGATGTGTTAGAAGTAGTTTCAATAGTGGGATGGGTCCAGGCGGAGCCATCAGATAGGTATCTACCAATAGGGAGACTAACCCCTATACATCCTATGTGTAGTTCAAGCCATTAACCAACACCGCTTCCCCGTAGGTTTTGTAAATGGATAGTGTAATGTGACATCATTGCTGATGTGTTTTTTGTTCAAATCCTGCTTGCAATCGTTGAAAATATGAGAGCTATGAGAATGAAATGCTTGTATCATGTCCAGGCTTGGATATTTTGTGTGAATAAAGCTGGATTTTGACATGCACCTGAGTCCTCCATCACTGAGTATTATTCTGACTAATTGTGTGATCCTGGGTGAACTTCAACACAATTCTTGGAATACTATTTTATTTTTGGGTGAAACTCAACCCTAGACAAAGGGGCACACACTACTCTCACGAAACAATGTGTAATTAGAAACCAAGTTTTACAAAAAGTTACATCAAAAGGGTTTTGGCCAGTATCATTGTATATTTCCGGATAAAAACCTATCAAACCAGGTATTTTTTAAATGTATTTATTAATCTTCCACCAGGTCTTACGAGATACACACTTCTATATAATATGCATCAGGGTTGCACACAGTTAAGGGCAGGCACTGGAACTTTGGGTCCAAGCAGGTGTAACCAAATTACCAGGCAGGCTCCTGGGGTGTCAGATGTTCAGACTATACTTTTCTGAATGGGCAATTATGTCAATGAGGTCTGATTAGCATATCTCACTTTCTGAAAAAGAATTACCAGTTTCACTTTGTATTAAAAATTACAAAAGTTCAGGCTTGTCCTTACTCACAGAGGGAATTCTTTCAGAGTACCCATGGTCGATACTTGTTTTTTGTGTCTTGAGTTGATGATGCATGGGCTCTTCACTATAGCCTGGGGTAATGTGTATTGCCCTTCTTAGGGTGGTCTGAAATACACCATTGCACCACTTCTTGTATTGCCTCAGATGCTGTTGAAAGGCACTGATCACAAAGAGTGTGTGTGTAATATCAATCTAGGGCCAGTCTCTCTGGGTGGTCTGAAATGTTCCTTTTCTACCCCCTTAGAGTAGTGAAAATCATGGCCTTGTCACATTCTCACTAATCTCTAGCTCATATCATGTGAGGTTTGGTTTACAGGTTCCTAGCAGTGAATCTTGTGACAAAATTCATCTCACAGATTCCAGTGATCATGGAAGGCATGGTCATTTCCTCAACATGTGTGCTCGCCTCTGCCATCTGCCCTCACCTCTGGCATGTCACATTGCCACATGTGTACTGAACTGCCCTTTACAGGTACAGCCACAATAGTCCTTGTGAGCAACATGTGCATGAGACGCAGACTCCGTTTTGGATTATCTGCCTCTGGAATCTGAATGTATGAGTGTGCATTTTTTACTGAATGGGGTGCTTGGTGTGCTGTTACAGTGGGGTGCATGTGCATGTGATGAGCGCAAGTCACCTGTATGTTCTGTTTTTCATATTGAAAAAGCATGCTGGGAGTTTTTTTTCATTGCAAAGTCATCCCTGTAGGCATTGCAGACTGGCTATTACTGTAGAAATGTTTGCATCAACTGTCTATTTAAACTCTCATAATTAGTTGCAGCACCCATCCAGAAGCCCACTCATGCCCCTGTATGGGATAAGGCATCATGTTGTACTGCTCTCACAGGAAATTAATAGAGTATTTTTCCACTTGCTTGGAAAAACATCTAAGTCACGCCCACGACACGGTCACAGCCGGTCATCGGGCGTTTCACACTACTTTAGAAATCTTGCAAGAGGTTGCATACTGGCCACACAAGGGGCAGGACCTTGACCAATACTTGAATGGGTGTCTTGTGTGTGCACAATTTCAGCCAACTTCACTCACACACCGAGCTCCCCTCCAGGAGAGGGGGATGACATTGCCTTGGTCAGAATTACAAGTAGATTTCATCAGACCCGTGATTCGCTCCTCTAGGGGGATAAAGTACATGTTAACAGTAACATGCTTGTTTACCAAATGGGTGGAATGTCTCCTGGCCCCAAATTGCAAGGCAGAAACAACAGCTGCCCTGATGATCAACCACATCTTCTCGCGTTTTGGCCTACCCCAAAGGATTGAGTCAGACCGAGGTAGTCACTTCACCAGTGAAGTGATGACAAAGATGTGGGAGATACTTAGGGTACAAAGGAAAATTCACATTGCATACCACCGGTCCTCTAGTGGGTGAGTTGAGAGGTACAATAAAACCAAATAGGAGACAGGGTCTACTTGTACAATTCCCAAAGAAACCAGACCAAGGAGCAGACATTTATCCCCGGCTGGCGCGGACCTTTTGAAATTGTAGATAAAATGTCAGCTGTCGCCTAGAGAAGCCGCATCCCCATAGGAGAACTGACAGAAGAGAAATGGGTCCTTACAAATCAGTTAAAGAGTTGTCACCTTAGGCATACTTTGCAGCAAATTGAGGAGCCAAGAGAAAACCAAATAGAGGAGACATCTGGAGAATAAGAACCAGACAAAGAAGAACCAGAAGGGAACAGATAGTTTTAGAGGTATAATTATTTAACAGGGAGTATGGTTCTTCATTGTTAGGACGAAAGTGATTCCCCAAAATTCTAGCCAAATCCATAGTTATATGTGTCTTGGGACTGATCAATTACTATATAGCCTAAATACTGTCATTATTGAATGTATGAGTGTCCCACTGCTCTCCTCCTCCAGAAGGGCAGTCAGTGGGTAAATGTAGTAACCGGTTCTGATTTACTTGATAGATTCATACTGGTTATGCCCATTTATCACCAAGGAGGACCTCCCCGGGGCCTGGGAAAGGAAAGAGCCAAGGAAAAGCTTGGGTGTCGCTCCACACCATAAAGAAATACCTAAGGGGAAGATGCGGGTGTCGCTCCGCACTAGAATGAGAGACAATGGGAGGATCGTGGAAGTACCAATCCCTGATGATGGATGGACTCCACCTGATGAGCCCCGTTTTGCCCACCGGATGAACCCCATTTTGCCCTACCGATGAATCCCACTTTGCCCTACTCTCTCTTGACAAGGAATATCAGAAGAGTCGGGGGGGATTTGTGGGATATATTTACCCCCTCTGCTGTACGCCCTTCCATAACCAAGCTGCGCTTCGGCAGAAGCAGCAAAATGGCTGCGCTGGCTCCTGGGAGCACCACTGCCTCACGGCAAAACTGCGTTTTGCAACTACAAAAAGATGGCTGCACCATCTTGCCAAGCACATATTGGGCAGGATGGAACAAGGGGGCACACTGAGAAAGCCTGCCAGTGTGTTCTTACATGTACAAAAGAAGGGGAGTGAAAAAGCAGCGCTGCTTTGCTGCAAGGCCAAAGTTCCCATTGAAAAAAGGAAATATTTACATTTAAAAATGATGCCGCTCTGATGCTATTTTCCTCTGTTCCTCATAACACTACTTTCATTATTGAGACCTTGCCATGCTTATCCACATTCACATGCTCCTGCAGCAGACAAGAACAGGGTTATATTAACTGACTGGTAAATACATTAATAAGTGTTTAGTGTTAGTGTTTGCTTGGATACTTGTCACTGTGAAACTTTGTGTAACTCCCCTACAGCTCACATTGACCCCTCTTGAGATAAGCCTGGCTACTCGTCCACACTACCAACCTGTGAAGTACAGATTTATTCCTAAGGTTGGGTTACTACTGCCAGGAGGTCAGGGTTGATGTAGTGCACCCTAAGGGTACTGCATACAATCGTGCCTAACAGTGTCTCTATTATCTCATTGTCTTTCAACCAGGGAGAAATGCAGTGATTCTGCACACCGTACTTTATACCGGCATAGCGTTACTGATTTAGCGCGTTATCCTCACAAGCGTGTGTAGCCGGGCCTTTAATCCCTTATGGGGCGTCATCCTTTATGCTTCACAGGATCCACGCTGAGCCTTTGCTCACGTTTTTCCTATAGCGCTGCCTCTGTAAGCCGTAACCTGGCAATCCAGATCTTGTTCTTTCTTTTCCTTGGGCGTTCCTGTGACGTGTTGCGTTGCCGAGCAATGTGTCACAATGGCAGAGAACTTGTGGAATGCTGCGTACGTGCTGTGCACTCTCCTACAGCTGGCACAAGCCCACGTACATTGGGAGTCATGCGCGCATGTGTGCGAGGCCTAATTTGGGGAACGCTGGTCCCCACCCCCCTCCAGGTGCAGCACATCCTCTCTGACCTGGGGCTCCAGTCTCCGGTCTCCAGTAGCGGCCGTGATGCCTGTCGCTCCTTTCGCTCTTCCTAGCCGTCCTCTCCCACAGATAATTAGCCCAGGAGGTTCGAACAGCGCCTTCAGGGTGGTCGGCCGCTACTCCTGCTCTCGTTCCTCATCGCCACTGATGAGTTTTGAGACACAGACGTCATGGGTGAGCAAGAAATACGGATTTATTAAGTTAAAGCCAAGCGAGCAACAGGCACCGAGATCGGCTCAGCCCAAACAGCAAACTGGTTCCAGAACCCTGTTGGATTCTGGAACCACATAAGACATGACATAAAAAAACAAGATGCACAACACAACACACTTCCTGAAGATTATCCCTTTCCTCTCGGACATAGTTATCTTTTTTGCTCTTGATCAAAGATCTATGCTATGCCCTTAAGTACCTCAGTTCCGTTCTATCAGAGCCCCGTTATCTTTTTAGGCAGTTTAGGATGTCAAGTGTGGCTATTTTACAATCCTCATCATACCAGATGTGTTGTTTTATAGCACATTTCTTTATACTCTTGGTAGGTTTGGTAACAAAGGGTTGTATAGACAGGACCACGTTGTCATATACAGAAAAGGTATATGCATTGTCAAGATCCATTATGGAAAGCCGCTCCAAATCCAGCAGGATGGTCTGATAGATATTTGGTCTCAGCGACTCCAGATCGAGGTCAGACCATCTGATTATTTTTTTTGGATTGTCCCTTGGTTTGGACAGAGTAGCTACGGTTGCTTTGATGGTTATTCTCATATTTACCCAGGTTGGTCAACATTAAGGACAGTGTCTTATGGTTACTGCCCTGTTTTTCCAAGACCTCAACATCTTTTGCATTTGTCCACAATTTCATCGATAGTTGTATATGATCTATGTGGAAGGTGCTATTAATAAGTAGATTTTGCCGTCCGGTCCTTTCCAAAGTGTCCAAGCCCTTAGGCCCATACCAAGAAGAGTGGCAGCGCATCCGAGAGCCTATGGGTGCACTCTACCTGGCGTGGAAGAGTCCAGGGGAGGGATGTCTCATACTTCATCATAATCATGCCAAGCCCTCTCCAACTATGGGAGGGGTTCAATTTGCAGGTTGAGGTCTCCAGCAAGTATGGTTCAATATTCCAAACTCTTACGTATTTGCCTTCTCTCTACAAGATTCCTTACCAATTCAATCACATGATTCATGTGTTTGTTTGTAACCCGATTATACACACTAAACATAGAGATCAATTGGGCACCTGGTGGAACGAGTTCTAAGAACTGGACAGCTGGGTCTGCCTTTAGGACCCTTGGTTGCCGGTACCTGGAACACCTAATACCCGCTTTAAATGTACGTCCCAATGAAGAGACTGGTCAAGAGTAAGGCATAAATACTCATATTCAGACACCTGCTCAATATCATGGGAGCCAATATTCAATCTGAGTTTGTTCCTGGGCTTAAGCTTAGTATTGGAAAAGATCATGGCCTTTGTCTTAGAACATTAATTTCCGAATAACAACTAAGTTTGTCTAAGGTGAGCTGAAGACCTTTCAGAGTTAAATCTAAAAGGACAAGGTTGTCAGCATTTTAACAGTCCCCAGCCGAGGTGGACAAAGCAAATTGGACTCAAGTGATGATTAAACGTCCGCAAGATATAAGTTAAACAACAGGGGGGCTTATATGCAGCCTTGTTTAAAACCAGAATAAGTACAGATTTGATCAATGGAGACCCCTGTATTGATAATCCTAACTTTAACATTGGTGTCCGTATACAATAAATCAACATTCTGGGCAAGCTGCTGGGATCCCCCAATTTGATAGTTTTGTCCATAACTTTTTGCGGCAGACTGTATCAAATGCTGCACTGAAATCTACAAAGACTGCATAGAGTCGCTGTTCGTGGACATACCAAGAGTACTCAATCACATTGATTAATATTGAGATGTTAGTAAGAGTGCCTGTTCCCTTCAAAAACCCTGGGCCTCATTCCGAGATGGGTGGTAGCCATGGAGCTATTAGCTCCATGGCTGCCTCCCATACCGTGTCCGGTCTCGTTCAATGGGGACTTAACGGTGTAGTCCGACCCTGGCGGGACTGGTAAGTCCCCATTGAACAGACCATTCCCCATTCCCATTTGAGCCCCCATAAGGCTCAAAGGGAATGGGGAGGGCGCTAATAACGGGCTTGTGACTTGCAAGTCCGTTATTAGCACCCTGGTCCCTTAGCGGGACCCGTAAGGGACGTTTGGTCAGACCACATGTTCCTTATGGTCCCCGGCAAGGGACCTTGGAATAGGGCTGTAAGAGATTACGGGCACCGGACTCCTTACGGGTGCCCGGTACCCATTACCGCCCGGGTCGTAATGACCCCCTGAAGTATGGAGGGGCAAATAAATAGGGCTTAATATATTTATTATATACTTTTATAAGATTAATTTTACATAGTGCTATGGATTAACAGGGAACATGAACTGTGCGTCTTCTCTGCTTGGCTTCTCCTCCAACTCGCTCCCACGTTCCATCTCGTCACCTTCATCCTCGTGCGCAAGCATTCTCTCGTGCAACTGCACGGACCATTTTACATGTGAGGATACTACACATCTCCCTTCTTTATATAGAAGACCTTTTTGGCATAATCCCTTTATTCTACATAGTCACACAGATATCTTGGCGGTCTGCATTCTCTTCCCGTCCTGGATCTCATCCTGTTACTTCCCTCTTGATGCTTATCTGATTCTGTTGCCAAGGAAATAACTCTCTTAGAAATTCTGCTCAACACCTCACTCTCCCTTCGTATGTTCTTATCACCCATGTCAACCGTTATACCAGCTCTTCCTCTCTCACTATCCACTTCACCCAAGCCAGCAGACTTACTCCCCCAACATTGATCACTTATATCCATTACTCTTTCATTGTTCCATACTCTGCCATCTTGGGTCCTAACGGCATGGGAATATATCTCTACCACTCTCACGGGCTTGGACCATTCGCAACCATCTACTCTCAAATTCGCAGGTAGTTTTATCCTCACCCAACCACCTACTTGAAATTCAGGCAATTTCCTAAAACGTTTTTTGTCATGTATTTTTTTGTTGTCAATTTGCCTGTGTCTAATATTCTCCTTTGCTTCTTCTATTTTATCGTTACTTCTCACAAGTTCATTTATCCAACCTGGAAACATATTTGTATTGGCTTTTCTGCCTCTATTGAGTTCAAATGGTGTGACTCCAGTTGAACTGTGAGGAGTGACTCTGTGGGCCAACAGAGTCTCCTTGACTGCCACCTTCCATTCCTTTCCATTGGCCCATGCCAATTTAATGGCATCTTTTATCACTCTGTTGAACCTCTCTACAATACCATTAGTTTGTGGATGGTAAATGGCACACAATTTATGGTTGATGGCTTTCCCTTTTAAATATGTCTTCATTTCCTCAGATTTAAACTGTGAGCCATTATCAGTGAGAACTATTTTGGGATAACCCTCTCTTTCACACACTTCTTCCATGAAATTTATAATGTTGCGTGTGGTAACTTGAGGTAGAAATTTAATTTCAGCCCACCTGGTTAACATATCAATTATCACTTAACAATAAGTAGCACACCCATCACTCCAAACGGGGCCAATCACATCCATAGCTAATTCACTCCACGGACTCTCGGGGACTTCTCTCAGTACCATAGGATAGTCCGCACCCCTGCACACTTTATCACTCTTTGAGCAAAGGATACATTTTCTAACTTGGTCTTCGATCAGCCTATCACAGCCGGGCCACCAATATGTGGTTCTGATTCTCCTTTTAGTCTTCACAATGCCCTGATGTCCTTCATGAGCCATTGTTATAATCTTCTCTCTTAGCCCGATAGGGGGTATTATTTTGTCTCCTTTCATGAGATAGTCACTTTGAAGATATAATTCTTCTCGCACTTCCCAAAAAACTTTAACTTCTGGAGAAAGTATCTCATTCTTCCTCCATCTCCCTTCTTTGACCATCTTCATAACTTCTAATAAAATGACATCCTTCACCATGTTATCGCTCCAATCTTCCTTGGATATAGCTTGACTAGATATTTCACACACAGCTTCTTGATCCCCAAAATCCACTTCTACATCATTAAAATTGGTCAAACGGGACAAACAATCTGCTGTAATGTTCTTAGAACCTGGAATGTATGTAACCTTGAAATTAAATTCTTGAAGTCTTGTAACCCATCTTCTAATTCTGCTGGATACTCTGTCGAAGCCTTTAGTACTGAATATTTCCACTAAAGGTTTATGATCTGTGTGTATGATGAATTGTACTCCCCATACAAAAGATCGGAACTTCTCAATGGCCCACTTGATTGCTAGAGCTTCTTTCTCAATTGTGGCGTAATTCTTTTCTGGTCCTTTAAGTAACCTTGATGCAAAAGCAATTACTAATGCTTGTCCATTATAATATTGCGATAGAGATGCGCCTAAACCCACATCACTTGCATCAGTGGTTATTACAGTCTTCCTGCCTCTAACATAGCTTTGCAGTGCCGGAGCTTGGGCTAAAGCTTTTTTTATGAACTGAAATTCTTTCTTGCTCTTCTTATTCCACAAAAATTTCTTTTTCATTTTCATTAGACTCCTCATTTCAACTGTGTGGTCTGAGAAATTTTCTATAAACTTGGCGTAATATTCAGCCATTCCCAAAAATGTTCTTAATTGATCTTTGTTGTCTGGAGTATTCATGGACTTGATAGATTCTGCCAAATCTTTCTTGGGTTTAATACCATCACCAGATATTACATGTCCCAAATATTCAATCTCTTTTCTGTTGATTTTCGATTTGGCTTCACTCAACACCATTCCAGCCTGGTGTAGTTTGTGCAAAACTTTGTTCAGCATCATATCATGCTTGTCCTGATCATTTGCATAGACTAATACATCGTCTTGAAAAAAAACTACTCCTTCCATATCACCAAGTATATTCTGCATCACTCTTTGAAAAACTGAAGCTGCTGAAATTAAGCCAAACGGCATCCTGCGAAATTGATAAAGTCCCTCTGGCGTGATAAAAGCCGTCAATGTTTTAGAATCTTCATATAGTTTAATTTGATGGTATGCTGCTGTAAGATCTAGCGTGGAAAAGACTTTTGCAGGGCCCAAAGTGGATATTAGTTCTTGTATATTGGGTAATGGGTGTCTGTCGGGAATTACACATTTGTTTAACTCTCTCATGTCGACACATATTCTGATTTTCCCTGTAGATTTCCTAACAATGACCAATGGCGAAACCCATTCTGCTGCATCAATTTTTTCAATAATACCTTGCATTTCCAGTTTGGTTAGTTCCTCTTTGACTTCCCTTTTGAGGGCCAACGGGACATTTCTGAGTTTCTGGGCTACAGGTCTTGAATCTCTCTTTAACAATATGCGATGTGAAAATCCTTTTAAACATCCTATGACATCATTTCTAAATATTTCATTCTTTATCTTCTGGATGTTACCATTATATGGTCCATCAATTTGGTAAACCATTTCATCAGCATTGGGGTCTAAACGAACTTTGAGTAATTTCTGGTGTGTCCAGCTGAGTAGAGCAGACTCTCCACTTTTAGATACATAAATTCGACCACTTGCTTGCCTCCCTTTGAAGTCTAAATTGGCGACAAACCACCCAATTAATTCTATCCTGACTCCTCCCTAGGCTTTGGGTTTTACATCAACTTCATATAAGTACTCTGGACCGCATTTCCTCCACATCTCCTCTGGTATCAGCGTATACTTCGCTCCAGAGTCAACCATCATATTGACTGGAAATCCATTCACAACAATTTCAGTTCTGGGACTCTCTATGTGTGTGTCTTCATCGGTAACCATGAATACACATTCCTCCTCATCGTCATCATCTCCAATCCAGTTAGAGGATTGTTCACCATTTGGGTTGGTCCTACAACACTTTGCTATGTGACCTTTTCCCCCACACTTTCTGCAAATCATCTTTAGAGCAGGGCATTCCTTATTGTCGGCCCAGTGACTTGGACTGCCACATCGGTAACATCCTCTATGTCTGGTCCTTCCCCTACTGTCCTGGGGAAACATGCTCCTGTTTTGACGTTCTCCTCCTGATGTAGACATCCTTATGATGTCGGGTCTGTTCCCTCTTCTGGATTCTACTCTGTCAGGTCTTCTTGTATTCGCTTGGTTGTTGTACATATCTCTGCTCTCAAACGGTCTTCGCCGAAAATTGCTGGTATTGGGTATTGCTCCATCTCTTTGTGGTTTCATTTTCTTTTTCTTGTTGCCTCTAATTATTCCAATTTCTTCATCTTGATCTGATTGTACAACACTAATCGATGAGTTGATTGATATGTCCTTCATTCTATTCTCTAAAGTGGAAACACACGTTTCCGTATGCTCCACTTCCTTGGCCAATCTAAGTACCACATCGAGTGTGGGATCATCTTCAGACCAAAGTCTCTCCCTGACCTTACTGCTCTTGCACTCGAGCATAAATTGGTCTCTGATCCTTTCATCAAGTTGTTGGTTGAAATTGCAATTTCGGGCCAATTTCCTCAAAGCAGTAACATACTGTTCTACGGATTCTTCTTTCTCTTGAACTCGCCTCCCAAATTTGTATCTTTCTAGGATAGTGCTCATTTTCTTGTCATAATGTTTATTGAGTTTAGCAATGGCAATTTCATACATGTTCATGTCCCCTGTTTCATCCACTGTGAGGTCAGGTAAATCCTCAAATTTCTCTTGTCCTGCTGGTCCTAAACAATGTAATAATAGAGACTTCTTTCTTTCTATACTGTAGTTCACTCCACAAACTACATGTGCGTAATGTTCAAAAGCTTTAAACCATCGTTTCCACGGAAGTGTAGGTTCGCCAACTTCCGGCAGAAACATGTGTGGTGGTTGCACTCCTTGCATGGCCATAATTGATTGTATTAGATGGACTCAGGGAGTCAGTCCAGATTCTGTACTTTGTATGATCTCAATTCCTTTATCTTTCCACTGTGAAGAGGAGGAGTATGAGGAGTAATAAGGATTACTGGAGGACGTAGCGCGGAAAACTTATTGTTTGATTTTACTTTGTTTTTAAAAAAATACTGTGAAGAGGAAGAGTATGAGGAGTAATGAGGATTACTGTTTGCTCGACGTGGAGTGGTGTGTAATGACAATGTAGTCGGTTATTGGCAGCATAATGTGGTTCTGCTAGGAAAACACAACTTAAAATTCGTAGGTTAGGCCAGGAAATAAATTGGTATTCAGCAGAGAGCAGTGAATAAATTAACTGATATAGTCAGCTGGGCCTTGCGGCTGGAATGTTCAGCAAAGAGCAGTGAATGAATTAACTTGTATTGCTAGCTGGGCCCGCCTCCTCTGGGACACTTAACGCAGTATGCGTAGGAGGTAATGGATTGGCATACAGCCAAAGGCAGTGAATAAATTAACTTGTATTGCTAGCTGGGCCCGCCTCCTCTGGGGCACGTAACGCAGTATGCGTAGGAAGCGGCGGTGATTGAGGCAAAACACAGATAATATTCAAAGTCACGAAGAGTGGGCGGAGACAGCACGATCGTAGCTTCGGACAGTCTGTATGTGCTGCAGGCGATCGCGGCTGGGATGGGAACCGCGGTCCTACCTGTTGCGCGGCCGGAGATCCTTCTCAACGGCCACTATTGTTTCTTTGTTTTTTTTATCCTCGTCGCCATTGAAGTATGGAGGGGCAAATAAATAGGGCTTAATATATTTATTATATACTTTTATAAGATTAATTTTACATAGTGCTATGGATTAACAGGGAACATGAACTGTGCGTCTTCTCTGCTTGGCTTCTCCTCCAACTCGCTCCCACGTTCCATCTCGTCACATTCATCCTCGTGCGCAAGCATTCTCTCGTGCAACTGCACGGACCATTTTACATGTGAGGATACTACACCCCCCTGTCTAAAACATCAGTATGATATTATAGTCATCCACCCAATTTGTCAATTCAGTTAAGAGCACTCTAGCAAAGATCTTTGACAGCCAGCATTGAAAGCAAGCAATCATTTTTTGCTTCTCGGCTGGAGCCCTTTTTGTGTACTGGCACGATAATACTATCGCACCAAGATGCAGGTGAGATGATAACAGCAGCAATACAATAGAACAGCTGGAAAAGAGGTTTGCCGCGTCACACCAGGCTTAGCTTTAATAGATCATTGCTGAGTCCATCAGGACCCAGAGAATGGGAATTTTTCAAAGATGCAATTATCTTACTTACTTCATGAGCATTTCCTGTGAGCACCCAAGAAGCTTGATTTAGATCAGGCAGGTTGGTCTCTCCAGAGGACAAACTAATATTCAAGCCAATGTAAGCTTCCCAATCTTCCTTACTGATGTTAGCAACCATCAGGGAAGTTAGTTTCCAAGGCCTAACTATTTTCCGATATGTTTTATTGATATTTTCTGAAATGGCAGTGATGAGAGTTTGCCGTCTCTGTCTTTTGCTCCTTATCATAGCATTTGTGGCATGGTTTATAACTTTTTTGGTGCATAGATCAAATCCCAAGACAGGGGCTGTTTTCATGATAAAACTGCATAGGTCCATGCAAAGGGCCCTCTTTGCATCCCTGACTTTACAGTGAAATCTATGCCTATGCTGGCAGCCAACCATTCTGTTTAGGCATGGGGGCTTAATCAGAGGGGCCAACACAGTAGTCAGGATTTTAGGATAGCCATCCAGAATAAATGTATACATGTTAGCTAAATTCTCAATAGGGTTAAAGGACTCATCGCCCACTAGAACCTGTGTAGTAGTTCCATCTCAGGAGCTATGAGTGCTCAAATTAATCACTGGGTCCCCAGACAAGCTTACCAACTGGAAGGATTCCAAGTGCAGATTGACCTCAGCTAGGTTGGTTGGGTTCTAAATGATCCTATTCCCTTGTTGATTTATAGCTAAAAAGAACACTCTATCAACTGGTATCATAGGCATCTCAGAACCAATTAGGGCCAGAAAGGGGAAATGGTTGCTTTCCTCTTGTGTCAATTTATCATATGCACGTTATCGTAGCACTAACTAGATGATACAAAAACATAATCAATGGTAATAGCAGAATTCCCCACAACACTAGTACATTTTCTGGGGAACTAATTAGCACATCTCCCGTTCAACAAGAGCAAGTCCAAAGAGCTTGAAGCTTGAGCCCAGGTCTCACCCTTATTGTCAACCATCTTTTGGAGGAATAATGACTCTGGGTTTCCCTCAACACAATGGGTATTGCAGGCAATCTCTTCATTACATTTTCCCAACAGTAACATAGAACACACTGCACTTGCCACACAAGGTAATGACTTTCAAGAATCCCAAAACACTCTCACACTCCCAGCTTTCACTTAACTTAGGCCTGGGGGGGCTCGCCGGCACCTCCCCAGGCAATATTTATCCAGCATTGGATGGTCACACTGTCGTGATCTGCTCTATCTCCTCAGTGAGGGAGAGAGGCTTCCCGGAACACTCCTCCTCACTGTCTGAGCCTGGGTCCATAGACTCTGACACCACGCTCCTCCTCACTGCCGGCCCGGGTCCATAAGACTCTGACACCTGCTCTCCTCTGGCCCGTGCCTACCACGCCAATAATCACCAACAGGCAGCACAGGCTGAAGAGTGCTTAAATAGTGTGCACGAGCATGTGCTGGCACATGAAACTCCATGTATTCTTGGGTAATGTAGTTCTCTGGCTGTCTTAGCCCATTAGTATAGTCCTCTCTTCCTTACAAACTATAAACGAGACACATGATGAGATACTACAATAGTCAAGTCACCTGTCAGCATCAGATTCAGTGTCAGTGAAAGTGATCTTGGGGTAATCAGTCTGAGTCTGAGTCTGAGTGATAGCTTCAGCTGAAGAACTGTGAACGACAAGAAGTCACGTAGATCCTGGAGGCACGCCATGTTAGTAAGGGAGGCTTAATTCCATAATCTGGGCTAAGGACCGAGTATGGTTGTTAGTGATGGAGGTGATTAGATCGCATTTTTCAATCAAATGTTTCAATAGTTGTTCCATTATAGTGAACTGCACACATGATTCGTTGGAATTAACAGTAATTTTAACCTTAGATGCTTGGTTTAATGATTGGTTTGCCGAAACTTTCCCAGTTGCCATGCAATCTAAGATTTATTGATCATTATCACCCAATGTGGAGTTATAAATAGGCATCTCAGGACTGCAAAGCAAGTTCTTATCAATATCCACTTCTGTATTGCAGTGCAAGATAAGCTCCTCCTGGACTAGTGGGTATAGCCTGTTAGACAAGGCAGGAACCGTCAGCACCTCCGGATGCTGGAGGGACGGGCGAGATAGATCAAAGTGAGGTCTAAACAGCAGTTGTAGTCAGCCTTAGGGCCCAAAAGGGTGTTAGCAAGGCTTTCAACCATTTTGGAGCCTAGACAGCTGAGTGAAGCAGATAGTTGGATGTCAAGTGCAGGGGACCTATCAGGAACACTCAATGATCTGGTGGGAAAGAACTAAGCAATGATCATTTTTGGAACACATTTTTTATGCTGACAAAGGTCATAGGTATTAGTAGGTGCATCCACCATCTGCAGGAAGGAGCCATGTTCCCCACACCATCATGATGCCAGCACCTTAATTCGATGCCCCAGGGATATCGCCAAATCTTCTTTAAAAAATCTTCTAAATTCCATTTTACACTGCTCTGAGAAAATCACTAAGCATTAATGTGCTCATTTAAAGATGCAACCCTTTAAAGCCCAAAATGAAGCTCCCACTTCTGCTGAATCCATTGAAAATAAAGGAGAAGGTATTATGTACAAGATGGCCACCGCCATGTGCTCTGGAGGGCCCTCTCTGAATGCCTCTGTACAACTCCTGCCTCAGTTGCACTGTGATTGGCCCAGTACTAGCCGATCTGCTGCCAGTAACAAGAGCCGACAGTCCCTTCCGGCAGGCCCAACTCAGGACGGCCCAGAAGCAAGGCCATTTCCTGTTGGGACCTTTCTGGGCCTGAAGGCCTGGGCACAAAACTCAGTTTCATGGTCCCTCTCCTCCATGCTGCCCATCATAAAATACCTACCATGCGGCATCCCCTCTGTGGTCTCTAACATAGGTAATTCCCATGCTGATTTGTACAATCCTCTGTCTGTCTGCTGTATCTCAGCTCCACCTTCAGCATCCTGCCTACTTGTTTCAAACCTACCACATAGCCTCCCCCCTCCTCCACTTACGATGTGTATGCCCGCTACCACACACTGTTCTAAGCCTCTCTCTCAAATGCACACACTGCATCATTCAGTCCCGGGCATTGCCTAACCTGCCCTCACAGTGTTATGCTTTTCAGCATCACATACTCCCAGCGGTGCACATCAAGTCATCACCATGGCAAGCAAACATAATCTTGCTCAGAACCAACCCTATCCACCCTCCACCATGGGCCTCATTACACGGTAGGCGGTAAGGGTTTACTGGTACTGGTATTTTACCGATACTGGTAAACCCTTACTGCCTTCCTACGAGGTCCCTTTGCGGGTTGGGGAATTTGACGCCTGATTTTTGCAGGCGTTAAAAACCAACCTGCAAAGGGACCAGGGAGCTAATTACGGTACCACAATTTGCGGTGCCGTAATTAGCACTTTCCCCATTCCCATTCTGCCCTATGGGGCAAAAATGGGAATAGGGAAGGGCAATGGGGGAAAGGGGAATTACCGCCCCACCAACCTTGGAATAGGGCGGTAATTCCCCTTTCCACCAAGGCGGTGCTGGTATTTTACCGGCATGGACCAAGGTGCTAATAGCACCTTGGTCCACCGCCATCCGTGCAATGAGGCCCCATACCTGTAATATGCCCTGTCCCTATTCCCTACATTCCTTCATCCCAGTATCCCCCCTAAATCAGCATCTGCTAAACGTGCAATGCATCATCAATATATGTCTTTAACCCTTGCATATCGTTTGGCGATTCGAAATGCACCTGATGCTACCTCTATTTTGATGTGTGACTCGCCTGATTTTACTGCTTCGGGTGCCTCACTGCATGACACTGCATTTGTTAGCTTGTTTCATGCTCCACTTCACTACAAAGTGATGCGTGCCTTGCTGGATACCACTGCCTTGTGTGCCCCACCTCTCGACACTACTATGTTTGCTGCTCCACATGCTAGCTTGAAAGGTGCCCTACCTGACTACAAAGTATTATGTGTTTAGCTTGATGGCACTGCCTTGTATGCCCCTTCTGATTACAATGTTCTGTGTGCCTCACCCCAGGATTATGCAATGTGGCCCACATACTTGGCTCACCTCCTCTAGAGACTCTGAGCCTCATTATGACTTTGGAGGTAGCCATGGGCATGGCTGCCTCCAAAATCGGGTCCGGGTTCCCTGAATGGGGAATTACCGGGCCATTCCGAGTTTGGAGGGCTCAGTAATTTCTCCTTCAGGGAACCCGTGCCCAGACCTTCCCCATTCCCATTCCCGTGCCCTGGTCCCCTCGCGGGACCTGCTCTGGACGTCTGGTAAAACCAGATGTCCACATCGGGTCCCGCGAGGGAACCTCGTAATAGTGCAGAATGCATTTAACGGCGCCGGCACCATTACCGGCACCGTTAAATGCATTCCGCACAGGTTGTAATGAGGCCCTCTATCTCTGTATTCCCTACACCTCTGACCCCCTTTACTAGGGCTGAAGATATGCCCACAGACCCACATATAAAGCCCTCCTCTTTCCTGTCCTGTGCTAAACCCTTCCCTTAGTCTAACACTCTGCACTTCCTCCCCCCGCCCTGCCTGAACTACTTCCTGTCCAAGCCTACAAGCAATTGAAGCCTACTAAGCTGCACTGCACCTGGTCACCTACCTGCCCTAAACCTATGAGTGCACTGCCACCCATGCAACCTAAGCCCACATGTGCCCTGCCACCTGTGCTACCTAAGCTCATGAGCGCCTTGCCTCCTGTGCTACCTAAGCACAGGAGTGCCCTGCCACCCATGCTTCCTAAGACCATGAGTGCCCTACCACCAGCGCTACCTAAGCCCATGAGTGCCCTACCTCCTGCATTACCTAAGCCCATGAGTGCCATGCCCCCCATTTACTTAGGCCCATGAGTGCCCTGCCTTCTGCACTACCTAAACCCATGAGTAACCTGTCTTCTGCACTACCTAAGCCCATGAGTGCCCTCCAACCAATGCTACCAATGTCTGTGAGTGCTCTGCCACCTGCTCTGTCCATCGAAATACTTGCACTCCCAGACCGAAACACAAGATCACTACTTCCTCCCCCTCAGAAGCCCTAAAATTACCCAACCTGAGCTCTAGAACTTCCTGGCACCCAGTTGATCTCCAACAGCTCTCCTACCCTATCACAGCCAACCTCAGACTGCTTAGGTTATCTAGTCGGACCTCACAACCACCACCCCGCAAACACCTTCCCCCTACCATTAGTCCACATGCCAACCCATCTCCTCCTAGTGTCCAGAACAAACCACTTAATTTCACCCTTATCACCATCAAATCCCTAGGTGCCCACGCTATAGAAGTTCACAACCTCATCATCGACCACCAAATGGACCTACTAACCAACACAGAATCTTGGCTACATAGTGCCTCAGGCTCTATGCTCAGCATTGCTATTCCCCCACAACTACTCGATCCACAGAACCGACTGTGCCAAGACAATTGGTGTGGAGTCACCGTTATCTACAAATCTGACCTCCATAACCACTCCCTTCCTCTGCCCCATACTGACTTATATGAACCATTATTACTTGAACTTAAAAATAATACCCAGATACCTTTCACCATCCTCCTGCTCCACCATCAGTCTAATGCCTCCAGCTCACATGACTCTGAAATCCCCCTCGTCATAACCCCCCTTGCAGAAATCACAAAGCGTGGTGCACTACTATACAAACTGCTCTAACTACCCAAATCAATTTACTCTGCAACAAAATAACGACTAAGAAAGCCAAACCTACGCACCTGTCCATCATAATACCGCCCAAATATAGCCCCCCCTTCCTACCGGAGCCAATCCCTAGCTTCTCCTTTAAATCTGTACCCCAATCGTCTGTTCTGAATACCATTCAGGCCCTCAAACCCTCCAAACCATCCAACTGCAAAAGATATACCTCCCCTGCCAACATCATAATCTCTGCGTCCCCAGCCTTACCCCCATCATCCCAAATTTCGCTAAATCCTCATTCAATTAATGCGAAATACCCACTACGATTAAAGCAGCCTGGGTCAGCCTATTACTTAGCCCGACAGTACCTACCAAGTTCAGGCCCATTACCACAATACCCTTCCTGCTTAAAATCCTAGAACGCATTGCTTACTTACAATGCCAGCAATTCCTAGAACAACACTGTCTCCATGGCGTCCGAAAATCTGGTTTCTGACCGAAACACAGCACCGAAATGGCCATTTTCGATCAAAAAATGCAATTTGACAGCATACAGATGTTGTCAATGCTGCCATCCTACTCTTCCTAGACCTCTCCTCTACATTTGATCTTGTGGACCACGACCCACTCTGCCAAAACATTTCTGGGAACTTCCACTTCTCACTGAAGTGGTCCAATGGGTCAAATCCTTCCTAAGTGACTGTACTCCAGAGTCTTCATTGACAACCAGTCAGCCAACCCCATCCCTGTCCCTCTTGGTGTCCTGCAAGGCTCTTGCCTTTCCACGACCCTCTACAACACCTACACTAAACCCCTCTTTGATATACTTGACACCTTTGGCATCAACTACACAAACTTTGCGGACAACATACAAATTCTTATCCCCCCTTTCTGCCAAATACTAACACCATTAAGAAAGTCTCATGCATCATTCAGTCTTGGATGCATAGCCATAACCGTTGCCTCAATGATGAGTTACTCATTGTAGGCTCACCCGCACGCCTCAAATCCCTCGTCCCTCGTCATCTCTTACGCTTCCTTCACCATTGACGGCTCTACAATTCCTGTCCTCAAACATGCCAAAACCCTGGGGGTCTACCTTGATGCGCAATTAACCATGATGAGGCACTTCAATGCTCTGGCATTCTCACACTGCCAAACTTATTTCATTAAGCAGACAATTCCTGAACCCCAGCAACTGCCTCACGCTCCCCAGATCATTTTCCTGAGCAAGCTAAACTATTGTAATGCCCTGTTCAAGGGGATATCTGCGTCCAATCTAGCAAAGCTACAGCTGCTTCATAACAAAGCCATCCAGGTGGCTCTGGGCCTCGACGAGAAGTACATTGGCTACCAATAAAAACACAGATGGACTTCAAAACAATGACTATAGCACACTGTTGCATCTACAATGAAGCCCCCATATGCTTGAACCATTGCATCACAAAGAAACAGCACTGTCGCTTACTCCACTCCTTTGACCAGCTTGCACTAGCTGTTTCATGCTTTAAACTAGCCAGAGCAGGAGGGGTTAGTGTCAGCACCACAGACTCCACCCTGTGGAACTCCATACCTCCACACTTAGGAAATGAGCCCTCTTACCTAGTATTCAAGAGAATGTTGAAATCTTGGTTATTCAATAAGTATGACTAACACTTTAAGCATGAATTGTCTCCTACTTTGCCTGTACTACTTCATACTAACATAATGATCTGTAAGGTTTTTACTCTGTTACTACCCTGTACAAATGCTGTGATACCTGTGGGTCTGGGCATTACACAAATGTTAAAATAAATACAAATAAATAAATAAGTGTCGGGATAGTGAGACTTATGGAGCCTTCAGAAGGTACAGCTGAATTGAGGATTTCCTCTATAATGGGCTCAGTAACCAAAGAACCCTCAATGTAAATAAGAGAGGAAGTTAGCTTCTGGCACTTCACAGCCTCACTGCCAGATGACGGTGTGACGGTAATGCACTTTGCGCATGTCGCTGTCATACCCCTGAAGCATCGCTTCAGTGCTTTTGGCTGGCAATATATGGTGGATCAAATGGCTCTGAGCCCCACAGGATCCACCTCCAATGACAGCATGGCAAGATGGTAAGTGTAGTCCAAAGGCAGCGCCGTTAAAATGCCAGGAGCCAAGCAAAAGCGCTGCTTCATCGCTAATAGTCGGCTTTATATGGTGAATCAAAGGGATCCGAGCCCCAGAGGCTCCACCTACAGAAACAGAACGTAAAGATGGTAAGTGTAGTCCAAAGGCAGCACAACACAGCAAGAATGCCAGGAGTCAAGAAAAAGCTTGGTTTGTTTGCAGCAGTGCTGTGTGATGGTGTGGCAGCGTCTGTCTCGCATTGAGTAGTTTGATGCTATGAGATATGCACGGGGATGCGGTAGATAACTAGCTTTGTGATGTGGGTCAACTTTTCATTACTGACCTTACTATCTATATGATATTGGCTCTCCTAGGTGCATGCCTACTGGACCTTGGGATAGTGTTCTCCTGCCAACAACTGGGGATGTTGACTCAGTATCCGAGACCTTGGCCCTCCGCACTAAGGATTCATAAATTGATTTGATACACCCCTCTCAAAGAGGTAAGAATGGGGTTCAAACATGTCAAATCTCTGGGAGAGGACTTGGTCCAATACGCCCGGTTATAAATGACACGCAATGTAGCACACCGAGATATGGAAAGAGCTAATCCCGTAACGATTGAAGCAGACACTACCAAACCACAAGACCGTCATTCACAAACCGACCAACTAACAAAGCAAGAGTGCCAGATAAATAACCAACAGGCGGATTCGGAAAGACTAACCAAAATTAGAAGCCCCCACAACGAAGCCAAGCCAAGACAACTGAAAGTCTGTCTTTTAAAAAAGGAGTCACCATAATTATCAGAGATTCCATTCAGATGTTCCCTTCCACTACCACACACGCAAGCTGTGAAATACTCCATCTGAAACACACCCCATCACAAAACTATTGTATTAACATCATACTATTATTCAGACCCCCATCCCTCATCTCTGAGTTTGATGATGACTTAACACAGCAACTTAACTCCCTAAAAGGCCTAAATTTTGCAACTCTGGTTTTGGGAGGCTTCAAAAGATGGTACGGGAACCCTAATGATAAGAATGCAACCTACCTAGAAGAAATCCTCAACAACATCGACTTCAAAGTCATGCATTCTGATCCCACCATGAAAAATGGCAATCAACTTGATTAGGTAATTACCCATAATCTGGAGACAAGTGGCTACCAAACTAAACCATGCATCTGGTCTGACCACTACATGGTGTCATTCCTGTGGACCTTAAAAAATGCAAGGAACAACAAAGAGAAGGATCTAACAATAATTAAGAACAGAAACTACAAAAATATCAGTCCAGTACATCTAGAGCAATGCATCTCCAAAACATTGGAGGGTTCGAAAGAGGAAGACACATGTGATAAATTGATCACCAACTTTCTAAACCACACCACTCTAGTGTTAGAACAAAAAGCCCCACTAAAAAACAAGTTAGTACGACCGAACGGCAATCACCAGAAATGGTCCAACATGCCTTAAAAATATTTAGAAAACAATAGAGGAGAAGGGAGGACAGATGGAGAAAATACCTGTCCCATGAAAACAAGGACATGTGGAAAGAAAGTGAGAAAACATACAAAAAAGGCATATGTGGCACAAAAAAACCCTTTTTTAACTAACAAATAATTTCAGCTGGAAATTTCACAAGCAAGTTGTTCAAAATCTTAAAATCAATCGAAAAGACCAAAGCACTAATTCCATCTTTCTCGCCATCCAAGGAAGACTGCGACAAAGTCCAATTAGCCTTTACAGCAAAAGTCGTCAAAACTTTAGAAGCTCCTATCCCCTGCCAACAGGAGCCTTTCTACTTTAAAAAAGTCACCACAGAGGAAGTACTCAAAACTCTGAGCCAAATTAAACCGACCACATGCGCCGAAAATGTCATCCCACCCAAACTCATCCTGGAAAATTCAAACATCTTCACCCCTCTCCTTACCAAAATGATGAATGCATCATTCCGGGATGGTCACGCTCCGGAAAACTAAATCAGTTACTGTCACACCACTAGCAAAAAACTCAAAGCTAGATCAAAGAGACCCAAGCAACCTAAGACCAATAACAAATTGCAATTTCTTATTTAAGGTACTCAATAGAATTGCCACCTCCCAATTTCAAACGTATGTGGACGCCAACAAAGTATTACATGGTCAGTATTTCCTACAGCCAATAGTACCGAAACAGCCATGTTGGACCATCAGGCCCACATGCTAAGTGTGGTGGAAAAGAGGAATTCGGGACTCCTTATAATGTTAGAATTTAGTGCAGCGTTCAATCTTTTAGACCACAATCAACTCAAGATTGCACTGACAAAGGCAGCCTGCTGCTCGATTGAAGAAATTAGCTGGCTCACATCCTTTCTATCGGACAGAAAATCCAGGATACATTGGGGTAACAACTTCTCTTACGAAGAGATCATCAGATGCGGAGTACCACAAGGACCAAGCCTGTCCACGTTGATCTTTAACCTGTACATAAGATCCCTGTGCTTAGTCCTTGACAAATTGGGATCCTTTTTCACTAATTATGCCGACAACAGCCAGCTTGTGGTGGAATTGAGCGGGGACTATGCACAGGATAGCGCAGGTGAAAGGACTATACAAATCCATCGAGAATTGGATGAACAACAACTTGCTGTGTTTAAACGCATAAAAGACAGAACTGATGGTCTTTGAATCAAATCAAGCCAGAGCCAAACCTGACTGCCAGTACCAATTCTTTCTCATAAATGACTCTCAAAGAAAGGTGGTCAACAAAGTAAAAATGCTAGGAATGTACATGGATGCGCCCTGAGCCTACGGCTCCTCAGAATAATTTGCCCTTACCTGAGCAAAGCCAATTGCTCCACAATAGCTGAAGCAACTATTCTATCAAGGTTGGATTATGGTAATGCCCTTATGCCAGCAGCCAACAAAGGATTCATTGCCAAGTGCCATGTAATCCAAAAGAGCACAGTCAGGATCATCAAGAATAAAGCAAGAAAGGAACACATCAACGAGGACAGAAGGAACCTTCATTGGCTAGCTGTGGAGGACAGAACACTATTCAAATCCTTGACACTAACAAACAGAAGCATTTATGGGAAGGCTCCATCCTACCTTAAAAGTAAATTGGTTACGTATGTGCCAAGACGAGCACTCAGGTCAGAGCCCAAAGGCCTAATTAAGATGACCAGGATTAAGAAAGCAAAAGATTTGGGCAAAGCATTCCACACTAAGGCTGCCATGATGTGGAACAATCTTCCCCTCCCTATCGGGTTACACAAGCTTTCAGTAAAAACTCAACACCCACCGCTTCAAATACACCACTATGTACTAGACAAAAATCCCAACCAAAACATTCTGTAATTACGTGTTATGTACCAACTGTCTATATGTTAGCGCCCTGATGGTTGCGAGCGACCGGCACTACATAAATAAATAAATACAAATAAAAATAGATAAATCATGTTGTTATAGTCTATTAAGACAACTATGTCTCTCTCTGGTCAGTGTAATGAGGTTGTCAGTCTCAATGTTTGCTCCCTGGCTGCCAGTTTGCTTGCCCCAGAATTCCTCTGGCATATCAGGATTTAGCTTGGTTGCATCTGTCAGGGATTCTGTTGTATTGCTGGGAACTCAGATGTTTGTGATGCCAAATGCTACATGTGAAAGGAGACAATGGACATGTTAATAACAATGTGAGTTTGTGATAGCAAATGTTCACTCTTATGTGTCCACTAAGTTGGTCTGTGCTTCCTCACATTAAAGTACAGAGGTGCATGCATGCTCCAAGTTGGAGGGAATTAAATTATATCCCTATGCATTAGATTGTGAGCGACAAGGATGGGGGGCTAAACAGAGCCAATGCCACACATGCCCTAGTGCCACCTAATAAGCAACATTGGAAGTTCAACTCCAGTTCAGAGCCAAATCAGCAGGGTTTTGTGGGTTTGCACCTTAGCCCAAACGCATTTTGTTCCAATGTCTTTGTCTTACAGGGCAGTGCTACTTCATACATAGCTTTTTCAACTCAAGGAAGACATTTCTCAAGGTCCGGCAATGATATACCTGGTTTTACCCTTATTAGGGCTCATCAGTGTAGTATTATCCTGCGATGCTTCTTCTTCTTCTTCTTAATTATCGGAGGCGTGGGCGGAACCACGCAGGCGCTTCCCCATCCTATAGAATGATGTGCACCGTACCCAGTAATTATTATTTAGCTCCATTTAAACTCACAACTCCTCCCACCTCCCCGTCTGCCTCACAAAATCCAAAATCACATTACTCCTCCTCCTGCCTCTCTCCCCATCACCGCCCAGCAAAGCCCTCCCGCTCAGCTCAGCCACACCCAACGCAGTCAACCGAACCCTCATCAATTCTCTCTCTGCAACATGTCTCTCACACCTAATCAAAAAATGTCCTACCGTTTCAGGCACCCCACACACCACACAGTCCCTTGATTCACGCTTCCCTATTCGAAATAGACAGTCATTCAGCCCCACATGACCTATCCTCAACCGATTCAGCATCACCTCCTCCCCCCTCCTCCATTCTGAACTCCATGCATCCACCTTCACCGACACTTTCCCACGAACACCGAACATCCACCTGCCCTTCACCCCACTCACCCACCTCTCCTGCCACTCATCCAGGACACGTCTCACCATCACAGCCTTCACCTCATCCACACTCAAAGGCAACCTCACCTCAACCGCTCCCCTCCTCATACCCTCACCCGCCGCCAGATCCACCAACTCATTTCCCAAAATGCCACTGTGACTGGGAACCCACGCCAACTCCAAATCCATACCCCCGTACACACACCGATCAATCTTCATCCTAATGTGCAAAATCACATCCTTCCTATCACCATCCCCTGCCACAATCGCCTGCAACCCACTCAATGAATCCGAGAACACCACCACTTTCTCATACCCCAACTCACACACCCTATCAATCGCCAATGCAATGGCCACCAACTCAGCCGTACAAATAGACACATCATTTGTCAGTCGTCCTACTTTATACTCCCCTGTGGTTGGAACATTGGGGCATGTTTAGCAAACACCAGCAACGTTATGGTGGTTTTAAAACAACTTGATAAAAAGCCTTTCACCTGAAATGTAAAAGTAGAATAATGCATTTGATCCAAGTCACGCATGTCACAGCTCCACCTGGTAAGCATCACTGGTGATTTACCTCCAGTCCATAGCTACATCAGCAAGGCATTGTGGGTATGCAAATTAGCCCAAATATAAGCCTTTAGCTCCAGAAAATGGCCTTTGTCTCACAGGGCAGCACTACTTTAGACTCGCTTTATCCACCCAAGACAGACCTTTCCCAAGGCTACAGAAACTACAAAACTGGTTTCACCCTTATTACGGATCAACGGTGCATTACCGATTTGACAGCCTTGTTGTTGGAACATAAGGGAATGTTTAGCAAACACCAGGAAAGTTATGGGAAGTTTAAACGGTCTTAAAAAATGGTAGTTGTCTGCAGCCTTGAGAAATGTCTGCCTTGCTGTCACGTCTCAACTGGACGGGTATTTCAAGCCTTTTTAAACCCACCACAACTTTGATGGTGTTTGCTGTAATTGTCAGCACAGTTCAAGATTTAAGCACCGAAATGGGATACTACTTTCCAAACAAATTTTTCCCTGATTATTGTACTTGTTGAAAGAAGATCGAAATACACATCTGTGAGGCCATGGTGCTGAAGAACCAAACATTAGAATTCACAATGTTAGTTTGGATGTTGCTTAAATTATGCAAACAATGACTCGCAGAATAATATCATCACTATACATGCATAATCTGATGCACACATTGGGGTTGTCAATTGAATCCAAATGGTGCTTAGATGTGCACAGTGTTTAAGTCATTGGATTTTGCGCAAATGCTGTCTATAGCTGTGTGTTTAATAAGTGGCAGTTCTCGTAGTGTTTTACTGCAGTTATCTGGCGGTCTAGCAGGTTCGTATCCTACTATGTGGCTGCATTGACAGTGCTGAGGTCCAACAGAGTCAGTGTATAACTGGTATTTTCTAGTCGTTGAGACTGTGGGTGAAAGGTGTCCTCATATTGTTTGGGTATTGAGAGTGTTTTTTTTCTTTTATTCACACCAGTCCTGCAGTTTGAGGATCTCTGTTTTCCCCCAGAACCCTCTTTCATTATTTACGTTCAATCGTTTTTTGTTTTGGAATTATCTGCAATCCTCTAGGACGGTGTAAAGAAAAGGCTCTCTTATCTACTATTCACATATTTAACCTTGGGAGTCAGGGCATCAGACCTGCAATATTAGTGTCTGGGAGTAATTGCCCAAACATCCACACTTTGCCATTCCAGTCCATGACTCATAAAGCGTTATGACTGTGACAGGGTAGTGAGTACCCAGGGATGAGGATAACTGGCAAGCAATCAGTGCATTGCATCTCTCATAATCCTACCTGTCCAGACTTTTGATGACTCACTTAGACATGTATGTATGTAAGCAATTGGGTACTCCTCCAGGGGTTAGGTAGGGTCTAGATTAGGAGAAGAGAGGCAAGCTTGTGGATCTGTGACTGGGAGAAGAAGCTAGATGTGGTATGGTGATTATTGACGCTTTCTGTTGCAGGTGTTCCTCAGCAATATGAAGCTGCCACTTGTCTGCAGCTGGAACACAATAGTCTTAGAAGCTGTGGTGTATCCCTCCAGGGGGTAGGTCTAGATTAGGAGAAGAGAGGCAAGCCTTTGGATGTGTGACTGGGAGAAGAAACTAGATGTGGTATGGTGATTATTGATGCTTTCTGTTGCAGTTGTTCCTCCGCAATATGAAGCTGCCACTTGTCTGCATTTGAAACACAAGAGTCGTAGATGCTGTGGGGTATCCCTCCAGGGGGTAGGTCTAGATTAGGAGAAGAGAAGCAAGCTTGTGGATCTGTGACTGGGAGAAGAAGCTAGATATGGTATGGTGATTACTGATGCTTTCAGTTGTAGGTGTCCTTTAGCAATATGAAGCTGCCACTTGTCCGCGGCTGGAACACAAGAGTCTTACAAGCTGTGGGGTATCCCTCCAGGGGGTAGGTCTAGATTAGGAGAAGAGAGGCAAGCTTGTGGATGTGTGACTGGGAGAAGAAACTAGATGTGGTATGGTGATTATTGATGCTTTCTGTTGTAGGTGCTCCTCAGCAATATGAAGCTACCACTTGTCTGCATTTGGAACACAAGAGTCTTAGAGACTGTGTGGTATCCCTCCAGGGGGTAGGTCTAGATTAGGAGAAGAGAGGCAAGCTTGTGGATGTGTGACTGGGAGAGGAAACTAGATGTGGTATGGTGATTATTTATGTTTTCTGTTGTAGGTGCTCCTCAGCAATAGGAAGCTGCCACTCGCCTGCGGCTGGAACACAAGCATCTTAGAAGCTGGGGTGTATCATGATATGTTTGGCCTCACAAGCGCATTGCATTTGGGTTGTCTGTGTTTGGCTTGATGTCCTACTTTTGCATCTGACATACTCATGTGGTTACCGACTTATATGTCTGCCCACAGCACTCTAAGTGGTACTGCGTAGCAGGAGAGGATGAAGGTGGCATGGACATGCTGAGAATATTTAGATCACTGATTTTGCTATGTGCGTGAACCATGTGAAAGTGGTGCTAAATGGGTGGACATGTGTGCATGCCTTGTCATGTAGGTCTTTATATTATGAACAGAAGAGAGACAGTACCCAGGGATGAGGATAACTGGCAAGCAATCAGTGCATTGCATCTCTCATAATCCTACCTGTCCAGACGTTTGATGACTCACTCAGACGTGTATGTATGTCAGCAATTGGGTACTCCTCCAGGGGTTAGGTAGGGTCTAGATTAGGAGAAGAGAGGCAAGCTTGTGGATGTGTGACTGGGAGAAGAAACTAGATGTGGTATGGTGATTATTGATGCTTTCTGTTGTAGGTGCTCCTCAGCAATATGAAGCTGCCACTTGTCTGCAGCTGGAAAACAAGAGTCTTAGAAGCTGTGGGGTATCCCTCCAGGGGGTAGGTCTAGACTAGGAGAAGAGAGGCAAGCTTGTGGATCTGTGACTGGGAGAAGAAGCTAGATGTGGTATGGTGATTATTGATGCTTTCTGTTGTAGGTGCTCCTCAGCAAAATGAAGCTGCCACTTGTATGCAGCTGGAACACAAGAGTCTTAGACGCTGTGGGGTATCCCTCCAGGGGATAGGTCTAGATTAGGAGAAGAGAGGCAAGCTTGTGGATGTGTGTCTGAGAGAAGAAACTAGATGTGGTATGGTGATTATTGATGCTTTCTGTTGTAGGTGCTCCTCAGCAATATGAAGCTGCCACTCGCCTGCGGCTGGAACACAAGCATCTTAGAAGCTGGGGTGTATGATGATATGTTTGGCCTCACAAGCGCATTGCATTTGGGTTGTCTGTGTTTGGCTTGATGTCCTACTTTTGCATCTGACATACTCATGTGGTTACAGACTTGTATGTCTGCCCACAGCACTCTAAGTGGTACTGTGTAGCAGGAGAGGATGAAGGTGGCATGGACATGCTGAGGATATTTAGATCGTTGATTTTGCTATGTGCGTGAACATGTGAAAGTGGTGCTAAATGGGTGGACATGTGTGCATGCCTTGTCATGTAGGATTTTATATTATGAACAGAAGAGAGACAGTGTCAAGGCTACCCCTCCCTTCAACGCACAGGTAGTGCTGGAAAACCTGCAGAAGGCTAGAAGCTACTTGGACTAGCCATATACGGTCACACTAACAAAGTGGAAAAATACTGATTAAACAAAGTTTATTATAAATCAAGAAGCATAATAAAATCACAAGTGAGCAAGTGAAGAAGTGAAGATCATTGTCTTTCACTATACATAAACTATGCAATTCAATACACATTGTAGTTAGTAACAGATACCGTGTTATTGTGTGTACTGTAAAACATTAGCAGCACATTTCTACGACCCATTTCTAAGACAATGATCTTCACTTGCTCACTTGTTATTTTATACAATTCAGGCTTTGTATGTGGGTGGAATTCTACATGACATGTTGATTCTCCCAGTAAAGATACTATTTCGTGTGGCCGTGCAGGTGGCTGTGTAGTTGACTGTGTGTGTCAGTTATTTTGTGGAGGCTATGCAGCGGTGCATTGCAAGCATACACCTTTTTGGGGCTTTTGAGGTTCCACACTTGTGGCGTGACATTGTGCATCCAACCACAGTTAGGTGATATGTTTACCTGTCCAACAGGAGCAACAGGCATGTCATTCATGGAGTTCTCTGTGAGCACTGTGTGTAGGAAACATAAAATATGCTCTTTGGAACCCCAGGGGCTGTCTTGTCCATCCCACTGTCCTCCCCATTTCCCAAGTTGTCAACAACATCCACCTTGATGCCTCCAGTCCCCCCACTTGTCTCTTTCGTGACCTCTGCGACTCTCTCTCACTCTCTATTCTCCCGTCTGGGCCTACTCACTCTGCTGGGCACACTCTTGATGCTCTGATCTCTTCTGACCTTCCCCTCTCTGTCCCTCTCTCCACTCCTCTCTCCTGGAGCGATCACTTTCTCCTATCCTCCCACCTCACCCTCCCTACCCCTCAGGCAAAGTCACCCTCTTCACTGCCACCCACCTTCTCGGTCATCCGACCCATGAAGCGTGTGTCAGTTGAGGCTTTTGCTGCTACCTTCTCTCCCCCCCCTGCCCCTTCGGCTGACTCCCACCCTGACACAGCCCTCTCCATGCTCCACTCTGCTATATCTGCTACTCTTGATATCCTTGCCCCCGTCATGAGAATCCGCCTGAAGCCCAAAGCCAAATGTAACTCCTGGTATGACTCGGATCTCGTCACCTTAAAACGCAAGTGCAGGGTTGCTGAGAGGAAATGGCGTGCTTCATGTTCATCCTCTGACAAACTGGCCTGCCGCCTGCTTCAAAGGCAGTACCAGCTCTCCGTTCTCACCAAGAAGAGAGCCCTTATCCAAGCCCGCATCTCTGCGGCATCAAACAACTCCGCCGAACTCTTTAAAATCTGCAAGGAGCTGGCCAACCCTGTTGCAGTCTCTACCTCTCCTGTCCCCTCCCAGGCCCTCTGCACCGGCCTCTCACTTCATCTCTAAAACTCAGGACATCCTGTCCTCGCTCTCCTCCTCTCACCTCCCTCCCCCCCTACCCGGCTCTTCCTCTGGCCCTTCTGCGGTCAACCCTCCTCCCTCTTTCTCTGCCTTTCCACCCTTCTCTGCTGACGAGGTTTCCAGACAAGTCCGATCAATGAAAGTCTCGTCTAAACAGGTTCACCCCTGTTCCTCCAAAACTATCAAGGACCACATCGACTCCCTGGCTCCTGCCCTGGCTGACTTTTGCAACCACTCCTTCGCCTCTGGAGTCTTCCCTTCCCCCCTCAAGCACTCCCTTGTGCACCCTCTTCTCAAGAAACCCTCTTCCGACCCCTCCTGCCCGGCTAACTATCGCCCTATCTCCATCACTCCCTTCCTGGGCAAGCTCCTGGAGAAACTGGCCATCTCCAAGCTTAACCTCCATGCTGAATCTGTTGGTAGTCTTCATGACCATCAATCTGGCTTCAGAGCTGCCAGAAGCACAGAAACTGCTCTTCTGAACATCCGTGAAGACCTGCTCCTGAACCTCGATTCCAACACTCCGTGTGTTCTCATTCTGCTCGATCTCTCCTCTGCCTTTGACACTGTCAACCATGCCATCCTGCTCAACCGTCTCCGGGAAAACCTGGGTATCACTGGTCAGGCTCTGGCGTGGCTGACCTCTTTCCTTTCAAATCGACCCTCCCAGGTCCAACTGGGGTCCTTCCTCTCCGACATCTTTTTCTCCACCTGTGGTGTCCCCCAGGGATCTAATCTCTCTCCCTGGCTGTTCAACCAGTATCTGGCTCTCCTTGCCCACCGCATCGCCGCTCTCTGCCCTAATTTCCAGTGCTATGCGGACGATACCCAGCTCATTTTCAGGCTACCCTCAGCCTCCCCCTCTCCTTCCCTCATCTCTGACTGTCTGTCTGCTATCCAAGAATGGTGTGCCGCCAATGACCTCTGCCTTAATGCCAGTAAGACTGAGATTCTACTCATCGGTACTCCCACTCCCTCCTTCCCTGCAGCTCTCTGGCCTGCCTCCCTTGGCCCCCTCCCTGCTCCTACCTGCAAGGCAAAAAACCTTGGGGTCATCTTCGACTCCACACTCTCCTTCTCTCCTCATATTTCTGACGTCGCCAAGAGGTCACACTACCAGCTGCACCTCCTCAGAGGTATTCTTCCCTTCCTCTCCTTCCCCCAGAAGCTCACTGTCTCCCGAGCCCTGGTTCTCTCGAAGCTGGATTACTGTAACAGCCTCTATCTTAATCTGCCTGCCTCCACTCTCCGCCCTCTGCAACTCATCCAGAACAGAACTGCGAGACTTGTCCTTGGCCTCAAGACCAGGGACCGTATCTCTCCAGGACTGAAATCTCTACACTGGCTCCCAGTGGCTGCGAGGATAAAGTTCAAAACCCTCTGCATTGTCCACAAGGCCTTCTGGGGCCTGGGTCCTAAATACCTTCAACTCTCTCTTCCCAAATATCTTCCTCCCCGAGCCCTTCGCTCATCCGCCTCCAACTCCCTCATGGTCAGCTGCTTCTCGAAGCAACGAGCTGGGGGTAGATCTCTCTCCGCGGCAGGGGCCTCCCTCTGGAACAGCCTTCCTGCCTCCCTGAAACTTGAGGAGAACCACCTCCGGTTCCGGAAGCACCTCAAAACCTTCCTCTTTGCTTCTGCTTTCTCTCTCCCTCTCCCCTGCTGAACAGCTAATTAATTCTTCACTAAACTGCACTGATCCTGCAACTGGACCACTCTAAACTGCCTTCGGTCCTGGTCCCAGTCACTGATCCCCTGGAACCCCTCTGCACTACGGGACTGTCTCTGTATCCCTACAGCCCCCCCCCCTTCCCCAGCACTTGCTCTGCACTTACCTTGCACTTGCCACTAGCTGGCCCTTTTTTATTTATTACTTACGCCACTTACCTTTACTGCACTTCCCCCCTTCCCCTTGCACTTTTCCCCCCTCCCCCACCCCTGCACTTGCGCGATCTGAATGACACCTGGCCTAGTAGGATCGTTTGTTTTGTCTCCCCTTGTTCCTCCCCTCCCTGCCTCGTCACGCCTTGAAACACCTGTGTATAGGCGCGTTACAAATACCATATCATATCATATCATATCATAATGGTGTTGCACACTCAGGGAATTCCTGTTAATAACAATTAATGCTAACAGTTTGCCAGCTGTTGCAATCCTATAGCAAGATAGCACAATTATTGCAGTGCCTGGAAAGTGCCTTAATAAAAGCCTTAAAACGGTTGGCTTTGCCAATGCTTGTTTCATGTAATTACACCATACTTAGAGGAAAGGTCAAGTGGTGTAAAGTTCTTTGATTTTGGCGTACTTACCGAATCTGGCCCCTCAGCGGTTTCATCTTGAGAACTTGAAAACAAATCCTTTTTGTGTGACAAAAAATATATCCGTATACTATTTTGGAATATCATTGATCAGCCAGTTTTTGAGGGGAGATGTGTAAGTACGGTGTTACAATCAAATATGTTGCAGTATATTGTCCAGTGTCTACATGTCTTACACCCTGAACAAAATTAAAACATTTAATTAATGTAATTCAGCAATGATGCAACCATTAATGTCTGCTATACGTATGGTACAGAACACGTGTCTTTAAAAGAACTGTTATCACAAGAGTACAATTTAAAGTGTCAGGAAATAAAATGCTTGGGTTAGGGTCAGGGAGAAAAATACATAGCGTGAAAATGATTTTATACTGGCATATATTGGAAAGGTATGGTGAAAATGTGTTGGGAAATACTGCTGTGTACTGTCGGTGAACTGTATTTTTTCATGAATTACTTTACAAATCTGATTATAAACTGCCTGGTTTTTTACCCAATATTTTAAAGAAAGTTTTCTGTACAATGCACCATTGTAACCCATTGTTCAAAACGTTTTCTCTGGGAATCTCGGTTATTCGGTTGGGGCTCCATCAATCACTACACTCAGTCACTCTTGCATATTTTTGGCAACTATTTACAGCCCTGCAATTAACACATTCGTCCGCCGCCACTGGTGCAAAGTATTCTTTGGAAACGTGTTACTGGGATGTGGCTGCATATGATACGCAGAGACCGGATTACGGAAACCAGGATGTGATGGGGAAGAGAAGTGGGAACTGTTCCTTTATTTTTCATCTATTTACTTTACGCATATGTGCTTAATGAGCCAACGTTAAATATCACGAAGCATATGATTTTTTCGTGTATGTGTCAAAGTAAAACGATTCTAAGAATTATTGTTTTCTGTTAATAAGGTCCTCAACTCAAGATCATAGCTCAAGCCATACAATAACAACGAGGATAATAGCAACAATCATGATAATAATACTAATAATAATGTTTTCCAGCTTTTTGCGCACTGACACAGGGAGCAGAAACGTTGCAAACAGTTTTGACAGTGTCAAATGTTCGTTCGTTCCTTATAGATCGGATGAAAGATTGTTCAACACAGAGATATTATGTGCCCAGAACAGTCTCCCACACAGCTACAGCCTCATTCTGAGTCGCCCGGTCTGATAAAAAAAAGTGCCGGTATTCATGGAAACTGGCACTTTACCAGAGCAGCCGACTCCGGGTTTGCCTGTAGGGTGCCTGGGTTACCTCCAGCTAAAATCTGGAGGTAAGTCAGACGCCCTACTGTCAAAAAATACCCCCATTACCGGCATTACCTGTGCCAGTAATGACGGCAAACCCGATTTACACCATCACGCCAGCACCCGTGCCAGAAACGGTATGTACACTTGCCTGTATCCTGGTGGCTCTACCACAAGGATACTGGCAAAGTCAGAATGCGGTCCATAGTCTGGTTAAGTCATTGTACCAGATGACAGTAGCAGATAGGAGTGTACATATCTGACATCGTTTTCCTTTAGAATGTAGGCTTAGGTTCGTGATATGCCCTGTAAGAAATATAGGGCCCTTCATTTTGTTTTGAATGGGCTGGATGCAGTGGTAAACCCTGAAAAAGGCTTTCCATGTTTCCCACCACATCGACCAAATTATGATAGGGAAAAGAAGGATTATTACAACCTGTCTGGTATCTTGGTGGTAAATCTTCCAGCATATAGGCAAATGGAATTACTGTTACCGGAACTCTGTCCATTGGTATTACCGCTGGATTATGATTGCAGAGTGTGGTGTTAGTCCCCATTGCATGGAGTCGCACAGGACTGCACGGGGTACTTTGCCGTTATTACAGGTGCTGGTATTATACCGGCGAGTTACACCGGTCTAGTGGAGGGATTACCTCCTGCTCTTAGCTGGGTGGGATTCCTCCAACCCACCGTCAAACTTGTAGTTGACCGGTGCGGAAACGTGCCGGTAAACATTAATACCGGCCAACTTGTAATGGGGCCCAAAGTGTGGGAACACCAGATAAAAACACTAAATAAGCATTATCACCATTGCTTCCATACCTTATGGGGAATCCTCAAGCTGGCTGCTTTTCTGCAGTGTTCACACTTTTGCTGAATCTGGAAAAATCAGGAGTTGTTCACAGAAATCAGTTCACAGAAATGATGGCGGCTACGTGGCCATCTTTGAGATGACTCCTGATTCGCGGACAGCAGCAGTCAAACGGCTCCATAACCTGGGCTCTGTATGGATTCCTCTGTCTTGCATTGCATGTTGCAGTCAATACACAGAATGAGAGTAATCGTGCACACACGCAGGCATGCAAGATCTCATAACAGAATCCAAGCAGCTTCTTTATATTGTGTTTATTGCTGAGAAAAAGAAAACATATAAACATATTTCTTTTTAACATCTTGAGATGAAAAATAGCTTTTGTACCCACTTGAACCTGTTCAGGGAGCACTGCTTTGGCATCTATAAGAAACTAATATGTTCTATTCAGGGTCACTCACAAACTAAATGTCTCTGGCAAGAAGCTTGTCAACCAATTATTAATCTTTTCACATCAGACTGTGATTTCATTTTTGTTGGGATTAACCTTCAGTCTCTCTATCAAAACCCATACCTGGGTCATGCGACTTCTGAATGCTGCTGAAGCTCCTTTCAAGACCCCTTTCAGCCTGGAAGAATTTGAGCGCCATGTGCTTTCGTACATCATTTCACATGGACTTTGATGGAGATGTGCAAGCAGTGATAGATAGACAGCAAGTAGAAGAAGAGACAGGGTCAACTCCTGTAGTACCCGCAGACAAATCTAAAGGATTAAGATCAAGCAAATATTAGTGTGACACAGCAGGTTTCTCCCAGGCTAAAGGAACACTGTGACCAGCTGAGCGTGCAGCCCTGGATCCACAATATGTTCAGGCATCCTAAGTATATGTCATTGTCGAGGGTGCTCAATGCAACAGACGAAACAGCCATGGAAACAGCCACTGCTGCTTGGTGGTCACGAAAAGATGCTGCTTGAATATGGTCTGAAATACAGTTATTCTGAGGAAAAGACAGCCTTTTCTGTATGTTAGCGACTTCAGGCAGGCTACACAGGAAAGTCAACTGCTACTTTTAAAATTGTATTTGATGTAGAAGGTGCTATGAACTAGGGTATTTCATTGGTCAGAATAGTAACACGAACAAGTGAAAAATGGGAAGGGGGAGGTTAGAAAAATTATATTTTGATTTTCTTCCAAAGGAATGAAGGTCATCAATTATTCTACAACAGTTTTACAGCTAAAACAGAGCAGGAACGGCCTTTGTCCTTTGAAATCACAGAAAGACAAATTAATTATATGTTGCATTTCTTTGGCGATGAAAGTACATATGTCCCTTTGAAGTGTTGTTCTGGACAGCAGGAGCTCGGCCAAAAGGGCTTTATGTACTAGGGTGAGCAGCTTAAACCCCACGTATTTTGAAAATCAAGGTTGGCCTCTATGACGAAGCAGCATCAGGTGGCACAGATGGCACAAGTATCAGCCTACGATGAAGCGAGGGACCAAGAGATTTTATTCTTCTGTTTGTGGGTCAGAGGCCAACCCTCTCTCTCTCTATCTCTCTTTCTCTCTTTTTGATATGACCAGCCTCCCTAACCAAGGTGTCCGTAATCCCTGGTTAGTGCTATTGATTGTTGACCCCTACTGCCTAGACCACTAAATTGCACAAAGACGATGTTCTAAACTCTGAGGGACTTCCCAAATGTACCTACTCTAACCAAACATTAGTGTTGATGAGAAATTGTGATAGTTCCTTGCAATTGAAGTGTTGGATTCAGCTGGGTTCTAATACGCCCACTCTCAAGACTTGCCTGCGCTCACTACTTCACCCATCCTCCTTACTCCACTCAGCAAGCTCATGGCTTTACGCTGGTGCACTCCTCCTAGCTCTTGCCTCCACCCTTTGATGTACACCTCCTCCTTTCCTCCCTCCTCCATGCTACTACACCCTCCTACACACTACTACTGAATCCTCAACAATAATTCTCGCTCCTTCACATTGTCACTCCCTCCTGCACACTACTATTTCCTCCTCCCCACTACTGTAACTCAAGCACCCTCTTTTCAATAAGTACCATCTGCTTCACAGTTAATCCTTACAATACTTTGTCTAAACATTTGCTAAACAAACACAAACACTCAAACTGCTTTAGCACTGCTACTCCCCAGCCTATAACTAACCTTCTTCACAATCCGCCTCCACAGTCCATCAGACCTTCCTGCCTCCTGCTGGTCTCTTGGTCATACTCCATCTCCAACTCTGACATCACCCTGGTAACTCACACTTCCTGCTTCCTGTTCCTTGCTTATATTCCCCTGTCACTCCCAGGATTTGATGGCTCTCCCTGGCCAGACTTGCCATATCTTTCTTACGCAGGGCATGTGTGTGGATTCAAAAGTTATAAGAAGGGGGCTACGCCTCCTTACTCTTTGTGGGTTTGCCATGTACCAAAGATGTTGTTCCAGGACTTGTTTCCAGAGAGTCACCCTGTAACTCCTTTTGGGGATAGTTGATCCTTCACCCCCTTTTGTCCCTGGTCATCTAGAGGAACGTTTGCTTTCTGTGCAAGCTCCTTTTCTGGATTTGGGGCTCTACGGTGTCGCTGGATATGAACGCAGACTCTCTATCTCTCTTGCACGGTTCCTGGGTCTGCGTCAGTCGTGGCATACTGGCTATGTCTCTCTGTGGCGGTGTTCTCATTCTCAGCAGTCCCAATTCCTTGAGCATGGCCTTGATGCTGTTTTCCCCTGCTGTAAATCCTGCTGGTTTTGGAGTCAGGGGGAAGGTTTCTCCAGAAAATAAGAGTAAGACTGGCAAGCGTCTTGCAGAGGCATGGCATGAGTTTTTAGTGGTTCTCATACAAACATTTTAGCACAGGGGGGCAGAATTTAGGGGCTCCTCTTCTGTTACAGTGAATCTAAGGTGTAGGCCAGCTTTGGCTGGCTCCCTGGTAGGTCCCCCACGCCGGTAAAGAGGGGTTCCCATCCCTTATTGACAAGGCCAGATTATTGACGTTGTCACACAAGTAATAGTTAATCGCTTTGAAACGCAATTTACTTGATGTATAAGCACCTTACAAATGCACGATAAAATAAAATAAAAGAAATTACACCATTGACGTGTTAGTACATTGATGAAGTGGGATCAAAAATGATCCCTACACTTTTCTACCTTACATTGGACCAAGATAGGAATGCCTGAGAAGTTAATCTAAGAATAGATGTCGATCCCCTTGGGTAGAGAGAATGTAGAGATCATCAAAAGTGGAGAAATGCGGGCTTACTGTAGAATAGCACATTTCATTGTTGCTGAGATGCAATACCTCCCAGCTGGATTCCAGACACTGTGACAAGGCCAGGATCCTGGCTTTGTCTAGAAGGGATGAGAACTCCTCTCAGCCACAGTTGGGAGGCCTTCCAAGGAGAAATCTAGAGCCAGTCGTATGCACTGAGGTGGAAGGTGGCAGTTGAGAGGGTTATAACCCGAAAAGTGATGGGTGGAAGATGTTTAATAATACTGAATCACTGTCACTACTATGAGCAAACTTCCACACCACTGTATTTTAGCCCGTCTGCACCATTGCAAAAGGGGTCTCGCCATATGAAAATCAGTCAGGTACTGACACCAATGGCAGCAGCCCTGCCCAAACAGCCAGGCCAGGTAAACTGTGCACGGAAACAAAAGCAACCCCAGACATGTTTCAGCCTTGTTGTGCCTCATTCTTGAGGTGCAGCTTGGTTCCCTATGGCGCAGCGAGCAAGGGACACAGGTCTGGGCATACCCTCTCTCACACAGGTTGACAAGCTATAACCAAGTCCTGTCCAATCCCTTCTGCCGGTCTATATCTATGCAGTCCACACTTGTCTCACTCCTACACGCATCTTTATGATATTAAATTATTTTTTTTTGGTCAAACTGATGAGGGTGACACAAATATCCCACTTTTGAAAAAGACCCAAGCACGGTCGAAACAAGTGTCAACATATGGGCTATTGAGATAATCAAGTTAAATGGCCAGTAAAGGCCACGAGACTCCGATATGATTATTGAATAAGATACAAATCCACATAACAGTGGGTACAACTAAAGTATCCTGGAGGCAGCGACACACCCCGGGACTTATTGATTAAAGTTGGCGCATAGTGACAAAGCATACCCGCTATTTGTACACTACATTTATAATAGGGATTTAATTGAATGTATAAATGCATCAAAGTATTTTTCTAAAATATATGCATGAAATTACTGGTCCTGTGTCCCGTTTTAATGCTGTGCTTTTGTGTGAATGTGCCCCTTGATGCCTGCAGGCGTCAGTGCTTGATAAATAAATGAAATAAATAAATAAATAAAAAGGCGAGTCCACTCGTTTTTGGCTATTGGTGGAACACAATTAAAACATGGATTTCCTTTTAAGCAACCTTACAAGTACATACAGTAAGCTCTCTCTAAATGCTTGAAAGTGTTTTTAGTTAATATGGAATGGGTTCTTTGGCTGTTTTACCCTCCGATCCCCACTATTTTTAGGGAGTGATGCTATATATGGTTCTATATTAAGTACAGATCTGCATTTCACAGGCTCCATGTTTCTTATTGCCAGAGTTCCGTGTTTGCGGTGCAGTTTGGTGCAATTTTTCAGATGCAAGTAGAACATTTATTCAGGAAAGGAGCTTTCATCAGTAGTTGCAGATACTGTAAACTTGATTGAAACCCAGTCCTTAAGCCGTGAGTACATTTTCACGTAGGCAGTTTCAGAAACGTTCATTGAGTGGTAAACTCTGCATCATATCTCGACTACTACCCCCATTCCTCCTTTTCTCTCCACTACATCAGTACCTAATTGTCCAGGAGGTTTAGGAGAATGCTACATTCGTGATAGGACAGAAACTGGCACAGTCCTTGGGGTCCAAGGAGGGTTTAATGGGAAGGGGGATCCCCAGGTTTTCTTGGTGGCATTAGTGAAGACGAAGTCTCTAAAAAATGCATTAATAAACTGGATGATGATGAGATTTAATGCCACTGCAATTCAGAAGCAGACAGGAAAACAACAATGCAATTCCAAGGCAAGGTTGTGTTTCAAAAAGACAACTCCTCTATGGGAGGACCTTTTTTTGGTGCAACATGCTTATTACCACATTGGAAAATGCTTTTGCTTTTTTATAGAGACATTGTTTACTTTAACGTGATAACACATGTTTAAACCTGTTGTAGTTCAGCCAAGTTGCAATTAAAATGCTTAACTACTAACTAAAAAACTAAAGCACATTTAATTTACCAACTGAGCTTGTCTATTTACTTTACTCACACTTAAAGTACCATTTTTAACTACACCACGAAAACTCCAAAAGATGTATTGTCACTTCCACCATGGGCTAATAGCCTTACAGACCGAGAGAGACAGAGAGAGAGAGAGAGCGGGAGGCCATCACCTCTTGGGATAATGACCCATCCCAAACATATGGACCTCGGCTTCACCTCAGGCCATAACTTGGTTGCGGTCATTATCCCGTGATAACGAAGCGTCGCTCACGCTATGAGGCTATAATAGTTCCCGAGATACAGGGGATCTCTCTGTGCAGTTGGTTTGGTCAAGGCTAGAAATATTGCACTAAAATCCTAAACTGAGATATCTTGAGATTCAAAATGATCAACAGGCAAAGGGGAGATTGCGTGAAAGATGGAGTAATCCCCGGCAGGAATGGGTGCCTTTACCTATGTTCTTGATTTTAGATTGCTGAAGGCGTATATCGGTTCATGTTTTCTCTTTGTTCTTTCAGAAAGTAATTGTTGGATGTTGTCACGTCATGTGGAAGAAAACTGAGTATTTGGGGGATGTGTGTCATTTATCTTATTCAACATTTTGAAGATCTCCTTGTTGGAATCGGACACGCCATTTTTATTTATTTTATTTTGTATTCGTTTTTTAGCTTTTAGAGATAAATCATCTTTATACAAACATCACTTGCATGCAAATTAATTTATACAAAAATCATTAAAGTGTTGGGCATAAAATCATCACCTAGAAAGTGTACCTTCATTCCATTTGTCTAAAAAAATAAGTGTAATTTCCATCTAAAATATATTTAAAAACATGTATTCTTTTAGCTTGGGCTAATAGGTGTCACTTGTGATACCAATACGCCTAAAATATAGCATTTGAGTACAGGTAGGGATAAATAGCATATGAGGAGGAACACACAGCTCTCTAGGTGTTGTTTGGTTATTTGGGCACCCATTGACTTCCCATGGCCATACTAATCCCTATGGCCATTCCCACCCAGTTCCTGCCCCTACCCGCTCGCAATACCTCCTTGTGTAAACTCTATGAGGTTGTTTGAATCCAGCCTTACCATCAAACTTTGCACTCAAAGTGCCTGCCAGCATTTTTCAAAGCTGTCTCCTGAGAGTTAATGACTTATTTGGAGCTATACACACACTCCTGAATACAAATGTCTTAACCACGTCTGCATTCAGACACTCGATTTATAAGCACTATGCCTGTCATTCACTGGAGTCCTATTAAAAACAATCTTTGGCAAAGCCAACAGCTTTAGCTTTTTGCATGTATTAGGCATTTGCCAGGCATTGCCATTAGATGCCCAGGTACTCACACCTGCTACCATCAATGCCGGTTAATACCACTATGGCAGTGCCTGGCAAGTGCCTTTCTCATGCCCACACAAAAGCCCAAACTATTTACTGTGTAAATGCTTGCTTTGCGAAGAATCTAGTCCCGTGAATAATCTATTGATCAGTAAACCAGGGCTCTAATTATTCCTCAAGCAATTGAAAGAAATGCCACGTTACTCACGTTATCTCTGTAAGAATCACATTGTAAATATGACCACATAAATGATCTCTAATCTGTCGAAGCCCGCCAGGGTAAAGCGCATTGTTGTCTGCTGTCCGTTATGTCCAGCTCTGTTTCATAAAAGGGCATGAATTAAAGCCCGTGGGAGTCGGAGTTAGTTATTGAACCCATCCGAGTGAGTGCCGCCGTTGGCAGGCAGAGGAAGAATTCTCCTGCCTGCTTCCTTTGCTTTCAGATAAATAATGATATCAACGAAAAAGCCACATCTGCCTAGTACTGCCCCACTGACACATTTCCACCCATCCCATTCATCATGGTTTCTTTCATCCGTGTCTATTGGACCCCACAGAACATCTCATGCTCGTGATGCTCGGAAAGCTTAAACGTGTTCTGCGAAGCGCTCTGCTTCTTCTAGGAGCTAGGCCTGCAGTGCATCAAATACATGAAAGTCATTTGTAAAGTTACTTATCAGGGACCGTGTAGGTCGTTAATACATGAAGTGTTTCATTAAGCACAAACTATATCGTGCATTAGGTTTCGTAGACAATGGCTGACGTTTTTTTTTCATCAGGATCGCCTTTGAAGTTAAAATTGGGCGCCCGACACCCATTTCCTCCCATGAAAGGCCTGCTTGGGCATCTTACTCATACAGTGAGTTGCCTGCAGAGGGTAATAAATAGCTGGTGTGTGTTTGGAGCCGAACATGTGCCTTCTTGTTGCACAGGAAGTCGAAGGAAACACTGCAATAATGAGGGTCCTCAGACAGTAATGAAGGCTTTGAAATTGCAGATTTTTTTTTCGCCCAGAGAGGAGATTGTAGTCACGCTCCAGGGCACCTGGCTTCCTGGACATCCTCGGAGTCAGGGGAGTGCTCCTGCCGCGCCAGGAGCCTCGGTTCCCACAAGTAATGGCTAATGAAGGCCTGGCATCAGTGCGCAGGGACGTCCGGCGGAGGAAACAATGAAGGACAATTTCGCTGTTCATCTGTTTACTATTTGTTACTGACAATGATCACGTGTTTTGAATTAGCCTAACAGACCGCGAGGACAGAGGGCACGAGTGGAGACGTGTGTTTACACTATTCCACACGCAGCACCTAAGCCGCCTTGTGCCCGCTAGTCCTTACGTGCAAACCCCTCTACCATTTGTATCAAAACTCCCAATGTATTATTATTGTTATTTTACTCCGTTTACATTAGGTTGCTGCAGAGGAAAGCATCACATTAATTGTAGAACGCTGTTAATGCTGGATACCAGGGGCACTCATAAAGCCTTCTTCGCCCTGGAGTCTCTCCTTTAGTACGTTACTAGACACGCTGGATACCACCCATTCCAGTGGGTTGGAGACGTTTTATCGTGTGTGTATTTTTATCCGGGTGTTCTTGAGCAGCAGTGCCACAGTTGCTCTGCTCCCCTTGTGCCACTTCATCAGCTCCGCCTGAACCCGGGTCCACGTTAAATCCCATCATCCCTGCCCCCCACCAGCTCCCTCGGATTTGTTTCGGTTTTTTGCACCAGTCTACAGCACTGCTCTTCTTGGCCGCTCTGGGTGTGTTCAGTGTGCCTGTTCAGGGGTTTGAAGGGCAAGGGGCTGGTGCAATTCTGTGTATCCAATTCGTGCCACTTTTGCCATACTTGCGGGATATTATTTTAACAGGTGAAAACCCTCTTACCACTGCTATTTTTTTTAAATCATGGGGTCGAAACCCAGCTTTTTAAAAAATGTTTTGTTTTTGTTTTCATATTCCACCCCCCCCCCTAATCCCACACACTCTGCTTGGATTCACTCTCCTGTAGAAGCAGCAGTGGGCTGCACTGACACCGCCACACTACCGTGGCCTGCCACCGTTTTCCGCTGCCATTTTATCCAGCTCAACATTAAGTGACTTCTTATATGAGCAGTACGGTGTGTCATGGCTCAATAGGCATATGAACATCCTCTGGGCCCAGAAACTTTGCACCTGCGCAAGTGCAATTAACAAGAGTGCAAACCATGCTCTAGTGCAAAAACAATACTTTTTTTCAGTGCATTTTTTGACCAGATCAAGTGACTAGGACTAGATCAAATTTTTCCTTGGAGGAACAAAAAATCACTAAACATTTTTTTTGGAATGGAGCAATGTTTGATTTCGTGCTAATAGCACGTGCAGCAGTACAACGCTACTTTAATACTGCCCAGGATCTAGGGGTTACATATTTGGCATTGATTGTCAGGCCACCCCTTAATAATTGCATTTGCACAGCTCTCCGCTGTCTCCTCACTATGTTTAGGTAATATAAATACATTGCTGCAAACATACCTACACGACACTTCATTTTGATTTAGGGAACATAAAATCAAAAGATGTCCTGCTCATTTTATGTAAGCAAGCTCGAAAAAAAACCTGTGACAATCTCATGCTTGCAAGTGTTGCCTAAGCCTACTGAAACCACCTAACACAGATCATTGGTCTTGTCCTGTCTTCCTATTCTGTTTTTTAAAACTTTTCAAAGGGACTAGAATTAGTTCTTTTTATCTTTTTCATTCGACATTGTCCTGGGGAAATGACTTTAAGGCAATTCTAGCTTTAAAGAACTTAAATAATGTAGGTGTGTTGGTGTTAATGATACCGTGCTTGATCAAACAGTGCTTGCACATGTGCAATTTGCAAGCTCAATGTGATACTGCCCCTGATTTCTCTTGGATGTCAACCATACTTCACTTTCCTCCCTGGCCATCAAATAGCAGAACATTCGGGAAAGCCGGACCAGGCAATATCTGAAAATGGCTAGTTTTTGGTTGGGTTAGGTGGTGCATGCACTGATGTTGCCTAGATGTTAAAACCGTGGTGGTCATGTTCGCTGACCATAATACTTGCACAAAAGTGATCCTCGCGGTTTGCACTTTTGTTCTAAAGGTCAGCCTTGTTCTTAGGGGCCTAGCACCTATCTTCAACATTGCCTACCTAAATACTGTCCCTCTAGAGACCTTCGCTCATCTACCTCCAACCTTCTGTGAGTGAGCCGGTTCTCCAAGCAGAGATTTGGATGGAGATCCTTATCCTCAGCAGGGGCCTCCCTCTGGAATAGCCTCCCTGCCACCCTCTGTCTTGAGCTGGATCTCCTTAAGTGCAGGAAACTCCTTAAGACCTTCCTCTTCTCCTCTTCCTTCTCCCTCTCTCTACCCTGCTAACCTAGTTCTCTGCTCTTTCCCTCTATCCCTCCTATCCTTACAGCTTGCTGACTTGCCGACAGGTGTACCTCACAGTCTCACAGATCCCTGGAACTCCTGCCAGTCCTCTCCCACACTTGCCTCAGGGCCCAGCACTCTCTCCCTATCCTCACTACACTTAAGAAATGACCTAAGAGAGTGTCTCTCCCTGCAGTTACCCTAATCTCTACCAATCAGGTGCACTTTGACCCCCTTCCCTGTAACTTTCCGTGCACTTGCAGTTTCACAATGCACCGTGCCTGAAGATCGTCTGTCTGTCTCCCCTATCTTCACCCCTTAATTTCACTTGGTAAAACTGCAGATTCGTCCCCAGGCCTATTTGCTGTGTCTCAACTGTTTATTGTATCATATTCACTTACTCTGTCTGTGCAGACTACTATCATCTCTGATTTTCAAGGGCTCTGAACGACTGTTGGTTTTTCCCATTGTCCCCATCCTTACCATTGCCATTACCTTTGCGTAATTTTCCTCATTTCCACTGAGGAGTCCAACATAAATAGAATCACCTCGTCACTTTTTCACCATGCTAGTGTAAAAGTGCAAATGCCACCTATAAATCTGTGCAGGCCACATTTACAATGATTCTTATGGTATGTGCCTGCTTTTACCAGTGGTGATTACAGGCGGATTCCATAGGAATCCTTTGCATTAATGACAGCATGAAAATCCATGCCAATGTTAATAAACCCGAATTTGTGTGGCACAGAGGGAAATGTAAACATATGTAGTGGGCCTGATTTACAAAGTGTTTTTCAACAGGATTGCACCATTGTAATTGGCTTTTGTAAATCAGGCCTCTTCTCTTGTGTAAAGAGCCCCTTCTCTCTTTTGTGTTGGCACCTACAGGGATGCTGAGGCCCTGAACAAAGTGGTAAATTAAAAAACAACTCTGAAACTGGTAGGCCAGGTAGACCTCCATTAATGAAGGGCCGAGGGTTCACGCCTGGAGGTAAAACAAGTGGGACAAAACCACTTTGTAGAGAAACACTTCAGATTAATCAGGTTGGAATTGGGATTATGTGCAATCCTATGTGTTTAATCTTGAAGCAGGGTTCAAAAACGTTTTAAACCTTTAAAAGGGTCTGTACAGGGTAAAAGAATAATTGAGAATGTGATTCACCTGCACAACCGCAGCTCATACTAGAGCTTATTCTGTAAAGACCTATAGATAAATGTGCTTTTTATTTCATTAGGAATTGACAAAACATTCAATTGCCAGAACCAGTTAGGGCAAGCTTCTTCTCATCTATCCTCTAACCCTAGATAAGTGGCACTAGTGCATCTAGGGTCAGACACCACATGAGGGACTAGATAGAATGGTTGGAGGGCAAGTTGTTGATAGTTACAAACAGGGTAACACAAAAATATAAATGAATACAATTATAGATCTAACTGGTGCATCCTAGGTATTTACAATCTGTAAACAACCAACTTCAAACAACAAAGAGACAAATGGCCTGGAGGAATCAGAGCTCCCATTTGCCCAACATGAAGATTTACTATTAATTTAAAAGGACTATTATAATTTAGGCCTTTTTATCCGCGGCCAAAAGCTGTACATTCTTGAGTTTTTCTGTCATTTTTTATGTAATTTCCAGGTGATTTTGGTTATATACAATTCATCCACATGTGACTCGGGAGAACTGTAATGGCCATATAAAATGGTTTTCTGGCTGCTCTGAACATTTACCCAATTTGAGAGTTGAAGAACGGGTAAAGGGTAAAATTAGGAATATGGGGAATAAATTGCATGGTCCTAATGATTATATTTTTTGTAAAAATGCAGAAATTTGCCAAATGGCCATGCAGCATGGTGTGAACCCTGGTGTTGTTTTATTAAATTCCCCCTGATTAGATGAATTGGAAAATGTATATATTATGGCAGTTATGATTATAAACTAGGCCTTTTTCTCAGAAACCAAAAGTCATACTTTCTTGGTTGATGTGTCACTTTTTAGGTAATTTACAGGTGATTGTGGTGATATTAAAATCATCCTCCTGCGACTGAGGGAACTGTAATGGCCATCTAAAATGGGTTTCTGGATGATCTGAAAATGTTCCAAATTTGAGAGTGGACGGACGGCTAGAGGGTAAAATTAGGAATATGGGGAATACATTGCATGTTCCTAACATTAGCACTTTTTTAAATGGCGGAAAATTGCCAAATGGCTGTGCAACATGGTGCAGACCTGTCTGTTGTTTTATTAAATTCCCCCTGATTAGCTGAATCAACATTTTTTATATATTTTGGCAATTACTAATAAAATTATGAAGTATTGCCACATAACTAGTTTTTGCCAAAAATGTGACATGAGTTCAAATGGGGATTGCTAATGGAAGCTGCCAAGTCTGCTGCAGACTCCAAAGCCAATCCTTAGAGAGAGGCTGGACTTGGGAGAGAGAAGGGTAACTGTCCAAGCCTATTTGCGAGAACTCTTGCAGGGTACTCCCCAAAATGCTAAACATGATGCTGTCTATTTCTGCTGTCTCTTGCTGGGGAGGCCTAAAAAGCGGACTGGGTCCTATGGTGAAGAGCTTGATGCCATCCTTGAGAGTGAATTGACCAGACCCCTACCCAGTTCTCCAAGAGGGTTCTGATATGCAGCTGACTTTCCTGAACTTTAAACTTGGCAGAACACCACAGAATTATGAATTTTGTTAACATTTTGTTAAAATGCGAAATTAACAAAGCTCATTCCCGGTCTGACATCCCAAAGTCTTAACTTATCCAAATTGTTCTGTCTGACTTCCCCAACACAGTGCAAAGTAGGGTCATGGGGCGGTCAAAAAAAACAACTGCTAAATCCCCCAGTGTTATTTTAAAGAAAAGGGTGTGAATGAAATCATAATTGCCATATGCATTATACCAATCGCTAAACCAAACTGCTGGCCATTTTGAGCGTGCAGGAATATCATAATTGCAGCAGTTGTTTTTGTTTTATTGATCAGTCTAATTATTTCTTGAAGTGAAATTTGTAGAAAGTAAATGATTGTGATTTGTGTTCTTTTCAACCCACTTGTGTGATGTGTTTTTGTTAATAAAAGTTTATTCTGTTGTGCCATGGATAAAGTGGTATTTGATAGTTTTAGTGTTATTTTCTTAACATCTAATTCAGATAAACATACATATATTTCCTGTACACTGGCCTGATTCTCGTTTGATTGGTAGCTCAGGGGGAAGGATCCAAGGGGTATTAGATGATTTGGAGATAGGGCTGAATAAAAGAACTGGCATTAATCGTTTATTATGGGACACTTAGATTGAGGAGGGAAGGAACTCCCTGTGTTGAGGGCAGACTCAGAATAAACCGGTATGAAATGGGTGCTCATGGCCGGGATTTGAGTGGCTATTTCTGACTCATGGCAACTGCATGGTGAGAGAGCATTCTTTTTGATGTTTGTGCATTAAGGTGGAAGGGAAGTCATCTTTATTTTGTTGAAGTGCTGTGAGGACTTGAACCCTGAGTTCCAGGGAGGTGTATAGGTGATACATTAAGATTGAGTAAGAATTATTAATTGATTGGATTTGGCACTATGAGTGGAAATTAAGCAGGAACAGGGTGATATTTGCCCTTGCAAAAAGGCAACTCTACAAAAATTGCAAAAAGGTGGATGAAGGGAGCTGGCAAGCTAAAATAATGCAACAAGTTACATCAGAAGGAATTGACATTTGGTGGCAATGGGGGATATGGTATAAAGCATTAGAGGCATTTTATATGACCCAAAATGCTCAAGAAGAACTAAGTCAAAAGGCCCATCTCACAGCTTATCTTTGCAGTTAGTGGAAGAGCAAGTGCGGATGAGTGAGGCCTCTGCGCAGAGTCAGATTGACAATCTAAATGAGGCACAGAAAGAAGTTAAACAGTTAGAAGATGTAGCACATCAGAACCATATTTCGAGTGAAAACCTCATGAAACTACTTTAAAACAAATTTAAAACATTTGTTAAAAACAAAGCAGCTAGAGGGTGCAGAGCGTGAAACACAATTTTCTACACTGAAAGATGAACATAAAGAGTGTGTGGAAAATATGAGCACACTGCAACCAACATAAGGTAAATGATCCGACTATTCGTAATAGACGGCTGTTAGATGACATTATGGCTTTTCAATTTCAAATAAAGGAGTTGAAAAATTAAAGCAATCAGCTAATTATAACAGGGGTTGATTCCCAAAATGACTCCCATCATATATATCAGCAGGTACATACTTTAAAACAACAGAAAATTCAACCGGTGAATGAAAAAGACCTCTAGTATCCTTGCACAGGAGGGGCATCCGTTGAAAATGGAGGCAGAAATGAGTCTGTCAGGTTCGCGGGAACTGACTGGAACTGACTGGAAATAAGCAAGAACATTTATATCTCATGGAGCGAGTGAGGCAAGCAGAGGCTGACCTGTTATGCATGAGAAAGAGATTGGTCTTTTGAAAGCCAACCGCCTTGAATATGCGCATACAATGCAGGCCGCACAAAACAAAAATGAGTCAAGTCACAATAAAATCAGGGAATCAAAAGATGGATTAATGGCCCAGAGAAAAGTCCTCAAGGCCAATCAAGCACTGGTCTCAGAGTTAAAACGCCAGCTCACTAAAAACCATCAGGAAATGAGGACAGAGAGAAGCAGGTGTTTTGGCAAATTAAATTGAAACTTAAAAACATACATTGAGTCACACTGGCCAATCAGGGTATGGCAAAGGGCCCTCTGATTCATTATCACGGTTTATTATGTGGTCACACTCAACTCATGGAGTTCCTTTCCCCCAATCAAGGTGGCACACAACAAATCACCATGATTTAAATTCAGGTTTCAATTTGGTAAGGCCTCCAACCAAACTTGCTCCCAACCTCAGAAAATACCCGGTGTCACAATGGACTAGGAACCAGGCCGGTGTGTAGTAATAATATATATTTATTAATTTATTTAAACCAAATTTGACAAACAGACTAACATCAGCCACCAATGCTGTGGCAACACAAGAACGAAAATGACTTTCGTAATGGCACCAACACAGAGATAATACTGAATATGCAGTCTCAATTTCCCACAGCTTTCTTTTCAAATCACCAACCAATACAGAAAAAGAACAATTCAAGATACACAGTGATGGCTGATTTGGTTATAATACTTTTTTCTCCCAGCAACCCACACCCTCCAAACATCATTTAGACTTGACCCCTCTGAATTGAAGGCCAGTGGCAGAGAGTGGGAACACCATGGAAAAATTGTTTTGGGTTCTGAGAGAAATGCACTTTTTGGAAATGGGATTCAAAGGGAAAAATCATTTCTTTTTCACTTATTACCACAGATGAAATACGAGGGAAAGAAAAGCAATGGGAAAATGTGTTTTGCCACACCTAAAAAGAACAAGCATAGCTTTGTGGTTTGAGTCAGAGCACAATGGGAACAGAGGTGTTATTTCGTTTTTCCCACCACACATGTAAAGGAATTACAAGGCTTCACACTTCTGATTTAAAATGAAGGGGATTAATGAGGAATTTCATTTTGTACTCTGCAGACTCACGTGGAAACAGATGTTTTGGGATTCATTCTTTTGGCAAATCTATATGTCTATAAACACACTGGGGGGAGCTTGTTAGTTTCCATTGCTAACAAAACACATCCCGTGATTTCTATAGTGGAAATCATTGATTTACTTTAATTAAATATGCTAAGGATGTACACAGACAAACAGGATATTTTGCTATGGGAGAAATACTATAACAATACTTGAGAAAAATGCAGGGCCTAGACAATCTATGGCTTTGGGATAGTTTTACTTGCAGAGAGGCCTTGTAATGGGCATCAGGGCACTACAGGGCACCTCTGGGATAGCAAGGGTGTCAGCCAAGGATAGTCCCCTCTGGCTCCTTCAAGGGGTACCAGTAAGCTTATATGTTTCCTTGTCCCTGTCTCCAATGCACGATGTGGTGCCTCTCTGCTTGGGTGTTTCTCACAAGAGTTCATCAGCAGGTTACCTCCCGGAATAAGCTGATGCAAACTGGTTTACTTATAGTGCAAATGCCATCACCAATGTGTCATTATTGCTGCAGATGGGATGGGATTGGTTGGTTTTCTCTAACCACCTCCCACCTGTGTGATAATAGGATAAGGAGATGAGGGGTGAGAGTTAGAAAGCTGTGGGAGGAGAAAGCTTTGTCATCCAAAACTGACATGTGGGTTTGGCACTCTGAAAATCTATCAACATGTCAAATACCCTCATTTTTCAAATCTTTAGGTCTATAGATATATTTTTAAGAACATAATTTGAAGGCCAATCAGATGATACTAATCTAAAGCTGGCACGCCCTTCCTATGCAGATATATGTTTTTTCTTTGTTTTCTGAGAAGCCGTATCAGTGAAAAAATGCCACTTCATAGTTCCCCATGTTAATTTTGTCCTTCACCCTCATACCAAATTTCAAATCTCTCGGAATTTGTTTTGGCATGGTTCACAAGAGGTTACTTTCACCTTTAATAAAAGTCTAGAATGGGCATTATGGCATATATGCTGTCCTTTGTATGCAATAAAAATGTATTTTTCTATTGACAACTCCGGCATCACATGCCTTGCTCACTCTGGCCCC